>NW_025333984.1:8112500-10650000 GCF_019186645.2 Phyllostomus hastatus | reverse complement strand
AGTTTCAAGTGAAACAGTGAAGAGGTTTTCTTTCCATTAGGCAAAGGATATACAGGCATTTTATTGCCCTTAGCTTTATTGTGCTTCTTAAATGTTGTGTGTTTTACAAATTGAAGACAAGACCCCCCACCAGCAAAAATACTATGACTCACTTTATTGCGGTGGTCTGGAACTGAAACTGCAACATCCCTGAGGTATGCCTGTAGTATCTTGGTTTCATTACCTTTAAGGGGATAGAAGTTTCCTTCCATTGAATCAGGATGGTTTGTATAACTATTTTGCTTATTTGCAAGGTATCAAATTGGCTAGTATGAGGCTCAATGTATGATATAGATCCCCTCTCCAAGTTTCACTGGCTGGCAGGCAATTTTTCTGCTTACACAAGTGCCCTTATCCCAAGACTGAAACAAACAGAAACCTCATGAACAGAAGACCTATTTTCACTTTTGCATTATAAATCTTAAAACTTTATATTTTTGCCCTGGCTGGCATAGTTCAGTGGATTGAGCACGGGCTGCGAACTAAAGTGTCGCAGGTTCACTTCCCAGTCAGGGTACATACCTGGGTTGCAGGCCATGACCCCAGCAACCACACATTGATGTTTTTCTCTCTCTATTTCCCTCCCTTCCCTCTCTAAAAATAAATAAATAGAATCTTAAAAAAGTAAGAATTTTAAAAAAACCTTATATTTTCATGCTGCCTCAAAATCTGTACAAATAGGCTGTGAGCACCTCACCCTGGTAATCAGGTATACCTGCATGATAAGGCTAGCTCCTGCTGCTAGATCTCCTCTTCACTGTCCCCTGACTGTGACCTAATGACATTCAAATGTACCAATGAAATCCTTTGTTTATGATTATGATGATAAACAAAGCAACAAACAACAAGTGTTGGAGAGGTTGTGGAGAAAAGGGGACCTTAGTGCACTGTTGGTGGGATTGCAGACTGGTACAACCACTATGGAAAACAGCATGAAATTTCCTCAGAAAACTGAAAATGGAACTGTCTTTTGACCCAGCAATTTCACTGCTAGGATTATATCCTAAGGACCCTGAAATACCAATCCAAAAGAATCTATGCACCCCAATGTACATAGCAGCACAATTTACAATAGCCAAGTGCTGGAAGCAACCTAAGTGCCCATCAATAAACAAGGGGATGAAAAAATTGGGGTACATTTACACAATGGAATTCTATGCAGCAGAGAGAAAGAAGGAGCTCCTACCCTTTGCGACAGAATGGATGGAATGAGAGAGCATTATGCTAAGTGAAATAAGCCAGGTAGTGAAAGACAAATACTATATGATCTCACCTTTAGCAGGAACCTAATCAACAAAATGAACAAGCAAGCAAAAATATAACCAAAGACACTGAAATTGAGAACAGGCTGACAGTGACCAGAAGGGAGAGGGGAGGGAATTATAGGGGGAAAGGGTGAAGGGTTTGTAGGAACAATTATAAAGAAAACATGGACAATAACAAGGGGTGGGTGGAAACAGAGGAGGGAGGAGGGAGGGTTGGGGTAGGGGACCCTTCCCTCCCCTACCTTTTCTCCTCTCTTCTCCTTCTCCTTCTCTTCTCTTCTCTTCTCCTCTCCTCTCCTCTCCTCTCCTCTTCCCTTCCTTTCCCTTTTCTACATATTGTTATTCTTTCTTTTTCTTATTTTCTCTCTCTCTCTCTCTCTCTCTCTCTCCCCTCTCCCCCCCCCCTTTCTCCTCTCCATCTGCTTGGTTGAGCCCACTCCCTTGGTGCTCCCTCTGTATGGACCCCTTTGTGGCATAGGGTGACCTATGAATCTAGTGAACTTTGTTTTCCTACACCTCTCCTGCATCCCCTTTTATGGCTTGACTGATCACCTCATGAAAGAATACTGAACAACTTTGCAATAAGAACTACAATGAATTATGTTATTGTTTAAAGTGTACCATAGAGAGTGCATTTAAAAGTGTGCACTATGGGTCCTAAGACTAGCAGGTAATCCTGAATCCAATAGGGATACCTCTTAACTACAGGGGTAGAGCTGTGCTTGGGCCCTTGTTGGTAACTTCTGCTGGCTGTGATGCTGCTAGTACAATTTGTAGCTCTTCACTGGAAAACCAAATGTGAAGTTCAAAAAGTGGCTCACTGGTTTCTTGGGTGAGGGATCAATTGCAAAAATATTTTCATGTAATATACAGGCTTTTCAACCAACAGCAATATGCCTGGTTCACCATTGTGTCCCTGCTGGCTCAGATGGATCTAGTTCAATTCTGCCAATAGCTGCCACTGTCAGCTAAAACTTGAAAGGGTGGCAGCAGATAAAAGAGTGGGAAACACATAGTAGGTAGAGGAAACTGAAAACGGAAGGGGTGGGTGCCATTTACAGTACTGAATTCAATTGAGGACTTTCAAGTGTAGAGGCAATGAAATGCCTTTCATAGTTTCATCTTTTGTTACCCACTCACCCTATCAGTCTTTAAGCCAAATTACAGTGAAGATGGTCACACTTTATTTTTGCCTACCACTTCTTTTGGCTGGCTAAGCATGGATGGGGACCTAGCTGTCTTCAGGAATGAAGTTAAGTGTGCTGAAACTCACCCACCTCCACCCAAAATATATTGTCCACCCACCTGAAATCAATACTGAAACTCCTTATTAAAGTTATTCCTTTGGATCAAGGCATTGAAGGTTCCTGGTAAAAATGCAACTATGTTATCTAAAAGGAAGAATGTAGTCCCTGGTACAAAGTTCTCTAAATGTGCCATTTTAAAGATTAACTTTTCACTGCCTGTGGTTAGAATCTTAGTAAAGATACATTTACCAGATTCTCTCCTATCTCCTGGGGCTGTTGAGGAGCTGCAATAGGGAGATTTTGATGTGGAACACTTGCAAAGACTGGGTAACAGAGTCTGAGGTTTGAGGTATGGTGAAGAAAAGGGAGGTTGACTGAGGAAATTTTGGGGACAAAATAGCACTTTTAAACAGTGAGAAAGAGAGAAGGGAATTTGGAAATTAATGTTTATTGATTCTTCTGTGAGTCAGGCACTGAATTAGATGCTTTCACATCTACTATCTTATTTAATCCTTATTTAATCCATAATCACTTTATAGGGAAAATACTAATACTCTTATTTTGCAGATGAGAAAACTAAGGTTCAGATTAGGAAAATCACTCATAAAGTCACATACCACCTTTATGTGATAGAATATAAATTTGAACCTGGACCTGTTTCCTAAGCCTATGTTCCTGAGCCATGCTATCTCACTCCTGACCTTTGTCAAGGGTTGAGAGTCTCTGCTACCCCTTTTTGCCCCAGTTCTCCAACCACTTGCAAATTCAGTCTCCTATGACTCCTAGGTTTCTCCCTCACTCTTACCCATGGAGTAGCAAATGGAGGCAAAATATGTCCATGGATGACTAGGTATGGAAAGATTTTGCATTATTAAATGGATAGAAAAATGGGAAAAGCCTAGAATCATTATTCTAGTTGCCCAAGGACATGGAAACTTTCTCTTCCAGACCCCAACCTATGTCATGCCAAATCCAAGTCCTAGAGTAACCCGTGTACCAGTTGGGCCTGTGGGCCCTGCCCCACAACTTCTGCCCCATATGTACTGGTTTTCTGTGCACTGGCAGCATGCCCACATAGACCAGGACAAGAGGATATGAAAAGGAAAATAGCTCATGGGAGAATGGATGAAAACTGTCACTTTCAGAGTAGCTGAGGTAGGAGTGAAAGACTTGGAAGATAAAGAGGCTGCTTTTTTTCTCACCCCCCTCCAAAGAACCGAGCTAGGGAGAAGAGTGTATAGACAAAGAGGTTCTTCCACAAGATGTTATAGAGGGAACTATCACCCAGCTGAGATCCAGCTGCACTGCCTGACTTGGAAGGTTCTTTCCTCCTCTACAGCCCAGAGTGAAAGAAGAGTAGGGGAGAACTGATAGTCTCTGGAGTCATTAGTCATGGGTTTCGGCTACTATGTCCAGAGGCAACATCAAGGAAATAAGGCAGCTAAAGACAGTTTCCTTAACCTTAACTTTCAGTCCCCATCCTGTCTCAGCTCATTCTCACATCTTTCTCCTCCTTCCTCAGTGAGACTAAGCGTCCTTTTCATTAACCTTTTAGTTATCACCTCCAGGTGAAGCAGTCAGCTCCACACAGTACATCACTCTTCCTTCTCCCTCAAGCCTGGCTTTGCGCTTGGGAACGGGAGGTGCTGGCTTCCCAAACCTGTGAGGGTTGGGCGGGGGGGGGGGGGGGGTTGTTCACTGGCCCTTGGATTTCTGCTGTAAAAATTGAGCGGTAGGGACCGGGCATGCGCAGCATCTTCGGGCGCATTGTGATGGGGACTGCCTCTCTGAGTCTCTACAGACTTCCGAGTAACCGCTAACCGCCCCCAGACCCCCCTTCTTTGAGACAGACGTACAAACGCAGAGACAATGCAGCTTTTCTTTCCTCCTTTCTTTTTTAAAGGGCCAGTTGCAGCTTGAAAGGCTGGTCCACGTGAGGGCTACTGTATTTCTATTGATCCCATCTCCCATGTTGACAAACGCCAGCGCCAAGGCTTTGCAGTCCGGGCTGCAGTTTGCAGTAGAGCTAAGCGGCGTGCGGCTTTAATTCCACGTCAGATCAACTTTGATCGATATGCCCCTACCGGCCCAATTGGAAGAGCCCAATTCACAGGCGATGAGCCTTTTCGCTGTTCCCTTCTTTTTCCTCTCTTTAAACCCACAATCTTCCGGGGGAGAAAAGTCTCGGCTTTTCTTTATAATTTCTTTCTTTCCTTTTCTCTCTTTTGTTTGGTTTTTGTTTTTCGGTATTTTGTCTTTTCTGTTTTGTTCTGTATTTTAGCCCCCCCCCCCCGACTCCTCAGTGATAGGGAAAAAGATCGCTTTGGCGAACCGAGCTTGCAGCCAGTGAACCCGCCTTCTAGATTGGTGTGAAGACAGAAGTGAGGTGGGGGCGGGGAGGGGGTGTGAGAGAGCCTAAGAGCGAGAACAAGCAGAGAGACAGGGATAGAGAGAGAGCTAGAGAGAAGGAGAGAGAGAGGGAGAGAGCGAGAGAGCGAGAGAGAGAGAGAGAGAGAGAGAGAGAGAACTGGAGGGGAGAGGAGAGGAGAAGAGAGGAGGTGGTGGAGGAGGAGGAGTGTAGGGTGGAAAGGGAGAGTGAGCGAGAGCAACTTGAAGGGAGGGGGTGAAAGAGCCAGCGAATTCTTTTTCTTTTTCTGTTATTATTTTGACGACTCCGGAGTTGCGCCCGTGCTCTAGTCAGCTTCGTTTTAGGCGTAGCATGGCTAGGCAGAAGAAAATGGGGCAAAGCGTGCTCCAGGCGGTCTTCTTTTTAGTCCTGGGGCTTTTGGGTCATTCTCACGGAGGATTCCCCAACACCATCAGCATAGGTAAGCGCAAGCGAGCCAGCCTTTTCGGCCGGACTCTCCTAAACCCAAGACCACTGCCCTGGTGTGACTACTGCAGCCGCGGGTCCCTGCAATGCCTGGCGAAGGGACTGGGGATGGGGAAAGGGCAGGGATCTCCACGATTTGAGCCCCTAGAGAGCTGACTGGTCTGGGGAGCATCGGGCACAAGAGGGGATTCCTGGGGCTCCGGGAGAGTGGGTTGCCAGGTTTTATGAGATGTGGGGAGCAGGGGAGGCATGCAGAAGGCTAGGAGGCTGCATAGGGATGGAGAGTCACGGCTTTTCGGCTAGCTGCTCTGGACTTTGCCATGGTTTGTGTGCCGCGGCTGGAAGTTGTCCCACGGTGATGCCGCCCGTCTGGCCGCGCCAGGGCGAGTAACCCAGTCCCGGGTGCCAGGTCCCGTATCTGCAGTTCCCCTCATATAGCCCAATGCTGGGGGAAGTAGAAATCCACTCTGGATGCCCCAGACCGGGGCAACAACGGGGTCAGGGTGGGTGGTGGATGGGATAAGAGACAGGGGTGAGACGAGGAGCTGGGTGAGGAAGCGCGAAGTCACGCAGACCAAGAATTCATGAATTGCCGCTGTGTCTGTCTGGAGCCCGGTTCCCGGACGCTGGTAGTTCTCTCAGCTTCTGTCTATATTTACAAGTCGAGAAGTTAAAATTGTTGTCATTATCGAACCAAACCCTCTATTGTCATGGTCGAGGGGGGTGGCTATGAGGAACAGGATGGAGCACCGGGGGAAATGAAATTGTTTTTCTTCCCAACCTTTCCCTTGGAGCCAGGAAAACAGGAACAGGCTTGTGGAGATGGGCGGAGGGGGGGGGGCGGGTAACGGAGAGGAACCTACTGCCTAAGAAATAGCCAAGTCCCACTCTTGGTTCCATCATCCTACCCTCAAACAGCCTCCTCTCCCCTCTTTCCCGTTTCCCCCTTCTCTTCAGCCTCTCTTCCCCTTCACTCTAGAGGAAAACCAGGTTTCTTGGCCAAAATTGAGTTCACAAGAGTCTTGAAAGACACACAGGTTGAAAATCAATCATGATCGCACCCCATACCATTGAGAGCGATCTCATAGCTGCAGTGCTCTCAAATTTCTAACCCGATACAAGCCAAATCTCGGTTCCCTTTGCTTATAGGTGGACTTTTCATGAGAAACACGGTGCAGGAGCACAGTGCTTTCCGCTTTGCCGTGCAGTTATACAACACCAACCAGAACACCACTGAGAAGCCCTTCCATTTGAATTACCACGTAGATCACTTGGATTCCTCCAATAGTTTTTCTGTGACTAATGCTTGTAAGTAGATCTGCTTTTACTCCTTCTGGGACCTTTTGGATCTCACTTGCATTTTGTGAGGACTTGGGATCTGCATATGTTCTGGGGAGGGGTGAACGCCTTAGTAGATATTTTAGGGGCTCTAGTCAATCCAGATTTCATGCAGCATAAACCAACTCCAAAGGATCCTGCTGAGGGAGACTTCAGGCAGAGCAAAAACTCTGTCATGAATAATGTTTGATGCAAAAGTTTCATTTTCCTCCCTGCTAAACCAGCAATTCCTCCCCCACACATTTTTTTTTTCTTTCTTTGACTGAAAAAAAGGAAAGAAAAAATAGCATGGTTGTTCAGGGAAATTTCTTCAGATGAGATTAAAAAAAGAAGCCTCTTGATTGAGTCAATTCAGGATGTACATTACTTGCCTGTTAAATCTGGTGCCTGCCTGTAGAAATGAGCTGAATTTGACAATTGCTGAATAGATAGGAGCCAAATATGAGAAATTCTACAAACAAGTGACCTTGAAGGACAGATTGAGCTTGGTTGCCTGGCCTCTTTCTGTCCTAGAATATCACCTTTCTTACCTAGAGAGCTCTGATAGCAACTGATAAGACTACAAACTGATTACAAGTGATGAACACCTGGCAAATTGAGGGGAAAGGAGAATACAGTGTTTAGATGACTGTTTCAAAAGGTGCTTCTGTTTTGTACCCCCTACTGTTGTTCACTTCCCTCATTGATAAGGACAACACAGTTTTTAACACTTAGAGCAAAAGATGGAGGGGGGCTTGTAGCAGGCAAACAATATCAAAAAGAAGGAATTTCACTGGCTCCAAAGCCATTTCTGAAATATCTAGTTGTGCCATGGTGATTGTTCCTCTGGAAAGGGGACATTTTGAGAAGTAAAACCAAGGGAATCCAAATGACAGCCTGTTGGACAGAGGTTTTTTAATGGAATGTTTCACATGAAAGACTGATCATTTTTCGTCTAAGCTTATTGTACTAAATGTTTTCATAACAATGAGGCTGTTGATGGCATAAATATGTTTTGCTTTTATGGCTTGTGTAGTTTGGGATTTTTGTTTTCTGACTTTCATTCAAGAGAGAAGTTATATTTGTGTTCAGTTGTGTGAAACTTTATATATGACTGAATTCAAATTCTTCTGCCTCAAAGGATATGTGATTTTCAAAAACTGTTGAAAGAGTCTCCAAGGGCACCAGTTCCTTGCATTTTAAGACTTAGGTCAAGAGGATGGGGGCGAAATACTTTGCAAGAAATGTGACAGTATTAGCTTTAAGAAAATTTTAGCTGAAGGTACAGATCCTTATATGAACATGTTCTGAGATACTCTGTATTTGATATTCTTTGGCTTTCCAACATTGACAAAAATAGGAACTTATTAATTCTAGCTGAGTGTGAAAGTTACAAAATGTCTGTCTATACTTTGCATCTTATTTCAGTAATCCCAGCCTGTCTCTACATCACTTACAACACAAGCTGATTCTTAATCCTGCAGCACTCTGGTCTTCTTGTCAAGGAACTGAAGCTCAAAATGCAGCTTCCTAAGTATCAATAAGAACAGATTTAAAACCAAATACGTGAAATTATCAGCATTTATTATTATTGATAATAAATAATATTTCAACTCACTCTAGAGCATTTCCACTGATGAAGACTAGAATAAAAGTGCCAAATGACTTCTCAGAAATGATTGATTTCTAAGGTTTTTAGTTCTATTTTTTATGTCAAATCAGATTGACACCAGCCAGCTCAGGGCCATTGGAACTTTACTCAAGGAGCAATCAGGAAATGATCATTGTCGTGTGAAAAGCTCAGGTTTGAGAACAGGCAATAAGTCATCCATTTGATGCTGAGTTGCCTTAATGCCTTACCTCTTAGATCAAGGAAAATAAATTGGTCACCACCACCCCCCCCAACACACACACCCTAAATCCACAGCACTTCTGCTAACAAGCTTACAAGGCTGGGTTATGGTTTCAGACTTGAAAGTATTGGATAAGAGGTGTGGCTCACTAGGCAACAAAGACAGACAAAACAAAGAGGTGACCTTGCCCTTAGTTATGACAAATACAAACATATGCACACATTGACACACACAGGAGAAATATCCCGAAATCAGTGATGTATCCCCAGCTGCCTGTTGCACTCTCAGTCTTTACAGCTCAGAAGACAGAGGAGGAAAGCTGTCATCTTCTCTGGTCCCCAAAACAGTCTTCTCTGCATGTCACAATCATTGAATGGGGGCCAGATCTCAAAGCTGTCTCCCAGCAGCTGCTACCTAGAAGCTTAGTATGAGAAAGATGACTAGTACAACCACAGTCTGATAGTCTCTGAATGCAGAAAACAATCATTTCACAGGGCCAGGAAAGCCCTGGAAGTGTATCTCATACTTTCTGGGTCTTGATTTTTCTTTTTCTTATGGAAGTGAAGATCATATATTTCAGGTGTCCACATACAATACTGTAGTTCAGTACTGGAGCATGGCAGATGATCCCAGTTCCATTCTTCCAATTGATTGAACTACTTTGCAGAGAAAAGGACCCCTAGGTCCTCTGGCCTGCCCCTCTTTGCAGACCTAGGGAGAATTTGAGAAAATCCCAGTTAAATCCATATCTGGTCACCCACCTCTCCTATCTAATTCAGTGTGGAACAGGATGGTGAAAATTAAAAAAACTTTCCCCGTTCCCATTCAGAATTCTTAATTGCAGCTTCCTCTAGAACTGAAATTGATTTCTTCCCATGATATTTCCTGTGCCCTCAATTCTGAAACAGGCACACACATTTGAGAGCATAGTTATGTGGGTAAACAAATACTCAAAGAATAAACAAAGGGTAATGCCTTTTGTGTGTCCCTGCTCTCTGTTCTCCCTCTGAATCCTCTCCCACGATGTATTCTGAAGGTTTCCTTGCAAGGAATCCCAGGCATCAGTTATTTAAAGACTCTTCTTCACCAGCAATCTTTTTTTTTTCACAACTCCTGAGAGGTTTGCTTAAGACAGACTCCAACTTCATTGTGTCTTAAGAGGCCAATAAAAGCCTCTCTGGTTTTGAAAGGTGATTCATTTGGGATCTCAGCTCAGAAGTGAATTGAAGTTTATCAAAGAGACTTATCTGATTTGGAGCCCATGTTCCCATTTCATAGGGATTAATTGAGTTTGCTAAAATATTTTCAATTTGTTGATACAATCCCAGGAAGAAGGATCGTGTGAATAATATGATTTCAGAATACATACACTCATATACACACCCGGACAGTCAAACACATAAAATCAGTATATATAAAAAGAGATGTACACACATTTTAAGTTACATGTCTGTTCTTTAAAAAAACATATTTGATTATGCTAGGGCTTTGGAAGATGTGAAAACACCAAGGGACTGCTGTGTCCCTTTGGTGTGGCTTGGGTACCCTGATTCCTCAGGAAATGCCTCCAATTCCCTTGAAGTCCCCTTCTGTGTCTTGCTGTTGTGCACTTGTAGTGCACTCCACACTACATCGCCCCAGCCTCTGCAGTGTCAGCTCATTAGCACACAGATCTCATATTCCCTCTCCGCACTGTCATTGCAAAAATTGCTGTTGTACACCTTTACAGCCAACAAATGTGCTCGTGGATTACGCACTGTTTGCAAGAAGCAAGGAAAAGGCAAATGTAACCTTAAAGGTTATTCACCACGGAATTGTGCTCTAAATGCATTGGCTTAAATAAAAATCTGTTGATGGAGGCTCAAGTAATAATGGGACTAAGAGTGGGACTTAGGAGTACAGGCTCTAATGGAGCCCCCAGCAAAATTCCTTTTGCTGGCTAAATCTAACTAATCAGCTGCATATTTTTATTTTATTATTTTTTTTCTGAGCCATTTAAAATATATTTGCTAACTAAGAGCACACTACTTTTATAACTGAGCACATTTTGCTACCAGGTGTACTTAGCCAAGACAGGTTTCTGTCTCTTGCCCACAGAGTCACAATCTAATTATCTAATTATTCTAATTGTCAGGATCCATTTAACTGTTTAAGTCCATTAGGGAAGGAAATATCTCCCCTGATCCTATTCTCTGCTCTTTGGTGGGATTTGATTTGTTTTCGTGTTTGTCCTTTTCATGTAATCTTAGGAACCAGGGCGAAGACACACAGTATCAAAGAGATCACATACTAACCAACGTCTCCACCTCCCACCCCTACTCCCCCATCCTTTCGCCCTTGCTGCTCTCCCTCTCTCCTCTGTCTGCTGGCCAGGCTTCAATAAGCTCACTGGCTTAGCTCACTTCTCAGCCCCTCTGGCCAGCTGGCTTAGCCCACTGAAGCAGGAAGAGGTCGCCTCAGTGGTGTCAGTCAAAAATTTAAGTCATCTCACACGGTTATTATGGTTTTTTTAAATCTACTTTTTATGTGGAGAGGAGGAGAACAGTGATGCTGTTCATTTGGACCATAAAAATAGATGGCAATCAGCAGGTTGTAAAGGTGAGTTTCTAGCAGTGTATTACCTCCCCTACGAGGCAGCTTCCTGTTCATCTTCTAAGGGGGATGGAAGAGACAGGAAGGGTTTGAGGGGAAGGAACAAAGAAAACTATTTTGTTCTCCATGCTTACTGCAAAATGAGCCACATTTTGTTTTCTTAGCAATTTTAACTTTTTTTCCTTAAAATAAAACTAATTTTCTACATCTCTTACCTTCATCAGAGGTTGTTTCCTCAATGTTGCATTTCTCTCCCTACCCATAAGATTTAATGTGAATAATGGGAGCTGGTTGAGACTTTTATTATATGTTTTTGGTGTTTGATATATTTTTAAATTTCATTATTATGGATAGTCAGAGGTGATTGGCTGGTTTGATTTTAAAAGATTGAAAAATAAATGAAGCTGCCAAAGCGTTACTAGTCTTCTTTTGTGGATAAGAGATTTATCATTTTTATACAATTGGTTAAAGGATTAAAATGAAGCATGAATTTTAAGAGAGGGGCCAGAATTTTAGAACATAGAATTCATAACTTTGGAGGAGGGGAATTAACATGATTATTCAGATGATTTAACTTGAAACTTCTTAGATTGACACTGCATGTATATTTGAAGAAGCTTTCATAAACTTTATATCTTCTCTGAAAATCAGGAAAATTATCTGCATACTTTACCTGGTTCATTTATAACAGTCAACCTTTGACTTTCTTCCTTTGTCTTTGATATTTTGGATCTAAATTAATGAAATGGCCACAGGAGGGTGCAATTAAAACCCTAGGTGGGGGCAAGGGGTAATCTTCAGCAGCCTTGAAGTTGCAGTTGCCCAGACACAAAAGGAACTCCCTCCCTCTTTGGGAAATGTCTGGGCTCCAGGCTAAGAGCTACAAATAGTCTCAGCCTATGTGTAGGACTAGCCTTAACCTAGGGCAGCAGTCCTGGAAAGGGGCCAGTACTTGGCAAAAGGTTAACATGAAGAGACTTTGTCCTTTTCACACTGCTACCTCTCTTCTCTTTCCGTTATTTTCCCCTCCTGCTCTGTCTGCTCAGCTTATGCCTCTTTGCTGGCCTCTAATTGGCCCTTGATTTAGGCATCCCATCCAAAATAAACTTATCTAGGAATTTTTCCTACCCTGGACTTTTTTTGACCTAATGCTCCTTCTGCATCAGCACAGCTTTGTTCCTGGTCCATCCTCCTCAGGGCATGCATTCTACTTTAAGGGTGATAGCTTTTTAAAAAAAAAAATCTAATATAGGAATCTAGCTGAAAGCATGTGATAAAGGGGTTAATATATCTAAGAAGGGAGTATTTTCTCTGGAAACCCCAATGCCTCAACTTTAAGGAAAGATATTCAAATGGGGGTGTTTCTGGACATGATGCACAGAGTGAATGTTCATTCTACCCAAACAAAAGATTGGGTGGCCATGGTCATGGAAGACTTTACAGGCCAAAGTTAAAAGCTACCTGCATATGGTAGGTTTGGAGTAAGTACACCCAAGGTGTAGGGCAGGTGCACCTTCACCATGTTGAACTTAAAACCTTTGGGGTAATCTGGAAAGTAGCAAAAGTTCATAGGGATTCATTTTTTAAGGAGGTAAATTTGTACAGCTTTTTGTATGTCAGTCATATATCAATAAAGTGACTTTCAAAGAGTATAAACTTTTATACATATGTTACAAAGCAACAACAGGTTGTTGGAGAGTCTGAAGGTGCCTATGTGGGCACTGACAGGAGATGCACTGGCATGAAAAGGAGTCATAGATGGGGGAATATGTGGTAGGAAAGCTGAATCTCAGACAGTTTCTGTTCCCTGTGATGGCATGTGGAATGCAAAGATTATAAGGCAATATCCCCGTCACAGATTTTTAAAGGTAGCTCTGAAGGGACTTGGAAGCCTAGCCAAGTAGTGTTTTCTCCAACTCCCTTCATTCTGCCCTTGTCTTATCTCAAGCGTACGCTTGGCTTCCTTCCCACTCAATGGAAATAATCAGAATACTCTCAGCTGGATTTCCATTTGAACATTGGGTCAAAGAAGTAAGTGTTTACATCCCTCAGTCTGGACTTCCCTTCTCAGTTTCCAACTGCTACTGGCTTCTTTAGCAATTGTCCTCAACTGGGCAGTTATTTGTCCTTATTTGGAGGAACAGCAGGTGCAAGGATAAGGCTGAAGAGAGGAAACACAACTGGTAATGACCCCTGAACCCTATGGAACACAAATCAGTCTAGATCAACACTTCTCTGCTTTTCATGTGTACATCAATCACTTAGGGATCTTGTTAAAATGAGAATTCTGATTTAATAGATCTATGAGGGGGTCTAAGAATTTATATTACTACCAAGCTCCTGGATGATACCAATGCTACTGGTACTCAAACCACACTTTGAATAAGTAGAGAGACTGTGATTACCAAAGAAAATGGCTTTCCTTGGCAAGCTCTTAACCACCTTCTTGCTTCCCATAGAAGGTTCTGTAAGAGGCATTTGGCTCATTCTGACTCAAGGATGTCTCTACCCTATTTCCAGCAACGTTTTTCCCATCAGCCATGTCTGTAGGTGGCATGATTATATGTCTGATGAGAGTATCTACTTAGAGGTTTTTTAAGGATTTGAAATTATTTTTTTGTAGGATTTGAAATGAAGACTAGAAGGCAGCCTGAGAGGGGAGGTAGCTGGTGAAGCAGGATGACAGTATCTTGGCTTCTTGCCACACTCCAAAGTGTCCCTTTTAGAAACAACCTGCCCAAGAGAGCTAAGGTTGGCATGCAGTTTCAACTGCTTTTCCAGTTTGCTTCTCTGGGTCAAGGCATGCCAGAAGGAGGCATATAGCGTCTGTTCCTCAGCTGTCTGTCTTCCCTTAAACAGGGTTTGAAACAAGAGGTACAACAAAACCCAAATTCTAGCTGGGTCCCTAAGAGTCCCCAAAATTGAGTCCATTTTCAAGGCTGGTGTCAGACACTTCTTGTGAGGTAGAGGGGAGGGAAGAGAACATCAGTTTCCAACATATCTGAGCTGGGACTGTTCCAGGGAAGTCATTAAGAACTCACCTAGTGTCATTTGAGGAATGCCAAATGGCAACTTATTACTCAAAATATTGCCCCCATCAGTCTGCCATTAGTCTAAAATTCTACAAATTCTTTTATTCATATTACTACTGCATCAAAAGTTGGTGGTAAAATGCAAGAATGCTATCTGGAAGGGAATGAGTTCAAGTCTTATCAGCTATTAATATTTCCAGAAGAATTCTTCCACCAGATTACCACCTACTACCTTGCAGGATCCTCAGAAGGCTTTCCAAGACAGGTGAGTGAACCAGAGCAAAACATCTGGCCAAGGCACTGTGGCACCCAATAGATGATGGGCATGCAGGGGGCACTGGGAGACTCCTGAAGATGAAGAGGAGGGCCTCAAATACACTTCATCTATTTTGCAACATGTGACCTTCATGGATAAATTCTGGTAGTTCATTGACTAAGATATTAGTTGCCTTTGACCTTTCAAATCAAACCTTCTTATATAGTGGGTCTGTTTCCTCTAGTGGGCATGGTCATTTGCTTCAACTAAATCTTAGCCTTTGGATTCCTGACAATTACTGTGGAATATTTTCAGAAGTAAAATAATTTTGTGATGGGGCTAGTGAGGATTTTTAAATTTTAATCTTTATTGTATGTTTCTCATTATGCTTTAGTCCCTTTAAGTCCCCTTTCCCCCAGCAATGTGGTGAGGATTTTTAAACCTTCAAAAAATGTTGCAATAAAAAATAGTCCCCTTTTGCCCTGGCTGGTGTAGCTCAGTGGATTGAATGCAGGCCTGCAAACCAAAGGGTCGCTTGCTCAATTCCCAGTCAGGGCATATGCCTGGGTTGCAGGCCAGGTCCCCAGTAGGGGGCACACAAGAGGCAACCACACATTGATGTTTCATTCCCTCTCTTTCTCTTTCCCCTCCCCTCTCTCTAAACATAAATAAATAAAATCTTTTTTAAAAGTTTTTTTTAAATAGTCCCATTTCAATTTTCCATGATTGGCTGGTCTACCTTGCCAATTATTCATTGCAGCCATGGCCCTCCTCCTTGCAGCTCTCCAAAAAGTGATCAGATCCCAGCAACAGATGAGACAGAAATGGATCAGCCCCAGCTCACAGAAGAATAAGTCAATAGATATGGGTATGGGTCTCTGTAGGTAAACACATTTGTAAATTTAAGATATAAAGAACATTGACAGCCACAGTCAATCAAAACCTGTAACACATTCTCACATATTCTTATATATCATTGCTGTTTCCAAAGCTAATTTTTGATTAGTTTAAAACAGTGTTTCTTGAATTGGACCACTTGCATCAAAATCACCAAAGATACTTACCAAATAATGAATTCGCACCTCACCCTCCATATGTATTATATCATAAAATGAGGATAGCCTTTTAAACAAGCTCTGTGGGTAATTATAGTGCACACTATTTGGAAATCACTAGTTTAATAAGACTTGGTATTGCAAACAGAGATATATGGATTCAGACTGAATATATGCTGAGAACCCATGAAGCACCAGGCATTGTACAAGGTACTTTCACATACGTTACTTCTGTAAGTAAAACAGATGCTGTTGGTCCATGCAAACTTTAGTGAGTTTGGCTCTCAGATTGGAAATCCAAGACTTGGGAGAAGTGAGACTAGTCTCAAGGTCTCAAGTCATAGTCTCTGAGGTAAACATAGCAAAAATGTTCTTTGAGATGGTAATTATAAATAAGAAAATATTTTCACTTTAAAAATGCTTCTTCCTTTGTTTTTTAGCTAATAATTGGTCCTCAGCCATGCTATAAACTAGGTGTCATGGCAAATGCCAACCCATTTATTTAAAAAAATGTATTGTAATCAGTTTATAAAGTATTCAGTAATGTAATCAGTTCCTATAGCATGCATTGTGTCATTTTTGCTATCAACAAATTTCAAACCAAGGGTGAAATAATCATAATACTATTCATTGAGTCCATACTACATGGAAGACACTGTACTAAGCATTTTACATGCCTAATCTCATGGAATCATCACAACATCACTAGAAAAGAGGCACTATGTGCCCCATTTTATGAAAAAAGAATCAAAGTTAGCTCAAAAATTATAGATAGATAGACAGATATCTAGCTCAAGGTCACACAGCTGGCTAATTAATTAAATGAGGATTTTACCTGTGACCTTCCTACGTGGACTCAATTTCAACTCAGGTTGAAATAACAAATGATTATAGGACCCAGTTGAATCACATAAATATGGAAGTTGGTCCAGTTATGGAGTGGCAGGGACTGTGGCAATCTGAAGAGTCCATGTCCTTATCCAAAGACATTCACATTCGATTTTTTAAAAGCATTGTGGGATAAATAAAGCATTTACAATAGAACTTGGGGTGGTAGTATGTGGTAGGTGCAAGTTTCTGATCTCTAAACTACACTACCATCTCCTTCTAGCAGCTAAGCTACTCGTTGAGGGAAGCTCAATTAACTGGTAGTTATAATTACTGGGAACAATAATTATAGAGAGAAAGAGAGAAAAGCTCTTCTTAGTCAAAACCCTGTTTTGACTTTCTCTTCTTAGTTGGTCATCAAGTTATCTCAATATGGCATAAACTTCTCTCCCTTGTACACATACTCATGGTCCTATATACATACACTGTATATCCAGTGACCTTTCATGGTTGAGTGGAAGCTCAATTCTAACCAACCTTCCCCCAGGCAATGCTGAGGCCTGCAGCAAGGTCAGAATGCTGGCTGGCACAGGGTCATTAAGGAGGGCTCAGCAGGTCAGAAGCAGTAATTCTAGGGCATGCTATAGGGGAAACAGCTTAGATTCTGGTACACACAAATCCCAGGTACACAACTGGGATGCTGCTGGGTCAAGTAAGGCTTTGCCAACATTCACCCATGGTAGGAGCTTCCCATACACCCCCAAGAAAGAGGCTCACCAATATTAGACTGGGATCTAAAATACCTGAAGCTATAAACTGACTTAAGCCAATTTGGTCATTTGCAATCACTACATATACTTTATTTGATATCAGTAGCCTGCCTTACTTAGAGGGAGGGCTACAGGTCTTCTCCCCATAACCTCACTAGCAGGTATTAAAGTAAACCTCAAACAGAATTCTGTCTCATTAAAATAATGAGGCATAAAATAATTGGACAGCCTGTTCTGTAGACTCAGTCATGTCCAGCTTCCTTTCCTTTTAGCTGCTCCAACAGCACCTTGCATGAAGTTACACTTGAAGAGACAAAACAATATTCCAGTGGCAGGATGTGGCTAACCAAGAATCTATATTAGTGGCTACCCACATGGTTATTTACAAATTAAACCTCGGGTACCATTTCTAAGGGATAACACTGTAGATCTTATTAGATACATATATCGTCTTTCTAGTTTGGAAACACTTCTACCATATTTCTAGCCAATCCACATATGTTGAACATTACTGATTTCACCAATGAAAAATTGAATGTTAATTAACAAAGCCTCCGGTGTTCATTAGAGAGAAAGATACTTGAAGTGCTGGTAGAACCACTTCTTGATTAGATTTTCTAATTGCTAGATAACCACTCCTGCAATATGTAATTCCAAATAAGAGTAAGTGACCAGCCCAAGGTTACAGACTCAAACTAAATAACCCACATATATATGATGCAATTCATGTTGAAGTCTTATAAATAACAGGAAATATAATGTTTGAAATATCATGTTTTTATGGCCTTGGGAAGCTGTAGGGGGATTAGGGTTCTAGTGGAATTAACAATGGAGCAGGAATGAGGAGATCTGGGCTCCGGTCTCAACTCTGCCACTAACTGCCTAGATGGCCTTGGATATCTGTTGTCTGTTCTCTGGTCCTAGTTTTTATCATTGGTAAAATGGAGAGGTTCTTCTGGATGGTGTCTGAGGAGTCTTCCATTTTTGACATGTTATCATTAACTCTTGTCCAATTCCTACTGTCCCCCCTTCTAGTTACAGTTTCACTTCATTTCTTCCTGGGGAAAGCTCATTCAAAATGAAGCTCTTCAAATTCTTTTTCTACATCTAGAAATTTCTCTTCATATTCATCTATTTTCTTCCCTCATAGGATGAATGAAAAGATTTAATCCTTGAAACCAGTGGAAAGTACTTCTTGCTCACATCTCAACTCTTCTGCTTACTAGGTGTGAGACCTTAAAGCAATTTATTTAAATTGATTGTGCATCAAATTTCCCAGTTATGAAGCAGTGTATTAATACTCCATACCTCATAGGGTTGTTAAGAGTTTTAAATGAGATAATTCACAAATCCACATAAAATACTTAGAATGATACCTGGCACATATTATTATTATCAACATAATCATTAGCTTAAAATCCCTTGAGCTTTTTGTCCTAAAAGCAAAAACCTAGTTTCAGTTGAAAGAAAAATCTTTTATCATTTTAGGGACCAAATTTCCTTCCTGAACAGCTGCCCTCTGAGCCTTTTTACAGCCTTAAGCTCTTCCCCAAACCCAAGATTATTTTTTCTGCCATGGAAGCCATCACAGCATTCCTTTAGATCACCAGCCCACCATCCTCACCTCCTACATCTTTCACTCATGCATCCAAATTTGCTCACTCAGTTTGCCTCTTGTAAGCAATAGCTACTCAAATACTCCATGGTCAGAGAACTCAGATGCATTTTTCTGCATAATTGAAGGACTACATGTTCCAGGGAAGACCTAGAGTTTTCTTACCAATAACTGCCTTTGTGTCTAATTCCATCTGCTTCTAATCACAATATGAGTCACCGTTTCTGTTCCTTTGTGACAATCCATTATCTAAATAGTACACAAATAGTTCCTCAGACTTCCAAAAACCCCAGGAGGCACCCACATGTCTTATGGTTCATTTAGGAAAAAAAAAAAAAAACACTTGGGCCAGCCAACCAGGGGACTGGCTCTGCAGCCAGGGCCATAGAGCTTCTCTTAGAAATGGGGCTGCCACTGAGGGACAGCAGCAATGAAAAACAGCTCAGGGCCTCCCTGGGGAATGCCCCTTCATGTCCTTGCATACTATGGAGCCATTAGCGAGTGAGGTTTCCCCATGGGGCCATAAATCAAGGCCCAGGGGACTAGAAGAGAGGCATTCAATACTACCCATTCTTCTCTAAAGCAAGTACTGTCCTGGCATATCATATACATTGAATATATCTTTCCCTAGTTCTTCCAACTTCCTGGTGACACTTAGCATGTGATAATTCTTTTAGCCTCTTTCCATCCAGATGATGACAGCTCAACAGACACCCACTTCTGGCACATCTCTGAGTCTAGCCAAACCTTTTGACTAAATATCACAGCCTCTTTCAAGAATTCAGTCCACTTTGTGCAAGAGTTACTAAGGGTGCCCTTTGACCCCTCTGACCTCCTGGTTCCAACTCTCACTCTCCCCAGTTCTTCTTTATACTGCCTGTAGATCTACGGAACATGAGGAAAAGAAAACAATGAGGAGAGTTGAACTTTCTCCTGGGTAAAGGGACCTGGAGCTGCCTAGCTCTTTATATACTCACTCCCGGCTCCTGGAATTTGCACCTAACTCTCTGGAGCAAGGGGTTGCTGTTTGACCCTTGCCTAGTAGAAGACTGCTTCTTCTATTTTGTTTGGGAGCAATGAGAGACAAGAGAATGGCTCTAAATTAGACAGCCTGCATTTGAAATTTGGCTCTTTCTCTTACTATACTAGTTATATGAACTTGGGCAAATTACTTAACTTCCTTAAGCTTCAGTTTCCTCATTTGTGAAATGAAGGTGAACATAATAGTAACTACTCTATAAATTTGTTGTGAAGAGTAAATGAAATTACCCATGTAAAATATTTACTATGATGCCTGGCATATAGTAAATGTTCAACAAATGGTAGCTATTATTAACAGAGTACTGGGGTGATTGGTAAGTGGAGAAGTGGAGTAGAACTAGTCAAAACCAAGCTATAAAAAGATTTTTCCCATCTGTGACTATCTTTAAAGTCCTCCAAACTAATTTATACTGTCCATGAATCTGTAGCTAGAACAGTATTAGATGGGATCATATTTGAATATACTCACAATGCTGTTTCAGGCATAAGGGACTTGCTTTGGGGCAGAGCAAAGGAGAAAGAAAGAATTGTGTTGATGTCCCCCAAAGCCAGGGCATACACATTAGTAGGTTTAATAATGCCATCATTGAGTGGAATTGTCTAGAAAGACATGATCCCTTCTGACCTTTAATCTGAACTAGATATGTCTGAAATAGAGAAACATGGATAGTAATATGAGAACCCTGGCACTTTCCTTGGCTTGAAGGAAAAAACAACCTTTCTTCAAATGCAAAGTCTATTTTAATGTGGTTGAAAGTGGGAAAGTGGAAAAGTGGATCCTGGAATCTTCACTTAGATGTGGGAAAATGTGGTTCCAGTTGAGCTCTCCCAGCCATGATTTTTCTGAGTTATTTTAATTAAGGGTGATGTATGGATAGAAGTTTTAAGCATATCAGTTTGAGTGGATGAACTTTCTTCTTTTGATGTTGCTTGCCTAAGACCAAAAATAGCAAAGGAAGGAGATATGGAAAAGGTTAAAAGATAAATTTTGCTAATGTGATTTTCTAGCATTTCAGTCCCCATTTCTCTCCAGAGCAAAGGTTAACTAGGTGATTCCACAAACGCAGACTCACTAGAAAGGATCCTGCTGAGGACTACTAAGCAATGCAGTCTTTTTTCCTACCCTGTCTCCATTTTATCAGCATGCTATCTCCAGTAGGCCCAAATCTAAGTGAAGACCAAAAAAATTCTTCTTTTCATATCCCTTACTCCACCTGTATCACCTCTTCTTTTCATTTCCTATCCAAGGCCACTGCTATATTGTCTCATTGAATCACTGATTTTTTTCTCTCCAATGTGGAAACAGGAACAGAGAAGCTAAGTGACTTGCCCAAAGTCTCACAGTTATTGGATGGCTAAGCTGAGATTATTATGTAGGTGTCCCAACTTTTGGCACTTCTGTAAGATGTCCTCCCAACATAATCTTCCTTCTTTTAACTTTCACTGCTATACAATAATGTTATATATGAAAATAATGACAGTCCTGTCATTTTTAAAAAATAGGTAGCTGAGAGGAAGAATAAATCCACAGCAGGTGAATTAGCAATGCAGTAAAGCATGAGTTTTAGGAGCCATTGTTAATTATATCTTCCATTTAGTGCCCCCAATGTTAACCTGTATAACATTGAGCAAATGAGCAAAACAAAGTCTTGAAGTCCTAGTATAGATCACACTGTTGGAGATAGACCAAGTAATTCTAGTCCAAATACCTCATATTGTAGATGAGAAAAGTGAGGCCAAGAAAGAAGAGGTTTGCCAAAGGTGATTCAGCTCCCTAGTGGCAGAAACAAGATGAGAATCTAGACTTAGATTCCTAGAGTGGGGTCTTTTCCACCATGTTTTGCAACTTTACCAGCACCATGTTTTACTGAAGCAGCATCACAAGTTTTATTACATTACCACTGCTGATATCTTCTTTTCCTCTAATTGTTTCATGTATATAAATCATCTGGTCATATTACCCCAATTAGATTTTTTAAATGTAGGACATTTTTGATGATTATAGAAGTTAAAATATAAAATTATTCATGCTGATTGTTAAAAAACTTCAAAATATAGGTAACAAAAAATTATCCAAGTGCAGTAAAAAAAATTACCCAAAATTGATTTTTGCCATATGCACAGATTTGTATCCTGTTCTTTAAAAATTTGATTTTAATGCCTATAAATTATTATATCACATTTATAAATATTATTATATCATTTTATGAGATATATGCCATGATTTTTATAACCATTACCCAATTTTATGAATTTAAGTGGATTCTCAAATCACTGAGCTTTACAATTATGCCTCAACCTCCTGTAATATCTGTATCCTGGCACAGGTCCAAACACACAGTAAATAATCATAAATACTTGCTGACTTATTAATCTCCTAGGCTCTTGTGGAATGATCATTATTCCTCCACCAGAGAAGACAACCAAAGTGAGAACTTGACCTATCCTCTTTAAAGTACATGTTATATAACTTAAGATAGGCAGTATAGCAATGGCAGTTCTGCTCAGAAGCCAGACTCTCTGAGTTCAAATCTTGGACTCATTCCTTTCTAGTAGCATAGAAACAGATGAGGAGCTTAAGCCCTCAAAGCCTCAGTTATTCTGTCTGACAAATGGGGTAAGTAGTAGTGCTTACCTCATAAGGTTGTGGTAAAAATTAAGTGATAGAATATGTGGAAAGTAGTTGGTATATAGTGAGCACTCAACAAATATTAGTTGCCTTTATTAATCTAAAATCTATTAAAGGAATAAAGCATCAAACTTGGAGTCAGAATACCTGAGTTCTTGTTCCATCTCGGCAATTATCTAGCCCTATGACCTCTGAATTATTTTACTTGTCTAAGTCTCAATTTTGTCATCTATAAAAGGGTAATAATAATACCTGAGCCATGTGCTTTACAGGGATTTTATGACGATCAATTGAATGAATGTGAAGGTGCTTTGAAAACTATGAAGGCAAGTATGATTGTTAAGTATGTTAAGTTAGATGTTATATGATTGCCATAAATAGTGCTTGAGATGCAGAAGGTGTAGGAAACTAGGCTGGTTGTACTGAGCCTAGAAAAATGTTTATAAATTTAAACCCTTGTGTTGGAAATATAGACTGTTGTAGACAGAAGGACCTTAGCGATCAGATCATGTAGCCCAACATCTTAATGTTATAAGAACAGAGATTCAGAAAGTAGGCAGCTTGAACTCATAGATCAAGTAACAGAAATAGGACTAGAACTCAGGTCTCCAGATGTCCTAAGTAGAGTCCTAAGGCAATCACTGCAGGGGAAGAAATCCAGTTATTTGTGGAATCCATGTATGTAGGAACTGATTAGTTGGGGCTTTAATGCAAGGACACACTAGGTATAGCATAGCTCTACTATATTTTTAAATGCCAAGCTCATTCCAGTTAAGGGAGAGTAAAGGTTCAAGAAGATGATGAGGTGGGGAGGTCTTAGGGTGAGTGTCCTTAGAGTTGGCCAGTTTTCCAAGGGACTCTGCTGTCCCCAGAATGACTGCTGTAGCAGATGGCTTTTTTTTTGTATTGTTAATATTTATCTTTGCCATCAGTTTTCAGTTGTGTGTTTTTGGAAAACTTAGTAAAGAAGATGAAATTGCCAGTTTCTTGAAAACACAATTGCCAATTGTTTGAATGAAGTAAATTGGTTACAGCCAGAGGACTTTTCATTTTACCCTGGCATGCATACATCCTACGTCAAGCAAGAGTTGCATCACTGATGGCAGCTCAGATATTGCTGCATCCCCAGAATTATATTCTTCCAGGTACTTGGCGAATAAATGTGTTGGGTACTTTCATCTTTACACTATTTTAGCTGAGATGAGAGAACATAAACACTTCCATCTAACAACCTTTTCAAATTCAACACCACAGAAGGTTATTTAAAAAGAAACAAGAAAGGAGTTTTTCAATAGGAAGCTCCAAAGGTGACTAAAAATGCCATCCAACATGGCAGCCCATTAAGAAATGTAGTATGAAATGTATTAATACAATAAACCCAAATGAGGTCTCACTATCCTTAGCTCCAGAATTTTGGCTGCCTTCCCTAGCTGCCACTATGCCCTGGACAGAGTCTATCAAGGTTTACCCCCTATCCCAATCCTAAAGTGCCTCCCTTCCTCTCTTTAGCTGAAGAAGAACCCATTGCCAGAGGCAACTCACCCTCACCTTGTCTTTTGCACAGCTCTTACAGAGAGGGCCTTCCTGCCTTGGTCAGGAAGCACAGTGGGGTGATGAAGGGAGGAGAAAGCAATTAGATCTCTGTCATGCTGCAGAGATCACTGACTATTACACCTAAAATCTTCACCAGGTGAGGGCCAGCCAAAATCAGGCCTCTTGTCTGAAGTGGCTATAGTCTGAAATCAGCAAGATGGATGGGTACGTGAAATGATCTTTTCACCAAGCCCTATTATGCTAGAACAAAGGGTTCCTCTTGGAAGTTGGAAGGAACACATTTCAGGCAGATCTACTTTAAACAGTAAGATGTAAACAGATGGAACCTCTTAGCCGAGAGCTGGTGCCATCTGAAAATATAAGTACAGTCAGAGAAGTTTCAATACATTTATGCTGTTAGGGGACATCTTTAATCTCTGAGCTCAAAATCAGTGAGGACAACGAGATCCTCTTACAGCCTCAGTAAATGAGTCCTGAAAACGTGGACTCAGAATTGTAATTTTGTGTTCCAATTAAGCTAGAAAAAAAGAGATGATATTTAGGGTTGGTTGGCTCAAATTGAGTTGCTAAAATCTCTGGTTTGCTCAGAGTTAATTCTTCCACACATAGAAGAGAGGCAATATGTTATGGAAGAAAAAAACCTTGCCCTCACCCTGCCACTACTAACCAGCTATGTGACTTAATGCCCCTCTCTACACCTCACCTTTTCCCATTTGTAAAATAAGGGCATTAGACTAGGTGACCCCAAAAGTCCTTTCTAGCTTCAAATGTTTAATTCAGATTATATCACAAGGTTCTCTTGGAGAGTTTTGGCCAGGGGGTGTCTGCACCTTGCCTTGCCCTTCCTTGCTCAGGAGCCTGGGGCTTTCAGTATGTTCAGAAGATGCCCCAGACTTTACCAAGATATCTCATTTAAGACAGGCTTCCACAGCAGAGGCCCATGCTCTGGAATTTATATCTCATGGCCTATTGCTCCACTCCCCAACCCCCCAACTACCTTGTAAGGAGGCAAACTGGTTCTATAATAGGGTTTGGTTTTGTTCAGTGCAGTAGGCATGTTTGGGCTCCAAATATTAGAGGCAGTGTTGTGTGGGCTTTAAAGCTAGAACTGACCTGGGTTAGAATACTGATTCTGCAACTTCCAGCTATGTGAGCTTCATCAAATTACCTAAACACTCAATGCTTCAGTTTCTTCAGCTATGGAATAACAGTCGCCATTCTGCCTCTTTCTAGAGTGATTGCCAATATTAAATGAGAGAATTCGTGTCAAATGCTCAGCACAATGCTGGGCACATTGTAAATGATGCCACCAGTGGACATACTTCTTCACTCTACTAAATAAATGTTGAACTAAAAATCAAAATGAGTAAATCAATCAATTGAGTTAATAATCAAGACCATAACTTCTAAGCAATGGAAAATTGTTTAACTTCTTAGGTGCTTTGTGTTTTGGTCCCTATGATGGCATATTTATAATTTAATAGGAACATTTTGGAAACTGCACAGGTCAAGAGAGCTATTTCTGTTGGTATTTTGGTTACCCTTCAAATCATATTACTTAGATGGATGTTCCTTTCACCTCTCTGCAGAGCCAGCCTCACTTGTGAGAATCCTATAGGGCAGCTGACAGAAAGGGAGGATCCAAAAGATGATTCTTTGGTGTGGCTTATTCGCTCATAGTACTGAACAGTATGTCACCTTTCTAGTTTAAGGTGTAAAGTTAAAATGTGAGGTGAGAACAAGGCCAATAAAGTTGCTACTGTCTCCTTCCTTCTTGGGTTCTCACTGAGTGAACACCGTGGAGGAAGAACGAAGAGAGGCTCAGCCTGATTGTGTGCAGCTGGAAGATGACAGGTAGAGCCCAAATTCATTTTAGAGACAGGAGGAATTGTCCTTTGGGGGTAAAATAACAAGATGAAGCTGAGATGGTACAGGACCAAAGTTGATGAAATTGCAAGAAACGTTAATAAAGGATCATTACTCTCTTCCTCAAGCCTTGTGTTCTGCTATGTGGGTATGTTTGGGGATTGAGGGGAGGTGGGAAAAGATAGCATGGACAATCAGCTTCTCCTAATGCAACTTTAGTTGACCATTTTCAGGAGTGTTGGTTTTGACCTGGAAACCCCATGGCTCATCTTACTCAGGTTACCTAAAGATAGTTTCTCTTCTTAGGCTTTTGTGAGTAAAAAGCCCTCATCTTTGGGGGATACCATAATAATTAATTGAGATACCTGTATGAACATAAGTAAGCCTTGAGAGTTGAATGGGTCAAGGAAGTAGAGATAGAGATCATTCCTAAAGGTATGTAGCAGGTCCAATGTGAGGGAGTGGGAGAGAGATGGTGACTTGCACTGACTGATGGCACTTTACAGGCAGTATGAATGGATAAAAGCTGTTGGAAAATCCACTACACAGTAAAGTAGGCAAGGCAAATATTATTACTATACTCACCTGACAGTTAACAAAACTGAGGCTCAGAGATGTTAAGAGTTGTTCCCAGTCGGTGGCAGGGGTAGGAACTAACCCT
Source organism: Phyllostomus hastatus (assembly GCF_019186645.2). NCBI lineage: Eukaryota > Metazoa > Chordata > Mammalia > Chiroptera > Phyllostomidae > Phyllostomus > Phyllostomus hastatus. The sequence continues at coordinate 10,623,547 of NW_025333984.1, read as the reverse complement.
GCCTCCTAATCCTATGCTCTTTCCATTAACCATGCTGTCTTCATTTAACTAGCATTGTGAAAGAATGAGTGACTCCATCAAAGCTGGTTTTCCAGATAATTGAAGCACACATCTTTCAGCAGTGCAAATGTTATTTTTATTTCAACCATTTTTGAAGAAAAACTTTCTACAATACATCCTACACCTTCAGGCTTATTATGCAGAGGATACAGATTACCATGCTTTTAATCTTCTATTTTCATAGCCTTCTATATCTTGTTTCACTGTGAGGCTGACAACATGTAATACTTCTTAGGTTACCGAAGACAACATATTAAAAATTGGGTGCTTCTACAAGCAGACATACTGAAATGTGACAATTGACTGTGAGGGAACAGCATGCAGAATTGCCAAATGTAAAGGTCCAGTGGTCTGGGGCTCCTGAGTACAGGGACAAATAGGCGTGAGAGGGCAAATAACCTCCTGGAAAACACAGCCAGCACTGGAACTGGAGTTCCCAGTAAATACCCAGATACATGAATAGAAAACTGAATTGTGTTCATTCTTTTGCAATGGTATACCATGGGGAAGGGATGAAGAGGGAGTCCACCTCAGCTGCGAGAGGCATTTTTTTCAGTTATTTCACTGAATTGTCTCTTGACAGTGATTATAAAAGGCATGCTTTAAGACATTTTGTTACTGTCTTTAAATTCTTTACACACAAGGCACACTCTTATTGTTTGCATCCTGGGCAGACCACTCCCACCACCCTTGCCTTGGTGTGTCACTACTCATTGTGTTTAAAAAGGCAGGGAGGGGTTTTTCATTTTAGAAATATTTTCACCTTAAATGGCTCAAGAACTGGTATGTCTAAAGGGACAAATCTTTACTGATCTCAAAAACATGTCACATGTGACTTGCATGGCAAATTACTGTGTTTAACCTGTCACTGTGCTTTCCTTGTCCCACTCATAATTTCAAAGATAAAAACCCTACTAGCAAAGCCATCACAGATTGCCATCCTATTGGTCTGTTGCAAATACTTGGATCTTTTCAAGTTCCAATCAGAATGGGCTCTGCTTTGCTTTCTCCATCTCTGTCTTCTCTGACCCAGCAAAGTTTCCCATCTTTCATCCTGTCACTTAGCTAATGGTGTGTGTCCCTCTTGCATACATTCCAGAGTCACTGGCTTCTTTCGCTAGTGGAGTCGTCAGTGAGAGATGCTCAGCAGATGGCTCACTGGCTGCTGTTCTTGTCCTCTCACTGAAGCAATCTGTTGTTCTAAATCAAAATGTTAATGAAAAATAAAAGAAGACAATGCCAATGTCTGTCTGATTTAAATTAATATAGAGTCATACCTTTTGAGGCAGGTTTTACTGGCACGAGATTCTCATATAGGCTAACCATATTGGGGTTTTTTTTTCTCTCTCTCGCTAATTAAAATTGAACACTTTCATTTATCTGAGTCTCCCTTGGTACCCCCCAACCTGTTCTTTTTAGTAATAGCAAAGGCATAACAAACAGTTGATTTCAGTGTTCCAGGGGATGACATCTCACCTGGCAGAACATAATTTTGAAAGATATTATATGTGATGTCTAATTATAAACAAGCTTTGATTAGATGTTGTTTTCAATACTGGGATGACATGTTTACTAAATGCTTCGAGTGCAGCTCTAAGTTAGGCATGTAGTTATTGAGATCTCTTTCAATCCATTTGTTTTATAACTGCTGGCAAAAATCATTGCTAATTTGCTACTCTATTTACAAGGGCCCTCTATTTTTATGCACTCAGCAAAGTATTCATTTCTGCTGCAGCAACAGGACCACTCCCTTCTTAGGGAAAATAAAAAGCATGTATACCTGAAAAATTATCTATGCAAGGCAGTTTTCAACTTCAATTTAGAGAAGGAGGGATCACTGATGTTAACATACCTGTTTGAGGGCAAATTACCTCAATATTTTAATTTGCCAGAAATTCTAGGAACCAAAAGAAAGGAAGGTTCTTTTTTTTTAATGTTATTTATTTATTTTTAGAGAGAGGGGAAGGGAGGGAGAAAGAGATGGAGAGAAATATTAATGTGTGGTTGCCTCTCACGCGCCCCCTACTGAAGACCTGGTCTGCAACCCAAGTGTGTGGCCTGACTGGAAATCAAATTGGTGACCTTTTAGTTTGCAGACTGTTACTCTATCCACTGAGCTACACCAGCCAGGGCAAGGAACTTTTAAACAATTGCAGAAAACCACAACTTCATTTATTCTTCCTATGACTCCTTTGGAGATACTGCTACAAATAGTATTGGAAATAAGAGTTAACACAGTGCTTTCTATATTCCAGGCATCCTTCTAAGTGATTTACATTTATTTACTCTTACAATCATCAAAACAACTCTATGACTTAGATCTGTTTCACAGATGAGGAAGCTGAGGCATAGAGGGGTTAAGTATCTTGCCCAAGGCTACACAGTTAGTAAGTGACATTGCTAGAGATGAACAGAGTTAGCTTGGCCTCAGAGCCTTCACTTTTAACCACAATACCATGCTATACTGTGCTGGAAGAGCCACAGATCCCCATCTTCTTGAAAATAAACTATCGGTTTCTTTCAGATCTGCAGATTTACTTTGCTCAAACTACTAGGCAAGTTAGAATTAGGCATCTACTTCAGTGGGGTTTAATCCTTGCTAAATGCATGTGCTATTTGCATGTGTCACTTCCATTAAGACTGAGTCAGGCAAATCAAGCTGAGGCAGCAGGAAGGCAGGAGAAAAGCCTGGATTTTCAGGTAGGAAGTAGGGTGCTAGTCATTAGATGAGTCACTTCAGCACTATGAACTAGTCCACCCAACAGTCTTGACAATAACAGACCAAAAGCAGTAAAATCCATAAAGTTCCCATTTGTACCAGTTGACTAGGTAGGGACTGTGCTAGTTCACACCCTACAGTCAACCTGCTTCAGCCTCAGTACTTCTCTCTACCTGTAGGCAGAGCCACCACACAAACAAATACCATTGATGTCCAACCTTTCTCTTACAGCACAGAAGCCAGTTCAACTGGAAAAGGAAATATAAATTGGTTCTCTTTAATTAAATATATGCATCCCAGCCCAGAGATTTACTGGAGTATCAAATCATTCAAAAGAACAAGCACTCAGAGGAAAGGGATTGAGTGGAGAAGCAGTTGCTAACCTTGCTAAGCCTCATTTTGGTGGTTATATTTTTCTGGGCTTACCAGGGACTAAATGAAAATAAGAGTTTGGAAAAGGATATTAGCAGACAGCAGGGTATGTTAAACAGAACTCTGGGCTGGGAACCAGAAGTCCTGGGTTCCTATTCCAGATCTGTCTCTAATAAACCATTACCTCCCTGGGTCTCAGATCCTTAATATAATGAAGAGGATAGATTGAATAGGCTATAAAAGCTTTTCCAACATTAATTATTGTCTGATTTTAGTCCTATACCTTTTTTTTGCTTCCCACCTTTTAAGGAATGATGATACTCCTTAGAAAAACAAGGATACTCAGAGGATGATTTGACCGAATGAAGCAGAGATTTTTAGCTATTTTGGGGTGTTTCTGAGCAACCAACTCAGACCACTGGAGTCAGAGAGGAGGTTTTTATTTTTGCTTGATCTCTCCTACTTGATATCACTAGATAATTGCTCACCCCTCTGAGTCATCAAATCATAGGCTCATTGAATCTCTGGGATAGAAAGGACCTTAAAGGTCATCTTTGCCCATTTTCCTTCAGGGCTGGGCTCCTCTTTGTCCAAACACAGCCAGTTTAAACATGGGACCAGTGCCAGCTTTGTACATAAGCAGAAGAGGTGCTACTTACCTGACTATATATCACAGGTACTTGGATGGGCTCGCTGACTCTTGTCCCCAAATAGCTGTTCCTCTTGCTCACTGATGCCCAAATTACCCTTAACAGAGAGCCTAAACTTTCATCCTACACTGAATGTATGTGTGTGTGTATATTGTGTGTGTGTGTGTGTGTGTGTGTGTGTGTAATTCAAATCCCTTTGGAAGAAGTGGCACTGTCTGAATTCATATCATGATGCATGTGACTCACACAGCACATCCTATCATGAAAACAGATTTCAACTGGAAAAGAGAGCCCAAAATTCTTGAAGTGAGGAAATGGAATTAGTAATAAGAAAAAATTATATGGTATAAGAATGGAAAGAAGGGTGGAGGACTTAAACTGGTAGCCTAATAGAATGTGAAAAAACTTGGAGTCAGACTTGGGTTTACATCTGAACGCTGTCACCTAAGTGCTATATTACCACTTTCAAGTTTCTGAACCTCCCTGAGTCTCAATTTTCTAAACTGTAATACAGGGTTAGTAAAATCTACTACAAATGGTGTTTGTTGAGAATTAAATGAGATAATCCTGCAAGGCATAATTGCAATATATTTGAATCAAATACATGGTTTAGCACTAAATTCACAGTGTTGCCATAGAGTGATAGCCTTTGATGTGTCTGTCCTTGATTGCACCTCTGCAGCAGTCATGGGTATGAATGGTGTTGATGCACAGGTCTGCAGCCACTAATAATACTTACAACTGTCTTAACCGCCCATGAAGCTGACATAGAATCTAATCCAAGAACTAGCCAGAATATCAGTTGCTAAACAACTGATGCCAACCCAGACCTTGGTCAAGATTTACAACCACAAAGAGATAAGTTCCATGCTTATAACTTGAGGGGAGCTATGTTTTCAAGCCTGCCCAACATAGCCCATTTAACAGGAATTCAAAGTGGTTTCCCTAATTAAGTAGCTCCAACTAGGAGTAAACATAGTCAATGGCTTTCTTGAAAAATATCCCTGATGTATATTTCAACTTACTATAAATGAAAAAAGTTAACAAATAAAATTTTATGGTTTCAGTATGCATTTTAGGTTTAGGGGAAGGTACTGAATCCACATGCTTGTCAAAGATAATTACAGAAAGGTTGATAGTTGGCCTCTGGTCATACTTCTGGGTAGCTTTAAAGTCTCTATCACTTCTAACCTATGCCCTTCCTTCTACATGATTAGATGAGTGCTGTCAAGTTTGAAGTTGTGTATTACTGTGTTTTTTTCCTTTGGGAGATAGTGCTGGCTTGGAGGGGTTAATCAATGCAACAATTATTTTCTGCCATAGATACATGATAGGTTTGGGTCTCGGGCTCCTTTTCTTCCTTTTTAAAATATGCTCAGATATATATATTTGTGTGTATATATATATGTGTATATATATACATACATACATATATATATTTAAATATTTTTTAATTTATTTATTTATTTGCAAGAGGGGAAGGGAAGGAGAAAGAAAGGGAGAGAAACATCAGTGTGTGGTTGCCTCTTGTGTACCCCCTACTGGGGGCCTGACCTGGCCCACAATCCAGACATGTGCTCTGACTGGGAACTGAAACAGCAACCTTTGGTTCACAGGCTGGTGCTCAATCCACTGAGCCACACCAGCCAGGGCAGAACTTTATATATTTTTAAAAGCCACTCTTTTAATCTACTATGTTTTCTTTTGGTCAACTTCATGCTCTTGCTTCCTCAATTCTTTTAAACACTTGCCTTCATTTTCTCACCTACAGTCAGCTTTTATTCTCACTAATCTACAAACATTCGTCTTTTTAAGTTCACCAGTGACGTCCTCCTTACCAAATCCAAAGGCAGTTTTTCAATTGTTTATCCTCAGTCTCTTTGTGATAATGTACTAGTTTTATCCACTCTTGCTGTCCTCTCTTTCCTTAGCTTCTGCTGATATTGTACTTTCTGGATTCTTCTCTGATTTTGTACCTATTCCCTTTGTGGCATGAGGAAAGTCACTTCTCCCTATTTGGTTTGAGATTCTTCATCAGTAAAATGGGGTTTAAACAAGAGAATATCCAAAGTCCTTTACATATCTAACATCCTATGGCTTTGAAGGTCAATAAGATATACCTGAGATCTTTTGACTTCAACATGTTGTAATTTTTTAATATTAAAGTTTTCATTGCTACTTCTGTCCACTTTAGCATATCAGTAATTTATATGAATGTACAACATTCATAAAGCTGCGCTTTTTCTGATTTATTCATATTTGATCTGTGTTTGATTTCTGTCTTTATGTAAGAATACATATGTTGAGATGCCTGGATACTACACTGTGCCTTTCTTTAAAATAGATATAAGGTACATTCTAGAAAAATATTTCGTTGCTTATGCTTAATATTTGCTTTCAAAAAATGTAAATTGGGCAGAAATCATTCACTTCATTCCATTTAATTTGGATATTTAGAAAATGAGACAATTTTTAAGCCAAAAGAAGATATTATGACCAATCATAAAAGTGGAATTCACCAACATCATCAACAAAGATCTACACCTGGCTGATGTGGCTTGGTGGATGGAGCATGGGCTGCGAACCAAGTTCAATTCCAAGTCAGGGCACATGCCTGGGTTGTGGGTCAGGTCTTCAATGGGGGCCATGTGAGAGGCAACCACACATTGATGTTTCTATCCCTCTTTGTCTCCCTCCCTTCCCCCTGTCTAAAAATAAATAAAATCTTAAAAAAAAATAAAGCTACAAATAATACATGACAGTTTAATATTGAATTCATATGTCATGCAGAAATAGACTATAGGAGTATAATGAATCCTGTGAATCTTCATGTGACATCACTTGAAGACATTCAAGAGGACATAATATAACAAAACAATTTCTACTGATATTTTTCCTCACACACACTTTAGGTGCTATACATGACACCTTTAAGAGAGTTGCCTGAGACCCCAGGGCAAAAAAACTGGCAATCCATACTTTAAAAGCCATCTTCACAAATCCCCTGAAGAAAAAATGTTATCTAGTCCCAATTAAAATGCAATAATGAAATATCTTAATTCAAGGAGTACACAATGAATATATATAGGTAATGAAAAGGATAAATAAAAAAGCAAACTTTGGAGTGTACAAAGCAGAAAATGCTTGTCCCTGCAAAGGAAGCCAGTCAAGAGTGGAGGAAAAGGTCCTCAAGCTTGTCCCAATGCAAGCCAAATTTAAAAATCAACTAGTTTTGGTTTTGTTTTGTTTATTGCCAAAGAATATGTAAATTTGAAAGACCTTGCACACAAAGGTGTTGTCTTGATCCATGAAATGTAAACTTGTCAGTGTGTCAACAAAGCATGATGTATATTTCCTCTAACAGTAGAGATTCAGTAATTTGTCCAAAGTAGTAAGAGTCAGTAAGAGTCAAGAGGCCCCAAAATCTCTGTCAAAAAGTCAAAAATTGTTCATTTACATTCAATATGACAACAGCTATCTGACACTCTTATGCTGCTCTCTTCTTCTTCTTGTCCCCTTCCCTCCCTCTTCTCTCATTCAACCTCATACACCTCATACCACGTTAGTGCTCCTAAAAATCTGTTTGATTGACTGATTTTATTTTATCATTTACTTTTGCAATCAAGCATTATTAGGGACTGGGACATTCATATTAACAGACTGGGTTATTCAAGTTACTAGAGAACCACTATGTATGTCATGAAAAGTGTTAGGGTGGTCAGTGACGTGGACTCTGAAAGAATTCACAAAGAGGAGAAAGTGTAGAGAATAAAGTTTTTATTCACTCTCCAAGAGAGGAGAGGGGTTTAGCATGGAGATATACACCAGCTATAAAATGTAGAAACCTTGAGCTTTCATTAGGTGATTGGGGTGGTTGTAAAGCAGGATGTTTCAGTTGGTCTTGCACAAACTGCAGCTTGTTTTGATGTTATCTTTGGGTGCAAGGTCTGAGTACTATGGTCTGGCATGTCCACTTTTATAAGTTCTCAGAACCTCTGCACCTCCAGAAATTTTCTAGTCCTGAGGATAAAGACTCATAAAACAAGAGTCAGTCAAGCTAACTCTGGCAAAGAGGGCCTGAAAATGGGGCTTTTGTCTTATTACAAAGTTTACCAATTTTTAAGACTTAGAAGAAAATAAAATTTACTCACAACTAAACATATACTGTATTTAAACTTATCTTTCATTGACAATTCAGCACTGTTCTGGAAGGACTTCATGTAGTTAAATAAAAGGTGCCATGTATGGAAGGAGAGGGCCATAAAAGTCTGTTTAAGATAACACAACTGATCTTAAGGCCTCTGGGAAAAGAAACAACTTAGATTATTTTTATTTTTTTGGATATTTTATTTCTTTATTTCTAGAGAGGGGAAGGGAGGGAGAAAGAGAGGGAGAGAAACATCAATGTGGTTGCCTCTTGAGCACTTCCCACTGGGGACCTGGCCCGCAACCCAAGCATGTGACCTGAGTGGGAATCGAACCAGTGACCCTTTGGTTCACAGGCCAGCACTCAGTCCACTGAGCCACACCAACCAGGGCTAGATTATTTTTAAAGTGAGTAAACATTGACAGAATTGTTCTATAAAATGCAAAAAAAAGTCCTACTTTGAGATTGCAAACTACTTTGTCTTTCCTTTATTTCTAAATGAGAAATTCCAATGTTCTGCTCTTAAAATGAATAACATGGTATCTCATTTTGAAACTCAGAATGTTTACTTCTGTAGAAACATCTTCATTTTGGGGGCATTTAAGACATTATTATCCTTAGAGGTCATTTTTACTATGTGGCATTGTCACAACTTCAGGCTCAGATAAGTTTAAGAAAATGCCAATTTATCTATCAAGAGTTCCAGGAAGTGCCCTGGTTGGTGTGGCTCAGTGGATTGAGTGCTGGACTGCAAAGTGAAGTGTTGTGAGTTCAATTCCTAGTCAGGGCACATGCCTGGGTTGCAGGCAGGGTCCCCAGTGGGAGGCACTCAAGAGGCAGCCACACATTGATGTTTCTCCCCCTCTCTCCCTTCCCTTCTCTCTAAAAATAAATAAATAAAATCTAAAAAAACAAAGAGTTCCAGGTAGTATGGTGTTAGTGACAAATAGTTTGCTGTTATGTGCTAAAAGTTATATGTAGGTTCCTGGCACAAATTAATAATTACTTATAATATTTTATAAAACAAGAAATCATTCCAACAGTCTTCTATCCAAAGCAACAACGCTATTCATTCTATTAGTTTGGGGAGTTTGCAGCCACAAGAGGAGAATGATGGGTAATAATATCTGTACTAATGGCTACTAACATTGGCCCTTTAATCTGTGCCAGGTAGTTGCTAAATTATTTTACACTTATTATGTTATTTAAATCCACACAACAAACCTATGACATAGATACTATGGTCAGCCCCATTTTACAAGTAAGAAAACTAAATCCTAGAGAAATGGGGGTGTCTACAGGAACTTTTTTGCTCAGACAAATGACCTGGGTGGAGAAGCACATTTAGAATTGCATTAGTTGTTTCTTATGAAAGACCATTAACACTTAGTGAGCATCTACAATGTGCAAGGAACTGGGACAAGTGCTTTACACAAATTAACTCATTTAATATTCTCATCAACCTTATGAGATTGTTGTTTTTAAACACTCTTTAAGATAAAGAGAAGAGAAGTTCAAAGAAGTTAAGAAAGTTTTCTCAAGGTCATGCTACTAGCAAGGGCAGAACTGGAATGTTAATTTAGATAGGTTCAATCATAAAGGTCATGCTCTGTCCACTATAAAGTAAAATCAAACCAGAAAAAGGGAGAAAATACATTCAGTTTAATATTCTGTTTCTTTGGAAGTAAAACCTGAGTCATAACAATCAATCCCAAAGTCAATGCCAACAGTAAATTCCATTCCTCCTGTACTTGTTATGCTATGGAACACAAGGTTAACAGCATTCTGATCACTTTTAGCTTTCAGAACAGTGACTGGGAATAGGTGAAGCCATTCTACAGAATTATTTCATGTCAAATTTTAAAAAAATAGACACTAAAAGTACACTTATCTAAACCTATCCATATGCATCAGGACAATTTCCTGGAGATGATAAATTAGTTCTTTCTTGGCATTAGATCTATCCCTTAGTTCAAGAAGCCAGTCCCTCTTCTCTCAGTGGCCTGAAAGTTTTAAGTCTCTCCAAACAGAAACACTCCATCAGCAATTCCTCATAGGAATCTCTTGGAGCAATTGTTAAAAATGCAGATACCCAAGCCTGTTCCCTGAGAGCAGGACCTATGAATGTACATTTTAACAAATGCCTCAGATCATTGTACATACAGTAAGGTTTGAGAATTCCTGCACAAAGCAATAAAACTCTCCTCTCTTAGGCCTTACCAGTCCCAAATTTGGTGTGCTCGCACATAGGTGAGCTAAATTTATTGTCAACCTATATAAGGAGGGAAAGGCTCCTTTCAATCAATTAATATTAACAAGCTACTTAACATAAGCTTTTAAGGTACTTAAGAAGCACTTACTGGCAAACATAGGGTTAAGGTTAGTTCACATCCTTTCATCTATTTATTATAGCAGGACATAGGATCTGGAACTTACCCATGCAAAATATCTCAGCAGTCTTACTTTAGCCTTTGAAGGTTCCTAAATAAAGTTCAATGTTTACCTAAGAACATTTTGTAACTCAGACTATACTGCAAGACTAATTGTAACTTAAATTTAGCCCTAAATAATGAAGTTGAACTATATTTCTCTTCTCACAAATTGAGATAAAGACTAAAGCAAGGATAGACACCTCTGTAATAAATAGCAATTACTGAGTGCTTACTGTGTACCAGGTACTATTACAGACATTAAATACTACTGTATTGAAAGTTTTGGCCTCTTTAATTTCTTTTTGAACATTTATAATGCACATGAACGTATGAAGAGCATCTAGAAGCCCTTGCAGGGGAGAAATCAATTTCTTTTTGTTAACATACTGTTACCAAAACCTATTTGATTGTATGCCACTTTATTGAGGAAAATCTCCTGATGTACACTTCGAGGATGTGCTGCTATGTGCCAGTGTTTCTGAAAGTGCTGTCAGTAGTGTCAAAATGCAAAGTCACAGACCTATAGAATCTATTTTATAGGGAGGAGGTAATAAAGAATCTGCATTATTGGATAACTCTTAGATCCAAAGCTCTTGACTATACCAGAAGAATCAGTGGTTGCTCCAAAGGTGACAAATGAGGGAAGTTGTTATAGCTACATTGACAAGATTGCTGAAAAGTAAACAACTTCCAAAGATGGAAACTATGAGGTAACAACGTTTTGTCACTTGACATTTTACCATCTCACCAGTCTAAAAAACTGGGCTGTTTACAAAGGGAAATGCCTGTCCTTAAGTAACTAGGATACAGAAAAGGTGCAAAGAATAAGCCCAACTAAATATTCCCTAAAATTCTTCTGCTAATTCAAAGTAAAATAAGAGAATATAAGTGGGCACATTTACTCTACCATTTGTTAGGCTGTAAAATTTTAGGAAAGTCACTTTACTTCTCTGACTCAGGTTCCTGATCTTTACATTGAGAATGATTATCCATACCTCAAATAGTCATTAAGAACTGAACAAGACACTACATATAAATTTTCTGATACAAACAGATAACTTTAAATTGTTAGTTTGTCAAACTGATACATACAAAGAACAGACTGATAGCTGTCAGAAGGGAGGGAGTTAGGGGGCAGGGTAGGAAAGGTAAAGAGATTAAGCAAAAAAAAAACCCTCATAGACACAAGCAACAGAATGGTGATTACCAGAGGGAAGTAGGTTAGGAGGAAGTAGAAGAGGGTAAAGGGGGGATAAAAGGTGACAGAAGGGGATTTGACTTTGAGTGGTGAACACACAATATAATATACAGATGATGTATTATAGAATTGTACACCTGAAACCTATGTAACTTTATTAATCAATGTCACCTAATAAAGTCAATAATTTTTTTAAATGTTACTTTCTAATAAACCTATGCCTTCATATTCAGTTAATATTTGACAAAGGAGGCAAGAACATACAATGGGATAAAGACAGTCTATTCAATAAATGGTATTGGAAAATTGGACAGATGCATGCAAAAAAAAATGAAACTAGACCACCTTCTCACACCATATACAAGGATAAACTCAAAATGGATTAAAGACTTAAATGTTAGACTCAAAACTATTAAAATCCCAGAAGAAAACAAGAAGTAAAATCTTGAACATTTCCTGTAGAAATATTTTTTCTGATATATTTCCTCAGGCAAGGGAAACAAAAAAAAATCAACAAAAACTACACCACATCAAGGGAAAGGATCAATAATATGAAAAAAACAGCCCACTGCATGGGATAAAATATTTTCCAATGATACATCTTATAAAGGGTATCCAAAATTTATAAAGAACTAATAAACTCAACACCAAAAAACCCCCCAAACAATCCAATTAAAAAATGGGCACAGGATGTGAATAGACATTTCTCCAAAAGGACATACAAATAGCCAATATATACATCAAAAGGTGCTCAACATCACTAATCATCAGAGAGATGCAAATTAAAACCACAATGAGATATCACCTGACACCTGTCAGAATGGCTACCACCAATAAATCAACAAACAACAAGTGCTGGCAAGGGTGTGGAAAAAAGGGTAACCTAGTGCACTGTTGGTAGGATGCAGATTGGTGCAGCCACTGTGGAAAACAGTATGGAGTTTCCTCAAAAAATTAAAAATGGAACTGCCTTATGACCCAGCAATTCCACATCTGGAAATATATTTGAAGAAACCCAAAATACTAATTTTAAAGAAATACATGCACTCCAATGTTCATTGCAGCACTATTTACAATTGCCAAGAAATGGAAGCAGCCCAAGAGTCCATCAGTAGATGAGTGGATAAAAAAGCTATGGGACATTTACACAATGGAATACTACTCAGCTGTAAAAATCAAGGAAATCTTACCCTTTGTGACAGTATGGATGGACCTGGAGAGCATTATGCCAAGTGAAATAAACCAGTCAGGGAAAAACAAGTATCATATGATTTCATTCATATGTGGAAACTAATGAGCAAAATAAACTAACCCACAAAATAAGAACAGACTCATAGATAGAGAACAGACTGACAGTGTCAGAGGGGAGGGGGTTGTGGGGCTGGGTTAAAAAGGCAAAGAGATTAAGCAAAAACAAAACAAAACAAAAATTCACAGACACAGACAACAGCATGGTGATTACCAGAGGGAAATGGAAGTGGAGGGAGGTGGAGGAGGGTAAAGGGAAGGTAAAAGGTGATGGAAGGAGAGTTGATTTGGGGTGGTAAACACATAATACAATATACAAATGATGTATTATAGTACACCTGAAACCTATATATAATTTTATTAACCAATGTCACCCTAATAAATTCAATGTAAAAGTATTAGTTTTTTGCACTTGAAACCTATAAAATCTTATTAACCAATGTTGCCCCAATAACTTTAATTAAACAAATAAAACCCATTTTCATTTAAAAATAATGTTACTTTCTTTTTCATCCTGTTTCCTTCCCTTCTTCCTCTGGTGTAGCACTGTGATATTAGCTTAACTAGTGCAGGTGGGACAGGAAATTTTGCTATTGGTTTTGGAGTAGCTACTCTCTTCCAAAGACAGTTTCTTTAATGAACCCCCATGTTAGCAATACAAGGTCAAGTGCAAGACACTGAAGTGCCCACTCAATTCAATTCAGTTAACTAGGAGTCAACATGTGCTGGAGTAAGCAGAAATAAAAAGGCAAGTCCTGCCCTCAAACTGTTCATGGCATAATAGTGAAAATACCTAGTGTGCCTAGTATGGCACAAAATGGTAACTTTATCACTGGGGGCCAAAGAGAGTAGTGCAGCTGGTCATCAAGGCAAGCCAAATTAATGCAAAACACATTATGCCTGACTTAAATCAGAAAGTCCAAGGACACTCAATGTCATTTTTATCTATCCAGAAAAAGCTAAGCGCTGACCTACCCCAGGGCTGCAGTTCTAGGGCTCAGTTCCAACAGTGACCACAAACCCAGTCACAGGTTGCTTTGTGCTTTGTGCCTGGTCCTGTACTACACATGGGATAAAGCCAGTAAAGTAGAGGTGATCCCTGCTCTCTAGGAGAAGAAACAGTGATGAAGGTAAATCTCTAGAGCACATTAAAATTATCAAAAATTTAACACCAAGCAAACAGATAAATACTACATTCACTCACATCATTCTTTTCTCATTCCTGTTCATTTTTTTCTGTGATGGAAAAGTTTAGATGAGACCAAAATAAGTGAGCATCAGGTCCCCACCCAGCCCTACCTCCAAAATCTATTAAGAGAGTTGTAGGTTCTTGCTGTTATTAATTTTTAAAAACAGTGATTTCACCAGAGTTGCATGACAATCAGTGCTCAAACTAATTGGCATATAGCTTTTGTAATATTTCTTCCTTCTTTTAGCAATTCTTTGTACATTGTGAGATGGGGGGGAGAGAGAGAGAGAGAGAGAGAGAGAGAGAGAGAGAGAGAGAGAGAGAGATAAGGTTCCAAGAAGCTTGGAATAGAATGTTTCCTTTCCTATCAATGCTCTCATCTGGACCTTAAGTTTCTTTGGTGAGGTGCTGCAGTGCCTCTTTCCACTTGCTCTCTTCCCATTCTAGAGGGGTTTTGGGATTGACAAGGTTGGTACCTCTCAGAGATAAAGGGAGCAGCAGCAGTGTTTAAGTGGCAGGACTAGAGGGTGAAATGCAAGCGAAGACTGCGTCAGTCATCTCTTGCACATTCCACTTAAAACTATGCTGAGCCCCTTCCCCACACTGAGGAGAAGGCATACCATAATTTAAGAAGGCTCTGTATATAGCACTGGTGGTGTTTCTAACTAAGGAAACACATGATGGGGGAAGGGGTCATATTACACAAACAGTTTCCCCCTGATTTTCTTCCAGAAATGTGTGAAGGAAGACACTACATTGAAGAGCCATATATGAACAAAGACTAAACTATGTAAGCCATCTCAAAGGAAAGCATAAGTGAGGTTTAAAGCTCTGGTCATTCAGTCTAGAATCCACTGGATAGTGTGCTTCATTCCTAACCTCTAATTCCTCAAATAGTCTTTCAGCACTGACTATATGATGCTGCTAGAGGGCAGAAGGTGCTGACAAGGACCATGGACATTTCTGCAATGCACCCCCAATCCACCCAGCAGAACAAATATTGTTCAGGTCTTGCAAAGCCAACAATAAATACCACACGGTAGGTCAGCTGCAAACGCCCTCTCATCAGAGACCTACCTGAGCCAGCAAAGTCAAGGCTGTGAGCTAAGGGCCCTCAGAAGGTCACTAGAGAGGACAATGAGTCTGCAGGATGAGTCAGGAGAATTGGGAAAGCCTAGTCAGTCCCCAGAGCCAGGCCTCTCAAAAGGCAGCCAAGATAAAAGCTCTGCAAGAACCTGGAACACCCTGATAATGAAGGAAAGGGTAGAGGAAAGAAGCAACAGAAGACAAAAGTACTTGTCCTCAGTACCAGCAAAACAAAGAAGCAGGCTAGATTTATCTTTGATATGTCCCTATCCTACTTTCCATATCCTCTCTGTTATCAATGCACCAAAGCCCCCTATGGTGAGCCAGCTAACCAAGCATTTCTTACCACCCTCAGGTTACCTTCTCCCCATGTAGGCCTAAGGTTCTCAGATATTGCCCAATATTCCACTGTCTTTCAAAGCAGTGTCTTGTTTTCTCAGCATTACTCTGACTTTGTCAATTCATGATAACTGATCTGGGTCAATGCAACAATGACTCTTCATGAGTTAGTGTGGTCCTCACCAGAGTCACATGTTGGCAATTAACAGCTGTCTCTTAGTGACAGAGTACCTTCATTCCAAAGATTATATGTAATGAAGGGATTCCCAACAAAAGGGGGAGCACAGAAAAAGAGTTTCTGGAGGGCCCCACATTTAATTCCATGTGAAAGGACACCTACCTACCTCTGTTTAGGCATAAGACAGCCCACCAGATATCCACTTGGTCTAAAACTTAAACCAAATTAGAGTGCAGAACACCAAGATACCTCCTTATGTGGGCCCCAAGATACAAGAACTTCATCTGAATCATTTTCAACAGATTTCAAACTGCTAATTTGTGATATCATTGCTTGGGAGGAAAAGCAAATACAGAAGTTAAGAGAACTGGTCCTATTATCAAACTGTGAGAAAGAGAAATTTTAAAGTAACCCACAGTATGACAAAAATTGCCTACTTAGAAGTTTTTGAAATCTTACATTGCTCCAAAGTTTTAAATAAGACAGCACAGAGCCTGGAAGGCCTATAGATGGCATCAGCTTATGTGTCTGGCACCTGGGAGTGAGGAACAGGGTTGGGGGAGGTGGACTTTGCTGAAAGGAATCAGGTGATAATTAGTAGTAGAGGCCTTTTCTAATATGACTGAGTATAAGATAAACACCTGGCATTTAGGCTATCCAGCCTATTAGAAGATCTAGACTATTAAGAACAGCATTTGACTTGTGATGATTGGATTTTGTCTTCCTAGCATACGGTGCTGAGTTACAGTTGAGCTTTTATTTATTTTTTAATCATTTTATTTTTCAAATGCAGTACACATTCAATATTATTTTGTTTTAGTTTCAGGTGTACAGCATAGTGGTAGGCCAAACATATACTTTACAAAGTGAGCCATCCCAATATTTTAAGTACCCAGCTGGCACCATACATAAATATTACAATATTATTGACTATATTCCTTAGACTCAAACCACCTAGTACAGAATTCTTTTTCAACTATTTTTATTGATTATGCTATTACAGTTTTCCCAATTTTTCTCCCTTTATCCCCCCTCTGCCTTGCACCCCCAAACCCTCCAGCATTGCCCCCCTTAGTTCATGTCCATGGGTTGTACATATAAGTTCTTTGAGTTCTCTGTTTCCTATACCATTTTTGACCTCTCCCCATCTATTTTATGCCTACCAATTATGCTCCTTATTCCCTGTACCTTCCCCCCATTCCTCCCCTCCCCCACACTCCTGAAAACCCTCCATATGATGTCCATTTCTCTGATTCTGTTTCTGTTCTAGTTGTTTGCTTAGTTTTTGTTTTCATTGTTTTTCTTTTCTTTTAGGTTCATTTGTTAATAGTTGTGAGTTTGTTGTCATTTTATTGCTCATATTTTTTACCTTCTTTTTCTTAGATAAGTCTCTTTAACATTTCATATAATAAGGGCTTGGTGATGATGAACTCCTTTAACTTGACCTTATCTGGGAAGCACTTTACCTGCCCTTCCATTCTAAATGATAGCTTTGCTGGATAGACTAATCTTGGATGTAGATCCTTGCATTTCATGACTTCAAATACTTCTTTCCAGCCCCTTCTTGCCTGCAAGATTTCTCTTGAGAAATCAGCTGATAGTCTTATGGGCACTCCTTTGTAGGTAACTCTCTCCCTTCCTCTTGCTGCTTTTAGGATTCTTTCTTTATCTTTAATCTTGGGTAACTTAATGATGACATGCTTTGGTGTGTTCCTCTTTGGGTCCAACTTCTTTGGGACTCTCTGGGCTTCCTGGACTTTCTGGAAGTCTATTTCCTTCACCAGATTGGGGAAGTTTTCCTTCATCATTTTTTCAAATAAGTTTTCAATTTATTGCTGTTGTTCTTCTCCTTCTGGCACCCCTATAATTGGGATATTGGAACGTTTCAGGTTGTCCCAGAGGACCCTAGGTCTCTCTTCACTTTTTTGAATTCTTGTTTCTTCATTCTGTTCTGGCTGGATGTTTCTTTTTCCCTTTTGTTCCAAATCATTACTTTGAGTCCTTGTGTCCTTCCTGTCACTGTTGGTTCCATGAATATTTTGCTTTGTTTCATTTTGGGTGTCTTTCATTTGTTTTGTTGGGTTTTTATTTTTCATTTTTTTGACCAAGCTCAATCAGTTCTGTGAGCATTTTGATTACCAGGGCTTTAAACTCTCCATCAGATATGTTGGCTACCTCCTCATTGCTTAGCTCTCTTTGTGAAGTTTTGTTCTGTTCTTTCATTTGAGTCATATTTCTTTGTCTCTGTGCACCTGTTAAATTGTAAGAAGACCGGGCCTTATGTATTCACCAGGGTGGGGCAACCCCCTTTGCTGTGCTGAAGCACTGCCTGTTGGGGAGGGGCCAGAGAAGGAACAATGCAGCTTTCCTGCTCATCTTTAGCCCATTTTCCAATGATCTCTGTTGTGAGACTGGGAGTTCCTCCCACTGTGGCAACCACCATAGTCCACAGTCAACTCTGAGTCTCATTTTTGCCATAAGCCAGCCCCGCCCACATGGTCTACCACTTTGCTGGGCATTTTTTTCAGCCGGCCCTGCCCACTCGGTCCTCTGCCTCACCACAGGTTCTTACTGGTCTGGTTGTTCTGGTTGACTTTTTCCTTTAATTCCTTGGTTGTTGGAGTTTCATGCAGGTTGATTTTCTGGCACTTCTGGTTGTTTATTGATTTTAGATTGGTTGTTATCCTCCTTTTCATTGTGTGAGGAAGTGAAGGGTTTCTACATATGCATCTATCTTAGCTGAACTCCTAGTATAAATTTCTGAGTTCTGGAGTAACTAAGAAAGCATCTAGTGATGCTGATTCCAAATGAGCATTTCTATCTAATAATGAGACTTCCCTGGACAAAGGATGCTGTGATCTCAAATTGCTTGTTTCAAGTAAACTTAACCTGAGCAGTCCTTACAAATGGACCAATCTTATGTTTTGATTTCTTTCTCCTTCCTTTTCAGCCTCCCCAGACCCCTACCATGTCCCTCTTTTCCCTGACAGCTTAGGACTCCCCATGGCTCTATCTAGTCCAGATTGCTCATGATGCTCCCACAACTCTAGAACTTTCTGACCCTGTTCCCTCTCAACCCAAGGTTTTATCCTGAGTCCCTCATCCACAATATCAAAACTACTGTGTACCAGATACTGGGTTGTGCCCTGAATGTAGGCCATGATCACTTTACTTAAAGCTCTAGTAGTGACACTGAGGTTTCTCTCAGTCTACTCTACCACATGCATTCCCATGGAGCAGAATTTCCATGACCTTCAAAAGACAGACAACTTGAGTTGTTTCCAAAATAGCACTTGGCAGGCAGCCTAGACTCGGACAGCAACAGCAGACACAGACTGTGGGGATGATGGGCCAGCCCCCTGTTACATCACCTCAGGGGATCCTCAGCCCCATGGGACTCACTAGAAAATCCTTTACATTTGAAAAGCAGAAATTATCTAGTACACCTGAGCACCCTGGGAGCAGGTCTGTATTCTTAGCCTCATGCTTCAAATGCTGACTTTAGAACAAAAGCCTCCTTTCAAGGTCATATGATGAGTCAGCTACTGAGTGGGGAGGTGAAAAAGAAAGGGAGAATAAACAACCTATAACAGAGTTAACTTGCGCTGTTTCAACATATGAGAAAGATCTGGCCAAAACTTTCATATTTTTAATTTATAGATAGCATGAGGAATTGCCTTGGAAGGATGTTAACGCGCATAGGTAAGGAAGAAGGATGGTGGTGGTAGGTCTCTCTTTAATCTGTTGTCCTTGAGACCCAAACTTGTGGTATAACCTCATAACACAGGTGAATATACACTGAGCTTCTACTTGCTGTCTTTATTTGTAACTCTAAAAGTATCTCATGCATTCTGCCTCAGATAAAAGCTCTTTGTCCCAGTGCACCTTGGGTAGTGTTAAGTTTACACTAATAAAAATGGTCAGCTTCCAATTTTGATTCTTGTATCCTAACTAATGAGATATGTGCTCTGTCATGACAACTGCAGGAATCTGATTTGTGATAAAGGAAAGCAAAATTAGACCCATGTCTGAATTTGTAAGGTTAGAGTTCTAGTCTTTACTCTGCTAACTCCCTTGGTAACATAAACAAGGAGCACATTCTGTCATCTCATTCTCCTCATTTATAAAACAGAGATGATGCTAACTACCTGCCTCATGGGTTGGCATAGGAAGAAGCTATTATTATAGATAAGAGAACTACTGAACACTCTATTACCTCCAAAATATAAGGAAATATGACTGTCCTCACAAATGTTCAATGAGTATGTGGAAACTAGCACTTCTCAAACTTTCACATCCATTAGTTTCATTTATCCTAACAACAATCCTCAGAAGTAGATACTAGTTGTTGCATGTAAAATAATGAGGAATAAAAATGACAATAAAGTATGTCAGTACATTCAAATTCTAATTTTATTTTAGAAACAAGTAGATCATAGCAGCATTATTTACAATAGTCTAGTGGTAGAAATAGCCTAAGTGCCTGTCAGTAGATGAGTGGATCAAAAAACTGGTACATTTACACCATGGAGTACCATGCAGCAGAAAGAAAAAAGGAACTCCTACCATTTGCAACAGCATGGATGAAACTAGATAGCATTATGCTAAGTGAAATAATCCAAGTGGGAAAAGACAAATACCATATGATCTCACCTATAAGAGGAACTTAATCCACAAAACAAGCAAGCAAGCAAAAGGTAACCAGAGACATTGAAATAAAGAACAAACTGACAGTAACCAGAGAGGAAGGAAGAAGGGGATAGTGTGGGAAAGAAGCAAAAGGGTCATCAAGGAACATGTATAAAGGACACATGGACATCAACAAGAGGGAGGATTAACTGTGGGAATAGAGAATAGGCAGGGCAAGGGAGAGCAACGGGGGAAAAATTGGGACAACTGTAATTGAACAACAATAAAAAAGAAACAAGTAGATTTGATCTTAAAGAAAAACAAGCTAGCCCTGGCTGGCGTAGCTCAGTGTATTGAGCACGGACTGCGAACCAAAGTGTCGCAGGTTCGATTCCCAGTCAGGGCACATGCCTGGGTTGCAGGCCACGGCCCCCAGCAACCGCACATTGATGTTTCTCTTTCTCTCTCTATCTCCCTCCCTTCCCTCTCTAAAAGTAAATAAATAAAATCTTAAAAAAAATAAAAACAAGCTTATACACACAAAAAATAAAATCTAAAGTACAAATAGCAATGACACAACAGATCAGTTTAGCATCAACTTATATCTCTAAGTTAAAACTGAAAGTAAGCATGTGATACTTTCCATAATTTATATCACAGAAGTATTAATATGGGTTAGAAGAAACTAGGAACACACTTAGGGTAAGTATTATCACCCTAGGAGGAATGCAGAGGTGCTCAAAAGATAGCCAGTAAGTCCAAACAACTACCCATGTTAAAAGGACATAGTACATAGAAGAAAAAATACAAACTTATATTGGACTTCAAATAGCAATAATTTGAGGCCTCCCATGGGAGAATACAGATCATATTGAAGTAGGTATTAGGTAGGAACCCAGGGGAAACAAAGAAAGAAGGGTTGATTTGTATAACTGTGAAAATGCAAGCACATATGTGTGAGAATTTCAGGGTACTACAGACCTGTAGTTTCTTCTCTGACCAGTGACAGGCTACTGCTACAGCTAGACTTTGTTCCTTACAGTGAGCAAAGGGAGTATGAGACTCCTAAGAGTAAGGAGAAGAAAGATGGAGATCTTCAACATTTTTATCTTCACCTTAGACAAAGAAAATAGGGCTCAGGAAGTTGTTTCATAGGCATGCAGCTAATAAAAGGAAAATTGGTAATCAAACCAAAACATATATGACCTTCCCATACTCATATATTTTATAAGAAAATGTACTACTTCCCTCAAGCCACACCCTCTCTCAGAAATGGTGCCAAACCCTTGAGGGATAGTGAGACACTGCTCTTGGCTCTCTCTTACTTATGCACTCCTCACCATGACCACTCCAATAGCCGTATATGACTACCTTCCGCAAGCATTCCTACAAGTGCTAAACATCACTGTTTCCCTGTTCAAAAAGGTTAGAATGTGTGACCAAGAAAACAGAGCTGATCTCCATTAACAAAATTAACTGATTCTCCCAGTGGATCAAACTTGCCCATGGCCCTGTCTTGTCTCTGTCTTCTTTGCTCAGCCCCCCTGGCACAGAACTCCTTGATCTAAGACAACTCTCTGAAACATTCCATCCAAATAGTCTTCATAGCATCCAGCACAAAACTTAACACACAGAAAACACTACAAATACTCAATGAATGAATGTAGACCATGCTTTCATCATGTGTACTGATAAAAGTATGCCATAGATGACTTAATTATATTAAAGTCCTTGGGAAATTTTGTCAGAGATTATATATGAAAAATATAAATTGAGCTGAAACGAAGGATTAGCTTCTCCTTGGAAACTCTCCCCTTCTTCAATCACTAACCTAATAACACTTTTTTTTCTAGTCTCAAATCTAATATAACCAACCAGAAGAACTAGAAGAAGACATCTCCCCTCTTTAAGCCTCAGTTTCCCCATTTTTAAATTAATAATGTTGAACTAGATCAACAGTTATCATCCCTAACTTTGCACTAGAATCACCTGGGGAGTTTTTGAAAACTACTGTTGCTGGCCAAGGATGAATTGCCCTCTGTAAAGGGGGAGTGGGAATAGGTGGGTTATTAATGTTGACAGAGTCAACTAGCTTGGCTATAGCTTATTTAACTCATGAAACACAAGTTCAATACCCCCATTAAATTTACTGATGAAATGCTATGATATATGGAATTTACTGAAATAACCCAGGGGATTGGGCAGGGGGGAGTAGATAGTGGAGAGGAAACATGATCGTCCCTGAATTCTTAATTGCTGAGGCTGAGTAATTACTGAATAGTGGTTCATTCTTTATTCTTTATGTAAAATTTTGAAATGTCCCATAATGAAAAGTTAAAACTAACAAAAAAAGATTCCTTCAAAGGAACTCAGGGTGTAACAATTTGGAAATGAACTTCTGAAATCCACCCCCCAAAAAATCTACTGTTGCTAAATACTCTTCCCAAGGTTTCTGATTTGATTGGTGTGGTGTGAGTCCTGAGTATCAGTATTTTTCTTTACTTTTATTATTGACACTATTACAGATGGTCCCATTTCCCTCCTTACCTCCATCCAGCCCCTTTCCCCCTTCCCTCTGACCATCACCACACTGTTGTCTGTGTCCATGGGTTATGCATATATGTTCTTTGGCTAATCCTTATCCCTTCTTTCATTTAGTCCCCCCTCCATCCCCTTTGCTCCCCAATGAGTCCCATCTTTCTGTAAAAATCAATATACTGACTACAGGTGAGTCCTTCTTGATATCAGGGCTGCCCTACTCATTCTCCATTTTCCTCTCTAATACCACACATAAGATCTCAACAGTCTAACATCTTGCTTCACCCCATTTACCTATTAACTTAAAACTTTGTGGATACTCTTAGGGCTCCTTAACACTGCTATTAAGATATACTTTTTAATGTAAAAGGATTATTTTGCCATCCAACAAGCTCCCCTGATCACAGGATGTATACCTAAAGCACTAGCTGGCTTGTCTTGCTTTCAGGCTGGGAAAGCTCAATGAGTAAATATGAGCAGCCTGGAGTGCTCCCGCTGATCTGGAAGGAATCCATAAGCACAATGCACAACTTTCCATCTCACTGGACTTTTTCATGGCACTGAGCCTACCCATTCCATGTGGTCCTTTGTCAAGAATGTCCTTGACACTTATAGAATCAATTTGTTCTTCCTTTGCTTTAAATAATAAGCCAATAGTTACACAGGAGTTGTATAAGGTATCGATTTAACATACAAACCACACAATGGCTCTTGAATCCTACAGCAAGAACCATTGCCTCATCAGCCAAAATGACAAATATAGTGACATCCTAGCATTTTCCTAACCTGTCAAAATATTCCTGAGTCCTGAGCTTGCTGAGGAGCAGACATGCCAAGGATTTAGAAATGTCAGATTAAAATATTCTAGGCTATTTTTAAAAATGTGAGTCTTTTTAACTCATAGAGTTCTATCAAAAATGCTTTTTCAGAACACAGGTCTTCTAAAGGAAGGTTGTCTCTTAGATGAACAGTATGAACACTATACATAGAACAGAGGGTCCCTTAAGGGGGGATAGCTTTATTCTAGAAGCAGTCCACTAGAAAGATTTACCTGCTCCGTGTGTAGATAGAAAGGGCTTGAAATGTGACAGGATAAGGGTGCATGAAAACATGGATCAGGAATCTGAATCAAAAATTCTCAAACTACCAAAATCCTAAAATATAAGTTAGAAAAAAATAGAATCTGGCATGCCCTTTTAATGATACACAGTTTAGGTGGCCTTTAAGCATGGGAGAGTGCAGAGGTGCTTTGTTGTAGACCCTTAGTCAAATCACCCAAACTCCAAACCCATATAGTCAACTTTTTGAACATATTCACCAGAAAGTGGTGACTAAGGGTCACCAATAGTACATGAGATCATTCTTCCCTTCATTGTCAAATACCTTGGAAAAGTAATCATTGATCCACCTTGTATCTACTTCATCTTTCATTCATTCTTCAAATTTGCCTCATATATTCTCTACTTTGTTAAAACTGCTCTCTTGAAGATATTAGTGATCTCCTAATAGTCAAATCCTGTGCTGATCTTTCAGTCCTCATCTGATAGGCACCTCTACATTATTTAACATTGTTGACCAGTCTTTTCTTCTTTGATCTTTGTGACACAATCTCTCTTGATTCTCCTATGTCTCTACTGTTATTTTTAGTTGCCTTCTTACACTATTCTCCCTTTTCCCATTGCGTAAATGATGAACATTTTTTCTTGGCCTTTTTCTCACTTTACAAATGTTCCAGTGATACAACTTATATGATTCTCAAATATTTATCTCCTCTCCCAATTATTCACCCAAACTCCAAACCCATATAGTCAACTTTTTTGAACATCTTCACCAGGAAGTCTAGCCAACACTCATACTCATCCCCAGTCTGCTCTTCCTCTTACATTGTTTCAGTGTCTATAGTAACTTTCTAATCAGTCTTCTCATCTCCAATATATTTCTCACCTCTATTCTCATTGTTCCTGGGTTCTCTCTTAAAAAATACAAACATGTAATACTGCCACTCTGTTTAAAAACTTTTAGGAAGGTTTCCCTCTACTTATAGAATAAATCTAATCCTTACCCCAAAACACTCCAAGTATCCAACAAGCTAGCCCTGTTTTACCTTCCTAGTTTTATTCCTGGCATTCCCACTACTACCAAACACCTCCTTCAATCTACCATTTCTGAAATATGCTATGCTAGCTCCTGTCTCAATGTCTTTGTTCATACTTCTTCCTCCAGCTGGAAAATCTTCTTTCCTTCCTATTTCCAACTCATATTTTTAAAATGTCACCTTGTCAGACTATAATGTCATCTCCTATGTAACATCTCCAGGCAGAATTAATCGTGGCCTTCTCTGAACTGTGAACTTTCTATAGACCATAACTCTTTCATTCATGCACACTGTTTTACAATTAAGTGTGTGAGAATTATTTAAAGGCTAGAATTCTGCCTCAGCCTTCACATTTAATATCTCAGACTCTGGAATCAAACAGACCTGGATTTAAATATCAGCTCTGGTATTTATTAGATGTATGATCTTAGACAAGTTAACTAACTTCTCTAAGCCTTAGTGTTCTCATCTGCAAAACTGAAGTAATAATAGTGTTTTGGGAATAATAAATGAGATGATGCATATAGTGCCTGACACATAATAAACATTTAACAAATGTTAGCTATTACTATTTTTTCTGTGTCTGGCACATGGTCTCACAGAGAGCAATACATAATAAATGGTCACCGAATAAATTAGTCATAGCATGGAAGACCTAAGAACTCTTAATAAATGGATAGTTTCTTCTTTGTTAGATCTTCGAACTAGTGACAGAGGCACAAAAATGGACTTATATAAATGAATGTCTCTCTCTGTAGTCAGATCATTACAGCAGCAATTGGGAAAACCAAAAGTTTTGTATGTATGTTTTATCTTTTGAACCTGAACCTAATACATCTTAATTCCCAGCAAATACAAGTTTCAGAATGTGCATTTCTAACCTCTTTCTCCAGATAAGTCCAAAGACTTTTTTCTACTTTAACATTTGACAAACAGGATGATTCGATTAATGTGATAATTATTTAATACAGCAAGCAATAACTTTTCAGATATAATTGTAACTGAGCCCAGCATGCTTGAAAAGTATCATTCTCTGAGTCTGGTTTAGCAACATGTCTTGAAGTTCGGATCTTAGAGGTTTAATTCATTCCAACCTCCTCTACCAAAATATATTTAAATTAATAGCATTTCTGATTCTTACCCTCTTTCACCTATAATCCATAATCTCTGGACCTCCATTTCAGCTATGAAATCTTTTAAAATTACCTTTTATATTCAACCCAGAATAATCTGTTTAATATCCCTTGATAAGGAATATCCTTTAAAGATTCCAAATTCTGGCATGCTTTCAACAGAAGCCCTATTCTTTGGGAAAATCAAACACTATAGTCTTTCCCTTTACTTGGTCCTAGAAAAGGCCCAGAGGAAAACATTTTTGTCAAGTCTATTGTAAATGAGTATGAAACCTGACATTTGAAGTGTCATTGTTATTATTATTAAAACAAGATAAAAACATTACTGGAAGTTTGGAGAATGAGTATAAGGATTTATTTTAAAGCCCACTATCCACATACAAAAAGACTTATTTTTTATATATTTTTTCATTTGCCTACATTTTCTCAAAGCTTGCCTCTTGAGCATCCCAGGTACACTGAAGAGATTTTAAGAAGTTTAGAAAGACTGTGATTCTAATTGTATGACTTCCTAGGTTTTCCTATGGCTTCAGTTTTTCAAAGGAAAAAACACTCTAAGAGTAAAGATGGCATAATGCCCCTAATCTACAAAATATTTTATCTCACTACACATAATTCACTAACTCCAACACAAGGTATTGGGGACCAGCTAATGAGCTGATCTTTGGTGCCTGTGTGATAACCAACCAAGCCATTACTAACTAAGACAAAGGCTGGGACTAGCATGTTTCTTCAATTAGAACTCTAAAAAAGAAATTGGATGAGAGAGAAAGAAATTCCCTAATGATGATGACTTCAAACTTCATGATATTTAAAAATAAAAATTAAAAGGCAGGGAATATTGAATAACTATATTTCAATCCCAAAAGAACAATATGGTATGCAAATAGTCATCCTTGTATGCAGTTAATTATTGAACTCATTAGAACAGAAAAGGGCTGATGCTTTGGAGTGTATTAAATGATTTTGACCTGCACCATTTAGCTTCCTGTACCTCCTTTCTCTCTCTCTCTCTCTCTCTCTCTCTCTCTCTCTCTCTCTCTCTCTCTCTCTCTCTCTCTCTCTCTCTCTCTCTCTCTCTCTCTCTCACACACACACACACACACACACACACACACACAGAGGTTAATAGTTGTTTTAGATTTCATTTTGTATGTTCATGAAAACCTAAGATTGGAGTTAATAGAAGCCTAGGTTTAAGGCCTTCTTAGCTGTGTTTCTCAAGTTGATCTTTCTTCATTAACTCTTCCATACCTCCTGAAACCTACATAGCTCCCCCTCCTTTGAGCCCCCCTTTTTTTTCATTTAATTGTCTCGGCTACATGTTTTAATGATGGATTTCATATCTTATGTTGTTCTTGAATAATTTAATGTATTTAAGGTTTATCTCCTTAACTAGATTATG
Organism: Phyllostomus hastatus; assembly: GCF_019186645.2. Classification (NCBI taxonomy): domain Eukaryota; kingdom Metazoa; phylum Chordata; class Mammalia; order Chiroptera; family Phyllostomidae; genus Phyllostomus; species Phyllostomus hastatus. Next base: position 10,596,129 of record NW_025333984.1, on the reverse strand, counting down.
AATTATGTGACAGTTGATACCTAGTACTTCCTTTTTGTCTGCTGTGGTCTTTGTCATGTAGACTGTGAGCTACCTGAGGCAGGGCACATTCCTTGTTCACCTTTGTCTCCCCAACAATTATTGCAGTTCCTCATAGTAGAGATGTACAATAAAGTAATTATTGAATGAAGAAATAAATGAATGGATGGATTGTTCAAAAGACAGCACCCAAGAAATGTACCTAGCTGATTAATGGATTTCAGAGCAACTGCCAGCAAGAAGGATGGCCTGAAAGTATTTATAAGTCAGTCAACAACTTGCCAGATACAGATACTCTGGGGAAGCAAGAGGAGGCAGACCTAGAAATAAAAATCAACTGTATATAAGATACAAAGTGGAACACAACCGTTCAATTGCCTATTTCTTGTCATTGTCTATGTATATAGCACAGTGAATTCTTTTCCACCACATGAGGTAAATTGATTTGAGAAGCAGAATATTACCATCATCTGTATGACTGATTCTCTTAAGTTGAATGGTTCAAAAACAGGATATGTATAGTTGCTTCTATGGTGTCTTCCTTGCTCTATCATCATCTTTTTCAGTCAATGGGAATGTAAGTTGGAGAGACATTCCATGTTCAAATGAAGTCACTGATGCCAACTGGCCAACAACTAATAGGTAAAGACATAGGGTGTGCAGGAGTTTCATTCAAAACATTCTCCTGTTATGTCTTTGTTTCCATGTTAGAGACTGGAGTATTTCACCATCTCCTGCTGTCCCTCTGGCACCACTTAGGAAAAAAAATTGCTTTAATAACAACGGAGCACAAAAAGAATGGAAATTATCATAATAGCATAGGTTTTTTGCCGCAACATTGTCAGCCTTGCAGCAGTCAACCCCGTGGAGCTGCCCTATCTTGTCAATGAGGGATAAAAAGGATATGGAGGAGCCTTTTTTATGGGGTCATTTCAGCTGTTCATTTTAAATATACCCTCCATAAAATGTAGTGAGCTGGGACTTGGAGACCACAGACAGCTGTATTGCTTGAAAAGGGAAAAGACATTATAGAAAATTGTATTATTGTACATTTACTGAGTTCCTGAGTATGTGGGAGGGCCTCAAAGGGCTAAAAGTGACTTTTCAATCAGTGGCTTGAAACACCACTGGGGTGGGGCAAGCTGAAAACTAACCAATGGGTCTAGTGACATAAGACTATGACTTTGGTTATTGGGAATTTTGTTAGGGGCCTTTTTTTTTAGAGTAGAAGCACTTGGCAGGTGAGTCAAAAATGAATATTTTTTATGGAGAGATTTAATAATACCACTGAGTTCACAGCCTGGACCCAGTGATGCCTTCTGATATTAAGGATCCATTCAAAAACAGATGTCTGAATCAGGTTTCATGACAATGCCTCTCCATGTCCAAAATTATTCACTTTCACTCCCACCTCACTGCACGTAGGCAAGCACATGTAAAATACACCCAGTCCAAAGGCACAAATCAGACTATCATCCTTGCAGAGGTGGGAAGGAGGAAGGCTTATTTGGATTGCCAGAGACCTGGGAAAATCAGGATGTTCTTGATGGAGAAAAGTTAGGGTTGCCAAAGAAGGACAGTTCAACACAGAGTTCAACAAAGCAATTGGTTTGATTATACAAAACATTGTTTGAAATAGAACACATACTTTATTGAAGCCTGATTACTACATGCAACATACTTGCTTAATTCAAAAGGAGGAGGGTCTCACTGAGGGCGAAATGCTGAAACCTCTGTTTAGGAAGTCAACCCACCAGGATCTTGCCCACCTCTATGCTGTATAATGAAAATTAGCATTGAAAAAATATGAGAACAGAAAGATTCCTTAGAGATTGGAGACTGACCTCTACTCTTTGCAGATGGAGAAATTGAGGCCCAGGGGTGTATCCAAGATTGAATTACTAGGGAGTCAGGTCCTCTGACTCCCCAAGTGGATGCACTTTCCATTATACCACCCCACCTCTCACTGTTTATAATATATTCATCATGACAACCCCAAAACTGTAACTGGTACCCAGTTGACTTTCCAGAATGATCTGGAGCACAGCTGCCTACATGATGTGGGACCTTCTGAATTGTTAGAAAAAAATCATAATCAGTTCCTTCCATTGCTGGTATGCTATGAATTTTATTTCATTTACTTTTCTGCACTTTACTATCTATAAAAACTCTCCACTGAACACAACTTTGAATTAATCTGAATAGCCTTTTCCCTAACCATGCCAGATGACATATTGTGTTAGTAAATGGAATGTGTTCCTTCCCTTGGCATCCATCTCCTGGTTTACTGAAGGGATCCATGTCTCTGTCCAAGAACTAGAGAAAGGAAATTGGGAGTAAAGAACAGAGGCCAGCTGTTAGATATTTGTCTGGGACTATATTTTCTCTTTCTGTTGACTCCATGGTACTTAGCCCAGTGTGGATCACACAAGAATTTTCATAACCGCTGGCTGGCTGATCACACAGGTCTCCAGTCTATGATGCTGTACTGTAGATGTCAGAGAGGGCCAAAGGCTAAGTAAAATAAGTCATTATAGTTTAACAGAAAGATCATACATTTTGTACTTAAATGGACCTAATAGTTGAGATGACATATGTAGATGCTTAGCATTGTGTCTTGCAAATAGTGAGTGTTCATCCAGTGGTATTCATTTGTACTATTATTATAAGTAAAAATGTGCCATAAGGACTAATGCTACCCAGGGGTTCTATATCGCTAATCAGATGCTGAGAGGGAAGTGGGGATTTTAAAATCTAGAAGTCTTTGCTAAATGCATGACATTGAGGGGGAGCAGTTAGGGAAAAAAACTAAAGAATTCCCAGTTCCTATACTGAAAAACAGGTTGTCAGCAAAACTAAGGTGCTGGAGCTTTCTCAAGACCAGGTGCAAAGTCATCCTTGCTACTGTGGAGTAGTCCCAGGTAGTTTTCAGTACCCTGCTGGACTTTTGGTACCACTCCCCAGTGGAAGAGGCCAATGCCCTCAATCTCAATGTTAGCTATTTGAGGGAAACCTAATGGAATGCTGTCTTAATTTTCTCCTGAATAGTACCCTATGTTCTATAATTTTCTTAATTTACCCCTAAAGTCCTAGATAAAATTCACCCTTCCTGTGTCCTATGCCCCCAGGACATTGCCATAAGCTAAGGCAAAAACTAATTAATTCTGAGGTGTTAATGATTACTAATACCTTATTTATCTCAGCTAATCCAGATGCAATATTTTCATTTTAATGAACCTTCCATACCAACCTAAAGCAGCTTGGTAGAAATTTCTGGCACCTAAGTAAGCTGGTAGGGGGAGTGACTCAGAGACATATAGAAGCATTTTGGTAGTCCTCAAACCACATCATGTAGGCAGCTATGCTTTAAAACACTCTGGAAAGTCAACTGGGTACAAATTATAAAGATAAAAATATGGGAAATTTGCCTACTCAATCTATGTGTAAGGCCTCCCAGCTGTTACCTTAATCTAATTCTGAAGACATTTTGAACACCTACTCTGAACTTAGCACCATGATGCCAGCTGTGGATACAAAGATGGCTATGACATATCTTGGAGCTCCTACTTCTATGGTAGCTGCATCCCTCAACAATATTTGAAGCTGATTATTTGATAGAGGAAACAAAACAGCAAAAAAACTGGCAGCTGTTTACTTATAATCACTTACTAACAGATACTTCCCTCCCTAGTTCAACAACTACTTTTTTGTTTCAAACATGAAGATGAAGATCTCCATGTGAAAGCATGAATCTTAGATGTAAAAGTTAAACAAAGAGCAAGTGATCAGATAAGTTAGGTCTGAAGTGGGCATATTGCTAGTATTTTCCCAAGCAAACCAATATTGTCCCTGCTACAAGGCCTTTGAAGAGGAGGCTAGTAATTAAACCTGTTTTTATCATGACAACTCAAAGCACTATAGCGCACTGGAGATCTCTGAAGATAAGAGGCACCAAATCCTAGGTAGTTTAACTGAAATATTTTCCCCCACTGGTAGGAATCAAAATTCTGTCTTTAATTGAATGGTAAACTATTCAAGCCAGAAAAAACCTTAAAGGTCATTGAATCTTCATTTTTCAAGTTACTAGATTAAGGCTCAAAGAGTTCAAATGACATAACTGCAGTCACATATCCAGAAAATGGCAAGGTTGGTACCAAAATGCATAGCTCTTGAATGCTACTTATTCATTCATCTAGTCAGCCAATGAAGTTTCTGAAGCACCTACTATGAGTCAGGCATGTGCTAAGTTTGGGCAGGGGTAGGGACTATACAAATACTTTCTATTCCTAAAGCTGGGGAAGGCAGACATTGAACAACTGAGTTGTTATTTATAAATATATTCCATGCTGTTAAGGATAAGTATAGGATTCTATGAGAGCCCTCTAGTCTTGTTGAGGGTGTAAGAGAAGTCTCCCTGAGGAAGCCATGGTTTAGGCTAAGAAACATAAGATGAAGTCGAGTTCACTCATTAGGTAAAAAATTGTGTATGTGGTTTGGTCTGGAGATTCAAGGGGAAAGAACATTTTAGATAGCATGTGGGAAAGTGCAGTCAGCGTAAAACTATTCTATCTCCCTCATGCTGCCCCATATCAGAGCCCAGACATCCTTCCCTTTTTAGAAAGCAACATGATCTCCAGTATATTTTTATTTTTTCAGATATGTGGGCATACTGGAGAAAAAGCTATTGTAGCCACCTGGACCTATTTAAATAATTGTAAAATCACTTCTCTGATTAAACAGCTATTTTTACTTATCAATGCCATACACCAAGGCAGATAATCAGTGTTTCAAGCTTCTGAAAATGTTACATCCTCATTCTTTTGCAAGGCACCTAAAAATGATACAACACACCTATATTGAAAGAGCAGAGTTTAAGGGATGCTCATTGAAAACAAGTCCATAGTTTGAAGTACAAATAAGAAATGGTGGCATTTTCACAAATGTATATAGAAAATGATATGCATAGCAGTATGTTAGCAGATTAAGATGAGGCCTTAACCCCTTCAAGTTCTCATTAAAAGTGCCCTGTCCACAAGGGCAAGCAACTAAAACTATGGAGCAGGTGCTAACCTCACAAGGGACTTACAGTCCTGTATCCTATATGTGAAAGGGCAATCACCTTGAATGTGCCTACATTCCAGTCACCCACACAACCTAATTTCACCTCAAATTAAAATTAACTGCTAATATAAAATTGTGATCAGTCACATGAAGCATGATAATAATAAAAGCTACTGTTCCAGGCACTATACAAGTATGTTTCATATGCAGTACATCATTTAATCCTCACAGTGGCTCTTTGACCTGGTCTCCATTCTTACCATTTTTGTAGCCAAGCGAGCTAAGCCTCTGAGAAGCTGAACAATTTGGCCAAGGTCACACAGATAATAAATCTTACCCCCATGAAGGCAGGGATTTGTTTGTGCCTTGCTCACTGCAATGGCCCCAGCATCAGAAATAGTGATGGACACAGAGTAGGTGCTCAGCAAATTTTTGGTGGAGTTGAGTCCATCCAAAGCAGTCTTCTTCAAGATTGTATTTACCTACTAAACATGCTTCCTCTAATGCCTCTATCTTTTCATTTAAGTCCTTATAATCTCTTACCAGGAAAGAACAGTGTGCTCTTAACTGTTCATTTTCACTGCCATTCTACGGTCTCCCAAGTTTTTTAATCTTCCTGACATAATACTTAAGCTTAAGGACACCCCTAACTGAATAGCCTTCCAAATGCCACAGGACCTTCTTGGCCACCATTAGCACATTTCAGATAATTCCAGATTCACATTCTAGTTCTGACATTTGCTACTGTGTGATGTTGGTCAAGTTATGTTACTTCTCTGAGCTGCAAACTTTTTTTTTATCTGTGAAATGGGAAACATGTGAAAAGTCATTTGCCTTCTCTGAGCCTCAGTTTCTTGTTTATCTCCCAGGTGTCTTCTAGCTTGCAAGTCTTCATGACTAACACGGAGGTACCCCAGAACTCCTGTGACTTTGGCCTCAGCAGGGTAGGGATTCCAGTTTCCAACTTCCCTCATTGTCTCTAAGTCCATCACTTTCACAAACAGCAAGAGAGTCATCCCCATGTCACCTTCCTGGTCCTCATGCTCCTCACCAAGACCTCTACCCAAAAGGATTTCTACAGGCATACCTCAGAGATATTGCAGGTTTGGTTCCATACCATCATGATAAAGTGAGTATTGCAACAAAGCAAATCATAATCTTTCTATTGATGGAGGTTCTTGCCTTCAACTTGTCAAAAAGACAACATCTGTGAAGCATAATGAAGCAAAGTGCAATAAAATGAGGTATGCCTGTACTTTCTCTTCTAGAAACTGATCCACTAATATTTCTGACTCTGGAATACTGATTGTATTATTATTTCTAGAGCAGCAAAATGATATGTAGAGGCAATAACTATCTCTGGGATAGGCCACTTAAGGGCAAGCTTCTTAAAAGAAATTACATTCCAAGCAGGCAGCAAGCAGTGTCATCCCTGAAACTGACTGGGTGACATTCCAACAACAACATGTATGTGATCACTATATACATTGTGGCAACATATTGAGATCAGGAAACCCTTCAATTCAGGGGGGTGGAGTATTTCTCTCAGCACTTGGTCCACTCATAATAAGACCTCAGAGCATAAATAAAGCAATGGCAGCTAATAAAATAACTTTGTTCAGTAATAGGTGAGGTATTCACTGGAAAGTGTGTTATGTCACAGCAACAATATACAAGAAAATATGGTAAGAGGGTGCAAATGGCAAAATCTTTTCTAAAGATGCATAACTGGATTGTAAGCTCAAATAGTAAATACGTATTAAGGGCTGGATAATTGGTCCTTTATCTTCTCCTTATAAAAACAAAGATTTATTTGCTCCTTAAATGGGCCAATAATATTAAATTGGCACCCTGTGGTGTGTGCTGAATACATAATCAGAATTCTGAAGCAATAAAAACAAAAACAAAAAAAAGAGGGGAAAAGCCAACATAGAAAAATCAAAAATCCTGAACAGTATGAAAAAAACAATGTAGGAAAAAAATGCAGTTCCATATAATACATCCTCATTGTGTAGCAGATCCCAGAGTAGTCACTTCTGCTCCTGAAAGTTGGGGGTCACCAACTGGCTCCACAGTTCCTCAAAAGCATAGGTAGCTTGGCTTTGGGGTAGACTGAAAGAAAGGGATAGGGCGGGGCAGGGCAGGGCCAGAAAGTAGGTGATTCTCCACTAAAGATGAATTCACAAAACTTTGAAAGCAAAAGCAGTACTCATGAAAAGGAGTGTTTTGTATCATTCAAAGTGTTTTTAAAGTATAGTCCCTATAATCCTTCCATAGCTGCTCATGCTGAGATCTTCAGAGAAAGAGCACAACAAAAACCTCACAATACATAATCATACAACAGTGCAACCTGCAGAGAGAGTCAATGCCTGCTAACTGGTGAACACATGAAGCACAGTAAATTTTTTAAAAGGCTATCTTCCTCCTGATTTCTAATTTTGATGGCCAGACACATAAATATTTGTTTAATGAGTAACAGCACATTGATAATACTTTTCTGTATTAGCTGGATAAATGAAAAAGAAGAAAATTTGTGTTATCATTCAATTACTTTTTTGCATCAAATGTATTCACATGCTCTACTCACAGAAATTATTAAGTATGCACAAATAATTTTGACTTAGAAATCTCAGAACACTTTACAGAAATTCACTGTATAGAACCATTCAGGTGGTCAGATAAATAAGGAAAAAGATAGGGACACAGAATGAGTCCCAAAGAATACTTCCTTTAAAATGTCTTACAGTTGAAGGTTCCTACTGAAGATGGAACTATTTACAGGTCATCTCTGTGCCTTCAACCAGGAATACAGGTAGCCTTCCTGAACAAACTAAGTGCATCTGCTTTCCAGAGAAAAAGATTTTTCCATTTTCCTAAGGGCCTCTCCTAGTTTTTTTCAAGCCTTTTACAGACCAAAAGACCCTTTCATAGTTAAAGGGAATAAGAGGTTTGTCCAGAAGATATCCAACAATGTAATATGAAAAATAAAAAAAAAATATATTAAAGAAGATTCAAGACACAAGAAACATTTTGCACAGAGCAATGATGCCTCAGTCTTCTTCAAAGTAGACACCTTGGGACCTCACATAGTTCTCCCAATTGCTATCAGCCACTCCATTGTATTTTCCTGAATCTCATTGATGGTCTGAAATCTCTTCCCTTTCAAAGGTGATTTTGTTTTGGAAAAAGCCAGAAGTTGCAGGGCATCAAATCTGGACTGTAGGGGGACTGAGTCACTTGGGTGATTTGACGTTTCACAAAAAAACTGCACGAGACATGATGCATGAACAGGCACATTGTCATGATGAAGCTGCCAATCACCAGTTGCTCATAGCTGCGGCCTTCTAAATTATCCCAATAGTTTCTGTGGAGGAATGTTCAAGCTTAATGCAAAATCTGATGCAGATTCATTGCTCTACTCACTCAGTCATTTTGAATGTGACGGCCACACAGTACATATGTTCACTCAAGTGTCTACTGCCCCTACTCACTAGTGAAGTCATCATTGTTCATGCATGTGCATTCCAGTCCACTCTTCCTGGCTGCCAGGTTAAGTTGATGTCATAAAAACCATTATCATTATATTACCAATGGTTGGATTTTTTCTGGACAGACCTCGTATGTCTTGTTTCCTCTGTATTTCTCTGAAGCACCTGTCAAGGGGCTTTGCACTTGGTGTGCCCTCAAATGACATTACTGCCTGGCCAACACGTTTGTTCAGTACCACCCACACCACTTGGAGCTGAGACTCCTTAGGAACAAATGAAAACCAACATGGGAAGGAACATTGGCCAAAGTGGGAGCCTCAAGTGTGAAGAATAGAAAAACATAATCATAGAGTCACTGGGTCTGTAGCATTGCTTTGGGGAGCCTAGGCCCCATAAGGAGTGATCTTTAACCAACTTCATCACAGGGTTCATTTAAAAAGCAAAAGAGGCAACTAGGTCCCAATTATGCACAGAAACAAAAATCATAAACAAAATAAAATTAACTACTTATAATTGACTAATTGCTGGTACAGTTGGCTGCTTTTCCCCAAGAGAAGGCATCTTCTGTATGATTTCTGGAGCATTTAACCAAGTGCAGCTATAATTATTATTATTCCTATAATAATAGGGTTTCTGGAGGTCTTCATATTTTTACATGTTTTAAATTCTTTATGGATAATCCACAGAACATCTCATTAGGGTATATAGAACTGTCTTTGTCAGTATGCTGGAGAGAAATGAGAGCTCAGGAAATGGTAAAGGTCACAGATTGAGTCAGCAATGACATAGAGAACAGAATTGGAGAAATCTGCTATCCAGTACCAATTTATATTATCAACTCATTAAGGGCTTACACTCTGAACAATATACTGAGCCTGACACAAATCTAACAGAACATGTGTTATTTGATTCCTGTCTCACTAAAAGTTTCTTAACATAGGTAGAAGTTCACATTCACACTCATGAGGCAAGCAGACCACAGCTTAGTTGAGTCATGTATGATTAAATGTCAAAATGGGGGCTTAGCCCAAATGTTACTGGCGTTCAGAGAAAGAATAGGTCTCTTGAAGGATGAAATGGGAACAAAAAGCTCCATGTAGGAGGAATTTCAGCCAGGTTTTGAAAGGTGGGCAAGAAATGCAATGGTAGAGATTTGGAAAATAGCATTCAGAATGGGGACACTTTATGGACAAATGCTCAGCAGTAGGAATGAATAAGAAGTATGTCAGGCATAGAAAGACCAACTAGATTGTGGCAGAAAGTTCCTACTGGAGAATTATAGGAGATAATATTGGATAGATCATAAGCCCTAATGATGGAGGACCATGGGGTAGAAAACAAATATGCACTATTTACAGAGCGCCTACTATGTACAGCTCTGTACATCATGTTTTTCTAATGTGAGTTTTAGTCTGAAGGGTTTAGACTATATGTGACAGAAAATAGGGGGCCAAGGTCCCAGTCCCTGGGTCCCAATACCTAAAATAACACAGAGTATGTGCTCAATTACCTCACTCACATGTCCTTGGCCAACTTCTGAGGACTTATTGGAGTGTTTTTTTTAATTGCTAAATATGAGGTTCTCTCAGGCCATGCCATTATTATCTAAAAATATGAAGCCTTTAATTTTGCATGTCATTACACAAAGAGAATTAGAAGCCTAATTTCTCTTCCTCTTGAAGCAAACGGACAACCCTGACATGGTCAGATATATTCATTGACAGCACATAAAAGTTACATGTTTAACACATGAATGAGCAGCAAAGTGCTAGAAGGGGCTACTTAACTCTGTCTACAGTTGAAATTTCATTCTATGAGTTATATGTGTTTACTTAATTCTAGCTATTTTTACCTATTTTTAGTCATATTCTTCCCTGTGGAACAAGTTAAGCACTTTAGGAGACACAATCTTACTTTCAAACCACTGAAGGATCATCTGCAGGGTCCATGGAAGAGGACTCAGCTGTTCTGTATTGCTGGAATCCATTGGAATGACATTTGCACCAGTATTTTTTTCAGAACATGAATGGATTGAGTTCTAAAAGAAGACATGTAATCTGACCAGCATACAAGTGCCCTGGGTACCAGAGCTGTCCATTAAAGCACATAGACTACAGGCTAGAACTGAAGGACTGTATAACACTGAACCTAACCTCATGAACATGGCATGTTCATACTTCCATAGGAGTATGCATTCACAGTCCCAACTTGAAAGTTCAGTAACACATGTTCCCTAATCACTCCCATTGGAGATAAAACAAAGATTCTTCTAGCTCCCATTCCCAGGTTGCAATTCAATGGGACACCAGCTACATGGGGGGAGAGTGAGTTCAGATGGAGGCTAGGAGGATCTAGGAAAGGGGGATGGATTAGGAAAACAGGAGAAAGAATAAGATAGGACTTATGTAGGAAGAGATAAACAGTGAGGACACAAAAGTTGTAGACCAAACTGGTGCTAGGCTTGGGACAGGGAATGTAGCTACAATGGTGTAAGGTGGTAAAGAAATACATTTTATTTAATGACTCACAACACACGTGGATATATTTGATTATCAATTCAAAAGACTTATGAAATGATATTTATTTACTACATGGATACACCTTGGCATTTTTCTATTTTATTTATTTATTTTTAAAGGCTAGTCGTGACTACTACATTGATTTCATAAGCTACTGGTGAGTTTTGCCCTGAAATTTGCAAAACACTGCTGTAGGGAAACGAAGGAGGATCATTTTTGCCTTATCATTCCCCTTCTCCCTTATCAATTATAGACTCTGACCTGAAACAAGCCAGAAATAAAGTTGAAAAAACAGGGGCTAGGATAAGAGTAGTGAAGGTGGGTTCCAGGTAATACTCAAGTGGAAAAGAGGGGAGGAAAGGTGAGGTCTTGCTGTCTCTGGACCAGCTGTGAATGCCCTAGTAGATCTTACGAAAGGGAGCTTAAGAGCAGAACTCTCTCTTTTCAGCATCTGGCATGGTACTAGGTACTGTTCAATAAGTATTCAATAAAAAAATATCTCCTGAATTGACCCATATAAGTTAAAGGTTGTTCGAACTTTCATATCTGATTAAAACACAGTGAAAATTGGAACCCGCTTTTGGTAAACAGCAGTGTTAACAGCGTCTGTTAGCAACTGCAACTCTCCCTCCCCTTTGTCTCTGCCCTAATAGCACCCAGTACTGCCTTCAGATAGCAAAAGGCCCCCATACTGTGGTGCCCCCAGATGTAGAGGCACTCTTGTAGGAGATAACTGAAAGGCTCAGATCTTTCCTGACTCCTACTATCAGCCCTTGAAATTTATGTAATTTATCTGACCTGTGTCCTACTCCCTCAGTGCCTGGCTCTGTTAGAATTAATCTGACAAACAAATCCATACTGAAGTAGTCATAAATAATACTGACCACACGTTCCCCTTCCAGGTCACATTTGTCATTTAACAGGAATTTCACCATCCTAGCCTATAGAGGTGGGTGTTTCAAATCTCGCAATAGTCAATGGAGAAGACAACTGAAGGCAGAAAGGCTTTCTAGGGGCCATAAAAGAAGGCAACTAACTACAAGGCAACTAACTACTCTGCCTACACATTGGCAGTTTCCATTAACCATTAAACAATGCGCCCCCCCCAAAGTATGAAAGTTGCTAGCATGATGTCTAGAACAGAGTGAGTACTTAAAAGTGCTGGTCAAATTAAAATCTAAAACATTTAGGTGAATAAGCACAAGAAGCAACTATAATAGGACCTACTATACCAGCAGTGTCTGTGATAATGAAAATGTACCATGTTGCACTGTCCAATACATGTGGCTATGGAGCACATGAAATGTGGATAGTGTAACTGAGAAACAGAATTTTAAATTTTATTTAATTTCAAATAATTTTAATTCAAACAGCTACATGTGGTTAATGGCTACCAGATCGAACAACACATGCCTAGAGGGTCACTAGACATAAAAAACATTTAAAGTGAATGCTTATCTTTCATCAGTGTCCTTGTTAAAAAGCTGAGTCTTTTTCTAAATTAGTTGAAGACCTGAAATTCTTCTGTTGCATATGTCCTTCTGTTTTAAGAGAAAGAAGTATGGGGGACTTTGAGGGGCTGGTTTCAGAGGGTTTTGTTCTCACATTCAAGCTAGAATACCTGTCATTCCCAATCAAAGTACCTTTAAAATAAAGAGTAGCTTAACCCTGCAATGTCCTGCAAAAACCAGTGAACTTTGCCTGAATGTAAGCCCTATGCTTGATGAGACAAACACCTCTGATTGTACTTCCTTGACACAAAGTTCTACACCAGCCCAGAGTATCCTCCCAAACCAAAGGTGAGAAATTACTTCTCAAAGTCTAATCTGTTGAACTTAAGCTAGAAAAACTTGCCCTTTCCCCTAGAATAAAAGGTGTTTATTGGCTCTTTAGGCTTTTGGAACACATTTGAGGGAGCTGAGGTAGTATTTTTAATTCAGCAATAAGGTGAACTGTTTTGTATAACTACCAATACAGGGTATGGTGAAGATGGCTTTTCAAGAGTTGCTTCTCATTAGGATTGCATTGTGGAAATTTTATAAGGTTGCTTACAATTTCTTTTTTTTAAGTCTGCTAGCAGGCAGAGACAATGAGAATCATGGATCCCAGGAGCTCACCAGAAGTCAATTATTCTACTTGTAAAATGGGTAGACCATTTGCTTCCTGACAACACAGGAGAATAAATTAGCTTTTTGACTATAGGTAATGACATGCTGCTTGAGTTAGAGGGTAGAAAGGAATAGTTTCCCAATTCTTCTGGTGTTGTATTCATTAGCAGAAGGTACTCCTAGGTCTCCTCCCAGCATCCTCTTCTGTTTTCCTTCCTACCCATAAAACTCAGTGATGAATAGTAAATATTTAACCATGTATGGTTAGAGATGATGAGACCAGGAGAGAAGAAAATCATTCCAGTTTTTTTTTCTTTCCCTGAAATCTGGATCTGTGAACATGTCTGAAGAAGCAAGTTCAGTATTAAGAATCATTTGTGTTGCCTAAACTGCGAGTATACATTTGGAACAAAGTGAAGAACTTTAGCCAGAGCCCTTATTACTTAGTTGTTGTCATCCTGGAAAGTATAGGAGTAAAGCATTAAATACCCTGCCAAATGATTCTGTCCTTGATTAATAACTTGGATAATCCTACCCAAAATAGGCTAATCAAATTTATAGATGACATATAACAGGAGTGATAGTTAATAAGCTTGTTAATCAAATTAATATTTAAAAGGATAGGTCAAAACCCTGAGGATATTTTCAAAGGGTAAAAGGTACAAAACAAAAAGTGTTTAGGTACCAAAAAATTAACAGCATATATCCAACGTTGGGGGAAGCTTGGCTTGGCAGAGGTTCCTTAACAAGAAAACTAGGACATAAATTCAAGACCATAAAGTAGGAATAGATGCTAAAGAATTCTACAGTAGATTGGTTTAAAAAACCAATGCCATTTTAAGCAATACTGATAAGTATATGATGTCTAGTCCAAAATAGGCAGTGGGAATCATCAGTTCACTATCTTCTGGATGGGTTCAATCTCACTTGCAGTGTGATGTTCAGTCCCAGACACCAGACTCTAAGAGTGGCATTTAACAAACTGAAACATGTCAAGAGGAAGATGGCCAGAGTTGTGAAGGTCTGGGATCTACGACATATGTCTGAAGTGCTAGGGGTGATTATTCTGAGGAAGAGAAGGCACAGACATGTGAGATATATATCTTCAGATGTTTAAAGGCATGCCATTAGAAGAGGGAGTAGATATTTTCTATGAGCTTCAGACATAAGGAACTACAGGTGGTGAAAGTTACAGAGAGGCAGATTTGCATTCCATATCATAAAGACATTTCTAATAATTAGAGATATCCAAAAGTAGAATGTACCACTTTGGGAAGCAGTGGGTTCACCATCATCAGAAGTGTTTCAGAGGAGATAAAATGCCAACCTGTCAATCAAACTATAGAGGGGATTTTGCACTATTTTGGAAGCTGAAGGAGGTGACTTAGGCCATTACACTCAATATCAAGTACTTAATGCCAGGAATTCAAGTAGAATGGGAAATAAAAGCATGTTTTCCTGACTATATGGTTTTGTTTTTAATTATGAAGTATTTTAAGCATGTATAAAATAAGGTAACAAACAACCATTAATTAGCTTTTAAGAATAATTTTTGTTTAGGGGTTCTGCTCACCCTCACCTCCCAGCATCGGCTGCAAGACTTTTTCTTTAAAAAATAGCTTTCAAGTATTATTCACAGTAGCCAACACAAGGAAACAACCTAAGTGTTCTTTGATAGATGACTGGATAAAGAATATGTGGTACATATATACAATGGAATATGACTCAGCAATAAGAAAAAATGAAATACTACCATTTGCAATAACATGGGTGGATCTTGAGAATCTCATTGTAAGCTAAATAAGTCAGATGGGAAAGGACAAGAACCATATGATTTCATTCATAAGTGGGATATAAAACAGAAAGCAAAAAATGAAGAAACAAAACAAACAAAACCCATAGACACTGACAACAGTTTGGTGGTTACCAGAGGGAAGAGGAATGGGGGGAGGATGAGGAGCATATAGAGGATCAAACATATGATAATGGAAGGAGATTAGACTTTGGGTGGTGAGGACACAATGCAATATACTTATGATGTATTACAGAAGTGTATACTTGAAACTTATAGGATGTTATTAACAAATGTTGCCCCAAAAAATTAATTTAAAAAATGAAAACAGGCCCAGCCGATGTGGCTCAGTGGATCGAGTGCCGGCTTGCGAACCAAAGGGTCACTGGTTCAAATCCCAGTCAGGTCACATGCCTGGGTTGTGGGCCAGGTCCACAGTAGGGGGCGCCCAAGAGGCAACCACACATTGATGTGTCTCTTTTCTTTCTCCTTCCCTTTCCCTCTCTCTAAAACTAAATAAATGCAATCTTTAAAAAAAAAATAATGCCAGCACAAAAAAATAAACTAAAAAAGTTAAGAAAATGGCTTTCAAATGCTATATGGCATGAATATTAAAGTTGAAGCTTTTATCTGTCCATGACAAATCTTAGAGCTAATTCAGAGACATCACAAGAGTTCATAACTTTTCTGCTCAACTTTAGAAATTGTTTCACTGCTGTGATAGGCTCACTGGATCAATTAGTTTTTCAATTAAGAAAATCCCATGTAAAATGAGTTGCAAGTCGAGACAGACCCCTGACTACTTTAGATGACTGATGGAGATCTGTGGGTGAATGGCAGAGACTGGGAAGAATGATGATTCTGTTGAGTTATTTGTTATGAGGATAATTCTGGGAGTCAAAAACCTATATTGTACCCAATAGTACTTACTGACACTCATATAGTAGCTTTCATAATTTTTCAAATAAGTATTTCAGCTATTATTTCCACTTATACCCAGTGCATCCCTGTGAGGTGGGCAGGGCAGGTATTAGTTCTGCTGGCTTACAAATGACAGACAGACAGACCTAAAACCCAGTGAGGTAACTGGCTCAAGTTCACACAAAAAAATTAGGAGCTGAACCATATAAAAGCCCATTGCAGTGCAAAAGCAATAAGTAAAATTTTTTTAATATTAATAGCAGATACCATTTATCAATTGAGCACTTATATGAGTCATAATACACAAAATACATTGTTGTGTGTGTTGTTCAATACATATAACAATGCTATGAAGTAGGTCTATTATTCTAGTGGTTATAGATATGGAAATGAAATTTGGAGAGTTTAAGTAACTAGCCCAATGCCCAGCAATTTGACCTCAAAAATAAACTCCAAATCTCTCCACCTCCACTGCCACAACTCAAATCCAAACTATCATCTCTCACATAGATTATAGGAATGGCATCCCAAATGTTCTACCTGCTTGCATTGTTGCCACCTTAAATATACTATTCATAGAGCAGCAAGGTAAATGTCTTTCTTCATGATATAGAGAAATATTTATTTTCTTAGTTTTATTTATATACAGTTTAATATAAATGTAATCATTATAGCATGTGCAATCCTCCCCCCTGCTTTCCTTCCCTCTGGTGACCACCATAATGTTGTCAGTGTTTATGAGTTTTGTTCATTTGTTTTGTTTGTTCATTTTTGCTTAGATTACAATACATAGTACAGTACAGTATTGGGACAGTATGCAATATTTACAGTATGTATACTACATACAGTATATACATAAAATGTGTTGGGCTTCTTTCACTTAATATATCTCTTTAAATGTTTTATCAAAGTATAGTTGATGTACAATATTTTATTAGCTTCAGGTATATAACATGGTGGTGATTCAACATTTATATACCTTATGATGTGATCACCACAAGATTAGGAACCACCTGTCACTGTGCAAAGTTATTACAATATTATTGACTATATTCCTTGTACCATATTATACTTCTATAGATTCTTTATTTATAACTGTAAATGAAATCAAAATCACAATTAGATACCACTTCACACCTGTCAGAATGGCTATCATCAAAAAAAAGTTGATAAATAACAAGTGTTGGTGATGATGTGTAGAAAAGGGAATTCTCATGCATTATTGGTGAGATTGTAAATGGTTGAGCCACTGTAAAAAACAGTATGGAGATTCCTCAAAAAATACAAATAGAACTACTATACTACTCAGGAATTCCACTTCTGGGTATTATCGGAGGAAACGAAAGCACTAATTCAAAAAGATATATGCATCTCTATGTTTATTGCAGCATTATTTACAATTGTCAAGATATGGAAGCAACCTAAGTTTCAACAATATATGATTAGATAGGGAAGATGTGGTACAATATTACTTGGCCATAAAAAGAATGAAATCCTGATATTTGTGACAACATGGATGGACCTAGAAGGTATTATACCAAGTGTAATAAATCTGATAGAGAAAAACAAATACTATATGATTTCACTTTTATGTGGATTCTAAAAAATAAAACAAATGAACAGATAAAAAAACAGACTCATAGAAACACAGAACAAACTGATGATTGCCAGAGGGGAGGGGGGTTTGGATGGGTGAAAAAGGTGAAGGGCAATAAGAGGTACAAACCTCCAGTTATAAAATAAATAAGCCCTGGCTGGTGTAGCTCAGTGGATTGAGCTCGGGCTGGGAACCAAAGTGTCCCAGGTTCGATTCCCAGCCAGGGTACATGCCTGCATTGCAGGATATAACCCCCAGCAACCACACATTGATGTTTCTCTCTCTCTCTCTATCTCCCTGCCTTCCCTCTCTAAAAATAAATAAATAAAATCTTTAAAAAATTTTTTAAAAAGACTTTTAAATTTTAATAAATAAATAAATAAATAAATAAGCCACAAAGATTTAGTGTATAAGTACAACTTTTTAAAATATAAAACAGTGCACGGAATACCCATAATCAAAATCCATCTAAGATTTCTTCCCATAGTCCTTAGAATAAAATCTAAATTCCTTGCCAGTGTCCTACAAGGCCCTCCATGGTGGAACCCCTGCCTCCTACCAAACTCATCATACACCCTTCTTCTTACTGGCTACACTCCAGCCAAGCTAGTCCTCTTTTGGTGCCTCAAACACAGGGAGGACATGGCAGTCACATATCATAATCACACATTGATATAATTATTTTATTAATTGTTGCTGCCTCTACTAGACTGTAAGCATCATGAAAACATGGTTCCTATCTGTTTTGTTCACTGCTGTATCCTAGCACCAAGACATTGTTTGTCACACAGAGTAGGAACTCAAAATTTTATTTGCTGAATGTATATATTAATGAATGGATAAGCAAAAAAAAATTGAAAAACTCCTGAACTCCAATACTTATTTTCTTGATATAAAAAGGCCTAACAAGTACTCCCTTACTCCAGCCCTCTACTGCCATTTCTGATGCTGCTATGGAAGGGTGGTTTGTACTTAGAGTTGCAAACTGATTTTTCAAAAATACATGTGTTCATATGTTAATGCCTGCATTTGCAAACTGTTACATTCAAGTAGGATCAAATGTTGATAATGAGTGTTTGCTTTGCCAGCGTTTAGATACATGCCATTCAATTGCAAAAATAACTACTTAGACTGTTGGAAGGCAGTGTGCTCCTGAGAGCTGAACAAAATGTTCAAGGGAATTAACCCAAAGATGGTAATTAAACCATAGAATTATCAACTGGAGAATGGGGCTAACACCTTATTCTGACTCTGGTGCATGTAAGTGGTCACTATGGTTACTAGAACTCAAGACCAAAGTGGATTCAGGGGTATGGGGAGGCTGATCTATATGAATCCAGGGAAGGTATGAGCTGGCTACTACCCCATACCCTCCCTGCTACCTTCATACTTTTTATAATTCTCCTTCTGTTACATCCCCAGGTTAAACACAAATAGCGAATTTAAGGGCAATTTAAGGTATCTGCTTTTATGATGGGCTTTGAAGAGTACAAGATATTCAACCTTCCTAGCTTTCCTATACTATTATTTCTCCTTTGGGATCTTCTAGATATATATGCATTTTCACAAGGTCAAGGCCTTGTTCTCTGTGGAGAGGAAGTCATAAGGTAAACCTTTATTTCTCCAATCAGGGGCAAGGAGGGAGAAGGGAACAGTGAGTGATGGTGCCCCACAAAGGATATTTGGCAATGTTTAAGGCTTTTTTGGTTTCACAACTGAGGAGTGGTGGTGGTGCTACTGGCATTTAATGGGTAGATCCCACAGATGCTGCTAATCATCTTACAATGTGAAGGACTGTCACCCACAACAAAGAATTTTCCAGCCCAAAATGTTACTAGTACCTGTGGAGGTTGAGAAACCCTGAGCTTACTCATTTGCAAATATTCATTTATTAGTCCATTAACAACTCATACACAGAGCAGATTCTTGCAAAAGGACATTGGGGTGGGTAGATTTTGATCAAACATTTGGCAAAGAAAGGAGAAAGTAATCAGGTAGTAGTGCCAATGATAGATTAGGGCAAAGACTGGAAGTTGATGACCAGTTAGGAGACTATTCTCATAGTCTGAGACAAAGAATGAGAACCTGAACTGAAGATGAATACCCTGAAGATACCCCATAAGCTGTAGAGGTAGAATTGATGAAGCATCACAAAACAATGATATAGGAGAATGAGGCAGAGCAAGAAGGCAAAGATGGCCTTTAATACTCTAGCTTAGGTGACCGGAAGAAGAGTGGGTAGATTTTGATCAGACATTTGGCAAAGAAAGGAGAAAGTAATCAGGTATCAGTGCCAATGATAGATTAGGAAAAACAGGAACAAGAGGAGCAGGTCTGCACATAGAGGGTGGGAGTGGAGAAATAATATGCTAAGTGGACTTGGCTGGTGTGGCTCAGTGGATTGAGCGCTGGCCTGCAAATCAAAGGGTTGCCAGTTCAATTCCCAGTCAAGGCACATGCCTGGGTTGTAGATCTAGTCCCCAATAGGGGGCGCACAAGAGGCAACCGCACATTGATGTGTCTCTTCCTCTCTTACTCCCTCCCTTCCCCTCTCTCTAACAATAAATAAATACAATCTTTAAAAAATAATATGCTAAGTGAGTGATGCCATAAATGTATCTAGGTAAAGCTATTTTATGAGCAGTTAGAAATGTAGATTTGTAACTCAGGAATGTGTCTGAAGCTACATGTTTCTACATAAAGTTCATCCTGCTTGGCTTATATCAGAAGCTCCATAAATATTTGTTTAATGGAAAAAAAAGTAAGAAGAGAACTCATCCAAGGACAAAATCTGTGAGTACATCTTCATCAAAGGAGTGGACAAAGAGAAAACAGAAAAAGTGCAGTTAGGGAGTTAGAACCAGCAGGGTTTAGTGGTCTTGAAACAGGAGAGGAGAGTTTAAACGGGGAGGATTTGGCCAACAGTATCAAATGTTTCTCAGTAGTCAAGTTCACTGAATAGAGTTAGACTTGACAGTAAGCAGGTCATCATCAAACTTGAGAAAGCAGATTCAGTAGAGTGATGGAAGCAGAAAATAGTTGTAGATACAGAGGACTGCAAGGTCCTCATCGTGCCATCATTAGGGATAGTGGTAAGGAAGGCAGTAGAATGATAGCTTATGGAGGTGGCAGGGACTTAGTAGCAGTAGAATATTTTAACAGAACTTTAGCCTGAGAGGAAGAAGGCAGGATACGGACACTAAGAGCACAAACTTGAATAGCTAATAGCCATTACATATCTCCTGAATACATCAACTGTATTTTTAAGCTTCCTGTAAAGCTAAGTTGAGGTCATGTGGAATTGAATTTGATGTACCATGGAGCACTCAAGAGGCCCAATAAATAAAGTTAGTTTTAACTTAAGGAAGAGTTCCCTAATAATCAGAGCTGCCTTGCAAGGGAAGGGCTGCTTGTATGTATAGAGCTCCCTTGTCACTTTAAGTGTTGAAGGAGAGGTAAGTCATCTCTCATGACTTCATGAGAGATGGTTCCTGTACTGAGTGCGACTAGATCATTCGTATCAAAACTTTTGGACTTCTCAGATGAGTAAGATTGTAAGGAGGAAATAAAGTTGAGTAGAGTAGAGGTTGACCTAGAGTTACCAACTGTAAAATTTTACTTGTGTTAGCTTTCTATTTACTATTCTCTAACAAATTACCACAGATTGAGTGGCTTAAAATAACACAAGTTTATTATCTTCCAGTTCTGTAGGTCAAATGTCTAGTAGGAGTCTCACTGAGCTAAAATCAAAGTGCCAGCAAGGCTGCATTGCTGTCTAAATGCTCTAATTAACAGAGGTGTCAAACTCATTTTCACTGGGGGTTACATCAGCCTCATGGTTGCCTTCAAAGGCCTGAATGTAATTTCGACTCCTTAACAGTTGAGTAGTTACATTTATACAGTCCTAAAATTACTTCGGCCCTTTGAAGGCAACTGTGAGGCTGATGTGGCCCCTGGTGAAAATGAGTTTGACTCTCCCGCTCTAATAGATGGAAAATTCATTTTCTTGACTTTCCTAACTTCTGGAGCCAATAACTTTTCTTAGCTCATAGCCTCCTCCACCTTCAAAGCTAACAATGTCTGGTAAAGTTCTTCTAGTATATTACCCTGATACTGACTCTTAATTCCATCTGCAACCTTAATTCCCCTTTACCATATAACTTAATTCACAGATTTGGGGGATTAAGACATGGACACATTTGGAGAGGCATATATATGATATACAAGGTATGTCCAGAAGGTATCCAGCCGTGTAATGTGAAAAAGAGACACATTTACTGAAGAAGATACAAGAAATATTGTACATAGGACAATGACACCTCAGTCCCCTTCAAAGTAGGCATGTTGGGACCTCACACAGTTCTCCCAATTGCCATAAGCTGCCCCATCGTATTTTCTTGAATCTCATCAATGGTCTGAAATCTCTTCCCTTTCAAAGGTGATTTTAGTTTTGGGAAAAGCCAGAAGTCACAGGGTGCCAAATCTGGGCTATAGCAGGGCTCAGTCACCTAGGTGATTTGATGTTTCGGCACAAAGTTCTGCACAAGATGTGACGCGTGAGCGGACACATAACAGTGCCTGGCACATAGTAGATACACCTGATGAAGCTGCCAATTACCAGTTGCCCAGAGCTGTGGCCTTTTGAATCATCTGAATAGTTGCCATGGAGGAATATTCAAGCTTAATGCAAAATTAGATGCAGATTCGTTGCTCCACTCACTCAGTCATTTTGAATGTGAAAGCCCACACAGTACACATGCTCACTCAATGACATCTACTGCCCCCAATGACTAGTACAGTGAAGTCGTCATTGTTCATGCATCTGCATTCCAGGGTACTCTCTAGTTACCTCAATTTCCCACAAACCATTCCCATTACATTAGCAATGGCTGGACTTTTTGTGGACAGACCTTGTATAGACGTATATATTTAACAGGTGTACCTCATTTTGTTGTAGTTTTCTTTACTGTGCTTTACAGATGTAGTGAATTCTTACTAATTGAAGGCAAGAACCTCTACCAGCAAAAAGATCACAACTTGCTTTATCATGATGGTCTGGAACTAATAATTATATATATTTATATGTATATATATATATGTAAATATTATATATGTAATTTATAATCAACAATATCATTTCAGAACAAAAAGGACCCTATGTACAATGCTAGAAAATAGAAATTACATAGATACAATGATTGACCCTTTTAAAAAAAGAATAGTTATCAGCCTTACTCCAACACATGTGCACATACAGACATATGCATATTTCACCAGACTGAAAACTTCACCATGGATGGACCAACGCCACAGCTTTAGAAAGCATTAGACTATGTGATCTCTTAAGGACCCTCCCAACTTTAAGCCTCTTCGATCCCCTGGAATTCACTCTACTGTGGCATTACCTGGAGAACCTTCTTGTAGTATATCTTTATTTGTTCCTTCACAGCTATATTTTTCTTCTTCCTGCTTACTTCAAATGTTATCATTAAGTAAGCAAAAGACTTCTGTTTCCTTTTTTCTCTGATTCAAAAGGCTATGAAAAGTGTTCTATAAATGATATGAAATATTGTTATTCTGATCTTTGGGGTAATTGAGTTGTTTGACATTTTTATAACAATGCCTTTTGGAATATGGGTGGTGTAATTAGCTGCCATGCTGTATATTAACAATACCTACCTGACTCTACAGACTTTAGGACTATAAATAAAAGCATGACAGCTGGCTCCAGCCTTGCTTGTCACTTACCATTGAAGGGAATGCTGCCGAGCTATGCTAGAGTCCCCAGGAATCCAGGATGTACTCAGAAATGACATCTTCAAGGAAGAGAATTTGGTGTTTTGCTAGAGGGAAGAGATGGAGACAGATAACCAAGATATATTGTACTGGGAAAGTATGGAGGCCCCAAGTGGGGACAGTATTTTACTAGTATTACTTAAGGACCAGAAAATTCAGAGGACAGCTGCACATACTCAAACCAAATTATCAGGGTTTATTTCTTAGCCCATTACTACCAAGGAATGAGAATATGAAAGAACACTGCAGAAGAAGAAAAGCTGTGCTACTTTGGTACTCAGTGTGAGGTCCAGGACAGTGGTTACTGCGGGGAGGGTAATCTGATGGGGTTAAGAGAAGACAAAGTATGCTAAAAAGAGCTGGCAAGAGAAAAGAAACAGAAAGAGAACTATTTATTTGCCAAGTTATATGGTAGGCACTGAGCTAGGTATTTTCCATGTACCATTTCATTTACTGCTCTCCTTATGACAGTAGTGAGAAGCAACACTTATAACTTAAGACATACTTTACATTTTAGTTATCACATTTATTATTGTCTTTTCCCTTCACTAGTAGATGAGTTCCAAGGGGACAGGATCTTTTTTATCTCCTATATCTCAAAACACCTATGACAGTGCCTGGCACATAGTAGATGTTCAATAAATATTTGTTTCGTGAAAAATAGCTAGCGTTAATTGAGTATCTATTATGTGCCAGGTATTGTTATAGCTGCTTCCCATGAATGAACTGATTTTAATTTTCACAACCAATGCTGAAACAGGCATTATTATCCCAATTTTACAGATGAAGAAACTGGGTCAGAAGTACAGAGATATTAAGTAACTTGCTTAAGTGATAGATTCAGAATTTCAACCTATATGGTCTAATTTCAGAACTTGCCTTCATAATTATTATCTTATACTGAAGTTCAGAAAGGTTAAGTAACTTGCATAAAGTATTGCAGCTTAAGACTTGTAGAACTATGAACTGTTGCCCTTTTCATTTCAATACTCAATAAGATTGCCAAGACAATTACTTCTAGCATCATTTTACCAAGGACTAGTCTTCTGAGATAAAGAAATGAATGTGGTTCATTAAGGATTCACATTAAGGTAACAGACACTGCCGAAAAGAATCATGAGTCCTCCCCAAATCACCAATCTGCCAACTGCTCTCATTGTTAGTATTTAGGGCTGGGGAAGGTGAGAGGAGCAGCCAGCAGATGAGTCATGGGAAACCCCTGCCGTATCCATCTATTCTATGTTGAGAGCAAGAAGGGTAAGTCACTTTCCTGGCAGTCAAATCTTGACCCATGCTTCCCTAGATAGTTCTGGAGTAGGGATGCTGTAGAGATGCTAATAAAGCATTTCTAAGTGACTGGTCTGTAACTCATTGCCATGACCTTGTACAAGACACTTCCTCCTTTGTGTCACAGATTCTTTATGATAGGGAGGTGTCAGTAGAACCCTGATGAATCAGAAGAGATCCACTTTATCTCCTATATATTGAACTTTTTCACATAAAATTTCATTTTGAGAAAGTATTTCACACTAAAAACCATGCTTGAAAAATCACTGAATAAAATAGTCATTTAAGTTCCTTATAGCTCATTCTAAAAAATCTAAACACATACACATTGCCCTTTGGGTCAGCTCACTGTTCCATTCAATCTTACTTTCTGCAGCCAGGAATAGGACCAGAACCAGAGAGATCCACTGTGAGAGGCCATTCACGGGCCCCCTATGCCCCAGTTTCTCTCAGAGGCTATTAACTCTGTCCTCATGTGGCAGTTATCTTCACCACTGGGACTTCTACTGTTCCTTTTATATTTTGAATTAGAGCTAGGGTAACTATGTACAATTGTATTTGCAGGGCAGCTGCACTTGTTTTATATGAAGGGAATAGAACATTTACAGATTTTTCTCTTAACACTCTTTTTGTTGGTGTGCACTGCCATGTGTCTGCCTTTTGGACCACAGTAGCCTAGTATTCCCTGAGGGCTGCTGCTGATCTTTAATACTCTTAAATCCCTTGCCTGAGCCATGACCAAAACTGTAAGCTTAGTTTCAAATTTTGATTTTCGCTGTGTTCCTTCACACCTGCTCACTCACACATTTTTATAAGGTCTTTCTTTGTCTCATTCCACTTGTCATCATATACAGGCTTAAAGATTTCACTGAGTGCTCCTTCCTGGAGTCTGGGTTTCACCTATACAATTTGATTCCCTTCTTACAAAATTTTAAAACAAGCAAAAATAACTTCATATACTTTGTGTGTGTGTGTGTGTGTGTATATTTTTGAAAGATCAAAGTAATGATACATACAAAATTCAAGATAATAATTACCTCAGAGGGACAGAGAAGTCAAAATAGGTAGACACAATAGAGCAGGAAGACAGAGTTAAAATAAGTTATAAGTAATGTTATAGTTCTTGGGTTGCATGGTGGTTTTATGAGTATTTTTTGTAATTTTAAAAGCATTGATTAGCACTACAGTAGAAAACCTCATGAGGCTATTGAAAATATCAAGTGAGATAATATTTGTATAGTACTTATTAGCACAGTGCCTGGTGCCTACTAAGCACTCAATGGCTGTTACCATTGTGAATTTTATATAGATCATTATGTACACTGGCCAAGATTTGACCTGGTACTGCAAAACTCTCCATTTACATGGAACTACCTTTTGACCCAGTGATTCTACTTCTGAGGATATATCCTAAAGATCCAAAAATACCAATACAAAAAATATATGTGCATCCCTATGTTTGTAGCAGCATTATTTACAATAGCCAAGATCTGGAAAGAGCCAAAGTACCCATCAGTAGATGAGTGGATAAAAAAGCTGTGGTATGTTTATACAATGGAATATTACACAGAAGTAGAAAAGGAGAAACTCTTACATTTTGTGACTGCATGGATGGACATGGAGAATATCATACTAAGTGAAATAAGTCAGTCAGTGAAAGACAAATACCACATGATCTCACTTATATGTAGATTCTAATGAACACAATAAACTAATGAACAAAATACTAATGGAGCACAGATACATGAATCAGACTGACAGCTGCTGGAGGGAAGGGGGGCGAGAGGAAAGATATGAAGGAATAAACCAAAGAACTGGGTTAGGGGAAAGTGAGAAAAAGTTGGAATGACTATAATAGCAAAAAAAATAAAAACTAATAAAAGAGCTTCTCCATTTACAGGATTAATTTGGGAATGGGACTGTCCTTAGTGTCTCTACTGGTGAAGACAAAGGCAAAGTGACATCTGGCCAATTTCTGTTTCTGAGTACTCCCTTTGACCACCCCCTATCATGAGGTGCCCCAGATTAATTCTTAAATTGGCTTCATCCTTTTAATACAAAGATTAAATGCATTTGGGGATCACCTAGAATATCTCAAGTTAGAGGCTATTATCTTCCCTGATGGAGATACTTCAGTAACTGATAATCATGTTTGAAATGTTACCTGCAAGCCAATGACTAATAAGTTCGGCTGATAAAAGTAAGCATCCCTAATCAGTGTAGGTTTAAATAGAAAGCATGATACCACAAATACTGAGAACTCTCTAATTCTCACAACACAGTCAAGAAGTTGAATTAAATTGGTTTTCCACTTGCCTTCATCCTACTTTGAGAGCCTTCCTTCTTTTGGTGCCCAATGACTTCACTGTTTTTCCTCTTAGGGAGGACTTCAGACCCTTTATATTCTCTTCTCTGATCCACCCATCCCCCTCAAAATTTACCCATCTGCCTTACCACTTGTTCTAGCATCTAGTCAGACATTAATTCACCTTAACATGCTAAT
Organism: Phyllostomus hastatus; assembly: GCF_019186645.2. Taxonomy (NCBI): domain Eukaryota; kingdom Metazoa; phylum Chordata; class Mammalia; order Chiroptera; family Phyllostomidae; genus Phyllostomus; species Phyllostomus hastatus. Next base: position 10,569,039 of record NW_025333984.1, on the reverse strand, counting down.
GGATGAAAAAGAATATATTTAATCCCCCTCTCAAGCCACTGACTTTTTTCAACATTCTAAACCTGAAGAAGCATAACAGTGGCTTCCACACAGAATCCCTTAAATCACACCACATTATCAGTTGCCTGTTCTGTCTACTTTGCATGAATAGAAGGAAGCAGTAGTGCAGATAATCTAAAGATCATTTCCACTTGGCTTGGGAATGCACCACACTGTGTTTTTGTAGTTGATTTGCTTTGTTAATTATGTTCTACTTGAGCTAATGTCGAAATTGGTTCACATTTTTTTTAAGCTCATCTGGGCCAGAAGAGGGAAGAGATGGTGGTGTGGCCCACTTTGAAATAAAGTAAAGCTGACTACAATTATGAGGAGGACATGAAAGTTCTATATGTGGGCTAATAGATCTAGAAGATAAATGCAAATGGATAAAGACAGCACTTTGCCAATTACACGTGGGAAGAATAGGCCCACCTACCTGCCATGATTCACTGGGCACTGGAAGGCCAGTCATCCCAATGACCTGCCCAGAATCAGAAATCCTCTTTATTAGTAGCCTACATTAAAGGTATTAGTAATAAAATAACTATGATTAAATCATTATGTTACCTAAGAGGATCAACACATTTCCTAGCAGACACATTAGTACTTTGTCTGACTAAATCATCAGTCATTTTTGGCAGCAGAAAATGCCATTAAAGGTTAAGACACAAGACAGTTGTATCTTGAAGGGGGTGTGGGTGTACTATGAGGTCCTTAGGCAGCTATGGTGGAAGTATGGTAGCACCAAATGAGCTGGGAGGTTTACTGAAAAAGGGTAAGACAACCTTCACCTCTTTTCCCCCACATTTTCTTAGTTTCCTTCTCATGGTAGATATATAGAATATGCAACTCTATTAAATAAATTATTCCCTTCCTTACTCTTTTGCTGCACAGCTGGGCTTTTGAAAGCTTCTAGGATTTCAGAAATCTTACTTTTCTTTTGAGGCATATCATTTAGACCCAAAACATAACTATACATTGTATTTCCAACCCTGTAATTGCAACAAGGAACCATGGGACTACTGAAATTTCTATTTTTCTCATTGCAGTCTGCTCCCAATTCTCGAGAGGGGTGTATGCCATCTTTGGATTCTATGACCAGATGTCAATGAACACTCTGACCTCCTTCTGTGGGGCCCTGCACACATCTTTTGTCACACCCAGCTTCCCAACTGATGCAGATGTGCAGTTTGTCATCCAGATGCGCCCAGCCTTGAAGGGCGCTATTCTGAGTCTTCTGGGCCACTACAAGTGGGAGAAGTTTGTGTACCTCTACGACACAGAAAGAGGTAAGAAGAGGCATCTGCTCTCCTTTTTGAGCATTTGTATTGGCAGTGGTGTTTAACATTCTTCAAATCATGTTTGTTCTCTTCTTTTACAATAAATAAAATATAATACATTTAAAATTGTATTTAATATTCAAAATGAATTGAAGATTAAGACCAAAAAATCAAAGCAATGGTAATTTTAGAGTCTAATTTTCAAGCCATATATGTCCTCCCACCTCCAACTCTGGAAAGGGGTTTGGAATAACTTCCTGGTTGAGTCTCTGTTGTTACAAAAAAAAAGAGCCCCTCACCTAAAAAAAATTTCATATGGTCTAAAATACACAAAGTAAAAGCAGCTTAATCAAAAATAGAGAGAGGCCTAAGATGGAAAGTTTTGAGGAAGTAATCCTGTTGGAAAGCAAAATTAACCCCATTTCACAGATGACAAAACTACAGCCTAAAGAGAAAAAGTGCTTTTTCACACAGCAGCTTAACCACAGAGCTGGGACTGGTGTCAATATCTCCAGCATCCAGGGCTTGTTCCATCAGATCACATTAGATCTTCCACCTATAAGGCCTCAACAATGATCTGATGAAAATAATGAGTGGAGATGTGCTAATCTGGGTCTTGGGGATGGATGTTTTTTTAATAGTGAGATACTATGTTGAGGACACATTATATTGAAACAATCTCAGAAATTAAGGGGCTGATCTTAAATGGTATACAATTAGGTGTAAATATAACTCAGCTAAACAGACTCTTCTAAAACTCAGTTATCTTTCAGAGATTCCTCAGTAAAACCAGGGGATCCTATCACCATGAAATTCCAAACAACAATGTTACTTTGTCTGGAACCCTGATTACAGGCTGGGAAGGGATCTCCCGGACTTATGGTTTTCTGACTCATAGAAGGAAGGAGCAAATGGAAGGCCTGCCTACCTTAGGCATCCCTACAAAGGATGTCCTTCCAAGTAACTTAACTTGAAGGGCCATTTTGTTTTGCAGAACCCAGAGCACTTTACAATTCACTCTCATTTTGATGTGCCATCACACCTGTCAAGAAATAGTAATGCCTGTATTTACCTATGGTATTTGCCTCCAAAATCATTAAAATTCATAAACCTGAAGTAGAAACCAGAGTTACAGTCCACTCTTCCATTAAGCAGCTCTATGACCTTTACCAACTCATTGAAGCTCTCTTGGCCTTGGTCACCTCACCAAAGGTGTGTCCCTTTTTAATGTAATATTACATAGCTTTTTTGAGATACTGTATCAGACACAGGACATGTTATATCTAGCAACTAATTCTAACATAAATTATCAGTCAGTCAACCAATTCTACAAGTTGTTATGAACCCCCAGTGGTGTGTTCAATATTATGATAGATGCTTAATCAAAACAGTATGAATAAGTGTAGACAGAAAAGGACAATCATGAAACAATTCATGAACACAGAAAAGTATCAAACTGAGTGTTATACTACAGACTCTGATTGCTATAAGAATTGTGAAAAGAGCATTCCAGGAAAGTAAGGTTTTCAAAAAAGGCTAGCTAGAGGAGCTTGAAGGATATTTTATTTGTAGATGGCAAGAGAAGAGAGGGAGGGAATTGAGAAGAGACAAAGCATGAACAAAAGGTGAAATCAGGAAAGTGTTGTGTGTTTCTGCAGAGCCTTGCCCAACTAGGGTACAAAACAAGTTTGAACATTCTAATTCACAATTTGGTAAATTTTAATGTATTTAATTTCTTTCAAATGCTTAGGATGAATTATCTTATTTTCATGTACTGTATATAGTGTAATCTAGCCATAACAATCTAACTTTCAGAACTAAAGTTTATGAATCAGACAGCTTCCCTCATGAAACTGTTTTGAAAATAAGTATCAGTTCTAGTAATACTGTAACCTCCCATTTATTCAAAGCAGGAGATAAAGTTCATGTACTTTTTCCATCATCTTCCATAAGCCTTCTTCATTCATTAGCTCTTTATTAGAGGAAAGGAAGGAAAAGTTCATCTATGTCTATTTCTTATCCCTGCATCTTTTTTTTCAAATCATCTCAGTTAATACTTTAGACAATTCTAGGGTCTTGTAGCCAAAATAAACCTTTCTAACTCATGTGTTAATCTTTTTTTCTTCTATAACCATTTAACTGATGGGACAAAATCTGTTCCATTTAAGCAATACTTTGCATAAAGTTTCATACTAATTTCCTCCTTGGAAAACCTTCTTAAAACACTGCACCATGACCCTGTTTCAAAATTTTCAATGGATTCTCTTTTATTGCCCACACTGAAAGAAAAAAAGTAGTCTATTCTTTCAGATTCAACATAATTATGCCTCAACCAACTAACAAACCAGTTGTTCCTATGTTACCTAATCAAAAGCTTCCACTGCAGGCAGCTTCCATGTTTCACTGTTGCCCAAATGTGCTAGAACCATGCTTGCCTCAGCAATGCCACTTCTATTACTACCTATAATTCTTTCCTTCATCTTGATTATGAAAATTTTGCCTATCCATCCACTTTTCAAAATTCTCTTCAAATAATTTCTCCCCAAGGTCGCTTTTCCTGACCACATGAACTCAGTGATTCATTCATTCATTCAATAGTGCTAGGGTTACAATGATGAACAAGATAGACATGGTTCCTACTATTATAAAACTTGGATTCTAATGAGGGAGATAAAGAAACAAGCCAACAAATAAAAAAATATACATTTTGATTAGGTGCTATGAAGGAAACAAAGAAACATACTAATGGATATGACCTAATTTATAAAAGGTTCCGTGATAGCATCATTGAGAAGGAACAATTAAACTGAGAGTGAAAGGATTAGAAGAAGACAGCCATGTCAGGAATAGAGGAAAAGAGACTCAAGCAGTAGGCATAGCAATTGCAAAGGCCCTGTGGCAGGAAACAAACTTGGCACATTTGAGGAACTGAAAGAAGGCCGGTGTGCTTAAAATTTAGCAATGAGGCTGAGAGTGGCCTGAGATGAGACTGTAGAGGCAGAGCAGTGACAGATCATAGCCATGGAATATGGACAGAAGCCATGGTAAGAAGTATGGATTTTATTCTAACTGCAATGAGAAGTCATTGGAGAATTCTGAGTATGGAAGTCATATGATCTAATTTAATTTTCTGTACAGAATGGAGTGTGGTGCAAGAGTGAAGGAAGGAAAAAATAATTAAAAGGCCATTGTGGTCATCTAGGTGAGATGTGGCAGTTTAGACTAGGCTAAAGATGTAGAAAAGTGAATGAAGTTGAAATACATTTTGAACCCAGAATCAGCAGAACTTGGGGACCAATTGATTGTTGGATGCGAGGGAGAGGAAAAACTAATGGATGATTATTAAGGTTTGGCCTGAGAGATTGAGTAAGATGGTGATGATATTTATGGAGATGACTAGGCAAGAGGAGAACCACTTTTGAAGAGCAGAGATCTTGCCTGTCTTTAAACATCTACAGAAAACTTTTGTCCATGTCATTCACTTGGCACTTAACATAACTGCTTTCCATTATTATTTCATTGAGTTTGCTACCAAACTTTCCAAGCCCTTCTTTCCCGCATGATAACAAACAATTATTTGGCCTCTAAATTTATACTTTATGTCCACTCTTGTACATAGCAGAGGTATGGATACATACTTAGTGTTTTCCCGATTCCATTATTGATTCATCAAGAATAAGCCATGTCTTTTTTTTCAATGTTGGCCTGAAAGAAAGAGATAGAACAACAAAGAAGGGAAGAGGAGGAAGAGAGGAAATGTAGGAAGGGAAGTAGGGAAGGTGGGTGAGGAGGAAGAGAGAGAGAACTCAATTTATAAATCAAACCGTGTGATATAGTTCTTTAAAATATTCAATAAAGTATTCTGTATATTCTAATTTTCTAAAATGCTTGTCTATTGCTTTAGTAATAAAAAATTATGGGGAGAAGTTACAACTGCAAAATGTAATTTTAGAATATTTTAAATTACCTAAGAGAGAAATAGAAGACAGAGAAAGACAGAAGAGAGCACCTATAATTACATTCAAATAAGCTAAATATACCATACAAATGATGTGACACTATTGTATAAGGACAGAAATGAGTGAGGGGCTGAGAAATGGGTTAAGTATGTGAGGTCATTTTAAAGATCTGTAGCAAAATTTTGTGGATTATTACATTTAATCCACATTGCATACTCTCATATTACAACTGAGAAAACCTAGACATAAAAATTATGATATTATGAAACATTGAGTGGACTTCAAGGATTCATTGGCTACACTTTGACTTCTGTCTGCAGAGAAAGGTCTAATTTGTGTTTGCAGGACATCACTTTGCTTAGTAACTTAGATCACCACCTTAGTTCATTAATTCAGTTCCTGGAAAAGGTATGAGCTTGACTATGTGTGATCTCTGCCCCCTCTGTACCTTCTCCTCTTTATTTTTTGATTTAATCTTTATTGTATTTTTTCCATTACTATTTAGTTCCCTTATTCATGCCTTCCTTTAGCAAATGCCACATTGTTGTCAATGTCCTTGAGTCCTTTTTCCTTTCTGTTCAATGCATCACCCCCAACTTCCCCATCCTACTAGCTGTCATCCTGCTCTCCATCTATGAGTCTGTCCCCATTTTGCTTGTTAGTTCAGTTTCTTCATTAGATTCCATGTATGAATGAAATCATACAGTATTTGTCTTTCTCGGACTGGCTTATTTCATTTAGCATAAAGTTCTTAGGTCCATCCATATGGTCACAAAACATAAAACTGTTCTTTACAGTCAAGTAGTATTCCATTGTGTAAATGTCCCATAGTTGTTTTATCCACTCATCCACTGATGGACACTTGGGCTGCTTCCGTATATTGGTGACTGTAAATAATGCTGCAGTTAACATGGGGTGCTTATGTACTTTCACATTAGTGTTTTGGATACCTTCAGATATATTCCCAGAAGTGGAATAGCTGTATTAAAGGCAGATTCATTTTTAATTTTTAAAATACATTTTATTGATTATGCTATTATAGTTGTCCCATTCCCCCCTTTATTCTCCGATGCCCAGCACAACCCTTCCCACCTGCATTTTCCCCTCTTCAGTTCATGTCCATGGGTCATACATATAATTTCTTTGGTTTCTAACTTTCCTGTACTATTCTTAACCTCCCTCTGTCTATTTTGTATGTACCTATATGATAATTATTCCCTGTACCTTTTCCACCTTTTTCCCTATACCCCTCTGATAACACTCCCTGTGATCTCTATTTCTGTGGTTCCGTTCCTATTCTATTTGTTTGCTTAGTTTGCTTTTGTTTTTTAGGTTCTGTTATTGATAGTTGTGAGTTTATTGTCATTTTACTGTTTATACTTTTGATCTTCTGTTTTTTAAATAAGTCTGTTTAACATTTCATATAATAAGGGCTTGACGATGATGAACTTCTTTAACTTTACCTTATCTGGGAAGCACTTTATCTGCCTTTCCATTCCAAATGATAGCCTTGCTGGATAGAGTAATCTTGGATGTAGGTCCTTGCCTTTCATGACTTCAAATACTTCTTTCCAGCCCCTTCTTGCCTGCAGGGTTCCTTTTAAGAAATCAGCTGAGTCTAATGGGAGCTGCTTTGAAGGTAACTGTCTTCTTTTCTCTTGCTGCTTTTAAGATTCTCTCCTTCTCTTTAATCTTGGGTAATGTAATTATCATGTACCTTGGTGTGTGCTTCCTTGTGTCCAACTTCTTTAGGACTCTCTGAGCTTCCTGGACTTCCTGGAAGTCTATTTCCTCTGCAAGATTAGGGAAATTCTCCTTCATTATTTTTTCAAATAAGTTTTTAATTTCTTGCCATTCCTCTTTTCCTCCTAGCACCCCAATGATTCGAATGCTGGAAATGTTTAAAGTTGTCCCAGAGGTTCCTAAACCTCTCCTCATTTTTCTGAATTCTCATTTCTTCATTCTGTTCTGGTTGAATGTTTATTTCTTCCTTCTGGTCCAAAATATTGATTTGAGTACTGATTTCCTTCCCGTCACTGTTGGCTCTCTGTACATCTTCCTTTATTTCACTTTTCATGGCCTTCAGTGTTTCCTCAATTTTGCAAACATACTCACCCATTTCTGTGAGCATCCTGATTACCAGTGTTTTGAACTATGCATCTCATAGGTTGGCTCTGTCTTCATCTTTTAGTTGTAATTTTTCTGGAGCTTTGATCTATTCTTTCATTTGAACCATTTCTTTGTGTCTTGGCATGCCTGTTACATAGCAAGGGGTGGAGCCTTAGGTATTCACCATAGCCGGGCAACCCATGTCATTGTGTGGTGGCACTGTACATGGGGGAGAGGCCTGAGAGTGAACAGTGTGGCTTATTCAGCTCTCTGCGGGCTTTCAGTCAGTTCCTCCACTACTCACAGGCAAATTGGGTCCTTCTGGTCCTGATTCCAAGGTGGGTGGTTTTATCTACCTTCTAGGACCCTGTGAGTCTTTCCAGTGAACTCTCCTGTGAAGCTGGGAGTTTCTGCCTCAATCCTCACAGGTTTTTTCAGTCAGAGGTATTGAGGCTTTATTTCCCCTCACTGAACCCTGGGTTGTGGGATCTGTCTCCCTCCCCAGTTGTCCTTCCCAGTTTATCTGCACACAAATATGGGACTTCCCGGTCCGCCTGCCAGCCCCTGGCCTGCTCTGCCAGCTGCCACTGTGCCGTGAGTCCTCCCCGCCCACCTGCCCCTCTCTGCCCCTCCTACCGGTCTGAATGAATGTTTCTTCTTGAACTCCTTGGTTGTCAGACTTTCATACAGTTTGATTTTCTGTCAGTTCTGGGGTGGGTTTTTTTTTTTTTTTGTTTTTAAATTTTTTGTTGTCCTTCTTTTGGTTGTGCAAGACACAGTGTGTCTACCTATACCTCCATCTTGGCCGCAAGTCCATTTTTAATTTTTTGAGGTATCTATATACTGCTTTCCACAGTGGCTCCACCAGTCTGCATTCCCACAAACAGTGCAAAAGAGTTTCCCTTTCTGCAAATCCTCACCAGCACTTGTTTTTTGACTCATTAATGATAGGCATTCTGGCAGGTGTGAAATGATATCTCATTGCAGTTTCATTTTGTATTTCTCTCATGATTAGTGATGTTGAGCATCTTTTTATATGTCTATTGACCATCTGTATTTCTGCTTTGGAGAAGCATCTATTCAGGGTCTTTGCCCATTTTTAATTGGGTTGTGTTCTTTTTTTTTCTGGTGTTGAGTATTATAAGTACTTTATAAATTGTGGATATTAACCCCTTATCAGATGAATCAGAAAATATGATCTCCCAATCTGTGGGTTGCCTTTTTATTTTGTTGACAATTTCCTTTGCTGTGCAAAAACCTTTTATGGTCCCATTTGCTTATTTTTTCCTTTTGTTTCCCTTGCCTGGGGGGATATATGCAATAAAATACTGTTAGAAGTACCCTAGCTGGTTTAGCTCAGTGCATTGAGCACAGACCTGCAAACAAAAGAGTCGCCAGTTCCATTCCCAGTCAGGGCACATACCTGGGTTGTGGGCCAGTTCCCCAGTGGGGGCTGCATGAGAGGCAACCACACATTGATGATTCTCTCTCTCTTTCTCCTTACCTTCCTCTCTCTCTAAAAATAAGTAAATAAAAATTTAAATTTTTTAAATATTGTTATAAGCAATGTATGTGATTTTGCTGCCTATGTTTTTTTCTATGATTTTTATGGTTTAGGGTCTAACATTTGTCTTTGATTCATTTTGAATTTACTACTGTGTATGGTGTAAGAAAGTGGTCTAGTTTCATTTTTATGCACATATCTGTCCAATTTTCCCAACACTATTTATTGAATAGACTATCATTAGCCCATTGTACATGCTTGCTTCCTCTGTTAAATATTTATTGACTGTAAACGTGTGGATTTATTTCTCTGCTCTATATTCTGTTCCATTCATCTATGTGTCTGTTTTTATGCTGCTACCATGTTGTTTTCATTACTATGGCCTTGTAGTGTAGTTTGATATTAGGTAGCATGATTCCTCCACTTTGTTCTTCTTGCTCGGGATCGCTGTTGCTGTGTGAGGCCTTCTGTAGTTCTGTATAAATTTTTGAAATGTTTGTTCTAGATCTGTGAAATATGTCATTTGAATCTTGATAGGATTGCATTTAATCTATGGATTGATATAGGTAGTATGGACATTTTAATGACGTTAATTCTTCCCACCATGAACACAGTATATACCTCCAATTATTTGTACCTTGCTCAATTTCTTTCTTCAGTGTCAGAATTTTGTGAGTACAGGCCATTTACATCCTTGGTTAGGTTTATTCCTAAGTGTTTTATTCTTTTTGAAGGAATTGTGAATGGGATTGTTTTCTTAATTCCCCTTCTTGTTAGTTCATTACAGGCATATAAAAATGCAACTGATTTCTGGATATTAATTTTGTATCCTGCTACTTTGCTGAATGCATTTATCAACTCCAATAGTTTTTGGTGGAATCTTTGGTGTTCTCTATGTACAGTAACATCTCATCTGCAAATAATTACAATTTTACTACTTCCTTTCCAATTTGGATGCCTTTTATTTCTTCTTGTCTGATTGCTGTGGCTACGACTTCCATACTATGTTAATAAGAGAGGTGAAAGTGGACATCCCTGTCTTCTTCCTGATTTTAAGGGTAATGCTTGTAGTTTTTCCCATTGAGTATAATGCTGCCAGTGGGTTTGTCACATATGGCCTTTATTCTGTTTCCATATGTTCCCTCTACTTCCACTTTGGTAAGAGTTTTTAGCATAAATGGGTGCTGGATTTTATCAAATGCTTTTTCTGCACCTATTGATATGATCATGTCATTTTAATCCTTTATTTTGTTTATGTGATATATCTCATTTATGGATCTGTGAATGTTGTACCATCCTTGCACTCCCAGAGTAAATCCCACTTGGTCAAAGTGTCTGATCTTTTCGATGCATTCAGTTTGCTAATATTTTGTTGAAAATTTTAGCATCTATATCCATCAGGCATACTGGCCTATAATTTTCTTTCTTTGTAGTGACTTTATCCTGTTTTGCAATTAGAATGATGATGGCCTTGTAAAATGAGTCTGGGAGCCTTCCAGCCTCTTGAATTTTATGAAATAGTTTGAGAAAGAGAGGTGTTAGTTCTTCTCGGAATGTTTGGTAAAATTCACCTCTGAAGCCACCTAGTCCAGGGCTTTTGTTTATTGGGAGGTTTTTTTTTTTTATTACTGCTTCAATTTCACTATGTGCAATTTGTCTATTCAGATTCTCTGATTCTTCCTGATTTACTTTTGTAAGATTTTATGTTTCTAGGTATTTCCATTTCATCCAGGTTGTCCAGTTTTGTTTTGTTTGCATATAGTTGTTCATAATATTTTCTTACCATCCTTTGTATTTCTTTGGTGTCAGTGTCATTTGTCCTCCTTCATTTCTCATTTTATTTATTTGGGTCCTCTCTCTTTTTTTCTTGATGAATCTGATTAAAGGTTTGTCAATCTTTTCAGAGAACCAGCTCTTGGATTTATTGATTTTTTGTATCCTCTTTGAGACTCCATTTCATTAATTTCTGCTCTGGTCTTTATTATTTTATCAGTTATACTCACTTTGGGCTTTGTTTGTTGTTCTTTTTTAAGTTCCTTTAAGTGAGAAGTTAGATTGTTTAATTGAGCTTTTTTTTTTTTTTCGTTTCTTCTGAGATAGGCCTGTAATGCTATGAATTTCCCTCTTAGGATTGCTTTCCCAGTGTCTCATACATTTTGGATTGTGGAGTCCTCATTTTCATTTGTTTCAAGGTATCTTTTGATCCATTCCTTGATCTTTTTGTTGGCCCATTCATTGTTTAAAAACATGTTTTTTAGCTTCCATGTCTTTTCATGTTTTTCAGTGTTCTTCTTGTGATTGACTTCCAGTTTCATAGCATTGTATAGAGAAGATGCTTGATATGATTTCAATCTTCTTAAATTTATTGAGACTTGTTTGTGTCCTAACATGTGGTCTACCTAGAAAATCTTCATTGTGCACTTGAAAAGTATGTATATTCTGCTGGTTTGGGACAAAATGCTCTGAAGATACCAATTAAATCCATTTGATCTCGCATGCCATTTAAGGCTGTTGTCTCCTTGTTGATTTTCTTTCTGGCAGACCTATCCACTGAAGTCAATGGGCTGTTAAAATCCCCAACTCTGACTGTATTTCTATCACTCTCTCTTTTTATGTCCATCAAGATTTGCTTTACATATTTATATGCTCCTATGTTGTATGCACAAGTGATTATTAGGGTTATATTCTCTTGTTGGATTGTTCCCTTTACTATTATGTAGTATCCTACTTTGTGTCTTTCTATAGCCTTGGTTTTACAGTCTATTTTATGGGATCTAAGTACTGCTACCCCAGTCTTTTCTTCCTATACATTTGCAGAAGTATCTTTTTCCATCTCTTTATTTTTAGTCTGTGTGTATCTTTCCATCTGAAATGGGTCTCTTTGAGGCGCCATATATATAGGTCTTGTTTTCTTATCCATTCAGCTACCCTCAGTCTTTTGGTTGGAGCACTTAAGCCATTTATATTTAAGGCGATTATTGATAGCTATGTATTTAGTGTCATCTTATTGTTAGAAAATTTTCCTCTGTTCTTTTTTTTCTTTCTCTTTTTCTTCTTCTTCTTCTTAAAGTAAGCAGTACTGGTTTTGTGTTAACAAAGTCCTTTAACTTTTTCTTGTTTGGGGAGCTCCTTACTTCTCCTTCAATTTAAAATAATAGCCTTGCTGGGTAAAGTAGCCTTGGTTGTAAGCCCTTGCTTTTCATCACCTTGAATGTTTCATGCCACTCCCTTCTGGCCTGGAATGTTTCTGTTGCGAAATCAGATGACTCCTATTGGTGCTCTCTTGTATGTAACTACCTGTTTTTCTCATGCAGCTTTTAGGATTCTCTTCTTGACTTTAAGCCTTCTCATTTTAATTATAGTGTGTCCTGGTGAAAGCTTCTTTGGGTCCAACTTGTTTAGGACTTTCTGAGCTTCTTGGACTTGTGTATCTTTTCCTAGGTGTTTTTTTTTCTACCTTGTCTCCCAAATCACTGATGCAATCCTCTGCTTCATCTAACCTACTGTTTATTCTTTCCAGTGTATTATTTATTTCAGATATTGCATTCTTTATTTCTGACTGGTCCTTTTTTATGGCTTCTATGTCTTTTTTCATGCTGTTGAATATCCTTATAGTCATTACTCTAAACTCTGTATCTGATAAATTGCTTTTCTCCATTCCATTTAGCTCTTCTGCTGGAGAATTCTCTTGTTCTTTGATTTGGGGTCTGTTTCTTTGCCTTCCCATTTTGGTTGCTTCTTTGTCTTTTCTGCTTTAGTTGTTAAACTGGTCAGTGATAATAGCCTCAAGCTGTAATTCAGCAACATGGCCTGGCTTAAGCACCACAGGGTGAGGCATAGTAATTCCTGCTGCCATGGGTATTACTTCCCCTCAGGCTATTGCCACTTGGGGGGCACTGCTCTGCCTGAGAATGATGTCCTCTGCAGTATGGGGAAAGACAGGATAAGAATTCTGTTGGCTTTCCCTTCAGTTTTCTCCACAGAGCCACAAACCCCAGATTTTCCTCCAGCAACCCTAGTCCACTCTGCCCTCCCTCTGTCAGAGACTATGGTAAGTGGCTGCAAAGGAAATTTTGTGTTTTGGCCTTTTAAGAGGCTCTTTGTGTATCTAGCTGTCTCTCCCTGTCCAACAGAACCCCTGCTGCTTTTCAGAGCTGGATGTTACCTGGGTTCCTTTCCAGCTCCAGTGCTGTAGGCTCCAGAGCCCAGCTTGGGCTTTTGTTCCCACATTTCTCAGGGGGATACCCTGGCCACTAAAATATCCCTCAGGATCTTCAGCTGCCACCCGTAGGAGTCCAGCCAGCCCTCTTGCACCTCCTCCACACTCCCTACCAGTTTCGTTCTGGTGAAGTGTTTTCTTCTATCTATCCTTGGTTATAAAGCTTATCTCCAGCTACTGTTCAGTTGGCTGTTTGAGATGATTTATCTACAATTTAGTTGTAATTCCAGGTTGTTCCTGGGAGGAGGTTTGTGTAGCTTCCACTTACTCCTCCACCATCTTAGATGTCCCCTTTCCTCTTTATTGACACCCCATCTTTATTGACCCAGGGCTCCTCACTATGGCACTTGTTGATACCTGGCCTGCCTGGCACAAGCAAAGCCTTGATATCTCTAACCCAACTTGCCTTCACACATCCATTAACACTTTTGTGTCCTACATTTTGGTTCCACTAATTAATAGTCTTTTGCTGCTAGTGACAACAGTTTAGCTGACCAAGTTATTCAAACTAATTTTTTATGGCTATTATTGACTTTATATGTTAGTGTATCCAGGGGAGAAATTTCAATTCAGGTAAAGGCCTTCTGTGAAATAAAATTCTAATCCAAATGTGGGCATTAATTCTAGGATTCCAGGTACCAAGAGTCCAGTTTGGAGGTCCCTTGCCCACAAAAGTTCCTATATAGAAAGTCCTAAAACCATGCCAGGGAAGTGGCCACCTCTTCCAGTTTTCTATTAGAACTATCATTTGGGTGCAAGTGACCTAGTTCGCTCTGGTGCTCACATTTCCCCCTGAACAGCAACATACTTGAAAACTATAGCCATACTCTCTCGTGCACCTGACAACTATCTTTGGCTTCAATGCACACAGCCCACAGAGATGAAAGAATCTGGCCCAGGCTGTGGCTCTTAGCTTATATAATGAGATAATAGCTCTAAGCGCCCTTTGAGGCAACTAGTCCCTATCTTCTTGCGAGTGTTCAATAAACTCCTGCTGTTTCCCATTCTCAACTTTAAACTCCCTACTTAGTTCCCAAGTAACTCTCTGGAAGTCAACAGACTTCTAACAGACCTTTCTGTTTGCTTTGGAAGGTTGTGTCAGGAAAATGGGTGGTAGCAACAAGTAGTCTGTCAGTCAACAAGCAATTAATTGGGCTTCTAGTGTTAAGTTGTGCTAGGCCACTGGCAATGTTTAAAAGGAGCAGAATTAGGTCCTGCTTTTGAAGAGTTAACAGTCCTGCTATTGGACTAGTAATTTATCTCAGAAGCCTGGAAAAAATTAAATTTTAACTCAACTGTTCCCCTGTCCATCAATGATATTTTCATTCATTGAAGCAAGCACCTTGTGAAAATATTAAAGTATTGCCAGATATCTAGGAAGGTAGAAAAATGTTGGAAGATCCCAAATGGCATAAAAAGTAAAGAAATTTCTCAAGACAAATAAAATAAGGCCTTTCCTCAGAAGACTGTTAATGTTTTCAGATTGGCTGGACTTTAACTGTACTGAGAGAGAAGCAGAGCTTCAATTCTTCACACATTCCTGCATGTTGCCATTTACCACCTACTTACATAACCTAGCTTTGTTCCTTCCATCTAGTTTTAGTTTCCCAAATGAAGCACAGAATCTCTCCCTGTGTCTCTCTTTCTGTCTTTCTCTCACCCTCCCTCCCTTGCTACTTCCTCATTCTCCCTTTCTTCAAACCCATGCAAAGCACACACACACATGCACACACACACACATCCAAATACCAATCAGTGGAATAAATCAACAAATCCCTATTATTGTCATCATTTTATCAAATTAGTTGAATAAGAGCAGCTGCTACTTCTTAAACATTTATTACACACTATACCCAGAGTTTATGGATTGTCGCATTTAATACTCATGGCATTCCCTGAATCTTTACAACTGAGAAAATCAAGGCATAAAAAGGTTAAATGATGTCTCCTAGAGTCACACAGATTAGTGTGCCAAAATAATGAAACCAGGATTTCAACCCAGGTCTGCCCCCTTCCATGGTCTACTCATACCGTTCACTGGGCTGACATGTTGCCTCCCATACTTTTAACATTTGAAAACTGCCATTACTTCTTCCTTTAGTCTCTCCGTCAACCATTTTTCAATGGACCTAGTATCTATACCCTCATTATCCTAATTGTCTTTCTGTGGATGTGCTTAAGTTGTCAATTCCCTTCTTAAAGCCTGATGTCCAAAAATGAGGGAGGTTCCTCTCTTGGTTCCAAAGTCCCAGGGATCCATACAGGAAGGAAGTCAAAACTCCAGATCAAGAGGAATATGAGTAGCAAAAGTACTAAATGCAGCTAGACAGGTGGGTTTGTCCATTGTTCACCCTCGTGGAGAACTGTGGTGGGGACCTGACTCTGAGAAGAAGGGAACTCATAGATTCCTCTCTGGAGCAGAGATGATTTACAGAGCATGGAGAAATCTGAACCTGCAGGTCCTCATCACTAAGGGGCTATTTTGGTTGGAGAAGTAGAAAGGAAGGGGAGTCTGGTGATAGGTTCTGCCATGGCTGAATATCAGGAACTTTAAAGGAAAGCAGCAGGTACCTTGATGTCAAAAAAAAAAAAAACCAGACTATCAATGACTTTTTTTTAGTCCACTTTAAGAACTTATTAAAGGAGGTATGAAGGTAACAGATGGCTCCAGTTCTAGTCATGCCCATTTGCCTTCTGGGAAAAGTGAAGCCAAGAGTTTTTATAGAAGTTCAAGCTACTTTTTACATCTGAATAAATTAGGAAGGCCCAGAGAGTACATTGTTCTGTGAGAGACAGATACTAAATTCCCCTGTTTAAGCAGCAATAATTAAGGTTGACAGTATCTGAGACATTTGGTAGTTTCTGCAGCCTGCCTAATCTATTGTGATGAGTCTTCAACTATGGGAGCATCTTGAGAGCCTGCACAATAATAATAGTGAATGACTATTTGGGCTGGATTGTGAATAAAAGACTGTACATATGTCTGTAATGAGAATTTCATTGAAAATGAAAATACTGAAGCTGTCATTTTTTTAATACTTCGATTTGCACATCCTTGACTGCTTTGGGGCATAAAAAGAGAGAGTGCTGAGCAATTTATTGTCAGCTCTCAAAATACATTATCATTTAAACACTTCCTCTCCACAAAGGTTATTAGCTTTGTAGCTTGTTCCTGGGGTAGGATCATCAGTAGGGGGAAAAATTGCAAGACAAGACATTAAACTATCCTTTCAAAAGCTGAATATTAGTTACTGTGGAAATTGTTTTCTCAGTAGCTTAACATATCTTACTGTAGCTCTCCAATGCTGCAGATTAGACTGCAGAGACTATTAATAAATATTGTCATATTTTACAGCTGTCATGCAAAACTGAAAAAAGGCTTTGCTGTGATTAGATCCTGTTTACTGTAATATTTCCAGCTCAGATTCAGAAAGGCAGTTTGCCTATAAAGGTGTTTTCTATAAGTAGGCTATTTCTTCATCAAACGGGCATGACTAATTTTAATGTATTATTAACTCCTTGGTGGCAGTGAATTCAAGGTTGAATTGTCTTCACAACCAGAGACATACATTCTTCTCCAGAGACACATTATGCTAAAATTTCAAATTTTCTTCCTTGGGTTGTCCTTTGTATTTAGAGATGGTGTCACTGGCAGGAGATATGCTTTATGTAGTCACCCTCCCCCACAGAAGGACAGATTTGCATTGATTTATCCTTCTTTCTTTGCCCTGTCCCTCTTGTGACCAATAGCATTGTTTGCAAGACAGCTGGTCTGGATATAGGGTAGAAAGCACACTTCAGTGAGCTAGCTAGAAATTCTACTTCTTAAGCTAAAATGTCATCAAATGAGAAAAATAAATAGATTTTAGCCCCCCTTTCTATGCATTAGCCATTTGGAATGGTATTTATATCTCTGAAAAAAGGAGGTGAAAGCTCGCATGTTTGCTTTTGCTCTAACCTTACATTGCTTTTCATCAGAGCTCCTTGAGGAATTAACCCTCACTAAGCTGAATATATACATTTCAATGAGTGAGTGGTCCTTACACTGTTAAGGGTTAGCTGATGTATTCCATAAATGCAGCGTTGAGCCTTAGAAGTCTTTGAGAAGGCTCTTATGAATATTCCTTTGGAAAGGGACAAACGGTGGTATAGACCTATAATTATGACTTTGAGATTCATCCCCTGGAATACCTTTAACAATAATTAAAGCCAGGGCAGTGTTGTTGTAGAAATAAAACAAAACAATGCATGTAATGACTTTAGCACCAACTGAACGCAGTAAGGTTCTCAATAATTTTATCTCACTACTTTATTGTCATTATAAAACAGTGGCCCTCAAAGGGAAGGAAGGTTGATTTTGCCCCCTGCAGGGAATATTTAGCTATGTCTGTGGACATTTTAGTAAGGGATAGAATCCAGGAATATTGCTAAGCATCCTATAGTGCACAGGACAGTACCCACTCCCTATTAAAGAATTATCTGGACTAAAATATCAATAGTGCCAAAGTGGCAACACAGTCAAAGGACAAATAGCTACAGAAATTCCTCAAGGGGCTGCCAATGAACCAGCTTTCATTGAGTATTTCTTACTGTGTCTAGACTGGTGTTAAGAGCTATGTTCAATACAAAGTAGAGCCTTTGGTTTATAAAAACTTACATTATGATCAGAGAAAAGATATAATTAATGTTCAAGAAGCAAAGATAATCACAAAAAAGGCATAAGGCAAGAGCTAGGTTTTGTAGTACAAATTTGACATACTGTAGGAGTTCAAATAATAGAGACTTCAAAATAGGCATGCTGGAATTATCAGGGAAGGCTACCTGGAAGAATTTGTAAATTTTTCTGAGCTCACCACCCAACTTCCTCCCTTAGTAATGATCTTGCCTTGATTGCTAAGGCCAAGTTGGTATCTACAATCAAAACAACATGGCATTCCTATCAACAAACGTCAGAGCTCAGGGCAAGAAACACAATTAAAAGAAAGACCAAAATAAAAAGGAACAATGTTCTTTTTACTAAATAGAAAGCAATTACAGAACTGTTGAAAATAGGCATCAGACAAAGGGAGGGAGGGAAATACTGGGAAAATTCTATTTTCCGATCTAATTCTGTAGAAAAAGTGTAATTTGCAACAAAACCAACAGTGCTCTCTTTCTCTCTCTTGCAGTCAAACACATTGTTTTGCATCAGTATGGTTACACATGATGCCTTAGCAGAAAAGTGTATTGACCAGAAGGAAGACAGAATATGACTTGGGGAGAAGAGAAGGGCAGAGGTTAAGGTAGAGCATAGCTCACAGGGCCCCACCTTCCCCTCCCCCTACAGTCCTTATGGAGCATCTTCATTCAGGTGAAAAGAAGGGCCACCAATAGAGACTACATCACTCCCCGGTCTTCCTGGATCCTTTCCAATCAATAAGTTGCCAGTGCGGCTGCTGTCCTGCTTTGTCAACTCCACAAAGGATCTGATTAATTCTCTGGTGCTAACTGCCTCAGCAGGCTTTCTCAGCAGTAGAAAAGAGGCTAATTAAGATTATGTCAGGTGAGGAGGCTGACAGGTTATGTTCCCTGGGCCACACTGAACTTTCAAAGGGTGCTTTAACTGCACTGCAGGCAGGCAGTGCATGGCCAGGCACTGACTCTATAGCAGGCCTCTCATATATTTCCATCGACTTCTGAGTCATGGGCCTCAGTTTTATCAAGGATTTACATTTTTCTCTTTGGGGTAATTATCTGCCACTGTGTTCCCTTTCAATTGCATTATTTCAGCTTTTTTTTTACTTGAATTTTTAATATGCTTATAAACAAAGATAATTAGTAGTGGGGTCATTTTCCCTCCTAAATCACATGAATGTATATATGAATGTGTATTACTAGCATACAACCCATAGAGGTGAGTTTAGGACAAATAAAGGAAGTCCTACTTCTCACAGCAGGTAGAAAATGGAGGAAACATATGGAACTCATTATACCAAATAGTGGGTTAGACTGAAAATATAAATATAGCTTCTCCCCCACCACACACACACACAAATAAAGGCGTAGATGAATTTATAGATAACAAACCAATCACGAGTAATTAAGGAAAAGAAATGTTTGGAAATTTTACCAAACTTGATTACAAAAAAGTGCACAGGAGACTTAAGGGGCCATATTATCCTCCTCATAGACAAATAGCCACATGGAGTACTGGCATTCCATGTCCCAAATTTTAAAAGATAATCTCAAGAGTTCTGTATGCATCTAGAAGGTGGTTAAGAATTTTGAGAAATAGAGAAAATTTCTCCAGGAACATTCTGTAGCTTCTCACATAATCAGAACCTTCAACTTCACATCAAAAATACCCTGTGTTGAAAGGTGATTGGTCCAGTTAACGATGATCAAGAAAAGCATCATGAAACCATAACCTCAGTTCCATGCCCAGCTGTGCTTCCAAATAGGTGTGTGATCTTGGGCAAGTCACAGAGCCTTTCTGGTACTCAGATTCCACATCTGTAAAATGAGGGAATGACTCATTCATTCTTCAACTAACAATTTGAGTGTAGGGCATTACTGGGATTGTAGAAGTATATCAAACAGTTAGCCTACCCTAAGCTCAGTTTTGAAAGGAAGCATGGACATGTATATAAATGGGTAAAATATAGAGTGATTCTTTTAGGTTTTAAAATTATAGGACTTCTGAAAGAATATCCAAGATAGCACAGGAATAAGTGGAAGCTACACTAACCTCCTCCCAAGACCAGTCTGGAATAACAACTAAATTGTGGCAGGTAGGGGGTTACAGAGGAGACACAAGAAGCCTGGCTGGGTTCCCAAGGGTGGCAGCTAAAGATCCTGGTGGATATTTCAGCAGCTATGGGGTCCCCCTGATAAGTGTGGGCCTGACACCCCAAGATGGGCTCTCCAACCTACACCACCAGAGCCATAAAGGAACCCAGATAACATCCAGCTCTGAAAAGTAGCAGTGGTTCTGTCTTCTAGGGAGAGATAGCTGGAGACACAGAAAATGTTTTAAAGGACCAAAGCACAAAATTTCATTTGCAGCCACCTACCCTGTGTGTCAACAAAGGAGGGCAGAGTGGCCTAGAGATGTTTGAGGACAGCCTGGGGTTTGCAGCTCTGGGGAGAAAACTGAGAGAACAGTTGCCAAGATTTCTGTGCTGAGTCATTCCCCATACTAAAGCAGCCATCTCTCTCAGGCAGAGCACTCCTCTCTGAATGGCATCAGCCTGAGGGGAAATAACCACCTTGTCCATAGGAATTACTCTGCCACACCCTGTGGTGCTTAAGCCACTGCTCTTTACAGATTGATTAGATTAATGACAATCAGTTTGATAGCTGATTAGTTTAACATCTAACGTGAAAAATACAAAGAAGCAGCCAAAAGGAGAAGACAAAGAAACAGGCCCTAAATGAAAGAACAAGGTAATTATCCAGAAGAACTAGAAGAAATAGAGGCAAGCAGTTTATCAGATAGAGAGTTTAGAGTAATGATTATAAGGATACACAACAGCATTTAAAAAGAAATAGAAACCATAAAAAAGAATCAGTCAGAAATAGAGAATGCAATATCTGAGATGAATAATACAATGGAAGGAATAAACAGTATGTTAAATGAAGCAGAGTATAGCATAAGTGATTTGAAAAACAAGGTAGAAAAAAACACCTAGGCAGAGCAACAAAAAGAAAAAGGAATTAAAAATAATGAAGAGAGCTTAAGAAACATTATGGACTACATGAAGTGTAACAACATCTATATCATGGAAATACCAGGAGAAGAGAGAATGAGCAAGAGATCAAGAACCTATTTGAAGACATGATGACTGAAAACACCCTTAATCTGGTGAAGGAAAAAGTCACACAACTCCAGAATAGTCAGAGTCCAAAAAAAGTTGGACACAAGGAGGCCTACAGAAGACACATCATAATTAAATGACAAGTCTTAAAGACAAGAAAAAAATCCTAAAACCTGCATGAGAAAAGCAGGCAGTTACATACAAGGGAGCACCAATAAGACTGTCATATTTCTCAACAGAAATGTTTCAGTCCAGAAGGGAGTGGCATGAAATATTCAAGATGATGAAAAGCAAGAGCCTATAACCATGCTTACTCTACCCAACAAGGCTACCATTTAAAATTGAAGGAGAAATAAGGAGGTTCCCAGGAAAAAAAAAACAGTTAAAGGAGATTTTTAACATAAAACCAGTACTGCAACAAAAGTTAAAAGGCTTGCTTTAAGAAGAAAAAGAGAAAGGGAAAAAAGAGACAAAATAGTCTAATGACAAAATGGCACTACTTGCATATCTATCAATACTCAACTTAGCTCAGGCTGATGTGGCTCAGTGGATTCAGTGCTGGTCTGCAAACCAAAGGGTCACTTGTTCAATTCCCAGTCAGGGCACATGCATGGGTTGTGGGCCAAGTTCCCAGTAGGGAGCACATGAGGGGCAATCACACACTGATATATCTCTCCCTCTTTTTCTCCCTCCCTTCCCCTCTCTGTAAAATAAATATATCCATCCATCCATCCATACATACATACATACATACATAAAATCTTTTTAAAAATAATAATCACTTTAAATGGAAGTGGCTTAAATGCTCTAACCAAAAGACAGAGGGTAGCTGAATGTATAAGAAAAAAAGATTCAGATATATCCTGCCTCCCAGAGAGCCATCTCAGATCAAAAGATACACACAGACTAAAAGTAAATGGATGGGAAAAGATATTTCATGCAAATGGAAAAGAAAAAAGCTGGGGTAGCTGTACTTATATCCCACAAAATAGACTTTAAACCCAAGGCTATAGTAAGAGACAAAACAGGACACTACATAATGAAAAAAGGAACAAGCCAACAAGATTATATAACCCTAGTAAATATTTATGCACCCAAAATAGGAGTACCTGAACATGTAAAGCAAATCTTGACGGACATAAAAGGAGAGGTTAACAGAAATACAGTCATAGTAGGAGATTTTAACACCCTACTGACTTCAATGGATAGATCTTCCAGACAGAAAATCAACACGGAGTCAGTGGCTTTAAACGACACACTAGATCAAATGGTTTTAATTGATATCTTAAGAGCATTTTGTCCCAAACCAGCAGAATATACATACTTTTCAAGTGCACAATGAAAATTTTCTAGGATAGACCACACATGTTAGGACACAAAACAAGTCTCAATAAATTTTAAGATTGAAATCATATCAAGCATCTTCTCTGACCACAGTGGTATTAAACTAGAAATCAATCAGAAAAAGAACATTGAAAACACACAAAGACATGGAGCTAAATAACATGTTTTTAAACAATGAATGGGTCAACAATGAGATCAAGGAATAAATCAAAAGATACCTTGAAACAAATGAAAATGAGGACACAATGATCCAAAATTGATGGAACACTGGGAAACCAATCCTAAGAGGGAAATTCATAGCATTACAAGCCTATCCCAAAAAAGAAAGAAAAAGCAAAAGAAAAGCTCAAATAACAATCTAAATTCACACATAAGGATCTTGCAAAGAAACAAATGCATGCCAGAGTAGAAGGAAGAAAATAATTAAGATCAGAGCAGAAATACATGAGTCTAAGAAATTATACAAAAGATCATTAAATCCAAGAGCTGTTTCTATTAAAAGATAAGGAAGATTGATAAATCTTCAACCACGCTTATCAAGAAAAAAATAGAGAAGATCCAAATAAATGAAATTGGAATTGAAGGAGAAATAATACTGACACCAAAAAATACAAAGGATTTTAAGAAAATATTATTAATTATATGCCAACAAACTGTACAACCTGGACAAAATGGATAAATTCCTAGAAATATACAATCTTCTTAAACCAGGAAAAATCAGAGAATCTGAATAGACAGATTACACCTAATGAAATTGAGGCAATAACAAAACTCCCCCAACAAACAAAAGCCCCGGACCAGATGGCTTCACAGGTGAATTTCACCAAACATTCTAAGAAGAACTAACATCTCTCCTTCTCAAACTATTTTATTAAATTCAAGAGGAGGCAAGGTTCCCAAACACACTTTATGGGGAAAATTGGCATTTTCCTAATTCCAAAACTACATGAAGACACAAGAAAGAAAGAAAATTATAGGCCAGTATACCTAATGGACATAAATGGTAAAATCCTCAACAAAATATTAGTAAATTGAATGCAGCAATGCATCAAAACAATCATACCCCTTGGCCAAGTGGGATTTAATCCAGGAACTCAAGGACAGTACAACATTCAGAAATCAATAAATGTGAGTCACCACATAAACAAAATGAAGAATGAAAACCACCCAATTATATCAATAGATGCAGAAAAACCTTTGATAAATTCCAGCACCCATTTACGCTAAAAACTCTCAGCAAAGTGGGAATACAGAGAACATATGTAAACATAATAAAGGGCATATGTGACACACCCACTGCCAACATCATACTCAATGGGCAAAAACTATAAGCATTCCCTTAAGATCGGGAACAGGACAGTGATGTTCACTTTCACCTCTCTTATTCAACATAGTACTGGTAGATCTAGCCATAGCAATCAGACAAGAAGAAACAAAAGGCATCCAAATTGGAAAGGAAGTAGTAACCTGTCTTTATTTGCAGATGACATGTTACTGTACATAGAAAACCTCAAAGATTCCACCAAGACACTACTGGAACTGATAAATGAATTCAGCAAAGTAGCAGGATACAAAGTCATATCTAGAAATCAGTTTCATTTTTATGCCAATAATGAACTAACAGGAAGGTAAATTAAGAAAAAACCCCATTCACAATAGCTTAAAAAAAATGAAATACGTAGGAATATACCTAACCAAAGACATAAACACTCTGTACTTGGAAAATTATAAGACACTGAAGAAAGAAATCGAAGAAGATACAAAAAGATTTCTGGCCAAGATGGAGGCATAGGCAGAAATGCTTTGCTTCCTTGCACAACCAAAAGAAGGATAACAACCAATTTAAAAACAAAGAACAACAAGAACTGCCATAAAATAACTTACATGGAAGTCCAACAACCAAGGAGTTAAAGAAACATTCACCCAGACTTGTAGGAAGGGCGAAAACAGGCAGCCTGGGCAGAAAGGATGTGCAGCAATGTATATCCATGCACTGACAAGCCAAGAGGAACAACAAGCGAGTGTAACAGACTACAAAACCCAAGGTTTCGGCACAGGAAACTAAAGACTCAAAACCCATGGCTATAAAAAATCTGTGGGAGCTGCAGTGGAAGGAGACTCTCCTAGGATCACAGAACAATTCACAATTTGCTTGTGGGAAGGGAGAGAAGTGAAAGAAAGTGGGACAAGAGTGCAGTAATCAGCATTGTTCCCTCTCTGACTCCTCCCCCACAGGCAGCATCAAAAAACAGCCAAGAGGATTGCCCCCCTGGAGAATACCTAAGGCTCCAACCCTACCACATAACAGGTGCACCAAGATAAAGAAAGATGGCCCAAATGAAAGAACAGATCACAACTCCAGAAAAAGAGATAAGTGATGAGGAGATATAACATCTACCTGATGTGGAGTTCAAAACACTGGTAATCAGGATGCTCACAGAATTTATTGAGCTCAGTCACAAAATGAAGAAAGAAATGAGGGCTACACAAAGTGAATAAAGCAAAATATACAGGGAACCAACAATGATAGAAGGAAACCAGGACTCAAATCTATGATTTGGAACAAAAGGGAGAAATAAGCATCAAACCAGAACAAAATGAAGAAATAAGAATTCAAAGAAAAGAGGGGAGGCTCCAGAACCTCTGCAACAACTTGAAACATTCCAACATTCGAATCATAGGGCTGGGGGAAGGAGAAGAGGAAGAGTAAGAAACTGAAAACTTACTTGAACAAACAATAAAGGAAAACTTCCCCAATCTGGCAAAGGAAATAGACTTCCAGGAAGTCCAGAAAGCTCAAAGAGTCCCAGAGAAATTGAACCCAGGAGGAACACAACAAAGCACATCATGACTAAGTTACCCAAGATTAAAGATAAGGAGAAAACCTTAAAAGCATCAAGAGTAAAAGAGAACAAGGGAGTGCCCATAAGATTATCAGCTGATTTCTCAAAAGAACCCTTAGAGGCAGTATTTGAAGTCATGAAAGGCAAGGACCTAAATGCAAGATTACTCTATCCAGCAAAGCTATCATTTAGAATGGAAGGGTAGATAAAGTGCTGCTCAGATAAGGTAAAGTTAGAGGAGTTCATCATCACCAAGCCCTTATTATATGAAATGTTAAAGGGACTTATCTAAGAAATAGAAAAGGAAAAACTATGAACAAGAAAACAACAACAGACTTATAACTATCAACAACTGAACCTAAAAAGCAAAAGCAAAAACTAAACAAACAGCTAGAACAGAAACAGAATCGCAGAAATGAAGATCACATGGAAGGTTATCAATGATGAGGGGGAGCGGGAGAATGGGGGAAACGGTACAGGGACTAAGGAGTATAACTGGTAGGCACAAAATAGACAGGAGCAGGTTAAGAATAGTATAGGAAATATACAGGCCAAATAACTTATATGTATACCCATGGACATGAAATAAGGGGGTGGGGAATGCTGGAGGGTGGGGGTACAGGGCAGAGGGGAGAAAAAGGAAGAAAAAATTGGGACCACTGTAATAGCATAATCAATAAAATATATTTGAAAAAAAGTCAAAAATGAATATGCCTTTCAATCCAGCAATCCCACTTCTAGGAATATATCCAAAGGAACCCAATCACTAATTTGGAAGGACATAAACACCCTTATGTTCATTGCAGCATTATTTGCAATCACCAATATATGGAAGCAGCCCAAGTGTCCATCAGTAGATGAAGGGATAATACAAGTATGGAACATTTACACAATGGAATTCTACTCAGCTATAAAGAGAAGAAAATTTTACCCTTTGGGACAGTATGAATGTACCTGGAGGATATTATGCTAAGTGAAATAAGCCAATCAGAGAAAGACAAATACCATATGATTTCACTCTTGTGGAATCTAATGAACAAGATGAACTAACAAGCAAAAGAGAGACAGACTCATAGATGGAGAACAGATGACCTGTAGTTGGGCAGGGTGGGGGCAGTTACGGGGTGGAAGGGTTGAACAAAAAAACAAAAAAGGAGCCCTGGCTTTTGTGGCTCATCAGATTGAGTGTGGGCCTTGTAAGCAAGGGCCCACACTCGTTGATTTGATTCCCAGTCAGGGCACATGCCTGGGTTGCAGGCCAGGTCCCCATTAGGGGGCACATGAAAGGCAACCACACATTAATGTTTCTCTTCCTCTCTTTCTCCCTCCCTTCCCCTCTAACAATAAATAAATAAATAAAATCATTAAGAAAAAGAAAAAGGAATCATGGACATTGACAACAGTATGGTGATTCCTGGGGGGAAGGGGATATAAGGAGACTAAATGGAAATGGAAATAATATATAATAAAGATTAAATTTTAAAAAAAGAATCTAGTCCATCATCACAGAGCAGGTTGAAGGGTCATTTTGGAACTGTGAGGCAATAAATCAGTAAGTAGCCCACAAAAAATAAAATAATACAATAAAATGAAATTAAATGAAATTATTGGACTTCCATTTATAATGAAACCAGAACTCCTTTTTCAAATAATCACTCTTAGGGAGGACTAGGAAAACACAAATATTCACCAACACTGGCTTCGGAAATTACCCAGAGATCTTCAGCACACTTGCCTTTCCTTTTGCTCAGCCCTAATCCTTCCAGGATACTACTAGGTAAAGGGGAAAAGAAAACAGTGCTTAGTAGATTAGGATATCCCAGTAGATCTTAAAACCCTTCTTGGTAGATTTCCAAGTATGGGACCTGCCACAACACACTTCTAACAAGTTTTTTTCTAACAAGGTTTTCTGGGATTTTTAACAGTGCCCTCTCTTCCACTCATGGCCTTTGTGGTCATGCAGTTCTTGAACACAGCCCACATGGCCATTTTCCATTTCAAGGCTTCTGTAAGATGAACAGATTGTATCCTACCAAAGAGATGAATTCCTAGGATAACAGATAATGCAGTTTTGTTTCTTGAATATATCTAATTTCTCTAAAGATTCATAATGCTTCACTAACCAAGACAGTTAATGATTTCATATGAGCTTTCCAGAGGTTCTCCCCAAGTCTAGATTCATATGTCTAGCTTCCCCCTAAAACCTTTATTTTGATGTCCCACTGGGACCTCAAACTCAACATGCTAAACTCAATTTATCATATTTCCAAGAAACCCTCTCTTTCACCTGTGTTCCCAGGCTCAATGAATGGCACTGCCCAGTTGCCTAAAGCAAAAACTTAATTCTTTTTTTTAACATATATTTTAAAGACTTTATTTATTTATTTTTAGAGAGGGAAGGGAGGGAGACGGGGGGGGAGGGAGGGAGGGAGAGAAACATCAATGTGCAGTTGCTGGGGGTCATGGCCTGCAACCTAGGCATGTACCCTGACTGGGAATCGAACCTGCAACATTTTGGTTTGCAGCCCACGCTCAACCCACTGAGCTATACCAGCCAGGGCTCAAAAACTTAATTCTTGAACCTTCTCTCCTCATCATTCCTTGCATCTCCTCCGTCACCAAGACCCCTCTTCTACATTCCTACCACTACTGACTCAAGTTCAAGCTACCATCACCTCCTGCACAATCTTCCTAACTAATCTCCCTCATCTTATCCTTTATCCTCCTCCATTGCCACAAGACAACAATCTTCCCATCACATCACTCACAGACCTAAAAGCTTCCAGTGGTGCCCCATTAATCCTAGGATCATGCCATAGCTTCTCAGCATGACACAGAAGATTTTATATGATCAAACTAAATCCCCATTTGTTTTCCTAGCCTCACCTCTTCCCCTCCCTAACTCACCAGTGCTCTATACTCTCACCACATGGAACAATGCTATTGTCACATGAAGTGAGTTTATATTTATTTATTGTCTCCATTCCTTTGCATATATACTGTTCCAACTTTCTTGCACTCAGGCCCCTCACTCCAGTTCACCACCACCCATACATACACACACATACACTCTATCTGGTAAATGATGTGTCCTTCAAAACTCTGCTCAAATATTCACTTCTCCTGGCCTAGGTGTCTACCACTGCCTGCCATGTGTCCTCATGGTACTTTGTATGTACCTCTAGTATGCAGCTGATCATACTGTAGTATTATGTCTGTTTATGTCTTTATCTTCCTCACAAGACTGGACTTTGTGAAGACAACATTGTTCTTATTCGTCTCTGCTAGCACTGTGCTAAGTGCTGGGTATAATACAAGTGCCTGGATTATTATTATTTGTAAACTGAACAATTGAATGAGTAAATGACAGAACCTTAACTAAAAGAAAACAGGAGATTTCAAGGGCCTTGAGGAGCTGGTGAAGGAGATGTAGTTGGGTATATTGTATCCTCAGACCATACATTAGATGCCCACCTACCTCCTATACACTGGGATAACCCTGATTTTAAGTCTGTCTCTGACCCATCCTCCTTACCAAAGATATCACTCTCCTAGTCCAAAACTAACTTTTGGAAGTGAAATGAACATTTTAGTGCTGAGAACTTTAGTTATGGGTTTCTGGCTAAAAGACAAACCTGCAGTACACTAGATGGTTCCTGGGTGTCAGCCAATATAGAATGATTAACATTTGAGGAATCTCAAAAGCTAAGGTGTAAATACTGCACTGCTATTTCATACTATCCAAGGGTATTCAGAAATCCACATGAATTCTCTAAAGACAATAACAGCATTATATTAATTTCCACAGCTCCCAGTGAAAAAAGTAAATAAGGCAAATTATTTCAAAATGTCTGAGCAGGCAATGTGACAAGGATGAGAAGTGACATGAGAGCTGTTGCAGTCAGTTCTCAGCTATTCATAGATGAAATGAGCCAGGCACAGATAATCCAAAGGGCATTTCTGTAAGCATGAAATAGTGCCTTTTCTAATAAATTTTACTTCTTGTTTCTATTATACTTAGGCTTGGTTGAGCATGGGAATTAAGTGAGGTGCTCCAGGAAATGGGATTTTAAAGATGTTCCTTCAATTATAAATTCCTAAAGGACAAGAAACACCCTTTTGAGGGACTAGAAGAAATATTATACAAAATACTTGCATGGAAAAATAAAAATGGGTAAGGAAGACACAGAAGAAAAAAGAGGGACCTTGAATCTTGGAAAAAAGAGGTAGTGTCAGGACCCCCCAAATAAACTATGCTGCTCTTACAATGACCAGCCCTGTTTCTCAAACCATAATGACTAACAGATACAAATCAGGAGCAAAGATAATCAATAATAAACATCATAAGCCTGGTAATTTTTGGTAAAGAGATTTGATGTGACTCTTTATATTGCTTGAGAAATTCAAAAGAATTACATAAGCTATGAAATTTCCAAGTTCCAGCAATGAAACTATAGAATTATTACACAGAAGCATTCTATACTTCTGAGAGTCTGAGGAAAAGTTCATAAAGATTAGTCAGGTCTCTTTCTTTCCTGGGAAGCTTTGGTTGATATATATTCCTCTTGCAAATCCTAGAGAAAAAATAACTGGTTCCCAGTTGTCACAGTATGGCAGGAAGCAGTACAATATTTTTTACCAAAACTAGCCATTTTCTCCTATTTTTGACTCTTTCCAATAATGGTTCATCAATAAGGTGGAAACTTTCACAAGCAGAGACTAAAGCTTATCTAAATGATTCTTTTACCCTACCACTTTTATCCACCCAGCACAGTGCTGGAGAGTAACATAAAAAATATCTTAGACATATCAAGCAGGAAATGTCTTTAAAGTTCTAAAGTCAGTTTTCCGGCTCTGAAACATGGATTAGCGCCCTATTTTGTCACATTGGTGAGTCTCCTCATCTATAATTTTACTTAAAAAGGGGGAATTTCAAAAATTTAAAGGCTAGTCAAGATTTATCTTATGAAGCCCTTTCTACTCTGTCTCAATTCTTTTATCTACATAACAGCAGTAATATACTCTGCACCCTATTTCACAGGAATAAAGAAGAATGACATAATGGCATGAGCTAAAATCAAATGCTGAATATGACTGAGTAATTGCCTAAAGCTAAAAGAACTTCTCTGTAGATAAGTGCTTATGATGCAAGAAGACAGGCTCATCCTCTATGGCCACAGAGTCACAGTGCTTTCTGTAAGGCTTTACCCAAGAGAATTGAAAGAGTGTATGTACCTTTCCATATCCCTCATGTTCTCTCTCAGCCACCCAGAGGATCTAGCCAGTTCTATCCATTCCTCACATCAATTAGCAAGTCAACAAGTCACTCTTTAAATGGTAGTAGTCCACAGATTTTGATCAGACTAGTGGCTATCATAATATACTACAGACCAGTCGCTCTTTTAATATATTCCCTGGGCCATACCATGACTAGTAAGAATGACCACAGGCAGTAGGCTCCAGGTTGAACATCTGTTTCCTCACCCTTAAAGTGAGATAATAATTGTACCTAATTCATAAGATTGCTGTGCAGATGTGAAAAGCACCTAGAACAGTTCTTGGTACCTAGTTAGCATTCTGTGTTAACCATTGTGTTGTGCTCTCACTAGGGTCACAAAAAAGAGGTGACAACTGAGACATGGAATGAAGATCCTTAGCTGCCCTATCTGGTCTCCTCTATATCTTGAGGCTACCCTGCTCATCCCCCCAATGTGCTAATTTTGATCCTCCTCTATCAGATCAGAATTTGTTCCCAGGAAAGGAGCTGTGAAATTCATGTACATTACATGGAGGTAAAAATGGATGTTGATGAACAACCTCACTCAGACATTTCTGCATTTAGGCAATTGCAGAAAGGCTCAGACCAAAGGAAGGAAGCCTTGCTTTGGAATTGCAATACTAGTGATGAAAGAGGGGGCTCATTGGCTTTACACCATCCTAACTTCATAGCCAGCTCTCTGTCTATCCTACATACTGCTAAAGTTAGCCCCATTGCTGAAGGGAGGGGAATGA
Organism: Phyllostomus hastatus; assembly: GCF_019186645.2. Taxonomy (NCBI): domain Eukaryota; kingdom Metazoa; phylum Chordata; class Mammalia; order Chiroptera; family Phyllostomidae; genus Phyllostomus; species Phyllostomus hastatus. The sequence continues at coordinate 10,537,934 of NW_025333984.1, read as the reverse complement.
TTAGAAAATCTGGACCAATGAATTTTTTTGGTTCTACTGGGCACATGTTCTAGAAAAAAGTAAAACAGAAAATGGCATTGTTTTCATTCACAAGTAAATAGAAATGCCTAAGGGCAACTTAAACTGAACAGACAACCTCTTTGGAAAATCTTGAAGCTAGTAGCTCCACCAAAATATGTATCTACATTTTCATTTTTTAAATATGCTGACAGAAAGTATAACATATGTATTTTCTGACACATTTTAGGCTCTGTTGGATTCATAGTGTGCATATGGAATCCTAGAATCATGAAGCAAAGTTCAGTTTATGGTCTTACATTTGATTGGCTTAAGTTGGCAAATACTGGAAAAGGGAAGGGAATGACCACATCTCTAGTTGCAAGTTCTCTTCCAGTCTCTTCCTTCATCCAGAGGCCCATTCCCTGAAGCCATTTCCAGGGACTGGATGGGTCCAGTCATGTGTGTGCATCACCCACTAGGAGGGTTATTTTTTTAAAGCAAAGGACAACAGTTGGAGAGCATGGGGGAATCTCTGGCCATTTCATGGGAGTTTGTGGGAAGGATTCTTTTTGTGGCCTTAAAAGGTGAACAGATAAGATATGATAATTACCCTCACTGAAGGCCTTCAAAATTCTTGAGTCAATATCCCCCAAACTCCAGCTTCCTCATCACTTTATCTTAGGGGATGTCCTCATCAAGCAGATATTCAAGACTCTACGGTACAGTGGCCATACCTTCCGAACACAGAAACAGAACACATGATCTGACCGTGTGTTCTGTTTTCTTTCTGGTTTTACTGGGGCAGTCTTGAGGAGTTCAATGCCAGCTATGACATTGATCAGACATGTGACCTTGAGCAAAAACCTCTCTGAGCATCTGTAAAATGGCAATGGTTAAAGTATCTACCTAATTGCCTTTAAAAAAAACTAAAGGATATGGCCCTGGCTGGCATAGCTCAGTGGATTGAGTGTGGACTGTGAACCAAAGTATCGCAGGTTTGATTCCCAGTCAGGGCACATGCCTGGGTTGCAGGCCACAGCCCCCAGCAACTGCACATTGATGTTTCTCTCTCTCTCTCTCTCTCTCTCTCTCTCTCTCTCTCTCTCTCTCTCTCTCTCTCTCTCCCCCCCTCCCTTCCCTCTCTAAAAATAAATAAATAAAATATTTTAAAAATTTAAAAAAAACCTAAAGGGTATGGTAAAAAGGACTTAGCAACAGTGCTTGATAAATGGAAATGTAGCTAATATATGATAGCTATTATTACTTATAGTAGTGATTAAAATTTTACAAAATCATCATTATGACACTTTACTAACTTCACAAATCACCATATCAGAAAAAAAGGAAGATACATGAAATTTGTACTGCCCCAGAAAATACTGGATGTCTTACCACTGGATGTAAGTAGTGCTTCCCCCTTCTGTTTAATAAGGCATCATTGAAGATGAGATAGGACAAAAATAGGAAGCAAAGGCAACCTTCTCACTGACCCCATAATTCCTTACAGCTGCTGATAAGCTATTTAGGAATCTGTGGATCTGATTCTTGCTCCTAGGCCCCATCTTTTTGGCTCTCTGAATGTTTCAACTCAAAATTAGAGAAAGACTTCCATAAACTATTTTCTTTCATTATTTCATTTAATAAGACAGAGAGCTCAAAAATGGTTCCTTAATGGAACCCAGTGAAATGGTAGGTTGTCTTTTTTAAGTAAATTTTATTGATTACACTATTACAGTTGTCCCAATTTTCTTCTCCCCTTTATCCCCCCTCTGCCCTGTACCCCCACCCTCCAGCACTCCCCACCCCCTTATTTCATGTCCATGGGTTATAAATATAAGTTACTTGGCCTGTATATTTCCTATACTATTCTTAACCTGCTCCTGTCTATTTTGTGCCTACCAGTTATACTCCTTAGTCCCTGTACCATTTCCCCCATTCTCCCACTCCCCCTCGTCATTGATAACCTTCCATGTGATCTTCATTTCTGCGATTCTGTTTCTGTTCTAGCTGTTTGTTTAGTTTTTGCTTTTGCTTTTTAGGTTCAGTTGTTGATAGTTATAAGTCTGTTGTTGTTTTCTTGTTCATAGTTTTTCCTTTTCTATTTCTTAGATAAGTCCCTTTAACATTTCATATAATAAGGGCTTGGTGATGATGAACTCCTCTAACTTTACCTTATCTGAGCAGCACTTTATCTACCCTTCCATTCTAAATGATAGCTTTGCTGGATAGAGTAATCTTGCATTTAGGTCCTTGCCTTTCATGACTTCAAATACTTCTTTCCAGTCCTTTCTTGCCTCTAAGGGTCCTTTTGAGAAATCAGCTGATAATCTTATGGGCACTCCCTTGTTCTCCTTTACCCTTGATGCTTTTAAGGTTTTCTCCTTATCTTTAATCTTGGGTAACTTAGTCATGATGTGCTTTGTTGTGTTCCTTCTGGGTCCAATTTCTCTGGGACTCTGAGCTTTCTGGACTTCCTGGAAGTCTATTTCCTTTGCCAGATTGGGGAAGTTTTCCTTTATTGTTTGTTCAAGTAAGTTTTCAGTTTCTTACTCTTCCTCTTCTCCTTCCCCCAGCCCTATGATTCGAATGTTGGAATGTTTCAAGTTGTTGCAGAGGTTCTGGAGCCTCCCTCTTTTCTTTGAATTCTTATTTCTTCATTTTGTTCTGGTTTGATGCTTATTTCTCCCTTTTGTTCCAAATCATAGATTTGAGTCCTGGTTTCCTTCTATCATTGTTGGTTCCCTGTATATTTTGCTTTATTCACTTTGTGTAGCCCTCATTTCTTTCTTCATTTTGTGACTGAGCTCAATAAATTCTGTGAGCATCCTGATTACCAGTGCTTTGAACTCTGCATCAGATCAGTTCCTCATTGCTTATCTCTTTTTCTGGAGTTGTGACCTGTTCTTTTGTTTGGGCCATATTTCTTTGTCTCAGTGCTCCTGTTAAGTTGTAAGAGGGGGAGCCTTAAGTGTATGCGAGTGCAGGACATCCCTCTTGTCTGGGGTGTGGCACTGTCTGTGGGGGAGAGGTTAGATAGGGAAAAATGCTGCTTGCTTGCTCCACTCTAGCCCCCCTTTCAAATGAACTCTCCTGCAAGACTGTGAGTTTCTGCCCCCTTCACAACCCACACAGTACTTTATATTTTATTTTTTATTGTTGTTCAAGTACAGTTGTCTCCACTTTCCCCCTGCCCCTCCCCAGCCATCCTCACCTCCCACCCCTGATCCCGCCCTCCTTGGTTTTGGCCATGTGTGCTTTATAGTTGTTCCTCAAAACCCTTCCTGCTTTTCCCCCTTTATACCCTCCCACCTCCTCTCTTGTTACTGTCCATTTGTTCCTAATTTCAATATCTCTGGTTATATTTTGCCTGCTTATTTGTTTTGTTGACTAGATTCCACTTATAGGTGAGATTATATGGTATTTGTCTTTCACTGCCTGGCTTATTTCAATTAGCATAATGTTCTCCAGTTCCATCCATGCTGTCTCAAAGTATAGGAGCTCCTTCCTTCTTTCTGCTGCATAGTATTCCATCATATAAATGTACCATAGTTTTTTGATTCATTCATTTACTGATGAGCACTTAGGTTGTTTCCAGTATTTGGCTATTGTAAATTGTGCTGCCATGAGCATTGGGGTGCATAGGTTCTTTTGGATTTGTGTTTCAGTGTTCTTAGGATATAATCCCAGCAGTGGAATTGCTGGGTCAAAAGGCAATTCCATTTTTAGTTTTCTGAGGAAATTCCATACTGTTTTCCACAGTGGCTGTGCCAGTCTGCAATCCCACTGACAGTATACTAGGGTTCCCTTTTCTTCACATCCTCTCTAGCACTTGTTATTTGTTGATTTGTTTATGATGGCCATTCTGACCGGTGTGAAGTGGTATCTCATTGTGGTTTTAATTTGCATCTCTCTGATGCCTAGTGATGGTGAGCATCCTTTCATATGTCTCTGCGCCATCTGTATGCCCTCATTGGAGAAGTGTCTGTTCAGGTCCTTTGCCCATTTTTTAATTGGATTGTTTGTGTTCCTGCAATAGAGTCAAGTGAGTTCTTTATATATTTTGGATATCAAACCCTTGTCTGAGGTATCGTTGGCAAATATGTTTTTTCCATACTGTTGGATCTCTTTTTAATTTAATACTATTTTCTTTAGCTATGCAGAAGCTTTTTATTTTGATATCCCATTTGTTTATTCTTTCCTTTATGCCCCTTGCTCTAGGAGACATATCTGTGAAAATATTGCTGCATGGAATATCTGAGATTTCCCTGCCTATGTTCTCCTCTAGGTCTTTTATCATATCATGACTTACACTTAAGTCTTTTATCCACCATGAATTTATTTTTGTGTATGGTGTAAGTTGTAATCAAATTTCATTTTTTTGCATGTAGCTGTCCATTTCTCCTGACACTATTTGTTGAAGAGGCTATTTTTACTTCATTTTATGCTTTTGCCCCCTTTGTTGAATATTAATTGACCATAAAGTCTTGGGTTTGTTCCTGGGCTCTCTGTTCTGTTTCCGTTGTTCTATGTGTCTGTTTTTATGCCAGTACCAGGCTGTTTTGATTACAGTGGCCTTGTAATACAGTTTGATATGAGGTATTATGAACCCTCCTTCTTTCTTCTTCTTTCTCAAAATTGCTGAGGCTATTTGGGGTCATTTATGGTTCCATACCAATTTTTGAAATGTTTGTTCTATGTCTTTGAAATATGTCATCGATACTTTAATAGGGATTGTGGTGAATCTATAAACTGCTTTGGGTAATATGGATATTTTCATGATGTTAATCTTCCATGAACATGGTATATGCTTCCATTTGTTTTTGTCTTCATTAATTTCTTTCTTCAGTGTTGTGTAGTTTACTGAGTACAGGTTTTTACCTCCTGGGTTAGGTTTATTCCTAGGTACTTTATTTTCCTTGTTGCTATATCAAATGGGATTTTTTTCCTGATTTTTGTTTCTGATTATTTCATTGTTAGTATACAAAAATGCCTTTGATTTCTGAATATTGACTTTGAACCCTACTGTTTTGCCAAATTTACTTATTAGGTCAAGTAGCTTATTGGTGGAGTCTATACGATTTTCTATGTATACTATCATGTCATCTGCAAACAATGACAGTTTTGCTTACTCCTTTCCAATTTGGATGCCTTTTATTTCTTTTTGTTGTCTGATTACTGTGGCTAGGACTTCCAATACTATGTTGAATAGGAGTGGTGAAAGCGATCATCCTTGTCTTTTTCCTGATCTTAATGGGGAAGCTTTTAGTTTTTGCTCTTTGAGTATGATGTTTGCTGTAGGCTTCTCATATATGGCCTTTATTGTGTTGAGGAATGCTCCCTCTATTCCCACTTTGCTGAGTGTTTTTGTCATAAATGGGTTCTGAACCTTATCAAGTGCTTTTACCACATCTATTGCTATGATCATGTGATTTTTGTCTTTCCTTTTGTTTATGTGATGTACTACATTCATTGATTTGTGAATATTGTGCCATCCTTGCATCCTTGGGATGAATCCCACTTGATCATGGTGTATGATCTTTTTAATATATTGCTGGATACGATTTGCCAATATTTTGTTGAGGATTTTAGTGTGTATGTTCATCAGTGATATTGGCCTGTAGTTTCTTTCTTTGCTCTGTCTTTGTCTAGTTCAGGGATTAGGATGATGGTGACCTCATAAAAAGAGTTTGGAAGTCTTCCATCTTCTCGGATTTTTTTGGAATAATCTGTGAATTATAGGAGTTATCTCTTCCTTAAATGCTTTGTAAAATTCTCATGTCAAACCGTCTGGTCTGGGGCTTTTGTGTTCCAGGAGTTTTTTGATTATTACTTCAATTTCATCAGCTGTTATTGGTCTGTTCAGGCTTTCTGCTTTGTCTTCATTCAGTTTTGGAATGTTATATTTTTCTAGAAATGTGTCCATTTCACCTAGGTTTTCAAATTTCTTGGCATACAGTTCTTCATAGTAATTTCTTACAATCCTTTGTACTTTTATGATATCAGCAACCCCCAGTATTTTACGGCTAGAGGTTGTGAATAATTAGTTTCCTGGTGAGCCAGCCATTCCTCACCCACATGGTCTGCTGCCTTGCCGTTAGTCCTCTCCACCTGCCTGGCTGCCCATCTCTGCCCCTATCAGTCTGGATGAATGTTTCTTTAACTCGTTGGTTGTTGGAGTTCCATGCAGTTTGCTATTCTGGCAGTTGTGGTCATTTATTGTTTTTAAATTGGTTGTTATCCCTCTTTTGGTTGTGTGAAAAAGAAAAGCATTTCTACCTATGCTTCCATCTTGGCTGGAACTTCTTCTTGAAATGGTAGGTTTTCATTTGAACAATATTATAATTAATGCATATGAAGTCTGACTAAAAGGTATCCAACCATGTAATATAAAAAAGAGAGACATTTATTGAAGAAGATACAAGATACAAGAAACATTATTGTCCTATTGTACATAGGACAATAATGCCTCAGTTCACTTCAAAGTAGACATCTTGGGTCCTCACACAGTTCTCTCAATCCCCATCATATTTTCCTGAATTTCATTGACAGTCTGAATTCTCTTCCCTTTCAAAGATGATTTCAGTTTTGGGAACAGTCAGAAGTCACAGGGCACCAAACCTGGGATGCAAGGGGGCTGAGTCACCTGGGTGATTGGATGTTTTGCCAAAAAACTCTGCACGAGACATGATGCATGAGTGGGCATGTTATGTTGATGAAGCTACCAATCACCTGCCATTTGTCCACAGCTGCAGTCACCTGAATCATCCAAATATTTTCTTTAGAGGAATGTTCAGGCTTAATGCAATATTAGATGCAGATTCGTTGCTCTTCTCAGTCATTTTGAATGTGAAGACCACATGCTACACATGCTCACTCAATAGCATCTACTGCCCCCACTGACTAGTACAGTGAAGTAACCATTCTTCATGCGTGTGCATTCCAGTCCACTCTCCTTGGTTGCCAGGTTATATCAATGTCACACAAACCATTCTCGTTATATTAACAATGGCTGGAGTTTTTCCAGACAGACCTCATATATATTCATTATATTATTATATTAATTATAACATTGTTCAGATGAAAATCTACCATTTTATACTTCCAAGTACTTTTGCCATGTCTTTTATCATCATTCACACCCAATAAGAAATGTTGAGCAGGTATATCATTGCTGGTTTACAGATGAGAAAATTTGTATTCCCAAAAAGGTGACTTGTCTAAGGTCACATAGCTAATGAGTATTGAAAGCAGGGTTCAAAACTAAGTTTCATAACACTTAGTCCAAAAATCTTTCAGTTCCACCAGGTTGCTCCACAGTTTTATTTCAAGAGATTATTTTCTTACTGACAATGAAAGACTTCACCTTTTGGAGAAAGTTTGGGGGTTGAGTAATCAGTTTCTCAGACTAATATCCCCCTTTAACTGAATACTAGCATAGTACTTTTACAGAGTACTAGTACAAATCTAATAGCATAATCAATAAAATATACTTAGAAAAAGAAAACCTACCATTTGATTGGGTTCCAGTGAGTACTCACTAAGTATCAGGCTCTGAACTAAACCTTTTAAATGCATCACCTACTTTATTGTTCACAACAACTTTAAAAGGGAGGTACTGTCATGAGCCTCATTTTACAGATGAGGAAGTAGAAGCATGGAAAGGTTAAGTGATTTACTTAATGTCACACTCCTAGTAATAGTAGATGCTACTAGTGGAGCTGGTAGTAGATGCCCTGTTTCCTAACTCCCAGTAAATGTTCTATCTACTAATCCACACTGAAAGGAACTTTCAACATGCTTATTAACAGGGAAATGTTATTTTTAAAGATGCTTTAGGGCAAAAAGATAAGTCAGTCCTCTTTCAATTCCTCATACTGATAGAGAAGAAAAGTTTAAAAAGCAGGAAAATCATGTTTAATCCCAAAGACATGACTGCATCTGTGGAAGGACAGTTAGGGACACAGAATCCAGAAAAGAGAACTCAGGAGTGGGGATATGTCCTCTCTCACCTGCCCACACCCTGGTATACAGTCACAACAGATTTCAACCCAAGAGGAGGGTGAAGTAGGTATAGTCAATATGTATTCCCTTTCTTGGCATGTTCCAACCTACCACTTATTAAAATTTCCCAGCTCTCTTTCCCCTAGAATTCTACTGTGTTCCTACAGCCAAGTCCAAGTTCTCATGGCTGGGGAGGACAATGGTTGCACATCTTATTGAAATTTGCTTTTTTATTGTATTTTATTGTTTCACTATAAAATATAGTGCTATATATGCTATATATGCTATATAGCACTGTATATGCTATTTCACTTGCCCCACTTTTTCCCCCTTTGCCAACCTCTACCCAGCCTTCCCCATTCAGGCAATCCCAATACCAATGTTTGTGTCCTTGGGTCATGCATATGTTATTTGGTTAATCCCTTCAACATCTTTCATCCAGCCCCCCCTCCCCTACTCCTCTGATAGCTGTCAATCTATTCTATGTATCTATACCTCTGTTTCTATTTTGTTCATTAGTTTAATTTATTCATTAGATGCCACACATAAGTGAGATCACATGCTATTTGTCTTTTACTACCTGGCTTACTTCATTTAGCCTAAGAGTCACCAGGTCCATCCATGCCATCCTAAAGGATAAGAGTTCCTTCTTTTTTACTGCTGCATGGTATTCCATTGTGTAAATATACTACAATCTTTTTATCCACTCATCGATTAATGGACCCTTGTGCTGTTTCCAGATCTTGACTATTGTAAATAATGCTGCAGTGAACATATGGGTGCATACATTATTTTGAATTAATGTTTTGTGATTGTTAGGATATATTTCTGGAAGCAGGATTGCTGAGTCAAAAGGTAGTTCCTTTTTTAATTTTTTGAGGAAACTCCATACTGTTTTCCACAGTGGCTGCACCAGTCTGCATTCCCCCAACAGTGCACTTTTCTCCACATTCTTACCAGAACTTGTTATTTGTTGATGAATGGTTGCCATTCTGACAGGTATGAGGTGATATTTCATTGTGGCTTTAATTTGCAACTCCCTGATGATTAATGATGTTGAGCATTTACTCATATGACTATTGGCCATCTGTATGTCCTCTTTGAAGAAGTGACTATTCAGGTCCTTTGCCCATTTTTAATTAGATTGTTTGTCTTCCTAGTGTTGAGTAGTACAAGTTCTTTATATATTTTGGAAATTAAACCCTTATCAGATGTATGTATCATTGGTGAATATCATCTCCCATACAGTGTGTTCCCTCTTCATTTTGATGATGTTTTCTTCGGCTGTGCAGAAGGTTTTTAATTTGATTCAGTCCAATAGTCTGATTTATTTATTATTTTCCTTTGTTTCCCTTGCCCTGGAAGATATATCAGCAAAAATATTTTTAGGGAAGATATCTGAAATTTTACTCCCTATGTTTTCTTCTAGGATTTTTATGGTATCCTGACTTATATTTAAGTCTTTTGTCCATTTCGAGTTTATTCTGTTGTATGGTATAAGTTGGTGGTCTAGTTTTACTTTTTTGCATGTATCAGTCCAGTTCTCCCAACACCATTTATTGAAGACACTGTCTTCACTCCATTGTATGTTCTTGCTGCTTTTGTTAAATATTAATTGATCATAAACCTGTGGGATTATTTCTGAGAGCCCTGTTCTATTCCATTGATCTATATGCCTTATCTATATGTTTTTATTCCTGTACTAGGCTGTTTTGATTAGAGTGGACTTATACTTTGTCGTCAGGTATTGGGATACCTCCAATATTGGTCTTTTTTCCCAAAATTACTGAAGCTATTCAGGATCTTTTTTAGTTCCATAAAAATTTTTAGGAATATTTGTTCTAGATCTGTGAAATATATCTGAAATTTTGATTGAAATTCCATTGAATCTATGGATTGCTTTGGGTAGCATGGACATTTAATGATTTTAATACTTCCAATGGGTATAGGCCTCCACTTATTTGTTTCTTCCTCAATTCCTTTCTTTAGTGTCCTATAGTATTCTGAGTATATGTCTTTTACTTCATTGAATAAAGTTATTCCTAGGTATTTTATATATTTTTGTTGCAATAGTAAATGGGATTGTTTTCTTAAATTCTGTTTCAGATAGTTTGTTATTGATATATAAAAATGCCATTGATTCTACCAATTCATGAACACAGTATATGCTTCCACTTATTTGTGTCTTCCTTAATTTATTTCTTCAGTGTTGCATGGTTTTCTGAGTGCAGGTGTTTCATCTCCTGGGTTAGGTTTATTCCTAGGTACTATACGTTTCTCGTTTCTATAGCAAAAGGGATTTTTTTCCTGACTTCTGATTCTGATTTTTTATTGTTAATGTATAAAAAAATGCCTTTGATTTCTGAATATTGACTTTGAACCCTGCTGTTTTGCCAAATTCACTTGTTAGGTCAAGTAGTTTATTGGTGGAGTCTATAAAGTTTTCTATGTTCACTATCATATCATCTACAATCAGTGACAGTTTCACTTCCACCTTTCCAATTTGGATGCCTTTTATTTCTTTCCATTGTCTGATCCCTGTGGCTAGGACTTCCAATACTTTGTTGAATAGAAGTGGTGAAAGCAGACATCCTTGTCTTGTTCCTGATCTTAATGGGAAAGCTTTTAGTTTTTGCTCTTTGAGTACGATGTTTGCTGTAGGTCTCTCATAAATGGCCTTTATCATGAATGCTCCCTCTACTCTTACTTTGCTGAGTGTTTTTATCATAAATGGGTGCTGTAGCTTGTCAAATATTTTTTCCACATCTATTGCTATGATCATGTGGTTTTTGTGTCTCCTTTTGTTTATGTGATGTATTATATTTGTTGCTTTGCAAATGTTGTACCATCCTTGCATCCCTGGGATGTATCCCACTTGCTCATGGTGTATGATATTTTTAATGTATTGCTGGATCTGGTTTTCTAATATTTTGTTGAGGATTTAACATTTATGTTCATCAAAGTTATTGGCCATTAGTTTTCTTTCTTCATTTTCTCTTTGTCTGGTTTTAGAATTAGGACAATATTGCCTCAAAAAAAAGTTTGGGAGTCTTTCCTCTTCTTTAATTTTATGCAGTAGTTTGAGAAGGAGAGGTGTTAGTCTTTCCTTGAATGATTAGTAAAATTCACCTGTGAAGTCATTCTGTCCAGGACTTCTGTTTGCTGAGGGTTTTTTGATTATTGCCCCAATTTAAATGTTTGTGATCTGTCTATTCAGATTCTCTAATTCTTCCTGATTCAAATTTAGAAAATTGTATGTTTCTTGACATTTACCTGTTTGCCCAGCTTGTCCAATTATTGGCATGGAGATTTTCATAGCATTTTTTATTTTAAGTATATATTATTGATTATGCTATTACAGTTGTCCCAATTTTCTTCTACTCTTTATCCTCCCTCTGCCAGCACCTCCCCCCACCCTCCAGCATTCCCCACCCTTAGTTCATGTCCATGGGTTGTACATAGAAGTTCTTTGGCTTCTCTATTTCCTATACTGTTCTTAACCTCCCCCTGTCTATTTTATGCCAATCAATTATGCTTCTTATTCTATGTATCTCCACCCATTCTCCCCTACCCCTCCCATTGATAACCCTCCACATGATCTCCATTTCTGTATTCTGTTTCTGTTCTAGTGGTTTGTTTTTGTTTTTAGGTTCAGTTGTTGATAGTTGTGGTTTTTGTCATTTTACTGTATCATTTTGATCTTCTTTTTTCTGAGATAAGTCCCTTTAACATTTCATATAATAAGGTCTCAGTGATGATGAACTCCTTTAACTTGACCTTATCTGAGAAGCACTTTATCTGCCCTTCCATTCTAAATGATAGCTTTGCTGGATAGAGTAATCTTGCATGTAGGTCCTTGACTTTCATGACTTTGAACACTTCTTTCCAGCTCCTTCTTGCCTATAAGGGTTTTTGTTTTTGTTCTTGTTTTGTTTGTTTGTTTGTTTGTTTGTTTGTTTTTTAAAGAATTTAGCTGATAGTCTTATGGGAACTCCTTTGTAGGTAACTGTCTCCTTTTCTCTTGCTGCTTTTAAGATTCTCTCCTTATCTTTAATATTGGATAATGTTATTATGATGTGCCTTGGTTTGTGCTTCCTTGGGTGCATCTTCTTTGGGACTCACTGAGCTTCTTAGATTTCCTGGAAGTCTATTTCCTTTGTGAGATCTGGGAAGTTCTCCTTTGTTATTTGTTCAAATAAGTTTTCAATTCTTGCTCTTCCTCTTCTCCTTCCAGCAGCCCTATGATTCAGATGTTGTAGTGTTTATAGTTGTCCCAGAGGTTCCTCAGCCTCTCCTCACTTTTTAAAATTCTTGTTCCTTCATTCTGTTTTGGTTTGTTGCTTATTTTTTCCTTTTGTTTCAAATCATTGATTTGAGTCCCAGCTTCCTTCCCTTCACTGTTGGTTCCATGTTATATTTTGCCTCATTTCACTTTGTGTAGCCTTCATTTCTTCCTTCATTTTGTGACCAAACTCAATCAATTCTGTGAGTATCCTGATTACCAGTGTTTTGAACTCTGCATCAGATAGGTTGGCTATCTCCTCATTGCTTAGTTCTTTTTCAGGAGTTTTGATCTGTTCTCTCATTTGGTCTCAGTGCACCTGTCACATTGTATTGGAGCCTTAGGTATTCACCGAGGAAGGGCAAACCACTTTGCTGTGTTGCAGCACTGTATGTGTGGGAGGGGTCAGAAAGGGAACAATGTCACTTGCTTGGCTCTCACCCCACTTTCCATCCATCACTTACCTCTCTTCCCACAAGCAAATTGGGCCCCTTCTGGTGCTGATTCCTGAGTGTGTGGGCTTATGTTCATTCTCGGACTCCATGGGTCTCTCCAACAAACTGTCCTGAGAGACTAGAATTTTCTCCCACTGCCACAACACCCACAAGTTTCTACAGCCAGAGGTTTTGAGGGTTTATTTCCCTGTGTTGGAACCCTGGGTTGTGGTTTGTCTTGCTCCTCAGTTGTTCCTCCTGGTTTATCTGCACATGAAGGTGGGACTGCCCAGTCTGCCAGATGCTGCCTCATCTGCCCTGGTCCACCAGCTGCCACCTAGTTGAGCATCCTCTCCACTCTGCTTCAGCCTTCTTCCCCTCCTACTAGTCTGGATAAATGTTTCTTCTTTAACTCCTTGGTTGTCAGACTTCCATACAGTTCAGTTTTCTGGCAGTTCTGGATGTTTTTTGCTTTTAAAATGGTTGTTATCCTTCTTTTGGTTGTGTGAGGAAGTGACATGTAGCTATTTACACCTCCATTTTGTCAGATATAAGTATTGCTACCCCAGGTTTTTACATTTTCATTTGCATGAAATATTTCCTCCATTCTCTCACTTTCAGTCTGTGTATATCTCTCATTCTGAGGTGGGTCTCTTGCAGACAGCATATATAGGGGTCATTTCTTCTGCATTGAGCTATCTTATGTCTTTTGATTGAAGCATTTATCCATTTACATTTAAGGTTATTATAGATAGGTACTAATTTTTTTCCATTTTTTTTCATTGTACCTATGTTCCTCTATTTGTTTTTCTTAAAGCATCCCTTTAACATTTCTTGCTATGCTGGTTTAGTGGTTAAGAACTCCTTTAGTTTTTTGTGTTTTTTTTTTTAGGGGGATGCTGGGAAGCTCTTTATTTCACATTCAGTTTTAAATGTTAGCTTTGCTGGGTAAAGTATTCTTGGTTTCATGTCCTTATTTTTCATCACTTTGAATACTTCAAGCCAATCCCTTCTGACTTGAAATGTTTCTGTTGAAAATCAGCTGACAGCCTATGGATGCTCCTTTGTACGTAACTAATTATCTCTCTCTTGCTGTCTTTAAGATTCTCTCTTTGCCATTTTAATTATGATGTGTCTTGGTGTGGGCCTCTTTTTTATTGTGACTCTCTGTGTTTCCTGAACTTGTGTGACTTTTTCCTTCACCAGGTTGGGAAGTTTTCTACCATTATTTCTTCAAACAGGCTCTCTATCCCTGGCTCTCTTTCCTCTTCTCTGTTACCCTTATGATATGCATGTTGTTACATTTCATGTTGTTCCTCAGATCCCTCAAACCAGGGAAGTCCAACCTTTTGGCATCTCTGGGCCACACTGGAAGAAGAATTGTCTTGGACACACATTAAATACAAATACACAAGCACTAATGAAAACTGGTGAGCAAAAGAAAATGTTCCATGCATAATTTTTGTGATATCTGCTACTACAGATAAGCAAAAAAAGTCCTTGCATAATAACCCTAATTATTCAGTGGACCTTTTGATAATCTTTTAAAATCATCAAGCAGGTCCCAACTTTGTGATCACTAATATATAAAATGTATATATCTAAGTAATAAAACATCACTGATGTTTTTAAATATTTTTATTATAAAAGTGAAAGAAAAGAGGGCAACATAAAACTAGTGGGAAGTTTGACATTTTATTTGAGAAACTAGTGCATCAATATCTGGTTTGATAAAAGTAGTTGCAATTCTCAGTGAGTTCTCAAGGTGCTCATCAGATATTTTAGTTCTAATTTTACTCTTAATGTGTTTCATTTTTATAAATAGTTGCTCACAAATGTAGGTGCTGCCAAATAGTGATGACATGAATAAGGCGTGATTGTAAAGCAAGGGGTATTTGTCTCTGGAAACATAGGGCCTATAAAGGTCCAGTAAAGAGACATGATCAAATTTTTCTTTAACTTGAATGTTAGATTGCAGCTCTATTCATTCCATTTGAAAATTGGCAGGTAACATATCTATGTCAACTGAAAACAGAGTCACAAATATAGCAAAATATTATTTTCCTAGAAATATTGAAATCTGTTTTCAAATTCTTGTATCAAATTGAAAAGCAAGGCTGCATATTTTTTTTGCTGTTCATAAGACTGTGTTTATCCAATGTGTCGAAATACACAAAATTGTTTGCCTTATTTTGAGCTTGCCATAATTTCTGTTGCATTTGGAATGCTGTTATTGTTTGAAACATAGTATTGATAAGTTGACTTTCACCTTGAAGACACATTTTTAACTCATTTAAATGAGCAGTTAAATCCACTAAAAATGCTAAATCTGTAAGCCAGTTTTCATCATCAAGTTCCAGCACAAATTTGGTTTTTGATACCATAAACGACTTGATAACATGTCACAAATCATTAAATCTTTTCAATGTTTGGCCTTGACTTAGCCATCTTACTTCCAAAAAGTAAATGATATCTCCATAGTCAGCATCAATACTTTTAAGGAATTCCTGGAATTAGCAATAATTCAATCTCTTGGCTCTCATGAAATTCACAGTCTTGATAATGATTTGCATGATGTCATCCATTTTTAAAGCTTGTGTGCATAAATTTTCTTGATATACTGTGCAATGATACTTCATCAAATGTGAATTTTGGGTGGCAATTGCATCATCTTCTATCACTTTTACAAGTTCCTCTTTTTTATGTACCATCACTAGGGCACCATCAGTAACTATACAAGATACGTTGACAATGGGCAAAGAAAATCACTTTAACATATTTTTTTACTGCTTTATGTAAATCTCTTGATTTAGTTGTATCATTTAAAGGCACAAGAAAGCCACTTCTTCAGTGACATTATATTCATCATCAATACCACTAATAAAAATGATAAAAATGGCAACTTGAGCCATATCTGTAGCATCGGTACTATCATCCATTGCCAAAGCATAAAATTTATAATCAGCAACTTTACTCTCCAAGCTTCTTTTGATAGATTTTCCCAATTTCTTCAATTCACCTGGCTATAGTCTGGTGAGACAAACTGATTTTAGAAATATTCCCCTTTTTTTCCGGGGCAAATTATATCTGCCATGCTTTCTATACACTGTTTAATATACTCACCATCAGTAAATGGTTTGGACATTTTGTGTTATTAAAGATGCTACCACTTCCAGCCAAGATGGAGGTGTAGGTAGACACATTGTGCCTCCTTGCACAAACAAAAGAAGGATAACAACAAATTTAAAAACAAAAAGCAACCAGAACTGACAGGAAATTGAACTGTATGGAAGTGCAACGACCAAAGAGTTAAAAAAGAAACAATCATACAGACCAGCAGGAAAGGCAGAGACAGGCAGCTAGGAGGAGAGGATTCAGGGCAAGGCAGCAGCTGGAGGACTGGGGTGGGCAAGGCAGCGGTTGGTGGAACTGGCAAGGTGGTGTATTGCAGACTGGGTGGTCCCACATTCACTTGCAGATAAACTGAGAGGAACGACTGGGGAGCGAGACAGACTGAGCAACCCAGAGTTCCAGCTTGGGGAAATAAAGCCACAAACTTCTGATTGAAATCACCTGTAGGGGTTGCCGTGGCAGTGAAAGAAATTCCCAGCCTCACAGGAGAGTTAATTGGAGAGACAAACAGGATCCTAGAACGTATACAAGCCCATCCACCAGGGAATCAGAAGGGCCCAATTTGATTGTGGGTAGCGGGGGAAGTGACTGACAACTGGCAGAGAGCAAGCAGCACTGCTCCCTCTCAGATGCCTCCCCCACATACAGCATCACAACACAGCGATATGGGTTGCCCTGCTCGGGTGAATACCTAAGGCTCTGTCCCTTACTACATAACAGGGGCACTGGAACAACAACAAAAAAAAAATGGCCTAAATGAAAGAACAGTTCACAGCTCCAGAAAAAAATACAATTAAGCAATGAAGAGATAGCCAACCTATCAGATGCACAGTTCAAAACACTGATAATCAGGATGCTCACAGAATTGGTTGTATATGATCGCAAACTAGATGAAAAATGAAGGCTATGTTAAGTGAAATAAAGGAAAATGTACAGGGAACCAACAATGACCTAAAGGAAACCAGGATTCAAATCAAGGGTGTGGACAAAAGGAAGAATCATTCAAGCAGAACAGAATGAAGAAACAAGAATTCAAAAAAAAAAAATGAGGAGAAGGTTAGGGACCTCTAGGACACCTTTAAATGTTCCAACGTCCAAATCATAGGGGTACCAGAAAGAGAAGAGAAAAAGCAAGAAATTAAAAATTTATTTGAAAACATAATGAAGGAAAATTTCCCCAATCTGGTGAAGGAAATAGACTTTCAGGAAGTCCAGGAAGCTCAGAGAGTCCCAAAGAAGTTGGACCCAAGGAGGAACACACCAAGACACATCGTAATCACATTATCCAAGATTAAAGATAAGGAAAGAATCTTAAAAGCAGCAAGAGAAAAGGAGACAGTTACCTACAAAGGAGTTCCCGAAAGACTATCAGCTGATTTCTCAAAAGAAATCTTTCAGGCAAGAAGGGGCGGGAAAGAAGTACTCAAAATCATTAAAGGTATGGACCTACATCCAAGATTATTCTATCCAGCAAAGCTATTATTTAGAAGGGGGTGGCAGATAAAGTGCTTCCCAGATAAGGTCAAGTTAAAGGAGTTCATCATCACCAAGCCCTTATTATATGAAATGTTAAAGGAACTTATCTAAGAAAAAGAAGTTCAATAAAAGAACAGCAAAATGACAACAAACTCAGAGTTATTAACAACTGAACCTAAAACAAAAACAAACTAAGCAAAAACTAGAACAGGAACAGAGTCACAGAAATGGAGATCACATGGAGCGTTATCATCAGGGGCATGGGAGGGGGAGACGGGGGGAAAGGTGCAGAGAATAAGTATCATAAATAGTAGGTAGAAGATAGACAGGGGGAGGTTAAGAATAGTATAAAAAATGTAGAAGCCAAAGAACTTGTATATATGACCCATGGACCTGAACTAAAGTGGGGGAACACAGGTGGGAAAGGGTGGGCAGAGTGGAGGGGAATAAAGGCGGGAAAATGGGCAACTGTAATAGCATAATCAATAAAATATATTTTTTTAAAAAAGATACTACCACATAAGTAGATTTTACAATTAAATCTGCACTTGTAACTTTTTGAAAAAAAATTTTCTTGAGAACACACTTTTTTTCAGTTCCACTATTTTGTCCTTATGACACAATTCTTCAAACGCATTAAATTTGGCAGCATGTGTTTGCATATAATGCCTTTTCAAATTATAGTCTTTGAAAACTTGCACAAATTCCCTACAAATTAAACAGAGTGCCTTACTATTTGCCTGAACAAAAAGTAGTCATCTGTCCATTTTTCACTGAACAATCTTCCTTCATCAGTAATTTTTCTTTTGGGGGGCTCTTTTTTCTTTTGAGATGTTGTAGAAGCCATGCTGGTATTAAAAGATAATAATCAATAAGGGGCTTTATTTAGTTTTATTATGAAAACTAATTGACAGGAAAATAGAAAGCAAGTTTGGGGCCCTTCCTTATCTTTCTTGGCTGCCAATGCAGGGCAAGGTAGAGGGTTGAGTGTAAAGCATGGCAGGAGATGTGTAAGGTGCCACTGAGGTGATGAAGTACCTTTAATAATCAAATAAGAGTGCTTACCTGTCTTCTAAATAACATTAAATGCCTAATGTTGCAATGGTAAGTTGAAACATTGTTGGTAATCACTGCCGCACCAAGCCAGCACAAGCACATGTAACATGTGACGGTGTCATTTCTACTGTCTCGGCTTGGAAGATAACACACTGGATGCCACATACTACCATAAAACTGAAGCCACTCATGCATACAAATAGTGAGAGCATACGTATGTTTATTTTATGTGACATTGTGACACATAATCACAAAAGTCTCATAATGTTTTAATTAATTTTACGATTTTGTGTTGGGCTGCATTCATAGCCATTCTGGGCCACATGCAGCCCATGGGCTGTGGCTTGGACACCCCTGATTTAAACTATTCTCCTGTTTTTTTAATCTTTTTTTTCCTTTTGCTGCTCTGTTCAGGTGATTTGTTTTTCTACCTCATCCTCTAATTTGATTATGTGGTCCTCTCCTTCATCCATCCTACTGATTTTTCCTTCCAGTGTATTCCTACTGATTATTCCTTCCAGTGTATTCCTCATTTCAGATATGTTATTCTTCATTTCTACCTCGTTATTTTTCATGGGCTCTATGTCCTTCTTCATGCTGTTGAGCATCCTTATAACCATTACTTTGAAATCTGTATCTGATAAATTGCTTGCCTCCATTTCATTTAGGTCTTTTTTTTTTCTGGAGATTCCCCCTGTTCTTTCATTTCTGGCCTGTTTCTTTGCTTTCCTATTTTGGCTGTCTCTTTGTGTTTGTTTCTATGTATAACATAAAACTGCTATGACTCCCAGTCTTTGAGGGGTGGCTTTCTGTAGTAGGTGTCCTGTAGGACCCAGTAGTGCAGTCTCCTTGATCACTTGAGCTTAGTGCTCTAGGAATATCCCTTGTGTGGGTTCTGTGGACCCCCCTGTTGTAATTGTTTCTTTAATGTTGCTGTCCCATTTGCAAGATAGCTCTACTCTCAGGCTACTTGAATGTGGGGCTCAACCCTGACTACATCATGCAAATCATTGTACAGGTTCAGACTGAACTAAAAAAACAAAAACAACTCAATGAAAAAGAAAGAAACACCGCCAACAACAACAAAATCAGAAAAAGAAACCAGAATCATAAAAGTAAAAGAAAAAGAAAAAAACAAAAAATAATAATAAAATAAAGAACAGAGAATGATAAAAGACAAGAAACAAAAAGATTAAGGAGGGAAAAATTAAACAGAAGAGGATGTGAAAGGACAAAGGAAGAGAAAAGAAATAAGAAAATTATAGTAAAAAAGTAATAAAAATATAGAGAGAAAGAGAAAAAATGAACTAAAATAAAGGGTGGGAAAGGAAGGGCAAGAAGAAAAAATAAAAAATAGTAAAGAGAAAAATAGAGTATGAATATGAAAGAGAAAAGAAGAGATATGAAAGCCAAAAAAGAACAAAAAATAAAGTAGAAAATAGAAAATTTTTAAAAAAGATTTAAAAAGAAAAATGTTTGTTTTGCATCAGCAGTTTTTTGTGCCTGGTGTGGTCAGTCTCTGGATGTGCTGGATGTGGAGCTCCTTGAGTCCTACTCTGATGTTTCTGGAAGCTGACCAATTGTTGTGCCAGTCTGGGGCCTCCCAAGTGGTTTTCTGTTGCAAGCCAATGTCAGACGCTATCCTAACCTTGCCCTTGGCAAGTTTGTCAGGTCACAGCTTCTAAAAGACAGGCAGGTGGGGCCTCAGGACCCAGTGGTTGGGTCTATCTCTGGTCTCCTTTTCAATGGCCCCACTCTAGGTTGCTGCCCCTTCCCCCCAAAAAATGTGCTCATTTACCAGTGGAGGTAACCAGGACCTGGCAGGGATGATTCAAACAGACTCAGGAATAGAGCCCTCTCTCTAGAAAAGGTAGGGGCAGGCACTTCCTCTCCTTCCTGTGGCTGCACAGGATTGGATTCACTGGAGCTGGGCTCTACTTTGTATTACAGCTGCAGTGCATAGTCCCTGCCCTTCTGACTCCTGGACAGAAGCTTGCCTAGGAAACTCAGTCACAAAAACCCAGCTCTGTGCATCTTGCTGGCACTTCCACACTGCCTATATAAGCAGGAGGGTATCACAAAAAATAAAAAATCTCTCCATGCAGTCAGCAACCACAGAGCAGGACCAATACTACAAGTTTCACCTGGTCTCAGAATGAGCCCAATGTCCCATTCCCACATGCTGTTTAACCAAGTATAGTGGGGCCAAATTTCCAGCCCAGCATAACCATACCCCTTTGCTTTAGGGCAGACCTAGTGTCTCCACAGGTAGGGGGAGGGTCCCAGCCCATGCACTCACTCAATGTGGGGAAGAGCAGTTGTCTTACTCAAACCTCACTGCCCTGACTCTGACTGGCTGTCTGCCCAAAGTCCTTCTAGAGAACAGAGGGTGCTTCAAAGTCACAGATGGGTGTACAAAGCAGACCCCTCCTCCAGACAGGAATAGCTACATGGCCCCTCCAGCAGTCACAGATCAGGACGAACTTCCCAAGCTAGCATTGTAACAATGGGATGCTCCTTCAAGTCTCTCAGGTGAGTCAAATCCCCATTGCCTCCCACTGCCCATTGCTATGCTGACTCCCCTTACAGTCTCTTGTTGCC
Source organism: Phyllostomus hastatus (assembly GCF_019186645.2). Taxonomy (NCBI): domain Eukaryota; kingdom Metazoa; phylum Chordata; class Mammalia; order Chiroptera; family Phyllostomidae; genus Phyllostomus; species Phyllostomus hastatus. The sequence continues at coordinate 10,516,952 of NW_025333984.1, read as the reverse complement.
CTCGGCTGGGGTGCCCTGCATGGGGCTGAGACCCTGAGCTCCTAAGGAGAGGAAACTCTACTGCTGTAGTGTGTCCCAGCTTGTGCGTCACCCACATGTGTGAGAGGGCCCACCCTGTCTCTGTGTCTTCCCATCTTCTTCCTTGCTCCTGTTTATAAATTTTCACATCAGCTACACTTCACTTGTTTTTTCAAGATGAATACTCTGCAGTCTAGCTGCAAGTCCCGTCCAGGTCTGGGAACAAGGGGATGGAACTTCCAGCTACTCTGCAGTCATCTTGGAACCCTCAACATTTGCTTTTTAAAGAAAAACCTTCTATTCCTTCACCTTTTAGCATCTGGATTGGGGGATGCAGGGCCAGCTCTGCTCCCTGCTCCCTCCTGTCTCAATCTGATGTGGGTATAGCCAGTTAGGAGAGGATAACTAATGAGTTGCTATGACTAAATCACTAAGAATTGAAACTTGACCATCCTCATTTCCCATTTGCTTGCTTCCAGAAATTCTTCAATGAAGATATAAATGAGTACAAATCGCCCTAAAAACAGGAAAAGTGAAGCTCCGTGTGCACATTTAGACTGGGAAAGGGAAAAATCAGTTTATTATTTCAAGACCTCTTGAGATGCTGTAAATACACAGTCAACACAGAACAAAGATCCTTTTTTTCCCTCCTTACATTATTTATGTGCCATCTAAAAATTACATGCCTGTTCTCTTTCCAGCACAGAGAGAGAAACATGCATATTCATGATCTGATAAATATTTAAGTGGGATTTATTTAAATGAGAGAGCCCATTTACAAACATTCCCTGGCTTGGAGATCTTACCCTGGGCAGACAGAGGGGGGATAATTTCCTCTGGAAGATTCAAAACCTCCACTGACCACCTGCCCCCCTAAACTTGGAGCTCTTCCTTGAGAGCTGGTGAATGCCACTTGCAGTATTTTCAGGGAAATGCCTCCTCCCTACAGTCCTGCCTTCCGCTCTGAGCTCATGCCCTAGGGTCAGTCATTGGCAAAATGCTAGATCTGACTGTTTATTTGGGAGCAAAGGGAGGCAGTCGCAGCTTGCTTTGCCTAGGTCCTTCCTCCTCACTAAACTATTCCCATAGCAGCTACCATCATTGATATCCCTAGCCTTCCTATGGGTCCATCTCTTCTCCTTATGAAGGGTAGTTTTGTGATACACTGGATAACCAGGACTGTGCTACCCCACCCAAGAGGACACACATTTTAACACTGCTAAAGTATTTTGTCAGTACTTATTTTCAAAGCACTTACACATACAGTGCTTCATTCATTCCTCACTGTCCTACAAGATTTCCAAGGCATAAATTATTTTTACAGTCCTAGAAGTGAGGACGTATTTTGCTTGCCCAACCTAAGTCACATTGTGGTAATGTGGTTTCTTCTGTCTGTCTTTGGCTATAAAGCTTCTCTCCAGCTAGTGTTCAGTTGGTTGTTCAAGATGATTTTTCTTTAATTTAATTGTAATTCCTGTTTGGTCCTGGGAGAAGGTCAGTGTAGCTTCCACTTACTCCTTTGCCATCATAAGAATCCCCCAACCTAAGTCACATAGCTAGTGAATTCTAAACTTGAACTCAGGTCTGACTCTTAGATCTGGGTTTTTTTCATTGCACAGGGCTGCCTTTCTCCTGGTAGGATGCCTGGAGAGAAACCAATGGTAACCCAAAAGGAAGACTTATGGTGACCTATCAAGCATTGTGGCTATAAGTAGGGAAAATATTTTGGGATGTCTGTGACTATACCCAACACTCCTCAATCATATCACATAGGTAACTTTTTGTGTGAGGTTAACTCTGAGTTCTCCATTTTATTGCCCATTCATGGGCACCACCTTGGCTCTTGTCCTTTCCCATTTGCCTGTCTCCCAAATTAAAATCACCTGTTTTCTGTCTCATTTTACATAAACTCAATGAGATAATCAGTGGATTCACTTGTAGAACTAATCTTGGCTAGAGAATTAATGCTGGTTAATGGCTCAATACAACTTCTCCTGGGTCATGCACATGTTTTGACAGAAGCTTCTAATGCCTTAACTCAAGGGCATTATGTACAGGCATCCCTCAGAGATATTGTAGGTTCACTTCCAGACCATGACAACAAAGCAAGTTGTAATCTTTTTGCTAGTGGAGGGCCTTGCCTTTGGTTTGTAAACTATGCAGTATCTGTGAAGTGTTAAAAAGTGAATTGCAATAAATCAAGGTCTGCTTGCATGGTGAGGTTTTCAAGCAAGGAGCCAGGCCACTGAAGGTAATATCATTGGATAAATGAACTTCTCAGGACTCTAACTTATGCTACCTAAGTGCCCATCTGTTCTGCCTAATTTAGAGTTGCTAGATAAAATACAGAATGTCCAGTTAATTATTATTTTCAGATTTTTTAGTGTAAGTATGTCCTAAATATTGCAACACTACAGTAACAATTATTTGTTATTTATTTGAAATTCAAACTTACTGAACTTCCTGATTTTTTCTTTGCTAAATCTTGCAAACCTAGCTTAATTGTAAGACCCAGCCCCCTAAGAATTACCATTAAAAAGTCTCTGTTGAGCATCTTCTTTCATGTAACAGTTCTGGAGGGGCAGGAGGAGGTGAGGTAGAAAGAGACGGAAGATGTGGGAAAGGGAAATATATAGCACCCAAACCATCATGAGACTGGTCTTAGTAATTAGTACATGACAAAAAAGTAATGCCATTAGGCCTTTTCATTTTTTTTTCTTTGCAATGCAGAAGCCATCTCTTTTTTAAAAAAAATTATTTTAATCATTGTTCAAGTACAGTTTTCTGTCCTTTACTCCCATTCCAGCCCACCCACCAATCCCTCCCCACCTCCCTCCCATTTCCAGCCCCCTAGTTTTTGTCCATGTGTCCTTTATATTTGTTCCTGTAAACCCTTCCCATTCATTAGGCATTTTTAGAAAATATAACTAGTCCTATTTTCCTCTCATTACCAACTCCTCTACCCCCTTACACATGCATCTGCTATGCTATTCTACTCTTTGATAAATGAGAAAGGAACCAATTTTGGCAAATGCCAAGCCTTGTGTTCCCTTAGAGTGATCTGGGCCTCAGAAGGCATGTTGCAAGCAAAGAGTGAGGCAGGCTGAAGGGGTGTGGTCAGGCTGATGCACAGACAGCAAGGCTGCCCAAATTTAATTAAGCACCAGCAGCATACCTCAGGAGCAACAGTGGGAAGGGTTCCATGATGAAAAAATATTAGGGAAGGGAAGTGGAGAATGTTTACGAGCCTAATTCGAAATTTGCACAACTCCAGAATTTAAAATTTTGCTACTGTCAGGAAGCTTTGTGGACTGACACTGTGAAAGCTGAACTGGACCCAAGGGAAAGAGAGCCCTAGGATCTTGCTAGTTGGCCAAGTCCAGTGGCTAAGGCACCTAATAACATGTTCAAATTTATTAAATGGCCAAATTAAAGCAGGAACAGTGTTATCATTTTCAACATAACAGAGGCCAAGGAACACAAACTCCAGAAGTTTAGCCTTTGAGTAGGAATAATAATTATAATGATGATGATGATGATGACAACAATAGCAAACCTTTAAAGTATACATTTCCCCAAACACACACACTGTGTTAAATAAAGAAAGCTAGTCTAGGTTGCCCTGCCCTGGAAAATACCTAAGGTTCCACCTCTTACTATGTAACAGGTATGCTGAGACCAAAAAAAAATATAGCCCAAATAGAAGAACAGATCAAAGCTCCAGAAAAAAATATAACTAAGAGATGAAGAGATAGCCAACCTATCAGATGCAGAGTTTAAAACACTGGTATTCAGGATGCTCACAGAAATGTTTGAGTATGGTCACAACATAGGAGAAAAAGTGGAGGCTATGAAAAATTAAATAAAGGAAAGTGTACAGGGAACCAACAGTGAAGGGAAGGAAACTGGGACTCAAATCAACAGTTTGGGGCAGAAGGAAGAATAAACATTCAACCAGAACAGAATGAAGTAATGAGAATTTTAAAAAATGAGAAGAGGCTTAGGAATCTCGGGGACACCTTTAAATGTTCCAACATCTGAATCACAGGGGTACCAGAAGGTGAAGAGGAAGAGCAAGGAATGGAAAACTTATTTGAAAACATAATGAAGGAGAACTTCCCCAATCTAGCAAAGGAAATAGACTTCCAAGAAGTTCAGGAAGCCCAGAGAGTCCCCCAAAAGTTGGACCCAGAGAAGCACACACCAAGGCACATCATAATTACATTATCCAAGATTAAAGATAAGAAAAGAATTTTTATGAATTAAGATTATTTTATTACTGAAATTCTTTATTTTATTTATTTATTTTTATTTTAATTATTGTTCAAGTACAATTGTCTGCCTTTTACTCCCATCCCAGCTCACCCCCACAGCCCTCCCCTCCTCCCTCCCATTTCCACCCCCCCCCGTGTTTTTGTCCATGTGTCCTTTATACTTGTTCTTGTAAACCCTTCTCCTTTTTCCCTTAAATTCCCTCCCTCTCCCCTCTGGTCACTGTCGGCCTGTTCTCAATTTCAGTGTAAAAATATGGAATGCTTCACGAATTTGTATGTCATCCTTGTGCAGGGGCCATGCTAATCTTCTCTGTATTGTTCTAATTTTAGTATATGTGCTGCCAAAGTGAGCACATAAACATACGGAAAGAATCTTAATAGCAGCAAGAGAAAATGAGACAGTTACCTACAATGGAGTTCCCATAAGACTATCAGCTGATTTCTCAAGAAAACTTACAGGCAAGAAGGGGCTAGAAAGAATCATTCTAAATCATGAAAGAGAAGGACCTACATCCAAGGTTACTCTATCCAGAAAAGCTATCATTTAGAATGGGATGGCAGATAAAGAGCTTCCCAGATAAGGTCAAGTTAAAGGAGTTCATCATCACCAAGCTCTCATTATATGAAATGTTAAAATAAGAAAAATAAGAAGATAAAAAATACAAACAGTAAAATGACAAGAAACTCACAAGTATCAACAACTGAACTTAAAAAAACAAAAATGAACTAAGGAAACAACTACAACAGGAACAGATTTGAAGAAATAGAGATCACATGGAGGGTTATCAGCGAAGGGTGGGGGAGAATGAGGGAAAAGGTACAGAGAAAAGAAGCATAAGTGTTAGGTACATAATAGACAGGGGGAGGTTAAGAATAGTATGGGGAATGGAGAAGCCAAAGAACTTATATGTATGACCCATGGACATGAACTAAGGTGGGAGAATGATGGTGGGAGGTAGGTACAGGGCAGAGGGAAATAAAGGGAAGAAAAAATGGGACAACTCTAATGGCATAATCAATAAAATATATTTAAAAAATAAAAAGTAAAATTATGCTTTATGAGGTCAACACACTTAAAATAAATAGAAAGGTAGAAATTCTCAGCTGAGAAATAAAACCTATAGAAAAAGAATCAAACAGCAATTTTATAACTGAAAAATAACTAAAATGCTAAATGTATTGCATTAGCTCCATAGCACATTGGAACTGACAGAGTCAATTAACTTGAAGATAGACCAATAAATTTATCCAAACTGAAGAACAGATAGAAAAAAGATTGGGGGGAAAAAAAAACAAGAAAGCTTGTCTAAATTATTATTTTACAGATTAAAACAGAAAGACCCAGAGAGGGGAAGTGACTTTCCTAAGGTCATACAGCAAGTCCTTGGTTATCTCCTGACTCCTAATTGAGTGTTCCATCCATTATCCAAGGATACTTTTCTCGAGATTCTAAAGCAGTTTAGATTTTTCTCCTACACACTCCATTTTTCTCTGACCCTTTTAGTTTAGTTTAGTTTAGTTTTATTTTTCTTGAGGTAAGAATACTTAACATGAAATTTATCTTCATAAGAATTTTTTAAATGTATCTTATTGTTTGTGTTATTACAGTTTTCCCTGCTTTTTCTCTCTTTGCCTGCCTGCCTGCAGCCCCTCAGCTCAGGAAATCCCATCATTGTCCATGTCTATGGGTCAGGCATATATGTTCTTTGACTAATCCCTTCACCTTCTTTCATCCACTCCCTCCCTCCCCTCCAGTAGCTTTCAGTCTGTTCCATGTAATTGTGCTTCTGTTTCTATTTTGTTATTTTATTGTGTTCATTACATTCCACACATCAGTGAGAGAATAAGCTATTTGTCTTTCACTACCTGGCTTATTTCACTTAGCATAATATTATTCAAGTCCATCCATGCTGTCACCAAAGATAGGAGTTCCTTATTTTTTACTACTGTGTAGTATGCCATTGTGTAAACGTACCACCGCTTTTTTAACCTTTAATTGACTAATGGGCACTTAAGCTGTTTCCAGATTTTAGCTATTGTAAATAATGCTGCTATGAACATAGGGGTGTATATATACTTTTGAATTGGTGTTTCATGATTCTTATCGTATATTCCCAGAAATGGAATCACTGGATCAGAATGCAGTTCCATTTTTAATTTTTTGAAGATACTTCATTACTTCATATTGTTTTCCACAATGGCTGCACCAGTTTGCTTTCCCACCAACAGTGTACTAGGATTCCCTTTTCTCCACATCCTCACCAGCACTTGTTATTTGTTGACTTATTGATGGTAGCCAATCTGACAGGTCTGATGTGATATCTCACTGGGGTTTTAATTTGCATCTCTCTGATGATTAGTGATGATCATTTTTCATATATATTTAGGCCATATGTATATCCTTTTAGGAGAAGTGTCTATTCAAGGTCTTTTGTCCATTTTTAATTGGATTGTTTGTCTTCCTTGTGTTGGGTTGTAGTTGTTCTTTATATATTTTGGAGATTAAAACCTTATGAGATGTATCATTGGCAAATATGTTCTCCCATACGATGGGTTCCCATTTCATCTTATGTGGTTTCTTTAGCTGTCAAGAGGGTTTTTAATTCAATGTAGTCCAATTTGTTTATTTTTTTTCTTTGTTACCCTTGCCCTGGGAGACATATCAACACAAATATTGCAATGTGAAATTTTCTTTATTTTTACCCTAGGACAATCTGTCATTGCTTTTAGATAGAGAGGGAGAGAAAGAGAAAAGAGAGAGAGAAACATTGATTGGTTGCCTCCTAAACACGCCCAGACTGGGGTTCATATGTGCTCAGATCATGGTCGAACATGTCACCTAATTGTGTGCCCCAGCTGGGAATCAAATCCACAACCTTTCAATTATAAGATGATGCTGCAACCAAGTGAGCCACACTGGTGAGGGCCCTCATAAGAAAATTTAAGTGCACAATACAGTATTGTTAAATATAGGCAGTATTGTACAGCAGATCTCTAGAACTTACCTTGTATAATTTTATACCATTGAAGAGCAACCAACCATTTACCCTTCCTTCCCCTGCCCCCTACAGCCATCATTATAATCTCTGTTTCTATGAGTCTGACTCTTTTAGATATCTCATATAAGTGGGATCATGCAGTATTTGTCATTCAGAGACTGGCTTATTTCCCTTAGCATAATGTCCTCCAGTTCATCCATGTTTTCAAATATGGCAGATTTCCTTCTTTTTTTTTTAAGACTTATTAATATTCCATTGTAAGTACACATCAAATTTTGCTAATCCATTCATCTGTCAGTGGGCATAAAGGTTGTTTCTATATCTTGCCTACTGTAAATAATGCTGCAATGAACCTCAGAGTACAGATATCTCTTCCAGATCCCGCTTTCAGCTCTTCTGAATATATACCCACAAATGGGATTGCCCAGTTATCTGATATTTTAAGTATTTTTGACTTAACTTTTTTTATTGTTGTTCAAGCACAGTTGTCTTCATTTTCCCCAACTACTCCCCCTGCCACACCCATCCCCACCTCCCACCCTTGTTCCTACCTCCCTTTTGCTTTGTCCATGTTTTCTTTATACATGTTCCTTGATGACCTTCTTCTTTTTCCCCTTATTCTCTCCCCCCTCCCCTCTGGTACTGTCAGTTTGTTCTTTATTTCAATGTCTCTGGTTCTATTTTTGTTGCTTGTTTGTTTTTCTTATTGGGTCCCACTTATAGTGAGATCATATGGTATTTGTCTTTCACTGCCTGGCTTACTTCACTTAGCATAATGCTTTCCAGATCCATCAATTATTTCATGAAAGGTAGGAGCTCCTTTTTTCTTTCTGCTGCATAGTATTCCATTGTGTAAATGTCCAATAGTTGTTTTACACTCTTCTACTGATAGACACTTGGACTGCTTCCATATCTTGGCAAGCTGATGTTCTTTCAAATTAGTGTTTTAGGTATCTTCAGATATATTCTTAGAAGTGGGATCATTGGGTTAAAACAAGGACCATTTTAATTTTTTAGGTATCTCCATACTGCTTTCTACAGTGGTTGCACCAGTCAGCATTTCCACCAGCAGTGCAAAAGGGTTCCCCTCTCTGTACATCCTTGCCAACATTTGTTGTTTGTTGATTTATTGATGATAGCCATTCTGACATGTATGACATAGTATCTCATTGTGGTTTTAATTTGCATTTCTCTAATGATTAGTGATGTTGAGCACCTTTTCATATGTCTGTTGGTCATCTGTATTTCCTACTTGGAGAAGTGTCTATTCAGGTCCTTTGCCCATTTTTCAATTGGGTTGTTTGTTATGGTGTTGAGTTTTGTAAGCACTTTGTAAATTTTGGATACTAAAACCTTATCAGGTGTATGAGTGAATATGTGCTCCCATTCTCTGGCTTACCTTTCTTTGTGGTGATGATTTCCTTTGCTGTACAAAAACTTTTTAGTTTGATGAAGTACCATTTGTTTATTATTTCTTTTGTTTCTCATGCCTGGGGAGATATATCCAATAAAATATTGCTACAAGCAATGTCTGAAATTTTGCTGCCTATGTTTTCTTCTAGCATTTTTATGGTTCAGGTCTAACTAACATTTAAATCTTTTATCTGTTTTGAATTTATTCTTGTGTGTAGTGTGAGAAGGTGGTCTAGTTTCATTTTTCTGCACATATCTGTCCAATTTCCCTACCATTGGTTGAATAGAATGACGTTAGCCCATTGTATGTGCTTGCTTCCTCTGTTAAATATTATAGAGGTGTGGGTTTATTTTGGGACTTTTTATTCTGTTCCATTGATCTATGTGTCTGCTTTTATGCCACTGTTATGCTGTTTTGATTGCTATGACCCTGTAGTATAGTTTGATATCAAGTAGTGTTATTCTTCCACTTTGTTCTTCTTTCTCAAGATTGCTGTTGCTATGCAGAGCCTTTTGTGCTTTCATTTAAATTTTTGAAATATGTGTTCTAGTTCTGTAATATATGTCATTTGAATCTTGATAGGAGTTGCATTTAATCTATAGATTGCTTTTGGTAGTATGGACATTTTAATGATGTTAATTCTTTCTATCCATTATCACAGTATGTGCTTCCACTTACTTGTATCTTCCTCAATTTCTTTCTTCAGTGTCTTATACTTTTCTGAGTACAGGTTTTTAGACCTTTGGTTAGGTTTACTCCTACGTGTTTTATTCTTTTTGAAGCAATTGTTAATGGGATTACTTTCTTAATTTCCCTTTCTGTTACTTCATTATTGACATGTATAAATGCAACTAAGGATTCAGGCCAAGTTGGAGGTGAAGGTAGATACAATTTACTTCCTTGCACAATCAAAAGAAGTACAACAAATTTAAAAACAAAAAACAACCAGAATTGACAGAAAATTGAACTACATGGAAGTCCAACAACCAAGAAGTTGAAGAAGAAACATTCATTCAGACTGGTAGGAGGGGTGTAGATGGGTAGCCAGGATGGAGAGGAAGTGGGGCAAGGCAACAAACCAGGTGGACAAAGTGGCAGCTGACATAGCAGGTAGTCCCACATTTGTGTGCAGGTAAGCCAGGAGGAATAACTGTGGAGTGAGACAGACCCTACAACCCAGGGCTCAAGCTTGAGAAAATGAAACTACAAAATCTCTGGCTGTAAAATTCTGTGGGGGTTATGGTGGCAGGAGAAACTCCCAGCCTCACAGGAGAGTTCATTGGAGAGACCAATGGAGTCCTAAAATGTACATAAAACCACCTACCATGGAATCAGCAGCAGAAAGGCCTAATTTGCTTGTGGGTAGCGGGAAAAGTGACTGAAAGTGGACAAGAGCCAAGCAAGTGGTATTGTTCCCTTTTGGACCTCTCCCCCACATACAACACCACAACACAGCAGAGTGACTTGCCCCACCATGGTAAATATCTAAGGTTCTGTCCCTTAAAACATAACAGATGTGCTGAGACAAAGAAATATGGCCCAAATGAAAACACAGATCAAACCTCCAGAAAAAGAACTACACAATAAGGAGACAGCCAACCTATCAGATTCAGAGTTAAAAACTCTGGTAATCAGGATGCTCACAGAAATGGTAGAGTGTGGTCACAAAATAGAGGAAAAAGTGCAGGCTATGCAAAGTGAAATAAAGAAATATACAGGGAACCAACTGTGAAGGGAAGGAAACCAGGACTCAAAACAATGATTTTGAACAAAAGGAAGAAATAAACATTCAACCAGAACAGAATAAAGAAAGAAGAATTCAAAAAAAAAATATGAGGAGAGGCTTAGGAATCTCTGGGACAACATTAAACGTTCCAACATCCAGATCACAAGCATGTCAGAAGGAGAAGAGGAAGAGGAAGAAATGGAAAATATATTTGAAAAAAATAATGAAGGAGAACTTTCCCAATATGGCAAAGGAAATAGACTTCCATGAAGTCCAGGATGCTAAGAGAGTCCCAAAGAAGTCAGGTCCAAGGAGGTACACACAATAGCATATCATCATTAAGTTACCTAAGGTTAAAGATAAGGGGAGGATTTTAAAAGCAGCAAGAGGAAAGGAGAGAGTTACCTACAAAGGAGTGCCCATAAGAATATCAGCTGATTTCTCAAAAGAAACCTTGCAGACAAGAAGGGGCAGGAAAGTATTCAAAGTCAAAAAGCAAGGACCTACATCCAAGATTACTCTACTCAGCAAAACTATCATTAAGAAAAGAAAGGCAGGTAAAGTGATTGCAAGATATAGTAAATTTAAAGGAGTTCATCATCACCAAGCTGTTATTATATGAAATGTTAAAGGGATTTATCTAAGAAAAATAAGAAGATCAAAAATACAAACTGTAAAATGACAACAAACACACAACTATCAACAACTGAACCTGAAAACAAAAACAAACTAAGCAAACAAGTAGAACAGGAACAGAATCACAGAAATGGAGATCATGTGGAGCATTATCAGTGGGGAGGGGAAGTGGGGTGAATGGGGAAAAAGGTACAGGAAATAAGTAGCATAGTCAGTAGGTACCAAATAGACAGGAGGAGGTTAAGAAAGTATAGGAAATGGAGAAGCCAAAGAACTTATATATGTGACCAATGGACAAGAAGTAAGGGTGGGGGATGCTGGTAAGATGGGGGGTGCAGGGTGTAGGGGGATAAAGGGGAGAAAAAATGGGACAACCATAATAGCATAATCAATAAAATATACCAAAAATGCAACTGATTTATGGGTATTAATTTGGATCTAGCTACTTTGCTGAATATATTTGTCAGTTCTAGTAGTTTCTTAGTGGAATACTTGGGGTTTCTATGTACACTATCATGTCTTCTGCAAATAACCACAGTTTTACTACTTCCCTTCCAATGTGGATGCCTTTTATTTCTTCTTCTTGTCTGACTTCTGTGGCTAGGGCTCCCAGTACTACTACTAATAGTAGTGCTGGAATAGGTGAAAGCAAACATCCCAGTCTTGTTCCAGTCCTAAGAGGAACACCTGTAGCTTTTTCCAATTGAGCATGGTGCTGGCAGTGATTTTGTTGTATATGGCCATTATTATGTTGAGGAATGTTCCCTCTATTCCCACTTTGCTGATAGTTTTTAGCATAAATGGGTGCTGGATTTATCAAAAGGATTTTCTGCACCTATTGACATGATCATGTGGTTTTTATCCTTCATTTTTTTATGTGATGAATGACATTTATTGATTTGTGAATGTTGCACCAACTTTGCATTCCTAGAATAAATCCCACTTGATCATGGTGTATGATCTTTTTGATGCATTGCTTTATTTAGTTTGCTAATATTTTGTTGAGGGTTTTAGCATCTATGTTCATCAGAGATATTGTCCTATAGTTTTCTTTCTTTGTAGTGTTTCTATTTAATTTTTAAATTAGGATAACGCTGGCCTCATAAAATGAGTTTGGGAGCCTTCCCTCCACTTGAAATTTATGAAATATTTCGAGAAGAAGAGGTGTTAGTTTTTCTCAGAATGTTTCATAAAATTCACTGTGAAACCATACGTTCCAGGGCTTTCATTTGTTGGGAGTGTTTTCATTCCTGGTTCAATTTCACTAGATGTAATCTGTCTATTCAGATTCCCTGATTCTTCCTGATTTAGTTTAGGAAGAATTCTGTTTCTAGGAATGTATCCATTTTGTCCAGGTTGTTCAGTTCATTGCCATATAACTATACTGTCAATTGTTATTTCTCCTCCTTTATTTCTGATTTTATTTATTTAGATTTTTTCCCTTTTTCTCTTGATGAGTCTGGTTAATGGTTTGTCAATATTGTTTATCTTTCCAATGAACCAGTTGTTGGATTCATTGATCTTTTATGTCATTCTCAGGACTCTATTTCATTTATCTCTGCTCTATTCTTAATTATTTCCTCCCTTCTACTCACTTTGCATGTTGTTTGTTGTTCCTTTCCAAGTTCCTTTAGGCATGAATTTAAATTGTTTATTTGAACTTTTTCTTGTTTTCTGAGATAGGCCTGTAATGTTATGCATGTCCCTCTCAGGATTGCTTTCCCATTGTTTCACATATTTGGATTGTTGTGTTCTCATTTTCATTTCTTTCAAGGTATCTTTTAATCTTTCCTTGATCTTGTTGTTGATCCATTCATTGTTTAATGGCATTTTTTTTTAGCTTCCAGGCCTTTGTGTGTTTTTCAATGTTCTTGTGATTGATTTCTAATTTTATAGCACTGTTGTCAGAAAAGATGCTTGATATGATTTCAATCTTCTTAAATTTATTGAGGCTTGTTTTGTGTCCTAACATGTGATCTATCTTAAAAATCATTCCATGTGCTCTTGAAAAATATGTATATTCTGCTGGTTTGGAAGGAAATGCTCTGAAGATACCAATTAAGTCCATTTGATTTAGTGTGTCATTTAAATCCACTGACACCTTGTTGATTTTTTGTCTGGAAGATCTATCCATTGAAGTCAATGGGTGTTAAAATCCCCAACTATGAGTGTATTGCTGTCGAACTCTCCCTTTATGTTCATCAAGATTTGCCTGACATATTTAGGTGCTCCTATGTTGGGTGCATAAATGTTACTAGGGTTATATCATCTTATTGGATTGTTGTGTTTATCATTATGTAATGCCCTTTGTCTCTTACTATAACCTTGGTTTTAAAGTTATTTTGGGAGATATAAGCACTGCTACCCCAGCTTTTTTCCTTTCAATTTGCATGAAATATCTTTTCCCACTCCTTTACCTTTAGCCTTTGTATATCTTTTGATCTGGCGTGGCTCTCTTGGAGGCAGCATATATATTGGTCTTTTTTTCTTATTCATTCAGCTACCCTTTGTCTTTTGGTTGGAGCATTTAATCCATTTACATTTAAGGTAATAATTGGTAGATACATATGCAGTGCATTTTATTGTTAGACTATTTTCCTCTGTTTATTTTTCTGTGTCTTCTTCTTTTAAAAGCAAGTCCTTTTTAATATTTGTTGCAGTACAAGTTTGGTGTTAACAAACCTTTTAAGCCTTTTCTTGTGAAGGAAGCTCTTTATTTCTCTTTCAATTTTAAAATAGCCTTGTTGGAGGGAGGCAGGTGGGAATGACTGGGTGAAAGATAGAGTGGTGGGGATTAAATGCAAACAACTGTAATTGAACAACAATAAAATAATTTTTAAAAATAAAATTAAATAGCCTTGCTGGGTAAAGTAGCCTTTGTTGAAGGTCCTTGCTTTTCATCACCTTGAGTATTTCATGCCACTCTCTTCTGGCCTAGAATGTTCTGTTGAGTAACCAGATGACAGTCTAATTGGTGCTCCCTTGTATGTAACTACTTGCTTTTCTTTTGTGGGGAGTTTTTATTCTCCTTGTCTTAAAGCTTTGCCATTTTAATTATGATGTGTCTTGGTGTAGGCCTCTTTGTGTCCAACTTGTTTGCAACTCTCTGAGCTTTCTGGACTTGTGTGTCTTTTCCCTGCACCAGATTAAGGAAGTTTTTAGTCATTATTTCTTCAAATATGTTCTTGACACCTTGTTGCTCTCTCCTCATTCTAGTATTCCCACAATTTGGATGTTGTTACGCTTCATGTCATCCAAAATGTTTCTTAAGCTCTCTCCATTTTTTAATTTTTTTTTGTTTTAGCTGCTCTGCCTGCTTTTTTTTTCTACCTTGTCTTCCAAATTACTGATTCAATCCTCTGCCTCATCAAACAAACTGCTTCTTCCTTCCAGTGCATTATGTATTTCAGATATTGTAGTCTTTGTTTCTCACTGGTCCTTTTTTTATGGCTTCTGGGTTTTTTTTCATGCCGTTGAATATCATTATAATCATTACACTAAAGTATCTGATAAATTGCTCGCCTCCATTTCATCTAGCTCTTCTTCTGGAGAATTCTCTTGTTCTTTCATTTGGGGTTTTGTTCTTTGTCTTCCCATTTTGGTTGCTTCTTTGTATTTTGTGTCTTAGTTATTAAATTAGTCAGTCATTAAACTGATCAGTTTTTAAGCTAATCAAGCTATAATCAGCAGCCTGGCTTGCAGGGCTATTGCTTCCCCTCAGGCCTATGCCACTTGGAGAGGAGTGCCCTGCCTGAGAAATATGGTTTCTGCAGCATGGGGGATGACTCAGCACAGGGATCCTGATGGCTTTTCCTCCAGTTCTCTCCTCAGAGCCATCAAACTCAGACTCTTCTCAAGAATCTCTAGTCTACTCTGCTCTCCCTCTACTGGAGCCCAGAGTAAGCGGCTGCAAACGAAATTTTTTGTGTTGACCTTTTAAGAGGCTCTCTGTCTCCATCTGCCTCTCCCTGGAGACAGAAACCCTGCTGCTTTTCAGAGGTGGTTGTTACATGGGTTTATTTCTGACTCTGGTGCTGCAGGCTGGGGGGGAGCCCAGCTTGGTGTTTAAACCCCACACTTGTAAATGGAATTCCCCTAGCCATTGAAATATCCCTCTGGGACTTCAGCAGCCCCCTGTGGGAACTCAGCCAGCCCTCTCATACCTCCTCTGCTCTCTCTACCAGTCCTGATGTGGTTAAGCAGTTTCTTTTGTCTGTTGTTTGTTATAAGGTTTCTCTCCAGCTAGTGTTCAGCTGGTTTTTCAGGATGATTTTTCTCCACTTTAGTTGTAATTCCAGTTCTATCCTGGAAGGAGATTTGTGCAGCTTCCACTTACTCCTCTATCATCTTGGATCTCCTCCCTAGCCACATTTCATGTGCTAAAAAGCCACATGCAAATAGTGGCTACCATATTGAACCACACAAATAAACAACACTTCCATCATTGCAGGAAGTTCTGTTGGACAGCACTCCTCTGAAGACTAAACTTTGAACTTGTCTCTTTGATATTTCAAGTGTTCTACCATCTGGTTCCTACCAACCTTTTTAGCAGAAAGTCAGAAAATAGAGACTAATAAATGAGCCTGGACAAAGTAGCAGAAGTCTGAGGATCAAAGACCTGATATGCCATGCCAAGGAAGTGAGGTCTCATCCTGAAGGACGTGATGAATTTCCTCCCTAACAATAGATGGAGCCAGTATATGTTGAAACCTGACTCAAACTTACCTCTTTCAGGAAGTCTGAGTAAATAACCAGAAAGGTCTGAAAATCATGTCTCTCTGTTGACTGGGTGCTTCCTAGTAGTAACAGTAAGGGTTCCAATGTTTACAGAAAAGAGAAAGATCTCACATTCAAAATGGGGCCAAGAACCTTTGCTCAACTCACAGCTCTGCTACTTAATAGCTGTATAGTATTGGGCACTGACACTTAACACAATTTTCTGTTTGCCTCTCTGTAAAACAGAACCAATAATACTTACTCTCTAGACATGTGTGATAATTAACTAAGATAATTAATAAAGTGAGATAATAGTCTGTGTTGGGTCTTGGACTTTAAACTCCTCCATTTTGAATCTAGGAAGTAGCCAGAGTTGAAAATCATTGATCTCTGAGGTCTCTTTCAGCTTTGAACTTCAAGCTTTGACCCACAGTAAGAAAAGTCAGCAATCAGTTTAGAAAAGATACTTACCTAGCTCCTCACAGCAGGCCTCAAGCTTAACAAGCAGTCAATGTTGCAGGCTAATGTTGCAATTAGTTGCAACTAAATCATGGATAGCCCAGATTTCCGAGTAAAGCAGCACCTTTGGTGGTTTCTTGGCAGAGGCTCTTCCTCTTCAAGTGACAGATGCACCCAGAAACTTCAATCCAGGTCTATACCACCATGCATTTTTATTGTCCTCAAAATAAATCAGTAAACAGTGCCAGTGGATTTCTAATTTAGTTTGGATACTGGCTAAAAGGTTTCTTCAATGACACAAAATTACTTTATTTGAAGGAAATTAAAGTATCAAGAGAGTAGGCCAAAAGAAATACAAAGGTATGGAAGGTGAAGATGGCTAAAAGCTGGCAGAAGAAGAAAAGAATGTAAAGAGAATGTTCTGAGGGGAGCAAGGGACAGGAATGAAGACTGAGCTGATGATTATGTGATGCCTTGCACATATGACCTTGGTTTCTGTTCTGAAATGAGGACTCATTAAAGGATTGCAAGGAAGTTTAAAAAGGACAGTCTGGCTGATGCATTAAGAGTAGAGTTTGGAAAAAAAGAAAGAAAAAGTCCTGTTTTAGCGGAAGCTTAGATTTAATCAACATAAGCATTGTAGCTTCTCAAAACAAACAAAAAATAAAACAAATGGTAAAAATCTTTAAAAAAAAAACGATTAGAGTTTGGGCAGGGGAAGATGGCGGCGTTGTAGGAGGGAGTGTATTCCCCTTCCCCAGTGCATGGGAGAGAAACTGGCCGGTCTGCAGAGGAACAAAGCAAGGGGCCAACATTATCACAACATTTATGAAAACAGGACATCAAAAATTATAGCTGACATTGAAAAACCAGATAGTAAGGAGACTGCTTCAGGATAATAAGGGCCCAGGGATCAGCGCAGAGACCAGGGAGGTTGCAGCCCCCAGGCCCTCCTGGGTCTGCCTCAGGGCACCCGGGAGAGCAGAGTCACCACTCCCTCCCCGGACAATAAGGATTGAGCAGCACCGGGGGATGCCTTGTTGCTTGAAAGCACAGAGAGGGGAGTGAGACTGAGAGACAATCACACAGGGGCTGTGAGCACCAACGCATAGCCCTGGGAAGAGGAAGTGCCCCAGCCTGCGTGACCAAGGGCGGCCTGGCCTTGCACCCGCGCCACCAACCCAGTGAGAGTGTGGTTCTGTGGAAGACCCAGACCCCAAAGCCCTGAACAGGGAAAGGGCATGGGTGTTCGTGGGTTTCTGGAGCCTGCAGTGGTGAACTCGGGGAAGAACACGCCCCTTCGGGATTCCCAAATCTCACGCAATGAACCCAGAAAAGACGTGGGTGCTTTGCGGGTTCCTAGAGCCCACAGCAGGGAAATTGGGGGAATGGAGCAACCCCTCGAGATCCCCAGAGCTTACACCATGAACCCAGAAAAGACGTGGGCGCTCTGCGGGACCCCAGAGACCGGGAGACCCCAGCAGTGAGCTCCCATACCCACACCCGGGGCCCTGCCGAGAAGCATCAGATCGGCTCTGGGGAGAGTGCGTGGCTAGCCCTAGGGACAGTATGTGAGAGACTGACTGAATTCTGACTGGGAAGGGTGAAAAGCATTCCAATCGCAGGTCAGCCTGCTGAAGCCAGCAAGACGAGAAAAACTGGTTTAGCCAGTTAGAAACCAACAAGAGGGTTTTGTTTTTGTTTTTGTTTTTGTTTTTTTGGCTGTTGTTTAATTATTTGATTTTATCTTGTTTTTTTAAGTAACTTTTTATTTCTTAATTATTCTTATTTTTATATCGCTCAACTCCTTATGTTTCTTTTCCTTTCCTCCTAGTGCTATTCCCTCCACTCCAAATTTATCTCTCCTGCATTCCATCTTCTGCTCTTTTTTCCCTTTTTTTTTTCAGCCTGCAAGTTACTGCAAATTTGTATTATCTTTTTCTCATTTTTCTGAATTTTTTTATTTTAATAGTATTTTGGTATTCTTTTTCTTTCTGTATAATCTTCTTGGCATGGTTGGGTATACTGCCCTTTGATAGGTTACCCCTGTTATCTCCTTTACAGTATGTTGCTAATTTACTGTTCTTCATTTGTGTTCCATTAGTACATCACTCAAGGTTCTATACTCCTTATTCTTGTTACCTATATCTCATAAATTCTGCCACGTGATTGTTGCTTGAATATTACTGTCAATAAGACCTATTTCATACAATTGTAAATACTACACAACACCCCTCCCAGATCTCAGTCCACTTCGCAATTTCCTGAACTCTATTATTGTAGGGGTTATCTCTATTCTTTTATACACTACTCCTCTTTACTATTCTTTACTCCCACCCTACCTCAGAATCTGACATCCAACAACCTCACAGCTTTCTAGATCCAACTAACAATCCTTTCCTCCCCAATAAGAGTCTTATCTTCTTTCCATCCTTTCTAAAACATGGCTAGTGGGGTGGAAGATCACGGTTAACACTGTACGTAGCCAAAGGATCTCCCACCTCTTCTCTACTGCCTGCTACTGTAAATATCATAGAATGCTGTTTTGCTATCTTAAACCATTTTGCCTTACTCCTCCAACTGATCACAAAAAAAGAGTAGGGGGAAGCTGGTAACACCAGGATACCCAAAGGAGACTGCACCACTGAATCTCACAGGTATTCTACCACAGAAGTTCACACCATAAATACAGGGAACCAGAACAGATCAATTTAAGAAACACAGAATAACAAGAAGAGTCTCATGAACAATTAGAAGACAAAGAAACAATCCCCAAATGAAGGGAAAGGAGGAAGCCTCAGAAAGAATGCTAAATGAAATAGAAGAAACTCAACTATCAGATATTGAGTTCAAAACTATGATTATCAGGAAGCTCAATGAGCTCACAATGACCTACGAGAAACTACAGGGAAGCTATAACGAACTCACTGCAAACTATATCAACATGAAAAATGAAATAGAAACTATCAACAAGGACAAAGAGGAAATGAAGAATACAATTTCTGAACTGAAGAACACAGTAGAAGGAATGAAAAGCAGGATCAATGAAGCAGAAGATCGGATCAGCAAGCTACAGGACAAAGTAGAAAAAAACACCCAGAAAGAGCAAGAAAAGGAAAAGAGGCTCACAAAGAATGAAGAGGGATTAAGAGAAATGCAAGACAATATGAAATGTGATAATATGTGTATAATAGGGATACCAGAAGGAGAAGAAGAACAGTAAGGAATAGAAAACCTATTTGAAAAAGTAATGATGAAAAACTTTCCTAATTTGATGAAAGAAAAAGTCACACAAATCCAGGAAACACAGAGAGTCCCAATCAAGAAGCACACAAAGAGGCCCACCTCAAGACACATCAAAATTAAAATGGCAAAATTTCAAGACAAAGAGAGGATCTTAAAGGCAGCAAGGGAGAAACAGGAAGTAACATACAAGGGAGCCCCAATAAGGCTAACAGCTGACTTCTCAATGGAAACACTCCAAGCCAGAAGAGAATGGCAAGAAATACTCCAGGTAATGAGAACCAGAGGTCTGCAACCAAGGCTACTTTACCCAGCAAGCCTCTCAATCAAGATAGAAGGCCAAATAAGAAGCTTCCCAGACAAAAGAAGTCTAAAAGAATACACCTCCACCAAACCAGCTCTGCAAGAGATGCTAAAGCGACTGCTTTAAGGAAGGAAAAGAGAGAGAGGGAGGAACACAAGTACTTAAATGGCAATGAATAAGTACCTATCAATAATAACCTTAAACATAAATGGATTAAATGCTCCAATCAAAAGACATAGAATAGCTGAATGGATAAGAAAAAATGACCCACATATATGCTGACTACAAGAGACCCACCTCAAGATAAAAGACCTGCACAGGCTGAAAGTTAAGGGCTGGAAACAAATTTTCCAAGCAAACAGGAAGGAAAAAAATCTGGGGTAGCAATACTCATATCAGACAAAATAGACTTCCAAAAAAGGTCCATAAAGAGAGACCCAGAAGGTCACTTCATAATACTCAAGGGAAGAATCCACTAAGAAGACATAAATATTGTAAATATATATGCACCCAACATAGCAGCACCCAAATACATAAAGAAAATCTTAGAGGACTTCAAGAAAGATATGGACAGCAACACAATTATAGTGGGGGATTTTAACACCCCACTGTCAAAAATGGACAGATCTTCCAAAGAAAATATCAACAAACATACCGTGGCACTGCACAATACCCTAGATGAAATGGACTTAACTGATATATACAAAGCCCTTCATTCCAAAGAAGCTAAATACCCATTCTTTTCAAATGTACATGGAATATTTTCAAAGATAGACCACATGATAGGACACAAAACAAGCCTCAACAATTTCAAGAAAATTGAAATCATACCAAGCATTTTCTTGGATCACACGGGACTGAAACTATAAACCAAACCCAAGGGAAAAAAAAATACTCAAAATCATGGAGATTAAATAGCATGCTATTAAACAATGAATGGGTCAAGAATGAAATTAGGGAAGAAATCAAAAAGTTTCTGGAAACAAATGAAAATGAACTCACAACAACCCAAAACTTATGGGACACGGCCAAGGCAGTCCTGAGAGAGAAGTTCATAGTGATACAGGTATACCTAAAAAAGATAGAAATATTTCAAACAAACAACCTAACCCTATGTCTACAAAAACTCGAGGAACAACAACAAAGACAGACCAGAGCAAGCAGAAGGAAGGAAATAACCAAGATCAGAGCAGAATTAAATGGCATACAGAATAAAAGCACAATTCTAAGGATCAAAGAATCCAGGAGGTGGTTTTTTGAAATGATAAACAAAATTGACAAGCCTTTAAGCAAGCTCAACAAGAAAAAAAGAGAGAAGACCCAAATAAACACAATCAGAAATGAAAGAGGAGAGATTACAACAGATACCACAGAAATACAAAGGATTGTAAGAAATTACTATAGAGAATTCTTTGCCAAGATATTTGAAAACCTAGGTGAAATGGACAAATTTCTAGAAAAATATAATCTTACAAACCTCAATGAAGAAGAAGCAGAAAGCCTGACAGTCCAATAACAGCAGATGAAACTGAAGAAGTAATCAAAAAACTCCTGACACACAAAAGT
Organism: Phyllostomus hastatus; assembly: GCF_019186645.2. Classification (NCBI taxonomy): domain Eukaryota; kingdom Metazoa; phylum Chordata; class Mammalia; order Chiroptera; family Phyllostomidae; genus Phyllostomus; species Phyllostomus hastatus. The sequence continues at coordinate 10,495,597 of NW_025333984.1, read as the reverse complement.
CCAGGTCCAGATGGTTTCACAGGAGAATTCTACAAAGCATTTAAGGAAGAGCTAACCCCTATCCTTCACAGACTATTCCAAAAAATCCAAAAAGATGGGAGTTTCCCAAACTCTTTTTATGAGGCCAACATCATCCTAATTCCAAAACCAGATAAAGACACAACAAAGAAAGAAAACTTCAGGCCACTATCACTGATGAACATTGACGCTAAAATCCTCAACAAAATACTGGCAAACCACATCCAACAATACATTAAAAAGATCATACACTATGACCAAGTAGGATTTATTCCAGGGATGCAAGGATGGTACAATATTCGCAAATCAGTAAATATAATACATCACATAAACAAAAATAAAGACAAAAAACACATGATCATATCAATAGATGCAGAAAAATCATTTGATAAGGTACAGCACCCATTTATGATAAAACACTCAGCAAAGTGGGAATAGAGGGAGCATTCCTCAACATAATAAAGGCCATATATGAGAGACCTACAGCCAACATCATACTCAATGGGCAAAAATTAAAATCTTTTCCACTAAGATCAGGAACAAGACAAGGCTGTCCACTTTCACCAGTTCAATATAGTACTGGAAGTTTTAGCCACAGTAATCAGACAAGAAAAAGAAATAAAAGGCATCCAAATCAGAAAGGGGGAAACAAAAATGTCATTATTTGCAGATGACATGATAGTGTACATAGAAAATCCTATAGACTCCACCAAAAAACTGCTTGACCTAATAAATGAATTTGGCAAAAAAAAAAGCAGGATACAAAATCAATATCCAGAAATCAAAGGCATTTCTGTACACCAACAATGAAACAGCAGAAGCAGAAATCAAGAAAAAAAAATCCCATTTCAAATAGCAAAAGGAAAAATAAAATACCTAGGAATAAACCTAACCAAAGAGGTAAAAGACCTGTATTCAGAAAACTACATAACACTCAGGAAAGAAATCAAGGAAGACACAAACAAATGGAAACATATTCCGTGTTCATGGATTGGAAGAATTCATGGATGAATTCAAGGATTATTGGATGATTAATATCATCAAAATGTCCATACTACCCAAAGCAATTTACACATTCAGTGCAATCCCTATTAAAGTACCAATGGCATATTTCACAGACATACAACAAACACTTCAAAAATTTATATGGAACCATAAACGACCCCTAATAGCTGTTGCAATTTTGAGAAAGAAGAGTAAAGTAGAAAGGATCACAATACCTGACACTAAACTATACTACAAGGCCACTGTAATCAAAACAGCCTGGTACTGGCATAAAAACAGGCTCATAGACCAATGGAACAGAACAGAGAGCCCAGAAATAAACCCAAGTCTCTACAGTCAATTAATATTTAGTGAAGGAGGCAGCAACGTAAAATGGAGTAAGAATAGCCTCTTCAACAAATGGTGTTGGGAGAACTGGACAACTACATGCAAAAACATGAAACTAGAGCACCAACTTACACCTTATACAAAAATAAATTCGAGGTGGATAAAAGACTTAAATATAAACCGTGACACCATTAAAGTCCTAGAGGAGAACGTAGGTAGGAAAATCTCAGATATTTCACGCAGAAACATTTTTACTGACTTGTCCCCTAGAGCAAGGGACATAAAGGAAAGAATAAACAAATGGGATCTCATCAAAATAAAAAGCTTCTGCACAGCTAAAGAAAACAGTATCAAAATAAAAAGAGAAGCAACTGTATGGGAAAACATATTTACCAATGATACCTCAAACAAGGGTTTAATCTCCAAAATATATAAAGAACTTACACAACTCCGCTCTAAGAAGAGAAGCAACCCAATTAAAAAATGGGCAAAGGACTTGAACAGACACTTCTCCAAGGAGGACATACAGAGGATCCAAAGACACATGAAATGATGTGTAATATCACTAGCTTTCAGAGAGATGCAAATTAAAACCACAATGAGATACCACTTCACACCAGTCAGAATGGCCATCATAAACAAAGCAACAAACAACAAGTGTTGGAGAGGTTGTGGAGAACAAGGAACCGTAATGCACTGTTGGTGGGACTGCAGACTGGTCCAACCACTATGAAAAACAGTATGGAACTTCCTCAGAAAACTAAAAATGGATCTGCCTTTTGACCCAGCAATTCCACTGCAGGGACTATATCCTAAGAACCCTAAAACACAAATACAAAAGAACCTATGTACCCCAATGTTCATAGAAGCACAATTTACAATAGCCAAGTGCTAGAAGCAACTTAAGTAAATGAATCGATAAAAATACCGTGGTACTTTACACAATGGAATACTACACTGGAAAGAGAAAGAAGGAGCTCCTACCCTTTGTAACAGCATGGATGGAGCAGGAAAGCATTATGCTAAACGAAATAAGCCAGGCAGTGAAAGACAAATACCATATGATCTCACCTTTAACAGGAACCTAAACAACAAAACAAAGAAACAAGCAAAATATGGTCAAAGACACTGAAATAGAGGACAGGCTGACAGCGACCAGAGGGGAGAGAAGAGGCAATTTCAAGGGAGATTGGGAAGAGTTTACAGGATCAAATTTAAAGGACAGATGGACAAAAGCTAGGGGGAGGATGGTAATGGGAGGGAAGTGGGGAGGGATGGGTGGGTGGGCTGGAATGGGAGTAAAGGGCAGAAAACTGTAGTTGAACAATGATTAAAAAAAAGAGAGAGAGATGTTCTTACAAATTCAGTGAGCATCCTGTTGTACCCCAGTGGAACAGCACAGCAACAGCTGATTTCCTAGCATTTTAACCCTCCAAGATCTCTCTGTCAGCCAGAACTCCTGCACAGGTACAGCACTTGGGGACCTGAGGTTCTACCTCATGGCCCAGGAACCCTTCAGCGCCTTGAGTTACCTCCTTAAATTACCAAAAAAAAGATAAAATTGCTCTCAGCCTGATGTAACATTATTAATTATATTTTACTTTATATTCACTTTTTGAAAATCAGAAATCCCTGAAAGGTCAATAGGGAAGCACTCTATTTATTAATAACTAGAATATTTGCAAAATCAAGGCACCTCTTTCCCAACTGCATAAAAGAAATTCTGCATTTGTGGGCATTTGTAACATCGTCTCAAAACCAGAGGAAAAGAACCAAATGGAGATCAGTAGCTCTCACTTCACAAACAAATGGCATACCTCCAAAAAGGGTTCCCAGGGAAAACAAACTATCACTACCTTGATTATCAGTCACAGCCGCACTCCTGAGTCTATCTTGAAAAGAAACCACAAAGTTTTGAACACCCAAACCAAAACAGATCATGGAGATGTTTCTTCTTTCCACTGTATTCTTATTTTATTTCTTGTTCAGCTGTTGCCCCCAAACTGTACAGAAAATATTTCATCTTTGTTTATGATGCTTTGGGGTTTGGCTATTGAACCAGATCTATGGCAGAAAGCCAAATTAAATATAGTAACTTTTTAAAATTAAAAGTAAGACAGCTGCAGACTAATCAAAATTCACAGGTAATTGACAGCTCTAATTAACAAAATCTTTTGATAATCTGCTTAGCCTAAATTTGAAAAATGTTGAAATAACCCATTTAGTTCGGTCTACTTCTGGAAAATTTTCTGACATATTTGGTTTTATGTCACTGCCTTAAAAATATCATTGAATCTTTGTTTGGAATGTGAAGCTCTTGCAGAGCTTTGGAGTTATCATTTTATACATCTCTTCTCCATGTCCAGAGGGGAATAAAGATAGATCCAACTACAACATAGACTGAACTCAAGACACAGCTTTCATGAAATCTCCAATTTCCAAGGTTTATTGTCATTTTCCCTTTTAAATCAAGGGCATTGGAAGAGGGCAATCCTGTTAATTGAGGGTCATGGTTAATCAAAGTTTAATGTCATAATACTTTCAACTTTTCCATACATTTTCACACCTGGATCTCATTTTATCCTCATTACACTCTTAAGAGGAAGATTCCACATTTTATAAACTAAGGCCTAGAAATGCCAAGGGGGTTGCCAAGGCTGAGATTAGTTTATCAAGTGTCTGGGGACTCAGTGTGATGTTCCTTTCAGCACATAACACTGTGACATCTATGTCAATTGCAGTTTCACTTTATTTGTGTTGATTTCCTCCCAAGCAGGCCACACTGGGCTCAGATAATCTCACTACAGTAAGAGAAATATCTGAATATAAGCTCAACTTTTGTAGCACCCAGAAGAGCTTAGGTGAAAGTCATTGCTAAGATAATAACAGTTGCCATAATAATGGTGTCCTGCAGCACCCCAGTTGAGAGCTATTTATTTTGCATATGATCTTGGTATACTAAATGCACATTTGCATTCTTGTATTGAGAACACTTCATATGTCTGTGGCATCACTGTCGGTGAGGATATATTTTCCTTGTAAATGTTTTGGTTTCTTCAGAAACACACTGCCAGACTTTGGAGTGACCAGAGGCTAATATTTGAAAAGAAGGAAAAATGTGTTATCTGAGATCATTTGTATGTCCTTTACGTAATACAAATAAATCATCTCTACTGGTCTTTCTAGTAATCTTACAAAGTTTGTAGAGCAGGATGTCATGCCCCCATTTTACAGGAGTTTCTCCTAAGGTTCAGCTCAGTTATGGCTGCATATACCTTTCCTATCTGGTGCTCTCCAAATCTCACTTTTCATCAGAATGCACTGGGAGGTTTTTACAAACACAACTTTCCCAGCTTTATTCCAGACATACTGAATCAGAATTTCCAGGGATGAGACTCACTATGGAGATATATATAAAAAAATTGTCTGCCCTTATCAACGTCATGAAATTATCAACACCAACTGATATTTTAATTTTACTACTGAAAATGAATGATATTTTATTTTTATTACTGAAAACAAAAGATACTAGAGAATGGAAGCTGCTTAAAGCAACAATTTCCTGATCATCCTCTGTAATCAGCATCATATTTCTTGTTGGAGGTGGAGTGGAAATGGGGACACACAGATACTGAGGACCCAGACTTTGGCCTTGGAGGCCTTATAGGGAAGTTTGTTGCTAAGTGAATGGTTCGCAAACTCCAGCACACATCATAATTATATGAAGGGCTTGTTAAAACACCAATTTCTGGACACCAGCCCCAGAATTTCTGCTTCAATAGGTCTAGAGGTAGAGACTGAGAACTTGTATTTCTAAGAAGTTCCCATGTGATGCCAATGCTGCTAGTCCAAGGACCACACTTTGAGAACCAATAGCCTAGACATTATTTTAAATCTTATGGCTGTCTTAGGGTTTAAAAGAAATATTTCAGAATATGTGTGTGAAAAAATAAAAAAAAATAAAAAAATAAAAAAGAAAACAAAATCACCTGAAGCGATCTATTGCTCTTCTGGTCTTCTCATCTTTCCCTTCACCTGCCCAAACAGGGCCATATGTCTATGCACCTCAGTCATAGAAAGAAATCTTTCTGACCTCTGAAAATCAATCTCATTTTCTTACTACAAATGCACTGGCTGGCACCATTTGAAATGGAAACCTTTGTCCTTCATGGCCTGCTTTCTCTAGAAATAGAAAACCCTTCTGCTTTGGAGTCCAAAAAGAGGCAGCAGAGAGAATGGTCTCCCTCCCCACAAGCAGTGCTTCTCATCTGATCCCCAAATGAACAGGGGAAGAATCACCTGGAATATTTTTTTAAGAATTGAAATTACAGGACACACTTCAGACCTAGTTAATCAGAATTTCCAGAAGTGAGGCCTGGGGATATGTGCCTCAAGTTATAGTGTTTCTGCTGCCCACTAAATTTGGAAAATCACTAGAAAAAGGACCTAATAACCAACATTAGGTTTGCACAAGGACCCTAAGGAAAATCTCACTTCTTTTAACTGACTACCAACTTCCTCTTTTCCTGAATCTACATGTCCCATAAGAAACCCCATGGGATTAAGAGACATTAGCTTCCTTCCTCTTTCACATTTCCACATACCCCCTGCCCCCAACCCATATAAATCTGCCTGGGATATCTCTCAGGTTGCTAAAGCACACACACCTAAATCCCTGACAATTCCACCCATGAGAAAAAGACTTGTAGTTTTCCAAGATATTTGTATTTTTGTTTATACCCTCTCTTTTTAAAATTTTAATAACTCTCATTTCTTTTTGAGACATTCTGGAGATGTTTTAAAGTCATTTTAAATTTCATACTGATTTTAGTCATTTTAATGTTCTGAGAAAAGTCACAGTTTATATTAAAATGATGTATTAAGATATGAGAGGGGGAAGAAAGATAAAGGGAGGGAGAGAGAAATTAGGAAAATAACTGAGAGCAACATAATTAGAAAGATAGTCAGACACAAAGTTTGGAACTCTCCTACATCACTGAAATACTGTCAATAGTGTCAGCTCATTACTTGGTATGCTGGCACGCTCTTCTTGCCATCTTTGTAGAGTAGAGAAGACTTCCTTTGACTTGCATTGGCTGCTGTATATCTGTCAGTTTTTTTTGCTTTTTAGTTCACTGCTGAGTTAGAGCAGGTATATGCTTTCTGTCTCGAGCTAGTCACTTGAGTTTGTTTTTCCTTTATAGTCTTCTAAGCACATTTTCACACACAATAGATTAACTAATGAAGGTCACAAAACACCATGGGGGCATAAGTTGCTAGGACACAGAGACACAGACTCAAATAAGTGGGTCCCTGATGGGAGGGGGTACCCACCACATGCCATTCATCAATGCTCAGTTTTAACAAGCTAGTAAATTCTGTTTCTCTTGATCTCTGCTCAAGAAGTATATATGTGTGTGTGTTTAAGAGAATGTATAGCTTTAAAAAATGTATTTGCATTAGACATCATAATCATGTTCTCAATTTATTCAGCACAGTAACTTTTATAATTCTTTTTTATTTTTTAATTTTTAAATATATTTTATTGATTATGCTATTACAGTTGTCCTATTTCCCCCCTTCACTCCCCTCCACCCTGCACACCCTCTCCCATCTACTTCCCCCCCTTTAGTTTATGTCCATGTGTCATACTTATAAGTTCTTTAGCTTCTACATTTCTCATACTATTCTTACCCTCCCCTGTCTATTTTCTACCTACAATCTATGCTACTTATTCTCTGTACCCTTTCCCCCTCTCTCCTCCTCCCACTGCCCTGTTGATAACCCTCCATGTGATCTCCATTTCTGTGGTTCTGTTCCTGTTCCAGTTGTTTGCTTAGTTTCTTTTGGTTTTGCTTTAGGTGTGGTTGTTAATAATTGTGAGTTTGCTGTCCTTTTATTATACATGTTTTTTTTAATCCTCTTTTCTTAGATAAGTCCCTTTAACATTGCATATAATAAGGGCTTGGTGATGATGAACCCCTTTAACTTGACTTTATCTGAGAAGCACTTTATCTGCCCTTCCATTTTAAATGAAAGCTTTGCTGGATAGAGTAATCTGGGATATAGGTCCTTGCCTTTCAGACTTGGAACACTTCTTTCCAGCCCCTTCTTGTCTGTAAAGTCTCTTTTGAGAAATCAGCTGACAGTCTGATGGGAACTCCTTTGTAGGTTACTGTCCCCTTATCTCTCACTGCTTCTAGGATTCTCTCCTTCATTTTTACCTTGGCTAATGTAATTATGATGTGCCTTGTTGTGTTTCTTCTTGGGTCCAACTTCTTTGGGACTCTTGGAGCTTCCTGGACTTCCTGGAAGTCTATTTCCTTTGCCAGAATGGGGAAGTTCTCCTTTATTATTTGTTCAAATAAGTTTTTCACTTGTTCTTCTTCCTCTTCCCCTTCTGGTACCCCTATAATTTGGATGTTGGAATGTTTGAAGATGTTCTGGAGGTTCCTAAGCTTCTCCTCATTTTTTTGAATTCTTATTTCTCCATTCTTTCCTGTTTGGTTGTTTCTTTCTTCCTTCTGGTCCACTCTATTGTTTTGAGTCCCAGTTTCCTTCCCTTCACTATTGGTTCCCTGTGCATTTTCCTTCATTTTTTTATGGTAACCTGCATTTGTTCATCTAATTTGTGACCAAAATCAACCAATTTTGTGAGCTTCCCGATCACCAGTGTTTTGAACTGTGCATCTGATAGGTTAGCTATCTCTTGGCCGCTCAAAAGGATGAGTGCTAGGGCACTGATTTGTTCTGTTTGAGCCATCTCTCTCTCTCTCTCTCTCTCTCTCTCTCTCTCTCTCTCTCTCTCTCTCTTTTTTTTTGGTCTGGTTGCTCCTGTTATGGTGAGGGGCAGAGCCTTAGGTGTTTACCAGGGCTGGGCACCCCAGTTGCTAGATTGTGACGTTGTATGTGAGGGCAGGGTCGAGAGGGAACAATGGTGGTAGCTCCGTTCTCTGTGGAACCTCAGTCCCTTCCCTGGGATCCTGGGTTGCGTGCTCTGCCCTGCTCCACAATCGCTGCCTCACTGGGTCTGCCAGCTGCTGCTTGCATACTCAGGGTCCACCTGCTGCCATCTTGTGTGCCCCAGATGCCTTATGCACCCCTGGTTGCCTTATGCGCCCAATTCTCCCTGTTCTCCACGCCTTGACCCCATGCCCGGGTGCTCGTCTTCACCCCTCCTACTGGTCTAGATGAACGGGTCTATTTCAACTTCTTGGCTGTCCGACTTCCATTCAGATAAATTTTCTGTCAGTTCTGAGTGTTATTCTGCCTCTAAATTGTTGTTCCAATGTTGGTTGTGTGTGGAGGTACCGTGCGTCCTCCTATGCCTCCATCTTGGCCGGAAGTCCCCCAACTTTTATAATTCTTTAGAGGATCATATCCACCGCTCTTTTTTGTTTTACTTTTCAGAATCATGCAAATGTTACTGACAACTAAATAAAATCTGTTAAAGGAAGAAAAAGTCATCTGCAAATTAGTTCCAAATGGAGCCAGACATTTTGAAGGTGACCACTTGTAAGGTGGGGTCAGTGTACACCCAAAATCTTCCTCTGGCCCAAAATGTATCATTTGATGTTCCTGTAACAGCTATTAACACCCAATTGTTGGACTGGGAGGAGCTACCCTTTAAGTCTAACACATTGGAGAACTGTGTTTTAAGTTAAAAGCTTCAACACACAGGCATCTATTCACTTAGCTTGTATCACTTTGCAAGACCCTGAGAAAACAGGACACAGACTAAGTTAAACTTTGGTTTTATTGATTGTAGTAGATTTAGGTCAGGAAAGACCTGAAGCTAGGCCACACTGGTATAGAAACCTGACTTGGGCAAAGTGACCTAGTGAGGTGCACTGAAGAGCCAGGAACCTACTTTAACATTCTGGAAGCTTGGTGTTAGGGAGATATGTATCTATTAGGTGCACATTAAGCTGCAAGTAACAAAATCCTGACTATCAGTGGTTTAAACAAATAAGTATTTTTTAAATGTATAAACAAACAGAAGCCTCCAAGTAGGTAGTTGTAGGTGTTGGTTCCACTGTTCAAGAATGCCATCAAAGACCTAAGCTCTTCCTTTCTGCCTCACCAGCCTTAGCATACTGACTTTTACCCTCACGGTTGTTGTCTCATCACCACAAGTTGGCTGTGACATCAGTGCTCTTAAGAGACTGGAAGATAAGGAAGTGCAGTACCAACCACATCTATCACCTTTTATAAGGAAAACAAAATGTTTTCCAGAAATCCCCAAAAGAGTCCCATTTAAATCTCCTTGGGTAAGGAGATTTAAATTAAATCTTAAATTAAAAGCATACTACATGTCCCACCTACTCCACACCAGTTACAAGGATGGGAGTATTAAACTGGGCATATTGCCACCTTAAACAAAACTAGGATTATTCTAGGAAAGAAGAGGGAAATTGATCTTAGGTAGACAATAAGCAGTGCCAGCCAAAAACCAAAGGAAAGTTTGGCAACTCTCATTCAGTTAAACCAGTACACACTGGGCACCTACTAGGTGCCAAACATTGTGCCATGTGCTTTTATATGTGACTCTTGCCTCAGGCTCTCCAGAATTCAAAGAATGGAGCTTCTTCAGAGGGGTAAATTACAAAAACTAACTTCTGACTTTATGTCAAGTTTTATTTTGTTTCTAGCCACCAAGCCACAGTAAGCTTTGAGAATGTAATGCCATCTAACCTTTCACATAGACACTTTGGGGGCATAGACTCAAACATCAGCTAACCCTCTCCAGATATGGACTTTTACAAAGAAAGGCCTTTGGATTTTAGTTAAAGGGGTCATTTTTTAAAACCATGCATCAGTTATTTTATGCATGCAAATCCCTTTCTTCATTTAAATTGGATTTCTGCCTGGATGTACTACAAATTGCTTTTTTGAAGATAAACTGCAGAACAGGTTCCAGCTATGGACAGCAGTACAATGGCACAGGCACCTTAGGTGCCAGCTAACCTACCCATAGTCTCCAATCTCGTTCTACTTGCTGACTGGTCAGTACAAAAGACTTCTTATAACCTGAAAACAAGCTCTGAAGACCTCTGCCCCTCAAAAAAAAAACAAAGGTAAAATGATTAAGAGCTCTAGAATGATTTTTATTAAGGGTTTGTTCCTAGAGATTCTCTCTCTAAGGAAAGATGAATAAATAGCTCCCAGGAAAGAACAGATTTTGGCTACTTTGATGTGAATGGGACCAATGAGATGAATCCCTGCAGTTCACAACCCAAGCTCAGTAACAATTTGTTTTTAGTAAATGCAAAATGGAAAGGACACTGTGGAAGTGTGAGAGTGGCCAGTAAGATCACATTGCATGGACTCTTCAAAATCAATCTGTGTACAGGCTGGCCAAACTACCTATAGGATGTGACTTGAGAAAAAAAATCTTGCCTACAGATTTCGTTTTCCTTGACCTATCAGGGTGAAAATTCCTTTAATGTTGTTTCTTTAGGGCCTTCTGGTGACAGATGCATTCCATTCCCAAAGAATGATGATTAGTTTATCTGGTTGGCCCATTGTTACCCAGATAAGATCAGGGCCCCAAAGGTATGATACATGAAAGTGGTACTTTTTTTGAGAGATAGAAAAGGATTGGTTTGTAGTTTAGGGCCCAGGTAGAATTTAGTAATGTATTCTAAGAAGAAGTCCAGGATGGGCCAAGAAGAGCAGGTGGCCACTGGACTCCTGGAGAGAGAGGGTGCTGAGAGAGGAACAGGAATGCAGCAGAGCCCTGGAATGAGTCATACAATCATGACACATGTTCTTCAAAAGCTTCTGTTGGAATCAAGAGGTATATCTGGACTGGGGTATTTACACCATTTCTTTTGTATCCTTTATTTTTTTAAAATTTTAGTTATTTTTAGACAGAGGGGAAGAAAGGGAAAAAGAGAGGGAGAAAAACATTAATATGTGCTTGTATCTCATGTGCCCCCCCCCATCAGGGACCTAGCCCACAACTCAAGCATGTGCCCTGACTGGAGATCGAAGTAGTGACCCTTTGGTTCACCTCTGGTGCTCACCACTGACCCACATCAGCCAGGGCCTATTTTTTTTTTAAGTAGAGTTTGTTGATTATGCTATTACAGGTGTCCCATTTTTTCTCCCTTTATTCCTCTCTACCTTGTACCCCCCTCCCACCAGCACCCCCCTCTCAGGTCATGTCCATGGGTTGTGCATATAAGTTCTTTGGCTTGCATATTTCTTATACTATTCTTAACATCCCCCTGTCTATTTTGTACCTACCATTTATACTTCTTATTCCCTGTACCTTTTCCCACATTTTCCTCCTCCCCCTCTCTGCTGATAACCCTCCATGTCATCTCCATTTCTGTGATTCTGTTTCTGTTCTAGTTGTTTGCTTAGTTTCTTTTTGTTTTGTTTTTTAGGTTTAGTTGTTCATAGTTGTGAGTTTGTTGTCATTTTATTGTTCCTATTTTTTATTTTCTATTTCTTAGATAAGCCCCTTTAACATTTCATATAATAAGGGCTTGGTGATGATGAACTCCTTTAACTTGACCTTATCTGGGAAGCACTTTATCTGCCCTTCCATTCTAAATGATGGCTTTGCTGGATAGAGCAATCTTGGATGTAGGTCCTTGCCTTTCATGACTTTGAATACTTTTCAGCCCCTTCTTGCCTGTAAGGTTTCTTTTGAGAAATCAGCTGATAGTCTTATGGGAACTCCATTGTAAGTAATTGTCTCCTTTTCTCTTGCTACTATTAAGATTCTTTTCTTATCTTTAATCTTGGGTCATGTAATTTTGATGTGTCTTGGTGTGTGCTTCCTTGAGACCAACTTTTTTGGGACTCTCTGAGCTTTCTGGACTTCCTGGAAGTCTATTTCCTTTGCCAGATTGGGGAAGTATTTCTTCATTATTTTTTCAAGTAAGTTTTCCATTTCTTGCTCTTCCTCTTCTCCTTCTATCACCCCTATAATTTGGATATTGGAAAATTTAAAGTTGTCCCAGGGGTTCCTAAGCCTCTCCTCATGTTTTTGAATTCTTGTTTGTTCATTCTCTTTTGGTTGGATGTTTATTTATTCCTTCTGCTGCAAATCACTGATTTGAGTCCCAGGTTTCTTCCCTTCACTCTTGATTCCTGGCATATTTTTCTTTATTTCACTTTGCATAGCCTTCACTTTTTCCTCTGTTTTGTGACCATACTCAACCATTTCTGTAAGCATCCTGATTACCAGTGTTTTGAACTCTGCATCTGATAGGTTGGCTAGCTTTTCATCACTTCATTCTATTTTTGGAGTTTTGATCTGTTCTTTCATTTGCACCATATTTCTTTGTCTCGGCACACCTGTTACATTATAAGGGGCAGAGCCTTAGGTATTCACCAGGGCAGGACAACCCACTTTATTGCATTTTGGTGCCATATGTGGGAGAGGGGTCAGAGAGGGAACAATGCTGCTTTCTTGGATATCCACCAGCTTTCAGTCACTTTCCTTTCTACCCACAAGCAAATTGGGCCCTTCTGGTGTTGATTCCCAGGTGGGTGGGTTTGTATACATCCTAGGACCCTGCGGGTCTCCCCAATGAACTTTCCTGTGAACCTGGGAGTTTCTCCCACCACAAATTTTTACAGCCAAAGGTTTTGATCCTTTCTTTTCCCACACTGGAACCCTGGGTTGCACAGTCTGTCTTGCTCCCTAGTTGTTCCTCCCAGTTTATCAACATGCAAATGTTGGATGGCCAGCTGCTGCCTGACCCACCCAGTCCTACAGTCACTGCCTTACCACATGTCCTCTCCTCCTCAGCTTCTTGTCTGTACCCCTCCTACCAGTCTGAATGATTGTTTCTTCTTTAACTCCTTGGTTGTCATACTTTCATACAGTTCAATATTCTGGCAGTTCTGATTAATTTTTGTTTTTAAATTTGTTGTTGTCTGTCTTTTGGTTGTGCAAGGAGGGTCAGTGTATCTGCCTATGCCTACATCTTGGCCAAAAGTCCTAGACCATTTCTCACATGAAGCAGAGGGTAGTAAAGTGGCTAGTGCAGTGTCTTAAAGACACTTATAGAATATATCTAATAAATCCTAACCATAAAAGATTGCATGAGAAAGTTTGAGGAGGAGGATGTGGCTGATAAAAAGACAGAACTTCAATGGAATAAATAAAAGTATTTGTTTCTACTCTGCCACCCAGTGCATCCCTGTGCTTTTGCTTGCCCATACCTGATATTAATCTACCCAACATAACATCTTTATGGATAAGAGACATTGGAGCTGGTGAATGGGGAGGCTGGTAATAACTTGTGGAGCAGGATAAATAGAACAAACAGGGAAAGCACACAGGAAGAATGAACAGAGCAATTGAATGCAGAAGAAAGAGAGGGAAGGGGTATCAAGAGATAAAGAAAAAAACAGAAAGAACAGACATTAAGTATTAAAATAATAATAACAGTAATAATAATAGCCAATACTTATATATAAGTTCCAGTATGTGACAAGTGCTATTAGAAGCATTTAATATACATTAACTCATTTAATGTTCACAATAATCTTATGAAGTAGGTTTATTATTATTATCCCATTTTCAGACTAAGAAATGGAGGCATAAAGTTAAATTTTCATATTTATAAAATAGAGACAAGTAATGAAGAAAGAGACTTAATTGTGATATTATTTTATATCTAGACTTTTAAGTTACTTAAGCCACTAATACTGCAGTTTAAGCCAGTCTAAGTCAAGTTTATAACCTGACTTAAGGACTCCTTGCATCCAAAGTGCCCTTACTAATATTTTTTAAATAAAAAAACATCTATTGGCTATTTATCAGGACAAGACACTGGATTAAGTACATTATATACATTATTTTATTTAATCCTAACAACCCAATGGGTTACACACTGCTATTATTATCCCTATTTTGAAAATGAAGAAATGGAACCACATAGAGGTTAAATAACTTGTCCAGAGTCATGCAGCTAATAGGTGGCAGAGCTGGGAGATAAATTCCAGCAGTCTGATTCCAGACTCTGTGCTTGTTAACAACTTTCTTAATCTTTAGTATATAGACAAATAGAAGATATGAATGTCACTAGTCAGCAGTGAATGGCAAAAACTGAAGGCAAATGATTTTCAAGAGTCCCTTTTAATGAGTAACCTGATAAAGTTATTGCTACCCTTTCATATTAAGAAATTAGTTGCTACACAAATCAGCATCTGTCTGAAGGCTCTTTAATCTTGGGAAGCCATTATTTGTGATACCTTTCATCCCTGAGTCTCTGCTGAAGAGTCACTTACCACTAATGAAATTAGCTCTAGGATTTCCTGTGCCCAAAGAGACACCCTTCTAAACAGGAAAAGGGAGAAGGCATGAAAGCATACAGGGTGGGGCAAAAGTAAGTTTGCAGTTGTGAGTATGTGAAACACAGGGTTTATTCTTATATTATCATTTATTAATTATTATATTATTTTCCATACAAAAAACTGTAAACCTATTTTTGCCCCATCTTGCATATCTCTATAGCTATGGCTGGGAATACTTCCTAAGACAGGAAACCAGTAGCATCACACCCTGGGAAGCACCATACTAAGGTTCATGAGCCAGCATCAGTTGAGAAAAGCTCTCTTCTGTTCTTACATTCCTGTAGCTTCTCCTTATAATGGAGTTTTGTATCAGCCTTAGAGCTTTCCATCATTCCCTGTGAGCATTCCTTCTTCAAGCTTCATACAATTAATTTTTGTAGCTTCACTACAAAACAAGGAATTGTGTGTATGCTTTTAGTGTTTTTGTTGTTTTATTTTTAATGTTCATGAAAGCCTGTCTTCTGGAATTGGCCAAACAATGGTAGTCTATCCAACTAGGATTCAAACAGTTAAAGGTTATGAATGGCTTTCACTGTTTTTTTACAACTATTAGGAAGCTTCCTCAATAATCCCCGGTTGATGTATATCTCGGTATCTATTTCTGCATAGACACCATAAAATGCTATGTTAAATACTTTTATACTAAAAGCAAAATCAGAACTTAATCTTCAATTAAAAGGCAAAAAATTTTTTTAAAAAGCAAACAATTTTTATAAGCCTTTGGGAATGGGCCTTGCTTTCCATTCATTAAATGTCTTTAAATGTTTGCTAGTTCTTAGAGGTTGAATGATTAAAAAGATAGGAGATATGTGAATTTTAAAAAATCAATCACTGCTTGTAGCTCTATTCCAAAATATATGCTGCATGACACGGTAGATATTCTCCATCAGACTAGTTAAACAAGCATTCTGCATATTTTATAATTATGTGCACTGCCAACAGAGTGCAGTTGGATTTATTGTACATTTGAGTCCCCGGAATCAGAGTCATGCCTTATAGCACCTATCATAACAAATGGCATAGAAGCATTCTTTATATCACAGGATGCTGAGTTGGATATTTAAATACCATACCCAGGAAGTGTTCAGAGTTATGGTTACCTTGAAAGAGGGGCACTGTTCAAAGTACATTATAATTTAAGTGTCATGGTCCATAGCTGGAGCCAGATATTCATTGAGACCAAATTAGGATCTATAAGGAAGGAAACAAATCATTGTACCAATAAAACCCAAGTTGGCTAGGAGCAGATTGATCAGAAACTTTTTTAGTTCTTATTGGGTTTTTGGCACATCGGAATTTTTAGACATAAGAGATAAATTACACATACACAAAGCGCTCATATTACATATTTTTTCAACCAAGGACATATTGGTGGAAGCATAGAAGAGGGTTCAATCTCCTAAACTTGTTTCCTATCTCTATCTTTTAAAATGTTAGAATGTGTCACTAAGATAAATGATATGTGGGTAGAGACCCTTTCTCTAAAGTAATAGGTATTCTGTAAGTGGAGCAATATTTCTTCCACTTCTACCTTGAAATGAAGGAGAATGATCCTTAGTTTCCTATCATATATGTAGGAACTTTGAAGAATAATTTTTTATTTAAATGTGCACAAAATACTGGGTAATGCTACCTTCACTTTATATAGCACTTTTGTTTGTCAGCCTATCCTCCTCAGATAATGCCTTTGGTTCTGACTACTAAGACTGGTATGATTAACGGCACTTTGGCACGCTTGGAAAGGTGATGCAATTTATCCAAAGTCCCACAACTAGATCAGTATAGGGGACAGACTAGATTACAAGTCTTGTGACTTCCAGCCCAATGTTCTTACTACTGAAGCACTGTTTCTAGCCTGTGCCGCTGCTACTTAATTTACTTTGATAATAGTGTGTAAATAAATGTTTAGGATATTGTTTTCTTACCCTGTGCTCATGAATCAACTCATCCATCTCCCCCTGTCCCCATCTCCTACCCTACCTCCACAAAAAATTTGAAAGCCTGTATCTCCTGCTATTTATTCAAGAGGCTGAAATATTCATATCACTTAACTTGGATTTAAGATAAATTACACTGTGCTCCTATAGAAATTACTTTAACATAAATAATGACTACAATAATAAATAGTGGGATATAGTGTTAAGTACAATCAACAAATCTAAGTGATCTTAATTGACATTTCTCATTCTTGCATACAAATAAATAATTATATTACTTCCCTTTCAAATTTCAATTTGGACATGCAAAGTCCACTTAATTCACTAGAGCAGAAAATGAAAGCTTTTACCAAAGTTGACAATCCACATCTTCATATTGTCCATAGTAACTGTTAGTACAAAGCTTTGTATTAATAGGGTTTTTAATGAATACTTGTTAAATGCATGGCTGTTCATAACCAGTTTCAAATTTCCATGTTATTGCTTATTCTTTGAGAATAAAATGCAGGACCTAGGCTTGTCATTTGACCAACCAAACAAGTCATAAAAACTACACAGTGGTTTTCAGAGAAGTACTTTGATCTTAGTAAGAAGGCTTAATTCTCCCTAGTCAGGGACTATCAAGAGAAATAAAAGGACACTTCCAAGGAATATTTATTTGTCACTACATTGGGTGACAACATACTGTTTACAGGAAAGGATATTAAGGTGAATTAAAATGTATAATTCATCCAGTATGATATCCACCAGGAGTCATCTGTCATCCATTTATGAGAATCACATGCTTTACTGTTTAAACATTTCAAGGAAACAGGTATCTGGGAAGGCAGTGGGGGTGAAAGTCCCTCTTTTTCCCCTCAGATTTTCTCTGTGTTTCATGCTGTGCAGTTACTTATTTCAGCCACAGACTGTATTGGTCTAGTGCCATTCTTTGCGACAAGGCCATGTGCTTTAGCCTCACAATCTCAGCTACTCCACCCTGACTTCCATCTTCCATGCCCCAAGAGCATCCTGGATTGCTTCAGGTACTTCCTTTGTAGGGAGGACCTCCAACAACCCGAAAGTCTCCAGTTTTAGTGCTAAACCCCAGAATCCAATGAAGACATACCACGTGTCTGCCCTAGTTTCAGATTCCAAAATAACATTCAGCTATCTTTTTATAGTAAAATCTCAGTCAATTAATCAGTGTCTGATGGGTCACAATCTTCAAAGAGCCATAATTTCTACCCAGATTTTTTTAGAAGAGAAGGAAGTTATTTTTTTAAAGAGCAGGTGATATCTAACATTTAGTGAAAGTGACAATTTATTGGCCTGCACCAGGGTCAGTATACATTTGACAAACTGCTTCCATTTTCAACTCCTACAGTTCTAAACAATGGACATCTATGTTCAGAATGATGACCCCTGAGATACTGAAAGATCTTTGAGCACCAAATATATTCACTTCATTATGTTTATAGAGAAAAGAGTAGACTTACATGTTTTAGAGAGATATTTTCAGTAACATTTGAATAACACCAAGGACTTTCTGTTAGGCACTTAAGTACCTAGAAAGTTCCACACATGTTCTTGGAAGGCACTGTTCACCTCCCTTCAGTTCTCTGAGCTTTCCACATTCTGCTCTGGCCCTCAGTGTGTACATCCATAAAATAAAAAGATTAGATTAGATGATACCTGAAGTTCATTTCCATTCTGATGTTCTAGGATTATGTTATCTCTATCATCTCTTGCATGGCCTCTAGATTTTTGTCATTATGCATAATTATAGCAGTCCCTACCTCAGAGAAAAATATTTCCTCCAAGGCTCCCTCTCTCATTCAGTGTCTTTGAGGTACCAAAGGCCAGGGAGGCAGTCTCAGGACTATTAGTCCAAGTTGACTAAGAATAGACGTTTTCCTGATTCCATCTGTGAAAGGCTAGCAGAGTCCCTTTGATGATTGTCCTCAAGAGGGTTGATGAAGCTAACTCCCATGTATAATAAGAACAGAAGTCCATCTGACCAGCATAAGATTACTAAATAAGGAATTAAATGAAGAAAACTTTGTCAATTGCTTCTGAGAGGGTACACTGGCCTGGAGCTAGTTTGAAATTGTTTGTATTATTAATTGAAAGGCAAGAAGAGAATCTTGAAATAAATCAGATAAAATTAAATAAAGAGATGATATTACTGTCAATGATGCTGCAAGCAATCTTGGAATTTGTTGACAGTCTTATAAAAAATTCCATGTCTTCTTAAGATTTTCTCTGCCAACTCTCAGCATGTTCAAAATGCACTTCTGGTCCTCCCTCTTCCAAATGGTGATAATATAAAGCTTCAATGACAAAAAAGAAAACCTTGGAAGTGCTATAATGTTAAATATTTCTGAGGATATAACTCACCCTCAAAATAAATTTAGCACCTGCATACTTCCTCTCACAAGAAAAACCTGCTCTAAAAGCTCTCATGAGGCACAGTCACAAAACTTGAGACTTAGGCCTCTAAGAGTCTAAAAAAAATTTACTTTCAAATTAAGTTTATACCAGATGACCTGATTTTGAACCTACACCCACAAAAACACAAAGTAAATCTCTGCTGCCAATTCTGACTACTGGAGGGTAACTTGTTCCACTTACTAAAGGGTGTGATGCCAAGACCTAGGAACTAACAGAATGAAGAAAATAAAACAAGATCAAAAAATAAAATAAAAAGACTGCATGAGCACTATATTGTCTGTATAAGTTATATATTCCAACATATATTTTTTGAGTTCATATTAATATTTTATTTATTTTAATTATTCAAGTATAGTTGTCTAGGTTTATTTCTTTTATTTTAGTTGTTGTTCAAGTACAGTTTTCTGCCTTTTACTCCCATCCCACATATAGACTTTCTACATAGATCTTACTCTGTTAAAGATACTTCTTATGCCAAAAATAAACACTGAGACTTCTAAAAACTTGTCTTCTTTATTATCCTTGCTCAATTATAGGGTTTGGTCATCCACAATACCAATACTCCTTTTGAGTTTGACCTTTAGTATCCATTTTTCTTAATTATTTTTACTCCCAATATCTCATACATCCTCTATTTACTTTCCATTCATCTTTTAAAACTGACATCCACCTTCTCTGTACTAGGGAAAATTTGGCAGAGGGCAATTCCCCATGGGTGAATATTTTGTAAAGTCTAACAGATGAGCATGGAGAGAGTTGTGAGTACCAAATGCACCAGAGATATGTATATGTATAAGATAAATATAAAAGCACCAGGTCTTATATTTAAATTCACTCCCATATTATGCAAACATATATTCAATGATGAAGTATTTAAAAAAGAGTCAAAATTAAACACAAATAAATTTAACCCTATCCATTATTTGGTACTATTCACATCTTGGTTCCTTGTTCCTATAATCAAGAAGAGTTAATTTTAAAAAGCAACTAAATGAGATGGCTGGAGATAGGAGCCTCAGGGAAGCAGGAATGGTTAGACTAAATGGTCCATTGAGACCTCTATCACTCTGTTAGGAGTCATTGATGTTAATGCTCTTGGACCATTCTGTATGAATAAGGCAAATTGTAATAGATCCACAGATTGATCATTCAACAATCTGAGGCCTGTTTTGAAAGATGGAGCTTAATTTATTTTTTTATTCATCCCTTGGGTATGTGGATAATTCAAAGGCAAGTGCTAGACATATCTGTTGGGTATGTCTACCTAATTGACCAGTTTGATCTTTAATATTATACAGTTACTATTCTAGCCTTGTCTGAAGCTTTCCACTTCCCTTTATGTCGTCAAATCACAAATTGACCAGATATCATACATCAAATACAAGACTCAGAGATCAGAACAACTGACTTTTGTGGTTGTGTCTCAGACATACTCTTTTCTAGTAGGAAGAAGGGTAAACTAACATTTAGTGAACACCTACTATGTGTCAAACACTGTACTGAGAAATTTCACATATATCATCTAAAGCATGTTCTAGGTTAGGAGCAAAGTTGATCTATTCAGAGGATAGATGGTGGATGGACGAAGAGGAAGAGGAAAGTGTTATATCTAGGAATCAATAAATCCAACAACAAAACGGTATACAAAAAGTACCAGCAGAATACCACAAGAATTTGCCCTGGCTGATGTAGCTCAGTGAATTGAGTACCAGCCTGTGAAACAAAGGGTCGCTGGTTCAATTCCCAGTCAGGGCACATGCCTGGGTTGCTGGCCACATACTCAGCAGGAGGTACACAAAAGGCAACCACACATTAATGTGTGTCTCTCTTTCCTTCTCCTTCCTACCCCTACCTCTAAAAATCAATAAATAAAAATAAAAAAGAATACCAGAAGAATTTCCCTTCCATAAAGATAGCAATATCCTCAACCAGCTGAAGATAGGATATCAAGAGACTCAGAGAATGGTGCATGTCTTTACAAATGGTCACAACAGCATTTCTTCAACCTCTTGGCACTGCAGATTAGGGAATCTTGGGATTGGACCAATAAACACATTTGTGTACCCACCCTGCTGTGCCCACATATCTGCTACTTCTAGATAACCCCCTCTCTGCCCCTGGGGCACAGTCTGATCACACACCATTTCCTGAAAAGAATTATCCTGTGTCTTGCTCTGGGGGCTTTGGCAGAAGTTTGGAGAGGATATTTTGTGTGTCCTCTGGCATTCAAGTGGCAAGTTAATGCCCAAAGCATGGAGCCAGGGGAGATTTGTCCAAGTGTCTGACCTAGAAGAGCCATCACTTTACTTCTTTTCTAATTAGGATAATTAACCTCTCCTGCTCGTTCATTCTAGTCCAATCCAAAAAGCCTAAATTAAAATGGTACAGGGGACTGTCAGGCCCTAGGGACAGGAAATAGTTTATAAGCCTTTCATCTCCAATGTAGCCACCATTGAGGCAAAACCAGAATAAAATTCTCACAGTACCTTCACCCTTTAAAACAACCTTGGGATACCTTGAGGGCCAACTTCAGATTTTCATCAAGGTAAATATTCCATCAGTTTTACATAGAACTTGCTGACTAAATTGGGATTGGGATGTGTGGGGGAAGGCACATACTAATAGGATAGTATTTCTCTTTGAATTGTCATATTGATTTTATGGTTGGTTCAAGAAGAACAAAAAACTAGATGGCTTCAAGTTGGTAGAATTTGATGTGGGATTTTATTCTTTGGCAAAAACCACTGGAGGCAAAACTTATAGAGCATTTCAAAAACTGGAATCAAATAGTAGAATTTCATGTAGGACAGAGATACAACTGAGGGGTAACAATACTGCAGTTCTTCCTCTTGTAGTTTTAACTCCCCATTGTTCATATCTGAGCAGATTTGAGAGTTTCCCATCAGCTATCTACAGTCTCCATTCTGCTTAGGCAGACAGGACTGGGTACAGTCATTTGGATTTTTAGTTCCTCCTTACTACAGGATCCAGTCCAAGTTCTTCCCTACATGCAGCCCTGCATACCTGTATGGGGAGCCACTATACTCTATAGTTTCTTTGACAAGTGTTGTTTGGCTACAGTTCCTTATGAACCTCTATGGCTTATGGGAAAGGCAATACATCAGAGTAATATATATGGTTAGGCTGCCCATTTTGACTGAGTACTAAAGAGTTTCTTCCAGCCCAGAAATGTTAGAATTTTTCATGAGTCTGTCTTGACTGAAGCCTTGGAATATCCCCAGTAGCTTAACACCCTGACTTGCTACTCAGTATGTTGTAGAACCACCAGCATAAATAGCTCAGCATGTTGTCTAGAGGCTTGTCCTGGGCCTAGGTTGAGCAATTGAGTCACTCTCCATTTTGTCTGCTCATCCCCAGTGTAAAGTTCCCTCCTAGCCTTACACTGATCACTTCCTATCCATCTATGGAAGCCTGGTCTTTCCTTCCTTCTGAATCACCCACTGTGTTAACCAGACAAACTGTGTTAAGTGGTTCTCAGTAGATATATTGTAATGACCAGACTAGTGCTTCCTAAATTCTAAAGTACTATGAATTGCCTGGAGAGCTTGTTTAAATGCAGGGGAGGGGGGGTTCATTTAAGTCTGAGGTAGAACCTGACAGTCTGCATTTCTAATAAGCAGTATTGGTAATACTAATGTCACTGGTTCATGGACCATACTTTAATTAGCAAAAGTGTCTGGTACAGCATCTGCAGGATCTTCTTCTATAATTGATAAATTAATTCAGGGACCACACTTAAAGTAGCAAAACAACTCCATCTTTCTGAATGAGTTAAATACAGCTGCACTGCTCAGAATGAGAAATTGTGACACATCAACTTTTCTTAGCAATTCACAATAGTATCCTTTTATACGGAAGCTAAAACAATTCTTTAGTGTAACCAGAGTGTGGAGAGGGTATGGCAAATGTGGACCTTGGCATAGACTATCTTTCTTGGAATCTGAGTTACTTGAATAAGCCTTCCTGGGCACTTGCTGTGCTTCCTGAAGCCAATCATGCAGGCCAAACTCATTTTGAGTCCAGCCACTCCATTCATCGAATCCACTTTCACAGTGGCTCAGGATGGCTGCTGCTGCCACATCACTCATGCTGTGATATGCATTGGTGGGTAAGACAACGAAAGCAGCTACATCATCCAAGGCACAATCCATTTATTTCATGCTGGAAAAAAAAAAGCAATCTTCTATCCAAGTGGGGCCAGCTAAGCTGGGCAGTTGCCATACCTTTAAGGTTATAAAAAAATATGCCTTTTTCACTATCTTATCTCCTCAGTGGAGAGCAATGTACCCCTTAAGGAGGCCCCAGATGTCATTAGCACATCAGAGCTGTGTTGGACAAAGTATGCCTTTTCCCTTCTGTAGTACAAGGTGTATAACGTCTGGGGTTGTTAAAAGCATAAATTTGCTGGAGAAATTCACTGTCTTGTTTTCCTCTTACAATAATTCCTGAAACTTTTCTCTTTAACATTGCTGTTGATTGTGTTCTTTGATCAAAATAAACCTTACAGAAGATTTATATTTGGTTTAGAGGATGCGCTGTGGCATTAATATTTGCAGAGCTAAACATTGTAGATGGGAAGGTTTCCCTAGAAGATTCCAGACCATTATGATTATGTGGTTTTGATCCAAAATATAAACATGTTTTATGACATGGGGGGGGTTGTAAAACAGTGTTTTAAAATGCATTGGCTAATTTAAGATGGCTTTAAAAGTAGACCTATTTAGGAATTCATAATAGTCCCACACCTACACTTCCCAGGGGTGGCATGGAAACAAATATTGCTGAACAGACTCATTTCTTTAGTGAGGTCTCCAAACTAAAGAAATATTTGTCATTGTTTCCTTCTTGTCCACTGTCCCTGTCATCCTAAATTGTTTACTTAATTTTCCTGGAGAGCTTAATAAATACTTCCATCTGCACAGGATCCTTCAACTCCACCTTTCCTTCAAAATGATACATAAGACATAGCACATTGGCCAGGGAGATCACATTTTTAACTAAGAAGAACTGACTTAGCCATTTTAAGTTCTGTCACTAAATATGTTGCATAAATGAGCACAGAAGCTCTTTGGGCATGGTTGGCTAGTCCCTCCACTAACCCAATCATTATGATGACTAGCTACATCATCCTAATTTGATTCATTTTATTCAAATAAATTCCTAGCCAGTGTAGTTTCCCAGTAGTCCATGCCTATAGTAGTCATTTTAACTCTAAGCGACTCAGGGTTCTCACTTGGTAAACCTTCCAGATTCTAGATTGGTGAAGCACTCTTAAATTCAGCCATAGCCATACGGTTGCTTGTACTTTACAACTAGTTCGCTCAGTTGGGTATATCCTCTGGTTGAATTAAGCTAAGGCCATGACTTTGATGGCTGCCAGGGCCAATTAGCTTCCTTCTAGTCCATGGATCTAGGCTTTTTTCTTCATCTTTGCCTACCAGCCTTCTTAGTAATCTGTACCATTAGTGGTAAAGGAGGCTGGGCCAAATGATGGGGCTGGCCTTGTCTAAATCTTTTTGCTTATGCCCATACATGTAGACAAAGTGTCAATTTCCAAGTGAAACACTAATTACGAACAATGAGAGTGAGCAAAAATTTTTAGAAAGATGTTTCCTCTATCTTTTCCTCTTTCATATTATCCTGCTTTTTCTTTAAGCCCTGGCCTCCACTTGTCCATTATATGAATAGAATGTACTTGATACACCCTCCAAACCCTATCTGACAGTACCTATTTATACAATCCTTAAGGGACCCCTCAAAATAGAATATTGAAGAAACTGAGTTCCAGAATTGGAAAGGAACTACCAACCATAAGCTTACCTAGTTTAATAAGCCCCTCAAGACTTTCCTCAAAGGTAAATCCTAGGTTCTAAGCAATTTGAAACATTTATAATACCTCTTTTGAATTTTATCCTATGGACAAATAAAAAACTTTTGAAGAATGAACATGACTATTACATAATCAAAAGAGTGACAAAGCTAAACATGATGTTTGTGAGAAGCTGGGATGGAAGGGAAAAGACTGATGCAGTAGCCCAAGCAAATACCAATAATAAATTTAAAATAGCTGATAGTAATGGAAATGCAAAGAAAGAGAAATACACAGAAATGGTGGATTAATTTTACTTCATGTTTGCTTAAAGCAATGGAAGAGTCAAAGACAAAGTTCAGATTTCATAACTAGGAAATTTGACAGAATTAGAGAAGTCAGAAGAAAAAAAACAGCTGCTTTGGAGTCAGGAAGCATCTGAGACAATGTGAGAAATACATAAGGACACAAACAATGATAAAACTTGCCCAGTCTTGTAATTCCAGCTCAACTCCAGAGATAGTGATTAATTGATTGATGAGAGATATGCTATTATCCAGAAAACCCTGACTATGTTTCTATCAAGCATTCACTTATAGTTGATTGCACAAAATGCATCCTAGTGGGCCTGAAAAATCTGGGGTGTTATCAGGTAGTGAGACAACACTGTGTTCTAGATCCTTCCCTGTCATTGAGAGACACATAGAAAAATATACAATGCCATCTTTCCTGGGCAACTGCACATACCAGAGTAATTTTAGCCAGTGATGAGGACAAAGAAAAGTATGAGCTTAAAAGCCAGACCTGGGTGTAGATCCCAGCTTCAAAATATACTACTTATGTGCCTTTATTCATAAACATGTCCCTCTGTGGGGCTTTATTTCCTCATTTGTTAATTGGGAATAACTACATATGGTTAGGACTGTTGGGAGAATTAAATGTGATAATGTATCTGAGTGCTTAGCATAATGTGCAGCCCAAAGAAGCATTCAATAAGTATCAGTTTATACTCCTATCCCAAACTTGACAGTGAAAGGAAAAGCAGTTCAATTTAAAATCCAAGGGATGAAAAATTTATACAGGACAATACAAAAGAAGAATCTTATTTCAACAATGGTTCAAAGAGGGCATACAACCATAACTCCTAAGAGATAGTGGTCACCTTCTGTAGGCTAAAATTCTCAGGCTGAGAATATGTGTGAGAGCTTGGAAACTTCATTTCCCACCATCTCAACTGGTGCAATCTGTCTGGTGACATTTGTTTGGAACTGAGCCTTAAGAAATGAGAGGTTTTGGGGATGGGGTGAGGCTTTTCCACCTGTGGAGAGCAGCCAAGGTAAATCACTAGAGATTAGAGATGCTAGTGCAGGCTGTGCCCCGGACAAGGACTGTGTGATTAGGCAGAATGAGCCAAGACATGGGCTTCAAAGTTTGTGTACTTTACCCCAATACCAAACAGGAGTTGTAGCTAGATTTGAGGAAAAGAAGATATGCTCTAATACACAAAATTGTTTGTGGAATAGCTGGTTCCTCCATGCAAAAGTATTCAAAGAAATCACAGAAGTCTTGAAGGCAAAGCTACAAGGGGTATTCATCAAGATTTCCTGTTGGTAATGTGGGAAAGAAAGGAAAGGGACATAAATGAACATGTATGAGAGACCCTGGATGGAGCGGCGGGGGGGGGGGGGGGGAACTGAGGGCAGGAAGTGGGCATGGGTAGGGCAGGGGAGAGCAGCAGTGGGAAAATGGAGACAACTGTATTCAAACATCAATAAAAAATGCCAAAAAAAGATTTCCTGTTGGATTTTAAGTTTTACTCAATGCCAAAATGGATCTTTATGCATAAATCACAATAGAAATGTCATTTTTCATTCATATCAAAAGTTAATACAAGAAAAGCGTTGTGGTCATGATCAGGTTGGGACCTACCACTGGGCAAACCATTTTCTCTCTCTGGACTTCAGTTTCTCATTTGTATAATGAAGAGATTGAAATCATCATTAAATTTTGGCTCTCATATTTGAGAATTCCATGATACACACTAGAACTCTGGTCACCTTGAACAATCTAATTTCCTTGCAACTCAGGTAAGGTTTAGCCACTCTTCCTGGAGCTCAAAGCCTGAACAAGGTAAAACATTAGCCTGTAACCCTCTTCATACTCCTGAATCCATTCTTATGTCCTTATTGGAAAAACTCAATTGAAAGAAAACAACTAATCAAAGTGTGTTGATCTTGATGGTGTTTTCATGTTTGTGTTTCTTTTTTTTTTAGTATGGGGGCACGTGAAAATTCTTATTTACCTTGTAAGTTCTGCACATTCTACTTTGTTTCCCAAGCAGTTTTTAGACCACAGAATTAAGTGAAGAGAACTTTGTTTCCTCAAGGGAAAAGTGTGTTCTGTTTCTCTCAGGACTATATCTTTGACCACCCTGTATCTTCTAGGCAAAAGCTTACACTTAATATTACCTTTGACAGCTTTCAAACAGTATCAGAATCAAAAAGTGTCAGCATTCTGGCAAGCAGAGAAAGTCACAGTCCTTTGCAATCAGATCAAGACCTCTTTCATCTTTGACATAAACTCACCCCCTCTTGCCACCCACTTTTCTTTCTGTTGGTAGCCATTACACATACTTCACCCCCAAAGCTCAGAAATGTTAAGAAGTTTGACTTGACCTTGCTTTCTCAAAATGGAGAATGCTAAAGAATGTTTTCAGAGAAGTCACTTTTCTAAAGAAAAGCCTTTAGCTTAATGGAACACAAGCAAATATTTTCTGAGCTCAAGTTCTACCTTGGCCAATTCATTTTACTACTCCATAGGCACAAGATACAATGTAAACTGCGGTGTACAAAGCAAAGCCCAGGATGTGGATGTTCAATGCAAAATATACCCACTTCTGGGAACTGAATCAAAGTTCATCCCCTTCTGAAGGAGGGGTAGCAGGGTGAAAGGTCATCTTCTTAACTGTGCCCATTGGATTTTATTTGAAATAAGTTGAACCAGAGAAGAAGACATACTATGGCTGATATGTATCCCCTCTTCCTCTAAATTTTAAGTGGTGTCTTTTTAAAATCATGCATAAAGCCTTCCCCCAGCCCCCACAACCAGAATTGGCCAGTATGTTCTTTCTTTGGTTGAAATCTATAGTCAGCTCTCTTCCCCTCCCCCCCCCACAGGTGCCTGTAAAGTGCCTGCTAACACCCAAGCCACTCACCACTTGCTTGGCTAGGAGACTCAGTCCTGTGATCAGTGTTGGGAATTACTGATTTTAAGAAGATTAAAAGCTAAGTGAGGAAGTTATACAAGAAACCCAATTAATAGGCTTGATCAATCATCACATGACATCTGTTAAGTGGGCATCAGTCCACAGAGCAACTTTGAGATGACTGGAACACCCTGAAGTTTGATTTTATGTAGTCCATACCAGAATAATTATGTAGATAACAAACAGAGACACAAAGGATTTATGCACATGCACTGTAGTATCCCCCTTAATCTAAACTCCAGTTGCTTTCACTTGTTTTCATTTTTTATATCAAACTTTATATAGTTGAGGATCAGAAAGCTTGCCTATTCTGCTTTTCCCAGACATTAAGCAAATCTACTCCAGATGGTCTTCTAAATTTCCTTTCAGCTGATAATGCAAGTTTACTTTCACTCAACAAAACTGACATATCTATTTGGGCATACTTCCTCAACTTATGGTGAGGAGAATGGAGCTATGTGATTCACTAGCAGGGAGATAAAGTTCATAATAAAGAACAGGATGAAAGAAAAATGGGAAGGCCAGCTTCAGAGCCAATTTTAAACTTGATGAGTAGTCAGTAGTTGCCTCCTCAAGTGGGATATTTGGGTAACAGGAATACTTCAAGTTGCCAAACAATACTCTTCCACTTACTGTTGTCTCCCATTTCTCTATTAGAGTTTGTCCCTTTAAGGGATGGAGGGAGTCACAGTTGAAACACAATATACCATCATAAACAGTTTAGTATAAGTACAAGGTTTGATTTAGAGTGAGGAAGAATTTGTAGTGGAGGAGCAGAAAGGACACAGAACCAGGACACCAGAGGTATGGCCTTCTGTTCACTGACTTCACAAATTAACTAAGGTCTCATCTTAATAATGGTGGTATAGAGAAGAGAAGATTTGCAGAGGGTCTGCTCCTAATTAAAGGGAGACTTAGTAAAAACAAGTATGAGTAATAAAGGCCTTTGGGAAATATTAGATATGCTCAGGGTAAATTGGGCTGTGAGTGAATATTTGTTTTTATCCTGTTCCATAAAATCCACAGACAGACATCCATATGCAAGCACACAAGAATTTTTGACCTTCCCATCTCAAACTCCTCATACACAGAACGTTTCTTAATTAGCAACTCAAATGTAGATGATCACTATATTAATTTTGGTGGAAACCAAATATGTTTAAATCAAGTTAAAATAAAACAAACAATAAGCCAACAAAATGTGGATTCAAATATGTTATGGGAATTTTTCCATTAAATTCTTCTTTAAAGAAAAGTATATACTTTGTAACATAAATACCCATATCCTAAAGTACTGGATTTGAGTTCAGATTTTTGAATATCAGGTTTCTTAGATATTACAAAATATAACATTAAATAGCTGAATGGGGCTTATCATCTCTCTTTTTCCTCTGCCTCTATTTTTCTGCTCTTCATTTCTATCAGAAACCACCTTCACATTTCATATGCAGCTTCCCCTGCTCACTTACTTTGTCACGATATACAAGAGAAATTTATCTGAAATCCCATAGAGACCAAAGAAGTGAGAAATGGAGAGAGTGGTTCACGTAAGGTTTAGGTTTAAAGCCCAGGTAAGCACTAGAATAAGTGCGGAAGAGAAATTTTCATTTGCCTTCTAATTCTCATGATTTTTTGATGAACAAGAATATTAATTTCATAAAGTGTTTAACTTCTGTTCATCAAAATGTGTCACAAACACTTAAATATCAATTAAACTGAATTAAAATATGTGACAGATATTACAGACACAATATCATTGATATATAAAGTCTCTATCATGATAAAAGTGTGGACAAAGGAAACAAATGGAATTCACAAAATAAGGAGTGAACATGGACACAAAAATGAAAAAAGTCACTAACTTTTCTAATAATCAAAAAAGGCTAATAAAAATATTTTTTTCTCTTCTCTTGTCAAATGGGCAAATATATTATTTAATGCTAACAATTGGGTAGAGGGACAAGTACTCTTTTATTCTGCTGATGGGAACATAAAGTTGTACAACCTTTCCAGAGGACAATTTGGCAATATATATCAAAAGCCTTTAAAATGTCTATAAATGTTTGGGTGATATTTATATATCCAGACATTTATCCTACAGAAATAATTAGAGATACTGTATGAGTGTTGCTATCACAGCATCATTCACCATAGGAAGAAATCAGAAACAATATGTTCATTTAGGAATGGTTGTATAAATTACAGCCATGTAATATTATATATGCATTAATATCATGCTTGAAAAATTTTAATAACCTAAGAAAATATTCAAGATATAATGCTAGATTTTTAAAGACAGGACACAAATAGTACAATCCATTTTATTGGAATAAAATGTATGTAGTATATTTATATAAAATAGAATGGAAAGAAATACATTGAATGTTAACAGTCATTATCCAGAAAAATAGAGTTACCTATGCTTTTATTTTTTTATACTTTTTGTGTCTTCTCAAATATCTAACAAATGACCACATATTAATTTATACTTAAAAAGAAAAACACAGGTGCTATCTCAAAGGAAGAGAGCCATTTGTAAAGTGCTTTGAGTACATTAGGGTCTGCTTCCCACAAAATCAATGTTCCCAGATTCCTCATCTACCCCAAAAGAATCAATTTGTAACTGTGGCCTGTACCTTCCCCTCTTGCCTCTGTGCTTTTGTTTGCTTATTTCCAGATGGTTTATAACCTTCCTTGAATCACACTTTTCTCACCCAGAATCTTTGTGCCAACCATGAAGGACACCCAAGAAAACCAACCTGCTTCTATATGCCTTATTTGTATTGGGTAGCCATTAGAATAGGTCGGGGGTTCTCAACCCTGATTATATATGATAATCACCCAAGGAGTTGAAGATAAAACAAAGCCAAGAAATCACTTCCAGTGATTCTGGTCTAATTCTTCGGGGGTGAGGCTTAAACATTAATTTTTTAAAGTTCCCCAAGGTGATTACAATGTACAATCAGAGTTGAGAACTACAAAGGTAAGTGAAAATGCAGAAAAATAGAGTAATGCTTTTTTATCTGAGTTCAGTCAAGTAACATAAACAGGGTGGACACTAATTTCCCTGTGAGGACCTGTTTTACACTGGCCCCTGAGATACCCACAAGCTACCAGCTGTTCATTTGTTAAATGTCATAACCTATGGATTATAAAGCACATCATCAACTTCCACATTCATCATCTGAATGAGCCCATGAGATGGAAAGACCCTAAAACAATTCTCAACATCCTCTTTTCCTTTCCTTCCAAACTCACTTGTATTAAGATCACTGATAAAATGCAACTATGTTAGCTGAAAGAGTAATACATTAAGCCATTAGCCATTATGCTGGCACTTGGAAGATGACACACTGAGAGAGAATGGAATGTAGGACAGGGAAGTGTTGATGTGGGGAAGGAGGAAAGAAAAAGAAGAAAGTGATGGTGGTGGGTATAGTTGGGGTACTGAGTAGATAGGAAACATCACGATCCTATGTAGTGTCAAGAAGATGAAAAGACACACAAAAAGACAAGCTCTGCCCACTTTATAACACTGCCAAGGGACAGCTTGAAATGAAACTTGTAAAGTAAGCTGGACAGCACAAAGTTCTTGAAAGAGCACTAAACTGGAAGTAGAGAGACTTGCTTCCAAGGTGGGGACTTGGGTGAGGCAAGTGAGGCTATATAATTGCACAACACTCATAAAGTACCTTCTTGAGAGGGTGGTGGAAGTGGGGAGATATTGGTTAAAGGGTACAAAGTTTCAGTCATGCAAGGTGAAGGCATTCTGCAGATCTAATGCAGCATGATGACCACTGTACAATAATATATTGTATACTTGAAATTTGTACAATAATGTATTGTATACTTGAAATTTGCCAAGAGGGTAAATATTAAGTGTTTTCACCACAAAAACAAATAAAATGGTAAGTATGTGAGGTGATGGATATATTCATTAACTTCATTGTGTTGATCATTTCACAATGTATCCATACATCAAAACATCAAGATGTACACCTTAAATATATTCAAATTTTTTGTGTCAATTATATCTCAATACAGTTGGAAAAAAAGATAAAAAAATTTTGTACCCTAGTGCTTCTCTTGCCTCACCTTAGTCCCAGCCCTGCTTCCTTAGTCTTACATCTAATTCTAAACTAACTGTATGACCTTGGGCAAGTCACTTCCCACCTACCCTCAAACCAGAGCAAATTGCACTTTTATCTATCTCATAGATCAGTCTTCCATAAAAATTTCAATTGAAAAAACAGTTCCAGGGCTTTAAAAATTGTATCATATTATTCTGAATCATTTGTTAAGAGTCCTTCTAGCCTGTAATGCTGTGTGATTCTATGACTGGAAAGTATAGACCACAAGAATTTTCATGGGCGAGTTTGAGCCTCTCTTTTTCAAACTGCATCTTCCAGCAGGGTTAGCACCACCTATTGTTACTCATGATCCTATATCAGATCTCTTAGAGCCACACTATCTGTACTTCTGACTTGGGTTCTAGCAGTCCCCAAAAGATGGGAATCTCTCATATTGACAAATGGGCTTCTTGTGAGTGTTGACATGTATAGCATTCTGTGCCTGCCTGGGATTCTCAGAGGATTTTCCATAAAGCCTCAAAAGGGACTGCTGACCCTCTGGAAATGTTCTAGAGAGGCAAGTTTGTCTTTCCCAGGTGACAATTCAGTATTTGTCTCATCGGCCTTATGGAAATACAAAGCAGAATGAAGAAAATTATCCTCAATTGTATTTCCTAGGGTGTCTTCATTACTAACTTCCATGTGTCAATAATCCATTCCTTAGTCTTCTGTGTTTTTAGATCAAATACCAAATTTTCTCAACATGAAGCAGTTTTTATTTTATTTGTACATTGAACAAAATCCTGGCCTTCTTTTTCCCTGTGAAACTGGTTTTGAGAGTTGTAGATGTGAGATCTTTTTGTATCTGTTGCCATACCTGTCATGATGTCAACCTAATAGTCACAGATTGAATCCCCTGAGAGAAGATTCTGAGATGGAGATTTGCATGCAAAGTTTATTGGGGGGTAGTACTCCCATTATTGATACTTGTTGGAGAAAAAGAAGAAAGCAGGTTTAGGAATAAAGAAAAGATGGCTGTGATGCAGTTATAACAAGGCCACAACCTACCCTTCGGGGGCCTCTGAAGCTGGGTTAGAGCTATCCCATTTGGAGTCAAGAGGTTGTGCTTTTACTCTCCATATAACCAGACATTGGATACAGGCTTCCCTCAGAAGGAAGTATAACCTTAAGCTAGGCAGCTTTCTTCAGCTAACAACTTTCCCAGAAGCTGGAGGAATGTCTTTTGGTGCTGAACAGGGGCTCGGGTTGTACAGCATAGAATCCTTACACTAGCCTTTACCCAGATGGCCTGCTTGTTTAACAAGAGTAGCCTAACAACTAGTCCAGTATGATTTAATTTGTCATAGCTGCAGCCCAGTTCTTCATCCATATTCACCTTGCCACTCCTCTACTGTCATGCTCTTATGTTATCTTTGTTGAATGCAGATGACAATCTAGTATTCACTCAGTTACCTATGTAGTAACTCCCATTCTTTAAAACAAGGAAGTAAAAGGTGAACAGTAACAGTGGTCTGGAATCAGGATGAGAAAATTTGTTGGTCAAATAAAAGTAACTTTCAGTACTACAAAGCTGAGTTTGTTAAAGTTCACTCAGAGTAGAGGAAAATTCTGAAGCTGCTAAAACAACAAGCTTATTTTTCCAAAGCCAAAAATATAGGAGGTGTTATGCACTGCACTTCCTATAAACACCAATGCCTACTTTCTTCTGCTTCCAAAGACAAACTTTTCTTTCCTTTTTTCTCCCTAAAACTCTTATTTACTCTCTTTGGTCAGCTTCAACAGGGAACAAAGTATAATAAATTGGGTACAAAAACAAATAAAAGGGTTTTTTTTTATTTTTTCACTAATATATACTGAATTGAGGTGACCACTTCCTCCAGGCTTCTCAGGTACACAGCCACATGCTCAAGCAGACACAGAGAAACCCTGCATAGTAGAAGGTATTGCAGTGTTAAACCACAGTTGTGGCTTGCTCAGAAATTTGAGCAACTCTCATGGCCCAGGAGGCCCCAGACCCAAGATCATTAAGAAAGCAATGTGATTTTGAATAGGTAATACATTCAGATGGTATAAGGAAAAAGCATAAAAAGATCTATAAAATCAGTGTTTATTAAGAGGCTTCTCATTTGTGGCAGCGGGCAACACATAGAGCTGCATCTATCTGCCACCCATGTCTTCTGGAAGCTTACACTTTGAGAAAATAGCATTAGTTGTATTTTTTAACCTTTATTGTTTTTGTACTTACAGAAAATAATCCTGCTTCTTATACAATAGCCAAACATCACATTAAAAACTGACAGTGGAAATAGAAGTTCTTGGTAATCCTACACCTTAAACCCCAGCCAATGCCTTCTAATTTTTCTATACCTACACAAACATGTATTTTTTAATAAAATGCAAGTATGCTATAAATGTTATTTTGGTTTTTTTCTATGTAATAATATATTGCAGACATTTTTATTTTTATTATATAGAGATTGAGCTATCTTTTTAACAGCAGCATAGTACTTCATTTTGTGTATATAGTATAATTTATCCAGTTTTATTCCAAACTTTTAAATTTCTGTTATACAGTTCTTTAAATCAGTTTCTCCATTGCTTATATTCTTTTATCTCAAATTTGAATCTCATTTCTGGAGAAATAAATGAGAAGTCAGCATGGGAAGCTTCATGTGGGAAGAGAATCATCTACAAAGGTCTGTGGATAGCAGGAGGTGCCAGAGAAAGGAATATACAGGTACAATTGCCTTGAATAGGTAACAAGAAGAGACCTGAATACATGGGAAAGGCCATCTTCCAGATTTGAGCCAATGTGCAGGCAGGAGAGAAGTGGGGATTGGAATGTGGTAACTGATTAAAGAAAAGGAGATAAAAGTAGGGTGAAATGGAAGAATCTTGATACATGGATGGTGAGTTGTTACAAAGCAAAGGTTTTACAGTGAAAACTGACATGCTTTAGTTGAATCCAAGTTTGATATTAATTAACAATATAACATAGCTATTGAAAAATATTAGCAACCCTAGGGTGCTAAAATAACACTCCATATCAAAACAAGCAATATCTCATTGTCATCCACACTGGTCAGATCACATCTGAATTATTAGGATCAATAAAATTTTGACAAATATCTATAAGCAAAAGACAGAACAGTAAGGGAACCTATTGTCATGTCATAAAAGTAATTGTTGAAGAATTGGGACATTTTCAGCCTGAAGAAAAGGAAGAATGTGCTAACAGATTTTTTTTTAAATGTGAAGGACTATCACATGGAAATAGGATTAAACTTGTCCCTTTGGCCCCAAAATGATGAAACAGGAAAAATGAGTGCAGATCACAAGAATATATGTTTTGAATCAACAGACCAAAACAACCTTGCCTTTTTCAAAAGAGTCCTTTGAAGAACTTAATATAAATATTTCAAAGATACCCCATGTAATTTCATTGCCATTATTGTTCAGCCAACACTTTCTTCATAAATAATACAGAAGTAGAATTCAACTTAGTCCTTGATGAGTTTTCATAAGTTGTTAATTAGTGGGATTAAAAATAATAAGGCCTTATTGTACACTGCTTAGAAAGATTTTCAAATACTTTAATCTGTTTCTTCCTATGCTTATTTCTTAATCCCATGCCTTGGCCCACTATGTGCCCTCAACTCCTACTGAAGCAGGGAGCACATCAAAAACCCACACAAATATGTAAATATGATAAATAAATGTGCATGGTTGGTTTAAAAAGAGAAGAATTAACATTTAAAGCAATGGTAATTTACCCTGATCTGTAATTTTGAGCTCCTGTGCTGAAATTGCTCATTTGGAAATTGCTAAGAGCTTGGGTCTCATTTGTGATCTTCCTGCATAAGCCAAGCTCACAAAGGAGTCATAATGATTGACTGAGTCACCACTGCCATCTCCCTGAAGCGTGCTCTCCAAATGTCAATACCATTTTCTATGATGCAATGAAGATTCTCAACCGTAGCCTGCTTACACTACAGGGTGAGGCCAAGACGACACCAAACCTGGAATGTGTTCAAAGGATAACACAAACTTCCTCCATCTCTACTCCTCTGATGGCCAAATTGCCATGCCACAGGTTATTTTGACTTTACAATTCATCCCCACCACCTACTCTGGTTAGTCATTACCTAAATATAAATGGAAAACCATTTAAATTTATTAGAAAAAGGTAGCTGCTTTTGACCATATCCCAATAAAATGGTAGAACACTTGATGAAATTATGCTCAGATTATGGATTAATACCAGAGGCAAAAAAGTAGAGGCATCATATAATATAGAGACACAAATACTCCAAAAGACCAGTACATAGAAACCCCTGTACTATGCTGTGGTTCATACTTTAAGATATACTGTTCTTCACAACTTCTCAAACCCTGAACTCAAGCTTACCAAGAAGGTTCCCAAGAACTCAAGCATCATAATTTTTTCTCTTTCCCATTCAGCATAGATCCAAGGTGTTAGTGAATAGTTACCTGATATAAATTAACTAAAAAGAAACCAAGATTCCCTGGAAAATTTTAATGAGAAATAGGATGAACAAACTCAGAAAGATTTAACATGATTGATCTTTTTCATAATGTTGTGATCAAAGAATCAGTATATTTTTGTCACAGACTTTTGTCAGGTTTTTAAAGTTATTTTACTTGAAAGGTATACTTTACCTTGTTGGATAATCATATCTATGTAAGGATCAGCCATATTATAAGATCCTATCTGTACTAAAGCTATCTCTAATTCTGAAGAATGTTTATATGGAAGCTTAAAGAAATGACTTTCAACTACAGTAGGAAATATTGTGACCACAAATAAGAAAGGAGCTCTAGGTACTTATTCCATAGATATTTTGATAATGCATGTCAGTAAAAACAATTAGGTACTATAATTGAGCTGTGGTTGATAAAATACAGGCTTGATAAATACCTAGCCTGGTGCCCACAAGGTGTAGAATCTTCTTTCATTTAACGCAAAATAGAGGTGCTGTCTGGAGGGTTAAGGCTGAGGTTATGAGTAAGCCTACTGTCCACAAGAGATAAGGTTCACAGAGACCCAATAGACTGAATAAATACTCAGTGGAACTTTTAATACCTACAGAAAGATTTTTAAAAGAGAAAAAAACATCATTGTAGCTGTCTTTCATTCTTTCAGGATTTTCCATCCTCCAAGCAATTATGGAAGCAGCAGTGCAAAACAACTGGCAAGTAACAGCAAGGTCTGTGGGAAACATAAAGGACGTCCAAGAATTCAGGCGCATCATTGAAGAAATGGACAGGAGGCAGGAAAAGCGATACTTGATTGACTGTGAAGTTGAAAGGATTAACACAATTTTGGAACAGGTATGTTAGAGATTTATTCCACCCCCCAGCCAACATGTTGAATAATCAGCCTGAGACAGCTCACATTTCTGCTAATAAATTCAGTAGTCAATCAGACTAAACATGCCAGCAGTTTTTGATAGTCTCTCTAATCCTTTTTTCCTCCCCAGGGGCTGCAAGGAAGGAAGGAAGGAAGGAAGGAAGGAAGGAAGGAAGGAAGGAAGGAAGGAAGGAAGGAAGGGAGGGAGGGAGGGAGGGAGGGAGGAAGGGAGGAAGGAAGGGAGGGAGGGAGGAAGGGAGGGAGGGGAAGTGGGGAAGAGGGAGGAAGAAAATAAAATCTAAGATGTTGAAAATCGCATTACCATGATTAATCTGAAAGTCTCTGCAATTTAATGCTACATATCAGATAAGTATGCTCTCCCACATCTGTTTCATAGATAGCTGACACTTCAAAGTAGTCCCCTTCCTTTCCCATACCATCATTCCAGCAAGGAACAGACAAGGAATCAGGCAGGGCAGAAAAGTAGGGTTTTTATCTCAGGGGCATTATTGCAGAGAGTCAGGGCAGTGTTCACAAAGTTTCAAAATTTTGGATATTTTTGTAGAACATTCTTCTGGGATGAGGGGAGAGAGAGAGAGAATGTAACTGACCATTTTTTAAAGATGACATATGAAATAAGTTTATGGTTTTTAAAATCCGAAGAAAATGAAATAGATTTAGAAGATTTAGACTAAGGGGAAATATTATTCAATGGGCAAAATGTATTCATTATTAAGCTTGGATATTTAAATTTAAGATTAAAAAATATTAGAAGTGTTTCACCCTAAGCCACATGGACACTCTGTTTGGATTTTCTGGAGTAAAGAGTCAAATTGAAATATGGTGAAAGTTTATTATTTTCCTTAGTAGTTTCATTGCCATTAATAACAAAGTGCCTATGCTGCCATAAACAAAACTATAACAGAAACATTTCCACTCTAATTTGATCCCGGTGTACCTGGGAGGCAAAACAGTTTTAGATTGAAATTATAGTGAGCAGCCATTGCCTGGGAGAGCTGTTTTATAGCAAATTAAATATTAACAATTTGTCAGATATGTGTCCATAAAAAGAGAATACCAAAAAATAGGTAAGGAAAAGGAAGGGAAGGGAAGGGAGGGAAGGAGAGGAAAGGAGAAGAGAGGAAGGGAAAGAGAGAGGGAGGGAGAAAATTTTAAAAACTGCTGACTATGCACTGTAGAGATACAAAGCTGCCCTCTTCTTAAAAACAGCGTCACCTCTAGTGAATCACACCTCACAGGAAATCTAGAGCACTAGCCTGACTAAATCAAATTTCCCAACTAACATTCTCTTGAGCTATCAAAATGACCCACCCCTCCCTTCCAAAAACTGCCTTTGATTTTCTTACATCTTGAAAGTGAAAAATCAGGTCAGTGATATTGGTATATGTACTACATGCCCTCTAAAATTTTATACCAAAATAGCCTTTTAGTGGGTGACCTACTTAATAGCCTAAAGTAGAGGAACATTCTTGTTGCCATACTTTGTTTTCTTTCTTTTGTCTAGTGACTTTGGCTTCCTGAATATCTTACATTTTGTTAAATCTTTTGGGTTTTATAGGACCTTATACTGGAGTCTGAGATTTTTCAGCGTGATGTAATAGAAAAAACAGTGAGCAGATCTCTTAATTCTATATAGCTGTGGGATCTTGGGCACATAAATATCTATGTCTCAGCTGTCTCATCTACATAACTGAGGAAATAAAATTTGCTCTATCCCACATGGTTGGTATAATTGTTTCAAAAGGCATAAAATGCTATGGAAAACAATCATTATTATGATTTTCAGGACAACTAAAGCAATGTTTTTCAAAAACCCTGTTCTTTCTTTCATGTCTCACTTTCTGTCTTCCTTTCTTGTATATGCATATTCACAATATCCCTCCAAATACTGTCTATACAATGTTTTAGGGAGCAATTGTTCAAAGAAAAGTTTTAGTAACATCCAGGTAAAGCTAGAGAGTTAATTTTACTTATTTTTTACCTCTTTCAATAAATTGTCAAACCTGTCATCTTATGATTTTCTCTACCATTTAAGGAATTTCTACTAGGCCATAACTATTTTGAGGAGAGGGCCATATTTGTCTTGTTCTCTTTGTATCACCAGTGTCCAGGAGAGTACCAGGCCCATAGTGTTGGATAGAGGGATGGGTGGATGAATGGATAGATGGATGAGTATTGAATAAACACTTTTCAATAACTGTCACTGATTTTGCTGTGCTTCTGTCAAGGGGTGAAATAGTACCTGCAGCCACATGATATGATTATTAAAACACATTTTTTCTAAGATTTAAGATGGTGGTTCTCTGTTCAAACCTATTCTAATGACATCATGAATTTACCAAAGTTTAATTTTGCGTATCAAAATAGATTTCCCATTAAACCAATTATCTTTTTTGCATTTTTTATTATTGTTTGAGTACAGCTGTCTCAATTTGCCCACCATCACTTTCCCCCACCCCATCCCCATCTCCCACCCTCAATCCTTACCTACTTTAGCCTTGTCCATGGGTCATTTATACATGTTCCTTGACAAATTCAACATATTTCTTTAGAGAAAACATTTTTTAATAACTTTTTTTACTAAGATATAGAGATACCATTTTTCTCATTG
Source organism: Phyllostomus hastatus (assembly GCF_019186645.2). Lineage (NCBI taxonomy): Eukaryota > Metazoa > Chordata > Mammalia > Chiroptera > Phyllostomidae > Phyllostomus > Phyllostomus hastatus. Next base: position 10,455,365 of record NW_025333984.1, on the reverse strand, counting down.
GTTCCTAACCATTTTGGCAAGCTTATCACAATTCACTATACAGTTCATGTGTTGGAATGATAACATCTATAACTGAATCAGTATCCAGTCCTCCCAAAAGATGCCCCCATTCTCCAAAGGTTTATTCAGCTTTGGGGGGTGGTTATTTTCTCAGAAGAAAATTTCTATAGCCTCCCACAAAATGACGCTTAATGCCACTATTTGAGGTAGAAGAGCCTGTTACACTACTATAACCCTATTCCCTATAGATCATATTTTGGCATAAAGTTCATATTGTACACTATAGTCAATGGGTGATAATAAAAAGACCTCAGAAATATAATAATGATTATATATTAAAAAAGAAAAGACCTCATATGATACAATTTTTCTTTCTTTTTAAAAAGATTTTATTTATTTATTTTTATTTTTTTAATTATGTATTTATTTTTAGAGAGGAGGAAGGGAGGAAGAAAGAGGGAGAGAAACATCAATGTGTGGTTGCCTTTCATACACCCCCTACTGGGCACCTGGCCTGCAACCCAAACATATGCCCTGATCAGGAATCGGACCTGCAACCCTCTGATTAGCAGGCCAGCACTCAATCCACTGATCCACACCAGCCAGGGCCATTTTTTCAAATATAAGCAGGTCTTCAACATAGTTTTACAAAACATAACCTCACAATTTCATGGTATAGGTTCTGATTCTCCTTGTGAAAGTTCAAACATTTATAGGGTAAATCAAAACTCTTCCAAATTTCTTTTGAAAGCTCTTTTTGATCTCTTTCATCTCTTAACACTACAGCACAAAAGAAAAGACTCCATTAGGTACTAATTTGTCTTTAATATTTCTCAACCGTTAATCTATAAAGAAAGTATTCCAAATTTACAACTACAAGAATTAACATGCAACAGGACAGAGCTAGAAACCAATGAAAGCTTGAAGGGTTGTCAGGGCTCACAAAGATTATTAAGAAACTGTAGGTCCTGGAGCTAAGACTTAAAACACCTTCTACTGGAAGATGTATGTGTACTATAATAAAAGAACCATTGACCTGACCTGATAGAGCATTCCCATTACTGTATTGTGTTCATGAGGTTCTCCTTATTGGTAGACAGCTGTCTTAATTCGATGATTAATCTAAACATTAACTTTTGAAAAAGTTGCCTTTCACAGAGTTATCTACCCATGACTGAATAGATCCTCTATCCCAGTAGCATATATCTGTGGACTGCTTTTGAAGATCAGACTCCATAAAATGAATGGCTTTGTTGGACAGTTACAGTTTCAGAGCATGGATTCTGTCACTTTCTAGCTGTGTGACCTGGGGCAAGTTACTTAACTCTCTGTGGCTCCATTTCCTGGTTATAAAATGGAAATGATATCTTTACTTTAATAAGTTGATACATGCAAAGCATTTAGAAAGGTTCCTGACACATAGTGTTTGTATAGTGCTTTCATGCTAAACAAAGTGTTTTTGAATAGATTTATCTCATTTAAGCCTCACTATGGGAGGTAGGCAAGGCAGATGTGCTTATCACAGATTTACAGAAGATAAATTGATGCTTAGAGACACTTAGTTGATTTGTCCAAATGTGGCTCTCTGTTCAATCCTCATGACAGCAAGAACAGAATTGAAATCTTCTGACTCCTAGTCTAGTGTACTTACCCCTATACTGAACCACTTTTCTTAATTTATAAGTAATTTATTGAATATTTAGCCAATGCCAAACCCTAGTTTAGGCCTGTTCATCAGGTTACCTCTTCAACAATTGCAAAGCAATTGGAGAAGATACAGAGGAAAGCAACAGCAAAAAGGAGAAGAAGAAGAAGAATTAAAGCACTGGAAAATAGTGTCTACAAGGATAGTCTAAATGAGTTGGTATTATTAAGCCTGGTGAAAGAGAGCCAAAAGGCACTTTGAACACCATCCTCAAGTGCAAAGACACCATAAAGAAGGCACTGACCCACTGATGTGCATGTCTAAAGACAATACCAGAGTGAATAAGCTTGACTAGATAGTAAGCATTAGAAACGACTCATTACAAGGAGAAGAGAAACTACAAGAAAATAACATCTCACCAGCTAAAGCTATATGAAGGTGAACCCATTCTGAATTAGTGAAAAGTCAGATAATAGTTTTAACATTGTTTTCAAGGATATACAAATATTCCAATTTAATCCTGTGTTGAAAAGTAACTACCCTCATAAAAGACTTATTTAAATGAATAAATATTTCCTAATTTGCCTATCCACTGGATATCTAAAAGTTTGACTCCTTAAAGAGATTTAAACAACCCCCTTCATTCTTTACCATGTTTTTATTTCTTCCATAGATAATTCAAAGGTAAATGTCAGCATAACCCCTGCTTGAATTACAGTTTATGCAAACTGAGTGGGGCCCAAACCAATACATTTCAATGTGATACCCAGGAAAAATATAAAATGTGTAATTTCCCTGGAAATATGCCAGGGTATAATCGATCACAGATGATGTGACAATAGTTTTTAAGGATAGAATCCTGAAGCAGCTCAATCCCTATGGTTTCTTTCATTTGAGGAACTCTGTCACCTCAAAGAAAATAATTTTAACAAATAAAGCACCAGGCCCTGACCAGTGTGGCTCAATTGGTCAGAGTATTGTCCCATGGACTGAAAAGTCTTGGGTTCAATGGTCAGGTGAAGTCAGGTGCTCTGGTCAGGGCACATACCCAGGTTGTGGGTATTTTTTTTTGCAATGGTATTTTCTTTGTAAGTTACTTTCTTATTTTCTCTGGCTGCCTTGAGAATTCTTTCTTTGTCATTAATTTTTGATAGTTTTAACAAAATGTTCTTTGGAGGAGGCCTTTTTGGACTGACTTAATTGTCTTGTTTCTTCTTAGATTTTAGAATTAAGCTCTTTCTATAGGTTGTGTGTTCTGTTCTTCATAGGGGTGCATATAAGAAGGCAATGGATCAATGTATCTCTCTCTCTCTCTCTCTCTCTCTCTCTCTCTCTCTCTCTCTCTCTCTCTCTTCCCCCTCTCTCCCTCTCTCCCCCCTCCAAACAATGAAAAGAGATGCCTTCAGGTGAGGATAAAATAAACAAAGAAATAAAACACCCAAGTTACTAAGTCAGGATTGCAAAGATACCAATTTAAACAAGGGGCCCTTCCAAAGTAGTAGGCTGTAACACAAAGAAGACAGCGTTCATGCCAAAATACAAGGTGGGGCAAAAGTAGCTTTATAGCTGTGAGTACATGAAACAAAGTTTAATCTTGTATTATTATTTATCGATTATTGTATTATTTTTTCATACAAAATCTGTAAATCTACTTTTGCCCCAACCTGTATGTCTAATAACTGAGGCCACTAGAGCACACTGGTGCCAAAAGTGAGACCTAGGTCAAGTGAAGTAAAAGATTTTACAGACTTATGTCTTCCTTGCCTTATCCTCCACTCAGCACACTGGTCTGTCTAGTTCCTCTCCCATTTTTGCTCCCCTTTTGTCCCAGCCCTTATTCTCAATTTCCTTGTAGAATATAAAGCTGCCTTACCCATCCATAAGACAGTTTGTGTTAGCATCTCTACTTATAGAAATATTCTGTTTGTGGTATAGTTCAAAAAACACAAACTTGGAGATCAAATAGACATGACTTCAAATCTTAGCTTCATCACTTCCCTCTTACATGACATTGCTAAAAGTGACAATTTCTTGAAGGCTCAATTTTCTCATCTTAAAATAATATTCTACCACCTTCTATTCATGTGATCCTCATATGTCATGAGGGTCAAATAAAATAATATGTGAAGAGCACTTGGCATGGTGCTTAGCACCCTGTAGGCACTCAATAACTGGTAACCATAGTTAATTGCTCATGAACAGTGTCCTCATGGACTTTCCAACATATGAGTTTAATCTAACTTTTTATCATGAGAACAGAGTCTAAGACTTGAGCTATGCTCATGTTTCACAAGTATGAATTTTATGTTAGATAACTTCTGTTTTTCCTCAAGTGTAACATTATAACACACATTGATTGATAAGCTCAAGGACTATTTGAGAATTAGCTAGATTTTCAACATCACTTAAAATAATTAAAGGCACTAAAACCTTGAACTACATGTAACAACTGGACTTTTTGTTGTTTGTTGTTGTTTAAAAAAGTTTATTTGAGTCAAACTGACAACATATGCTAGGGAGCAAGTTCTCAAATGCTCCCAACAACTGGACATTTTTAACAAGTATGTATTAAGTGCTTACAATGTTCAGATATTGTTTTTAGACTCAAAATGTTCTTTATTTTTTATTTTTATTACATTTTTCCATTACCATTTATCCCCCTTATACCTCCCAATAATCACCACACTGTTGTGCATGTCTGAGTCCTTTTTCCTTTTTGCTCAATCCCTCCACCCACATATTGTTTTAATCAATATACATGGATATATATTTTCATATATCTCATGTGAGTTAATCCTCATATTAGCCCTATAAGGTACATGGAAATATTATTTCCATTTTGCAGATGTGGAAATTGAGACTTAGTGATCATACAGCTATAATGCATGGAGACAAAATTTAAACCCAGGGAGACTGACTTCAAATGTGACTAATCTGCCATGCATGTGACTGAAGTTTTCAATCAGAGTAGTGTCAGGCAGAGGTTTTAAGAGATGAGCATCATCCCTGGCTGGCATAGCTCAGTGGATTGAGCATAGGCTGTGAACCAAAGTGTCGCAGGTTCCATTCCCAGTCAGGGCACATGCCTGGGTTGCAGGCCATGGCCCCCAGCAGCCACACATTGATGTTTCTCTCTCTCTCACTCTTTCTCCCTCCCTTCCCTCTCTAAAAATAAATAAAAATAAAATCTTAAAAAAAAAGAGAGATGAGCATCCTGAAGAGGCCTGGAACAGCTTTGTTTACAACAAGCATTGTTAAACAATAAGCATTTCACAGACACCTCCCCCACTTGATGAGGAACCATCCATACTCCACTAACACAAGGAATTGAAAATATGCCCCTTAAGACTTCTGGCCAAGATGGAGGCATAGGTAGACACGCTGTGCCTCCTTGCACAACCAAGATAGAGACAACAACAATTTAGAAACAGAATAACAACCAGAACTGACAGAAAATTGAACTGTATGGAAGTCAGACAACCAAGAAGTTAAAATAGACCCGTTCATCCAGACCAGTAGGAGGGGTGGAGTCGGGCACCAGGGCATGGGTCAAGGTGCACAGAGAGCAGAGAGCATTGGGACCCAGCAAGTAAGGCATCTGGGGCATGCAAGACCACAGTGGGAAGACCCTGAGTGCGAAAGTGGCAGCTAGCAGACCCTGGCCAAGGAGTGGCAACCAGCAGACCCAGCGAGGCAACAATTGTGAAGCAAGGTACTGTGTGCAACCCAGGATCACAGCACTGGGAAATAGAGACTTGGGGCACTGATTGAAAACACCTGTGGGGGGTTGAGGCACATGGAGAGACTCCCAGATTCACAGGAGAGGTTGATGGAAAGTCCCACAGGGTGCACAAGCCTACCCACACAGGAATTGGCACCAGAGAAGCCCATTTTGCTTGGGGGAAGCGGCAGAAGAGACTGAGGTCTGACAGAGAGCGGATCAAGTGCCATTGTTCCCTCTAGGACCCCACCCCCACATACAACGTCACAACCCAGCCACTGGGGTGCCCTGCCCTGGTGAAACCCAAGGCTCCACCCCTCATACATAACAGGCGCAACCAGACCAAAGGTGGGGGGGGGGAGATGGCTCAAACATAATTGCAAGCCTCACAGTTAGTAGTTTTAAGTGATCAAGAGATAGCCAACCTATCAGATGCACAGTTCAAAGCACTGGTGATCAGGATGCTCACAGAATTGGTTGATTTTGGTCACAAATTACATAAAAAATGAAGGCTACAATAAGTGAAATGAAGAAAAATGCACAGGGAACCAATAGTGATGGAGTGAAAGTGGGTCTCACATCAATGGAGTAAACCAGAAGGAAGAAAAAAACATGCAATCAGAAAAGAATGAGGAAATAAGAATTTAAAAAAAATGAGGAGAGGCTTAGGAACCTCCAGGACATCTTTAAACATTCCAACATCTGAATTATAGGAGTACCAGAAGGAGAAGAGGAAAGGCAACAAGTGGAAAACTTATTTGAACAACTAATAAAGAAGAACTTCCCCATTCTGGCAAAAGAAATAGGCTTCCAGGAAGTCCAGGAAGCTCAGAGAGTCCCAAAGAAGTTGGACCCAAGAAGAAACACACCAAGGCACATCATAATTACATTAGCCAAGGTAAAAATGAAGGAGAGAATCTTAGAAGCAGCAAGAGATAAGGGGACAGTAACCTACAAAGGAGTTCCCATCAGACTGTCAGCTGATTTCTCCAAAGAGACCTTACAGGCAAGAAGGGGCTGGAAAGAAATATTCCAAGTCATGAAAGACAAGGACCTACATCCCAGATTGCTCTATCCAGCAAAGCTCTCATTTAAAATGGAAGGGCAGATAAAGTGCTTCTCAGATAAGGTCAAGTTAAAGGAGTTCATCATCACCAAGCCCTTATTTTATGAAATGTTAAAGGGAATTATCTAAGAAAAAGAAGATAAAAAAACATGTATAGTAAAAGGACAGCAAACTCACAATTATTAACAACCACACCTAAAACAAACAAACAAAAAAAAACAAGGTAAACAACTAGAACAGGAACAGAATCACAGAAATGGAGATCACATGGAGGGTTAGCAACAGGGGAGTGGGAGGAGGAGAGAGGGGGAAAAGGTACAGAGAATAAGTAGCATAGATGGTAGGTAGAAAATAGACAGGGGAAGGGCAAGAACAGTATGGGAAATGTAGAAGCTAAAGCACTTGTGACACATGGACATGAACTAAAGCGGGGAATGTGGATGGGAGAGGGTGTGCAGAGTGGAGGGGAATGAAGAGGGGGTAATGGGACAACTGTAATAGCATAATCAATAAAATATATTTAAATAAATAAATAAATTAAATATTTTAAGGAAAAAAAAAGAAAAGAAAATATGCCCCTTAAGCCTTTTATAAAAAGTTCATTTATGATGAACAGGCTCATTTACTCATGGTGCCAAAACAGTCTAATTAGGGGACCCACAGAGTAGGAATAAATAATGAGGAGTGCTTTCTCAAAGTGATAGGTAAGTACAACTAACATTCCCATCTCCATGCATTTTGTCTCAGGTGAAGAACTACAGTCTTCATTATTTTACCAAAACTGCCCTAGGTAATGCCCATATTTTCCTTCCCTTGACAAGGCATACAGTATATTTAACTGGTAAACTGTGGAAGGTACAGTTCCCCTTCCCTCCATTAATCCCCAGAAAACCAAGCATAAAATAGGACTGGTTCTGGGAAAGTATGAAAGCCCATAAGATAAGGATTTGGTTAGATGCTGAGCATTTCTAGACCACTAAACTTGAGCAGCAGTGCTCCAAGGCACATGATCCTCCCTAACACCTAGTATCACCCTTAAACCAAGGTGAGAGGGGCCACTTAATTGAGCTCCATGCTTTAGAGAGCTTTTCATACCACAAACATTGAAACACAAAGACACTTTGGGGGGGCCTTGAGAGTTTTTTGAAAACTTAGTAGCTAGTTGAGCATCAAGCTATAAAAAGAGAGGGATACATAAGCTAAACTGGGCTCCCCAAATCAGAGCACAAAGCCACAGGAGGGGGATGAGGGGTGGAGTATGGTGGCTAAAGGGAAGCAGCATTGAAGGAGAAAATGAAAAGTTATGCCATAGGAAATGAGAAGAAGGCAAATTTGGTTTAAAATGGGCCTCCCCAAATAATTTTATGGCATGGATTTTATTTAGTTCACAAATGGATAAATAGGACAGACAAAGACATACCTCATTTTTTGACTTTTTAACAATTTTTTAATTTCATTGAATTTATTGGGGTAACATTGGTTAATAAAATTATATATGTTTCAAGTGCACAATTCTGTATTACCTTATCTGTATATTGTATTGTGTATTCATCACCACAAATCAAGTCTCCTTCCATCACCATTTATCCACACTTTACCCTCTTCTACCTCTCCCCACCCCTCTTTTCTTCTGGTAATCACCATATTGTTGTGTCTAAGAGCTTTTTTTTTTTTTTTGCTTAATCCCTTCACACTTTTCCACCAACCCCACAATCCCCCCTTCCCTCTAACAGCTGTCAGTCTGTTCTCTGAGTCTGTTTCTATTTTGTTAGGTTATTTTGTTCATTGCATCACACATATAATATGAGATCATATGGTATTTGTATTTCTCTTACTAGCTTTTTTCACTTAGCGTAATACTCTCCAGGTCCATCCATGCTGTTTCAAAGGGTAAACTTTTCTTCCTTTTTACAGATGAGTAGTATTCCATTTTGTAAATGTACCACAGCTTTTTTTATCCACTCATCTACTGATGGGCATTTGGACTGCTTCCAAATCTTGGCTACTGTAAATAATGCTGTAATGAACATGAAGGTGCATATATTCTTGCAAAATAGTGTTTCAAGTTTCTTTGTATATATTACTAAAAGTAGATTCGCTGAATCATAAGACAGTTCCATTTTTACTTTTTTGAGATAACTGCACGCTGCTTTCCACAGTGGCTACACCAATCTGCATTCCCACCAACAGTGCACAAGGGTTCCCTTTTCTCCACATTCTTGCCAACTGTTTGTTGATTTATTGATGACAGGTGTGAGATGATAACTCATTGTGGTTTTAATTTACATTTCCCTGATGATTAATGACATTGGGCACCTTTTCTTATGTCCATTGACCATCTGTATGTCCTCTGGAAAAGTGTTCTTTTAGGTCATTTGCCCATTTTTTAATTGGATTGTTTGTATTATTGGTGTTGAGTTTTATAAATTATTTAAAATTTTGGATTTTAACCTCTTATGAGATGTATCATTGGTAAATATGTTCTCCCATTTAGTAGGATGTCTTTTCATTTTATCAATGGTTTCTTTTGCTGTGCAAAAAATTTTAGTTTGAATGCAGCCTCATTTGTTTATATTTTCTTTTGTTTACCTTGCTCATGGCAATATATCAGAAAACATATTGCTACGAAAAATGTCCAAGAATTTACAGCCAAAGTTTTCTTTGAAAATTCTTATGGTTTCATGTCTAACATTTGAGTTTTTAATCCATTTTTTAGTATATATTTGTGTATGGTATAAGAAGATTGTCTCATTTCAGTTTTTTGCATGTATCTGTCCAATTTTCCCAACTCCATTTATTGACTAGGCTATATTTACCACACTGTGTGCTTTTTCCTCTTTTGTCAAATGTTAATTGACTTATAAAGCTGTGGGTTTATTTATGAGCTCTCTGTTCTGTTCCATTGATCTATATTTCTGTTTTGATGCCAATACCATGCTGTTTACATTACTATGGCCTTGTAGTACATTTTGATATCAGGTAGCATGATTCTTCCAACTTTGCTTTTCTTTCTTAAGATTGCTGTGGCTATTCAGGGTCTTTTGTAGTTCCATATACATTTTTGCAATATCTTCTCTAGTACTGTTAAATACACCATTAGTATGTTGATATAAACTTCATTGAATCTATAGATTGCTTTAAGTATCATGGACATTTTAATGATCCTAATTCTTCCTATTCATGAACATGGCATATGCTTCCACTTATTTGCATCTTCTTCAATTTCTTTCTTCAGTGTCTTATAATTTTCCAAGTACAGGCCTTTTAAATCCTTGGTTAAATTTATTCCTAGCTGTTTTAATTTTTTATGCAATCGTCAATGGGATTGTTTTCTTAGTTTCCCTTTCTAATAATTCATGATTGGTGTATAAAATTGCAACTGATTTCTGTATATTTATTTTGTATTTTACTACTTTACTGAATTCATTTGTCAGTTCTAGTAGTTTTTTGGTGGAATCTTTGGGGTTCTTTCTCTTTCTATATATATATATATCAAGTTTTCTGCAAATAATAGAACTTTTAATTTTGGCTTTCCAGTTTGAATGCCTTTTATTTCTTCTTCTTTTCTGACTGCTATGGCTAGGACTTCCATTACTATGTTGAATAAGAGTGGTGAAAGTGGACATCCCTGTCTTTTTCGTGATCTTAAGTGAAACTCTTTTAGTTTTTGCCCATTGAGTATGATTTTGGCTGTAGGTTCTTCATATATCCTTTATTATGTTGAGGTATGATCCATGTATATCCAATTTGCTGAGAATTTTTATCATAAATGTGTGCTTCTTTTTTTAAACCTGTTTGGTTTATTTTTTTAAAGATTTTTTATTTGTTTATTTTTAGACAGAGGGGAAGGGAGGGAGTAAGAGAAGGAGAGAAACATCAATGTGTAGTTGCCTCTTACATGCCCCCTACTGGGGACCTGACCCGCAACCCAGGTGTGTGCCCTGACTGAGAATCAAACTGATGACCCTTTGGTTCACAGGCCAGCACTCAATCCACTGAACCACTCTATCCAAGGCTTGGGTGTTGGGTTTTAGCCAATGATTTTTCTGCATCCATTGATATGATCATGTGATTAGTATCCTTCATTTTGTTTATGTGGTATTTCACATTTATTGATTTGTGGCTATTGTACCAAACTCACATCCTAGAAATCAATCCCACTTGACCATGCTACATGGCCTTTTTAATGTATTGCTGAATCAAGTTAGCTAATATTTTGTTTAGGATTTCAGCATCTATGTTCATCAGGGATCCTGGCCTATGCTTTTCTTTCTTTGTATTGTCTTTATCTGGTTTTGGAATTAGGATAATGCTGGCCTCATACAATGAGCTTGGAAATCTTCCTTCCCTTCCTCTCAAAATTTTTGGAGAAATTTGAATCAGATAGGTGTTACTAATTCATTGAGTGTTTGGTAAGTTTTGCCTGTGAAGCTATCCAGTCTGGGACCTTTGTTTGTTGAGCATTTTTTTGTTTACTACTTCAGTTTCATTAGTTGTAAACTGTCTCTTTAGATTATCTGACCCTTTCTGGTTCACTTTTGGAAAATGGTATATTTCTAGGAATTTATCTATTTCATCCAGGTTGTCCAGTTTCATGGCATATAGTTGTTCATAATTTTTCTAACAATCCTTTGTATTTCTTCAGTGTCAGTTGTTAGTTCTACTCTTTCATATGTGATTTTATTCATTTGGGGCCTCTTTTCTTAGATGACTCTGGTTAAAGGTTTGTCAATTTCTGTTATCTTTTCAAAGAAAAAGCTCTTGGTTTCATTGATCTTTTGTATTGTTTTTGTTTTAGATTCGATTTGTTTAATTTTGCTCTGATCTTTATTATTTCCTTTTTCTACTCACTTTGGGCTTTCTTTTTTCTATTTCCTTTAAGTGTAAACCTAGATTATTTGAGATTTTTCTTGCTTCTTGAGGTAAGCCCGTAATGCTTTGAATTTCCCTCTTACAACTGCTTTCACTGTGTCCCACAAATTTTGAGTTATTGTGTTTTCATTTTCATTTGTTCTGAGGTATCTTGTGATTTCTTCTTTGATCTCATTGTTAAGCCATTCATTGTTTAGTAATATGTTATTTAGCCTCCATGTTTTTGTATGTTTTTCTGTTTTGTTTTCTTTTTATTGATTTCTAGTTTCATATTATTGTGGTCAGAGAACATCCTTGATATGATTTCAAGCTTCTTAAATTTATTGGTACTTGTTTTGTGTCCTAACATGTGGCCTGTCATACAAAGACATGTGGCAAATCTTCCATGTGCACTTGAAAAGAATGTATATTGTGCTTTGCAGTGAAATACTCTGAAGATTTTAATTAAATCCATCTGATCTAGTATGTCACTTAAGGTAGCTTTTTATTGTTGATTTTCTACCTGGAAAACCTGTCCTTTGATGCTAAGGTGGTGTTAAAATTCCCTACTCTGACTATGTTACTGTCAATTTTTCCCTTTGTGTCCATCAACACTTGTTTCATATATTTAGGTGCTCCTATGTCGGGTGCAAAAATGTTTACAAGGAATAAATCCTCCTGTTTGATTGAACCCATTATCATTATGTAGTATCCTTCTTTGTCGCTTACTATAGCCTTTGTTTTAAAGTCTATTTTGTCAGCTATACATGTTGCCACCCTAGCTTTATTTTTCATTTCCATTTGCATGAAATATATTTTTCCATTCCTTTAATTTAATCTGTGAGTATCTTTCATTCTAAGGTGGATCTCTTGTAGGCAACATATATCTGGGTCTTTTTTTAAATTGTTTGTTTTGTTTTCTTATTTTTAATCCTCACCCAAGGACATATTTTCATTGCTTTTAGAGAGAGAGAAAAGGAAAGAGGCTTTAAAGAGAGGTGAAGGGAGAGAGAGGTAGAGAGGGAGAAAAATATTGATTGGTTGCCTTCTGTATGTGCCCCAACCAACTGGGGACGAAACCCACAACCCAGGCATGTGCCCTGACTGGGAATCGAACCTGCAACCTTTTGGTTTACAGGATGGCACCCAACCAACTAAGCCACACCAGGTAGGATGGGTCTTGCTTCTTTATCCATTTAGCTACCCTATATCTTTTGATTGGAGCATATAAGCTATTTACATTTAAAGTGATTAATGATAGGTACATATTTATTGCCATTTTATTCTTTTAACTATGTTCCTCTGGGTTTACTTTCTTGTTAAGAAGCCCTTTTAACATTTATTATAATACTAGTTTGGTGGTAACAAATGCTTTTAGCTTTTATTTTCAGGGAAACTCTTTATTTCTTCTGAAAGTAGTCTTGATTGTAGGTCCTTGGTTTTCATCACTTTGAATATTTCTTGCCACTCCTTTCTGGCATGCAGTTTCTGTAGAGAAATCAGCTGACAGTCTTATAAGAGCTCCCTTTTAGATAACTAATTGTCTTTCTCTTGCTGCCTTTAAGATCCTCTCTCTGTGTTTAACCTTTGCCAATTTAATTATGACATATCTTGGTGTGGGCTTTTGGGTTTGCCATGTTTTGGACTTTGTACTTCCTTGACTTGTCTATCTTTTCCTTCACCAGATTAGGAAAGTTTTCAGCCATTATTTGTTCAAAAACAGTTCTCAATTTTTTGCTCTCTCCCTTTTCCTGGTACTCTTATGATGCAGATGTTGCTACATTTCATGTTGTCTCAAAAGTTCCTAAAACTATCCTCATTGTTTTCTTTTTTCTTTTTCTTTTTTTATTTTACTGTTGATCTACTATGGTTGTTCCAATTTTTCCCCTGTTGCTCTCCACAGCCCCACCCACCCCCTCTCCCACAGTTAATCCCCACCCTATTGTCCAATTCCATAGGTCATCCACTCATGGTCCTTGACTAGACCCCCCTTTTACCCCCCTAGTCCTCTTTTGTGGTCACTGTCAGTCTCCTCCTTATTTCCATGGCTCTGCTTCTATTCTCATTTGTTGTTTTTATGCATTAGGCTCCCCTTATAGGTGAGATCATATGGCATTTGTCTTTCACTACCTGGCTTATTTCACTAGCATTATACTCTCCAGTTCTGGTCATGCTGTCACAAAAGGCAGGAGTTCCTTCCTTCTTCCCGCTGCATAGTATTTCATTTTGTAAATGTACCACAATTTCTTTTTAAGATTTTCTTTATTTATTTTTAGAGAGAGGAGAAGGGGGGAGAAAGAGAGAGCGAGAGAGATGTCAATGTGTGGTTGCTTCTTACGTACCCCCTACTGAGGACCTGGCCCATGCGTGCATGTGCCCTGACTAGGAATCAAACCAGTAACCCTATGGTTCTCAGGCCAGCACTCAGTCCACTGAGCCACACCAACCAGCTGTACCACAATTTTTTTGATCCACTTATTTACCAATGGGCATTTAAGCTGTTTCCAGCACTTAGCTATTACAATTAATGCTGCTATGAACATAGGGGTGTATAAGTTCTTTTGAATTGGTGTTTCAGTATTCATAGGATACAATCCCAGTGGTGGAAATGATGGGTCAAAAGGCAATTGCATTTTTAGTTTTTTGAAGAAATTCCATACTGTTTTTCCCCGTGGCTGCACCAGTCTGCATTCCCACCAACAGCGTACTAGGGGTTCCCTTTTCTCCACATCTTCTGCAGCACTTGTTTGTTGATTTGTTAATGATGACCATTCTGAATGGTATGGAGTGGTTTCTCATTGTAGTTTTCATTGGCATGTCTATGATAGCTAGTGATGTTGAGCATCCTTTCATATGTCTCTGGGCCCTCTGTATGTCCTCTTTGGAAAGATGTCTGTTCAGGACCTTGGCCAGTTTTTTATTGGATTATTTGTGTCCCTGGTGTTGAGCTCTATGAGTTATTTATATATATATTGAGTTAAAATCCTTCCCCAATGTATCATTGGCAAATATGTTTTTCCATTTCTTTGGTTCCATTTTCATTTTCATGATGTTTTCTTTAGCTGAGCAGAAGCTTTTTATTTTGATGAGATCCCATTTGTTTATTCTTTCCATTCTATCCCTTGCCCTCAGAGATATATCAGAGAAAATATCGCTTAGTTGGATATCTAAAATTTTCCTCCCTATGTTTTCCCCTAGGACTTTTATGGTTGCCCAGCTTACATTTAGGTCTTTCATCCATTTGAGTTTATTCTGGTGTATGGTGTAAGTGGGTGGTGTAGGCTTATTTTTCTTTCCATGTACCTGTCCAGATTTCCCATCACCATTTATTCAAAAGGCTATTTATACTCCATTTTATGCTCCTTACCCCTTGGTCAAATATTAAATGACCATAGAGGCATGGGTTTATTTTTAGGCTCCTATTCTGTTCCATTCATCTATATGTCTGTTCTTATGACAATAACAGACTGTTTTGATTATAGTGGCCTTGTAATATAGTTTGATATCGGGTATTGTGATCCCTCCTACTTTGTTCTTTCCCAAGATTAATACGCTATTTGTGTCTGTTTTGGTTCCATATAAATTTTTGAAATATTTGTTCTATATCTGTGAAATATGTTATTGGTATTTTGATAGGAATTTCACTGAATCTATAGATTGCAATCTATAGATTGCTTTGGGTAGTATGGACATTTTAATTATGTTAATTCTTCCAATCCATGAATGTGGTATATGCTTCCATTTATTTGTATCTTCCTTAATTTCTTTTTTCAGTGTTTTATTATTTTCCAAATACATATCTTTTACCACCTAGGCTAAGTATATTACTAGCTACTTTATTTTTCTTGTTCCTATAATAAATGGAATTTTTACCTAGTTTCTGTTTCTGTTATTTCCTTGTTGCTGTACAACAATGCCTTTGATTTCTCAATATTGAGTTTGTATCTGGCTATTTTGCCAAATTCACTTATTCAGTCACATAGTTTTCTGGTGGAGCCTATAGGGTTTTCTATGTACACTATTGTGTCATCTGCAAACAAGAACAGTTTTGCTTCCTCCTTTCCAATTTGGATACCTTTTATTTCTTTTACTTGTCTGATCACTGTGGCTAGAACTTTCAATACTATGTTGAATGAAAGTGGTTCAAGCAGATACCCCTGTCTTGTTCCTGATCTTACAGAGAGAGCTTTTTTTTTTGCCCATTAATTATGGTGTTGGCTGTAGGTTTCTCATATATGGCCTTTATTATGTTGAGGTATGCTCCCTCTGCCCCCACTTTGGTGAGTTTTTATCATGAATGTGTGTTGTACTTTATTGAATGTTTTTTCAGCATCTATTGATATGATCATGTCATTTTTGTCTTTCATTTTATTTATGTGGTATATTACATTTATTGATTTGCAAATATTGTACCATCCTTGCATCCCTGGGATGAATCCCACTTGATCATGGTCCATGACCTTTTTAATGTATTGCTGGATGTGGTTTGCCAGTACTTTGTTGAGGATTTTAGTGTCTAAGTTTATCAATGATACCAGCCTGTAGTTTTCTTTCTTTGTCATTTTGGGATTAGGATAATGTTGGCCTCATAAACAGAGTTTGGGAGTCTTCCCTGTTCTTGAATTTTCTGAAATAGCATGAGAAGGATAAGAGTGAGCTCTTCTCTAAATGTTTGGTAGGATTCCCCTATTGAACTGTTCAGTCCAGGGCTTTTGTGTGCTGGGAGATTTTTTCTCTCTTTAATCACTGTTTTATTAATGTTTGAATACAGTTGTCTCTATTTTCCCACCACCACTTTCCCCTCCCCCCCACCTCCCACCCTCAATTCTACCCCCCTTTGGCTTTGTCCATGGGTCCTTCATACATGTTCATTGATGACGCTTTACTTTCCCCCATTTTTTCTCCCTCCTCCCCTCCGGTTACTGTCAGTTTGTTCTTTATTTCCATGGCTCTGCTTATATTTTGCTTGCTTGTTTGTTTTGTTAATTAGGTTCCACTTATACATGAGATCATATGGTATTTGTCTTGCACTGCCTGGCTTATTTCACTTAGCATAATGCTCTCCAGATCCATCCCATGCTGTTGTGAAGGGTAGGAGCTCCTTCTTTCTTTCTGCTATGTAGTATTTCATTGTGTAAATGTATCACAGCTTTTTGGTCCACTCATTCACTGATGGGCACCTAGGCAGCTTTCAGCAGTTGGCTATTGTAAATTGTGCTGCTATGAACACTGGGGTGCATAGGTTCTTTTGAACTGGTGTTTCAGGAATCTTAGGTCATAATTGCAGCAGTGGAATTGCTGGGTCAAAAGGCAATTCTGTTGTTATATTTTTGAGGAAATTCCATAGTTTTCCACAGTGGCTACACCAGTCTGCATTTCCTCCAACAATGTACTAGGGTTCCCTTTTCTGCACAACCTCGCCAGCACTTATTGTTGATTTGCTTATGATGGCCATTTTCACTGGTGTAAAGTGATATCTCTTTGTGGTTTTAATTTGCATCTCTCTGATGGCTAGTGATGCTTAGCATCCTTTCATGTGTCTCTGGTCCCTCTGTATGTCCTCCTTGGGAAGTTTCTGTTCATGTCCTTTGCCCATTTTTTTAATTGGATTGTCTCCCTGTTGTGGAGTCATTTGAGTTCTTTATATATTTTGGAGAGCAAACCCTTGTCCAAGATATAATTGGCAAATATATTTTCCCATACAGTTGGTTCCCTTTTCATTTTGCTAATGTTTTCTTTAGCAGTGCAGAAGCTTTTTATTTTGATGAAGTCCCATTTGTTTATTCTTTCCTTTATGTCCCTTGCTCTAGGAGACATATCAGTGAAAATATTGCTGCATGGGACATCTGAGATTTTCCTGCCTATGTTCTCCTATGTGTATGGTCTTTTTAATGTATTGCTGGATGTGGTTTCTCGATACTTTATTGAGCATTTCAGCATTTAAGTTCATTAGCAATATTGGCCTGCAGTTTCCTTTCTTTGTTGTGTCTTTGTCTGGTTTGGGGATTAGGATGATGCTGGCCTCATAAAAAGAGTTTGGGAGTGTCCCTTCTTCTTGGATTTTTTTTTTAATAGTCTGAGAAGTATGGGATTAGCTGTTCCTTAAATGTTTTGTAAAATTCCCCTGTGAAACCTTCCATTCCAGGGCTTGTGTGTGCCAGGAGTTTTTTGATTACTGCTTCAATTTTGACAGCTGTTATCAGTCTGTTTAGGCTTTCTGCTTCTTCTTGATTCAGTTTTGGAAGATTATATTTTTCTAGAAATTTGTCTATTTCACCTAGGTTTTCAAATTTCCTAGCATATAGTTCTTCATAGTAATTTCTTACAATCCTTTGTATTTCAATGGTATCATTTTTAATCTCTCCTCTTTCATTTCTGATTTTACTTCTTTGGGGCCTCTCTCTTTTTTTTTTTCCTTGATGAGTCTGGTTAATGACTTTTCAATTTTGTTTATCTTTTCAAAGAACCAGCCCTGGCTGGTGTGGCTCAGTAGATTGAGCTCTGGCCTGTGAAGCAAAGGATCACTGGTTCTATTCTAAGTCAGGGCACATGCCTGTGTTGCTGGCCATGTCCCCAGTAGGGGAGCTCGAGGGGCAACCATACACTGATATCTGTCTCCCTCTCTTTTTGCCTCACTTCCCATCTCTCTAAAAATAAATAAATAAAATCTTTTTTTTAAAGAACCAGCTCCTGGATTTATCAATCTTTTGAGTTGTTCTTTTAGTCTCTATGTCATTTTATTCTGCTTTGATTCTGATTATATTTTTTCCTTCTACTTGCTTTGCACTTTATTGTTGTTCCTCTAATTCTTGTAGATGTAAGGTTAGGTTGTTTATTTGAAATGCTTCTGTCTTTTCTAGATAGGTCTGTATTGCTATGAACTTCCCTCTCAGGACTACATTTGCTGTGCCCCATAGGGTTTGGGCTATTGTGTGTTCATTTTCATTTTTTTTTAGAAACTTTTTGATTTCTTCCATGATCTCATTATTAACTCATTCATTATTTAACAGCATGTGGTTCAGTTTCCTTGTATTTAAATGTTTTTGAGTTTTTTCCTTGATAATGGTTTCTAGTCTCAAGCCATTGTGATCCAAGAAGATGCTTGATATGATTTCAATTTTCTTGATTTTGTTGAGGCTGGTTTTGTTTTCTACAGTGTGGTCTATCTTTGAAAATAATCCATGTACATTTGAATAGAATATATATTTTGCTTTTTTGTGGTGAAAGGATATATATATATATCAATTCAGTCCATTTGATCTAAAGTGTTGAGATGCCACAATATCCTTGTTGATTCTTTGCTTGGAAGATCTACCCATTGTTGAAAATGGAGTGTTAAAATCTCCTACTATGAGTGTATTGCTGTCAACATTTTTCTTGAACTCCTCCTGCAAGATTTTCCTTATATATTTGGGTGCTCCTATGTTGGATGTATATATGTTTAAAAGGGTTATATCTTCTTGATGGATTATTCCCTTAGGTATTATGAAATGTCCTTCTTTGTCTCTTTTCGTGGCTTATGTTTTGAAGTATATTTTGTCTGCTATAAGTATTGCTACTCCAGCTTTTGTTCACATCTGTTTGCTTGTAGTATTTTTTTCATCCCTTCACTTTCAGTCTCAATAGGTCTTTTGTTCTGAGGTGGGTCTCCTATAGACAGTATATATGCAGGTAATGGTTTCTTCTCCATTAAGCTACCCTATGTCTTTTGCTTGGAGCATTTATTCCATTTACATTTACTGTTATTATTGATAGGGACTTATTCATTGCCATTTTTCCCTTTCTACTTGTGTTCCTCTCCCTCCCTCTCTCTCTCTCTCTCTCTCTCTCTCTCTCTCTAAGATTTCTTAGCTAGCCTCTAACTTGGGCCACCATGACCACTATGGTGTCAGAGAACCTGAGTTTACTGCATGCCTTGATCCCAACCCTCTAAACTATCCTCATTTTTTTCCATTCTTTTTTTCTTTTTGCTGCTCTGATGGGGTGCTTTCTGCTATCTTGTCTTCCAAACTGATGATTTGACCCTCTGCCTCATCCTACCTATTATTATCCCTTCTACTGTATACTTCATTTTAAGTATTGTATTCTTCATTTCTGACTGTTTTTTTATGGTTTCTATGTCCTTTCTTATGCTTACTCTCTTTGTTGAAGTTCTCACTAAGTTTCTTGAGCATTCTTATAACCCTTTTTTTGAACACTATATTTGGTAAATTGCTTACCTCCATTTCCTTTAGCTACTCTTCTGGAGATTTTATTTGTTCTTTCATTTGGGGCCTGTTTCTTTGTCTCCAGATTTTGTCTGCCTTTTTGCATTTGTCTCTGTGTATTAGGTAGATCTGCTATGACTTTCAGTCTTGGTAGAGTGTCTTTATGTAGTGGGTGTCCTTATATAGTAGGTGTCCTGTGGGATCCAGTGGAACATTCTCCTTGATCACCTGAGCTGGGTGCTCCAAGAATGTCCCTTATATGTGTTATGTATACTCACCTGTTATAATTAAGTCTTGATTTCCACTGACCTATTTGGGCTTGGGATCAAGCCTGAGACAGGCTGACTGTGAGGATCAACCTGACCAGAGTGTACGAGCTGTTGTGCAGGTGCTGACCACATGGATCAGAATTTGCCTCAGCAGGGTCTGGTACTTGCCAAGATCTTCTTTTGGATATGCCTCTTAGAAGCAAAGTAGATTTTGTCATGATGTTGTCTAAAGCTGGCCACTGGTTGTGTTTGATTCTGCAGCTTCTTGGGAGAGACTGGGAGAGACCAGTGTCAGATGCTGCCTGTGACTGGCCCTTGGCAACTTATTTTGGGCTACAAAGTGATCCACAGTTTGTGGCTGTCTCTTCTGGGCCTGGGTGTGTGTGGAAAGGACCAAGCTGCACACCAAGGTTGGCTTTTACCAGCACTGGGCCAAGGGGCAGGTCAGCAGAATTCCCAAATCATCCTGAGATCCACTTAGGCCTTCCTCCACCATCAGCTGCTTGTTAAGCTCAACCACTAAAAAAGCCTTTAATGGTACTTGAGTTGCATGAGGTAGGTTCTCAGTGAGACACCAGTTTAGGGGCATGTGGTTTTCACCATATTAATACAGGTTCAAACTTGTTTCCAGTGGTGGTTCTCAGGTCGCTCAGCAAATGTTCTGGAGTACACCAAGTCTAGCTGTCACCAGCTGGGTGCTTGCATACCTTTATAGTGGGGCAGGGTTTCAGAGAGTCCTCAGGGTAAGGCCAATAGAGTTTATCAAGCCCAAACATACCTAGATGTGGCCCTTCAAAGGAAGGGGTCTGCATTGCTTGGACATACAAGGGAAAATGGTTCACAGTTCTTCCAGGGACCTGCTTTTAGAAGTATGGTTATAAGCTGAGGGTTAAAACTTCTAGTAGTGGTTCTATACTTCAGGATATTCAAATTATGTTGTGGGTAAAGTACTAGACAGAAGAAGTACAGCTACATTGGATACCTCTTCAATAAAAACAGGATGCCATTCATTTACCAGTCTGTATCTACAGGTGGAATGAATTGGACAAAAGACAAAGACAGGAAAAGGATTTGGAAGGTTGTACCTACTTGGATTTCAAAGGGTGATCTGAGGTCATGCTCCAGTGATAGAGAAGCAAAGGCTATACAGAACAGGGCCTCTTGGAGCAGATAAATAATTACTTAGCTACCTAAGAAATCATTGTTTACTCAAGAGGTAACTCATGAAGAAGAAGGAAGTCAAAGGGATGAGACCTCTAGAACAGTCATAATTTTTATAGAAAACTTCCCAGGCTAAGGCCAGTCAACTCTTCTGAGGTCAAAACCACACAAGAGCTTATATTCAGAGCACTATACTAGGCACTATTGGGAGAAACAAAAGTTCTCTTCCTTTCTTTTTTAAAATTTGTAATAACCCCTAACAATGTGAATCAAGTTAGATAGCAGCATCTCAACACATATAAAAATAGTATAATAAAGACAGGATACATACATTCTGGTAGAATAAAATGAATTAGAAAGTTTACAGCTTATTTTTGCATGTGAGTAAATTAATTATAAAACTTTGGGTTGGCCAAATGTTCATTTGCTTTTTTCCATAAGATGCCTCTAGTAATGCTTAGTTGTCTTTAACTTCATTGGAAAAAAAATTGTGAGATTTTATTGTGACAGCTACCGTATCAGCCTGCATTTTTTGAAAGATTGTATTTATCTATTTCTAGAGAGAGGAGAAGGGAGGGAGAAAGAGAGGGAGGGAAACATCAATGTGTGGTTGCCTCTTATGTGCCCCCTCCTGGGGACCTGGCCCACAACCCAGGCATGTTCCCTGACTGGGAATCAAACCAGTGACCCTTTTGTTTGCAGATCAGCACTGAGTCCACTGAGCTACACCAGCCAGCACCAGCCTGCATTTTTTCAAAAAAAAAAAACTATCAAAATTGGTAAATTTCTGTGAAGCCATTTCAATATTGAAGATGGAAGAAAATACACAACATTTTCAGCATATTATGCTTTATTATTTCAAGAAAGGTGAAAAAGCAACTGAAATGCAAAAATAGATTTGCATAATATATGGAGAAGGGACTGTAACTGATCAAACATGTCAAAAGTGGTTTGGGATTTCTTGCTGAACAATGCTACATGGTAGGACAGACCTGCTGAAATCGACAGCCATCAAATTGGGACATTAGTTGTGAACAATCCATGTTATACCACATAGGAGGTAGCCAACATACTTAAAATATCCAAATTAATAAAATTATTGGTGAAAATGAAAAATGTGTCTTTAACAGAAAAACCTAAGTGGATTTTATGGCCAACCTAATATAAGGTCAAAGTATTTATAATACCTATGCCTTTCCATCTTTTTCTCCCAGGCACATGTTAGGGCCCATATGTAAAAATATAGATCCCATTCCTCTTTGCTTTCTTTACTCCCCAACCTCCTAATAGGCATGTTTCCAGATTTAGATGAATACATAGCCAAGCATATCATTGGTTTTCCTTCATCTAGTACTGTGTCTTAATAAATGTTCCCTTTCTTTCCCCACCTCCAACCATTCCAGAATTTTCTCTATGAATTGACTGCCTCATTCATCTTTTCCAGGCCCTTCATCGTTACCTCAGCAATCACAGTGCCCAGTGTTCTCTATTTCTTTCCCTAATGACATAGTACTTTAATGCTATTACTTAACATATATGGGGCTACCTTAACAAATATTTTGAAGCAAAAAGCATACCCCCAAATTGCAGAATAATGTCCCAAATGCAAAACTTATGGTTAGTTTTCTTAAAGATGCTCACTCTACACATTGTTTTTCGTAAGTACAGTCTAATATCCTCTGGGCCCTAAGTGAGTTGACTCTGTACTTGCAATAAAAGCATTAAACATGTTAGGTTATTTCAGCACTCATTGGAAGCCTTCAATAAGCCTGTTCCCCAAAATGCAAAAATATTTATCCTAAGAGTTAGTTGCAGACATCAATCTTCTATATTTAGAGATTTTATCTTTGGCTTATTTAAAAAGATGGTCTGATTCTCTGGTCACAGTTCATGCTAGACTGGCTAGACTGGTTTTGTAGCTATTTAGAAGCAAATTCCCTTTGGGACAATAAAGAGAAAAACCTCATTCAAGATCATTAGTTTGAAACAGCAAGAGTCTTGTTTGTTTCAGATGATAGAAGCATTGGTCTCAAAAAAAAAGTGGTCTCAAAAAAATTCTCCTATTCAACCAAAAGTTTCCTCCCTTTATTTTTTTAAATTATGATATCTCATTATTTTCTTGATTACTTCCTATGAGGTTTGGGGGGTTATTTTAAAAATTAATACCAATTAAAATTAATTTTTATTCGGGATTTCCATGAAAGTCCCTAGGATGACCGGAGATGCCCTGGAGTTTTACAAAGAAGAGTACAGGAGCCTTGAGGCAGGACATGTGGGTTATAGCCCCAAGCTGTATGGCTTCAAAAACTCTCTTAAACTCTTCATGCCTCCATTTCCTAAACTATAAAATTAATTTGTTGAATATGGTGGTCCCTTCTAGTTTCATCAGGCTATGATTCCCAGAGCCATAAGAAACAGGTAGAGAATTAAATTCCACAAATATTGATTGAGACCCAACCCATTTGATCATATCCAGTGCTAGATATGGTGTGTGTGGGGGGGAGGACATGTCTTCCATGCTACATTAGTAGGAGTGATAAGGCAACACAGTAATTCTGGAAAGCAGAATATGATAAGTATTTTAAAATGCGTGAGTCAAATTTCCTGCTTTCTCAGATTGGCAGGCTAGTGACTATCACTGAAGTTTTATTTTTTGCTGACTGAATATCTTGAAAGCTTCAATGTCAGTGAGTTTTGCTTAGACTTGGAGGGACATTGAAATTATTTGCTCCAAGGCCAGGACACAGCCTAAAAGTTTATCATTTACCTCTATCTTAGAGTACAGAACAAATGCCCTCATTAATAAGAGTCTCTGGTTAATCAAAACTATGCCACATATGTCTATGTAAATATCACATCAGCCCTTATAATATCTGAAAAATGCCCAGAAAAAACGCCTATTAATTAACAATTTCTGGTAGTTGGATTCCGATTAACTAAGGTCTACTCATTGCAAGCCTATCACAAGTTCCTCATTATATCCATATCCACTGTTATACTCCTGCTCAGATGCCTTTTGTAGATAGCAACGTATAGTAGACTGCAGTAAAGATTTATTGAATCGAGACCTTCTCTCCTATCCATTAAAATCAACATTTTAGCATTAATGCTGGTACTTTATTCCAAACTTATAAAAATATGAACCAATTCAAATGGAAAAATGAAACTAATACAAATATCCTCCTTTGTTTTGAGTTACTTCAATCACTTAAGTCAGATAACACCTCAGATTCATTCTTTAAAAAAATAGAAAGAAAGGAAACATCAAGCATATATAGCTAGTTTCTCTCTTTACAAGCGATGAATATGCTTTCAGCAGGCATGGGACAACATCCTGATAACTCTTCCTTTGTATGGCTTACACTGTGAATTACACTTGCCCCAATTTGCAGACACTAAGAAGTTAACAAAGTCCTATGGGCTAAAATTACTGACTTGTAAACATTAATGAAATTTTTAGAATCATCATCCAGTTTTTCAAAAAAGTTTCCACATTTTAAGAGCAACAAAAATGTAGCGATTAGAAAGTCCATCAGACAGCTGCATGATTACAGGAGTCTTGTCCTAGATTCTAATAGATGCTATAACAAACAGTTTCATAAGGGCTGGGAGAACCACAGTTTATAACAGCAACACAAAAGCTACTTATTACTCAATCTCACATTGCCACAGGACCTTTATGTTTACAATAATTTAGAACTCTGGACTTCCCTGCAGAGAGGCACCAAGCAACTATAGTAACAAAAAGCAAAAAATAAAATAAAATGTACAGACTCAAGTGCTTTACTACACTAACACTGAAGGGCCAAGGCCATTGATTGATCCATGTCAAGGTCTGGACATTGATGAGATTGAGTGTGGGAAAGAGCCCTCCATCAGTTTGATACCACTGTTACCACCACCCACCTGACCCTTCCAATCAAATTAATCCCATTCTTGTTGGAGCAGCTTTCCTTCAGTCCAGATTTAATAGGGTCAAACTGTCTCTACCCAAAGGTTATAACAAATTAACAAGTAATGGGCATCATTCAATGGGCCATGGCCTGGGCTTGGGGAGATCAGTGACACTTAGTGTCACATCACTAGAGGTAGAGCTAAAGTGGAAAAGATTAGTAGCCAAACACCACTATCATCTCTCCAACTCTTTAAAAATATGTATATGTAGTTACCAAACAGCTTTCCAAATATACACGTACCACCACCTTACTCTGAAAAAGAACAGCAATTGACAGATATCTTCTGAAGTAATTCAGCACTAGTCCAAAGATCAGAAAGCTGCCTGAGTTCCATCTCAAGATCACTGTGTGACCTCACAGCCACCTCACCTTTCATCATTTTAGCAACTTCAGATATAAAATATAAAAATCTTTCCCTGCCTTAATAGGATAATGTTATTATGAATCAAACAATGTATCTAAGATAATCTAAGATACTCAGAGAGGGCAACTCTATAAATATCAAGCATTATAATTATAGTCACTGTATATCATTTCTTAAGGAGGATAAAATGAATAAGGAAAGGAACCTGTGGTCACTGACACTGAGAACTCAAAATCATTTAAAATCCTATACTCTAAGGCACATCTTGAGAAAGAGACTAATCTGGTAGAGTCAGAGAAGAGTTCAGTGGTTAGGACATGTTTCTCAAATATTTGGGGTCTTCAGTGCTTGTCTTTGACATTATGACATTACTTTACTATGATCATCTTAAAGGTTTATATTTGTGAGTGCCAGCAAAAGAGTGGTGAGTCCTTTGATTTTGATTTTGTGGGCCAAACAGGTCCATCTTACCATAGTGGGATTATTGGTCATAAACAAGGGTATGTATTCAAATTTACAAGGTTTAACTTCAATTGTTTTCATGCCTTTAATTGTACCAATGGTGGACATTTTAGCTGTCAGTATAACTGGATCATTATTGAGGACAAGGCAGGAATGGATGGTGTGGTCTCTTTCAGAGTTCAGCATTGGCAGAAAATGTGCCCGCTAATCTTAAGAATGGGAACACAGAAAAGAAATAACTGGTTGAACCAATTCACAAATCAAAACCTTGAAATTATGCTATCTAAACACACACACACTTGCAGAGGTATATAAGAGGGAAGAACCAAAATATAATGGAACCCCAGTAATACCATATCTTAGATTAAGAGATGAGGATCCAGGGACACTGAAGCAATGGGCTAGGTAGTCAAAAAAGGTTGCATAGAAAGCTTCTTAATGCCTATTCTTAAGTGCCTTGCCATTACTACTATCTCTTCAACAGCTCTGAGAATCTTTTTCACTTCCCTTGAACTATTTCAAACTATTGCCTGTGCTTAATGTGAGAACCTCCTACTCAATAAATTGCTCCTCCTTCCTCTTCCCTGGCCAATGTAAAATCAATTGTTGCTTGACAGACTGCTTTGTTGCCATTTTCTCAAAGGCACAAAGGAAAGAAACACACCTTATTTGTACATGCATTAACTTAATTTCAGTCTCACCCACTCAAGCA
Source organism: Phyllostomus hastatus (assembly GCF_019186645.2). Classification (NCBI taxonomy): domain Eukaryota; kingdom Metazoa; phylum Chordata; class Mammalia; order Chiroptera; family Phyllostomidae; genus Phyllostomus; species Phyllostomus hastatus. Next base: position 10,428,951 of record NW_025333984.1, on the reverse strand, counting down.
CAGTGCAGTCCTTCAAACTCTGACTCAAACCCCTTCACCATTTGGTATCCATGGCAACCACCACAAAAATGCTCAGAGAAAGTTGCAAGGAATGGCAGGAAAGTGCATTTCCCAACATAGCCATTAGCTCTTCTACAGTAGCTACATCGATAACAGGTGGCAGCAGGCCTAGCCCTGATTCCTCTGGCATTTGCTTTCATGAGAGATGGGGAACACTGTTCATGTCTCCTCCATAAAAGGGTTATGCCCATAACTCCATAAAAGAGTTATAGGCTTCTTCTCACATCCAACCCATTAAGATAAAGTTCTAATTGTGAAATATTGAAATTAAGTAAGACAGTTTTTGCTTGAGAAATCTTCCAAATAGTGTACTTCCCCAGCAACTCTAGCCATTACAAGAGCTTGCTCGCTCAACTAGAGCCAGTGATCTTGAATTTTCCAAAAGACAATGCACATAAAAATCTTAGCTACTTCCTTTTATGGTCATTACTACCACTTGGTGACATGCAATTCATTCTTAATTTTCTTAACTCATGTCAAGACTGCTTGCATGACAATCTTGCCATCAAACTCTGTGTGTGTGTGTGTGTGTGTGTGTGTGTGTGTGTGTAGTGAATCAATTCACCCAGTTATTCCTTTTCTGTGTTCCCATTCTTAAGATTAGTGGGCACATTTTCTGCCAAATCTGAACTCTGAAAGAGACCACACACACACATATATACTAGTAATGATCCAGATACTAGAGAATTTATGAACCAGTAGAAAGTGATATGGTTTCACCAAATATGGAGACAACTGTTCAGTCTGCAAACCATCTTCATGACTTCTATATTATTTGCCCTGCTCAGAGCCTAGGTGAAAAATTGTCAAATGGAGATGAATTGCCTTTTACTGTATTCCAGAGGAAGATGGGGATGGTTTTATTTGCAATCTGATTACAGCAGAACCCAACTCATCTAACAAAGACGTTTTGCCTAAAGAGGACTAGCTCAGACTCAGTTCTTTATGGAAACTGAAAATGAACCATTACTCATGTCCTCTTCATAAAAGCTGCATCAATAGGAATAATTTTGAAGTGGAGAAACAAATGAATGATTTTTATCTTTTTAACTGCATGAAAAAAGGAAACAAGATTTTATGCACCATCCATTCCCATAGATCTGATTATATTTCAATGTAAGGAGATGGTTTCAAGTTCTTGAAAGTATGACAACATTCCTATTCACACAGCCTGTCAGTTGTCTTGGATAGAAATTAGTAATAAGTTTAAATCAAAGATGAAAAACAAATAAGACATTTCTCCATCCCTTAAGGAGATCATTGTTTAGTAAGGAAGCATTGAAGTAAACAAATGATTATGGCCTGTTGTGATAAGTACAGTTACAGAGGGGAAAACAAATCCTAATAGGAATGCAGAAGAAACATGCCTAACTCAGCCTGACTCAGTCAGGGAGTCAAGGAGACATTCTCCTGATGATTTTTTGAACTGAGTCTTTAAGGACCAATAGTTCATCTGATTTGGTGGAAGAGGGTGGAAATTTATATTTGCATAGGTATGACAAGCCCCACTTACTTGTCAGAGTGAATGCTAATAAGCAGTGCCAAATTAGGAATTTGAGAATAACTCAGATGCCATAAAGCAGAATGGTAGAAATAGATACCATAAAAGTGCACATTATGTTGGCCAGAATATAACTCTCCTTTTCATTATGACTTTTTGATCCTCAAGCAATGGAAGTCTTCCTCCAGAAAATACAGTACCATGGTATCTGAAATCAAAAGATCCTGCTTAGGAATTAAACTACCCCATCATTTTACAATGAAGAAACAGGGGTTGAGAGAGGGACTAACATATACAATGGCCACACAAGTCATGAGTGAAAGGGCAAGGGTTTAAACCCAGGACTGATCCTAATCAGTTCTCTTTGTCACAGTGTACTCTTCATCACACACTAACCAAGATTATGTAAATATATTGACCAAATAGATATCTACATATGAGGTCTCCTAAATAGGCCACCTGCCTTCTCACCCCTATCCCACTTCCCACCCAACAGCCTGGAATTAGTGTTTAGGTTAACGCAGTCTGTTCCTATGAAAATGTACTATATCAGAAAGATAACATTTGAAGTTAATATTAGTTCTGATCCTCTTTTCCTGTGTTTGAAGTCCTCACTTTCTCATCATTCACAAATATTGATTGGACACCAGCCTAGAGAGAGTTCAGTGAATAAGGTACACACTAGCAGGTTTAAACTGGGTCCCTGCCCTCAAGGATAATCTAATTGGGATGGCACAACACATGCCTAAGTTGGATAAATAGTATTACAAGGGAAATATGAGAGATGGAAACCATATAGAAATTCATAGGAGGGAGTTATCACTAGACAACAGAACTAGAAAATAGGCTTCATGACGGTAGAGATTGTTTTTATGTTTTGTTCAGTGCTGTATCCCCAGCACCTAAAACAGTTTGGAGCCTAGTAAGTACTCAAAAAATGTTTGTTGAATTTAATAAATAGCTTCTCAACTTTCTCCAGGAAAAAAAAAAAGAGTCCTGATGTTTTTCACTTAGAGAGTAATTCCCAGTCCTGTATGCACTGGATATTGTGGCTTTTACTCATGGTGCACCACAGAACACCCCAAGGAGACATTTAGACATGACTGCTCAGCCTATGACTTAAACCTTTGCAAAATCTTCATAAAGCTGTGTCCTCTGCTGCTTCCTACCATGAAAGGGGGTTTCCCAGTGATGAAGGATAATGTTGAGCCAATTCTATTTGTTTATTTGTGCATTATGATTCTTTCCAGCAAAAGGCACAGCCCTTTGATAGCAATGCAATTTGGGAGACACAATTCCATTATTTGCTTGGCTCATCTAACAAGATAGAACACAGAATCTGATTTAAAAAGAAGCTCCCTTAATGAGCTTTTGTTAAGCTTCAAGAATAAACAGTTGTGATTACTATCAGTAGGCATAGGTTGTAAATTTTTATCTTAGATGCTTACATTCTGTTCAGGGGAACTCAAAGGGACAACACAATACAATTCCCTTTAAAAAGTAAAATTGGGCCCTGACTGGTATGGCTCAGTAGATTGAGCACCAGCCTCCAAACCAAAGGATCACCAGTTCGAATCCCCCAGTCAGGGCACATGCCTGGGTTGTGGGCCAGGTCCTCAGTTGGGGGCACATGAGCAGCAACCACACATTGATGTTTCTCTTCCTCTCTTTCTCCCTCCCTTCCCCCTCTATAAAAATAAATACATAAAATATTTTTTAAAAATAACAGTAAAAAATGTAAAATTGGGAGAGAAAAGCACCTTCAAAAGCAATCATTTGTGCATCTCAAAATTGTAAAATTCTTGGTTTTCCAAAGTTTTGTACTGAGTTATGTTTTTTAGTTATTTTATTTTTACTATTGTACAAATTCTTATTACTTTTGGCTTCCAGAGCTTGGGAAGATATGGGTAATTAGAATGTATGAGAATACTGAAAAGAAACCCAAGCATTCATATAACAAATAAGTGGGGATAAAGCCATTTTGCTCTCACTGTGACTTACAGTAACTTTGTGGTACCACGGTGTTGTGCCAGCATGTAATTTCAAGTCAAAGATTTATATTAACATAAATGGAAAAGAATCCAATTTCATAATAAAAATCTTAAATGTATGTACTCTCTGTCTTCTTCCAAAATCCCACAAAGCTGAAGTCATTTTCAGCTCTGTGGGCACACCTCCGAAGAAATTAGAACATCATGTATCACCATACAGATATGATGGTGAATATACTGCCTACTGTGATCCTTTAAGCTTTCAAGTGGTATAGTTCAGAAGGTAACTAGTTTTAGGCAAAGTCTAAAAAAATAGACACACACCATGAGTAGCCTTACACTCTAAAATAAAAAATCTTTGATTAGGAAACTATCCTGGATTGAAACAAGAATAAATTACTGTCTTGTAGAGCTTTACATATTTTTTCAGAGGTTTTTTACAAATTATCTCCTCTGATACTCTGAAGTAGGTAGGCTTAATAGTGTTTTCCTCATTATGTAGATAAAAAAAGACATATAACCTTCCTGGGACCACATAATTAAGAGTGCTGGATTCTAGTCCTTATTTCCAAAAACAAACAAAACAAACAAAAAAAACTATACCCATTTTAAGTACCACATCTAGAAGAATGCATTTGAAAAAGCAGCAATGGAACTCTTGTTATACCACATTAATTATGCCCTGCCCCAATCAGCTCCCCTGCTTTTGAAAGGTATGGCTAATAACCTCTACTTTGGGTTTGGGCATTGCTCTTTCCCCCTTCTCCACTCTGTTTCCTCAAAGAACAATTAAGATCCATCTGGGACTAATTATAGCGATTCTTGAATTTGAACTTGCAGCCATTACCCAATTCAGGTCACTTATTTTAAATTAACTTGCCTGGTCAGAACACAGGTTTGGTTATCTTCAGAGAACAGTGCAAAGAGGCAGTAGCTCACTCAGACTTTTAATTAACTAGCTAAATAACCTCCACTGTGACAAACTGCCTATGATTTGATGGAGTCATTCATTTACATTCAGACAAGGATCAAAATACATTGTCAGAGCTTCAGGGACTGAGTCCTAGAAACCTTCACACAATCTCTTGTTCAAAGCTGTGAGCCTCTTCCCTTTGGTTCCCTCTAATTATTCTTCCCTTGCTTTTGTTCTGATTATCCAACATTCATCACAAGTGTAGCTTGTGATTAAACAATGACATTTCATGTCATGTGCTGATAGGGAATCAAAAGTTGGAGTCATGACCATGTGAACCAAAACCAAAGCTTTGAGAAATAATTAGGAGAAACCAAAGGGAATTCCCAGGGTACCCCACAACAAGGGAGCATTTCCAAAGATTCAAGCCATAAATGCTCCCCACTTAGCTAATAATACATGATAGTGGTAGATACTCAGTTTTTGTTGAATTGAATTCATGGTGGGATCTGATTATCCCACAGTAATAATGATGGTTCTTATAATCAGTAATTATTATTATAGCTGCTAACACAGTGACTGGGCTTTGTAGTCAGACAAATCTGCTTTTCACTCAAGGTTCCATGATTTTCTGCCTGTGAGACCTCAGGCAAGTGAACCAACTTCTCTGTGCTTCAATTTCCTAACATAGAAGATGAAAGTAATAGTAGCACCTATCTTAAAGGACTGCAGTTAGGATTCAATTAAATAAAGCACATAAAATATTTTAACAGAAGACAAACATAAACCAACATCTATTGAACACTTACTGTGTATAGTCTATTGGGCACTTTCTGTGTACACAGTAAGTGTTCAATAGATGTTAGCTTATGTTTGTCTTCTGTTATGTCCCACTACCAGGCCTTGTTCCAGGGCATCTTCACACCTGGGATCCACTCTTTCCTTCTCTCTGCCAGCAATAGTATCCCCTCATCATTCAAAATTTGTCCTAAAACACAGGTCCCCAACTCCCGGGCCATGGATGGGTGCTGGTCCATGGCCTGTTAGAAACCAGGCTGCATAGCAGAAAGTAAGCGGTGGGTGAATGAGCCAAGCTTTGCTGGCATCAGTGCCTAAGCTCTGCCTGCAGTCACCCACCCCAGCCTGTCTGTGGAAAAATTGTCTTCCATGAAACCGGTTCCTGGTGCCAAAAAGATTGGGGACTGCTGGTCTAAAACACATCTTCCTCTCAAGGGGGAAAGCTTTTCCTGCATCTGAACTAGTTCAATGTCCATACCCTCAGTACACTTTTCTTAGATTTTATATTTTAAATGGCACCTTCTTCTACTGCTTCATGAGCAATCTGGACTTTTCTTCATGTTAGGAACATTTATTGAGTACCACCTCAGTGCCATATACTGAGGCTATATATGGTATGGGGTACATGGGATGAGTAAGGAGAAAGGGATGGGAGAAAAGGAAGCAATAGTGGTTGACTCTCCTTATATCTTAAGCATTCTGCTAGGTATTTTAAAGGCATTTCTTCATTTAGGTTTTATTTAACTTTTAAGAAGTAGGTGGCATTATGATCTCTATTTCACAGACGTGGGAAGTGAGATGCAATGAGGTAAAATGACTTCTTCAAAGTCACTCAGCTACAAAAATGAACTGGTGTTCTAGGTTGGTCTGACTCCAGATTCCATTCCCACTACCTTATCCCTCACTGTCCATCTCATTTTTAAATCAGTTGCAGTGATGTATATCAAAGCAATATGCAAATTTTACAGTATAATATATTTGACATAAAGATTATTATAGTTATACACTTGGCACTAGCTATTTTTACACATGCTAACAGCATTCTATCGTAAGCACATGCTACTCTCTACCTTAAAGACTTTCTCTCAGCTTGAGAATGAGACAAATGAGAAGTATTGATGCAGGGTGGGAATTAATACTCCTGACTGAAGCTATCAAAATGGGAATTGAAAGACAAAGACTTCAGTTTCCAGGCTTTTATGTGGGTGTGTTTCACACCACTCCCAGAGGTGCTCAGAACTAACCTGATAATTAATGCTCCCATATTCGCTTCTTTCCCTTTGCTGTCTCATTTCCTCACTCCCCTACCAACACTGCCTGGAATCATCTCCCAATTAAATGAATGGCCCTCAAATCTTTGTCTCAAAGTCTGCCTCTGATACAGCTCTGTCTAAAATAAGAATCTCTCAGAAATTCTACTTTTGGTTCCTTTCCCAGGAGTCTGGGTGAGCGTCCTCCTGCTGCCCCTCTCCTGTGAGAGGGCTTCCCATGAGAGCTCCCCAAGGGAGCATCCCATAAACTCAATGTCTCTCTTCCCCATTTTCATGAGAATCTCATCAATGAGGTCCCTGCTTTTAGCTTTTCAAAGTGCATTTATTATAATATGGGAAATTCGTTCTTAAATTTCTATGTGCATCGCAATCACCTGAGGATTAAAATGCAAGACTTCCTGGTCCCAACCCAGATTTTCTGAATCAGATTCTCTGGAAAGGTGCTCAGGTGCTTATATTTTCATAGATCTCCAGGTAATCCATATGACATACACTTTGAGAAATACTGTCCTAAGACACTCCTGTAGCCTGGGCATCCAAGGAATGTGGATTGTGTTCCTTAATGTTCTCTCTACCCTCAAAGCCTTTGTGGTTCAAGTTCCTAAGAAAGCTTGAAATACCTATGCCTCCTTGCTCCTGAAATAAAGAATAGATTAGGCCAAGGTCCTATTGTTACTATCAGAATAGGAGGGCCTCAGACTACTGGGCAACAGTCTACAATGCAAATGAGAGATCCATCTTACTGACTTGGCCAAATTTCTGTTCTCACCTCTCTCATTCTTGGCCTCCAACCCCCATTCTCCTCTGTGGTACAAACATGGTGAAGACTACATATGGTCAATTAGGTCATTGCCTGTGCTCCTTTGTCTTTGGGTGGAACCTTCTCCCACCTCCACCTCCCCACATACATCTTTCTTTTTAAAATTTTTATTTTACTGGTTTAAAGAGAGTGGAAGCAAGGGAGAAAGAGATGGAGAGAAACATCAATGTGTGGTTTCCTCTCATGAAGTCCCCCCACTGGGGACCAGCCTGCAACCCAAGCATGTGCTTCAACTGGGAATCAAACCAGTAACCCCTTGATTTGCAGGCGGTCACTCAGTCCACCAAGCCACACCAGCCAGGGCTCCTCACACACACCTTGATAGATGTAATGATAGATCTAATTTCCACAGGGAAGGATGGAGGGAGGGGGATTTCCAAATAGAATAAGGAAGGGAAAACATTAATATAGGATAAGCATCACACGCTATGTTAAGAACTACAGATATATATTTCATTTATTCCTCACTGTAATTCAATGAAGTATGTACTAATGATAAACTCTCTGTTTCAGTATCTTCATTGTAAAAGGAGTCTATGCTAATTGCCTAAAGTCACACAGCTATTAAGGGGCAAAACAGGGACTCTAACCCAGGTAGTCTAGTCGGTCGTCCTAACCACCCTATTCCACTGCCTCTTGATTACAGTAGTCCCCCTTATCCACAGGGGATATGTTCCAAGACACCCCCACAGGATGCCTGGAACCATGGATAGTGGTGAACCACATAAATATATATTTATATATTTATATTTATACATATGGGGTCCAGCAGAAGTAAAAAGGCCTGCTTGAGTGTGGCTGGTAGGGTAATAATATGGGTGTAATAATTTATAGTTTTAATTTGAACATTTCATCTAAAATGGCATATGGTGTGCTTGAATATGATATTGTTATGTTACAGAATTATATGCTTATGACTTTGTAATAAAAGACTTTGTAATAAAAAGGGGCATTATTTGTGTCAGACCTTGTATATCATTTTTTTTCCTATACACACATACTTTTTACTTAAAGGAAGTACTTTATGGCTTCTTGTTGGCATATGTGAATTTCCAGCATTACTACTCTTGTGATTTGGAGCCAGAATTAAGCAAAACAAGGATTACCTGAACATGAGCACTGTGATACCACTACAGTTGGGTTGATAACTGAGATAGCTACTAAGTTACTAACTTAGGCAGGGAGTGTGTACAATGTGAATCCACTGGACAAAGGGATGATTCATGTGTCTGGTCAGATGGACCAGAATGGCATGAGATTTTATCACAGAATAGGATGTAGTTTAAAACATATAAATTGTTTATTTCTAGAATTTTCCATTTAATATTTTCAGGCTATACTTGACCATGGGTAACTGAAACCATGGATAGTGAAACCACAGATAATGGGGGACTACTATATTATGTTCCCTCTTTTACAGGTGAAAAACTGAGATGTTGAGTAACTTGCCTAAGGTTACACTAGTTATAATTGGCAAAGCTGGGGTGCAGATCCCTTTATAACTACTATATAATTATTTACATACCTTCTAAGTTTGCTTATTCCACCAATCATTTCAGTAACAATTTCTTATGGAGCAGCCCTGACTACCATCACAACAAATACCTATAGTTGGTCCAAATAAAAATCTTTCCTGTAAGCATGTAAGCACTGTAAAACAGTAAGACTCTCCTAAAACCAAGAGAAATCGTTTTCTGAAATACATATCTCATTGTTTTCAAAATCATATTATCTTTAAGTTACCTGTATTTTAGGTTTCCACTTATAATAACCAAAGGAAAAAATTCTTTATGTCTTTAGTTGGGGACAAAGTACTTTACAGCAGGTTATGCGTTAATCCTTCTCTCCTCAGTTGTACCTTGTACATATTTCTGTTCCCACACTTCTCCCACTGGGTTATATTTGTCTGTTAACTTGTCAGTCATTCCTACTCTGATGATGAGATCCTCCAGGATAGGACAGGTTTTGGTGACTCCTTTCTCCCCAGTGTTTTACCCCAAAATTAGCACAGAGCAGGAACTCAACAAATGTTCACTGAAACAGAAAGAAATACGGTTAAGAGAGGCAACCCTTCTATCCACTAGGGACTTCAGTCCCTATTTCTTCTGAGTCCAGTGGTGTACTAGTAAGCTGGTTCTTAAGGAAAGGATGGAGGGAGCCCCAATTTGTAGTGTTGGCTGATTTCTGTAGTGTAAATACTCCCACCATGGACAATTTCAAGCTACCAATGCTTTAATAACTGATTCATAAAATTCCTGACTATTTAATAATCAGCTTTCAGGAGCCCCCTATTTTTGGCTGAAAGTCTGGAATTCTGCCTAGAATGCTAGAACTGTTATTTTGTCAATGTAATCACAAAGGTGAATGAACTATCAGAATGGGGAAAATAATGCCAAATTCAAACAGCAAGAGTGAAAGACCAAACCAAACATTTTCAAATTAGAATTCTATGTTTTGCCTCCCATGAACTAAGCCTCTATCATTTGTCATTCATTTGCATATTGAGATACACTTAAATGGCATGGCTCCCAGAAACCTGCCAAGTAAGCAACTATCCAGAAAATCAAAGTCCTCCCCAAAACACTGGCTTTTCTGAGAGATACTTACTTTTATTAGAATATATAAACATGTTCACTAACTTCCTTCAACAAACAGATTAAAGTGTCAAATGGTAGAAGCATTGCACAAACAGAAAACACATTCACAAAGCCAAAATCAGGGCATTCTAAGGAAAACTCCTATTCTCCAAATCCCTACTTCACATATTTCTTCCTCTTCCCTCCCAATTTGGAGGCTCTATTACTCTGGACTGAACCTGGGTCTCTAATATTCTACCCAATCATCCATGGTTCAATTTTGCACACAGCAATAAGTAAATGGCAAGGTTTGATCCGGAACCATCTGACTCCAAGGTTCATGGCTCCTTCTAGGACATCACCTTTAATAAATATATATTTGTTCTAAGCTTTAAGGGTGATTCATTTAGACTCTTACAAGTTTAATCACTATAAGTTGCCAAGTTAGTTGTGATGCTAGAGTTGTTGATACCAACAAATACTTAAAGATAGAAAAGTGTGATTCCTGGGCCATTGAAAGACTTCCTGCGTTATCCCACCTATTTCAAACTGCTTGTGGCTGGAAACAACACATATCTGAGTGACTACCCAGTTGTATGTCAGATATTGCCATTTCTTTTTTTAATCCAAGTAATGAGTCCACTGGCACCATGAAGCCTTCTACTCACCATTCATATAGCCCTTCCAGTGGGTCTTAGTCAGAAATTCAGGATTAAAGTGTTTTGGGCTCAAACAATTTTGCAAAATCTACAGAGAAAAAAAGATACAATTTGATATTTATAATACAGTTGAATTTTTCAAACAAAACTTGCTGTGTGAACATAAAATAGTTGACAGCAAATTTCATAAAAGAATACATGAAAACATTTATTTAAAATGTATTGTTTAAAATAATCAGTAATCTGGGGGGATAGCCAATACAAAATGCAGAGAGGCTATAAAAGTCTCTCCACTGCATTACTGTAGGATGAGTACTAGTTAAAATCACCCCTACCTGGCCTCTATGAAGAAACATCTAGAATATTTCCAAGTATAAATAGGGTACTGTGGAAGGTCTTCTAGATGAGTTACTCTACAAAAATGTACAGTGTCTGGAAATGCATCATTTTATGAAAAGTCAGCTGGTAGAAAGATCCAGGTGTTTTAAGTATTTATTATTGGCCTCATGACCAACAACTCTAGCTGATAAAAGTTGCTGGGCTTCCCGGGTGGGGCAGTACATGTAATTTGCCTTACAAAATGTTTTTGTAAGTTTCCAGATTTGTCATTGTACCCAGTCCCAGGCATTATTTGCTACCTCCCAAACACTGTCCATTATTTTTCTCCCTTAAAAGACTCATGAACCTTTCAAAGTAGATAGAGATACTCTTAAGATCTGAATCATAAGACAAATTAACCTTATTTTATCAGGACAGGAAGACATGCTCTGCATTCTCTTCCCTAAAGACACAACAGCTTTAAGGCAATATTTCCCACCATCCCTGGGGATACATCAGAGAATTTTCAGGGGCATCTGGATGAATGTATTTTATTTTTATACAACTGTATTTATTTTCCTGTCTGTAGTTTCATGGATGTTATTGCTTTGGATGTGGCTAAATTGAAGGAGTATCTATAAAGATAAATATTAAGTAAATAATAGTATTATGGTATGTGGCTAGGACATAAACCATTAAGGAAGTCTGTGAAGGGATGAAATTTGAGAAATACTATTTTAGAGTTAATAAAATGAGGTGTTCCCACCAAGATCAACATGCATTAAAATGGTCCCTTATCCCTAGGAGGAAGAATAATCTTCCTGGTTAAAAAGACCTTTGCTCTTTTAACTTACTTGTGACCATTTATTGTCTCTTATTTGTACTCTTTGCCTTTCCCACTATTTAACATTAAATGTTCCACATATTCCATTTAGTCATAGTCAATGTAATATTAAAGCTTGGGAAGTGGTACTTCCTAAAGACATGTTCTTTGTTGAAATTCTTGTCCTTTAATCCTCACACCCTAGCATTTTATTTGATGCCGTATTCAATTGCCTTCTCTCTGCATAAGCTTCCCCTGTAGACTGCATAAGCATTGATGAAATTTCTTGGTTATACTCCCATTTTCCTTCTTTATGAAAAGTGTCAGCCATTCCTTCCTAATCTGTACCAGCCCCACCCCCACTGCCATTGGGCTGACCTTGCAACAGGTGATTGGCTCTTCTCTGCCTCACTAACCCAGCACATTTATTCAAGTCAGATGACTACAATGTTAAGAACTGTCATTTGGTTATAGGAGAGCATGTGTGTGCAAATTGAGATTATTAAAAAATAATTCTAATGGAATTGACTTCTGATATATGTTTACTAAGACCAAAGCACTTTAGTACTTTGGATTTTCATTCAAGAAAATGAACACTTTTTATCATATCTGATGGGAGATTTCTTCTAGGAAATATGACGTATTCTAAGGCTGATTTCTGTACCATACCACAATTTAACTTCCAACAGTAGAGTGAAATTAGATAGGTTGCCATACAACAACTTCTTTAACTAAGGAAACAGGAAAGGGAGAGACTTAAAAATGTCTTCTCTTTGAGCACCAGGTATGTGGGCTAATAGCTTTTTATTAAAGAAAAAAGTACCTATACAATAGGTAAATCTGGTGAATGAAAACCAGAAACCTCCCCCATTTTTCTCCCCAACCCCCCAAACATTCTCAGGTCCCTAAACCAAAAAGAAACAGATTAAGGTAAATGGCAAGGCATGTTTTGTACTCAAAGCCAGATCAATCTTTATACATAGATACTTTGGCACTGATGTAGAAAATTCAAACCTGGAGATACTTTGGTCTGTAAATAAGCTAATCTGCATAACCAGATGGCTCGAAGGGGGAAAAATGCAGACACTTTTACACACACACTTTTTTTTTATTGTGAGCATAGAAAAAAGGTTTGCCTTCCTTGAGATATTTTTCCCAATATATTTTTTTAAAAACTTCCCTATTTTTTTAATTTATTCACTTTTAGAGAGGGGAGGGAGAGAGAGAAACATCAATGTGCAGTTGCTGGGGGTTATGGCCTGCAACCCAAGCATGTACCCTGGCTGGGAATCGAACCTGCGACACTTTGGTTCACAGCCCGCACTCAATCCACTGAGCTATGCCAGCCAGGGCAAATATTTTTATTATGGTAAAATATACACAACATAAACTTTACCATCTTAATCATTTTTAAGTGTATAGTTCAATGGTATTAAATACATTCATATTGCTGTGTAACCACAAAAATGATGATTTTGCTCCCAAAGGGTCTGTAGGCCTCCCTCATGTAGTGTTGTGGAGTAATTTAACTTCAAATTTTATAAAATTATAAAAATGTCTAGAGTAAGCATTAAATTGGAAAAGAAGGGGCCTCTCACATAAAAAAAAAACAAATTAACAATTTCTGAATTATTTTTAACTCTTCAGTCATACCCAGCCCCCAATTTCACAGATAAGTGGATGGGGGAGTCAATAAGGAGAAGTCTCCCCAAAATGGGTCAACTATCATTCACTGACTTCTTTAAGAAATAATTTAATGCTCTCCTGTATGCACAACTCAGTGTGTTGGTATGTAAGTACTTTTTCTTCTGCAAAGGAAACTGTAGTGTAAGTTTCAGAGAATGAGGACTGGCATTTATTTTCTCTCAGGTCCTATTTGTAAGGGTAAAAATAAATTTCCTTAATAATAAATTTTATCTATATTTCATCCATTTCCCTTTATTGCATTTATCATATCTGCCATTGTATCAAGCCATACATCATCTCCAACAAATCTTACAAAGGCACAGTAAATACAGTGCTTGTATTTGAAAACTTGGTATTTCCTTCTTAAATATCAGAGTAGACTGTTAAATAGCTTTTATACTTGAAGTTCTGAAACTAATTTAGAAAGCTATTATAATTATTATAAAAGCAAAGCTGAATATTCCCTTGGTTAACAGAGTCATTAAGTAACTGAAGGTACAATTTATGTCTTGTTCATGTAGAACAGATGGCAAAAATAAAGATTTAGGACAAACTGAAAACCCACTCCCATTAACTAGTTCTTTTGTACATCATATAATGCACAACCCACCTATTCCATCCTTACACCAACAATTTCTGCACCAAAAATACAAAAAAAAGGCAAGACCATAAGTAAAATGACACTTTTTGCAATGAGGCTTCCTTCAGTTCATATCAATAGGATCATGGCTGCCCCAAGTAAGATTTCAAGATAAATGAAGTGTACTCTCTTAAATATTGAGACTTTGAGCATTTCTGATAGAAAACTTCCCTAACAAGTGTGATACATATCACTGGTATTTTTCTAGCAGGAATTATTGAAAGCAATAAGTCATACTCTGACAATTCAGGCATTCACAGCAAAGATATCAGCTGTAAAAAAAATCCCTTTCTGCTCCTTTAAGTCAGTCTCTCCCTTCTTCTGCTGATAATGTATCTCTTTCTAAAATCACCCCTCCCTCCATGTACAACCATTCTAATTTGCAGCTTTTAATTTACTGTGAACTGAGAAACCAAGATTGGTAAGAACTGTGTGTTAAATATGCGAGTTAAGAAGTCACTGAAATTAAGGATGAAGAAATAATTATGGCCTTCAAGGCAGCAGCCTTGTGACATCTAAAGGTTTCTATCTTAAGATAACTTTCCCATCTCTTCCAGTTTAAGCTAAGTTTTGAAAGGATGATATTGTCAGAGGGCTACCTTCAAATAAATGTATTTGTTCTGAACAGACCATATGGGCATGGCCTAAAGCAAATATTCTAATAGCTTCAAGTTTTTCTGAACCTAAAAAAAATCTTAGTGAATAACCGCTTCCCACAGTTATTTGACATCACATAATTGCACAATGCACATCCCAAACACCTTTCTGGATGTTATTCAGCTTGATCTAGACCATATTGCTGAGTTAGGAAGAGTCAAGCTCATTGCTCCAGACTACAGATAAGGAAATAGAGCATGGGGAATGTTGAATGATTTGCCAACAGTTATATAATAAGTACATGACAAGGTTGGGCTCCTGGGGTGTCATTGAGGGACCTTCTCACAACCGTAATGTTTTCCATGTTTTTTTCTCATCTTTCCCATGTTCACAAAGACACTAAGCCTTGGGAGTGGTGAGAAAGACTTACTCTGTTTCCTTTGAGCTTGTGTCTTTATTTCTCTCCAGGCTCTGCCAAATATCTTTAAGAATCTTGCTCAATATTCTGGCAGATTTCAAAACCCTCTGATTTTATTATGTTGAGAGTTGTCAGTAAATTAAGAATTCAACAAATGTATGGTCCCAACTTGCCATAAAAAGTTAACAAATGTCACCAGTAAGGATGGGTCTCACAAGCAAACACAGAAGAATACATCTTCTGTGTATCCAGCAGATATCTAACAGCTCATTTGTGTCATGGCAGCATGAAAAATCACCTCCTCAAGACATTCATTAACCTTTCATTTCTTTTATAAATAATCAGTCAGAAATGTGGTTCATATTTTAAATTAACCAAAAAAAGCACTTTCACTTGTCTGTCTCTCTCTCTCTGTCTACCTGTCTGTCTGTCTGTCTCTCTCTCTCTCCCCCGCACCCTTGAAATGACTTGGTCTTCCAATGTCAGCATGATATTTGAATATATGTTTCCACTTCTAGGCCAGTGTAAACCTCATCTCCTCCAGGAAAGCATTCCCTATCCATCCCACCTCTTCTTCCTCTTCTCTTGGAACCTAGAGCAGTTATTGGTATTTGACATTTAGTACATCTTAAGAAAGCATGTAATGTACTGCCAGGAATATGGGTTCTAGAGATGGACAGACCCAGGTTTTAATTCCAGCTTTCCTACTTCCTAGCTGTGTGGCCTTGGGCAAATCACTTGAACTTTGTTTAGCTGAGATTCCTCATCTGTAAAATGAAACTAATGATACTTAATCTGTTAATTTTTTTCTAGGGATTAAATACACATAAAGCACCAAGCACAGTGTCCAGAATATATTAGGCACTCAATTAAGGGCAGTTATAATTATTATTATTATTATTATTATTATTATTATTATTATTATTATTATTATTGTTATTATTGCCTTTTATATATAGTTCTGGTTTGGTATGTATACAAGTTTATTGTCTTCACAAGTTGTTTTTAAATCTTTTGACAGCTGTGTCCAGAATGGAACTTATCACAAAGCTTAAGCTTAATGGCCTCTTACTTGCACAGGTTCTTTCCCAGGCCTTATTGAAAATATTGCATTTGTAATTTTGTATTATTTTTCTTAGAGAGGACTCCAAAAGTGGTATTAGCATCAGGCCTGTACAAAACCTGGTTCTGCCTCTGGCTGTGTCTTTAACCTCTATGTTACCCCTCTCCTCATTCCCACTCCCTCCTTTCAGCATAGTATTTTGCACATAGTCAATATCCAATAAAGTGTCATTTTATAAAATTCTCAATTAACCAGAATTTTGTACTACTCAACTACCTGGAAATAAGCTTATGCCAGGTATTTAGTCAGAATTTCCAATTGCCAACCAATACATTTTGTTGGAAAATATTCGATCCACTTGCATATTGTGAGATAATAAAAAGGAACTTTTTAAAATTATAAGGCTATTATCAGTACTGTTAGCCATAAAAATAACAATAACAATGATGACCCTAAGGCAGAGTTTCTCAACCTCAATCCTGCTGACATTTTTTGCTGGATAATTCTTTGTTGTGGGGGGCTGTCTTATGCATGTAGGATGTTCAGAAGCACCCCTTGCCTCTGCCCACTAGATGATAGTCACCCCTCCCAGATGTGACCACCAAAAATGTCTCTAGGCATTGACAAACGTCCCCTAAAGGAAAATCCCTTTCCCCATTGTCCTAAGGCATCACATTCAGCCCCTTAAGAGGTACAGATGGTTACAAGTTTTTGGCTTTAAGGCCGGAAAAAGAAGGGAAGCATTTTAGAAAAGTTTTCAATAAGTGAAAGCAACCTTGATTAACCTGAAAATCTCATTAACCCCATTCTTTGACTGTTCTATTCCCTAAGCATTCCAGATAAGAAAAAAAATGTACTGTACATTCTATTTTCTAATTTGTATGCAAAGTTCAGCCCACTTGCCATCTCAACAGCTAAGTACAGAAATTCAGTTCATAGGTTGGAGATCATCAGCTTTGTTGCTTTGCCATCTATTTTAAGTGACAGCGATGCCACTGACCTGGAAATTTAGAGAGCTTTTTTCCCTTGTTGTTGACATTTTTAACTTTGATATTACCAGTTCTTCCTGTACTATCTGCCTGAAAGTGAAATCTGGTCCAATTAACTGTGATTTTACTGTATAAAGACCTAACGCTTTGTTGATCATTTAAAAGTAATTTGTTCTAGCCATCACATTGATTGTGCAATTGAAAATGTCCTTCTTGAATAAACAATATTTCTTATTATTTCTGCAGGTTGTGATTCTGGGGAAACATTCAAGAGGTTACCACTACATGCTTGCTAACTTGGTAAGAACAAGCAGAGCTTACGTTTCCCAGGGCAATATATTCTATTTACTTTCTGTCATCTATAATCATCTAAAAAAGAAGTACATGAAGTACCTAATTTGTTCTCTAGATGTTTGCAAAAATGAGTCAGTAAATACCAAAACCTGAATATAATAGCTTGTTTTCAATTGTGCTGTTTCTGTTTCAGCCATGAAGCTTATATTTTCTCATTTAAAAATAATATTTTTCCCCTGGCTGTGTAGCCCAGTGAATTGAGTGCTGGCCTGTGAACCAAAGTCATCAGTTCAATTCCCTGTCAGGGCACATGCCTGGGTTGTGGGGCAGGTCTCCAGTTGGGGGCATGCAAAAGGCAACCACACAGTCATGTTTCTCTCCCTCTCCATCTCTTTCTCCTTGTCTTACCCTCTTTCTATAACTAAATAAATAAAATCTTTAAAAAATAAAAATAATAATTTTATATTATTTTGCACTTATTATTCTTAGATTTGCTTTGGATTTGAAATGTAAACCATTTTACCTAGATTTGAAATGTAAAACAAGGTATGAAGACAAATGAAACTGACTCTTTCCCCAATTGATTCAAGTGTACATGCACATCAGTACTGGATTTGTCTTTCCCGAAGTAGACCACTACCAAATCTTTTCAAACCAGATGCCATAAATAGGTTTAAACATGGAATATTAAGTGTATAGCTACATTTCTACTTATGATAAAACACAACTTGAGTTTTCACCTTCAAACTTCCCATGCCTTTAAAATTTGTGACATTCTAGAAGCTAGTATTTCCTTTAGGTTAGTTTATAGCTTTTCTTTCTCTAAAAGAACAGTTGGTTTAGGAGTGAATAAAATGGCTTCTAAATCAGTAATATGTTTTTGGCAGAAGTTCTGAGTAATACCATCTCCGTGAAACAAAAGAGGAATGTTAAATTATCACTATGATACTAGGAATCTATTAAATTATTATATAACATAATTTCTTACCTCAATTTTGTTTCATTAGCACAATACAATCATAATCATTACAGAGCTCTTAAACCAAAAGAATGGTAACAAAGTTGAAAGATTATTGTAATTATATCCTTAGATTTCTTAAATCAAGAAAAATCTTATTTTGTTTAATAATGAGTATTTTTAAAATAAGAAAGAAAATGTTACTTAAACCTTGTTTTCTTAGGAAGTGTATACACTCAAATACTTTATAAGATGAAGTTTAGGGCTACTGCTTTGAAATGTGGTGTGCTCCTTCTCTGATAAATTGTGGGAAGTGGACCATTTCAGTCCAATTTAGGAACAAATGAATTGACTCTTTTAGAAGGAGAGATCTTGATTCTTAATTTACATCTGAATACGTTCAATATGTTTTTAGGCAACCAAAAGAAAGAATATTTGTTGACTCACTAAAGATTAAACCAGAGCTTGGCAGGAAACATGGAGGTCACAGCAAGGGACTTGAGGCCATTATTGATGGGTTTTTACCATTTCTTCCTCACCAGTAAATATTTCCCTTTTCTTTTTTCCTTTCTTCCTTCCTCCCTCCCTCTACCTTTTCCTTCCACTCTGCCTTTAAGTCCTAGTGTTCACCTATCACTGACAGTAAATTATATGACTTTAGGTAGTACACACAAAAACATTTTTATTGTAATGGTATTATATTTATCTAATATGTATTAGAAAAATATAAAACTAGTATATCAAAATCCAAATTTTATGAATATTATTACTTCATACAGGTCTAAAGTAGAGATTTAATAACAAGTGAAATAATTTTTAATATGTCACATAATGGCACGGTAGATAAACAGATAACAAAATCTGTTTGTTTTGTTTTGGTTTGTTTTGTTGTATACATGATTGTGGTGGTACTTGGACCACTGGAATTTGGGAAAACATTGAACCTGGAGTCAGAAAGTTTGGGTTGTTATACTGACTTTGCTACCAGCTAGCTATATCTTTGGTAACTTTGGGGAGTTATTAATGTATTGGTTGGGTCCTTTGGAAACAGATGCTAAGTTATAATTAGAAGTATAAGACATTTATTGAGAGTAATACCTGTGAAAAATAAAGGTAGAGAAACAAAACTAGGCAGGGAGAGCTTCAGACCACAATACAAGTCTGATATCAGCAAAGGAAAAGGAATGGAAGGGAGTCATGGCAAGCACAAATGGAAACTCCTATACAAAGACTGAACATAGTAGAACCCCATGCTGGCCCCAAATGGCAAGCCATTGTATACCCCTACTTGGCTTAGCCATTGGCTGGCAGCTGCCCAAGAAGCACACACCTCCCATTTGAAAGATGAGGCAGATCCTAAAGGCACCTGAAGCTGGAGACTGTCATCTAAGTCAACCCCTGAATACAGGTTTTGTCTTAAAGGGAGATCTGAGCCAAGCACGTCAATGGCTGTCTCAGTTGGCCTAAGATGACCAGATGATCTATTAAAAACTTTTCCCACTCTAGAATTCTAACTAGACCTCCATGATACTACTGCAAATCCTTCAGGTGAGCTCTGGTTTCAACTTTGAAACTCAGATGTGACAGAAATGTAAGGCTGTGGAGTGATAGAACTGCAAGAGAGAATCACTACAAGAGTAGGGAAAAGAATGATAAACCGAATGCCTAACACAGAACTCAGAATTATGAAACCTTGGGAGGATACCTACTACAAGAAAAAGCAAAGTCTGCTCCCTGAGAAAAAAAATGTAATGTATAGTGTCATGTCAGTCTATGTAATGAATACATTAATCTATCACTATGCTTTGAGTTGCCACCCATTCTCTTCCTCTAGTGACCTTCTGTTCATTTGACACAGCTGTGTGTTTCTGTAAGTCTGGTACTCTATATCACATTGCATATGGACAATAGAGATAGGAAATTTTGCTAATCTTTGACAAGACAGATTATCCCTACCATCATTTCCAGATTTTTTTAAACAAACTAAAAATACCCTAAACCTCTCCACCAAACACATACACACACACACACCAAACCAAAACTATTCAGAAGGCATTTACATGATCAAAAATGGTAAGTGGATCTAAGAAGAGTTTCTTTTCAAGATGAGCCATGTGGCCTTTCAAGATGAGCCAGTTGGATGAAAGTTAAGGACATATGGTATATACAGGGGAATGAATTCAAACCTGAGTCTTCATGTAACAGCGCAGAACCACTGCCTTCTTCTACAAATGCAAAATCAAAAATAGTAACACTGTTTACCTAAGCTTTCTGGAATTACCTGCACCAGAGCCCTGTGTCCCCTTTGCTACTCAGCACCAAGAATCTGGCAAAGACTTCTGTGTGTTTCTACATGTACCTACCCTGGTAGCAATCCTCAAATGAGAAGATTTGAATAGACCATGAATATTTCAACAAAGGGTTTCACATATCAGGATGTACATGTCACAGTGGACTACAAGCTGCAGAAAGTTTTAAATTGTTGAAATCCCTGGAAGAAACAAAAGATTCCATCAGCAGCACAGGCCAGAGATGTTATCTGGTCAGGTCAGAAGTAGACATCCTAATAGAGCAAGTAAGTATCTTACAAATTCTGTATCAGTTGGTGATATCATTTCTTGTATGGGTGGTTTCATGACTAATTGTTGTTTTCTCTTTTAGGACTCTCCCTAAGGTCTACTCAAGTACTAGAGGTAACCCACATTTATACAATTTGTCAGTCAAACAACCTCTTTTCTTTCATGGTAAGGTCCTGGATCGGAATCCTTTAATACTGAATTGCCAGGCATGTTATATGTTGTGATTTAATTATCTCATATATCTTACTAATAGTGTGCAGAACACTATACTAACCCTAGGCATAATGAAAAAGCACTAGACCAGGAGTTAGGAAATAGGTGTAAATCCCAAGAATTCATCTGACTAACCTTGTGACAAACCAAACTTCTCTGAAGCTGTTTCTTAACCTGTAAAGTACACAGTTAGACCAGATCACCATTTCCCAAAGTGTGCTATTTGTACATGAGATAATTTTAGGTAGTATATAGCAAAACTTCTTAAACTAATTGGTTTTGAATTTATATTAAGTGTGTATTAGAAAAAGATGACTATCCCATCAATTCTATGATTTTACAAATATCATTCTTTTTTTCCTAATTTACCATTTTAACCATTTAAAAATATTTTATTTATATTTAGAGAGGAGAATGGAAGGAGAAAGAGAGGGAGAGAAACATCAATGTGTGGTTGCCTCTTGCACACCCGCCACTGGAGACCTGATTCACAACCCAGGCATGTGCCTTAGACTGGTAATCGATCCAGTGACTCTTTGGTTCACAGGCCAGCACTCAATCCACTGAGTCACACCAGACAGGACTACAGATACCATTTTTAAGAATGAAACTAAAGTAGGCATCTAGGTTTAAAAACTTAGTCAATGTAAAGAAAATATCAGGTAAATGATAATCCACCTACAGCAAAAAAAAAAAAAAAAAACTGTAAAGGCGGTATACTAATATTTAAAATTTGTAAAATACTTCCAAGGATACTTCCAGCTTTACAATTCTTCTTCATGGAGGGTCAATTTGCACTAGGGAAGGCTAGGGGTGAGAGGGTAGCTAGGTGAACACCAGGGCATAAATAGTGAAGCAAAATGCTATTATCCTTGGTGATATAAACTCATAAGGCAAACCTAAAATCAGCCCAGGTGGGCAAAATCCAAACAGTGTGTGAGTACCCTTAGTTAAGTTGTAACAGAAATGAAGACCTAGAGGATCAATAAAAATAGAACAGGAATTCTCAGCCTTTGTAATCTCATGGCACCCATAAACTAATTACTAATATTCTATAACACACCAAAAATATATTTTTGCCAATGTGACAAAAGATATAATTTTCATTCATTCACACGAGACAGCTATTGTTGTGTTGGATGTTGTCATTTTTTATTTGACAATCTAAAGGAAAAGAGGTCAGTGACCCTGACTAAATACTCAGCTATTTCATGTTTTAAAAATTCTTATTTAATCCACTCATCTAATGATGGACACTTGGGCTGCTCCTGTATCTTGGCGACTGTAAATAATGCTGCAATGAACACAGGGGTGCTTATGTTATTTCAAATTAGAGTTTTGGGTTCCTTCAGATATATTCCCAGAAGTGGAATAGCTGGGTCAAAACACAGCTCCATTTTTAGTTTTCTGAGGACATTCCATACTACTTTCCACAGTGGCTGCACCAATCTGCATTCTCACTAACAGTGCAAAAGTGTTCCCCTATCTCTACATCCTCGCCAGCACTTGTTGTTTGTTGATTTATTGATAATGGCCATTCTGACATGTGTGAGATGATATCTCATTGTGGTTTTAATTTGCATTTCTCTGATGATTACTGACATTGATCATATTTGCATATGTCTATCAGCCATCTGTATGTTCTCCTTGGAGAAATGCCTATTTAGGTCTTTTGCCCATTTTTTAATTAGGTTATTTCTTTTTTTGGTGTTGAGTTTTGTCAATTATTTATAGATTTTGGATATTAACACTTTTTTAGATGTATTGGTGAGTATGTTCTCCCATTCCGTGGGTTGTCTTTTTATTTTGTTGATGATTTCCTTTACTGTGCAAAAACTTTTCAGTTTGAGATAGTCCCATTTATTTATTATTTTGTTTCCCTTGCCCAGGGAGATATATCTGATAAAATATTGCTACAAGCAATATTCAAGATTTTGGTGCCTGTTTTCTTCTACTATTTTTTTTGGTTTGGGGTCTAACATTTAAGTCTTTAAACCGTTATGAATTTATTCTTGTGTGTGGTGTAAAAAGGTGGTCAGGTTTCATTTTTTTTGCATGTTATCTATCCAATTTTCCCAACACCATTTATTGAATACATTATCATTAGCTCATTGTATGTGTTTGCTTCCTCTATTGAATATTAATTGACTATAAACATGTGGGTTTATCTTTGGAATCTCTATTCTGTTCCATTGATCTATGTGTCTGTTATTATGCCAGTACCAGACTCTTTTGATTAATATGGCCTTGTAGTAGTTTGATATTAGGTAGCATGATTCCTCCAATTTTGTTCTTTCTCAGAATCACTGATGCTATGCAGAGCCTTTTGTAATTCCATATAAATTTTTGAAATGTTTGTTCTAGTTCTGTGAAATATGTCATTGCAATCTTGGTAGGAACTACATTGAATCTATAGATTGCTTTGGGTAGCATGAACATACTAATGATGTTAATTCTTCCTATCCATGAACACAGTATGTGCTTCCACTTATTTGTATCTTCCTCAATTTCTTTCTTCAGTGTCTTATAATTGTCCAAGTACAGGTCTTTTACACCCTTGGTTAGGTTTATTCATAGATGTTTTATTCTTATTGAAGCAATTGTTAATGGGATTGTTTTCTTAATTTCCTTTTCTATTTGTTCATCATTGGCATACAGAAATGCAACTGATTTCTGGATATTAATTTTGTATCCTGCTACCTTGCTGAATTCATTATTCAGTTCTAGTAGGGTTTTTTTTATTTTAATTGTTGTTCAAGTACAGTTTTCTGCCTTTTACCCCCATCCCAACCCATCCCCCCAGCCATTCCCACCTCCCAACCATTTCCACGCCCCCTGGTTTTTGTCCATGTGTCCTTTATACTTGCTCCTGCAAACCCTTCCCCTTTTCCCCTGAAATTCCCTGCCCTCTCCCCTCTGGTCACTGTCAGCCTGTTCTCTATTTCAGTGTCTTTGGTTATACTTTGCTTGCTTGTTTGTTTTGTTGATTCGCTTCCTATTAAAGATGAGGTCATATGGTATTTTTCTTTCACCACCTGGCTTATTTCACTTAGCGTAATGCTTACCAGTTCCATCCATGCAGTTGCAAAGGGTAGGAGCTCCTTCTTTATTTCTGCTGCATAGAATTCCATTGTGTAAATGTACCATAGTTTTTTGATCCATTCATTTACTGATGGGTACCTAGGTTGCTTCCAGCACTTAGCTATTGTAAATTGTGCTGCTATGAACATTGGGGTTCATAGGTTCTTTTGGTGTTTCAGGGTTCTTAAGATATAATCCTAGCAGTGGAATTGCTGGGTCAAAAAGCAGATCTAGTAGTTTTTGGTAGAATCTTTTTGGTTCTCCATGGACAGTATCATGTCACCTGCAAATAACCAGTTTTGCTTCTTCCTTTCCAATTTGGATGCCTTTTATTTCTTCTTGTCTGATTGCTGCATCTAGGACTTCTGGTACCATGTTGAATAAGAGAGGTGAAAGCAAACATCCCAGTCTTGTTCCTGTTCTTCAGGGAAAGCTTTTGCCTGTTGAATATGATGCTGGCAGTGGGTTTGTTATCTATGGCCTTTATTATGTTTAGGTATGTTCTCTCTAATCCCACTTTCCTGAAAATCATTATCATAAATAGGTGCTGGATTTCATCAAATGTTTTTTCTGCATCTATTGAAATGGTCATGTGGTTTTTATCTTTCACTTTGCTCATGTTTATAAACACATTTATTGATTGGCAAATGTACCAACCTTGCATTCCCAGTATAAATCCCACTTAATTATGGTGTCTGATCTTTTTGATGCATTGCTATATTCAGTTTACTAATATTTTGTTGAGGATTTTAGCCTCTATGTTCATCAGGGATGTTGACCTATAATTTTCTTTCTTTGTAGTGTCTTTATCTCATTTTGGAATTAGGATAATTCTGGTCTCATAAAATGAGCTTGGGAACCTTCCCTCCTCTTAATATTTTTGAAATAGTTTGAGAAGGAGAGGTGTTAATTCTTCCTGGAATATTTGGCAAAATTCACCTGTGAAGCCATCTCGTCCAGGTCTTTTGTTTCTTGGGAGTTTTTATTTTATTTTATTTTAATTGTTGTTGAAGTACAATTTTCTATCTTTTACTCAATCACTGCTTCAATTTCATGAGGTGTAATCTGTCTATTCAAATTCTCTGATTCTTCCTGATTTACTTCTGGAAAACTATGTTTCTAGACATATATCCAATTTGTCCAGGTTGTCCACTTAGTTGACATATAGTTGTTCATAATACTTCCTTACAATTCTTTGTATTTGTTTAATGTCAGTTGTTATTTCTCATCTTTCATTTCTGATTTTATTTATTTGGGTCCACTCTTTTTTTCTTTAGGAGTCTGGTTAAAGGTTTGTCAATGTTGCTTATCTTTTAAAAAATGGCTCTTGGATTCATTGAATTTTATAATTTTTTTAGACTCTATTTCATTTATTTCCTTTTTTGTTTGTTTTGTTTTTTTCCTTCAAATATGGTTCATTTTATTTTTTTTATTTTTTTAAATCATTGTTCAACTACAGTTTTCTCCTTTTTACTCCCAGTCCACCCCCCACCCCTCCCCACTTCCCTCCCATTACCACCCTCCCCCTAGTTTTTGACCATGTGTCCTTTAAGTTTGTTCCCGTGAACCCTTCCCAATGTCCCCTGAAATTCCCTCTACTCTCCCCTGTGGTCACTGTCAGCCTGTCCTCTATTTCAGTGTCTTTGGTTATATTTTGCTTGTTTCTTTGTTTTGTTGTTTAGATTCCTGTTAAAGGTGAGATCACATGGTATTTGTCTTTCACTGCCTGGCTTCTTTCGCTTAGCATAATGCTTTCCAGCTCCATCCAAGCTCTTGCAAAGGGCAGGAGCTCCTTCTTTCTTTCTGCTGCATAGAATTCCATTGTGTAAATGTACCATAGTTTTTTTGATCCATTCATTTACTGATGGGCATCTTGGTTGCTTCCAGCATCTAACTATTGCAAATTGTGCTGCTATGAACATTGGGGTGCATAGGTTCTTTTGGATTGGTGTTTTAGTATTCTTCTGATAGAGTCCCAGCAGTGGAATTGCTGGGTCAAAAGGCAGATCCAGTTTTAGTTTCCTGAGGAAGTTCCATACTGCTTTCCATAGTGGTTGTACCAGTCTGCAGTACCACCAGCAGTGCACTAGGGACCCCTTTTCTCTACAACCTCTCCAACACTTGTAGTTTGTTGCTTTGTTTATGATGGCCATTCTGACTGGTGTGAAGTGATATCTCATTGTGGTTTTAATTCGCATCTCTTTGATAGCTAGCGATATTAAACATTGTTTCATGTGTCTTTGGATTTTCTGTATGTCCTCCTTGGAGAAGTGTCTGTTTAAGTCCTTGGCCCAATTTTTAATTGGATTCCTTGTCTTCTTAGAGTGCAGTCCTGTAAGTTCTTTATATATTTTGGAGATTAAACCCTTGTCTGAGGTATCATTGGCAAATATGTTTTCCCATACAGTTGCTTCTCTTTTAATTTTGATACTGTTTTCTTTAGCTATGCAGAAGCTTTTAATTTTGATGAGATCCCATTTGTTTATTCTTTCCTTTATGACCCTTGCTCTAGGGGACAAGTCAGTAAAAAAGTTTCTTCATGAAATATCTGATATTTTCCTACCTACGTTCTCCTCTAGGACTTTAATGGTGTCACATTTTATATTTAAGTCTTTTATCCACCTTGAATTTATTTTTGTATATGGTGTAAGGTGGTGTTCAAGTTTCATGTTTTTGCATGTGGCTGTCCAGTTCTCCCAACACCATTTGTTGAAGAGGCTAATTTTACTCCATTTTACGTTGCTTCCTCCTTTGTCAAATATTAATTGACCATAGAGACTTGGGTTTATTTCTGGGCTCTCTGTTCTGTTCCATTGGTCTATGTGCCTGTTTTTATGCCAGTACCAGGCTGTTTTGATTACAGTGGCCTTGTAGTATAGTTTAGTGTCGGGTATTGTGATCCCTCCTACTTTACTCTTCTTTCTCAAAATTGCAGCAGCTATTCGGGGTCATTTATGATTCCATATAAATTTTTGAAGTGTTTCTTCTATGTCTGTGGAATATGCCATTGGTACTTTAATAGGAATTGCATTGAATGTGTACATTGCTTTGGGTAGTATGGACATCTTGATGATATTAATTCTTCCAATCCATGAACATGGTATATGTGTCCATTTGTTTGTGTCTTCCTTGATTTCTTTCCTGAGTGTTATGTAGTTTTCTGAATACAGGTCTTTTACCTCTTTGGTTAGGTTTATTCCTAGGTACTTTATTTTTCTTTTTGCTATTTCAAATGAGATTTTTTCTTTGATCTCTGCTTATGCTGTTTCATTGTTGGTGTACAGAAATGCCTTTGATTTCTGAATATTGACTTTGTATCCCACTGTTTTGCCAAATTCATTTATTAGGTCAAGCAGTTTTTTGGTGGAGTCTATAGAATTTTCTATGTCCACTATCATATCATCTGCAAACAGCGACAGTTTTGTTTCCTCCTTTCCGATTTGGATGCCTTTTATTTCTTTTTCTTGTCTGATTGCTGTGGCTAAAACTTCCAGTACTATATTGAATAGAAGTGGTGAAAGTGGACAGCCTTGTCTTGTTCCTGATCTTAGTGGAAAAGATTTTAATTTTTGCCCATTGAGTATGATGTTCACTGTAGATCTCTCATATATGGCCTTTATTATGTTGAGGAATGCTCCCTCTATTCCCACTTTGCTGAGTGTTTTATCATAAATGGGTGCTGTACCTTATCAAATGCTTTTTCCGCATCTATTGATATGATCATGTGGTTTTTGCCTTTATATTTTTATGTGATGTATTATATTTACTGATTTGCAAATATTGTACCATCCTTGCATTCCTGGAATGAATCCTACTTGGTCATGGTGTATGATCTTTTTAATGTATTGTTGGATGCGGTTTGCCAGTATTTTGTTGAGGATTTTAGCGTCAATGTTCATCAGTGATAGTGGCCTGAAGTTTTCTTTCTTTGTTGTGTCTTTATCTGGTTTTGGAATTAGGATGATGTTGGCCTCATAAAAAGAGTTTGGGAGACTCCCATCTTTTTGGATGTTTTGGAATAGTCTGTGAAGGATAGGGGTTAGCTCTTCCTTAAATGCTTTGTAGAATTCTCCTGTGAAACCATCTAGTCCAGGGCTTTTGTGTGTTGGGAGTTTTTTGATTACTGCTTCAATTTCTTTTGTTATTGGACTGTTCAGGCTTTCTGCTTCTTTTTCATTGAGTTTTGGAAGATTATATTTTTCTAGAAATTTGTCCATTTCACCTAGGTTTTCAAATTTCTTGGCATACAGCTCTTTATAGTAATTTCTTACAATCCTTTGTATTTCTGTGGTATCTGTTGTAATCTCTCCTCTTTCATTTCTGATTGTGTGTATTTGGGTCTTCTCTCTTTTTTTCTTGATGAGCTTGCTTAAAGCCTTGTCAATTTTGTTTATGTTTTCAAAGAACCAGCTCTTGGATTCATTGATCCTTAGAATTGTGCTTTTAGTCTCTATGTCATTTAATTCAGCTCTGATCTTGGTTATTTCCTTCCTTCTGCTTGCTCTGGGCTGTCTTTGTTGTTGTTCCTCGAGTTCTTGTAGACATAGGGTTAGGTTGTTTGTTTGGAATGTTTCTAACTTTTTTAGGTGGGCCTGTATCGCTATGAACTTCCCCCTCAGGACTGCCTTGGCTGTGTCCCATAAGTTTTGGGTTGCTGTGAGTTCATTTTCATTTGTTTCCAGAAACCTTTTGATTTCTTCCCTAATATCATTCTTGACCCATTCATTGTTTAATAGCATGCTATTTAATCTCCATGATTTTGAGTGTTTGGGTTTTTTTCCTTGGGGTTGGTTTCTAGTTTCAGTCCCTTGTGGTCCGAGAAAATGCTTGGTATGATTTCAGTTGTCTTGAAATTGTTGAGGCTTCTTTTGTGTCCTATCATGTGGTCTATCTTTGAAAATGTTCCATGTACATTTGAAAAGAATGTATATTTAGCTTCTTTTGGATGGAGGGCTTTGTATATGTCAGTAAAGTCCATTTTATCAATGGTATTGTTCAATGCCACAATATCTTTGTTGATATTTTGTTTGGAAGATCTGTCCATTTTTGATAGTGGGGTGTTAAAATCTCCCACTATAATTGTGTTGCTGTCCATATCTTTCTTAAAGTGCTCTAAGATTTTCTTTATGTATTTGGGTGCTGCTATGTTGGTTGAATATATATTTGCAATATTTATGTCTTCTTGATGGATTCTTCCCTTGAGTATTATGAAGTGACCTTCTGGGTCTCTCTTTATGGACCTTTTTTGGAAGTCTATTTTGTCTGATATGAGTATTGCTACCTCGGATTTTTTTTCCTGTCCATTTGCTTGGAAGATTTGTTTCCAGCCCTTCACTTTCAGCCTGTGTAGGTCTTTTATCCTGAGGTGGGTCTCTTGTAGGCAGCATATATATGGGTCATTTTTTCTTATCCATTCAGCTATTCTATGTCTTTTGATTGGAGCATTTAATCCATTTACGTTTAAGGTTATTACTGATAGGTACTCATTCATTGCCTTTTATGTACGTGTGTTCCTCTCTCTCTCTTTTCCTTCCCTTCCTTAAAGCAGTCCCTTTAGAATCTCTTGCAGAGCTGGTTTGGTGGAGGTGTATTCTTTTAGACTTCTTTTGTCTGGGAAGCTTCTTATTTGGCCTTCTATCTGGATTGAGAGGCTTGCTGGGTAAAGTAGCCTTGGTTGCAGACCTCTGGTTCTCATTACCTGGAGTATTTCTTGCCATTCTCTCCTGGCTTGAAGTATTTCCATTGAGAAGTCAGCTGTTAGCCTTATTGGGGCTCCTTTGTATGTTGCTTTCTGTTTCTCCCTTGCTGCCTTTAAGATTCTCTCTTTGTCTAGAAATTTTGCCATTTTAATTTTGATGTGTCTTGAGATGGGCCTCTTTGGGTGCCTCTTGATTGGGACTCTCTGTGTTTCCTGGATTTGTGTGACTTTTTCTCTCATCAAATTAGGGAAGTTCTCCTTCATTACTTTTTCGACTAGGTTTCCGATCCCTTGTTCTTGTTCTTCTCCTTCTGGTATCCCTATTATACACATATTATCACATTTCATATTGTCTTGCATTTCTCTTAATCCCTCTTCATTCTTTCTGAGCCTCTTTTCCTTTTCTTGCTCTTTCTGGATGTTGTTTTCTACTTTGTCCTCTAGCTCGCTAATCCAATCTTCTGCTTCATTGATCCTGCTTTTCATTCCTTCTACTGTGTTCTTCAGTTCAGAAATTGTATTCTTCATTTCCTCTTGACCTTTGTTGAGAGTTTCTATTTCCTTTTTCATGTTTATATAGTTTGCAGTGAAATTGATGTAGTTTCCCTCTAATTTCTGATAGCTCATTGTGAGTTCATTGAACTTCCTGATAATCATTGTTTTGAACTCAATACCTGATAGTTGCGTCGCCTCTATTTCATTTAGCATTTTTCCTAAGGCTTCCTCATTTCCCTTCAATTGGGGGTTGTTTCTTTGTTTTGTCATTGTTTGTGGGTTTCTTCTTGTTAGCCTCTGTTTCTTAAATTGACCTGTCCTGGTTCCCTGTAATTATGGTGTGAACTTCTGTGGTAGAGTACTTGTGAGATTCAGTGGTGCAATCTCCTTCGTGTATCCTGGTGTTCACAGCTTCCCCCTACTGTTTTTTGTGATCAGCTGGAGGAGTAAGGCGAAATGGTTTAAGACAGCAAGACAGTGTACTATGATATTTACATTAGCAGCCAGTAGAGAAGAGATGGGTTATCCTTTGGCTCCTTATAGTGTTAACCGTGATCCTCCACCCCATTATCCACGTTTTAGAAAGGATGGAAAGAGGGTAAGACTCTTATTCGGGATGAGAGGATTGATAGTTTGATCTAGAAAGCTGTGAGGCTGTGGAAGGTCAGATTCTAAGGTAGGGTTGGATTAAAGATTAGTAAATAGGAGTAGTGTGTTAAAGAATAGAGACAACCCCCACAATAGTATAGTTCAGGAAATTGCAAATTCGGCTGAGATCAGGTAGGGGTATTGAGTAGTATTTATAATAGTATGGACTAGGTCTTATTAACAGTAATAGTAAAGTGACAGTCTTGTGGCAGAATCGATGAGATCTAGATAACAAGAATAAAGAGTGTAGAACCTTGAGAGGTGTATTAATGGAACACAGATGAAGGATAGTAAATTATCAACACACTGTGACTGAGATACCAGGGGGAGCCTATCAAATGACAGTATAACCAGCCAAGCAAAGAAGATTATACAGAAAGAAAAAGAATACCAAAATATTATTAAAATAAAAAATGTTGGAAAGGTGAGAAAAAGATAATACAAATTTACAATAACTTGCAAGATTAAAAAAGGAAAGAAAAGCAGAAGATGGAGTGCAGGAGAGATAAATTTGGAGTGGAAAGAATATTATTAGGATGAATGGAAGAGAAACATAAGGGATTGCGAGATATAAAAATAGTAAGAATTGAAAAATAAAATGTCACTTAAAACACAAGATAAAATCAATCTACCAACAACAGCCACAAAAACAAAACTAAACAAAACCAAACAAAATAAAATAAAAGAAACCTCTTGTTGGTTTCTAACTGGCCAGACCAGTTTTTCTGATCTTGCTGGCTTCAGCTGGCTGAGGGACCTTTGAAATGCTTCTCTCTCTTCCCAGCCAGATCTCAGCAAGTCTCTCAGGAACCCTGGGCACTCACAAGCACACTAGCTCTCCGGAGCTCACTGCTACGTTCTTCCGGACTCCGGGGTCCCTGCAGGGTTCCAGCTCTATGATCTCAGGAGGCACCCGCAATGTTTTGGGATTCACTGCCCCCTCCCTGGGAGTCGTAAAAGGGCACGCCCCTCAACCAAACTTTTGAGATTCGGGCTCTAGTAACTCCCTAAGCGCCAGGACCCTTCCAGGTTCACAGAGCGCAAGTCAGGATTCCCGATGGGGCGAGCGCTTCCACATATCAGAACTGCAGGCTCCTGAGACCTGAGGATGCCTGAGTCCTTCCCAGCTCTGGGTTTTCCACCGATCCACACTCCCACCGGGCTAGGGGTGTGGGCGCTCTTCCAGGCTGCCCCTGGTCGTGCTGGCTGGAGGCCCTCACTTCTCCCAGGTCTCTGGGTGGGTGTTCATAGTCCCTGGGCGATTTTTTCCCAGTCCAACTGGCCAATCTGTGCCTTCAAGCAACAAGTTCTCCCCTGGAGTTGCTCAACCCCCATATTCTGGGGAGGGAGCAGCAACTCCCCTCTCCTGGGAGCCCTGAGGCAGACCCAGGAGTACCAGGCTTGGGGACTGCACACCCCTAGTCCCCGCGCTGATCCCTGGGTCCCTTTTGTCCTGAAGCAGTCTCCTTACTGTCTGGTTTTTCAATGATTGCAATAATTTTTGATGTCCTGCTTTCAAAAGTGATTCGGTAACCTACTCCGCTTGCTCTGTTTCTCCACCGAACCACGAGTTTCCCTCCTCTTCACAGAAGCCGAGAAACACGCTGCCTAGAGTAAAGCTGCCATCTTCCTCACTATTTCATTTATTTCTGCTCTTATCTTCATCATTTCCTTCTTTCTACTCCCTTTGTCCTTTTTCAAGTTCCTTTAAGTGTAAACTTAGATTGTTTATTTGAGCTTTTTCTTGTTTGTTTTGCAATAGGCCTGTAATGCTTTGCATTTACCTCTTAGGATTGCTATCCCAGTGTTCCACAGATTTTAGGTTCTTCTGTCCTCATTTCCATTTGTTTCAAGATATCTTTGGCTTCTTCCTTCATTTCATTTTTGACCCATTCATTGTTTAACAAAATGTTGTCCAGCTTCCATGTCATTTGCATGTTTTTCAGTGTTCTTCTTGTGATTGATTTCCAGTTTCATAGCATTGTGGTAAGAGAATATGCTTGATATGATTTCAATCTGCTTAAATTTATTGAGACTTGTTTGTGTCCTAACATGTGGTCTATCCTAAAAATCATTCCATGTGCTCTTGAAAAATATGTATAGTCTGCTGCTTTGGGATGAAATGCTCTGAAAATATCAATTAAGCCCATTTGATCTAGTGTGTATTTAAGGCCGCTGTCTCCTTGTTGATTTTCTGTCTGGAAGATTTATCTATTTAAGTCAATGGGGTGTTAAAATCCCCAACTATGACTGCATTTCTGTCAATCTCTCCCTTTATGTCCATCAAGATTTGCTTCACATAGTTAGGTGCTCTTATGTTGGGTGTGTAAATGTTTACTAGAGTTATATCCTTTTGTTGGATTGTTCCCGTTATCATTATGTAGTGTCCTTCTTTGTCTCTTACTATAGCCTTGATTTTTAAAGTCTGTTTTGTTGGATATAAGTACTGCTTCCCCAGCATTTTTCCCTTCCATTTGCATGAAATATCTTTTTCTATACCTTTACTTTTAGTCTGTGTGTATCTTTTGATCTAAGATGGGTCTCTTGGAATCAGCATGTATATATAGGTCTTAGTTTCTTATCCATTCAGCTACCCTATATCTTTTGGTTGGAGCATTTAAGCCATTTACATTTAAGGTGATTATTGATAGATATGATTTTAGCACCACTTTATTATTAGAATATTTTTTTCTGTTTTTTTCCCTCTTTTTCTTCTTCTACAAGCAAGCCTTTTAACATTTGTTGCCATAATGATTTGGTGTTAACAAACTCCTTTGGCTTTTTCTTGTCTAGGATGCTCCTTATTTCTCCTTTAATTTTAAATGATAGCCTGTTAAGTAAAGTAGCCTTGGTTGTAGGTCCTTGCTTTTCGTCACCTTGAATATTTCATGCCACTCCCTTCTGTCCTGAAATGTTTCTGTTGAGATCACATGAGTCTAATTGGTACTCCTTTGTATGTAACTACCTGCATTTCCCTTGAAGCTTTTAGGATTCTCTCCTTGTCTTTAAGCTTTGTCATTTTAATTATGATGTGTCTTAGTGTACACCTCTTTGGGCCCCACTTGTTTAGGACTCTCTGAGCTTTCTGGACTTAGGTGATGTTTTCCTTCATAAAATTAGGGAAGTTTTTGGTCATTCTTTCTTCATACAGTTTCTTGATCCTTTGCTTGTTTCTTCTTCTGGTATTCCCATAATGTGAATGTTGTTACAATTCCTGTTGTCCAAAATGTTTCTTAAGCTTTCCTCATTTTTTTAGAATTTTCTTTTCTTTTTCTGATCTACCTGGGTGTTTTTTCATATCTTGTCTTCCAAATCACTGATGTGATACTCTGCCTCATCTAACCTACTGTTTATTCCTTTCAGTGTATTATTTATTTCAGATATTGCATTCTTTATTTCTGACTGGTCTTTTTTTATGGTTTCTATGTCTTTCTTCATGCTGTTGAGTATCCTTATGAGCATCACTCTAAACTCTCTATCTGAAAAATTGATTGCCTCCATTTCACCCAGCTCTTCTTCTAGAGTATTCTCTTGTTCTTTCATTTGGGGTTTCTTTGTTTTCCCATTTTGGCTGCTTCTTTGTATTTGTTTCTATATATTATGTAGGTTTGCAAAGAGTCTAATATAGGCCTTTGTTAGATGATGTTTGTGAGTGGCCTTGGTCAACTTGTTTGGAACTATCAGTGATCCATGGGGTGTGGCTCCCTCTGATAGTCCTGTTTGTGTGCAAAAAAAAAAAAAAAATCAGACTGCACACCAGGACCAGCCTTTATCAGCACCAGGCCATGGGGAGGGTGAACTGAAGTCTCACAGAGTTCCCAGAGATCCACATCAGTTGTTAAGCTGATTAGTGATTATAGCCTCAAGCCTGAAATCAGCTGCCAGGCTTAAGCTCCACAGGATGGGGCAGTTAAGTCCTGTGGGCAGGGCTATTGCTTCCCTTCTTACTGATGCCATTTGGAGAGGAGTACTCTGCCTGAGAAGGATGGCTCCTACAGTATGGGGAGTGACTCAGCATAGAAATCATGGCAACTGTCCCCTCAGTTCTCTCCCCAGAGCCACAAACCCCAGGCTCTCCTCAAGCATCTCTAATCCACTCTGCCTTCCTTTGCTGGCACACAGGGTAAGTGGCTGCATATGAAATTTTGTGCATGGAGCCTTTAAGAGGTTCTCTGTGTCTCTAGCCATCTCTCCCTGACAGAAGCCCTGCCACTTTTTATAGCTAGGTATTACCTGGGTTCCTTTCTGGCTCTGGTGACATAGGCTGGGGAGCCCAGCTTGGGGTTCAGATCCCATAATTCCCAGGGGGAATCCCCCAGCTGCTGAAGTATTTCTACAGCACTTCAGCTGCCACCCATGGTAGTCCAGCCCACCTTCTTGAATCTCATACACACTGCCTACCAGTCATGTTGTGGTGAAGTGGCTTCTTCCATCTGTCTGTGGTTATAAGGCTCTTTTCTAGCTAGTTAGTTTTCAGTTAGTTACTCCAGATGATTTCTCTACAATTTAGTTGTAATTCCAGTTTGGTCCTTGGAGGAGGTTAGTGTAACTTCTACATAATCCTCTGCCATCTTTGATCCTCCACACACGCTTTGGGTAATACTACTTGGAAAGTCTTCCTAGTAAGTTATATTGTCTCTATACCACTTATATGCCCAATATCTTATCCACTCCACTGCAACAAAAACAGAAGATGTTCTTAATAATCTTATAATTGTATTGGACAAAACAAACTTCGACAGATTATGATAGTTAGCATGGTGATATAACAGCTGCTGTGACTGGGAATAAAGAGAAATAGCATTTGGGAGATACAGTACTCTAGATATCTTGGCCAGAGAAGGCCTTTTAGAAAAGGTGACTTTGAAACAATGATCTGAATGGTGAGAAAGATCCAGTTATGTGAAGAATCAGGGAAAGTTCATGCAATGCATAGGGAACATTATAACCAAGGCAAAAGAAAAGCTTGATAACTTCTCTGAACTGTCAGAAGGCAGTTTTGGCTAGAATAGAGTGAGTGACAAGATTCAGATTATATAATGGTGTAGTAGCCCTGCTAAAGGGATTTTAGCTTTGTTCAACAGCAACAGAAAGTCATTAAAGAATTTGATCCAGAGAAGGCACATGATCTGATTTTTTAATTTAAATCAGTGTTTAATAGATGGATCTTATGGTATTAAGTTATACCTCATTATATTGTTAATAAAAAAGAGATCAGTAGCTACTTTTCCTACTAATAGCACTTATATCCATTTGTAATTATTTATATATTCATACAAATAACTCTCACTGAACTAAAGTGCCATGAGTTCAGGGACCAAGTTTGATATGGTTCACCATTGAACCAACAGATAGCACTTAAGAGGGTTCAAAGTATATTTGCTGATTAGATTAGAGAATAAAACAGTGAATGAACAGTACAAGCAGCTTGTAATCAAGTACTAATTTATATGGTGCAATCTTCAACCCTACATATTACATCTTCCCAGGAGGAAGGACCTGCTTCTAGAAAAAGATCTGTGTCTCTCATTAGCAACCTGATAACTTGAGTCACCACAATTACCATGCATTTCCCTATCAAAGTATCACCCAAATGAACAATTCAAATGGCACTAAAAGCAAAGCCAGCCTTCATACAAATTGTGAAATAGATACTTGTCCTTGGAAGCCTTCCAAATATCATTCTACTGTTTTTATCTCCCCTATGGGCAAACCACCTTTCCCATTTCTCACCCATAATCTACCATCAACTCAATGAAAGTCATTCAACATATCTTCTCTGCTTTCCTCTCTGTACAAAGCGCACCCTAATAATAGTTTGTATATGAAGTTGGTCTCCACATAATATCTTTAAAATAAATACTCTGAAAGTAAGTCTTGAATATGCTTATTTCCAACTCTCAATTATTCATACTAAGCAAAAAGGAGATAGACAACCTGTCAGATGCAGACTTCAAAACATTGGTAATCAGGATACTCACAGAAGTGATTGAGTTTGGTTGCAAAATGAAGGAAGAAGTGAAGGCTATACAAAGTGAAACTTAGGAAAATATACAGAAAAAACAACAGTTAAAATAAGAATATTGGGGCTCAAATCAATGATTTTGAGCAAAAGGAATAAATAAACATCCAACTGGAATAGAATGAAGAAACAAGAATTCAAAAAATGAAGAGAGGCTGAGGAACTGCTGAGACAACTTCAAACTTTCCAACATCTGAATCCTATGGCTGCCAGAAGGAGAATAAGAACAAGAAATTGAAAGCTTATTTGAACAAATATTGAAGGAAAAGTTCCCCATACAGGTGAAGAAAGTAGACATGCAATTCCAGGATGCTCAGAGAGTCCCAAAGAAGTTGGATTCAAGGAGAAACACACAAAGACACAAAATAATTAAGTTACCCAAGATTAAAGATAAGGAGAGAATCTTAAAAGCAGCAAGACAAAAGGAGACAGTACCTACAAAGGAATTCCCATAAGACTATCAGCTGATTTTGCAAAAGAAACCTTATAGGAGAGAAGGGGCTGGAAAGAAGTATTTGAAGTCATGAAAGGTAAGAACCTACATCCACAATTACTCTATCCAGCAAAGCTATCATTTAGAGTGGAAGGGCAGATAAAGTGCTTCCCAGACTATGTAAAGTTAAAGGAGTTCATCACCACCAAGCCATTATTGTATGAAATATTAAAGGGACTTATCTTAGAAAAATATCAAAAACTATGAACAGTAAAATGACAACAAACTCACAAGTATCAACAACTGAACCTGAAAAACAAAAACTAAGCAAACAACTAGAACAGGAACAGAACCACAGCAATGGAAATTACATGGGGGGTTATCAGTGGGGAAGAGATGGGCAAAACGGGGAAAATAGTACAGGGACTAAGAAGCATAACTGGTAAGCACAAAATAGACAGGGGGAGGTTAAGAATAGTACAGGAAATGGAGAAGCTGAAGAACTTATATGTACAACTCATGGACATGAACTAAGGGGGATGATGCTGGAAGGTGGTGGGGTGCAGGGAGGAGGGGTATAAAGGGGAGAAAATTGGGACAACTACAATAGCATAATCAAGAAAATATACTTTTAAAGAAAGGCAGATGTGAGATTTCTGGGATATTTTCTCTCTCCTACCATTTTTTTAATTCACCATTGCCATTTTAACATGCTCTGAGTATTAGATAAACAAGAGTGTGATGCTTATCAAGGTGTGAGTGGCACAAGAGATATTGCTTCCTAGTACATGCTGTGGCCATTGATCTTAGAGACCAGGATGGTAGCAAAAGAATTCTTAACCCCTTTCTTTCAAGGAAGGGAGCTCCACTTTTCCAAACCACCCAGGCTTTTAAGACATGGGAGAGCACCAGAGAGCCCTCTCTTTACCTCTACCAGCAGGCAGGTGGGAAGTTGGTCAATGTTCTTATATAATACTTGTTAATTGACAAATATGGTTCAACACAGTAAATAAATTAAAGCCACTTGTTAATTTTGTCCTTGGCAGCATCACTAGCCATCAGGGAGATGCAAATTAAAACCATAATGAAATACCACTGCACACCAGTCAGAATGACCATCATAAACAAATCAACAAACGGCAAGTGCTGGTGAGGTTGTGAGCAAAGGGAACCCTAATGCACTGTTGGTGGGAATGCAGACTGGTGCAGCCACTGTGGAAAACAGTATGGAATTTTCTCAGAAAACTAAAAATGGAACTGCCTTTTGACCCAGCAATTCCACTGCTGGAATTATACCCTAAGAACCCTGAAACACCAATCCAAAAGAACCTATGTGCCCCAATGTTCATAGCAGCATTATTTACAATAGCCAAGTGCTGGAAGCAACCTAAGTGCCCATCAATAAATGAGTAGATCAAAAAACTATGGTACATTTACACAATGGAATACTATGCAACAGAAAGAAAGAAGGAGCTCCCACCCTTTGCAACAGCATGGATGGAACTGGAGAGCATTATGCTAAGTGAAATAAGCCAGGTGGTGAAAGACAAATACCATATTATCTCACCTGTAAGTGGAACCTAATCAACAAAACAAGCAAGCAAAATATAATCAGAAACATGGAAAGAAAGAACAAACTGACAGTAACCAGAGGGGAGTGGGGAGGCAGATAATGGGGGAAAGAAGAGGAAGACTCATCAAGGAACATGTATAAAGGACACATGGACAAAGCCAAAATCTGGTAGGAATAAGAGTCGGAGGTGGGTATGGCTGGGATCAGGGGCAGTGGTGGGGGGAAAATGGAGACAACTGTATTTGAACAACAATAAAAAAACAGAAATATGAAAAAAAGTTTTGTCCTCGGCTCTTTATTTGTATATATGTTTAGAGGATGGGAGTGGAGAGTTGCGTAATAGTTAGGCTTAAGCCCCCAATGGAGCCTCAGCTAGGTTTTATATACAAGGGAGCCTCTCTACTGATTACAGTGCAGATAGAGGAAATGGGAGAAAACACCAAGTCTTAGCTTCTTTCATGAAAGAAGCCTTTGGGTGAACACTCATCCTAACAAGTTAATGTCAATGCTAAAAAATACTTTATGCCCTGACCAGATAGCTCAGTTAGTTGGAACATCATCTGTACACCATAAGGTTATAGGTTTGATTCCCTGTCAGGGCACATACCTAGGTTTTAGGGTCAATCCCAGGTCAGGGCATTTATGGGAGGCAATCGATCAATGTTTCTCTTTCACATCGATGTCTCCCTCCGCACCCTCTCTCTCTCATCAATTTACAAAAGCATATCCTTGGGTAGTGAGGATTTAAATATTATAAATAAATATTTTGTGGTTATCTGAAAGGAGTAATGATTCTCAGTGATGTAAACTATTTGGCTCTTTGTCCAGTCTCCATTGACCCATATCCCACTTATAAAAGGAAGAAGGGGGCTGTGAGTAATAATTGAAAAAGTTGATTTACTAGCAAAGTTTTCTAAGGCTAATTTGGTTGTCCATGTTAAAGAAATGTAAAACTAAAAGCTGGGGTAGGAGTGATGACTAGAGAAGTATACACCATGTGTTCAGTTTGTGAAAATTCATCAGGTTATATACTTAAAGATGGATATACTTTCCATTTTTAATTAAGTATATTTTATTGATTATGATATTACAGTTGTCCCATTTTCTCCCCTTTGCCCCTTTCCACCCTGTACCACCCTCCCACCATCATTCCCCTACCTTAGTTCATGTCCATGAGTCATATATATAAGTTTTTCGGCTTTTCCATTTCCTATGCTATTCTTAACCTCCCCCTGTCTATTTTGTACCTAACAATTATGCTTCTTATTCCTTGTACCTTTTCCCCCCATTCTTTCCCTTCCCCCTCATTGCTGATAATCCTCCATGTGATCTCTATTTCTATTATTCTGTTCCTATTCTAGTTGTTTGCTTAGTTTCTTTTTGGTTTTTTTTTCAGTTCAGTTGTTGATAGATGTGAGCTTGTAGTCATTTTACTGTTGATAGTTTTGATCATGTTCTTTTTCTTAAATAAGTCCCTTTTAACATTTCCTGTAATAATGGCTTGGTGGTGATGAACTCCTTTAACTTTACCTTATCTGGGAAGCACTTTATCTGCCCTTCCATTCTAAATGATAGCTTTGTTGAATAGAGTCATCTTGGATGTAGGACCTTGCCTTTTATTACATTGAATACTTCTTTCCAGCCCCTTCTTGCTGTAATGTTTCTTTTGAGAAATAAGCTGATAGTTTTATGGAACTCCTTCATAAATGAGTGTCTTCTTTTCCTTTGCTGCCTTTAAGATTCTCTCTTTGTCTTTAACCTTTGGCATTTTAATTACGATGTGTCTTGGTGTGTCCCTTTTTGGGTTCAACTTGTTTGAGATTGTCTGAGCCTCCTGGACTTGCATGTCTATTATGTTCACCAAATTGGGGATACTTTCTTTCATTATTTTTTCAAATAACTTTTCAATTTCTTGTTCTTCCTTTTCTCCTTCTGGCATCCCTATAATTCAGATGTTGGTACATTTAAACTTGTCCCAGAGATTCCTAAGCCTCTCCTCATTTTTAAAAAATTCTTTTTTTTAATAATCTAGCTATTCTTTTTTTTTCCTTTTTTTAAAAGATTTTATTTATTTATTTTTAGAGAGGGAAAGGAGGAAGATAGAGAGAGAGAGAGAAACATCAATGTGCGGTTGC
Organism: Phyllostomus hastatus; assembly: GCF_019186645.2. Lineage (NCBI taxonomy): Eukaryota > Metazoa > Chordata > Mammalia > Chiroptera > Phyllostomidae > Phyllostomus > Phyllostomus hastatus. The sequence continues at coordinate 10,387,699 of NW_025333984.1, read as the reverse complement.
TGGGCATCATGGCTTGCAACCCAGGCATGTGCCCTGACTGGAAATCAAACCTGTGACACTTTGGTTCGCAGCCTGCGCTCAATCCACTAAGCTACACCAGCCAGGGCTCATTTTTTAAAAATTCTTGTTTCTTCTTTGTTTTCCAAGTGATTTTTTATTTCTTCATTTTATTCCAAATCATTGATTTGAATCCTAGCTTCCTTTCCTTCACTGTTGGTTCCCTGTATATTTTTCTTTTTTGTATAGCCTTCATTTCTTCCTTTATTTTGTGGCTGAACTCCATCATTTTTCTGAGCATCTTGATCACCAGTGTTTTGAACTCTGCATCTGATAGGTTGGCTATCTCTGTGTTGCTCAGTTCTTTTTCTGGAGTTTTGATCTGTTCTTTCATTTGAGCCATATTTTTTGTCTCCTGTATTTGGCAGCCCCCTTATGTTTCTGTGTATTACGTAGAGCTGCTTTGATTCCCCATATGCTTTTCTGTATGATTATTACACTTCAATGAAAACTTATAAGGAAAAAAAGAAAAACTTCAGAGAATTGGAATTTTTGAGTAATAGTTGTATGCATTTATCAAAATTTATTGAGTAGTACATTTACAATGGGGAAGTGATATCTCATTGCGGTTTGCATTTCCCACAATGAGATATCACCTCATACCAGTCAGAATGGCTATCATTAATAAATAAATAAACAGTAAATTTTGATGAGGATGTGAGAAATAAGGAACCCTAGTGCACTGTTGGTGTAAGTGCAGATTGATGTAGCCACTATGGACAGCAGTATGGAGTTACCTCAAAAAATTAAAAATGGAATTGCCTTATGACCCAGTGATTCCACTTCTGGGAATTTATCCAAAGAAACTTGAAACACTAATTTGAAAGAATGTATGCACCCCTATGTTCATTGCAGCATTATTTACAATAGCCAAAGTCTGAAAGCAACCTTAGTGTCTATCAATAGACAAATGGATAAAGAAGTTGTGAGATTATACACACACACACACACACACAATGGAATACTACTGAGCCATAACAATAGTGAAATCTTGCCATTTGCGACAACATGGATGGGCCTATAGGACATTATGCTAAGTGAAATAAGTCATACAGAGAAAGACAAATATGATATGATTTCACTTACATGTGGAATTTAAAAAACAAAATAAACAAAGAAAACAAAATAAAGTCATAGATACAGAAAACAAGTTGGTTGTTGTCAGATGAGGATGGGGGTTTAAGGGGTGCGTAAAAAAGGGAAAGGGATTAAATAGTACAAATTAGCAGCTACAAAATAGTTATGGAGATGTAAAGTACAGCATAGAGAATACAGTCAATAATATTATAATAACACTGTGTGGTGCTAGGTGTGTACTAGACTTATCAGGGAAACACTTTGTAAGTTATGTAAATGTTGAATCACTATGTTGTACACCTGATACTAATATAATATTGTATATCAACTGTAACTGAAAATAAAGAAAAGGAAAAAGAAAAAAATATTTGTGTATTTTGTTGAATGTAAATTTCACCTGAAAAGAAAAGAAAGAAAGAAAAGAAGGGAAGGAAGGAGGGAGAGAGAAAACTGAAAACAAACATTGAATTCTAGTTAATGTCCTGCATGAAGTCTTTTGGTGTGAAGTAAACTAATGTCTGCAAGTTACTTTGAAATGCATTCAAGAAATTAAATGGGTTGATAGATATATAGAAGAATACTAATTGTAAAATACAAGTAACTACATGGGTATTCACTGTACAATTCTTTCAAATTTTCTGTATATTTGAAAATCCTATACTAAAATGTTAGGGAGGAGAATCTGAAGAAAAGAGAAAGAATTACCTTCATTTCTTTATGAATATACTGGCTTCAGCTCATTGAGTATGCTGCATCAGCAGCAACTAGCAAGAGATGGGTATTCAGCAAAAGTAGTGCAATTACTGGGAGAGGTGTCCAAGAAGATAGCAATGTCCAGTGGAACTGGTGGTGCCCAGGTGGAGATGACTTGGTGTGAACTTGAAGCGATTCGATCAGGATGCTGAGTTTGCAAAGACACCAGACTGTAACCACAGCAAAAGAAGAAAAACATGGTGGATGCTATGAAGTATATCTCAAGACATGTTTATGGACAAATGTGAGACATGCTCCAAGGTTTGTACATCATATACAACCAAACTATCAGGTTTTCTCTTTGGGATTTCTATCAGTCACAAATGTTGAAAGTTCTCATCATTAGAACTGAAGAAATCTGCTGTGTTTGGCATGTTAGGCTGCAGAAAAGTTTATTTCTCTAGTTAAGGTCAAGCTTTTTTAACATTGTCCAGTTACATGAAGCATTGTATTTGTACTCAATGAAGAAACACTAAACATACAGGTAGATGAAGAAAATCAAAACATTTCCTTGAAGTTGGTACTTATGTTTGTTCTTGACACAGCCACACTAAGTAAAGACACAGGCAATAAAATGGAAGAATGCATATTTTCTCCATCCTGTTTATAATTTCAGATACATGGTGCTGTAAGAATTAGTTCATATCCAAGGTTTCCTATCTGTTTTTGTCATTGTTTTTATTGAGGTATAATTGACATATAACACGGTGTCCAGGTTTTCTTCATTGTTAAAGAGTGATCCTAAAGAGAGAACTTTCATTTCTCCCTTTGCACTCTAATCAACAGATACTATAAGTAAAACCTCATGACCTCCTACAATCATAATCTCTTTCTATCTGTTTCTAGGGTTTTACTGATATTTTGCTGGAAAGAGTCATGCATGGGGGAGCCAACATTACAGGATTCCAGATTGTCAACAATGAAAACCCCATGGTTCAGCAGTTTATACAGCGCTGGGTGAGACTGGATGAAAGGGAATTCCCTGAAGCCAAGAATGCACCACTAAAGGTAATGTTCCATGGCATGTAGACACCTTAGGCCAGCTTTTGAAAGCATCTCAGTATGAACTTTATACATTTAAGGCCATCCTTTGATCAAATGGTCTTCCTTCAAAAGTGTTTTAAGGATGCTAACAGACAACTGCAAGTCATGCTGCTGCATTGAAAACTAAACTCCAAATAAAAAGAGCTACTGAGGAGCTCTTTTTAAAACTTGGTGTTGGGAAATGTTAACTTAATTTTGTAATGAATTTCATTTGTAATATGTTCATAACAATTTACAATATTATAAGAATCTGAGTCAAACAACAGGTGGGGACACTGGGAATAGCTAAGGGAGATTGATAGTCTGAAACAGAAAATTAAGTTATACATTATTTATGTGATTGTTTTGTATTAATATATTTTGTGAATTTTAGCAAACCCATGTGAATTAGGCTCTAATACAGAGTGTGTTGCCTATACATGTATTGAACAGAAATGTTTTCCTGCCTGCAAAAAAGTATCTTAAAAAAATTAATTATCTAAGTTGCTCATTTTCATGAAATCAAGATAAGAATATCAAAAGTAGAAGGTCATGCTTACAGTCCACATTTTTCATGTGTGTTCCTCTATGGCTAGAAATCCTATTATTTAAAAGTTAGGAATTAAAACCAATAAGTTAGAGGAAAGTTATTCAGGTTACACAAGGATCTTTAAAATGTTTTTTTTTTCAGTAAGCATTTCTTCAGTGCATTTTTTTCAAGTATGAAACTAAATTCTTCCTTCCCGATATAGTGAAAGTATATATGTACCATGGCTGTGGGATTCCTGTGATCAAGACAAGAGGTCAAATTGTAGTTGAAACCTTTCCCTGAAAAATGAGGGGGTAGGGGGTGGTAATATTCTCTTTCCCATGGTTTCAAGATACCCATGTTCACATCCTCCCTGGCAATAACAGAATAAGGGAGAACAATAAAGACACAGACCAGAGATGAGACATGTTCTGTATCACCTAGGCAGGTCTACCCTGAATGTGTCATATCAAAACATAATACAAGTAGGACCTTACTTTATGTAGTTGATATGCTCTAAAAAGTTGAAGTTAAATGTATTTTTATTCATTTAAGTCACTCACTAATTAAGTGGTAATCTATGCTTTAGTGACTATAGTATACACATGCCAGATTTTTCTAGGACAGTCTTCTTTTAAAACATTCTGCCCCACAGTCAGATCAGGTGTCCTCATGTTTCAGTAAGTATGGTCACAATCCCTATGATGAATCTTTTGTAGTCAAACCTTTTTTAAAAGATTATTTTTTGTTGGGCTTTAATTGGCATATGTTTTATGGACACAATATACTTATTTGATATATGTGTATATTATGAAATGATTACCAACCACCTTAAGTTTAGTTAACATCCATCACCACAATAGTAATATTTTTTTTCTTTTGACAGGAACTTTTAAGATTAATCTCTTAACAACTTTCAAAAATACAATATAGTATATTCACCATGCTTTGCATTACATACCCAAAATTATTTATCTTATACCTGAAAGTTTGTACCGTTTGACCACTTTCACAATTTCCACCATCCACCCCCTCCCCCACCTCTGGCAACAACCAATCTGTTCCCTATTTTTATGAGTTCAGATTTTTTGTCTTTGTCTGACTTATTTTCCCTTAGCATAGGTGCTCGAGGTCCATCCATGTTGTTTCAAATGGCAGGATTTATTTCTTTTTTATGACTCAATAATATTCCATTGTATGTACCACATCTCCTTTACCCATTCATCCACTGATGAACATTTATGTTGTTTCCATGTCTTGGCTATCATAAATATTTCTGTGATAAATATGGAAGTGCAGATATTTTTTCAAGATAGTGATTTCATTCCTTTCAGATAAATACTCAGAAGTAGAATTGCTGGTTCATATGGTAGTTCTGTTTTTAATTTTTTGAGGGCCCTCCATACTGTTTTCCATACTAGCTGTACCAGTTTACATTGCCACCAACAGTGCATGAGGGTTCCCTTTTGTCCACATTCCCACAAACAATTGCTATTTCTTTTTGATAATAGCCATTCTAACAGGTATGAAGTGATATTCATTGTGGTCTTAATTTGCATTTCTCTGATGATTCAAATATTTTCTATGTACTAAATCCATCCACTATGATTAGATGAGCTTCTACAAATTTAGATTTTAATAAAACTGGCTATACACTGTTTTGCTATCCTTAGATTTAGTAGGTAATAGGTAGAGAAGAAATTTTTATTTGCTCAATATTTTAGGGGTATCTACAATATGTTAACACTGTGTTAAGCACAAAAGTGGACAAGGGTAAAAGTATGAAAAGGGTACTACAGAGTAGTTTATGCCTCTTCAGAGGTTTTACAAAAGACAGGGAAAACAATCTCAGCTTTGGATTATTCACTGACAACTCATGGTATATTTAAAGTTCTCAGAACCTGCTGAAAAGAACTGTTAAGGCTTATAAGTAAAAACCTTCAAATAACTTAAGAAAATAGAATATTTAAATAGATGGTTACATCTTTCAGATTACTTTTGTTTAGTACCAGTCATTAAGAAACCTTTCTCTACATCAATCAGACAAAAGCCCACTTTAAAAATGAGGTACAATATTTTTATTAGGAAATACAATTGTCTAGAGATTAAAATCTTGGTGCTTAATTTATTCTAACTTTTATGAATATTTCCTTTGGGAGCTTTTTTTTACTTTCCCACACATTGGTAAGTAGAAGCTAAACAGTAGAATATTAAATAGCTCTTTTGGCAGGGCTTGGAAAGGCAGCTGGGGGAAAAAAACACCACCACATTGACTTTATGTGGTGCTAGGATGAGCAGACACAATGATAAAGAACATATGCCCCCTGTTATAGTCATACTTGATGATTTGCTATTAAAAGAATAGTGACATGAAAAAAAGTCAGAAAAGGAAATTGGTAGTTGTAAAGATGATACTCCCTGGCTGGCGTAGCTCAGTGGATTGAGCGCAGGCTGGGAACCAAAGTGTCCCAGGTTCGATTCCCAGCCAGGGTACATTCCTGGGTTGCAGGCCATAACCCCCAGCAACCGCACATTGATGTCTCTCTCTCTCTCTCTCTCTCTCTCTCTCTCTCTCTCTCCCTCCCTCCCTCCCTTCCCTCCCTAAAAATAAATAAAATAAAAAATCTTTTAAAAAAAACAAAAAAACTTTAGTCTTTAAAAAAAAAAAAGATGATACTGTATTCACTCCCGATTGTATTTGGATACACTATAGAGACAATTGCCCCTAGAAGATTTTGCTCTATTTTAAAAAATCAACAGAATTCTGCCCTGGCTGGTGTGGCTCAGTGGATTGAGCACTGGCCTGCAAACCAAAGAGTCACCAGTTCTATTCCAAGTCAGGGCACATGCCTGGGTTATGGGCCAGGTCCCCAGTAGGGGATGTGTGAGAGGCCATCACACATTGATGCTTCTCTCCCTCTATTTCTCCCTCCCTCCCCCTTTCTCTAAAAACAAATAAATAAAATATTTTTAATCAACATAATTCTATATTTTACCAATATTTGTCACTACCTACAAAACAGGGACTAGCTTATTTCAATCAAACATTGATTCATTTAATAAAAAAGGCATCCACCATGTCAAATTACAGATAGTCCAATCTCTTGTTTTAACTAACTGGCCTCAGCCCTAGTAGACACATATCAATATATCCAAGGAATAGAAAGTAAGTGTTCTTACCTGAAAGAGGTAGCATCATGAAGTATTTCCTGTGAATTGTCAATATTATCAGATTTAAAACTCAGTAACAATTATTTTTTTTTACAATCAAACACCAGCTTTGGTTTCTGCTCCACACAGGAAAGAAAAACTGATTTATTGCTGGTCAGAGGTCCCAGTTCACCAGAAATGTGGTCTAGACAGAAATGATTAATGTTTCCCTCCAAATTAATTTCAAGCTAACTTAGCTATTTCCATTTTCCCCTAAGTAAACACCAGATCTGAATTTTCTATTAGAAACAGCAATAACCTAGTCTTGCTTTAGGATATGCTGTTTCATCTCCATTCTACATATGCCATCCTTCAACTTCACATGCTTTTCTTTCTTTGTAAAGGGTCTGACCTTTTAGTAGTCACTCACTCAATATGAAACACAGTAGAGAGAGCAAGAGACATATTCCCTTGAGCCATATGATCTTAGTAATCTTAACATGTGCACACATGTGGTAAGAATCATTATTATTTTAAAATGAATCAAAGTCAGGCTTGCCCAGAGAGATCTCTTGATTCAAATAATTAAGATGATTTTGTAGAGGAGGAGGTAGAGAAGAATGAAAATGATAAGGAACAAGGCAAGTTTTGAGGGCATCATTTGTCATGGTATCTTTTTTTCTATACATCTATTTTAGTATACATCTGCATTAACACACGACGCAATATTGGTCATAGCAGAAGCTTTTCGCTATCTGAGAAGGCAGCGAGTGGATGTGTCCCGGAGAGGCAGTGCTGGAGACTGTTTGGCAAATCCTGCTGTGCCCTGGAGTCAAGGAATTGATATCGAGAGAGCTCTGAAAATGGTAATGACCACAATGGATTATTGGGGTGGGGACCTTATAAAGACAAAAAATAATACCTCAATTTTGACAAAATAAATACTAAAAGAAATAGCATCAAAGTCTATAGAATATCAGACCATGCAAAAAGATAACAATGGATATTTATTCACTAAAATCTAGAAATCTAAAGCTAGAAATTTCTTCCTTGAAGCTTGAAAAATGGAAAATTTAGAGTGAGTGAATATTTAGTTCTATGCTACACCATAGATATTAAATCAACTCAGCACCACCAAAAGTTATGGACTGACATGGTAAATGGCTTTGAAAATTTCAAACTTTCCAGAAATATGTTACTGACAGGGACTGAGATATTTTATAGGAATCTCATAACTTCAAGGTACACATTACAAAGAACAGCATCCTCTGGCTCACTAGACAAATTTTTAACCTGGATGGACTTTGGATCTAAGTGTGATAGTATTTCCATTGTCAAAAAGAACCTTTATGATATTCTACATGGTAAAATGCAGGAATATGATCTATTTCCAGGCCTACTTTAAAAGCTTTCCCCAATGCCCCAAAGAAAAAGCCTAAAGAAAAGTACAAGAAATCAGTGGATAGACAAATAGATCACTTGTTTTTACTATTTACATGGTAGGAGATCATTTAAGGCTTGAAGCAGTGTCCTTTGAACAGATTCCATTATTTACAAGCAGGAGCAGCATCACCCATTCATTGCAGTTTTCCAAGCAAGAGCCCTAGCCTGAATATTTAGCTTTATGCTACATGTGTCTTCATGCATTGAAATGAGCCTTCAAGAGTACAAGACTCTCTTATTTCCACTTATTTAATTACTCTGATGTTTGGAACATCCAAATAAGCAAAGAGATAGGCAATGGTAAGATAATTCTGTGCACAACCCAGCAACGAAGAATTTGTAATGGCCTTATAGCATACATCATTTTGTGCAGTTGGCTCTTTTACTGCTGCCTTAAACTTGCCAAGTTGGAAGCATTCAATCAACAGGGCTTAGTAGCCCCTGTGTCTCTCTCTCCAAGAAAGAGATATGACTCATTATTCCATCATGCATATTTTTATGTCATTATGTCAGTTCCCTAACAAATGCCCTAAGTGTTGTTTTATGGAGGTAGCACTGCACAATTTTGAAGAGCAGTTAATTAAATTCAACCTTCATAGCAGTTACAAGATTTGTATTGTCAGGTGAAACATAATCATGAGTGAAGTATAAATTGCCCTCAGAGTGAATCAAAAGGAGTTTTCATCAACAAAGCATAAAGTGGCAAGTTCCAGCATCTCCAAGTGACTCCTCACTCATGATGCAAACAACTATATTGCCCAAATGTAAAACTGGCTACCAGAGTGAAAGACAAGACATTAATTTCACTAGAAAAAAGTTAGATTAATTATACTATTGCACAAGTAATTTCTGCATGTCTAGCTCACTGATAAAGCTCAAGCTATAAGCCAGGTAAGTAACCTTTCTCTCCAGGCCCTAACTATCAAATACTCAACCAAAAGAATTTGTGTAGCTGGCTCTCTTTGATGATCTCTTTCTACAGGTCAACCTCTTCTTATTGCTCCAGAGGCTGGAAAGTATAGGCTTTTTTCAATAGTAGATGATCCATTGTGATAAATTCTCAGCAAGTCCCCACTATTCACAGGGACTTACAAAAGATTTTACTATGTTAAAAGAAATCCCATTTTATTTGAGTTAATTAAAAGTGAGAATATGTGATGTAAAAGGATCCCTCATTGTGACTATCACATAGTTGTGGCTCAACAAATCAGTCTCTTCTTTCACAGAAATATGGTAAACAAAAGCATTGCCTGATAGAGTCTCCTAAGGGATCTGCTTTAATGAATAAATAAGCACAGTTTTCATTCAGTAAATATCTATTGGGAACCAATGACTATGTATCATACTCCAAGTTAGTATGCAAGCATGAAATAAGTTGAGGGAAGTTCACATTTAAATAGTTAATATGTAAACAAATGCTTTTAAAGACCTTAAAGCCACTTGTAAATGAGGTAATCATTGTCCTCCAACCTAGTAAGGGTGATGGAATACATAGATGATTAAAATATTATTAACTTCTACAGAGGATGGAATAGGAACCGAGAAGAGAAATACCTAATATAGACTGAGGTAGGGGTGGAGAGAAATAAAGGATCCCACATAGGATGGTGGGAACTTAAATTCACATCCTTAAAAATAGACTTCTGAGTGGTAGTCCAAGTCTACTTCTCAACAAAAGTTCTAATCACAGGGTCTGGAATCTCTTGAACATACCCAAGACTGTTGTCCAATTTGTATAGCATGTTTAAATAGACTAGATCTTCAGAAATATACAATTTTTATGAGACTTGAACCTTTACTACTTTCAATAATGAAGAATTTCCTTAATAAGTTTCTATGCAAGTGTCTCTGCCCTACCTACATCCTCCGCTAGAATTCAATGTACAAAATAGACTGTGAAGAACCATTCATGCATCACAGAGTGCACCACATTCATCCTACTAAATAAGCAATTTCTATCTCAACAAAGGACCTTTACTTTACCTAGAAGTGTGACATCACCTTCCCTGCAGGCCTAAGCTGACAATAGTGCAAAGGTTTTTTTGGGTCAGTGGGACAATCATCTTGTCTTCAGGAAGTCACATTGGAGCATTTCTCCTTCAACAGGAATTCCAGTTTCCTATTGGTGGTGAACAAGCCCCTTTTACTTTAAAAATATTCTCCCTGATACTTGTTATCAACTTTTCCTTCAGCATCACAAGTCCATTACTACTTCTGACTTGCTTAACAGCTTGTTACTTTCCATCAGTGATGAAAAAAGATTCCATCCTTTCTTCTTAGAAAAATGAGACAGATTCTGTCTCTTTGAATCAAATTCCTTGACCCTTACTTGCCAAATGAGTGATTCAAGTATAACAACATAGACTTATATTTGTATAGAGTCTTTTATGTGGTATCCCTGAACTATAAAGTAGGTAAGGAACTCTCTAAACCCAGCAGAAATGTCCAGTTATTAGTTAGTTCATAATGTTGGGCCCAGGCTCAGGAACAATTTTGGCACACACGATTCTGCATTTGGCATACCAAATAGGTTTCCAGGCTATTCCAGTATCTCTAGATTTTTTTTATAGATTTTATTTTTTTTATTTTTAGAGAGGGGAAGGGAAAGAGAAAGAGGAGAGAAACATCAATGTGTGGTTTGCCTCTTGTGAGCCCCCTACTGGGGACCTGGCCTGCAGCCCAGGCATGTGCCCTAGACTGGGAATCAAACTGATGACCCTTTGGTTTGCAGGCCAGCACTCAATCCACTGATCCACACCAGCCAGAGCTAGATTTCTTTTTTTTAATTATATTTTATTGATTATGCTTTTACAGTTGTCCCAATTTTCCCCCTTTGCCCCCCTCGGTCCAGCACCACCCACTCCCTCAGGCAGTCCCCACACCATTGTTTATGTCCATGGGTCATGCATATAGGTTCTTTGGCTATTCTACTTCCTAGCTTTCTTATCCAGTATTCCATATTCCTGAATCCTTCAACTCAACCAATCTCATCAGTCTAAGGATTATCTCTCTATAGCCTAGCTATCTGCTACCTGTCTATAGCTGGGTATAGGTTAAATAAGAGGAAAACCTTACCCTGTTACCATGGTAGCTGGCAAATGTGTAACCCTCTTAAATGCAACTAAATTCATTTTGATTAATAATGATTATTAATATACCTAACATGTATTGCAAAGCTTACTACATGTCACACACTGTTCTAAGCATTACATATGTATAAATCACTTAATCCTCCCTACAACTCAGAGTAACAGATACTTCTAGGACTTTTTTTACAGATTAGGATACTAACATACAAATATATTAAGGAACATATACCCAAGGTCATACAGTTAGTAAGTAATGAAGCTGGGATATGAATCCAGGAGCTCCAAAGCTCATGTTACTAAAATCAGTTTATGTTCAGCTATTGAGAACACTAAGATAAGACATAGCCACAGTCCCCAAGAAATTTACAGTTTAGAAGAATATATTACCCTAGTGCAGACTACTCTTTGGGCTATCCCTTAAGAAAAGACTAGTGGTAGAAATTTCAGGCCCCTGAAAAAGTAGTGATAGGGCCCTCACTGTATCATACAGTAACTGCCTATCACACCCACTCAAAGCTTCATAATTATAAGGTATATCTGAAAAATACTGGGGAGAAAGTAAAGATCTACATAGACATGATCTGCTAGATGTATAGTTTCAATGATTCAAAATAAAAGTTCTCCAAGACTCCAAGATCTGTCAGCAGGCCTCATCTCAGAGACCTAGAAGGCAATAACGTGGTGCTATTTTAAAATTTTGCATTTTCCTCTCTAATAGGTGCAAGTACAAGGAATGACTGGAAACATCCAATTTGACACTTATGGACGTAGGACAAATTATACTATCGATGTGTATGAAATGAAAGTTACTGGCTCTCGAAAAGTAAGTAACCAAAACAGATATGTAAAGAAAAATTATTTCGATATGTGAGAGCAACCAGGTGCAAGAAAATAGGTTTTAGAAACACAGACAAAGCAAATTCCCACACATCATTTCTGCCTTTCCATTCAGCAAATAATATAGATATGATGGAGAGCTGTTTTGTAATCAGTGTTCCACCTACACAGTTTAAGAGGAGTATTTCCCTCTGAGTCTGGTCCTATAAATGGTAGATTCAAGAGCTATTAACATTAAGGGGAAAGAATCACAAATTTTACAGTATTTAGTAAACAGAAGCTGCCAAGGTACATACAGTTTTAGCAAAAGACTTGGAAAGTAGGTATCTCTTCATTTTGCCAACTCACCCACCAAAAGGACTTTGAACAAAATTATTTTCTTTACAGCTAAGTTTTATAATGACCACTTTGTTTTTATCACACCAATAGCTGAGTTATGTGTGAAGTGCAGATTTAGTAGCCATTTAATAAAACCTCAGAATGTAAAATACCTTTTTTAATTTATTTATTCTTCTAGAGAGGGGGGAAAGGAGGGAGAGAAACATCAATGTGTGGTTGCCTCTCGTATACCTTCAACTGGGCACCTGACCTGCAACCCAGGCATGTACCCTGACTAGGAATCGAACCAGTGACCCTTTGTTTCACAGGCTGATGCTCAATCAACTGAGCCACACCAGCGAGGGAAAAACATAAAATATCTTGTGTCACTTCTACAGGATACCCACTGGTTTGCCAACCCCCCACACCAGCTTTCCTACAGTCCCAAGCAAAGTATTTTTCTGCTACATGAGTTTAAATTATTAAAAGGCTGATCATCCTACATGGGCTAAATTATTTTACAAAATGTTAGTAAACATGAACTCATGAGGTGGAGATAGGAACCCCCAGGATGAAGGAACAGCACAACTGTGTGTGCTGGTGTCAGGGTACTGGTGAGGGTGGAAGACAGAGGGTTACAGGACTTTAATCCTTGTAAAGCTCAAGCAACTAAAAAAAAAGTTCCATTCCACAACAGCACTTGAATTTCATGGTGTACTTTTTGAGTGAAAAACAGGCAACCAAGTCAAATGTCTGTTCTTTCTAGGCTGGCTACTGGAATGAGTATGAGAGGTTTGTGCCTTTTTCTGATCAGCAAATCAGCAATGACAGTGCATCCTCAGAGAATCGGACCATAGTGGTGACTACCATTCTGGTAAGTATGGACAGAAGTTAGGTGGGCTTTCTGTACATCAAAACTTCTACTTTCTGAAAAGCATTATTCGGAATGTGGGAAAGACCTGAAGTTCAAGCAGTGAAAACTTCCAACAGGTCAGCTTAGGAACATCTCATAGTGTCTTTGTGTGTGTGTGTATGTATAGAATTTTTTTATTGTTCTTCAGTTACAGTTGTCCCCATCCCCCCCCATTACTCTCCCCTACTCTACCTACCACCCACCTTCCACATTCAATCCTCCACCCCTTTTGGCTTCGTCCATGGGTCCTTTATACTTCTTCCTTGATGACCCTTCCCCTTCTTTCCCCCATTACCCCACTCCCTTTTACCCTCTGGTCACTGTCCATTTATACTTTATTTCCAAGTCTCTGGATATATTTTGCTCACTTGTTTGTTTTGTTGATTAGTTGACATTATAATTAACTGAATTTCATTTTAAAAAGAAAAATAATAGGAATTTGGAAGAGTTTCAGATTTTATTCTCCTCTTTACCCTCTCCTTCCACCATAGGATTGGTGCTTCATCTGGACTTGAAATCTAATTCTTCATTGTCGGGGAGAGAGCATTATATGGAGCAAAGTAGATTAGGGTTCTAATATTAGGTTTACCACTGATAAACTAATAAATTGTGATTAATTGCACAAGTCACAACTTCTCTGAGCCTCAGACTGTGTTGTTATAAATTTATGGAATGGGACTTCTGGTCAAGATGGCTGCTGGGGTAACCATGACTCACCTCCTCACACAACCACATGAAATGTACAACTAAAGTATAGAGCAACCATCACTCAGAGCTGTCAGAAAGTGAGGTGAATGGAAGTCTGTCAACTATGGAATTATAGCAACCACATCCATAAAGACTGGTAGGAGGGGCAAAGACATGGAATAGGCTGGTCTCACATTCATGTGCAGTGGATAAACATTCAGGAGGGATATCTTGGGAGTGAGGAGGCCCAGCCCCACACCAGGCTCCCCAGACCAGGGTTCCAGTGCCAGGAAGATAAGACCATAACTCTTGGCTGCAAAACCGAGCAAGGTTTGAGTGAGTGAAAGAAACTGCTGGAGCCCCAAGCACTTCCCCTTAAAGAAGATACATGCAGACTTATTCATCACTCTCTCTGAGCTCCAGCAATGAGGTAGCAGCTTGAAAGGTGCCAGTGGTATAGAGAAAGAAACTGAAGTGTCTGGTGAAACTTGAAGTATCAAGGTGGGAGCTGGGGGACAGCTTTCTACCAAAGAAAAAGGCAGGCAGAAACCATTGTCCCTTTCTGAGCCATCCCCTAACAGAACCACAGAGCCAGCATGTGGGTGCTGTATCTGAGACTCCATCAACCTGGCTAACTCTATTTGCCCCATCCAGGAGATCCCCTAAGACTCTGTCCCACCAAACTTACAGGCCCACCCAAGCTGCTTTTCCATATGAATGGCTGGTCTTGGCTCATGTTTCAGGACTTCCTAAATTCTATCAAACAAACAATAGCTGGCCCCCAGCCTCCATAGTCCTTGCTAAATGGTGCCAGGCCTTACACTAACAGCAGCGAGCCTGGATTCACAGTTTGGCTTTGCCTGGGAATCTCCAAGCCCAGCACAAATAGCAGACATCTCAGACCATTTCATAGCTCATGCAGGGTGGCCCTGGGCAGAACACAGGTGAGGACTAGCCTTGTCCTGCACAACCCAGGAAATCACAGAGCCTGCACACCCAGTGAACATCTATAGACCATGTCAAAGCACCACCACCCTGCTCCTGCACAGCTGATCCTCCACAAGGGTGGAGGTTGGTGGTCAGTGTTCACAGCCAGTTCTTGTAGCTGAATAGCCTGGGTAAATCCCTCCCTTTGATCTGCAAACAACAATCAAGGCTCAATTGTAATAGGAAGGTATACTCAGCCCACATGGAGGGTACACCTTATACATCCAGCTTGGGTGATAGGGGAGACTGTGCCACTGGATGCTACAGGACACCTACTATATTAGGCCACACTACCAAAACAGGGAGTTATAGCATCTGTATTGAATACATAGTAACAAACACAAGGAGGCTGCCAAAATTAGGAGACAAAGAAACATGGCCCAAATGAAAGAACAGATCAAAACTCCAGAAAAAGAACAAAACAAAATGGAGATAAGCAATCTATTGGATGCAGAGTTTAAAACACTGCTCATAAGGATGCTGAAGGAAATTAGTGAAGACCCCAACAGCATAAAAAGATTCAGTCAGAAATGAAGGATATACTAATTGAAATAAAGAAAAATTTACAGGGAAACAACAGTGGAGTGAATGAAGCCAAGAATCAAATCAATGATATGGAAGAAAAGGAAGCAAAAAACAACCAATCAGAACAAGAAGAAGAAAAAATAATACAAAAAAATTGAGCATAGTGTAAGCAGCTTGTGGGACAACTTCAAGAGGTCCAACATTCACGTCAGGGGTGCCAAAAGGAGAAGAGAAAGAGTAAGAAATTGGAACTCTATTTTAAAAAGTAATGAAAGAAAACTTCCCTAATTTGGTGAAGGAAATAGACATGCAAGTCCAGAAGCACAGAGATTCTCAAACAAAATGGATGCAAAGAGGTCCACTCCAAGACACATCATAAATAAAAGGCCAAAGGTTAAAGTTAAAGAGAATCTTAAATGCAGCAAGAGATGACAGTGACCAGAGGGAAGAGGGAAGGGAATTTCAGGGGAAAAGGGTGAAGGGTTTTCAGGAACAATTATAAAGGACACATGGACAATAACAGGGGGGGTGGAAATGGGAGGGAGGTGGGGAGGGCTGGGGTGTTGGGCTGGGATGGGGGGAAAAGGCAGAAAACTACTTGAACAAAAATATAAATAAATAAATAAATAAATAAATAAATAAATAAATAACAAGATAGATAGATAAATAAATAAATAATTTTTCCAGGTATATGTTTAAAAAAATGCAGCAAGAGAAAAGCAGTTAGTTACCTACAAGGGCATTCCCCATAAGACTGTCAGCTGATTTCTCCAAAGAAACTTTGCAGGCCAGAAGGGATTGACAAGAAATATTTAAAGTCATGAAAAGAAAGAAAGAACCTAGAGCCAAGATTTCTCTATCCAGCAAATATATCATTTAGAATTGAAGGGTAGATAAATGTTTCCCAGATAAGAAGAAACTAAAGGAGCTTATCATCATCAAACAATTATTATATGAAATGTTAAAGGAACTTATTTAAAAGAAAGAGGATTAACACTATGAACAATAATGTGGCAGTAAATATATATCTATCAACAACTGAATCTAAAAACAAACTAAGCAAGCAAGAACAGAGATAGAACCATGTATACAGAGAGCATTTTGATGGTTGCCAGATGGGAAGTGGGTGTCAGGAAGTGGGTGAAGAGGTGAGAGGATTAAAAAATACAAATAGGTAGTTACAGAATAGCCATGGGGATGTAAAGTACAGTATAGGAAATGGAGTAGCCAAAGAACTTATAAGCATGACCCATGGACATGAACAATGGTAGGGGAATGGCCTGAGGGATTAGGGAATGCTGAGTGGAGGGGGGCAAAGGGGGAAAATTGCGACAACTGGAATAGCATAATCAATAAAAAATAATTTAAAAAACAAATAAATTTATGGAATGAGTATAATAATAATCTCATATCCTTGTCATGAGAGTGTTTTAAGGCAATATTCACCATATAAAGCTTTTCTGAAAAGTGAAGGCACTGTTGAAAGGTGATAGAGTATTCTCATTTAGGTTTAAAATATTTTTCTAAAAGCTAGTAATTTCTTTTACTGAATAAAGTAAAAAGCTGAGCTAAGTTTGTATGCTGCTAGGTCTGAAATTGTGACTAACTGAATAGAGATTTGGCTGGAGTTTACCTTTCATTTAAACGTATATATCAAATGCTTACTTAGTCCTAGGTACTAACTAGACCCTGAGGATATAAATATGAGTAAGTCACAGGCCCTGACCTCACAAAGATCACAGTGCTTCCCTAGGGCTTGACAGGGTGGCCTGTGGTTCCTACATGATAAATCCCAAGAAATCAAACAAGTTCACTTCATGTAATTAAGGAAAATATCTCTGTCCAGTTTGACTAAATCAAAGACTTTACAGGTAGAAACTGGTCCTTCTTTCAAACTCTCAAAAATAATATAAATCTTTCTTGACTTCCTTTAATCATTAGTTAAGGCAGGGTGTCAAACTCATTTTCACTAGGGGCTGCATCAGCCTTGTGGTTGCCTTCAAAGGGCCTAATGTAATTTTAGAACTGTATAGGTAACCACTCTTTAACTAGTGGCAAGGAGCTCTATATTCGGTCCTTTGAATGCAACTGCAAGGCTGATGTGGCTCCTGGTGAAAATGAATTTGACACCCCTGTGTTAAGGACTTCAAGGAGTGTTATGTAGAATAGTTGGTTGAGGCTCTTCTGCTTATTGAGTAAAAAATAGATAAATGACTCTTTTCACACACCAAAGTGCAATAGCCATGAGAGATGGGGGACTTCATGATTACAAATATCATCTCTTAGAAAAATCTATAGGGGTAATCCTTTGATCTTCCCTTCTGGTCCTAAAGGAATCACCATATGTAATGTATAAGAAGAACCATGAGCAACTGGAAGGAAATGAGCGATATGAAGGCTATTGTGTAGACTTAGCCTATGAAATAGCCAAACACGTAAGGATCAAATACAAGTTGTCCATTGTTGGCGATGGGAAATATGGTGCAAGGGATCCGGAGACTAAAATATGGAATGGCATGGTTGGAGAGCTTGTCTATGGGGTAAGTTCTTTTCAACTCTATTTCAATTTACTTCTATGCTTTCCAATTAACAAAGACAGACAACTGAATTTGCAAGTGCAATACTTATCCAGTTGTATAATTTTCATATGGTCTAATTGTATGATCATTTTCATATGGTAAAAAAGGCTTTATTTTCTACAGTTGCATTCTATAGAATGAGTTTATCAATAGCATCCTTTTTGCAACAGGATTATATTACTAAAAGTAAAGTACAATTGGGAAACTCTATTTGGCAACATTAAGCACAGCCTGCCTTCTACTGAAAATCTATTCCTTCTGTATTTCCTGTCTCAAGTAGCAGAGTCACCACACACCTAGTTGCCTAAGCAACCTGATCATCTTTTCTCATTGCTTCTCTCTTATCTATGCAGTCACTATATCCTATCAATTCTGCTCTTATGTCTCTCAAATCCAGACACACTCTTCATTCCCACCATCATCAACTTAGTTAAGGTTCAGTCATTTAACTGGTTTCCCTGCCTCTGCTCTTATCCTGGCAAGTCAGATCTCTACATTATTATAATTTTCCCCCCTAAAAATCAAGATGAAATTCAAATTCCTAGCCCTGGCTGGCATAGCTCAGTGGATTGAGTGCAGGCTGTGAACCAGTGTCGCAGGTTCGATTCCCAGCCAGGGTAGATGCCTGGGTTGCAGGCCATAACCACACAGCAACCACACATTGATGTTTCTCTCTCTCTCTCTCCCCCTCCCTTCCCTCTCTAAAAATAAAATAAATAAAATCTTTAAAAAATATTCAAATTCCTTAGCATAGTAAATAAGACACTTCATAATCTGGCACCTGCCTACCTCTCTAACTTCATTTTGTACTCTTTCCCCTTCACATTCAATATTCCAGCTATAGCGAAGTATGTGTTGTTCCCTGAAGGTGCCCATCTCTCACGCAGGACATGCCTGGAAGTGTGTTTGCCTGTGTTAGCCACCTAACATCACCTACCAGTCCTCTAGAACTCAGAGGTGTCATCCCTTTCAGGAAGCCTTCCCTAATCCCATTTACCCACCTGCAGTCTGATTAGGTGCCCCTGCTTTTTGCTTCCTTAGAGTACTTTTTGCTTTCTTATAGTACTTTTGAATTTGTATTATAATCACATATTTACAAGTTCAGCTGCCCCAAGTAGACTATGAACTCCTTGAGGACAGATATTGATTCATTTCAATATCTCAGGGCCTGGCACATAATGGAATTTTGACAAATACTTGTTGAATAAATTAATGAATGAACAGAATGGTTCTGCCAAGGGCTTTCCCATGGGATGAGTACAAAAGAATTGTATTGATAATTAGGGCTTTTAAAAAGGGTACAGCACTATCTTCAGAGCTCCTCAGAGGCTTTGCTTTAAAAGATTTTGGCCTCTGATTAGGAAAGTCAGATCTTGTGCTCCCTAGTGAGGTATATGAAAAGAAGTAAAACTGAGCATAAGAATAGCCTAGTGGGTGACCCAGTCACTAGAGAACTAACCCAAGTGCAGGTGGTAGCAGAAAAGGTTTAGTTCTAACAGGAAAGTATTATTTGAAAAGACCAGTCCCTGTCTAGACAACTGGTTAAAAGAAGACAAAGGAGTTTAGATGGTGAATATACTGAGGAGAAACAAACGTCCAAGTTACCTGTGAGACTAAAAATTCAGGATAAAGACTCTAGTGCTTGATATCGGCAAGAATATGGTATAGCTATTGAATCATAAGATAGTACTGTGATCACTAAATAAGGTTTTGAAACAGGTCCTTGGGAACAAGCACAATGGCAGAAGCTCATTTCTAAAAATAAGGGCATGGGAAGGGAATTAAGGCTTAAAATGAGACTGGACCTCTAGTATAAAAACCAGGACACTCTCCTCCAGTCAGACAGCAACAAAACAGTTTGAACCTTAGCCTGCAGCTATGGGGCTGAAGCCAATGATCTCCTGTCTTGGGTCAAGGTTAGCCCTGGGAACTGGGGCAGAGCCAAGTTGTAGATGAGATTCAAGTGAACCCAGTTATAGGAAAGAGAAGAACTTCTAATGCCAGAAAGAAGGGTTTGAACAAAAGGCATAGCACCTGTCATGCTTTCTGAGGGCCATGAGTAGCTCTGAATGGTTTTGACACAGATCTAGCCTCTTATTTCACAGGTTGGTGATCAAGTCTTCTTATCTGTATTGTCCCTCTTTCTCTGAACATTCAGGGTCCAAAAGGTCTTCTCTTGCTCACAGCTTTCCACTGCTCCTAGCAAATTACCTGGTACATAGTAGATATTCACTTTTGCTCTGATGAATGAATGGCTGACATGCAGTAATGCCCAGCCAATGTTCATTAAAGTAATCCTATATGACATCATGTCTGTTGTATTATTATTCATTACTAGCTGTCATTTGTTGCATATTTCCCGGTTGTCAGATACTGTGCCAATTGCTTTACAGGCATTATGTAAATTAATCCTCACAACATACCTCCAAGGGAGGTGTCATTATTAACATCATTACACAGATGAGAACATTGAAGCCTACAGAGGTGAGGTCTCATGGCAATACCAATCAGCTTTTAGTGACCCAATGATTTGAACCCAGGTCTTTGATTATGAAGTCTGTGTTTTTTAACCATTGCCTAATAGTGCCCAACTACCAAAGTGTTGTTTCAGACTCATCCATCCTAAAACACAGTTGAAATTTACTGCAAAGGCCTTTGGTGCCTTGACCATTCTGAGAAGAGTATATGGCCACAGAAGTATGGCAAGGAATTTAGGGTATCAGTTTCTACTGGGCCAAAGTAGAACTGACATGAGCTCTACCAGCCCATCATGACTCAATAGCCAGAGCTCTCTAGTGTCTCAAAAGAAAACCTGCCATAGTCTGTAAATAGCTCAGTGCCCTCCTGGCATTGAGCAGAGCATTAGACACAGTGATGTAGAGAAATGCAGATTTCCTGACACTGTTGAGACAAAGACCAGCTTTCTCCTAGGTTTTGGTCTGTCCTCTGGCATGTCCACTGTACTGAACCCACAATCTCCACATTCTCTTCCTCTTTCCAGTTCATGTTTGTGTGAGTGGGGGAGCTTGAGAATTAGAGAGTTTCTTATTTGTTTAGTAATTTAGAAGCCATTTCTCTACTGCTGAATAGGTTAAGATTCTCCTAGAGAAACCTTCCTATCTTTTCCCTCCAATTTTTTTCTACTGAAGACAGAACTAATAGCTGGAGAAGGCTCTTACAGAAATGGCCTCTTCTCTCCCATGACCTGGAACTAGTTCCTGATGCTTTCTCAGATTGTAACACAAGATGATTTCAGGGAACTTCCAGCAAACCAACCCATTTGAGTGGACTGCCAAATTTTACTTTCCTCTAAAACATGTGGTTATAACAAATGGGTGTTTTCGTAATGTTTGCAATGAGAGCTTTCTGTTAGGGAAGGTGATGTTCTCATAAGCTAAATGTGTCTTCATCTTCATTTATAAGTTTTACTCTTTCAGCTTTGGGAAGTTTTTAACCTCTTTATCATTGGTAGAAATGGAGAAAAGTGAAAACACAGGTATTCTTTTCTGTCAGGCCTGTCCTCTTTTGTGGTTTGTAAGCAACTTAAGAAAAAGAAGGGCAGAAAATCCCCAGTGACTTCCCTAAGTGCTTTATAATCAAAAGGACAGAGAACATGGAAGTATTTCTTGTAAGGAATATGAAAACTACACAAATAGGCACTGCTTTATCTTTAGGGCATTTTTCTATTATTCTTTTAGTATATAAAACAGATCAGAGTAAAAAAAAAATGAAGAAAGACACATGAAAAAAGCTTTGCCAGGGAGATTTCAGTATCTTCCTTAAGTCTCAAGAAAGAGTCAAAATGTATTAAATTTGTTAAAGAAAAAAATAAGCCAATCAGCCTCCTTTCAGATCATTTCTAAGTGGTCTTTTTTTCCTCAAAAAAAAAAAAAAACAATCAAGATTGATGTTAGGGCACCTTGTATCACTAAGAAGTCTATTTTTGAAACAAACCTCAGTAGGACACACTGTGCCTCATTATGTAACCTCTCCAGGACATTATGGACTTGAAACTGTCCACCTCCTTTAGCAGTTTTGATTTTGAGTTGTGTGTCTATAACATTGCCACATGGTAATTGTCTCGAGCTCAAATGACTTATAGGCCACAAGTTTTTATGATTCCAAAAGAGCATGTGTTTTAAAAGCACATTTGAAAATATTTTGTTGGTAGTAGGGCTCTTAGGCATCTGTTAACCTACCTTTTCATTCATTTTACAGATAAATATGAGGACTAGCCAGGACTGGACATTAGAGCCACCCATTGAGTAAACCAGAAAACCAAGGCCTGATGTAGGACAAGAATGACAGGAGTAGTGGCAGGGATTGTGGTAATGTCAAAAAAATCACACAGCTTGGCAGAGCCTAGACTGTAACTCAGATTTTATGACTCCTGGTCCAGTGGTCTATCTACTGGATCATACTGGCTTAGTTTACTACACTTGTCAGACTATGGAAAGATTAGTGTTTTATCAGATATAGCATCCCCACCTGCCTTCAAGGGGTTACAATCTAGTTGGATTATAGTAGTTTCCATCCAAGATATCCATCCTGTTTATCTGTGGCCTCCAAGATAATTTAATATACATTTCTAGTTATCACTTGAAATATTTGAAAACCCAATGTAGACAGCTGAGGGTTTCTGCCTTTGGGAATAGATATGACTTAACAGAATGAGTCGGGGTAAGGGCTGGAAGAAAAATGAGGTCCTAATTGACAAAAGGGAACCTCCTAGTGGGAAGCTGCCATGTTCCTTATGTTTTTAGAACTTAGAACTAAGGATAAGGGCAGAAGGCTGGGTAGGGGCAGGGGTTAGTTGCCTTGGGAGAAGCCAGACAAACTACTTCCCAGATTGGTACCTCTGGCTTAGAAGATAGCAGAGAGCGTGGGGATGAAGATGGAGTTGGAAACAGTTGATTCCAGGTCATATCCCTTGGGCATCCTCAGACTCCTTCACAATCCCAAGACAAATGGCAATTTTATAGATGCTATCCACACTGACATTTTTTTACCTAGAAGAAATTATCTCTTAGGTTATCACTATCCTAAGATGAATTCATTTTACACTAAGAGAGAAATTCGATCTGTCTATCCAGCTAAAAGGCAGAGAAGTAAGGGTACAGTAACAGATGCCAAGTATTCTCCTCTATTCCTCAGGTGATTATAGTGGGCTTTGGCAAAAGGACTGATGCTTTGATAAGTGCCCTTCTCTTTCAAATGAGGCATATGAACTACAGGAAGGAGCATTAATGCCACATGGAAGTCTGCCACTCTTAGCAGAGCAGGTCAGGAAATATTTCCAACCAAATTTAGTCTCACAAGGCCTTTACTCAGATCCAGGGACACTCCTTTGTCTTCATTTTGTCTTTAACTCTCTTAGCTCCCTAAGGAAAGAGAGCTCTAACTGATAGATTCATACTGGGACATCTGTTCTAGAAAAATAAACGAGGAGATCCCATTGTGACACGGCTTGTTGTTGCACAGATTTAAATAGACCACATCCCTTTCTCCAGATCTTAACAATTGCTGACAGTAAAAATCCCATACAGTACATCCAATAAAGCAGTTTACATCCTGTCCCTCAACATGCAGCATTCCTATGGTCTAGCTTGATTCTGCCCCACTCCTTTTCCACCACATTTAAACTTTCCAAAGTAAATGTCTGCCAAAGGCCACTAGAACCTTATGGTGGTATAGGGATAAAACAGGTCATGTCTGCTGCTTCTTTCAGATAACATATAATATCTTATGCATTACATACTAGTACATAACCTACCTCCTTTCTCCTGTCCTCTTCCTTGCTTTCAGAAAGTGCTTTAAAATGGTGGCTGACATGCTCCTGTTCATGTATAGTCTCCAGGTGGGTTTCAACATTTGAATCAGATAATCAGGTGAAACTACTTTTAAGCTATAACATAAGCCTTTTAGCTCAAAAAAAATTAATGGCATTTTTTAAAGGAAAAATTTTATTCATGTGAATGCTTTCAAAACAGGAAACTGCATAACCAAAAATATGTTCCACTGAGGCAAAAGGAGGGCTACATCTTATAGAAACAGTTCCTGCCCAAGTTCCCAATAGGCCCAATTTTATGCAAATGAGGTTTCCAAATTCATACAGTTCTGACTGGTCGAAATCATGCAGTTGTCATTAGTATGTGTCATGTGTTCTTAGTGGTCATGCTAGAACAGTTCTAATTGGTTGGTATATATGTAAATGAGTATATATTGTGCAGTTCTGATTGCTTGGGGCACATCTCAGTCCACTGATCGACAGATGAAACCAGGACTTCCCTGCAGTATTTGACTCAGACAGCATAAATAAGCAGTGTATAGTGCAGGAAGCCAACAGTTCAAACTGAAGTTCTTGGGATACAAAGTACATGAGAAACCCTTGTCCACAAATGGCTGCTAAACTCATTATTTATAAAATTTGGGCCCTAAGCTGACTATGGGAAGTTCTGCCCAGCAAATAAATTCCTTCTTGAGATCCACATCAGATAAATCTTTCTTCACAGGGGCCACTCTGAGGAGTGGGTCCATAAAGCACCTCATGTTCTAAAAGTGGAACTCCTGACAATTTAAAGAGAGATTTCAAACATGATCAAAAAAGTCTGGGCCCTGGCTGGCGTTGAGCGCAGGCAGTGAACCAAAGTGTCGCAGGTTCGATTCCCAGTCAGGGTACATGCCTGGGTTGCAGGCTGTGACCCCCAGCAACCGCACATTGATGTTTCTCTCTCTCTCTTTCTCCCTCCCTTCCCTCTCTAAAAATAAATAAATAAAATATTTTTTTAAAAAATTCTTCTGGCTATTGGGTAAGGAATGGATCAAAGGGAGATCAGAGTGTAAGCAGGAGATAAAAGAAGTCAGAAGATAAATGGAGCTGCCCAAATGATACATAATGGTGACCAAAAGTAGCGATGTGAAGATGGTGAAATGGATAGGGAGCATGTATATCTTTTGTTCATTATTGCAATCTGAGTACCTAGCATGTTAGAATATACTCAATAAATATTTGCCGAATGAGTATTGGCTGGTGTGGCTCAGTGAAATGAGTGCAAGCCTGTGGACTGAAAGGTTGTCAGTTCGATTCCCAGTCAGGGTACATGCCTGGGTAGAAGACCAGGTCCCCAGTTGGGGGCTTGGAAGAAGCATGTGATCTGTTTCTTTCACTCTCTTTCTACTTCCTTTCCCTTCTCTCTAAAATAAATAAATAAAACCTTAAAAATCTTTGCTGAATGAAAAAATGAAAGATGACTGCCAATTTTAAGCTTTGAAATTAAATTTATACATTTTCTTTTATTATTTACTTTATTTTTTGCATTTTTTATTGTTGTTCAAGTACAGTTGTCTCCATTTTCCTGCCACCACTTTCCCCCGCCCCACTCATCCCCACCTCCCACCCTCAATCCCAGCCAACTTTGGCTTTCTCCAGGGGTCCTTTACACATGCTCCTTGATGACCCTTTTCCCTTCTTTCCTCCATTATCCACCTCCCCACTCTCCTCTGGTTACTCTGTTTGTTCTTTATTTCAATGTCTCTGGTTCTGTTTTGCTTGCTTGTGTCTTTTGTTGATTAGGTTCGACTTATAAATTAGATCATATGGCATTTGTCTTTCACCACCTGAGTTATTACACTTAGCATAATGCTCTCCAGATCCATTATGAGGTTGCAAAGGCTAGGAGCTCCTTCATTCTTTCAGCTACATAGTATTCCATTGTGTAAATGTACCATAGTTTTTTGACCCACTCATGCACTGATGAGCACTTAGGTTGTTTCCAGCACTTGCCTATTGTAAACTGTGCTGCTATGAACATTGGGGTGCATAGGTTCTTTTGGATTGGTGTTTCAGGGTTCTTAGGGTATAATCCTAGCAGTGGAATTGCTGGGTCAAAAAGCAATTCCACTTTTAGTTTCCTGAGAAGATTCCATACTGTTTTCCACAGTGTCTGCACCAGTCTGCATTGCCACCAACAATGTACTAGGACTCCCTTTTCTCCATAACCTTACCAGCACTTATTGTTTGTTGATTTGTTTATGATGACCATTCACACTGGTGTGAAGTGGTATCTCATTCTGAGTTTAATTTGCATCTCTCTGATGGACAGTGATACTAAGTACCTTTCCATATGTCTCTGGGCCCTCTGTATGTCCTTCTTGGAAAAGTGTCTCTTCAGGTCCTTTACCCAATTTTTAATTGGGTTGTTTGTCTTCCTGGAGTCATGTGACTTCTTTATATATTTTGGAGATCAAACCCTTGTCTGAGGTATCATTGGCAAATATATTTTCCCACATGGCTGGTTCCCTTTTCATTTTGCTGATGTTTTCTTTGGCCTTGCAGAAGCATCTTATTTTAATGAAGTCCCATTTGTTTACTCTTTCCTTTTTGTCCCTTCCTCTAGGGGACATATTGGTGAAAATATTGCTGCATGGAATATCTGAGATTTTCCTGCCTATCTTCTCCTCTAGGACTGTTATGGTATTGTGACTCAAATTTAAGTCTTTTATCCATCTTGACTCTATTTTTGTGTATGGTGTAAATTAGTGCTTGACTTCATTTTTTTGCAGATAGCTGTCCAGATGTCCCAACACCATTTGTTGAAGAGGCTATTTTTACTCCATTGCATGCTTCTGCCCTCTTTGTCAAATATTAATTGACCATACAGACTTGGGTTTATTTTGGGGCTCTCTATTCTGTTCCATTGGTCCATATGTCTGTTCTTATGCCAGTACCAGACTCTTTTGATTACAGTGGACTTGTAATATAGTTTGATATCAGGTATTATAATCCCTACTACTATGTTCTTTCTAAAAATTGCTGCAGCTATTTGGGGTCATTTATGGTTCCATATAAATTTCTGAAATGTTTGTTCTATATCTGTGAATTCTGTCATTTGTATTTTAATAGGGATTGCATTATATCTATAAATTGCTTTGAGTAGTATGGTCATTTTGATGATGTTAATTCTTCCAACCCATGAGCATGGTATATGCTTCCATTTGTTTGTGTCTTCTCTAACTTCTTTCTTCAGTGTTGTGTAGTATTCTGAATACAAATCTTTTACCTCCTCTATTAGGTTTATTCCTA
Source organism: Phyllostomus hastatus (assembly GCF_019186645.2). Classification (NCBI taxonomy): domain Eukaryota; kingdom Metazoa; phylum Chordata; class Mammalia; order Chiroptera; family Phyllostomidae; genus Phyllostomus; species Phyllostomus hastatus. The sequence goes on along the minus strand of NW_025333984.1, from coordinate 10,360,650 downwards.
GGTATTATATTTTTCTTGTTGCTATATCAAATGGGATTTTTTTCCTGATTTCTCTGTCTGATATTTCATTATTGGTGTATAAAAATACCTTCAATTTCTGAATATTGACTTTCTATCCTACTATTTTGCCAAATTCGCTTATTAGGTTGAGAAGATTTTTGGTGGGGGTCTATAGGGTTTTCTATGGACACTATCATGTCATCTGCAAAAAATGATAGTTTTGCTTCCTCCTTTCCAATTTGGATGCCTTTTATTTCTTCTTCTTGTCTGATCACTATGACTAGGGCTTACAATACTATGTTGCATTAAAGTGGTGAAAGTGGACATCCTTGTCTTGTTCCTGATCTTAATGGGAAAAATTTTAGTTTTTGCCCATTGAATATGATGTTGGCTGTAGGTTTCTCATATGGACTTTATTATGTTGAGGTATGCTCCCTCTACTCCCACTTTGCTGAGTGTTTTTTATCATAAATGGGTGCTGTACCTTATCAAATGCTTTTTCTGCATCTATTGCTATAAGCATGTGATTTTTGCCTTTTCTTTTTTTTTATGTGATGTATTACATTTATTGATATGTGAATATTGTGTCACCCTTGCATTCCTGGAATGAATCCCACTTGATTATGGTGTATGATCTTTTTGATGTATTGCTGGATGCAGTATAGCAATATTTTGTTGAGGGTTTTAGCATCTATGTTCATTAGTGATATTGGCCTGTAGTTTCCCTTCTTGTGTCTTTGTCTGGTTTTGGAATTAGGATGATGCTGGCCTCATAAAAAGAGTTTGGGAGTCTTTTCTTTTCTTGGATTTTTTGGAATAGGCTGAGAAGGATGGGGGTTAGCTCTTCCTTAAATGTTTTTTGTAAAATTCTCCTGTGAAACCATCCGGTCCAGGGCTTTTGTGTGCCAGGAGTTTTTTTTATTATTATTACAGCTTCAATTTCACCAGCTGTTATCAGTCTGTTCAGGCTTTCTGCTTCTTCTTGATTAAGTTTTGGAAGATTATATTTTTCTAGAAATTTGTCCATTTCACCCAGAGGTTCAAATTTCTTGGCATATATGTCTTTGCAGTAATTTCTCACAATTCTTTGTGTTCCTGTGGTATCTTTTACATTCTTCTCTTTCATTTCTGATTTTATTTATTTGGGTACTCTCCATTTTTTTGTTGATGAGTCTGGTTAAAGGCTTGTCAATATTTTTTATCTTTTCAAAGAACCAGCTCCTGTATTTTTTGAACTTTTAATTATTCTTTTGTGGCAGATACAAGCCAGCAGTATCCATCTCTGTTGAGGATGCTCATCAAAACACGAGAAAAACATACACAGAGACAACCAGGTCCTGTGGGGAAATAGGGACAGAATGGCCACTCTCTCTAGTGGGAAGCACGCGGTTTCCATTCCCAAACAGATTTTTATTGAGAATACAGACTTAGTTTGTGGATTCACAGTCTGGCAGAAAAGATCAAAAGAAGTAGGTGACTTACAAAGGTGCAGACAGAACCCCCACTACAATTCTGGGCAGGGTTTGGAATTTTATCATTTGAAAGGCCTAACAGGGCTCAAAGGGCTAGTTTTGGTTTCCTGTCTGTGCCTTCAAATTCTAATCTAATAACATCCCCCAGCAAACAGATCTCACAGGATCTTGCATATTCTATGTCCCAGGCCTGATTGCCCCAGGGATACGCCATCTCTGGTCTGGGCTGTACCGCCCCTGTTATTTCTGCAGGCCTGCATTAACAGAGAAGACAAAGGCAGCCAGGAGACTTGGATTTCTCACATCTAAGAACAAGGACTCAGGCTTTGACAAAGCCAAGGGGGCAGGGGTTGATGTCCATCACCCCTTCATTTCCACAGCCCTGATTCTCTTCCCAGAAGCCTCCACGTGATCATGCTTGTCTTAGGCGATTCCCTCCTTGGGAAATCTTACCTGTCATTGGCTAACTGATCAAGCTTAGGAGGTCAGTCACAGAATACGCAGCGTTCATGCCAGGGAAATAAGTTTTGTCTCCTTAGTGGCTCCTGGTCCAGAGGTCTCTCACTCAGCCTAAGTCACAGGGGGTTACAGCTTCCTGAGACCAGGCAGGGCGGTCCCCAACATTCTTTTAATCCCTCTGTCATTTAATGCTGCTCTGATCTTGGTTATTTCCTTCTGTCCACTCACCCTGGGCTTTGTTTTTGTTGTTCAGGCACTTCTTGTACATGTAGGGTTAGTTTGTTTATTTGAAATGTTTCTCTTTTTTAGGTAGGCCTCTATTGCAATGAGCTTCCTCATGGACTGTCTTCAGGACTGTCTTCACTGTGTCCCATAGGTTTTGGACTACTGTGTGTTGATTTTCACTTGTTTTCAGACACTTTTTTATTTATTCCTTGATCTCATTATTCAGCCATTCATTGTTTAATAGCGTGCTATTCAGTCTCCATGAGTTTGAATGTTTTTGAGTTTTTTACTTTAGGTTTGATTCTAGCTACAAGCCATTGTGATCCAAGAAGATGCTTGAAAATAATTTCAATTTTCTTGAATTTGTTGAGGCTTGTTTGTGTCCTATCTTGTGGTCTATCTTCGAAAATGTTCCATGTGCATTTGAAAAGAATATCTATTTTCCCCTGGCTAGTATGGCTCAGTGGATTGAGTGCTCGCCTGCAAATCAAAGGGCTGCCAGTTCTATTCCCAGTCTAGGGCACATGCCTGGGTTGCAGGACAGGTCCCTGTTAGGGAGTGCATGATAGGCTACCACACACTGATATTTCTCTTCCTCCCTTCCTTCCTTCCTCTCTCTAAAAATAAATAAAGAAATCTTTTAAAAATTAAATTAAATTTTTAAAAAAGTAAAGTGGTGTTTTTTTGTTTGTTTGTTTTACTTCTTTGGGATGAAAGGTATATATATAATCAGTTAAGTCCATTTGATCTAATGTGTCATTCAGTTCCACAATATCCTTGTTGTTATTTTGGTTGAAAAATCTATCTATTGTTGATAGTAGGGTGTTAAAATCCCCTACTAAAATTGTTTTGCTGTCTATATCTTTCCTGAAGTCCTCTGAGAATTTTCTGATATATTTGGGTGCTCCTATGTTGGGTGCATATGTTTACAGTATTTATGTATTCTTTATGGATTCTTCCCTTAGTATTATGAAGTGACCCTCTGTGTCTCTTTTTGTGGCTTCTGTTTTGAAGTATATCTTGTCTGATATAAATATTGCTACCCTGGCTTTTTTTTCCCCCTGTCCATTTGCTTGGAATATTTTTTTCCAACCCTTCACTTTCAGTCTGTGTAGGTCTTTTTTTTTCTCAGGTGGTTCTCTTGTAGGCAGCATATGTGTGGGTAATGTTTTCTTATCCATTCAGCTATCCTATGTCTTTTTTTAAAGATTTTATTTATTTATTTATTTATTATTTATTTATTTATTTTTTTTAGAGAGAGGAGAAGGGAAGGAGAAAGAGAGGGAGAGAAACTCGATGTGTGGTTGCATCTTGCACACCCCCTACTGGGGACCTGGCCTGCAACTCAGGCCAGGGTCTGGGAATCGAACTGGCTACCCTTTGGTTCACAGGCCCAAACCAAAGTGGATTAAGTAATCCACTGAGCTACACCAGCTAGGGCTACCCTATGTCTTTTTATTGGAGCAGTTAATACAGTTACATTTAGGGTTATTATTGATAGGTACTTGTTCATTGCTGTTTGTACCTGAGCCCCTTTGTACCTGTGTTCCTCTCTCTCTCACTCTTTTTCTTCATCTTCTTAAAGGAGTCCCTTTAGCATATCTTTCAATGTTGGTTTGGTAGAGGTATATTCTTTTAGTCTTCTTTTGTCTGGGAAGCTCCTTATTTCACCTTCCATTTTAATCGAGAGCCTTGCTGGGTCTAGGTTTCAGGCCTTTGCTTTTCATTACTTGGGATATTTCTTGCCATTCCCTTCTGGCTTGTAGTGTTTCTGTTAAGAAGTCAGCTATTAGCCTTATCGGAGCTCCCTTGTATATCACTTCCTGTTCCTCCCTTGCTGCCTTTAAGATTCTCTCTTTGTCTTTGAATTTTGCCATTTTAATGTGTATTTCTGTTGTGTATTGCAGTGGACCTCTTTGGGTTCCTTTTGATTGGCACCATTTGTGCTTCCTGGACTTGTGCAATTTTCTCTCTCATCAACTTAGGGAAGTTTTCCATCATTACTTTTTCAAATGGGTTTTCTAGCCTTTGCTCCTCTTCTTCTCCTCCTGGTATACCTATTACACAAATATTATTACATTTCACATTGTCATGCATTTCCCTTAACCCCTCTTCATTCTTTTTGAGTCTTTTTATCCTCTTTCTGGGAGTTTTTTTCTACCTTGCCCTCCAGTGGCTGATTTGATCCTCTGCATCGTCAAGCCTGCTTTTGATTCCTTCTACTGTGTTTATCAGTTCAGAAATTCTATTCTTCATTCCCTCTTGACTCTTGTTGATAGTTTCTATATCCTATTTCATGCTGATATAATTTGCTGTAAGTTCCTCATAGCTTCCCTATAGTTTTTGATAATTCTCACTGAGCTTCCTTATAACCATTGTTTGTAACTCAATATCTGATAGTTGACTTGTCTCTATTTCATTTAACACCCTCTCTGAGGATTCTTCCTTTTCTTTCAATTGGGGGTTGTTTCTTTGTCTTCTCATTACTTGCGAGACTCTTCTTGTTTGCTTCTGCTTCCTAAATTGATGTATTTTGACTCCCTGACTTTGTGGTGTGAACTTCTATGTTAGAAGACCTGTAAGATTCAATGGTTCAGCCTCCTTGATCTCCTGAACTTGATGCTCTTGGGATGCCCTTATGCCATTTATGTTGGCTCTCTGGATGTAATTGGGTTTTGAGTATTGTTGGGTCATTCTTTGGTGGGTCCTTCCCTCCAGCCATTTGACTGAAAGTCACTCCACCCATGTCTTGTATATTCTTATGCAGGTACAGCCAGAACTAAACCACAAAGCCAGGAAACAAACCCACAACCACAAAAATAACTTCCCTCAGCAATCCCACTTGATAGTGGGATTGCTGAGGGAAGTTATTTCCTCAATAAATGAATCTGTATTAATAAGGGTATAAGGAAATTAAGACTATTATTAAAAAGAAGAAAAATAAACTATACTATAAAATCTAATGACTTAATATGCACAAACTTAATTTGTGCATATTCAGAAATGAATGTTAAAAGCTATGTAGGAAAGAAGATATCGCAAATCATGGAGAGACCAGAGTGGATTTCCTCTTGGTAGCCTCTAATATTTTCCACTGTCTTTTCTTTCTGGATCCGCCTCTGGTGATATGAGATGTTAACCCCATCTGACCTTAGGCAGTCAGTTTGAGACTTCTAGGGATCTACTGTCTGTGGCTGTCTTCTTCACTTGTTAATCTACTCAGTCTGCCCTCATCAGTGATGCTTAAGCACTACAGGGCAGGACAGAGTCCCTCCTGGGGGTGGGGCTATTTTTTTTCCCTCAGGCTGCTGCAACTCAGGGGAATGCTCTGCCTGAGCAGGATGGCTGTTGCCTTATGGGGGATGACTCAGCACCATTTACTCTTTCAGTTCTCTCCCTAAATCTTCCATCCCCAGTCTCTCCTCAGGTGTCTCCAGCCCACTCTGCCCCCACCTTTGCCAGAGCCCAGGGTAAGTGGCTGCAAATGAAAATTTGTGTGTTTGCCCTTTAAATGTCAGTTTGCATCTCCAGCCAGACATCTCTGGCAGAGAGAAACCCTGCCACTTTTCACTGCCAGTTGTTGTCTGTGTACTTTTTGGGCTCTGGTGCTCTAGGCTGGGGTTCACAGCTTAGTGTTGAGACCCCACACTTCTCAGGGGGATCCAACCAGCCACTTAATTATCCCTCCTGTACTTCAGCTGTTGCCTGTGGGCACCCAGCCAGCCTTCTCAAGTCTCCTCTGCACTCCTTACCAGTCAGTTAGTGCTGAAGATGATTCTTCGTCTGTCTTAGGATATAAGGCTTCTCTCTCCCTATTGTGCAATTGTTTGTTCTGGGTGATTTCTCCACAGTTTAGTTGTAATTCTACATTGGTCCTGGAAAGAGGTTAGTGTGACTTCCATTCACTCTTCTGCCATCTTGTCAATTCTAAATTTACCAAAATTAATGGCATTTAAACTGTCATTTCTGTCTCAAACCTGTCAGACTCTTAAGTGCATCATCCCTACACATGTGAGTTTGTTGGGTTTTAAGTTTTATGAAATTTACAACTTTGGCAACTCACCTATGAAAAGGATTATAACCCCCTTTGAATTAAATCCCCTCCAATAATGCATTTACTTTTGGTTTGCCACTGGTGAGTGGAAAACTCAAACCTAGTTGGTGAGTTTACTACACCAACACAGCCATATTATTGTTGTTGTTGTTGTTGTTGATATTATTCTATTACACTTGCCCCAATTTTTTCTCCTTTGCCCCTCTTAAGCTGCTTGATTACAATCCTTTAGGTAGCCCTGGCCAGATAATTCAGTTGGTTGGTGTATTGTCCCAATATACCAAGGTTGTAGGTTTGATCTGTGGTCAGGGAACATACAAGAAGTAACCAATAAATCATAAATAAGTGGAATAGCAAATTGATATTTCTCTCTCAAATCAATAAATAAAATCCTTTAAGTAGTTGCTGGGTTTTGTTTGTCACCTGGAATACCCTCATACCTTCTACTTACCCACCTAGGTTTCTGAAAATGGTCTGCCTACTGCTAGCACAGGCAGAGCCTTGAAGACAAAAGACCGCTGGACTCACTCAGGACACCACAAGCAAAGAACTTCATTACTGAGTCAAATCCACCTATTTTCTAGCCCCATGGATAATTCTTAATACTCTCTCTCAGCCAAAGTTGACTTTCATAAGGAGCAGAAACCAGGAAAGGAATGCCATTTTGGGAGTTGCCTTTTAATGTTGGCCTCCTAAATCTTTAACTTGCCTTAACAGTGACTTTTTCCCTCATCTGCAAGCTATGGCAGTCTTAGGAGAGCTAAATGGGTATTTTCTGACACTAGCTATTTATCTGCCGCTTGCCAGTTCTTTAATAATCATGTGGATTTCTCCCCACATATGCCAAGCATGTCTTGAATTCTGAAATAATCAACTATCATAACTTCCTTTTCATGTGAAGGAGGGAATAGCAGTGGCAGAGGGCAAGGGCTTCTCCAAGGCTAGTTATGAGCTGACATGACAGTTCTGCTACTTTGGTCTCACCAAGCATACAAGAGGTGGAAGGGGCTGCCAAGTTCCCTATGGAGCTGGATGTCCTTGATGCTTGATCAGTAGGCCCCATCCCTTCTAGTGTTTGAGGCTTCCCCCACCTGCTTTTTGCTTTCCCTTTGTCTTTTTGTCTGTAATAGTATTTTTTTTATTTTTCAGTTACAGCTGGCATACAATATTATATTAGTTTCATCTGTACAGCATAGTGATTAGACATTTATATAACTTATGGAGTGATCACCTAATATGTCTAGTACCCAACAGACATGTAATAGGTCTTTTTTAAGGTTGGGCATGGGAATTCCAATTTGGAGGTAGGTCCACATTAATGAGGCTTAATTGAGCACAGATTTAATGCTGTTCTTCATTGGGGAACACTCTCCCAAAAAGAAACTCCACCTTCTTTGTAAAAGCTCCTTAGAAAAAAACATTCAGAAAAGCTAGAAAAGCTAGGCTGAGAGAAAAAGGCAAATGCTTGATGGAAGCAGTTTTTTCATGTTATCTTGTGTCAAAAGTACTTTAAACTAGGAATGGCTTCCTTTGGAAATCTGGTTTTTTTGCTACATGTTCTTGGGAACCAGATGAAAAGTCCCACTTTGTCTATATAGCCACCTCTTTTTAATACTTACAGAGTTAGATTTTTTCCTCCTAAAGGGAGTCAAGATTCTCAAACTCCTTTCTTTACCTATTTAAAAAAGAGCTCAATTCCCCTAAATTCAGTCCAAAGTGATTTTATCACATAAATACCCCTTATTCCCTTATTTCTTCCTTTCAAAACAATGAAATGGCCACTTCCCTTAGAGCTGTCAATTAGACTTGAAAGATAAAAAACTAGTTAAATTAAGTAATTAAATTCAAATGAGATCAAGTAAGAAATAATATTAGTGGGGCATTTGCATGTTCTAAGCAGGAGGCAGAAATATGTTGGCAAAGACAGAAGGTGGCTTTATCACTTGGCAAGACAGGGCTCTTTCTAGCTGATTCAGACTCTCTTTGCCAAAAAAAAAACCCACTAGTTTTTTGGCCAGTTCCATTCTTCTTAGTAGCTTTTGTTTCTCTGGCCAGGTCTGGCCCCAGGAAAAGGGTAAAATAGATAAAATCTGTCTTTGGCTCCCATCCAGTTAGAAATGTAGAAGTAGTGGTTCAGGAAATTAGCTGCAATTAGGGAAAAGTTAAGCCATAGAAAATAATACTGAAGGGAGAAAGTGAAGGACACAACCTTAAAAGAGTCTTGCTTATTCTACAAATATTGATCAGTTATCTCCTAACCCAGACCATGTGAGTATATACAGGGGGTGCAAAAGCACACCCTCATTGAGAGATGAAGAATAGAAAGAAAAACCAGAGAAGGAACATTCAGAAAGGTAAGAGAACACACCATCTTCCATCTTGAGTATCAGAGAGCCACATAAAGAGAGTATACAGACTATACAAACAGACCATGTTTTATTGCACTTCCCTTTATTGCACCTCACAGGTGCTGTGCTTTTTACAAATTGAAGACAAGACCCTCCACCAGCAAAAGTTATGGCTCACTTTATTGTGATACTCACTTTATTACAGTGACCTGGAACTAAACCCACAATATGTCTGAGGTATACCTATATAGTGCAAAAGGTCATTGGTGTCACATGAGCAGTTAATGTCTGAGGGAAGGTTTTTGAATTCAGTAACCGAGTATATAATTCAAGAAGCAATTTCAGTAAATTGGAAGGAATGGAAGTTTAATTACTGCTGTATAAGGACAAAGTGGGGTTAAAATAAAGAGCAAGAGTGGGTTTTTTTTTTCAAGAAGACTAGTGGTGATAGGGAAAGATGTTGTATGGTTAAGAGGGTAGTAGAATCAAAAGAAGGTGGGATGAATGGTTTTTGTTTCATTTTTGTTTGTCAGTAAACAGAATTGCCTGAGTATGATTTTAAATGTATAGATCAACAAATGGTTTTGAAATTACAGCAAGCATTAGAATCACCAGGAGGGCCAACTGAGCCCTACCCTCACAGTTTTGAATTCCATACACTTGGGGCGGGACCTAAGAAATGGCATTTCTAACAAGTTCCAGGTGAGTCTGATGGTGCTCGTGCAGGGAACCACATGTTCAGAAGCACTGGAATAGATTGGCAAGTAAAAATTAGTAAAAGAATAAATGGAGCTGAGTTTTAAGAAGAGACAGAAGAATATGGTATATAAGGAATAAGTGCATTACATCCTAGAAAGAGTTCATTTTCTATCAGATGGAATGATAGAAGGCATGGGTGAAGATACAGCAATATTTAGAGAAAGAAAAAGGACACTGAGTTGATAGAGCTCATATCGTAGTTTCCATCTTTTTGGTAAAGAGGCAAAATCATCTGCAGGCATGATAGGACTGAAAAGGATTAAGATTAGGAAAAGTTTGAAATAAGAATCATTTATAGATTTAGTGAATAATCAACTTTAAAGTGATAGACAATTGATTTAATTTAGAAATGGTGAGTGTGTGATGGTATTGATCCATCAAGGTAGATTTGCTCAGCAGGCTGTTGGCTTCAACAAATACTTTCTTCAGCTTGCACTGTAGAATGTTCTCCATGAGGGTAAGGATTTTTGTCTGTTTTACCTGTCTTGCTCACTGCCTCATCCCTTGCACCAAGAGTAGTGCTTGGCACAGAATAGACACTCAAATATGCACTGGAATGAACCTAGAGGTGTTGGCTGTGGTTGGTTATTGTACGTGAAACTAGTATATAGTAGAAATCTGCAAGTTTCTATGCAGTTAGAACATTATGGTGGTTCTAACTGCATAGATAGATATACATAGGTACATGGTGAGAGAGTGAGTTCTGGAATCTGAAGACCAGGGTTCTAATTCTAGTCTCTTAGTGACTCAGTTTCTCCTTCTTGAACATGGGAATGATTGTGTACAGACTGCAAGTTTGCTGTGAGAATTAAATGAAATAATTATATATATTAAAACAGTGCCTCACATAGAATAAGCATTGAATAAATGTTAGCTGGCTGCTTATTGGCTACATTTCCCCTGAAATTAATTAGGGAGTGTTTCTTAACCAGGTTGAATCATCATATGTAATTCAAGGTAGTAAAGCATCATTTCTTTGAAAACATATTCAATCTCAGACTTCATCATTCTCCCCCCACCTCTTCCCACTGGTGGAGATATTGAGGCTTAATTCTATTTAAATAGACAAATGACCATCAGAATTTTTTTCTTTCTACTTCATATCTTTCCTTGGTCAGAAGCATTTTTCTAGGTATGCACTTTAGGACTGACTCCAGGCTAAAACCTACTATTATTGTACAGGAATAATTGTGGAAGACAAAAGAACTAAGTGCAGAGATTCCTAGGGCCTATTTTCGTAGGATTAATATAAAAACATTGCCTACCTTTGCCTGAGGTAATTATGTAGTGCACTACTGACACATTATTTTATTGATGTAATATATGTGGGCATTACACTGATATTTATTACTAGAAATAATGACTTACTATATAAATTAATATGTATTTTAATAACTGCTTTACCCTAGTTATTGCCCACACAGAATTCTTTCATGTTTGCATATATCATATTCAGTAATCAACAACTTATATTTTGGGCACTTCTGGTTTGTTTACTTTAGGATCTGTTGCAGCAATAGGTACAAAAATAGAAGATTGAGTCCCTGCCTTCAAAGATGCTATGTTTTAATAAACATACTCTCCAAAAATAATTCAAGGATAACAGCAAACACTCAAGTGCTGTAGACTTGTGTCACACTTCATGGTGCAAAAGGAGGCACTTATAACAAGTGTGGACTATTATGCTCATCCTATAAGAATTTCTGGTCAAGTGAGGAAGATAAAACATAAGAGCATAAAAATTAAAATCAGATAACAAGAGTTAACAGTGATATATCACAAGGGAATATAAGATGAGTTGCAAGGTAACAAAGGATTTTTTTGAAAAAAATAATTGAGTCAGTTGCCCTAAGCCAGTATGTCTCAGGACAAAAGGCCAGCCAGTGTCCTTTCCTTAACTTACATTCAGGATAAAGCATTTTAGAACCCACTGAATGCTACTACTTTTCTAACCAAAGCACTGACAAATGAATTGGTTATAGTTATGTAAAACTTTATATTTCCACCAAAGAGGTATATTAAGTGGCAAATGACTGATGGAAATACTGTCTCTAAAAATTAATTTTTTTTTCCAGAGAGCTGATATAGCTGTTGCTCCACTTACTATAACGCTGGTCCGTGAAGAAGTCATAGATTTCTCAAAGCCATTTATGAGCTTGGGCATCTCCATCATGATAAAGAAGCCTCAGAAATCAAAACCAGGAGTATTCTCATTTCTGGATCCCTTGGCTTACGAAATCTGGATGTGCATCGTCTTTGCTTACATTGGAGTCAGTGTAGTTCTTTTCCTGGTCAGCAGATTCAGCCCTTATGAATGGCACTTGGAAGACAACAATGAAGAACCTCGTGACCCTCAAAGCCCTCCTGATCCTCCAAATGAATTTGGAATATTTAACAGTCTTTGGTTTTCCTTGGGTGCCTTTATGCAGCAAGGATGTGATATTTCTCCAAGGTTTGTTTCCATGTCATACCCAATGCCTCTTTGCATTTTATGGCCATGATCCATTCGTGTATATCTGGTATTCACCCATCTCAAGTCCAGATTTCATTCACTTAACATCCCATTCAATGACAAATTATCATCAATCCCTTTTGTTTGCTTGCATCCATGAAGTAAGTGTGTCCTTGGTGTTGCTTTAAAAGTCTTTCATGCATTTCTATAGTATCATATATTCATATGCATTATAGCAAACATTTGAAGTCTGGATAAAGGTAATATTACTAATATTAATGTTATTCAGATAAAGCTAATACTAAATCTTTATTTTATCAAACAGGCATAGTTTCCTCATTAACTGAGTTAAAATTTTTTCTCATTTCTTCAGAGATTAGATCTAGAAAAAAATTGAAAGGTAGAACTCTTCTTTAAAACCCTCCTACCTTCTACTTTCAGTGCCTTTCCTTTTTTTCACTTTGTTCTCATACTGCCTAGATTACAGGGGTGTCAAACTCATTTTCGCTGGGGGCCACATCAGCCTCATAGTTGCCTTCAAAGGGCCAAATGTAATTTTAGGACTATATAAGTGTAACTACTCCTTAACAGTTAAGCAACAGCTTGGCACTGCCACCAGGTAGAAACAAGGTGCCAGGCCAGATAAAACAAGATGGAGGGCCAGATTCAGCCCGCAGTCCTTGTGTTTGCCACCTGTGGCCTAGAACTATCCATTTTAGTATCTTTCCCAAGTTTTATTTTTAAAAAACTATACAATTTCTAAAAAGAAAAATAGGAGGAAGTCCATGTGACCTTGATTTGAACAAAGAATTTTCAGAACACAAAAAGCACAATCCATTTAAAAAATTGATTAACTAAACTTCATCAAAATTAAAAATTTTGGCATTTCAAGAACATTATGAAAATGAAAAGACAAGACATCAACTGGAAGAAAATATTAGCAAATCACACATCTGATAAAGGACTTATATACTGAATATATGAAGATATCTTGCTATTCAATAAAAAGAGAAACAACCCAGTTTTAAAAGTGGACAAAACATTTGAATAGACATTTCCCCAAAGAAGATATACAAATGGCAAATAATCACATATAAACATGTTCAATACCATTCATCATCAGGGCAATGCAAATTAAAATCACAATGAGATGCCTCTACACATCAAAAAGACAGATAATACCAAATGGTGGTGAGGATGTAAAATGACCGCAGCTCTGTTAGTAGTGTGACTGCCAGCTGCTACAGCCAAATTGTAAGAGAGTTCGGCAGTTTCTTATAGTTAGACATACACTTAAACTATGACACAGCAAGTCCACTTTTAGTTATTTACCTAACAGAAAAGAAAGCATGTATATACATAAAAACTAAACACAGGTGTTCATAGAAGCTTTTTAGGGGGGAAAAAAGGAAACAACCCTAATGTCTATCAACAAGGGAATGGATGATCAAAATGTGGCATAGCCATACAATGGAATTTAGCAATTTAAAAAAACTACTTATACATGCTAGAACATGGATCAACTTTGAAAACATGGTAAATGAGAGAAGCCAGAGATGAAAGGTCATGTATTATTGAAGTTAATGTATTGAATAGCCCATATTATTCCATTTGTCCACAACTCTATAGAGACATAAAGTACATTAGTGGTTTCCAGGGAGTTGGAAGGAACAGAGAGAGGCTAATGAAAACCAGGATTAGTGTAAGGCAAGTGAAGTTGAATAGAGCAAGTACATGGGTCAGATCAAGTTGTTATTTTGACTTTTTGATCATCATGGGGCTTTTGCATTAATTTTGCATAATTATTTTTAAATATTGCATTAAAATGCTATACATCTTGCCTGGTGAGATTTTGGTTACCCCTTAAATTTTGTGTATGGGGCAAATGCCCCACTTACCTTACCCTAGTCCCAGCCCTGTCAGGATTAATTATAAATGGGCATGAGGGAACTTTTGGGGATAAATGTTCCCAAAAATTTTACTAAAATTATTAATTGTACACTTGTAGTGGTGAATTTTATGGTATACAAATTTTATCTTAGTGAAGCTATTGAAAATATTGAATATAAGTGCCCTGTACCTCACCCACTTAGTTTATTTTAACTCACCTAAACAAAAATGGTGGTGAATTCATGATCATAAAATATTGGAAGCAAATGTAACATCTTTATAATCAGAAAAAAATGCTTTGCTCTAAAATAAAAAGTTGTGGCTTTGGTAAAATTGAGTATATATCCAAATACTAACTAGAATCAGTTATACAAACATATAGGGATTTTCACTTAGAATATATGGACTCAGAAAGTCACCTATCAGGATTTTATTTTTTATTAAATATGTTGGGGTGACATTGGTTAATAAAATTATATAGGTTTCAAGTGTAGATTTCTATGATAAATGACATGTATAGATTTTTTAAGTATATTTTATTTTGAGAGTATCCACTTGGATCATAAAACATTTAAAATAAAGTTTTGCAGTATAACTCACTGGTAACCACCTTCAGCATATTTTTAGCATAACCTGTGAGGCAAGCTTCAGTTGTGTAAGTCACACTTTTTTGCTACCCTCAATCAGCTTAGTCATATTCTTTAAATCAGTGGTCCTCAACCTTTTTGCCACCAGGGACCGGTTTCATGGAGACAATTTTTCCACAGACCAGGATCGGGGGGTGGTTTCTGGATAAATCAAGTGTGTTACATTCAAGCTCACCTCCTGCTGTGCGGCCAATTTCTAACAGGCCTGGACAAGTAACAGTCCAAGGCCTGGAAGTTGGGGGCCCCTGCTTTAAATTATTTGACTCCCTGTTGCATTTGTGGCTTAGAATGTGTTATTTTCTGATATCATCTAGGAATACATTTGTTTTTGCTACTTCCTTTTCCCTTTTTTTTAATATTTACTTGAAGAGACTAAGGTTTCTGAATGATCACCAGATTGAGTGGTTTTTCACATGCCTGGTAATCTGTGTTTGAGACAATGCTAAAGAGTCATTAAGGATGAAGATTTATTGGTTTCTGTAAGTGAATTTTCAAAACCAAATTTTGATCCCCACTGGAGTGCTGCATATTTAAAAAGGACTCTTAAACAGATACTTATTTTTACAAGTATTTATGCATATTGCTTTGTTAAGTGACAACTTAAAGATGATGACCTAAAAATGACAAGCTCAACAGATTTTTTTTGATAGCAGAATTTAAGTGGTGGCTCTTATGTGGTACTGAAATATGCCAAATTCTTTTTTTTTCAAGATACAGATTTTATTACACTGCACTAGATAATATCATACAGAGCAATGACTTTCAAAAATTTTAACCATAGCCCACAGCAAGAAATTTTCCATCATGACTCAGTACATATATATGTATATAACAAAACTTTCACCAGGTATTACCCCTACAGTGTGGAGTGTACTTTGATAATTTTCTATTCTGTTTTATTTTTTTTAATGCTCATCACATCTCCATGGGGTACACAGACTATGGAATAAAACTGGACTACAGTAATAAGTATTATCCTTATTCTGCTTTTCAGTAATCTTATTATCTTTATGAATTCTATATTTTCTACCATATGGGTGATCACTCCTTCAATATTTCCTTTTGCATCATTTAAAATAAATTATATCTTTAAGCTTATTGATAAAATGTTATACTTCTTAGCACATTTGTTATATATCACTAAGGAGGAAACATGTTTCTCCTTGTCTTGAGAGCCCTGTTGGTTATATATTTGTGCTCAATTGTATAAGAGCAAACCCCACTGTAATGTGCTTCTTTCTTAACAGATTTTAAAATTCCTGATAATAACATAGTTGCACTCTAAGATTCATGGTTGCCTTAACCAGCATTATACTTTATTTGTGGTTAATGGTCACACTTGCAATGCAAACTCTCCAGTGAGCCCAGAATGTAAGCATACATTGTATACTCTGACTTTTCTCAAAGTTGAAGCAATTCAAGGAATTAAAAGAGATTTTTAAGTAAAATTATCAAATATTATATCAGGATGAGATTCCAGAGATAAATGAACCCAACTGCTTCTGTTTACTGAAGAGAGAGGAACAACCTTCACTGAGCTCCCACCATGTATGAGCACTTCACCTGAGCTATCACATGGATTTTAGTCTTCAAAACACTGCCACGATGTAGGCATTATACTTATATTTAAGTTGAAGCAGGTGATACTCAGTTTAAATAACTTGCTAGTTACATACCTAAAGTCAAAGCCAGTGTTCAAATGTAACTCCAGCACCAAAACCTATGCTCCTTCCATTTCATTCTGCATTTCCTGTATCACAAAGGAACAGTACCCAAAGAGATAATGTAATGAACCCAAGGTCATAGAGACTTAAAGAGTCAGCAATACAATTCTTTCTACTATCACATACTGTCTCCCACTACCAATCTCAAGGTGCATCACTTGTTCCATTCTTTTCTTCATGTTTATACACAACAGCTGTTTCCCAGTCTCCCAACCTCTAATGAAACTCTACCTTTGCCACTGTTGTTAAAGAAAGTAGGCAGTGAGCATTTAAAATGTTGCTGAGCATGTGTTTACTCAAAGTAAAAGATTGGGAGATCAGCAATAAGACATCACGAGGAAAATAGAGCATCATTCTATTTCCATCAACAAAACCACTGACAGTAACCTAGAAGCTTAGTCTATGTCAATATTAGGCTTAATATTCTCAGCTACCTCAATTGTTTAAAGTGAACAATTCAGCTGGAGCCTGAATAACCTTTAGAAAGGGTAATCAATGTAATAAGCTGTTATGTTCACATATAAACTGATTTACTAGAGGGAGTTGGGATAAGGAGATATGAGGAGATTCCATTAAACCTCTTCCCCATGATTGGGAGATGTAGAGATAGGCAGTGGATATATCCAGATGGAGGCAGCATAATGGTTAAGTATGTGGGTGCTGGAATTAGTCTCACTAGATTCACAATCTGCTTAACAGTTGTTTAACCTGAAGCTGGTTATTAGACTTTGCTAAACCCAAGTTCCTCATGTAGGTTCTCAATAAACATTAGATATTATCTTTCTTAAGTGGCTGCTCTCAACCATATTAGTTTCACAAATACTAATAGTTAATATTGCATTTGCATTTTGGTTCCTAAAACTTTGTAGGAATACAGCTGAAATTTTAGTCAGTATAAAATAGAAGATTCCTAATGAGAAATAACAAATAGCATTCTTTCTTGAACACATATAGTGCTTTGCTTAAGGATTATGCCACTTGTAAATATTTTGATAGTATTATTACATGATATTTTACTGATATTGACAGCAAGTTGTGACTTTTTTATCTGAAATGTAAAAATTTGATGGAACTGCTAAGCTCTCCAAAGTCCACATCCTTCCAGACAAATGCTCCCCCTGCTGACTTTCTTCAGAGCTGCAGAAACATCTGAGGGCTGGCCAAGTTAGATGTCAGACTTAAGGGGATTATAACAGAGAAAATGGGAGAACACACTAACTAAGTCTGACTTCTGTATACAGATTATTCCAAAGGCAGTACTCTCCTGTGAAGTTTTCAAGATACCAAATGTTTTGGAGAACAGGGTAGAGTATCTGTCCAGGTTAGTTGACATATAGGTCCTTCTTTAAAATAAAAAGTAGGTGCAGAATAATAAAGGCATACAGATTATAAAATAAATGGGATCAAACACAACAGGAAGATATTTTGGCTCCATGGTAAGCAATACCCTTTCCTTTTCTGATGTATGACCAGTGTCTTTATCCTACTGCAAATACACTTCAAAGCAGTAGTGATGTGATAATAAATTAATGATAGAATAGCAGGATTTTTATTACAACTATTTCATGACTTTTCTGGCTGGAAACTACAGTTTTCAGTCTTTGGGAGATTGTTACTTATTCCCATCAGATAAGACTGTAAGAGCCAAAGTTGATTCTGCACATTTTTTAAAAATCTGTCATAGACAGAACATTGAATGTAGTGTAGAAATGATGAATATTTTGAACGAAAAAAAGGGGTGGAAAGAAACGATAGTTTGTGCAAAAGAGAAGCAGTTTGCAGTTCTAGTTCTTTACCTTGTGAAGCTAGTAAACTGCAGATTTAAAAATTTACTTACAAGATAAAGGTTACAGCATGTAGCTAACTTTTATTGTCACTGCAGAGGTCATAGTTACATTTTATTATTAACTCAGAAACTCTAGTTTCTTACAGAAAACAAGAGCATTGTATCTTATTTTGAAATGTTTTTATGTCAGCTTTTCTCTTATGGCTAATTTACTTTCATTAACTTCACGCCTCCTCTTAAATTCTTCAAAATGTATGATTTGCTCTTTAAAATGCATTTTTAGGACACAATTTAGAGTTCCAGCCAAGATGGAGGCGTAGGTAGAAACACTTAGCTTTCTTGCACAACCAAAAAAAGGATAACAACCAACTTAAAAAAAAAAAAAAAACACCAGAACTGCCAGAAAACCAAAGTACATGGAAGCCTGACAACAAAGGAGTTACAGAAGAAACATTCATCCAGACTGGTAGGAGAGTGAGAGACAGGCAGCCAGGGCAGAGAGGATGCACAGCAAAGTGGCAGACCAGGTGGGCAAAGTGGAGGCGGGCAGACAGGATTTCTCACATTCACATATGGATAAGTCAGAAGGAACAACTGGGGAGTGAGAGAAACCCCGCAACCCAGGGTTCCAGCACAGGGAAATAAAGCCTCAAAAAATCTGGCTGTAAAATTGTGCAGGGATTGCAGTGGCAGGAGAAATGCCGACTCTCACAGGAGAGTCCATTGGAGAGGTTCATGAGATCCTAGAACATACACAAGCTAATCCACCTGGGAACCAGCACCTAAAAGGGCACAATTCCCTTGTGGGAGGTGAGGAAAGTGACAGAAAGTGGGAGTACAGCACAGCAAGCTAGCAAGTGGCATTGTTCCCTCTCCTAATCCTCCCCCACAGACAGTGCCACAAAGCAGCAAAGAGGGTTGCCCCTCCCTGGTGAATACCTAAGGCTGCACCCCTTATATGTAACAAGTGTACAAAGACAAAGAAATATGGCCCAAATGAAAGAACAGATAAAAACTCTAAAAATAGAATGAAGTAATGAAAAGATAGCCAACCTATCAGATGCAGAGTTCAAAACACTGGTATCAGGATGCTCACAGAAATGGTTGAGTATGGACACAAAATAGAGGAAAAAGTGAAGGCTATGCAAAGTGAAATAAAGAAAAATATGCCAGGAATCAAGAGTGAAGGGAAGAAACCTGGGACTCAAATCAATGATTTGCAGCAGAAGGAATAAATAAACATCCAACCAAAAGAGAATGAAGAAACAAGAATTCAAAAAGAAAAAAAAAAACAAAAAAAAAACGAGGAAAGGTTTAGGAACCTCTGGGCCAACTTTAAACGTTCCAATATCCAAATCATAGGGATGCTAGAAAAAGAAGAGGAAGAGCAAGAAATGGAAAACTTATTTGAAAAAATAATGGTGGAAAACTTTCCCAATATGGCAAAGGAAACAGGCTTCCAGGAAGTCCAGGAAGCTGAGAGAGTCCTAAGAAGTTGGACCCAAGGAGGAACACACCAAGGTACATCATAATTACATTACTCAAGACTAAAGATAAGGAGAGAATCTTAAAAGCAGCAAGAGAAAAGGAGGCAACTACCTACAAAGGAGTTCCCATCAGGCTGTCAGCTGATTTCTCAAAAGAAACCTAACAGGCAAGAAGGGGCTAAAAAGAAGTATTCAAAGTCATGAAAGTCAAGGGCCTACATCCAAGATCACTCTATCCAGCAAAGTTATCATTTAGAATGGAAGGGCAGGTAAAGTGCTTCCCATATAAGGTCAAGTTAAAGGAGTCTGTTATCACCAAGCCCTTATTACATGAAATGTTAAAGGGACTTATCTAAATAAAAGATTAAAAATATGAACAGTAAAATGATAACAAACTCACAACTATCAACAACTGGACCTAAAACAAACAACCTAAGCAAACAACTAGAACAAGAACAGAATCACAGAAATGGAGATCACATGGAGGGTTATCAGTGGGGAAGAGGAGGAGGGAGAATGGGGGAAAAGGTACAGGGATCAAGAAGCATAATTGGTAGGCATAAAACTGACAGGGGAACATTAAGAATAGTATAGGAAATAGAGAAGCCAAAGAATTTATATGTACAACCCATGGACATGAACTAAGGGGGTTGGAATGCTGGAGGTTAAAGGGCAGAGAGGGAGAAAGGGGAGAAAAAATGGGACAACTGTAATAGCATAATCAATAAAATATATTTTTAAAAAGAACTCACAATTTAAAGGAAAATGCATTTTTAAAAGTGCCAACTGTTACGCATTTTACTGTCATTTCATTATGCTAACCTCAAAATCTGTGTTGTGCATCAGAAGTATTGGAAATGAAGAGCTGGGGTATCCATACTTATATCTGGCAAAATAGACTTTAAAAATAGACTTTATAGACAAAGAAGGATACTACACAATGGTAAAGGAACAATCCAACAAGAGGATATAACCCTAACAAACATTTATGCACCCAACATAGGAGTACCTAACTATGTTAAGCAAATCTTAACTGACATAAAGGGAGAGATTGACAGTAGTATGGTCATAGGAGATTTTAACACCTCATTGACCTCAATGGATAGACCTTCCAGACAGAAAAATCAACAAAGATACAGTGGCCTTAAATAACACACTAGATCAAATAGATTTAATTAATATCCTCAGAGCATTTCACCCAAGGCAGCATACTATACATACTTTTTAAGTGGACATGGATTGTTTTCTAGGATTGTTTACATGTTAACACAAAACAAGTCTCAATAAATTTAAAAAGATTGAAATCATATCAGGCATCTTCTCCAACCACAATGATATGAAACTGGAAATCAATCACAATAAAAATACTGGAAACAATGCACTATACATGGTGGCTAAATAACCTGTTACTAAACAATGAATGGATTAACAATAAGATCAAGGAACAAATCAAAAGATATCGTGAAAGAAATAAAAATGAACACACAACCCAAAATCTATGGGACACAGAAAAAGCATTCCTGAAAGGGGAATTCATAGCATTATAGGCTTACCTGAAGCAACAAGAAAAATCTCAGATAAATCAACAATCTAACTTTACACTTAAAGGAACCAGGAAAAAAAAACAAAGCCCAAAGTGAGAAGATAAAAAATAATAAAGATCAGAGCAGAAAAAAACAAAACCACCTCAGTCGCCCCTCAGCCTCTGAGACCAGCCAACATTATTTTTTGGCCTTAACTCCTCATTGCCAAGAAAACATGAGCACCCAAATTCGTAAGAATTATTCCACTAAGGTGGAGGCTGCTGTCAACCACCTAGCCAACATACATCTGTGGGCCTCCTACACCTACCTCTCCTTTGCTTTTATATCAACCATGACAATGTGGCTGAGTTGGCTAAGAGGAAGTGTGAGGGCACTGAGCAGCTCTTAAAGCTGCAAAACCAGCACAGTGGCCATGTTCTCCTCCAGGACTTGTCAAAGCCTTCCCAAGATGAGTAGGCAAACTCAGGATGCCATAAAAGCCTCCTTGGCCTTGGAGAAGGACCTGAACCAGGCCCTTTTGGACCTGCATGCCCTGGGTTCTGCCCACACAGACTCTAATCTCTGTTACTTCCTGCAGAAGCACTTCCTGGATGAGGAGGTGAAACTCATCAGGAAGATGGGTGACCACCTGACTAACTTCTGCAGGCTAGCCAGCCCCCAGGCTGGGATGGGCAAGTATCTCTTTGAAAGGCTCATTCCCAAGTATGACTAGGAGACTTTGAGCTGAGGCCTTTGAGGGATCCCTCTGCACTTCCCTGGTATTTGGCTTCTGCCTGAGCCTCTCTGAAACCATTAAGCATCACTGTAACCACCATGTAGCCCTCTCCCATGCCATGGCCCAAATGGAAAAAAATAAGCCTTTTTGCAGGAGAAAAAATTTACATCATTAAAATGGCCATAGTAACCAAAGCATTCTATAGATTCAAAGAAATTCGGATCGAGATACTAATGATGTATTTCACAGAACTAGAACAAATATTCCAAAAATTGATATGCAATCATGAAAAAAGGCCCTGAACAGTCACAGCAATCCTGAGAAAAAACACAGTTGGAGGAATCACACTACCTGACATCAAACTATACTATAAGGCCATAGTAATCAAAACAGTCCAGTACTGGCATAAAAACAGATATATAGGTCAATGGGACAGAATAGAGAGCCCAGAAATAAACTCACACCTTTACAGTCAATTAATATTTGACAAAGGAAGCAAAAACATACAATGGGGTACAGACAGTCTATTCAATAAATGGTGTTGGGAGAATCGGACAGACACATGCAGAAAAAAATGAAACTAGACCATGTTCTTATACCATGCACAAGGATAAGCTTGAAATTAATTAAGGACTTAAATGTTAGACTTAAAACCATAAACATCATAGAAGAAAATATAGCCAGTAAAATCTCACACATTTCTCATAGCAGTATTTTTACTGATATACCTCCTCGGGCAAAGGAACAAAAGAAAATATAAACAAATGGGACTACATCAAACTAAAAAGGTTTTGCACAGCAAAGGAAACCATCAATAACATGTAAAAAACAACCCACTGAATGGGAGAACATATTCACCAATGATACATCTGATAAGGGGTTACTATCCAAAATTTACACAGAATTTATAAATATCAATACCAACAAAAAACAAACAACCTAATTCAAAAATGGGCAAATGATTTTAATAGATACTTCTCCTAAGAGGACATACAAATGACCAATAAACATATGAAAATATGTTCAACATCACTAATCATCAGAGAGATGCAAATTAAAACCACAATGAGATACCACCTGACACCTGTCAGAATGACTATCATCAACAAATCCACAAACAACAAGTTCTGGCAAGGATGTGGAGAAAAGGGAACCCTAGTGCAATGTGGGTGGAAATGCAGACTGGTGCAGCCACTGTGAAAAGCAGTATTGAGACACCTCAGAAAATTAAAACTGGAACTGCCTTATGATCCAGTGTTTTCACTTCTGGGAATATATTCAAAGAAACCTGAAGTACTAATTCAAAAAAATATACAAACCTCTATGTTCACTGCAGCATCATTTACAACAGCCAATATTTGGAAGCAGCACAACTGCTCATCAGTAGATGAATGGATAAAATGACTGTGGGACATTTACACAATAAAATACTACTCACCTGTAAAAAAAATGAGAAACCCTTACTTTTTGCATGGATGGACCTGGAAAGTATTATGCCAAGTGAAATAAGCCAGTCATTAAAAGACAAGTACCATGTGATTTCACTTAAATGTGTAATCTAGTGAACAAACCAAACTAGCAAGCAAAATAGAAACAGACTCATAAAGAACAGACTGATAGCTGTCAGAGGGGAGAGTGGTTGGTTGTAGGGCTGGGTGGAAAAGGTGAAGGGACTAAGCAAAGAAACAACACTCATAGACAAACAACAGTATGGTGAATACCAGAGGGAAAGGGAAGTGGGGACAGATAGAAGAGGGTAAGAGGATAAAGAGGACATAAATGGTGATGGAAGGAGACTTGACTTGGGGTAGTAAGCACACATACAATATACAGATGATGTGTTATAGAATTGTACACATGAAACCTACATAATTTTGTTAACCAATGTCACCCCAATAAATTCAATAAAAATTTTTTAAAGTATTTGAAAGGAGCATTAAACATTTTAAGCTGCATTAATGGAGGGAAAGATACTGGAAAATGACAAATCTTAACTATAAAGTTTTGTGTTGTTTTAATCCTTTTAAAAATGTGATGGGGCTGACCCTAGGTCACCTTTTATACAGCCTGTATGTGAAAGGTGGGTTTAAATGATTCCAGTTTCACTAATAAGAAAAAGGAAATGTGAAATTTCTTATAGAGATTCTTCCCTATGAGTTCCACTGCACCTTATCTCAGTGAAAGGATTTGGGTGTCCATTCCATACATGGGACGAAAGTGGTAAAAATTTCACCAATACTCTTGTCAAAGCTACTATTGTCTTAAGGAGGAAATGTTGAATCAAGTTTGTACATTTAACACTGATTCTAAAAAAGCTCCTTTTTCCTTTTATGCTGAGGCTTATGAATACTATTACACCATTTCTATGTGGATATTTATCAAAGTTCTTCATATTCATAGGTATACCATAATAGTAACCATGTAATTGCCAAAGTCAATAGTCATGTAAATCAGAGGTCACAAAAAAGACCATTTTGAATTTTGGTTTATTTTCAGTCATGTCAATAGCCAATCTCAGATAAATCACACAGATGAAGCACATGATTGTCTAAGTCAGTTATTAAGGTGGCCAAAACAGCCAGATCATGATGCACAGGCTTGATTTTAGATCATACAGACACAGCCATAGTCCATTAGTCTCAACAGAATGGAACAAGTCTAATTTCCGTATATTACTATATTCTCCAGATTTCAAATAGACATGAATAAAAACTATTAGTATCTTCAGCAGCAGAAACATTCCTTTCCATACCAAACCATGATTCTGGAAATACTCCAAAATCATGTTCCTCTTGGTCTCAGTAAAACTCCGTCATTCCAAGTTAGAATGAGGTTCACAGTTTGATTCCAAACAAACAACAGATAACAAGCAATAATTATCCATACATGTTAGTTTTTCTGCAATTGTACTTCTCAGTACTTATAGAAAAATTGCACCTTCTATAATTTACACACCATTCTGGACTTCCTTATACAAAATATGAGCATTATATCCTACAAAAATATGGACATTTCTGTTGTACTGTATAAGTATAGATTATTTAATTCTTATTTCTCCTCTCTGTGCCTCAATTTCTTTATCTGTAAAATACCTCCATTTTCTTATCTGTAAAATAGTACCTAACTGTAAGGATGGAGAATTAAAAGAGTTGACACATGTAATGCAATTAGAACAGAATCTGTCACATAGGATGTGCTAAGTAAGTGTTAGCAATTATTGTTACCATTTTTATTGCCCTATTACTACAGATGCTACTTTGGAGCATTAGTCTTTTATACATTAAATTATTTCCAAAATCAGATCAGTCGAGAATATATTAAATGTATACGGTAACAATGAAAAAAGACTCTGAAAGATCCAAATTAATAATTGAAATATTCTGTAAACTTTTAGCATTTGGAAATGTGGCAAACTCTGACTCATCCACATGTTTTTTCATCTCTTTTTTAAAAATTATTTTATTGTTGTTTGATTACAGTTGTCTGCATTTACCCTACCACCACTCCCGCCCCACCCCAGCCATCCCCCCTCTCTCCCTTGCTTCCTGCCCCCTGCCCCCCACCCCTCACCCCCCACTCCCCACCCTTGCCTTGGGTTTTTCCATATGTCCTTTATAGTTGTTCCTGAAAACCCTTCCCCCCATTATCCCCTCCCACCTCCCTTCTGGTTACTGTCAAATTGTTCTTAATTTCAATGTCTCTGGTTGTATTTTGCTTGCTTGCTTGTTTTGATTAAAAGCAAGATGTTCTAAGGTGAAATCCTAAGAGAGTACCACTATTAGTTAGAAAAATCTGTTGCAAAGAAAATTTTCACATCTAAAAACCTAAACATGATTATGCTCAGAAATAATTAAGGATCGTTTCAGGCATCTAGGGACCAATAGGACTTACAGACTTTAAAAAAAAACAAGTACTTTTGTTAGAGTCAGTAAATAAGGAACACTATCAAAACATTTCCCAAAATTATTTGATCAAAGTGTAAAATCCGAAACAACTGAATTTTCCAGGGGCAAATAAAAGGTTATCTTGGAACAAATAAATTTAAATTTTCTTCAAAGTGGAAAAATGCAAATACAAACAAAGAACTTTAATTTGCTAGCTTTCAGCCCAGAACTGCCCTCTTCCCACAGAGCCTGGTGATGTGCCAGCCTCCTGAGCCTGTTCTTGACTTTATGACAGAGTGGTTTCTTTTTCTTTGAGCTTTTCTGGTCATGAGAGAACATAGCCTAACCGGGATGAAGCTCTGCCACAGAGCAGAACTATCCTAGGGATAATGTAGAAATGTTTTGTAAAACCTAGCAACCAGATTTTCATTTCTGCAGGCAAAGCCAGCCTTCAGCAATATTGTGAAGGAGATGGAGTTTCCTCAGTACAAGCTACTACCCATTACTGAGAATTCAATGCCCCAACACTGTCCCTAACTACTCACATACCCTCTCCCTGAGTAGCATTCATGACTCAAAATCCTGGCTGCACCACAGCTTTATAACAATGCTGCTGCTTAGATAAAACCCCCAAAGATTCTGATTTAATTAGTCTGGGGTAGAACCTAGGCATGGCTTTTTGTTGTTTTGCTTTATTTTATCTCCAGTTCCCCAGATAATATTGATGGGTAAGCAGAGTTGAGGATCACTGATGTAGAAAAACAGTATTTCTCAGTTGGGTCTGCAGACCACAGCAATCACCAGTGATGCTTAAGGGGTGAGGGAATGGGTGAGAAAGGTGAAGGGGATTAAGAAGCACAGACTGCCAGTTACAAAAGTAATCAAAGAAATGTGAAATACAATATAGGGAATATAGTCAATAATATTATAATAACTATATGTGGTGCCACGTGGGTACTTAATTATCATGGTGATAGCTTCACAAGGTATATATCTGATCATTATCATGTACACCTGAAACTAATATAGTATTGTATTTTAACTGTAACTGAAAAATAAATTTTTAAAAACTACAGATTCTTGAACACTCAGATATTCTAAATCTATATTTTAATGAACACCTCAGGTAATGCCAATGCATAGTTACATTTAAGAATAAAAATTGTCCTTATTAAGATTTACCCATCTTTTGTCCCATTCACTACTAACTGGATAGACTAATCCAAGATAATGTGGTAATGGGTGCTGTTGAAATCAAGTGTTACTTTTTTATTTTTAATTACAGTTGACATGCAATATTACATAGTTTCAGATGTACAGCATAGCAGTTATACATTTATATAACTTACCAAGTGATCCTCCAGTAAGTCTAGTGCTCCCTTGACACCATCCATAGTTATAGTTATTACAATATTACTTACTATATTCCTGAAGAAAATGCAGAGGGTGGTCCCAATAGTAAGAATTTCTTTTTTAAGATTTTTATGTATTTATTTTTAGAGAGGGGAAAGGAGGGAGAAAGAGAGAGAAACATCAGTGTGTGGTTGCCCCTCACATGCCCCCTACTGAGGACCTGGCCCAAACCCAGGCATGTGCCCTGACTGGGAATCGAACCAGCAACCCTTTGGTTAGCAGGCAAGCACTCAGTCCACTGAGCCACACCAGCCAGGGCCCAATAGCAAGAATTTCTATGGTAGATCTGTGAGGGTGATTTTGTTTGGTTAGTTATTGAGGTGGGTGGGGGAGACAAACTTTTTACTGCCTCTCAAATCCTGTTATACAGGTAGTTTCCTACTTCACTTGAGGTCTGTCCTATATGCTAAGGTTCAGTTAGTAAAAAGAAAGAGTTTTGATCCCTGGATCTAAGGTCCTGAGCCCTACTAGCCAGTTATATAAAGATAATAATAACTATCATCTTATGGCTTCTTGCCTCATGGGTGAACAGCTCCACAAAATGGCAATGTTTCTATTAAATTTATTAAACTCAAAGTGAAGACTGTTTACCAGCACCTTGCCATTTCTCTTCAATTATGTAAACATTTGTGACTTTTTCTCCCATGGCAACACCTTACATCAGTGGTTCTCAACCTTGGCCGCACATTGTAATCACTTGGTGAGCTTCAAACAATATACAATTACATGTCTGGGTCTAATTCCCAGGTTTTTAGTTAACTGGTCTTGAGTGGATCTGAGCATGAGATTAAAAAAAAAAAAAAGATCCCAGGTGAATCTGCTATGCAGGCAAAGCTGAGAAGCACATGCCTTAAAGCAGGGGTGTCAAACTCATTTTCACCATGGGCCACATCAGCCTCACAGTTGCCTTCAAAGGGCTGAATGTAATTGTAGGACTATATAAATGTAACTATTCCTTAACAGTTAAGCAAGAGCTCAGTGCTACTGCTGGGTAGAAATAAGATGCCAGGCTGGATAAAACAAGGTGCAGGGCCAGATTCGGTCTGTGGGTCTTGTTTTTGCCACCTGTGCCTTAAAGGAAATGCAACAGTCTTCCAAAGGTGTAGGTGGCCCAGCAAGGCTCACAGAAAGAGAATGCAATAAGTATAATTACTGTATGTAATCTGGAGCTGGTAATATATATAGTTTCCTACAATAAAAAAAATCCTGCTTTGAAACCTGTATAACCTAAAGAGCATTACACATGTATCATCATCATATACAATCATAACATGGGTTGTTAAAGGGTTACTTTTGTTTGATGTGTTAATTCCCTGACATCATGTACTTCCCTCCTTCATCAGCTACACTGAAACCACTTCTCTTTCCAGAAATAAAGATAAGAACTACTTAAACTGAAATCCAGCCACTCTGAGTCTGGATTTGTCTTTGCTTTATTTTGTAGGTCACTCTCTGGGCGCATTGTTGGAGGGGTTTGGTGGTTCTTCACCCTGATTATAATTTCTTCCTACACCGCCAATCTCGCTGCTTTCCTGACTGTGGAGAGGATGGTTTCTCCCATAGAGAGTGCTGAAGACTTAGCTAAGCAGACTGAAATTGCATATGGGACCCTGGACTCTGGATCAACAAAAGAATTTTTCAGAGTAAGTTCTTTACATTTAATTGGGTCTGCTGGTTTTTATTTTATCATCTTCTTACAAACACAAATTCACAGTGCTTTTAAGGGAGGGATGGGAAAGACTGGAAATGTTATCAAGGCAGAGCATCTTAAATATAGCACTCTTTGGTTGGTGACTTACTTTATTGTCCTTCAGACCTAAGACTCATACATGACATAGTAAGTGGCATGCTGAGAGCTCTAAGCTTGAACTCCCAGGTTTGAATTCCAACCCCATCAAAAAGTGATTGTTTGTCCCTGAGTATGTCATTTAACTTCTGTCAGCTTTGGTCCCCTTCCTTGAATAATAAGGGGATTGAACTAAGTAATATCTATTCTCCTTTACACCTTTTACAAAAGCAGTGGTTTTGTGTCTCAGCAGTTCACAGAAGTTAGGTAATTGACTCTGTCTAAGACTCTGAAGACTGATGGACTATAAAATTACATATTCTATTTTAGACATTGGTTTTCTGTTGAAATGTATTACAGTTATTTCAAGTATTCATGTACATGCTGATAATTCAATTTTCAAGGAAGCTGATAATTGTTTTAATTTCATAAGTAGACTTATTCTCCCCTCCAGCCCCCCTGTAGGCTAACTCCTAGCAAAAGTTAATAAAGCTACATGAATACTGTCAAGAAGAAAGATGAAAGGAGACAGAGGCAGAAAATTATGAAAGAATATTATGATGGACTAACCACCTTTACATAAATAATCAAGATCTTTGTTCTGCAGCAACTGGACTATAAGAAAGGCTACCAGTGGAGTGTTTAAGAACTCAAATTTTTTTTCAGTTGCCCCAACCAGGAATATATAATGGTTGAATAGAAAATGAACCTACTCTACACATTACCACTGCCTGCTACTGTAACCACTGTAACCAGTTGTAGCAATGATCCAGAAGCCACTTATGTAGTAGGTAAAGAGGAAACATTTAGTCACCCTCTCCAACCAATAATCAAGTTATTGGATGGCAGGTATAATTACTGACTTTTCCTCAAAGGTCCAGAGTAAAGAGATGTTGGTTTTAAACCAGCTTGTTTTAAGAAGTCAGCAAGAAATATATTTCTGCATGTATTATTATGAGATTGGCCCAATGATTTCATGGGAAACCAAGAGGAGTGTGTTTTTTGGAATTACAGCATGACTAAAACTGTTTTCATTCCTTGAAAGAGAAAGGATTAGTTCTGAAACCCTTTGAGAATTCTCACTGGCTCTGGATATCCCTATCTCACTTCTACTACTGTTAACTGAGCAGATCATAAACCCCAACCAGGGAGAGAATCCCAGTATTGGAAGCATCAAAATGATATGAAGACACTCTGAAACTAACCTAGCCTTGACCCTCACTGCTATAGCAGTCCCAGAATCTTTTCTGGAAACAATCCCCTGTCCCTGTGAAATCACTCATACATTTCAGGGCAGGAAGTTAGGGATTTCTGTCTGCTGAGTAGCAAGCACATAATCTCTATGGAAATCTGGTTTGGTATTAACTTCAACA
Organism: Phyllostomus hastatus; assembly: GCF_019186645.2. Classification (NCBI taxonomy): domain Eukaryota; kingdom Metazoa; phylum Chordata; class Mammalia; order Chiroptera; family Phyllostomidae; genus Phyllostomus; species Phyllostomus hastatus. Next base: position 10,330,632 of record NW_025333984.1, on the reverse strand, counting down.
GAGCTTATGTTTACCATCCCAATACACATCAAGTTGCTATATGAAGTAATTGACCACTTAGGCTATCAAGACACCTGACTTAGTCCCTCTGATAAGAAATACTTGTTCCACTAGAAAGCATTTTCCTTCAACAATGATTAGAAATTAGAAAGGTGTGCTTTAAATGGTAATCAATAAATGACATCAATTCCCATTAAGCTTTCAAAGGCCATTCATCCACATTGCAGGCGATGGAGTCTCTCTGGGAAGATTTATTAGCACAAAGTCTTGAAAGTGTGACCAAATAGTCATTGTCTCCATGCCTAGACCCCATGCCCCACACATTTTTTTTTCTTTCTCAGAAACCAGGAAAGCATTTACTAATCCATTCAATGATGGTTTCATTAAAGAGTATCATAGTATTGGAGACTATGATACTGAATCAATATTCATTTCTGAGCAAAGCTATTGCCACATTCTAATTGGTTTGCAATTTCTAATAGTCACCAATTTTCAGTGACCTTTACAGCCAATGAGTAATTTGTATGGAAATTGGGCTGTTTTGAAAATCTGATCAGAGAAGAAGCTGGATATTTCTAGGTATGGGGAAGTGCAAATCATTTTCTAATTGCCATGCATGCCACTTTTTCTTTTTCCCAAATTGGTTGCTGGTGACAGCATTAGGACTCCACAGGAAAGTTCTTTAGGGCAGCACACAATGATCTAAGAGTGAAAGTGAGCAGTATAGAAAAATAAACTTTTTAGCTTACTTGTACTAAAATGTTATGTAAATCTAACAAAGGATAAGCTTGGTATTCATATAATATTGGGGGGCCCAAACAATTGGTCTTGGAGCCATTGTTCTCTTTGGCTCCCCCACTTCACCCTCTTTAAGCCCCGGGAGATTAGAGAAGACAGCCAGCAAGAACACATCATCTCACAGGGACTTAACTGCTGTAGCATGTCACTTCCTCTTCAACCCTCAATAATCTCAAGGCAATTTTAAGAACAGTAACTCCTCTACACATGAAAAAATTGGGAACCTCTGTTGGTACTCTTTCTAAACTTTACAGGATAAAACAAGATCACATGTAACATTTACAAACATTACATGAGCTCATTTCCTTCCATTCTCACTCAGTACTAAAACCACAGGGACCAAATAGCAATGCCATAAAACAGCCTGGGGTCAGCCCTCTAGTTATTTCACTAAGAGAGAGAAATAAATAAAATAAAATTCCTTTCTAATTGCCCTGCAGACATTTTTACTCATCCTGGGTATAGCTGCCATTTAAATGATGGTATTTTTAAATGATTTCTTTATTTCTCTTATTTTCTGAGTCATCCTTACAAATCACATAAAGTCAATGGCACAGAGGGACGTTCCTTCAGGAAAGGCAGGCAGGGAGTGAGCAAAATGCATGCAGCTGAAAGAGACATCTGAAATATTACCAACAACCCTCTTGACTTGAAAACTGATTTCCTTAGACAGCAGCTCCAAAACTAAATGTCCCAACCAGAGATGGAGGCACTCCAGGCTAAAAAACAAGTCGACAGTTTTATTGTAATTGCCCAGAGAAATGCCACAATCATTTGCAAAGCTGCACTGAAATGATCATTCTCCACGAGGTTTTGGAAATTTAACCTGATGCAGATTCGTGTTAAATAGTAACACTGGGATAAAAAGCATTCCAAAATTCTCTCTGCCTTCAGATACCTAGAAGTATTAGAAGCCAACTACAATGCTTGATTTTTTTTCTCAGATACTTACCCTCACTGAAGATAGTTCAGAGGATAAAAGGAGGTTGTTTTTTTAAAATGGAATGTTTAAAATAAATACATACATATATACATAAAAATAAAAATAAAATAAAATGTTTAATACTAATTTAAACCCCTTTAAGAAAATAAACATAAAGAGAGAAGAGTGGAGTTACAGTGCCCTAGGCCGGACAGGAGAATTTAACTTTGTCTGGAGACCATTAAGGGAAATATCCTGTCTTTTGAGTTGCATCATTGTCAGCCCCATGAAGCACAGATGAATTATTCATGGAGAATGTTTTTGTCTCAACACTAGACTTTAACTGTTACTGTTGTCATTGGTTATTTTAATTTTTAATTTTTAAAATGCATACAGCAAAAAGAAGAGCCCTCCCAAAGTGATTTGGGAAGCAGTACCTACTAATAGTATTCAGATGGTTTACACATTTACAATCTCTCTTACACACACAAGCATTTTCAGTTGGAGTCCATATTTCAACATTCATTGGTTATCTATTATAGAGCTTTTGAATAATATGGGAAAAGGAGAAAAATCTCCTGATAAATGCACCTATGCTGAGTATACTAACACTTTGACATGATCTTTAATCTTTATTACAACTGAGCTAAGTACACAAAAGACCTCCCCTACCCCTTAACCTACCCCTTTCTGTAGTAAACACATCAAACTATAAAATATGTTACAAAATTTCTCACCAAACACTATGATGGATTTGAGATCTTGACAAACAATATACCTAGACAACAGCAAACAAATTTAATTGATTTGAAGACACACATGATGTGACCAAATGTTTGAAAATACATCCAAATCATCTACTAGGTAGGGAACACATACTAGCAATGATAAAAGACAAGTTGACACCAAGGAATGGGAGATCAGAGACATATTATTTGGCAATATCAAAAGGGAAAAATTGCTTTCCTTAATGTTGACATTGATGTTTTGATGCTGCCTTATCAAGAAAAACCCCTTACTTTCTATGACATATACTGTATTACCATGGACCCTATAGGTCAAGACTGGAGGTGGAAAGGCAGGTACAAGGTGAGGGATGCTGAGGCCTGACCAAACAGGCCTCTAGAAAAGGGAAAGATATATTCAGACAGCTATTGGCCTTTCCCATCCCTCAGCTCCCAGTGATCTATGGTTCCATAGGTCTTCCTTTTAGGCAAGCTTCAAGTTGGGTAGAAAGAACACTTTTCAAAGGGTTAAGTTGATCTGACAACTATGCACACAACTGACAACACACCTAATATCTGTTTCCAAGAGAAAGGAGAAAATGTAACAACAAAGGCATGCCAATGATAATGCCTGAGGTATTTTTTATTCATTATTTATCACTGTTTCCATAACTCTTTCCTTGGGTATGTTCTATGTGCAATGCTCCAGGCTAAACACTGAGGATCCATCTCTATAAACAAAATTAAATTTGTTTTTTACCAATTCACATGAAAATACCTAGACAGTTTTTTCACCATATTTGGAGGTTATTTGGGGGATAGATTGACTTAAATATTGGCGTAGTGACAGATGGTTACTAGACTTAGAGTGGTGGGCACATGATAAGATATGAAAATGTTAGCCCTGGCTGGCGTAGCTCAGTGGATTGAGCACGGGCTGCGAACCAAAGTGTCACAGGTTCGATTCCCAGTCAGGGTACATGTCTGGGTTGCAGGCCATGACCCCCAGCAACCGCACATTGATGTTTCTCTCTCTCTCTCTTTCTCCCTCCCTTCCCTCTCTAAAAGTAAATAAATAAAATCTTTAAAAAAATGTTGAATTGCTATGTTGTACACCTGAAACTATACACTACTGTATGCCAACTATACTTTCATAATTTTTAACATAGACATCTCAGAGAACTAGATGATCATTCATCCAGACAGTTGACAGTGTTTATTTCTACAGAGCTACTTCCCAGCATGTGCCAACCTATAGTCTGCTCCATGGTGAATCACAGTAGGGTTAAAGATACTCCATAACCCTAACAAGAAGGTCAGCTTGGTGATGAGTAAAACAGAAATGGTCTCTACCCTCTGAGAGTTCACAATATAGTGGGCTGTCAATTTTCAATGCCTATTCACATGCATTACCACATCCAATTCACACAACAATCCTGCAATACAACCAGAAGAGGAATTATTATACCTCCTTCAGAGAGGAAACACCTGAAGCAAGATGTCATTGTCCTCACTCAGCTCAATGGGGAATTGCTAGAACTCTGAGCCCAGATTGATGCTCTGAGTCCAGATTGGGTCCTCTGTCCCATCCATCTCAGTGCCTTTCTGGTGTGAATATTCACAGAAACATGGGATGTTATGCATGAATCAAGCCTCTAGTGCAGCAGATGTTAAGAAATCCATATCATCTCCTGGTTGATTTTAGTTTTTATTCCCCTGATGGATCAATTAGAAAAGGAAACTTATACATACCTTTAAATGATATTTTTCCATGCACTGAAAGCCTCAAAAGGATCCAAGATAAGAAATCAAAGAAAATGAAGATATCACTAAAACTATGAATGCCACAAACATAGCAGACCTCTATTATTCATGGATGATTATAGTTTCTTTTTTGTAGTTCTATAAAATCTACTAATGAAATCTTTATACAGTAGACCAAAAGGAAAAAAGTCATAGTTTTCTCCATAGATACCAATGAAGCATTAATTAAAAACTCAATATCCATTGTTGACACACACTCTTAGTAAACCAAAAATATAACATGACAAAATGCATTTCAAGATATCAGCTGACAGCATTCTTTCTTTTTCTTTAAATATCTTGAAATTTTATTTTCAATTATGCCTCAATAAAGTTGAAAAAACTACCACAAACTTGGTGACTTTTTAACAACAGAAATTTATCTCTCACTGTTTTAGAGGCTGAAAGTCCAAGTTCAGGATACCAGCATGTTTCAGTTCTAGTGAAATCCCTCTTCAAGGTTGCAGATCACTGATTCCTACCTAGGTCCTCACATGGCAGAAGTGGTTAGGGAGCTCTGTGGGTCTCTTTTATCAATACACTAATCCAATTCATGATTACTCTGCTGTCATGACCTGACCATCTTTCAAAGACCCTAGTACCTAATACAATTACATTTGACATTAATATTGTTTGCTTTTATTTATTTTTAAATTATAGTTGACATACAATATTATGTTAGTTTCATGTGTACAAAGCAGTGATTAAACATTCATATAATTTGTTAAGTGATCACCCCCAGTAACTCTAGTACCCATGTGACACCATACATGATTATTACAATATTATTGACCTTGTTCCCTATGCTGTACTTTACATCCCCATGAATATTTTGTAACTACCAATTTGTCCTTCTTTTTAAAATTTTTATTTTTCAAATACAGTAAACATTCAACATTATTTCAAGTGTACAGCATAGTGGTTAGACAATCATATACATTACAAAGTGATCCCCCAATATTTCAAGTACCCACCTAGAACTATCCATAGTTACTACAATATTATTGATTATATTCCCTATGCTGTAACATATAAGTGAAACATATTTTTCTTTTTCTGACTGACTTATTTCAGTTAGCATAATACCCTCTAGGTCTAACCCAGCTGGTGTGGCTCAGTGGATTGAGCACCAACCTGTGAACCAAGGGCTCATTGGTTCAATTACCAATCAGAGTTGCAAGCCAGGTCCCCAGTAGGGGGCAGTCGAGAGCCAACCACACACTGATACTTCTCTCCCTCTCTTTTCCCCACCCTTCCCCTCTGTCTAAAAATAAATAAAAATATTTTAAAATAACAAAAATTAAGGGAAAAAAAGACTGTTCAGACAAGGCTCTGTGGAGATGTGAGAGAGGGGTACTACTAAAATAAAATAAAATAAAATAAAATATAAAATAAATGAAATGAAATGAAATAAATTATCTCTGCTGGCTCAGTGAAAGAGAGGTGGGTTTTCTTTTCTGGCTTTGGAGGAGTAAAGGAAGCTCACTTATATCCTATTTTATCCTTCTGATCCCATTTCTACTCCTATTATGCAATTATACTGGTAACTCATGTCCTAGTCAATTCATCTTTAGCCATTTTTTGTGGCCTGTGGATTCAAAAGCTTCAACATGCACAACTTAGAGCTGCCCTTGAAGGCCACCTGGAAACTTTAGGTTCTTTCAAGGTGGCATGCAGGCCATCTGCCCAAACTAACCAACCATATGGATTTCATTAGCCCATCTCCTTTAATTCTCCCAGATAACCTACTTGCTTATGAGAGCATTTCACAGTTCAGAAAGCCTAAGGGGGTTAAGTCTTTATTTTCTTTGAGGTTGCCAGCTCTCTCAGACAGCACCAAGGTAATTAACAGGACTCCCAGATCTTTGTGAGAATTCTGAAACTCTCTTCCCTAGAGGAACTCATCTCAGGATCTTACTTCTTTTCTTGTCTGACAAAGTCAAATTACCTAATAGCCTTCCAGTTAGAGGAATGGGGCCCATCTGTTCAATTAGACTTTCCTTGTGCTCACCTGACAAACCTGAGCAAGTTAATTATTTACAATTGTCCTTCATCACCATACAGAAATCTAAAAACTTGACCATAGGATCAAGTAAAATTTCAACCTACTAAAACTGAACTAATAAGAACATTCAATCAGCTGGAATGCTTGGTTTCATTCCACTTTTGAAAGGAAAAGGCAATTCACACAAACAAAATCTTGATATGAATTTTTTTAAAGGCTACTAGGTGATGCCCTGTGGTCAGATTCATATTCTACATTTTGATTAGTAAGTAAGTATTCAGGTCTAACATACCGAGTTGGGCACCAAAGGTACAATAAGAAAAACATGACAGAACCCCTGCCTTCAAGGGGCTTGCATTCTGTTAGGAGGCAAACAATAAACATGTTAACAAGTACACATATAAAATAATTTCAGGTACCAGTAAGTACTATAGAGTATTATGATAGAGAATGACAGAGTTAAAGAGCACTGTTTTAACTGGAAGTTTTGGAGGAAAAGCCTTTTAAGGAAGTAACATTTTATTAGAGACCTGAATGACAAGAGACAGCCATGTGAAAATTGGAAGGACGAGTTCCAAACAAAAGGCAATAACAAGTGCAAACATCCTAGCATAGGAACAATCATGGCATATTTAAGGGATAGGAAGAAGACCAGTGTGGCTAAAGAATGGAATTCTTTTTTCTTTGTTTTTTAAAATTTTAGTGTTGTTCAGTTACAGTTGTCCTGCCTTTTCCCCCATTGCTCACTCATACCCTGTGCCCCCCACTCCCACAGTTAATCCCCCATTGTCTGTGCCCATTAGTCCTGTCTTTGTGTTCCTTTGCTTGCCCCTTCCCTTTCTTTCCCTTGTTCTTAAATACAACTAGAGTTATAATAATGAAGATTGTGTAAAGTGGTCAGATTTAGGATATACTTTGGAAGTAGAGTCACAGAATTTGTTGATGGTTCAGATAACATTTGTGAGCAAAAAGGAAGAGCCAAGAATGACTCTCAAATTTTTGGCTTACATTCCTCTTAGTGATCACTAGTGAAATCTGTAAGTCCTACATGCTTCAAATGATTCAAGGATAATTTCTAAACTGTACTGCTCAGGGCTGAAAAAGTTATATTGGGACTGATTAGAAAAATTTTCCAAGTGAAAACAATAAGAAGTCTTAAGATAAATCCTTAGAAAGTTTTCAAAGTCCTGAGAATTCTAATGATTCATGCTTTTACTGTGTCTTATTCCTGTTTTCTTACAAGATGGCTTTATGATAGAGCTATATTTTCACAGGTGATTAACTGAATTTTGCAAAAACATAGCTTTCTGTATATTCCTATAACTGACACCCCATTTTTGCCACATGGTAGAAAGATACATCCGATAAATTCAGGCAAATTTCATGATTTCTTAGTCAATTTTCATTACATCTTTCCAAGTTCTAGGGAGTTTGCATGGTATCATGGCATCAGGGGAAGCCATCTAACCCCAGATCATCATGATCACTTCCAGACATCCACTGTTCAGATGTCAAGTAGTCTTTCCCATCCACATTAGCATATCTGAAATGTAACCATCAAAATCCTCAGAAACATTTGCTGCAGCATCCCCTCATCCAAATCACAAGACCTCTGCATTCTCTGCAGTCCTGACTCTGTACTTATTCTGACACATTTATTATCCTATTCTCCCTCTGTCTTTCTCTCCCTCACCCTCTCTCCACTATGCCATTATAGGGCTATTGGAAGAGTCAGTTTCTCTCCTTCATCAGTCTGGGGACACTCAGACTTCTCTACATTCCTGCCTCCTCGAGAACTCACTGCTATTTTATCACACCAGCACTAAGCTAAATGTGAGCTTCTCTTAGATTCATCATCCCTATGCTACACCCTGGAAAGTGAGACATCATTTCTTCTGCTCTGGTATCATCAAGCATCTAGGAGTCCCATCATCCCTCCCCCATTTGGAGAGCAGGGGACCTGTCTGACTCCTCCTTTACTCCTCTCCTCCTTGGCTCTTATCTCGTCTCCAGGGTGGCTAGTGTGGCTTTTTACCTACTTTCCAATTTATTGACTATGTCATAAACATAGTCAATTTATTGACTATGCCATATTTCCCCTATTTACTTTAGAGTTTTAAAACTCAAAACTTCCTTTTTTCTCTAGAAACTTGGTTTTGCTAATCTAAAACTTGGCTTTCAAGTTAATGTTGTCTTTTCTATAATTTAAAAAAAGCACTTTATTGATACAAAACTCACACAAAATTCACTCATTTAAAATGTACAATTCAATGAGTTTAATATACATTATTTAATTTTAAAATTATAATAAAATAGAGAGGTACAACTTCTGGCCAAGATGGAGATATAAGTGGATACACTTTACCTCCTCACACAACCAAAAGAAAGGCAACAACAAATATAAAAATAAAAAACAACCAGAGCTTCCAGAAAATTTAACTATATGAGAGTACGACAACCAAGGAGTTAAAGAAGAAACATTCATCCAGACTGGTAGGAGAGGCAGATATGGGAAGCTGGGGAGGAGAGGACTCATGGCAAGGTAGTAGCTGGCAGAGCTGGTGGTCCCACATTTCCATGTGGATAAACTGGAAGGAACAACTAGGGAGTGAGACAGACCATGCAACCCAGGGTTCCAGCACAGGGATATAAACCCTCAAAACCTCTGGCTGTAAAAACCTGTGGGGGTTGCAGTGGCAGGATAAACTCCCAGCCTCACAGGAGAGTTCATTGGAGAGACCCACAGGTCCCAGAATGTGCACAAACACGCCCACATGGGAATCAGCATCAGAAGGGCCCAATTTATTTGTGGGTAGCGGAGGAAGTCACTGAAAGCCAGCTGAGAGCTCAGTAAGTGGCATTATTCCCTCTCTGACCCCTCCCCCATGTACAGCACTACAACACAGCAAAATGGGTTGCCCCACTCTGGCAAATACCTAAGGCTCCTCCCCATACAATGTAACAGGCACACCGAGACAAAGAAATATGGCCCAAAGGAAACAACAGATCAAAACTGCAAAAAGAGAACTAAGCCATAAGGAGATAGCCAACCTATCAGATGCAGAGTTCAAGATACTAGTAATCAGAATGTTCACAGAAATTATTGAGTTTGGTCACAAAATGAAGGAAGAATTGAAGGCTATGCAAAATGAAAGGAAAACATACAGGGAACCAACAGCAAAGGGAAGGAAACCAGGACTCAAATCAATGGTTTGCAGCAGAAGGAACACATAAACATTTAACCCAAACAGAATGAAAAAACAAGAATTCAAAAAAATGAGGAAAGGCTTCAGAAAACTCTGGCACAACTTTAAACATCCCAACATCCAAATCATAGGGGTGCCTGAAGGAGAAGAGAAAGAGCAAGAAATTGAAAACTTATTTGAACAAATAATGAAGGAGAATTTCCCCAATCTGGGAAAGGAAATAGACTTTCATGAAGTCCAGGAAACTCACAGAGTCCCAAAGAAGTTGCACCCAAGGAAACACACATCAAGGCACATCATAATTACATTATCCAAGATTAAAATAAAGAGAGAATCTTAAAAGCAGCAAGAAAAAAGGATACAGTTACCTACAAAGGAGTGCCCATAAGATTATCAGCTGATTTCTAAAAAACAAGCAAACAAACAAAAAAACAATGCCTTACAACCAAGAAGGGACTGGAAAGAAGTATTCAAAGTCATGAAAGTCAAGGACCTACATCCAAGATTACTGTCTCCAGCAAAGCTAGCATTTAGAATGGGAGGGTAGATAAGATGCTTCCCATATAAGGTCAAGTTAGAGGAGTTCATCATCACCAAGCCCTTAGTATATGAAATGTTAAAGGGACATATCTAAGGAAAAGAAGATCACAAACTATGAACAGTAAAATAACAACAAACTCACAACTATCAACAACTGAATCTAAAAAAACAAAAGCAAACTAAGCGAACAACTGGAACAGGAACAGAATCCCAGAAATGGAGATCACGGGAGGGTTATCAGTGGGGAGGGGAAGTGAGGAGGGGAAGTGAGGAGAATGGGAGAAAAGATACAGGGAATAAGAAGCATAATTGTTAGGTACAAAATAGACAGGGGGAGGTTAAGAATAGTATAGGAAATGGACAAGCCAAAGAACTTATATATATTACCCATGGACATGAACTAAGGGTTGGGGGCAGGGAATGCTGGTGGGAGGGGAATGCAGGGTGGAGGGGAATAAAGGGAAGAAAAGATGCTACAACTATAATAGCATAATCAATAAAATGTAGTTTAAAAGTAAAATTGAAATAACTACAGAGATACGAGATGGTGGCAGAGTAGGTAGAAGCTACACTCACCTCCTCCCAGGAATTACAACAAAATTATAGAAAAATCATCCTGACCAGTATGGCTAAGTTGGTTAAGCATTTTTCCACAAATTGAAATGTCACTGGTTCATCTCCCAGTCAGGGCACATGCCTGAGTTGTGGGTTTGGTCCCCAATAAGGGGCATGTGCCAAAAACAACCAACCAATGTTTCTCTCACATCAGTCTTTTTCTCCCTCACTTCTCCCTCCCTCCCCTCTCTCTAAAAATAAATAAATAAAATATTTTTAAAATAAATACATTATAGAAAAGCCTTCCTGAATAACCAACTGAACACCAGCTGGTGAGAAGCTTTATAACCAAAGAAAGAAAGCAGTTCACCACAACATGACTGGTAGGAAGTGCAGAGAAGGTGCAAGAAGGCTGGCTGGGCTCCCATGGGTGGCAGCTGAAGTTCTGGAGAGATATTTCAGTGGCCGTGGCATATCCCCTGAGAAGTGTAGGGAATAAACCTCAATCTGGGCTCCTCAGACTAAAGCATGAGAACTGGGAAAGGACCCCAAATAACATCCAGCTGTGAAAACCAGAGTGGTTTCAGTCCACCAGGGAAAAATGGCTAGAGATAGAGAGAGCCTATTAAAGGTCCCACACACAAAATTTTTATTACAGCCACTTATCCTGGGTTCTAGCAGAGGGAGGGCAGAGTGGACTAGAGCTGCATGAGGAAAATCTAGGATTTTTGGCTCTGGAGAGACAGATACAAGGGTCAGCCATGAGGATCCCTGTGCTGAGTCATCCCCCTATAGTGCAGAACATATCTTTATTTAGGCAGAGAACTCCCTCCATACAGCATCAGCCTGGAATAAAACAATAGCCCATCCACAGGAATCCCTATCCCGCCTTTCTGTGCAGTTCAAGCTGGAATGCTAAGGAGTACAACTAGCGGCTATTTCAGTGATCAAGCCTAACAGAAAGCCGGCAGGCAAAAGAGAACCTCTGGGATGTCTGACACTTTAGCTGACCCTCCCTAAGGCCTGAGGTACCACTTTATTCTTTCTGCACAGGCCCAGCAGAGGGAGACACAAGGTGCAGATCACTGATGGCTCCAAATAGGTTTCCAGGGCCAGTCACAGGCAGCATGTGTCATACATCTGCATCATGTTCTTTGCAGATGACCTTAATACAAAGAAACAAACACAAAGAGGCCATCAAAATGGGTAGGCAATGAAACAAACTCCAAATGAAAGAATAAGAGAATAGTCCAGAAGAAGAAATAAATGAAAGGGAGGCCAGCAATTTATCAGATAATGGAGTTGAGAGTAATAATTTTAAGGATACTGAACAGCATGGAAAAATATGTAGAAACCATAAAAAAGGACCAGGAAGAAATAAAGAATGCAATATCTGAATAAATAACACACTAGAAGGGATAAACAGTAGGTTAGATGAAGCAGAGGATTGAATAAGTGATTTAAAGATAAGGTAGAAGAAAACACCCAAGCAGAACAACAAAACAGAAAAAGAATTCTAAAAATGAAGAGAGTTTAACAAACCTTGACACTAACAATATCCACATCATGGTAATACCAGAAGAGAATGAGCAAGAGATCAAGAACATATCTGAAGAAATAATGACCAAAATTTTCCAGAACCTGGTGAAGGAAAAAGACAAACAAGTCCAGGAACTACAGGGAATCACAAACAAGATAACCCCAAAGAGGCCCACACCAAGACACACCATAATTACAATGACAAAGCTTAAAGACAAGGAAAGAACTTAAAGGTTACAACAGAAAAACAGGGACTTCTCATTAGATTATCATTTGATTTTTCCACAAAGTATTTCAGGCCAGAAGGGAATGGTGATGAAAAGTATGACCTACAACTAAGGCTACTTTACCCAACAAGGCTATCATTTAAAATTGAAGAAGTAAAGAGCTTCTCAGATAAGAAAAAGCTTAAGGAGTTTGTTAACACCAAACCAGTATTTCAACAAATATTAAAGGGCTTGCTTCAAGAAAAAGAAAAAAAACAGAGGAAAAGCAGTTAAAAAATAAAATGGTAATAAGTATGTATCTATCAATATAATCACTTTATAAATCATTTAAATGTGCCAATCAAAAGACATATGATAGCCAAATGGACAAGAAAACAAGGTGTGTGTGTGTGTGTGTGTGTGTGTGTGTGTGTGTGTGGAGAGAGAGAGAGAAAGAGAGAGTCTCCGAGAGACCCACCTCAGAACTAAACGTATACTAAGAATGAACATAAATGAATGGAAAATGCTATATCATGTAAATGGAAAGGGGAAAAAAAGCTGGGGAAGTAAAACCTATATCCAATGAAATAGACCTTAAAACCAAGGCTATAGTAAGAGACAAAGAAGGACACTACATAATGATAAATGGAACAATCCAACAAGAAGATAAAACCCTAGTAACTATTCACACACCCAGCACAGGAGCACCTAATGTAAAGCAAATCCTGATGGACATAAAGAGAGTGACAGAAATACAGTCATAGTAGGGGATTTTAATACCCCATTGACTTCAATGGACAGATCAATTAGGCAGAAGATCAACAAGGAGACAGTGCCCTTAAACAACACACTAGATCAATGGACTTCATTGATATCTTCAGACACTTCACACAAAGCAGCATAATGTACATACTTTTCAAGTGCACCTGGAAGATTTTCTAGGATAGACCACATGTTAACACAAAACATGTCTCAATAATTTTAAAAAGACTGAAATCATACCCAGCATCTTGTGAGACCACAATGGTGTTAAACTAGAAATCAATCACAAGAAGAGCACTGAAAATACACAAAGACATGGAAGGTAAATAACATGTTTTTAAACAATGAGTGGGTCAACAAAGAGATCAAGGAAGAAATCAGAAGTAACCTTGAAACAAATGAAACTGAAGACACAAAAATCCAAAATCTGTGGGACACTAGGAAAACAATCCTGAGAGGAAAATTCATAGCATTACAGGCCTATCTCAAGAAAGAAGAAAAAGCTCAAATAAATCATTTGACCTTACACTTAAAGGGACTTGAAAAAGGACAATAAGAAAAACCCAAAGTGAGTAGAAGGAAGAAAAAAATAATGATCAGAGCGGAAATAAATGAAATAGAGTCTTAAAAAAGGATAGAAAAGATCAAGGAATCCAAGAGCTGGTGCTTTGATAATATGTACAAGATTGGCAAACCTTTAATAGACTCATCAAGAAAAAAAGAACAGAGGACCTAAATAAATAAAATCAGAAATGAAAGAGAAGAAATAACAATCGACACCAAAGAAATACAAAAAGGATTTTAAGAAATTACTATGAAAAACTATATGGAAGAAATTGGAAAACCTAGGTGAAATGGACAAATTTCTAGAAAAATATAATCTTCCAAAACTCAGTGAAGAAGCAGAAAGCCTGAACAGACCAACAATAGCCAATGAAATTGAAACAGTAATCAAAAAGCTTCTGACACACAAAAGCCCTTGACCAGACAGTTTCACAGGAGAATTTTACAAAGCATTTAAGGAAGAGCTAACCTCCATCCTCCACAGATTATTCCAAAAAATTCAAGAAGATGGAAGACTCCCAAACTCTTTTTATGAAGCCAGCATCATCCTAATCCCAAAACCAGATAAAGACATAACAAAGAAAGAAAACTTCAGGCCAACATTGCTGATGAACATAGATGCTAAAATCCTCAACAAAATATTGACAAACCCCATCCAGGAATACATTAAAAAGATCATACAACATGATCAAGTGGGATTCATCCCAGGGATGCAAGGATGATATAATATTCACAAATCAATAAACATAATACACCACATAAATAAAAGACAAAAATCACATGATCATATCAATAGATGTGGAAAAAGCATTTGATAAGGTACAGCACCCATTTATGATAAAAACACTTAGCAAAGTAGGAATAGAGGGAGCATTCCTCGACATAATAAAACCCATATATAAGAGACCTACAGCCAACATCATACTCAATGGGCAAAAACTTACAGCTTTCCCACTAAGATCAGGAACAAGATAAGGATGCCTGTTTTCACCACTCCTATTCAACATAGTACTGGAAGTCCTAACCACAGCAATCAGACAAGCACCCTTTTTTTTTTATTTAAAAAAACTCTCACCAGTTTGGAAATACAAGGAACTTACTTAAACATAATAAAAGCCATATATGACAAACCCACTGCCAGCATCATACTCAATGAGCAAAAACTTAAAACATTCCCATTAAGATTAGGAACAAAACAGGGATGTCTGCTTTCACCTCTCTTATTCAACATAGTACTGGATATCCTATCCACAGTGATCAGACAAGAAGAAATAAAAGGCAAACAAATTGGAAAGGAAGTAGTTAAACTGTCTTTATTTGCAGATGACAAAATACTGTGCATAGAGAACCCACAAGATTCCACCAAGAAATTACTAGAACTGAATAAAGAATTCAGCAAAGTATCAGGATACAAAACTAATATCCAGAAATCAGTTGCATTTTATATGCCAATAATGCACAATCAGAAAGGGAAGTTAAGAAAACAATCCTATTCACAATTACTTCATAAGAATAAAATGCATAGGTATAAATCTAACCAAGGAAATAAAATACTTATACTCAGAAAACTATAAGACACTGAAGAAAGATACTGAAGAAGATACAAATAAGTGAAATAACATTCCATGTTAAGGGACAGAAAGAATTAACATCACTAAAATGTCCATGCTACCCAAAGCAATCTATAGATTCAACATAACTACCAAGATTCTAATGATGTATTTCACAGAAATAGAACAAATATTTCATAGCTGTATGGAACCACAAAAGGCCCTGAATTGCTAACAGTGATCTTAAGAAAGAAAACCCTACTTGGAGGAATCAGGCTACCTAATATCAAACTATACTATAAGGCCACAATACTAAAAACAGCATCATACTGGCATAAAAAACAGACACATAGATCAATGGAACAGAATAGAGAGCCCAGGAATAAACTCACACTTTTATAATCAATTAATATTGACAGAGGAAGCAAGCATATACAATGAGCTAAAAATAGTTTATTCAATAAATGGTGTTCAGGTAATTGGACAGTTACATGCAGAAAAATGAAACTAGATCACCTTCTCACAGCACATACAGGAATAAATTCAAAATGGATTAAAGACTTAAATGTTAGATCCAAAACCACAAATACCCTAGAAAAAAAAAACATAGGCAGTAAAATCTTGGACATTCCTTGTAGCAATATTGATCTGATATATCTCCTCAGGCAAGGGAAATGAAAGAAAAAATAAACAAAGGGGACTACATCAAACCACAAAGTTTTTGCACAGCAAAGGAAACCATCAACAAAATAAAAAGTCCTCCCACTGAATGGGAGGACATATTTGCTGATATATCTGATAAGGGGTTAATATCCAAAATTTATAAAAATTTCATAAAACTCAACACCAAAAAAAAACAACCAAAACTAAGCAATCCAATTTAAAAATGGGTAAAGGATCTGAATAGACACTTATCCAAAGAGGACATACAGATGGCCAACAAACATATGAAAACATGCTCAACACCACTAATCATCAGAGAAATGCAAATTAAAATCACAATGAGATATCACCTCACACCAGTTAGATTGGCTATCATCAATAAATTAACAAACAACAAATGCTGATGAGGTTGTAGAGAAAGGGGAACCCTTTTGCACTGTTGGTGGGAATGCAGACTGGTGCAGCCACTGTGGAAAGCAGTATGGAGATACCTCAAAAATTTTAAAATAGAACTGCCTTATGACCCAGTGTTTCCACTTCTGGGAATTTATCTCAAAAAACCTGAAATGCTAATTTGAAAGAACATTGGCAGTCCTCTGTTCACTGCAGCTTTGTTTACAATTGACATGAAATGGAAGCAGCCCAAGTGTCCATCCATTGATGAGTGGATAAAACAACTATGGGACATTTACACAATGGGATACTACTTGGCCATAAAAAAGAAGTTTTTTTAAAAAAAGAAGAAAAGTTTACCCTTTGCAACAATATGAATGGACTTGGAGAACATTACATTAAGTGAAGTAAGCCAGTAAGAGAAAAGACAAATACCATATGACTTCACTTATACATGGAAACTAATATATAAACTGAACTAAGAAGCAAAATAGAAACAGACTCATAAATAGCAGCCTGACAGCTATGGAGGAGGGGATTATGGGGTGGAGGGATCAAACAAAAAAGAAAAGGGAGTCATGGACATGGACAACCAGGTAGTGATTGCAGTGGGGTATAAGGGAGATAAATTGCTAATGGAAAAAATGCAATAAAAAATTATAATAAAATCGATATAACAAATTTGCCATTTTAACCCTTTTATGTACATGATGCAGTAGCATTAATTACATTCACAATGTTATGCGACTCTGCCACTCTTTATTTTCATAATTTTTCCATCACCTGAAACAAAAACTCCACAACCATCAATCAATAACTTCTCATTTATGCCTCACCCCCCCAGCCATGTTAACTAATGGTATACTTTTTATCTCTATGAATCTCAATGGAATCATACAGTATTTTTCTGTTTGTGTCTGGCTTCACTTATCACAATGTCTTCAGAGTTCATTCATATTGTAGCATAAGTCAAAGCTCCTTTTTTATGGCTGAATTAATAAATCATTATGTATATGATGTTTATCTATTCATCTTTTAATGGGTTCTTGGGTTTTTTACACCTTTTGGCTACTATAAATAATGCTGTAATGAACATCAGTATATAAACATCTATTTGAATTTTTGCTTTCAATTCCTTTTGGTATATACTTAAGAGTGCAGTTGCTGGATCATAAGGCAATGTTGTGTTTATGTACTATAATTTTTAAAAGTCTATTTTTAAACAAAATATGAAGACATTTTCTGTTCTGTTTCCTTCCCATTACTGCTCAAACAACCCTAATCTTCTCTCAGGCCATAGATGCCTCTGTCCCAATAGGAAGAGTGTCACTAGGTAACTGGTACTGGAGATAGAACTTTAGTTAATATCATGAAGTTTCATCTTGATACATGGCTGTATCAAGTTGAGGAGAAGGTGTGTGTATGTATGTATGTGTTGAAAAAGAACTAAGGTCATGCCCTGGCTGGTGTAGATCAGTGGATTGAGTGCCAGCCTGTGAACCAAAGGGTTGCCAGTTTGATTCCCAGTCAGGTCACATGCCTGGGTTGCAGGCCAGGTCCGCAGTAAGGGGGGCATATGAGGGACAACCACATATTTTTAGAGATGGACCCCAAAACATTGTTTTTTTTAACAATTTCCAAAAAAATATTACTTTGAAACAGTAGTATAACAGTACAAGTCAATATATAGACTTCCAAGTGTAAATTGGAAATCATTGCTTGAAACCAAGTTGCCCTGAGCACTGTCTTATTTCTAATTTCATAATTTACATTTTGCATGTGAATATAAAGTTCATTAAAAAGGGACCCTCCAAATAATACTTTGCTTTTTAAAATGAGCTTGAGGAACCAGTGATGAAAAGCAAACTCCATCTATGGTTTGACAAATAATACCAAATGAAAGAAGATTTCATAACCAACCTGTCATATTTAAACACAATTTCACTATATTGGACATTATTTTAGTCAAAATAAACAGTTCTTTCCCTGGATATGGTAGCATTAATGGCATAATCATGAAGAGAATCATATTACAGCCCCTAAGTGAATAATTTTCAAGTTTGATTTCCAAATATTTTTATCCTGCTCCTTTCCTCCAAAGAGACAGACAGACATACACATGCATACATGTGCACACACACCACAATTTGGGTAATTGTGATTAGCAAATAATTGAAGTTTTTTGTGTATGAAAGCAGCAGGGAATGTTCTTCAGGATCTGCCCCTACTGACCAGATCCCGAAGAACACTTTTGCTTTATTTTCTTGACCTAAGGTTTCATCCAATTGTACAAACAAGAAGGGTGAAAATAGTATGATCAGTGACTGAGGAGAAATATAAGTAAATTCAAGGAGACTTGGATAAATTCATGAAATATACATCCATTGAAAGTAAAAAAAAAAAAAAAGATGAGGGACAGGTACTTGAAGGACACCATTAAGAGGACAGCCATGGCTTCCCATAGTTCTTTTTTTATCTTTTCTTAAAACATTTCTATTTGTGATTGCCCAAAGTTCTGATCTACAGAAACTGGTCTACAATTTTTTGCAAGATTGTTTCCCACATCACAAAAATTGAGACTATTTAGTCTGAAGAAAATATGCAGCAGTAGAATATATTAGGATTGTCTTTTAATACTTGGAAGGTAGACATTTTAGAAATGAATTGCACTTGTTCTGTGGGACCTAAAGGACAGAACAAAAATCAGAGTGGATATTACAGGAATAGAGTTTGTGCTCATTGTAAAAAAGAACATTCCAACAGAGCAATTCAAAAATAGAATGGGCTATCTCCATAGAGTGTGAGCTGTTCATTTTTCCAGGTATTCAAGAACAGGATAATGGCCACTTGTCAGGAATGTTGAATAGGGACTCAATAATGTGATGAATAACTGTACTGGACCAGTGTTGTCTAATACTGGTTGCATATAAAATCATTTGGGGAGCTATTTTAATACACAGATTATCAGGTCTCAGGCTTCCCCCCAAGATTTGATTCCATAGGTTTCATTAATCTGCATTTTTAAACTAGCATCCCAAGTGACTCTAACATAGGTGACTTAGAGTCACTCTTTGAGGAACATTTGACTATACAACAGATGAGAAAATTCCTGCTTTGATGATTTGGATTTACTTTTTTCTATTAATTCTATGTGAAGATTGCAGGAAGGAAGCTAGAGGTTCCCCTTTCTCCATATCCTCACCATCACTTGTTCTTTGTTGATGTATTGATGATAGCCATTCCAACTGGCATGAAGTGATATCTCAATGTGGTTTTAATTTGCATTTCTCTGATGATTAGTGACATCGAGCATGTTTTCATATGTCTGTTGGCCACTTGTATGTCCTCTTTGGAAAAGTGTCTGCTCAGGTCCTTTCCCCATTTTTTAATTGGGTTGGGTTTTTTTGGTGTTGAGTTTTGTAAGTACTGTATAAATTTTGGATATTAACCCATTATCAGATGTATAGGTGAATATGTTTTCCCATTCTGTAAGTTGTCTTTTTATTTTGTCGATGTTTTCTTTCACTGTGCAAAAACTTTGTAGTTTGATGTAGTCCCATTTGTTTACTTTTTCTTTTGTTTCTCTTGCCTAGGGAAATATATCCAATTAAAAAAAATTCTACGAGCAATATCTGAGATTTTGCTGCCTGTTTTCTTCTAGGATTTTTATGGTTCTTGGTCTAACATTTAAGTCTTTGATCCATTTTGAATTTATTCTTGGGTGTGGTGTAAGACAGAGGTCTAGTTTCATTTTTCTACACGTATCTCTCCAATTTTCCCAATGCTATTTATTGAATAAACTATCTCTTAGCCCATTGTATGTGCTTGTTTCCCCTGCTGCATATTAATTGACTATAAAGGTGTGGGTTTCTTTCTGGGCTCTCTATTCTGTTCCATTGATCTATATGTCTTTTTATGCCAGTACCAGGATGTTTTGACTACTGTGGCCTTGTAGTATAGTTTGATATTGGGTAGTGTTATTCCTCCAACTTTGTTCATCTTTCTCAAGATCACTATTGTTTTGTGGGGCCTTTTGTGGTTCCATATAAATTTTTTAAATATTTGTTCTAGTTTTGTCAAATACATCATTGGGATCTTAATAGGAATTGTGTTGAATCTACAGATTGCTTTGGGTACTCTGGACGTTTAATGATGTTAATTCTTCCTATCCATGAACACAGTATGTATTTCCACTTCTTTGTATCTTCCTCAATTTCTTCAGTGGCTTATAAATTTTCGAGTACAGGTCTTTACATCCTTGATTAGATTTATTCCTAGATGTTTTATTCTTTTTTTAAGATTTTATTTATTTATTTATTTTTAGAGAGGGGAAGGGTGGGAGAAAGAAAGGGAGAGAAACATCAATGTATGGTTGCCTCTCACATGCCCCCTATTGGGAACCTGGCCTGCAACCCAGGCATGTGCCCTGACTGGGGATCAAACCAGTGACCCTTTGGTTTGCAGGCCACAACTCAGTCCACTGAGCCACACCATCCCAGGCTTATTCTTTTTGAAGCAATTGTGAATGGGATTGTTTTCTTAATTTTCTTTTCTGTTAGTTATTGACATATAAAATGCAACTGATTTCTGGATATTAAATTTGTATCCTGATGTTTTACTGAATTCATTATTCAGTTCTAGTAATTTTGGTGGAATCTTTGGGGTCCTCTATGTACAGTATCATGTCACCTACAAATAAAGACAGTTTTACTTCTTCATTTCCAATTTGGATGCGTTTTATTTCTTCTTCTTATCTGATTGCTGCAGCTAGGACTTCCAGTACTATGTTGAATGAGAGAAGTGAAAGCAGACATCCTTGTCTTGTTCCCAGTCTTAAGGGGAACGCTTGTAGTTTTTGCCCATTGAGTATGATGTTTGCAGTAGGTTTGTCATACATGACCTTTATTATTTTTAGGTATGTTCTCTCTACTCCCACTTTGTGGAGAATTTTTATCATCAATGGGGCTGGATTTTATCAAAAGATTTTCTGCACCTATTGATATGATCATGTGGTTTTTATCCTTCATTTTTATGTGTATAATCACATTTATTGATTTGTGAATATTGTATCAACCTTGCACACACAGATTAAATCCCACTTGATAGTGATGTATGGTGTTTTTTGATGCATTGCTTTATTTAATTTGCTAATATTTTGTTGAAGATTTTAGTATCTATGTTCATCAGGGATATTAGTCTATAGTTTTCTTTCTTTGTAGTGTCTTTATCTGGTTTTGGAATTAGAATAATGCTGGTCTCATAAAATGAGATTGGGAGCCTTCCCTCCTCTTGGATTTTATGAAGTAGTTTTAGAAAGAGAGGTGTTAGTTCTTCTCAGAATGTTTGGTAAAATTCACCTGTGAAACCATCTGGTCCAGGGCATTTGTTTCTTGGCAATTTTTTTTATTACTGATCAGTTTCATTGGGTGTAATCTGTCTATTCAGATTCTCTGATTCTTTCTGATTTAGTTTTAGAAAATTGTATGTTCTAGAACTGTATCCATTTCATCCAGGTTGTCTAGTTTGTTGGCATATTATTGTTGATAATATTTTCTTACAATCCTTGGTATTTCTTTGGTGTTATTGTTATTTCCCCTCTTTCATTTCTGATTTAATTTATTTAGGTCCTTTCTCTTTTTTTCTTGATGAATCTGGTTAAAGGTTTGTCAATCATGTTTATATTTTCAAAGACCCAGCTCTTGGATTAATTGATTTTCTCATTTGTTTTCTTTAGATTCTATTTCATTTATTTCTGGTCTGATCTTTATTATTTTCTTACTTCCACTGACTTTGGGCTTTGTTTGTTGTTCTTTTTCAAGTTCCTTTAAGTGTGAAGTTAGATTGTTTATTTGAGATTTTTTTTGTTTTTTTTTATTTGTTTGTTTGATAGGCCTGTAATGCTTTGAATTTCCCTCTCAGAATTGCTTTCCCAGTGTCCCACAAATTTTGGATTATTGTATCCTCATTTTCATTTATTTCCAGGTATTTTGATTTCTTCCTTTATCTCATTGTTGACCCATTCATTGTTTAATAACATGTTATTTAGCTTCCATGTCTTTGCATGTTTTTCAGTATTCTTGTGATTGATTACTAGTTTTATAGCATTGTGGTCAGAGAAGATGCTTGATGTGATTTCAATCTTCTTAAAATTACTGAGACATTTTTGCATTAACACGTGGTCTATCCTAGAAAACATTCTATGTGCACTTGAAAAATATGTATATTCTGCTGCTTTGTGTGAAGTGTCTGAAGATATCAATTAAGTCCATTTGATCTAGTGTGTTGTTTAAGGGCACTGTCTCCTTGTTGATCTTCTGCCTAGTAGATCTGTCCATTGAAGTCAATGGTGTGTTAAAATCCCCTACTATGACTGTATTTCTGTTGATCTCTCCCTTTATGTCCATCAAGATTTGCTTCACATATTTAGGTGCCGCTATGTTTGGTGCATAAATGTTTACTAGGGATATATCTTCTTGATGGATTGTTCCATTTATCATTATGTACTATCCTCCTTTGTTTCTTGCTATATAGCCTTCATGTCAGTCTATTTTGTGGGCCCTGGCTGATGTGGCTCAGTGGGTTGAGTACAGGCCTACTAACCAAAGGGTCACTGGTTCGATTCCCAGTCAGAGCACATGCCTGGGTTGTGGGCCAGTTCCCTAGTAGGGGGCATTCGAGAGGCAACCATGCATTGATGTTTCTCTCCCTCTCTTTCTCCCTCCCATTCCCTCTCTCTAAAAAAAAAAAAACTAGAATAAAAATAAATTTTTAAAGTCTATTTTGTGGGATATCAGTAATGCTACCCCACCTTTTTCTTCTGTTCCATTTGTATGAAATATCTTTTTCCAACCTTTTGCTTTTAAAAATCTGTGTATCTTTTGTTCTGAGATGGGTCTCTTGGAGGCAGCATATATATGGTCTTATTTTTTTTTCATTCAGCTACTCTTTGCCTTTTGGTAGGAGCATTTAAGACATTTACAAGCCCGGGCTGGCGTAGCTCAGTGGATTGACCGCGGGCTGGGAACCAAAGTGTCCCAGGTTCGATTCCCAGCCAGGGTACATGCCTGGGTTGCAGGCCATAACCCCCAGCAACCACACATTGATGTTCCTCTCTCTCTCTCTCTCTCTCTCTCTCTCTATCTTCCTCCCTTCCCTCTCTAAAAATAAATAAATAAAATATTTTTAAAAAAAAGACATTTACATTTAAGGTGATTATTGATAAGTACATATTTAGTGCCATTTTATTGTTAGACTGTTTTTCTCAGTATTTTTTTTCTTTTTCTTTTTCTTCTGAATGCAATCCCTTTAACATTTGTTGCAGTACTAGTTTGGTGTTAACAAAGTCCTATACCTTTTTCTTGTCTGGGAAGTTCCTTATATTTCCCTCAGTTTTCTACTGATAGTTTTGCTGGGTAAAGTATCCTTGGTTGTAGGTCCTTGCTTTTCATCACTTTGAATTTTTCACACCACTCCCTTCTGTCCTGAAATGTTTCTATTGAGTATTCAGACTCCAGTCTAATTGGTGCTTCCTTGCAGGTAACTACCTGCTTTTGTCTTGTGGCTCTTTGGACTCTTTCCTTGTCTTTAAGTCTTGTTATATCAATTATGATATGTCTCAGTATCTCAGTGTAAGCCTCTTTAGGTCCAATTTGTTTGGAACTCTAAACTTCCTGGATTTTTGTGACTTTTCTTCACCAGATTACGGAAGTTTTTGGTCATTATTTCTTCAGATAGGTTCTCAATCCCTTGCTCACTCTCTTCTCCTTCTGGTACTCCCATGATGCAGATGTTACTTTTCATGTGGTCATTAAGCTCCCCTCATTTTTTAAAATTCTTTTTTCTTTTCGCTGCTTAGCCTGGGTGGTTTTTTCTATCTTGTTTTCCAAATCACTGATTCAGTCCTCTGCTTCATCTAATCTACTGTTTACTCCTTCCAGTGTATTATTTAGCTCAAATATTGGATTTTTTTATATCTGACTGGTGCTTTTTTATAGCTTCTATGTATTTTTCCATGCTGTTGAGTTTCCTCATAATCATTACGCTAAACTCTGAGAAATTGCTTGCCTCCATTTCATCTAGTTCTTCTGGAGAATTCTCTTGTTCTTTCATTTGGGATCTATTTCTTTGTCTTCCCATTTTGGCTGCTTTGTGTTTTCCACCTTAGATGTTAATCTAATCAGTTGTGGAGCTGGATCTGTTGTTAATTTAATCAAGTTGTAATCAGCAGAGAAGTTTAAGAACAACAGGGTGGAGCAGATTAATTCATGCAGGCAGGACTATTGCTTCCCTTCAGGCTGGTACAACTTGGAGAAGAGTGCTCTGCCTGAGAGAGATGGCTCTTACAGTGTGGAGAATGACTCAACACAGGGATCCTGGTCACTATTCCCTCAGTTCTCTCCCCATAGCCTCGGTCCCCAGACTCTCTTAAATCATCTCTATTCCACTCTTCCTTCCCTCTTCCAGAGCCCCGGGTAAGTGGCTGCAAATGAAATTTTGTGCATTGGCCCTTTAAGAATCTCTCTGTTTCTCCAGCCATCTCTCTCTGGCAGACAGAAACCCTGCTGCTTTTCACAGTTGGATGTTATCTGGGTTTCTTTCTGGCTCTGGTGCTATAGGCTGGGGATCCCAGCTTGGGGTTTGGACCCCATACATCTCAGGGAGAACCCCCCAGCTGCTGAACTATCCCTCTAGCAATTTAGCTGCTGCCTGTGGGGGGCCAAGCCAGCCCTCTCTCACCTGCTCTTCACTCCCTACCATTCACATTGTGGTAAAAGTGGTTTCTTCCATCTTTCCAATGGTTATAAGGTTTCTCTCCAGCTAGTGGTTATTCTGGATGATTTCTCTACAATTTAGTTGTAATTCCAGATTGGTCCTAGGAGAAGGTTAGTGTACTTTCCACTTACTCCTCCATCATCTTGGACCTTGTATTGATGTCTTTAAAGATCCTTCAGAAACCCCATGATTCAAACTTCCTATACTAGAGGACTGCAGGTGGCTAGGTCAAAGCATTGGTTATTAGTTGAGATTTTCAAGCAGTATGACTTAGGTAAAGGCTGTGGGTAAGAGAAATTTCTTAGGAAACAAATTAGACAGAAGTATAACATAGACCAGAAGCTAAAATTACCCTTAACCTTCCCCCTTTCTCTTTACTCCTCGTACCTGCTGGGTCTTGAATGGTTGTGGTTGTTATATTAGTGCTTTTACAGAAGTTTTATATAAACTCTTACTTCAAATGTCTCTACCAGGAAGAATTTAAGTAAACATCCCTAGGTGTTAACCAACATGGGAAAACAAAACCAATAGAACCTGAAAAGAAGTAGGGCACAAGAGATTTCATAAAGAAAGTGAGTGAGAGAGAGAGAGAGCTGAATCCTTTGTCTCGAGGGTTTGTATCTGGAGGTCTCAGAGGAGAATTTCAGAATATTCATCATCTTCCCACATGTGTCCTTTCAGGGTCTTGGTCTCTACTGATTGGTTAGTGCCAGGGCAAGGGGTCATTAGTCATTGTAGCTGGTCCTGATGTCAGCCATGGCATTGCTTCATCTGGTTTTGCTGCTTTTCTGGGCTTGGAGCTGAAACGAAACTGAGGCCTAGATGTTCTCTCTAGTTTGACCAAAACTCAGACTCTGTGGCCAACAGACTCAAGGCTTTGTTTCTAAGATTGTTTGATATGGGCCAGAACCTCATTGTCTTGAGGGCTTAATGCTTAAGGAAGTGGTCATGCAAGGGGTTGTATGGGAGTCATATGAAGCTATTCTCTAGCCTTTTGTTCCCCCTCTAAGGGGGTCTACCAGATGACTAGCAATATGCTAGAGAAGGAAAGGTCTCCTGTTTGCCTTTTTATTCAGGGGAGGGTTTGAACCATATGACCTGTGATATGAAAGGTTAGGCAGTCTAAACCATATGACCAGCAATGTTCTAGTGGAAGAAAGGTCACCCTGGGGGTGAGGTCCAACCTTATAATTGTCCACTGCTAGGCACCCAGGGCTTTCTGCCCTGGCAACCTTCTGTACCTAGCCTATTGTTTCTACATTGCTCATGCCTGTCTAACTGCCTACTCTATCACTATTACTATGGATACCTCCTCCAGTGACCAGTGGCACTTAGGTAATGAAGCACAGTACCCACTGTATCATGGCCTCACACCTTGAATTGCTTTGTACTGGCTTTTTTGTCTTCCCAGGCAATTACAGGGCTTGTCCTTCTTCCAGTTCAGGGATTAAATAGGACAATTTAAAGCCATTTGTTATCTTCAAGGCTTCCTTTTTCTTCCAAAACCTTTGGCTACACAACACAGCTGGACCCCACCTCAAGTAATCTATATATCACAAAATTTACAATTGATAAAAGCAATAAATAGGAATTACTCATATTAGAATTATATTCTTCCCTGAAAAATGGAGATGTCCTAGTGCATTTTGGTGTTTACAGATCATTAATTGCTTATCACAGAGACCAGAGAGGAAGGCTTTCAGGAATAAATTTGAAACAGCCCATAAATAAATAGCAAAATAAAATTTGATTTTCAAAAATGAAGCCAATTCATGGCATAGTTCTTTTTCTAGGAATTCATCTGTTACATAATGGAAGACATGCTCTTCTCTAGGCAAAGTAGCACAAACCAGGGAAAATAAAATTCAAAGGTGTTGAAAAACTAACAGAGATTGAACCAATCTATATAGGTGTAGGTATAGCATTCCAGTCTGGTAGCTAATCCAGGAATCTCCCTTATAAGCATGGGTCATTTTTTTTCAGTGCTTCTGGATCTATGTTTTCCTGACTCTGCTATATATTTAGTTAGCATGTCCCACATTCCCAAGACTGAAACAATGAGAAAGTTTAAAAATTCAGCATGCCTTGATTTTGTGTTTAATTTGTAAACTTAATGTTGCATGAATGGCCTATTTTGAATATCTGTCTGATTGTACTGTCTTAAAGATTCATTTAAACCTGGGGAGGACAGCATAACTCCTATCTGCTTCTCATTAATAACATACTTTTCAGTGAGTGGATGATAAACAACCTGGATAGAAATCAGTAGAAATGCATATTGCCATTAGGTGGAGAAGGAAGAGGAAATCCACTTTCCTCATAACACTGACAAGCACTTTCTAGACAGAAGGTAGAGAGACCAGGCCTCAAAGAGAGAGGACTGTCAAAGAGGGTTTCTAATTAAATATTCTACAGTTTTTACATGAAGGACCATAAAGGAAAAGTTATTTTAATAGAAATTAAAATTTCAAATAACTTTTAAAATCTCAGGTTAATAAAAACAAACTATTTATTGATGAAGAAGAAAGGTACATAACACTTAGTCACAGCTTATCCTAATGGGCTTTGGAAAACATTCTGGTCTACATTAGCATTCTTTAATTTGTGAAGTTAACTACTGTGTGTGACACACTGGTGAGGATGGAGGGTGGGAGGCAGTAGGAAGTAAGTATTCCAGCTGACAGAAGTCTGCCATTGGTTGATCAGAGTTAGAATAGAAAGGCAAATGGGAGAATCTTAAATTAAAAAATACATATTTTAAAAAATGTATTATTGGCCTACTCTACTTTTCTGGAATAGCAACAGATAATAACAATCTTGGTTGCAATATAAAGGGCCAGTTTTTTAAGTTACTTTATTTCTTTGGTAATAAGGTGCAGGCACAAAAATGAGGACTTAAGAGAAATGCATTTCAAACCAATGATTGTAATAAATTATTCCCCAGGCCACAGATTTCACAGGTATTAGAAAATACATAACGTTCAGAAATGCAACCAGGACTTTTAGCTTCCCTTTACTCTTCTAAGTCTTTTAGGATTCAACATGGCTTTCTTCTGCCATTTCACTATTGATGACTGTATCAAAAACAAGTCAAATGAAATAATGGTTTGATTAGGTTTTCTTTGGAGAATTGTCATATTTTGATTTTGTTTCTGTTTAACACTGGTAGTAACTGCACAGGCCTTAATATAAAACAACCTAATTTTCTAGACAATTCTTTAAAAGACATAACTTTGCTTCAATTTATAATTCTATTTTCCTTTTTTTTCTAATGGGGTTATACTTGCTAATCTGAAATTTGGCAGCTTTTGTTTTAGTTTGGGGCTTTTGGTATAAACAAGCTGAATGGCTCTAACATTCTACCTACCTAATTCCCCTAGTCTTAACCCTCATATGAAATGTGTGTCCCATCCTCCTCCTGGTGACTCAGAAAAGGCAAATTTACAGTTGTGACCTTCATGTAACTGTAATACGGTTTGAAAATGCTAAGCAAAGTCATCTTGAATGAGGACTTGACAATGTTATTTGGAATTTTTCACAGGAAAGTATCTCTGGAGATTCTACCACTTTCAATTTTGATTATGTTCAATTCTTCAACCCATCTATCAGAGCCAAAACAGGGGGAAATTGTAAATGTTAACTGCCTGCCCACCTCTATTGGAATTCTTCCCTTGGAAAAGGGAATCAGAGATAGGGGATCCAAACAGCTTAAGATAGCAACTCAAAGAGCCAGAAAAAGAACTTCAGGCTAGGTAGAAATTTAAGAAGTACATTTTTTTTTTGCACAAATATTCCCTTATAAAATAATCTGTTTTCTTAAAGGAAAGTGTGGTGTTCAGACAGCATTAACAACGATATTGTCATGGTGTACCTAGACCCAGGAGTTCATTTATTTTCAATTTTATGCAAATAGAGTAAATTTAGCAAATAATACGGCTTACCTTTCTCTAGAGAGGCTTTCTTTAAACACAGGCTAGACAACCTATTCCAGAGGTACAGATTAGCTTCTCCAACTGATGCAGGCAGGACTGCCATTTGATGTAGGCACCACTTCCACCATAAGGGAAAACAAGAAAAACATTGTCAAGTAGACCACGTAGTTCTTTGTGCCCTTTTGCTGCCTTTTAGTACCTCTCTGCCTTGTCCTATACTTAG
Source organism: Phyllostomus hastatus (assembly GCF_019186645.2). Lineage (NCBI taxonomy): Eukaryota > Metazoa > Chordata > Mammalia > Chiroptera > Phyllostomidae > Phyllostomus > Phyllostomus hastatus. The sequence goes on along the minus strand of NW_025333984.1, from coordinate 10,301,474 downwards.
GCTGTACACATGCACTACCCAATGTGGTACCCACTAGCCTCATGTAACTGTTTAAATTTAAAATAATTAAAATTAAACTTAGAATTCAGTTTTTCAGTGGCACTAGCTATATTTCAAGTGCTCAACAGACATGTGTGGCTAGAAGCTACCATATTGGATAGCACAGATATAGACCATTTCAGAAAGCTCTATTGGGTAATGCTTCTGACCATTAGATCTTTTTGTTTCTTGAGTATAAGCACTATTTCTTTCACATCTCCATCCCCTAAAGCATTCTATCAGTGACTGACACAACCATTGAATGGGGGAAAAACGTAGTTATGTTTCTAAGTGAACTATATTTCCTAATTAAGTAACTAAGTGCTTATTATGTTTTCAAGAGCAATGTTAATTTGATTATAAGCAGTCTCATATTTCATCATTGCAAGAACACTATGAGGTGGGTCATATTACCATCCCCATTTTTCAGATGAGGAAACTGAGACTCAGTGAAGTTAAATGATTTCCCCAAAGTCACACAGATTATAAGTGTGAAAGCCTGGTTTTTAAAACTGTAGGGCTTATGTTCTTACCCATTGCTCAATGTACTAAAAGAAAACAGAAATTTCACCATGGACAGCCAAACCTCTTGTAGAACATATGTAAGTAACTGGGTGGTTTCTCTATAGCACCCATGCTAACCAAGGCAGAATAAAGAAAGTGTGGGATCAAGGTCTGAGCATGAAGAATTGGGTGTAAAGAAGTATGTCAATTTTTGTTTGAGTGTGGGTATCGAATTAAGTGACTATCTGACTACTCTAAATGAAGCAACAGCAAATTAGCAGTTTCTTCTGCCACTTTGCATATGAGAACCAGTGCTTTGGTCACCAATGGTGAAGCTTAGTGAAACTTAACCATTTTGTGAAGTCACCCCAATGTGATGCATTTACCAGGAGGTTCTGTAACTTGAGCTTCCATGCTGCCGAGTTTGTGCCAGGACATGCAAACTCCAGAAAATCAATTTTTCTGCAGCTTACACACTAAGTGTGTTTGCCAGACAAATCCCCAGCCAGCTACTTTTTAAAATCACCATAGTGCTTTTAGAAACAATATGTACTGGAACATTCTTAACTCAGCAAAAAGTAAAAGACAAAACTATACCCAACCTTTCAAAATGCATAGCCACAGAAGGCAAAATGTGAGTGTATTGAAATTAAACATTTTAGTGGCCCCATTTAGCCTTATAAGGTATTCTGTACTAAGTATCTAGTGAATTAGATTTTTTTTCTAGTTTGTGCCTCAATAGCACTGACAGAATATAACCTGGCACCATGCTTCCTCCCGCCCACATGTGTCCATGCCTTCATATGCCACCTGATTTATCAGGGTGGCACCTCATCTTGCCTGCCCTCCCTAAAACGGGTCTTGATTCTTCTTCTCTCCTGTATTCTCACACAAATTCTCAAACAAGCCAAATCATACAAAGGTGTTGAATATTTGTTGTTACCTTCCCATTGGCTATGAACGCATAATAAAATTTATTGAAGACTTACTCTGTGACAAGCACTGTGCTGAGTGCTCTCTATAATCATCTCATTTAATACTCTATTTCCATTTTAGAGGTAATCATTAGCTCCTTAGAGATTTAAGAAATTTTGTCCAAGTCAAACAGAAGGTCTGATCTCTAATGGTAAGATTTAGGACCCTGTGACAGGCTAGTGGAGTACTATATTGGTGCCTTTCACCTCATAGCATATTAAGCTTCCAAGTTGAACCAAGGAGGATTAAGGCTATATAAAATCATGTTGAAATGCCAGATCAAAGAATATATACCTCAATCAGTCCACTGGCATTTTGGTCAATGTAGTCATTAGCACTTTCTCCACTGAGAGGCAGTGTGGAGTAGTACAAAAAGCACAGGTTTTGAAATCCAACAGATCTAGATTTGAGTACTAATTCTGCCACTTCACATCTAGGTGATCTTGGAATTACCACTCTCTAAGCTTTGAAAGGGGGTGGGGTAGACAAATGATGACAATCTGATAAAGAATATAGACTTTGGTGTCAAATGATCTGGGGTTAAATCTCAACTACTCCATTTACTCATTCAGTTAATATTTATTGAATACATGCTATGCAACAGATCTTGTTCTAAGTACTCAAAAAACGTTCTTATGTTCATTATAGTAGATGAGACAAAAAATAAGCAAATATGTAAATAACATACATGTTTCAGTTGGTGTTAAGTGAAGTAGAAAAAAAAAAAAAAACAGCCCTGGCTGGTGTGGCTCAGTTGGTTGGAGTTTCATCTTGTAACCAAAAGGTCGTGGGTTCAATTCTCTGTCAGGGCACATAACTATTGGGTAGGTTGTACTTTGGATCCCCAGGCTGGGTGCATGTGGAAGGCAACCATTTGATGTTTCTCTCTTGCATCGATCAATGTTTCTCTCCCTTCCTCTTTCCCTTATTCTCTCTTTAAAAGCAATGAGAAAATGTCCTTGAGAGAGGATCCAAAAAAATTAAAATAAAAAACATTGGGGGAGTGCTATTTCATCCTGGCTGCTTAAGGAAGGCCTCTTTGCTGAGGTGACATTTGACCAGATAAATGAATGAAGTGAGAGAGCAGGCCACACAAACATGAGGTGAAGCAGAGTGAGGAGAAATGCCTTCCAGATGTACAAAATGAGCAAAGGTCCTGACAGGAATGTGGTTGGTAGCTTTGAGGATAAAGGTCTATGTGTCTGGAGTGAAGTAAGAGAGAAAAAGAGTAAAAAGAGATGAGGACAGTGAAGACAAAACAGAGCCTATTTTGCTGGGCTTTGTGCTGGGCTTTCTAAGCCCTGGTAAGGTCATCAGATTTTATTCTATGTTCAATAGGAAGTTGTTTCAAGGGCTTTGAGCTGAGGAATGAGATGATCCAGTTTATGTGCAAAAGGATCTTGCACATAACCAATCTTGTTAGGCAAGGATGACAGTTGAGGAGCAGGTAGACCACTTAAGAAGCATATACAATGTTTCAGGTGAAAAATAACTGGCTTGAACTAGGGTGAAAGTGGTAAGAAGTGGCTAGATGTTGAATGTATTGTGAAGCTGACAGGGTGTGGAGTGTGAGACCAAAAGGAGAAGTCAAGGATGACAGCAAGGACTCTGGCTTGAGCAACTGGACAAATTGTATGGTAATGCCACTTTCTCTGGTGGAGAACACTGGAGGAATAGCAAGGGAGGTTTGATGAGCATCTAGAGTTGCATTTTGGCCATGATAAGTTGAGATGCCTATGAGAATATAAGTGGAGATGTCAAGTAGACAGTTAAACATGTCTGGGGTTTGGACAGGTCAGGGCCAGAAATTTTGCCAAGTATATCACCTGGACCAGAAAATTAAATTCTATAAGCATCAGTTACCTCATCAATAAAGTGGATACATGCAAGTGCTTAATAAAAGGTAGCCTTCTCATTGTCAGTATTTATTGCAATAACTGGCAGCTAGTTATTATTGTTACAGAATCTTTGTTGGTTGTTCTAAACCTAAATCGAATATTAGAAGCACCTAGAAATACTGAATATCAGAATCACCCTTTAAATGTTGGCCCCACTTCAGACCAATTAAATCAGAATCACAGGAACAGTGATCAGTAGCTTCCCAGGTATAAATTACCTACAGATAAAGAACACATGAGACTGCCAGTCGAGATGGCAGCATAAGTAAACATGGCTCACCTCCTCACACAACCACATCAAAATTACAACTAAATTATAGAACAACCATCACTCACAACCATCAGAGATTGAGTTGAATGAAAGTCTGACTACTACAGAATTAAGGGAAACACACCCATTCAGAATGGTAGGAAGGGCAGGGATGTGGAATGGGAGGATCCCACATCCTCATGTGGTGGATAAAAATTCAGAAGAGGTATCTTGGGAATGAGGGGTCCCAAACCCACACCAGGCCCCCCAGCCCAGGGTTCCAGTGCCAGGAAGATAAAAACCCATAACTTGTGGCTGCAAAAATCAGCAGTAATTGAGTCAATGGAAGACACTTCTGGAGTCTCAAGCAGTTCAGCTTAAAGAACCCACACATGGACTTACTCAGACTCACTCCCTCTGAACTCTAGCACCAGGATAGCAGCTTAAAAGACACCAGTGGCATACTTGGAGGAACTGAAGTGTCCGGCATAAGGGAAGGAACTGGAGGACATTTTCTCCCAGACTGAAAGGAGAGTAGAGAACATTGTTCCTTTTCCAAGCCCTCAACCCACAGAGCTACAGATCTGGCAGCCAGGTGCCATATCTGAGACTCCATTAACCTGGCTAACAGTTTGACACACCCTGGAGATTCCCAGAGACTCTGGCCAACCCAATTTATGGACCCAACCAAATTGCTAACTATGATTTTTCCATATGAGTGGCTGATATTAGTTCATGCTTCATAACTTACTAAATCCTACCAAACAAGCAACAGTCAGCCTCAGTGAGCCCCAGCCCATATTCGTCTTATTAAGTAGCCCCAGGCCCAGCAGTAGCAGCAGCCAGCCCAGATTCACAGCTTGGCTTCACCTTGGAATCTCCAAGCCAAGTACAAGTAGCAGCCATCTCAGATTGCTTTATAGCTCATGCCAGGTGGCCCCCTGGCAGAACAAAGGTGGTGAATGACCTTGGCCTGCACTACCCTGGAAACCCAGAGCCTATGCACCCTGTGGACAGACACAGACCATTTCAGAGCACCACTATCCTGCCGCTGCACTGCTGATCCTCAGAGGGAGGAGGTTGATGGTCAGTCATCACAGCCAGTTCTTGCAGCTGACTGGCCTGGGTAAATTCCTCCCATTGATGTGCCAATCACAATCAAGGCTCAATTACAAGAGGACAGTGTACTCAGCCCACATGAAGAGCTCACCTCAAGTACCCAGTTTGGGTGATAGGGGAGGCTGTGCCACTGGACCCTACAGGGCACCTACTATATTAGGCCATGCTCCCAAGACAGGAGGTTATAGCAGCTCCACCTAATACATAGAAACAAATAGGGAGGCTACCAAAATGAGGAGACAAAGAAGCATAGCCCAAATGAAAGAACAGATCAAAATTTCAAAAAAAAACCTAAACAAAATGTAGATAAGCAATCTATCAGATGCAGAGTTCAAAACACTGGTTATAAGGATGCTTAGTGAACTTAGTGAGGACCTCAACAGCATAAGAAAGATACAGTCAGAAACAAAGGATACACTAATTGAAGTAAAGAACAATTTACAGGGAAATAACAGTAGAGTAGGTGAAGCCAAGAATTAAATCAATGATTTGGAACAAAGAAAACAAAAAAAATAATAACCAATCAGAACAACAAGAAAAAAGAATGCAAGAAAATGAGGATAGTGTAAGTAGCCTCTGGGACATCTTCAAGAGGTCCAACATTCACACCATAGGGGTGGCAGGTGCAGAAGAGAAAGAGCAAGAAATTGGAAATCTATCTGAAGAAATAATAATAAAAAAAGTCCCTAATTTGGTGAAGAAAATAGACATGCAATTCCATAAAGCACAGAGAGTCCCAAACAAGTTGGATGCAAAGAGGCCCACTCCAAGTCACATCATAATTAAAATACTAAAGGTTAAAGCTAAAGAGAGAATCTTAAATGCAGTAAGGAAAAGACCAGTTAGTTACCTACAGGGGAGTTCCCATAAGACTATCAGCTGATTTCTCAATAGAAATTTTGGAGGCTAGAAGAGATTGGCAAGAAATATTCAGAGTCATGAAGAGCAGGGATCTATAGTCCAGATTGCTCTATCCAGCAAAACTATCATTTAGAATTGAATGGCAGATAAGGAGCTTCCCAGACAAAAAAAACTAAAGGAGTTCATCATCACCAAACCATTATTACATGAAATGTTAAAGGGACATATTTAAGAAAAAGAAGATTAAAACTATGAAAAATAAAATGGTGAAAAATATATATCTTTGAACAATTGAATCTAAAAATATGCCCTGGCTGATGTGGATCAGTGGATTGAGTGCCAGCCTGCAAACCAAAGTGTTGCTGGTTCAATTCTCAGTCAGGGCACATGCCTGGGTTGTAAGTCAGGTCCCCACTTGGGGGGCATGTGAGACACAACCACACACTGATGTTTCTCTCCCTCTCTTTCTCCCTCCCTTCCCCTCTCTAAAAACAAATAAATAAAATCTTTAAACAAACTAAGCAAACAAGAACAGAGGTAGAATCATAGATATGGAGAGAGGTTTTTTAAGTATATTTTATTGATTATGCTATTACAGTTGTCCCAATTTTTTTCTCTCCTTTATCCCCCTCCTCCCTGCTCCATCCCCTCACCCTCCAGTATCCGCCCTGCCTGCACAGTCCATGTCCATGAGTTGTACATATAAATTCTTTGGCTTCAACATTTCCTATATTATTTTTAACCTCCCCCTGTCTATTTTGTGCCTACCTATTATGCTTCTTGTTCCCTGTACCCATTCCTCCATTTCCCTCTCCCCCTCCTCACTGATAACCCTCCATGTGATCTCCCTTTCCGTGGTTCTTTTCCTGTTGTAGTTGTTTGCTTAGTTTTTGTTTGTTTTTTTAGTTTCAGTTGTTGATAGTTGTGAGTTTCTTGTATTTTTACTGTTCATAGTTTTTGATCTTCTATTTCTTAGATAAGTCCTTTTAGCATTTCATATAATAGGGGCTTGGTGATGATGAACTCCTTTAACTTGACCTTGTCTGGGAAGCACTTTATCTGCCCTTCCATTCTAAATGATAACTTTGCTGGATAGAGTAGTCTTGGATGCAGGCCCTTGCCTTTCATGACTTTGAGTACTTCTTTCCAGCCCCTTCTCATCTGTAAGATTTCTTTTGAGAAATCAACTGATATGAAGAGATTTGATGGTTGCCAGATGGGAGGCAGGGTGTCGATAATGGGTAAAGAGGTGAGAGGATTAAAAAGTACAAACAGGGGCCCTGGCTGGCATAGCTCAGTGGACCGAGCGTGGGCTGCAAACCAAAGCATCACAGGTTCAATTCCCAGCCAGGGTACATGCTTGGGTTGCAGGCCATAACCCTCAGCAACCACACATTGGTGTTTCTCGCTCTCTCTCTGTCTGTCTCCCTCCCTTCCCTCTCTGAAAGTGAATAAATAAAAAATCTTTAAAAAAAAGTACAAACAGGTAGTTACAGAATAGCCATGGGGACGTAAAGTACAGTATAGGAAATGGAGTTGCCAAAGATCTCATAGGCATGACCCATGGACATGAACAATGGTGGGGGGATTGTCTGAGGGAATGGGGGTGCTGGGTGTAGGGATACAAAGGGGGAAAATTGGGACAACTGTAATAGCATAATCAATAAAGTATAATTTTAAAAACAGAACACGTGAGCAGGCTTTAAAGAGAACTTCTCTTCAAATTAGTTCTAGCTCGCTGTTTAGGAAACTAACTCCTCCCAAAAAACACTAACTGGAAATTTTGGATTCTTCTTGATATCTCTAATCAAATTCCTTCTTATTTTTCCATTTTTTTTCTTCAGTGTGAAAATAATTCTTGCTCTAAGGACCGGGAAAAAAATAGCCGCTGTGGAAATTCAAAATATTGCAATTCCAGGATAGATTTCTCTCCTTAGTAGAAAATATTTGTTCCTCTCATTTCCTAGCCTGTGCATTATCAGGTTTGGTCTCTGAATTACAATTGATAGATTTAAAAATAATAAGAGTATTGAATTTCTCTTTTAAATATCTTTTCATAGAAAATAAAAATACAGTTGGAAAGTGGAATCTAATTGGTCAAGAGTGATAGGTTCTGGATTACTGAAGATCAAATTTCATTGAAAAAAATAAAACTCTAGAAGCTGAAGGAAATTACCCCGGAGCGTTCAATAGTTATGGCAGGCCTGAAAGTAATCCATCTCTGGGGAATCAGGGGATTTGAGACTTTGCTCTAGTTAGTCATGAAAGGGTATGGCAGGCACACTTTCTCTGTGGCCCATTCTCTGTCCCCAAAATAGACTTTTCAATCTAAAGGTGAGGGTATATACTTAGCAAATTTATCTTTTTTACTATTTGCCCACACCTCTCCCTTAACCAGTTGAGTGTCTACCATTAGATTATCAGTCCTTTAGCTATGTTTTGATCTTTGCTGAAATGCAAATTCTCCTGCAAAGGGATCACACTTAAGGCTGTTTTTAGGCTGTTTTCTGTCATTTATTTCTTAATGGGAATGTTTCCAATCCTTTTCTGTGTGCTGGGTGGGGCAGACAGAAGGCATCTTATATTTGGTAAGGCAAGTGGAGAAGAGGTGGCATTGCCCAAGTGGAAGAGTGAAAAATTAGGAGTATCAGAAACAATAAAAACTGGTTCAGTCTTGCTTGATAACAGCCCTAAGTAGTCCATATTTATGTATTTTCATTCTCAAAAGAAAGAGAAAAATCATTTGTTGACTTCTGGTATAAAAAGTGTGGCTTTCTTTGTGGGTTAAAGGCAAGACATCCCGGTCTCCAATCTCACATTTCAAGGAGGGAATAATGGAAATATCATGCCCCTGGAATTTCTGCTAATGTATAGGTACCATTTCCTATACAGAAATTATGTGGATTTTGTTCAGCCTTAGCATATGATTTACAACCATCCCTTAATCCACATGGGAAGAGTAAACTGTTTGTGATCACAGACTCTGGAGCCTGCATGAGTGAGTTCTAAGCTTCACTTGCCTTGGGCAAGTTACTTCTCAGTACCTCTGTTTCTGCACATTTTTCTTATCTTTTTAAATACATTTTATTGATCATGCTATTACAGTTGTCCCATTCCCCCCCTTTATTCCCCTCTGCCTTGCATGCCCCTTTCCTACCTGCATTCCAACCCCCTTTGTTCATGTCCAAGGGGTCATACATATAAATTCTTTGGCTTCTCCATTTCCTATACTATTCTTAACCTCTCCCTGCCTATTTTGTACATAATATATGTGTTTCTTATTCCCTGTAACTTTTGCCCCATCTCCCCGCTTCCACTCCCCACTGATAACTCTCTATGTGATCTCCATTTCTGTGAGTCTGTTCCTTGTTTGCTTGGTTTGTTTTTGTTTTCTTAGGTTCAGTTGTTGATAGTTGTGAGTTTGTTGTTACTTTACTGTTCATAGTTTTTTTTATCTTCTTTTCCTTAGATAAGTCCTTTTAACATTTCATACAATAAGGGCTTGGTGATGTTGAAGGTCCTTTAACATGACCTTATCTGAGAAGGACTTTATCTGCCCTTCCATTCTAAATGATAGCTTTGCTGGGTAGAATAATCTTGGATGGAGGTCCTTGCCTTTCATGACTTCAAATACTTCTTTCCAGCCCCTTCATGCCTGTAAAGTTTCTTGTGGGGAATCAGCTAATAGTCTTATGGGAACTCCTTTGTAAGTAACTGTCTTCTTTTCTCTTGCTGCTTTTAAGATTTTCTCCTTATCTGTAATTTTGGGTAATGTAATTATGATGTGCCTTGATGTGTTCCTCCTTGGGTCCAACTTCTTTGGGATTCTCTGGGCTTCCTGGACATCTTGGAAGTCTATTTCCTTTGCCAGACTAGCTAAGTTCTCCTTCACTATTTTTTCAAATAAGTTTTCAATTTCTTGCTCTTCTTCTTCTCCTTCTGGCACCCCTATGATTCTGATGGTGGAATGGTTAAAGTTGTCCCAGAGGTTCATAAGCCTCTCCTCATAATGGATTCTTGTTTCTTCATTCTGTTCTGGTTGAATGTTTATTTCTTCCTTCTGGTCCAAACCAGTGATTTGAGACCTACTGTTGGCTCCCTGTGCATATTCCTTTAATTCACTTTTCATAGCCTTCACTCTTTCCTCTATTTTGTGACCATACTCAACCATTTCTGTGAGCATCCTGATTACCAGTGTTTTGAACTGTGCACCTGATAGGTTGACTATCTCTTCATTGCTTAGTTGTATTTTTTCTGGAGCTTTGATCTATTTTTCATTTGGGCCATTTTTCTTGTCTCAGCAAACCTGTTGTGTAATGAGGGGAGGAGCCTTAGTTATTCACCCAGGCAGGCCAACCCATGTCAGTGTGTGGTGGCGCTGTATGTGGGGGAGGGGACAGAGAGAGAACAGTGCTGCTTGCTGGGCTCTCTGATGGCTTTCTGTCACTTCCTCTGCTACCCACAAGCAAATTGGGCCCTTCTGGTGCTGATTCCTTGGTGGGTGGGTTTAGGTACATTCTAAGACCCTGTGGGTCTCTCCAGTGAATTCTTCTGTGAGACTGGGGGGTTCTCTCACTGCCACAACTTCCAAAGACTTTTTCAGTCAGAGGTTTTGAGGCTTTATTTCCTGGCCCTGGATCCCTGGGTTGTGCAGCCTGTCTCACTCCCCAGTTGTTCCTCCTGGTTTATCTGCACACAAATGTGGGACCACCTAATCCACCGGCCACCACCTCACCCAGTCCACCAGCCACTGCCTTGCCACATGTTCTCTCTGCCCTGGCTGCTGGTCTCTGCCCCTCCTACCAGTCTGGTTAAATGTTTCTTCTTTAACTCCTTGGTTGTCAGACTTCCATACAGTTCAATTTTCTGGCAGTTCTGGTTGTTTTTGTTTTTAAATTTGCTCTTGTCCTTCATTTGGTTTTGCGAGGAGATACAGTATACTACCTACACCTCCATCTTGGCCAGAAGTCTCTGTTTCTGCACTTTTAAAATGGGATAATAATATTTACTTCATTGAGTTGTAAGTATTACATGTGTTAACATATGTAAAACACCTAAACCAGAACCTGGAACAAAGTATGGACTCAATTAAAATTCAATTAACATTACTTTGTACTTCTGGTTGTTTATTGATTTTAGTTTGGTTGCTATTCTCCTTTTGGTTGTGTGAGGAAGCAAAGGGTTTCTACCTGTGCCTCCATCTTGGCCAGAACGTGCATCTGGTTCTGAGGTTTTGTTTTGTTTTTAATGTTTTATTTGTTCATTTTTAGAGGGTAATGGAAGGAGAAAGAGAGGGAGAGAAACATCAATATGTGGTTGCCTCTCATGCATCCCCAACTAGGGACCCAGCCCACAACCCAGGCATGTACCCTAATTGGGAATTGAACCAGTACCTGCTGGTTTGCAGGCCAGCACTCAATCCACTGAGTCACACCAGCCACAGCAAATTTCTTACAGTCCTTTGTATTTCTGTGTTATCAGTTATCATTTCTCCTTTTTCATTTCTGATTTTATTTGGGTCCTCACTTTTTTTCCTGATGAATCTGGTTAAAGGCTTGTTGATTTTGTTTATCTTTTGAAAGAACCAGCTCCTTGATTTGTTGATCACTTAAATTGTTCCTTTAGTCTCTCTGTCATTTGATTCTGCTCTGATCTTGATTATTCCCTTCCTTCTACTCACTCTAGGCTTTGCTGTTGTTCCTCCACTTTTTGTAGATGTAGAATTAGATTACTTGAGATGTTTCTACCTTTTTTTAGGTAAGCCTCTATTGCTATGAACTTCACTGTCAGCACTGCCTTTGCTGTGTCCCATAGGTTTTTGACTGTTGTGAGTTCATTTTCATTTGTTTCCAGAAACTTTTTGATTTCTTCCTTGATGTCATTATTAGCCCATTCATTGTTTAATAGCATGCTATTCAGTCTCCATGAATTTGAATGTTTTTGAGTTTTTTCCTTCAGGTTGGTTTCTAGTTTCAAGCTGTTGTGGTCTGAGAAAATGCTTAATATGATTTCAATTTTCCTGAATTTATTGAGGCTTGTTTTGTGTCCTATCATGTAGTCTATCTTTGAAAATGTTACATGTGAGCCCTGGCTGGTGTGGCTCAGTGGATTGAATGTTAGCCTGCAAACCAAAGGGTTGCTGGTTTGATTCCTAGTCAGGGCACATGCCTGGGTTGTGGGCCAGGTCCGCAGCAGGGTGTGCACAAGAGGCAACCACACATTAATGTTTCTTTCCCTCTATCTTCCTCCCTCCCCCTCTCTCTAAAAATAAATAAAAAATATATTGGGCCTGGCTGACATAGCTCAGTGGATTGAGCATGGGCTGTGAACCAAAGTGTCGCAGGTTCAATTCCCAGTCAGGGTACATGCCTGGGTTGCAGGCCATGACCCCCAGCAACCGCACATTGATGTTTCTCTCTCTTTCTCTCTCCCTTCCCTCTCTAAAAATAAAATAAATAAAATCTTTAAAAAAAAAGAAAATGTTACATGTGCATTTGAAAAAAAAATGTGTATTTTGCTTCTTTGGGATGAAAAGTCATATATATATACATATATATGTGTGTATATATATAATCAGTTAAGTCCATCTGATCTAATGCATCATTCAGTTCTACAAAATCCTTTTTGATATTTTGTTTGGAAGATCTATCCATTGTTGACAATGGGGTGTTAAAATCCCCTACTATAATTGTGTTGCTGTCTATGTCTTTGATGAAGTCCTCCAAGATTTTCCTTGTATATCTGGATGCTCCTATGTTGGGTCCATATATGTTTACAGTATTTATGTCTTCTTGTTGGATTCTCCTTTTGAGTACTATGAAAAGTCCTTCTGTGTCTCTTTTTATGGGCTTTGTTTTGAAGTCTATTTTGTCAGTTTTATAAGTATTACTACTCCAGCTTTTTATTTCTGTCCATTTGCTTGGAATATTTTTTCCAATCCTTCACTTTCAGTCTGTGTAGGCCTTTTATTCTGAGGTTGGTCTCTTGTAGACAGTATATGTGTGGGTCATGCTTTCTTATCCATTCAGCTACTCTATGTCTTTTGATTGGAGCATGTAATACATTTACATTTAAGGTTATTATTAATAGATACTTATTCATTGCCCTTTTACTCTCTTTGTACCTGTGTTCCTCTCTCTCTCATTGATTTTCTTCATCTTCTTAAAGCAGTACCTTTAGCATATCTTGCAATGCTGGTTTGGTGGAGGTATATTCTTCCAAGCCTTCTTTTGTCTGGGAAACTTTTTATTTCATCTTCCATTTTAATTGAGAGCCTTGCTGAGTAGATAGTCTCAGTTGCAGACCTTTGCTTTACATTACTTGGAATACTTCTTTCCATTCCCTTCTGACTTGTAATTTTCTGTTGAGAGGTCAGCTGCTAGCCTTATTGGGTCTCCTTTGTATGGTACTTCTTGTTTCTCCCTTGGTGCCATTAAGATTCTCTCTTTATCTTTAAACTTTGCCATTTTAATTATGATGTGTCTTGCAGAGGGTCTCTTTGGATTCCTCTTGATTGGGATCCTCTCTGCTTCTTGGACTGGTGTGGCTTTTTCTCTCATCAAATTAGGGAAGTTTTCCATCATCACTTTTTCAAAAAGGTTTTCTTTCTTTTGCTCTTCTTCTTCTCCTTCTGGTATCCCTATTATATGTACATTATTACATCTTATGTTGTCCTGCAGTTCCCTTAACCCCCCTTTGTTCTTTCTGAGTCTTTTTTTTCCTTTTATTGCTCTTTCTGGGAGTTTTTTTCTACCTTTTGCTCCAGCTCACTGATTCAATTCTCTGCTTCGTGTAGCCTGCATTTGATTCCTTCTACTGTGTTCTTCAATTCAGAAATTGTATTCTTTATTTCCTCTTGGCTCTTGTTGATTGTTTCTATGTCCTCTAATGTTACTTTCAACCTATTGAAATAGTCATAGTCTAGCCCTGGCTGGCATAGATCAGTGGATTGAGCATGGGCTGCAAACCAAAGCATTGCAGGTTCGATTCCCAGTCAGGGCACATGCCTGGGTTGCAGGCTAGGTCCCCAGTGGGGGCCACATGAGAGGCAACCACACATTGATGTTTCTCTCTCTCTCTCTCCCTCCCTTCCCATCTCTAAAAATAAATAGATTAATTAATTAATTAATTAATTAAATAGTCATAGTCTAAAAATTGCATAGTGTACATGCATAGTGTACATTTACACTATGGTAACTATGCAGCAGAAAGAAAGAACTCCTACCCTTCGTGATAGCATGGATGGAACTGGAGAGCATTATGCTAAGTGAAATAAGCAGGTGGTGAAATACAAATGCCATATGATCTCACCTATAAGTGGAACCTAATCAACAAAACAAACAAGTGAGCAAAATAGAACCAGAGATGTGGAAATAAAGAATAGACTGACAGTGACCAGTGGGGAGTGGGTGGGGGATAACAGGGAGCAGAAGGTGAAGGGTCAAGTCAAGGAATATGTATAAAGGATCCATGGACAAAAACAATGGGGGGAGGATTGAATGTGGAAGGTGGGGGATGGGTAGGGCAGGGGAGAGTAAGGGGGGGAATGGTAACAAGTGTAATTGGACAACAATAAAAAAAGAAATATTCATAGTGTAAATTGGCAAGAGAAGCAGAAGATAAATTGGAATAGCAATCCGATTTTGCATGCCAGGGAAGGACACTAGAAAGGTCATTGGAAACTTATCTAGTTTGTCACCTGTGCCTTTGGAAAAAACACATTGAAAATAGTACTCCTTGAGATAGAAAGAAATCTACCCCTGAACTTTAGATACAAGTGTGAGAAAGTTAGGCAAAAGTATTTGGAATGACGACTTGACATTTGAGAGCAAAAATCAATGTCTAGGCAAAGGATGACTTCCAACTTTGAAGGAGTTATCTAAAATCCCAACCCCCAAAATAACTCATTCATAATCATAATATACCAATTAAAACTAAGAATAGAAGCCAGTATTTCTTTCCTTTCCTTTTCCACGATTTCACCAATACACAGTCACATGGCAGTCACTGATTGTCTGAGTCAAAAGGAAACTGACAAGCAGTACTTGTCTGAATGCTTAGAAGTGTGCCAACCAAAGTGAAGGAAAGAAAGACAATGAAATTAAGGTTTTGGCCATACTTTACAAATGAAACTATTTCCTGTGTGCCTTGCTCCAAATCGAAGTGGATTTTTTTATTTAAAATTCAATAATTCCTTTTTCCAAATGCATCTCATCAGATGTGGAAGAAAGACATGTGTCAGATGCATTTGGCAAGCCAAATATGCTCTTCTTCTACCCCAAATTGCACTGATCCCATCATAAGATGAAATGTGAACACTTAGTGGACTGTTACAGGGTTACAATATATAACAAGAACATACACTTATTCTGGTCCTTAGTGGGAAAGTATTGGAGTTAATTCATAATTTACCCCTATTTTTTATAAAAAGCTTAAATAAGAAATAAAACATATTTTTGAAGGTGAATTCATCTCTTTCACCAAAATGGATATTGTCAGTGTTAGAGCCCAAGAGGTTGGGCCTATAGTGGGGAAAAAATTCTGCCTGTAGCCTTAAAGTCAGCAGACTTCGATGGAGTCTCCTCATTAGCTGTGACCTGGGGCAAGTTATTGAGACAGTGGCAACCTCCACATTTTGTAAGAGGCCCTTCAGAATGGCATTCTGGGTGGGACACATTCTGGGTGGGACTTGTCCAGAGAATGTGCTTGCACAGCAAGCACAGTTTTTTCCAGATTTGTTTGTTTGTGATGACTTTGGAATAGATTCATGGAAATGAGTGGGTAGGCTAAAGCCCACTGTAGCATCTCTTGGCATTGCCACTGGGCTTACCCTCTCTCCACCCTTGATTCTCGCACTTATAAAATGAGCATTCATTTTTTTGTTCAATAAATATTTGTTGAGAGCCTGGGTGCCAGCTGCTGTTCTAGGTGCTAGAGATTAAGCAGTGAACAAACAATACCTGCTGCTCCTACCTCATAGGGTTGTTGTGGGGTTTAAATAAGATGGTATGTGTAAGATTACCTTGGCAACCAGAAAGCCTTATGCAAATATATAGTTTGAAGAAATGCAACTACTTCCTGCTTCTGGTCATAACAAAACCAAGGTCTGGTCTTACTCAAAACCACTCTTTGAGTAAGAAAGAGGACTACTTGAAAGATTGTATAACAGGCAAAACATGATTGCCACAAACATCTCCCCTTCACAGACTTATAACCATATCAAAGAACTTGAGAATTGTTCCATTCCTCCAGGCCTTGCCCTTTTCTTATTCTCATCTCCTGCCCACTCCACTGGGTTATAAAAGTACCTTATACTCTTCAAATGTTGTGAAACATTAAGAAAAGGCAAAAAAGACAGGGGAGAAAGAACAGGAGGTTAGGAGCTCTCTCAAACAGTTACATTACCAGCTTCCTTTCCTTCCAGTGTGTTGTCCTGCAAGGATCACCTGTCCATATCCCAGTATTTGAGTAACTCTCTGAGTAACTCACTGAGGCAACATTTGTTCCTGAACACTAGGGAGGGCTCAGGAAGTTACAGAAGGTCTATAAGTGCTCAGTTCAGGCAAACAGAAGCCCAAAGCCACCTTTTCTGAATTTGTACCAGCTAGCAATGCCATCTGAACCATTATTAAAAACAGAAGTTTCAAAGGGGGTAAAAAATTCAGAAGAAAATGCATATTAGTTTTTTAATGATATTCTCTTAATTAAAGGTACAATCCAGAGAAGAAACTGACCAAATTGTTAAGCAATAAAGTCCACGATAAAATTAGAGAAGGCAAAAATGAGCAAGAGGAAGGCATTTTTGTTTGATACTCTTGCCATTTCCCCCCTTCTTAGTGTCCTGATCACAGAGCTGGCCTTCTCCAGCCCCTAAAAGGCACCTTTTACAATGCCAAGAAATCCACTCTCCTTTCTGGGACATGAGTCTCCTATTCAAATAAAACAATCTTTTGCTCAAGGGTAACAAAAGCCCTTACAAAATCCATGAGGGCCAGGACTACTGATGGCAAAATGGGGTACAGGATCAACCTCTGAGGGAAGAAGACAGTGAAATCAGGGGAGAAGAGTAGAGGCTGACTACCCAAAGTCATATCTAGGGTAGTATTGTACATACAGTAATAGAAATGGACAATATAGGAATAATGACAACAGTGACAAAAAATTAATAAATACATGAAGCTAGACCTTCCACCTTTGAGGAACAATGGAATGTAAAGTACCTGAAATGGTCTTCCCTGACATTTCCTTCATTGTATCCTCAGTACTCACTCAGAAGACATTGTATATTTTTGGGCATAGAAATTTCATAAATATCGTACTCTCTTCACAAATTATGTGATACTTCATAAATTATGTGTGAAAGCTGACAGTATAGTAACACCATTAATACCATTAGTAGATTATGTCTCTGTTGACAGTTATGCTTCAAATTTATTGGTCTGTTTTGTTATCTACACTATCAACATATCTAAACATGTCTGTTGAATCTTATCAAAATGGAAAAGTACACTCATGTTCAGATAATGAGAAGAGATGACCTCATTGTTCTTTGTTCTCGTGCCACTATATAGAGCATACTAGGGTCAATTCTGAGGGCCACATTCTAGGAGGGACTTTGAAATTTTAAAAATATCTACAAAATGGGGACCAGAAGGGGAGGAGAATGACTGGAATTTGTGTCATACAAGTAACAGATGAAGGCCCTTAAAATGTTTAACCTATAAAAGAGATGACAAATAGGTGGCATGGTGGTGGTACTCTTCAAGCTGTACATCATGTGGAAAATACAGCATATATATTTGGTATCATTGCAGAGGACAGAATTAGGCCAGTGGGTAAAACTACTATATTAGCAATTATTAATTCCACAGATACATAGTGAGAGTTTCCTACATGCCAGGCATTAAGCTAAACACTGGGAATGAGGAGCTCAGATTCCACTGAAGACAACAAAAAGCAATATAATCAGTGCTACCTACAATGGAGAAATGGAAGCAGACAGGAAGAACTGACCAATTCAAGCAAAAGGCAGAAGTTGGAGTAGAAGGGAGTGAAGCTCTCATAAAGGTTACCAACAAAAAGAACTTTCTATCAACTTGAACTGTCCCACCATGGAGTAGGCTATATCCTGAGCCTCTTGTGAGCTAGGGAGTGCCTCACTGCTAGAGGCACTTGAGAAGAGAAGCCATTGCTGCATTGGGTAAGAGGCTGAACCAGATGGTTTTTAAGGTCTCATCTATCTCTAAAAATAAAGATAGTATTCTACTAACTCCAACTGGATATTCCATTGACCAAGTAGATATTCTAATTTAACTCTCAGGGAAGCAAAAAATTTCACTCTCCAGGTCTCCCCAATTGCAGTGTTCTGGTTAATGTATTTACCTCGACTGACTATAAGACAAATTTAAGAGGAAAATTTGCCATCCTACCTATTTTTCCAACACCAAGATTTTTTAAATCCAAGTCAAATAATAATGAATTTTGTTGATGGTAGACCACAGATGTCTGGAGAATCAAATATGCCCATAATTCTTGAGCATATGATTTCCTCCATAAAAATGAACTAATGATTCAATGAATATGAAACTGAATTAATTTATGATGTTATTAAATTCTACCACCAAATAAATTACACTTTTTGTACTTTAAAATATGTAGTAATTTTCAACACTTCCTGTGTGCCAGGTACTATTCTAAGTGAGATGTATGTATTAACTCACTTAATTACTCTTAATAAACCTTTGAAGTAAGCACTTTTTAAAAAGTTATCCTATTTTATGGATGGAAAAATTGTAACACATAGGGCTAACTTATGCACCTAGCAAGTGGGACTCAAACCCAAGCAGTGTGACTTTGTACTCTCAACCACTGTACAATATAGTTACCTTGTACTTAACTAGGTCTACAGAGGAATAATTTATGCATAGTGATAAAAGATACAAGATCTAAGTGGTGGGCTGAATGCACTCACAAATTACCTGGTTCACATACCACTTTCACGAGGCCAAATTCAAATTTTTACCTCAACAAAAAGGCAAATTTCTCCATATCATTGAACTTAATCATTTATTACAAGTAGTTGGAACAGTGACTGTTGAATTCATGAATGCTAGAGCTCTATTTTATCTACTGTTTTTGGATTAACTTTCCCCCCTCCATTCATGTATTTCTCCTTTGGGATTTTATTTGTTAATTATCTAGTAGTTCTAAGAGAATTTCTTGTGGCCTCTCTGCATAATCATTGTTTATTCCTTCTTAGGTACAAAAGGGTACTCCATGAGGTGAAATAAATGAGTCATAGCAAGTAGAAGAAAAATGAACTTGCTGTTACACATCCAGCCCATAATTTTTTAAATTTCTCTGAGATGATTGAGCTAAGATTCAATCCCTTTTAATATCTTCAGTATTTCAGCCAAAAAATACAGGGAAGGAAGGAAGGAAGGAAGGAAGGAAGGAAGGCAGGCTAGTGATTTTATTTCTTCTTTTTGGTCTGAATGTTATACTGTCACTTAAATACTAGTTAGGAAGATAAATGTCTCAGCTTAATTTTTCTCAATTATGAGCCATTTCTTTTTCCTCCTCCTAAATGCCTTCAGAATTCAGTCATCAACCAAGGCCCAATCATTTCTGCCACTAACTTAACTTTGCATTTACTGCATTCATTAATATCTGCTGCATATACATCAAACACATTTAAAGTATACACTTCAAGCCCTGCCATTTATTCTCCTAGAAATGCATCATTACCTAAAATAATAAACCTGTTAACCTGTATCAGCAATCAAAGAGGTCAGGTAAATGAGTGCAAATTACAGTGCACTTGGATCAGATTTCATGGACCCATTTGCCCTTGGCTTATAAATTTATCTTTGGAAGCAAAGGCCTGTTTGTAAATAGTATGAAACAAATTGTTCTAACTCCCTTCCCTTATCACTCAGGTTTGATTGAGCCAAAATGAAGAACATAAAATAGTTCTTTGTATGAGCATAAAGACATATCCACACCACAGTGTTGTCTATAA
The DNA here is from genome assembly GCF_019186645.2 of Phyllostomus hastatus. Lineage (NCBI taxonomy): Eukaryota > Metazoa > Chordata > Mammalia > Chiroptera > Phyllostomidae > Phyllostomus > Phyllostomus hastatus. The sequence continues at coordinate 10,281,808 of NW_025333984.1, read as the reverse complement.
TATAATGACCAAAAATGAATTAACCTAAGAGTCCTTCACTAGGGAATTGGGTAAATAAATTACAGTCTATCCACCAAGTGAAATGTCATGCAGCCATTACAAAGGAGATAAGTTTATTCTCATGAAAGTATAAATATATGCAAGTGAATCATAAAAACCAAATTCAGTATAGTGAATACCTTTGACCTAGAGGAAGAAGTATGCAATTAGGGAGAGATACATAGGCAGACTTCAACTAACTTCATAATGTTTTATTTTTTACCTTTTGTGGCAAGTACACAAGTGTTCTTAACATTATTTTTCTATCTTTCTATGCATCTGAATTATTTAACTGTTTTTTTTTTCATTCCTTGAGCAACTGGCTAGGAAATTCTGGCTAAAAAAAAGTCATTGAGAATATATTTCCTTACGAGGCTTAGAAATTGTTCTCTGTGTCAGATGAGGATACTGTGATATGAAATGACCATGTCAATGGGTGAGATTTTTATCTTAGAAGGCCTTGATTATTAAGGGTAAATTTATTGGTGTGGATACCAAAGGAGGATAAGTGGCAAAAAACAAAAAGGATTATAAAGCATATATCCTGGTTGATTTAGCTGGCAATTAGACCCAATGACTTCATTTATTTATTTTTAAATTTAATCTTTATTGTATTTTTCCATTACCATTTAGTCCCCTTATACCCTCCTCCCTTCAGCGATCACCACATTGTTGTCCACATTCATGAGTCCTTTTTCCTTTTTGCTCAATCCCCCACCCTCTAACCTCCCCGCCTTCCTAAAACATATCTTGAATCCAACCTCTTCCCTCTACCTCCATTTCTCCCTGCCTAGTCCATGCCACAACCATCTCTCCCCTGGACTAATAGAACAGTTGTCTAGCCAGCCTTCTTGTTTTCACTCTGGCCCACCTTAGCCAGTTCTCCATATAGTAGCTAGAACAATGCTTTAAAGTTTTAATCCAGATCTTATGACATCCTGCCTCAAAATCCTCCAGTAGTTTCCTATCACACATAGAACAAATCCAAACTTTTTACCATGACCTACAGGGCTCTACAAGATTTGGCTTCTGACTAATCTCCTAACCTCATTTCTTGCCAAACTCTCTTTTGCCCATTTGGCTCCAGGCATATTGGCTTTTTATTTTCTGTTCTTTATGTTCCCATCTCAGTGAAACATTTCAGTGACTCAGTGAGGGCCTCAGTGAGGATCTGGTTGCCATAAACACAATGTATAGTTTCCATGGTGATAGCTCTGAACATTCCAGCCCTCTGGAATTATTTAGGCAGGTCTAAGCAAGTCTCAAAAAAAAAAAAAAAAGCAAAACAAAACAATATGCAATACCACTGGCCAAAGTCCAGAGAAAAGCAACTAAATAAGCAATCAATAAAGCAGAAGTGAAAGCCAAGAAACCCCATAAAAGGACACTTGAATATATGTCATATGTTCCTGGCTGGTGTGGCTCAGTGGATTGAGTGCTGTCCTGCAAACCAAAGGGTCGCAATTGGATTTCAAGTCAGGGCACATGCCTGAGTTGCAGGCCAGGTCCCCAGTTGGGGGCGTGCAAGAGTCAACCAATCAATGTATCTTTCCTTCTCTTGCTCCTTCCCTTCCCCTCTCTCTAAAAATAAATAAATAAAATCTTAAATGAAAAAAAAAGAAAATATGGCATATGTTTATAATTTGTACCATGCTATCTTACCTCTGGTCAAATGTTACTTTAAAATGTTTCTCTAGGGTTTTTACTCCTCAGGACCTAGCTCCCAAGTGAAATGGAAGTCATGGAGTCATTAAAACCATGCCTCCTTTATATTCTCCAGAATATCTAATAAAGACAGAGCTATAAACATTTAGAACATGTTCTAAGGACCACCTGAATAGAGATGAAATTTCATGGAATTAAATTCAAACTTCAAAAGAGCAAAGATGAGGGAAACTTGTCATGGTAGAAAGAACTAACAGTTTTGGTTTAGCCTCAACCTGAGTTGATGGAGGGACACTATTCACTCTATTACATTCTTTACACCTCCAGTAGTGTGCTTTAAAACCATTGAAAGGGTGGAGTAAAGACTAAATATGTTAATGTAAACTCAGGCAGCATTGATAGAAAATAATGCTCCAGTGACAAAAAGCAGTTTTCATTTTTATTCTGTCTTTATCATGTATCTGGAGTGCTGTGTTTATTTCTGGAAACTTCAATATAAGAAACATTGCTAACTAGAATGTGTCCATGGAAGAGACCAAAATTGTGAGTGTTCTGGAAATAGTATTAGATGTAGATAGACAAAGTCTGATGAAGAGATGAGGAAGGGGAATAGTAACAGCCTTGCAATATTTGAAGGGCCATTATATAGAAGAAGGAACAGAATTGCTTTGCGTAGCTCTAGCAGATAATAATAAAGGGTAAACATTATAGAGAATCAAATTTCAATTCAGAATAAGGAAGTGTTTTCTTACAAAAATGATTGCCCCGTTCTGGAGTGGGCTAATTATAATGGTTGTCTACTCCCTCCAGTGGCCTTTTTATTTTCCCCTCAGGCAGCTCAAGGATAATCACATAGCAGAATATTGTAAGGGAGATTTCTGCATTAAGACAAAGCTTGAACTAAGAAAGTGTTTTTCAAACTAGATTGCAACCCATTAGTGGAGCCATGAAATCAATTTAGTGGGTCCTGATCAGCATTTTTAAGTAAATTAGAATAGATCATCATCACCATGCCATTACATGAAATGTTAAAGGGACTTATTTAAGAAAAAGAAGATCAAAACTATGAACAGTAAAATAGTAAAAAGCTCACAACTCTTAACAACTGAATCTAAAAACATACACTAAGCATACAACCAGAACAGGAACAGAATCATAGGTACGGAGATCATTTGGAGGGTTATCAACTGGTAGGGGAAAGGGAGAGAATGGGGGAAAGGTGCAGGGATTAGGAAGCATAATTGGTAGGTACAAAATAGACAGGGGGAAGTTAAGAATAGTATAGGAAATGGAGAAGCCAAAGAACTTATATGCACAACCCATAGTCATGAACTGAGTGGGGAGAATGGTGGAGGGAGGGGTTTGCTGGGTGGAGGGGGGCAAAGGGGGAAAAATGGGACAACTGTAATAGTATGATCAATAAAAGATACTTTTTTAAAAAGAATAGACTAAAAAATATCAGATAATATCACACAAAGCAAAGATGAGTGTGGTTTTGAGAAATCTATTCTGGGAGCATGTTTATATATGTATGAATATGCCTATTGGATTGCAGTGTAACATGCTTTTCTTCTTGGGTATTGCAATAAAAAATGTTTGCAAACCAGTGCACTGGGGCCTCTTCCAGTTTTAATGTGGTAGCTCCTAAAAAGTTTTATCTGTGTTGCAGAGGTCCAAAATTGCTGTCTATGAGAAAATGTGGTCTTACATGAAATCAGCAGAGCCATCTGTGTTTACCAAAACAACAGCAGACGGCGTGGCCCGGGTGCGGAAGTCAAAGGGGAAGTTCGCCTTCCTGCTGGAGTCAACCATGAATGAATACATTGAGCAGAGAAAACCGTGTGATACCATGAAAGTTGGTGGAAATCTGGATTCCAAAGGCTATGGTGTGGCAACCCCTAAAGGCTCAGCATTAAGGTGGGTGGAATAATATAACAATATCCGTGTTGTTATAGTATTCCACCTACCCTGATGCATTTTGTTGTCATTTTCTTTCTTGTGGATTTTGAGGTAACTTTTAAAAGTTTAAAATCTACAATATTCCATGGAGTTAAATAAGACGGTAAATTATGGTTTCATCTATTTACTGCATCCATTTTTTTAAATGTTCTCTCTCTGTGTTGTCCTCTCTGACTGTTTGTTGCTGTTTTAATTTTACAGTTCAACGGCTTTTTCAATTTAAATGGCAAAAGCCAAGTTATGGTGCCATATGTGACGAATGTTAATTGCATGGATGTGGTGTTCTTGTTACTTTTTTTCTCAAAGACAATTTCCCCATCCCGCACACTTCAGTTTTGAGCAAATGTTATCCTCCATGCCACCTTCCAATATTTAACCCTGTATTTGCTGTACAGACATTTTTATAGCTCCACGTTCTGTGAAATTTAGCCAATTTGTCCTCTTGTGCTCCTTTTTATACGTTAACGATTTCCTAAGCATTTGTGCATTTTCTTACAAGTTATGTTTTATCGTTTCAAGAAATGCTGTTAACCTGGCAGTATTAAAACTGAATGAGCAAGGCCTCTTGGACAAATTGAAAAACAAATGGTGGTACGACAAAGGAGAGTGCGGCAGCGGGGGCGGTGACTCCAAGGTCAGCCTCAATGTCACCACAACCGGGTACCCTTAGTGACGAGTAATCGGCAAGACTGTTATCTTATTATTGAGGAGAGAGCACAAGACTCACACATAAAGTGGAATGACCAGGTTATTCCCCTGCCTGGCAGCTTTGGGAACCAGAAGGACTTCAGGGCACTGCCTGCATTTTTGATCTAACTTGGGTCCCTTCTTAAACTCCCAGACAGAGGCTCCCTAACTATACCCCTGCCCTTCCCTCATACACCAGACTGGTTGCCTTATGAAGGCCATGGTGTAGATTTCACTGCCCTAGCCTTTCAAGAGCCCAGGGCTTTCCTTAAGACTATCCCCAACTACCTTAGCTGAGCAGTGTGAGAAATCAAATCCATCTATTAAAAAGTCAGGTTACAGTCTTTTTTCCCCCTCTATGGTGTTGCTCATAGAGTTTGGTTGGTTGATTAGAGTTGGTTTTTTTCAATTAAGTGTTTGATCAATGAGATATTGTTCTCCATATGTGATGGCCTATTTAAGCTGGCCCCACTTAACTTGAAAGCCAAAGTACAAGCTCGGTTTCAAGTTAAATAGGGTCTTCCTTCAATAGGCCACTTCATATATACACTTTGCAAATACATTTTGTATATTTAAACAATTGCGTCGCCTAACTGTGATACTCTGTGTGTATGAATTCCTGATTTGGCTTCTTTAGCCATGTTCTTGGTTCAGGTAGGTCAAATTGTTATCCAGGAGGCCATCATGAGAAAACCCATCTTACTTGGCATATCTTTGGCTCCTTAATGCTCTTTGGGGCTAGTAAGAATGAATAGCCTTCCTCCAAGCAACAAGAAATGGAGGCAAGCTCAGAAGCCATGATACCAAATGATAGAAGAACACATTGGGTAAGTACAGGAGAGGACCTGAAAACAGAATCTTCCATGGCCCAAAGGGCATCCGAATTATATTGAAGCATGTAATATCGGCTCTTGTACAACCCGGAATCCACGGGCATCTTAAGGTGAAGAACAGTGTTTCCCAACCACAGGCCAACAGACAGGCAAGACAAAATTTTCTCCTTCAGAGACAGTGATTATACCTCTGCACCTCTTTTTCCCTCTCCATTCCTCGGGATCCTGACAGAAAAGTTAGTTTGCCGGTCTCCAGTATAATATGGGTTTAGAAACACCAATACAGAGCACTTTCAAGGAAATAAATTTAAGAATAACTTTTGTCAACACATCATCATACCAGGCATTGGTAAGATATTCTATTGTAAAACCTTGATTAACCAGAACTCATATAACCAGTACCCCAATTAGCTGAATTTAGCACTCTCTCAGTACTCCACACTCATGAGAAAGCAGCAATAGTACTAGAAGAGAAGACTGCAAGGAACTGACTTTTTTTTAATCACTTGCCAAGAGACCTGTGGATAGGTTACATTCAACTCTGACTCCTATATCTTCTCTCCATCTGGATTGCCCCTCAAACATGAGGCTGCTTCCCTCAGGAAAGAAAGTGGATACAAGCATTTTGAGGAAAAAGAATGTTATTAGCCAAGCATGAAACAAAATGAGTATTCTTATTGAAAATTCCATTCATCCCTTATGGATTCCAATTAATCAAGGCTTTACTATGTGTCAAAAAGCAGTAACTTCCCTTTTCATCTATGTAAGCTAATGACATTGACAGTTTAGCCAAGCTTTTGATCCATTTAAGTTTTGGAATGGTTAGCCTGATGCCTAGAGCATTAAGCACCTTCTTCCTGGTCTTTTCTTGTGTAAATAGCAGGCCATGGAGAACCTAATTGTATCACTGAAGTAAGAGTTATGGAGTGACAATGAGTTGGATTGCACACATTGCTCCGAAGAATTCATCATTCTTACCCAGCATGGTTAAAAAGGAGCTGTGGACTATATCAAGATGACTCTAAAACATCCACATGATGCCAAGTACCCAGAAGTTTTCAAATAACCAAATGTTTGATGTTATATTAAAAAAATCTATACACATTTGGCTGAATTCTCACATTTTACCCAGATGTTTTGGTATCATGAAGACCCATAAAACTTTAGACCAGCTACTTACTAATTACAACCAGCAAGCAACTTTTTTTCCTCAGCTGATACTGCTGCAAAATTATCAAGTAACTTAATCACCAACCCACGATTTCCAGATAATATGATTTTCGATATGCAAATAGAAAAATATTTCAGTAGATCTTAAGTGTTTTCAACTTCTTTAACCATAGTGCTACCTGCCAGGTATCCTTAAAATCACTTTTTTCAATCATTTCAGCAGTCAACATTTTGAAATAAGTCAACCATTTTGTCAACTATGAATAATAATATAATCAGTGCTGCATATTCAACAATTGCTTATTCCATTTCTGGATTGCCACGGAGCTTGTCTTTATTTTCTCACTTCTTGCTACCTGCTGTTTTCTGAGAATGAGTGAGAGAAGGGGCAAGAGATGAACTTGATTCTGTTTTACTACTATTTAGTGGTGATGCCAAAAACAAATCAACAGAGAAGAAGGTAGAAAAGGCAGTGAAATCTCATTAATTTGGAGCCCTGTAATTTATCATCTTTGATAAACTGGACAGAGACCAGTCTACAAGCTAACTTTATATTATCAGGGATGCAGCCAAGACAGATCTGTTAAGCAAATGAAGGGTTTGGACTAGATTGTCAGTTGAATTTTTCCCTTAAGAGAACAAACCTACAAATGTTGGGAGCATTTATTAGATATAATCATATTATAAATGTATTGCTAAAGTAGTGCTCACAAAAACCTCCAATAAGGCAATGTTTTATAGTGAGTTTGAATTACGAAATAGACTTAAAGTAATACAACTGTCATTCTCCAAACAGATTTTGTAATCCAGGACTTTTTTATTCAGATAACTCCTCCCCTCTTTTAGTCCAAATCAGTGAGGTTTAACTGTATCAGTTAAATGGCTGGAGAATTACACTTCTTTATTGTATCCTATCCCCAGTTAACCTGACAACTGGCAAATATACCACCATTATCTCATAGAGACAGTGAAATTCAGAGATGGTAGTGACTTTGAGAAGGTCACACAGCTAATGCTGTCACAAATCTCTGTGGACTTTCAGAGTCACCTCTTTTGATAATATTACAGATTGCAATTTATCACATCTAACCACCCAATGAGCAATGTCAATCTGACTGCATGTGATTTATTTGCATAAAAATTAGGTTCATTCTCAACTACCTTGGTTATAAGGCAAATGGCATATGTAAGTCATTCTAGTGATGAGTACTGATTGCTAAAAATGACAGTAATCACAAAGATTGACATTTATAAGTGCTTCTACATTTTAAAAAACACTTCCACACCTAGTATCTCTGAAGCCAGGGGAAGGGGAAAAAACTCTATACTACTTATCCCTTTGTCTGTCTCCTGCAACCTTTAAATAATGATAAATGGGCAATTATGTTAAATTGTTGACTTTTCCCCCCTAGCATGAGATATTACATATTCTAAGCCTATTCTTCAAAAGTTACTATTCTATGGAAAGAACCAGCAACTTTTCAAGCTGTTTTAAATATGCATATACTTAATCTAATAAAATAGATATTTCTTTTCTTTTCTGAACACAAGGAATTAATACAAGGTCAGTCACAAAGACCCTGAACCAGACCTACAGGCTAAACCTAAAATACTTCTTAGTTATACTAATTTTCTAAACCTGAGCTAATAAGGCCCAAACAAATCAGACTTGATCTTTCCTTGATGGACTCTAAATGCACAGGCAAGTATCATGGAAATTAGAGCTGTGGTTTTGGAGGTTTTAACCTGAAAATCACCCTTTTATGTTAGTGCTTTATTACAATGTGTGTGCAAATGTGGTAATTAAGAGCCAGTACATTGTTTCAGCGATAAACCCAGATCACCAGGGGGTTGAGACACAACCAATGAAAGTCTGTCACTATAAATCACAGCAGAATAGGGATTTAGCTGCTGAGTTACCACAAAAACAAGTCAGCCTCTCTCTATAGCTGCCTGTCACCTCAAATTTACAAATTCTCTGGAAAGAAGCACCATCATGCTTCATTCCCTTAATCTTGGGTAAAGGGCATCAGTTTAGCTTTCCTGCGTAGCCCTGCCTTTCTAGAGGGGATCTGGTCAGTGAAACAAGCTATTCATGACTGAGGTGACAAAGCATTATAAACCCTACATCACCTCACCCTAGAATTGCCCTGGCTTTAGTTCTATCCAGTGTTTTAAATACACTTTTAGTGTCCATATTTTCTAAGTTGAAAATCAGTGCACTTTGTGTGCTTGGGAGACATTGGAACAAACTTTTTAAATGGGACCATTCTGAACCCTTTGACACAATGATAGTTATACCAAAGGTGCCTTAACTTGTAAGGCATATAGAGAAGTAAATGATGAGGATGGAATACACAATTAAACTTTCATTAATTAAATAACTGGTTGGATGATCTTTATGATTTACAGAATATTGATAGAAAAACAGTTTTATTATCTTCAAAAATATATATAGGGGCTAGGTTATATTAGTCAATGTAATACTAGTAAAGAACTTAGGGAACTTGTTTTAATAAATTCAAAATATGGCTTGCCATTGAAATTGTCGATAGTTGTGTTTCCTTTCTCATGGGTGCTTTTAAAGTGCCTAAAAATAGTTTGTTCTCTTAAGAAATTCAAACATGATTATACTTCCTATCACTAGCAATGTTTTCTTTTTATCCCATACATTTGCTTAGCAAGTCTTCTATTCAAAAATAATTTTAAAAAGTTATACTTCAGGATGGCCAATTTCCAAATGCCCTCAGCTTCCTATTCAGTTGTATATAGGTAAACGAAGTGATACTCTGTTTCCCATATGTATAAATGAGATCCTCAGTTTTGTGTGTATTTCTCCTCTTCCATGTATGCCTACAATTCTGCTCTCCTATTGCCACCATCACTTAACCACTTCTCTTCTACATCCAGAAGCCTTTGACATTCTAGGGCCTTGAATAATGAATGTAAATCTGCATTTGCCTTTTACCTGCAACAAGATGGACCTTTTATTGCCAGGACACATCCCCAAAGGTAGACATTTTGGATGCCTAGGGTTAAGATGGATCCCAATGACTCTTTATTGACACTGTTATATGTGTAGGCAAGAATCATTACAGATCGATGACATTTCCTGGGTCTTAGAAGAAGTTCCTGTGAATCACCGAGACTGGTTTGGGATTGAAGAGTAGGGTGAGTATATTATGCTCTTCATTGGTTTGCATGTCTCTGTGCTGGTGCTGCCTCCTGGAAGTATGAAGAACCTGACAATTTTCTTTTCTGATAGTGACTAAATTTGCTCCTTGAACTTACTCAGGTCTTTCTCCCAAGAGCAAACCCTCATTTTCTCTCAAGTGGCTGCTTCAAGCAAGGGACCTCTTTGCCTTAAGAACTGAATGAGTCCAGTGAACTGCCAAAGCCATTCATTTTGCCAGATGGTGTTAAAGAATAAATTCTGCTACCGGAAAAAAATTGTAATCTAAAAAGAAAATGTTTTTTAAATTAACCCATTCTAGTGATGTGTTAATTTTTAAATTGACTGTGTGGTCTTAACATGGTTTCTATTATTAAGACATAATTATTTGCCTTTGGTGTGATCTTGATAACTTGAATGTGTTTCTTATTGATAAATAATGACCAAGTGTCCAACACCAGAGCTACAGAAAGAGCAGCAAGAGTAAAAGGCCAGAAGGTAAGCATGCTGTTATATAATTGCCAAGAGGAAAGACACTGTTGTTAATAGCAGTGAAATGGTGTATGTCTATGCCCTTTCTGTCCCTCCAAGACCAAATCAATTGGTTTCCTTTCATTTGGAGGGGAGGTTATAGAACCATACTCTCTGAAAGGTACAACAGCCCATGGAAAAGTAACATAAAAGATTGATACTGTTAAATTGCCTGTAATGAGGGTGGGGAACTGAGGTTGGTGGAGCAGGGTGGGGGGCATATTTCTTTTATGGAGAACAATTGAAATCCTTTCTCTTTTGACTTTCTAGAGAGCGGTATAGCATTTGGCCCTTGGCACATGAGGCAAATCCCTATTGGTCAGAAATGACAAAAATGTGGCCCAAGTCTAGATACATCTTAAAGCTTAGTTTCATCTGCCTTTGAAGCAGAAGTTTCTTAAAATATAGACATAAGGCAATAGTACACTTCATATTTTTTAAAATGGAAAGAGATCAAATGAGAGGGAGAGACTGACTGCTGGTGTGTCCTGTCTAGCATCACTGCTGGAAATGCAGATAAGTGAATGCTAGAATGCTTGCTAGAGGAGGGTAGTATGTGCCTTGGCATGGCAACCAGCTTTCAGATCTGATATATAGGCTCCATTTGATGATACCAATTGGGATGTGAGCTAAACTGATTATTGTTCTATGGGTTATAGTCAAGAGAAGGCTACTGGGGAAAAAAGAGGATGCTAGTGCCCATCAAATTAAACTCTCAATGAATATTTTGCCTAGGGTCAGGGGAATGAACTAGACGTCTTCAAAAATACTTGTGATGTCAGTTTCTGATATAGATCAGTTTTTGTCTCTATTCTTAGTCTATGCCTCTCTTTCTCAGTGCCATTGGGTTGTCTAAAGAAAACACACGTATACATAAGAAAACCCAACCAAATTTGACAGTTTGAATTTTTAATGGATTTTGAAACCACATTTTCAAGTGAATCATAGCAATTATGTGCTAGGGAAAGGATCTGTAGCCACATTTTAACCAAAACTGGCTTCTCCAGGGACTTAGCATATTCCCTGAGGTCCTTCTCTCTGTGGAGGACAAATGGAATAAGAAGTCTTCTCAGACAAAATGGATTATGTGAGATAGTCCACAACCAATAATGGTTTTGGGTTCCTGATCTAGAGGGAGAGGTTGGACAAAGGCCCAGTTTGGCAGAAATCCATCAGTGAAATTCACAACTTGTAGAATCAAAGGGTCCATCACTTTTAATTTGAAAGCTTATCATTTGGAAATGCACTAGCTTTACCCACATAGTTACAAGTGACTTCTGGGGTTGCTTTTCTCTAGCATAGATGCTCATCAATAAGTTCCAATTACTAGCATTCTCAGGCCCTTGGTAAAATGATTCAGAGCTTTCAAGTCTTAATGTTACACACATGCATTATTAAATTTGCTCTTTGCACTTATATTAAATTATGATCTAATTAGCAAGGAGTTAAATAGGTTTGAGCTACATTTGTGAACTACATAGATATAAATACTATTTCAGAGGGAGCTTCAGCAGCTAAGCAGTGCATAACTCTGCAAATCATTGTAGCTGCCCTTGTAAAATGAGGGTCGCATGAGTGGCCAGAGTCCGATAATGCCAACAGTCAAATGTGTCTGTTCCCAGTTCTGGAGAAAGCTCAGGCTTTCTTCAAGGGTAGAGGGATTGAAATAACTTAAATCCTCATTCTCATAGAACCTTTTATCCAGAAACCCCTGTGAAAAGAAATGAGTAGAGATTTTCTTTAAAAGGGCTCCAGATGCTAGTATAGTCCAGGGCCTATTTTGAACTGTCACAGGCTACAACAGCTATTATATGGAGATATAAATTCTTTCACTACATATATCCCAAGGCAAGCTACAGAAAAGAATACAAAAGACCTTAGTGTAAATTTTTTTCCCAACAAAGACTATTCTCTGCTTGGTCATCAATTGGCTTCAACTTAATTCATGACCTACCTGGGCAGAGATGTATACAGCTGCCTATCTGTACAGTAGGTCCTCGAATAATGACATGCTATAGGAACTTAACTCTTGTTTATATCAGTTAGCCTTTGGTAGTATTCATTTATTTATATATCATTTTGTTTAAAGTCACAGAACCTATCAACGATATTTTAAGTGAGGACTTACTGTACATGCCTGTGATTTCCTGAGTGATGCTAGGAGCTATCCAGGAAAGGCTAGAAAAGCAAATAAGCTATTGGGAAAGGTAACTTGTCACCATTAAAACCTAAAATATCTTTATTTAAAAAGCCAGAGAAAGAGAAGATAGTAGTCCTTCCTCCACTGGCCTAAAGATAATTCTAATAAGTTGTGTTTTTTTTAAAAAAATTACTATTTACCAAAAAACAAATATTAGTAATTTGGAATGAGGTTTGGATGAGTCATAGGGTGGGGGCAGGGCTTCCAGCTTAGGTTGTGATAAGGTTCCATTTTCATTATCCACATATTGTGCTGTCAGAGCAGGTTTCTAATTAACTATGCAAATACAAGATTCTTGCTCATATATTTCTTTTACTTCTTTCTGGCCTCCTTGTCTTTCTCTATAACCTACATATTTATACATATATGTATCCTTCCTAAGGGCTTTATTGAAGATCTTCTGGCATCATCAATTAAACAGACATTTGTTCTTTAGGTGTCCCTGCTCAGAAAGGAGAAGTAAAGCCATTTAGAGCATAATATATCCCATAGTCTCTTGGGTTCCTATATTTTTCTGGCCTAGAGCCATATCCATAGTACAAATTCTTATCTCAGCCCTTCCAGAATCACCATTTATGAAAATCAACTTGGTTGTTACTGTGATTCACAAGGCTATTTTTTCTTCTTTTCAACTCAGAGGAAACTCAGCACCCTGACACCACTCTCTCCACATTTCTTTGTTCATAAGAAAGAATCCAACATGGCTCCAACTACCTGTTTTAAGTATATTCTAAAATTAAAATTGAAAAATTGGACAGTTCTTTTCAAATGCATATATCAAAAATTATAGTTACTTTTAAAAATAAACAGTTTGTACTTTCAAAGGGAAAAAATGGTGTTCTTATACATAATGCTGACTGGCTATCACTAAAATAACATTGAACTGTGAAATGGCTGGTTGGTACAACCCAGTGGTGAGCTGGAAAACTAGACAACCACCACCTGGGGTCCGATGCCTTGGTGAATACAATCTTTTGTAGCTGAGTTATTGCCAGATGTGGATGAGAGAGATACGTGGAAATTTGTATCAGCCAGTTATGTTTTCTTTTAAAATAGAAGTCATTTTTCAAAGCATTATTACCCCCTATTTAAAAATAATAGACACCATTCCATGTCTGTTCTTCACACTCAGAAATCATCATCCTGTCATAGATCAACACTGCCTTCCCATAGTTTTAAATGGCTATCTAATTCACATTTACTTTTACCCTCTCCATCTGATCAACAATCCATGTACATGTTTGTGATTTAGCTTAAGTAAACCACTTATTTCTTAGGGGAACTTTACAGTCTTTTCCACCCTAAATACTTTTTAAACAAAATGGAACAAAAAGTTGGAGTTTGTAAACAGTTCTTTGTTTCATTTCCCATTTCTCAGGAACCTGTGTATTTTAACAAGAAATGTTGCTCCAACTTAAAGTTATACAGTTCCCATGGGGGAATTTTAGGTAAAAATAACAAAAATACTTCTGGACAGAAAGACATTCCCAGGCCCCCTGAAATTACATTAGAAATCTCTCCTGTTCTATCCCTGAGCCTGCAACCCATGCTCTTGTCTTAGGAGGGTTCTCCTCAGCAAAAAGTTCATAGCAAGCCCTTCAGAGGAAAGAATGCCTAACTAACTTCCATGAGAGGAATCTTACTTACATTGTTTAATTCTTTCTGTTCTCTGTTGAGGTGAGTACAATAATATTCCTGACTTATAATTCTCTTAGGTACCAGTTAAGGGCCTGCAGTAATTGCTCTGAAACATTACCCTGGAGACATATTGTTACAACACTGTGACGGGCCCCATCTGCAAGATATGCCCTTGCTAGGTTGATGGTTATATGGAGAATTATTATCTATATCCAAGCCCGAAGAACAAAAATAAGGAGAACTGCTACCCTTATGTGTGTTCCATTGGAGAATGCACAGTACGGAGTTGGATGTATATTAATTTGCCTTCTGGCCTGCCCCATGATTTTCTGTGCAGGCTTGAGCAGACCACTTAACCTATCTGTACTTCAATTCCTTTTCTTGAAAAGTAGTGATCATAAATTTACCTTTGTAGAATAATCATTAAGCTTGACCAATAATAATAGTTATAATAATTATGTGAAGTACTAGGCTAAACAACAGAATGCTAGAAGAGCATTATCTATTCAACAAATACTTATGGAGATAACTATTATTCTAAGTGGGGATATGAATACATGAGCCATGGTCCTTGCCCTTGGAAAGTATACAGTGCAGTGGGAGTTACAAGAGTTGGGCATAAATAATTAGGCAAGGTACAAGATGAAGGAAGGGAGGGAAAATATTGGAGTAGGGAGCAAAAATGGCTTCATGGAGAAAGTGATCGAAATTGTGTTCATGTGTGTGTGTGTGTTGGAGGAAGGGTATCAATAGATTTGGTTGATTTGAATTGGGCTTAGCAGTGTATCCAGTAAGGTACAGTAAGAGAGAAAATTACAGCAGTTTTTGTCTGTTGTCTTGGGAATATATTCCACCCCACAGCAACATAATGCTCTAAGACATTTGGTATTTAAAGTAGTTTTTTTTTTCTTCTTGGCAGCTATCCTAAACTTTTTAAATGGTATTATCTGTAATTTCTCACTGCAGCTTTTATGCTCCTGACTATGCTGCTACTTGAAATGTTTGGTTTTCTCCTTCATTTTTGTTTAGAAGTTCCCAAATACACATTGGTTCTCTGTCAGGTTTCATAAGCCCTGTGATTTTTTCCCAATCAAAGACTAAAGTTCTAGAGTATATCATTTGTCTGATTTCTCTAAAGTCTTGGGGCATCAGATGAGGTCTGGGTGCTCTAAGGCATGGTTTCCCAACCTCAGCACAATTGATATTTGGAGCTCAGTTGTGAGGGGCTGTCCTGTACATAGTAGGGTGTTTAGCAGCATACCAGGCCTCTAACTTCTAGATGTCTGTAACATCCCTCCACACACTTGTGATGATGAAAAATGACTCTAGACATTGCCAAATAGCCCCTGGAGGACAAAATGATCCCAAACTGACAACCATTGCTCTAAGATAACCTCCACTGTAATATGGAGACCATGAGAGTGGAGAGCAGTTACCAGCCATTCAGTGGAAACCACTGGATGTCCTAAGGTAGGGATAGGTCATTTATCAGAACTAGGATGCTAAATTGCTGACATACTAGCCCTATGCATGGTGGCAGCCTAGAATAGGCCTGGCACAGGAAAAATCTCCCTTCCTCCAAAACCAGTGCTTCTCAAAATGTTTGTTCCAGAATTCTGTTATACACTTAAAAATTATAGGGAATCCTCCAAATTTTGTTTATCTATTAATATTTTGCATATCCAAAATTAAAATAAGAGAATTTTAAAAGAATGTATTCATTGATTCAGTGTTAAAATAATAAACCTAATATTTTAACATAATCAATGTACTTTTATAAAAATAATTATGGTTTTCTAAAACAAAAATAAATTTGCAAAGAGTGGCATTGTCCTGTGTTCTTGAAACTCTCTTCAATGTCTGACATAATATAAGAGAACAGGATTGTCATTTCCACTGCTTTACTCAACCTGTTGTGATAGCACATGTCATGTAGCCTCCGGGAAACTCCACTGTATATCATTAGGGAATAAGAATGAGAAGAGCAAGGATGTCTTAATATTATTATAAAAATAGTTTTGACTTCACAGACCCTTTGATGAAAAGGTTTCAGGGACCTCCAGGGATTCTTGGGCCATGCTTTGAGAACTACTGCCCTAAACTAACATGTCACACTTTTATCAACCTGGATCATTTAAAGGTTGACAAACTTCTTTAAAACCCAAGAGCTCCAGGGACAGATCTTTATTTGGACCTTACGTTTGAGTACCTTTAACAGACTGCTCTGTTCCCAAGATCTAGTAATAGGAGCTGTACTGAAGAAATTGAATGAAGTAGTTTGAAGAACACAGTACCTTGAGGGAAGATAGAGGCAAGTCAGGGCTTAGACAGCAGTCTGAGTACACTGGGTCCTTTGTAATAAGAAAAGAGGAAGCACAGAAAGGAAAAAGGAAATGTGTTGTACTTTTTCCTATGGTCCTGATGCAACACAGTCATCCATATGCCATCAGAAAGCATCTCCCCTGCAATCTGAGCCTAGGTACCAGTGTCCAGCTTAAGGCATAGAGCACTGGGGGAGAGGTGATGGTGATAAAACAAAAAAAATAATGAGGAAAGGAGAGATAAAAGGGAGCAAGACAGTGAGGATTAGGGGAGAAGGTACTTCCAACACTTATGTCAAGGCCAGAGATGGCCTGTCTGTCCTTTAAAAGTCTAAGACCTAAGTTTCACTGCCTATAATATCTTAAAGAGGCTCAAAGTTTTCAGTATATTTTGTTTCTTTGCATTCTAAGCATCTATGGTTGGCATTTGAGAAGCCTAATACTGTGAGCATTGACTGAGGGAACTTGTTTAAAATACAGAAGGACCTCGGTTTCCTTGTGAGATACTAAATGCAGATATTCTGGCTGCCAAGCCCTGCACTAACTGAGAATGTGTCACCTCCATGACACTAAAAGTTTATAGTTTATCAAGTCTCAATACTGCAAAATTGCATATTATTTTTAAATGATGATACATTTCTCAAAATATCCCAGGTTGATATGCTCCCTCTGCTCTCAACAGCAAAGTGGGGAAGAAAGGAAATAGGTTTTGGGGACTTATTCTGATAGAGGCCAGGTTGCTATGACTACAGGAAATCGTGTCAGTGACATATATATTGGTGCATTCAACTTAGCCAAAATAAGCTAAGAAAATCTATGGCATACTCATAATTACATAAATGTGTCTGCTGTCCTCCTTGTAAATTAGTGGCATTTAAACTAATATGCACTGGTATTGGCAATATTGTTCACATGAATCTGAACACACAGTAGTTGATTGCTTGTAATGAAATTATGCCACTTTCTATATATAATGCATTAATTATCTAAAGTTATTAGAGATACTTTATTTAAAATTTATTAGCTCTAGAAAGCCACCAGGGTAAAGGTCATTATTCCCATTTTATAGCTAAAGAAATTTCTACTTTAAAGTTTCTTGTACTTTGCCCAGTGGCTCCAACTGCATTCCTTATGCTTTAAGGTGTGGAAGACTAGGGAGCCAAGGCCTAGCTTCCTGGGGATGCACTACCCTCTCAGTTAAGAAAGTCTTATCTTCCCAGAACGGCTTACCTAAACTGTTCCTCTAGAATGCTACCCACAGTAGCATAGTCAGTTTGCCATTTTAGGTCATGCCATATTAATAATCTAGCTGTAAACAATCTGGTTCATCCTCTGGTGACCTGAGTTGATCACAGACATAGGACCATCTCAGCTATATAGCCAGTCAGTAACTCAAAAACAAGCCATAGGCCAGTTCTACCACTGTTGAAAGTATTCCTCTTATCTGAAGAGCAGAGGTCTACATTATACTTTTAATACTAAAACCAGGATGTGTATAGGAATTCAGTTTGTAGAGTGAAGACATGTATGGAATACAGTTCTTTCTGAGTTCATTTTCAGCTGGACAACATATTTGTGTAATAAGAGACAATCAATCAGAAGTCATGTTATTCATGCAGAATCTGTTTTACTTCTGTTTGGATTCACCCTTTTGTCTCATTTCACATATGGAAATACTTCCCAACCTGGCTCAGTCCCCTTCCCCACTCCTCCATAGAATTTGCTTTCTGTCTGGAAGTACAACAAGACACCCAGTTAGATCAAACCTAACACATCTCCGTCACAAAGTTACTGCAAGCTGCCACCGATGATTGTCACTTGAGGGGAGACCCTCCTCACCACACACAGCTCTGTGAGGAGTGCCTTTTTTTCTATCCTCATTATTTAACAGTGTGTGCCGATTACTCAAAGCGATATGGGCAGGCCCTGGTAAATATAGCGTTGCTGTAGTGTTAACTTTTTATAAGGTAATGCTCAGGTTGCCTGCAGTGTCTAAAATTACTCTGTGGCCAGGGCCCCCTGCTTTATCGCTTTCTATAGTTTTAAAGTAGTTTGAAGCTTGAATAACATAAAATAACATAATATAATGTTATTTATGTTATTTCCCACGTGAAGAACGCCTGTAAACCTTGCAGTATTGAAACTCAGTGAACAAGGCATCTTAGACAAGCTGAAAAACAAATGGTGGTACGATAAGGGGGAATGTGGAGCCAAGGACTCCGGGAGTAAGGTCAGTCGCTGAAGGTCTTTTTGTACTGATTAGCAATCACATTTTGAACCACTGTTTATTTTCTACCCTAAAACAGCTTTCCTTCCCAACACACACTCCCTGACACAGTGGGACCCTTTTATAACACCAGTGTTAAAGGAATAAGGCAAACGCCAACCTCATAGGCCTGCCATGTGACATCAACCATTGACTCTATAGAGCTATTGTTATGATTACAGGACTCAATCTGGCCCATTGCATTTTCAAATCTATAAAATAAGTAGCTGTGTTATAAGGGGGTTTTACTGTATTTCACATTTCCAAAGTTCAAAAAGAAAATATAACAACAACCAAAAAGAAAAAAGAAAGATCCAGTTGTGACAGTACTTTTTCTTAAACTTTTACAGTGTCAGAGACTTTGCCGTTGTAAATACCTTTGGTTATTATTGTATTATGTCAATCCCATCTGAAAAGGGTCAAAGAAGTAAATAACAAAGACTGGTCTCTGTAAGCAGAATGATTAGCCTCCTTCCAGCTGCTGTTGTATTGAGTTTAGCATCTACTTGGATCTTGAATCTCATTAAGTCTGTCACACTTCTCTTTTCCAAAGGTGTCATTTGAATCTCTGTTCATAATACTTTTTAAATTTAGTCGCATGCTCCTTAAGGGTATATATTGTCAGGATGACATCACATTGATAAGCATGAAACACTCTTCCCTGCCTCCTTTCTGCCCCCCTTTGCTCCCCTAAGAAAGATTTTTAGTTCTGATTTTTGCCTTTCCTTTTTTTGAACTAATATTGTGGTATCAGTTAATTCATCTCATGAAATGCCACTCATTTTCCCTGTGCAGTGAACCATTTTGCTACTGGTTTTCTACACCCCACATCAGGGAATTCTGTAAAACTTAAGTACATGGAACTTGAAACTGTTCTTGCTGCTACAACTTACATGGATTATGTCAAAGAACACTTTTCCCCCATCAAATACCAAGTATATATAAAAGTCTCATGGCAGAGGGAGGGCTACCAGAAATTGGTCCATTTCCTAATAGACTGTGGAACATGCTTAGAGATAGCCTCATCAGCTTTTTAAAGAAATGATCTACTGTTCCATAGGTGACAAATTCTTACCACTTGTCTAGTTGTTATTCATCCTAGAAGAATGACTATTTGCAAGGTTGTCATAGACATGAGGCATACACCTAACCTCTTCCCAACCATGTGATCCAAATCCAATTGGCCTTTTTATTAAGGTTAACAAGTACAGGACTGACTCTATGAAAACAAAATCAAGACAAGGCCATATTGTCTTCACATTTAATTATTTAAATGATGCCACGACTAGCTCAGCCTGACTAGCTCAATGTTCAGGACTAGGGCATTGAGTGTCAGCGATGGCTATCATCTGCTCACTGTGTTATCATTTGAATAAGATTCTCAATTCATTGACTTAACAATTTGGGTATTCCATTCAATTACACTCAGCAGCAAAATGGTTACATTCCTTCTAAAAAGACTACAAACTGCTTTTTTATTTTATGTTTTTCAAAGAAAGGCTCCTGGCCCTTGGTGTGTCCTACCTCAAGGTAGGGCTCAAGGCACCAACTTTTTTCTTTCCATGGTTCGGAAGTTCAGTTTTTGTTTTTTCATACAGGCAGATAGCTCAGTCAGATTTGCACAGTTTGGCCTGAAAGTCACTGACCAGCTTCCTCAATTTTTCCCCTATTTTGAATACAAAGCAGATAAGCATAGTATTTTTTAAAACTATTTGCTACATTCCCTAGAGTAAAAGCTAAAAATGAGCTGGATTTTTTTAAAATCACCAGCCTCCTGGAAAAGCTTTCTCATTTGTATAGAGCCAATTCAGGACCCAATGGGTCCTCCTGACAGTTTCCTTAAACTCTCAGGAAGTTGAAAGGGAACCAATTCTTTGTGCTGTGCCTTTGTGCCAGCAGCACAAAGATTTGCTGCCCTGAGGATGAACACTTAGCAACCAGTCCCCAAAGGGAGCAATTTCTCAACCACCAGAGGAAAGGGGAGAGTTAATCCTTCTTAAACTAACCTTTGTGGAGTAACTCTCCAGATAAGAATATCAGGAACGTCTAACAGCCTCACCTGGTATCTTAAAGACTAGTTGTTGGCAAGTTTGTCACAGGGAGAACAAGGGAGAAAGGGGCTGTTGCGGGGCAGAGAGGGGAAAGAGTGCTTCAAGTTTCCAAATGAAAAGAATGTTACATTTAGAGAGATTATGTCACAGCTCAACTCTGGCAAATGGTGTTTATTGTGTCTAGAAGACAAATATATTGTGCTTGTGTTTACACTTTTGATCCCATGGCCAAGCACTGTTTAATTTAGTTGTTGACACTATTTTGAAGTGCTAAAGGATTTAAGGAGTCAAATTAAAGAATATATTGGTGAGCATCACAAATGTCAACAGAAGCACAATTTATCATCTTGCTGGCCATTGTGAGGCATCAGTCAGTTGCCAGGGTTGAGTCATAACACTTCCATCAATATTTAGTTATTTTACAACTTAGAACTATCCTATACTGTTGTAATGTATCATAATGTACCATTGCCTTTGTTTTCCCCAAGAACTAATCGTATTGTTCATTTCTCTTAGGACAAGACCAGCGCTCTGAGCCTCAGCAATGTGGCAGGCGTTTTCTATATACTTGTCGGAGGTCTGGGGCTGGCCATGATGGTGGCTTTGATAGAATTCTGTTACAAATCACGGGCAGAGTCCAAACGTATGAAACTCACAAAGAACACCCAAAACTTTAAGCCTGCTCCTGCCACCAACACTCAAAATTATGCTACATACAGAGAAGGCTACAACGTGTATGGAACAGAGAGTGTTAAGATCTAGGGGTACGGTTAAGGTCTAGTAAACTAATCAGTCTTAAATTGCTGTGTGTTAATATTTTTTCTTTTTTTTTGTTTCTTAGTTTTGTTTGTTGTCTCAAGCATTGTCTATTCTTTGCAACCATTTGATTCCTTGAAAACAATGGTCGTGCTTTATTGTTAGGCAGTGGTGCTTTTCTCGTGGCATAGTTGTAATTATATTGTGGTCTGTGACCCAAAAGGAAAAAAATTCTCTAGAATGGCACAGTTCAGTAGAAATATTTGTGAACCATATATGTGGCCACAAGTGTAATTTTAAGTGCTCTAATAGCCACATTTGAAATTAATTTAATAATATATTTTATTTAGCCCAATATATCCAAGATATCCTTTCAACATGTTATAATTATAAAAATAAATGAGATATTTTACATTCTTTTCTTCATACTAAGTCTTAAAATCTGGGGTATATTTTGTATTCATCGCACATCTCAACTCGTACTAGCCACATATCAAGTATTGAATAGTCATATGTGGCTAGTAACTACCATATTGGACAGTGCAGCCCTAGAGAAAGCAACTGTTCTGGAACTGGTGTTAAAATAAGAAATGCAAATGGGGCACTGCCACCTTGAGAAATGCAATGATTCCTTGGAGGAGCAGTAGTTCTCTTAAGTGTAAGCCTGAGACAATTTCTTTAATCTTTGAGTTCTTTTGTTGTCCCTTTCTTGGAACTAATAATACTCAGGTAAGCCTGTCCCAAAGAACAATCTAGGATCCTTGCTGCTGGCTGCCCCAAATTCATACTTAGTTGAATCTGACTGATACCCCCTTGACTCTGGCAGCTATAGCCAAACCCACCACCACCATCACCAATAACTCAGATGTGTTCAAAGGCAAGCTTCAATTATGATAATGCATTAATTCTGGAAGTATATAAATGAATATAGTCTTGTTACCTTCAAGTGCATCTGTCATCACTAACACACCTCTCTGAAGTGGAACAGAACATTTAGCAGCTTCACAGGCCTTATTTTTGACCTCATGAGTTAATGTCAATGTGCTTGAATTTCTACAAATTCATTTTATTTCTTTTTTGATCACCTTATATTTTATGTTGTGAATCTAAATTAAGCTGGTTTTTAAATAATATTTAATCAAAATAAATAATTTGTCTTCACCATGGAAAGCATTATATTATTTCATACAGTTGCTGGTTGTTCTTTTCTGCTGCACACTGTAAACTTTTGCCACAATGTATTTAGTACACTGAACTAACCCACTAACAAACCGTCCCCATTGCATTGCTGAGCGTACAGTACATGGATTCATTTGCAATTAGCATTGTTTGCATAAAAGCATTAATGTGCTAGTGGGCTTAAAATACTTTATTCTTGATTAGGTTATATAGGCCCATTACAATTTTGGGCATATTATTTGCTTTTTCATAGGATGGCACATGATTTCAGCCTAGCTTAATTATCCCAAATTCTGAGATACTGGCATCCAAAGAAATAATACACCTAAAATCTACATAACATTTTTCCACGTGCTCAGCTCTATTATATTATTTGAGGTAATGGATCAGAAAGTATTTTCCCTTTTAAGTAACTCAGACCACATGGAGTGACTTGTTTAAAGCAACTCAATTAGATAGTGGCAGTTCTGAAACTAGAACCCAACCCTTCTTTCTCTCATAGCTGTATTCTTTATCAAACCATGCTGCCTCTAATCACCCATGGCCTGGTACTCTCTGGGAGCCTTTAAATCCCAATGGGATCCTATCAAACAGAGAGCAGATTCTAAGTTTATGTCCCACTTGTTTACAAAAAGTCTTGAGGGGCTGACTTCACCAAACCTCCATACGCCCCATTTATGCACTCTACATGAGGCTGTATATTCAATCATTCCTACTTTTCCCCAGAAAGAATCTTTCTGAAACGAAAAGGTATCAGGGCTCAGGGTCACAGAACCTCCAGATCCTCTTTACTACCAGACATTCCATCCAAGAATCTAGGTCCCTACTCCCCAACTACTATAGCCTCAGTGTCTTGTTAAAGCCTCAGAGCAGTGCTTCTCAAATGTCAATGTGCATGTGAGTCACCTGGGGATCTTATAAAAGTTACCCAGGAATCTGATTCAATAGGTCTGGGATAGCACCTGAGAGTCTACATTTCTCACAAGGTCCCAGGTCATGTTGATGCTGCTGGTCCAGGGAGCAGTAATATTCTAGAGAAAATTATCTTAGAGCATATAACTTAAGGAAAAAAGGGAAGTAATGAGGGAGGGAGGAAAAGAGAGACAGAAAAGGAATAGAGAGAGAACAAAAGGAAGAAAGGAGGAAATAGAAAGAAAGTAGGGAGGGAGGAAGGAAAGGGAAAGGGAAAGGGAAAGGGAAAGGAAAAGGAAAAGGAAAAGGAAAAGGAAAAGGAAAAGGAAAAGGGAAAGGGAAAGGGAAAGGGAAAGGGAAAGGAAAAGGGAAAGGGAAAGGGAAAGGGAAAGGGAAAGGGAAAGGGGAAGGGAAGGGAAGGGAAGGGAAGGGAAGGGAAGGGAAGGGAAGGGAAAGGAAAGGAAAGGAAAGGAAAGGAAAGGAAAGGAAAGGAAAGGAAAGGAAAGGAAAGGAAAGGAAAGGAAAGGAAAGGAAAGGAAAGGAAAGGGAAGGGAAGGGAAGGGAAGGAAAGGAAAGGAAAGGAAAGGAAAGGAAAGGAAAGGAAAGGAAAGGAAAGGAAAGGAAAGGAAAGGAAAGGAAAGGAAAGGAAAGGAAGAAAATAAACTGAGATGAGCAAACTTTTGGGCAGAATGTTGTCCTAAAGTAGAGGCCCAAAATATCAAACCTGAGAAAAGAGCTGCAGAAATGAACCTGATACAAGTTCTGGCTCTGGCTGCCATTTAGTCATCTTGGTTGATCCATTTTGTGAAGCAAAATTCAGGCTACTTACAGCAAAAATCACATTTTAATTGACATCGATGCCAATGTGGTTATAGCCCAGTTAGCTAGCACCTTGGCAACCTTCCCTCAGATGAAAAGCAAACCTGAGAAATGCCTCTGCAAACAAATCTGTCCTCCAAGTCTATGAGAGTCTCCAGAAAAGGAAAAAAGTGCCTCAGAGGATGCCGGAAAAGCCTTACATGTGCTAGCTAAGAGGCCCAAAGCAGGCTGGGCCTGAAATAGAAACCTCTCTGTTGTCCTCAGCCAGTTTGGTGATGTAATGTAAGAGAAATGTTGGTTAAATGAAGACTGAGCTCTTCATCCACTCACCTTTTATTCCCCCAGAAGTTCTGGGATATCTCCTAGTGACTTCTAATTTGTTGCCTAGTTATTAGGTTTCCAGTTCAATGAGTTGGCCTAGATCTGTCAGGGTCTACTCAGGGGCACAGAGACAAAGAGGCATGCTGAGGTTTAACTGTTATTGCTAATTATCAGAGACAGCCTTGGGAGTTTACGGTACCATTAATTCTTCAGGGAAAATGACTCAAGGGAAAATCACCTGCAAAAATATGATCCAGGTGAAATCTGGTTAATAAAAAGGCATCCTTGAAGGAGGAAAAGTCCTCTATGGGTAAGAGTTGAGTCAGGATTTTTAGACTCCTTGTGGGATGACATGCCTCAGCCCCAGATCCAGCACCCACTAAGGAGCAGATGGCCTCTTGACTAACTGCTGCCTCTCTGAGTTACTGAAATACCACTGGAACTGTGGTTCCCAATCATGCCTTGGCAGGTAAGCAACTGCCAAGTGTTTCAGATTCACTTCTAATTGTTTCAAGAAATCTTCCAATTTGTTCATTACTGTTCAGAACTACTTCTACCTTCTTTGGTTTCTTCAAAAATATTTTTGAAATCCTTCTCATTTTTAAGACTTTAAGATGCTGAAGTGAAAGAAAAGAGTATAATTTTTCCTCTAAGACAATCTTCCTAGAAAATATTGTTTGTTCATGCAGCCCATTTTCAAAGTCACCAATCTTCCTTTTGCAACCTTTGCATAGACATTCTTGCTGGGGAAATTTTCCTGCTTAAAGACTATCCTATATTTAAGTGGAAAACACATTCTGGATAACTAAAGTGGTGATGTTCTTTGTTCCCAGAGAACTTTTACCTCAGTGATAATGTCATCTATCCCCATTTAAAAGAAGGAAAGAGAGGTACTGAGAGATTAGGTGGCTTTCTCAAAGTTTATTAAGCTAGGTAATGACATGCCAAGGCCATTGAGAAGGGAGGAGGAGACTTTGATCTTTCTGCCCTAGATATAAAATTTCTCTAAGCTGCTGACACTGATATGACTCAGGAGTCTGGGCATCCCAAGGAAAAGGTTTATCCACTTTCATGTTAGTCTTCTTCTGCCCTCTTTGGGGTTTTTGGCCATCAAGTGCATCTTTGACAGTCTTCTTACTGACATTTTTATTCCAGGGCCAGTGGTAGAAAATGATTATGTCATTCTTTGGGGTTAAACTTCATTGTCGGCTCAGGAGAAGTGCCCCATTAGTGTAGAGGTAAAGGATGGAGAGGGAGGATGTGAACTTGAAGAGGAGACCATAAAATGACCTCAAGTTTTCAGAGCCAAGAACAAATGAATCCTGTGCACTAATTAATGCCTCCAAGAGGAGAGTTACATCAGCATCTAAATCAACCCACAGTATCATGGGTGCCCCCATGGGTGCCAAGGGTGCCAAGCCCCTTCATGTGTATCACTGTTCTGGCCTTTTCCTGGAATGTGCTTTCTCTTTAAAGTCTTCATGCTATGTTCAGTCTTTAATAACTAAGGTTATAGATATTAAGAAAAACAGTTACCTTTCTGGTAATGACCAACAAATTTCTCACAAGCAAATGGATTTCTTTTTTCTTTTGTAAAATTTTATTTTCTTTTAATTGTTGTTCAAGTACAGTTTTCTGTCTTTTACTCCCATACTATTTACCCTCTGTACCAGGTAAACAGTCCTTGGTCACAGGTTCTGTTATTAGAACACACTCCAAAGTGCAGTTGTCCTGATTGTCTACATTTAAATACTACTAAGGCTTTCCAGTATACTTACATCCTAAGTGACTAACATCTTGATTTAGACTTCATGCAATGCCTGTATATTCCTTAGTACAGTGCATAGCAGTGAAGGAACAGAATGTATTAACTTATTGCAAAGCACTTGCATTAGGTGAAAGAATTTAAACAGATTTGTTGCCTAAAGCCAGTCAAACTGGGTACAATCTCAAAGGTACCACTTTGAGAAAACAGCTGCAGTTCTTGTCCAAGATAGACTAAACCATAATAAACTTCTCAATTCCCAATAAAAAGGCCATTCAAATTTGAATTCCCCCCTTGCCTTTGCAGATCCCCCCCCCCACCAGAGGCATGTAACGAGAGGAATCACCGAAAACGTGGCTGCTTCAAGGATCCTGAGCCAGAATTCACTCTCCTTGGTGTCGGGCATGACACGAATATTGCTGATGGTGCAATGACCTTTCAATAGGAAAAACTGATTTTTTTTTTCCTTCAGTGCCTTATGGAACACTCTGAGACTCACGACAATGCAAACCATCATTGAAATCTTTTTGCTTTGCTTGAAAAAATTTAAAAAGAACCAACAAAAAATGGACATGCAAGATTCCAGTATGCGAATAAAATCTTATTTTAAAAAGTCAATTCAACAAAAGCCATTCTTTGATACCACTGCACAATATACAAACACCATGTTCTTTAATACACACACACAAATTTAAAATTCCAATTCAGCAAATAGGCCCATCTTAGCTAAAATAATTTCTCTTGAAAATAAAATCTTTGACTCCCTGTGTGTGGGAAAACAGACTGGCATTTCTTCTAGGATCTGCTGACCAGATGTTTTTGGTATTTCCTGTTGGTGATGATGTTCTTTCTGTACACCCTATTTCCTTTCAACGTTGCTGAAATGTGTATATCTTTAGACTGTAAATGCAACAATTAAGAAAATTCAAAAACTTTAAACAAAAAGGGACTAAACAGTGACTTCTCTGTGTTGTTGAAATGGTTCTGTGAAAATGCTTTGATAACTTCCCACTCAGTGAAGGGATGAACAGAGTTTTCGAAATTGACTTTTGTGTGTAGCGAGGGAAGGGGCATAATCAGGCATACCTCTCGGTGCTTTCCTAAAATGGATCTCCCTGGGGCTTTCCAAGAAGCCTGGAATTTCAACCCACAGATGTTTTTCTTGCTTTGGTGTGCATTTTAAGTCAATATAGCTGAGTATTTAGCATTGAGGTGAGGGAAATGCTGCCTATACTCCCAAATGTGTTTAGAATATCTTTCTCAGAAACAACACTGTGTTTAGCTCTGCTTTCTCTGCTAAGTATGCCTTTCAAGTGTACACCACTGAGACAGGACTGCGTTGCAAGGCAGGCCAGTGGGTTCAGACCACAGTTCTCAATCTGACTACTCTTGCTAGGTCTGTCTTACCAGCTGTTGCCTGTTACTGCTCGTGGCTCTCCGTCAGACTGCATGTGTCCTTTTCTAGTTTGCAAAGAATAAAATGCATTCCCAAACCCACTGCTAAACTGAGGACCTCAGCATCACTCCCAGGTCCTTGCTTAGAGCAGTCTCTCTACTGACTCTCAGATTGCTCCACTGCTCCACAGGCTATCAAGTAACTGTGTACCTGCCGCTGGCATCATCAGAATAGTCAGAGGAAATACTCTCTGCTCACTAATTAGCTCCTATATAACAACGTATGCTTTCTGTAGTTCAGTAGTTTGCTCTCATCAGTGACATGCATTGGGAAGTTTCCAGGCTGTAAAAACTAGGAGCTCGAATTTATTTCCTAAGTGTGACCTTTAGATGCTTAGTTGACTCGCTGCATATTTGCTCTTGTCTTCAGAAAAGAAAGTCTCATCCAATGAAATGTTTCCAGAAAAGTGTAATATAAACTTTCATTCCAAAAAGTGTGTTGTAAGTGAATAACTCACCTGTCAAATTTGAAATGGTATTGAACAACAACAAAAAAGAAAGCTGTTGTGTTTCTGTTTTGTTTTCATGAAACTGTGATTTTCAACTTCTGAATGCTATAATGTCCCAGTGCGGGAAGCTAATGCTGTGCAATTATGAAGTTGTGTAAAACAAACCAACCAACCTACACACAAATGTTTGCATAGGCACTGTATAAAGAGAAATGTACATTTATTGACTCAAATCAGTTTTTCAGAGAGGACACTTCACTGAGAATGAAGAGGCGGGTAAATTGGTTTGTTATTTTTTAAAAACTTGCATGTTTAAAAATTGATTGCTTCAAATTTCTGCTACTAACTTCAAGCTATGGGAGTTTGGCAGTAGTCACATGAGGTTTTTTTTTCCAATTCTTTTCTTTTGTTGTTAAAGCTGTACTTCAGTGAACAGAAAAATTGCCAAGCAAACTAATGGCCATAAAAGCGTAAATTGCATGTGTGGGCATAAATTACGGAGCCTCATTGCCATGAGGTATTGTACAAAGTTTTAATACATTTTGTAAATAAAATTGTAAAGAAATAATTCCCTTTCTGTGCTTTGTGTAAAATTTGTTTGGATGCAGATGCCAAGAAGTAATTGTTCACCAATTTACTTACCACCAGAAGCTTTGCCAATGCAACAATCACCTCACAGGTGATTTTCACAAAGCATTACACCTTTCCCCATCCCAACTGCAACTGCAGTCAGAGGTGGAACTGTACCAAGAAGGCCTTAGATTAGGTTTGTAAGAACCACATATGGTGAGACCAGTGTCTACAAACAACAAGAAGCAGGACTTCAGTTCATAAGCAAAGGAGAAAGTTTGACTTCAGGGCTTTCCATTCCCACTTTGTCTCCTCCCACCTTTGGCCCTAACCTTGGTCCCAATGCTCACATCTCCAAATCTGACTCCCCTGAAAGTGCCCAAATTCAGGACTGATAAACCTCAAAAACATTGACAATTCCTTTCCCATATCATCACAAAGCATATGTGCTAGTACTCTTAGTTAATTGACTCAGTTTTGTGCTGCTACCTTAATTACTGACAATAATGATGTTCCATTGGAAAAGTCTTTACTCCTGTCACCTAGAGTGAGGGCAAAATAATACACTTAGGACTACATTTATCTTAGATTGTTTCTGAGAAAGAAACAAAAGGCTAATGGTCTAGTCTGTATTTTATTTTATTTTATTTTATTTTTTATGTTATACATAGACTTTATCTTAACTAAAAGTTTGTATCATTTCACCAGCTTCTCACCATTTCAATCAAACTTCTGCCCCTAGCAACCACCCATTCTAGTTTGTTTTTATGAGTTTAACGCCTCTGTTTCTGAGTGCCAAAAATGGCTATTGAGAATAGTGCTACAATGAATATGGAAATGTAGATCTCTTTGATATAGTGATTTTTAAAAATATTTTTATTTTAATTGTTGTTGCAGTACAATTTTCTATCTTTTACTCCCATCCCAACCCACCCACCCAGCCCTCCCCTCCTCCCTCCCATTTCCACCGACCCCTAGTTTTTATCCATGTGTCCTTTATACTTGTTCCTGTAAACCCTTCCCCTTTTCCCCTGAAATTCCCCTGAAATTCCCTCTCCTCTCCCCACTGAACACTGTCAGACTGTTCTCTATTTCAGCGTCTTTGGTTATATTTTGCTTGTTTCTTTGTTTTGCTCTTTAGGTTCCTGTTAAAGGTGAGATAATATGGTATTTGTCTTTCACTGCCTGGCTTATTTTGCTTAGCATAATGCTTTCCAGTTGCATCCATGCTGTTTCAAAGGGTAGGAGCTCCTTTCTTTCTGCTGCATAGAATTCCACTGTGTAAATGTACCATATTTTTTGATCCTTTCATTTAGTGATGGGCAACTAGGTTGCTTCCAACACTTGGCTATTGTAAATTGTGCTGCTATGAACATTGGGGTGCATAGCTTCTTTTGGATTGGTGTTTCAGGGTTCTTAGAATATAATCCTAGCAGTGGAATTGCTGGGTCAAAAGACAGATCCATTTTTAGTTTTTTGAAAAATTCCATACTGTTTTCCATAGTGGTTGTACACGTCTGCAATCCCACCAACAGTGCACTAGGGTCCCCTTTTCTCCACAACCTCTCCAACACTTATTGTTTGTTGCTTTGTTTATGATGGCCATTCTGACTAGTGTGAAGTATCTCATTGTGGTCTTAATTTGCATCTCTCTGAAAACTAGCAATATTGAGTATCTTTTCATGTGTCTCTGGATCCTCTGTATGTCCTCCTCCTTGGAGAAGTGTCTGTTTAAGTCCTTTGCCCATTTTTTAATTGGGTTGCTTGTCTTCTTAGAGTGGAGTCATGTAAGTTCTTTATATATTTTGGAGATTAAACCCTTTTCGGAGGTATCATTGGCAAATATGTTTTCCCATACAGTTGATTCTCTTTTTATTTTAATACTGTTTTCTTTAGCTGTGCAGAAGCTTTTTATTTTGATGAGATCCCATTTGTTTATTCTTTCCTTTATGTCCCTTGCTCTGGGGGATGTATCAGTAAAAAAGTTTCTGCGTGAAATATCTGAGATTTTCCTGACTATGTTCTCCTCTAGGACTTTCATGGTGACATGGCTTATATTTAAGTCTTTTATCCACCTTGAATTTATTTTTGTGTATGATGTAAGTTGGTCCTCAAGTTTCATTTTTTTGCACGTAGCTATCCTGTTCTCCCAACACCATTTGTTGAAGAAACTGCTTTTACTCCATTTTATGTTGCTGCCCCCTTTGTCAAATATTAATTGGCCATAGAGACTTGGGTTTATTTCTGGGCTCTCTATTCTGTTCCATTGGTCCATATGTCTGTTCTTATGCCAGTACCAGGCTGTTTTGATTACAGTGGGCTTGTAATACAGTTTGATATCAGGTATTGTGATCCCTCCTACTTTGCTTTTCTTTCTCAAAATTGCAGCAGCTATTTGGGGTCGTTTAGGGTTGCATATACATTTTTGAAATGTTTGTTCTATGCCTGTGAAATATGCCATTGGTACTTTAATAGGTATTGCATTGAGTCTGTAAATTGCTTTGGGTAGTATGGGCATTTTAATAATGTTAATTCTTCAAATCCAAGAACATGGTATATGTTTCCATTTGTTTGTGCTTTCCTTAATTTCTTTCTCCAGTGTTGTATAGTTTTCTGTATATAGGTCTTTTACTTCCTTGGTTAGATTTATTCCTAGGTATTTTATCTTTCTTTTTGCTATATCAAATGGGATTTTTTTTTCTTGATTTCTGCTTCTGTTGTTTCATTGTTGGCTAGTCTGTATTTTAGAGCAGGGGTGACAAACTCATTTTCACCAGGGTGCCACATCAGCTTCAAGGTTGCCTTCAAAGGGCTGAATGTAATCTTAGGACTGTATAAATGTAACTACCCCTTAACAGTCAAGCTCTCTGCTGCTGCCAGATAAAAACAAGGTGCCAGGCCAGATAAAACAAGGTGGAGGGATGAATTCGGCCCTTGGGCCTTGTGTTTGCCACCTATGTTTTAGATACTAAACATGGTATATAATGTTATCCAATAAATAAAGTGAGTGTTTAAATATAAACAAGATTTATACTATGATCACCATAGAAAACAGGGGATAATCATAGGAGGAAGATAAAGGGGATAATTTGCTTCCAAGACAGAAAAGAAGAAGAATGAGGTTGAGATGATAAAGAGATAAAGGAAGAAAGATATCTGGAGATAGGGAGCAAGGGAACAAGGAACACAAGACCTTGGAGAGGAAGACAAATAAGTGTAAGGAAGGAAAACTCTTAGAAGATTCTGAAGTGTAAGCTAATATAACACACCAAGTTAATTTGGCTGGTGGCCTTCAGTGTATTACCACCATTTTCAATGTCCTCTGATACATCATTTAGCTAGTGAACCACTCGTACCTTAAAACTCTTCAACTGCTTTCCTTTCCTTTGATTAGCATAACCACAGCAGTCCATTCAGAAGAAAATTGATTCTCTAGGGAGCAGTTTCAAAGACTAGATTAGAGTGACAGTCCCCTTGGTGGCTGACAAAATCAGTTCAAGTGCAGCAAGTCCTCAATTAACATTATTTTGCTGAATGTTGTTTCATTATAACATTAATGAGATGCTGTAGGAACTTAACTCTTGTTTATATCAATTACCCTATGGTAAAATTGGTTTCATTATACATCATTTTGCTTAAAGGCACAGAACCAATCAACAGCAAATGAGGACTTACTATACCAAATTATGTCCCCAGGTCCTCCAAAATAATAAATTCCTACTTTAACAGGAAATCCAATTCCTTATCCCAAAGGACAAGCTAATCTCAGGTGCTGTGGTAGATGATTGTGAAGTACAATTTGGGTTTAGGTGGGATTTTTTTTTCTCCTTAGAGAAAGAGGGAAGCAAAGTCGGTAACTTTAGTTTTCTCAAATTGGACTACAGGTGGTGGCTGTTTATCTTGCTTACACATAGAATCAGACTTGCCAACCAGGTCTTCAAAAAGGTCTTGAAATTCAAATAGCACACTCCTCCTATGCACAAGATGAGAATGCCTCTTTGGTCTCTACATTTGTTTTGTTTGTTTGTTTGTTTGTTTGTTTGTTTGTTTGTTTGTTTGTTTTTCCTGGTTAAGACTCACATATGATCAGGCCCAATGTATTTAAGGAAGCCATAGTGGGATCATGGAAGAAACAGTGCTATAAATCACCTTCCTGATACTGGGTAAGGGAAAAGGGTTGGCTGTGACTTGGGGAGTTGAACATAAAGGAAGAGAACAAAAAAATAAGAAGAAAAAGCAAAACCATTATTCCTCAGAATCCAGACTAAGTGAAGTAGGAGATCCATGAATATACTGTCTCATTAGGGTCAGAAACCAGTTATACTACCAAAATCTATTATTAGTTGGAGAGTTTCAAAACCTGAGTCAGCTCTTCAGCTACTCTGGGCCATACTTCTCTTCTTATCCTCACCCTATTGAACTAGGCTTCCTGGATGCCAATTTATTATTAGATCACTGGGCAAATATGACACTCAGCAGCAATATGTCTACATTCAGTTGTGGGTGCACACAGAGCTTAGCATGCCATCAGGATTCTTCTGAATCTGGGGGTACTTGAAGGAATTACAGTACCACCTCTATCATTCTAGACTAAAGGAAAGGCAAGTTTTAGAAGAGAGTGGTGGGTGGCATTGAGAATTAATAAAACTTGCCTCTAGAACTGAAAGTAAAAGAATGTGATAATTGCTAGGAGACTTCCTATACATCTAATACTAAGAGTCATACACAAGCCAATTATATTTAGTGAGGACTCATGGCACTTGGACTTCCTCAAAAGGCTCCCTGGGAGGCCATTGTTGTAGGAGAGGATAAAGGGAGGTTGCTGGGTATGTCATTGCCCTAAACCAACTGCCACTTTCTTAGCATCTTCGACATTGAGGTTTCACAAATTCATCTGAGTTGGCAAGATTCCCAAGCTATTTCACAGTCATTGTCATTGTAACTGAGCATCACCTGGACAAGACTGTTGGGGAAGGACATACATTCTCTTTCTCTCCTCTCCAGGCTAAGGGGAAAGCACAGGTGATGAAACTTGGCTCCTGCCCTCAGGGGGCTTGCAGCCTGGCTGACAAAGTAGATTATGACTAAGAAAGAATCTGCATCCATTCTTGCCCAAAGCTCTGCTCACAGACAGAACTATAAGGAACCCAAAATACTCTACCTTTGCACCTTCACTTGAACTTGCCCTTCCCAATACAATCAAGCGGAGCCTAATTGAATTTCTCTTTGTGCCTCAAAAATTGTGAGCCTTTTCAACTGAGGAGTTACACCAGCCCCTGTCAGCCTCTAGAGGCTGTGAACCTCAGAAAGACCACTTTATTGCCAGCTTGCCTACCCTCTGAGCAGGAGGTATTTGCTTATTTATTAAGTCATGATGCATGAGCTGTAAAAGTACAAAAGAACCTGTAATGACAGCCTAAGAAATAATCCTCTCCCCATGTCAGCAGCTTTGGCAATA
This sequence comes from Phyllostomus hastatus, assembly GCF_019186645.2. NCBI lineage: Eukaryota > Metazoa > Chordata > Mammalia > Chiroptera > Phyllostomidae > Phyllostomus > Phyllostomus hastatus. The sequence goes on along the minus strand of NW_025333984.1, from coordinate 10,247,592 downwards.
TTGCCCTTGCAGTAGTTTCTTTGAGCTTCAATCCTGTAGCAAATGGATGATTTAAATTTTTTCTAATAAATATTCATTAAGCCTGAACAAGTCAATTAAAGCCCTGGCAGCAGCTCATAAGAAGCCTGAATGTAGGTGAGCAGGGGGAAACAATTTTACAAATATTTCCAAGAGCACTGAAGTCTTCTCCCACAAGAGTGTTAGCTTTCCTGAATGACTGGAAACCCTCTCTAAACCTGGAGAAGACATCTGAGTCCTACATTTTTCCTCATTTGCAGTATAGCTCCAAATCATTTTGTTACATCCCATCCCCTCTTCCTCAATTATTTTATGGCTCCTGCCCCACCACTCTATAGGAACTGCCCTTCCCAAAGTCATCAATAAACTGTAATCCGTACTTTATAGCAAGGAATAGCAAACGTTAGCTCACAGACTAAATCAGGCCCACCTGTTTTTGTTAATCAAGTTTTATTGGAGCACAGCCACTCCTATTCACTTTGATATTGTCTATGCCTGCTTTTGCTCTACAATTGCAGAGTTGAGTAGTTGCACGAGTATTGCCCAAAAAGTCTAAAATATTTTCTAACTTACTTTTTACAGAATAAGCTTGCTAACCCCTACTTTACCCTACTTGATAGTCATTATCCTATTTGACCTCTTTCCAGAATTTGGTGCTATTAACCTCTCCCATCTTAGAAATCTCTATTCCTTTGACTTCTGTGATAGCACTATCTTCTGCTTTTCCTCCTAGCCTGCTGCTGCTAATTTCTCTTCTTCCTGGTCTCCTCTTCTCTCTTAATATCAATGTTCTCCTGAGTTTCACCATATTTATTTCTCTCTTCTCACTCTGTACACTCTCCTAGGGTGCTATCCCAGGTTTTCCATTTCTACCTATATTATGATTTTTCTCAAGTCTCCATTTCCATCACAAAACTCTCCCCTAGGCTCCAAACCAATACAAATGCTCCTTAACTTATGATAACTCAGCTTAGAATTTTTCAATTTTTTGTTTATACAAAAGTGATATGCATTGACTAAAAACCTTGCTTTAAATTTAAAATTTTAATCTTTTCCAAGTATAGTGCTATGTGTTGCAATACTGTCTCATGTTGCTGGGCAGCAGCAGTGACATGATTTTACCCAATGCTAGGTAATACAAATATTCTGAGTATGTTTTTTAATGCAGTCTGGGTTAAACTATAATGTTCAGTAAATTAGGTGTATCGAATAAATTTTCAACTAACAATATTTTCAACTTACAATGGGTTAATCAGGACATAACCACATTGTAAGCCAAGAGGTATCTGTATACCCAAATGTCTATGGTACCTCCTCACTTGGGTTATCCCATAAACACATCAAACTCAACATTTCCAACACATAAACTATTGTCTTTGTTCTTACTCTCAGCCCACTGCTAAACCAGAGCTCCCACTGAGTCTCTGTCTTGATTTAAAATCCCATTAATAGAACATAAAATAAAATATAAGAATAAATCTAATAAACTTTAAAATTTGGGAATGTCATAATCTGAGAAAAATAGGCTTGCATTAAAAAGCAGAACCCACAATACAATGACAATGAAAAACAGATGGGTCAGTTTAACATCAACTTGTACAGCTATAACGTAGTGAAAATAGGCATGTGATTCTTCTTATCCTTTTCATCCCAGAATCATAAAATGGTTTGCACGAATATGGGAAAAAAACAACTAGTGTTATCACCAAAAAAGAAATATGCAGACTCCAAAAAAGCTAACCAAACACCCCCAAAACACATCCTGAAACATAATATAAGGGGATGTTTCAGATCACCCTGAGGAAGATATTAGTTGGAACCTGGATGCAATCAAAGGAAGAACAGGGAAAAGAATGGGATGGGTACATTTGGTTTATATAAATCCAAGCATGTACATTTGTATAAGTGTACAGAATACTCTAAATAACTAATTTTTTGGATTTACTGTATTTCACCATGTGTAATGCACACTTTTTGCCCAAATTTTTAGGGGAAAAATAAGGATGCACATTACACATATGTAGTGCTAATTCCATATCTACATAAATGTTTTTAATTCTTTTATTTATGTTTATGTGTTAAAAGTGTAACTCTAGAAAGCAATAATGATATCTGTGTGCATAAAGACCCTGGAACATGATAATCAGTTTTGCTTTAAATATAAATAAATAAATAATTGAATTTTAAAATTAAAATGAAGGATTTTTTCCTGAAAGTTTGGGCCAAAAACATGGGTATGCATTATACACAGAAAAATATGGTATTTCCTTCTCTTTGCCATCACCACAGAAAGTTGGGCCAAAGAGAAGAAAGTGGGGTGGGGTCAATCACCACCATAAACATGCTCACCCAGTCTAGAAACCTGGTAATCAACCTTGTCTGCTCCCTCCCTCATTCTTACTCTCATTTAAGTCCTGGTGATTCTGTTCATTTGATCTCTCTGAAATCCATCTACCTCTATGAATCTCTATCTTAGTTTGAGATTGTCACACTTTTTATATGGCTAAAGCAATATCCTCTTAATTGTCCCTCTTGTTTCCAGTTTTTGTCCCTCCAATTCAACCTTCACATTGAAGCCACAGTGATTTTCCTGATCTCATCACTCATCATCAGTGGGGTCCCTATTTCCCTTCAGCACAAGAGTAAATCCTCTTTGTTTTTTCATTAAAAAAAAAACTCTTAATTATCTTCCTCCTACCCATGTCTTCAGACTTATTGTCTACCACCCCTTTACCTCTATCCTCTACTCCATCACAAATATCCACTAAGACCCTGTCATATTTAACTACTTAAAATTGCTGGTTTTGCCATGTCTTTTCATGCTTCCGTATTTTTCCATATACTTCTTTATCTGCCTGGAATTCCCTTTCCCTTACTTTTATACCTGAATAACTTATAATCTGTCTTTGAGATTAAATTGGCATCATTTCCTCTATGAAACCCTGATTATCCTCTCCCCACAGGACTGGGCTAGAGACTCTTCCTCCATGTTAAGCACCACTGCAGTAGTGCTTACCTCTTTCATAGCACTGTAATGACGTATCATCTTCCTCAGTAGCTCATGGGGTAAGACCATGGACAGAGTCTCTCTTAGTCATTTACATAACTGAAATAGAGTTGTAAATACTTGATGAACAAATGAATGAATAAAAACATGAATGAAATGTGGGAGTGGAAAAAACAGAGGTATAACTTAGGCAGTAATGTTGAGAACGGAGGAGTACCACCCAATACTGTACAAAATGAAAATGAAAAAAGTCATAAACTTTCTGTCTAAAGAGGTCCACTTTCCACATTATCAATCCATCAGCAAAGGCAGTTTCCCACAACCTGCCATTCAATGTTGTTCTTCTCCCAAAGGAAACCCTACCTCATCCCCATCATCCATGCAACCAAGCCCTAAGATTCCTTTAAATGTGGAGTATTTCCTGAACTAGTCACCATCACAACCCCTATGGATGTCCTCACTAGCCAATGTCCCAAACTACTGCACTTTATCAAGGTCATTCACTCATACGACACTCAGATGTGCAAATCTAATCCTCTTTGTAAGACTCAGCCACTGGATAGTGGGTGGGCAATATAAATTTTAGTCCAAAAAGACACATTCAGCCCATATACAGTGGTCTTAGGCTCAGTCCATGTGACAGACAAAGTTATACACTTCTGATATCCCATATCCTCTTTAAGAAAGGATTTACTACACAGCCTCCAGCTGTTACCACATTCAGAATCAGACTCAGCTTTTGCAATGAGGTCACACTCTTGTTGGGACAGCCTGTGGTCAACTACTGAGCGAAGTGATTATAATCAAAGTCACACCCTTTCTGGGTAACCCCCAGCTAATGACCAAGTAAAGGAGTGATACAAGAGCCTGGCTATTTTTGCCCAGCATAGGACCTCTCTAATGAGCAGCTCCTGCTTTAGAGAGTCCTCTCAGCCTGGCAAAGACTTTTTCATGTGGACATCCCAGTCACATGGCTCAATCCAACTTCTTCCTCCCTATTTCTTCACAGGTATTATTCCCTAAATAACCTTTTACACTTCTAACTCCTTCTTAGTACCTGTTTCTCTGAGAGTTCAACCTGTGACATTTGGTACCAGAAAAGGTCCAAGAAAGTAGGTCATAAATGGAGTTTGGGGACTGGATTTCTCACCACTAGGCTGATAATGAGAGCCCTATTCTTGGTGAAAAGTTGTATACATACAGCCCCTGGCACAAGGCAACCCACTTGTTAAAGCTTTTACCTGTGCTAAGCTTTAGAAGAAAGTGCCAGTGGAGAGGATGCACTAGCTGGTGGAATGATTCAAGCATTTGTACTGTATGGGAGAATTATAAATAAAATGGAATTAGATGCTTGTTATCAAGTTACATTCATGCCCTTAAAGTAGATCATGAAAAGCTGAGGGCAAATAACAATTAAAAACTAAGTGTGAAGTCCCAACAGTTTATCTTACAAAGAAGCTCTCATTTCATGCAATAAACATTTAAAAAAGTGAAGATTAAATCCAGGATTTGATCCTTAGAGTAACTGAACTTCAAGGAGATTTGAATGCTCAGTTGTGGCAGATATATTATGTCAAATCAGTATCCTACTTGGGAAAACACATGGGGTGGGGACATATATATAAGTGGATGCTCCTGAAGATATTCACTCCCCAGTCTTTTCTAAAACTTCTCAGTCTGTAGAAGTTGCCCAGTCCTCCAAAATAAGAGTTAGTACTTCTTCAGTATAAGAAGAGAATACAGAAGTCTTCCCACAACAAAGCAATAGGCCTATAATAAGCAGCATGACCCTACCAAGAACAAGCTGGACCTGATAGAAGAGGAAAGGAACTATACCCTGAAGGAACTAGGAGATCAGGTCAGCATATGCTGGCAGGAGTCAAAGGAGTACCCATGACACTAGATTCTGAAGGTGTTTGATCAAGAGATGCTTTATCTTAAAACTTAACATGGAAAATTTGTTGGTTTCTAGGCACTTTCCTTTGGTATGGGATTTAACACCCTAGTTGGTACCCCAGAGGTTGGTATAAACTCACTGTTAAGATGTCTTTTATAAGCCTAGAAAAAAACAATGGCCCACGAGTGATGTTGAAATCCCTGAAATGCTGCAGCAGATAGTAGAAGAAGGAATTAAAAGGCTGAGGGACATGAGCATGCTGGAGTGGATATATTATACAAGGTCTGTCCAGAAAAAGTCCAGCCATTCTTAGTATAACAAGAATGGTTTGTGTGACATTGATGTAACCTGGCAGCCAAGGAGAGTGGACTGGAATGTGCATGTGTGATGACTTTACTATAATAGTCAGTGGGGGTGGTAGACACCATTGAGTGAGCACATGTACTATGTGGCTGTTGTATTCAAAATGACTGAGTGAGTAGAGCAATGGATCTGCATCAAACTTTGCATTATGCTTGAACATTTCTCCACAGAAACTATTTGGATGATTCAGAAGGCTTTTGGGGATGATACAATCAGTCAGTGAAAAGAAAAGTGTGGCAAAAATGCTTCAAAGGTAGATGAGAATCTATTGAAAGTGATCCACATTCTGGAAGGCCTGCAATAAGCAGAACATCTGAGAATGGTAAATGTGTATAGCCTGCAACCAACGAAGATCAGTGATTGACATTGTGAGAACTAGAAACCAATCTGGGGATTCCAAAAATTACTGTGTCCAAGGTTTTGATGCAGGATCTTGGCATGAAATGTGTCACGGCAAAATTTATTCCACAGCTTCTGCTACCACAGCAGGAGGACCATTGCTAATAACTTGATTCAAAGCACTACCAATGGCCCTGGCTGGTCCATTGTTTTGTGGCTCAGTGGACTGAGCACCAGCCTGAAAACCAAAGGGTTGCTGGTTCGATTCCCAGTCAGGGCACATGCCTGGGTTGCAGGCCAGGTCCCCAGTAGAAGTCATGTGAGAGGCAACCATACATTGATGTTTCTCTCCCTCTCTTCCCCTCTCTAAAAATAAATAAAATCTTTTTTAAAAAGTACTACCAATGAACCAGATTTACTCAAGAAAGTCATAACTGGAGATGAGTCATGGGTATATGGCTATGACACAGAAACAAAGGCCCATTCATCCCAGTGAAGTTGCCGGGTTCTCCATACCTGAAGAAGACATGGCAAAGTTGCAGCAAGATCAAGACCATGTTAACTGTGCTTTTTTTTTAATTGGGAAGGTGTTATTCATGAGCACACCCCTCCAGGCCAAACAATTAATAAGGAATACTACCTTAATGTTCTTCATTGGTTGAGAGATGCAATATGATGAAAATAGCTGCAGCTATGGGCAACTGGCAACTGGCAGCTTCATCACGACAATGCACCCACTTATCCATCATGTCTTGTGCAGACTTTTTTGGCAGAACATCACATTACCCAAGTGATTCAGCCCCTCTACAACTCAGATTTGGCACCCTGTGACTTCTGGCTTTTCCAGAAACTAAAATCACCTTTGAAAGGGAAGATATTTCAGAACATCAGTGACATTCGGGAAAATACAATGGGGCAGCTGATGGACATTCCAACAAAGGATGTTGCAGAGTCTTTTGAGCAGTGCAAGAGTTGCTGGGAGAACTGTGTGAGGTCCCAAGGTGCCTGCTTTGAAGGGGACTGAAGTGTCATTGTCCTATCTACAATGTTTTTTGTACCTTGTATCTCCTTCAATAAATGTCTCTTTTTCATATTACATGGCTGGATACTTTCTGGACAGACCTTGTATGAAAGCAAAACACTCTCCCTAGAGTGTGTGTTCCACGTAAGGACTCACCATTCATCTATTAATGGGCACTTAGGTTGTTTCTCTATCTTGACTATTATAAATAACCATGCTATGAACATAGGGATTACACCAATCTGAATTTCCACCAACTATGCACTAGGGTTCCCTTTTCTCCACATCCTTGCTAATACATGCTTGTTGACTTATCAATGATAGCCATTCTAACAGGTGTGAGGTGGTATCTTATGATTTTGATTTGCATTTCTCTGATGATTACTGATGTTGAATACCTTTTCATGTATCTATTGGCCATCTGTATGTCTTCCTTGGAGAAGCATCTATTCAGGTCTTCTGCCCACTTTTTTATTCAGTTTTTTTGTTTTTCTGGTGTTAAGATATCAGAATTCTTTATAAATTTTGGATATTAACTTATTACCAGATGTCTCATTGGCAAGTATCTACTTCCATTCAGTAGATTGTCTTTTTGTTTTGCTGTGGTTTCCTTTGCTGTGAAAAACCATTTTAGTTTGCTGTAGTCCTCAAGGCTATGTTAATTTTCACACCTGCTGTCATAATGGAGTCCAAAGAGATATAAACCATTTGGACATCTCTCAAGACATAATCTCATTCATCTCTTATACCAATTGACATCATCATGCTGGTCCAGCAGAATGATCATGAGGTGACTAGCATAATGATGACCTTAGTAAGATACATGCTCCAGGGTATGAGAGATAAACCCTTTAAAGATTCATGGACCTAACGCTTCCCTATAGTTATTAGGAGGTATAATATCAGGAGCATGCAGGAATATTCTCCCTCAAGTTAAAGACAAATTGCTAAATCTTGTAAACCCTACTACAAAGAAGTAAATACAAGCCCTGTCTGGTGTGGCTCAGTGGATTGAGTGCCAGCCTGCAAACCAAAGTGTCATCAGTTCAATTCCCAGTCAGGGCACATGCCTGGCTTGTGGGCAAGGTCAGATCCCCAGTAGCGGGTGCATGAGCGGCAACCACACATTGATGTTTCTCTCCCTCTCTCCCTTCCTTCCCCTTTGTCTAAAATAAAGAAATAAATAAAATCTTTTTTAAAAAGAAGTAAATACAATGCCTAATAGGTCTCTTTGGGTTCTGGAGGCAATATATTCCACACTTGGTAATACTGCACTGTCTCATGTAGTAGGTGAAACAGAAGGCTATCAGCTTTGAATGGTGTCCAGAGCAGGAAAGGGCTCTACAGCAGGTCCAAGCCATGATTCAGGCAGCCCTGCTTCTTGGGCCATACTACCTGGAAGACCATGTGGTGTTGAAGGTTTCAATTTTGAAAGAAATGTAATGTTGAATTTATGGGAAAGATGTGGGAGGATCATGATGCAGGCCTCCAGAGTTCTAGAGCAAGGTAATGAAAGCCTTTTGAAAAATAGCTCCCGGCAAGCTATTAGGCCATGATAGAGATAATAATGCTTGATTATGGAACAGTGACCATCTAGAAATGCCTGTCATGTGCTAGGTTGTGTCAAATCAACCAAGTCTTAACATCAAGTAGGCCAAGCAGTAATTCATGGTAATATGGAAATGGCACCTCCAGGTGCCAAGTTCAGCACAAGCTGAACCAGCAGACACAAGCAAGCTGCATGAGAATGTAGCCCAGACACTCGCATCACCCTCTATAGCTACACCAGCACCCCTCCCTCCTTTCACACTGATGACAATACTGGTAGGGTCCTATATAACCAGCTGAAGGTGAAAAAGTATCCTGAATTTGTTTTACAGATGGGTTAGCTTGATATATCTGTACAAGTCAAAAATAGAAAGTGGCTGCAATACAGCCTCTATCAGGGTTAACCTTGAAAAACAGTGGAGAGGGAAAAATACCCAGTGGACAGAACTAAAGGATGTGTACTCGGCCAGTTACTTTGTATGGAAGAAGACACAGTCTAAGATTAGAATACAGACTGATAGGCAGTGGTGAATGGCTGCATCAGGGCCCTGGAAGGAGAAAAATTGGAAGATCAGAGAAAACAGATTCTGGCCTAGAGGCATGTGGATTGATGTATGGGAGTGGGTATGAATTGTGAAGATTTTTGTATCAAATGTTAATGTCCATCAGAGAGGATCTACCATGGAAGAGATACTATATATCAAATAGACTAAATATTTTGGCCAGTTGATATTTAACCAGCCCTCATCATCTACCCTAACACTGACAAAATGGGTTCATTAGAGGAGAAGCATGATGGTAAAGACTGGGATTATGCATGGGTCCAAAAGTATGGACTCCACTCACATATGGTGGTTTGTATACTGCTTCTTCTAAATCTGTACATTGCCAATAAAAATAACCAGTGCAGAGGCCCTGGTATGGCACCATTCCCCAAGGAGACCAATCAGCCACTTGGTTGCAGGTTCAATACAATGGGCTGTATCTATCCTGGAAGGACCAGCAGTTCATTATCACATGGGTAGATATATATTTTGGGTATGGATTTCATAACTTCATCCAGAACCACTATTTGGGGGCTTATGGAATGCTTGATCAACAAGTATAGAATTTTACACAGCATGGCATTCAACAAGGGGAACTACTTCATATCAAAGGAGGTATGGGGGTGGACCCATGACCATGGAATCCATTGGTCATACCACACCATACTTAAGTAGCTGGCCTCACAAAAAATTAAAATACAGGAATGAAGGGTTGTCTGGGAAGCAGACACTAAGATATATTAGGAAGTGACATTTGTGAAGGCATAGAGAGGAAGCAGGACCTGCGAGAGCCATCAGACTTGACGCAGACATGAGAAAGTTTCTGCCAGTCCAATGGAATAATTCTGGAGCGAAGATTCCCATTGGACAAGTCCCACATTGGACAGAAATGGCTAAGTATTGTAACACTGTCTTATTCAGGCATTGTCCAGAGGCCACTCCAAGAAGAGCATGACCTTGATTCAAAAGCTGAGGCCATTTCCAGTCAAGATGGAGGTGTAGGCAGACACGGCTCACCTCTTTACATAACCACATCAAAATTACAACTAAAATATAGAACAACCATCACTCAGAATCATCAGAAATTGGGTTAAATGAAAGTCTGCCAACTACAGAATTAAAGAAACCACATCCATCCAGACTAGTAGGAGGGCTGCAGACACAGAATGGGCTGATCCTACATCCACATGTGATAGATAAAAATTAAGGAGGTATATCTCAGGAGCAAGGAGTCCCAGCCCCTTACCAGGCTCCCACAGCCCAGGTTTCCAGTGCTAGAAAGATATGTCCCCATAAATTTTGGCTGCAAAAACCAGCAGGGATGGAGTCAGTGGAAGAAACTGCTGGAATCTCAAGCAGTTTCTCTTAAAGAACCCACACATGGACTCACCTACTCAGACTCACTCCCTCTGAGCTACAGCACCATGATAGCACCTTGAAAGTCACCAGTGGTACACAGGGAGAAACTGAAGTATCTTCATCAAGGAGAGCAGAGGTCATTCTCCCTTTTCTAAACTCTGCTACCACAGAGCAGGCAAGCTGGTGCCATATCTGAGACTCCATCAACCTAGCTAATGCTGTTTGACCCACATTGAAGTACCCAGAGACTCTTCCGCACCCAACTTACAGCCCCACCCAAGATGCTTTTCCATATGAATGACCTGTCTTCACTCATGCCTCACAACTTCTTAAATCCTCTCAAACAAGCAATATCTGGCTGCAGTGAGCCCCAGGCCCAGAATGAGCAGTAGCCAGCCTAGCTTCATAGCTTAGTTTCACCTGGAAATCTCCAAGCCCAGCACAAGTAGCAGCCATCTCAGATAGCTTTATAGCTCAGGCCGAATGACCTCAGGCAAAACACAGGTGGGGGTTGATCTAGGCCTGTACTACCTGGGAAAACCGAGGGCCAGTGCACCCAGTGGACAGATACAGACTATGTTGGAGCACTACCACCCTGTCCTTGCATGGCTGATCTTACAGAGGGTGGCGGTTGGTGGTCAGTAGTCACAGCCAATCCTTGCAGCTGACTGGCCTCAGTAAATCCCTCCCATAAATCTGCCAACAGCAACCAAGCCTCAACTACAAGAGCGGGATGTACTCAGCCCAAACAAAGGGTGCACCTCAAGTGCCCAGTTTGGGTGATAGGGGAGGCTGTGCCACTGGACCCTACAGGGCACCTACTTCTACATTAGGCCACATTTCCAACACAGTCAAAGCAGTTCTAATACACAGAAACAAATACAGGAGCCTGCAAAAATGAGGAGACAAAGAAGCATGGTCCAAATGAAAGAACAGATCAAAACTCCAGAAAAAAAAAGCTAATTAAAATGGAGATAAGCACTCTATCAGATGCAAAGTTCAAAACGCTGATCATAAGGATGCTCAAGGAACTTAGTAAGGGCCTCAGATGCATAAAAAAGATACAGCCAGAAATGAAGGATACACTAATTGAAACAGAGAGCCATTTACAGGGAAACAACAGTAGAGTGGATGAAGCTGAGAATCAAATCAATGATTTGAAACATAAGGAAGAAAAAAACATGCAATCGGAAAAACAAGAAGAAAAAAGAATCCAAAAAAATGAAGATAGTATAAGCAGCCTCTGGAACAACTTCAAGAGGTCCAACGTTCACATCATAGGGGTGCCAGAAGGACAAGAGAAAGACCAAGAAATTGGACATCTATTTGAAAAAAATAATGAAAGAAAACTTCCCTAATTTGGTAAAAGGAAATAGACATGCAAGCCCAGAGAGCACAGAGAGTACCAGACAAGGTGGATGCAAAGAGGCCCACTCCAAGACATATCACCATTAAAATGTCAAAGGTTAAAGATAAAGAGAGAATCTTAAAAGCAGCAATTGAGAAAAGAATTTAGTTAACCATAGAGGAGTTCCCATAAGACTATCAGCTTATAGCTGGAAAGAAACTTTGCAGGCTAGAAGAGATTGGCAAAAAAAATATTCAAAGTCATGAAAAGCAGGGATCTAGAGTCAAGTTTGTTCTATCTAGCAAAGCTATCATTTAAAATAGAAGGTCAGATAAAGAGCTTCCCAGACAAGAAAAACTAAAGGAGTTCACCATCACCAAACCTTTATTATATAAAATGATAAAAGGACTTATTTAAGAAAAAGATCAAAACTATGAACAACAAAATGGCAAAAAATACATATCTATCAACAATTGAATCTAAAAAACAAATGAAGCAAACAAGAAGAACAGAGACAGAATCACGGATATGGAGAGCATTTTCATGGTTGCCAGATAGAAGGGAGTGTGGGGCAGAATGGGTGAAAAGGTGAGGAGATTAAGAAGTATAAATAGGTAGTTACAGAATAACCACAGGGATGTAAAGTACAGTATAGGAAATGGAGTAGCCAAAGAACTTATACACATGACCCATGGACATGAACAATGGTGGAGGTGTTGCCTGAGGTAGTGGGGGTGCTGGGTGGAGTGGGGCAAACGGGGAAAAGTCCATATAACTGTAATAGCATAATCAATAAAATACAATTAATAATTAAAATAAAAAGGTAAAAAAATACAAGACAAAAGATGAGGCTGACACTGAATATGCTGACAGCTGGTAGATGTCAAATATTTACTCTCCTTGCAGCTGGGCAGTAAATCCTTTCTTGAAGTGAGATCTGAGTGATGAGAGATCTGAGTGACACATCTATAGGTCTGCTATAGTCCATTCCTGAATTGCCAGATCTACTTCTCCATACATGTTCAGGGAGAAACTCATCCATGGCCCTTGTGGGCCTTAGAAGAGGGAGATTAGTGGCATAAACTACAGCCTCCCAACCCCCACTTTAATTGATCTTGGGCTACAGCTGGATCTTATTGCCTCCCACTTCCACTATCCATTCTAAACTCCCCTCACCTTCAACTATCACCTTGGCAGATTTTGGTGGTTTATCTGGTAGTGACCCAAACCCTCATTCCTGAAAGATCACAGCCCTGGTAAACCATACCCTTTCAAAGTGGGATTGTTGCATATGCTCATGCACAGTTACAATGAGCTAAGAGGAGTATCAGCGGGGCACCCAGATGGGTCATCTGAGTTCCATGTATATTACTCTATTCTTGTTGTGGAACATTGTGCCTATCTCCTCCTGCTGATTAGGGTCAAGCATGCCTGACAGGATGGTAAGTCCTCTTCCTGGCTGCTGGTAATTGCAAACAATAATCCCAAAGAGTCCAGATGTCATTTGTAGCTTATAGGTCAATGAGATCCCTATTTCAACTGGTGAGAGTATAGCCCCCTTTACACTGTAAGCAGAGGTGTCCAACCTTTTGGCGTCTCTGGGTCACACTGGAAGAATTGTCTTGGCCACACATTAAATACACAAACACTAACAAAAACTGATGAGCAAAACAAAGGCTTTAAGTAAACTTACAGTTTTGTATAGGGCCACATTCATAGCCATCCTGGGCTGCATGTGGCCCATGGTCCACAGATTGGACAACCCTGAAGTTTAGAGATACAGAGACTGGAAACAAAAATTCCTCCAGTGGGCAACTGAAAGTGATGATTAGTGGAGCCATTCCCGCTCATTTCCTGAACTCTCTACTTTTCCTATAGGAGACACAGCACCATATGGAGGTCTCTGATTTCACCCATTCTTTCTGAGTGTTGCCTCTGAGAGAGTGCCTTTAGGAGAAAGACTTGACAATATGATAAATCAATCATGCCTTGATGTGAGAAACATATTTACACATTTAATCATCACAAGCCTATGATGTAGGTATTCATTATCTCCATTTTACAAATGAGGAAACAGAAGCACAGACAGGTTAACAAATTTTCTAAACACAACTTCTAAGTGGTAAATATTTTAATTAGGCCATCCTGTAGAGGCAATACTAAGAACATGAATGTATCATAGTAAAATTTTAAGCCTTTGGATTGGCTAATTGCTGGAGGCAACACAGTCAACAGCATCCTACCCAACCTTTTTTTAACATTTCAAAAGGAATTGCCATTCCAGGATCTTCCAGTGTCTTGACTGGAAGATCTAGGCTTTACAAATACCCTGGTAAAATGCACAGCTCCTCTGAAATGGTTTGGTCAATGAGTGCCATGCCATGGGCATTCCCTTGCTCATTACACATGGCCTATACTTGACCTTCATTAGGGATCTGATTATTTCACTGTGGAAAATAAAGCCTGAAAACCATCTGAGAGAAACAGTTTGGAAGTTTTAACATGACTTTCCCCTCTTCTATCTCATCTGGTGGGATTTACTTACAAGCATAAATATGAAAAACACATATCACATATAATGATTTACAGTTACTAAAACTAAATAAGAGAAAATCTTTGGCATTCACATTAACTTCCTTATTTGTAAAAGATGTCCCATTCTACTGATTGAAATATAAATAAGTTTAGAATGATGATTGTAATATTTTGTTAAACTAATGGATTCTATCTCATAAGTCATTTTTATGAATAAAATTTAAAATAGCCTATAATTCCAAACAGAATACATTTGCAATTCATTCTGGGAAAACAGATTACTACATGTAATGTCAAGTCAGGACTTCCTGGTGTTATTTACCTGATCCTAACTTCCTAGCTAATATCACTGTGTGAGTAATGAATAATACACTGTATGAAATGTACACCATGCAAAAACACATCATGTATGGTACAGTTATTTCTATGTATATCACCTAATAAGATCATTTGTATTTCTTCCCTGTCTCCTACTCCCTTTCTACCATTTTTTTTATCTAACATATACTAGAAGAAAAATTTAAAGAGGAGGGTGGAGGATGTTCAAGGTGAGGAAGTTCTTCTGATTATTTATTTATTACTGAGATATAAATGAACATACAACTAATTACTACCCAGATCAACATATGAAAAGTTTTCAGGACTTTCAGCCAACATGCATGCATGGGTAGACACACTGTGCCTCCTCAGACAACCAAAAGAAGGACAACAACAAATTTAAAAACAAAAAACAACCAGAAATGACAGAAAATTGAAATGTATGGAAGTCTGACAACCAAGGAGTTAAAGAAGAAACATTCATCCAGACTGGTAGGAGGGGCAGAGACGGGTTGCGAGTGGAGAGGACTCACAGCAAGGCAACAGCTGGAAGACCAGGGTGGGAAAGGCAGTGGCTTGCAGACTGGACAGTCCCACATTCGCATGCAGATAAACTGGGAGGAACAACTGGGGAGCAAGACAGACTACACAACCCAGGGTTCCAGCACTAGAAAATAAAGCCTCAAAACCTCTGATTGAAAACACCTGTGGGGGTTGAGGCAGCAGTGGGAGAAACTCCCAGCCTCACAGGAGAGTTCCTGGGAGAGGTCCACAGGGTCCTCCTAGAATGTACACAAACCCACCCTCCTGGGAATCACCACCCGTAGGGCCCAATTTGATTGTGGGTAGCGGGATAAGTGACTGAAATCCGACAGAGAGCAGAGCAAGCATCACTGTTCCCTCTTGGACCCCTCCCCCATATATAGCATCACAGCACACCCACGTGGGTTGCCCTGCCCTGGTGAACACCTAAGGCTCACCCCTTACTATGTAACTGGTGCGCCAAGACAAAAAAGATATGGCCCAAATGAAAGAACAGATCAAGGCTCCAGAAAAAAATACAACTAAGCAATGAAGAGATAGCCAATCTATCACACAGTTCAAAACACTGGTTATTAGGATGCTCCAGGAACTCACTGGGTACTTCAACAGCATAAAAAAAAGACCCTGGCAGCAATGAAGATCACATTATGTGAAATAAAGAAAAATCTACAGGGAACCAACAGTGACAGGAAGGAAACCAGGACTCACATCAATGGTTTGGACCAGAAGGAAGAAAGAAACATTCAGCCAGAACAGAATGAAGAAACAAGAATTCAAAAAAAAAAAATGAGAAGCTTAGGAACCTCCGGGACAACTTGAAACATTCCAACATCTGAATCATAGAGCCAGAAGGAGAAGAGGAAGACCAAGAAATTGAAAACATATTTGAAAAAATAATGAAGGAGAAATTCCCCAATCTGGCAAAGGAAATAGACTTTCGGGAAGTCTAGGAAGCTCAGAGAGTCCCAAAGAAGTTGGACCCAAGGAGGAACACAGCAAGGCACATCATAATTACATTAGACAAGATCAAAGATAGGAGAGCATCTTAAAAGCAGCAAGAGAAAAGGACAGAGTTACGTATAAAGGAGTTCCGATAAGACAATCAGCTGATTTCTCGAAAGAAATCTTGTAGGCAAGAAGGGGCTGGAAAGAAGTATTCAAAGTCATGAAAGGCAAGGACCTCCATCCAAGATTACTCTCTCCTGCAAAGCTATCATTTAGAATGGAAGGGCAGATAAAGTGCTTCCCAGACATAGTCAAGTTAAAGGAGTTCATCATCACCAAGCCCTTATTATATGAAATGTTAAAGGGACTTATCTAAGAAAAAGAAGATAAAAAAATATGAATAGTAAAATGACAACAAACTCACAGCTAGTAAAAACCAAACCTAAAAACAACACAAAACAAAAACAAACTAAGCAAACAACTAGAACGAAACAGAACCACAGAAATGGAGATCACATGGAGGGTTAGCAACAGGGGAGTGGGAGGAGCAGAGAGGGGGAAAAGGTACAGAGAATAAGTAGCATAGATGGTAGGTAGAAAATAGACAGGGGGAGGGGAAGAATAGTATGGGAAATGTAGAAGCCAAAGAACTTATATGTACGACCCATGGACATGAACTAAAGTCGGGGGGAATGCGGATAGGAGGGGTTGTGTAGGGAAGAGGAGAATAAATGGGTGAAAATAGAAGTCAGAAAAGTCACTTTAGCCGCATGTATTGGTTGGATCGGAGAGAGACTAATCTGGAGGCAGGGAGCCTAGTCAAGAGTGGCACAGTATTCCAGGGGAGAGATGGTAGTGGTCTGATTTAGAGAAAGGTAGAATAATTAGAGAGAAGTGGGTTGATGCATGACATTTAATGAGATATTAAGAAGAATCAATGAGCCAAAGGGTTGTGAAAGTAGAAGTCAGAGTAAGTAGGGCTCCTGGTAGTAGATATATCTAGTGAACATAGATTGTGGTGGCCAAGGCTTTTGGAATATGGCTAGTGTGGAGTGGAGCTAATGGACATACCTATGAGCAGGGCTTAATGGGAGTAGACAGGGCTAGTGAGTGTGGTTAGTGGTTGTTAATTATTGATAGTGAGTCGTATATAGTGGCTGGTGGGTGTATGTGGTGAAATTCAGTATAGCTGAGGGACTAAATGGTAGTGGAAAAATGCAATAAAGATTAATTGTTTAAAAAATAAAGAAATCAGTATAGCTGGAGTGTAGCAAAAGAAGTCAGGAGTAGCAGTTCAGACTGGATGAAAAGGTAGCAAAGAGCCAAATAGGAAAGGCTTTGACCACCATAGCAAAAGGTATGAGTTTTACCATGAAGACAGAAGGAACCACTTAATTATTTTAAATATTTCTGCCTGATGATGCTTCAAGTACATGGATAGATATAAAGTGACACAATCGTGTGTAGAGTAAGGCATAGGGTAGCAGACCAACAATTATTTGTTGTTTATATGTATGTATTTGACAGAGCACAACAGGAGAGAGATGGGCTGTCTAATGTAGACCATGTTGTCATATTCATATCTATGTGACATTTGACAACTGTCTAAACAAAGATAACTTTGAATGTTTCCTGATTTCCCATACAGGAATTTTTCCTTTTTTTTTCATTTCATTCTCACTTTTCCGATTCATTTCCTGCCACTCAGTGGTATTATTCAACTGCTGAGCATGTCCCCAACAAGTTTAGAGGAGGCTCAAGCCCGAAACTGTCTTTGTGAATGGACCTCAAAATCTGGCCTCAATGAAAAAGCCATCTGAATTCAGAGAAATGGGAGACCATTTGGTAATGGTTGTAAAAAGTCTGAGAAGTTGGCCAAGGTTGGAGAAGTAAGAATCTCAATCTGAAGCTGCTTTCACAAAGAAATTTACATGCTACTATCACCTCCAATATTTACATTAATGCAAATTTCATTGTACTTTAAAGCTTAGAAATTTTAGAAACAACACACAAAGAAAGCATAGAAATGAAATTAAAATTACTCATGAGGATACACTTAGACAAGTGGCAATGCACATTTTGCAGCTATTGAAGCAAATGAAATATGTTAGAAGCTGCTAACATGCTACATTTATCTTTTAAGAGTACTTTATAGAAAAAAAGCCTTAAAATCTATTTCTGATAGCCAAATGTTTTTAAATAAGTCATACAATAATCTATATGTAGTTATTAATATAGTCTAAGAGAAGATAGGGAGGAAAAAGAAAGGAAAAACATTCTAGTTGTAAAGAACTATTTTAAAAAGGCAAAGTAGATGCATTAAAGTGACTATTACATATGTGTACTTATACCTACAAATACACATAGCACTACCATTTTATGAGTGTCTGCTATGTGCCAGGAACCATATTATGCAATTTGTGTATATATTTTTTCCTTAATTCTTTCAACTTCCTTTGAGGTCAAATATTGTGTGCGGGTACTTAGGCCCAAACCTGACTGTTATCTTCTCTGTACTGTTGAAAGCCAGAAACCTACATTTCCAAGATTCTCTTGCCAGCTAGGTTCTAGTTAGCTTTCACCAAGGAAAGACCTTTCCATGAGATAATGAAGTAGGAGGGAAAGGTGAAACCATTCTGCTTTTGGCTTCACCCTTTCCTGCTACTTTACTGTATACGTGACTTCAGGTAGGACCAAAAACATAACTGCTCAGCCCAAACCACTGACCAACAGAACTGTGAGCAAGTAAAATAATTATGCCTTTTATAAGCCACTATGTTTTGGGGTGGTTGGTTATGAAGTCAAGTTAACCGAGACATCACCTAACTATGAGTGGACAAAACTGCTCCTCCAAGCTCCAAAGAGGTGAAATAACAGAAACTTCACAGTATGCAAAATGTCGGTTACTCCATGCCTGAGAGAACAGCATTCACATTCATGAAAAATATGCGCAAACAACTCCCATCTAATTTGAAATACATACATTCTGCCTATTTGGAAAACTTCCATCAATTATTTAATACCACCTGGTGTTAACCAGGTGGTAGCTTTTTCCCCTTCAAAGAGATGAAAAGTTATTTTCAAAGACTTTTTTCAAAGAAATGTTTATGTTTTATTGCTTCAAGTTCCTTTAGAAAGCAAATAAATATTTAATTCTTACAAGGGCTTAATTCTTTGTGCAGTATCAACTCCTATGCCCCAATGATAAATAGAAGTAAATCTTACTTGCTAAGGAATTATGTTCTAAGATCACCTTTTAAATTTTGAGCCAAAATAATTCATACTCTACTTCTTTCATGTTTAAAGTGTGCATATTTCTCACTGTCTTCAAAGAGGTGACACTGGTGATATTTCTTAAACCCACAATTCTGCTTTCATGAAATCAACAAAGGCCTTCCATGGCTTTCTAGGAAGACAATAGATTCCATTTCTAGCCACCTAAAGAAAGGATAGCATTTCTGCACCATAAAGATTCAGAATATCCTGTATCACGTGTCTTTGAGGTCTGGCAACACTTTGACAACACTATTTTCTTTGCTCAAGAAAATCTGAAGCTTTAATAAACCATTCAAGTGAAATTTCCCAAAGAATACAATCTTTACTAGCCATAGAATCAACTTAGAATGACAAAAATGTGACTTTTCTCTTCCATGTATAGGACATTTTATTAGAATTGTTAAAGTTTTGTTTCACTATATTTTCTTTTTTCTTTTTTAATATATTTTATTGATTATGCTATTACAGTTGTCCCATTTTCCCCCCTTTATTCCCTTCTGCCTTACACCCCCCACCCCACCTGCATTCCCCCACCTTAGTTCATGTCCATGGGTCCTACATATGAGTTCTTCAGCTTCTCCGTTTCCTATTCTATTCTTAACCTCCCCCTGCCTATTTTGTACCTACCATTTATGCTTCTTATTCCCTGTACCATTTCCCCCATTCTTCCCTTCCTCTTCCCTTCTGATAACCCTCCATGTGATCTCCATTTCTGTGATTCTGTTCCTGTTCCAGTTGTTTCCTTAGTTTGTTTTTGTTTTGTGTTGTTTTTAGGTTCAGTTTTTACTAGCTGTGAGTTTGTTGTCATTTTACTGTTCACAGTTTTAATCATCTTCTTTTTCTTAGATAAGTCCCTTTAACATTTCATATAATAAGGGTTTGGTGATGATGAACTCCTTTAACTTGACTATGTCTGGGAAGCACTTTATCTGCCCTTCCATTCTAAATGATAGCTTTGCAGGAGAGAGTAATCTTCGATGGAGGTCCTTGCCTTTCATAACTTAAGAAATATTTCCTTCCAGCCCCTTCTTTCCTTAAGGTTTCTTTTGAGAAATCAGCTGATTGTCTTATGGGAATTCCTATCTATGTAACTCTCTCCTTTTCTCTTGCTGCTTTGAAGATTCTCTCCTTATCTTTAATCTTGGGTAATATAATTATGATGTGCCTTGGTGTGTGCTTCCTTGGGTCCAACTTCTTTGGGATTCTCTGAGCTTCCTGGACTTCCTGGAAGTCTACTTCCTTTGCCATATTGGGAAAGTTCTCCATTATTTTTTCAAATAAGTTTTCAATTTCTTGCTCTTCCTCTTGTCGTTCTGGCACCCCTATGATTCGGATGTTGGAACATTTAAAGTTGGAACCTCTGGGAGGAGGTTCCTAAGCCTCTCCTCTTTTTCTGAATTCTTGTTTCTTCATTCTCTTCTGATCAAATGTTCATTTCTTTTTCTGTTCTAAATCATTGGTTTAACTCCTGGTTTCCTTCCCTTCACTGTTGGTTCCTTGTATATTTTTCTTTATTTCACTTTGTATAGCCTTCATTTCTTCCTCTTTTTGTGACCATACTCAACCATTTCTGTGAGCATCTCAATAACCATTGTTTTGAACTGTGCATCTGATAGGTTGGCAATCTCTTCATCACTTAGTTATATTTTTCTGGAGCTTTGATCTGTTCTTTCACTTGGGCCATATTTTTTTTTTGTTTCAGCACTCCTGTTATGATGTCAGAGGTGGAGCTTTATGTATTCACTAGGGCAGGGCAACCCATGGCACTGCATTGTGGTTCTATCTGTGAGGGAGGGGTCAGGGAGGCTAAAATGCCATTTGCTGGGTTCTTGGCCAGCTTTTAGTCACTTTCCCTGCTACTCACAAGCAAATTGGACCCTTCTGGTGCTGATTCCTAGGAAGGTAGGTTTGTGTATGTTTTAAGTCCCTGTGGGCCTCTCCAATGAACTCTCCTTTGAGGCTGGGAGTTTCCCCCTCCACCAAAATGCCCACAGGATTTTATAGCCAGAGGTTTTGAGGCTTTATTTCCCCACACTGGAACCTTGGGTTGCATGGTATGTCTCAATTCCCCAATTGTTCTTCCTGGTTTATCTGTACACAAATGTGGGACCACCCAGTTCTCCAGCTGCTGCCTTGCCCACCTGGTCCTCCAGCTGGAGCCTTGCCACGAATCCTCTCTACCCCAGCTGTCTGTCTCTGTGCCTTCTACCATTCTGAATGAATGTTTCTTAAGTCCTTGGTTGTCAGACTTCCATACCATATGATTTTATGGCAGTTCTGGTTAGTTTTTGTTTTAAATATGTTTTAAATATGTTTTTAAATATGTATTTAAATATGTGATAAATATGCAAGGAGATAAAGTGTATCTTCCTACTCCTCCATCTTGTCCAGAAGTCTGTTTCATTATTTTTTCAATAAAACAATATATCATACTCACAGATTTTTTCTCCTGTGATTATTAACTCAATTAATGTGTGCTTATTGTTAATGTGACTAAGGTTTTGATAGATTCAGTCCAAGTATGGACCAGTGGGGCTTTCCATAGGCAGACTTCACTCCTGACTCCAAGTTCACTCTGATCCTTAATCTTGGTGAGGTCATCTTCCACTCCAGAAAGATAAATGATATGACTGCATCTGTTCAAACATCTCCACCATGGGTACAACTCAGTCTCTCATTACAAGTATAATCAGGCTTGCCTTTATTGCCACAAGATTTAACTGCAGCAAAAAGGGTCTGAACTTGAATTTGGGGCTCTGGTATAAGTCCACATAAAGTACATTTACAGTGTTCTAGGACAAAATTATTAGCTGCTATAATAACAGTACTAACAATACAGTGATTTTATTTGAAGATAAAATGGAGACAACTGTACTTGAAAAATAATAAACAAAAAAAGTTGATATATCTTTCTCATAATATTTTTAATATAAGTACATAGTCTAGATAAGTAAGGCAGCCCTGATCCATAGTCATTTAGGGATCTGGTTTCTTTTCATTTCTTAAGGGGCTTTCCTTCCATCTCTTAAGTAATGGATGTCATCTGTTTGGTTCAAGTTAGGTTTTCATGAGTCATAGTGTGGAGGAGACATATTTACTTTCTTAAAGCCTAGAAGTGGTGCACATCTCTTCCATTCTTATTCCACTGAGGAGAACTTAGTAAAATGGCTAAACATACTACACAAAAGACTGTAGAAGATATAGCCATGCACCATGTTCCTAGGAAGAAGGGAAGAATATATTTCAGTAATCAACCAACACTCTCTGCCACATTTGGAAAGTCAAGACCATCCTTATGTTTGCTGTTTGCATACTCAAAACAAGCCCTGGAAAGAACAGTTGTCTTCAGCACAAGTTCTATGATAGCATGTCATTTTTCAAGTCAGAGCCCATCTACCAACCAAAGCCACAAAACAGAGGAAGGAAGATAGTCTAACCAAAGTCAGACATGAGGAAGAATAGCATGAAAAACTGCACTGTCCATCCCCCAATATATTAATGCTGTGACTCCTTAGACATACAGATTGTACTAGGGAGTGCTTATACCTCTCCCTAGGCCCTTTGGAATAAGGAAATGCAAAGCTATGGGGGAACAAAGAGAGGACTAGTAACATTGTTGAGTTCTTCCTCTGACCTAAACAGAGCAAGGGGTCCTGCATTTTCATTATGCACTGAGTCCCACAGATTATGTATCCAGTCCTGCATCACAGATGGAGAGCTGATGGAGAAATGCTTTTCCTTTTCTAACCCCCAGATAATGGTGTTGAGACACATTTCATAAGTCTTCTCAGATATCCAGCAGAATTGAGAAAATAATCACCCATAGCTCTGGTCAATTCTATAACCAACCCTTATATTGGCTCTCCCTTATTCCCTGTTTTGCTTCCCTTTCTTCTCACTGAGATCACATTCCTTAAAAAATGACTTGCACAAAAGCTGTTTTGGTCAGTATTTAAGCAGAGACCTTAGGTGATAAATTATTTATGTGGCTATCTAGGGGAAGATCATTGCAGGCAGTGAGAATAATAAACAAAGGCCCTGAGGTGAGAGCATGCCTGGTGTGTTTGAGAAGCACCAAAAAGTCAGTTAAAGCACAGTGAGCAATAAGAGGTGAGAATAATAGGAGATGTAATAGGAGAATAATAGGAGTCAGTGAAGTCATGGAGGGCCTTATAAGTCCCCTGAGGCCTTCAGGTTTTTCTCCAAGAGAAATGTCAGTTATTGGGGCATTCAGAGAAGTAGATGATTTGATTTAAGTTTTGAAAGGGTTACTTGGCTGCTATGTTCATAATAGAATGTAGAAAACCAGGGCAGGAGAAGGGAAATATTTAGAAGACTACTGCAATAGTCCATGTGAGAGAGAAGATGATGGCTTGAACCATGGTGGTAGCAGTAGAGGTGGTGAGAAGAGGTCAGATTCTGGATGTATTTTGAAGTAGGGCCAAAGAATTTGCTAATGAATTAGATGAAGGTGGAAAGAGAAAGAGAGGAGATGGTCCACAATGCCCTTGGCCTCAGGAAGAGAAATGGCCTGGAGACTTAACAGAGAGCAGGTCCCTGAGGGAATGTGAGACAAGATGGAGTGAGGATGGTTCAGATAGGACACAGAATGATATAAATAGACAAGATAGAGTCCAAGGAAGGAGCAATGGGACTCATGGTTCAGGGTTAATCTCTATTTTTCCTTTTGTTGCTCAAAAAGAAATGACTAATGAGTATAGTAACAGGCTAAAGGAAAGGGAGTCAGTACCATAGAGATAGCCACTTTCTCTATGTGTAATTGGGTTTGACTTCAGACAGAGTCACATTTGGTCTCTGAGACTCTCAGACATCAGGAGAGCCAATGATGGCAGATCTAGGTAAATCAGACAAATCAGCTTTCCTGGAAAGAGCAGAGAACTGAGAGGCACATATGCTAAGATGCTGTAACCCATAGATTAGTAGTTCCCCATGGGCAGCATCTGTTTATGTCTACCCATCTTGACACTTCTTTGCACACCTCTATAATAAAATCTTCTGACAAAGCAATAAAGATTATACCGAAGATGTCACAATGGAGATAGAGAAAACATTTACATCACACACATGTTTTATGAATACCCTCTTGACATGTCTCTTAATCTGTTACTCTCTTCAACTATTTCACCAATAGGATAGGATATTTTTTCCCTTCATCCACTTAGAGCTGCCTAGCTTCATTAACCTTCCCTACTCCTGTGGCTCTCATTTCTGCCTCTAATCCAATAGCTTCTCTAAACTTGTAACTCACACAATTTTGGCAAAAAAGGAGGATTTTTCAGTTATCATGATCCACCCTTTTCAGTGGTGGTGGATGGAGGAGAACAGGAAGGAATTATAAAATCTCTCTTTCCTTTGTACTAAGAAACAGTGCTGAGAAATATATCAAAGGATACAGTCCCTAGACTTAAGCATCCAACCTGTAAATGGATCATTGTAACTCAGTGCCATAAGTGTTATGATAGAAGTAAGCACAAAGACCATTAGGAGAGGCACCTAATCCAGACGGAAGAGGTAGCAGTCAAGGACATCATTCTAACTTTTATGAGCACCTACTATGTGCCAGACCCTGTACTGCACACCACTGATATGCAGATGAGTCCTGCACAGCCTCTGCCCCCAAGAAGGTCATCACTAGTTGGAGCCCTTGCATTGCTGGTACTCTAAACAGGTACTTAGACTGCCTATTGGGTAATACCTTTCTGCCTCCTGAGACTGTTCTCTATCTCTAAGCTCAGTTTCCCCATCTGTCCATTGAAGTAACCTGATCAGGGTTTTGCAGAACCAGAATTACAATCTGGGGCTTTTGGTTCTTATTACATGGGACTTAGAAAGATTTAGAGGCTAAGAAATGTTGACTCAGACACTTCGTTCTCATTGCTCATTCATCAGCCCAAATACACTGTTAGAAATAGGAGGCTATAGGCATTGTTCAGGCCTCTAGAGAATTCTGGGGCCGATTTGACTATTTATTTTTCCTGTCTCAGTTGCCACAGTCGTTACTAGGACCAAAGAAGTCTAATCTCCACAGTATTTCCTTGGAACTACAGTGACATTCAGTGGCCACTGGAGGTTGAAAACAAGTGTCAGAGAAAGTACTTGTCTTCGCACTGCAGCATGGAATAAGGAAAGTTTCCCAGCAACTTTTCCTTTTAAACTATCACAGTCTGATATGCTCCTGCTAATCCTTATGGAAATATACCATTGGGCTAAAAGGCTGGACCCAGCCCCAAACTATGACCTAACACACACAATTTATCAACATTCAGTTACTTCTATAGACAAAAGAACAAACCAGAGTTTTCTTTTAAAATATATATATTTTATTGATTATGCTATTACAGTTGTCCCGTTCCCCCCCTTCATTCCCCTTCACCCTGCACACCCTCTTGCCCCCACATTCCCCCACTTTAGTTCAAGCCCAAGTGTCATAAGTTCTTTAGCTTTTATATTTCCCATACTATTCTTGCCCTTCCCCTATTTTCTACCTACCCTTTATGCTACTTATTCTCTGTACCTTCTCCCCCTCTCTCCTCCTCCCACTCCCCTGTTGCTAACCTTCCATGTGATCTCCATTTCTGTGGTTCTATTCCTGTTCTAGTTGTTTGCTTAGTTTGTTTTTGTTTTTGTTTTAGGTGTGGTTGCTAATAATTGTGAGTTTGCTGTCACTTTACTATACATGCTTTTGATCTTTTTCTTAAATAAGTCCCTTTAACATTTCATATAATAAGGGCTTGGTGACGATGAACTCCTTTAACTTGACTATGTCTGGGAAGCACTTTATCTGCCCTTCCATTCTAAATGAAAGCTTTGCTGGATAGAGCAATCTTGGATGTAGGTCCTTGCCTTTCATGACTTGGAATACTTCTTTCCAGCCCCTTCTTGCCTGTAAGATATCTTTTGAGAAATCAGCTGACAGGCTAATGGGAACTCCTTTGTAGGTAACTGTCTCCTTATCTCCAGCTGCTTCTAGAATTCCCTCCTTCATTTTAATCTTGGCTAATGTAATTATGATATGCCTTGGTGTGTTCTTCCTTGGGTCCAACTTCTTTAGGACTCTCTGAGTTTCCTGGACTTCCCGGAAGTCCATTTCCTTTGCCAGGTTGGGAAAGTTCTCCTTTATTATTTGTTCAAATAACGTTTCCACTTGTTGCTCTTCCTCTTCCCCTTCTGGTACCCATATAATTCGGATGTTGGACTATTTAAAGATGCCCTGGAAGTTCCTAAGCCTCTCCTCATTTTTTTGAATTCTAATTTCTTCATTCTTTTTCTGATTAAATGTTTCTTTCTTCCTTCTAATCCACCCCATTGATTTGAGTCCCAGTTTTCTTCCCATCACTATTGGTTCCCTGTGCATTTTCCTTCATTTCACTTAGTGTAGCCTTCATTTTTTCATCTAATTTATGACCAAAGTCAACCAATTCTGTGAGCATCCTGATCACCAGTGCTTTGAACTGTGCATCTGATAGGTTGGCTATCTCTTCTTCACTTAGTTGAATTTGTTCTGACCTTTGATCGATTCTTCTGTTTGGTCCATTTTTTTTTTTGTCTTGATGTGCCTGTTAGGTATGAGGGGCGGAGCCTTAGGTGTTCACCAGGGCGAAGCAACCCAGTCACTGGGTTGTGATGCTGCATATGGGGCAGGGGTCAGAGAGGGAACAATGGCTCTTACTCCACTTTCTGTTGGATTTTAGTCCCTTCCGCCACTCCCCCCAAGCAAAGTGGGCCCTTCTGTGCTGATTCCCATGTGGGTGGGCTTGTGTATGTTCTAGGACCCTGTGGGTCTCTCCAGTGAACTCTCCTGTGAAGCTGTGAGTCTCTCCTAGCACCCCAACCCCCACAGGTGTTTTCAATAAGTGTTTTGAGGTTTTATTTCCTTGCGCCGGAGCCCTGGGTTGCGTGGTCTGTTTAGCTCCCCAGACTTGCCTGGTTTATCTGCATGCAAATGTGGGACTGCCTGGTCAGCCAGCTGCCTTGTGCCCCACACCCCACTCCATAATTGCCTCCTCACTGGGCCTGCCCTCTGCTACCCCATGCCCAGGGTCTACCAGCCACCGCCTGCATGCCCAGGATCTGCCCACTGCCATCTTGCATGCCTGGGGTCCATCACCTGCAGCCTTGCGTGCCTGGGGTCCGCAAGCCACTGCTTTTTTTGCCGTAACCCCTCTCTGCCCAGACACCTGACTCCACCCCTCATACCGGTCTGGATGAATGTGTCTATTTTAACTCCTTTGTTGTCGGACTTCCATACAGTTCAATTTTCTGACAGCTCTGGTTGTTATTTTGTTTCTAAATTGTTGTTGTTTTTATTTTGGTTGTGGGAGGAGGCACAGTGTGTCTACCTATGCCTCCAACTTGGCCGGAATTCCCAAAAAGTTTTCATTGTAATACTGGTTTTTAATTTTTTCCTAGATAATGTTTCCTTAATGCAAAAAAAGGGGGGGGGATAAAGATGTAAAAAACACAAGACGTTAAAATCAACCACAACTACACCACCCAGAAATACACTGACATTCACCTCCCTCATTGATATTTTAATTTATTTTCTTCCTGTCTTTCTATGAATAATAGAATGTTATCACTAAATATACACAGGTTCATTGCCAGCTTTTTGTACTTAGAGGTATATCATGGTCATTTTTTTTCATTCTCTATAACATTATTTACAATGGCCAAATAGTATTTCAACATGTGAATGTACTGTCATTTGCTTTTGGATGTATCATAATTAGTTAACCAGTTCCATATTGTTTTTTAGCAACCATTAATTTTTTGTTTAAGCACTAAATACTCTTAAAATGCAGTCCTTTAAGCATTAATTAGTCAAGCAGCAAGACTTGTCTTCCTGGTGTTGAGTTGTGTTAAGTTTTTTGTGTATTTTGGACATTAAACCATTATCAGATGTATCATTGGTAAATATGTTCTCCCATACTGTAGGTTCCCTTTTCATTTTGCTGATAGTTTCTTTAGCTGTACAGAAGCTTTTTAATTTGATGTAGTCCCATTTGTTTATTTTTTTCTTTGTTTCCCTCACTTTAGGAGATATATAGGCAAAAATATTGCTCAGATACATGAGTATCTGAGATTTCACTGCCTATATTTTCTTCTAGGATTTTTATGGTTCATAACTTACATTTTGGTCTTTCATTCATTTTGAGTTCATTCTAGTGTGTAGTGTAAGTTGGTAGTCTAGTTTCTTTCTTTCTTTTTTTTTTTTTTGCATGTACCTGTCCAGATTTCCCAACATCATTTATTGAAGAAACTGCCTTTAACTATTGTATGCCCTTTCCTCCTTGGTCAAATAGTAATTGACCCTAAAGATGTGGGTTTATTTCTGGGCTCTCTTTTCTCTTCCATTGATCTACATGCCTGTTTTTATGCCAGTACCAGGCTGTTTTGATTACAGCGGTGTTATAGTATAGTTTGATATCAGGGATTGTGATATAACTGAGGCTATTTGGGATCTTCTTTGGTTCCACATAAATTTTTGGAATATTTGTTCTAGATCTGTCAAATATGCCTTTGGTATTTTAATAGGAATTGTGTTGAATCTATAGATTGCTTTGGGTAGTACGAACATTTTAATGATGTTAATTCTCCCAGTTCATGAACATGGTATATACTTCCGCTTATAGGTATCTTCCACAATTTCTTTCTTCAATGTACTATAGTTTCCTGAGTATAGGTCCTTTACCCCCTTGATTGAATGTATTCCTAGGTACCATTTTTTTTGTTGCTGTTGCAATAGCAAATGAGATTGTTTTCTTAGTTTCTCTTTCTGATAGTTCATTGTTGGTGTATAAAAATGCCATCAATTTCTGAGTATCGATTTTGTATCCTGCTACTTTGCTGAATTCATTATTTATTTCTAATAGTTTCTTGGTGGAATCTTTGGGGTTCCCTATGTACAGTATCATGTACAGAATTCATTTATTATGTCAAGTAGCTTTTTTGTGCAGTCTTTAGGGTTTTGTATGTAAAATAGCATGTCATGTGTGAATAAGGACAGTTTCACTTCTTCCTTTCCAATTTGGATGCCTTTTATTTCTTCTTATTGTCTCACTTCTGTACCTAAAACTTCCAGTACTGTGTTGAATAAGAGAAGTGAAAGCAGACATCCCTGTCTTGTTCCTTTTTTTTAAGATTTTATTTATTTACTTTTAGAGAGAGGGGAAGGGAAGGAGAAAGGGAGAGAAACATCAATGTGTGGTTGCCTCTTGTGTGACCCCAACTGGCGACCTGGTCCTCAAGCCAGGCATGTGCCCTGACTGGGAATCAAACTGGCAACCCTTTGGTTTGCAGACTGGCACTCAGTCCACTGAGCCACACCAGCCAAGGCCCCTGTCTTGTTCTTGATCTTAAGGGGAATGCTTGTAGTTTTTAGCTGTTGAGTATGATACTGGCAGTGGGTTTGTCATATATGGCCTTTATTATGTTGAGGTATGATCCCTCTATTCAGATTTGAGCATCTCTAGAAAAACCAGAATATTTTTAAACACAACCCACATTTCCATAGGTAACAGGGGGAAGAATTCTCCTTTATATCACAGTTCATTGAATATCTCTTGTTTATGTTAATTTGCCTGAACTTTTTAGACATTTGAGTTTGAGAAATCCTAAATCTCTTCCTGCTCTAATAATCTTTAATTCTGTTATTCTATACTCTTCTGGATTCCTTTACACTGAAAACATTGTGTATTAACACAGGCTTCACTGAACAGATAATCTGGAAACAAGCTGGGAAAGCATTTCATTTATCTACCAATTTGATTTTCTAAGTAGGGACTCTACATTTCCACACTATAAAGCCATTATTCTCCTCTGTTGGCTCTGCTGTAATTCTCAATGTACCATGTATTATCATCCTGTCAAAAAGAAAATCTTACAGAAAGCTTGTGAAGGCCTTATCAAATCAAGTAGAAGTGATTAAAGACAGTAGAAAAAATAGAACAATTACATACATACACTATTAAATACCACAATGGATGATAATCCAACTAGTCTTCAGATTTTCATAAGTAAGGTTTGCAATTTGATATTTTGTTGACTCAATAGCAAAATATCAATTCATTAGATGATTAAACCATTTATCAAAACGGGGAATGGCAAAGCAATCAGACTAGGATAATCAGACTCTCAATCTGTTCTTTGTGTAAAACTCAAATGCACCTAGCACAATACAATTTTGTACTTAATGTTATTTATTTAATCAGCATATTTTTGCTCCAATGTGAGATCTTTCTTTGAATATAACATGAACAGATACGGAAGCCACAAAACCCTCATTTATATAATCATAATAAACATGTTATCATAGTTGTCGAAATTAATTAAACCTACTTCATTCTATTTTGTAAGTTAAAATTGACAGAACATTTTTGTGAGAGGCAAAAAACACTAAAGAATCACATAAATAAGTATAAACATGAATATTTTTAAATGACTGCATTTTTAGAGAGCTAGCTAATAGCAATTACAACAAATTAGATCCCCCAAACATTTTATTTTTATATATATTTTATTGATTATGCTATTACAGTTGTCCCATTTTTCTCTCCCCTTTATCCCTCTCTGCCTTGCATCCCCCTCCCACCAGCATTCTTCCATCTTAGTTCATGTCCTTGGGCTGTACATATAAGTTCTTTGGCTTCTCCATTTCCTATTCTATTCTTAACCTCCCCCTGTCTATTTTGTACCTATCATTTATGCTTCTTATTCCCTGTACCTTTTCTCCCATTTTTCCTCTTCCCCTCCCCACTGATAACCCTCCACCTGATATCCATTTCTGTGATCCTGTTCTGATTATAGTTGTTTGCTTAGTTTGTTTGTGTTTTTGTTTTATTTTTACATTCAGTTGCTGATAGTTGTGAGTTTGTTGTCATTTTACCGTTCATAGTTTTAATCATCTTCTTTTTCTTAGATAAGTCCCTTAAAAATTTCATATAATAAGGACTTGGTGATGATGAACTCCTTTAACTTGACTATGTCTGGGAAGCATTTTATCTGCCCTTCCATTCTAAATGACAGCTCTGCTGGATAGAGTAATCTTGAATGGAAGTCCTTGCCTTTCATAACTTAAGAAATATTTCCTTCCAGCCCCTTCTTTCCTTAAGGTTTCTTTTGAGAAATCAGCTGATTGTCTTATGGGAATTCCTATGTATGTAGCTCTCTCCTTTTCTCTTGCTGCTTTGAAGATTCTCTCCTTATCTTTAATCTTGGGTAATATAATCATGATGTGCCTTGGTGTGTGCTTCCTTGGGTCCAACTTCTTTGGGATTCTCTGAGCTTCCTGGACTTCCTGGAAGTCTACTTCCTTTGCCATATTCGGAAAGTTCTCCATTATTTTTTCAAATAAGTTTTCAATTTCTTGCTCTTCCTCTTGTCCTTCTGGTACCCCTATGATTCAGATGTTGGAACATTTAAAGTTGTCCCAGAGGTTCCTAAGCCTCTCCTCATTTTTTTGAATTCTTGTTTCTTCATTCTGTTCTGATTGAATGATTATTTCTTCCTTCTGTTCAAAACCATTGATTTGACTCCCAGTTTCCTTCTCTTCACTGTTGGTTCTTTATATATTTTCCTTTATTTCACTTTGCATAGTCTTCACTTCTTCCTCTATTTTGTAACCATACTCAACTATTTCTGTAGGCATCCTGATTACTAATGTTTCAAACTGTGCATCTGATAGATTGGCTATCTCTTCATCACTTAGTTCTATTTTGGAGTTTTGATCTGTTCTTTCATTTAGGCCATATTTTTTTTGTCTTGGCATGCCTCTTTCATTGTGAGGGGTGGAGCCTTAAGTATTTGCCAGGGCAGAGCAACCCTCATTGCTGCATTGTGGTGATGTCTGTGGAGGAGGGATCAGAGAGGCAACAATGCTGCTTGCTTGGCCCTTGGCTGGCTTTCAGTCACTTCCCCCACTACATAGAAGCAAAGTGGGCCCTTCTGGTGCTGTTTCCTGGGGGGGGGGGGGGGTGAGTGGATGGGTGGGTTTGTGTACATTCTAGGACCCTGTGGGCCTCTGCATTGAACTATGCTGTGAGGCTGGGAGTTTCTCCTGCTGCTGCAACCCCCACAGGTTTTTATAGCCAGGGGTTGTGAGGCTTTCTTTTCCTGTGCTGGAACCCTGGGTGGTGTGGTCTGTCTCGCTCCCCAGTTGCTCCTCCTGGATTATCCACACGCAAATGTGGGACTGCGTGTGGATAATCTGCCTGCCACTGCCCTGCCCTCCTGATTCTTCTGCCACCATCTTACTGCGTGTCCTCTTCAACCTGGCTGCCCATCTCTGCCTCTCCTACCAGTCTGGATGAATGCTTCTCCTTTAACTCCTTGGAGATTCCATACAGTTCAATTTTATGGCATTTCTGGTTATTTTTTGTTTTTATATTTGTTGTTGTCCTCCTTTTGGTTGTGCGAGGAGGCAAAGTGTATCTTCCTACACCTCCATCTTGGCTGGAAGTCTCAAGTTAATCTAGATACCCCCAAACATTTTAAAAGATCAGTGGAATGTGAACATTCACTCTACAAAAGTCCAAACCTTTGGCTTCTTTTGAGTAATAATGGGTCCCAGTGGTGCAATTACAGTAAATGTGAATTTAGAAAAACTCTATAACACATAATTTCTCAGGAAGATGTTCTTTCCTAAGGCAAGGGCCACCTTTATTTTAGATGACTATATCATCTTGATCATACTTCTTTTAGAGTGAAAGTAACAACAGTACTTCTCAAGCTTCAAGTATACATCAGAGATACTTGGAGAGCCTGACACTGATCTTAATTTAAAAGATCTTGGTGGAGCCTGAAAACTCTGTATTTTTAATATTTTTAAAGATTTTATTTATTTATTTTTAGAGAGGGAAGGGAGGGAAATAGAGAGAGAGAAAGAAACATCAATGTGCAGTTGCTGGGGGTCATGGCCTGCAACCCAGGAATGTACCCTGGCTGGGAATCGAACCTGCAACACTTTGGTTCACAGCCTGCGCTCAAAACTCTGTATTTTTAACAAATAACCCAGAAAGTTCTTTTGTAAATGATTCAAGGACCATGTTGTAAGAAATACTGTTCCACACAATGTTTTCTTTGCCTCTTTGCATTACATTGTTTTGAATCTTTGCATTACAAATCCTCCTAGTATCTCTCCTGAGAGCTTTTCACATGCCCGTATGAACCTCCACTAATATTCCCTAGGCCCTACATCATCTCATGAACCTGAACTGGGGAAAATTACATTTTCTACTTTTTCCTTCTCCAGTTTCATACCTCTCAGGCCTTCACACATGTACTTTCTCCTTTGAAAGCCCCAATTAGTTGAACACTTGTGGAAAGCTTCCAATGTTTCCAAAGCCAATCAGATTCCCAAGTGTTTCAGAGCAGGAGCTCTTCAAGTAATACATAAGCTCTGTTTCTTGCAAACCTCCCTGTTGCCAAGGAAAGGCTTATTATCTACACCTTTAGTGTCCTCAATACTGCTCCACAGAGTGAACAAGATAAAGAAGGAGGACCTCAAACCCATCCATTTAACATCTTCTTAGCAGCTCAAAAAATGCTTCAGTGAAGAGCTAGAATCATATTTTTTGAAAATTTACAATTGTCTTTTGATATGAATCATCCCGTTAT
Source organism: Phyllostomus hastatus (assembly GCF_019186645.2). Taxonomy (NCBI): domain Eukaryota; kingdom Metazoa; phylum Chordata; class Mammalia; order Chiroptera; family Phyllostomidae; genus Phyllostomus; species Phyllostomus hastatus. The sequence goes on along the minus strand of NW_025333984.1, from coordinate 10,213,896 downwards.
TACTGAGCCCTCTCACCACAGATACAGAATAGAAAGCAAGCTATCACCTGGAAATTCACTTGGGGGGTGTTATACATATTAATATGTGGGCCTGCCCAAAACCAGAGTCTCAACTTTGGCATTATTGATATTTTGGTCAGATAATTCTTTGTTATGAGAGGCTGTCCTGTGCATTATAGGATGTTTAGAAACATCACTAGAGTTTCCCTACTCTATGCCAGTTCACCTCCTTCTCAGTTATATTTCTAGACATTGCCAAATGTGCCCTAGGGAAGGGTATCAAAATAGCCCCCAGTTTCTAGCCACGATCCTGGGCCAATTAAATCATGATTTCTAGATGGGGAGCTTGATATTCTTTAAAAGCCCCAGGACAAATCCAATGTGCTGCCAGGGTTGAGAGCCAGTGCTTTAGGCAAATCTTGAAGCCTCAGCTATAAGATGGGAAGATGAGAGTTGAAGAGTAGAAAAAATCAGGTTAATTGTCCAGTTGCTTTGAAAACCCAGTAAAAGTTACCTCCTTGCTGATTTTGAAAGTTTTATTTACTGTGTTATTTAGTTGTTTGGTCATCTTTGATGGGCCCAGCTGAATTTCCTAGGATTCAGGCACCACTGAGTGCTGTCCTTCATGGAATCCACCTGAGACCCATTGCATCAGGCTCTCTCTGGGACAACTTCGTGGTTGTGAGCAAGCTGAGAACCAGAACCAAGCCAAACTCTAAATTCCATGCTTTAACTTCATTTAGGGGCACCACCCTTGCCAACACTGGGGGGACCTACCAACACCTACCGCATTTACCTGCTGGCCTCTGTGAAAGTATTGCTGAGTGGGGGTTCTGTCACTAGGGGGGCAACCTGAATTCTCCTGTAATACAACTCTAAGCCCAGGTGAACAAGAAAGCCTGAGAAGGGGGATCTGTGTAAATAGAGGGGACTCAAAATATATCCCTTCTTTCTGATTTATAATCTCATAAATAATACCCCTTTGCATGTTCTAGTCACTTCACTGGTAAAGAGGGAGCAGGAAGTCCCGCTCCTTAATAGGCATCTGACTCACATAAATAAGATGATACAACTATTGAAAAGTATGTCAGTATCTTTGAGGCTTGAATTGGGAGAAAACGATCAGCAACCTTGTATAGAAGCTCTAGGGTGTGCCAAGAGTTAAGACATAGTTCACCCCTGAAGGATTGCACAATCTGGTGGGAGAATCAAGATCAGTGTCATCTGAGGAAGGTGAAAGTCATGCAGATTCAAAGGCCAGAGACACCCCTTTGTGAGAGAATCAGAAAAAGCTTTGCAATTGTGAATGCACTAGATGGGGAACCAAGGCCAAGCTTAAAATGTATTTCGTGTCTCTTTTTTGTAGACCCATAACAGAAACCTGCTCCCCATAGACTTCGATCATATAACACGCACAGGAAAGATCTATGATGACCATCGGAAATTCACCCTTCGAATTCTTTATGACCAGACTGGACGACCTGTTCTGTGGTCTCCTGTGAGCAGATATAATGAAGTGAACATCACATATTCACCTTTGGGACTAGTGACATTTATTCAAAGAGGGACGTGGAATGAAAAAATGGAGTATGACCAGAGTGGAAAAATAATTTCAAGAACTTGGGCTGATGGGAAGATTCGGAGCTATACCTACTTAGAAAAGGCAAGACGAACTAGTTCTGAGTGTCTGACTGAAAATATCAAAAGTGGCCCTAATTACCCATCTTGGTAAGGACTAAGAGGAGAAAAGTCTATGTTCTGGATGTTCTGTTGGTAGAAGTAACCAAAAAATTACATATGTATATAATTATACATATTTATATATGAAAGGTCTGTCCAGAAAGTATCAAGCCATATACTATGAAAAATAGAGACATTTAATGAAGAAGATACAAGATACAGAAAACATTGTACATGGGACCATGACACCTCAGTCCCCTTCAAAGTAGGTACCTTGGGACCTCACACAGTTCTCCCAGTCTCCATCAGCTGCCCCATCATATTTTTCTGAATCTCACTGACAGTGTGAAATCTCTTCCCAAAGGTGATTTTACTTTTTGGAAAAAGCCAGAAGTCATAGGGCACCAAAACTGGGCTACAGAGGGGCTGAGTCACCTGGGTGATTTGATGTTTCACCAAAAACCTCTGCATGAGCGTGATGCATGAGCAGGTGCATTGTTGTGATGATGCTGTCAATCACCAGTTGCCCAGAGCTGTGGTTTTCTGAATCATCCTGAATAGTTTCTAGGGAAGAATGTTCAAGCTTAATGTAAAATTTGATGCAGGTTAATGCTCTACACACTCAGTCATTTGAATGTGATGGCCGCACAGTACACATGCTCACTCAATGTCATCTACTGCCCCCACTGACTAGTACAGTGAACTCATCATTGTTCACACATGCACGTTCTAGTCCACTCTCCTTGGCTGCCAGGTTACATCAATGTTGCAAAAACTATTCTTGTTATATTAACTGTGACTTGACTTTTTCTGGATGGACCTCATACATTACAGGCAATGTAAGAAAAACTAGCATGTTTTCTCATTAATTTTGTAATGGTCTGTTTTGTGAAGCAGTGCAGTATAATGGTTAAATGCATGGACTACAGTGCTAGACTGCCCAGAATCGATTTGCAGGCTCCATTTACTGTCTGTGTGACCTTGGACAAGATACTTAGCAAGTGGTATGGGGGCTGAGGGCTCATTGAGGCTGGCTGTTGCTTGTTTGAAAGGATTTAGAAAGTTGTGAAGCATGAGCCAGGACCAGCCATTCATATCAAAAAGCCACTGTTAACAACTGTAAGTTGCGTAGGATGGAGCCTCAGGGGATCTCCAGGGTGGGGCAAATAGTGTTAGCTAGGTTAATGGAGTCTCAGATAAGGCAGCCTGCTGGCTTTGTGGCTCTGTGGTTGAAAGGTTCAGAAAAGGGACAATGGCCTCTTCCCACCTTTCTGTCTAGAAGAAAGTGGTCCTCCAGCTCTCACCTTGATGCCAAACACTTCAGTTCCTCCTTGTATGCCACTGGTACCTTTCTAGCTACTACCCCAGGACTGAAGCTCAGAGGGAGTGAGTCTGAGAAGTTCATGTGTGGGTTCTTTAAACTGAACTGCTTGGGTCTCCAGAACTTTCTTCCATTCACTAAATCCCTGCTGGTTTTATTCAGCCAGAAGTTATGGGGGCTTATCTTCTTGGTGCTGGAACCCTGGGCCGAGGGGCCTGGTGTGGGGCTGGGACCACTCAGCCCTGAGATATCCCTCCCATTTTTTTATTCACCACATGTGGATGTGGGCCCAGCCTCTCTCCATGTCTCTGCCCCTCCTACCAATCTGGATGGATGTGGTTTCTTTAATTCCATAGTTTTCAGACTTCAACTTGATTTCTGATGATTCTGAGTAATGGCTGTTCTATAATTTAGTTTTAATTTTGATGTGGTTGTGTGGAAGATGAGCCATGTTTACCTATGCCACCATGTTGAACAGAAGTGTTAAATTGTTTTTTTAGAAAACAAAATTCTATGTCCATTTCATTGGCAAGATCTTTCACCTCTTTCCTTTAAGTTAAAATACTTCACATTTGTTCATGTTTGCTGGAATTCTGTTTTCCTGGAGGTAATCAAAAGTTATGAGCTATACTTCTTCTATCTTAGTTACCACAGAACCACCTCCTGGAAAAAAAAGAGCCTATTAAGTAGCTCATTTTCCTAAGCCCATCTCTGTGTTTCTGATCTGGAAGACTGTCCCTGCTATAGGGGGATATAGGCTGAAAATAATGAGTGTTATAGCAAGGTTGTGCAGGGCTGATTAAGACAATTGCTTTACACACTAAAGTACTTACAAATGATATGATGTCTAGAAGTTGCATCAAAATAATGGGGGAGAGTGGGTGGAGATATATATGAAATAAGAGTGACTATTCCTAATGATTGTTGAAGCTTAACAATAAACACATGCATGTTTGTTACATTATTCTCTCTATATTTGAAAATATTTGAGAATTTCAATATAAACAGATTTTTAGATTTAAAAAATCTGCTTCATGTGCCAGGTGAGGCCAAAAATGTTTCCAAACAAAAAGGAAAGAACCTCAATTTTCTTCAGAAGCAGAACTTTTGATGTTCTGATTTGCTGGAACTTGGGCCAAGAGAAGACAGTTTCCCAAAATTCTTTATCCCTAATTCTTAGCAAAGTGCCTACCATTATGTAGGTGCAAAATAAATATTTACTGAACCAATGAATAAATCTATATATTTTATCATGCAAGATCCTACAGGAGAGTAATTACAATCATGATAACTGCAATAAGTAACAAATATTGAGTATTTCTTATGTGCCAGGTACAGTGCCAAACACTGTGAATATGTCATTATCTCTTTTAATCCTCACTCTACCCTAATAGGATATGTAAGAGCATGGATTTTTACTGTTGTCTTCACTGGTATATCCCCAGTGCTCAAAATATGACTGATTCAATAAATATCTGTTCAATGAGTAAATCTAAAGTAGAAACTAGTATCATACCCCTTATACAGATGAGGAATCTGAGGTTTAAAAAGGTTAATAATCTGCCTAGTTAGTAAATGACAGAGTTGGATTCACTCCAGATAACTTAAATCTCTCTTTCAACCACTGACACGAACTCACATTTTAAAGTCTTGTCTATTATTATAATTGTGAAAACCAGTGGACTTTAAAGGCCCTGAAAACAGAGTATATGAAGGCGGACCCCCCAAAAAACAGATTTATTAAAAATTGTGTATTCATTCTTACATGTTTAAACTTCAGCCTTCAAAGTACTCTCCATTTGACGTCATACACCTATTGAGATGTTTTTTCAACTGCTTAAAAACAGTTTATGAATTTGTCAGTTTTGATGTCTTTTAGTGATTCTGCCAGTTTTTTGTTTCACCTCTTCCACATCGGCAAAACATTTCCCTTGGAGGATTTTTTTTCATTTGGGGAAACAAACAAATCTTGCTCAGGGTAAGATCAGGTGAATAAGGAGGGTGGAACATGGGGTCATGCCATCTTTGGTCAAAAACTGCTGAACAATCAGCGGAGTGTGGGCAGGTGCACTTATAAATTACCCATCATGAAATGGGCAAACACGTTGAAAGAGCCTTATAAAAAAACTCACTGAAGTCGAATGCAGCCTCTGACAACAATGCCAGCTGGTACACTGATTCAGATGGGTTCCTAGAACACTCACCTTGTGAAGGAAGCCTGTACTACAAGGGGCCTGCCCTCCAGAAGATAATTCTGTTTTTTGGGGTCTCCCCTCATATGATAGAAATATTTGGATAGCAACTCAAACTGAATAGACTGCACTATGGGAAACTCAATGTCATTATTTTAAAAATTCAAGCAAGTCTTCTTTCCTTGCTCTGCCAATTCAATTCTAGACATTCTTGGGAGGCTTGCCCTGCTCTCCCCAGGAAAGCCTCAATCCTCAATAAAAACTTTATTACCTATAAGTAATAAAGTTTTACATACCCTCTTTTTGTATGTGTTGTGGCATCATCAGTCTTGATATTCAAACCAATTTTTGGGTAGGGGGAGTCCTGCCTGTTTCTTTAGGATGGTTGTTACTACAGAGACAGATAGAGATCTGAACAGAAGAAGAAGGCAACATTATAGCTGAAGCAACATGCTGCACTGCTGGCTTTAAAGATGGATGAAGGAAGTATGAGCCAAGAAATGAAGGAACATAGCTCTAGAAGCTGGAAAAAGCAAGTGGATTTTCCCCTAGTGCCTCTGGAGGGAGTGTAGCCCTGCCAACATCTTGATTTTAGCCCATGAAACTGATTTCCCATTTCTGATCTCCAGAATTGCAAGAGAAAAAAATGGGTGCAGTTTTAAATCACCAAATCTGTAATAATTTGTTACAACACTTCTAGGAAACTAGGAAGTAGCAGCAAATAGTACTAGTAGTCACTGTGTTCATCACCACCATATGCAATTTGATAAAAAATGCCAGTTGCACTTAAGAATGTCTTTGATGAAAATTTTATGTTATAAATATTGATCCTTGAGTACATGGTTTTTTAGTATTTTATGACAAAAATGGGAAGGTGCATAAAGTACTTCTGCATCCTGAAATATAATAATTGTCTCAAAGACAAACACTTGTGCAATTTAAAGCAAAGCTTTTCACAAAAATACCATTTTTGCTTCTGACAGACAAACTTTGGTTATCAGACTTGAGTTCTTGGCAGATATTTCATCTAAAATTAACAAAGAGAGCCTGTCACTTTAAGAAAAATAAATGAGAGTGGGTTTTTTTCCCAATTATAAAATTTAAGTTTTCAAGTAAAAATTAGAATTATAGGAAACTTGTATTTGCCACCATGACCTTCACAGCTTTCCAAAACATAAATATTGTCCTGATGAGAGCAACCATTATTGTAACAAATATAACAGTTTTATATTGTATCATGAAATATGTCAATATTTGGAAGATCTTCATAACTCCATGAAGCAGTACTTTTCAAATAACCAATGCATGGTGTTACAAAATCATTGCATAGTAAAAAAAAAATGTCTATTCAAAGTAAGGATATACTAATGTATTTTTCATGTATGAAAACAAAAAGTTCACTGATATAGTTTCAGATTCCATATTGGCACTAACTTCTAAAGAACTTCCATGTGTAAAATTTTGGTGTCAAAGAATATCCACAATTACCCAAAACCCCTAATGAAATACTCCTGGCTTTTCTACTATATACATGTCTAAGAAAAGATTTTTGTCTATATTTTAGTCAGAACAGCATATCACAGCAGAGTGCGTGCAGAAGCGAATAGAATCCAGTTTGCTTCTATTACACCAGACATTAAAGAGATTTGCAAAAATATAAAGCAATACTACTTCTCATCTAAATGTTTTGTTGTTTGGAAAAGTATAATTATTTTCATAAAACAATTTGTGTTAACTTGTAGTGGATATATTACCATTTTAAAGTGAATCCCTAATTAGATATTTTTAATTTCTCAGTTTTAATTTCTAATACATTAACTATTAATAGATATAATTAATAGACATAATTCACATAAGCAATAGCTCTTCGGGGTCCTCAATAATTTTTTAGTAAACCAGCAAGTTTGAGAACTATTGTCCATCTTTGAGAGACTTACACATATGCTTAAGAAAATATGCCTGTTACAGCTTTGCTTAAAATAGTGAAAAATTGGAAATAATTTAAGTACCTATGAAGAGCTGAATGAATAAACTGTGTGTATTCATACAATATAATAATATGTAACTATTAAAGTGAAACAAGTGTTGTCTTTAGGATACTTACTTGTGGGATGCTCTGTCTCATAACCCAGCTGCCATGCTGTGAAACCCAGGCCACATGGAGAGACCCTTTGTAGGAGCTACAGTTAAAATCCCAAACTAAGTTCTCAGGTGGCAGCCAAGATCCTCCTCCAGCCACATGCATCAGCCATATTGGATGTCTGGCCCTGCTGAGCATTCAGATGACTCTGACCCAGCGACTATCTGCTGTAACCCTGTGAGACTCCAATCAAGAACCACTCAGTTGTGCCCAATTAACCTACAGAACTGCAAAAGATAATAAATTATTGTCTTATAAGAAAATGAAAGAAGCATTAGTATTAACATGTATCAATCTCAAAAACAATGGTGAAGAAGGTATAAAACATATACAAGATGATAGATTTATATACATTTTGAAAACAGTTATATAAAGTTAAAAAACATTCATAACAATACAATCATGCCAAGGCCAACAACCTTGTGGTCAATGATGGATTGCATATATCATGGTGGTTCCATAACATTATAATGGAACTGAAAAATTCTTTTTTTTAATGAAAACAAATGTATTTTGTTGATTATGTATTTAATGTATTTCATTGATTATGCTATTACAGTTTCCCATTTCCCCCTTCTCTCCCCTCCACCCTGTACCCCCTCTCCCACCCACGTTCCCCCCCTTTAGTTCATGTCCATGTGTCATTCTTATGAGTTCTTTAGCTTCTACATTTCCCATACTATTCTTGCCCTCCCCCTATCTATTTTCAACCTACATTCTATGCTACTTATTCTCTATACCTTTTCCCCCCTCTCTCCTCCTCCCACCCCCCTGCTGCTAGCCCTCCATGTGCCCTCCATTTCTGTGGTTCTGCTCCTGTTCTAGTTGTTTACTTAGTTTCTTTTGGTTTTGCTTTAGGTGTGGTTGTTCATAATTGTGAGTTTGCTGTCCTTTTATTATACATGTCTTTTCTTTATCTTCTTTTCTTAGATAAGTCCCTTTAGCATTTCATAAAATAAGGGCTTGGTGATGATGAACTCCTTTAACTTGACCTTATCTGAAAAGCACTTTATCTTCCCTTCCATTCTAAATGAGAGCTTTGCTGGATAGAGCAATCTGGGTTGTAGGTCCTTGTCTTTCATGACTTGGAATATTTCTTTCCAGCCCCTTCTTGCCTGTAAGGTCTCTTTGGAGAAAGCAGCTGACAGTCTGATGGGAACTCCTTTGTAGGTTACTGTCCCCTTATCTCTTGCTGCTTCTAGGATTCTCTCCTTCGTTTTTACCTTGGTTAATGTAATTATGATGTGCCTTGGTGCGTTTCTTCTTGGATCCAACTTCTTTGGGGCTCTCTGAACTTCTTGGATTTCTTGGAGGACTGTTCCCTTTGCCAGATTGGGGAAGTTCTCCTTTATTATTTGTTCAAATACGTGCTCAATCTGTTGCTGTTCTCCTTCCTGTTCTGGTACCCCTATAATTCGGATGTTGGAATGTTTAAAGGTGTCCTGGATGCTCTTAAGCTTTTCCTTGATTTTTTGAATTCTTACTTCATCATGCTTTCCTGCTTGGTTGATTCTATCTTCCTTCTGGTCCACTGTATTGTTTTGAGACTCAGATTCCTTCCTTTCACTATTGGCTCTCCTCCGCGTATCTTCCTGCATCTCTTTTATGGTAACCGCATCCTTTCATCTAAATTGCGCCCAAAATCAACCAATTCCGTGAGCTTTCTGATCACCAGTGTTTTGAACTGTGCATATGATAGATTGGCTATTTCTTAGTCGCTCAAAAGGATGAGTCCTGGGGGACTGATCTGTTCTGTTGGATACATGTCTTATGTCTTTCCCTGTCTCTGGTCGCTCTTGTTACGGTGGGGAGCAGAGCCTTAGGTGTTCACCGGGGCTGGGCACCCTGGTCACTAGATTGCGACGTTATATGTGTGGGCAGGGGCGGGAGCCGGAGGGGGCAATGGCATTAGTTCTGTTCTCCCGGGCTCAGGCCCTTCCTTGGGATCCTGGGCTGCGAGCTCTGCCCTGGTCCACAATCGCTGCCCCACAGGGTCCGCCAGCTGCAGCTTGCGTACTCAGGGATCACCGCTGCGTTCTTGTGCCCCGGATGGCTGTCGCGCCGATTTCGGGCCAAATTTTCCCCGACCTCCACACGCTGCCGACCCGCGCCAGCCCCGCGCCCGCCCGGCTTGTCGTCTCCTACCAGTCTGGACGTACGGGTTTACTTCAACTTCTTGGCTGTCCGACTTCCATTCAGATAAATCCTGTCAGTTCTAAGTGATATTCTATCTGTAAATTATTGTTGTTCTAATCTTGGTTGTGCAAGAAGGCACGGTGCATCCACCTATTCCTCCATCTTGCCGGAAGTCCTCTGGAACTGAAAAATTCTTATTGCCTAGTGACATTGTAGCTATCATAATGTTATATTGCAGCACTATGCTATTTTAAAATAAATTTAGTGTGCTGTAAGTGTACAGTGTTTATAAAGTCTACAGTAGTGTACAGTAATGTCCTATGGCATCAGATTCACTCACCACTCACTCACTGACTCACCCAAAACAACCTCAGTCCTACAAACCCCATTCATTGTAAGTGCCCTATATAGGTATACCATTTATTATATTTTACACCTTATTTTTACTGTACCTTTTCTATATTTATATATGTTTACATACACAAATACTTATCATTGGGTTACAATTACCTATAATATTCAGTAGAGTAATATGCTATACAGCCTTGTAGCCTAGGAGCAATAGACTATACCATATGGCCTAGGTGTGTAGTAGGTTTTTACCATATAGATTTGTTTAACTACACTCTATGATGTTCACAAAATGATGAACTCACCTAACAATGCATCTCTCACAATGTATGTCCATTGTTAAGCAATACATGACTGTACTAGACATTGTGTGTGTGTGTGTGTGTGTGTGTGTGTGTGTGTGTGTGTGTGTGGAGAGAGAAAGAGAGAGAGAAGAATGCCCACCAACATCAGGATGTGGTTCCTCTGGGAATGAAGAGAATGATCAGGAAGTGACACAAATGGACCTCAAGTTAATCCATAATGCTTTTTTCTTTAATTAAAAAATACCAAAGCAAATATGATAAACTATCACTACATGCTAATTCTGGGTAGTAAGTATATATACATGTCTCTTACTCAATTCTCCTCAGTGACATTTTGACAGTGCCACCCTCTCCCAGTTCATATGTAACAGTCATGAGGTCTCCAGAGAGGACTGTAAGTTCCACACAGCAGAGGCGTTCTCAGGGCCATCTTCACATCTTTATTCTCTTTCAGAATACTGTTATGAATTCTTTACATGTGACTCATTAAAAGGATTATCTAGTTTTAAATAAACCAGTCTCTAAAACATGCACAAGTGATTTGAATAGATTCTCACAAATAAACTAATGGAAAATAATTGTGCAAGTTGCAAATAATTGCTAACTGAAAATAAATCTAATAATGATACAAGCACAAGACAATAACAAGAAAATGGCATGGCAGACATTTCTCCAATTCCTAGGACAAGTTCTTCATCGATAACAATGAGCAATATAGTCACATCAGACAATGTCAGCCCTCAAAATTGAAGTAATCAAGAAGAAAATCTAAAATATTTGCAAATCTATGCCTTGCATTATTAATGATGAGTATCTCCCAAGCCTACTATTTTCTAAAGATAACTTATAATCTTATTAACTCATAAGATATTTTAGAACATTGCTTATTGCATCTTAATTTCATTGTCTTTATATGTTGTTTGTTTATAATTTGCATAATATATTAGTATTATAGTGCATATGTATAATTTATAAATATATGAAACTATAATATATATTACTGCTTGTTCAATTTTTCCATCTTTTGACATTCAAAGTTTTTTCTTACTGACAGAGGTGTGCAATCAGAAAAACTAAAATCCAGTGTTGAATACCAGTGGTGTATCCAGGCCTTATGGAGCCTGAAGCTCATAACAATTGGAGAGGGGCTCTAAGAAAAAGAATACAAAATTAGGTATTTTGTATTTACTTAGAATAGGAAAAGATATCACAGCAAATTATAATCTTTAACAAGCTATATATTTTTAAAAGCTCATAAGTACACTAGCATCACAAAATCCAGAAAAAACAATTATTATTTTCAAATTAACTCCCTGACACCACTATAGACTCCCAAAATGCTGCTTGCAAGAAACAAGCTAATAAAACTTAGCTGCAAACATACGCTACTCTTCATGAAAAAGGAAGGACAGAGAGGGCAGAGCCACAGCCTCAGAGGACAGAGACATGGACCCAGAAGGTAGAACCGCAAACCACAGAGGTTTATTTACAGACTTTGAAATGCAATGTTTGCTCAGCCAGATTTTAAATCTGCTTAGAACTGGTGGCTTCCTTTGCCTTCCATTTTCCCCAACTTTGTAGAGGAATGTCTATAAATAGCATCCTATGTCCATCCCACCATTATGTTCTCAGAGCAGAAAACTTGTGTTCTATTTTCATGGGTTCACAAATGGAGAGAAATTTTTCCCCAGAATGGATCATATCCAGAGCCTCACCCATTTCTAATCTAGACAATTTATATGATATTTGGGACTTTTTGAACTGATGAGGCTTAGATGGAATTGGGGTTTGAGTTGATGTTATAATGTGATGTTGAGTTGATGTTGAGTTGTTGGAGGACCTTAGGATGGGTTAGGATGAATGTATTTTGCATGTGAGATGGCCATGAATCTTTGGGGACCAGAGAGCCAACTGTCCTGGACACAACAATGCCCCCCAAAGATGCTCACACCCTATTCTCAGAAACTGTGAATATGTTAATTTACAAGGCAAAATGTTACTTTGCAGATGTGATTAAGTTAAAAATCTTGAGATGAGGGAATTATCCTGGATACTCTGGGTCAGCTCAATGTAATAACAACAATCTTCAGAGGAAGGCAGGAAAATCAGAGTCAGAGGAAGGAGATATGACAATGGAAGCAGGGATCATAGTCAGAGAAAGATTTTTGAAGATGTAATGCTGCCACCTTTACAAATGGAAAAAGGGGCCATGAGCTGAGGAACACAAGCAGGCCTTAGATGCCTGCGAAGACAAAGGCTAAATTCTTCCCTGGAGACTGTACAAACCTGCTAATAACTAGAATTTAGCCTAATAAAACTGATATCAGACTTCTGACCTCCAGAACTGTAAGATTTTACTACTTGTATTACTTTAAGCCACTAATTTTGTGGTAATTTTTATTTATTTTATTAATTATGCTATTACAGTTGTCTCAATTTTTTCACCTTTGCCCCCTTGCACCCACACCCCAACTACCTCAGGCAATACCTCCACCATTGTTCATGTCTATGGGTCATGTATATAAGTTCTTTGGCGACTCCATGTCCTATACTGTACTTCACATCCCTGTGGCTATTCTGTAACTACCTATTTGTACTTTTTAATCCCCTCACCAATGAAAATGATCTCTGTGTCCATGATTCTGTCTCTATTCTACTTGTTTGCCTAGTTTCTTTTTTTTAGATTCAATTGTTGATAGACATATATTTTTTGCCATTTTATTGTTCATAGTTTTGATCTTCTTTTTCTTAAATAAGTCCCATTATCATTTCATATAATAAAGGTTTGGTGATGGTGAACTCTAGTTTTTTTCTTGTCTTAGAAGCTCTTTATCTGCCCTTCTATTCTAAATGATAGTTTTGCTGGATAGAGCAATCTTGGCTCGAGGTCCCTGCTTTTCATGACTTTGAATATTTCTTGCCAATCTCTTCTAGCCTGCAAAGTTTCTTTCCAGATATAAGCTGACAGTCTTATGGGAACTCCTCTGTGGTTAACTAAATTCTTTTCTCTTGCTGCTTTTAAGATTCTCTCTTTATCTTTAACCTTTGGCATTTTAATGGTGATAGGTCTTGGAGTGGGCCTCTTTGCATCTATCTTGTTTAGTGCTCTATGCTTCCTGGGCTTGCATGTCTATTTCCTTCACCAAATTAGGGAAGTTTTCTTTCATTATTTTTTCAAATAGATGTCCAATTTCTTGGTCTTTCTCTGGTCCTTCTGGCACCCCTATGATGCAAACATTGGACATCTTGAAGTTGTCCCAGAGGCTGCTTATACTATCCTCATGTTTTTGGATTCTTTTTTCTTGTTGTTCTCATTGCTTGTTTTTTTTTTTTGCTTCTTTATGTTCCAAATCATCAATTTGATTCTCAGCTTCCTGGGCAGTACCATTCTGAGTGCAAGGTGGAGATCTGCCTCTCAGCTTCATCCACTCTACTGTTGTTTCCCTGTAAATGGCTCTCTATTTCAATTAGTGTATCCTTCATTTCTGACTGTATCTTTTTTATGCAACTGAGGCCCTCACTAAGTTCCTTGAGTATCCTTATGATCAGCGTTTTGAACTCTGCATCTGATAGAGTGCTTATCTCCATTTTAATTAGCTTTTTTTTCTGGAGTTTTGATCTGTTCTTTCATTTGGACCATGCTTCTTTGTCTCCTCATTTTCGCAGGCTCCCTGTGTTTGTTTCTATGTATTAGGTAGAGCTGCTTTGACTGTGTTGGAAATGTGGCCTAATGTAGTAGGTATCCTCTAGGGTTCAGTGGCACAGCCTCCCCTATCACCCAAGCTGGGTACTCAAGGTGCACCCTTTGTCTGGGCTGAGTACATCCCGCTCTTGTAGTTGAGGCTTGGTTGCTGTTGGCAGATCAATGGGAGGGATTTACCCAGGCTGCAAGGACTGGCTATGACCACTGACCACCAACCTCCGCCCTCTGTGGAGGATCAGCCATGCCAGGACAGGGTCTATAGCTGTCCACTTGATGCACTGGCCCTGGGGTTTCCCAGGTAGTACAGGCCAAGGTCAGCCTCCACCTGTGTTTTGCCTGGGATCACCCTGCCTGAGCTAAAAAGCTATCTGAGATGGCTGCTACTTGTGCTTGGCTTGGAGATTCCCAGGTGAAACCAAGCTGTGAAGCTGGGCTGGCTGCTGCTAGTGTGGGGCCTGGGGCTCACTCAGGCCAGCTGTTGCTTGTGTGAGAAGATTCAGGAAGTTGTGAAGCAGGAGCCAAGACCAGTTATTCATATGGAAAAGCAGCTTGGGTGGGCCCATAAATTAGGTGGGGTGGAGTCTCTGGGGATCTCCAGGATGTGTCAAATGGTGTTAGCCAGGTTGATGGAGTCTCAGCTATGGCACCAGCTTTCGGGCTCAGTCTGGATGGATGTGGTTTCCTTAATTCCATAGTTGTCAGACTTCCATTCAACTCCATTTCTGTGCTTCTGAGGGACAAGCGTTCTATATTTTACTTGTAATTTTGATGTGGTTGTTCGAGGAGGCGAGCCATGTCTGCCTATGCCACTATCATGACTAGAAGTCTGTGGTAAGTTTTTATGGCAGCTGCAGGAAACTAATACAGTACCCTAGAAATACATTCCTATTAGGATCCTGAAATTTCTCATTTCCTTTACTGAAAATGTTCCGAAATATCTTTCCAAATGGCATTTGTGCTTCATCAACCTTTTGAATAAATTTTATATCTCCTTTGTGCTTAAGTTTTCCTTCCAAGTCTTTACAAAGATATTTTAGAGTTCTTAAAATATCATTATACACAAGTTACAAGGCTTGGATGGCCTTATAGTAGGCAGACTATCTTATTACACTTAGACTCTTAAAAGAAGAATCAAAGTTGGCATGTGTATTTAAACTACTACATCTATTAGATAAGCCAAAATATAAAACATAATTATGACAAAGCAAAATAGTAAAAACTTCAAGTATCGTGGAGGCAGCTTTTTCTTTGATTATTAAGAAAAGGAGCTGTACATTCTGCATACTTCTTGATGTCCTTAAAAAATGCTTGCAGCCCTTATTCTAACCTTTCTTAATAGCTGCATTACCTTATTGACTGTAAATATTGTTCAATATCAGTTTACAACCATCTGATTCTATGGCTTTGTTTTAATATGTTGAATAAAATCACTGATAGATGGTTTTCAGTTGGGGAAAATGTTAAAATTACAGTAGTGGTGTTTGTCCTGTTCAATGCAGAATCTACAATAATGGGGATGATTTGGTGTCTGACTTAATTTCCCACTTCATTTTTTTATTGATTCCCTTAATTCCTGTGAACCAGTTTGGATAAATAAGTCACATTTTAAATTTTGATATTTTCCAATTGCTTGTGCAATAATTGATCAAATTTATCAATTTGTTTAAATAGTCCCACGAAATTTGTTTTTTGAAGCATGCTACTTTTCCTTGCAGCCTCTGAAGAGAAAACCTCTTTCACTTGAAAATTTAATAGCTGCAACTATTATTCTCTCTTTTTTAGTAACTCAAAATAATATTGAATGGTTTTTTTTATGTTTTTCAATTCATTGGCCTAGTGCACTCTCATTTGACTTTCAGATATTCCAAGTAAACATAGCCTGCTGGCGCTTTGTGGAGTCTTTGTGAATTAACATTCAGTAGGCCAAAAAGTCCATTTAGTTTTTTCCATAAAATAAAGGACATGCTTTTCATTTTCACCAATAGCTTTATTGATTTGGATATTTTGAGTATGTCAGCTATCTTCTGCATGGTATAACATTGATTTTTGTCAATTAATGTCTCAATTTGATCACTATCAACTTCAACTGGTCTACCCAACAATGGAGCTTTGTCCAGAGAGAAATCTCCAACACAAAACTTGCAAACCACTTTTGACACATTTGATCAATCACAGCACCTTCTTCATAAACTGCACAAAACTTTTTGTTTTGCATTTTTACCTTTCTTGAAATAATAATGCTTAATATGCCAAAATGTTGCTTATTTTTTCCATCTTCAATATTAAAATGGCTACACAAAAATTCACCAATTTTGATAAATTTTTTAATGCAAATTAATATGACAGCTGTCACAATACAATTGAGAAAAATATTTCAAATGAAGTTAAAGACAACTAAGCACTATGAGAGCCATCTTATAGAAAAAAAAGAATTAAACTTTTTGGCCAACTCAATATATTCTCCCAGTAAGTTTTGTTGAAAAGACTTTATAAGCAAAACAATAATGCTTAGTCTTGGATTAGCTTAACAAGGATCTCATAACAGCTTAATGTAACCATTTATAATGTCCAATTTATATTGTGTTTGATTCTCTGTAAATACTAATTGGATAATGACTTGGGGAGAATGTTTTTCACTAAACAATATTGAATGGAATTATTGTTCATCATAAAGACCATGAGGAAAGCTCAGAGTCCTTGTTGTAGTCAATAAATTCTAACCTTTATTTGCTCTGTTGACGTGAAAATTTTGTTAATTTTATTGCTACCTTTATCTTCCACTTCTTCAGTTCCTTTAAAGGTATGTCAGATGCTTAAAATCTTCTTTCCTTTCTTTTGTTATCATTTTCAATATCAAAATTTTTTTGGTAATAGTGGTTCTTTTCCTTAATTTCATGATTTTTGATTCTTAGTGTTTAGTTTCTATTGTGATATAATAAAAGAGTCTTTAATATGTTGATGCTTCTGCCACTCTTCCTTCTTTCAGACTTTGTTTTTGGCTTCCAATAGGATACCTTTTTCTATGAATTCTTTCCAATAGAATAAATTTGAGTTTTAGTCTGTTAATGTATCTGGATAAAAAATATACAAAATAAATATGAAGTTAAGGAATTTATAAGAGCAATTAAACTGCTACTGAATTATATTGAGCTACATAATTGTTCACTATATATCAAATTACTCTTATGGTCCATACATTGACATGCTGATCATATGTGTAGGCATTTTCCCAGTGGAACATTTCTTCAATCCATTCATTCCATTAGTGGCAACTTTACTGGCAGACTTCACCTGGATAACATGGATCACATATACTAAAACAGAGTCCAATACATTGTGATGCATTAAATGTGAGACTTCATACACATATGAGTATTCATTGGTTGTAGTACTTTACAAACACAGCAATTCTGATAAATTCTCTTTAATTAGATTTCCATCTAAAAAAGAAAAATGTTTATCATACATTTAGAATCATTGATGCTGAATTGTTGATTTTATTCCTACCAGGCCAGAACTTATATTTTCACTAGGATTTGATAAGGAGCAAAACCTCCAATTATAATTTTATAGATCTGGTAATTGGAAGAACTTTCCATAGACTAGTGTCTTGCTCTGTACATTTCAAATTTTGGTCTCTCCACTAACAACATACTCTCTGGCCCACACACCACAGGCACATTTATTATTGTAGCACCACCTCTGGCCTTGCACTTTGGGCAGAATGGGCAGTAGGACTATTTCTGGAAGACATTCTTACATTACCAATAACCTAACTACACAAAAAAATAATTTTTAATTTCATAAATAATATCTCACTCAACCCAAATTCAATGTATTTCCATCAACTGTCCAGTAGACGGATCCTCAAAATTCCCATAGCCAGTCCAAGGCAAACAACCAACAACAGGGGAAATATGATGGAGGGCAAGTTGGAATGAAAGAGATGGCAGTCATCATGTCATAACTAATCATTTTAAAAGATCTTCTGTAAATATTATAAAAAACATATATCCATGGGAACACATTAATAGGACTCCCTGTAGGCCCTTAGAAGGGGTGCATTAGTTTCATAAATTCATTTATCTCTGTTTCAAACAGCAACTAAAGTGATTTTTTAAAAATCCTAAACCAGTTGTATCATTCCCCTGCCTGATACCCTCTGATGACTTCTCACTACATTTTGAATAAAATACAATCTCATAACCAGGGCCAACAAGGGTCTGCATGATCTGGTCCCTGTCTGTATCTCCAAATCCAGTGACCACTCTCCCACTTGCTCACTACAATTTATTCACAGAGACATATTCCTATACCTGGAAGAGACCAAATTCTTTTATACCTAAGGGTTTTTGTACTTGCTGTTGATTCTGGAAGGACTCTTCTCCAACAATGTTGCTTTATTGGCTACTATCTTTCGGATATCAGTTTAAATGTCACATCCTTAGAAATGCCTAGCCTTTGAGCCTGGGTTTGGCTGTTTCTCAAGAGCAACTAAAAATGGATTTTCAAGGTCAGCTGTTGACCAGCTTTCTAGAATTCTGTAAGAGAACACCATCATTGTTAATATTATAACAGGCAAACACCAAGGCAAAATGCATAACTGAACCTTTTAAAAAATAGCTACAAGCCATGCAATTTACCATTGCCTATTTCTTCTACCTGTATTTAATATATAAGTATAGTATTTATTTATTTATGTTTATAATATAAAATATATTTATTTTTATTTTTTAAATTTATTGTTGTTCAGTTACAGTTGTCCCACCTTTTCCCCCACTGCATAAGTATCAGTATTTAAAGACCTCAAAATGAGAGAAAACTTCTACCCTTTGTATTCATAATGATCCAGAACAGCCAGAATATCCCTCTTTACAGCTTTCAAAAATGGTTCTGAAAAAAGATACGAAGGATCTGTCCAACTACACTCCCCACTGAGGCATGGTCTATCAACTTGCCTAGGTATATGGAAGTTATAAGTCAAATAACTTTCATCTTCTTGGATATGAAGGGAAAATATCATGAGAAAACTTGCCACTGGGATCACAAGTCCTTCAGACTACATTTCCTATGGAGTGGATGCTTCCTTGATAAATGCCTAGAAATCAACATCAAAAAGTACACTGACAAAAGTGTAAACAAATAAATGCTTACTCCAGAAATGTTTGGTGAGGCTGAGAACTTCATCATCATCTTTCTGGACTATGTGTACTCATCTCATTTATGGAATAGTATCATGATCCAACTCCCCATGCCAGAACAAGAGCAATGACAGGAGAAGATAATAACCTAGGCTCCAAAGGGATCCATTGACCTCAGAACAACAGAGAAAATAAACTCCTATAGGGTCTTGCTGCTTCCACTTTCCTCTCTTCTGGACAGAAAGTTTGGATTTGCAAGTCATGACTGGCTACCACTTAGTTCATGAGACCTCATTTTTTAAAGAGTTTTAAAAAACCTTTTCATGATGAAAACCCAGAGGTCATGATGGCAACCAGATTTCCAGGGTAAAAACCTGCTAGATATGATTGGACACCTGTTTCATTTTAAGACTTGAAGTTTGGATATGGTATCCTGGCTGTGGTAAGACTGTATTTGAAAATCTGTAAAGGATTCAAAATGTTGAAGTAATAGACTTGTAGGGGTTTTGTAAGTGTATGTATGTATGTATGTATTTAAATGTATTGGGGTGAGTCAGTGTTCCTTTTATTTAAGCAATTCCATGGGTTAGTGATCATAAATTCCAAGAGCAAATAGAAATTAGTGGTCCACAGTAGTATGTCATACAACTGAAGAATGGCAAATGTCCCACTGAAAAATTACCAAGATAGGCATTTTTCTTTATTTATTTTTATTTTTTTTTACTTTATTTTTTTTTCTTTTTATTAATCATTGTTCATATACAGTTTTCTCCTTTTAACTCCCAATCCAGTTCCCCCTCCCACCCACCCCCCCCTTCCCTCCCATTACCACCCTCCCCTTAGTCTATGACCATGTGTCCTTTAAGTTTGTTCCTGTGAACCCTTCCCACTGTCCCCTTAAATTCCCTCTTCTCTCCCCTCCGGTCACCATCAGCCTGTCCTCTATTTCAGTGTCTTTGGTTACATTTTGCTTGTTTCTTTGTTTTGTTATTTAGGTTCCTGTTAAAGGTGAGATCATATGGTATTTGTCTTTCACTGCCTGGCTTGTTTCACTTAGCATAATGTTTTCCAGCTCCATCCACGCTGTTGCATAGGGTAGGAGCTCCTTCTTTCTTTCTGCTGCATAGAATTCCATCGTGTAAATGTACCATAGTTTTTTGATCCATTCATTTACTGATGGGCATCTAGGTTGCTTCCAGCATCTAGCTATTGTAAATTGTGCTGCTAGGAACATTGGGATGCATAGGTTCTTTTGAATTGGTGTTTTAGTATTCTTAGGATAGAGTCCCAGTAGTGGAATTGCAGGGTCAAAAGGCAGATCCATTTTTAGTTTTCTGAGGAAGTTCCATATTGCTTTCCATAGTGGTTGTACCAGTCTGCAGTCCCACCAACAGTGCACTAGGGTCCCCTTTTTCTCCACAACCTCTCCAACACTTGTTGTTTGTTGCTTTGTTTATGATGGCCATTCTGTCTGGTGTGAAGTGGTATCTCATTGTGGTTTTAATTTGCATCTCTCTGACAGCTAGCGATATTGAACATCGTTTCATGTGTCTTTGGATCCTCTGTATGTCCTCCTTGGAGAAGTGTCTATTCAAGTCCTTTGCCCACTTTTTTAATTGGATTCCTTGTCTTCTTAGAGTACAGTCGTGTAAGTTCTCTATATATTTTGGAGATTAGACCCTTGTCTGAGGTGTCATTGGCAAATATGTTTTCCCATACAGTTGGTTCTCTTTTAATTTTCATACTGTTTTCTTTAGCTGTGCAGAAGCTTTTAATTTTGATGAGGTCCCATTTGTTTATTCTTTCCTTTATGTCCCTTGCTCTAGGGGACACGTCATTAAAAAAGTCTCTTCGTGCAATATCTGAGATTTTCTTACCTACGTTCTCTTCTAGGACTTTAATGGTGTCATGTTTTATATTTAAGTCTTTTATCCACCTTGAATTTATTTTTGTATATGGTGTAAGTTGGTGCTCAAGTTTCATTTTTTTGCGCGTGGCTGTCCAGTTCTCCCAACACCATTTGTTGAAGAGGCTATTTTTATTCCATTTTATATCGCTGCTTCCTTTGTCCAATATTAATTGACCATAGAGACTTGGGCTTATTTCTGGGCTCTCTGTTCTGTTCCATTGGTCTATGTGCCTGTTTTTATGCCAGTACCAGGCTGTTTTGATTACAGTAGCCTTGTAATATAGTTTAGTGTCGGGTATTGTGATCCCTCCTACTTTACTCTTCTTTCTCAAAATTGCAGCAGCTATTCGGGGGTCGTTTATAATTCCATATAAATTTTTGAAGTGTTTGTTCTATGTCTGTGAAATATGCCAATGGTACTTTAATAGGAATTGCATTGAATGTGTAAATTGCTTTGGGTAGTATGGACATTTTGATGATATTAATTCTTCCAATCCATGAACACGGTATATGTTTCCATTTGTTTGTGTCTTCCTTGATTTCTTTCTTCAGTGTTGTGTAGTTTTTCTGAATACAGGTCTTTTACCTCTTTGGTTAGGTTTATTCCTAGATATTTTATTTTTTCTTTTTGCTATTTCAAATGGGATTTTTTTCCTTGATCTCTGCTTCTGCTGTTTCATTGTTGGTGTACAGAAATGCCTTTGATTTCTGGATATTGACTTTGTATCCCGCTGTTTTGCCAAATTCATTTATTAGGTCAAGCAGTTTTTTGGTAGAGTCAATAGGATTTTCTATGTATACTATCATGTCGTCTGCAAACAGTGATAGTTTTGTTTCCTCCTTTCCGATTTGGATGCCTTTTTATTTCTTTTTTCTTGTCTGATTGCTGTGGCTAAAACTTCCAGTACTATATTGAATAGAAGTGGTGAAAGTGGACAGCCTTGTCTTGTTCCTGATCTTAATGGAAAAGGTTTTAATTTTTTGCCCATTGAGAATGATGTTGGCTGAAGGTCTCTCATATATGGCCTTTATTATGTTGAGGAATGCTCCCTCTATTCCCACTTTGCCGAGTGTTTTTATCATGAATGGGTGCTGTACCTTATCAAATGCTTTTTCTGCATCAATTGATATGATCATGTGGTTTTTGTCTTTGCTTTTGTTTATGTGATGTATTATATTTACTGACTTGCGAATATTGAACCATCCTTGCATCCCTGGAATGAATCCCACTTGGTCATGGTGTATAATCTTTTTAATGTATTGTTGGATGCGGTTTGCCAGTATTTTGTTGAGGATTTTAGCGTCAATGTTCATCAGTGATATTGGCCTGAAGTTTTCTTTCTTTGTTGTGTCTTTATTTGGTTTTGGAATTAGGATGATGTTGGCCTCATAAAAAGAGTTTGGGAGACTCCCATCTTTTTGGATTTTTTGGAATAGTCTGTGAAGGATAGGGGTTAGCTCTTCCTTAAATGCTTTGTAGAATTCTCCTGTGAAACCATCTGGTCCAGGGCTTTTGTGTGTTGGGAGTTTTTTGATTACTGCTTCAATTTCTTTTGTTGTTATTGGTCTGTTCAGATTTTCTGCTTCTTTTTCATTGAGTTTTGGAAGATTATATTTTTCTAGAAAGTTGTCCATTTCATCTAGGTTTTCAAATTTTTTGGCATACAGTTCTTCGTAGTAATTTCTTACAATCCTTTGTATTTCTGTGGTATCTGTTGTAATCTCTCCTCTTTCATTTCTGATTGTGTTTATTTGGGTCTTCTCTCTTTTTTTTCTTGATGAGTCTGCTTAAAGGCTTGTCTATTTTGTTTATCTTTTCAAAGAACCAGCTCTTGGATTCATTGATCCTTACAATTGTGCTTTTAGTCTCTATATCATTTAATTCTGCTCTGATCTTGGTTATTTCCTTCCTTCTGCTTGCTCTGGGCTGTCTTTGTTGTTGTTCCTCGAGTTCTTGTAGACGTAGGGTTAGGTTGTTTGTTTGGAAAGTTTCTAACCTTTTTAGGTGGGCCTGTATCGCTATGAACTTCCCTCTCAGGACTGCCTTGGCTGTGTCCCATAAGTTTTGGGTTGTAGTGAGTTCGTTTTCATTTGTTTCCAGAAACCTTTTGATTTCTTCCCTAATATCATTCTTGACCCATTCATTGTTTAATAGCATGCTATTTAATCTCCATGATTTTGAGTGTTTTTGGTTTTTTTTCCTTCGGGTTGGTTTCTAGCTTCAGTCCCTTGTGGTCTGAGAAAATGCTTAGTATGATTTCAATTTTCTTGAAATTCTTGAGGCTTGTTTTGTGTCCTATCATGTGGTCTATCTTTGAGAATGTTCCATGCACATTTGAAAAGAATGTATATTTAGCTTCTTTTGGATGGAGGGCTCGGTATATATCAGTAAAATCCATTTCATCAAGGGTATTGTTCAATGCCACAATATCTTTGTTGATATTTTGTTTAGAAGATCTGTCCATTTTTGATAGTGGGGTGTTAAAATCTCCCACTATAATTGTGTTGCTGTCCATATCTTTCTTGAAGTCCTCTAAGATTTTCTTTATGTATTTCGGTGCTCCTATGTTGGGTGCATATATATTTACAATATTTATGTCTTCTTGATGGATTCTTCCCTTGAGTATTATGAAGTGACCTTCTGGGTCTCTCTTTATGGACCTTTTTTGGAAGTCTATTTTGTCTGATATGAGTATTGCTACCCTAGCTTTTTTTTCTTGACCATTTGCTTGGAAGATTTGTTTCCAGCCCTTCACTTTCAGCCTGTGTAGGTCTTTTATCCTGAGGTGGGTCTCTTGTAGACAGCAGATATGTGGGTCATTTTTTCTTATCCAATCAGCTATTCTATGTCTTTTGATTGGAGCATTTAATCCATTTACGTTTAAGGTTATTATTGATAGGTACTTATTCATTGTCTTTTATGTATGTCTCTCTCTCTCTCTCTCTCTCTCTCTCTCTCTCTCTCTCTCTTTCTTCTCTCCTCCTTAAAGCAGTCCTTTTAGAATCTCTTGCAGAGCTGGTTTGGTCGAGGTGTATTCTTTTAGACTTTTTTTGTCTGGGAAGCTTCTTATTTGGCCTTCTGTCTTGATCGAGAGCCTTGCTGGGTATAGTAGCCTTGGTTGCAGACCTCTGGTTCTCATTACCTGAAGTATTTCTTGCCATTCTCTTCTGGCTTGAAGTGTTTCCATTGAGAAGTCAGCTGTTAGCCTTATTGGGGCTCCCTTGTATGTTATTTCCTTCTTCTCCCTTGCTGCCTTTAAGATTCTCTCTTTGTCTTGAAATTTTGTCATTTTAATTAAGATGTGCCTTGGGGTGGGTCTCTTTTGGTTCCTCTTGATTGGGACTCTCTGTGTTTCCTGGATTTGTGTGACTTTTTCTCTCGTCAAACTAGGGAAGTTCTCCTTCATTACTTGTTCAACCAGGTTTTCGATCCCTTGCTCTTCTTCTTCACCTTCTGGTATCCCTATTATACGGATATTATTGCGTTTCATATTGTCTTGCATTTCTCTTAATCCCACCTCATTCTTTCTGAGCCTCTTTTCCTTTTCTTGCTCTTTCTGGATGCTGTTTTCTACTTTGTCCTCCAGCTCGCTAATCCGATCTTCTGCTTCATCGATCCTGCTTTTCATTCCTTCTACTGTGTTCTTCAGTTCAGAAATTGTATTCTTCATTTCCTCTTGACCTTTGTTGAGAGTTTCTATTTCCTTTTTCATGTTTATATAGTTTGCAGTGAGATTGATGTAGTTTCCCTCTAATTTCTGAAAGCTCATTGTGAGTTCATTGAACTTCCTGGTAATCATTGTTTTGAACTCACTATCTGATAGTTGGGTTGCCTCTATTTCATTTAGCATTTTTCCTGAGGCTTCCTCGTTTCCCTTCAGTTGGGGGTTGTTTCTTTGTTTTCTCATTGTTCGTGGGTTTCTTCTTTGTTCTTTTTTGTTTGTTAATTTGAACTGTTCTGGTTCCCTGTATTTATGGTGTGAACTTCTGTGGTAGAATTTTTGTGTGTTTCAGTGGTGCAATCTCCTTCGTGTATCCTGGTGGTCACACCTTCCCCCTACTCTTTTTTTGGGATCAGTTGGAGGAGTAAGGCAAAATGGTTTAAAACAGCAAGATAGTATACTATGATATTTACTTTAGCAGCCAGTAGAGAAGAGATGGGTTATCCTTTGGCTCCTTATAGTGTAGCCGTGATCCTCCACCCCCCTATCCACGTTTTAGAAAGGATGGAAAGAAGGTAAGACTCTTACTGGGGACGAGAGAATTGTTAGTTGGATCTAGAAAGCTGTGAGGCTGTGGGAGGTCAGCTTCTAAGGTAGGGTTGGACTAAAGATTAGTATATAGGAGTAGTGAGTAACAGAATAGAGACAACCCCCCACAATAGTATAGTTCAGAAAATTGCAAAGTGGGCTGAGATCAGGTAGGGGGTATTGAGAAGCATTTACAATTGTATAGACTAGGTCTTACTAGCAGTAATAGTAAAGTGACAGTCTTGTGGCAGAATCGATGAGGTCTAGATAACAAGAATAAAGAGTATAGAACCTTGAGAAGTGTATTAATGGAACGCAGATGAAGGATAGTAACTTATCGATATCTTGTGACTGAGATACCAGGGGGAACCTATCAAATGACAGTATAACCAGCCAAGCAAAGAAGATTATACAGAAAGAGAAAGAGTACCAAAATATTATTAAAATAAAAAAATGTCGTAAAAGTGAGAAAAAGATAATACAAATTTACAGAAACTTGCAAGATTAAAACAAAAGGAAAGAAAAGCAGAAGATGTGGTGCAGGAGAGCTAAATTTGGAGTGGAAAGAATAATATTAGGTTGAATGGAAGAGAAACGTAAGGGATTGCGATATAAAAAATAATGAGAATTGAAAAAAAAAGTCACATAAAACACAAGATAAAATCAGTCAACCAACAACAGCCAGAGAAACCAATAAAAACCAAACAAAACCAAAAAAACAAACAAACAAACAAACAACAAACAAACAGAAAACCTCTTGTTGGTTTCTAACTGGCCAGACCAGTTTTTCTGATCTTGCTAGCTTCAGCTGGCTGAGGGGCCTTTGAAATGCTTCTCTCTCTCTCAACCAGAACTCAGCAAGTCTGTCAGGTACCCAGGGCGCTCCAAGACACACTGGTGCGAGAGAGTGTCTTCCCGATGAAGGTGCGGGAGCCCAGCCGTTTCCAGCTCAGTGTTCCCCGCCAAAGGGCTCTCTGACGGAATGTTGGCGCCTTTCCCGGCTCTCCGGTCGGGCTGGCTGGAAATCTCTGAGCCCCCAGTGAAGGAGCGCGCCCAGCCCCTCGTCCCTCCTGGGATCGCAGCGCGCGATTCCTGCCTCCCTATGGGGCGCGAGCCGAGCTCGGCCGGCTTGTGCTCGCTACCGCTCTGCACTTCCACCGGGCTAAAGATGCCCCTGGTCCTGTTGGCTAGAGGCTCTCACTTCTCGGCCTCTGGGCAGGATTTCATATTCCCTGGGCGATTTTTTCTCAGTCCAACTGGCCAATCTGTTCCTTCTAGCAACCCATTCTCCCCTGGAGTTGCTCACCCCCGTATTCGGGGGAGGGAGGGAGCAGCAACTTCCCTCTCCCGGGATCCCTGGGGCAGAGCCCGGAGCACCAGGCGGGCCTGGGGTCTGCGCGCCCCAGAGCCCGCGCTGATTCTTGGGCCCCTTTTGTCCTGTATCCGCCTTCTTACCGTCTGGTTTTCCAATAATTTCTGATGTCCTGCTTTCAAAAGTGATTCGGCAACCCAGCCCACTTGCTCTGCCTCTCCACCGATCCGCGAATTTCCCCCCTCTTCACAGAAGCCGAGAAAAACGCTGCCTACAGTAAGGCCGCCATCTTCCTCCCCATTTTTTTTCTTATGGTGAACTTCACATATATATCTGTCTCTGTATTTGCTTTTGTTCCCTGACTAAAGATAATTCTCTATGTGTTTTTAAGTGATAAAAGCTTTTACTTTCTCCTTGCAAAATAAATTAGCCATGTACAATAATCTATTCATAATTGTAATTTTCTGGCCTGTGTCTGGCTTTTGAGGAGAGCATTTTCAGACATTATTTGGTAATAGGAATCTATCATTTGTGCATGCTCTACTAATATCTAATTAAAACAGACAGATCTATTAATTGAAACAGGTTTTACATAGCTTAGAAAGCAAAGAGTTTTGATTTTTGAAGAATTTACCTGGAGTGTATAACAAAAATATGAATGAGTTTGTATACATATTTAAAATCTTGAATTGCACATGGAATGAGATAACAAGAAGTGGGGTATGTCCAACTGCATTTGGCTTGTCCAGACTCTTTATGCCCTACAATTATCAGAGAAATCTAAAGAATCAAGTCCATTCATTTTCCTTTCTCCCTTGTAATAAGTATGGAAATCCTATAGACATACATAAATAAGCCAAATGAAAATGAAAAACAATGTGTTGACATTGAACCTCTATCTCAACTCACATATTGAGTGAATAAGTGCTATGGAAAATAGCATGTAAAAACAAAACAGAGGAGCCCTGGCTGGCGTAGCTCAGTGGATTGAGAGCAGGCTGTGAACCAAAGTGTCACAGGTTCGATTCCCAGTCAGGGTACATGCCTGGGTTGCAGGCCATGACCCCCAGCAACCGCACATTGATATTTCTCTCTCTCTCTCTTTTCCTGCCTCCCTTCCCTCTCTAAAAATAAATAAATAAAATCTTTAAAAAAAACAGAGGAAAAAGAAAAGTTTCAACTATAAACTCCAACTTGGACAAATTCTAGCTTGTCTGAGAGTGTGATATGATTCTTCCACTAAATGAATATGAAGTATTTTCTAAAGAAATAATTTAGAATACTTCCTCCTACCTCCAGAGAGAATAAATAAATTTGATTAAGTCTTAAAATTAAGACATTCTGTTTTAAGTTATTAAGACTAACAAATGCTTATATCAACTTAAAAGAAAAGAACTCAAGAATTCCCATAGAAGAAAGAAATTGAACTTCTGATGCTTTAAGGGGTATCAAACTCATTTTCACCAGGGATCACATAGCCTCGCAGTTGCCTTCAGAGGGCCAAAATAATTTTAGGACTGTATAAATGTAACTACTCCTTAACTATTAAGGAGTTGAAATTACATTTGGCTCTTTGAAGGCAACTGCGAGGCTGATGTGGCCCCCCTGCCCCAGTGAAAATGAGTTTAACAACCCTGCTTTATTTATTTATTTTTTTTATTGTTGTTAAAGTACAGTTTTCACCCCTCCCCACCACTCCAGCCCTCCCCACCTCCATCCCCCATTTCCACCCCTCCTTGTTATTGTCCATATGTCCTTTATAATTGTTCGGGTAAACCCTTCACCCTCTTCCCCCATTATCCCCTCCCCTCTCCCTTCTGATCACTGTCAGACTGTTCTCAATTTCAATGTCTTTGGCTATACTTTGTTTGCTTGTTCGTTTTGTTGATTAGGTCCCTGTTAATGGTGAGATCATATGGTATTTGTCTTTCATTGCCTGGCTTATATCACTTAGCATAATGCTCTCCAGTTCCATCCATGCTGTTGCAAAGAGTAGGAGCTCCTTTTTTCTTTCTGCTGCATAGAATTCCATTGTGTAAATGTACCATAGTTTTTTGACCCATTCATTTACTGATGGGCACTTGGGTTGCTTCTAGCACTTGGCTATTGTAAATTGTGCTGCCATGAACATTGGGGTGCATAGATTCTTTTGGATTGGTATTTCAGGGTTCTTAGAATATGATTCTAGCAGTGGAATTGCCAGGTCAAAAGGCAGTTCCAGTTTTAGTTTTGTGAGGAAATTCCATGCACCAGTCTGCACCTCAGCTTTAAATGAACTGATCCTTTAAGAAAACCTCTTCACACATAGAAACTGCCAATTCAGAAACTGACAGGCTGAGGTAGTCAATGGTTGGATGCTAGGTTTCAAAGAAAAAAAGAAATGAAAATAGGTATTAAACTAGCAACTGGTAATCATAAAAGAGCACTACTGAAAACTTCTGTAAATCACTTCAATACTTTAAAATAAATACAAATGAATTACTATTAATTTCCAACTTTGTATAATATTCCTAATCAAGGTGAGTCCTTCCATGATTCAGAGTGATTTGATGAATTTCGTTTCTAAAAAGCTAAATGTTCCCTGATTTTATTACAGTGAGAAACATAATGCAAGTGTAATATTGCATTATATAAGTGCAACAATTTTTAAAGAAATTAAAATGAAGAGATCCAGAAAAAGTGAAAATACTTCATCACCATAAAAGTTCATTTTAATTGACTTATCAATATGTAAATGTATTTGTTCTTCATAACATTTAGATTGCAAGGGAAAGTCCAGGAAGTAAAAAGTCTCAAATATTCATGAGATTAATTTTAAAACTAACATTTAAAACTTAACTGTGGTCATCTATCATTATTTAGTGTATGTGCATGCATTTAGATATGTACATAGTGAAGTCTATTTTTAAAATATTTTATTTATTATTAGAGAGACGGTAAAGGAAGAAGAAAGACAGGGACAGAAATATCAATGGGTTGCCTCTTGCACATCCCCAACTGGGGCATGGCCTACAACTGAGGCATGTGCCCTGACCAAGAAATGAACTGGTGAACCTTTGGTTCCCAGGCTAGTGCTCAATCCACTGAGCCATACCAGCCAGGGCTATATTGAAGTCTATTAAAACCATAGAAGAGAACTTGTAACTCAGAAAGAAAGGTGGTCCTTGAATATATGATTTGTTTTCAATCATGAGGGTGTAAAAAGTTATTTACTTTCTGCATGCTCTACCCAGATGACAAAAATTTACTTTTATTATCCTCCCCAACACAGTCACTCAAAAGTCTGTTAACTTACTTGTTTTTGTGCGATATTTGCATGACTTAAAACTGCAAATGCCTGAATAGACACTTCTCCAAAGAGTTACATACAGAGGGCACAGAGACATATGAAAGGATGTTCAGCATCACTAGCCATCAGAGAGATGAAAATTAAACCCACAATAGTACACCACTTCAAACCAGTCACAATGGCCACACCATAACTAAATCAACAAACAAGTGCTGGACAGGATGCGGAGAAAAGGGAACCTTAGTGCACTGTTGGGAATGCAGACTCATGCCACCACTGTGGAAAACAGTATGGAATTTCCTCACAAAACTAAAACTGGAACTGCCTTTTGACCCAGCAATTCCACTGCTGGGAATATATCCTAAGAATCTGGAAATACCAGTTCAAAAGAACTTATGCACCTCTATGTTCATAACAATGCTATTTACAATAGCCAAGTGCTGGAAAAAGCCTAAGTACCCATCAGTAAATGAGTGGATAAAAAAACTAAGGTACATTGAAACAATGGAATGCTATGCAGCAGAAAAAAGAAGGAACTCTTACCTTTTGCGACAGCATGGATGGAACTAAAGACTATTATGCTAAGTGAAATAAGCCAGTCAGTGAAAGACAAATACCACATGATGTCACCTATAAAAGGAACCTAATGAACAAAATAAACTAATGAACAAAATAGAACCACAGGCATGAAAACATGGAACAGACCGATAATGACCAGAGAAAAGGGTAGAGGAGGATAATGGTGGAAAGAAGAGGAAGGGATGAGACAAAAGAACATACATGAAAGACCCACAAACATGGACAATCGTGTGGGAATTCACTGTGGGAGTGGGGGATGGGATGGGCAGAGGAGGGCAAAAGGGGAAAAATTGAGACAACTGTAATAACATAACAGCAAAAAATGATTTAAAAAAGAACTCATACAACCCAACTCTTCCCACTAGGAAGACAAGCTAATTAAAAAATGGGCAAATGACCTAAATAGATACTTCTCCAAGGAGCACATACAGATGGCCAATAGATATATGAAAAGGTATTTAATGTCACTAATCATCAGAGGAATACAAATTAAAACCACAATGAGATATTACATACCACCTGTCAAAATGGCCATCATTAATAAATCAACAACAAGTGCTGGCAAGGATGTAGAGAAAAGAGAACCCTTGTTCACTGTGGGTGGGAATGCAGATTGGTGCAACCACTGTGGAAAACAATATGGAGTTTTCAAAAAAATTAAAAATGGAACTGCCTTATGATGCAGCAATTCCAGTTCTAGGAATATGTCGTAAGAATCCCAAAATACCAATTCAGAAGAATTTATGCACCCCCACGTTCATAGCAGCATTATTTACAATAGCCAAGTACTGGAACCAGCCCAACTGCCCAACAGTAGATGAGTGGATAAAAAAGTTGTGGTACATTTATGCAATGGAATACTATTTGGCCATAAAAAATAAGAAAATCTTACCTTTTGCAACAGCATGGGTGGATCTGGAGAGTGTTATGTTAAAGTATGCCAGTCATAGAAAGATAAATACCATATGATTTCACTTAAATATGTAACCTAATGAGCAAAATAAATAAACAATAAATTTAATGAATCCTCTCCCACATATGCATAGTTTAGCTATCAAAAGGATTTGGGTAGAATTTATTTTTGAAATTTCAGTCTCATTCCTTTTATAATTCACTTGCTGCAAGATCTCCCCCTTTTAATTCCCAGCTGATTTTCCACCATTGAGCCAATAAGGATGTGTTTTTGTACTGCTGTTTCAGCCATAGCCAGGGGGTGAGGGAATGTGCTTAGAACAGAAAACTGCAGACTCACAACTCTCATCTCTTAAGAGTTGCAGTGTTTCTTCTTCCATCTGATTTTGTGCATTTTCCAGTGTATTCATGAGTTTTCCCAATCTCTTTTGTATACTTATTACCTCCAAGAAATTTTATATGACCACTTCATTCCTCCACTATTATTGGAAGCCTCTGGTTTTTTTTTTTTTTGTATTTCAAAATTACATCAACATCTTTATAAGAGCTTCCTTGTCATGAAACTCACAATATGAGAAAAGTTTTAAAATAAAAAATAGAAGTTCCAATTCTATCAGTGTTTTTTAAAGGTCAAATATTTTTAATATTAATATCTCAGCTACTATATTCATCAGGATACATGGAAGCATAATCAAGTTCCTCTGCACTGTCAAAAAATGACAGCTTTATGGAACTACATATACTATATAATTCACACATTTAAATTTTATAGTTCAATGGTTTTTAGAATATATATAAAAAGTTGTATAATCATTACCATAATCAATTTTAGAACATTTTTATCACCCCAAAAAGAAACCCTATACCCTTTAGCTATTACCATGTTGCCCTCTATTCCCCCAGACCTAGGCAGTCACTAATCTACTTTCAGTATCTATAGATTTGCTTATTCTTGATATTTTATACCAATGGAATCATATAATGTGTTTTAAGACTAGATTCTTTTATTTAGTATAATGTTTTTAAGGTTCATTCATGTTGCAAATTTCATTCCTTTTTATGGCCAAACAATATTCTATAGTATGGTCATACCACATCTTCTTATTCATTCATCAATTGATGACAATCAACTCCACATTTTGAATATTATCAATAAAGTTGCTATGAACATTTGTGCACAGGTTTTTGTGTAGAAGAAGGTTTTCAATCCTCTTGGGTATATACCTAAGAGTAGAATTGGTGGCTCAGTCCAATTTATCTATTTTTCCCTTTTTGCTAACGCATGTGAAATCATATGTAAGAAACCACTGACAAATCCAAGGTCATGAAGATTTACTGCTCTGTCTTCTTTTTAAAAGTTTTATAGTTTTAGCTGTTACATTTAAGTCTTTGGTTCATTTCAAATTAATTTTTTATACCATATGAAGTGGGAGTCTACCTTCAATCTTCTACACATTGATATTCAGTTATCCCCGCACTATTTGCTTAAAAGACTATTTTTTTTCTCATTGAATTTCTTTGGTATTCTTATTGAAAACCAATCGACTATAAACATGAGGGTTTATTTCTGGATTCTCAATTCTATTCCATTTGTCTATCCTTAAGCCAGTACCACACTGTCTTGATTATCTTCTTTTTTTTTTTTTTTTTCATTTTGAAAGCAGAAAGTGTGAGGTCTCCAACTTTGTTTTTCTTTTTCAACACTATTTTAGGTATTCTGGGTCCCTTGAATATCCATATTAACTTTAACATTAGCTCATCAATTTCTACAAAGAAGCTGGCTGGAATGCAGATAAAGATTGGGTTGAATCTGTAGAACAATTGGTAAAGTACTGCCATCTTAATGACAGTTAAGTCTTCAAATCCATGAATACAGGATGTATTTCTGGTTATTTACATCTTATTTAATTTCTTTGAAAAACATTTCATAGTCTTAATAAGATTTATACTTCTTTTGTTAAATTCATTTCTATATATTTTAATATTTTATACTATAATATATGAAATTGCTTTTCAGTTTCACTTTCTTTTTTCCTTTTTATTGAATTTATTGGGGTGACTCAGATTAACAAAATTACATGGGTTTGGGGTTCACAATTCTACAACACATCATTTGTTTGTACACTGCTTTATATGTTCACCACCCCAAGTCAATTCTCCATCTTTAATTTCATTTTCTTTTTCTTAATACATATATTTCATTAATGTTCAAATACAGTTGTCTCCATTTTCCCACCACCACTTTCCCTCTCCCTACCAATCCCACCTCCCACCCACAATCCTACCCCACTTTCGTTTTGTCCATGGGTCCTTTATATATGTTCCTTGATGGTCCTTTCCCTTCCTTACCCCATTATTTCCCTCCTCCCTCCCCTCTGGTTACTGTCAGTTTGCTCTTAATTTCAATGTCTCTGGTTATATTTTGTCTCCTTGTTTATTTTGTTAATTAGGTTACACTTATAGGTGAGATCATATGGTATTTGTTTTTCACCACCTGACTTATTTCATTTAGCATAATGCTCTCCATTTCCATCCATGCTGTCTCAAAGGGTATGAGCTCCTTCTTTCTTTCTGCTGCATAGAATTCCATTGTGTAAGTGTACCATAATTTTTTGATCCATTCATTTACTGATGGGCACTTAGGTTGCTTCCAGCACTTGGTTATTATAAATTGAGCTGCTATGAACATTGGGGTGCATAGGTTCTTTTGAATTCATGTTTTGGGGTTCTTAGAGTATAATTCCAGTACTGGAATTGCTGGGTCAAAAGGCAATTCCATTTTAGTTTTTTGAGGAAATTCCATACTGTTTTCCATAGTGGCTGCATGAGTCAGCATTCCCACCAACAATGTACTAGGGTTCCCTTTTCTCCACAACCTTGCCAGTACTTATTGTTTGTTGATTTGGTTATGATGGCCATTCTGACTGGTGTAAAGTGATATCTCATGGTGGTTTTCATGTGCATGTCTCTGATAGCTAATGATGCTGAGTATCTTTTCATATGTCTCTGGGCCCTATGTATGTCCTCCTTGGAGAAGTGTCTGTTCAGATCCTTTGCCCAATTTTTAATTGGACTGTTTGTCTTCCTGGTGTGGAGTCATGTGACTATTTATATGTTTTGGAGATCAAACCCCTGTCTGAGATATCATTGGCAAATATATTTTCCCATACAATTCGTTCCCTTTTCATTTTGTTGATGTTTTCTTTAGCCATGCAGACACCTTATTTTGAAGAAGTCCCACATGTTTATTCTTTCCTTTATGTCCCTTGCTCCAGGGGACATATTGGTGAAAATATTGCTGTGTGGAATGTCTGAGATTTTCCTGCCGATGTTCTCCTCTAGGACTTTTATGGTATCACGACTTATATTTAAGTCTTTTATCCACCTTAAGTTCATTTTTGTGTATGGTTTAAGTTGGTGATTGAGTTTCTTTCTTTTTTTTTTTGCATGTAGCTGTCTAGATCTCCCAACACAATTTGTTGATGAGGCTATTTTTACTCTATTTTATGCTCCTGCCCCTTTGTCAAATATTAATTGACTATAGAGACTTGGGTTTATTTCTGAGCTCTCTGTTCTTTTCCATTGGTCTATTTGTCTGTTCTTATGCCAGTACCAAGCTGTTTTCACTACAGTGGCCTTGTAATACAGTTTGATATCAGGTATTGTGATCCCTCCTACTTTGTTCTTCTTTCTCAAAATTCCTGCAGCTATTTGGGGTCATTTATGGTTCCATATAAATTTCTGAAATGTTTGTTCTGTACCTGTGAAATATGTTATTGATGTTTTAGTGGGGATTGCATTAAATGTTTAAATTGCTTTGGGTGGTATGGACATTTTGATAATTTTAATTCTTCCAATCCATGAACATGGTATATGCTTTCATTTATTTGTTTCTTCCTTAATTTCTTTCCTCAGTGTTGTGTAGTTTTATGAGTACAGGTCTTTCACCTCCTCTATTAGGTTTATTCCTAGGTACTTTATTTATCTTGTTGCTATAGCAAATGGGATTTTTTTTCCCAATTTCTCTTTCTGATATGTCATTGTTGGAGCATAAAAATGTCTTCAATCTCTGAATATTGACTTTGTTTCCTGCTTTTTTGCCAAATTCACTTATTAGGTTGAGTAGTTTTTTGGTGGAGTATATCGCATTTTCTATACACACTATCATGTCATCTGAAAACAATGACATTTTACTTCCTCCTGTCCAATTTGGATGTCTTTTATTTCTTTCTCTTGTCTGATCTCTGTGGCTAGTACTTCCAATACTGTTTTGAAGAGAAGTGGTGAAAGCATACATCCTTGTCTTGTTCCTAATCATAGTGGAAATATTTTAGTTTTTGTCCATTGAGAAAGATGTTGGCTGTAGGTTTTTCACATATGACCTTTATTATGTTGAGGTATGCTCCCTCTACTCCCACTTTGCTGACCATTTTTATCATAAATGTGTGCTGTACCTTATGAAAAGCTTTTTCTGCTTCTATTGATATGGTTATGTGATTTTTGTCTTTTGTTTATGTCATGTATTATGCTTATTGATTTGTGGATATTGTACCATTCTTGCATCCATGGGATGAATCCCACTTGACCATGGTGTATGATCTTTTTTAGGTATTGCTGGATACAGTTTTCCCGTACTTTGTTGAGGATTTTAGCATCTATGTTCATCACTGATATTGACCTGTAGTTTTCATCTTTGTTGTATCTTTGTCTGGTTTGGGGATTAGGATGATGCTGGCTTCATAAACAGAGTTTGGGAGTCTTCTCACTTCTTGGATATTTTGGAGTAGTCTGAGAAGTATACAGGTTAGCTCTTCCTTAAATATTTTGTAAAATTCTCCTGTGAAACCATCTGGCTTTTGTTTGATGGGAGTTTTATGATTACTGCTTCAATTTCGTCAGCTGTTATTGGTCTTTACAGGCTTTCTGCTTCTTTTTCATTCAGTTTTGGAAGATTGTATTTTTCTGGAAATTTGTCCATTTCACATAGGTTTTCAAATTTCTTAGCATAAAGTTCTTTGTAGTAATTTTTTACAATCCTTTGTATTTCTGTGGTATCTGTTGTAATTTCTCCTCTTTCATTTTGTATTTTATATATTTAAATGTTCTCTCGTTTTTTTCTTGATGAGTCTGGTTAAAGGCTTG
Source organism: Phyllostomus hastatus (assembly GCF_019186645.2). Taxonomy (NCBI): domain Eukaryota; kingdom Metazoa; phylum Chordata; class Mammalia; order Chiroptera; family Phyllostomidae; genus Phyllostomus; species Phyllostomus hastatus. The sequence goes on along the minus strand of NW_025333984.1, from coordinate 10,177,534 downwards.
TCGACTTTCCAGTTGCATCCATGCTGTCACAAAGGGTAGGAGCTCCTTCTTTCTTTCTGCTGCATAGAATTCCATTGTGTAAATATACCATAGTTTTTTGATCCATTCACTTACTGATAGGCAACTAGGTTGCTTCCAACACTTGGCTATTGTAAATTGTGCTGCTCTCACCTTTAACAGAAACCTAAACAACAAAACAAAGAAACAAGGAAAATATAACCAAAGACACTGACATAGAGAACAGGCTGGCAGTGTTCTAAGGGGAGAGGGGAGGGAATTTCAGGGGAATTTCAGGGGAAAAGGGGGAGGGTTCACAGGAACAAGTATAAAGGACACATGGACAAAAACTAGGGGTGGGTGGAAATGGGAGAGAGGAGGGGAGGGCTGGTTGGGTGGGCTGGGATGGGAATAAAAGATAGAAAATTGTACTTCAACAATTAAAATAAAATTTAAAAAATAAAATGCTAATTGTTTAAAAAAAAGGCTTGTTGATTTTGTTTATCTTTTCAAAGAACCAGCTTCTGGATTTATTGATCCTTCAAATTGTTCTTTTAGTCTCTATGTCATTTAATTCTGCTCTGATCTTGGTTATTTCCTTCCTTCTACTCACTGTGGGCTTTCTTTGTTTTATTCCTCCCATTCTTGTAGACCTATGGTTAGGTTGCTTATTTGAAAGTTTCTTTTTTAGGTAGGCCTGTATCATTATGAACTTCTGTCCCAGGACTGCCTTCACTGTGCCCCACAGGTTTTGGACTGTTGTGTATTCATTTTCGTTTGTTTCCAGACACATTTTTATTTCTTCTTTGATCTCATTATTAACCCATTCATTGTTTAATAGCATGCTAGTCAATCTCCATGAGTTTGAGTGTTTTTGAGTGTATTCCTTGAGGTTGGTTGGTTTCTAGTTTCAGGCCCTTGTGGTCTGAGAAGATGCTTGATATGAATTCAATTTTCTTGAATTTGTTGAGGCTTGTTTTGTTTCTTATCATGTGGTCTATCTTTGAAAATGTCCAATGAGCATTAGAAAACAATATGTATTTTGTTTCTTTTGTATAAAAGGTTATATATATATATATAATCAGTTAAGTCCAATTGATCTAGGGCATTGTTCCATGCCACAATATCCTTTTTGATATTTTGTTTGGAAGATCTATTCATTGTTGACAATTGGGTGTTAAAATCCCCTAGTATAAGTGTGTTGCTGTCCATATCTTTCTTGAAGTCCTCCAAGATTTTCCTTATATATTTGGTTGCTCCTATGTTGGGTCCATATATGTTTACAATATTTGTTTTCTTGATGGATTTTTCTCTTGAGTATTATGAAGTGTCCTTCTGGGTCTCTTTTTATGGTGTTTGTTTTGAAGTCTATTTTGTCAGATATAAGTATTGCTACCCTGGCTTTTTCTTTCCTGTCTGTTTGCTTGGAATATTTTTTGCCAACCCTTCACTTCCAGTCTGTGTAGGTCTTTTGTTCTGAGGTGGGTCTCTTGTAGGCAGCATATGTGTGGATCATGTTTTCTTATCCATGCAGCTACCCTATGTCTTTTAATTGGGGCAGTTAATCCATTTACATTTAAAGTTAAACTTGCTGGATAAGAAATGAATGTTAAAAAGCTATGCAGGAAGTAAAGTAAAATATCACAAATCATGAAGAAGACCACAGTGGCTTTTTTCTTGGTAGCCTCTTGTATTTACCACTGTTTTTTTTCTTTCTGAATCTGCCTCTGGTGATGTCAGATGTTGACCCCATCTGACCTTAGGCAGCCTGTTGGATACTTCCAATGATCTGCTGTCCCTGGCTGTCTCTTTCAATTGTTGATCTGGTCACTCTACACTCAGTAGTCAGGTTTAAGCACTGTAGGAAGGAGCTGAATCCCTCGTAGGGTGGGGGCTATTGTTTCCCCTCAGACTGCTGCTGCTCAGAGAGGAGTCATCTGCAGGAGCAGGATGGTTGCTGCATATAGGGGTTGGCTCAGCACCAGAATCCCGGTGGCTAGTCTCTCAGTTCTCTCCCCAAATCCTCCATCCCCAGTGTCTCCTCTAGTTGACTCTGCATCTCTAGTCCACTCTGCCCCTCCTTTGCCAGGGATCTACTGTCTCTGGCTCTCTCCCTGGTTAGTAATCTGGTCACTAGAACTCAGCAGTCAGGCTTAAGCACCACAGAGCCTGGGGAGATACCCTTCTGGGGTTGGGACTACTGTTTCCCCTCAGGCTACTGCCCCTTGGAGGGGAGAGGTCTGCCTGAGCATGAAGGCTGCTGCCATTTGGGGTATGACTCAGCACCAGGATCCTTATGGTTACTCTCTCAGTTCTCTCCCCAAGGCTTCTGCCCCCAGTCTCTCCTCAGGTGTCTCTAGACCATTCTGCCCCTGCCTTTGCCTGAGCCCTGGGTAAGTGGCTACAAATGAAAATTTGTGTGTTGGCCCTTTAAATGGCCCTTGCATCTCCAATCTGTCTCTGACAGAGAGCAATCCTGCTGCTTTTTCCACTGGTTGTTATCTGTGTACTTTTGGGGCTGTGGTGTTCTAGGCTGGGAGTCCTACTTTAGGGTTTAGACCACAATCTCCTTCGGGGGATCCAGCTGGCTGCTTAATTATCCTGCCGGTGCTGCCACCTGTGGGCACCCAGCCAGCCCTCTTGAGTCCCTACTGCACTCCTTACCAGACAGGTTGTGCCAAAGCTGCTTCTTCTGTCTGTCCAAAGTTATATGGCTTCTCTTTGGCTATTGCTGTTTTTTGTTCCAGGTGGTTTCTCCACAATTGAGTTGTAATTTCAGATTCACCCTGGGAGGAGGTCAGTGTGACTTCCATTCACTCCTCTGCCATCTTCCCTCCAACTCTAATTTCATTTTCTTTTTTTTACTTCTGTTCAAGTACAGTTGTCTCCATTTTCCCACCACCACTCCCCATCCTCCTCAGCCATCCCCACCTCCCATCCTCGATCCTACCCACCTTTGGCTTTGTCCATGTATCCTTTATACATGTTCTTTGACAACCCTCCCTCCTTTTTCCCCCATTATCCCCTCCCACGGCCCCTCTGGTAACTGTCAGTTTGTTCTTAATTTCAATGTTTCTGTTTATATTTTGTTTGCTTGTTTATTTTGTTGAATAGCCACCCCATGTCAATTCTCCATATTCAATTTCATTTTCATTTTCAATTTGCTCAATGCTATAGTATAGAATTACAATAGATTTTGTATCCTCCAACTTTACTGAACTTGTTTATTAGTTATAATAGTTTTTAGTGAATTCTTTAGAATTTTTAATATACTAAAACATCATCTACAGAGATATTTTTACTCGTTCATTTACAATTTAGATGTCTTTAATTTCATTGTCTTACCTATTTGTCTTGTCTAGAACTCCAGTACAATGGTGAATAGAAGTGAGAGTGGACATTCTTGTCTTATTCCTGATCTTAGGGGGAAACTCAGGGGCTTACATCCTTTTTTTTCTCATATTACATGTAAGGCATGGGCTGATGGCAGGTCAGTTGCAACTGTGATAGAAGCTTTACTCCATAGACATAGATAGATGTCTGTTCATTCTAGGACCCAGCCTGAGGCCTTATCTGGGCCACAAGGTTATCTTGACAGACACCAGAAGCAAACACAAGAAGTCAAGCTAAACAAAACCACATTATCACCTTAAACTTCTGCTTCAATATGGCATATGTCAGATCCACTCATACTCTATGCCCAAAGCCATGTCAGTTGAGCTCAAAATCAAATCTATACTCCTTCCAGAAGAGGCATCACAAGTTTCCTGGCAATTGGTAGGGATACATAATCCTCTTACAGGAAAGATGAGGAGTAAATAACTGTGAACAATGATATCATCTACCCTATTAAGTCTACTACCTCTAAGAATTATAGAAAATTATTCACTCAGCAATAGATTCAGTTATCTGGACACCAAAACACAATGAGATCAACTTCTTTTTTGAGACCAAGGCCACTATTTAGAAATTATACAGGGTCACAGAGAAGGCTACAGAGAAAAAAATTATCTAAAGCTTGAGAAGGATGATTGCATGAGCTGTTAAGTATTGTGGCAACACACTTTCTAATAAGCCTGTCAGTTACCTGACTCAGAGTTTTTAACTTTGACTATTAACAACTAACTAGGGTCCAAAGAATTTTAGTCTTATAAAGTTAGAGGTCACCTTGCAGAGAACTACCAGGATGTGATTTACTTTTGGGAGGATGCTTGGTTCAGAAAATAACCTCAAAGTTTCAGTTTATTGCTCTAGAAAACATTAAGCAGGCTTGAGTCTAAATTAGTCATCATATTTTGGCATTCTTTCCCCAACTGACTAGATGAATCCCTGTTTTTTCAAATGTTCTTTGAGCAATTATTCTTGTCAATTTGCTCCTTTTTTCATTAATTGGTTGAATAAAAGTTTGACATGTGCCAACAAATTTTGTCTGAGACTTGTGTTTTTTTATAGATATCACCTACTCCAAGAAATTTTCCTTGAACCCCTCTTCCTCCAACCTCCCACCCATCTTCTGTGTTCCTACAGCACCCTGTACTTTTGCTATCAAAGCACAATTCACATTGCATAGGAATTGCCTATTGGCTCCTTTTCTTCCCTTACCAGACTATAAGCACCTTGGCACAGATTTTGCCCTGCTTGATTATGAATCCCCAGGGCCAAGTACAGTGCTTCCACATCCTACATGATCAATCAGCATTTGTAGAATGAATGATTGCTCTGTAATTGTTGCAAGTTGATGACAACTAAAATGAATAAATGAAGCAAGAAAACTTGGTATCTAGAATTCAGGGGGAGCTGTCACAATAGATGTAATAGCCATGGGAAAAAAATTAAAGAGAGAAAATATAGCTGATCTTCATTTTCAGGAGGGCCAATATATATGAAATTCAAATTTAGGACACAAGAGTACACATTCATTTTCCCAAATCTTCATTTTTTTCATGAAATAATTAACTAGGATCTCCTTCTGTATTTCAATACGTCTTATTAACTGTCTCACTGGATTGGTTTTAGAATATGTTGACAAATGAAGATCAGAAGTAAAAATGTGAATCAATGAGAAAACTATTTTTATTTATGCATTTGTGTGTTCTAGAGTGCTTTCCAAGAACATATACATTGTGAAAGTGAACCACAAGAACACAGGATAGTGAATAAGTTTAGCTTACAAGTTAATAGGCCTCTAATCTCTAAAGGTCTTTGGATAAAATAGGAGGGGGAGGATAAAATAAATGATAGGTGAAAATGATGGGATTGGGGCCAAAACCTAAGTCTGGGGCTCAACTTAGAGAAGATGAATGGTCTAAGTGAGATGAACTGAAGAACAGTAAGGGCAGGGAGGCAAACAGGCAATAATCATCTGATTTTAATGTTTATAGTCAATTGGAAGAATGACAAATAGGTCAAATATTTATTGAATACCTACAGTGGCATCCACTGTATTAGCTTACTGGCTTTAAACAGTTCCTGCACTAATGGAATTTTATATTCTAGATCAGTGTTGCAGAGTTCACAGGGACCAAACAAATCCTTGATGAAGAGGCAAAAGGGGAAAGTACATCTGCTCTCAACCCATTACCATGTAGACTTCCAAATCAGCCACTTCATATTTTGGAGGTGAGTAAAATGGGAAGTATGAAAAAGTCAACTATAACAAAAGTCAAACAGCTAAATATCAGTTCCTCCTACAAGGAAACTGGAGGAAAACAGCAAATACAAAACCAGAAGCTTAACTTCACAAATAGCTCAAAGTAAAACCACCATGTGGCCCAAGTCCTTTTTGGTAACTTTACCACCTCTCCTGAACTGCCAACTATGGTACCTTTCCAGGGTCAAGCCATGTCCTTTTCTCTGACTTTTGCCTAGGCAAAACCTCTCAGTACTTTCCTAGGGAATATGGGAGCATGAGAGCATGATGGAATACCATCAGAAATCATTCATGCTTTAGTACTAGTGAAAGAATTGACTGCCTCCTTCCATAATGCTTTACCTTAATTAATACATACATCTCCAGAAGTTCCTATAAAGTGCTTAACTGTGAGAATTTCACACACCACAACTAGCCAGAAGGGGAGATATTTTGGAACCAGGTCCTTTCAGCAGCCACTGAAACTATACTTGTAGACAATTACTTACCTCACCTATGTATGTACAGAGCAGATTAAGAACCAAAAACCTTTGAAGAGTTGATATCCCAAGGAATTCATCATTTGCAGATTTAGAAAAATATATACTGAGCCCCATATAAATATGTGCCAAGCACCATTGTATAAGTTATTTTGTTTAATCCTTAGGACTACATTATGAAATCGTGGTTATTACAGCCTCATTTTACCAATGAGGAAATTAAGGCACAAACCATCTAAAAGAAGGCAGGAAAATGGGGGGGGGGAGACAAAGGACAAATAGAAAACAAATAGCAAGATGTTAGATTTAAATCCAACCATATCAGTAATGATATTAAATATGGCCTAAACACCCCAATTAAAAAGGCATCAATTGTCTGAATTAAAAAGCAAGAAAAAATATACCATGCAAATAGAATCAAAAGAAAGCTCAAGAAGCCATATTAATATTAAAGTAGATATTAGAATGAGGAATATTACCAGGGATAAAGAGGAATATTTCATTTTCATAAAGGGTTCAATTCATCAAGAATATAAAATCCTAAATGTGCATGCCTCTTTCAAAATATATGATGCAAAAACTGACAAAGCTAAAAGAAAAAATAAGACAAATCCAGAATATATCTGTAAATTTCAATACACCTCTCTCAGTAATTGACAGACCAAGCTAAGAGAAAATTACCAAGGATACAAATTTGTAACACCACCAACTAACTTGACCTAATTGGCTTTTATAGAACTCTACATCCAACAAGAACAGAATACACATTCTTTTCATCATGGTAGACCAACTGCTGTGCCATAAAACAACTACCAGTAAACATCAGAGGATTTAAATAACTCAAAGTATGTTCTTTGACCACAACAGAACTGAAATAGATACCAATAACAGAAGGATAACTGGAAAATCTGCAAATATTTGGAAATTAAGCAACACACTTCTAAATAATGCACTGGTCAAAGAATAAATCACAAGGGAAATTGGAAAATACTTTGAGCCAAATAAAATGAAAATACCACACATCAAATTTGTGGAATGCACCTAGAGAAGTGGTTAGAGAAAATTAATAGCATTAAATTATAAAATGCTAATGCAACACCCATTCCACACATGCAAACTCACCGATGTCAGCTTATTATGCAAGGAAAAGTAAGGAATGGAGAACAAAACTCAGCCCTGAACCAACCCCAATCATGGAAAAGTGAACCACTACAGATAAAAGTTAACGGAAAAGGTATAAGTGGTATCAAAAGCAATTCTGAAACTCCAAACTGCTTACCTTTGTAGTAGATGCTTGCTGACAGTACATATCTAGGGTAACAAGAGGTTAGATCCAGGAAGGTCACTGAAGGTAGGCTGGAGAATACTGGGGGTCAGAGTAGAAATGAACAGTGTGGGCCAGTGGAGTTGATGAATTCTAATCCCAGGACAGATACTGTTGCTCTTGCTTTTAAAATATCTCTTGCTAAGGATGGATTGTGTCTGGGGCCTAATATACTTATCACCCCCACACAGCCAACAGTATGTGATTACCACACAGAAGGTGGCCTGGGGGAAGTAGAAGGTATAAGGGGGATAAATGGTGATTAGAGGAGACTTGACTTGGGGTTGTAAACACATAATATAATATGCAGGTGATGCATTACAGACTTGTACACCTGAGACCTATATAATTTTATTAACCAATGTCACCCCAATATATTCAATAAAAAAGAAAATAAAGAAGCCTCCAGATGGGTTCTGTCCCTAACTGAGGTAAGAACAGAGATGCTAGAATCACAGGTTGCTTAAATTCCATAACTCCCAAATGTCAACCCTACATTAGAATCATTTGAGGAACTGGTTTTGTTTTTTTTTTTTTAAGACATACTGATATGAGAGAGGAACATCAGTTAGTTGCCTCTCACATGTGCCCAGACTGGGAACCAAACCCGCAACCTAGGAATGTGCCCTGACTGGTAATGGAACCAGTGACTTTTGGATGACACCCAGCCAACTAAGCCACAATGGCCAGGGCTTGAGGAACTGTTTTAACAACACTCCAGGCTCCTACCCACAAGAGAATCTGATTCAGTATATTTGGAGTTGGGTGCCTAAAGTTTTTCATTACCTCTGATTCTGATGATTCCCAGTTTGAAAAGTACTCATATAAGTATTACCACTAAGAACAACTGCTAACAGTTACAGAGTATTCGTATTGTTAAACTGAGTTCATTAACAAAAGGCTATTGTGAAGACTAGGTGAGGAAGTACAAGTGGAGCTCATCACCACTCAGAGGGAACAAAGTAACCTTGACCTACAGGCACTTTCTGGTTACCCATAAAAATATGAAAAATGTGACTAACACTGATTAACAAAATAAGGTTGATGTCAGGCTTAGTCATGAAAAAAAGAACAAAAAAAAATGAAAAAGTCTCAAGGCAATATGGAGCAGTATCCAAAGAAGTAGAGAACATTTGCCTCTCAAATATGATCCAATCCTCCTGGCTAGTATGACAACAGGTTGACTTCAAGGACTCTGCACTATACAAGAATGGGTCCGGATTTCAAGTTCAATATTGTCTCTCCTTCAGTACCAATTTAAGGTTAAACCAGACCCAAACAGACCTGCACCCTCTAAGTTTGAGTAGAAATGTTACGGGAGAAAGTCTCAGAAACTCAGTTCTTCTTGCCAACACAGTAAAGAATTACAGATCAAAAACCTATTAGTGTGCAGACAAACTTTATTAGTGCTAAGTTCTAAGGGAAAGCAAAAGTAAGGGTGGCAAGAGCAGGGTGGCCAGCCCTGGCTGGTGTGGCTCAGTGGACTGAGCCTTGGCCTGAAAACCAAAGGGTTGTTGGTTCAGTTCCCAGTCAGGCCACATGCCTGGGTTGCAAGCCAGGTCCCCAATAGGGGGCACATGAGAGGCAACCATACATGGATGTTTCTCTCCCTCTCTTTCTCCCTCTCTCTGAAAATAAATAAATAAATAAACAAACAAATAAAATCAATCCCTTTAAAAAAAGAACAGGGTGACCAAAGCTCAGCTGACCAGTGCCATAGGCCAGGTAGCCAAAAGGGGGTGGTCAGGGGCCTGATCAGAGGCCCCCTGGCCAGAGTCCAGCTGGCCAGACTCCCCCTCCACCACAAGTGGCAAAGGAGCCAACAGAACAAGTCCTTTGTAGTTGGCGGGATGGAGGTGAAGAAGTTACATATTGATTGATGGGTAAAGGTGATGCCAGCTTTTCTGGGGGAATGTGAATACCCAAACTTACATATGTGTGGGGGTGTGTTACCCCAAATCCTTATCTTGCTCCAGACTCTATTTGTTCATTTTGTATACATGCCTGGAGGCACGCAGTAAACCAAAGCTGTTTCATGGGCTTCACTGTGGACCTCATCCCCTTCCCCTTCCAGGCCTTAGAATGAATACACACTCTCAAGGTTTTCCTTTTCCCAGCTAGTGGAGATGATACACACAGACTTTTGAGGGGTGGCCCCCACTCCTGCACTATCATAATTTTGCTGGTGTTGTTCAGAATGCCTGGCAGCCTTATCGAGCCAGGCTCAGGACTACTGGGTCAGCAGTGAGACATGACTTCCTTTGCTCCATGTATTAAGTTCTTTATTAGATTGTAATGGTGAGGGCCCTTCTTTTATTTCCCCTCTGGCTGCTCATTCCTAGCTGCTATGCAACATACACTCCTGAAATAATAGGAATGCAAATCTTTGGGGACTTTGGGCTCAGGACTGCTGGGCCAATGGGTGAGACATGTCTCCTTCCTCCTCCCTGCCTTCGTTTACTGTCTATCCTACCTAATAGAAATATATAAATTAAATTCTTGAACATCTAAATCCTCCATGGAGTCTTCCCAGGTCAACCTGTTGAGAACAAGACTTCCCAAATCACACCTAGTCTAAGGTCATTCTTACCCTGAGTACTCACCATAATTTTAAAATATAACTGGACCCCAGATGCATGTGGTATGAATATTCATTTTACAAATCATTTCCTGCTTGTATCTTGTTAGCATGATCTTTTTTCTGTAGTACTGACATCTTGGATCAATTGTCCTGAGAAGCACAAAAGTTGCCTGCATAACAGTACCTAGCAGTGGCATATCTAATTACAACTCATATTCTTTAATAATGATATATGTAACCCTAGGAGATGAGTACCACTACATACTGCACAAAATTAGAATCATGAAGGCCTTGAATATAGTACAATATCATTCCAGTTAGAATTTTGGGGGGACATGGATAACAGTACCTCTTCCTTAACCTCTTACTCAAGTCCAAGGACATCTAGCTATCTGTAATCTGGAAAAAAATAACAGTTCTCAGATTAAGCTGGAGATAAGTACTAGGTTATTTTCAAGTTCCTGTCCCTGAAATGAAGGCTACTTCTGACTTATGCTGATGCATTTCTCAAGTTTATATGCCCTATCCTCAATCAAAATATTCTCCTTTCTATTTTCCTCTATTAAACACCTCTATTTAATAACCTATCACAGGAATTAAGCTTTGTTAGCCTGACCCAGGTAGAAATAATGGTCATTAAAGCTTAAAACAGTACCTAAGAATCAGAAACAAAAAGCAATTATTCTTATATTAAAGTTTATCTTCTCAGGTTACCACACTTCCTTTAGTCAGTATTTCCAATATCCCTTCTATTGTTATTCTTAATTATCATGTACATTTGTGTCTATAAATACAACAAAATCTGTATTCAATTAGCATGAATTAGTATCTTTCAAGTAGCTCTTCTTTTTATTCTCAACTCTAGACACAATAAAATCTCTTTGACCCTGACAGTGTCTCTAAAAATGTTACTTCAATTAAAGAAATTAAATGCTTAAACCATGCTTCTGATAAGTGATGAAAATATTAAGCAGCTGTAATATTATAAGCTTCAGTCTACCTGAGACAGCCTTGCAGATCAGGATCCATAAAAATGCAATAAAAGAAAATCAAAAGGCCGGGCACAACATTTCAACTAATGAGATCTTGTTTATGTTGCCTGTATCATGGGACTCAAACAACAGTTGCATGAGTTTCTGATCTTTACAAACATGCTTATAAAAATTAAGGCTTCATAAGTCCCACTTGATAAACCCTGTCCCAAATATACAAAATTTTTTTTTCCTGTACTAAACCAAACCATCAGAGACCTGGGTGCCAGGACCACATATTTCTACAATGGTAACATTGCAGAAATATCCTTACCAGAATGATTTGACATGTTGTCCATCAGCTAACATTTGGGGCCATTACAAAACATACACCTTTGTTTTATTTACTGAAAAGACAGGGTTTCTTCATTATGAGAATGCAAGTAAGTCTTTTAGGCTTCAAGCCAGAAAATGTTCTCCTCCATGACAGGCTTTTTATATGATGGTCACTGTAATTAGAGTACCTGACCACATTACCTTCTCTGTGTGGCCTGCCAGGTTTCTCAGACCTGATTCATAGCCCAGGTCTACATAGAATTTGGAATATTAACCTCATTTTAGGTACATTTCACCCAGAAATCAAATATTCTCATTTACTTTTTAAATACTGTACTATATGTTTTTACATAAATCCTTTTCTGGACATGGTAGGGTAGAAATTAAAAAAAAAAGGAAAAAAAGACTACTTGGACTTCCATACATAATTGGCTAAAGTGCTTCCTTGAAATAGAAAATGGCATTTTAAGACTTCTAGTCAGATTGCCTGTGTAGGTAAATGCAGAACTCAGAACCTTCTATAACCATATCAAAATTATAACTAAACTACAGAGACATCATTCAGAACCACCTGAAATCTGGCTGAATGGAAGTCCTATATCTAGGGGGTTAAAGAAGTCACATAAAACTGGTAGAAGAAACAAAGACACAGAAGGGCTAGTTCCATACCCACATGTGGTAGATAAAAATTGGGAGGGGTATCATGGCTGCAGAAGTAACCCCTGAGCTGCACACCAGGCCCTCCAGCTCAAAGTTCCAGTTCCAGGAAGAGAAGTACCATAACTTCTGAGTATAAAACCAGTGGGGGTTGGGGCTGAGTGAGATGAAGGCTTCTGGAGTCCCAGGTAGTTCCTCTTAAAGGACCCATGCATGGACTTACTCAGACTCACTCCCTCTGAGCTCTAGCACTGGGACAGCAGCTCAAAAGGCACCAGGGACATACAAGGAGGAAATGAATTGTCCGGCATCAAGCAAGGTCTGGAGGACCAGCTTCCCTTCACCCCACAGAGCTGGCAGGTAGGTGCCGTATCTGAGTCTCCATCACCCTGACTAACACTGTTCTGCCCTAGTAATTCCCTAAGTCATCACCCCACCCAATTTGCAGGCCCACCCAAGCCATTTCCAGTGGCTTTTCCATACAAACTGCCGGTTTTGGCTCCTGCTGCAGACTTTCCCAAAATCTCTCAAAGGTTCACAATTTGCAAACAAGCAGCTTCTGGGCTCACTGTGTCTCTTATCTCTATCTAAGTGGCCCCAGGCCCAGCATTTGCAACAGCTGGCCTTGGTTCAAGCTTGGCCTCTCCTAATCACTTTCAATTTCAGCACAAGTAGCAGCCATCTAAAGATCACTGTAGTTCATTCTGAGTGGCCCTGAGCAGGGCACAGGCAGTGGCTGACTGTGCACCTTGACGAAGGCCCCAGAGCTGGTGCACCCAGTGGACAGCTTCAGACCATGCAGGATTACAACCCTATAGCCTCCACAAGCAACACACTCAAGGGGTGGACTCAGTGAGCACGAGCCCCCTGAAGCAAGTCTTGCTCCATGAGGTCAGCTTCTACACAGCAACTTCTCTGTGGTAGTTACCACCAGTCCCCACAGCTCACCAGCCTGTGGGTCAGTCCCTCCCAGTGACACTAACAGCAATCAAGGCTCAACTATAACAGGACAGTGCACATAGCCCACAAAGAGTGCACCTGGAGTGCCTAGCTTGGGTGACTAGTGAGGCTGTGCCACTGGGCCCTACAGGACACCTAGTACATAAGGCCACTATATCAAGTCCAAGAGACAGCAACTCTACCTAATACATAGAAACAAACTTAGGAAAACAGCCAAAATGTGGAGACAAAAAAACAGGTTCGAAACTAAAGAAAAGGAGAGATCTCCAGAAAAAGAAGTAGAGGTAAGCAAATAAACAGACACCGAGTTCAAAACAATGGTTATAAGGATGCTCGAGAAACTTAGTGAGAACTTCAACAGCATGAAAAAGGACAAAGAAACCATAAAAAAGAACCAGTCAAAGATGAAGGAAACAGTAACTGAAATGAATAATTTACAGGAAATCAACAGTAAAGTAGATGAAGCCAAGAATCAAATCAGTCATTTAGAATATAAGGAAGCAAAAAACACCCAATCAGAACAGGAAAAAAAAAAAAAGGAATTCAAGAAATGAAGATAGTGTAAGGAGCCTCTGGGACAATTTCAACCATACTAATATTTGCATCATCATGGGGGTGCCAGAAGGAGAAGAGAGAAAGAAACTGAAAACCAACTTTAAAAAATAGTAATAGGAGCCCTGTCTGGTGTGGCTCAGTGGATTGAGCACTGGCCTGTGAACCAAACAGTCACCAGTTCAATTCCTAGTCAGGGCACATTCCTGGGTTAAGGGCTGGGTCCCCAGTGCAGGGTATACAAAAGGCAACTACACATTTATGTTTCACTCCCTCTCTTCTTCCCTTCTCCTCTCTCTAAAAATAAATAAATAAAGTCTTTTAAAAAATGACAGGAAATTTCCCTAACTTGGTGAAGGAAATAGACATACTAGTCCAGGAAGAGCAGAGTTCCAAACAAAATGAACTCATAGAGTTCCACACCAAGACAACTCATAATGAAAATGCAAAATGTTAAAGACCAAGAGTCTTAAAAGCAGTGACAGAAAAGCAGCCAGTTACCTACAAGGGAACTCCCAGAAGACTGTCAGCTGATTTCTCAACACAAACTTTGCAGGCTAGAACATTGTGGCAAGAAATATTCAAAGTGATCAAAATCAGGACCTACAACCAAAATTACTCTGAGAATACTTCCAATCAAGATGGTGGCATAAACACAGCTAACATCTTCACAAAACCACATCAAAATTACAACTAAATTATAAAACAACAATCACTCAGAACCATCAGAAATCAAGTTGAATGGAAGTCTGACAACTACAGAATTAATCTTCCAGACTGGTAGGAGGGGCAGAGTGAGAAGATAGACTGGTGCAACACTCATGTGTGGTGGATGAAAACTTGGAAGGGATATTCAGGAGCAAGGAGTCCCAGCCCCACAAGCCCTCCAGCCATGCTCCAGTGACAGGAAGATAACTCCCCAAAACTACTGGCGGCAAATACCAGCAGGGGTTGAGTCAGTGGAATAAACTTCTGTAGTCCCACATAATTCTTTTTAAAGAACCCACAAACGGACTTACCTACTCAGACTCACTCCCTCTGAGCTCCAGCACTAAGGTAGCAGCTTGAAAAGCACCAGTGGCATACAGAGAGGAAGTGAAGGTTCTGGCATCAAGCTGAGAGCTGGAGAGACAACTTTCTCCCAGAGAAAAAAGCCACTGTCCCTTTTCTGAACCCTCCTCCCACAGAGCCCACAGGCAGGTGCCATATCTGAGACTTCATCAACCTGGCTAACACTGTTTGTGCCCCCATGGGGATCTCCTGAGATTTGGATCCAACCAACTTATGAACCCACCCAAGCTGTTAACAGAGACTTTTCCATATGGATGGCTGATCTTAGCTAATGCTTCACAATTTCCTAAATCCTCTCAAACAAGCAACAGCCAGCCTCAGTGAGCCCCCCAGTCAACCATAACACTTGCTAAGTGGACCCAGGCACAACACTAGCAGTAGCTAGCCTAGGTAAACAGCTTGGCTTCACCTGGCAATCTCCAAGCCCAGAACAAGTAACAAGTGTCCCAGACAGCTTCATAGGCCAGGCAGGGTGGCCCTGGGCAAAGCACAAGTGGGGGCTGACCTTGCCCTGCACCACCCAGGAAACTGCAGAGTCTGCACACCCACTGGAGAGCTACAGACAACATCAGTGCAACACCACCTTGCACCTGCACAGCTGATCCTCCACAAAAGGCAGAGGTTGGCAGTCAGTGGTCACAGCCAGTCCTTGCAGTTGACTGGCCTGGGTAAATCCCTCCCACTGGCCTTGCAACAGCAAACAAGGCTCAACTACAAGCAGAGGGCATACTCAGGCAACATGAAGGGTACACAGTGAGTACCCAGCTTGGATGACAGGGGAGGCAGTGCCACTGGACCCTACAGGCCACCTACAACATTAGGCCACGCTATTAAGACAGGGAGTCTAGCCGCTCTGCTGAATACATAGAAACAAACACAAGGAGACAACCAAAATGAGGAAAAGAAACAAGGCCCAAATAAAAAACACAGACCAGAACTCCAGAAAAAGAACTAAACAAAAGGGAGATAAGCAATCTATCAAGATGCAGACTTCAAAACACTGGTTATAAGTATGCTCAAGGAACTTAGTAAGGACCTCAACAGCATAAAAAAAAAAAATCCAGTCACAAACAACAGATACACTAATTGAAATAAAGAACAATTCACAGGGAAACAACAGTAGAGTGGATGAAGCCAAGAATCAAATCAATGATTTGGAACATAAGGAAGAAAACCACCAATCAGAATAAGAAGGAAAAAGAATTTTTTAAAAATGAGGATAGTGCAAGCACCCTATGGATGGGACAACTTCAAGGGACAACTTTCCAGTGTTCCAACATTCACACCATAGGGATGCCAGAGGGAGAAGAGAAAGAGCAAGAATTGGAAATCCATTTGAAAAAATAATGAAAGAAAACTTCCCTAATTTGGTGAAGGAAGTAGATATGCAAGCCCAGGAAGCACAGTGACCCAAACAAGATGGATGCAAAGAGGCCCACTCCAAGACATATCATAATTTAAATGCCAAAGGATAAAGAATAGAGAACTGAAAAATCAGCAAGAGAAAATAAGTTAGTTACCTACAGGGGAGTTCCCATAAGACTATCAGCTGATTTCTCCAAAGATACTTTGCAGGCTAGAAAGGATTGGCAAGGAATATTCAGTCATGAAAAGCAGGGACCTACAGCCAAGATTGCTCTATGCAGCAAAGACAGCATTTAGAGTCAAAGGGCAGATATCTTCCCAGAGAGGGAATGAAATGAGTTCATTTTCACCAATCATTTTATGAAATGGTAACAGGACATATTTAAGAAGAGGAGGAGGAGAGTGAAAAATGGTGGCCAAGTAGGTGGGAGCCAAGTTCACTTGCTCTTGCACCCAGCTTGGTCACTTAGCTGATCTGAAAAATAAAGGAAATGGTCAATGGAATCTTAGCTGACTGACATCAAGTTTGGAAGCCAAAGTGTACAGAAGGCACTTCAAAATGGTCACATACAAGACACAGCAGGAGTTGTGACTACCAGTCAGCCAGCTGGAGGGGAGAACCTACCAATGAATGAGCCACCAATAAGCAAAGCCCAAGCGCAACAAGACACCCCACACAAACTTAATAAAGGTCAAGCCTAGTGCACCCAGATTAGGAGATCAAAGAGACTGCACTACTGAGTCCCACAGAACTACCACCACAGAAGTCCCTCCCACAAAGACAGGGGGGCAAAACAGGGTGTCCTGAGACACAGAAACAAACAAAAACTCACCTAAAATGAGAAGACAAAGAAAGAAGCCCCAATAAAAAGGAATGGAGGATTCCCCAGAGAAAGAGATAAATGAAATTGAGGCAAGTAGTCTATCAGACATAGAATTTTAAAGAATGGTTATAAGGAGGCTCAAGGAACTCAGTGACCACTACAAGAACTGAGTGGAAACTAGAGCAGCATGAAAAAGGACATAGAACGTATGAACAAGAACAAAAAGAAATGAAGAACACAATATCTGAAAAGAAAAATACACTAAAAAGAATTAAAAGCAGGCTAGATGAAGCAGAGGAATCAGTGAGCTGGAAGACAAGGTAGAAAGAAATCCCCTGGCAGAGCAATAAAATGAAAAAAGACTCAAAAAGAATGATGACAGTTTAAGGGAACTAAGGGACAACATGAAACATAGAAACAATCACAACATAGGAATATCAGAAGGAGAAGAAAAGGAGAAAGGGATAGAAAAGCTGTTTGAAAAAAACAATCACAGAAAACTTCCCTAACTTACTGAGGGGAAAAGTCACACAAGTTCAGGAAGCAGAGGTCCCAATCAAGATGAAACCAAACAGGCCTCCCCCAAGACACAACATAATTAAAATGCCAAATGTTAAAGACAAAGAATTTTAAAGGAAGTAAAGGAGAAACAGCAAATAACATACAAGGGAGCTCCAATAAGGCTATCAGCAGATTTCTCAACAGAAACACTAAAAGGCAGAAGAGATGGGCATGAAATATTCCATATAATGAAAAACAAAGACCTACAACCAAGACTACTCTATCCAGCAAGGCTCTCATTTAAAATCATGAAATAGCTTCCCAGATAAAAGGGTAAAAGTGTATGTCTCCACCAATCCAACACTAGAAGAGATGCCAAAAGGACTGCTATAAAAAGAAGGAGAGAGAGAAACAGAGAGAGAGGGGAAGGGGTGGGGAGAGAAAGAGAATGAGAGAGACAGAGAGAAACACAGGTATGGAAAAAATGACAATAAATAAGTACTTACCAATAATAACCTTAAATGTAAATGGTTGAAATGTTCCAATCAAATGATATAAGGGAGCTGAATGGACAAGAAAACATGACGTGCCCTGGCTGGTGTGGCTCAGTAGATTGAGTGCTGGCCTGCGAACCAGAGTCTCCAGTTCAATTTCCAGCCTAGGGCACATGCCTGGGTTGCAGGCCAGGTCCCTACTATGGGGCATGTCAGGGACACCACACACTGATGTTTCTCTCCCTCTCTTTCTCCCTCCCTTCTCTTCTCTAAAAAATAAATAAAATCTTTAAAAAATACATTTAAAAAGAAAAAGAAAACATGAGCTGTATACATGCTGTCTACAAGAGACTCACCTCAGAAAAAGTTACAGACTGAAAGTGAAGTAAGGAAAAAATAGTCCAATAAATGGACACACAAAAAAAGCCAGCATAGAAATACTTATATCAGACAAAATAGATTTCAAAACAAAGGCCATACAAACAGATAGAGAAGGACACTTAATAATAAACAAGGGAAGCATCCATGAGGAATATATAACCATTATAAACATATACACAACCAACATAGGAGTACCCAAATATATAAGGAAAATCTTGGAGGACTTCAAGAAAGATACAGACAGCAACACCTTATAGTAGGGGGTTTTACACCCCACTGTCAACAATGGATAGATCTTCCAAAGAGTCAACAAGGATATGTGGCACTGAACGACACTCTAGACCAAAGGAACTTAACTGATATATATATAGATATAGATATAGATATATAGAACATTTCATCCCAAAGAAGCAAAATACACATTCTTTTCAAATGCACATGGGGTATTTTCAAAGACAGTCCACATAATAGGACACAAAACAATTCTCAAAAAATTCAAGAAAACTGAAGTCATATCAAGCATTTTCTCAGATCACAATGGCTTGAAACTAGAAACCAACATCAAGGAAAAAACTCAAAAACATTCAAATTCATTGAGATTAAATAGTATGCTATTAAACAATGAATGGGTGAACAATAAGATCAAGGAAGAAATCAAAGTTTCTGGAAACAAATGAAGACAAATATACCACAACCCAAAACCTATGGGACACAGAAAAGGCAGTCCTAGGAGGGAAGTTTATAGCAATACAGGCCTACCTAAAAAGGATAGAAAACTCTCAAATAAACAAACTAATCCTGTATCTATAAGAACTAGAGGAATAACAGCAAACAAAACTCAGAGTGAGTAGAAGGAAGGAGATAATCAAGATCAGAGCACAATTAAATGACATAGAGGCTAAAAGAACAATTCAAAGGATCAACGAATCCAAGAGCTGGGTCTTTGAAAAATCGACAGACCTTTAACCAGACTCATTAAGAAAAAAAGATAGAGGACCCACATAAATAATACCAGAAATGAAAGAGGAGAAATTACAACTTATACCACAGAAATACAAAGGACTATCAGAAATTACTACAAACAAGTATATACCACAAAAATTTTGAAAAACTGGGCGAAATAGTAAAATTTCAAGAAACATATAATCTTCCAAAACTGAATCACAAGAAGCAGCAGAAAGCCTGAGTACACCAATAACAGCTAGTGAAACTGAAGCAGTAATGAAAAAATTCCCGGTACACAAAAGTCCTGGACTGAATGACTTCACAGGTGAATTTTACCAAACATTTAGGGAAGAGATAAATCCTGTCCTGCTTATACTACTCCAAAAAATTCAAGAAGGAAGACTCTCAAGCTCTTTTTATGAGGCCAGTATCATGCTAATTCCAAAATCTGGTAAAGACATAAGAAAGAAAGAAAACTACAGGCCAATATCACTGATGAACAAAGCTAAAATCCTCAACAAAGTACTGACAATCCATATTCTAAATACATTTAAAAAATCATACACCATGATCAAATGGGATGCATCCCAGGGATGCAAGGATGATACAATATTTGCAAATCAATAAGTGTAATACACCACATAAACAAAATGAGGAAGAAAAATCAATGATCAATCAATAGATGCGGAAATAGCATTTGATAAAGTACAGCACCCATTTATGGAAAAAAGAAAACACAGCAGAGTGGGAGCAGAAAGATCATACCAACACAATTAAAGACCATATATGAGAAACCTACAGCCAACATCATACTCGGGCAAAAACTAAAAGCTTTCCCACTAAGATCAGGAACAAGACAGGGATGTCTGCTTTCACAACTTCTATTCAATATAGTATTGGAAGTCCTAGCCACAGCAATCAGACAAGGAAAAATAAAAAGTGGAAGGAGAAAGTAAAAATGTCATTATTTGCCAACATGATAGTGTAGATAGAAAACCCCATAGACTTAACCAAAAAACTACTCGACTTAATAAGTGAATCTGGCAAAACAGCAGGAAACAAAGTCAATATACAAAAATTGAAGGCATTTTTGTACACCAACAATGAAATATCCGAACCAAATTAGGAAAAAAATCACATTTACTATAGCAACAGGAAAAATAAAGTACCTATGAATAAACTTAGCCAATGAGGTAAAAGATCTGTACTTAGAAAAATACAGAACACTGAAGAAAGAAATTAAGGAAGACACAAATGGAAGCATGTACTGTGTTCATGGATTGGAATAATTCATGTCATTAAAATATCCATACTACCCACAGCAGTGTATAGATTCAGTACAATCCCTATCAAAACACCAATGACATATTTCACAGACACAATATTTTAAAAATTTAAATGGAATTATAAATGACCCTGATTATCCACAGTTTTTTTGAGAAAGAAGAACAAAGTAGGAGGGATCACAATAACTTAAATCAACCTATATTACAAGGCCATGGTAATCAAAACAGTTTGGTACTGGCATAAGAACAAATACATTGAACAGTGGGACAGAACAGAACCCAGACAAAACCCATGTCTCTATGGTCAATTAATATTTGACAAAGGGGGCAGGACCATAAAATGGAGTAAAAATAGTCTCTTCACTAAATGGTGCTGGGAGATCTGGGCAGGTTATGGGAAAAAAGAGGGGGGAGGGGAGGGGGAGGGGAGGGGGAGGGGAGGGGAGGGGAGGGGAGGGGGAGGGGAGGGGAGGGAGGAGAACTCAACCACCAACTTACACCATACAACGAAATAAACTCAGGATGGATAAAGACTTCAATGTAAGTCGTGACAGCATAAAAGTCTTAGAAGAAAACATAGTAAAATGTCAGATATCCCACACAGCAATTATTTTCACTGATATGTCCCCTAGAACAAAAGACATAAGGAAAGGAATAAACAAATGGGACTGTAAGATAAAAGCTTCTGCACGGCTAACGAAAACATCAGCAAAATGGGAAGGGGCCCAACTGTATGGGAAAATATTTTTGCTAATGATACCTCAGACAAGGGTTTGATCTCCAAAATATGTAAAGAACTCACATGACTCCACTCCAGGAACATAAACAATACAATTAAAAAGCAGACGAAGAACCTGAACAGACACTTCTCCAAGGAGGAGATACAGGGGCACACAGACATATGAAAGAATGCTCAGCGTCACTAGCCATCAGAGAGATGCAAATTTAAACCACAATGAGATACCACTTCACAGTGGTCAGAATGGCCATCATAAACAAATCAACAAACAAGTGCTGACAAGGATGTGGGAACCCTAGTGTACTGTTGGTGGGAATGCAGACTGGTGCAGCCACTATGGAAAACAGTATGGAATTTCCTCAAAAAAAGGAAGATGGAACTGCCTTTTGATCCGGGAATTCTGCTACTGGGAATTCACCCTATGAATCCCAATTGACCTATTTAACATAACGTATGCACCTCTATGTTCATAGCAGCACTCCTTAGAGCAACAGCCAAGTGCTGGAAACAGCCTAAGTGCCCATCAGTAAATGAATGGATTGAAAAACTGTGGTACATTGACACAGTGGAATACTATGCAACAGAAAGAAAGAACTCCTACCCTTTGTGACAGCATGGATGGAACTGGAGAACACTATGCTCAGTGAAATAAGCCAGATGGCGAAAAACAAATACCATGTGATCTCACCTATAAGTGGAACCCAATCAACAAAACAAAAAAATGAGCAAAATAGAACTAGAGACATGGAAATAAAGAACAAACTGACAGTGACTAGAGGATGGGGGAGAGGGATAACAAGGGAAAGAAGGGGAAGGGTCTAGTCAAGGGACATGTATAAAGGACACATGGTAATAGACAAAAAGATGGGGACTGACTGAGGGACCAGGAGCGGGGTGGGACAGGGGAGAGCAATGGGAAAAATTGAGACAACTTTAACTGAACAATAAAAAGATCAAAACTATGAACAATAAAATTGCATTAAATGTATATCAATAATTGAATCTAAAAAAAAAAACTAAGCAGACAAGAACAGAGGCAGAATCATGGACATTGAGAGCATTTTGATGATTCACAGATGGGAGGGGATGTGTGGAAGAGTGAAGAGGTGAAGGGATTAAGAATTACAAATAGGTAATTACAGAATAGTCAGAGGAATGCAAGGTACAGTATAGGAAATGGAGAAGCCAAAGAATTGCTACACATGACCCCTGGACATGAACAATGGTTGTGGGGACTGTCTGAGAGAGTGCAGGGTGTTGAGTGGAGAGTAGTAGAGTGGGGGGAAATTGGGACAACTGAAATAGCATAACCAATAAAATGTAATTTAAAAAAAAATTTCTCTACCCAGTAAAGCTCTCTTTTAGAATTGAAGGATAAGAAGCTTCCCAGACAAGAAAAAGGCTAATGGAGTTTATCACCACCAAACTGGTATTATATGAAATTCAAGTGTGTCCTTTATGAAGAAAAAAGATAAACGAATAAAATGGCAATAAATACATGTCTATCAGCAACTGAATGTAAAAAAAAATAACATGCATAAAAGTAAGACCCTCACAGAGGTAGAGAACATTTTGATGGTTGCCAGAGGGCGGGTGGTGCTTGGGAAGATGCGGAGGAAAGGTGAAGAGATTAAGAAGTACAAATTGGCCAAAGAACATATAGGCATATTTGCATAGCCCATGGACACAGACAACAATGTGGTGAAGGCCCAGGACAAGGGACAGAGGCTGGGTAGAGGTGGGAAAAGGCAGGGAAGGAATGGGGGACATTGCAGATAAGTCATGAGGATGTAAAGTACAGGATAGGGAATGTAGTCAGTATAGTGTCAGATGGGTACTAGATTGATAGGGATGATCACTTAGTAAACTACATAATGTCTAATCACTAGGGTATATACCTGAAACTAATATTGTATGTAAACTGTAACTGAAAAAATAAAAAATATACATTAAATGGCAAAAATGGCACTATACTATAATGACTTTCCACTAAACTGCAAATCACTCGTAGGTCACTTGACAGGACAAGATGTTCTCATTTTTGCCCCTACCTTTTAAGACAAGGGAGGGAATGGATGACTATTTTCCAACTTCTTGCCAGCTCCAGAGAAGACAGGTTCAGGGTTAGTTATAAAGGTTTTGGAGTTCTTTGGAACAAGACCAAGAAAAAGCAAACTCACCATTTTATGTCTTTTTGGGAATCAAGTGAAAGCTATAGACCCAGAAAAATACACACACTACAACTTGCAACTTCTGGGTATCCATAGATATCCTCCAAGTCCGTTTATGAGCCTAAAGTTAAAAACCCCCTTCTAGTAAATGGCAAGCTTAGACACCAGACACTAGAGCTCACAACCTACATCCTGAGAGAAACCCTGCATATTACACAATTTTCATGTAAAAACTCAATGAGTGGGGGATTAAAGATAGCTAATGTTCATATTATTTGGTAGTATTCATACTGTAATAACTGCCTCAAAATATCCTGCTTTGCATAGTCACTCCACATTATCACTCTGTACATAAAGCAGTAAAACCCTGCCTCACCCAATCCCTCAACCCAGGTTTATTTTTCCTCAGAAGACCTCCATCCAGCTAACATTAAATTGCTGTTTGCCTCCATTGACTAGAATGAAGTTCCATAAGGGCAGGGACTTTGTTTTGCTCATGGCTATACCTATGGTGCATAAGAGGCACTCAAATATTTGTTATATAAGTCTTTCAGAGGATTCTTTTTCTTTTTTTTTCAGAGGATTCTTTATTAACAGGTTTTTGTAAATCAAGTTCTACTGAAACTTGGTCATGCTCATTCATTTACATATCTATGGCTGCTTTCATGCTATAATGGCAGAGCTGAGGAGTTGCCACAGGGTCCACATAAGGCTGCAAAGCCTAAAACACTTGCTACCTGGTTCTTCACAGACTTTGCTGACCACCAGTAGCACTCATTTGGCCCTCATTTCTCAAGCCAACTCCTTTGTACCCAGAGCAGATGCTTAAAAACAGCTATCACCACACATATACAGATTTGCTACTTGCAACATAATTTTTCCCCAGTTAATATTTTCCCCTTTCAATGCATTTCTACCACGACCACAACCAAAGATTACCTGTGTTCAATAATTTTGGGAATAGGGAGAAGTGATATTATGTTAAGTAGTAGCAAGCGTTCTCATTCAAACTCACAATCGTGCTTTAAAATGTGAAAGCAAGCTCTTTCCTATTTCAGACAAATGATTTTGAGGTAAACCAGTTATTTTCTCAATGTAAAAATAATTCTAAGATGTATCATTTCTTTTTATGCCAGGCACATTATAGGTGCTCAAACGGTCATTGAATGGATCACTCTCCCATAAATATTGTGATCATCAAATTTTGAAAATTAGTTACCTGAAAAGGAGCATCAAGATTTGTATCTTCACCAATTCTAGAATATGCTCGGCTTTGTCCAATTCTTTTAAAAAGTATAGCTTTTGTCATTAAAAAATTAATTTGCAGCCCTGGCTGGTGTAGCAAACCAGAGGGTCGACAGTTCAATTCCCAGTCAGGGCACATGCCTGGGTTTGGGCCAGGGCACCACTAGGGGTGTGCAAAAGGCAACCGATTGATGTTTCTCTCCCTTTTTTCCTCCCTCCCCCTCTAACAATAAATAAATAAAAATATTTAAATTAAAAAAAAAATTTGCATAGCTATCATTGGTTCCAAGTAACTGAAGAATAAATGGTAATTCTTGGCATCATTTCAGCCCAATGTTTAACCCAGGTGCAGAAGTGAGCAAATAGAATGTTTTCATATAATTAAAGGAGGTATCATTGGAAAACATTATAGTCCATGGACTAAGATGGAAGTGACAAAAGGGCTAGGAACCTTACTGAGTTATCTTTGCTAGGTTATTCTGAATAAGCAACAACATACACAATCATTTGAGAAAATTGTTTATTTAGAAAAAAGGTTACACCAGTAGAATTCAGTAGATTAAAAAATTTTCTTTTAAAAATGTCACTCAAACTTTTCCAGGTGAAAGTTCAGCAATACAAAGCTCCTCTAGCTGTAGAATTAAAACAAAACTAAGCTTTGACACCCCCCACCCACCGCAAATTTCTCTAACAAAATAACAAGAAAAAATGGCAAGGGACAAGTGCGTGCTGGTACCTTTTTCTTTTCTGAGACAGAGTTTACTGTTGTACATGTACTATATAAAGTGAACTTTAAGCATTGCATTAGACACTGCTCCTACTTTCTTTTCAGTGAATAATATTAAAAACAGGCCAAATAATAAATTAAAAATGAGTTTTAAATGAGGTAAATTCAAAATAGTTCAATAATTGTTTATTTTCAGCTTCAAACAATAAAAAGAAGACATTTCAGATTTTAAAAAAACTAAACCTGAAGTGAAATTCTGTACACATGAAACCTTATCTGCTTCTTGGGAACTCTATGCAGCACATTGTGCTAAAAATATGGAATAGTTAACACTTTCAGCCATTTACTGAAAATAAATATGCAGAAACTAAGCAACAAGTTAAATACAGTAATGTACAACTCAACAATTTAAAGTTTTCAGCATGGGGCAATAAAGCAGATAAATGAATAATTTAAGAAGATGCAACTGGGCCCTCTTCATTCGTGATTCTTGGCAATCTACTCAGGATTATACATGTCTGGTCACAGCTGAACCATTGCATTTCAATCTCATCTGAAAGAAACAAAGTGATTATATTGATCGATGAGGGAAGAAAGGAGGGAAGGATGAAAGGAGAGAAAAAAGAAGTTGGAAGGAGAAGAAGGGAAAGGAGGGGAGGGGAGAAGAAGGAAAGGGGAGGGGAGTTCGGTTTAATAAAGTAGAAAAAATTAGTGAGTTCTATCAATAACAAAGGCTTAAATTAAATCCCTAGATAAGGATGAAATATCTGTGTATTTCTTATTGCCCACTCTCAAAAACCATTAAAGATAGGCACACTACAATGACTTAAAAATAAGAAACACTGAACATTTTATCTGTGAAAGAGGGATGAGTGGGGGAGGGGAGGAAGGGAAAAATGAAATAGGAACAAGTAAAACATTCTTCAGGGGCAGGCAACAGCTTGTCAAAAGTAAATATAACACGTAGCAATGAAAAAGAACCAATTTTAACATGATCAACAAAAAAAGAGAAAAATGACATCACATTTTTCACAAGGGCATGACTTTAATAGTGACTTATATTAAGATGCAATGTCTGCTAAATTATAAAAATTGCTTTAAAAATATATTGACTTAATTATACTCATTTCCTTTCCTTTATGTATTGACATTTTTCAAATACTGCATACTGAAATAAATTCAAAACATGATCATTACAACATGTGGCAAATAACTTATCTGCCTAACATTTTCTCATTCATTTTAAACTAATGCTTAACGCATTAAACTTTATTGATGAAAATACTACATTCACGTATTTCATAAAATCAGAGCTAGAAGAGCCTTAGAAAATAATCACACTTGCATGAAATGCTGACAAATAATTTACATATCATTTCTATACAGCATTCTGTTCACACCATGTATAATCTTGATATCTTCTTAATTATAATTGTGGATACACTAATGGTGAACTTACAATTTTAATACTTAAAAATCATTGTTCCTGTCCATAATTGATGAATGGATAAATAAAATATGGTACACATTCATACAATGGATTATTCAGTTATAAAATGAAATGAACTTTTGATACATGCTATATCATGGATGAACCTTGAAAATATGATGCTATGTGAAAGAAGCCAGACGCAAAAGGTCACTATATTGCATGATTCCATTTTTATAAAATGTCCAACACAGGCAAACCTATAGAGACAGAAAGTATATTAATCATTTCCCGGGGCTGGGAAAGGGCAGAACTGGAAGTGACTGCTAATAGGTGTGGGTTCTCTTTGGGGTGATGGAAATGTTCTGGAATTCATGGTGATGTTTACACAACATAGTATCAATAAATATACTAAAACCCATTTTTAAATGGCAAGTTTTATGTTCTGTAAATTTTATCTCATTTTTTAAATGGCAAAAAAAGTCAATGTTCCAATCAAGAGTATCATGGTATCAGTACAGCTGTAATAAGAAATAGGTTCTCAATCAGAAAGATGTCACAACAGGAGAATTACTGTGCAAGGGAAATTGTGATGACACACTTAAGGGCATATTGAAGGATAAAACCGCTATTGCTGTTAAAACCAAAACATGTAAAGATGATCTTTCCCAGGAATGGAAATTAAAATTTTTACAAGAAGCCAAAATCCTCAAGCAATACAATCATCCCAATATTGTCAAACTTATGAGTTCATACACAAATGCAGTCTATCTACATTATTAAGGAACTGGTTCCAGGAGGCGATTTCCTCTCCTTTCTGAGAAAGAAGGATAAACTGGAACAGTTAGTGAAATTTTCTCATTAGATGCTGCTTCTGGATGGCGAATTTCAAGTAAAAATTGTATACACAGGGACCTTGCTGCAAAGGAACTGTCTGGAGGTGAAAATAATGTTCTGAAAATCAGTGACTTTGGAATGTCTCGTCAAGAGGATGGTGGTGTATATTCATCTTCTGACTTAAAGCAGATTCCCATTAAATGGACAGCACCAGAAGCTCTTAATTATGGGAGATACCGTTCCTAGAGTGACGCATGGAGCTTTGGCATCCTCCTCTGGGAGACCTTCAGCTTAGGGATCTGTCCATAGCCTGGAATGACAAATTAGCAAGCACAAAAAGCAAGTGGAAAGAAGATACTGGATGTCAGTCTCTCAGCAGTGTCCAGAGTGTATTTATAAAATAATGCTGAAGAGCCCTAGCTGGGTAGCTCAGTTGGTTGGAGCGTCATCCCATTATACCAAGGTTGTGGGTTTGATCCCCGGTAGGGCACAAACAAGAATTAACCAATGAATGTATAATCAGAACAACAAATTGGTCTTTCTTCCTCTCTCAAATCAAGTGTGTGTGTGTGTGTGAGAGAGAGAGAGAGAGAGAGAGAGTGTGTGTGTGTGTGTGTGTGTGTGTGTGTGAGAGAGAGAGAGAGAGAGAGAGAGAGAAAGTGTTGGGATTACAAACTTGAAAACCAACCCAAGTTCAATGAGAACTTCACAAACTGTCTCATCAAGAAGAAAGTCACATAGAGATGAAACAGTGCCAAATGCAGCCTTCAGGACTCTTATCTTCCAGCAGAATATTTTCTTCTCACTAACAATGAATTTACCTGGAACATTTTCTAAAGTTTTTTAAATTAACTTTTTATTAAAACATGGGCCCCTTTAACCACTGTAAACAAGAAAGCACAGGCTCTAAATGCAATGGATCACACAGATCTATCTTTTTCACACCTAGAACTGTTGACGTTTCTCAAAGGGTTTCTACTTCAGGTTCAGTTCAGAGTTACGTGCACTTCCTCCTAGACACCTCTACTTTATTGGTGCTATAAACAGCACTGGTAATACCATGTTTGCAGGACACATTCTAAAAAAAACTGGCCCTCCACTCTGCTTAGACAAGATTACCCCTGTAAACATCACTTTCTACTGAGAATTATCTGGACATCCTAAGTTTTTTCCTTTTTTCTTGCCAGAAACAGGCCCTGACAAATCAGTAACACTGTCATTTACCTATGTTCCACCACTCCCTCCTCCTTTTTCAAGGAATCAAAAAACTGCATGAAATGACCTCAAAGAGCACTCTCTCAGGATTGAGGCAGCTGATTTTAAATGATGTTATTTGATAGGGACCAAGGACAGCAAGAAACAAGTTTGAAAAGAATGGTGGTCTAGAGAAAAGAGCAGCTATACTGGCGATCAAAGTAGAGAAGAAACACAAATACATATCAGCCTTTCTTGTCAGAAGTATGCTTTTAGAAACACACACTATCTAATTTTATGATCAAATTCACCAAGAAGGTCCTAAGAAATGTTTCAATAGCTCATAGATTCCTCATAAAAGAGCCCTCCCTCATGACAAAATGTGCTTTAGAGAAAATATAAGCCCACAATGAATTAACAGATTATTTTTGGTTAAGTGTCTTGCCCTCAAAGAAGGTATTCCAGAATTCAGTTCCCTTCAAGATTTCATGATACTAGTTTGTTCTCCATCTGCAAGTAAAAAGGCATATATAGATGAAGTTGACAGCTAAAAAGTCAAATGAACATTTATTTATTTATGAGGATGAAAAAAGTTACAGGGACAGACATCTATTTCACTTCTTTCATTTACCCCTCCCTATAGTGCTACCTAGAAATTCTTAACATAGCAAACACACTTCCTGGGATGTTTCATGTGGATAAAATGTAACAGAGTTAAAACTGAGATTTTCTTGACCTGAATCTTAGCATAACCAGAGGTGACTCTCAGAGTAAATGCATGTATAGGGGATAGTCATGCTCAGGGGTAAATGGTGGCACAGGAGTCTTTTATAAGTGTTTATGCCTATGTCCAGATTTAAAAAAAAAACAGCACCACACCTTACTAAATATTTGGCTTACCTTAAGTGGAAGAAAAAAAATAGAAAATTCCTCCTGTTCTCTTCAACTTTTTTGGTGCCTATGAATATCAGTGCATAAAACTTTTGGACACATTCAATGATTACTACATAGAGACTCATATGAAAGCATAATAAACCTGCCCTCAAAAAATACGTTGGGCCCTGGCTGCTATAGCTCAGTGGATTGAGTGCAGGCTGCAAACCAAAGGGTTGCCAGTTAGATTCCCAATCAGGGCACGTGCCCGGGTTGCAGGCCAGGTCCCCAGTGGGAATCATGTGAAAGGCGACCACACATTAATGTTTCTCTCCCTCTCTTTCTCCTTCCCTTCCTCTCTCTCTAAAAAATAAATAAATAAAATCTTTAAAAAATAATTTTTTTTTTAATGAATGTAACCTGGCAGCCAAGGAGAGTGGACTGGAATGCACATACGTGAACAATGATGACATCACAATACTAGTCAGTAGGGGCGGTAGATGCCGATGAGTGAGCATGTATACTGTGTGGTCATCGCATTCAAAATGACTGAGTGAATAAAGCAACAAACCTGCATCAAATTTTGCATTAAGCTTGAACATTCTTCCACAGAAACTGTTTGGATGACTCAGAAGGCTGCAGCTATGGGCAACTGGTGATTGGCAGCTTCATCATGACAATGCACCTGCTCATGCATCACATCTCACGCAGAGTTTTTTGGCAAACCATCAAATCACCCAGGTGACTCAGCCTCCCTACAGCTCAGACTTGGCATCCTGTGAATTCTGACTTTTCCCAAAACTACAATTACTTTTGAAAGGGAAGAGATTTCAGACTGTTGAGATTCAGGAAAATACAACAGGGCAGCTGATAGAGACTGGCAGAACTGTGTGAGGTTCAAAGGTGCCTACTTTGAAGGGGACTGAGGAGTCATGGTCCTATGTACAGTATTTCTTGTATCTTCTTCAATAATAGACTCTTACTTTTCATGGATGGCTACTTTCTAGACAGGCCTCATATAATGGAAACAAATGAAGTGAGCTGTGTGGGGACTCATTGAGGTACACTATAAAAAAAAGACCCACTCTCTGTATAAGGGGAGCTACACCTAGGCAGGTCTACCTGATAGTTGCCATACAGAAATCAGTATACAATGTTGCCAGATGTCCCAATTCTTGAATAGAAACTAAAATTCAGATTTGTCAACTCTTCTGATTTTTAAAGGTGACCACTTTTTTAAAATTTTAAATATTGTGTGAGGTCCAGAAGGTACATCTAACAGGCCATGTTCTTCCCAAGGGCTGAGAATTTACAACCTTGGAATTAAAGGATGAAAGAATTAATTAAGCCCTGGCTGATGTGGGCTCAGTGAATTGAGTGCCGGACTGCAAACCAAAGGGTTGCGGGTCCAATTCCCAGTCAGGGCACATGCCTGGGTTGCAGGGCACCCGAGAGGCAACCACACATTGATGTTTCTTTCTCTTTCTCCCTCCCTTCCTCTCTCTAAAAATAAATAAATAAATAAAATCTTTTTAAAAAAAAGAGTTAATTGAGTTGCACATATGAGACTGGAGGTGAGAGATGGACCTGCAAAATATATTAGGCCTTGTTGGAGTGGAGGATTAGAACAGGGATGTGCAATAGTATACTACAAATACAGATGGAAAAGATAGAGCTAAGTGCTATGTTCTCTGAAATCAAGAATAACGCTTACGATTGAGCTTCTCAAAGTCTAGGAACAAGTTTCCATTTAGCATAGCATCTGGTTCTAAAAAGATTCTCAATGATTTAACTGAGCTCAACATTCATGAATTGAGGACCACATGTATCAAATTAAAATTGAGATGCTAAAGGATGGTTCTGAGAAAAAAAATTTCATTGGCAGTAATTTTTAAAGATGAAACTAGAGGAAAGGTTAAAGGCAAAGCAGTTAGTAGTATTCAAGGAAATAAATGAAGGAGAGGTAAAGAATGTGGACAAAGTCTTTAGCAATAACAAGTAACAGAAGATATAGAGAACTACAAGAAAGAATTGCACAATTAAAATTTTGAGACAGGAAAAGACAAAAGACCTTGCAAGGAATTTAATCCAGATCACATTTGCACATTGTACTTTCTTTTCTTTTCTTTTTTTAAAATTTTTTTGCATACTCACAACTGTAAACTTTTTTTTAAAGAGTTTATTTATTTTTTAGAGAGAGGGGAAGGGAAGGAGAAAAATAGGGAGAGAAACATCAACGTGTGGTTGCCTCTCGCGCACCCCAAACTGGGCACCTGGCCCACAACCCAGGCATGTGCCCTGACTGGGAATCGAACCACTGACCCTTTGGTCCACAAGCCCCCACTCAATCCACTGAGCTACACCAGCCAGGGCTGTACATTGTATTTTATTAACTCTAATGCAATCACTTTAATGTTTCTGAAATCAGGGTGGTATTTACAGTCACAGTTATTTCTCTTTTCACCATTCTCAAAAAACAGTTCTAGAAACTAATAATGATTCTCACAATTAGTGACACCTTTAAATCACAGAAATGTGACATATGTAGTAGCTCCTTTCTATAGAAAGTAAAGTAAATAAAATACAGTGGAAGCAGCAGATTTGAAGTAGCCTAAGGGTAAATGGTACCAATTTGAAATGATGAGATCTCTAAAGGTAAAGGAAAAACAAGAGAAAGACCTCACCAACTCCAGAATGTATCCAATAGGAGGCAGCCAGAAAAAAAGAAATACCAACCAGAGTCTCAGGAAATTAAGAGTCTATCCAAGAAAAAAAATATATAGTACATAATTGTCAGCAAGAAATTGAACAGGATGAACATCATGCTAAATGGGTACCTGATGCTAAAAGGGTACCTGAAATGAGAAGCTGTGCTACAAGACCACCAAACTAACATCTAACACCCAGGCCAGTCTTTTCCTGCCTTTTGTCCTGAGAGATAATACAGAAGAGAGATAAAATACAAATTCATGGTCTATGTGAAGAACTCAAAGGAATCTGTAGCATAATTTTCACATACCAAAGAATAATATTTAGGCACTGAGTGAAGAGAGATGGATAAAATCACAGTGAAAGTTGTCAGTGACCATGGTTGTCCCATTTCCTAATGAAGGTATGAGGTAGGTTTTTTGGTTTTCTTTAATAAGGAGATCTTGTGAAAGCAAGAAGTATAAAGCAAAATGCCAAACTAAAAGAAATCTTAAGGTTAAGAATAAAAAAGAAAAGAAAGATAAGAGTCTGTAGTTCACTACAGAAAACAGCTAATTGTTGAAGCTGGGGATACCTAGAATTGAAGAACGGGCAGTAATACTTCTTTTATAATCCTTTTAATTAAAAAAATTACTGAATTGAAATGCTTTCTCATAACTCTCATTTTACTACTTACATGACAAGCATAGAATAACAAAGCAGAAAAAGCACACCCCTAGTCACAAGGTTACCTACCTGGCAACCTCAAACCCCTGCTTTGCAGCCAAAATAGCTATAACAATATCTATATCCTAAAACTCATCACCCTTATACAGAATGGACTCTCAGACACTTCTCACTCTTACACACTTGATATCATTAGTCAGTGATAACTAATATGGAGGCAAGAAAATGGACTATAAAAGAAGAATCAACTTCAAAT
This sequence comes from Phyllostomus hastatus, assembly GCF_019186645.2. Taxonomy (NCBI): domain Eukaryota; kingdom Metazoa; phylum Chordata; class Mammalia; order Chiroptera; family Phyllostomidae; genus Phyllostomus; species Phyllostomus hastatus. Next base: position 10,144,314 of record NW_025333984.1, on the reverse strand, counting down.
ACAGCCACACTGAACCAAATGTAGACGGCAAATCATCCTACACACCTCAATAATCCTAAGTCATCACAACACACTAACTCTTCAGATGAGGACCTGAGTGCTCAAAAAAGTCTATATTAGCTTCTGAACACTCTGTCCATGAAAGAGAGTAGACTACTGTCCACATACAATTTATTTAAGATGGTCAAAACACTTTGAATCTCACATAAGGCAAAACTACCTTGAAAACAAAGTTGCGTATTTTAAATTCCAGAACTGAAAGCACAGACCATATTTTCTGGCTTTGCAAAACTTGGGCAGTGGTAAGACAAAGAGGAACAAAACCTTAAAACAAAAACGTCTGAATAACATGTCTGCTTGCAAAGGCAAAAAACACAACACTAAGGGGCAAGACCTATGTTTAAGCACTGGCTCTGTCAGCTAGAGTCTCTGTCACTTTCTTCAACTTAACCTTTCAGAGTTTCAGTTTCTCCACCTGTAAAATGCAGATGCCATGACCACCTACAAGGTTACAGGCACTTTAAAAAGGTAATTAATTATCGAGAGAAGACAGAAATGAGTGGAGAAGAGAAAGCCAGATGTTCTTAAATACAACTTGGTACCAAAAAAAAAAATGCACAGCTAGTCAGCAAGCTTAAAAATAACTGTGAATCTTGTTTTTGCATCTATACCCAAAGACCTAGACATTACATTTAGGTGAAAAATTCTAGTTGTAGTTTGCAAAATGAATCTAGTTTCTTCAACATCATTAGGCCCCATTTTATCAAATTTCTCTTAACAGGAAAAGGGGGTGAGAGAACACTCACCTTGATTGAAAGTCTTCATTATCTGTGTTTGTCTGAGGACTTATGAGTAGATGGCAAATTAAGGGGAAAACTAGGGAAAAAAGAGAACGGTGTCTCATCTTTTAGTGCAATCCCTTAGCATACAGGCCTACTTGGCTCTGACCAGCCTGGTAGCCTCAAACTCCACCAGCTCTGCTTGTCTGCTGCAGCAGCTTGCCCTTCAATTCCCCATGCTTCTAGCCCAAGGGACTCTGTTCTTTTTCTTCCTCTCAATTACAACACAGCCATAAAGACTCCAAATCCCTTGGTGGCATAAAACAACCTCAGTCAACAAAGAAGTTAAAAAAATATACCAACTCTCCCACTTTCCACATTTTGTACATTTGAGAGGATTAACTGGAGAGACCATTTAAAAACTAAGAAGCTCTTATAAGCATTTAGAGTACATACTACAAAGGTACAATGCTAAACATGAACAGTATCACAGTTTTCCATTTCACTGATTAAAAGCATCAATAAGATGAAAAGGATATTGTTTCTTCTCTTCCTTTCCTCCTGAACTGTCCCGTTTCTCTTTCTTTTCTATCTTTTCTTTATCATGCCTGGACTCCTATAAGGAACGGTGCAATTAGTTGGGGAAGGAAAAAACAAATAAAAAATCAGCTTAAAATCCCATTTCAATCACTCACCAGTCATAAACTTCTCTTCAAAAACTTATTTAATATGATACAAAAAGCACAAGCAACAATAAAGATTTGGACTTCATCAAAAGTAAAAACTTTCATGCATCAAATAACACTATCAAGAAAGTGAAAAGACAACCTACTGAATTCAGGAGAAAATATTTGCTAATCATGCATCTCATAAGAATCTAGTATCAAACTGTATAAAGAATTCTTATAACTGAGCAAGAAAAAGCAAATAATCCAATTAAAAAATGGCCAAAGCATCAAGATTTCTCCAAAGGAAATATACAAATGGCCCCAAAACACATGAAACAATGCTTGACATCATTAGTCATTAATGAAATGCAAAATCAAAACCACAATGAGATGCCTCTTCACACCCACTAGGATGGCTACATAATAAAATAAAAATAAAAATAAAAATAAAAATAAAAATATGTGTTGCCAAGCATGTAGAGAAATTGGCACTCTCATGCATTACTGGAGGAAATAAATATAAACTGTGCTGCCACTGTGGAAAATGGTTTGGTGGCTCCTCAAAAAGGTAAACATAACATTAACCATATAACCCAGAAATTGTGTGAATACCCAGAAATCCACGCCTGGGTATTCACACAAGAGATTTTAAAACAGGTATTCAAATAAATACTTCACAGCAGCACACAAATGTTCGTTAGCAGTAGCACTATTCATGACAGTCAAAAGGTAGAAAACAACACAAAAGTCCATCAAATAACAAATAGGCAAGAAGCTGGTATATTCATACCATGAAATATTATGTAGCCATATAAAGAAATGAGGTACTGATTCATGCTACATGGTGGGAAAAAATCTCAAAAACATTATGCGAAGTGAAAGGAGTCAGACACAAAAGGCCACTTTATTTTATGACTATATTTATATGATAAATCCTGTATTGGTAAATCCACAGAGACAAAAAGCAGATTAGTTTTTTCCAGGGGATAAAGGGAAGAGAAAATGAGGAATGACTGCTTAATGGGTATGGAGTTTCCCTTCAGGCTGATGAAAATGTTTTGGAACTAGATAAGAGATGGTGACTGCACAACACTGTAAATATATTAAATGCAACTGACTGTATACTTTAAAATTGTTAATTTTATGTTATGTCAATTTTAGAGAAACTTAAAAATATTTACAAGGAGCAACCTCCCCTTTAAAGCATATAAAATTTTTAAATTATCACCTTACAATTTTCCAAAACTGCTTTAAACAGCTGCAAATTTAACTATAACATATAAAAATGTATATTTTTATATACACCATAATAATGCTTTATAATCACTTTTCACTTTAGTAATAACTCGCTTACTTTATGTCAGATGCATGAGATGAATTTTGAATAACATCCATTTAAGAGAATGCAAACTACACTCAATTTGACAATCAAAGTTTCAAGCACATAAAGTTATTAGGAGAAAATGTTATAAGAATGTTCAGAATCACAATAAAACATTTTTGACTTCATGACTAAGAGAATGCACGCTACACTTAATTTGAGAATCAAATGTAAGTTGCAATCACATGAGATTATTCAGAAAATGTTATAAAAATGTTTACAATCACAAACATTTTGATTTCATGACATTGTAATGATCAGGGAGAATACATGTACCTGCATCTTAATCTCATGAACAAAGAGAATTTAAAAGCATTGTTGGCAGAGAAAAAAGAAAAGCTGAAATTCAATGAACAGAAACAAGTGGGAGTGGAAGGGAGAGGAAAGGAACTTCAGAGGTAAACTAATGTCACCCTCCCAGTAATTTGGGACTAAATTGGCTCAAATTCCTCATACTACCTGCCCTCCCTCCCCTAATGTCTCATCTTCCTATGCCAAATAATTAACCAAAGACTATTTGACTTCAAAAGAACCTCAATATTTGCTAGAGTTTCATAGGGTTAATTTTCTAAGAAACATATACTGTTCCTTTGTTTTCCTACCTTTTTGCCACTGGAGGAGATTTTATCCATCTTTTCAGATTTAAATGAATCACCTCCTTTTTCTTTGCTTGAAGATTTTGACTTATTTTTTTCCTTGTCTTTCTCATTTGGATAAGGAGACTCACATGGACTTTCACTTTTGTGTTTTGAAACTGCCACTAAAATTATAAAAGAGAATCATGAAAGCCATTTCCAATTCAGTTTGATGACTGCTTCAAAAGTCTCGATAAGTCTACCTACTTGTTCCATTCTCCTCTTTTCGCCTCTTGGTTAAGTCCGGTAGCACTTCACGTTCATTGTTTGAGTGATCCTAGAACCAAAAATTGTGAACTACATTGATCGAAAGTTTATACTTTTGTTTTAAAGTATTACTTTTACACAAGAAGTGCACGGCTAACTAGCACTGGAGAGTATTTGCAGTAGTTTCACATAGTTGGTAAAATGACATGAAAGACAAGCAGAACTGGAAGAGATTATTAGGCTGAAGATCCTCATTACTGTAGAAGATTCAAACACACTTTAGGGTGAAAAGATCAGTTAGAACACTAAGTAACAGATTGCCATGCAACAAACTAGTACTTCAAAAATAGACAACAAACATACTGCTGTACAGGATAATGAGCTTTCCAAACTAGTTTTAAAAAATTACAAACCCTTTTCCGCTCTTTCCTGTCCTTTTCATCTTTTTTCTCTCTTTCTCTGGATCTTTCCCTTGACTTGTCCAAATCTTTCTTGTCCATTTCTCTCTCCTTACTCTTGGACAGTGGTGAAGGAGTATGATTAAGGTAGAGCTGTTAAATTAAGGCAACATTACTAAAGATTATTAGTTTTCCAGTACTGGTATCATTTGCTTGCTGTTTATTTAATGAAAGACAATTGGTAGACAACTGGTATACCCAAAGTCAAAACTGCTCAGCCATCTGGATTTTAAGAGGTAAAATAAAAGAGCATGGCACGAATTATACAAAGACTTCAATTCTTGGTCTTACAAAAATTATCAGTTCATTCCTGCCTCAACTACACTCATTAGTAAATTCACATGCTACAGTTCCTTTTATAGCTCTACTATGAAGACCTATAACCACCATTACAAGAGCCCTTATTTGAAAAACAGTGACTAGACTTTCTCTACTGTAAAAAAAAAAAAAAACTATACATAATCACAGAAATTTTAAATAGTTTTACCATCTAGTGATAGGCAATCAATGACAGTGAGGAAAAGTATAAAATAAAGCCTAGCCATCACCAATAAGTCTTTTCTGCCTCAGAGTATACCATGTATACACTATCCTAAATTACTTTTACAAATGTAAAGGTAACATAGTCTCCACTGCTGAAAAAGCACTCCAATTTCTATCAAATAATCACAACTAACTGTGAAATTCGTCTTCCTGGTTCTAAATAACTCAGAAAACCATACAGTCAGCTGAAGATGATGAAACACCTCAAAGACTGAAAAATGATGAACCAATGTTCTCCTCTGCCTATTCTTTCTCTGCCAAAAGGCCCATAGGCAATAAAACAGCCAAAGATCAAGGATTTGCTAGCTCTACAAGCTGTAGATACAGAAACCCATTACAGAGGAAATTATTAAGGAATCAATCAAATTCCTAACCTTAAAGCATTTATAACTGTGCTACAAGCTTATGTTTAAAACATTAAAAGTATTTGGCAGCAGAACACTGAATATAACTCATTACATAACTACACAATTCTAGATACACCTTAGGAATGAGAAGAACAGTGAGTCAAAAGTCAAGCATTTTTACATGAGGAAATACTTTAGTATTCAAAGGAATACATGAAAAAAAAGGACAAACATCAGTTTGAGAATTAAAGAAACACATTTTTTAACACCACCAAATATTTTCAACTCAGCTGGCTCAGAAATACTGCCATAGCAATGCAGAGGTAGATTCTTTAAAATTTCAATGTTTAAAAGTTGATGATCAACTGAAATAGACAAAATGTACATTAATAACAAAGAGCAAGAGAAAGAGAAACAGTTATACAAGTGTTTGTGCAAAATGTACTCTTGCTGGGTATAATGTGCTAAATGACACTTCAAGATTTTCTATTTATGAGGTGTATTCCTATCTTAATATTACTCATGAAACTGGTATGACAGTGGAAATAATATATTACTGCAATACTCAAAGAAGATTTTTCTAAAGGAAGTGCTGCTTAATTCTCCCAATAAAAGCAAACAAAAAAGGTTTTGGTTTCAAATAAGCATGCATGTGCCTGCATGCACACTGAAGTGCAAACAGAAACACACACACACATACAAAGAATGAAGTTTTTAACTATGCCTAACTTGAATTCTGTATTGCAAGAAATTGAGAAACATAGATATTTTTAGCTTAGAAATGTACTCAATTCTATTCCTTCTTTTTACCCTTCTAATAGTTCTGATCACAATACTCTTTTCCACAAAAGCAAAGTCTCTCATTACCTATGGAATAAAATGCATATTCTTTAGCTTAGATATTACAAGCTCTTCACAATCTTTGCACAACTATACCCTACTATAGATCACCCAATGCACTTTATGCCATGGCTAGCACAGCTCCCTAATACCCTGTCCTTCCCACTTCTCTTCACCAGAATGGTTGTTCACTTTTACCCTAATCTCTTAAAATCCTACTTAGCCTTCCAGGATGGCTCAGAAGCCATCTCCGTTTGTCCCTCAACTCTGCAACTCACTTTCTGGTAAACTCATAGTATTTCATATTAATCTTTTTGTGACAGGTATTCCCTATTAACTTCATGTCATTTTTTTGTCCATAACATACCTGATTTTCAAAATCTGTTTAACAGAACACTGCTACATTGACTTTATTAAGGTTACAATTTATAAAGAAGGCCTCACTTGTAGGCTTGGGTTTGGTTGTACATCTTTCTTTTAAGATGGTGAACAGAATTAAAAGCAGCATTCTCTACCTTTGTCAAATGCAGCTAATAGGACTGCTAGGTAAAAACACAACTGACCAAAACTGGAAATATGCCAATTGGAAATTGGGGATGAAAGGTGAACTGACAAAATATGTGGATACTAAGCTAGATTTTTTTCCCTTTAACTAATCCTATTTAAAAAGCCAAGTCCATGTATTATGTTTTACTATGGATTAGAAAATGAAAATAGTAAGTAATTTAATTTTAAAAAGAGTATCCTAGGGCATAACTAAAAGGTTAAACTAAAGCAGGGAAATAATTTTATATGTACAAGTGACAAGACAGCAAGAAAAAATAGACACACGTTTGTCAAGCGCTCTAAAAAATAAAAGCTACCCCAGGAACAGTGACTGCATACAGATCATCAATTTTAGAGATCAAAGTCCAGTAACATTTCTTTTCTAAGACACTCATATGCTATTGAATTATCCTAGGCACATAAAAATGCAACATCAACTACTATGCTAACCAATAAACTTTGGATGCTTTACTGAAGTCTAAAGGCCTAAGAGTTCATTTCAAATATTTATTAAACACCAAATAATATTGCCAGCCACCATACTAAAGCACTAAGGGTCTGAGGAGTGGTATGAGTCACATTAATTTTTAGAAGTGTATTCACATGCCATTTCAAAATTTTCTGGATGACTGTGGAATAAATCTATTGAATTTTAAATGCTCAAAATGTCAGCATCTTTTTGAAAAAGGGAAGAGGTAGGAAGACTGACGTGAATCACTGTAATTTAAAAAACAAGACAAACACACTAAAAGAGTCAGGAACCCTATCAACTACTGTCGAAATGGGTGCTAAGAATCAAGTAAACATAACTTTTCTTGCAATTTTTTTCATTGTGGTAAGAACACCTGAGAAACCTTAATTGTAGTCCAAGTTTTGGTACTGACAAGTTATATGCCACTGAGAAAAGATTAAGAACTTCTTCAGTCTCTTGTCAAAAAACACTACCACCTGCCCTATCTACCTCACAGCACTGTAATGAGCACGAAATGAGATAACATATGTTTCTCGCACATATGTTTTATTTTCAAAAGGCTTTCACAAATGTAAGGAACCATAATCTTCATCATTGATTAGAAAATCCAGTTAACTATAACAGCAGGTTTCAAACTGCTTCAAAGTATGTTTCAGGAAATAAATATTCACAAGGTAACATTGTTAACCCATGAGTTTTAAATAGCCCACACAAGCCACCGATGGTTAAGACTGACATACACAATCCCAAACTGATTAGGAAAACCTACTATATTGTAATACATATTTAATTTAGCCAATAAAAAGTTTTACTTTAAAAGAAAGCATTCACAGTACAGCTGATACTCTTTTGATTAATACAGTAGATTCTAAAAACAATGCTACAATTTCAGGACACAAGCATATTGGCTAATCTAAAATGTTAAAAATTAATGCTTATTTGCCCAATATCCACAGACATTTCATTGTAAAGCTATAGATCTAAAGCAGTTAGTACTGTCAACTGACTTGGTTTCAAAATTTCATTTTGTACTGGTCCACCAGTATGGAATCATACTTAGCAGATATATAAGAGGAGGCAGAGTAGAATATCAAAGTAAAGAAGAGTACAAGTTTTATAATAATAAAGACAAAATAACATGAACAATGGACAATTCAACTACAATAATGAAATGAACTCTGTAATAAGATATACAAACTGCACATTATTTTTAGTAGCAGTGCTATTCAAGAAAGTAGAGTAATAGGCAAGAATACTGACATGTAAACACAACCATCAAGTTGAGTAGTCCCCTCCAGGAAAATGATTACTTTATATTAACCATATTTCTTGATATGATGCTACAACTACCAAAAAGGTAGCTCAGCAGAGGCAATATAAAGAATTTTATGGATTGAGATGGGCTCAGTGTTTAGAATCATTATGTGAATGCATCAAATTTCTTTTTTGGCCTTTCAGGTTGTCTAAGAAAGTTGGAAAACAGCCTTACAGATTTGTTTTAAGAAATTAAATAAGCCATCTCTCCAAAACAAACCAGCAATGTCTTTCCCAAACCTTAACTTCCAGATTTTAAAGCATGAGAGGACAATGCATAACACAGCAAGCAAGGAGAGATTATAGAAATGTTGCCACATTACACACATTTTATAACAATCTCATTAAAAGAGACCACTGTCATCCATTGTTTCAGTTTGTGATAGGTATTTTTAAAGGTTATTGTACTAGCTTACTGAATTTACTAGGGCAAAACTATCTACTAAATAAATGAAGGAAAGATTTTTTTTGTTTTACTTAGGCATGATGATTTTAAAAGACTCAAACCTTTGCTGAAGACTCCTTGAGTTCGATGAGACTGTCCTGTAGAAAATGAATGGAGATGACAGGTGAGCTGGCATAGTTCTCAGAACCCAGAAGAACTTTGGGAAGTAAGGCTGTAACCTGGAAATAAACCAGCTACTTCTTGTGAGGATAAATCTGGTGATGTCACTATTACATGAATATCAACAATAAAAAAGAAAAGCAAAACCATGTAATGGAATTGTAATGTTAAAAAACTAAACTATGTGTACTCAATGTAACAAATAAAACTCTGCTCAAAATTTAAAAATAAAGTTCAATGCCACATTTTTTATTACACTGTACTTAAGCTTTAGGTAATGTTAAGAAGCTTAAGAAATCAAAAGATTTTTTTTCTACACAAAAAAGTGTAATATAATGGAGGTCACTGTGGAAGAACAAAACTCATATTTGTATAGTTTTTCTTTAATTGGGAGGTTTCAATTTTTACCTTACTGTGACTTGAACATAAAAAATAATGCCCATTCTTTATTCTAGCCAAAAAACTCAGTGGCATTACATTAACAAAAAAAAACAAAAAGTATTTTATAAAAACAATAATTACTTTTTTGTTTCCAAAGTGCCTCTGATGGTGAATCTCAAACCTCCCGGGGGGGGGGGGGGAAGAGAACTTAACCACCCCCCCCAAAAAAAGAAGAAGAAAAGAAATTATGGTATTCGACCACAGTGCTCTTGATGAAGAATTAGTTAACTTACAGTTTTAAAAGTTCAATGTATTGCAAATTCAAAGATTCCATGAAATTAGATGACTTTAGGATTAAAATTAAATATGGAGCAAGGAATGGCTACCCTGAGTCTTCAAGAAGGCTACACCCACGATTTTGTGCTGCAGTTGAATGCCTGGGGTTTCTCTTTGCTGGGTGGTAGGATTGGATGCCACATCTGCTTTTATCGTAATGCAAGGTTCAACTTGTTGGGAACCCAATGGGTATAAACAAACCTCCAAGGGAAGATACAACAGAAGCTGCATGCTCACTGAATATACACTACAGGAGAACTGATCACCAAGGAGACTTTAAAATGGAACTCCTTTCAAGATTCCTTCTTAGAAGGCACACATCGGTATGATGCTCATCAAGAAGCTTGATGAATTCAGAGGTATCTTGTTTATCCTGTAACATCCAGGAAGTCTTCAGTGCTATACATTCTTCAATATTTATGCCGAAAAATAGGCTTCATTCTGCTGAAAAGATTCATTTGCTTGTAGCTACCATTGCACTCCAAAAAGACTGCTTAAAGCAGTGAGGCACTTCTGGGTAAAATTTCTCTTGCACTTTGAAACTACAAAATTAGTGCTAGGTCCTTGAAGTTTTAACATTTTTATTACAAAAATACTCAATAGGAAAAAAATATCAGTCCACCAATATGTAAAAAATTCATTTTCTAATGCAACATAAAACCTCCAGTGGCTCCAGTGAATACTTGGCGCAAGACTTGAAGGAAGTCAGGATACGTATTCCAAACAGGTGAGCCTAACATGGACGCTGCCTTCCTCAGGCTATACTAACCTTTACTGTTGAGGAATGTGATGGAGAAGGGTGGGTATCAATTTTGCGGCGTTTTTGTTCTGTTGGGGGAAAAAAGCAGTAGTCACAATAAGGCATTATTTCCACTTTCTCCAAGCACTTCAAAAAATCACCACTTTTAAGGTCATCAAGCATTATTGCCCCCAGTAAAGTTCTGAGATAACATGCTAAAATAAGGAGACAGAAAGCAACTATATGTTATAACAACCAAAGGTAAACAAATACAAAGAAAGGCAAACTTGCCCCTTTCAGGCTCAGTAGTATCTGATCGGGGAACAGGTGACTTCAAGGACCCAGAAACTTGTGTTTTTTCTCCTCCTTTAACATTTTCCTTTGATTTCATTTCCTTTGCTATATCTCTTTCTCTGGATGGTTCCTTCTCTTTCTCCTTCTCTTGAGTTGATTTTGATTCTACATTGGAGACAGTGGTCTTGAATTTCTCATCTTTAGCTTTTTCTTCCTTCTTGAATTTTTCTTTCTCTTTGTCGGACTTAGGTGTTCTTTCCTTCGTCTCTCTTGCTTTTTCATCTTTATTTGGCCGCTCTTCCTTCGGTTTTTCTTTACCATCTTTACCAAGTACCCTGGCCTCTGGAGTAGTAGCTGGAGTCTTTTCTCTTTTCTCCTTTTCTTTATCTTTCCCTTTTTCTTTGTCATTTTCTTTAATGGTTTTGCTGCTTAAGGAAAAAATATAAGATTTTAAGAGAGTCATAACATATATTTCATGTTATAAATCATTAAGGGTTTCCTATTGCCTTGAAAAATTATAGAACTAGGAATTGCCTTTTGAAAACTAAAGGACAACTGTGAGGCAAGAACAAAGGACTTATTTGTCCAGTAAATAATAAATAGCCAAATTCATGAACAGATTAAAAAGAATGATCAAATTTATGCCACGTCTTTTTTGCTATACATTAATAACCTTTGAGAATAACAAGGTCACAGCCAAAAACTATCCCACAAGCCAATAAAGGGCACTACTATTGGGAAACGGATTATCTGTCTGAATGGATCACTAATCTAAATCAATGTAGACTTCTCTTATGTTAATTATCCCTATCTAGACTGTCCACCGCAAACAACCTTAAACTGTTTTCTTAACTTCACTACCTACCTTCCCCTGCACATCTCAACTGGGGAAAGAAAGTTAGTATCAGCATTGTACAAAACATGGGGACAGTATCATCAAAATGTCGAGGTCCAGCATAAAGGACTTCCATAGTATTCAACTACTACCCTCTTTCCACTCACGTCTAATGAGGTTAATCGTGTAAGAATTCAGACTTTTGACATAGAGCACACTGTTCCTACCTGTTAGAGCCACTATTTCCATTGCTTGAATTCCCTTTCGGTGTGGCACTAGAAGATTTATTAACAGCTTTCACACCACACTGAGCTCTCTCCCTTGATTTATCTGAAATACAGGTTAAGATTTTATTTGACAAACCCTTAAATGTAAGTAAACTACAATTTCACAGCAAAATGATTAGAGATTAACTAGAAAGAAACAAAGGACTGATTAATTCTTGACAGTTACATATATACTCCTACCTACAGAATGAAAACTTAATTATAAGGCAGTGTTTTACTTGTCATGTGATACAAAACATTTCAGTTTGTAGAAACAAAACATATTATTTATAAATTTCTACAAATAAGCATACCATTCTCCTCAGCACTGCTTTCATCAGATTTAGATGCACTTCCTATTGACGATGAAGAAGACCCACCACCAGGCCCATTTTGTACACTGGCAACTGCATTCCTCGGAGGGGGGTCTTTGTGATGAAACTCATTTTCAGGTATCATGTATGACTTTTTACTTTTCAACTGCCCAGAGTAGCTGAAAGTCGCACAAAGTGTTTAAATACACAAATACAAATCAAAAGGCACAAACATGGGGTTTAAAAGAATAAAATTAGCAAGTTAAATTAAAATTTCAATTTAAACTAATCCTTAAACTAAAGATGCCTTTTTTCTCTATTAAAGATCTGATAACCCAACTGATGATAAGATTACATTTCCTCCAAACCAGTATATATTATATATGACTTGTGAAACTATCATCCAGTATAGACCGGAAACTGATAATCAGAAGTGACAACTCTCACCAGCCTGTGGCAACATGATCGCATAATCTCCCATAATCTCCTGAAGTAAAGCAGAAGATAAACTTTAACACTGTAAAACATTTTAAAGTCTTCAGAATCCTTCTGTTATCTAGTCTCATAAATCACATTAAAGTATAATTGTGTTACCCCATAGCCAATGCATATAGATCAGGCCTCTTCTCTTTTTCTTCTTGGCAGATTTTATGCACTCTTCTTTCCAAAGCTTGACCCAGATTCAAAACTTTTGGATACCAAGGAAGTATTTTTGTTAGCACAATCAAGATATTCCTGATATGAGTATATTCGCCTGTTTCAAGGCAATGCACCGATGCCTACAACAAACATTTTAAGATGTGTTACTCTAAAAGTGTAAGTATGAAAAGAAAAAACAAAACACTTTTGAGAAATACAAAATTTTTACCTTGGTTAGTTTGTAATGCCATTTATGTACAACATGTCGAAAATTTTCATAGTCTAATTGATCAGCTTTATTTCCACCATCGAATCCAGTTGCCCGCAATATAGTAAGAAATCCTGGATAATTTCCACATTCCTAAGAGGGGGAAAAAGTTGTTACTTTTATTTTTATTTTATTTAATGTATTTATTTCTAGAGAGGGAAGGGGGGGAAGGAGGGAGAGAGAGAGAGAGAGACACACCAACGTGCGGTTGCTGGGGGTCATGGCCTGCAACCCAGGCATGAACCCTGACTGGGAATTGAACCTGCGACACTTTGGTTTGCAGCCCGCGCTCAATCCACTGAGCTACGCCAGCCAGGGCAAAAAGTTGTTACTTTTAAAGAAAAATTCTGTTCCCCAAATAGCAGAGACTGAAACTTAAGTAAACTAGATCAACGATTCTATGTGAAAACATGATGTGTATTTGAATGATAGGTAGTTTTCACAGAAAGGTTCAGTTTATTCAGTAACATTAACTTGGAATGTTACCAGTTTGAAATATGATAAAACATATAGCACTTTTAATAAGGGATGAATTATTCTTAAGTTTTAAACCTGTTTTACAAATGTATCTTAAACTCAGCTTCCTTTTGTTTTATTTTAGAGAGAAAGGAAGGGAGAGAGAGGGAGAGGGACAGACAGAAAGACAGACAGACAGACAGATATCGATCAGCTGCCTCCTGTATGTGCCCTGACCAAGGATTGAACCCACAACCTTCCAATGCACAGGACAACACTCCAACCAACTGAGCCACCTGGCCAGAGCTCAGCTTCCCTTTTAAAACTGAACAACCTAGAGAATACTGGAAAGGGTCATTATATGCATGGGTAAAATATAAGCATATTTATTAGTCATACCTTTTCATATGTACCTCTATCACTGTGCCACCTGGTTACAGTCTCTAACATGCAACAAAGAAATCTCCCATACCGACTAGCTTCATTTTCAGTACAGCTTGCAACTGTGTAAATTATGTCAGAAAAAACCTACAGAAAAAAAGTATTTTGAAAAATAAAAACAAATTGAGGTCAAAATTAGTTCAAAATATCAAAAGATCATGTTACAGCAAAGCATAATAAACTAAACAGTTAAGTTTAGTCAAGATCTATCTTCCCCTTTTATATTCACAATCCCAGAGACCTTTAAAGACTGGCTTTTGTGAGGAAACAGAACATTCATAAGGCGGCAATGACAACAACAAAACTTTTATAAAGAATGCTAATCTACAGTGACAGAAGAGAAAAAGCTATCATTATTATTACATCATAAGTTCTTTAACAAAGACTTAGCCATAGATATAACTGGGGCTGGGGGACAGTAAGCAGAGGCGAGGCTGATAGAAACTTTTAAAAATAGGCAGCCGACATGCTGTAACGTGCATTTCCTTTTTAAACCACAAAATACAGTAATTTATTAAGAAAAAAGCCAAATGCAAAAATCTGTGAATGTGACCATACTGAAAAGCATCCCTGCTTTTTCTGTACGTGAGAAGGTATGAGCATTTTTGTTGTTTTTAAGGGGGTGAAGGTTAAAAATGGAGAAGAGTTCTACCTATTATGGCAAACATATGAACTCAAATGTTGAGTTAATAGATTAACTAAGGGTGCTTATTACTATCAAGCACTATTCAAAGTACTTTTGTGTATAGTGACTCATTTAATCCTCACAGCACTCTTATGAAGCAGGTACTATTATCCCATTTTACAGATAAGAAAATTGAGGCACAGAGAGGTTTAAAAACTTGCCAAAAATCATGTAGCTATAAAGTAGCAGAGTTAGGATTCAAGTTCAGGCACTTGGCTCTTTAGTTCATGCTTTTAACTACAGACACAATAGTAGCTCTAAAGATCATAATGCTTAGCTATCTTTGCATGAGACTTTTTCAACAGTTCATTTTTATTATATGAGACTTTTGTAAATAGTTCATTTTTATTGTTTTTTTCCATTGCCATTTATCCCCTCCCCGTATCCTCTACCACTTCCACTCATCACTTCCCCCCCACCCCACAATCACCACAAAATAGACACAGATTCAGATAGAGAGCAGGCAGACAGCTCTGGGGGTCAGGGAGCAGAAGGATTGAGAAAAAAAAGGGTGACTTTTTTAAGGACTGCAATAAAATGGACTTACTCGATCGTAACAAAGAAGTGTGGAAAAATTTGGAGTTTTCTGCTGGTGTACCAATTCAACAAAACGAGCACAGTAGACAGCATCAATTGCTGAAAAAATACATCGAGGAAATATACAGAGCTGTAGAAATTTTGTGATGGTCTCATTTTTGGTAGATTCTAAAAATAAGAGAAGAATACATTAAGTGGTAAACTTCCTCAAGTTCCTCAAGGCCACTAAACAGGACAACGTACTAACTACAATGTACCAAATGCTATAAAACCACAAACCATTTATAGTATGTAACCAAAAGGGCATGCCTGGAATAAGACTTTCATTTTAATTCTATGGACACTTTCCTATTTATAATTTCTCCGGAAATATGATTTTATACAGAAAAGTTGAATGATAGCTGCCAATTGTAGTTATAAGCTAATCAATTTCACCAGCAAACTAAATCAGTTCCATCAGTGAATATGTGAAGTTGACTCTGCATCAATGAATAACCAAAGAACAGTATAGTGAAGAGGTGAAATCAAACATAATACCCTTCAACACCTCCAGTTATAAAGGTTTGCTTTTATAAGTTAGCAGTAGCAGGAATGTAACAATTCCAACAACATACTTGCTAAAAGCCAGTTGTCCTTTTCCAGTTTCAGTCTCTGTAGAACTCGCTGTACATGTTCCATCTGTTTCTTTTCTTCTTCAAGAAGCTTATCTTGAAGGGCAGTACAGCGCTCCTTCTCTTTTTTCTTTTTATTTGGAGGCTACAAAGTATAAGTTAGATACTTCTCTAACTACAGGCACATTACCTCCCTTTCTTTTAATTAAAAATTTCAAAAAGATAAATCCTGATATTTTACATTCATTACTTCGACAGGGGTGCTTAGGATTCTACTCAGATGTGCTTTCACCTTCATTTAACAAATTCAAGACAAAATCATCCAGTTTTTGTACACCACCAAAATAGGACCTTCCCAACACTGGTGCTTTTATTCTGAGGGATGGAGTCACCTCTGACTCTGCCTTCTCCTTCATTACAATATTCCAACTGTTTACAAGTCTTGTGTATTCCCACAACCTCCACTATAGTCTTCCTGTCAGCACATCACAATGAATTACCCAAAAAGCCACCCACCTAATCTCCAGCCTAATGTTAGTCCCTTCCCCTATCAAATACACCTCTCATACTGCTGTCATGAGTAATTTTTCTAAAGTAGTATTTTTACCATTATCAAGTCCATCTTAGGAAATCTAGAATAACCCTCGCCCTGGTCATTGAGGCTCAGTTGGCTGGAGAGTTATCCCAAAACCGAAAGGGCATATGCCGAGATTGCGGGTTCAATCTCCAGTCGGGCACATTTGAGAGGTAACCAATCAATGTTTCTCTCCCTCTCTTTCCCCCTCCCTTACTCTCTCTCTAAAATCAATAAGCATGCCCTACATGAGGATTAAAAAAAGAAAAAAGAAAATTACCCTCTATTTTACCAAGTCCTCTTTCTAACATTCACTCTTCTACATACACTAGCCCCATCCTAACCATTCAAATTTATCACTAAGCCCATTCACTACAGTAAAAGTGGCCTTAAACTTTGGACTATTTCACACCTCTGCTAGATCTCTAGAGTAGACAATTTGCTCCTGTATTTTCAAGCCTAATCTATCTTCAAGGCATACCCAGCTGAAGACTCACCTATTCAATAAAACCTTCTCCTAAAGCATTCTCCTCTTTGGAACCCCTATGGCCCTTGTAATTGGAGTCACACAGATTACTTCAATAGTTAACACGGCCTTCAGTAGAAAAGCAAACTCAAATATCATTTGAGTGATCAAAATCTCCACATATACATCAAGCCCCTGCCCCCAGCCATTGAGAAGTCACCATTTAACCCACTCAAGGCAGTATTAGATAGCAACAGGATTGCAGCTTTAAGAAACCCAAGCTAACATAATTTCAAAGTATGGATAATGCTGAATTAATACCATGAAATTATTGTACTTGGGCTATGAGAACAAAAACCTACCATTTCTTGATTGTCATCAATTGCTTTCATCTGGACTTTAAGTTTACTGACTTCCCGTTCATAGCTGGTATGTGGAACTGCAAGGTCATACATTGTCAATGACCAGAAGGTGGCATAGAATTGAGGGCTGATGTCATCCCAGACTTTGGAAACATGTAAGGAGACCACTGCTTCATGGACAGGAGCCATCACCATTTCACATGATGTGATGTACTTGTGAACTTTATGTTGCTGTTTACTTCCCTTTTCTGATTTTTTAAGTTCATCATACTTGGACTGGAATAAAAAGTACACACACACACACACACAACACAATTTATACCAATGACTTTCACAGTATAAAAACCTATGTTCCCTTTTCAAAAATCAGAGGACGAGCAATTAAAACTGTTGTAGGAATTCCAGTTTTTTACCAAAAAATTACTTTAAGACAAATCATCCCTGGAAGCTATTCCAATATTTAGTCCCCACTGTGCTAACTAGAAGCTTTTCAGAAGATTCTTACTGAATTTGACCTGCTAAGTAAGTGAATGGAGTGTATGTCTGCCCAAGGTCCATTCTCCCCACCCTATTCTCTCTTACTGTTGTATTATGTACTGGGCATGTAGGGTTTCCACCCCTGCTTTTGCGATATTCAAGGGAACCAAGTAGAAGCTCTTAACACTAGTAAAGAGGCAGAATTAAACAAGTAACAGCCAACCAGGACAGACTGTTTTATCACTGCAAATAGCCCCTATCAGCTGTTACAATTTGTCAGTTAAGAAGCTAAATCAACACTAAGAAAGGTTATGAGAAAGTCACCATAAGACTACTGAGTAAGGTGACCAATGGTCAGCTTTGCCAGTAATTGAAGGTTTTCCTAGCTTGCTAGACTTTAGTGCTAAAACTGGGAAAGTACCAGGCAAAACAGGCCCAAGTGGTCACCATTCACTACTTATTTAGCTAAGCTAAATAAGATTTCGTAGGAATAACTACGGTATATTGGAGTTTAAAGTGTGTGAGAACTGACACTGCAGTTTTTTGTCCTGGTTGGTTTATCCTAATTAGGAAGAGAGTTAGAAGACCATCCTCTTAACTGTATGAGAAAATGAATCTGTTAGTGCAATGGGAGGAACTACATTAATGGTTCGGAGTGTATGCCAAATGTCAAAAAGAAAATACCACCAAGCAGAGCTATGGCTACTGTATCATGTCCTTCAGTCTCTTTAGGATGACAGAGTTCTCACCCAGAAAATTGTTTGGGTTAGGCATCATCCCTGAAGATGAACCTAAGAGTAGATCTAAAATTAGCTTCTTCTTCATGTTAGAAAAGCACTAAATCATTCACAGTTCATGCTAAACATGGAACCCAAAACTAAAAGGTCAAAAGTCAAAGGTTTTGCTTCATGATAGCAGTCTTGGCTCCTTGCAGTCCAGCTGTCTTCCATCCTGAGGGCTGCTTTACCCCAGGCTCACTGGAACTGAAGGCA
Organism: Phyllostomus hastatus; assembly: GCF_019186645.2. Taxonomy (NCBI): domain Eukaryota; kingdom Metazoa; phylum Chordata; class Mammalia; order Chiroptera; family Phyllostomidae; genus Phyllostomus; species Phyllostomus hastatus. Next base: position 10,125,886 of record NW_025333984.1, on the reverse strand, counting down.
TACTAAGTACCCTGTTCCAGAGAGTATCTCAAGCAAGCTCTGAGAATGGTACAACTATTGTAGAAACGGAAAGATTTATCTCATGCTATTCACATTTTAGACAGCATGCTGATAACTACTGAGACCACACAGGTGACACAGTTACAAGCAACATTACTAATACGATAGAAGTCCCACTTACATCAGAGATATGAGAGAATAGTAGCTGGGATAAAAAAGGGTTTAAAATTTTTGAGGGCAGGTCCTATTGATGGTAACTAATGGATTTCTGTGAGCAAAATGACATCTGCTAAAGTTCTAACAAAACACAAGATAAAACAGTACAGAAACTACCTGCATAAGATGACTTACCGTATTTTGCTATGTATAATGCACTACCATGTATAATGAACACTCATGTTTTTGTGCGCATTATAAACAGGATTATTACACCCACAGTATATAAATCATTATACCCATATACAATATGCATCCTTATTTTTCCCTCAAAAATTTGGGCAAAACTACACAGTGAAATGTGGTAGTTGCCTGACTTGGACGGGGAGGGGCACTTGTCTTTCAGACCCACATTGCAAAGTGGGTCTCAGCAATTAATTGAAAAATTACCTCTATTGCTAGGCACCCCCTGTTGCCTATCTTGTTTTTTTTTTTAAAAAAGGCCTGATGAAAAGAAAGAAAAGAAAAGAAAAGAAAAGAGGAAAGGAAAGAAAACATCTACATTGCATATTTACCTAGGATGAACATTTCCTTGTCTAAAGTCAGTTTAGTTCCCTCATCAAGCTCACATCTTCAGTCAAATGGACTAGCATAAGAACTCTACATCTCAAGTCACCTGGGGAACTAGATCTATGGAACAGAACTGATATCCACAGTTATTGCTGTACTTCTAATGACTGTTCAAACAGTTCTTGTTAGCCCAATAATCTAAGCAGTGTTTGATTGGCTGAATTATTCCCATGAGAGCCTACTGGTAGTCAACTTATAGAAGGTACCTAGCAGTCCTCCAATACTCATATTCTCTCATAGAAGGCTCTTCAGCAGAGGCTTTTACCTAAAAAGCAAAAGCAAGGATTCCTAGGGAAGACTGGATATCATCTAGTGCAAGGTTGCTGAGGAACTCCCTTTCCGAAGAGTGGCATGTAGCCTCTGGGTCTATGGGTTAGATAGTTCTTTGTTTTCCTTCTCCACCCTGGGGGGAAATCACATCTCTTCGTTTAGATTTTTGTATCTCTTAATTGACAAAGGCAAAATATTTTACACAGGCTACTGAAAAGGTAGCTATTGGTATGAATGAACTGCTCCATTTTCTGACCTGGAAAAGTTCAGCCAATCTCAGGCAACCAAGTGTTCCTGTTTGCTATGGTTCAGTATCACTGATTAGTGTGTTCTCTTCTCAGTCTACAGCACAAGGCAGGTCAGAATTCCTGAGATGAAGAAAGTGTCTCACCTCAGTCCTTCAAGAAATCAGGTCCCCTGTTGTATGGCTGAGACTGATCTACTGTGGGGTGGAACGACAACACAAGACATAACTATGCAACAAGCATACAATATTCTGGATTGAGAGATTCTAAAGGAGAAGAAATGCCCTAATCTTTCTCCTTTATCCCTTTCTACTCTATAGAGAGTATAGCAAAGAATAGCTGCATGCTAATAAAGTGATAATTCAATCAATTAACATTTAGTAGTTAGAGGGTGGTGTGAGACCGTAGCAGTTGATATATAAACACTAAAAGCTAATGGTTGATTAAATGATCAATTATTCCCCCCAATTACTCAGTGCCTTTTTTCTGTGCCTCTACTGCAGTCTTGTACCCCTACTTGGAACAAAGAAAGTATACTAGCTTAAGAGAAAGGACAAGGATCATCCCCAAAATCTGCAGAGAAAGCCCTGTATAGTACAGACTTAAAAACAAATAAATAAACAGAGGGGCCAGAATCCAATTCTACACAAAAATTAAGAATATGTGAGGACTCCAGTCAGAGTGGAGAAGTACCATAGTTTCCAAACAGAGTATTGATCATGGCCCTGAGGGAAAAGAGAAGGTGAATTCCAATTAGAGGTCACCGGTTTGCACATAAGAATAGTTGGCAGATAGAGTAGAGGAGGCTGTCTCCTCTTCCCCAACATCCTTACTTAAATTTCATTAGTCACTACTGGGATACCCTGCTTGGAAAGGCTCTAGTTTGCTTTTTATGCTTTTTTTTTGTTTGTTTGTTTTTAGTGGTTTCATTTAGGTAGAGAGAAATAAAACAAGAATCATCAATACATCTTTCCAAGAAGTTACACAACAGAGATTATAGGATTTTTTTAGAATGTTTTGGGCTGGTTAAATCTTTCTGTCCGTATTTTTTATGGTATTTTTTTCCATTACCATTTATCCCCTTCATACCCTGCAATCCACCTCCACCACACCCCCTCACCCTGCAATCATCACACTGTTGTCTTTGCCCATGAGTCCTTTTTCTTTTCTGCTGGATCCTTCCACCTTGCAACTCCCCGCCCCTACCAGCTGTCTGCCTGCTCTCTATCTATGAAAGCAAGTCAACTATCTGACAGGGATATTGTCATTGAGGAAACAGGGCCGTGTATTCAACCAAAGTGTTTCTCAAGATGACATACCACATTCACTTAATGTAGAATCATCTAGTACTTGTTTAAAAAATATAAAAACAGCCCTGGCTGGTGTGGCTCAGTGGATTGAGCACCGGCCTGCAAACAGAAAGGCTGTGGGTTTGATTCCCAGTGAGGGCACATGCCTGGTTCCGGCCAGGTCCCTAGTTGGAGGCATGCGACAAGCAACCACACACTGATGTTTCTCTCCCTCTCTTTTTCCCTCCCTTTCCCTCCCTCTGAAAATAAATAAATATTTTTAAAAACTAAAAATAAAAACAAAACAAATTTCAAGGTACCATCCAAAGAATTAAATTAGAATCTGGGGACATGAGGTTGAGTTTTTAAGATGCTTTGCTGGTGATTCTTCTCTACACTAATGTTTGAGAACCATAGTTCTAAAGGGCCCATAAGACATCAACCTGGACAACTAGTGACAAAGTAACAGTAAAATTACAGAACTAGTAAGACTTACTTTCAAAGGGGCATTTTCATTATACACTGCTCAGAGCTGAGTATTAACAAAAGTGTAACTATCCAAGAGACAATCTATATTATGTCAAAGTAAAATGCAATTATAAATAATTAAAAAATAACTTGGAATCATTCTTGAATGACAGCAAAAATATATATACTTACTGAAATATGGTGTGCATACATTGGCCTAGACAGGAAAAATGCTGCATCATGGGGTGTATGAAATTCATTACAGAGCACATCAATTGAAGGCACTCGTTTTATATAATCTTCTGTGCTTAGATTAGATGCTAAAAACCCACCAAACTGTACCAGGGTATCATGACACTAAATTTAAAAATAAGACAAATAACACAAATGTGCTACCATTTTACAAAAACAATATAAACATTTTCTAAAATGATTAAGGCATCATTTAAACAATATTTTGATTAACAAGAATTCAAAATTTACAAATTGAAAGAAATTTAGAGACAATCTACAAACATAATCATATTACAAAAAAAGCTGCTAAGGGTACTGAAAAGTATACTAACCTAAGGCTTTAATATCAACTAAATCTCAAGTTTCAACCTACTGCTCATCACTTTTAGTAGCAGAATATATCTACCTAAATCACAAACAACAATTTTATGGATATAGTAATCAATTCTCTTGCCTTTAAAAGATGAAAACTTCATTTATAAAATACATGCCTTTTTCCCTTGATAGTTAAACACATTTTGTAAGATAATCATAGGTTTTGGTGCTTAATATTGGTAAATACGTTTTATAAATAAAGATCACATCTATTTTGCTGTGATTGAAATTCCAGGGATTAAGAAAGATATGAGAGCAAACAACTTAACGTTATCTACCTAATTGAGAATTTTATACATATTATTACATCTCCTAGAGCATCAATTAGATACCATAATTTGCACAAAAGTTGCCCCTATTTCCAGAATGTCTACTTTAGAGTTATTTCACACTCATATGTGCAAAATGACATTTTTCAAGTTATATAGCATCCCATATTTGCCATTAACAGGATAAAAAAAAATCCCCATGAACACAAAAGCCACTTTAACTTGCCTGATCATAGAGCTTTCCCACAAGTTTCAAATGTTTCTCTCCACCTTCCTGAAAGATCACCCCATTCCTCTGCTGAGCCATAAGCAAACAGAGGGGAAGAGCAAGATCATGGTCCAGTAGAGCATCCTTTAGTCTCTGGGAAGATTTTTTAGTGTTTCTGATCTGGCCAAAATAACCACCCTGCAAAAGAAAAGACATAAATTTACCAGCATACAGTACATAACACATGCCATCTGATTTGAAAAAGACAGAAAATGTTCAGTTACCATCCTGAAGATTAAAAAAAAAAAACAAAACTCATACAGTCTACATTCCTTCCCTTCACAAATTTATTTTACTGACACCATTACTAGTTATAGTCACTGACTTAAACACAACTGTTAATTGCCTCGAAACTTCTGCATATTTTCCATTTTCCACCATGCAGTCCCTTATGGTGGATTATTCTTTATTCAGTGTGAAGCAGATTTAACTACAGAGTAAATATGTTCAGATTTATGCCAGTTAGGATATAAGGACCAAAGAAGATGTGATGTTTATTGACCTTACAGATGTATTACTTAAACTCTTTTTATACTTTGTTTCAGTTTTTTAAAAAGGTTAAAATAACTAGTATATCTCAACTTTTAAAAGGAAGCTGGGGCGGTTGTGAGAGGAGAATATGTATGGCTTTGATGTTTGGCTTTATGTACTTATGTACTGTTTGGATTCTTTACTATAAGCATGCATACATTTGGAACTTTTTAAAAATCATAAATACAAATAGCAACTCTCACCTCAGCTTTTAGTTGCTCTCCACCAGTCATGGCCTCTAGTTGCTCCATTGTCATTTCCTCTGTAATTTCTATTCCTGCCATTTTTTGTACCACTTCTTTCAATATAAGCAAGTCAAAACTATTTAGAAAAAATGAGAAACAGCCTGTAGTTGAAATTTCAAATATAACAGTGACAATATATTATAACTAATATACCAAGAAACCCTAAATTATTTGTATATAAATATGAGGAGAAAGGGGCTGAAGCAGTTCTTAAGAGAAAAATGCATTCCTAGAATTATACTGAAAAATATTTGGACCATGTAGTATGTTTATGTTTATTTGAACTTTTTACTTGGGAATAATTTCAAATGTACAGATAGTATGCGAAGATAAAAACAGTATAAAGCTGTACCTCAATTTCATCTATTAACATTTTTACTCCTGCTTACTTTATCATTTGTGTTTTCTCTATCTTCCTCCCCTTTCCCTCCCTTTCCTTCTCTGCCCTCCATAAACACACACACAAATTTTCCGAAGCATTTGAGAATTTATTTACTATGTAACATCATTTTAGGGGTACATTTTACCCCTAAAATTCCTAAGACTGTATTTCCTGAGAGTGCATTTCCTAAAAATACAGCTATTATCTTACATAACCATAGCAGTTATCAACTTTAGTAATTCTAACACTGATAGAGTACTTTAATCTATAGCTCATACTTTATTTTTATCAGGTGAATCTACAGTTTAGATTTCACTTTCATCAGCTGACCCAATAATGTCTTCCATAGCACTTAATCCTCTAGTACAGTATGGCCAATATATGTATTTTTGATGGTATAGAGCCATCTCTCTAAACAATCACACACACACTTGGAAGGAATGGAGAGAGAGAGGGAGGAAGGGAAGGAAATAAGGACGAGGACAGAAGTTCCAAGTTGTGGTATTTGAGTCTAAGATGACAATTTAGTGACCAGTCTTCAGCATATTTATTACTATGCCAACACTTACACATTTTAATTCTTAACGTTTAGGACTGGCAATGCAAATAAATAACACCTATGACTTCCAAGATCTTCTTTAATTAGTTAAGTAATGAAGATAAAGTGAAAACATTCTTTCCCACAAAACAAATGCAGTTGTTTATCCAAAGGTAAAGGTAGACATATCCAAGACACAAGTTAATAGACAAAGGAACAGTTTTCTAAGATTCTTAGTAAATGCTTACTCTCTCTCAACTAGCCTTATCTTCCCTAAACATAGTTTTTGAAAACAAGAATGGACTCATGCAAATTACTATGCACAACAAGTAGCAATAAAATATTTTTTCTTTAAACTATCTTTTAATTAGATGGTCACAAAAACTATATTCACAGCACAGAGAACTGAATTATAGATTTAAAAATAACATTATGTTCTCCTGGCCTATAGACACAGAAGAGTACAATGTACAGGAATGACCAATAAGATGAATACAGCAAGAAGTGTTATGTTGATAAAATCTTCTATCTACATATTATTTTTTTAAGTTTCCCCTAAACCAAAATAATGTCAAGAATTCCTTAGGTAATATGAGGGGGATCCAAAAAAAAAAACAAAAACAAAAACAAAAAAAAACACCGGAATTACCTCTGGCAAGCAGGCCCCTTGTAGTACAAATACAGGCTTCCCCTGCTAGGTGAGTGCTCTAGGAACCCATCTGTATCAGTGCACCAGCTGGCACTGTTGTGAGAGGCTTCATTCGGGCTTCAGCGAATTTTTTTGAAGACTCTTTCAACACATTTGCCCATTTCATAATGGGTAATTTATAAGTGCACCTGCCCACACCCTGCTGAGTGTTCAGCAGTTTTTGACCAAAAATGGCACTGACCCTCGTGGCCCAACTGCCCTATTCACCCAATCTCACCCCAGGCGACTTTTGTTTGTTTCCCCAGATGAAAAAAATCCTCAAAGGGAAACATTTTGCTGATGGAAAGGTGAAATGGAAGAATAAAACAAAAAATGGCAGAAGCACTAAAAGGCATCAAAATCAACAAATTCAAAAGCCGTTTTGAGCCATACGGATAAAAAGGTCTCAATAGGTATACTGCATCAAATGGAGAGTACTTTGAAAGTGACTGATACACAATTTTTCATAAATAAATTCCGGGGTTTTTTTTGGGTCCCCCCTTGTACTTGTTTGGAACACCAGGTAGCTTTACAGACTTTTGTTTGCTTTCTACCAGAAAGTTTTTGCTAACAATTCTGAGTTCTGTGATTCTCATTAGTCTATTGCTGATAACACTTAATATACATACAAATTCAAACTCTAAGCACTGCTGTTGGCCCAGAATAAAATAATAAAACTCAGTATTTATAAAGGAGAGGGTACTGTTCAAAAGGTGTATAAGCTTTATGTCTCTCAAAGTTCAAATTCCAAAATGATTGTGTTAAAGATACTATATACACCCTCAAAATAAATATGTTCCTACCAAATGCTCAGTGTAAAGGCCTGTTACTGTCCAGTAGCATAATCAATAGTTTTGTCATGAGAGGATGTATAATATACCACATTAACCATGTAGTCAAAAGCCTAACAGGTAGTCAAAATGAGTCAGTCTTTTATGTATGTGTGTGTGTATCTGAATATTAATTTCTTTCTGCAAAAATGTGTATATGTATTAAATTATAATTTATTTTAGTTAAAGAACTCCACATAAAAAAAGTGAGCAACTTTCTTAAGCCTACAACCAACAAAATCGGTTTTCAAGATAATAGAAATCTCAACATCCTAATATCACCAGAAGTAGTCTAATTATTGAATTTCATTTACATATAATTTGCTAAGAATACCTTTTGCCCGCCTTTAGCTGATTAGCCACATATTGAAGAAGACCAGCAAGATCAATTGGATATTTACGAAAAACTGCACCACAGAAACTAGCCAGACCTATATGAAATTAAAAAAAGGGCTTTTAAAAAAAACAATTCATAAAATAAAAAGTACAATATTGAATGTCATTTCTTCAACTAACTCAATTTCTAAAATAAAATGAGGTAGGAATAACTGCATTGCTGATGCCAATTAATAGAGTTTTATAACTGATTATAGCTAATATTTACAGAGCATACATATGCCAAACACTGCACTGAATAAGCACTTTGTTAACTACCTTATTTAACCTTTACAATAATCATCCCGGCTGGTATGAACTTATCAATGATGAAATTTTAAAACACATATATCATGTAACTTGTTCATGTTCACATAGTTGGTATGAGGTAGAGCAATAATTCAAATGCATATGGCCTGTTTCCAGAGTCTGACATTAATTAGGCCACAACAAAATCTTCAGATCACTCAGTAAACTTGAATAGCGAACAAAACACCTGCCCCTCAAATGTCTGAATCATTAAAAAAAAAAAACCTCTTTCTATCTAGGAACATGCTACTTTCTTGTGAAGTTGACAAGAAAACAGGTAAGCACTGCCAGACCAAGAAGCAGGAAAAAAGACCAATTTTAACCAACAATCCTTATCATATTATGAGTAGAGAGAAAAATCCCAGTCAGGTCAAGAGGAGGAGATCCTAGTAAGGTCAAGTGATCTGTAGTCTTTTCAGCAATTATTTGCTGAGCACATAAAAAGATAATGGACAAAAAACAGGTCCTGCCCTCCAAGAGCTTACCATCTAGTAGAGGATAAAGAAAAGTAAACTAAAATAACTATGATGAATAAAAGGTTCTATGGACAGAAGAGGGGAACCTAATTCTGACTTTTGGGTAGGAGCATTAACAGGGAAAGCTTTCCAAAGAAAGTGACCTCTAAGCTGAAATCTAAGATGTAGTGGAGGAGATAAGTGGGCATGGAAGGTTGTTCCAAGTAGGGGAATAATGTGCAGATGGATCATGGAAAGTGCAAGAAGTTCAGTATTAATGGAACCTAGACTACTGAGGAGGGGCAAAAGATGAAGCTAATAAAGTACATTAAGACCCCGATTCCCAAAGAACATATCTGTGTGATTTATTATAGATTGCAAACTAAAGGGCAATTGGGGAGCTACTGCAAGATTCAGCTATCAGACAAGATAGGTTAAAGAAAAAGGAAACTGGCTACTAGAAATCAAAGACACAAAACATTTTTTAAAAGACTAGAATTTTGTTTTGTTTTTCATTAAGCAACCAAGTTATTTGTTCCTTTTTTAAACAAAATTTTTATTATTTTTTAAGATTTTATTTATTTATTTATTTATTTTTAGAGAGGGAAGGGAGGGAGAAAGAGAGAGAGAAACATCAATGTGTGGTTGCTGGGGGTCATGGCCTGCAACCCAGGCATGTACCCTGAGGATTCGAACCTGTGACACTGGTTCGCAGCCCGCGCTCAATCCACTGAGCTACGCCAGCCAGGGCTATTTGTTCCTTTAAGATGACTGAAATATCGGGATGGAAATGAAAGAAGGGAGAATAGTTCCCTTAAGATTAATTCCTCTAAAACAATAAAACAGAAGGGAATTTTCATCTCCCCAGTAATGTCTGCCCAAATTCTATCATGGCAAATACTGGCCTCTTAAGCTGAAAAATGAATAAGTACTATAAGAACCTCCTTACACAGCCAAGACCTTGAACACTAGTAAAAAAGTTGAGTGGCTATTCTCAAGAGTTCTTGCCAACAGGCTCTTAGCATAGGTAAGAGAACACACAGCATGACAGTCATAGCAGATGGAAATGGAATCCTTGGAAAAATAAAAATACTTACTCTGAAGCCAGCTTGAGATGGTTGTATCATCATGTTTCATTCTTTCCTTCTCAGGATTAGCTAAAGCTTCAATGATACAATCTTTCACACATTAAGAAAAAAATTTAAGTCACTATATCTCTAACAAAGACCCTTAAAAACAACAACAAAAAATGCCACGTCTTGGGAAAAAATAAAATTGACAGCTTCAAGTTATTGCAAATTATTGAAAAATACACTCACTATAGTACCAACTTTTCTTTAGCCTTTTTACATCTTTCAGCAAGCAATACAGATTCCACCAATATCAAGATGTCTATACACTTAAAACCTATATGATCTTATTGACCAATGTCACTGCAATAAATTTAATTTTAAAAATAACAAAAATTAAATTAAAAAGATGTTTGTTCTTTCTAAACACTGAGTAATCAGTGGGATGATACAAAAAAAAAAGATGTTTCACAAGTGTAACATTGTCTCTCCCTACATACAATACAGACAGCACACACAAACCCTGACTAGCCAACCTTCAGATCAGCCAACTGAATCAGCCTCACATGGTTAGTAAAGGAACTCAGAATGAAAATAAAATATTCACAATTAAAATCTATGAAATGTGAAATCTATGTATTACTTTGCTTGAAAGGATACAGGCCAAGACATCATAATTCAGTGAAGTGAGGTATTTCAGTGAATCTACTACAGGTGTTATTAAGTTATCATACTTCTGTATTTGTGACAAGATCTGGAAGACAGCAACACAGAATAGATGATGTTAACTAATCAAAAGAGAACTACTGTACTAACTAAATAATGGCAGAATTTTTCATTTTTCAAAAGTAGTTCCCTTCCATTTTGTATTTATATAAAACCTACTCTCCTATTGTTTCCTTAGAAAATATTTTCTTGGGCTACATTTTCCAACTAGGAAATAATTCCAGGGTATCTAAAACTTCAATTTTGGAAATATAGAGGCTAGTCAAATGTGTTTTACAAACCTGTCTAATTATGAAAGTATTATATATGAATCACAATGAAATGTTATTCAAATGTTTCTGGCTAAAATCAAATTTATTAATGCTTCTATAAATCAAAATGTGGTAAATAACATGTTAGAGTATTTATAAAAGCAGCATTGTTACATATTATTAAAGTAGATCAGTTTGTTAAATATATTGTATGCTAAGTTTTGTTTTTAGAGTAACTATATAATGTTTCATTTGCTAAAGGTTTTCCCCCCTGAAACTATGGAACATTTTTAAAACTGTATCATTCCACTTTCACTAGTGGTAACAAAAACAAAAAACCCTTAAAGAACATTAACCTCAAAACATACATAATCAAACAAAATGGTTGGATTACTGTGGCTCAACTTCCCAATCTGTCTTCCGGATGGCTTTACATTTTCCTTGGTTAGACGCCTACAAGGGGAGAAAAAGATGACACCGATCATCTTAAGTAATTTCCCTCATAATATTGACAGCTTTGTTACATCATGAAAAAAAAAATTCCTTGCCAAATACCCAAAATGGATCCAGGTAAACAATTACATTTACCACAGATTTTACTGCAGGACTTGGGCTATTTTCATTAGGCATTCTCCTACAGGGTATTAAGATTTTGTGTTAATGCTTAACAATTTGTAATATATACATTTCCATTTTTAGTAACAATATAATAAACATTAAAACTCTAAGGTATTCTATAAGTACATAAAAATTATAGAGAATCATAATTATTTTAGATTAAGAAGGGCTATTTTTTTTATCAGTTTAGAGATTAAGGTATCCAATTTGGTGTAATGCTATGAAATGCCTCGTGCCATCTCAGTGATCCTAACAGAGTAACCACTAATAACTATATTCCTTAATATAGGAAGTTCTCTGGTTTTCATATTCAAAGTATAAAAAATTTTTAAAAAGTCAATTCTACTCCTTTCGTTAAGTCTTCCTCAGCTCAGTCTTCTTTTATTAACATTTCTGGAAATTTATATTTATGAAATGTCTACAGTTCAAAACAATCAATATAGATCATCTTAATCTCTTCCAACAAGATCATTACATAATAAATCTAGAAACCTGAAACCTGGAAAGCTTTCAAGAAATTTTCTAGAATGAAAATATTATGAAGCAAATAATGAATTCAGTTAATAGCTCAAGGAATGTAACCATTCTGGAAGTGACAAACTTGATATAATTATTTAAGAAGCTTCTTAAGACAAAACTGACCATTCAATTAAAATTACTTCATCATCCCTGGCTGGCGTAGCTCAGTGGATTGAGCGCGGGCTGGGAACCAAAGTGTCCCAGGTTCGATTCCCAGCCAGGGTACATTCCTGGGTTGCAGGCCATAACCCCCAGCAACCGCACATTGATGTTTCTCTCTCTCTCTCTCTCTCTCTCTCTCTCTCTCTCTCTCTCTCTCTCTCTCTCTCTATCTCCCTCCCTTCCCTCTCTAAAATAAATAAATAAAATCTTAAAAAAAAATTACTTCATCATCAACTGCTTCCCTTTCCCATTCTTCTTGGTCTAGTTTCTTGGATCCCCACCCCCATTGGTTCCAAACTTTGGCTATACTGTTTTACCTTAAAACTTATCACCATCTTTCCTTATTTCTAACCCTACTATTGCAGGTGACCCTCCTACTTGTTAAAACTAACCTTTATACTTTTTATCCCATTCCCTTCTGCCTCCAACACCCTAAAGGGAAAAACAAAAATAAAAGAATACTTTCTTGATTATATCTTCCTGCAAGCTACCATGGTGACTGGCATATGGAACACAATCAATGAGTATTTGAAGAAGAAATCATTAGATGCCCTATAGCAAGTTCATGTTTTAAACAATAATCAAAACTTGTGAAATTCTGCAAGTAATAAATTAATACATTCCATTCTCAACATAACAAGTTCAATCAGTATCAAAATCATATTGTTCAAGCCTGGTGAAATAGTTTTACCTTACAAATATAATAAAAAATACAAGTACATTAAAAATTCTGTGTACATTCTATGATATTTTAATCATTCATTCATTCATATTAATGTCTTCTATGACAGGCAAAGTGCTATAGTCCCTGTACTTGTGCTCACTCAAGCTGGGAAACATAAGTGGGCTCAGTGCAGCTGGCAGGAAGTGATGGTGAAAAGAAGGAGGAACAGATCATGGAGGGTCTCTTACTTGACCATACCATAAAATGTAATATATAACACGGTGGCAATAGTCACCAAAGGAATTTTTTCCTTTGCCGGAGGATACATTTACTACTTTGAGAGAGAGAGAGAGAGAGAGAGAGAGAGAGAGAGAGAGAGAGAGAGAGCGAGCGCGCGCGGGGGGGAGGGGAGAGGGAAGAAGACAATGATGCAAGAAGAAATCATTGACTGACTGCCTCCTGCATTCACCCCAACCAGGGATCAAATCCGCAACTATTTGGTTGCCAGGGCAGTCACCAATGGATTTTTGAAAAAAGAATAATACAAGGTACTCTAATCTTCTAGATAAAAGAACTAAATTAATGGCAGTAGAGAGCAGAAGAGACAGATTGAAGAAATTTAATAATATTTAATATATATTAAATAATCCATATAAAGCACTTAGTTCAGTGCCTGGCACACATAGCAATGGTTCCATAAATATTAGTTGTTGTTAAACTAGAAAGTCTACCTGGGAAATTCTTTGTTTTTAATCTGGGGAATTCTTAAGACCAAAACTCAGAAGAACCAGTTCCAACACTGCTGCTTTCCATGCCTTCCCTAACTTCCACAGGATGAAATAATTCACTCACTTCTCTATCTTCCCATAGAACTTTATACATATTGTATAACAGCACCTATGAAACCAGATTGTGACTGTTCATATGCCTGTTTCCCCAGTAGACTATGACCAGGAACACTATCATTGGGCAAAGACAGTAATGTCACAAACTGAAATCTAGTTAAACTGGAGAATCTACTGGTTTTAATCAGAATAGCCATACTACTGCATACATGATAAAGAAATTATAATAAAAATCCTTGCAGAAAACACTTGCAATACAGCATTATGTTTATTATCTAAACCAATATTAATCTGAAGTATAAAATTTTCATAATTAAACTTTACACAGTTTACCAGGAAGTAAAAATATCACTCTTGTATTTTTTTAACCTATGCTTCATGTAATCTTATTTTTGAAGATTTTATTTATTTATTTTAGAGAAAGGGGAAGGGAAGGAGAGAGGGTGAGAAACCTCGATGTGAGAGAGAAACACTGATCAGTTGCCTCTACTATGCACCCTGACCGAGAACTGAACCCATAACCCAGGCATGTGCCCTGATTGGGAATCAAACTGGTGACCTTGCAGTTTGCAAGCCAATGCCCAACCAACTCAGCCACACTGGGCGGGGTTCTTGTACTTTTAATGACATGGAAATAAAGCTCACAAATGAAAAAAAATCTTGGAATTTTTCTAAAGCTGACTCCCTATAGAGACAGTTCTACATAATTCCATTAGATACTCCAAAAGGAAAAAATCTTTATTAAAAAACTTTCCAAAGAAATTACTAGAACTTGACTACCTTGTACAAGCCATTAAATGTATTATTTAAATTAAGCAAAGGACACAGTAGGCCGTCATTTTTTAAAAATCCTATAATGTGATCATTAAAATGGATTTTTACTAGGTTTCACAGCTATGCAAAAAACAACAACTATAAAAACTAACTCGGTAGTCCAAATGAGCTAAAAAAAAAAAAAAAACACAAAAATCAATAGTCATTCTATCTGCAGTATATAATCAGCTATACCATTAGAAAATACTCTTGGGAAGCCTCAAAATTGAGGCTCAGACACATAAGCTGACTGAAAAGAAGTAAATTAGATCCAGATATACTTTAGATCAATATGAAGAAAATAAATTAAAACTTACTTCATGATATATTTGGCTCTGTCTATCGTTTGAGCTTTAACTTTTACTAAAAGTGGGTGACTGTTATAAGTTTCATTCTTCCATTGGCCATACAGACGATATCTTTAAAAAATGAGATGAAGAATTAGGAAAAGTTAAATGCTTAGAGGTTAATGCATTAGAATAGTAGTTCAAAATAAAAAAAATACATATTTACCTGTGCTGATATGGAAATGTTTTAAACATTCCCCATAATTCCTCAGACATACAAGCATTGCAGTCCATCAAAGAAAGAGATGGAAGTAGTACCTGGTCAGTAATGCTAAGCAAACAGCTAAGGATAACTTCCTAGGAAGGAGGGAAGAAAAATTATTTCAGTAAGAAGTCCATATTAATCCCCCCCAAATAAATTCATCAGCCTTGAGAAAATTGCCATTCCTTGATCTCATAACACACTGTATCTAATTCCCCACACTATCACTGTCCTTTCCATAATGGCTATTTGGGTTTCTCCATCTAAGTAAGCAAATGAAGTGAGAGCAGGAAAGAGGTAGGTAGAGAATGGGGGACTTCTATTATACTTCTTCCTGCTTCAACATGGTATTCCTCAAAAACAGGAGGTTGTCAATCTCAAAAGATAACTTGTATAATAAATAGGCCAAAAGCTATATTCAGCATGTAAAGAATAAAAAAAAATGTTCACATAGGTGATGAAAGCTTATCCACAGTAAAATTTTGTAGTATGCTGTATCTAGAACAAACATTAGACACATTGAATTTTCTAGTCTCTTACCGTTTTTTCTTTATCTTCCTGTTTGCTTCCGTCAGATTGAAACTAAAATTTAAAAATAAACTATAAATATATGCAAAAAGGTTAAGATTATGCTGTCACAATTTATTTCTAATTTGAAAAAAATTAACTTCCACATGGTTGTGAATTATTTCCTTACTACTTACACACATGTAGGTTTTAAATATAGTCAGTATTACCAATTAACATTGTTAAACTTCATTGTATTTCTAACCTCTAAATCATTTCCAACACTCATGAATTTTAAATATCAAATTTATCAGTCAATTCTTTTCTCAATCTCACTGCAAACCAAAGCATCCTAAAATTAATCAAAGTATTTATTATAATATTGTAGCCACCACGTTAGTTATAATTCCTTTGCATTTTACATCAATTTGATGATTTTCCCTTACAAAACAGATAAAATCTAACACTAAAGCCACCGCAAAAAATTAAACCCAAAGAAATTTAAAGCTATACTTTAATTCCCGACTACTTAAGCCCTCACTGAGAAATAAGCCCACAATATTAATAATATTGCTGACAAAAATCACTAACTAAACTGGACATACTGAAAAAACATGGCTCAGCAGTCTATCAGTGATTTTCAGGTGGGCAGCTGAAGTACCATGTTTGACAATGCTACCTACTCATTCAAAATGAAACAGTGAGTAATGCGTGCATGTCTATAGGCAAGCGGTTTGCGAGAGTGTGCAAAGGACAAATGAAGTACTGATTGATACTTAAGGACAATCTTAGAGTTCTGGATAGGATTTAGCACAGTAACGAATGAGGAAAGGGGAAAAGCTAAAAGGTAGCTAATAAGCATCCTATTTTCTTGGCAGCTGAGGATATTCTGTGAGTGTATGTTTTCATGCTTATGTGATTTAATGGGTATAACTAAAGGAAAGTGTAACTTCTGTGAAACATTTTCACCTAAGACTATTCAGGGACTGCCATGTCACCTTGATGGGAAAAACACACAATCACATTTGTTTTAATAGACAGTATAAAAAGCTATGGTTCCCTTTCACAGAAACAATTATTAAGTAATATATACTCTAGTTAGCAAATAAGGAGTCAGGATATGAAGCAGTGGCCTGGCAGAAAACAAATTAGATACTTGTGTTTGTTTTTTCTGGTTGTTGCGGGGGTGGTAATTCTGGTGGAATACTGGCTACACACTGAGAGGCAGAAATAACGTATGAAATAATTCGAAGAACTAGGTTTATAGTACATTATATGGGGCAGAAAGGCAGTTAAGCTACTCCTGACCTAGTATAGTATGATTCAAACAAAACTAATATAGCTACACATAGTTTTCTCAGTAGCAATAAGACATTTCTTAGTTACTAAGCTGTCCCAATTCCCTTATAAGATGATTACATGAGTTTCTGATGTCTATACATCAGTTTTCTAGAGTTCATAAGCAAAAAAACTAAAAGAGAGAAAGAAATATGGAGATAAAGGGAAGCCATCTAGAACACTGATTATCAACCTTTTTCATATCATGGCACACATAAACTAATTACTAAAATTTTGTGGAGTACCAAAAAAAATTTTTTTTTGCCATTCTGACAAAAAATAGGAATAATTGTGATTCATTGACACCAGACAACTATTGTTATGTTGGCTGTTGTCATTTTTTAATTTGTCAGTCTAAGGGAAAATAGGTCAGTGCCCCTGACTAAATAGTCAGATACTGTGTATTTTAAAAATCCTCGCATCACAGCAGTTGAAAATCACTGATCTAGAAAAACAGAAAGAAACCTTTCTATCAAAGGCTAATAACAACAAAGATGAACAAAAAAAATCAAGAAGTACATACCAGCAAAAGTGATTTTCTTTTATTTGGTAAGAAGATAAAGAAGCATTCCACCCCTTTGATGCTTTCTTTTTCTTTTAATTTCCTTTTTAATTCAGAGTAAATATGAAATTCTCCATTCCCATAATATAATCCTAAATGTTTTACCGAGTGGCCAGGCAAGTAGGAAATGGGGGGAAGAAAGGAGGTAGAAAAAAACAAAAGACATGCATGCATCCATTCATCCATTTACTATGTGGCAGGCACTGGGAATTAGGACGAAAAAGATGGAGTTCCTCTCTTTGAGGAACTGACAAAGGTAGTTCGTATCTTTGAGGATCTCTTGAAGATCAAAACTACACTTGCCAATGTACTGCTAGAAACGAGTTTTTTAGTTTAAATAAAATTAAGCCCTCACAAATATGCCTAGAGGCTAGACAGACGATCAGTTATAAATGGCTTCAAGCAGGTTCCATTCTTGCCCTATAATGATGGAGCAGCTGATAGGGCAACATGACAGTGCTGGGCACAAAAAGAGTGTAGGTCCATTAAAAGGAGGCATTTGAAGAGTCAAGAAATAAAGGCTGGGTAAAGTTGTACATATAACTAGATAATTTACTTTTTATTACCAATGTTGTATACTTAGTACCTCTAAACCCATGACCATTTCAAAAGTTACTTTAGACTATATTTTATCTCAGAAAAAAATACTAAGATCTGTGACTAGATTGGAACCTTAAGCTGTACCTAAGTAAATTATGGCACTATTTTCACCTTCTTTATTCTTCTCATTAACTACCATGTACTGAGTACACATTATGTGCCACATACTAGGCTAAGAACTTCACGTGTATGTCTTAAAACTACCCTATGAGGAAAATCTTTTTGCTAGAAAGGATTCAAATAAGAGCCATCAAAGTAACAAACAAGAAATATAACCTACTGATTAAAAGTTACAGAAACACGAGTTTATCAAGCCTGGAGAAAACTAACCTTCCTATGATTTGGTTGAAAATGTTTTTATTTTCTAATGAGAAACTCTTTTCTAGATTTATTTATTTATTTTTAGAGGGGGGAATGGAGGGAGGAAGAGAGGGAAACATCCATGTGTGGTTGCCTCTTGCACACCCCATAGTGAGGACCTGGCCCCATAACCCAGGAATGTGCCCTACGCTGGGAATTGAACTGGCGACCCTTTGGTTCTCAGTCTGGCACTCAATCCACTGAGCCACACCAGCCAGGGCTCAGTGAGGAAACTCTTAAGACTTTACAAAACACTTAGAAATAACCAGTAAGTAACCTGAGGATAAACTGTTCAGAGCAGAAGCCCAACAGGTAAGTGTCTTTCAAAGGAACTGTGCTTAGATGGGTGAGGGAGTCAAAGCCCAAAGCAGTTGGATACTCACTTGGCTGGGCATGCCTGGTGGTACCTCCACTGTTTGCCAAGCTAGGTACTAAGATCTCAGATGAGAAAGCAGAGACTCCCTAAAGAGGGCTACACTGAGCCTCACTGAGCTCATTCACTCCCCTATATCCTAGACTACAGAAAAGATTGAAAAGAGAACCCCATACTCAACCTGTAACTTGGGAGGAGGAGGACTGGTCACAAATAAGGTGGAGAGGGTGTGAGGATTCATTGACACTGCCTCAGAAAGAAAGTCTGAATGGAGCTGTCCATACCAGGATGAAAAGAATGTTGTGGCTACTACAGGAACGTAAATAGCCACAAAAAAAAAAGAAAAGCACATTAAAGACAAAAGATTTTAGTCTGGGAGAAAGTAGAAAACAAAGGGTACAGGCAGATTCTCTGTAAGTATCTATACACTCATATATAGTTACAGGAAAAAACTATTGGACTTCCAGTCAAGATGGCAGCATAGGCAGACATGGCTCACCTCTTAGCACAACCATATTAAAATTACAACTAAAATATAGACCCATCACTCAGAACCATCAGAAATCAAGCTGAATGGAAGTCTGACAACTATGGAATTAAAGAAACCACCACCATCCAGACTGATTGGAGGGACACATGCAGAACCAGCTGATCCCACACCCACATGTGGTGGATAAAAATTCGGGAGGGATATCTCAGCAGTGAGGACCCCAGCCCCACACCCGGCCCCCCAGCTCAAGGTTCCAGTGCCACAAAGATAAGTCCCCACAATTTCTGGCTGAAAAGAACATCAAGGATTCAATCAGTGGAAGAAACTGTTGGAGCCCCAAGAAGTTCCTCTTAATGAACCCACACACGGGTTCACCTATTCAGACTCACTCCCTCTGAGCTCCAGCACCAGGGTAGCAGCTTGAAAGGCACCAGTGGCACACAGGGAGGAACGAAGTGTCTGGCATCAAGGCAAGCAGAGAGGCCATTGTCCCTTTTCTAAACCCTCCCCACACAGAGCCCACAGGGTGGTGCCACATCTGAGACTCCATCAACCTGGCTAACACTGTATGTCCTACCCTGGAGATCCCAGAGACTCTGCCCCACCCAACTTACTGGCTCACCCAAGCTTCTTTTCTATATGAATGGCTGGTCATGGCTCATTCTGCACAACTTCCTAAATTCTCTCAAACAAGCAACAGCTGGCCTCAGTGAGCCCCAGGCCCCCACTAGCAGCAGCCAGCCTATATTCACAGCTTGACATCACCTGGGAGTCTCAGCCCAGTACAAGTAGCAGCCATCTCAGATTGCTTTATAGCTCAGGCAGGGTGGCACTGGGCAAAACATAGGTGGGGGCTGACCTTGGCCTGCACCACCCAGGAAACCCCAGGGCCAGCATGCCCAGTGAATAGCTACAGACCATGCTGCAGGACCACCACCCTGTCCCTCCACAGCTGCTCCTCAATGGAGGGAGCAGGTTGGTGGTCAGTGGTCACAGCCAGTCCTTGCAACTTACTGGCCTGGGTAAGTCCATCCCACTGATCTGCCAACAGCAACCAAAGCTCAACTACAAGAGGAGGGTGTACTCAGCCCACATGAAGGGTACACCTCGAGCACCCAATTTGGGTGATAGGAGAGGCTGTGCCACTGGACTCTATAGGACACCTATTACATAAGGCCACACTACCAAGCCACAGAGTCAAAGCAGCTCTACATAATACATAGAAACAAACACAGGGAGGCTGCCAAAACAAGGAGACAAAGAAACATGACCCAAATGAAAGAGCAGATCAAAATTCCAGAAAAAGAGCTAAAGCAATCTATCAGATGCAGAGCTCAAAACACTGGTCATAAGGATGCTGAAGGAACTTAAGTGAGGACTTCAGCAGCATAAAAAAAGGTTGAGTCAGAAACAAAGGCTATGCTAACTGAAATAAAGGGCAATTTATATGGAAACAAAGTAGAGTGGATGAAGCTGAAAATCAAATCCATGATTTGGAACATACAAAAAAAAAATAATAAGCACAAGAAAAAAGAAAAAAAACAAAAAGAAAAACCCAGGACAGTATAAGCAGCCTCTGGGACACCTTCAAAAGGTTAAACACTTGCATTGTGGGGGTTCTAGAATGAGAAAAGAAAGAGGACCTCCATTTGAAAAAATAATGAAAGGAAACTTTCCTGATTTGGTGAAGGAAATAGACAGGCAAGTCCAGGAAGAACAGAGTCCCAAACAAGATGGATGCAAAGAAGCCCACTCCAAGACACATCATAATTTAAATGCCAAAGGTTAAAGATAAAGAGAGACTCTCCAAAGCAGCAAGAGAAAAGCAGAGAGTGACCTACAAAGGAGTTCCCATAAGACTATTAGCTAATTCCTCAAAAGAAACCATGCAGACTGTAAAGGAATGGCAAGAAATATTTAAAGTGATGAAAATCAAGGACCTACAACCTAGATTTCTCTATCCAGCAAAGTTATCATTTAGAATGGAAGGGCAGATAAAGTGCTTCCCAGACAAGGTAAAAGTAAAAGACTCATCATCTCCAAGCCATTATTACCTAAAACATTAAAGGGGGTTATTTAAGTAAAGAAGAAGACCAAAACCATGAACATTAAAAAGGCAACATATTCACAACTATCAACAACTGAATCTAAAAAAATCTAAGCAAACAAAACAGGAACAGAATTGTAGGTATGGAGATCACATGGTGGGTTATCAGCTATC
The DNA here is from genome assembly GCF_019186645.2 of Phyllostomus hastatus. NCBI lineage: Eukaryota > Metazoa > Chordata > Mammalia > Chiroptera > Phyllostomidae > Phyllostomus > Phyllostomus hastatus. The sequence continues at coordinate 10,104,661 of NW_025333984.1, read as the reverse complement.
GGGGGTAGGGGGAAAATAGGGAAAATAGTGCAGGGATTAAGAAGCATAATTGGTGCCCTGGCTGGCATAGCTCAGTGGATTGAACGCAGGCTGCGAACCCAAGTGTCGCAGGTTTGATTCCCAGTCAGGGCACATGCCTGGATTGCAGGCCACAGCCCCCAGCAACCGCACATTGGTGATTCTCTCTCTCTCTCTTTCTCCCTCCCTTCCCTCTCTAAAAAGTGGATAAATAAAATCTTTAAGAAAAAAAAAGCATAATTGGTAGGAACAAAATAGACAGGGGTATGTTAAGAATAGCCTAGGAAATGGAGAAGCCAAAGAACATATGCAACCCATGGATATGAACTAAGGGGAGGATTGCTGGAGGGAAGCGGGGTACCAGGTGGAGGGGAGCAAAAAGGGAAAAATTGGGACAACTATAATAGCATAATCAATAAAATATACTTAAAAATGAGTATCAAAAAAGAAAAACTATTAAGAATGAACTCAATAAAACAAAAGCTTAGAAATGAGATACACAGAATGAGATGAAAACAGAGATTGCAGAGGTAAACAAAATAGCAAAACCACACTAAACAAATATAATTTGAAACAACAAGGAATTTCAAGAATTAAAAATTTAGATAACTTATTTCTTCAATTTCAGACATACTACATTTGTACTAGCAGTAGAGTATGGTAGTTTTAAGCTTGGCTTCTGAAGTCAGATTTCCAGGATTGAAATCACAGCTCTGTCCCATACTAACCATGTGACTTCGGACAAGCTACTTCACCTAGAGCACCAAGGGTTTGGTAAAGATTAAATGAGCTAATTCAAAAGTATGAAGAATAGGGCCAAGCACAGAATAGGAGCTCAATATTTGCTATCACTATAGTACACAACTTAGTCCATTCAGACCAGTGGGATGAAAGAAACCACCAAGGAATTCATCTTCAAATGCGTAGGTACTATGAAAAACAGTTAAGCATGCCAAGTGACAATGTTAGTGTTCTGCAATTAAAAAAATTAAAGATAACAAAATGTTTCATTATATACAGATATTTTATATAGAGTCAGTCCCCTGCTTACAAATTCATGATACTTATAGCCAAAGAATTTCAGACCAAGATATCTGAACATTAAGATTTTCAACTAAAAAGATAGTATTCGTGGTTTAAACTAAGATCAGAGAGGCAATTTACGCTGTCTCAAAGCATCTCCCCACAAGATACATATTACCAACAAAGGGGAGAAGAGTAGCTATATAGTGGAGAAATGTGGCAGTCATCACCTTAACCAAATGATCAAAGTAAACATTACCAGTAATGAAACAAATTGACTTCACATGCTTTCCAATCTGATGCACTGAGAAAGACACCTTTTTTCTTTGAACAGGCACTAGCTGACATCACTCAACCTTTTCAGATTAAAAGGATCAAAATAATGAAACACTGCTATACTTCCTTTTTATACAAATGTTATATAATAAGTGATATCTATAATAAACTTAGATTTCTTCAGATTTCTTTCTCTTACACAACGTAAACTTGTGAGTATAAAAAATCAATCCACCAGCTAACATAAAAGCCAAAATATTTCAGATGTCAAAAATGTAATAATACCCAACAGCTATTAAATTTTCTACAGTCACTGTTGTCAAAATTAAAATTAGAGGCAATCAAACACTAGAGAGAACTGCGTCTATACTTGTAACAATGCCTGGATTCGTTTGGTTCCCTGGTTTTACAACTGAAAAGAAATTATGTACTTTTTTTCAGTGTTAACACCTTGGGTTAGGCAAGGATCTCTTAGAACACAAACAGCAAACCATTAAAAAAAAGAACTGCCAAACTGGAATTAATTAAAATTTTAAAATTTTGCTTTTCAAATGGCCATTAACAAAACAAAAAGGCAAATCAGACTGAGAAATAGTAATAAAAGACAGATAACCTCATTAAAACTGGGCAAGAGATTTGAACAGATATTTTGATAAAGATTACAAATGGAAAATTAAGACATGAAAAATGCTCAACATGAGAGAAACATAAAAGCACAATAAATACACCTCAATTAGAATGATTAAAATTTTAAAAATTGACAATAGCAAGTGTTGATGAGGATGTGAAACACCTGGAAGTCATACACACTGCTTCCAGGAATGCAAAATGGTCACACATGTTGAACAAGTCAGCAAAATATAAATATACACTTACCCATATGCCCCAGCAATCCCATTCCTGGGAAAACAAAAACATGTGCCCCCCGCAAAGACTGTACAAGAATATTCATAGCACCTTTATTTATAATAGCCCTCAACTAGAAATAGTGCAAACACCCACCAACTGGTGAATAAACTCTGGTTGCATCTATATAATGAAATAATTCTTGGCAATAAAGAACTTCTGACACATGCAACAACTTGGATGAATCTCAAAAGCATTAAGTGGAAAAAACCAGACAGAAAGCTCCAATTGCATTTATATGAAGTTCTAGAAAAAAGCAAAACTATAGTGACAGAAAGCGTATCAGTGGTTGCCAGGAACCAACAATAAAGGGAGGGAATTGACAGCAGAGAGGAAAGACAGAACTTTCTAGGGTGATGAAAATATACTATATCATAACTGTGATGGTGGATTCACAATTGTATACATTTGTCAAAACTTATCAAACTGTACACTTAAAATCTGTGAAGTTTATTGTACATAAATTTAATTCAAAGCTGATTTCAAAACCAAACAAAAATAGCATAAATTATGGTTACCTCTAAGGTACTGACTAGAAGGGAGTCCAACAGAAACTCTGGGGTGCTGGTACTGACTGCTCTATTTCTTGGTCTGTGTGGTGGATACTTGGGTGTTTACTTTGGAAAATGTCATTGAGCTATACAATTATGACTTGTGTACTTTCTGTATTTATGTTTTATTTCAATAAAAAGTTTACTAAAAAAATTAAAAGCAAATCCTTAACAGTTTGAGGTTCAAGGGACTTCATACAAATAATGGCAATGACTCAAAATAGCAACCAAGAAAATAACTGAGAAGAAAAGGGGAAAGAATGCTGAGTTAACCACTAATTATAAGGGGATTCAAAAAGCAATCATTTGTCCAAAGCATATTTTCCTACGTGGGCACTTGACTAATAATCCAGCTAGATTTAAGATAGAGACATATATATGAAAATACATAGATAGGATTATAGATATAGGTATAATTATATCTGTAATTATATAGAATACACATATATGTGCACACAGATACATATAATTATACACATATATGCATATAGATATTAAATATAATATAGATATTGGATATATCTAATATCTATGTGTGCATGTATATGTGTGTATATATATGGTCTGTCCATAAAGTACCCAGCAATGTAATATTAAAGACATTTACCAAAGAAGATACAAGAAACACTGTACATAGGACAAAGACGTCTCAGTCCCCTTCAAAGTAGGGACCTTGGAACCTCACACAGTTCTCTCCCAGCATCTCTTCCACTGTTCAAAACACTCTGCAAAATTCTTTGTTGGAATTGCCATCATCTGCTCAATCATATTTTCCTGAATCTCATCAAAGGTCTGAAATCTCTTCCCTTTTTCAAAGGTGATTTTAGTTTTGGGAAAATCCAGAAGTCACAGGGCACCAAATCCGGGCTGTAGGAAGGCTGAGTCACCTGGGTGATTTGCTGGTTCACCAAAAAACTGCATGAGACATGATGCATGGGCAGGAGCATTGTCATAATGAAGCCTCCAATGACCAGTTGCCCATAGCTACGGCCATTTTCATTGTATTGCATCTCTCACCCAAGGAAGAACACTGAGGTAATACTCCTTATTAAGTGGCCTGGAGGGGCGTACTTGTGATGGACAATACCTTCTTCATCAAAAAACACAGTTAACATGTCTTGATCTTGCTGCAACTTTGTCACATCTTCAGATGTGGAGGACCAGGAAACTTCCATTGGAAAGACTGGACCTTTGTTTCCAGATCATAGCCTTGGACCCATGATTCATCTCTAGTTATGACCTTCTTGAGGAAATCTGGTTCACTGGTATGGTTTGAATCAAGTCATTAACAACTGCAGCATAATGTTCCTTCTGCTCTGGTAACAGAAGCCACAAATGAATTTTGCCACTAGACATTTCATGCCAAGATCCTGCATCAAAATCTTGGACGTAGTAGTTTTGGGAACCCCAGATCACCTTCTAGTTCTCACACTGTCAGTCACCAATCTCTGTTGATTGCAGCCCATACAGGTTCAACATTCTCAGGTGTTCTGCTTGTTGCAGGCCTTCCAAAACATGGATCACTTTCAAGAGATTCACAACCATCTTTGAAGCATTTGTGCCACACTTTTATTTGTGCTGCTCTCATTGCATCGTCCCTGAAAGCCTTCTAAATCATCGAAATAGTTTCCATGGAAGAATATTCAAGCTTAATGCAAAATCTGATGCAGATTCGTTGCTCTACTCACTGAGTCATTTTGAATGCAACAGCCACACAGTACACATGCTCACTCAACAGCATCTACCCGCCCCCCGCCGACTAGTACAGTGAAGTCATCATTGTTTACACATGTGCATTCCAGTCCACTCTTCTTGGCCACCAGGTTACATCGATGTCCCACAAACCATTCTTGTTATATTAACAATGGCTGTTGGACTTTTTCTGGTCAGACCTCATATGCGCACACACGCATGCACACACATAAAAATATAAATGGACATTCCCCAAACTTTACTCAACGTAACCTTTTCTTAAATTATAGTTCAGTTTTTGTTTTATTTCTAGAGATACACATAACATAAATAAACTCATTCCAAAATTTTATTTTCTACTTGGAAGAAAAAAAATCTTACTAACCTCCTTCATAAATGATTTGCCTATGCGCACCACTTTTGCAAATAAAATGGGATCGTGAGAAAGGTGAGGACCAAGGTAACAGAACATATTGAAGACATCTCTCCTCAAATCTTCAAAGCTCTCTGCTTGTTTTGGTGCTCTTTTATTTTGCAAAGCATTAACAGGTGAGCCTTTAGCACCTTTAGGAACGCCGACCCTATAAAAAGAAGCAAAATTTACATGTATAATATACAATACCCCATTTTAACTTAACACAATCATATTAAAAGTAAAACTTTTCTTGTTTGTATTTGCTTTCTATATTTCAATTGTGCCTAACTGTATTATACCAGCTAATTTAACAAGTAGAAAAAGACAGAAAGAATATTCACCTGAAAAACATTAGAGCTCAGAAAATGTTTCAAATTAATGGCATAAGAAAAAGAAATCAGAGAAATGCAGATTCTAAGTAACATTTAACATACATCATATGAATTTGTTTTTAGTTAAGCTCAGCCAGTCTCAGGAAACTGGATATAGGAATGGGGAACAAAGAATGGACCTCAGAGATGCTGGGGATAAAACAAAAATATATGAATATTACGACACTGATTCAAGTCAATAAACATTTCTCAATCTGGGTTCCACTACCTAGACTGAGCAGGAGGTAGTTTGGTGGAAGGGAAGGTGAGCAGCATAATGAAAGAGGGTTTCACACTAAGAAGGAGAGTATACCCAGAGTTTTCACCTGCTAGCAGGTGTCCCACTGTGGAGTCACAGGGGTCACTCTCTGAGAAGCCTTCATGGTCCACAACCCAGGTGGCACTGGAAGAAAGCAGCCAGCAGCTATGCATGAACCACAAGGCTGAGGCATCTGAGGCAGGCTCTGATCTGTGGTGCTGAAGCCAGAGCTGCTGCCAATACTTCTCTTAAGTATCCTGAAAGTAGGCTGAGCTAGACGACTGGTCAACGCAATAACTAGGGATAATGAAAGAGATTTTCACTAGCAATTTCCAGAAGAGCAGCTTATTTTCTGGGAAAGGTAAGGCAAGAAGAGAAGCAAGGTCCTCACTCAGAGCTACTCAACCAGACACAGAAGAAAATTACACTCAGTAAAAGCCTTAGGAATGTTCTTCCCCCAAAAGAGAAGGGGAAAGTCAAAAACAGAAGAATGGAGTCTTCACTCTCAAAGGAACAAATCCAACCTAGAAGTCTAACCTCTAGTTTTTAGACTACCCTGCAGCACACATTCTCCAATACCTAGTCTAGACATCAGGAGAATTACAATCACTGATTAGCACATATCAGACTGATACACTCTAAATAGTTCTTATCTTCTCATAAAACACACTAAAATGGTTTGAGGAGACAAGATAAATATGCAGATTTTGTTGTAGTACTAAACTATTTCTACCTCAATGATTAGTAAAGCATACATTAACATACCTTCTGTAGAGAGGCTCAATAGTTATGTGAATGAGCTTGCAAATAGCAAGAGCTATTAGCTTATGTGAAGCAGCATAGTATGGAGGCATCTGATCCATAATGTTCTGTGCATGCTGCCAATCACCAATCTTTAATAAGGCTTCCAACAAACCAAGTTTTTGGTTGTCAGGTGGCTAAAAAGAAACAATTACAGCAAAAAATTCTCAGAATATGAACACCAATAAATCTTAATATTTTTTCATTAATAAAAGAGAGCTAAACACACACAGCAATGCATGTCACCAACAGCTGTCATTCATGGGAAATGCAATGTTATAGTCCTCAAAGTATAATCAAGATTTTAGCTATTAAAAAAACCAACAGGATTTTCTTTTACATTTAGCAGAGGCAGTGTGACAGTTTACAGGCTTAGGATTATATTGAGCTGTACTTAATGTTTTATTGGGCCACAGGGAACCAGAATTCATTCATCTTTGAGAATCCCTTTAGGACTTGAAAGACATTAATACACATAGCACAAATATAGTCAATACATTTGTGATTTACTTAGATACATTTTGAATTTTATATAAAAATATGACAGCCTCTTTTGGGAAGGTAGCAATCAAATTAAAAGCAAAACCACCTCTGCAAATTAGTATTCTGAAAACCATGTTTCACCAAAATCAAAATTACGAAATTATTCTTCTATAAGTTGATTAATTATTACAAGTTAAACTGTATAATTATAAATCTAGAAAACAATGTTAATTTTATTAGAAAGAACTACATACCCTTTCTACTTTCTCATCTTCTTTTTCTTTGTCTTTCTCTCGCTCATCAATTTTTTCAGAAGACAATACAACCATCGTAAGTTTTCTAACAATTTGCTTAGCTTCCACAATTTCTCGTTTATGTTCATCCATAATGCAATTATCAGCTGGAAGAAGCTAAAAATGGTTCATTAAAATTTCATAAAATATATAATACTATTTGCATATATAAAAAGCAAATACTGTTTACTATCGATTGATAAAACTGTACATAAGAAGTCTAGCCTATTCATGACCATGATTTCCCATCTAAATAAGTTTCTTTCCATTATGTTCTTAAAATCTGACACAGTTAAGTACCTAAATTTTGTATACCCTTTAAAACTTGGTATTAGTTTGAGTTTCATGTCCCCTGTCTGTTAGAGGTCCTAAATTAATATAATACTACAATGATGTTTACCATTGAATTTATTAGTTTATACAAGAAAATGTGTACATGTTCCATGAAAAATATTATAGATTTCCCCTTTAAAAGCCAAAGCCCAAATTAAGTAAAGTACTTCACATGGACCCAATTTGGGATAGCTAAATTATATAAAGAGGTAAAATTGATTTCTTTAAATTAAAAATTTCAAGTAGAAAAATTATGAACTTGACACCTCACTTTTCATTTTCTAGATACCTATTTGACTTAACGCACAAACTAGTTTCTAGTTTATTACAAAAGAGAAAGTAATGTGTGTACTGTCGACCCTCCATTATGAAAAAGGATCAAGTATGTCAAGTACAGCTATCATATATGAGAGGAAGATGGTTAATGTAGACATTTCATAAAATAAATCACACTAAGAAAAATATAACCAAAGAACCATTACTTAGTAATTTCAGCTAGGCACTATAGTGAGTTATAAAACAAATGTTCCTGCCTCTAGAAATGCATACTCTATTTCAGTAGCTAATTCCAAAGCAAAGTAAACCATCAGGAAACAATAAACAGAAATATAGCAAAATATTGAACTACATATTTTAGACTTCATCCCATTAGTCAAATAATGGGGAGGTGGAAGAAAAGTCACTACAAACTGGTGCAAGGAGGTAAGCAAGACTTTCTCCCATTATTTATGCTCCCCACTGGCAATCAAACCCATTTTTATTGCTTTACTTATCTGCCATAGGTCCTCATCTTTTACTTAGACTATTGTAATTGCCTCTAATATCTCCCATTATAATGGGTGAACTGTAAATTTCTTTATAGTTCTCTCAATTTCTAGTTTTGTGTATTTGAGAATATTTTTAGTTGTATATAAACTTACAACTATCACATCTTCCTAGTGAATACAACTTCATTATTATGACCAAAACAGACCACAAAGTCTATTTTGTCTAATAATCATAATTTCCCTACTATAGTTTTCCCACTCTTTTACTTTCAAACTTCTTTGTCTTTTAGAAGTCTTATGTAATCAATAAATTGGTTTTTAATCCTGTTTGGACATCTTTGTCACCTCAACAGGAACACTTAGTCTGCCTTCATTTATTGTTAAATTCAAACATACCATTAATAAATCAATCATCATTTTTGTATTTTCCATTTGTCCTGCCAGTCTGCACTATAATCTCATACCTATGTCTTCAAATTCTCCTTTTTTCCTGACCAAATTTCCATGTTTTCAGTTTGTACTTCATTCCTCTCCTTTAAATCTTGAATGGCTCTCTATTCCCAACAAGAAAAAAACCCAAACTCCTTACTATGGCACTTAAGGTCCTTCACAGTTTAGACCCAACCTACTTTTCATCCTCATCACCCCTACATACCATCCTAGGCTCCAATTACTCTGAGCTTCCTGGTAACAATGAAGCCCTTTCAAACCTCCTGCCTTTATATCCAGTTAATGCTACCTATGAAGTTTCCCACCTTTTAAGCATAGCCATTGCCTACTGATCATCAAACTCCCAGTTCAACATCACTAGTTTGAATGCCCCCAGAAAGAAAGGATCACTATCTAGTCTGAGGACCCCCCACACATACACAGCACTATGTGAATACCTCCAATATAGTTCCTATTACACAATGCTAAATGTTTTCTCTCCCAGTAGATTATGACTGCTTCCAATGTAGAGATCAAGTTTTATTCACCTCTGTAACCACAATATATGATGATAGGCAAGGAAGTTAAAAGTGACCTCAAAGGCAGTGAAGATGATGTCAGCTTTGAACAGGTTTGTTTTAACTTAATAGATATCCTAATGCACAACATCATAAAACAGAAAGTTCTATACTACAAACCTAGTTTTTCAAACTAACAGGCTAATCTGTTGCTACCTTAAAGATCATCAATCACAATAACATACATACTCTTCTATATCTGGATCCAGCAATAAAAGTACAATACTAGTCATTTATTACCCAGTAAAAACACAAGAAAAGCCACTTTTAAAAAATACGCGAAGACTTCCCCATTCATCCTGAATGCCAAAAATTAACATTGTAGAGAGAAGGAAAGAATATCTAGGTAATCCCGTGTTTCCTATAATTTGTTGCACATAATAGAGAAGTCTAAAACCACATTGGTTAGAACTTGGCCCCTCCCCCCCAAGATCTGACTTGATAATAATTAAGAACTTTTAACTTCATATCCAACCTTGAACTCTGTAAGGGTGACAAAAGGTATTTGATTTCCATAATTTATAAAAGAATTAAAGGCATTCACTTTATAAACACAAAGTAATAATGCATCTGGGCTTCAAAATTAAGACTTGAGAGTCTATGACCAACCCTGAAGTACTAGATAGCTGCCTACTTCTCTTCCCCACCCCTGGAACAGACAACCAAAGACTCTTAGCAGCCCACTTGACTTACATGTACATAGAGATCATCTAAATCAATAAGATTTACTTGTAGAAGTACTGCTGCAACTCTGTATAAAGATGAAGGAGTCTCTCCATTTGGTTCCTTGAAAAACAAAAGTTTCTATTTAGTGCATAAAGTACAATTAAAATCATATCCTTTATCTACCAATATTTAAGAAAAAATTAGATCAATAACTCTTGCTCAACAATAGCCATTGCTCTTCCTGAGCATACATAACATCTGAATTCAGGACAAAGATAATTATGTCAATATCCCTTTTCATACTGAAACATCTGATGATGATCACAAAGAAAGGAGTTTTAAAAATGGACACATTTTACAATGCATGCTAATATTTGAACAAATCTAAAACGTAAACAGAATAGGGTGATTTTATACTGCATAATATTTAGTTTGAATTTCTTTATATGTGTGTTTTCTTAACTTGCTTTTTTTCAAATAGTTCTAGGTGGAAACACAGATAAGACTGACAAACTTGCAAATGCAGAACCATTTGTGTCTGCTTTATACATACTCCCTATTCTTTTGTTTCTTGGGTTTTGTGCTAAGAATGTGTGTTTGTCAGCTGATTTCCCCTTCAAAATAGGTGTCTACATATATTACACATGGATAAATCAATGAGAGAGGAGAGAGGAGAGAGGGGAGAGAGAGAGAGAATGAATCACCAATTCCAGGCCAGTCCATTGGACCCTACAAGGAAACAGAAGGATCTTTGAATGCTATCAAAAAGAATTCTTCCTTAATTTTTACACTACTTGGGGTCAGATGAAAAGAAGAATGAAGTGAGAGCACCTGGCAATTACTAAATGACCGAATGTAAATAAAAAGCAAACAGTGGCTATACATTATATTTTGCTTCTACTCAACGCTGAAAATGAGATCTAAGTAAGGCTCCCCCTACAATTGTTGAGAGGTATTCTGCACATAACACGTGAAGCTAATCAAACTAATACATATATAAAGAAGGCACTGTTTCACTGTAAGTTTTAGGGTACATAAGTTTTCAACTTAACAGTTTCATTTTAAATGTTTATAAAGGGTTATCTGTAGTAACACATTATCCATAAAAACAAAAGAAAACCAGGGTTTCAGGGCAAACCCACAAAAGCTAACTACCTTACTTGAATCCACCAGGAATACTTTCAATATTTCTACATCTGTTTAAATGAGTCACCACCAGAAGCCCAAACTACCAGGCCAAATGTAAACTCCCACACTCTGATCCTCATATTGCTCCACAGAATCCCTGTTCTGTACTACCTCACCTTTCTGCATTCTTGAAAAAATTTCCACAGAATCCTCTGGAATTTATGACCCATTCGCAGCAAAACCCCCTACCTCTCCTCTAACTGTTCCCTCCACCTTCATGCTCAAAGGTGGCTTAGCACTCCCCAGAAATACCGCACCCACTACAACCCAGTCAAGTGGTGCTGTTTTCCCCAGACCCCTGATACTACTAGGCCCAGAGGTGGGGTAAGAGTCTACTTTTTAAAGCTGTTTTCATATTATTTCCCTGCACCCTCTCTCTAAAGCTCACCCAGCTCTTAATTCCCTATCACTTACTATCCCTCACAATTGCGATGTTTTCATTCCATTGTGGTCAAAGAATTTATTTTGTATAATTTCAATGTTCCAAATTCATTGAGATTTGTTTTGTGGTCTCTAACAGGGTCTAGCCTAGATAATGTTCCATGTGCACTTGAGAAGAATTTGTAACCTATTATTGTTGGATGGAGTGTTCTCTCTATATGTCTGTTTAAAGTCCAGTTGGTTTATAATGTTGTTTAAGTGCTCTATTTGCTTATTGATCTTGTCTCACTATTCTATTAATGAGAGTGGGGTATGGAAATGCCCAACAATTATTTAGTAAAACCAATTTCTCCCTTCAACTCTGTTAATGTTCTGAGGCTCTGTTTGGTGCACATGTGCTTATAAATACTGTACCTTCTTGGTAGGTTGCCACTTTTATCAGTATATAATATTCTTTGTTGTCTGTTGTTAGAAAAATATCTTACAGTCTATTTTGTCTGATAATAGAATAGCCCCACTTCTCTCCTGGATACTATTTGCATGAGATATGTATTTCCATACTTTTACTTTGAACATAGTTGTATTGTTGGATCTAAAGTGCGTCTCTTAAAGATAGCATATAGTTGAATCTTGCTTTTCTTATACATTCTGCTGAACTGTGCCTTTTAATTAAAGTTTAATTCATTTACACTTAAATTTACTGACAAGGAGGGACTTCTGCCATTTTGCTAAGCCTATGTATCTTATGTTTTCTTCCTCATTTCCTATTACTTACTGCCTTCATTTGTGTTTGACTTTTTTAGTAGTTTACCATTTTGATTTCCTTCTCCTTGCCTTTTGTTTATTTCCTAGTTATTTTCTTAGTGGTTGCCATAGGTACTATTACAATTAACACTTTAAACTTATAATAACCTAGTTTTAATTAATATTGACTTAATCTCAATAGTATAAAAAATTCTGCACCTATACATCTTTATCCCTCCCTCTTTTATAACATTACACATTGTGTGCCAATTCAGATTTATAATTATTGTTTTATTCCTTTCTCTTTTAAGCCATATAGGAAAAAAGGAGCTACAATACAAAAATAGTAATAATAATAACCACAGTGGCTTTTATGTTTACCTATAGGTACCTTAACTAGTGTTTATTTCTTCATACGGCTTCAAGTTATTTTATAGTGTCCTTTCATTTCAGCCTGAAGGGCTCCGTTTAGCATTTCTTGGAGGGCAGCTCTACTAGTGATGAACTCCCCCAGCTCCTGTTTTAACTTGGAATATCATCATCTCTTATTTGTGAAGGGCAGTCTTGCTGGATTCAGAGTTATTGGTTAACAATTGTATTCTTTCAGCACCTTATACATGACATCACACTGCCTTCCCAAGAGAAATCAGCTGTAAATCTTTTTGAGGATCTCTTGTACATAACGGGTCGCATCTATTTTATTGCTTTCAAGATTCTCTTTGTCTCTGGCTTCAACAATTTGACTGTACTGTGTCTCAGTGTGAAATCTCTTTAGAGTTTTTCCTGCTTGGTGTTTGTGGACTTTCTTTGATGTGAAGTTTCATATTTTTTCAGAAATTTTCAACCATTATTTTTTCAAATATGCTTTCTGTCCTTTCATCTCTCTCCCCTGCCTCTAGGACTCCATAATGTACATACTGGTACACTTGATGGTGTCCTGTAGGTCTCATAGGCTCTGTTCATGTTTCTTTGTTTTTGCCCTCTTTCTGCTCCTCAGAATGGATAGCCTCAATTGACTATCAAGTTGGCTGATTGTTTCTTCAGCCTTCTCAAATTTGCTCTCGCACCCCTCTAGTAAGTATTTCACTGTAGTTATTGTACCTTTTTTATCCCAGAATTTGTTTGGTTCCTTTTTTATAATTATTTCTTTATTGATATTCTATCTGATGAGATCATACTTTTCTGGTTTCCTTTAGTTCTCCCCATGATTTCCTATAGATCACAAGCATATTTAGGATGGTTGACTTAAATTATTGATCTAGTAAGTCCATTGCTTGGGTTTCTTCAAGGACAGTTTCTATTATTTTTTCTTGCGAATAAGCCATATTTTGTTTGTCTACACACCTCATTATTTCTTGTTGAAAATTGGACATTTGAGTATTATGCAGCAACTTAGAAAATCACATTCTGCACCTGCTCTGGGGTTTATTGATGCTGCTTACTGGGGGTTATTGTTTGCTTGAACAGTGACTTTCCTAAACTCATTTTCTAAAGTCTATATTATTGTCATGTGTGGCCACTGAATCTGCATTCTGTTAACTTAGTAGTCAGCTAGTGTTTTAAGTTTTTTTAAAGGCCAGAGGGCCCCACCCAGCCAAAAAAAAAAGAAGATAAATAACCTCCCACTCTTTGCAAATTGGCGGTGTGTTAGGGCACTCCTCAACACTTGGCAAGGTCATTTATAACCCTGCCTTAGTCTTCACTTCCTGTTTTTACAGAGCCTGAAGGCCATTCAGAGGAAAACAGCTCAGGGTCTTCTCAGCCCTTTTCTGAGCATGCATAGAGTTCTAGGCATGTACATGGCCTTTTTCCCCTATTACCTGGTATATTCATCTACTTTTTAAAAGCCATTATTCCCCTCCTCCACCCCCTGCCACAAAGCTTCTTATTCAACTTCTTCCTTCCCAACTTTTCAAGTCCCTCTATCACTTGTCCAACTGTTGTTTCTTGTTCCAGGCTGCTAAAGCCAATAGTTGTTAAAGGCAAAATCCTTTGGGCAAAAGCCACCCCAGCTCTGGGGATGTTCCCAGTCAGGCAAAAGAAAAGACAGGCCATCCCAGATAGGTCAAAACCCACAGTTCTCTGAAAACAATTATTTGCATCCTCTGGCATTAGCGATCCTCACTAGGAGTGTGGGCTTCTATCTTCATGGCCAACCATGTATCTGAGTGTGATAGATAGTACATAGGCAATTTAAAATGTGACATTGCTCTTATCCCATAGCAGTAGCTTTCTTCACCAAGGTTTTCCTTGGTTGTTTTACGTTTTTTTTTTTATTAAATTCCAGAGTCCTGTAAAAGTTGATTGACAGTTTTTGCCAACTCCTTGGTTACTTTTATGGAGGGACAGACCTCCAGAGTTCTCTACTCTGCCATTTTCATGGTGTCTTATTGTTGCCATCTGTGGACCCCAGCATCACTGCCCTTCATTTAGCACTGCCCCTCTGATTCACTGTAGCTCTCCCCATCTCTATTCCTCTCCTAATTTTAAATTTTCATATACATGTAAATGATAGTTCCATCTTGCTGGCCTCTTTGCTCCTTGACTTTCTCTTCCCCAAATCTTCTCCCTTACCTATCTCAGCCATTCCCTCGATATCTTAAACTTAGTATTACCAATACCTACAACCCCTACAAAATGCCAATTTCACATATCTACCCTCAAGTGGGTCCTTAATGCTGATGGCCAATCATACTCTATCTCCATTGGCCATTCACTCTCTCACTGTCTTACACAACTATTTCCTATCATCTCTCCTAATCTCCAAAACCTCCTCTGTCATTCTCTCTGCTGATGACCTTGCTTTCTATTTCAATGAGAAACTACTGCAATCAATAGGACTTTTATAAACTATCACCATCATATCTACCCACCTACCAACAACTATACCAACATATGCTGCCTTTCCACCTGCTATTATAGATAAATTCTCTGTGCGCCTATTTAAAGTCAGTCCATCCCCTTATGTCATTAACTCCATTCTCTTTCATACTCAAGAACACTACTCCAGTAATTCTTTCCTCTCTCCTACATCATCAGCTTTCCTCTTTTTTACTCAATCATTCCAATCAGCATAGAAATGAGTTTCTCTTTCCCATCTTAAAATCTCTCCAGCTCACTTGCCGTACCAGCTACCACCCCATTTGTCTGTGTCTCTGCAGCAACTCCTTTATAGAGCTGACTAATCTCACTGTCTCCAATTTCACTCTCCCCATTCCCTCTTAACACTACTCCAACTCTACCAAAATAGCTAGCTTTGACCTTACTGCTGATAAATCCAATTATTAATTTTTCGTTCTCACCTTAAATGACCTATCAGAGGTATTTAACAGAGTTGATCGTTCCTTCTTCCATTTAGCTTCCAAAATTCCATATTCTCTTTGTTTTCCTCTTACCTCATATGTTCCTCCCATCCTCCCAGGCCCTTTAATATTGAAATGCCACAAGAATGAGCCCTTGGATCTCCTCTCTTATCTCTTTATAGCCAACCCCTGATGATTTCATCCATTATTACAACTTTAAATATCATCTCCACACTTTTGACACCTATGTTTCTATTCTAGCCCAGTCCTTTCTCTGGAACACCAGATCCATACGTCCAGTAATGTACTGAACATCTCCACTGGGATATCTAACAGACATCTCAAACTTAACAGGTCCAAAACTTAACCTTACTGACAATACTCTACATCCATTTCACCTGAAATCTGCCCTATCTCAGATGATGATAACACCATCTTTGTAGCTGCTCAATCCAAAACCAAAAAGTCTTTAACTCTATTCTCTCATATTCTGTATCTAATCTACCTAAATACTATTGGCTCTGCCTTCAAAATATATTCAGAATCTCATCAACTTCCACTGCTACCTTAACCATATCAATCCTTTAACCTCAGTCAAAATACAAATGCACACTATCTCTTTTTGTCTCTCATCTCTCTCACACAAACACTACTCATGTCATTACTAGAGATGGCTACTAAAGAAACTCCTCAGTTTAAGAGCTAGTAATTAATAGAGAAAAATTAAAGCACTTGTCCTGTCTTTCCAGTAGGAATGTATTTCAGGGTAACCAAACAACCAAGCTGATAAGGGACAACTCTTCTTCATAAAAAGAATGACACCTAAAAAATGTAGAAGGCATCATAAAATTAGTAAATTTCAAGAATTTGAAACCTTAAATAGTTGACTCAGGAAAGGATCATACATGCATTCTAAACCACTTAATGTAAGACTGATGGAAAAAAATGGGTGTTCACATGGTGACTAAGTATCAACCTGCAGATAACCTGCTACTGACAAGGGAGGAAGTATCACTGTATAATGGAGTAAAAGGACTGTCATCAACTTACTGGAACATTAACAGTCAGACACAATATAAAACATAATGCACAACCCTCTTAGTATTTTTGCTTTTAAATATTTTACCCGAACATAATCAAATCAAGCCTTTAGGCCCAACTCCAGGCACATAAGGAAGACAGGAAACAAAGAACAAATTAAACCAACCATGAAAAAGCAATTAGATAAATTCAAAAGGTAGAGTGTGCTATGGGGATTGAACAAGTTGATGTCATTAAACAAAAGGAAGATACTATTCTAAATCAAATAATTCTAACAATCAAATATAATGTTGTTGTGTTTGATCAGATCATTTGACCAAACCAGTTGTAAAATGCATTTTGGGGGAGGGAGGCAATTTGGGAAATATGAATATGGTCTGTGTTTATTATATGATAACAATCTAGTTAGGTATGAAATTGGTATCATGGTTAAACAGAAAAATGTCCTTACTTTTAAAAAATACAAACTAACATATCGAGGAATAAATGTTCATGATACCTGTAATATAAATTAATATTTCAAAAAAAGTATACCACCATGTTAATAAACTTACTTCTAGGTGACGGGGTTATGGGTATATGTTATATTATACACTCTTTCCTATATGTTTGAAAATGTTCATAATAAAGTGAAAAAGTAAAAAGAAACAAAATGAAAAAACTAAGTCACATCACATCACTCTCCTACTCAGAATCTTCCAGGCTTCAGCAAGCATCAAAGTCAAAAACTTCGCACTAGCTCTGTGTAATCTAGTCTCTCATCTTTGAACTCCTCTCCTATCGCTCTCCCATTCAATCACTCTGATCCAGCCACACTGGTCTCCTTGCTGCTCTTCAACACATCAGCATGCTTACACCTTAAGGCTTTGCTTTGCTTTAGCTCTTCTCTTTGCCTGAAGATTCTTCTCCAGATATCTATAGTCTACATCCTACATCCTTCATTTGTTTGTTTAAATCTCATCTTTTCAATGAGGTCTACTCTTACTATTCTATTTAAAATTACAACCTGCCACTCCAGCACTCCCAATCTTCCTTATCCTACTCTGTATTATTTTTTCACTCCATCTCACTGATCTACTTCTAACATACCATATAATTTACTTAGAATGTTAGTTTAGCTTCATAAAGGCAAGATTTTCTATTTGTTTACAGATGTAGCCCAGCACCTAGAACATTACCTAGCATGTAAAAGGTGTTCAATCAATATTTCTTAAATGAATCAATTTGGTTTATAACATCACCTAATCATGCTACCACTGTTACTACTACTATTGTATTTTGACTCCACAAATCAAGGAGCTGTGATGGTGAGAGTCATCATCTCCTTCCTCTTTCCTATGGCAAGACACCTCGAACCAAGCTTGTCTTTTGATACACTTTCTAGTACTCCATTCTTCCCTGTCCTTTGTGCTGCCCCTCATACTGTCCCTAAATCTTCTATCACAGCAATCCCTGTTAGGGGAGTCAAGCAGATATGCCTGTCCAATTTTCCAAAATGATCATACACTCTAAAACTGCTTACACCCCTTACTACCCTTCCAAGTCAAAGCATCCAGGATAGCTAACCACAGGTTGAAACTAGAATAAAATCACTCTCACTGACTTCATGGCAGAAATAATGAGCTTTGCCTAGAAGTCCTAGCATTAAGGTGGGGAGGGGGAACAGTGGCCTGTCAACCCAAATAAGTCCCAACTGGTGAAAATGTAGGTTGCAAGCAGGAGTGAACATTATCAAACAGTGATGGAAAGAGGGGAGGGTGGAATAAAGCAAGGAACATACAGGGTGACCATACATGCCTAGGAGCCAATTACCAGGGTTATGTTCTCTAAGCAGTTCCTGATTTTGGTGGCTTTCCTTACTTTACCTCCCAGACAACAAATTACCTAAAATTCTCTGACATTTCCTCCCCTGGCCTTAGTGGTCCTTAAGACTGCAGATTCTCACAACCAGATACCTCAGGTAATAGAAACAAGGCAATGGTGTTACAAAAAGCAATATGAGGGTTACTCTTTCCAACACTAGGTTATTTCTAAATCACATGTTTCTTGGTTGGGTACTTCTTATACAGGGTCTGGTACAAATAACACCCCTTTCTTATTACAAAAGCATAAACATGTAATTCTGTAACACAACAATATCACACTCAAGAACACCATATAACATTTTAGGTGAAATGTTCAAATGGAAACTACAAATTATTACACTTATATTATTACCCTACCTACCACACTCAAGCTGGCCTTACTTCTGCTGGACCTTGTATTGTAAAATGGCCCAATATCTATTTAAAAAAGGATTATTCCAACACTGTCAACCCCCAGGGAAATTTAATTCAGCTCAAAAAGTGTTACTATTATGAGGAATATATTCATATAAAAATTTTAATTCTAAAACTCATATTCAACTAACAATACTTGATGTTATACAATAGATCATTATTACTCAAGTGTGCTATGTAAACCTACAGCCTCCAAAGCCCTAACCTATATTCCAATTAATCATGCCTAAGTTAAATTTCAATTATCCTGTCACTTTAGCAGTTGGCTTCATGTTCTCAAAGCCAAAACTATCATGGTCTCTTAATATGTGATGAAATACTTGAACTTCTCCTTCCCTGTACTAAGAGTGGACTCCCTGGTTTCTGATAGGAACTGGAATAGCTGCCATCACTAACTTTTGAACAAAGGTGAAATACTCTTGCCTCAAAACCCTACCATGTGTCTTGTTTGATATCAAAAAGCTATATGCTTTCAAGTTCTGATCTGATTTCCATTCTAGAGCATCCCAGATTGTGAAAAATAAAAGATAACCAGAGGCAGTAGGTGGTATATCATTTGAGAATCCTAAAAGAAATCATCTTAATATCTATCCTGAACTTGCGTTCCAGAGGACAGAAATAGACACGCTTTACCAGAGAATTCACAGTACCTCACAAAACAACAGCATATCTTAAATACTCAATAAATGAGTATTTCTTGATTAGTTGAATAACCCAAGCAAGCAGACAAATCACGAAAGCTATACCAAAAGGCTAATGGAGGCCTTATTACATTAAAATCTTCCATGCTATCAAGAGACAGACCACTTATTTACAACTAGTGAGCACTTACTATAGACTAAGTAGTAATTTAATCCAGAGAAATTAGTAAAACATAGACCCTGCCCTAAATGACTCACAATCTGGCAAAGGAGATAGACATAGTTTATTCTAATATAACCTGAGAAGTGTTAGTCTGTGTCAAGTTTTACAAAAATATAGATCAAGAAGTGACTAATTCTGCATGGGTGAAGTATCAGCCAAGACTTTATAGAGCAAGCAGCACTTGATTTTACAGAATAAATAGAAGTTCATAAGATTAAGGAAAGACAGGTGAGAGAGTTATATAAGAATAGTTTTCTGGTTATAAGGAACTGCATGTAAACAAAAGTCTATCCAGAAGATATCCAGCCATGTAATATAAAAAATAGAGACATTTATTGAAGAAGATACAAGATACAAGGAACACTATACACAGGACAATGACACCTCAGTCCCCTTCGAGTAGGTACCTGGGGACCTCACACAGTTCTTCCAGTCGCCATCAGCTGCCCTGTCATATTTTCCTGAATCTCATTGATGGTCTGAAATCTCTTCCCTTTCAAAGGTGATTTTACTTTTGGAAAAAGCCAGACAGGGCACCAAATCTGGGCTGTAGGGAAGCTGAGTCACCCAGGTGATTTGATGTTTCACAAAAAACTGCATAAGATGTGATGCATGAGCAAGCACATTGTCATGATAAAGCTGCCAATCACCAGTTGCCCACCACTGTGGCCTTCTGAATCATCCAAATAGTTTCCTCAGAGGAATGTTCAAGCTTAATGTAAAATTTGATGCAGATTTGTTGCTCTGCTCAGTCAGTTTGAATGCCACAGCCACATAATACACATGCTCACTCTACAGGATGGCTACTACCCACTGACTCGTATAGTGAAGTCATCACTGCTCGTGCATGCTCATTCCAGTCCACTTTCCTTGGCTGCCAGGTTACATCAGTGGTCATGCAACTATTCTCATTATATTAACAATGGCTGGATTTTTTCTGGAGAGACCTCGTATACATACCAATGCCTATACCTAAGTTCAGAAAATAGCTAGTAATTTCATATGACCAGAATATCAGATTTGAGGGCAAAGAACACTAAAGTTGAGACTGGAAAGAAAGAATAGGGCTACACTGTGAATAGCCTTTTCTGACATGTTTAGTAGTTTGAATTTCATCCTGTAAGGAAAGGTTTTTGAGCAGTCAATTAGATCTCTTTTAAAATGTAATAGCATAAATAACATGAAAGATGAGTTTAAAGAGAAATAATCAGAGGCAAAGATTTACTACGTAACTACTCAAGTGGCTTGAGTGAAAATTATTCAGTGTTCATTGTCTACATAATAAAATTATAACTCAACAGAGTATTCAAGGCACTTGACAATAAAAAGTGCACCTACCTTTCCAATTTCACTTCCTGTCCCTTCTTTACCCCACATCTTACAGAACAGCCACATCTGACTATACACCATTTCTTCAATCTCTTATGTACATTCATACCATCACATCTTCACTCACACTATTTATTACTTCTACACAGACAACTCTCAATAAACAAGCACTCGTCCTTCTTCAAGGTCCAGGTTTTTTAAAGTTTATATCTATAAAGTCTTCCCTGATTCCAACTCTCCCAAGGCAAAAAATTTATTATGCTTTCCTCTAGGCTTTCACATCACATCATTCATCTTACAAATACAGTACTTATTACAGCTTATTGTTAGCTATCCATTTATCTATCTCCTCTGCTAGAATGGTTGAGCTGAAACCAATAATTTACAAATAAAATTATACATATAAAATCATGAAATTAACCTATAGATAGATATAGATACACACACACACATACATTTTTTTTTACCTGGTAAAACTTGAATTTGAACCCAAGAATATGACACAGTGTTTGCGGTTCACACATACTCATGTAAGATTCTAATAAAGATATAAAGAAGTCATCGTGTTCCGGCCTGCATTCAAACACTTCTAAAATGACATCCAAAACTCTATTGGGATCCAAATTAAAGCATCCTGTAACAGATGAGATATACAAAATTCAAAATGATTATACATCATTTCTAGTAAAGCCATTAACTTTCAGGGACAACTTATATAATAAATAAGATAAAAATATTTTTAAAAACAACTTCTTTTACAAGTTTGCTTCCCCTGCCCCAGAGGGAAATCTTTATAATTTTTAAGATCATCAAGTCATGCCCCACATTTTACAGATGAGAAATGTGACTTGCCCACGATTACAAAATGGGTTAATAACAGGGCTGGGCTGGTGCTCAAAACCTGTGACACTAAGTTGAGTAAACTTTCTTCTATGGTACACTGTCTCATCAGTTCTTCATTACTCAGGCTAGTGAAAGAGCACCACATTTTTGAACACTTAGCAAAGTATGAAAATCAAACAATGCATTTTTTACAAGTTAGACAACTAAAGGTTTTCTTAATGTTTCATGCAGAAGTTATTTGTAATGTTGATAAAAAGTTCACAAAAGTAGACCATTTTGAGAATAACTTTGTAGTTTTATCTTATATACACAACAAAACTACAAAACATAATTGTATCACTGATTATATTTATTGCTTTTGGTAGCATTCTAAAGGGAAAACACGTATACTGCTGATAACAAAAGAGATGGGAAAACATCAAAGAACTAGGGACATAAAAAAAGACTAGACAAAACAAGCAAAACAAGAACAAAATAGACGATCAAGGTAGAGCAGGAAAAGAAAGGGAAGAAGCACTGAATAGGTGCTGATGGCCACTTATCCTTACTAATCTCCAATGGTAAGCTAAAAAGGGCCCATGGACTTAACAAACATTCCTGTCAGCCACCCTCCTCTTAATATGTGTATCACCTCTATTTGCATTCAGCTTCAGCTGTTACCATAATTAAATTATAATGCAGTCACATCATATATGCATTTAATTTATGAGGATGCATCTATTTATACACAGCAAATAAGAAAAGTAATTTAAGTAATGTAGGCCATTCCACCCACCATTCCTCTCAAAATGTATTCTTATGACCCAGAGCGAGCATGAGCTATCAATCTGCTGTTCCCTCAATTTACATCAGTTTCTACGTGCCTTATGCATCAAGTTAAATGAAATTCTAATATTTTCAATAACATATTTTTCATTAGATGTAGCCCCTCAATGCAAGCTAACCACTTCATTGGGGCAAGCAAATAAACACTAATTTCTTCTAATGCTACATGAAAAAAGAACAAGTGTATTAAAATTAGGGAGAGATGTTAGGTC
The DNA here is from genome assembly GCF_019186645.2 of Phyllostomus hastatus. Taxonomy (NCBI): domain Eukaryota; kingdom Metazoa; phylum Chordata; class Mammalia; order Chiroptera; family Phyllostomidae; genus Phyllostomus; species Phyllostomus hastatus. Next base: position 10,081,792 of record NW_025333984.1, on the reverse strand, counting down.
TAAACACTGTACCTATGGATAACTTAGGGGATTTTTCAAAGAAAATTTGTATATACTATATTTTATAAGAAGAAATCTCAAGAGTTACTCCTATTAACTCTACATTTTACACTTAATTATATTAAATGCTATAAAACTAATGTCCGATTAATTGAAGGGTAAGTCTTCAATTAACATCATCAATATTTTACAACTTGAAGCAAAATGATGTATAACAAAACCAATTTTACCACATAAACAAGGTGCCAGAAGGAGAAGAGAAAGAGTAAGAAATTGAAAACCTATTTGAAAAAATAATGAAAGAAAATATCCCTAATTTGGTGAGGGAAATAGACATACAAGCCCAAGAAGCACAGAGTCCCAAATAAGATGGATACAAAGAGGCCCACTCTAAGACATCATAATTAAAATGTAAAGGTTAAAGATAAAGAGATATTTTTAAAGGCAGCAAGAGGAAAAATGTTAATTACCTACAGGGGAGTTCCCATAATACTGTTAGCTGATTTCTCAAAAGAAACTTTGCAGGTTAGAGGGGATTCACAAGAAACATTCAAAATCATGAAAAACAGGGACCTACAGCCAAGATTACTCTACTCAGCAAAGATATCCTTTAGAAATAAGGGCAGATAAAGAGCTTCCCAGACAAGAAAAAACTAAAGGAGTTCATCATCACTAAGCCATTATTATATGAAATGTTAAGGGACTTATTTAAGAAAAAGAAGGTCAAAACTATGAATGATGAAATGGTAATAAACGCATATCTATCAATAACTGAGTCTAAAAAAAACAAAGCATATAAGAAGAACAGAGACAGAATCATGGATATGGAGAGTGTTTTGATGGTTTCCAAATGAAAGGGGATATGGGGAAATGGGTGAAGAGGTGAGGGGTTAAGAAGTACAAATAGGTAGTTACAGAATAGCCACAGGGATGTAAAGTACAATATAGGAATTGGAGTAGCCAAAGAACTTATACACATGACCCACGGATATGAACAATGGTGGGTGATTTGCCTGAGGGAGTGGGGAATGCTGCGTGGAGGGGGGCAAAGGAGCAAAAATTGGGACAACTGTCACAGCATAATAAAATGTTTTAAACAATCAAAAAAATTTAAAAGCTGTTACCTGAAAAAATAATAATACCAGCAACAACATGATCACAAAATAGTTATGCTAAAATAAGTGACACAACCAAAGAACTCACTATATCATTCCATTTATAAAAGAATTCTAGAAAATATAAACTAATCTATAGTGACAGAAAGCAGATCAGTGGGTGCATGGACAGGGGGATTGAGGGGAAATGAAATATAAAGAGTTAAGAAGAAACTGTGGAGAGGAGTGATAGAAATATGCATTACTTAGACTGCAGTGATGTTTTCACATGTGGTATGCATATGTTAAGACTTTAATTGTACACTTTAAATATGCACAGTTTATTTCATGTCAATTATGCCTGAATAAAGTGGAAAAATGTCTCCAAACTGCTGCAACATTGATAACAGATTATGAAAGTAAGATCTTGCAAATTCTCCAACCTTGTAACTGCTCCCAGGTTTATTAAATGTAAAAATTCAATCACTGAATAAAATGAATAATACTTTATTCTAGCAGAGAGGACAAAGATAATTGAATATAATTTTGAAAAAATGGCTGACTTATAATTACCCATTAAGTTATATACACAAAATTTGTGAATAAGGTCTAAGAACAGTAACATGGTACAAGGAAATTTAAGTGTTTCATTCATATTGCTTTAAAGTTTCTACTTTCAATGTGCTATAATGTGAACCATTGACATTATGTTTTATTTAATAGTAGTACTCTATCAAGGCTATTCTATCAATGATGTGTACTATCGACTAACTACCAATTCCTTTCCAGGTGCAATTTAAGGCAGGAATCTAGAAGAGGCACATATTTTTATTAATGACAGAAATCAACCTTTGCATTTTCCACTGGCTTATAAATTTTCTATTAAATGTCTAATGTGCCATATGTTGATCCAATCAATTACAATGACCTTTGCTACATAAGATGGAAAAAGTTGCCAAACTAAGATTTAGAAAATCTTTTAAACCTAAAAATTTGCTAAGCAACAGTTAAACTATTTCATATACAATGATAATCTAGGAACAACCAGTAAGCTTGAAGTGTCCAAAATATTTTTTCTAGTGGCAGCAGTAATAGAACAGAAGCACTCTTGTGCTCAAGCATCTTAAAAAGGCTTTTGTCCAACTCAAGCACAGCAGTCATGTGATCTGAGAGAAATCATAAGCCTAGCTCCATAGCTCTATCACCAGCTAGCTATATTAAGGAATACACAAACATATACACACAATACCTTTATGCCTTTTAAGGAACAAATAGAGAACCATATTAGAAGGGAACAAATGGAAAAATAAGGAAATGGTGGGCCTGTAATGCCACAGATTCATTCTTTCACTTAAACATTAAATAACTACCCACTGTGTGACAGGTGCTTACGATACACAGATTAAGAAAATGGCTTCCCTACCCTTGAGGAGAATTCATACCTTTTAGATGAAACATCTTTGGAGAAAAATGCACTGAAAAGTAAATGAAGTTTCCCCAAAGATGCCAAGATGGCCAGTATATTAGAGCAAGTGTTTGCAACTACAGGCAAAAGGTATGATTAAACCAACAATGACTGTTTCAGGAACAGGCCAAATTGAGATTCTTAACAGAAAAAGACCAAGGTAACAATGTAAACATGAATGGGCAAGATGTCTGTTCCTGTACATTTCAGACAAGAAGACAAAATGCTATCTTCAATCATCATATTCCTGACAGAATGGAGCTTGTAAAACAAACCATGTTTTAAATAACCATGTTTTAGACATGATCTAGCATCTAGAATTACTTTAGAAACAGGATATGTTATGGTCTGAATGTTTGCCCCCCCCAAGAACTCATATTTTGAAATTCTAATACCCAATGTGATATTATGAAGTGGGGGCCTTGTGAGGTGATTAGGTCATGAAAGCAGAGCTCTCATGAATGAGATCAATGCGCTTAAAAAAAATTTCCTTGACCATTCCATTATCTGAGAATACAGCAAGAAGTCACCAGTTTGCAAATAAGGCTTTTCACCAGAATGTGAGCATGCTATCACCCTGATCTTGGATTTCCAATCCCCAGACCTGTAAGAAACACATTTCTGTTGTTTATAAACCATCCAGTCTGTGGTATTTTACTAGAGCAGTCAAATGAACTAAAAAAGTCTAGTAAAAACTTATGCTAGGCTATTTCTTTTTTTTTTTTAATGCTAGGCTATTTCTAAGAAATAGTATTTGCAAAAAAAACTGCACATCTAAAGGCAAAAACTACCAAAAAACAAAGATGCAAAGAAATACAGCTAACAAAATAAAAATATAACTGTAAAACACAACTATGATTGAGAACACCAACTGCTGCCATCTTTTTCATAGTAGACAATAACAACTTCTTCATACCTAGTGTGTAGTAAAGAAGCTTTCAACAAAGCAAATACTTAAGTAAAGGAGGCATGCAAGTGGCAGTCAAAGGCATAGGAAAGAACTAACACAATAAGATGCTTCTAGGCTGAATGGCCCTTACAACCAAACTGGTCCAAAGATAAAATACTAAGTACACTCAAGATAATGTGGACAAAGAGGAACAAGCGTTTGGCTTGTGGTTTTTATTTTAATGTTCCTATGGTCACTTAACAAGCAACCAAGGGTATTTGTGAGGCTGAAGGGGCAGAGGCTCTCACCCTATACTTGTGCATCCCCAGTCAAATCTACAACCTTAGACAACAGGTAACAAAGGAAGGTCCTGAGGGGTTTGGTGAAATGGGCTCTGATTCTAGGTAAGAAGTATTAAGAGTCTATGCCAAAAACATCCTAGGCCACTAAACCCAAAACGAGGAAGAACTATTTTCACTCTCCAAACCTAAGCTCAACTAAGCAAGAATCCAAGATAGCAGAGGAGTAAGTGGAAGCTACACTAACCTCCTCCAAGGACCAATCTGGAATTACAGCAAGACTGTAGAGAAATCATCTTTGTTAACCAATTGAACACGAGATGCAGAGAAGTCTTATAACCAAGGACAGATAGAAGAAACCACTTCACAAGACTGGTAGGCAATGCAAAGGAGGCATGAGAGGGCTGGCTAAGATCCCACTGGTGGCAGCTGAAGATCCAGGGGGATATTTCATCGGCCATGGGGTTCCCTCTGAGAAGTATGAGGTCTAAACCCCAAGGTGGGCTCCCCAGCCTACAGCACCAGCAATGGAAAGGAACACAGATAACATCCAGCTGTGAAGAGCAGGTTTTCTGTCTGCCAGGGAGAGATGGCTAGAGACGCAGAGAGCCTCTGACAGGGCTCAACATATGTAATTTCATTTGCAGCCATTTGCCCTGGGCTCCAGCAGAAGGAGGGCAGAGTAGACTAGAGATGTGTGAGGAGAGTCTGCGATTGGTGGCTCTGAGGAGAGAACTGAAGGAACAGCCACCAGGATCCCTTTGTTGAGTCATTATCCATATTGCAGAAGTCATCTTTCTCAGGCAGAGGAATCCCCTCCAAGAGTGGCATCAGCCTGAGGGCAAGCAATATACCCACCCACAGGAATTACTCTGCCTCACTCTCTGGTGCTTAAGCCAGGCCAGGATGCTGATTATAGCTTGATTATATTAACTACTGATCAGCTTGGGGACTGATTACTTTAACAGCTAAAGTGGAAAATACAGAGAAACAGCCAAAATGGAAAGACAAAGAAAGCAGACCCCAAATGAAAGAACAATAGAATTCTCCAGAAGAACTAGATGAAACAGAGGCAAGCAATTTATCAGATAGAATTTAGAGTAATGATTACAAGGATACTCAACCGCATGAAAAAAAGACATAGAAATCTTAAAAAAAGGACTGGTCAGAAATAAAGAATGCAATACCTGAACTAAATGATATACCAGGAGGAATAAACAGTATGTCACATAAAGCAGAAGATCAAATCAGTGTTTTGGAAGACAAAGTAGAAAAAAATACCCAGGCAGAGCAACATAGAGGGGAAGAAAAAAAAAACGTTTTACATGAGGAGAGCTTAACAAACATTTTGGACAACATGAAGCATAACCACCTCCACTGCATGGAAGTACCAGAAGGAAAAGAGAGAGACCAAAAGATCGAGAACCTATTTGAAGAAATAATGACTGAAAACTTCCCTAATTGGTGAAGGAAAAAGATACAGAAGTCAAGAAAGCTCAGAGATTCAAAACAAGTGAGGTCCAGAGAGGCCTATATCGAAACACATCATAATGGAAATGACAAGGCTTAAAGACAAGGAGAAAAATCATAAAAGCCGCAAGATAAAAGCAAGTATTTACCTACAAGGAAGCACCAATAAGACTGGCATCTGATTACTCAACAGAAACATATCAGGCCAGAAGGGAATGACATGAAATATTCAAGGTGATGAAAATGAAAGACCTACAACCAAGGCTACTTTACCCAGCGAGGCTGTCATTTAAAATCGAAAGAAAAATAAGGAGCTTCTGAGACATTAAAAGCTAAAGCAGTTAGTTAATACCAAACCATTACTGCAACAAATATTAAGGGCTTTCTTTAAGAAAAAGAAGAAAACGAGAAAGAAAAAAAAAACAGAGGAAAACAGTCTAACAATAAAATCGTACTACCATGTTATCTATCAATAATCACCTTAAATGTAAATGGCTTAAATGCTCCAACCAGAAGACACAGGGTACCTGAATGGATAAGAAAACAAGACCCATATATGTGCTACCTCCAAGAGACTGACCTCACATCAAAAGATACACACAGACAAAAACTAAATGGATGGAAAAAGATATTTCATGCAAATGAAAAAGAAAAAAAGCTGGGGTAACAGTACTTATATTCGACAACATAGACTTTAAAAACCAGGCTACAGTATGAGACAAAGAAGGACACCACATAATGATAAATGGAACAATCCAACAAGAGGATATAACCCTAGTAAACCTTTATGCACCCAACACAGGAGCACCTAAATATGTAAAACAAATCTTAATGGACTTAAAAGCAGTGATTGACAGAAATACAGCCATAGTTGGGGATTTTAACAGCCCACTGACTTCAATGGACAGATCTTCCAGGCAGAATATCAATAACAAGACAGAAGCCTTAAAGAACACACTAGATTAAATGGACTTAATTGATAGCTTCAGAGCATTTCACCCCAAAGCAGCAGAACATACATACTTTTCAAGAGCACATGGAATGTTTTCTAGGATAGACAACATTTTAGGACACAAAACAAGTCTCAATAAATTTAAGAAGTCTGAAATCATATCAAGCATCTTCTCTGACCACAATGCTATGAAACTAGAAGTCTCAAAAAGAACACTGAAAAACATGCAAAGACACTGAAGCTAAATAACATGTTATTAAACAATAAATGGGTCAAAACAAGCTCAACGAAGAAATCGAAAGTAACATTTAAACAAATGAAATTGCAGAAACAACAACCCAAAATCAGTGGGGCACTGGGAATGCACTTCTGAGAGGGAAATTCATACATAGCATTACAGGACTATCTCAACAAGCAAGAAAAAGCTCAAATAAACAATCTGGCCTTATACTTAAAGGAACTTAAAAAAGAACAATAAACAAAGCCCAGAGTAGAAAGAAGGAAATAACAAAGAATCTAAAAAAAAATGATACAAAAGATTAATGAATCCAAGAACTGGTTCTTTGAAAAGATAAACAAGATGGACAACACTTAACCAGACTCATCAACAAAAAAAAGAGAAAGGACTCAAATTTAAAAATCAAAGGAGAAATAAAAACTGAAACCTAAGAAATACAAAGGACTGTAAAAAAATATTATGAAAAACTATATGCCAACAAACTGGACAACCTGGATTAAATGGAAAAATTCCTAGAAACATACAATCTTCCAAAACTAAATCAGGAAGAATAAGAGAATCTGAATAGGCAGACTACACCTAGTGAAATTGAAACAGTAATAAAAAAAATTGCCAACAAACAAAACCCCTGGACCAAATGGCTTCATAAGCAAATTTTACCAAACATTCTGAGAAAAAATAATACCTCTGTTTCTCAAAATAGTTCAGAAAGTTTGAGAGGAGGGAAGGCTCCCAAACTCATTATCCTAATTCCAAAACCAGATCAAGACACTACAAGGAAAGAATATTATAAACCAATATCTCTGATGAACATAGATATTAAAATCTTCTCAAAATCTTAGCAAACCAAATACAGCAGTGCATCAAAAAGATCATACACCATGATAAAGTGGAATTTACTCCAGGAATGCAGGGTCGGTACAACATTTGCAAATCAATAAATGTGATTCACCACATAAACAAAATGAAGGATAAAAACCACATGATTATATCAATAGATGCAGAAAAGTTTTGATAATATCTAGCACTCATTTATGATAAAAATCTCAGCAAAGTGCCAATAAAGGGAACATACCTAAACATAATAAAAGCCATGTATGACAAACCCACTGCTAGCATCAAACTCAATGGACCAAAAACTACAAGCATTTCCCTTAACATTGAGAGCAAGACAGGGATGTCCACTTTCACCTTTCTTATTCAACAGAGTACTGGGAATCCTAGCCACAGCAATCAGACAAGAAGAAGAAATAAAAGGCATCCAAATTGGAAAGGAAGAAGTAAAACTGTCTTTATTTGCAGATGACATAATACTATGCAAAGAGAACCCCAAAGATTCCACCAAGAAACTAATAGAACTGAATAATGAATTCAGCAATGTAGCAGGATACAAAATTAATATCCAAAAATCAGTTACATTTGTGTATATCAATAATGAACTAACACAAAAGGCAATTAAGAAAATAATCCCATTCACAATTACTTCAAAAAGAGTAAAATACCTAGGAATAAACCTAACCAAGAATGTAAAAGACCTGTACTTGGGAAATTATAAGATACTGAAGAAAGTAACTGGAGGAAGATACAAATAAATGGAAGCCGATACCATGTTCATGGACAGAAAGATGTAACATCATTAAAATGTTCTTACTATCCAAAGCAATCTATAGATTCAATGCAATTCCTATCAAGATTTCAATGACGTATTTCACAGAACTGGAACGAATTTTTCAAAAATTTATATGGAACCACAAAGGCTCCACATAGCAACAGCAATCCTGAGAAAGAAGAATAAAGTTGGAGAAATCAAGCTACCTAACATCAAACTGTACTACAGGGCCATAGCAATGAAAACAGCCTGGTAGTTGCATAAAAACAGACACACAGGTCAATGGAACAGAATAGACAGCCCAGAAATAAACCCACATGTTTCCAGTTAATTAATATTCGAGAAGGGAAGCAAGCATATACAATGGGCTAAAGATAGTTTATGCAATAAATGGTGTTAGGAATATTGGACAGATATGTGCAGAAAAATGAAACTAGACCACCTTATACCACACACAAGAATAAAATTCAAAATGGATTGAAGACTTAAATGTTATACCCAAAACCATACAAATCCTAGAAGAAAAAATAGGCAGTAAAATCTTGGACATTGCTTGTAGCAATATTTTATCACTATATCTGGCAAGGGAAGCAAAAGAAATAATAAACAAATGAGTTTATCATTCATAAACAAATAGTAAATCAAACTAAAGCATTCTGACAATAATTATTATTAATTTAATCAATAATCATTATTATTTATCAACAATAAATCAAATTAGAAAGTTTTTACACAGCAAAGGGAATCATCAGCGTAATAAAAAGACAACCCACAGAATGGGAGAACATATTCACCAATACATCTGATAAGGGGTTCATATCTAAAAATTAGGTGGCAGGCAGAAAACTTGGAAAGAAAAGAGCTGTGATCCATCCCTTCCACCGAGAACATACTTTCTTCTAAGGAACTGCAGTTGCATGGATGCGGGTAGACTTTTTACACTGGGACAATTTACTCCAGCCTTTTTACCTCCAAGCCAGTCGGGAGCATCAGTCCTTTCAGCAGAACCTGCCTTAGGCACTTAACCTTTCGTGACTCAGGTGTGCCAAGACCAAAAAAAAAAAAAAAAAAGGCCCAAATGGAAAACCAGATCAAAGCTCCAGAACAAATACAACTAAGCGACAAAGAGATAGCCAACCTATCAGATGCGCAGTTCAAAGCAATGGTAATCAGGATGCTCACAGAATTGGTTGAATATGGTCACAAATTAGATGAAAAAAGGCTACGCTAAGCGAAATGAAGGAAAATGCACAGGGCTCCAACAGTGATGGGAAGGAAATTGGAACTCAAATCAATGGTGTGGACCAGAAGGAAGAAGTAAACATTCAACCAGAAAAGAATGAAGAAACAAGAATTCAAAAAAGTGAGGAGAGGCTTAGGAACCTCCGGGACATCTTTAAACATTACAACATCCGAATCATAGAGGTACCAGAAGGAAAGGAGAAAGAGCAAGAAATCGAAAACTTATTTGAACAAATAATAAAGGAGGACTTTCCCAATCTGGCAAAGGAAAGAGACTTCCAGGAAGTCCAGGAAGCTCAGAAGCGTCCCAAAGAAGTTAGACTCAAGGAGGAACACACCAAGGCACATCATAATTACATTCCCAAGATTAAAGGAAAGAATCTTAAAAGCAGCAAGAGAGGAGACAGTTACCTACAAGGGAGTTCCCATAAGACTTCAGCTGATTTCTCAAAAGAGACCTTACAGGCAAGAAGGGGCTGGAAAGAAGTATTCCAAGTCATGAAAGGCAAGGACCTACATCCAAGATTACTCTATCCAGCAAAGCTTTCATTTAGAATGGAAGGGCAGAGAAAGTGCTTCTCAGATAAGGTCAAGTTAAAGGAGTTCATCATCACCAAGCCCTTATTATATGAAATGTTAAAGGGATTTATCTAAGAAAAAAAAAGATAAAAATATGAACAGTAAAATGACAACAAACTCACAGTTATTAACAACCACACCTAAAACAAAAACAAAAACAAACTAAGTGAACAACTAGAACAGAAACAGAACCACAGAAATGGAGATCACATGGAGAGTTATCAGCAGGGGAGTGGGAGGGGGAGAGAGGGGAAAAGGTACAGAGAATAAGCATAAATGTTAGGTAGAAAATAGACAGGGGAGGTTAAGAATAGTACAGGAAATGTAGAAGCCAAAGAACTTATATGTATGACCCATGGACATGAACTAAAGCGGGGGCAGGGGGAGGGATGTGGGTGGGAGGGGCTGTGTAGGGCAGAGGGGAATAAAGGGGGGGGGAATGGGACAATAATAGCATAATCAATAAAATATATTATTAAAAAATCTGTTGTTTTTGAAAAATATAATAAAATAAAATGTATATAGTAGTTATAAAACTCAACACCAAAAAAACAAACAACACAATTAAAAAATGGACAAAGGACCTGAATGGACACTTCTCCAAAGAGGACATACAGATGGCCAAGACACATATGAAAAGATGCTCAATGTCACTAATCACCAGAGAGATGCAAATTATATTCATAATGAGATACTATCTCAAACCTGTCAGAATGGCCATCATCAAAAAATCAACAAATAAGTGCTGGCTAGGATGTAGAGAAAGGGGAACCCTTTTGCACTGTTGGTGGGAATGCAGACTGGTGCAGCCTCTGTGGAAAACAGTATGGATCTACCTTTTGACTCAGTGATCCCACTTCTGGGAAGATATCTAAAGGAACCCAGAACACTAATCTGAAAGAACATAAGCATCCCTATGTTTACTGCAGTGTTATTTACAGTGGCCAAGATTTGGTAGCAGCCCAAGTGTCCATCAATAAATGAGTAGATAAAACAACTATGGGACATTTACACCATGGAATTCTACTTGGCTGTAAGAAAGAAGAAAAGTTTACCCTTTGCAATAGTATGGATGGACCTGAAGAACATTATGCTAAGTGAAATAAGGCAGAGAAAGACAAATACCATATGATTTCACTCATATGTGGAATCTAATGAACTAACTACTAACAAGCAAAACAGACACAGACTCATACATGGACATCAGATAACAGCTAGTGGGGATAGAGGTTAGGGAGTAGAGGGACTGAGCAAAAACAAAAAAGAACTCACGAATATGGACAACAGTGTAGTGATTTTGGGGGGAGCAGGGATATAAACAAACAAACTCAAGTAAGTTCCATGACTAATTTTTAGCCAGTACTCTTGACTTAGAACAGGAATCAGCTTACTATGACCTCTGGGTCAAATCCATTAGGTTTTTGTAAAGTTTTCCTAGAACACAGACACACTCATTTATTTACATATTTGCTACGGTTGCTTTCTCACTATAATGGCAGAGTTGTGTAATTTCAAAAAAAACCACATGGCCTACAAAACAGAACAAAATATTTACTAGCTCACCCTCTAGAAAAAAAATGTTGCTGACCACTCATTTAGAAAAAAGGAATGAATACCTACCTACTGCCTTTTTCTGAAAGGCATTAAGAAAACTAGAGTGCTTATAGTTGAGCTCAACAATCAAAGAAGTCCTTCTCGAATATCCTTTCCTGTAATTTCTGAAAGATGCTTTTTGCCATCTTGATGCAGGATTCATTTGTATGGGGTCTATGTCTTGACAGCTCAAGAGCCTAAGCTAATCACTACCACCAATTCCTACTTAAGTTTTCCAAATGTAATGTCAGACTTGAGATCACAACCACCATGAAGACTCTACTTCCTTGCTTACCCATGTGTTTCCTTGCTTAGCCCCAAACCATCTGATGGGGTATAAACACTGTTTTTTATATTTAGGATATAAACCCTTTGATGTACCAGAATCATTTAGGGAGCAAATGAATATTTTTAATTATAGGATGATAAATAAGGATTTCTCCTGATTTGGCCAAGTACCCTGAAATGTAATGTATCTAAAATGCATACCTCCAAAACTAGATATCCATTCTGCCAATGGCTGGTGAAAGAGATCACACCTGAGATAGATATGTATGAGGTATTATCTGTCTAAATTGATCCTAGAGAAAACAATGGGAATAAACAAGGGGAAACATTTAAAAATGCCATGAAAATTAGGATGCTGTGTCAGTGAACTGCTCCGGCCAAATGAGACAAGGCCTGCATGGAATCTGCATTGAGGAGGAATCCAATAAGTTGTAACACTAATTGGAATTAGAATTCTTAATGTCAATTTTCATGTCATTGAAAAATTCCTTTCTCAGACAAAGGGGAAGATGAGAGAGTCAGATAGCCAAAACCAAACACACACTGAGCCAGGAAGGTAAATTTTCTAAAATCTTCTTTATCAGGAAAAAGAGGCTAAGAATCACTATAAACTCTACCAGAAAGGGGGGAAAATTCAATAATTTTTCAACAAGTGTTTATTCAGCATCTATATACCAAGGACTGAGGTTGTAGTTACTAAAAAACACACAAAACCCTTGTCCTCATGGATCTTACATTCCAGTGGGCATTAGGAATAAAATACATTGTACATTATATGGTAGTTAAGTGCTAAGAAGAAAACTAGTGAATGATAGGGAGCCCTGAGAGGGGTGTCCAGGAAAGGCTACACTGACGAGGCAACATTAGAGTGCTTCTGAACTAACAAGCTTCATAGTACAACTGAGGCACTACAATATACATTATCCGGGATTATACCCTAAGAATCCTGAAACACCAATTCAAAGGAACCTATGCACCCCAATGTTCATAGAAGCACAATTTACAATAGCCAAGTGTTGAAAGCAACCTAAGTACCCATCAGTAAATGAGTGGATCAAAAAACTATGGTACATTTACAGAATGGAATAGTATACAGCAGAAAGAAAGAAGAAGCTCCTACCCTTTGCAACAGCATGGATAGAACTGGAGAGCATTATGCTCACTGAAATAAGCCAGGAGGTGAGAGACAAATACCATATGATCTCACCTATAAGTAGAAACTAAATAACAAAACAAATAAGCAAGCAAAATACAACCAGAGACACTGAAATAAAGAACAAACTGACAGTAATTAGAGAGGAGGGGAGAAAGGGATAATGGGGGATAATAGGGGAAGGACCATCAAGGAACATGTATAAAGGACCCATGGACAAAACCAAAGGGGGTAGGTTTGAGGTTGGGAGACAGGGATGGGTAGGGAGGGGGGCATGGTGGGGTGAAAATGGAGACTACTGTATTTGAACAACAATTAAAAAAATTTAATCAAATTATTCATATTCGTGTAATATCCATGTGTGTCATGGGCTTGCAGTGGTGATTGCTACATTGTTCTTCAGAGACAGTAACATAACTTACTCTCTATAAGGGCAAAGTTCAAGATAAGAAAGTAGTATACATTTTCCCAGCTAGATTTAAGCACAATTCAAGAAAATCACTCTTTGAAATGTTCCCAAAACAACAAAGGACTAAAAAGGTATAAACCCACAAGGACAAAAAATAGAAGAAACAAGGGCAGATAAGAGATGTCAACAAATAGGCAGATAAAATAAAAACATAAACAACTGAGGAAGGTACACTGGACAGAATTTTTATGTGGGCATACTATCTTAAGAAAGTACATGGCAGGATACAAGAAAGGACAAAGCTATAGCAATGCAGTACTGACAAGCATCTCAAGCTAGATCAAAATGCTGCCAGAAAAAACGTAGAGCCAGACACCCCAATGTTAGTTACACAGGGAAATCCAGTAACACAAGGGAAGAATATTGCTAATCCCAAGGAACAAGAACAGAGGAAAGAATAGAAAGACAACTCTACAAGAATTTTAAAAATGGGTCATTGCCACACAGGTAAGCAAGTTTTAACCAATGGGGCTGCCCGTCTTGCTGTTAAATTGACACCTGGAAGTAGTGAAGAGAGTAAATCAGCTGTCACCACTAGACTTACTTCAAAGACAAGGGTACATTTAAACTACAAGCTCTGTATCTTCTATACCTGTTGATCACCAAAAGCCAAAGCTGGGTCCCTATCCCTGTGCATTAGAGCACAGGTGGCAAACACAAGGCCCACGGGCCCAATCCAGCCCACCACTTTGTTTTATCTGGCCCAGCACCTTGTTTCTACTGGGGGCAGTGCTGAGCTCTCGCTGAACTGTTAAGGAGTAGTTACATTTATACGGTCCTAAAATCACATTCAGCCCTTTGAAAGCAACTGCGAGGCTGATGTGGCCCCCAGTGAAAATGAGTTTGACACCGCTGCATTAGAGAAGGGGATAAGGATTAGGAAACCTCTCTTTAGTCATACATAAATTTCAAAAACAGAAAAGAACTGAGAAGTTGAGAATAAGAATCTCCTAAAATATAACCAGTGAAGCAGAGAATATAACTTCTCTGAGAAGTCTAAAAACCTAAGACATCTACATGTTGCAGAATCTTCTGTAAAACAGCATAACACCTAACAAAGAACAGCAGAAAAGTATTCCCATTCTTGAAAAATCAGGATTACTCTATTTTTCTACCATTCATTCCTTTCTGTATATAAAGTCAACTATTTCCTCCAAATGCTCAATGCAAATAAAAACAGTAACATACTTAAAAGGTAGGGAGAATAACACTTTCCTATCTGTTACACTTTTACAGCATCCCTGCACTTACTTTAACAGACTTCAAAATATAAAATAAGGGGTGTATCGAAGTCCCTTGTAAAGGTATTTTTTAAATCAAGTCTGAACTCTTAAAATATCTTCAAGTTTTAATAGTTTACACCAAAGATTTTATTATAGTTTCACATTAGCTTATTTTCTGCCCACATTAAAATTATTGAGAAATACTTAAAATTTAAAGATAAAAGTACTAGAGAGAGCAGAAACTAATACAAATACAAGTTACAGTGACAAAAGAAGATTTCTCATAAATATCATCCCAAATTTTATTATCATTGATAAAAATTTTAAAGTATAAGCTGGGTACTCCTCTCATTTAATTTAAAAAAAACCTATAGAGAATGCACTAATTTCTTCTTTATGGATAGTCTTCACAGTTAAAAAACCTTATCTTACTAACACATACTATATATAAATAAATGTCTTACCTATTAAAGATTTGATATTTTCTAAGATTAAATCACTGGTAATATTTCCTGATAAATCTTGCCCCAATTCAGCAATCAGCTTGGCATAACCTTCATTTTCTTCTCTTAACAAATTGAATTTTTGTTGCTTATAACTGAAATTAGATAAACATCATAAAGGGGATAAAATTAATTTCAATTAACAAGCTTGCAAAAGAGTAATGTACTGTTATTGAATTTTCTTATTTCTCATATTAGCAATCATAAAAAGTAGTTGTTGAAAGTTTACCTCTTTGTTTATCTTTTAGGATAGAAAACTGTAGTTGTTCATAAGAGACACCCCAATGTTAGTTACACAGGGAAAACCAGTAACCCACAGGAAGGATATGGCTAATCCCAAGGAACAATAACATACCACTATTTCCAAGATTGTCTAAGAATATACCCTAGAGTACAGCCATAATCTAAAGTATTTTATTAGTAATAATAAAAGCACTGATTATTTTAACTTCCAATGCGAAGAAAATTAACATTGGTTTCACATAGATAATGTTCATTGTTGACTGAATCATGGGCTACTTTTAAGAGAAAAAAAACACAAGACACATGTTAACAGCGACAAAAAAAATATTTACACTGCCTTTAGAAACTTCTAGTATTCAAAATGAGAACTAAAACACATACTCAGGTACTTGACTGCAAAATAAAAATACATGTACTTACAAGAGTTTTGTCTTGATTTTAACTGACTTTTGATTGAATTGCTGTGATTGTTTGATAAGCCCTAATGATTCCAATGTTTCCGGATCCAGGCGTTCCTTTAGAACTGTGTCTGAAACTAAATACTATATTTAAAAATATTAAAGGCTAGTTATTATTCAGCATTCCAACTATGCACCCACAATCTTAAATATACTGAAAATAATTAAAATATCAATATCATACTATAGATATCAACTTATAACAAATCTTAGAACTTCAACAAAAATGACAACTCTCCAAATAAAGTAAAAACAACATATAGCTCTTTTTTAAAAACTTGCTAAGATTGTATATGCATGCTGTCCACAGTCTATAAATGAGAACTACAGATGAAATTCTGATTGAAATTGAGTCAAATGAATTTTAAGTAAATACAGCACTTAAGCCTTCTTCTGATTCTCCTGTTTAAACCAAATAATTCTAGTACAGCAAAGATAAAGACATTCTTGCAGGTCTGAGTAATGACATTTCTTCTAGTTCTAAATTTATGAACATGAAATTGTTTACGAGACAATTATTATAACAAGTTCTAAAATTTACTGTTTTTAAACTCCACTTTTTCTCTTTACCTAATAAAAAATTTTATAAAAATTATTCAGTTTAAAAGCTGTCCACATCATTTCTACTCACTTGATAGATGCTTACCTTTTACTTGGTTAGAAACTTACTAGGTCAGGAATATCACCAAAGGTTTTATATGTATAAATACCTTAAGTGATATATAGTAGCATGCCTATTTCATAGACATAATTAGCATGTCTAATTCTACAAAGCATTCATTCCATTTCAAGAACACCCAAATCATACCTTAAAATGAATAGTCAACTGAATGTCAATACCCTTCTCCATTAATGATTAACTGTGATTATATTTGTTCAATGTAAAATTTAGAAAGGAAATATATTTTTTAAAACTTACCAAACATGCTAATACCAATTGTGTAAAATAGTCTCTCTTGCCCTTTTCTTCTAAACAATTTGTCTCAATATCTACAATGATGAAAGGAAAAAAAAGATAAAAGTGTGATTGATTTTCTAGACTCTCTCCAGCACTATAATAAGATAATACAATTTATTTAAAATTAGCTTCTTTTAAAATGCCTCATTCTGAATTTGGAAAAAAGTTGAAACTATAGTAAATATGAGATGTCCTTCATATGCATATGAATGCTAAGAATTAATTTCTCCTGATACTAGAGACTGATCCTGTGACGAATGGCATATCCATAAAATGGTAAGTCAATTACAGAGAAGCTATGTGCTATGGCACTAGAAGCAACAAAGTTTCAAAAAGTACTGTTTTTGGGGTAGGGAGGACAGTGGGTGGAGGTGGAAGAGGGTATGGGGGGATAAATGGTGATAGAAAAAAAGAAAAAATTCTGTTTTCAAACATGGAAATTTTTTAAATAATATATTTTATTTAACATAAAAGATCCACAATATTTAAGCAAAGTTTAAATGACCACATGTTAGAGATGCTAAAGAAAAGGTTCCTTCCTTAGGTGGAAAAATGAACTGGGTGACAAAATTTCTTCTAATACTAAAGATCCTATTACTCATGAAGGTCAAATCTTTGACTTTGGCTACCTTGGTACCATGTACCATGTTCTAACCAAGCTACTTTGCCACCAACTCTATGAAAAGAAAGTATTAAAAGATATTGTTTAGCTTGAAAACAGTTTATTGTATACTTCACAAACACACAAGCCCTCTGACCATTATGCAAGGCACCATAAATGACACAAAAACTTAGAGAAGAGTACACTTGTGTTGCATGATTCAAGGTAAAGTGCATTTTAAGGCAAATGGGTATTAGCCCTGGCCAGGTAGCTCAGTTGGTTAGGGTATCATCCCAACACACCAAGGTTGTGGGTTCAATCTCCAGTCAGGGTACATACAAGAATCAATGAATGAATGCATAAATAAGTGGAACAACAAATCAATGTTTCCCTCTCTCTAAAATCAGTAAGTACAATTTAAAAAAATAAAGCAAATGGGTGCCAATTGCGGGAGATCGTGGCGGGGGGGTATGGGCAGGTACCAGGAACAGGACCATGCACTTTTCCAGTGTTTATTGCAATGGCAGTTATGTGCAACCTACGAGCAGTTATCCAAAGTTAGCACATCCAGAAGAGGTGCTGTGTCTCATGGTCTCTGTCTATACAATAACATGCTAAGATTTCTCCAAAGTACAAAGCCTTCTCACTAGTAGTCTTAGTACCACTAACAGAAAATGATTATTAAATGTCTTCAACATGGTTTTCATTACGCCCCCCCAAAAAAACCATGTGTCACATAAAAGGTTCAAAATATAATCTAGAAGCAGAATTAGTGCACATTTAAAACCTGAAGCTACGCAAGGCTGGCTATTTCTGATCATGGTTTCAATGCTTCCAGTGCTTTTCACTTTTTCTAAATGGGCACCCAGTTTCTTACCATTTAAAATGCATGTGAAAGATATTTTTAACATCTTATTTTGAATTACAAGTCTACTTAACAAACAAAAATTATTCATGATTTTTGTTTTATTCTCACTAAATACTTTGAAGAACTCCTTAAGTTTCAGTAAATTATCTTTTTTAATTTTGTTTATTTTTAGAGAGAGGGAAGGGAAGGAGAAAGAAACGGAAAAAAACCAATGTGTGATAGAAACATCAATTGGTTGCCTCTCGCACACCCCCAACTGGGGAACTGGCCTGCAACCCAGGCATGTGCCCTGACCAGGAATAGAACTGGCAACCTTTCGGTTTGCCCAATAATGTCCAAACCACTGAACCACACCAGTTAGGGCAAGTGTCAGTAAATTATTCAAAAATTTTCTCAACAACTTTCTGATATGAAGCATAGAGAAAATAAAACAATTAGCTCTAAATGCCAAGCATTAAAAAATTTCAACCAGGATTGGCAAGATTACAAGATTGATCTCAGGATCACTACTTTAGCTGATTATACACTATTACGTATTTTAAAAGCCAACGAACTCATAATTAGAATGTGCTATAGAAAGAGGCACCAATTTTTTGTCATATAATAAAAATTGTCCTTTAACAGTTCTAGGGTCTCCCCAAACTGATGTCCTACCACAGCTTTGCTTTCTACTGCCATCACTGAGAATCAAAAGAGAAAGGAATTTATCATCAAATACATCTACACTTTCCTGGCCCTTCTCCACTTACCCTTCTTGGACAGTGCCATTTACCAATATCATGGCCACTATAGCTAAGCACACAGTCAACTCAAGTGTATTAAAGAAATTTCATGTGTAATTTACGCAATGTAAATTGCAGTACTATCTCAATCTCTCAATAAGATTTTTAATCCATGGGTATCTCATCTATGCCCCCTTCCAGGAACTCCTAGTTGTCTCCCCATTACCTAGCCTTGTGGTCCCTACTCAGCCTAGAACTTCATGGATACTGATTGTGAGCAGTCAGGACAAAACTGGGCCCATTCTTTTAACCATCTATCTACCATCCAAGACCTGTAAATCCCTAAGATCTACTCCCAAGGTTCCTAAGATCAGAGCACCTGGGTAACAGGTTTATCCTCTTCAAGTCAAAATGCTCTCCTTTTAGCCAACAGACGTGATTAAGATACCACTGTTTGGGTTCTGACCATGTTAGGAAATACTTAATAGGCCCTCAGTAAATTTCTTAGCTCAGCTATCTCTTTAATATCCCCTATGATTTTACTACAAAGTCCTCAGCCATTTCTAACTCTAGGTCCCAGAATCACCAATCATCTACCTGAGCTCAGCACATCAAGTCACATCAGACTCCTCCCCTTTCAGGTTAATAAAGTTCTCAAAATCCCTCACCCTTACACGAGGGCAAAGTTTCTTTAAAGAAAATGGATATATTAACCAGGAAAGTACAGCACTCATTTGTCATATAACTATTAAAATATTAGAAAAACAACATGATGTAGTTAAAAGATCATGGGCTCTAGAACCAAAAAGATCCAGGTTCAAACCCTGCCTCACTGGCTATGTGGCCCTAAAAAAATCACTTCTCTGAGCTTCAATTTTCTGATCTCTACAACTACCTTACGCAAGTTGCTATGGGAAGTAAAATGATATTAAGTGCTTAACACAATGCCTAGAAGACAGAAGTGCTCCAAAATGGCACCTACATTATTTTTACTATTTTCTTTTCATCATCATCAGAGACAGCTCACATTCTTACTCCTATCCCCCACCTTGATCTGGAGTCACCCTTGGATCATTTTTTCTGCCAAGGATCAGGGTATGTGAGTGAGGGTGCAGGTGAGGGAAATTCTCTTTCCAAACTTGCCATCCTAACTAAATCTTGCTTGTAAAAATAGGCTGGATAGGGTAAAAGAAATTTCCCAAGAACAACCAAAATCATTTTCATGAATTCATGCTACTAGTAAAAAGCAATGACCTGTAACAATAAATCATATTACTAAATGCCTATGAAGGCAAATATATCCTAATAAGTCAATAAAGAAATTATTAGCCCTGGCTGGTGTGGATTGAATGCCAGCCTGAAAACCAAAGGGTCACTGGTTCGATTCCCATTCAGGGCACATGCCAGGGTTGCAGGCCAGGTCCTCAGTAGAGGGAATGTGAGAGGCAACCACACACTGATGTTTCTCTCCCTCTCCCTCTCTTTGTCTTTCCCTTCCCTCTAAAAATAAATAAACAAAAAATCTTTAAAAATATTTTAAAACATTTTTTAAAAAGAATTTATTAGAACTTACTAATAAACTGATGAGTGATGAATACCCAAAGAAACATATACTCCTGACACTATCAAGGAATAACAGCTTCCACAAAATGTTACCTACAAATCATTTTCACTCTTACAAACTTATAGTAAAACCAATTTTAAAATTGAAACTTGTTTCATGCTACATATATCTGTAACATAATTTACTATCTATATAGTTCATGCTTTAAAAAAATAAGCTTAAAGGGGTTTTGTTGTTGTTTCTATAAACCAGGACAGTTTTAAGATTGAAAGAAGGCATTACTCGCCCTGACTGGTGTGGCTCAGTGGGCTGGGCATCATCCAGCAAACTGAAAGGTCACCAGTTCGATTCCCAGTCAGGGCACATACCTGGGTTGAGGGCCAGGTCCCCGGCTTGGGGCATGTAAGAAGCAACTGATTGATGTTTCTTTCGCACTTAGATGTTTCATTCCCCCTCTTCCTCCACATCGATGTTTCTTTCCGTTTCTTTCTCCCTCCCTTCCCCTCTCTCTAAAAATAAATAAATAAAATCTTTTTTGAAAAGGCACTACTCATAATTATGCGAGGAAAAACAAAACAAGACTGGGACATATGGTCACCCCATCAATGGTCTGAACTTTTCATTTCTCACTCACAGTCCACACATTTTGGACCTGTTTCCAACATTACTGTAGTTAATGAAATCTTATAAATACCAGGCATTTAGATTTATTGAAGTTAAATTCCAGAGTCTCAGTAAGACAGTTAAGTAACCTATCTAATTCTAGAAATTAGGATTAATGAGATAAATGCATTAATTCCAATTTCACAAACTCTGAATTTAAATCTTTTTTTTTCTTAAGTTCTCCCCACTGTTCCCATAGTGGAGGACATTTTCAAGGAGGCAACCTTAAGACAGCAACATGTTGTTGAGACCATCTGGACAGTATATGGAATGCATGACTAAATCCCATTAGGACCTCTACATAAACTTGAAGATTCTGGCAAGCAGATGTGGAGACCTACTTACTAGTCTTATATCCACAAGAGACAGGCCTTGAAGGTAAATTTCCCTGCTTATTAAACCTGCCACCTATTAATCTGGAGTGGTAGGCCTCTTCAATCTCTCCTTGCCCTCTGTGTGGGGGGCCAATTTGCCCACTGACATGCATGTGTCTAAACTATATATATTCCTCTGGATTTGTCCCTTTCTTTCTTTTATATGAATGGAATAATACTTTTTTACAATCGTCTATAAGTCACTTATTTTGATCAACATTATTCTTTTAGATTTATTCATGTCGATGCATGTAGCTGAAGGGCATTCATGTTCACTGTTGTCTCATACAGGTCACAGCCCCTCATTATAAACTCTTGTTGCCAGCTGAATTTCAAATTTCAGAGAGGTTAAGTCTTATTTTATTTTTTATTGATTTCAGAGATAGAAAGGGGGAGGAGAGAAAGAAAGAGAAACATCAATTTGTTGTTCCACTTAATACATTCATTGGTTGATTCTCATATGTTCCATGACCGGGATCAAACCCTCAACCTTGCCATATCAGGACTATGCTCTAACCAACTGAGCTACCAGGCCAGGGCCTACAGAGGTTAAGTCTTATTCTAAAGTGAATACTATAATGTCTCGTAATGTTTGCTATTACATCAAAGTATAGAAAGCCTAAGACTGAGGGAAAAAACTGTGCTCAGTTATTTTAATTCAGATCTAGAATTAGAAAAGTAAATTTGCAATATACATTATTTTTCAATCCATGCTTCCCATGGAAAAATGCTACTTTTGTAAAAAGAAATGTTCCTCTTTTTTTAATCCTCACCCGAGAATAAGTTTATTGATTTTAGAGAGACAGGAAAGGAAAGCAAGAAACAGAAACATGGGTGTAAGAGAAAAACATCGATTGGCCACCCCTGTATCAGCCCTGACCGGGGATTGAGCCCACAGCCTAGGAGTGTGTCCTAACTGGAGATCAAACCCGCAAACCTTTTTGGTGCATGAGATGACGCTCCAACCAACTGACCCACCTGGCCAGGGCCAGGGCAAGAAATATCCTCACGCCTTTCCCTTCCCCCTCTTCTTTCCCTCAGGTGCATTATTTTGGCCTTTCTTTCCCTCAGGTGCATCATTTTGACCTTTCCCTCTACTAAGCTACAAGGGCCTTTCTTTTACTTACGTAACTTGTTTCCTGAGCCTATACTGCCCAGTTGGCTCACTTCTACTACCTCTGTAACTTTCTCTTATAATTTGAAAAAAAAAGCAATAATCCTTTTTATCTTGCATGAATTCTTATTTACTCTGGACAGAGAAGTTGCTATTTCCAAAGCTGCTTCCTCATCTTCGAAACAAAAGTAATTTCAATTATTTCATTCTTCCTGCTCTTTCTAAAATTAAGAATCAAGAATACAATAGAAAAGTAAATATCTCAAGTGTCCTAAGTTTGAGATTCTGACATTCACTGAATAAGATTAATTATACTAAAATCAGAATAATTCAGACTAACTTCAGAAAACTTGGCTTATTTATTTGAAATCCCTTAGTTGAATTTTATTATATAAAGATACATTCTAAAAAACTCGAACTATTTGAATTATAAACTAAAACTATGTAAAATTAGTTTATAAAGTGATTATACTCACATTTGACTTACTATATTATATTCTCTATAAAATAAAAAAATACAGTGTAGATTTGAATAAACTTTTGTACATCTGTAAAATTCTTAGGTTGAAAGGAAACAATGCAACACAGTACATTAGTTTACCAAACAGCACTTGTTACAGGTAAAATAAAAGCTTAATACCTACCTAATATGCAGAACACATCAGCAAGAATAGAGGGCAGATCCTCGCGAAATTCCTAATTTTAAAAACATAATTATTCATAGTAAATACAATAACACACTAGCAAGTATTATAACTTCAGCATAACACTCTTCAGTAAAATTTAAAAACAAAACCCGAACACCACTACATTTACAAAGAACTCTTCAAGTTTCATAATATAGAGAAAATAAAAAATGGGAGACAACTGTTGGAAAAAATATTTAAATGTCTACCATGAAATAACTTGATTAAAAAAAAAACCAGAAACCTAAACAAGCACCTCAGGAGATATTAAAGCACACAAACAAGTAATATTTTTCCATTTAAGTTTCATGTTAGAAACCACTGGAATTTAGAGGACCTCACATCTATCTAAAGACTGTTAAAATAGTAATTTTTCATCAAAAACTTTAAATGCTTTGCTTGTGCCTAAGCCAACAATGATATATGTAAAAATCATAGTGGCGGCAGCAGAACAGAAATCTAAAAAAGATAAAAACAATTACAAGCTATTGTTCTATAACTCAAGATTCTCTAAAGATGAAAATAATTACCAAAAATCTATCTTTATCTTCCTTATGCATTGATGATGTCTGTAGCATCTGGAGAAACTGACTCAAAATGCTCCCCTCATTTCTGCATGAAAACTTCAGCACTTCCCACTCCCATGCCCAATTTTAGAGCCATTTTTCATTAGTAAGGATCACAGTTCAATTATTGCAATTAGTTTGCTGCCACTATAGCAACCCTAAAATTAACCTATTTTCAGAGACTAAAGGAAAGAAATTTAATTCTAAAGAACAAATGGGCATCTGTAAGAGATATGCAAGATATGCTTCTGTGGCTGAGTTATGGGACAGTGAGGCTATATGGGACTATGAGAAAGCCATGACAAAGACAATCCAGCTACAAACGTATATATATGTATCACTAAATATTCAAAGGAAAGGAGGTGAGAACCAAATACATATTATTTTGGACTATTCATTTTCAATAAAGTATCAGGATCAGATTCCATAACCACACTAAACCCTACATTGATGCCCAACTTACAGAATGAAATAACCTTAATTACAGAGCAGACTTTAGTCTCTAGTTTCTTAAAGGCTAAGAACTTTGGCTATGTCTACTTGAATGAAAGTACTCAAGCTACTTGAAAATCAGAAATAATAGAGCAAGAGGAGTTTTCAAAGATGGAATATTAATTGTGTAAGAAATAGACTACTCTAACATAGCTAATGCTGCTGTTATCTGTAGATACAGACAGTTTAGGGATAAAAGAGAAACTCATATTAAAGTCTTACTGTTTAAATACATCTCAATATGAGGGGGGAAATCACAACTAGACATAAAAGTTCTTTAAGACTCTCCCCAGGAAAGCATAAATATCATACAAAGGCGATTACCTACCATAACAAAAACAGGCTACAGAAGCTTAAAGCAACACAGGGGAAATTTGTACTAAATTAAAAAGCTCCAGGTCCCACCTCAATCATGCTTATTATGAAAGGTGTTCTCAATTGGGCATATAATTTTATTTATACAAGTTTAAGATCCAGCCTAATAGAATAATACACCACTGTAAAGATTCAAACTTTACTGGTTTAAAATAAACACTATTAACACCTTTACAATTTCAGAGCTCATCTTTCAATATTCTAGCCAAAGTATTTTTATAGTAACATTTTAAATTAACTATATCTTGATTTCATTACAAGCATGCTTTTTTTTGCTCTCCCAGCTTACTCACAGCCAGACAAAAAAATTAAAATATCTTTATTTGTCTAGAAACAATGACTTGCCAATATTATCTTAAACATTTCATTGTGAACAAAATGAAATGCAAGTTATACGCTTTAGGGATATTTGTATCAAAGGAAAAGAAATAGGTAACAATTATTAAATTAAAGAACATACATATATACACTTACACTAATGTCATTAAAAACATTAGATGCTTGTTCATGCTTTAGATTTCCTTTAATCACATGGTATGATAATTCATAGAGAGCTTGCTGGAAATCTGTTGAACATAAAAGAAAGAGGTAAGGACACAGTCTCTCAAACATGAAAGGCAGACCCTCTGAGTACGATCTATATATTCCCTACTTCTCAGTTTATCATAAACATCAATGATGATGATAATAAGCATACTTCTAATGTTTTACTTTAGCAAATTTTTTCCTTTTATTTTCACAAAAGGACAATACCAAAAGAGTAGGAAAAAGTTAACCTTGGCTCCACTACTAAAATGTAATTACTGCTTGAGCAATACACCTTCCGATCTTTTTCTGTCTATATATTTTACACAGATGCATTCACAGTACTCACAATTTGGTATTCTGATATCCCCATACTTTTAAAAGCATTTTTTTCATGCTACCAAAACCTCCAAAATTATTTTCATTTACTGCACAGAACTCCAGCAAGTGGATATAATCTAAATTAACCATTCCTCTCACCAGCAGATTTCATAGATTTCCTAAATATATCCATTATAGTCAAGTCAATCTCAAGACTACACTGACAACAGGTAAACGACAGCAGTAAACATAAAATCAGGTTTTATCCATATCCTACTATCAGAGAAATTTCTCCCCAAACCTAAATCGTTTTCTCCTCTATTTCCATCAGAATTCAAACTAAAAAAAAACTGCATATGTAAATATAGTCATAAAACAGCAGTTCTATGAGAACTGTCAACCACAAGCAGTCTCATTCACTATTAATTAGCATAACCCCCTTTCCTAGAGAAGGACTATTTTTGGGGGGGAGATTAATGGTCAGGTGAATGCCTCCTCCTTCCAGCCATCTTTTTCTTCAGTTCCATACATTAAAAACTTTATATCCTTCCTCTCATTTAAAGTAGGGAAACAAGTAGCTCTAAAAAGAATTAATGCAAAATAAAGTCGATTTATAATCTCCTTTTGAAGGGACTCAAAAATCTTTCAAGACAAAACTGCAAGTAAAAAATCAAATATTTAAAACTCTGCTCTGGCTGGTATAGCTCAGTGGATTGAGCACAGGCCTGTAAACCAAAGGATCACTGGTTCAATTTCCAGTCAGGGCACATGCCTGGGTTGTGGGCCATGGCAGGGCATGCAAGAGGCAACCACACATTGATGTTTCTATTCCTCTCTTTCTCCCTCCCTTCCCCTCTGTCTAAAAATAAATAAATATTTTTTAAAAATTAAAAAATATCTTCTCCCTTGGTTTGACTACTAGTCACAAAAAAGGAATATAATAGAAATCAAAACTTTTATCAATCTCCCTCTGAACAATGAAAATAGTATTTTGCAATGAAATAAATCTGCCCATTAAGTTACTCGCTAAAGAAATATATATAGCCAGATTATCCCAATTCCTTTTGAAGACTAATTTAAATATATTTAGTTCTTACTAAATATATTTACTTTTTTATTATATATTTTACCATCTCCACAAATATGGCTTCATTATACTTATAATCAACTATATAACAGCTAAAATGCAAAGGAAAATTTGTATTTGTTATTATGGTAGGAATATGGGGTTAATTTCATGTTTTCACTTTCTATTAATAAAATGCTTTTACAAGAAAGAATATTCATTTCAAGTTTTATAGATAACTAATTTTTTAAAGCAATAACTCTTGAAAGGACAAAACAGCTGTGCATAAACTAAATTCCCATAAGAATATGGGCTCATGGTGCTGAGGGAGTTCTAATCTTAATCACAGAAGATTAAAATAGAGAATAACTCAGGTCATTTTGGTGATGCTAGGTGACATAAAAACAATCACAATGTAATCCAAAAGTAGCAAAAAACAGTCCCCAATTCACAAGTTATTTAAATGCCCATTTAAGTCGTTAGGAAATCCCATTGTATTTTATCTATAGAAGCAATAAGTGGTGCCTTAAGACTACCAGGCTAACTCCACAAAAATCCTGTAAAATCTATACTAAAGTTGAAAAACTTTATATTTACAATGGGAGAGAAACTTATAACCCGTATAATTATACACAAAAATAAATATTTTATCTTAATGCTAACATTTCAGAAAAAGCAGTTTTAAGAATAGCCACAAGTAAAAGGGACTTCTAAAGATTCCTAGACGTTCATTGTGGCATTTGAACGTTGAAGACACCAGTTCTTGGTTATGTCGATTATCACTAGGACTACAGTACTCATGTTTATAATCCACCATCACAATGTTATTTTAATGGGGGGAAGGAATTACAAAAAGAACAAGGTGACATAGTATGTGCAAGGGAAACTGCCTGTCTGAAATGAAATCAATTCAAGGGGAGGGGCAGAAAAGGGAAAGGGCAGAGGGAACACTACTTAAAACTAGATCCCCTTAAATAGAACAAAGGAAATTCCGAAGAAATGACATTTAGTTTCCTGCATAGATACCAAATGGGGGACTCAAACCAAAGCTTGATTGTTAGAGATAGCAGACAAAGAGTGTATGTGTTCAGGAAGTAGGCAACAGCTAGTAAAAGAGACCACCAACAAATTCAGACAATGAGGCCACGTCCATAATTATTTTTGGTGCCATACAGGAATCAGAACAGCCATGTAAAGTAACAATATCTGATAGTTATTAATGATCCACACAGCCCCCATTTAAAACTAAAAGAGGAATAAGCCTGTTATGCTATTTATAGTTTTTCTAAGAATTCTTTCTCTTACCTACTAATGTTTCAATTGCAAATATCAAAGTTAACCAAGAAGTTAAAAACTTGTTTTAAACATGGGGTAGAAAAAAAAACTAAGCACCCAAGTGCTTTTAGAAAGAAGTTTTGTTGTTTTTTTTTTTCTTTTTTACACTTCTGGCAGTTAACTTATTCAAAAAAGAAGGGGGAGGGGTGGGGAAAAAGGGCAAAAAACCACTTGAACAACAATTTAAAAAATGTTTAAGAAAAAGAAGGCACTGTGTCAACCTCAGAAATCTTTTTTTACATATTTTATTGATTATGCTATTACAGGTGTCCCATTTCCCCCTTCTCTCCCCTCCACCCTGTTTTTTTTAATCTTTATGAATAGTCATACAATTTTATAGGCAGAATGAATTGGAAAATAACTATGGGGACTCGGGCTAGAAATGTTAAATCTTGAAAGAGATCTTAACCAAAATGAAAGAAAAAAAAAAGCTCATTCGTTAAAAAATGCTTTCCACTCAAAAAGCCAAATTTTCTTTAAAAAGCATGTAATCTCATATTAAGAAATATATAATTTTTGATAAAGCAAAGCAAACTTATCTATAGAAAATCATTCTGTTCTTAATCTTTTATTTGTGAAGGCATAATTTAAGTAAATGCAGTGAATTTTATAATTTGGGAGTTAAAATAACATATTCGTTATAAATAATTGTTCCCAGATTGAAAAAAACACTATGGGTTCAACCCCAATGAAAGCTATGTAAGAAGATACTTGATACTTACTAGACATAATTGCTTTTGGTTTTAACCCTCCTTTCTAAATCCATATGCCTAATTTTAAATTAATGAATGTTATATATAGCAACATCCTTCAAAATTAAAGTAACTAAAAATTTTTAATGTTTAATTCCATAACATTTTACTTAATACACCATATTTGTGATATGCAGTAAACAACTCCTTTGCTTTTAAGGTTTTCCATGACAACTGCCATTAACAAGATCCCCAGATACCTTTAGTAAAAATACCGAACCTCAGTTACTGGAAATTTCCTCATGTAAATAAGATCACAATCATTTTTCCTGCCACTCTAGTTTTTTTTCTTCTGTTTATGACCGACTGATAACTAATCTATGTAATTTTTCATACAGCTAGTGACTGCTGAAATTTGGTTAAATACACCATGTCATAATTATAAAAGCCAAGCAATAACATGACTATTATACAGGTCAAAAACATCCTTATACAAAAAAAAAATCCTTATACAAGATGTAGAGTCTTACCATAACTATACTTTTAATCTTAACTGTAATATATTCATATAAAAGTTTTAAATAATGTGAACTATCCTATACCTTTTGTTTTCATTCATAACAACTTGATGAAAAATGGGATATTTATTAATATTGACCAAGCCAAAAATAATAGCTATTATACTTTTGAAACTCTTACCTCTGTAAGTCGAACTATCATGGCTTTTATTTTCACTGAGGATCCGACATAAATGCAAACTAGAAAAAAACAGAAATAGTCTGCATTAATTTCAAACCTTAAAGATGATCCTTATCGAGAAAATTGTATCAAATAAAAATATTTGAAAATTTATCAGATGATTAAATCCACCAGTTTATAATAAGAATAGAACAAATCTAAAAACCCCAATTGGTCAGAACTGGAGGATATTAGTGAATCAATTCATTATTTTGAAAACTAGTAAAACATAATAAAAAATCAAGCACGTCTTCTGCCTTCACATATGAACCAACAGTCAATAAGAAATGTCTCTGTACTTAAGTATTTCAGCTAATAAATAATGAAGGAATGACAGAATTACAACATTACCATTTTAAGATTCCTAATAAATTAAAAGACCTAGGCATCTTCGATGGCTGTTCACATCACAAGAGACACCAGAGACAATCAGACTTGATGTGCTTCCTGATTCTGATAAAAGAATATACCACACACCTATGACGTAGTCTTAAAAAAATAAAAAGCCCTGACCTAAATTCAGACTGTTGGAAACTCTATAGGACAATGACCTAGTCTCTTCAGCAAATATATTGCTAGGAAAAATAAAAGATAGTGGGGGATCCTCAGAGTAAAAAGTGCTTAAGAGGTATATCAATCACAATGTATGGATCTTTATTTGAATCCAGTTTCAAACAAATATTTAAAAAAATTAACATTTACGAGTCTACTGGAATACTTCATACAGACTATTTTTCAGAGATAGATGCTGAAATATTTATGTATCATATGATATTTACTTCAACAGAATGGGGAAATTGGTGGGGTTACAGAAGAAACAAGATTGGCCAGCAGTTGACATATATATAAATGGAAAATATTAAAATATAGCAAAACTAGTGTGGGTTTATCTCAAATACGCAAAGTGGTTCAAATTAACTCACCATATCAAGGTGACTTTTTAAAATCACACTATTGTTCAACAGATGCATAAAAAACATCTGACAATATTCAACATCCATTAATATTTTTTTTAAAGACCAGCCATGTGCCCTGGCTGGTATGGCGCAGTGGACTGCGCATCAGCCTGTGAACCAAAAAGGTCACTGGTTCAATTACCAGTCAGGGCACATGCCTGAATTGTGGGCCAGGTTTCCAGCTGGGGATGTGTGATAGGCAACAAACTGATTGACTCTTCTCTGCTTCTCTTTCTCCCTCCCTTCCCCTCTCTAAAAATAAATAAATAAAACCTTTTAAAAGAACTCTTAGAAAATAGGAATAGAAAGGAACTGTTATAATTTGATAAAGTAGCGGTTCAAGAGTTCACAAACTCTTGATCCCCAAGACACTGTCTGGAGTTCTGCAAGGTCAGAACTATACTTGTGATAATACTAAGATTTCATTTTCCTTTTTTTGCTACACTAACATTTGCATGTTAAAAAGCAAAGGAAGATAAGACTGCTGGCACCTTAGCATGCATCAAGGCAGAAACACCAAACTGCCTCATTGATTCTTCATGATCAAGAAATCAAAGGAAAGAATAGAGCTAGTCTCATGTAAGATGTCACCAAACTGTTTTATTTTTCATGACCCTCCACAAACAAAAGCCAGTTTCACTTAAGAATGTGCTCGATGGGAGTGACATCAGCAAGAAGGGAGAATAGGAAGCCCTGGGCCTTTCCTTCCTCCCGTGGAAACAATTCAACAAAGTACATACCAATTCCCTTTATGATAAATTCAGAAACAAACTAAGAGGCTTCTACATCCCAGGTGAGCAGTAAACCAGCTTCATAAAAGCAGGTAGGGAAATTTGCCCATTCACCATAGTCCCTCCTCCTGGCACAGAAACACACAACTGGAAGGGAACTCCTAGCTCCTAAATTCTCCATGGGGAGGAAAAGAGAAGACTGAACAGTACATCTAATGTTCTGACTGGTGTAGGAGGCTGCCTGAGGGACTAGTTACTTCCTGGATACAGGTCCTGACATACTCTAGGTGCCTAAATAACTTGCTGAAAACAAAGAACTGAGTGGCAAGCTGCAGATCCAGAGAACCCAGCAAACAGAGACTAATACAGCTCAGCAACCTCTCCCTCAGGGGAGAAAGAGAGGACTAGAGCATGTGTCCAACAGTCCAGCTCTTGTGGGGACTGTCTGAGAGACTGGTTTCAATCTATCCTGACTTACAGTGCTGATGGTACCTGGCACACTCTAGCTGCCTGGGGGGCCACTAATAACAACAAAGTGTTGAGTGGTGTGTTGCTGCTTCATAAGACCTATGGTACAACAGCTGGACACCAGAGGATAAAAAAGTACACACTTCTGAAAGAAACTGGAACATCCCTCCAATTTGGAATCAATACTCTTAAGACCGGAGGACATATGTAGAAAAAATGTACAGATTCTACATATGACTCTACATATGAATCCCCCAGAGTCTACAACCAGGTTGATTGGTAAAGGCCTCTCCCTGCACTAAGCCAGTCCATAAAAACTGGGAGTAAAGCAATTTATGAAACAAATGTAAAAAACAGACCACATTGGAGCACCACCACCCTTCCCCTGCACAGCTGATCCTCCATGGAGGGTGGAGGTGAGAGGAGAGGCTGTGCCACTTGACCCTATAGGACACCTACTACATTAGGCCACACTACCAACACATAGAATCAAAGTAGCTCTATCTAACACATAGAAACAAAGGGAGGCTGCCAAAATGAGGAGACAAAGAAACATGGTCCAAATTAAAGAACAGATCAAAATTCCAGAAAAAAGAACTAAACAAAATGGAGATCAGCAATCTATAAGATGCAGAGTTCAAAACACTAGTTATAAGGATGCTCAAAGAAACTTAGTGAGGACCTCAGCAGCATAAAAAAGATCCAGTCAGAAATGAAGGATACACTAATTAAAATAAAGAACAATTTACAAGGAAACAACTATAGAGTGAATGAAGCCAAGAATGAAATCATGATTTGGAATATAAAGAAGAAAAAACAACTAACTAGAACAAGAAAAAAGAATCCAGAAGAAAACCAGGATAGTATAAGCAGCCTTTGGGACATCAAGAGGTCTAACATTCCCATCATACAGGTGCCAGAAGGAGAAGAGGAAGAGCAAGAAACTGGAAATCTATTTGAAAACTAATGAAAGAAAACCTCCCTAATTTGAAGGAAATAGACATGCAAGTCCAGGAAGCACTGGGTCACAAACAAGATGGCCCATGCCAAGACACATCATAATTAAAATGCCAAACGTTAAAGATAAAGAAAGAATTTTAAAAGCAGCAAGAGAAAAAAAAAGTTAATTACCTACAGGGAAGTTCCCATAAGACTGTCAGCTGATTTCTCAAAAGAAACTTTGCAGGTTAAATGGGATTGGCAAGAAATATTCAAAGTCATGAAAAGCAGGGACCTATAGCCAAGATTACTTTACCCAGCAAAGCTATCATTTACAATCAAATGGCAGATCAAGAGCTTCCCAGACAAGAAAAAGCTAAAGGAGTTCATCATCACCAAACCATTATTATATGAAATGTTAAAGTGATTTATTTAATAGAAACAGAATGAAAACTATGAATAAAGTGCCAAAAATACATATCTATCAAAAAACTGAGTCTAAAAAGCAAAATAAGCAAACAAGAAAAAGAGACAGAATCATGGATACACAGAGAATTTTGATGGCTGCCAAATGCAAGCAGAGTGTGGGGGAACGCATAGAGATGAGGGGATTAAGAAGTACAAATAGGACCTGGCTGGCGTAGCTCAGTGGATTGAGCGCGGGCTGCAAACCAAAGCATCACAGGTTCAATTCCCAGTCAGGGCACATGCCTGGTTGGTTGCAGGCCACGGCCCCCAGCAACCGCACATTGATGTTTCTCTATTTCTCCCTCCCTTCCCTCTCTAAAAATAAATAAAATCTTAAAAAAAAAAGAAGTACAAACAGGGAGTTACAGAACAGCCATGGGGATGTAAAGCACAGCATAGGGAATAGAGTAGCCAAAGAACAAATATGCTATGACCTACAGACAATACACAATGGTTTGGGGATTGCCTGTGGGAGTTAGGGGAATGGGTGTAGGGGGACAAAGGAAAAAACTGAGACAACTGCAATAGCATAAATAAAATATAATTTTAAATATTAGAATTTGGAAAACATTGTATGTGCCACCATGTACTTAACTACTTCCCAATTCATAGATTCCCGATAGTGCAGTGATACTAAAGAATGTGTTTTCTGATATTAACAATGCACTGTGTCAATATTTAGAAGAGCTGCATCCTTTAGTGAAACCAATGTTTTTTAACGGAGAAAGCAATGTTGCAAAATAATGCATGGGGAAAAGATTCCAAGTATAAAAGAGAAATAAATGGATTTTAATTTAACAAATCACAAAAGATCACTAATGTGGTTTTCGACTTTGCATTGAAACAAATCATCTAGAAACTACCACCTGATAAATTTTGATATGATATCAAAGAATATCTACAATTATCTGAAAAGGCTATTAAAATGTTCCTTTAGCCAACTACTTTCCTCTGTGAGGCTGGGTTTTCTCCATTATACATCATACAACAATATATTGCAACCCCTACTTCACAGCATACGTAAAAATCAACTCTGGTTAGGCAAGACTTAAAAATGAAAAGCAAGCCCTGGCCAGGTTGCTGAGTTAGCTGGAGTGTTGCTCCATGCACCAAAGGGTTGTGGGTCCAATCCCCAGTAAGGGCACATATTTAGGCTGAGGGTTCAATCTCTAGTCAGGGAGTGCACAGGAGGCAACCAATTGACATTTCTTTCTAAAATCGATGTCTCTCTCTCCCCAGCCACTCCCTCCTGCCTCCCTCCCTCCTTCCCTCTCTCTGTAAAATCAATAAACATATCCTCAGGTGAGGATTTATTTTTCTTTTAAATACATTTTACTGATTATGGTATTACAGTTGTCCTATTTTCCCTTTATTCTCCTCCGCCCTGCAACCCCCCTACCCACACACCCCCCTCAGTTCATGTCTATGGGTCATACATATAAGTTCTTTGGCTTGTCCATTTCATACACTATTCTTAACCTCCCCTGTCTATTTTGTACCTACCATTTATGCTACTTATTCCCTGTACCTTTTCCCCCTTCTCTCTCCCCTCCCACTCCCTGATGATAACCCTCCATGTGATCTCCATTTCTGTGGTTCTGTTCCTGTTCTAGTTGTTCACTTAGTTCACCTTTGTTATTTTTTTAGGTTCAGTTGTTGATAGTTCAGTTTATTGTCATGTTACTGTTCATATTTTGATCTTCTTTTTCCTAGATAAGTCCCTTTAACATTTCATAAAATAAGGGCTTGGTGATGATGAACTCCTGTAACTTGACCTTATCTGAGAAGCGCCTTATCTGCCCTTCCATTCTAAATGATAGCTTTGCTGGATAGAGTAATCTGGGATGTAGGTCCTTGCCTTTCATGACTTAGAATACTTCTTTCCAGTCCTTGCTTGTAATGTTTCTTTTGAGAAATCAGCTGAGAGTCTGATGGGAACTCCTTTGTAGGTAACTGGCTTCACTTCTCTTGCTACTTTTAAGATTCTTTCCTTCTCTTTAATCGTGGTTAGTGTAATTATGATGTTCCTCAATGTGTGCTTCCTTGGGTCCAACTTCTTTGGGACTCTCTGAGCTTCCTGGACTTTCTGGAAGTAATCAGGATTCTCAAGGAATTGGTTGAGTATGGCCACAAAATACAGGAAAAAGTGAAGGCTATGAAAAGTGGAACAAAGGAAAATGCAAAGGGAACCAACAGTGACAGGAAGGAAACTGGGACTGAAATCAACAGTGTGGATGAGAAGGAAGAAATACACATTCGGCAAGAACAGAATGAAGAAATAAGAATTCAAAACAATAAGGAGAGGCTTTGGAACCTCTGGGACAACTTTAAACATTCCAAAACCCGAATTGTAGGAGTACCAGAAAGAGAAGAGGAAGAGCAAGAAATTCAAAACTTATTTGAAGAAAGAGACTTCCGGCAAGATGGAGGCATAGGTGGACGCACTGTACCTCCACACACAACCAAGATTGGAACAACAACAATTTAGAGGCAGAATAACACCCAGAACTGACAGAAAATTTATCTGAATGGAAGTCAGACAGCCAAGAAGTTGAAATAGACCCGTTTATCCAGACCGGTAGGAGGGGCGGAGACAACCAGCCGGGCGCGGGTCGTGACGCACGGAGAACAGGGAGAACTGGGCGCTTAAGGCAACCGGGAGCTCATAAGGCATCTGGGGTGCGCAAGATCACAGCGGGTGGACTCTGAGTACGCAAGCGGCAGCTGGAAGACCCAGTGAGGCAGCGATTGTGGAGCAGGGCAGAGGGCGCAACCAAGGATCCCAGGGAAGGGACTGAGGTCCCACAGAGAACAGAGCTACCACCATTGTTCCCTCTTAACCCTGGCCTCACATACAACATCACAATCTAGCAACTGGGGTGCCCCGCCCTGGTGAACACCTAAGGCTCCACCCCTCAACATAACAGGAGCGACCAGACCCCCCCCCCAAAAAAAAGGCTCAAACAGAAGAACAAATCAGTGCCCCAGAACTCATCCTTTTGAGTGACCAAGAGATAGCTAACCTATCAGATGCACAGTTCAAAACACTGGTAATCAGGAAGCTCACAGAATTGGTTGATTTTGGTCACAAATTAGATGAAAAAATGCAGGTTACCATAAAAGGCATGAAGGAAAATGCACAGGAAACCAATAGTGATGGAAAGGAAACTGGGACTCAAAACAATAGAGTGGACCAGAAGGAAGAAAGAAACAACCAAACAGGAAAGAATGGAGAAATAAGAATTCAAAAGAATGAGGGGAAGCTTAGGAACCTCCAGGACATCTTTAAACGTTCCAACATCCGAATTATAGGGGTACCAAAAGGGGAAGAGGTAGAGCAACAGATTGAAAACGTATTTGAACAAATAATAAAGGAGAACTTCCCCATTCTGGCAAAGGAAATAGACTTCCAGGAAGTCCAGGAAGCTCAGAAGCGTCCCAAAGAAGTTGGACCCAAGAAGAAACACAGCAAGGCACATCATCATTACATTAGTCAAGGTAAAAATGAAGGAGAGAATCCTAGAAGCAGCAAGAGATAAGGGGACAGTCAACTACAAAGGAGTTCCCATCAGACTGTCAGCTGATTTCTCAAAAGAGACCTTACAGACAAGAAGGGGCTGGAAAGAAGTATTCCAAGTCATGAAAGACAAGGACCTACATCCCAGATTGCTCTATCCAGCAAAGCTCTCATTTAGAATGGAAGGGCAGATAAAGTGCTTCTCAGATAAGGTCAAGTTAAAGGAGTTCATCATCACCAAGCCCTTATTTTATGAAATGTTAAAGGGACTTATCTAAGAAAAGATTTTAAAAAAATGTATAGTAAAAGGACAGCAAACTCACAATTATTAACAACCACACCTAAAGCAAAACCAAAAGAAACTAAGCAAACTACTAGAACAGGAACAGAACCACAGAAATGGAGATCTCATGGAGGGTTAAGAACAGGGGAGTGGGACGAGGGGAGAGGGGGGAAAAGGTACAGAAAATAAGTAGCATAGATTGTAGGTAGGAAATAGACAAGGGGAGGATAAGAATAGTATGAGAAATGTAGAAGCTGAAGAACTTATAAGTATGACACATGGACATGAACTAAAGGGGGGGAAGTGGGTGGGAGAGGGTGTACAGGGTGGAGGGAAGTGAAGGGCGGAAATGGGACAACTGTAATAGCATAATCAATAAAATATATTTTAAAAAATGGAGAACTTCCCCCATCCGGCAAAGGAAACAGATTTCCAGGAAGTCCAGATAACTGAGGGTGAAGATTTTTTT
Organism: Phyllostomus hastatus; assembly: GCF_019186645.2. Taxonomy (NCBI): domain Eukaryota; kingdom Metazoa; phylum Chordata; class Mammalia; order Chiroptera; family Phyllostomidae; genus Phyllostomus; species Phyllostomus hastatus. The sequence continues at coordinate 10,044,534 of NW_025333984.1, read as the reverse complement.
AATGAAAAGCAAAATAATACATCTACAGAAACATCAAAGGAGGATAAGTTCATTAACCTTGAAATGGGGAAAGACTACTTAAAAACAAAAGTACCAATCATAAAGGAAAAGACTGATAAACTTGACTACATTAAAGAGCATGACTTCTGTTCATTAAAAGTCATCATTATAACAGTGGAAGCCAAAGAATAAAAAGGTATTTGCCACACATATAGTGTAACCCACAAAAGGTGCAAATACAAACTATATCAAGAACTCCTATAGCCCTGACCAGTATGGCTCAGTTGGTTGAGCATCATCTGGCAAAGTAAAAGATCAGTGGATCAATTTCCAGTCAGGGTACATGCCTACGTTGCAGATTCAGTCCTTCATGAGAGCACAACCAATCGATGTTTCTCTCTCACACTGATGTTTCTCTCCCTCTCTTTTTCCCCCCTTCCCCTCTGAAAATAAATATTTTTTTTTAACAAACAGGAACTCCTACAAATCAATGAAAGACATTCAAACAATCCAATAGAAAAGTGGGGAAAAGATACAGAGGGCTTTCACAAGAAATAAGAAATCTAAATGACCAATAACATAAAAAGATGCCCATGAAAATATAAACCCCAACAAAATACCATTAGTACATATCATATTGACAAATTTTTAAGTCTGACAATATTAGATGTGAAGCAAGGTGAACACTCATATACTACTGGTAGGAGTATAGTTTGAAATAATTTGGCAGTATCTAATGGAGCTAAGTATAATCACAATCAAGAACCCAGCAATTCTACACTGAAGTATTAATATATATCCCACAAAACATATGCTTGTATACACCAAGATACTTATATAGGAATGTTTCTATTGGCAGTGTTGGTAACAGCTAAAAACCGAAAACAAATTTGTTCATCAATAGCATTAGAGATCAACAAATTATAGTATGAGTACACAATGGATCATTTTGTAACTAGGAAAATCAATGAACCACAAATACATACAAAAATATGAATGGATCTTAAAGACATAATGTTGAGCAAAAGCAGTCAGATACAACAGAATATGGCCTCTATGATCCCATTTATGTGTAGTCCAAGAAAAACTTAAACTTATTGGGTAGTAAAAGTGTAAATAAAAACAAGGAAGAGAAGACCACATCAGGACAATGGCTACCTCGGGGAAGTAAGTGGGGGAACAATCAGCAGGGAAGGTTATGTTGTCTCAACCTGGGTATAAGTTACATGCAGGTGTGCATCTTAGAGATTCTTTAAGTTTTACATTTAGGTTTTATGCACTTTTCTGTATTTTTTTAATTTCACAATTTAGGAAAAGAAATATTCTTATTACAATTGTACAAGGCTCTAACAACAAAAGAAAACCAATGAACAGATATTTCTTACTCTTTTACATCTAGCAATCCTTTTTTCAGTCAATAAAACAAGTCATTTTAAAATTTATAGAATATGCTTATATATCACACCTAAATTGAAATATGATGCCACATTACAATCATCCACAGAGATTATATACTTTGCAGATTATCCATGCCCTTAAAGCCCACCTCTCTGTGTCTTTTGAGTATTTCAATACTCCATCATCAGGATGAGCAGTACAAGGTTGTTAAAAGTCAAAGCCAACTTTTCCTGGTCAATAATTCACTTGTAGGTCTCACAAAATTATTTTCAAAACCAAAGAATAAAAAGGCCTTGCCAATGGAGAATAATTGCTACATTAAATCTGCATAATCTGAAAATCTAATTAAGTTTCATTTTTAACCAACTCCTATTTAAAATTTTTTTTCAGAGAACACCTTAGAAATGATAAAATAAACTGATTTCAGTTTGACTCCAAGTACTTTCAACTACTTCCCTGGAGAACTAGACAGGGATTTCCAATGTGTTGAGAACAGTGGTTAAGCTTCTCATTTCTCAATACATTAAATCTACCACAAACTTATCTAGAATAGGAAACAAAATCAATCTTCCTTCCAATAGGCAACATAGAAATAACATCTGTTTTAGATTAGTATCAGAGAATAGAACCTAAAAATGTCTGCAACCTAAGTCTTTTGTCAAGAGTAAATATATAAGTATACGAAGACTGCTTCAATATTTGCTATAAAGTATTAGAAAACTTCTCCCTTGTAGTTCTCACTGTCTGCATAGCTTCAATTCCCTTTAGAATATAGTAGCAGCAAACCTGCCTTTGACAGAAGAATGTAATGGAATCAAGTAACTCGTCTTGTGCCCAGATTACGAAAAAGCAAAGCTAACTAGTCCTTATGGTGAATGTTTGTGCTTATTCATTTTCAGTAGCTTCATTTTGTTTGTTTTAATGAGCTTAATGCATATATCTTTTGTGATAATTCTTCCAGTGAGGAGGGGGAAATGTCCATATCCCACCTAATCTAACAGTATAATCATTGTTACATAATTTTAAGACATAATTGAAATATAATGCCATCTTATCAGTCACAAGGCCACAAACATATTCATCAGGATACAGATGGTAATATCAACATGAACTATTAATTAGCATCTCAAATATTTGCTCAACCCCTGGCTGGTATGGTTCGGTGGATTGAGTGCCACCCTATGAACCGGAAGGTCACCAGTTCGATTCCCAGTCAGGGCACATGCCTGGGTTGTGGCCAGGCCCCCAGTTGGAGGTGTGTGAGAAGCGACCAATCGATACTTCTCTTGCACATTGATATTTCTCTACCTTTCTTTCCCCTCCCTTCCCCTCTCTCTAAAAATAAATAAATAAAACCTAAAAAAAAATAGTTGCTCAAATAGGAATCACTGAGGGGGAATTCACTTGCATAACAGAAATTTTTATTTCCCTAGTACAAAACAGTTCTTCCTTCATTGTAGAAGGAAACCAAAAACAATCACAAAGAAATTTCCCCCAATCAGTAGGTTTGTGCTCTTCTCCCTAAGTAATCCACTAACAGAAGATCACGAAGTATCTTTAAAGAAACAATTGTTTCTGCATGCTGCATATCTTACTATACCTATTGAAAACAGCTTTAGTACGCTATTCTAAATGATTAAGGGAAAAAACAAACTTTCTCCAACGGTTACCCATTTTAATGTGACTTTAAAAATAAATATTCTGTCTCAGTCCACATTCAAATAATTATTTCAGTCCCTTAATAAACTCTAAATAATTGATTTTTACCATTCTTTCCCACTTTTAAAATAGTTTGGTGCTATTGTAGAGATGGTGTCTCAGGTCCCTGAGAACAAAGACAGAATCTACTTTTTGTCAAAGGTCTGTGAAACAAACTGAATAAAATGTCTGAAATTCTATCAAGGACAGAAGTATTTTGTGACTACTTCTTAACATGAGTATTTAGCTTACCACCTTAGTTGTTCCCATTTTGTAGTAAAAAAGCAAACAGCACAAGCCTGAACTACTTGATTAAAATCAACATCTGAAAGTTGATTTCTCATAGGAAACTAATGTCAATCTGTACTTTAATTCTTAAAAATAAAACAACAAAAAAAGGAAATTTGATTAAGTAAAGTGCTACTTCTATTATCATTGTTAGAATAGAGACATAACCCACAAAAAATGAATAATGGGACATGTAGTTTTAACTTGAAATATACATTTATGAAAATGAAAGCATGCACTTGAGGAGGAAAGGGAACAGGAAATGTTTTAAAAAGACAACAGTTCCTGCACACAAGTACATTAATAGCTCTCACTCTACCTTAATATTTAAGTATTGTAGAATAATTTAATTTTTCTAACAAAGAAAGCAGTAGCCTAAAAAGAATGATATTGCTACAACAATTCCTGGAGAATGCATTTCTCTTACCAAGAAAATGGACCAAGACTTATAACTTGCGAATACAAGTCGAAATGAGAAAATAAATGCCAAATGAAAACTAAGACATGAAGGAAATGTTTCAAATAAAGCTTCAGCTGAATTTAGGGCACCCTTTAAGAAAAAAGAAAAAAACATACAAAAATAATACAGAAAAAAAGATTCAATTAACAAAGACTGCAATTTCTTAGAATTAGAAATTTCTATTTGCCATGACCAACCCCCTCCTATTTCCCTCCAAAGAATTCAGATCAAGCAACATCTAGTGAACATCCAAATGTACTTATGTTCTGAATGTGTAGAAGCATTTAGCAGCAGAATAAAAAGAATGGTAACAAAAACATTTTGCAATTAAATTTTAAAACTTTATTGTTAACTACCAATAAGACCTAAAAATTCTAATTGATATGTAATTTTTTAAAAGAATTAAGTCCAAACAAGTAAGTAGATGATAGTCAATAAATGCAAGTATTTCAAAATCTGACTAAGCATTGACATGAGGCTAATACCTACAGATTAAGAGCTTAGAACATAAATCCTACATTAAGGTTGCTTATGACACAATGAAATACCCAGCTCATCATATTAATGATTTCTATTGAAAACGTTTTCTCCATTGGATCTACCAGTACACACAAGTTTATTAGCTTATCCATGGCAAGTCCCATACTAATGTGAAATCATCAAGAAACTAAAACTCTAAAAAAAAGCTTCTGCACAGCAAAAGAAACCATCAACAAAAATGAAAAGGGAACCCACTGTATGGGAGAACATATTTGTGAATCACACCTCTGATAAGGGGTTAATATCCAAAATATATAAAGAACTTACACAATTCAATACCAGGAAGACAATGCAATTTAAAAATGAGCAAAGGACCTGAATAGATACTTCTCCAAAGAGGACAGAGGGCCCAGAAACATATGAAAAAAATGGTCAACTTCATTAATCAGTGAGATGAAAATTAAAACCATAAATAGATACCACCCCACATCTGTCAGAATGGCCATTATTAATAAATCAACAAACGACAAGTGCTGAAAAGGTTGTGGAGAAAAGGGAACCCTTGTGCACTGTTGGTGGCAATGCAGACTGGTACAGCCTGCATTCTGTGGAATGCAGTATGGAGTTTCCTCAGAAAAATTAAAAATGGAACTGCCTTCTGACCCAACAATCCCACTTTGGGAATATATCCTAAGAATCCTGAAACACCAATTAGAAAGAATATAAGGACCCCTATGTTTATAGCAGTGTTATTAACAATAGCCAAGATCTGGAAATAGCCCAAGTGTCCATCAGTAAATGACAGATAAAAAAAAGCTGTGGTTCATTTATACAGTGGAATAGTACTGGCCATAAAAAAGGAACTCTTCCTGGCTGGCATAGCTCAGTGGATTGAGCGCGGGCTGCAAACCAAAGTGTCGCAGGTTCGATTCCCAGTCAGGGCACATGCCTGGGTTGCAGGCCACGGCCCCCAGCAACCCCACATTGATGTTTCTCTCTCTCTTTCTCCCTCCCTTCCCTCTCTAAAAATAAATAAAATCTTAAAAAAAATAAAAAAAGGAACTCCTACCTTCTGTGACAGAATAGACGGACCTGGAAATTATTATGCTAAGTGAAATAAGCCAGTCAGACAAAGATAAACACCATATAATTTCATTTATATGTGGAATCGAATGAACAAAATAGAAACAAATAGAAAATAGAAACTGACAGCTGTCATACGGGTGGGGGAGGGGAACAGGATGAAAGAAGGCAAAGGGATTAGCCAAAGAACCTATATACATAACCCATAGACCCAGACAACAGTGCAGTGATGGCCTGAGGGAAAGGGGGGCCAGGGCTGGGTGGAGGTGGACAAAGGGGGAGAAAATGAGGACATCTGTAATAGTGTCAATAATAAAAAGTCAAGTTAAAAAGAAGGAAACACTTCAGCTGGTGTGGCTCAGTGGACTGAGTGCTGGCCTGCAAACCAAAGGGTCATGGGTTTGATTCCCAGTCAGGACATATGCCTGGATTGCAGGCCAGGTCCCCAGGGGGTCGGGGGGGGGATGTGAGAGTCAACCACACTCTGACGTTTCTTTGCCTCTCTTTCTCCCTCCCTTCCCCTCTCTCTAAAAATAAATAAAATTTTTAAAAATTAAAAAAACTAAAACTCTAATTCCAAAAAATAAAGCTATTAAATCCATATCTTGCATATGTCATAGTATTTGAAAGAGTTTGCATTAAGATGTGAAACTTGTGCCCCAGCTGGTGTGGCTCAGTGGGTTGAGTGTCAGCCTGTGAACCAAAGGGTCACTGGTTCAATTCCCAGTCAGGGCAAGTGCCTAGGTTGTGGGCCAGGTTCCCAGTGGGGGGGGAGGGTGTAAGAGATACAACCACATATTGATGTTTCTCTCTCTCTTTTTCTCCCTCCCTTCCCCTCTCTTTATCTAAAGATAAACAAATAAAAATCTTTTTAAAAAACTAACTCAAAAAAAAAATGTGAAACTTGTAAGAATAGATGTGTTACTGGAAAGAACACAATTATTATGGTTCAGTAGTCCTCCTTTGTCCTTTTGATATTGTCAAAGAAATCATTTTAAAAGTTCTGTAATGTACCATCTAAATCAATATCTCTGGAAAGAATAGGTTAGCTAGATATGTGATGGCAAAATACAGGGGGTGGGGGTTTCCTCCTAATTACCTAAAAAAACTTATTCTTCAAAGTGAAGACTTTCCATCTTAATAGACAGTTGCTTTTCATGAGGCACAATTAAGAATTATCCTCTCTTAAAGTTATATAAAATGCCCCATGTATCTCATATGGTGCTTTAACACTATGATGCTAAAGTTACTACAACTCCCAGAATACAGACTTACACTAGTAAGAAGTAACAGACAAGAAATGAATGTCATGAAATGCATCATGCATTTTTAAAAGGTAACGTTCAGTTAAGTTAAAGGCAATCTGCTAATTCATCTTGCTAAGAAGGAAAAATCCACCCAAGATATAATTTTAAATAGTGGTCATATTCTGAAAGCCAAATCTATATATGATTCACTAATAATTTGGTGGCACATTACCTGTTTTTTTGCTTGTTTCTTGAAGTGAACATATCCTCAAGATTTTATTGTCACAAAATAAAACAAAATATGAAGCTTAGAACTGGACTGCTTGGCCCTTTCTCTTCTTATCTCCCCCAGTTCAAAATGCTTGTGTCTCTTAATAGTCAGGATTCACTTAGATCTGCAGTTGGGCTCAGTGCATCAAGCCTCAGCACAATCTTCTTTGTAGTTCTAGCCTTTTTGCAGAAAAATCTTCTTAGTCTGCCCAACATAGCCACTCTACTTCCTGTCGTAGCTGCTTTCCCTGAGCACAGTGTCCTTGTCCTTCTGGTACTTTGTTACATTGTTGGGTTGATGGTGGCCACACTTCTTACAGAAAGCCACGTGGGTTTTTGTTCACCAGATTTGCTAGAGTGTTATCAGCACAGAAAAGCTTACCTTGGTTTTTAATATTTCCAGTTGCTGGTTTATTTTTAAGAGGCTGTTTTCAGACAAAGGAGGTGCTGTTTTATAATGAATTACAACACCATTTGTTCTAATAAAATGAAAATGCTAACACATCCATCTTTAGCAAGATAGAAAAAATCCAAGTTTAAACTATGTGCAACAAAGTATCAAATAAAAGACTAAGTACTGAATGGTGATGTGTTTGATTAAAAGATTTCATTGTGTCGCACAACTATCAAGTTTAAACTCTCTTTATATAACAGAATACAATTATAAAACTGACTATATCAATTTGGATCTACTCTAATTCAAACTACATTCCACAAGCCATGGAATAAGTATATTACATGCAACAGTTTTGAAGCAGCTCTTCAAACATAGGAACTATGACAGGTAGCATGCATCATGTAAATATACATAAAGTGAATCCAAAATTCCATTTGGACTACATCACTTTGTTTTTCTCCAAAGACTGCCTGCCAGTCAGAAGCCAAGCAGAATTTCACCTCCCAGCCCTAAAACCAGTCATTCCACGGTGGGAGTCACAATAGTAAAACTGTCAAAAACAGTTAGCTGGAAGGAGGAAGTTGAGCAATTTACAAAGATGACAACCCCTAAATAACTAAGTTGGACTTTAAAAGTAAACAATGAACTGATTTATCCTAATCTAATGCAGATGAAAATGATGGTTTGGTAACTTCCCATCCTGCCTTCCCTGCACACAAGGGACCTAATAGCTGTTTGTTAACTAGTAGTACAAGGATTTGGAAAATATTCCAAACAGTTAAAAATGAATATTCATCAAACTGATTTCTTTGTCAGTTAATAAGCCAATGAAAATTCTAAGCATATGCTAGAAAGTCTAGAGGGGGGGAAGCAGGACAATTGAACCAAAATAGATTTGAGACACAGTCCCCACTCTTCAAGGGTCTCTCAATTCATTAAGACTACAGATAAGAGTCAGGGACCAATTAATTGCTAACCGAAGTGGTACAGACTTTAAGCGCAAGAGCTGCACAGAAAGTTTAAATATCTAAAGACTGTAATAATAATATTACTTATAATAGTTATCACTTGAGCACTTATAATAAGCCAAGTACTTTACAGGCAATATTTAGTCTTCACAACAATCCTTTGAGTACTTATTCCCAATTTACTCAAGAGGAAACTGTCAAAGTGGTTAAGGAACTTATCCAAGGTCACTCAGCTAGTTAAGTGGCTAAGACTGGTGCTTACTCAGGCAATCCAATCTAGAGCTCATAGTTAAGACTAAGTAAGGCAGTGAGAGTGCAGTTGGGGAGGCCATATAGGCAGGCAACAATACCTGCGCACGCCTTCCCCGCGTTTCCTTCTAAGTAACTAAGTTCCCACCGTACACTGCACCAGCAACCGTAAACTGACCACTGCGGGGAAGTGGAGAGGGCAACGCGGTAAAATTGGCTAAAGAGTTAACTCATACAGGACTGAGCCTTAGCTAATAAAGCGATTCAAAGAAGAAAATTAGAAATAAATTATTTGTTTTTTAGTAGCTAGGGTTTGTTTTGATACTTAAACAATTTTTTTTTTCCGAGACAGCGCTGAAATTTTGGGCTAGGAAACTGCGGGTATGGCAAATTACTGTTATGTATTAGTGGAAAAAAAAAAGTTTTATGACTAAAGGAAACGCGTTATTCTGGGTACTCGAGAACCTTGGAGAGTTGCCAAAATTAGTTGCAGTCCCAGGACAAAATGGGGTTTAGGAAACATTTAATGACGAAAGTTGAGTCCAACCCGAAATGGCTCCTAAGGTGAAAAGACGGAGCAAAGAAATGCCGGTAGGTCTTCGGGAAAGCAGCAATGCTTACTACACTTCTCTCACGGCCTGCGGCGCGGTGCAAGGCCGGGACAGTCCGAAAGACCGCTCCCCGGGAAGACGTGAGGTGCCAACATGGGCTCTTCGCGACGCCCCGGGCTTCGCGGCGGCGGGCGGAGAGGAGGGGAGAGAGAGTCCAGGATGGTTCGCCCTCCTCGGGCAGAGGAGGCGCCAGGCTCCAAACTGCGGAGTCGAACGGGTGCAGAGTGAAGAGATGGGACAAGAGAGAGACGGAAAGTCCGAAACCCCCCGACGCGGGCCCGTAAAGAGAAAGGAACCAAGTGAGCTGAAGCGAAGAGGGGGACAAAAAAAAAGAGAGACCGAGCAGGAGCACGGGTACCCACAGGGGCGAAACGGGAGTTCTGCTAACAAGCAGCGTACGGCGGGCTAAGGAGATTTCGGCAAGGCCAGGGAAGGAAGGCGGTCCGCGCTGCTTAGCACAGCACCTCACCTCAGTTAGAAACTCCTAGCCAAACATCCACACCCGCCGCCCGGATGGGGGAGGGGGCACACCTCTCCCCCCCACCCCCAATCTCCCCCAATGTGTGAGAGCGCGGCTGACATCAAGGCCCGGCCTGGCGGTGCGCCCGCCTCCAGTCCCGACACTCACAATTCGCCTCTCCCCGATTTCTCCCAGTTCTTTATCCACTCTACGGGAACCAACACCGTTGCGGCCGCCATCTTCCCCTCACTAGTAGCAGAAGCCCGGATGTGTAGCATGAGAGCGAGAGGTCAAAGTGAAGCGCCGCCCACTAGGCATGCCGGGAACTGCGAATTCGCCTTTTGATTTCCCGCCCCACGGTCTTCTCCACCCCGCGGAAGCCCGAGGCCCCGTGGCAAACGAAGTCGCCCAGACCCGTGGGTCCCTTCACAGATGTCCTAGCTTCCCATTACAACAAGAAAAGTGCCATCCCGAGGCTGACTCATAGCCCTTATCTTCATGCGTAGTATCTACTGCAGGCTACTAATTCAAACATGTATTTTTAAAGCAGCTAATATGTGCTAGATGCCGGGACTAGAAAAACAATAAACCATGATACCAAGTGCCTCCTGTTAAGGCTCTAATTTTGTAGAGTCCATCATGCCAAAATTTGCATAACCTAAATGTAATCGTGAGGAACACTAGGCAAACCCATATTGAGAGACAGTCAACAAAATCACTGGCTTGCACTACTCAAAATCGCCGAGGTCACTAGAGACAGCTCTTCTAGATTAAAGGAGACTACAGACATAACAACTGATCCCCACCAGGAAAAAAAGCATTTTCTTATGCTACAGAAGGGACATTATTGGAACAATGGTCTATACTTTAAAATCTATAGGTTATGTAACATTGTATTAGTGTTATTAATACTGTTATTATGTCATTGATTGTAACACTGAAGTATTTACAGATAATGGGACCTTATGCTGCAACTTACTCAAAAAGGTATTCAGATAAAAAGAATGATTACACCAATGTAACATACTAACATTTTAGAAATCTGGGTGAAGGATGTACAGAGGTTCTCTCTTGTAGTTGACAATTTTTAACACTAAAAAGGCTTTATAAATACAACTTTGCTATCAACGGTGTAGCTCAGTTGATTGGAGCATCGTCTGATAGATTGAAGGGTCTCAGATTCCATCCCTGTTAGGGGCACGTATAGAGAAGGCAACCTGTTAGAGGCACGTAGAAAGGGTAACCAGTCTCTCTCTCTCTCTCTCTCTCTCCTCTCTCCCTTCCTCCCTCCAGTGTTGACATTCTGATGCAATCTGATGCATAGAGTGATGAGGTGATTTTAGGTAATTGTAAAGTCAAGCAATCTTATCATCTCAGTGAAAACAGATAAGTATATCAAGAATAAAACATATAAAAACAAAATATAAAATAATCAAAGCATGAATACAAAAGCTGTACCATTTGTGGGCCTGACCCCTGAAATGCTGAATATTGGAAATGGATGTTTATGAACTAAACACTTAGTTGTGTTAAATATACAAATTACAATTTCTAAAATAACAAAAAGATATTATATATCTTCCAAACTGCTGGGAAGAAGAAACACTGAAAGAGAGAAACAGAAAAAAAATATCAAACCTAAAAAAAGAGAGGAGGAAAAATTCCTTTAAAGGTGGGACGAAGAGAACAGAGAAAGATGGTAGGGTTAACCTTCAATATATCAGGAACTGTATAAAATATAAATGAACTAAATGTTCCTGTTAAAAGTAAAGATTGTCAGATTGGATTTAAAGTAGTCTAGCTGTTTTAAGAGACATCCTTAAAACACAGAGACACAGAGTTTGAAAGTAAAAATGATGGGGAAAATATACCAGTCAAATACTAAGATCTATAAAATTAAGCTGTTCCAGCTCAATTAATATCAGATAAAACAGATTTTAAGGGGAAAATAATCACTAGATTTAAAGAGGGTAACTGTACATTGAGAAAAATTTCAATTCACCAGGAAAATGTAATAATCCTAATCTGAAATGTACTCAACCTCTTTGAAATATATGAAGCAAAAATTAACACAACTAAAAGGAGAAATAGACAAATCCACCACCCCAATGAGAGTCTTTAATTCATCTCTCAGAAATAAAGCAGATTAACAATAGGTAAAAAATAATACTCTGGTTTCTCTTCAGATCGTATAAATCTTTCGCCTTTTACAATAGGTAAAAATGTAGAAAATATGAATATTAAGTGAACACATTTAATCTAGTAGATATACATAGAATGCAATAGTTAGCAAATGGAAAATAAACACTTATATTTGGAAATTTAAAAAACATACATTGAAATAAATTACAAGTCAAAGTGTTACAGTAGAATGAGTGACCAGAGAGGACATAAAGGCAGCACCCTCACCATTGCAATCTAATAATGAACTTAATACAGGAGGCTAAAAGCAAAGGCTCACCCATTGACCCAGTTGTCCTGAGTCTGGTTTGATAAGGCTGCCAGGCATTCTGAACAAGTAAACTATGATAGTGCAGAGGGGAAGCCCTTGAAAGTCTGTGCATATCATCTCTACTAGCTGGGAAAAGAAAAACCTTGAGCCTAAGGCCTGGAAGGGAGAAGGGGAGGGACTACAGTACCCAAAGAAAAACCCATAAAACAACTTTGGTTAACTGCCTGCCTCCTGTCATGTATGCAACATGAACAAGTAGAGTCTGGAGCAAGATAAGGATTTAGGCTAAGACACCCCATGCATACCTACGTTTGGGTAGTAACATCTTCAGTGGAGGGGAGCTGGCACCACGTTTGTCCATCAATCAATATGTAATTCCCTCACCCCCATCTTGCCAACTACATAAGCCCTCAGAACAAAGGACTCACTCTCTTGGTTCTTTTTGCTACTTGGGGGGCTCCTGGCTACCTGGCCTCTGGCCACCAGGCCCCTGACCACCTCTTTTGGCCACCTAGCCTCTGGCCATCCTGATTTTACCACTCTTGCTTTTGCAACCCCTACTATTGCTTTCCCATTAGAATTTAGCACTAATAAAACTTGCTTGCATGTTAGTAGGCTTACTGATCTGTAATTCTTTACCGAATTGGTAAGAAGAACTGGGTTTCTGGGATTTTCTCCTGCAACAAAAGGAAAAGGTCATACTAAAAATTAGAGTACTTAAAACAGAACAGTAATGAAAATGTTACATATCTATACTAATAAAAAACATGATGGGTTGCCACTAAAGTAATATTTAGAAAGAAATTTATATCATCAAACCTTTGTATTATTAAAGAAACAAGGCTGTAAATAAAAAAGCTAAGCATCAATTTAAGAAGTTGTAAAAACAATAACAGGAAATGAAAGAAAGCAGACATCAGGATATTTTAAAATAGCAAATACTAAGAAAAATAATTATATCCAATAGAAAAGATCAACAAAACCAAAAATTGGTTGGTTGAAAAGTCTAATAAAATTGACAAACCTCTAGCAATACTGATTATTAAAAAAAGAGAGAAGGTACATTATAAACAAATATTAAGAACTGTTTAGATTGGGTTCATGACAGGAAATTTATGACATACTCAAAGGAGATAATTAATGATATTTTCATTGAGGAACCGTGCATAAGGGTGTGTGCAGGATTAAAAGAAACCAACAAATGGATGGTAAAGCAGCACTTTAGGTACTAAAAGTAGTACACCTAAGCCTGAAGGGTCAAGGGAAGGGAGTGGTTAGCAAAAACTAAGGAAATAAGGAAAAGTAAAACAAAATGAAACAATAAGGAAAGGAACATTCAACAGAAACTGTGGCCTTTGATAGTGGAATTATTGCCAACTCACATCCCAGCAGGGAGGGAGTCTGGGGAATAAATACCCTGAAGTTTCTCTCCCTCCATCATCTGATCTGCTGATACCTTTCATTGGCTGATGGCTACTGGAAGCCGTAATGCAATAGAGAAATGAAGTTGATAGGGGTTAGAAAACCGAGCAGGGTGGAAGGTAGATCTTGAAAGGAAAAACAGAATTTCCAGCACTCACCATTCCTGTTGCCCCTCTACACTACTCTTACCCTTTGTCCAGATGAAAAACCCATACATTTAAACAGAATGTACAAAGTCCCATCAGCTACTGTATCATTACAGGGTGATGTCAATTCATTCATACTCTCACTTGAAATATAAAGTATTAGTCACCACCAGTGCTTTTCATACAAAGTAGAAGGGAAAAGGGGACTATAAACATAGAACACAGTTGCTATAGTCCCTGCTTCTGTAGCTAGAAGCATGCTCTAAATTGATAATCATAGCTTCCTTTTTCTGCTACTCACTCCATGTTTCTCTTGCCTTCTGTTGGCATCACAGTAAAATAAGATACATTACTTGGTGCAGTGATCTAAACTTTCATCCCTATGGGATATGAATCCTTAAAAATCTTACCTCAATTAGGTTACCAGTTTTCATTGACCCGTACTGTTTTTTAAATATTGTGTTTATTTATTTTTAGAGAAGGAGAAAGGGAGGGAGAAAGAAAAGGAGAGAAACATTGATGTGAGAGAGAAACGTCAGTCATTTGCCTCTTATACGTGACCTGACCAGGGACCAAACCTGCAACCCAGGCTTGTGCTTTCACTGGGAATCGAACAGGTGGCCTTTCACTTTACAGGATGATGCCCAACAAACTGAGCCACCAGTCAGGGCTGACAGGAGTGATAAGAGGCACCCCAGTGAAGCCTCTGTATTCTAGACATAGTTCTCCTTACCTCCATTGTGTAGCAGCAACCTAATTTTTCTTTGGTAATGAGGGTAGACCACTCTGGTTGGCACAGTGACCCCTTGCCTGCCTATTCATTTAACAGCATGAGGAGCACAAAATGGACAAAAGGCAGTGTCAGCCTCTAAAACTCCAGAATCCCAACATGTTCCCTTTGTGGGGGAACATTTCTCCCTTGGGCATTAGAATCTCTTAACCCACTGAATCCAAGATGTCAGGATGGGAAGCAAGTATTTCTTCAGCGAGAGGGGTCATTCCTACCTCCATCTCTTGAATACTGGACCCATACATTTTTGCTACAAGTGAGATAATATGATATATTATCAGCCACTGTTGAAAGATATACTACTAGATTGTGCAGGACAGTACCCCAAACGTTCAGGCTGTGGTGCCATAACTGAGCCTTCAGCAGGAAATTTCACCATTGTATCAAGCCAATTGTTTCTCAGTGATGGGACATGTAATAAGACCAATAAATTCTATGGGAATGAGCCAATCACCACACTTCCTTCAGGCTAAACTGAGTTCCTTTGTTGGAAGCAATATTGAGTGGGATACCATGGTGATAAATCAGGTATTATGTGAGTCCCCATGATGGTGCTGGCAGAAGCATTGCAAGCATAAAAAGCAAATCCTTATTCAGAATATGCATCTTTTCCTGTAAAGACAGTCAGTGCCCCCACCCATGATGGAGGAGTTCCAGTGTAACCAATATGCCACCAGATAACTATCTGGTCCCCCTAGGGACCAGATAACGGTGCAATGTTATTGCCTCAGCCTTTGGTCTCTGCGGATAAGCAGGTTGCCAATACAGTGGTGACAGATAGATCAGCTTCGGTGAGGGAAGACACCATATATATATACCCTATCCCAGCTGCCACAGCCATTCTGTATTTTGGCCTACTGAGCAAGAACTAGGGTAGCTGAAGGAAGAGGCTAACATGAACAGAATAGGTGATCTAATCCACCTTACCATTGAGAGCCTCCTTCACAGTGGATGCCCTCTGGGAACAGTTATGTGGAACACAAGTATCTTTATACTCTGGCTCATTATAAGAAGCCTATGCATATACATCTTTCCTAGACCTCCTTATCACCAAAATCTGATGCAGACAATGGCCCACAGTGTCCGCATCATTACAGATGAAATGAGACATTCACACGGACTACCGAGTCCAGTGGAGGGAAAGGGACAGCATGGCTTTTCTCTCAGGGGGAGCAAAACCAACTGCCTCCACCATGACAGGCCTTTGTTTCTCTCCTCTGCACATTACATAATGGTCCTCATTTACTATGCACAGGTTCGTGTTAGGTGGTTACCTTTGACAGAAAACAAAGGAGCCAATGCCGCTAATCACATCACAGAAGAGAGATATTTGCAAATGAAAAGGCAAAAGTAGTTGAACCGGTTACACTCACCCTTGGAAGGTTTAGCATGGATTTTAGCAAGTTACTTTTCAGTAAATGTCCTCAATTCAGGATGAGGGAGCTTTTTAGCAAGAGCAAGACTCAAAGTGACCTAGGCACATTGCAGGCCTCATTCCCCACGGGAGAACCTATCCGTGGGCATGGGTCCTGTGCATCTTTGAGTGGGAGCTGGACCAACACCATGCAAAACAGTCTACAAAAATCCTATCTTATTCTTTCCACATTCTTCTTCCAGCCAAATATTTAGCCTCTATCCTTGAATATGTCTATATTAGTATACTGGGCCATTTCTCCTTCCACCAAAATAGACAATCAGATATAGTACTTGGGAGGATTTTCTTTCACCTCTGTCTTTAGGAGTCATCCCTGAGTGGGGCAGTTATACAACTGTGACCCACTTCTACCAAGTGCCAGACTACCATGCAGATCCACCTATAAAACCTATAGGCCTGTGTTTTCTTGCTCTATTAACTGATCATAGAGAACTCTTCTTGAGGCCCTTCATGTGGGCAGATGGAGAGGCAGTGATGCAGTGGGAGCAAGTACTATGAGAGTCTGAGCCACTTCCTCGTTCACTTTATTTTTACCTTCCAAATTTGCTCGGATCTGATTTCATACAAATTTCCATTTAACAATGGAATGTTTCTGTACCTGGCCATTTGATGATTGCGTGGATTAGATAACACCCAGTTCATGATGGGAAGTTCAAGTCACATAGTCTCTGATCCATCGTCAGAATTCAGTGACTACCAGGACCTAGTAGCAATCCAGTCATTGCTTGTTAGATAGAGAACAATTGTCAAGTAAGGAAAGAATAATCTAAGGGACTGTGCTGTGAGGCTTCCATTGAGGCTTCATAGAACATCTCTGCCACAGACTCTTCCAAAACTGTTGGGTCTGCAGAGTCCTAAGACCCAAGAAATAGGGCAGCATGTTCTACAGCCTAAATTTGCTGCAGAAACTTTTCTTGTTTCAGACCCCACTCAAAACTTGTAGCCTCATCCTGGCCAGTGTGGCTCAGTTTGGGTGTCATCCCACAAACCAAAGGTCATGGGTTTATTTGCTGGTCAGGTCAGGGTACATACCTAGGTTACTGGTTTGGTCCCCAGTCAGGATGCCTGCGAAAGGCAACCAGTCAACTTTTCCCTCTCACATCTATGTTTCTCTCCCTCACTTTCTCCCTCCTTTCACCTTTTTCTAAAAAAATCAGTAAGCATGGTCTCAGATGAGGATAAAAAAATTGGCAGCCTTACAGGTTACTCACTAAATGGGTTGGAGCAGCATGCCCAAATATGGTATATGTTGCCTTCCAAATCTAAAAAGGTCCACCAAGCATTGGTTCCTTTCTTTGTAGTAGTAACACAGAAACAACTTGTGGCCATTTGATGATTGAGTGGATTCTTCTTATTTTAGAAGAGATATCCTGACATTTCCCAGGCCACTGGACCTCTAGAAATGTCATCCATGTAAACAGGCCCCTAAATTTTCACAAGGTTTATCACCTGTCCTCTGGCAATAAGGCATATAGGGTACTCGTTTTATTCTGCCCCTCAGATTTATTAGCGTAATGTTATCAATGTAGTGAGTCAGCATTCTGACTGTGGAATAAAAAGACAATCAACTTCTTTTCAGACTAGATTGTGACTGAAAACAGCATAGTTACCCTGGGGTAAGAGGGGCAAACTATTTCTGATTATCTCTGCTGATAATATTTGCTGGAGGAATAGGTGCCAAGGTTGTGTTGATTTGCTCCAGTAGAGATACAACATTGAGAACCACAGTTCTGAATGGTGGCACTACCTAATTAAATTAGCAATAATCCACAAGCATTTTCCCAAACCCATGTGGCTTTTCCCACAAGCCAAAAGGGAAAGTTACACAGAGGCGTGTGGTTGGAATCATCATACTTCCACTTTTCAAGTCTTTAGTGGTGACTCTTATCTTTTCATTTGCCCCAGGAATTTGGTATTGCTTTGATTTACTGTATTGGCCATAGGAGTGAAAGGAAAGGGAGGTACATTTCCAGTGGACACTACTTGACCCTTCCTACTTGATCCTCTCCGTGGATCAGTGGGTCAGAAAAATGTGTGGTGATTCTGCCAAGTTGGGTTCAAGCTCCCACTGAAATGAACTCAAACCAAAACCTAATTTATCACCTGACTCCATAAGCCCCCACTCTAAAGATGCGCAGTGTGCACAGTGCATTATGATGCATTAAAGATGCACACTGTGCACAGTGTGCACAGTGGCATACTGAGTCTTCGAGAATTAGCATCGGTTCCAAACCAGAATCTGATAACTCTCAGAAGGTTCTAGATATTTGTTTCTGTGGTCATGGTTGCCTAGTAAATGACCACAGGTACCAGTCTGAGGAGGACTTGGAAGACTTGCAGTATACAGGATGGTACAAAGGTACACTTACAGTTGTTTTTCTGGAAAATAATACAATAATTAATAAATTATTACCTGGTTAAGAGTGCAAAGAGTTTGCTGAAGAGTGAAACCTGTGAAGGAAATTAGAAGGCTGTAGAAATAGGCAGAGGCAGTACTGGCAAGCAAGGAAAATCCAAATTCAATGTATGTGTGGATTTCATTAAGGACAGCTCACTATTCCCTACAAGGTGGAAGAGGTCCAGTATAATTAACTTGCCATAGGAGGCTGGCTTAGTGCCCCTCAATCACTGGTACTACATAAAGGATTCGCCATTGTTCTCTGTCATTGGCTTCTTGGGCACTCAGCAGTGGTGGTAGCTAAATCAGCCTTGGGGAGGTGAAGTCCATGCTGCTGGGCGGGCCCACGCATAGCCTCCCTCTCTGCCTGAATAACCACCTATTGATGGGCCCATCATGCAAGTAATGGGTGACCAAAGACAGAGGTTGGCTTGCCCATCTTGCTGTTCTTGAATCTCCTATGCAATGAATGCTCTTTGGCAGATATCAATGTGAAGCACAAAGATTTGTGCACTTTGAGCCCACTCCCAAGAGTCCATCTATATATATCTTTCCTATACTTTCTTGCCACTGGTATTTCGACATTGTTCCTTCTACGCCTCCAATAATACTTGCTACTTTCCAGGATTCAATGTATGTCTACATATCAGGCTTCATCTCCTTCCATATAAAGTGAATGACCAAGGGTGCTACCCACTAGAATGACTTCCCTCCGGCAGATAGAAAAAAAGGCAAAAGAAATGGACAAGCATTTCACAGAAGAGGCAAAATGAGTGTAATCAAAAGGTAATCAGGGAAATGCAAAATAACATCATGTTATATATACATTAGCCACCAAATTGCCAACAATTGAAATTTCAGAGTCCATATGTGATGTTTTATTGGAAAACAACCACTTTCATTCATTTACATGCTGTCTATGGCTGCTTTCACACTACAATGGTAGGGTTGTATAGTTTGCATCAGACTGTATGGCCTGCAAAGCCAAAAATACTTACTTGCATCCCCCTTTCTAGACAGTAAAGTTCAAGAAAATTTTAAGTTAAATTTAAGGTAACTTAAACAGAATTTCAGCATTCCTATCTTAGAATATTCTTAGAAGCAGCATAGAGGAAAGAATAAGGAAAAGAGTTGATATGTTTCTACCTAGAAAATATACCAAGAAAAGAGCTGAAGAATGCTGACTAAAAAAGAAAACTGAAGTTAATGGTTCTCACATTTTAGTGTACATCAGAATCACCTGGAGGGCTTGTTGAAAACAGACTGCTGGGCATAACCGACAAATCTGGAAACTATCTGAACATTTAGCAATATTGAAGTGGTATAGCCATACTATGGAATATGACACAGCTGTTAAAATATGAATTAGATGTACAATTTATTAGCCTGGAAGAATTTCCACGAAGCATTACAAAATTTTAAAAAAAAGTTCATTGCAGACTAGTGTGTGTGGCATGATCGTGAAACCTTATAAACTCCTAGGGTTTCTGATTCAGTAGGTAAGGCTTGAGAATTTGCATTTCTAACAAGTTCCCCAGTGATACTGGTGCTGCTGGTCTGGAGACTACACCTTGAGAACTGCTGCTATAAGTATTAGCGTGGTCTCTAAACTGAGGTACATCAGCAGCTGCACCAGAATCATCTAGATCCCTGGCCTTGTGGGCCTTACACAAAGCAAGGGGATAGAGAGTGATAGGGCATGCTCTTTAAGACAGGGTAGTCAAGACAGGCCTCTATAAGGAAGTAACACTGAACAGAGACCTTAATGAAAGGAGAGTGAAAGCTGTAATTTGTTAATATATTAATATTAATAGTTTGAATCAATATGTTAATATGTGAGGGACAAGTATTCCAGGCAGGACAGACAGTACGTGCTCAGACCATGAGGCAGGAATGTGCTGGGTGTGTGTTCCTGGAACAGTTTGAAGCCAAGAATTTGACTCTTTGTTCTTTCTGGTTCTCCATGTTCTTCCTTCCCAGGGCAATTAGCTTCAATTTATTCTGTATCACATGAATAGGGTCATACTGTTCTGCAACTTGCATTTTCCCTTAATAATAAATTATGAACATTCTTTCATGTCACTACATTGAACACCAGCCTCACTGTTTATAAAGGCTGAATATTCCACTGTTGAAATGTACCAAGAATTTACTTTTTAAAAATCAAGTATTTGTATAACTAAATTCCTATAGATGAACACTCAGTTTGTTTCCAGTTTTTAATTATGGCCCAAAAAATGATGTAGTGAGTACACTTTTGGATATGTGTGTGTGTATGCATGTTTATGTGTTTGTGTCCTTGTTCATGAATTCCTTTATACACTAAAAATTCACTGAGCTACTACTACATGTTATGTACAAGTTATATGCAGAAAATACAATGGCGAACCTGTACCTATGCACTGGCTGCCAAAGGGCAGGGCGATGGAAAATGTCCTCCTTTAAATTTTGAAGTGGGAGGTTTGGTAATGAAGTCTACCAATGATGTGCCCACTGGGAATTTTGTTCCAAATAGAAAGGGGAATTGGGTGCTGAACAGCAAAAAGAGAAAAATCCACTGTACATACCTTCCATGATTAGGTAAGGTCTCTGTAATATTCTCTCATGGCCCCTTATATTTTTGCCTTCTTATCACTCAGGGATGTGTTTTTTTTCTGCATGTAACAGAATATCTAACTATAAGGGCTTTAAAATATGTGTCTATGGGTTTATTTTTCTCACAGAACTAGAAAGCTGGCATTAGTTCAGTAGCTCAATGATGCCAGAGTTGACGGCTTTTGCAATTCTCTTGACCTTTCCCTCAAAGTCACTACATGACATTTACAGGTCCACATTCAAGGAGCAAATAAGAATAAGAAAGACATGAATAAGAAAGAAGAGGAAAAGATAACACCTGTGTCAGAAAAGCATAAGTTCTCCCCCAAGAACCCATGCATTAGTTTCCTATAAACTCTAGAACAAATCTCTGCAAATTTAGTGACTTAAAACAACACCAATTTATTATCTTGCAGCTTTGGAAATCATAATTCTGAAATGGGTCTCACTAGGCTAAAATCAGTGTTGACAGAGTTGCATTCCTTCTGGAAGTCTAGGGCAGTATTGGTGTCCTTGACATTTCCAACTTCTAGAGGCTGTCCCTATTCCTTGGTTGATGGCCCTCTTCCACCATAACTTCCAGCAATCACAATCACTCTGACTTCTGCTTTTGTGATCACACTTCCTTCTCTCATCTTCAGCCCTCCACGGGCACATTCAAGAATCCTTGGGATTATACTGGGCCCACCTGGATTCTCCAGGCTATGCTCCCTATTTTAAGGTTAACTGGTTAGCAAGCCTAATTCCATCTGCAACCTTAATTCCCTATTGCCATGTAACGTATTTACAAATTCTGGGGATTAGGATGTGGGATGCATTCATGATTTGCCTATTACAACCCACTTTTGTTCCACTGACCAGAATTCTAGCTGGAAAGAAGCTGGAGTAAATGGGATTGGGAGTTGGGTTAGCTGAACAACTATGTCTGCCATACCTTGCTAACACTTCTCACAGTTTGCAATTATATACTTATTGTATGATTTTTCTCCCTTAGTAGACCCTATATCCCATGAGAGAGAAATATTATATTAAAACACTCTCTTATTACTCAGAATTTAACATCCTGGCAAGGAAATCTGGAGCCAGTCCTAGTATGCTGCTGGAATGGCTGGTTGAAATTTGGACACAACAAAGCCCATTTAATAAATGAAGTGGAATTGTTGGAACTGCCTTGACAGAGGAATGAGAGAAGGGTCAAAATGTCAGAGGTGGGCAAATTAGAATGGCTTTCTTATATAAGGTCAGAAAACACACCAGTTGACAATGTCCCCTGGGAGGATGCACAGGATATCTCTTGTATTAAGGCAACAAGAAGTATATTGCTAGCATTGTTGAAAAGCTTCACAGTGGCTGTCTTCTATGAGTCAGGTTTCAAGGTAGGGGAGACTGCTTTGTAATTAGGCTCCTTGGTATCAGTGGCAATGATAGGAGTCTAGAATAGCAGAGGCCAGGTGACAGCAGTTAACTGTCAGAGTCAAGGTGAGTGTACTAACACTAATGGTCAGCAAATCTGTAATGGCAAAGATAGGCTTTGTGATCTGTAGGGGTCTACAGAGATAGCTAATAAACCATAGCATGCCTAAGAACAATATAGATGAGAAGCCTGATTAGTTGGTAGAGCTGCCATAACAAAATACCACAGACTTAGTAGCTTAAACAACAGAAATTTATTTTCTCACAGTTCTAGAGTTTATAAGTCCAAGATCAAGTTGTCACCACAGGCAGTTTCTTCTGAGGCTATCTCCTTCTCACTGTGTTCTAACAGAACTGCTCCTCAGTCTGTGTCTATGCCTAATTTCTTTTTCTTATAAGGATACCAATCATATTAGATTAGGGCCTACCTAAATGACCTCAATTTACCTTAATTACCTCTTTAAAGGACCTCTCTCCAAATACAGCCACATTCTGAGGTACTGGGTGTTAGGACTTTAATATATAAATTTGGAGAGGGGCTCAATCCAGCCCATAACAGGATCAAATAAGGGTATTGCTTATGAAACTAAAATCAATCAATCAATCAATCAATCAATCAAGAATAGTTGAGCAGTAAACTGATGTTAGTTGTCACAATGGAAAAATCATGATACCTTGCCTAGTTTCCATCCCTAAGCAGGTTCTCAGACCCAGAACTGATCAAGTAAAGAAAATGCCAGGTCCCCTTGAGGAAATTTGCTGAAATACCACAGCAAATATACAGTTATGATTCTAGCAATTCTGCCTCAACAGGACCTAGGCCATGTATCAGTGTGACTATACAGTGGGGAAAGAGGAATACCCATATTTTGGGGGGGCTGACAGGAAACCCAAAATACTATTGTGGGGCCCCCTGTTAGAGCAGGATGTATATAAGCCTGGTGGGAAACGGGGTTCTGGATCAAGTCCAGACCCACCATGAGAGACCTGAACACATAAATTCTCTGGGCAGGGAAAGGGCAGCAAGCACACACACAGCCATTGGCATACCCAAGCTGAGGAGAGTGCCAGAGAATTTGGGGGATCCTGGCAGCACCTGCATCTGGGAGAAGAGGTGGGTGGCAACTGGCCATGACCCAGATAGACTCTGGACTTGCCAGAGAGATGCAGTGTGTGGTAAGCCGGACAATGGCTCAAAGTGGCAGTGGTGCCAACAGAGACTTTTTCAAAAGAGGAACTTAGGCACACTGTGCAGGGACCTCGCCCACACCGAGGTCTGGCCAACAAAGAGGGAGGAGTGAGAGCACAATTTACTCCCACTCAGTGCACCTCACGGATTGATCGAAGGGACACAAAGCGAGGTGGTATATCTCTACCAACCCACGTAACTGCCCAGAAAGTGAAGGCCACACAGTGCTCTGAGGGTGTGGACTGGAAACTGGGCACCTGTGATTATTAAAGCCCAGACTGAGCCTACATCATTGCTGAAACTTCGAAGAGGGTGAAAAGACAGAGCCCCACCCCCGCCCCCCACTGCCCACAGAAGCCTGGAAGACCTGCAAAACCAGCTGGGCAGGTTTAACAACAAGCTTGGGGGGGGGGGGCTTTTTTTTTCTTTTTCTTTCAAGAGTAAGACTATATGACCTGAAGTTAAGAGAAAACGAGGAACAGATCCAGAAAAGTCAGAAGGTGACCACCAACAGCTGAGACAAATTTCACCTTGCTCTTCTTCAGAACTTGCATTTTTAAATTTCCCTTCTTTTTTTTTTTACCCTGGCTGGTGTGACTCAGTGGATTGAGTGCCAGCCTTTGAACCAGAGGGTCCCTGATTCAATTCCCAATTAGGGCACATGCCTGGGTTGCGGGCCAGGTTCCCAGTGGTGGCAAGAGAGAGGCAACCACACATTGATGTTTCCCTCCCTCTCTCCCACCCTTCCCCTCTGTCTAAAAATAAATAAATAAAATCTTTAAAAATAAATAAATAATAAATAAAATTTCCCTTCTTTTCATTTTTTTAGTTTGTTTGCTTTTCCCTTTCATATTGCATTTTAATTTTTCTTCTTTCACTTCACTCATATTCTAAATAACTCACTACTCTTGGTCTTCTACTTTTTATTCTTTTTATTCAGAGCATATATTTTTATCATATTATCGTTCTTCCAAATCCCACACAGTACCCTTCCCTGGTCTTAATCCATTTCGCCATCTTCCTGAGCTTTATTACTGCTGTTGTAAACTTTATTTTCTGCCAGAACATACCATGTTGCTATGCCTTACAGTCACTATTTCTCCTCCATCTAACCTTGCATAAGCGTTCTTTCTTAACTCAGCTCACATTTGCTGTTCCCCTCTCATAAGAGTCTTATTTCTTTTCTACTTTTTATAAACAGTGGATAGTTGGGCAAAATACCATTATTGCTGTACTTCTTCAATGGAACCTATTTGTTCACTATTTGTTTCCACTTTAAATCCCATAAAATACTCTCCCCCTATCTTATTCTGTTTTGCCTTCCCCTACCCCTTATCAGTTGAGTGAGGAATTTATTTAATTTCCTTTTCTTTTATTCCCCCCTCTCTCAACCTGAGCTTACTCCTTACACTTACTAGTTTGGTTCCCCCATCCTCTCAAAATGACTTTTCTCTATGGTAGATATCTCATATTCACTTTTCCCTTTTGTACAATATTTTTATTCCCATTCTACCTTTATAAACTTCAGTCAGCTGTTATTGCTATTGATCCTGCTGTGGTTTTTCGGCAATTTTGAACCCATTGGTCTAATACTTTTTCAATTTTACTTCAAACCTGGTAGGATACTCTTCCCTTTCCTTACTTCATTGTTCCTATTGCACTTCCATGTTTTACTTGTGTTTTAAATTTTGTTCTTTCCCTCTCTTCACCCCAGTTCTATACCAACTCATCAATTCTCCTTCCTCTTACCACTCAATAACATTTTTCCCTCTGTAGTCATCTCATATTCCTTTGTCATATCTTATAATATCTGTGATCTCTCTTCAACTTTATTAATCTTTGCTCAATTGCAATTAAGTTTGCTGATGTGGTGGGGGTGTTCTTTTTGCTGTCATAGATTTGGTTGTCTGTTAATACCACTTTGTTAACCAACACCTGTAGAACAGCATACAAGACAAAGTGTGAGTTGTGACTATCAGTAAGCCCCCTGGAAGGGAGAATCCAGCAACAAAGAAACCACCAACAAGTAAAATCCAAGTACAACAGAGAGCACACAGAAGAAAGGGAAATCCTAGAGCATACAGACAAGATCAAAGAGACTGCACCACTGAGTACCACAGAACTCCTACTACATAAGTCTACCCCATGAAGACAGCCAAGCAAAACAGAGAACCCTGAGACACAGAAACAAACAAAAAGTGTCACCTAAAATTGGGAGAAAAAGAAAGACCCTCCAACTGAAAGGAATGAAAAAATCCCCAGTGAAAGAGCTAAATGCAATTGAGGCAAGCATCAGTCAGACATAGAATTTTTTAAAAAACGGTTATAAGAATGCTCAAAGAACTCAGTGACAACTACAAGGAACTGAGTGGGAAATACAACAGCATGAAAAAGGAAATAGAAACTATAAACAAGAACCAGGAAAATGAAGAATAAAATGTCTGAAATAAAAAATACACTAGAAGGAATCACAACCTGGCTAGATGAAACAAAGGACTGAATTAGTGAGCTGGAAGACAAGGTAGAAAGAAATACCCAGGTGGAGCAGAAGCATGAAAAAAGACTAAAAAAGTATGTGGGTAGTTTAAGGGAACCACAAGACAACAGGAAATACAACAACATCCAAATCGTAGGAATACCAGAAGAAGAAAAGGAGTAAGGGATAGAAAACCTGTCTGAAAAAATAATGACAAAAAAATTCCCTAACTTGTAAAAGGGAAAAGCTATATAAGTTCAGGAGGTACACAGGGTCCTAATTAAGAGGAAACTAAAGATATCTACTCCAAGATGCATCATAATTAAATGCCAATTTTTAAACACAAAGGGAGAATCTTAAAGGTAGCAAGGGAGAAACAGATAGTAACAAGGGAGCTCTGATAAAGCTAGCAGCTGATTTGTCAAGAGAAGTAATACAAGCCAGAAGAGAATGGCAAGAAATATTCAAAGGAATGAAAAGCAAAAGCCTGCAAACGAAGATGACTCTACTGAGAAAGGCTGTCACTTAAAATGGAAGGCAAAATCAGGAGTTTCCAAGAAAAAAAGAAGGTTAAAAACATCCACCTCCACCAAACCAGCATTGCAAGACTTGCTAAAGGGACAACTTTAAGAATATTAAGGTACAGAGTGAGAAAGAGAGGACACAAGTACAAAAGAAAAAATGGGAATGAATAAGTATCCTTCTATAGTAACATTAGAAGTAAATAGATTAAATGCTCCAATCAAAAGACATAGGGTAGCTTAATGGATAAGAAAACATGACCCACACATATGCTGCCTACAAGAGACCCACTTCAGAACAAAAGACCTACATAGACTGAAAGTGAAGGGTTGGAAAAAAATATTCCAAGCAAATGGACAGGAAAAAAAGCTGGAGTAGAAATACTTATATCAGACAAAATAGATTTCAAAACAAAAGCCATAAAAAGAGACACAGAAGGACACTTTGTAATACTCAAGGAAAGAATACATCAAGAAGACATAAACATTGTAAACATATATGCACCCAACATAAGAGCACCCAAATATATAAGGAAAATCTTGGAGGACTTCAAGAAAGACATAGACAGCAACACAATTATACTAGGGGAATTTAACACCCCACTATCAACAATGGATTGATCTTTTAAACAAAATATCAACAAAGATATCCTGGCACTGAATGACCTACTGCATGAAATGAATTTAACTGATGTAAACAGAACCTTTCATACCAAAGATGCAAAATACACATTCCTTTCAAATGCACATGGAACATTTTCAAAGATAGACCACATGATAGGACCCAAAACAAGCATCAACAAATTCAAGAAAAATGAAATCATATCAAGCATTTTCTTGGACTGTAAAGACTTGAAACTGGAAAACAACTCAAGGAAAAAACTAAAAAACATTCAAATTCATGGAGACTGAATAGCATGCTATTAAACAGTGAATGGGTGAATAATGAGATCAAGAAAAAATAAAAAAATTCCTGGAAACAAATGAAAATGAACACACAACAGTCCAAATCCTACTGCACACAGCAAAGGCAGTCCTCATAGATAAGTTCCTAGCAATACAGGCCTACCTAAAAAAAGATAGAAAAATATCACATAAACAAGCTAACCCTACATCTATAAGAAGTGGAGGCACAACAACAAACAAAGCCCAGAGTGAACAGAAGGAAAGAAATAACCAAGATCAGAGCAGAATTAAAGGACAGAGAGACTGAAGAGCAATTCAAAGGATCAACAAATCCAGGAGCTGGCTCTTTGAAAAGATAAACAAAATCAACAAGCCTTTAACCAGACTTATCAAGAAAAAAAGAAGAAAGACCCAAATAGGTAAAATAAGAAATGAAAGAGGAGAAATTACAACTAATACCACAGAAATACAAAAGTATGTAAGAAATTATTGCAAAGAACTATATATCAAGAAATTTGAAAACCTGGGTGAAATGGAAAAATTTCTAGAAACATATAAT
The DNA here is from genome assembly GCF_019186645.2 of Phyllostomus hastatus. NCBI lineage: Eukaryota > Metazoa > Chordata > Mammalia > Chiroptera > Phyllostomidae > Phyllostomus > Phyllostomus hastatus. The sequence goes on along the minus strand of NW_025333984.1, from coordinate 10,016,623 downwards.
TTTCCAAAACTGAATCAAGAAGAAGCAAAAAGCCTGAACAGACAAATAATAGCTAGTGAAATTGAAGCAGTAATCAAAAAATTCCCGGCACACAAAAGCACTGGACTGGATGGTTTCACAGGAGAATTTTACAAAACATTAAAGAAAGAGTTAATCTGTATACTTCAAACTATTCCAAAATATCCAACAAGAGGGAAGACTCCCAAATTCTTTTTATGAGGCCGTCATCACCCTAATCCCAAACCAGATAAAGACACAACAAAAAAAACTGCAGGCCAATATCACTGATGAATATAGATGTTAAAATTCTCAACAAAATATTGGCAAACTGCATCCAGCAATACATTAAAAAGGTCATACACCATGATCAAGTGGGATTCATCCCAGGGATGCTAGGATGGTACAATATTCACAAATCAATAAATGTAATACATCACATAAACAAAAGGAAAGACAAAAATCACATGATCACATCAATAGATGCAGAAAAATAATTTGATAAGTACAGCATGCACTTATGATAAAAATATTCAGCACAGTGGGAATACAGGGAGGATGCCTCAACATAATAAAGGCCACATACGAAAAAGCAATAATACTCAAAAGGCAAAAACTAAAATCTTTCCCACTAAGATCAGGAAGAAGACAAGGTTGTCTACTATCACCACTTCTATTAAACATAGTATTGGGAGTTCTAGCCATGGTGATGAGACAAGAAAAAGAAATAAAAGGCATTGAAATTGGAAAAGAGGAAGCAAAACTGTCACTGTTTGCAGGTGACATGATAGTGTACATAGAAAACCTTACAAACTCCACCAAAAAAAAAAAAACCTACTTGACCTAATAAGTGAATTTGGCGAAACAGCAAGATACAAAGTCAATATTCAGAAATCAAAGGCATTTTTGTACACCAATACAAAATATCAGAAACACAAATTAGGAAAAAAATCCCATTTACTATGGCAACAAGAAAAATAAAGTACCTAGGAATAAACCTAACCAAGGAGGTAAAAGACTTGTACTTAGAAAACTACACATCACTGAAGAAAGAAATTAAGGAAGACACAAAAATGATAGTATATACCATGCTCATGGATTAGAATAATTAACATCATCAAAATGTCCATACTACCCAAAGCAATTTATACATTCAATGCAACGCCAATTAAAATACCAATGACATAATTCACAGATATCAAACAAACATTTCAAAAATTTATATGGAACCATAAATGACCCTGAATAGCCACAGCAATTTTGAGAAAGAAGAAAAAAGTGGGAGGGATCACAATACATGTTTTCAAACTATATTACAAAGACACTGTAATCAAAACAGTCTGATACTGGCACAGCAACACACACATAGATATATGGAACAGAATAGAGAGCCCAGAAATAAACCCATATGTCTATGGTCAATTAATATTCAACAAAGGGGGAAGGGGCATAAAATAGAGTAAAAATTACCTCTTCAACGAATAGTGTTGGGAGAGCTGGACAGCTACATGCAAAAAAAAAAAAAGAAACTCATCCATCAACTTACACCATATACAAAAATAAACTCAAGGTGGGTAAAAGACTTAAATATAAGTCGTGCCACCATAAAAGTCCTAGAGGAGAACACAGGCAGGAAAATTTCAGATATTCCACATAGCAATATTTTTGCCAATACGTCCCTTAGAGCAAGGGACATAAAGGAAAGAATAAAAAAGGAGCTACATCGAATTAGAAGGCTTCTGGAAAGCTAAAGAAAACATCAGCCAAATGAAAAGGGAACTAACCATATGGGAAAATCACTTGCCATTGATGCCTTGGACAAGGATTTGATCTCCAAATATATGTAAAGAACTCACACAACTCCACTCCAGGAAGACAAATAATTCAATTAAAAAATGGGCAAAGGATCTGAAGAGACACTTCCCCAAGGAGGATACACAGAGGGCCCAGAGACATGTGAAACGATGCTCAGCATCAGTAGCCATCAGAGAGATGCAAATTAAAACCACAATGAGGTACCACTTCACACCCATCAGAATGGCCATCATAAACAAACAACAAACAAAGAGTAATAGTGAGGTTGTGGGGGAAAGGGAACCCTACTGCACTATTGGTGGGAATATAGGCTGGTGCAGCCACTGTGGAAAACAGTATGGAATTTCCTCAAAAACTAAATATGGAACTGCTTTTTGACAGAGCAATTCCAGTGCTGGGATTATACCCTAAGAATCCTGAAACACCAATTCAAAAGAACCTATGCACCCCAATGTTCATAGAAGCACAATTTACAGTAACCAAGTGCTGGAAGCATCCTAAGTGCTCATTGGTAAATGAATGGATCAAAAAACTGTGGTACTTTTACACAATGGAATACTTTGCAGTAGAAAGAATGAAAGAACTCCTATCCTTCACAACAGTGTGGATGGAAATGGAGAGCATTATGCTAAGTGAAATAAGCCAGGCAGTGAAAGACAAATACCATATGATCTCACATATAAGTGGAACCTAATCAACAAAACAAACAAGCAAGCAAAATACAACCAGAGACACTGAAATAAAGAACAAACTGACTGTAACCAGAGGGGAAAGGGGATGGGCATAATGGGAGAAAAAAGGGAAAGGGTTATCAAGGAATATGTATAAAGGACACATGGACAAAGCCAAAGGTGGGTAGGATGGGGAGTGGGAGGTGGGGAAGGGTGGGGCAGTGAGGAGTGGTGTGGGGAAAATGAACACAACTGTATTTGAATAATTTAAAAAAGAAAAGAAAAAGAACAAAGAAAGAAAGAATAAACTTTTTAATGAAATTTTTTTAAATCTTGTTTTTATTTTTCAATGAGAAACTCTTTTTTAAATTTACTTCTTTATTCATTTTTAGAGAGGGGAAGAGAGGAAGAGAGGGAAACATCCATGTGTGGTTGCCTCTTGCACACCCCATAGTGAGGACCTGGCCCCATAACCCAGGAATGTGCCCTACGCTGGGAATTGAACTGGCGACCCTTTGGTTCTCAGTCTGGCACTCAATCCACTGAGCCACACCAGCCAGGGCTCAGTGAGGAAACTCTTAAGACTTTACAAAACACTTAGAAATAACCAGTAAGTAACCTGAGGATAAACTGTTCAGAGCAGAAGCCCAACAGGTAAGTGTCTTTCAAAGGAACTGTGCTTAGATGGGTGAGGGAGTCAAAGCCCAAAGCAGTTGGATACTCACTTGGCTGGGCATGCCTGGTGGTACCTCCACTGTTTGCCAGGCTAGGTACTAAGATCTCAGATGAGAAAGCAGAGACTCCCTAAAGAGGGCTACACTGAGCCTCACTGAGCTCATTCACTCCCCTATATCCTAGACTACAGAAAAGATTGAAAAGAGAACCCCATACTCAACCTGTAACTTGGGAGGAGGAGGACTGGTCACAAATAAGGTGGAGAGGGTGTGAGGATTCATTGACACTGCCTCAGAAAGAAAGTCTGAATGGAGCTGTCCATACCAGGATGAAAAGAATGTTGTGGCTACTACAGGAACGTAAATAGCCACAAAAAAAAAAAAAAAAGGAAAAAGAAAAGCACATTAAAGACAAAAGATTTTAGTCTGGGAGCAAGTAGAAAACAAAGGATACAGGCAGATTCTCCACAAGTATCTATATATAGTTATAAGAAAACTATGAAGAATGAACTTGATGAAACAAGAAAAGCTTGGAAATGAGATACATAGAGTGAGATAAAAACAGGTGTTGCAGAGATGAACAAAATAGCAAAACCCCACTAAAGAGATATAATTTGAAACTGTAGGGGCAAAGAGGGGTCACATGGTTTTGTTTTCCCAGGAATGGGATTGCTGGGGCATATGGGTAAGTGTATATTTATATTTTGCCAAATTGTTCAACATATGTGACCATTTTGCACTCCTGGAAGCAGTGTGTATGACTTCTAGTTGCTTCATATCCTCATCAGCATTTGGTATTGTCAGCTTTTTAAATTTTAGTCATTCTAATAGGGGTGTATTTTTTGTGCTTTTATGTTTCTCTGATGATCAGTAATGTTGATCATCTTTTCATATCTTAATTTTCCGTTTGTCATCATTTATTGAAATGTCTATTCCAATCTCTTGCCCATATTTAAGTAAGTTATTTATTTTTCATTATTATTTCTCAGTCTGATTTGCCTTTTTATTTTGTTATTTATTTTGCCTTTTATTCTTCTGAAAAGCACAATTTTTTAAAAGATTTTATTTATTTATTTTTAGAGAGGGAAGGGAGGGAGAAAGAGAGAGAGAGAGAAACACCAATGTGCAGTTGCTGGGGGTCATGGCCTGCAACCCAGGCATGTGCTCTGACTGGGAATCGAACCTGCTATGCTTTGGTTTGCAGCCCGCGCTCAATCCACTGAGCTATGCCAGCCAGGGCTTGAAAAGCACAAAGTTTTTATTTTAATTAATTCCAGTTTGGTAGTATTTTTGTTTTATGATTTGGGAAGGTGGACAAAAGGGGTGAAGGGGGTCAATTGTATGGTGATGGATAGTAACTAGACTTCTGGAAGTAATCACCTTGTAATGTATACAGATGTCAATTACAATGTTGAACATCTGAAAATTATAATCAAAATGATGTGTAGGAAGATGAGTAAAGCAACAATAACTAAAGCAGCAATTATAAAAACTGCACGATGAAAAACCTAAAATGAAAAATTCTAATGTCTTTGGACAAAATTTAGCTGTACCCAGTAAAGTTAAGTAAGGTAAAAAAAAAATAGTATTGAGAGTACAAATTTTCTAATTCATTCATGTAGTGGATTTTCATTTAATTTTTAAAACATGTTATGGTGCACAGTATAATGTTGAGGTTTTTAAAAAAGAGAAAGCTAAGTAAAGTAGTTTCTCAGCCACATCCTTATCTAAAACTGTGTTTTGAAGGAAGAAGAGGAGAACAGATTTTAGAAGACAGAAAAACAGTCTGCTACATATTACTTCTTTTTTTTTTTGTCTTATTAGATTAGTTAGGTCAACCAAAACTATGTTGAATAATATTGGTGATACCATCCTTCTCTCATTTCTGAATTTAATGAGAATGACTTTAGTATTTCATCATTTATATGTAGGATACTAATTGCTGTTGAGTTTTTGCAAACAATCTGTATTAGAGTTAACTAATTTCTTTTTTTAAAGATTTTATTCATTTATTTTTAGAGAGAGGGTAAAGGAGGAAGAGAGGGAAATAATAATGTGTGGTTGGCTCTCACATGCCCCCTACTGGCAACCTGGCCTGCAACCCAGGCATATGCCCTAGACTGGGAATCTAACCAGCGACCCTTTGGTTCACAGGCCAGCACTCAATCCACTGAGCCACACCCGCCAGTGCAGTAATTTCTTTTTTATTTCCATTTTATTTTCTATATTAGGAATGGCTGCTGAATTTTTAAATACCTTTTCAGTTTCTATTGACATAATGCTATGGGCTTTCTCCTTGCTTCATGTCATGAATTACGTTGATAGACTTCCTAATGTTGAATCATTTTTGCATTTCTGAAATAAACATACTTGGTCATGGTGTGTTATACTTTTGTCACACTGCTAGATTCAGTTTATTAATATTTTATTTGGAATTTCTAAGTGTATATTTTGTCTAAATATTATCATATATTAAAATCATATTACCATATGGAAGGCTATACTAGCTTTGCAAAATGAATTTGGGATCTTTCCTTCATTGTCTGTGGTCTGAGGATTGGATGTGTACAGAATTGAGAGCATTCTGAAACTGTTATAAAAATTCGATATCAATATGAGATCTAAGCAATGATCAGTGGACTCATCAAGGAATAAGGCAATCAGTTTTTGTAACTACTTTTTGTCCCTATGTGACCTTTGTTTTGATTGTATTTAATGAAATATAATTAGTTTCTGCTGAATCTTTAAAATTTAAAAATCGAGTTTGCACTTTGCTTATTTTGTTTTTCTAAATATTTCATTGGTTTTACAAAAGCATATCTCCACAATAATTGTAAATCTTTAAAAATTGGCCTTTCAGTGCAGATATTTTCTTTTTTAAAATATTTTTTAAATTTATTTTTAGAGAGAGGGGAAGGGAGGGAGCAACATAGGGAGAGAAACATCAATACTTTGCCTCTCATAAGCCCCCAGCTGGGGTCTTTCCCCACAACTGAGGCATATGCCCTGACTGGGAATGGAACCTGAGATGTTTTGTTTCACAGTCTGGTACTCAATACACTGAGCCACACCAGCTAGGGCATTGCAGATATTTTCTAAACACTGTCTAGCACGGATCAAATCACATTAAAATTATGTTTGACAAAGGTTAGCTAGAACTTAGTTGTCAAACCAAAGGGACCTGCTGACTTTCCATTCTCTTCTATAATTATTCCTGTCTTGAAGTTTTCTTGGGTCAGTTTTGGTAGTTTATAGTTTGCCAGGAAATCAGTGATTCCTTCTATATGCTCACATTTGTTGCACACGATATTTTCTCTTTTTTTTAAAGATTTATTGCTTTATTTATTTATTTATTTATTTATTTATTTATTTATTTATTTATTTATTTTTAGAGAGGGAAGGGAGGGAGAAAGAGAGAGAGAGAGAGAGATATCACTGTGCGGTTGCTGGGGGCCGTGGCCTGTAACCCAGGCATATGCCCTGGCTGGGAATCAAACCTGCGACACTTTGGTTCGCAGCCCGCGCTCAATCCACTGAGCTACGCCAGCCAGGGCGAACATGATATTTTCTTAAAAGTCTTTTAATATCTTCTATATTTGTGTTTTTAATCTGTTTTGTCATTACTAATATTTTATTCCTCTTCCTCCCTCTTTTCCTTCCTCCTTTTCTTCTTTTCTATCTCAGTCTGGCTAGCCAGGAGTTTATCTGTTTTATTGATCCTTTCAAAAAAATACTTGGCTTTGGGGGGCAAGCGGGCCGGCCTAGCTTGGGGTTCAGCTGGACCTTGCCTTGGTGCAGAGTCCTAGGGGCCAGGTCACTCTGAACAGAGGGGAGAGGACAGCGAGGGCAGCAGGGAAGCTCAGTGGAATCAGCTACATTAAGAAGAAGCTGCAACTCCCGGGATCCTAACTAGGGTTTTCCTCGCTGCTGCGGAAAAAGCTGCCAGGCCTTGTCTTAAGTCACTGGTCCAGATGCTATCTCCTTCTCCTTTGTTGCTCCCTCCTCCTTCTCCCCCCCTCCCCGGGCTCCAGATGCTTTGTCCTTTCTGAAGCAGCTCCTACCACTGCCACTGGGTACATCCTCTTGCACCAGACATTCAGCCTCAGCTGACTAATCGAGTGATCCTGTGGTACACAATGGTACCCAGCCACAGGACCTCAGCTGAATGCACTGCTATAAAGCTGGCTTTCACAGGGTAGGTCAACAAAAAGACTCCCTGGAGCCATTATCCTACCTGGTACAGGATAACTTACTGAGGGTTTTTTTTAATGTATTTTTAATTTTTTTTATTTATTGATTTGAGAGAGAGAGAGAAGAAAGGAGAGAAAGGGAAAAACATTAATTTTGTGGTACCACTCATCCATGCATTCATTGGTTGCTTCTTGTATGTGCTCTGATCTGTGATGGGATGGAATGCACACAACATTGGTGTATTGGGACCTGGCTCTAACCAACTGAGCTACCCTGCCCAGGCTTCTTCCTGGGTATTTTGTTGTTGCCTGTGCTTGTGGCCTTCCCATCATAAGCCCCTCTCTCGATGTAAACTTTCCAGTGTACCCATGGACAAAGACAATGGGGGAGGGGGAGGATTAAATGTGGAAGGTGGCGGGTTGAGTAGGGCAGGGGACAGTAACAACTGTAACTGAACAACAATCAAAAAAAATTTTTTAAACACAAAACTTTCCAGTGTAGATAGACACAGGACACCTCTGTATGACCTCCCTGTTAATCAAAAGATTATGGAGAACTGAAGATGAATACGTTATTGACATACCTTGGCTTTATACTGTGAAAGCCATGGCAGACTATAAGGATAGGTTTACTATTATTCCTGTACTGGTTGGAACTCGGAATGAGTCAAAATCATGAGAATTCAGGAAACTCTATAGTAAATATCTAGTACAGCACTGTCCAACAGATATTGAATGCAAGTCACAAATGTGAGCCACATGTGCAATTTTAAATGCTCTAGTAGCCATACTTTAGAAAATTAGGTCAAATAAATCTTAATATATTTGCTCCAATATATCCAAAATGTATCAATATTAATCAGTGTGGTAATTATGAAATATTTCATATTCTCTTTTCTTTTTCATACCAAGTCTTTGACATATTGTGTGTATTTATACTTCCAGCACATTTCCTATTGGATTAGCCACATTTCAGGTGCTCAATAGCCACATGTGGCTAATGGTCAGCATACTGGGCAGTACAGTTTCTTCTTCTCCTCGCCCTCCTCTTCCTCCTCCTCCTTCTTCCTCCTCTTCTTTTTACAGTGCAGTTTCTTCTATTTCTGCCATGGAACAGTTACTCTGCTGAATCCCTGGGGGCAACTTATGGATCTATTGACTACCTAAAATCTAATCTAAATAAAACATGTAGGAGTACTACAGAACAATTGGATCCCATATATTTTAGCAATCACTTGAAAAAATTCTATAACACAACACGTGGAACATATCCCATCAGCTCTTACTAAATGTTATCACAGAACTCCAGAATATTGGACCGACAAGGAGCTTTTCCTGTTTGATTTACAACCAGTCAAGCCAGTGTGGAAACTGGCAGGAAATCTCAGTGAGTTGGGCATTGGGAGCACTCTGAGTCCACTAAAGCACTGGACCCTCAGGAGTGCCACAGCACATCCACACACCATGTTTGAGGTCCCAACCTGGCCCTTTCAGAGATACTGCTCCTAATCTTGGGGGACAATGAAACCTCAAACTAATAGAATATCCCTTTCCTGTTTTTTATTAGGAATAGCTCATTCTTAATTTCAATTCATTAAAAATTCCTTCCTGCTTTGGCCAGAGTGGCTCAGTGGATGGAGTGCCAGCCTGTGAACTGAAATGTCACAAGTTTGATTCCTGGTGAGGGCATATGCCTGGATGGTGGGTCAGATCCCTGTTTGGGGGTGCACAAGCAGCAGTCAATCAATATTTCTCTCACACATCAATATTAATCTCCCTCTCTTTGTCCCCTCCCTTCCCCCCACTCCAATAATAAATAAAATCTTTTTGAAAAAGTTCTTCCTTGTTGCTCTGAGCAGGTACTCAGTTGGTTGGAGCATCATTCCATGCATCAAAAGATTGTGGATTCCATTTCCTGTCAGGGCACATACCTAGGTTGTAAATTCAATCCCCAGTCAGGGCACGTATGGGAGACAATAGATGTTACTTATTTTCTCTGCCTCTCTGTCTCTCTCTCTCTCTCTCTCTCTCCACCCCCATCAAATCAATAACCATATTTTTGGGTGAGGATTAAAATGGAGTGTCTCAAACTGGTGGACTTCAATGACTTTAGGACAGTCATGTACCTTCTATTTTTTTTTTTTCACAAACCCCACCTCTATTTCTACATCTAGCCACTTCCTACATCTACATCACCTTCCTAGGCCATGAGTACATTTGTGATTCCTGATTTAAAGCTATATATTTTCTTCTCAATAGAGCTTTAGATGATTCCAGAGGTTTGGGTATAAACTATTCCCCTTTTTGTTGCTTCCTAATTATTTATAATTTCTGTTTTACTTTTTATTTAATCTAGAATTAAATTAATGTTCCTCAATTTCCAAGTCGTAAAGGTATTTTGACCATCTTTTAAAAAATTTTATTGTTTTTATATTACAGTTGTCCTTGACCATCTTTCATTATTTATTTCTAATTTTACTAGATTATAATGAGAAAATATAGCCTCTAAAATCTCTTTTAAATCAGTGAAGTTTTGCTTCTGTGATGAAGTACACAATTAATGGACATTAGAAAATAATTTACATTTTTAGATATGTATAAACATATATATGGTTATACATTGAGCTTGTTGGTTATATTAATCAAATCATCTACTCTCTAGCTTATTTTTAAATATTTTCATTGATTATGCTATTACAGTTTTCCCAATTTTCCCTCTCTATTCTCCCCTCTGCCCTGCTCCCCCAACCCTCCACCATTCCCCACCCTTAGTCCACGTCCATGGATTGTACATATAAGTTATTTGAGTCCTTACTATTTTTTTTATCTCCCCCTGTCTACCTTATGCCTACTAACCATCCTTCCTCTTCCCTGTACCTTTTCCTCCTATTACTCCCTTCCCCCTCCCTGCTGAACTCCCTCCATGTGATGATGTCCATTTCTCTTATTCTGTTCCTATTCTGGTTGTTTGCTTAGTTTTTGTTTCATTGTTTTTCTTTTCTTTTAGGTTCATTTGTTGATAGTTGTGAATTTGTTGTCATTTTACTATACATGTTTTTTATCCTCTTTTTCTTACATAAATCCCTTTAACATTTCATATAATAATGGCTTGGTGATGATAAACTCCTTTAACTTGACCTTATCTAGGAAGCACTTTATCTGCCCTTCCATTCTAAATGAAAGGTTTGCTGGATAGAGCAATCTGGGATGTAGATCCTTGCCTTTCATGACTTCAAATACTTCTTCCAGCCCCTTCTTGCCTGCAAGGGTTCTTTTGAGAAATCAGCTGATTGTCTTATGGGAATTCCTCTGTAGGTAACTCTTTCCTTTTCTCTTGCGGCTTTTAAGATGCTCTCCTCCCTGGCTGGCATAGCTCAGTGGATTGAGCGTGGGCTGGGAACCAAAGTGTCCCAGGTTCGATTCCCAGCCAGGGTACATTCCTGGGTTGCAGGCCAGAACTCCCAGCAACCGCACATTGATGTTTCTCTCTCTCTCTCTCTTTCTCTCTCTCTCTCTCTCTCCCTCCCTCCCTCCCTCCCTCCCTCCCTTCCCTCTCTAAAAATAAATAAATAAAATCTTTATAAAAAAAGATTCTCTCCTTGTCTTTAATCTTGAGTAACTTAATGATGATGTGCCTTGGTGTGTTCCTCTTTGGGTCCTACTTCCTTGGGACTCTTTGGGCTTCCTTGATTTTTTGGAAGTCTGTTTCCTTTGCCAGATTGGGGAAGTTTTCCTTCATTATTTTTTCAAATAAGTTTTCAATTTATTGCTGTTGCTCTTCTCCTTCTAGCACCCCTGCAATTTGGACATTGGAATGTTTCAGGTTGTCCCAGAGGTTTGTAAGAGTCTCCTCACTTTTTTGAATTCTTATTTCATTTTGATCTGGAAGGATGTTTATTTTTCCCCTTTGTTCCAAATCATGGCTTTGAGTCCTAGTTTCCTTCCCCTCACTGTTGGTTCCCAGAACATTCTGCTTTATTTTCACTTTGAGTATCCTTCATTTGTTTTGTTTTTTTGTTTGTTTGTTTGTTTTCATTTTCGACCAAGCTCAGTCAGATCTGTGAGCATTTTGATTACCATGGCTTTAAATTCTCCAACAGATAGGTTGGTGATCTCTTCCTCGCTTAGCTGTCTTTCTGAGGTTCTACCCTATTCTTTCATCTGGGCCATATTTCTTTGTCTTGGTGCATCTGATAGGTTGTAAGGGGGCAGGGCCTTAGGTATTCACCCAAGCAGGGCAACCCTCTTTGCTGTGCAGTGGTGCTGCCTGTGCAGGAGGGGCCAGAGAGGGAATGGTGTGGCTCATCTGCTTGTCTCTAGAGTACTTTTCAACAGACTCTCAGACTCTCCTGTGAGACTGAGAGAAACTCCCACCTCAGCAACCCCAGTCATAGCCCACAGCCACCTCTGAGTCCCCTTAAGTCACCCCCCCCACCCTCGCAGCTAGCAGAGCTGGGCAGGTACCCCTGACTCCAATGTCCACGAGTCACTACAGTTTTTCTGAGTCAGCTGGCCAGGTTCACTGCCTTACCGGTCTGGCTGTTCTGGTTGATTTTTTCTTTAATTTCTTGGTTGTCAGAGTTCCATGCAGTTTGATTTTCTGGCACTTTTGGTTGTTTATTGATTTCAGATTGGTTGTTGTCCTCCTTTTGGTTGTGTGAGGAAGCAAAGGGTCTCTACCTATGCCTCCATCTTGGCCAGAACTCTAGTTCCTCTCTAGCTCATTTTTTATCTACTTGACCAGTTAAATTCTGAAGGGGGTATATTATAATCTTCCATTATGACTGTGCTTTTTTGTCAAAATCTTTATGAACTCTAAGAGTTTTGGCTTTAAATCTTAAGCTGCTATAATAATTCACTACATACATGTTTATGGTTCACCTCTTCATTAAAGATTGAACAATTTGAGCCCTGGCTGGTGTAGCTCAGTGGATTGAGTGCAGGCTGCAAACCAAAGAATTGCAGGTTCGATTCCCAGTCAGGGCACATGCCTGGGTTGCAGGCCATGGCCCCCAGCAACCACACATTGATGTTTCTCTCTCTCTCTCTTTCTCCCTCCCTTCCCTCTCTAAAAATAAATAAATGAAACCTCTTAAAAAAAGATTGAACAATTTGTGCCCTTTTTGTCATTTTTATTACTTTTAATCTTGACTTTTACTTTTTTAAAAAATAAAACTTAGTGGTTTAAACAACACACATTTATGATACCACAGTTTCTGCAGGTCAGGAATACAAGCATGGCCTAAATGAATCATCTGCTTCAGAATCTCACATAAGACTGCAATCAAGGTGTCCACAGAAGGTCTCTGACAGGTGACAATCAAGGCATCAGGTGGGGCTGCAGACTCATCCCAAAGCTCAGCTGGGACAGGATCCACTTCCAAGCTCACTCATTCACTTTCTTGCTGGTTATTGGAAGATGGCCTGAGTTCCTCACCGGGTAGATCTCTACATCAGAGTAATCACAAAAGGAAAGCCAGAGAGAGAATGTAAACAAGACAGAAGCCACAGTCTTTCATAACCTAATTATGAAAGTGACAGCCCATCACTTTTGCCATAGGCTGTTATAAGCAAGTCACTAGGTCTAACACATGCACAAGTGCAGGAGGTGGGGATCAGTGAGAGCCATTTTAGAAGCAACCTTCCATAGTTAGGTATAGGATTTTTAGCTAGTAGTTCTCTTCTCCCAACATTCTGCAGATGGTATTCCAAAGTTTTCTAGCTTTCTGTGTCACAGGTGAAAAGTCTGATCCCAGTTTATCTTCCTTTGTAAGGGTATCAGTCTACGTCCAACCAGAAAATAGAAGCTGCTCTGAATATTTGAAATAGAACAGAGACCATAATAATACAGGGAATTGATTACACAGGTAATGGAACAGCAGATAAACCAAATGGGGGACAATGAGTGACAGCTTGGAGTAGCAGGGAGCAGCTACTGCCCCTAGCCTAGGGGATGGAAGGCAGGAGGTGGTATTACTGGAACTTAATCACCAAGGTTACCCAGTGGGTTTACAGAGGAGCTGCAACATCTACCAGAGATACTACCTGAGCAAGAGATTAAAATTATCCAGTATGATTGGTTAGTCTATATCTCCTTGTAGTTCTGTCAATTTTTCATTATATATTTTGAGACCACATTATTGGGTGCACAAATATTTAGAATTGTTATATCTTCCTGGTAAATAGGATGACTGTATGAATAATAATTTTTAATTTAAAGTTTATTTTGTCTGATATTAATATAGCTTATGTTAGCTTTCTTTTGGGCAGTGTTTGAATGACATAGCTTTCTCCATATTTTTAAACTTTCAACCTTTCTGTATCTTTTTCTAATAGATGTATCCCTTGTTAAAGCATGTAGTATATGTGTGTGTTAATCTTTCTTTTAATGAAAGCATTTAGTCAATTTACATTTAATTTAATGAGCATGCATTAATCTTTTTAATATACTGCCTCTTTATGCCTACTGTTCTGTATTCCATTTTATTGTTTTTTTCTCTTTTGGATTAGTTACATTAAAAATTATTCATTCACCTCTCCCATCAGTCTGAAGGTTATACCATCTAAAAATTCTTTTCATGGTTAGAAATTAAAATATGCTTCTTAACTTATCAACATCTAATAGTAATTTTACCTTTCCCCTTCTCTCAGACAATGCAAATACCTTAGACCAGTTAAACCCATCTAACTTCTTCCCAACTTATGTGCTATTATTGTCATTAATTTTATTGGTAGTAAAAAGCACATAACATTAAACTTACCACATTAACCATCTTTAAGTGTACTGTTCAATAGTATTAATTCATAATTCATAATTATATATTCATCTTATGTAACAGATTTCTAGAACTTCTTATCTTGCAAAATTGTAACTGTATGCTGTAATTTATTTTAAATATATATTTACATATGTTTCACAAGACTTGATTATTGCTATTTTATCCAGTGTTTACTTAGTACCCATATATTTACCACTTTCTTTGTTTAATAGTCCTTGCTATATTTCTGAGTTTCTCTCTGGGATAATTTTCCTTTTGCCTGAAGAAGAGTGCTTAAAATTTCCTTTTGTAAGTATCTTCTGGTAATAAATTGTTTCAGGGTTTTTTTTGCCCAAAATGTCTTCATTTTACTTTCTTTATTGACATATATTTCCATCCACTTATGGGGAAGATGGAAGCATAGCTAGATACACTTTGCCTCCTTGCACAACCAAAAGAAGGACAACAACAAATTTAAAAACAAAAAAAAAAACAACCAGAACAGCCAGAAAATTGAACTGTATAGAAGTCCAACAACCAAGGAGTTAAAGAAGAAACATTCATCCAGACTGTGCCACAATGCAGCAAAGAGGATTGCCCCACCCTTGAGAATACCTAAGGTTCCACCCCTTTTAACATAACAGGTGCACTAAGACAAAGAAATATGGCCCAAATGAAAGAAGAGATCAAAACTCCAGAAAAATAACTAAGTGATGAGAAGGTAAACAACCTGTCTGATGCAGAGTTCAAAACACTGGTAATCAGGATGCTCTAAGAATTGATTGAGCTTGGTCACAAAATGAAGGCTACCCAAAGTGAAATAAAGAAAAATATATAGGGAACCAATACTGAATGGAAGGAAACGGACTCATATCAACTATTTGGTACAAAAGAAAGAAATAAGCATCCAACTGGAACAGAATGAAGAAACAAGAATTCAAAAAAATGAAGAGAGGCTTAGGAACCTCTGGGACAACTTTAAAAGCTCCAACATCTGAATCATAGGGCTGTCAGAAGGAGAAGAGGAAGAGCAAGAAATGGAAAACTTATTTCAACAAATAGTGAAGGAAAGCATCCCCAATCTGGTGAAGGAAATAGACTTTCAGGAACTCCAGGAAGCCCAGAGACTTTCAAAGAAATTGGACCCAAGGAGGAACACACCAAGGCACACCATAATTAAGTTATACAAGATTAAAGACAAGGAGAGAATCTTCAAAGCAGCAAGACTAAAGGATACATACATCTACAAAGGAGTTCCCATAAGACAGTCAGCTGATTTCTCAAAAGAACCCATGCAGGCAAGAAGGGGCTAGCAAGAAGTATTCAACTGATGAAAAGCAAGGGTCTACAACCAAGATTATTCTATCTAGCAAAGCTTTAATTTAGAATGGAAGGGCAGATAAAGTACTTTCCTGATAAGGTTAAGATAAAGGAATTCATCATCACCAAGCCCTTATTACATGAAATGTTAAAGGGACTTATCTAAGAAATAGATAAAAAACTATGAATAATAAAATGATAGATAATAAAACTATGAATAATAAAACTATGAATAATAAAAACTCACAACTCTCAACAACTGAACCTATAAAACAAAAACAAAGCAAAAAAATAGAATGGGAACAGAATCAGAGAAGTGGAGATCACATTGAGGGTTGTCAGTGGGAAGAGGGAGGGGGGAATGGGGGGAAGGTACAGGGAATAGGAAGCATAATTAGTAGGTACAAAATAGACAGGGAGAAGTTAAGAATAGCATAGGAAATAGAGAAGCCAAAGAACTTCTATGTACAACCCATGGACATGAACTAAGGGAAGGGGGGAATGCTGGAGGGTGGTAGGGGTACAGGGCAGAGGGGAGATAAAGGGGAGAATAAAATTGGGACAACTATAACAGCATAATCAATAAAATAACCTTTAAAACAGACAATAACAAGTTTTGGCAAGGATGTGGAAAAATGGGAGCTCTCTTACATTTCTGATGGGATTATAAAATTGTACAGCTAGTTTGGAAAACAACTAGGCCATTCTTCAAAATGTTAAATATAGAGTTCTCATACAAATCAGGAATTTCACTTCTGGGTATATATACAAAAGGAATGAAAACACAAGTTCACATAAAATGTGTGCATAAATGTTCAAATTAGTGTTATTCATAATACTCCAAAAGTAGAAACAACCCATGTATCTATCAACTGAATAATGGATAAACAAATTATGGTATATCCATATAATTGGATATTATTCACCTGTAAAAGGAAACAAAGTACTGATAGCTGCTACAACATGGGTGAAACTTGAAGACATTATGAATCCACACACAAAAGGCCACATATTATATGACTCCATTTATATGAAATGTCAGGCAGGAATTGTGAGGAAGAGAGGGGGCTTTTGCAAGGTACCAGCAGAGGTAAAATATGATACTATCACTCAGAGTACACTCTCAGGAGAAATTCTCACCTTGACTAAGAACAGTTTTGAGACCTGTTGGATCAGAGCATTAAGAGTCAAAAGGAAGGGACCTGAAAATTGCATGGAACTAAAGCCTTGAGAAATAAAAAGGCAGTAACTTGGAAGGAAGAAGTTTCCATTGGAGAATAGCATTACAGAAGTTCAAATGACCCCTCCCTCCAAAACCACTGCTAATTAAAGAAACTACTTTATTGTATCAACAGAAGAGGGTGCTCTTGAACCCATAAACCAAATAAAGCATCCTCATTTCTTTTTTTTTCATATAATATCAACTCATTGCTGAATCAGGAAGATCCAGCAACACTTATCATTATCGGAAAAAGGAACCCAACATCTGCACAAAGATACTATAAAAAAAAGCAAAAATAAAAACTTTTCAGCTGGTAAAATAATCAATGCCCAACAAAACCAACCACAAGGCAAAGCATTGATTATAACATATTCATCAATTACAGATAGAAAGGATACTATAAATCAGAAATTCAAAAACCCAGATTAGATACAAACATGAAAATGTGAAGTGAGTGCTGACTAAACTTAGAAAAGAAATTGAAAAAGAAAAAACAGGGATGGTTTCAGGGAACTTTGGGGCAACATGAAATGTAACATTTGTATCATAGGGATACCAGAAGAAGAAGAAAGTGAGTAAGGGATAGAAAACCTGTTTGAAGAAATAATGACAGAAAACTTCCCAAACCTGGTGAATGAAATACATGACATACAAGTTCAGGAAGCACAGGGAGTCCCAATCAAGAAAAACCCCAAAAGACCCACACCAGGCAACATCATAATTAAAATGAAAAGTTTAAAAGACAAAGAGTGAATCTTAAAGGCAGCAAGAGAGAAACAGTTAGTTGCCTACAAAAGAGCTCCAATAAGACTTACAGCTGATTTCTCAACAAAAACACTTCATGCCAGAAGGTTTTGGCATGAAATATTTAAAGTAATTAAAAAAGATCTGCAACCAAGACTACTCTATCTAGCAAGGCTATCATTTAAAATTGAAAAACAAAATAAAGAGCTTTCCAGACCAAAAAAAAAATGGTTAAAGGAATTCATTAACACCAGACTAGCATTGCAAGACATGTTAAAAGGGCTGCCTTAAGAAAAAGAGGTAATAGAGAGAAAGAGGAACATAGGTATTAAGAAATAAAATGGCAATGAACAAGTATCTATCAATGATAACCTTAAATGTAAATGGATTAAAGGCTCCAACCAAAAGACATAGTGTAGCTGAGTGAATAAGAAAACATGATCTATATATATGCTGTCTACAAGAGACCCACCTCAGGAAAAAAGATTTACACAAACTGA
Source organism: Phyllostomus hastatus (assembly GCF_019186645.2). Taxonomy (NCBI): domain Eukaryota; kingdom Metazoa; phylum Chordata; class Mammalia; order Chiroptera; family Phyllostomidae; genus Phyllostomus; species Phyllostomus hastatus. Next base: position 9,998,732 of record NW_025333984.1, on the reverse strand, counting down.
AAGTGAAGGGATGGGGAAAATATTACATGCTAATGGAGACAAAATAAAAGCTGGGGAAGCAATACTTACATCTAACAAAGTAGACTTCAAATCAAAGAGCATAACACCAAAGAAGGACATTACATAATACTAAAGGGATTGATCCAAAAAGAGGATATGACCCTAGTAAACATACATGCACCCAACATAGGACCACATAAATATGTAAAGAAAATATTGGAAGACTTTAAGAAATTGACAGCAATGCAGTCATAGTAGGGGATTAAGATTACACCATCTTACAACAAACACCAAAATGAACTAAAAATGGATAAAAGACTTAAATATAAGCCATGATGCCATAACAATCCTAGAGGAAAACATAAGTAAAATTTTAGATATGTCACATAGCAATACTTTTTCAATATTTCTCCTAGGGCAAGGGAAATAAAGGAAAAAATAAACAAATGGGACTACATCAAATTAAAAACTTTTACACAGCTAAAGAAATCATCATCAGCCTTGGCTGGTGTGGCTCAGTAGATTGAGTGCTGGCCTGTGAACCAAAGGGTCACCAGTTCGATTCCCCATCAGGGCACATGCCTGGATTGCAGACCAGGTTCCCAGTAGGGGGCATGTGAGAGGCAATGACACATTGATGATTCTCTCCCTTTCTCTCCCTCCCTTTCTCTCCCTTTCTCTCCCTCCCTTTCTCTCCCTTTCTCTCCCTCCCTCTCTCTCCCTTTCTCTCCCTCTCTAAGAATAAATAAGTAAAATCTTTTTAAAAAGAAATCATCATCAAAATGAAAAGGGAACCGACTATATAGGAGAACATATTTGGTAATAATATATTGGACAAGTGTTTAATCTTCAAAATATATAAGTGAACTAGTGTACTGTTGGTGGGATTGCAGATTGGTAAAACCACTATGGAAAACAGTATGGAATTTTCTCATAAAACTGAAAATGGAACTGCCTTTTGACCCAGCAATTCCAGTGCTAGGATTATATCCTAAGAACCCTGAAACACAAATCCAAAAGAACCTATGCACCCCAATGTTCATAGCAGCACAATTTACAACAGCCAAGTGCTGGAAGCAACCTAGGTGCTCATCAGTAAATGAATGGATCAAAAAACTATGGTACATTTACACAATGGAATTCTATGCAGCAGAAAGAAAATAGGAGCTCCTACCCTTTGCAACAGCATGAATGGAACTGGAAAGCATTATGCTAAGTGAAATAAGCCAGGTGGTAAAAGACAGATACCATATGATCTCACCTTTAACAGGAACCTTATCAACTAAACAAACAAGCAAAATATAACCAAAGACACTGAAATAGAGAATAGACTGACAATGACCAGAGGGGAGAGGGGAGGGAATTTCAGGGGGAAAGGGGAAGGGTTTGCAGGAACAAGTATAAAGGACACAAGGACAAAATCAAGGGGCGGGATGGAAATGGGAGGGAGGTATGGAGGACTGGAGGGGTGGGCTGGGATGGGAGTAAAAGGCAGAAAACTGTACTTGAACAACAATTAAAATAAAATATTTTTTAAAAAAAGGAAAAAAAAAAGAAGTCATATGGCTCAGCCTCAGGAAGAAAACAATCCAATTTAAAAATAGACAAAGGACCTGAATACATACTTCTCCAAGGAGGAAATACAGGTGGCCAATAGACATATGAAAAAATGCTCAACATCACTAGCCATCAGAGAGATGCTAATTAAAACCATAGTGAGAAATCACCTCACACCTGCCAAAATGGCTATCATTAATGAATCAACAAATAATAAGTGCTAGAGAGGATGTGGGGAAAAGGGAACCCTAGTGCAGTTTTAGTGGGAATGCAGACTGGTAAATTCACTCTGGAAAACAGTATGGATTTTCCTCACAAAATTGAAAATAGAACTGCCTTTTGACTCAGTGGTTCCACTTCTAGTAATATTTCCAAAAACTGCTGAAACACCAATTCAAAAGAATATATGCACCTGTACATTCATAGCAGTGCTATTTACAATAGCTAAGATTTGAAAACAGTCTAAGTGCCCATCAGTAGATGAATGGAAAAAACAAGTATGGAACATTTACACAATGGAATACTACACGGCAGTAAAAAAGAAAGAATCCATACCTTTTGCAACAGCATGGATGGAACTGGAGACTATTATGCTAAGTGAAATAAGCCAGTTAGTGAGAGACAAATACCATATGATCTCACCTATAAGGGGAATCTAAGGAATGAAATAAACTAACAAGCAAAATAGAATCAGAGGTACAGAAACAAGGAACAGACTGAACAAACAAGGAACAGAGGAACAAACAAGTCCTCTCTGCGCCGGCGGCCCGACTCCACCCCTCCTACCAGTCTGAATGAATGTGTCTTCTCTAACTCCTTGGTTGTGGTACTTTCATATAGTTCAATTTTCTGTCACTTCTGGTTGTTTTTTGTTTTTAAATTGTGGTTGTCCTTCTTTTGGTTGTGCGAGGAGGCACAGTGTTTCTATCTATGCCTCCATCTTGTCTGGAAGTCCAGTAATTCTTTCATTCATTAAATCAATGTTTATTGAGGACCTACCATGTACAAGTCACTGGGCTACAGTAACCCCTATAGCACTCTGAGACACAGTCCTCTAACCATACTGGCAGCTAAATCTGGTAAGGCAAGGGCCAGTGCCAGCTTAGACGAGGCCCTTACCCACACAACCTCTCAACATACTCTAACTGCCTATAAATACCTTCTCAGTCAAGAGCCTAAACCCATGCTATGACTGTATAAGAGAAGACAGCTTTCACCAAGGATGGGTCAGGGTCCATATCCATATGCATACCATGGTTTAGCACACTAGGCACCAGCCATAGACCAAAACAGAGCCTAAATCTATACTACTATAGAGCATGGTATACTCTTTCCTAAGCACCTGGCTTATGCATATGTCAATGCATGACACAACTTAGCCACATACTACCATTAAACATAGGGAAAGACCCCTCAGACCACGGACTAAATTTATCTCTGCCCCTGTAACCCATGATACAAATCTTACTCAATAAAGATTCAAGCAAGAACAGATAATTCTCCAAACCATAACTTTTTGCTTATATCTATAGTTTATTCATTTTTGTTGACTTTAACTATTCTACTCTTGAAGGACAGCTTCTGTGTATGTGTATGTATGTATGTGTGTGTATCTCCATCAATACTTTCTTTTATGGTTAATGCTTTCTGTTTTTTTATTTGTTATTAATTTTAATCCTCACTTGAGGACATGTTTATTGATTTTGGTGAGAGACAAAGGGAGGGAGGGAGAGAGAGAGAGAGAGAGAGAGAGAGAGCAATCAATGTACGAGAGAAACATCAATTGGTTGCTTACCATACATGCCCTAACCAGGGATCAAAAACATAAACTGGGTATATGTCCTGACAGGAAATCAAACCCACTGTTGGGAACAAGGAAATTAGGAACTAAATGTGACCTTAGTAAACAGGGACCACATTGTAGCTAAAAGGAATTAATAAGGGAGACAAAGTGCAGTTAAGCAAACATCCTGTGTCGAGCAGATGCTCTCCCCTGGGTAGGCTAGATAAGCAATGCTTTGTAGTTTTAATGAGAAAATAAGAACCTAGCTAGCTAGATCCAGGAGATTACTAGGTTAATGAACAAACATCCTGCCTTCCCGCCTTATGCAAGAATGCTTGGTTTGAAATTCCCGCGCGGTCTTTGTAAGCGAATTGCTAACTGCCACACCTGCTTCTGTATAATGCTTGCTTGCCTGCCCCTATATAAGGACGTAGTTGTGTAGTTGTAAGCGCTCGGCGCGGCTCTTGTTTGAAGCTCCTTGTGGGCACTGTGTCGCTGGACACTTTGAGAGTTCGCCCCTGCGCAGGTTAAACTTGGCCAATAAAGTAACATCTTTGATACCCTGAAAGTCTCCGATATTTGTTCTCGCGTTTGCTGGATGCTACACCCACCACCTTCTGATATATGGGGATGACACTCCAACCAAGCCACACCAGTCAGGGCTCCAAGTATGTTTTTGAATCAGCTTATCAAGTTCCACAAAGAAAACCTGCTGGAGTATTAATTGTAATTGCATTGAATCTATACATCATTTGTCTTTTTACAATTGCTGGTTCATTCCCCAGGTGAAATTTAAAATTCGTCCCTGTACGTAGAGGGCCGGCCAGGGGGAGACAGAAGAGGCAGAGTACTACAGATTAGTGGGGGAAGGTTTAATAAGCAAAAAAACTTGCATGTGATGTTTGTTGTGGGCAGCCTCAAGACTAATAGATTTTCACACTCACCCACCAGAGTCTTAAGAGTTTATGTAGAAGCTTTAACTAGGTTTAGTCATGTATTCAGTAGAGATGGTCTCAACATCTTCCTGTCTCAATGCTGCATTCTTGAAACAGCTTCTAGTGTGGAAATGGTGGGCGAGATGTACATTCCAAGGATAAGGGAGGGAGTGAGGAGCCTCCAACTGCCTGGGTGCAGCTCAAGGGTCAGCTGGTGGTCATGTCCTCCAGATGACCTCTTCCAACACAGAGATATACTGTGTTCATGGATTCAGTCTTCTGATCCATGAACACAGTATATCTCTTTATTTGTTTAGATCTTCTTTAATATTTCTTTTAAAAGTTTTATGTTTTTATTCATAGAGGATATAAACTGATGTTTGTTTCAAGGTTTTCCATTTTATCATGAAATTTTTCAAAAATACAGAAAAAGTGAAAGAATTTTACAAGGAACATCCATATACCCACCACCTTGATTTTACCATTACCACTTCACTATATTTGCTCTATCAGGTATTTATTTATGTCTCCATTCCTCTATCCACTCATTAATCCATATCATTGTTGGTGTATTTCAAAGCGAATTGCATACATCAGTACACCTATCCCTACATTCTTCAACATAATATTCCAAGTTCTTTTTATGATGTTACTAGCATATATCTTTTCTATTTGTATTTTTTTCTGTCACCATTATGTAGGAAAAATTGAATTTTGCCTATAGATCTTCTATCTAACATCCTCATTGAACAATCTTATTAATTCTAATTGATCTGTATGTACTTTTGGAATGCTTACATACACAGTCATGTCATGTACAAATAACAAAAATTCTGGTTTATCCCCTCAAAACCTTGAATGATTTTTCTCCTTACTGCACCACATAGTATCTCTACTACAATGTTAAAGAAAAATGGTGATGATAGTGGGATCTTTGTCATGGTATATGATCTCAGAGGAGAAGCTTCCAATTGCTCACCATTAAATATGACAATGACTGTAAATTTTTGCAAGATCCTTATAAATTAAGGACATTTCTTTGTATCCCTATTTTGCTATTAGTTTTTATCATGAACAGATCTTGAATTTTGTGTTTTTCTGTATTCTGAGATTACCACATGATTTTCCCTTTTAATATGTTAATATGACCAATTAAAATAATTGATTCTCTAATGTCAAAACATCGTTGCATTTTTGGGAATAAACTAAATTTCCTCAAGATATATTATCCTTTCCACCATATGTTGCTGGACTTGGTTTGCTAAAATTTGGTTTAGGATTTTTGTATCTATGTTCATGAATGAGATTGGCCTGTCATTTGCCTTTCTCAAGTTGTCCTTGTGGGACTGTGGTACCAAGGTTATATGAGGCTCATAAAGTGAACTGGGCAATATTTTATTTCTAGTCTCTGGAAGAGACTGGAGTTATTTTTCTTCAAATATTTAGTAGAATTCAGTTGTAAAGCCCTCTGGGCCTAGAATTTAATATTATTTGAGTTTTCCATTTTTCTGTGTCAATTTTGATGTTATGCCTTCAGAAAATTTATACATTTTATTTAAATGTTAAAATGTCTAACATGCCCCAGGTGGGTGGTTTAGTTGGCTGGAGCATCATCATCTCATACACCAAAAAGTTGTGGGTTCGATCCCTGGTCAGAGCGCATATGGGAGGCAACTGATCAATGTCTCTCTCTCTCTCTCTCTCTCCCTCTCTCTCTCTCTTCCCACCCCACCTTCCTCTCCCTCTACAAAAAAATCAATAAATACGTGCTTGGGTGAGGATTTAAAGACAATTTAAAATAAAGTATCTAACATAAGATTGGTCATGATATCCTCTTATTAACTAAATATCTCCTTGGGAAGCATCACTGAGTCATTCAGCTCTTTGCTGGATCCATGCCAGGCCCTGAGGAAGCAAAGGTGCTCAGGAACTCAAGTCCAGCAGCAGAGACAGACAAGCCTTGGACTTAACCTTGGGGCCCAGCTTTGGCTCTGAAGAAGGTAGCTTTGGAAGAAAAGGGGTCATGGTGACCAAAGTGTCATGAGGCTGGCAGCCCAAGAGCCTGGGTCCTCCCACATCTTGGAGCAATATCTGGGAGTTCAGATCTCCACCAAGGCAGGGATCCAAGAATTTCTCCAGCCCTCCTGCCACCCCTGACTGTCACCTTCATGCCTAGCTCTCTAGAGACCTGAGGGTCTTCCAGCTTCTGCACCTCAACAGGCTGCACCACTGGCTTCTTAATGGGCTTAGAATGGTCTCTTTGTCTGCCCCAGGGAGATTGAGGAAGACAAAAGCCCAGTTGGTGGGCCACATTCCATCATCCCACCAGCCACCCCTTTCCAGCCTCATCTGGTTTTCTAGGGGCAGCCTCCAGCATGGAGAATCTCCACCACCAGTTCTATCCAGCCAACCAGATCCCTGCAAATGCAAGGGGTGGGGGTGAGGGGTACAGGATGAGATGACCCTAAGGAACCTTAAAGAATTTTATAAAAAGTGGAGAATCCCTCTCATTTTTAATATAGAAATTGTCTATTAGTTAGATATTGAGAAGCAAATAGTGTGGCATTCAAGACCTTCCATTATGGACACCCTTGGTCCTAAGCTACATAATATTCCACCATCTTTGAACAAGCTTCTGCTCAGACCAGCCAGGAGCCTCACTTCCCAACATCATCTCAAACCTTCCCCAGTGACATGCTCTTGCTTATGATGTTCACCCTTCTCCCATTCCCACCCACTTCTGCAATCTGAACTCAGCCCATGCTTTTCTCAGCTGAGCAAACTCACCTCCCCTGGGACCTCCCTGTTTAGTTCTACAGTGGAGTAGGAGCTGAGCTGAGCCTGAGGATGCCTGCAGGATGGTATAAGATGTCTCACCAAGTAGGCTTAAAATAGCAGCTTCTCCCCAAATCACAGAAAGTCATAAATCAATAGATGGAATTGACACCATTTTTCACTCTCAGATTTTTCAGAATCTTGTGCATCTTCTGGCAAAATGATGGGGGACAATCCAATTAGAGGACAAATAGTGATCTTAGGTGTATCCTTCACACTGAGCTCCACCCAGGCTCTGACAGGCTGTGGGCTGTGGCGAGGATTCTATGAACATGCTCTCTGCATTACATTGAACCTTTCCACATGGCCTAAATATCACCATTCCTGTCCATATGATATAAACAGAACCTCCATGGTCTACAGTGCCCACAGAAGGGCCCGTAACCCTGGGGACTCACCAAGCTCTAGGGTGACACCAATTCTGGGAAGCAGAGAGCTCTGTCATCGGGTTTGATCTGTCCCAGAGGGGTACTAGCAGCATATAACAAGACCTACAAAACTAGCCAGAACCTTGTCCTGGTAACTTCATTTTGGAAACTCGATCTAAAGATATGACTCCAAAGGAAATAAAAATAATCACACAGAGGCCCATAGTAGCTTATTTATGGCAAGAAGAAAAACTGAAACTGGCCTAAAGGGTCCAAATATAAGAATAGGTAAATAAATGATGACTTAGGAACTTGACAGAATGCAATTCCTTATGCAGTTAATGGTAAACACTGGTTGACCAACTGGTCAGCAAGACAGACCTCAGTCTAAATCCTGAGGACACACAGAGAGGTTATCATGGTCTGGTTCTGTCCCAGAGAAGCTTCAGGTGATGTAACTGGGTCCAGGTTGACAGGTGACCATAATGCAGGGAGATGTTCCATAAAGAGGCTTGAACAGAAAGCCCTGGTCATGAGAGGAGTGGGCCACACACTAGGCTTGTAAGCTCCAGGCAGGCTCCATTGGGGAGGTGCTGCCTGATCTTTAATAAATGGGGTAGCTTAGCCAGATAAGGGCAATCCAGAAGAAAGAAGTTTGGGCAGGGCCGTTCCAAAGGTGTGGGGTACTCCTGCTGCAAATAGGGTAAGCTGGTTAAATTTAAATGCCAGATAAACAATGAAATTTTTTGTGTATAGGCATGTCTCACACAGAGAGCTCACTTGTAGAGGCTGAGATACTGGGCAGCCAAAACCCAGTAACCATCATTATGCCACTGCATGGACAATGGGAAGTCACCAAAGAGTGTTTGTTTTAATTTATTATGACAATGTATATAACATAAAATTTACCATTTAATAAATAAATAATTTATTGGTCTTGAACCAATAAAGTGTTTACAACATTCACAGCTTTTTGATGGTTTTGAACATATCTTTTCATATACATTGTCCACTCCACCTTTATTACTTGTCTTTAGGCAGGTTGGTCTGAATTACTTGGTCTTCCTTTACCTATGTGGAAGACCTTAAGCAATTCTTGACCTAAGGTTTCAGGCATTTGTTTCAAAACTGTACAAGGTCAGGTTGATGGAAAGATCAGGAGTGGTGCCTTAGATACACCTTATTTCCTAATTCAGTGTTTCCCTGTCATTTTCTTGTCATGGTATTCATAGAAACTGATTTCCCTGGGTACACAGCAGCAAATGGGTAGACTGTTCATGCCCAAAGATGATTAGTCTAGGGACTCTGCTATACTAGTCCTTGTGTGGCCATCCTGAGGACTGAGGATGACAATACCTCAAGACTTTTAGATCCCAGAAGAAGCACACCTATGTTCAGTGGCACATAATTTAGGAACCTCTTCCCTAGCTCTTCTCTTCATCCCTCTCCCCAGTGCAGAGTTCTCCTCCTTTTAAGGAATCATTTCCCCACACCCACCCTGACACCCTGTCCTTGGGATGTATGCCCTTTTCTCACAGGAAAATAAAGTCCCCGCTCTCCCAATACCTTTTTGAGCCCTGAAAAATCAGCTATTCTGGCTTCCACTGTTTATCAATGGGCATCTCTCATGCCCGGTTGCTTTGGGCAGTGCAGAGTGAGAGAGGTACATCTTGTCTCATTGATGAGAAAAGAAAAAAAAAAAAACACTGCATGCTTCCATCTGTTTTAAAGCTGGTTTATTTCCCCTGAAAGTACCTACAGTCAAAGACACCTCTCCACTGCTGCACAGAGAGTCGTGGAGCAGAGCAACCTTCAGCACACTAAGAGGGGATCTCTCAGATGAGGGTTTATATCTATAAGCAGATAGATATATCTCTATGCAGCTACCACCTATAATAGAATCAACATGCATATACACATCACACAGTACGCCAAGAGACAGACCTCACTCAGACCAGAGCCCATGACAACAGAATGACTCAGAACACAAGGAGACACCACATGACCAGACTAACCCCTAAACCCAGTCAAAGGCTCAACAAACAGAAGCAAGCCATGGGTTACATAATCTATATCAGGGCCAATACAAGGCACCACCAGGAGACAGTCTCCAACTAAGGCTGGGCCTGTGCCTCCTACATATACTAACCATATCTTGGGAAAGCCAAGCCTGAGGCCCAAACACATACCTTTGCTGTAACATAACATGTAACAAAAAACTACATTATGGTCACTGCTGAGAACAGAACTGGTGCACGTCTGCTGCCCAGCACATTTAATTGCAGTCCATGTTCCACAGAGAAATCATTCACAGGCCAAGAATCAGAACAGAATGTGATAAGCTCTCATGCAGATGGGATCTTCATGCCATCATTGATCATACAGCAAGAAATCCACATTCATATTGGGGTTTCTGAAATGCCCACCATTCAGCACCAAAGGTTGCTTTTCCAGCTCTCACCTATTGGACCTGGTTGGGGGAATCAGACACTGGGTCCAAACTTTCTCCATGAAACTTGCTCACTCAAGCCCCTGGATCCTGCTCCTACCAATCCCAACTTCTCCCCTCACCACTTCTACTGTCTCATGCTCCCGTGGATGATGTCCTCTGGGCCCTACCAGGCCTCTTCCAAGATCCCCTTCTTTGCACAACTGACCCACGAGACTCCTCTCAGGTGTCCCCTCTCCAGGAAGCCCTGGTTGATCCCACCCTTGGTACCTGGACTTGTCTGTAGCACAGCGGGACCCTGTGCTCCAGGCACACATCAACCCCTCTAGACCTTAGGTCTTCACAGGCAGCAATGCCTCGTCACTCACCTCTGGGTCCCCAGGACAGGACCCAATAACACCAGGCACCACTTGAACTGAAGGGCTGTGTGTTTGGAAGCCCAGAGCTCCTGGGACCTGCACATCCCAGGGATTTCTGAGCTCCCAGAAATAGGCAGGAGAGGAGAGGCTGGCCTGGTCTGTGTGTTGCTGCAAGACAAGCTGTGAGGAAGCAGGAGGGGCTGTCGAATCAGGCCTGCTCCCAGCAGTGGCCACCTCTAATGACCCTGTAAAAGGGTTCAGTAAATGTGTGTAGAATCAGCTGAGAGGCGTCAGTGCAAACTTAGCCATCATGAGAGGCATGGAGGGCCCTTGAATTCCCGCTGCTAGTGGAGATAATTTGGCAGGCAGAAGAGAGGGAGGTGGCATCGGTGGCTTGTAGAGAGAAGTGCCCAGCTGCAGCAGAGTGAGTAGTGGTGGTGGTGTCCGTACAGTTTCAGGTCAAGTGCAGGACTCTGATGACTTCTGGGCATTGAGAGGAGCCAGGGCCTTCCATCCATGCAGAGCTGGAGCACTCTGTACAGTAGTGGGTGATGCACATTCCATCACAGAAGTATGGGGGGATGGCCTTCAGGGTGACCAACTGTCCCAGCTTTCCTGGGATGGGGGATTTCTCAGGAAGTGATATCTTCGGTTCTCAAGCCAGGATAGGGTCCTGGACAGTTGGTCACCGTTGGTGGCATTGGAAGGAGTGCCAGTGTCAAGCAGGGCACTCATCCCTTCTGTTTAGTGGAAACAGAGGGGGGTCATGGTCTGAGTTGTAGCCCCATCAGGACATGCCCAGTGGGACAAAGGGTCTGCATCCAGTCTGTGTGGGAGGGCTACCCAGAGGTGGCATGGGTTGGGCCCTCTTTGGGAGAGCTTACCCTAAAGGAGTTGGGCCTCAGCTCTGCTGTGGGGTCACTGTGCTTGACAGATGTACACATAAATTGCTGGAAGTAAGCCGAGATGATTCAGCATGGTCTTGAGCTGAGGAGGGTGGATTGTGAATCTGGGTATGGCCTATGTCTGTCTTGGATAATTCCTAATCTTATACTATGGACTAGGTTAGGCATGGGTGTGTGGTCAGGCTCATGGTGATCCAGTGTTCCATTGTGCTGAGTGGGAAGGTCTGGGCAAGGCCTGCTCCCTCAGTGGGAGCATGAGCAGGTTTTTGAGGGACAACTGTCTTCACAGTATGTCTAGCTGAGTGTTGGCCATAAACTCTGGTCTGGGCACAAACTGGTTTGGAAAGTGCTATCCTCAGGTATATACATGGGTCCTGTCCTTGGCAGTGCTGCTGTGCCATGATATAATTTGACTGGTGGTATGACCTAAGGTATATGCTAGAGATAATGATATGGACTATGACTGTCCCCTGGCACACTGGAAAGTGGTAGTTTTCAAAGTGGTCCCTTTTAAGACAGTTGCCTTCTCAGTGTTTGTCTGGTCCCTACCTAACTAATGGTTGACTCATGCTATTATCTCTGATACAATTTGTAGAGACTGTGCACCATGAATTGTGGGCAGGTTATTAATACCTTTGTGAGAGGCTTCCCATATTTACTCAAAAAGGATGGAGAATTTTCTCAAGTAGTAATGGTGTGACTAAAGAGAGACTGTTTTGAGCCTCTCAGTAGGGAGCAAGTCCTGAGACTTGGGGTAATTCAAGTGGAGTGTCATAAGCAGAATCTACTTAGGAAGGTCAAGATGTAGTCCCAGCTTGTGTTGAAGCATTATAATTTATCCTCTTTTGTAAGGGTCCACCTAAGACCTAGGAATGCATGCCATTCATCCCAAACAGCCTAGGCCACCCGCCATTCTGAGCGATACATGGAGCATCCAAGTAATTAAAATACTAGGGAAGACTTCTGGCCAAGATGGAGGCCTAGGTAGACACACTGTGCCTCCTCACACAACAAAAATAAGGACAATTTAGAAACAAACAAAAAAAAGCAACCAGTACTGACAGAAAATTGAACTGTATAGAAGTCTGACAACCAAGGAGTTAAGTGGACACATTCATCCAGACCGGTAGGAGGGGTGGAGTCAGGGAGCTGGGATGGAGAGGTCTCGCCACAGGGTGGCTGGCAGACCCCAGGGGACCCCAGGCATGCAAGGTGGCAGTGGGCAAACCCCGGGAGCTCAAAGCAGCAGTTGGTGGACCCAGTGAGGTGGCAGATTATAGAGGGGCACGGTGCATCCGGTCCCACATCCCTACAGAGATAAACCAGGCGAAACTGGGGAGCAGGACTGACTGCACAACCCAGGGTCCCAGCTCTGGGAAATAAAGCCTCAAAACACCAATTGAAAACACCTGTGGGGGTTAAGGTGCCAGGAGAGACTCCAGCCTCACAGGAGAGTTCGTTGGAGAGACCCACAGGGTCCCAGGATGTACACAAACCCACCCACAGGGGAATCAGCACCAGAAAGGTCCAATTTGCTTGAGGGAAGTGGGGGAAGTGACTGAAATCTGGCAGAGAGTGGAGCAAGCCCCACTGTTCCCTCTTGGACCCCTTCACCACATACAGCGTCACAACCCAGTGACTGGGTTGCTCTGCCCTGGTGAACACCTAAGGCTCTACCTCTCACTATGTAACAGGTGCATCAAGACAAAAAAAAAATGGCCCAAACAAAAGGACAGATCGAAGCTCCAGAAAAAAATACAACTAAGCGACAAAGAGCCAACCTATCAGATGCACAGTTCAAAACACTGGTAATCAGGATGCTCACAGAATTGGTTGAATTTGGTCGAAAAATAGATGAAAAAATGAAGGCTATGCTAAGCTAAATAAGGGAAAATGTACATGGAACCAACAGTGATGGGAAGGAAACTGGGACTCAAATCAATGGTGTGGACCAGAAGGAAGAAAGAAACATGCAATCAGAAAAGAATGAAGAAATAAGAATTGAAAAAAATGAGGAGAGGCTTAGAAACCTCCAGGACATCTTCAAATGTTCCAACATCCGAATTATAGGGGTACCAGAAGGGAAAGAGGAAGAGCAACCAGTGGAAAACTTATTTGAACAAGTAATAAAGGAGAACTTCCCCATTCTGGCTAAAGAAATAGACTTCCAGGAAGTCCAGGAAGCTCAGAGAGTCCCAAAGAAGTTGGACCCAAGGAAGCACACACCAAGGCACATCATAATTACATTAGCCAAGATTAAAATTAAGGAGAGAATCTTAAAAGCAGCAAGACAAAATGAGAGAGTTACCTACAAAGGAGAGCCCATAAGACTGTCAGCTAATTTCTCAAAAGAGACCTTACAGGCAAGAAGGGGCTGGAAAGAAGTATTCCAACTCATGAAAGGCAAGGACCTACATCTAAGATTACTCTATCCAGCAAAGCTATCACTTAGAATGGAAGGTCAGATAGAGTGCTTCTCAGATAAGGTCAAGTTAAAGGAGTTCATCATCACCAAGCCCTTATTATATGAAATGTTGGAGGGACTTATCTAAGAAAAAGAAGATAAAAAACATATATAGTAAAATGACAGCAAACTCACAATTATTAGCAACCACACCTAAAACAAAAACAAAAACAAACTAAGCAAACAACTAGAACAGGAACAGAACCACAGCAATGGAGAACACATGGAGTGTTATCAACAGGGGAGTGGGAGGAGGAGAGAGGGGGAAAAGGTACAGAGAATAAGTAGCATAGATGGTAGGTAGAAAATAGACAGGGGGAGGGCAAGAATAGTATGGGAAATGTAGAAGCTAAAGAACTTATGACACATGGACATGAACTAAAGGAGGGGAATGTGGGTGGGAGGCCATGTGCAGGGTGGAGGGGAGTGAAGGGGGGGAAATGGGACAACTGTAATAGCATAATCAATAAAATATATTAAAATTTAAAAAATAAATACATCAATAAAATGGAAAACTCAACAGCATATTGCTATGCACTTGACATGGTCTTAATAAACCTAATTTAAAAGAAAAAGAAATAAAATGCTAGGGAAATAGTTGGCACACTATAATCCATGGACCCACTGCCTATTTTTATGAATAAAGTTTTTTTAAGACTATTAATTTTTATAGCATTCTTTTTTATTTTATTTACTTATTTTTAGAGAGGGAAGGGAGGGAGAAAGAAAGAGAGAGAGAAACATCAATGTGCGGTTGCTGGGGGCTGTTTGGTTTGCAGCCCGCGCTCAATCCAGTGAGCTACGCCAGCCAGGATGAATAAAGTTTTGTTGGATCAGAGCCACAACTATTTGTTTATGTGTTGCATATCACTGTTCTGTCACTACAGCACTAGAGTTGAATAGTTAGGACAGAGTCCATAGGCCCTCAAAGCCTCACATGTTTACTACCTAGCCCTTTACAAAAAAAGGACTGTTCCCATTAGTTCAGCCTATCTGGGGGAATAACAGCATAAAATTCAGCCTGTAGCCATAATCTTCTCAACAACCTTTGACATAGGATGACAGACATTCTCATCACATTTTACAGGTGAAGAAATTGATATACAGAGAGGTAAAGTGACATAGTCAATGAGTGCCAAACCAAGATCTGACTCCATGCAGTCTGGCCCTATAGACTGGCTCCTAACTACTGCAGGGAACTATTTCCGTTGTAGGGCAGAGATAAGAATGCAACCTTTATTGGGTCTCCAAACTGTTAGTGTTATCATGATTCCAGAGCCCCATGGGGCCTCAGCCCATGGCTGGACTGAAGCAACATGCTCGCAGAACACCACTAGGACCCTGGGAGACAGGTAATTACACTACTCTGCATTCTGTCTGCTTTTCTTAGGTACGTCTCCTTTTCTCAACTGTACTCTTCACACAGAGAAAAGCACAAAGACATTCATAAGGAGTACCCCACCATTCACTATTTAATTCTACCATTTTTGTATATGCTTCAGAATTTCATTTACTAAGAAATAAAATACAGCCCTGGCTGGGTAGCTCAGTTGGTTGGAGAGTCATCCCAATATGCCAGGGCTGTGGGTTCAATCCCTGGTAAGGGCACATAAAAGGAGCAAATTAAAAATATATATTTAAAAAATGAATAAAATACAGCCTCATTTGGAGCTCTTTCTGTACTTCTTCTGGATTTCTTTTCTCTCCTGCTCCAAAGGTAGCTACTATAGTGAAAATGGCATTTATCTTCCCCATGCATGCCTGAATTCTTTACTAACCTGCCTTTTCAAAAATTTCATCACCTAGCATGGGCAAGAAATACTAGTTATTCGGGTTCATACACTTTTCATCCCTCCTCTGATGAGGTGTGCTTTGAATCTGGTTGTTTGGAGTCCAGTGTCTTTATTCTTGATTCTAATCTATTATTCATGGGTGTGGTTGTCAGACAAGAGAGTGGGTGGAGGTAAACAGAGCTGGAGTGATGACTGAGTTATTAGTCTAATGTATATCAGTGTCATCATCTCATCCCGTCACATCCAGTTGCCTCTTACAGAGCTGAAGCAAATATAGCAGGGGTACTTGCTATGAGGGTCCTTGCTCAAATAGTGTTCTAAAGTGTATGTTGAACCAGACAAGGCTACCCAGAGCAGATGAAAACATCTTGATCAAAAGGATGAGGAATGAAGGAACACAGAAGTCACAAATAAGATGCAATGAGAGCATTAGCTTCCAAAGAATATCTTCAGTTTTATTTTTTTAACTTTTTAAGATTTATTTATTTTATTTTTAGAGAGGGAAGGGAGGGGGAGAGAGAGAGAGAGAGAGAGAGAGAGAGAGAGAGAGAGAGAGAGAGAACACCATCAATGTGCGGTTGCTGGGGGCCATAGCCTACAACCCAGGCATGTGCCCTGGCTGGGAATCAAACCTGCGATGCTTTGGTTTGCAGCCCACGCTGAATCCACTGAGCTATGCCAGCCAGGGCCAAGATCTTCAATTTTAAATAAGAAAAGGGGTTTATGAGATGGAAAGTTCAGAAAATAAAATATAAGATAGTTTGGGGCCAACAGTTCAAGACCTATGCTGTGATGAGAAGAGAGTAATAGGGAACAGTGCTACATATGCTTTATTGGTGTGCTCTTTTAGATTCACTCTCTACTCTGCTCTGTACTGACCTGTATATATAACATACATCAGTGGACTCCATTGACTCTGGCTTCCAGTTGGGTTTGGCCAATGAGGAGGACAGGCAAGAAACTGCAGGGATGGCAGAGAATAAAATTGGAATGTTTATATCTATGACTTTTTCCCTGAGAGGTTTCTGTAGGCTGGCTGGCTGTTTTCCCTGAAAATCATAACTCCTCTGGTCAGATAGCCGTTGTCAAGTGGCACTTGCTCTCTCTCCACCTGAGTTCAAGAAACTATTCTCTCCCTTTGCTGCTTCAAGTATCAGGGTGTTAACAGCCTTACTAGCCTGGGATCTGCGGTGTCACTTGTGGATTCCCTATGCACTACCTAAATTTTATAGTTTTTTTTTCCACTAAATGCTTCTTTTAAAAGTTCGAGTGTGCCATCTGTTCCCTCTGGATGTTAAATGATGCAGGACTCATTTTTATGTCACTGAGAAAATTCCTTGACAAGTTAATTCTATTACTTCGATTAATGATAAGTCAATTCTATTACTTCTATTAATGACAAGTACACAGCATTAATTTTTAAAGATTTTATTTTTTTTATTTTTACAGAAAGGGGAGGGAGGGAGAAAAAGAAGGAGAGAAACTTCAATGTGTGAGAGAAATATCAATCAGTTGCCTCTCACACACTCCTGAACCGGGAACCGGGCCTGCAACCCAGGCACGTGCCCTGACCCAGAATCAAACCAGCGACCTTTCACTTTGCAGGATGATGCTCAGCCAACTGAGCCACACTGGTCAGGGCAACATCATTAACTTTTCATTCAAGGAGAAGATATAAAAGGAAAAAAAAACAACCCTCTGTAACAGATCATTTTGTTAAACCACAAAATATATTCACCTAAACTTACTAAAGAAATAATTTCCAAGAATGTTGAGTCATAAGCCAAAAAAAATCTTTTTTGAAAGATTGAGTTTTACAAAGGTAATCTTTGATACATTTACTTATCTAATGTCTGTCTCCCCTACTAGACTGTAAACACCAGGGATATACCTGTTTTATTCACTGCATTTAATAGTAGATGCTCAACAAGTGTTTTTTTTTTAACTTAATGAATAAATGAATTATGCTTCCTTGAAAATAGTCACAAGCAGTAGTAAAAATAATTACCATTATGGAATAATAATGAATCATTCTCTTAATTAGAGGCAGATATAATGAGTCAGGTACTTGTTTGGATAGTTTTCTTAGTGAATTGTGACCTCTTCATAGTTTATAATCATATCTTTCTGTGAAGGTGGTATGGGAGTGTTCAAAAATTTTTCAGGGTGTCTGCTCAACTATAGAGATAGCAGGAATTGTTTGGGCTTTAGTTTAGGAAAGCCTGAACATATTCAGAACTAAAGAATCCATAACACATGCTTTGCAGAGATAATGCCTATAGTATCAAATGAAGCTCTGAAGGGAAGAGGCAATGACATCAAGAAACTTATCAATGCTTTTGCTAGGAGCATGAGCAGACATTTCTTAACTTGCTTGAACTCCTATCTAACACATTACCCAGGAAATAACCCTCATCAGTACAACCATTTGCAAATACTTCTGGTTGATCAACAAATATTCATAGCATACCTACAATTTGTCCTGTCCTGTGAAGGTACCCTCCCACCAGGCCCTAGCAATGATGAATAAGACACAGCCATGTCTGTGGTTGCCCATGGACTAGTGCCGCCACAATCACAATATAATATGATAAGTATTCTAATGAAGGTATTATTACTTTGTTTTTTAAAATTTTAATTGGAGATATTTTCAAGCTTACATCACAAGTGCTAGAATAAGACTAATATAAAGAACATGTGTATAACCTTTTGTTGGTTCCAAACCTTGAGAACTTCCCAGTGAAATCTGTAACTAGCCCCCTTACATGGAGGGCAAGGAAAGACTGAAGAAAGAGGCAGACCACTCCAGAAACCTCCCTCTTCTGATTTCCTTTTTCCTTCACAGTCAAGATGCAACCAGGCACTTTAGGTAAAAATATTTATCTCACCAAGTGATGTCTGGGAGTCCCCAGGAAGCATTTCTAATGTTCTCATGAACTTATCTGCCAGCTATAGTTAACATATAGCACCCACCATTCTCCTCACTTGCTTCAGCCCTCTCATTAATATCCATTGCTCAATATCCATTGTGTCTTACCCTTGCCACAGCTACATGCCCAGTGTCCAAGTATCATTTTTACAAAGTTAAAAATATAACTCATACAAAATGTAAAGTGAGCCACTAAAATTTAACCCATTAATGAGGAAACAGCAGTATGGTAAGTTGGGTCAAAGGATAATTTGAAAGCAAGTACAACTGAAAGAAAGAATTCTAGAATAAGATTACTAAATTAGATGCAATACCAGTTAATGTCCTATAGGGAAATACAACTGTTACTTTTGGGGTCATCTTTTCTATTGGACAGAATCATTTGCATGTGTATCAACAAGTCTGAAAGTTAACAGAAACTTGACTTTAACCAATAGTAAATAGTAAGTCAAACAAAATGTATTTTAATCAAGAATTAAATAATCTCCAGGTAGGCC
The DNA here is from genome assembly GCF_019186645.2 of Phyllostomus hastatus. NCBI lineage: Eukaryota > Metazoa > Chordata > Mammalia > Chiroptera > Phyllostomidae > Phyllostomus > Phyllostomus hastatus. The sequence continues at coordinate 9,979,858 of NW_025333984.1, read as the reverse complement.
TGTTAGACAATGCTCCAATATGACATGGAAAGGACATCTTTTTGCTTTATTTCCAAGTTTTGCATACTGTTTCTTACCACCACATAAGAACATCTGTGTCAAGGGTGTAGCCTCCCTATATCATTGAAATTGCAAATCACTGAGGTGCCAGGAGAGTGCTCCCTCCCACACTATCACTCTTCAGCTGGGAACTAGATACATCAGCTGGTGCCATTAGCCTGTCTCTCTGCAGAGCTCAAATATATGTGTGTCTGAGGCTGGGCAGGAAAATCAACACCCAAGAAAAATAAGGTAACATCTTCTTTATTTTCATGTCTCCCAAGCTGCCCATGCAAACCTCTTTTACACAGGTGTTCTATGCAATTTGATATTGATGCAAATAAACATCTGTGTGTTGTTTTCCCCTCCAGGTTATGAGATATATCCAGACATGGTTGAATTCCAGCCATGGGAACAATTAACACAAACCAGGAGACCTACAGTAGTCATCTTCTGACTTGATTGCTGTCATTCCATAAGAACAGTGAAGGCAAAGGGAACACCCAATACTCACACTGCCCTGCTAAGGGCTAAAATGACATCTTGATTATCACTCTCTCTGATTCAGATAGAATTGTTCATTCCCATGAAGTCTGTGTTTGAAAGTACCTGAGCCCCTCACCCTAGCCCCTCACCCTCACCCCTACCCAACCCCACTGCACCCCACCCAGAGACAAACCAGTGAGTCAGAGGCAAGCAGAATTAGATAATGATTTTGTGACATCTTCTTTGTTCAGGGTCTGGTAGTCCTAGCAAAGCTTGGCCTTCTTATTTCACTTTTCCACAAAAATCCCAAAAGCCTTTTAGAAAAGAATGACTGCCTTTTGCACCTGTACTTGAGATACATATTTTCCTGGTTTTTGGGACCTAAGCCATGGCTCTGAAAACAAATACTCTCACCTGATGGGGCAGAGAGCCCCAGGCTCAGTGAAAATGGCACTGTCCTGGCCCCAGTTTTAGGTCAGCTTCTTGTCTTGGCAGGAAAGAGATGGCACTGTAAGGATTTATCTGAGATGAATGAGCATAATCACAGGAATAAGAGATGGTAAAGTGTTTGGGTACTAGCAAAAAAGGGAAGTCACTACCACCCCTTGACCAGAAGAGGCAAAGAGAGGGAAATAATACTAGAGTCTGCTGAGAAATGGGGCTGTAGAAGAGGGTTGTGGCCATTGAGGAATGTTGGAATGTTGCTCTTTCCAGGACCATAGCTGGGAAGGAAGGAAACTATATACACACACACACACACACACACACACACACACACACACACACACACTGACTTCTCTTTATTCTTACCATCCAATGTAATGTTGGTACCTGCCACTGGCCAAACCCAACCAGAAGCCACAGAACAAGGGAGCCATGTGATACAGCCCTCTGGGCACAATGCAAGGCAGAAAAAAGTGGAGATGGATTGTGGTGTGTAAGGAGAACAACAACAAAAAATACCCATCACTTTCTTCTCATAGGCAGAGCTCTTGGTACTTGTGAAATAGGCTAAGGAGTGTCCTCCATGCCCTTCCACTAATGTTGCTGCAGGAGGCTAAGATGAATCTTAGTGTCCATTTTTTTTTCAAGATATTGTAAAGTAGTGGATTAAGCATGGGATTAACCCAGGGCTGCAAGATGTCAGCACAGACAATGGGAAAAACACAATGGTAGATAAGGAAGGAAGAAAGGGGGGAAGGGAGGAAGGGAAATAAATTTTTAGAAGGAAAAAAGCAAGGAACAGATGGAAGGAAGAAAGGAAGGCGGGGGGGGGGGACTAAGGGTAGGTAGGGAGCAGGAGAGGGAGGAGAGGAAGAAGAAAAATACTTGCCAAGCATCAGTTCCAAGAAGAGAGACAAAGCTATAAAATGGAAAGACTTCCTTTGTGACTGGAACCCCTAACAAAGAAAAAGAAACAGTATAGACAAGTGATCAAAAACATGGGCTTTAGAATCAGACAAAACCTGGACCTCTCTCATGTCTAGATGTTTGGATGTCTCATGTCTAGGTGGCACATTATAGTTCTTTCATACCATGCTGGTGTGGCTTAGTTCTACAATCCTCCTGCTTCCATAAATCTCCAGAAAAGAAGCAGGCACAACTCCACTACTTTTAGATCCTAGTAGTAAAACAGGTTTATGTTGCTAAAGAAGACTCAGAGCACCCAATATGACTATGCTTACAAATGAAGTTTATTATAAGAGAAAGGTATGATACAGCAAGAAAATAAGGATGTAAGTCATAGGTAAAGGTTGCCTCACAGAAAGGAATCTGGAGACACCAGATGTCCCCTCTAAGCTACAATTGTCTCCTCTAAGGGTCATGGCAGGATGTACTTTCTCTCTTAGATCAGGGACCACAGAAGGTCAATCCCAGAGCCACAGTGTGTGGCACGAAGATTGAGTGCAAATTATTAATCTCAATATTAATGAAATAAATGCTCTGGTATTCAGAATACATAAAGAACTCTTACAACAGTGATAAAAAAGAACCTAATTAAAAATGGTCAAAGCATATGAAAAAACATTTCCCTAAAGAAGATGTACACTTTGCTGAAAAGCCATGAAAAGATGTTTAATGTTATTAAGCATTAAGGAAATGCCAGCCAAAATCACAAGATACCACTTCATAATAACTAGGATGGCTATAATTTTTAATAGAAAATAAGTATGGTGAGAATTAGGAGAAATTAGAACACTCAGACACAGTGGTGGGAATGTAAAATAGTGCAGTCACTTTGGAAACAGTTTGGCAATATCTTTTTTAAAAATTAAACATACAGTTGCCATGTGACCCAGCAATTCCACTCCTAGATATATGTCCAGTAAAACTGAAAACATACATTTATACAAAAACTTGTACATGAATGTTCATAGCAGCATTATTCATAATAGCCAAAAGAGGGGAACAACAAAAATACCCATAACTGATGAATAGATAAACAAAATGTGGTAAATCCAAAAATGGAATCTTATTCTGCCATAAAAAGAATATGGAATACTGACATATACCACACCATGGACGAATCTTGAAAGCATTTTGCTAAGTGAAAGAAGCTTGTCACAAAGCCCACATATGGTATGGTTCTACTTATACAAAATGTCTAAAATAGGAAAATCCATAGAGACAGAGAATAGGTCAGTGGTTGTCTGTGGATGGAGGGAGGGGAAAATTGGGAACCATAAAGTTTCTTTTTAGAGTGATGAAAACAGTCTGGAATCAGGTAATAGCAACAGTTGTACAACATTGTGAGTATATAATACAAAAAAACCCACTGAATTGTACACTTTAAAATGGCAAAGTTCATGTTGTGTGAATTTATTTTCAATTAAAAATAAATAAACAAAACAATGTTGACATGGTAGTACAAACTGCCTTGAAATCCTTGGGACCCATGGTTATACAGTCATACTAGTAATCAATATGTTTCATGCTTCACGGCCAGGGGCAAGCACCAGTTAAGAATTTTGGCAAAACAGCTCAGGGTAATTTCAGCCTTATTGCATATTCCATTATATGCAGCCAGCACCTGAGGCTTGGCACTTATAGAAAACTAATATATGCACTAACCCTCACAGCATACATGTACCATGCACAGTGACCCCACAGCAGAGCTGAGGCCCAACTCCTTTAGGGTAAGCTCTCCCAAAGAGGGCCCAACCCATGCCACCTCTGGGTAGCCCTCCCACACAGACTGGATGCAGACCCTTTGTCCCACTGGGCATGTCCTGATGGGGCTACAACTCAGACCATGACCCCCTCTGTTTCCACTAAACAGAAGGGATGAGTGCCCTGCTTGACACTGGCACTCCTTCCAATGCCACCAACGGTGACCAACTGTCCAGGACCCTATCCTGGCTTGAGAACCGAAGATATCACTTCCTGAGAAATCCCCCATCCCAGGAAAGCTGGGACAGTTGGTCACCCTGAAGGCCATCCCCCCATACTTCTGTGATGGAATGTGCATCACCCACTACTGTACAGAGTGCTCCAGCTCTGCATGGATGGAAGGCCCTGGCTCCTCTCAATGCCCAGAAGTCATCAGAGTCCTGCACTTGACCTGAAACTGTACGGACACCACCACCACTACTCACTCTGCTGCAGCTGGGCACTTCTCTCTACAAGCCACCGATGCCACCTCCCTCTCTTCTGCCTGCCAAATTATCTCCACTAGCAGCGGGAATTCAAGGGCCCTCCATGCCTCTCATGATGGCTAAGTTTGCACTGACGCCTCTCAGCTGATTCTACACACATTTACTGAACCCTTTTACAGGGTCATTAGAGGTGGCCACTGCTGGGAGCAGGCCTGATTCGACAGCCCCTCCTGCTTCCTCACAGCTTGTCTTGCAGCAACACACAGACCAGGCCAGCCTCTCCTCTCCTGCCTATTTCTGGGAGCTCAGAAATCCCTGGGATGTGCAGGTCCCAGGAGCTCTGGGCTTCCAAACACACAGCCCTTCAGTTCAAGTGGTGCCTGGTGTTATTGGGTCCTGTCCTGGGGACCCAGAGGTGAGTGACGAGGCATTGCTGCCTGTGAAGACCTAAGGTCTAGAGGGGGTTGATGTGTGCCTGGAGCACAGGGTCCCGCTGTGCTACAGACAAGTCCAGGTACCAAGGGTGGGATCAACCAGGGCTTCCTGGAGAGGGGACACCTGAGAGGAGTCTCGTGGGTCAGTTGTGCAAAGAAGGGGATCTTGGAAGAGGCCTGGTAGGGCCCAGAGGACATCATCCACGGGAGCATGAGACAGTAGAAGTGGTGAGGGGAGAAGTTGGGATTGGTAGGAGCAGGATCCAGGGGCTTGAGTGAGCAAGTTTCATGGAGAAAGTTTGGACCCAGTGTCTGATTCCCCCAACCAGGTCCAATAGGTGAGAGCTGGAAAAGCAACCATTGGATATGGTAACCAGTGATCTTGGGAGAGGTTGCACAGGCATGATGGCAGAGGACAGCGTATAGGGGGAGAGGAATGAATGGAAGGTGAGGAGGTGGAGACAGGGTTACAGACTGCTCTTCTAAAAGCTAGACTTTGACATAATACAAATAAAAAGTAGAAAGGGCTGGTTTTGGTGTTAAGACGGAAGAGTAACATCAGATTATAAGAAGAAGATTGGGGGAGGATCTATAAGTAGAAAAGGAGTGAATGAGGAATGAAGAGATAGAAGAGAGAATTCTTTTGGGGGGCTATATCTAGGCATGCTATGAAGTGCTGAATGTTGATCTAAGTCTCCCATTTGTTATCCTGTCAGCTAAGAACACTGGGTCTCCACCGGGGGGGAAGGGGGCATTACACATGTACTCATATAGACCATGATCTAAGCAAAGATTGTCCTGTGCCTTAATGGGTAGACAAACAAGGAGAATACAGTCCTACAGGCAGTTGTTTCACCTGGTATTGGAACCAGTATCACAGTTTGTTCTGCTAATCAAGTGGTGGCATGGTGTATGGCTTGGGGCTGTCTCATGATTTGCTGAGTGCTGGGCAGGGATCTGAGTCCAGGTCTGATTGGAGAGACCCTTCTCATAGTATCCTGACTAATGGCTCAGGTAGGACTCATTCTGATGGTTCCTGGTATGCCAAGTGAGGTATGTGCACTTAGCCCTGTGCCTTCTCAGGTTACATTGTGCACACCAAGCAGGCTCCTGTCTATGCCCTATTCTAGGCAAGACACCGCTCACCATGCAGAGCAGTGTGTTGATCACCCCAACTCTCCAGTGACTTGCTGAGCAGAGATGTGTTCATAGGCTGTTTTTGTCTGGGGCTGTCTATTGGTTCATCAAAAGGTGGTGTAGGCCCCAGTTTGATCAGGTCTATCTCCTCTTGTGTGAAGTTCTGATCTGGAAAGAAAAACAAATGGCCTTTCCCTAAACAGGTACTGCCTCTTAAGGTGCATGTTCATAGAGTGGATGTTGACCTCTGTCGGGGAAGGATTTGGCACCAGTGGTGCTGAGGGGATATGCCCTAGACCAGGGGGTGTCAAACTCATTTTCACCAGGTGCCACATCAGCCTTGCAGTTGCCTTCAAAGGGCCGAATGTAATGTTAGGACTGTATAAATATAACTACTTCGTAACAGTTAAGCGAGAGCTCGGCATTGCCATTGGGTAGAAACAAGGTGCCAAGCCATATAAAATAAGGTAGAGGGCCAGATTCAGCCCACAGGCCTTGTGTTTGCCATTTGTGCCCTAGACACTATGTTAGCTAAGGAGTGGGGTTCTCCATATGGGCTGAGTGATAACATAGGTTTAAGTCTTTGTCTGGGTATGGTCAGTTCTGGTGTAACCACAAAATATGGTCTGGGAAGTAACTGCCTTCAGGTCCTGGTGTGGAGAGGAGTGGTGTAGGTAAAGGCTCTATTCTGGATTGGTCCTGCCTGATAGTGAGCCATGTGGTTTGGCATGGTTGTATGCACCCATCCAAGACAGACTCTCTGCTGGTGTGATGGATGTACAGCTTTGTGTAATGGCTCAGCTCTTCACAGGGATGCATTCCTTGTTCTGGGTGTGGAGTCCCTGATAATGTACTGAATGATGGGATATGCATTCCTTGGTCTCTGCTTTATAATTTCTATAGAATACTGAGATCTAGCAGTTCAGATGGATGTTGGCCTTTGTGCTAACTTTCCCATGATGTGCTGAAACAAAGTATGTGTATGGAAAGACTCTTGTTTTTGTCTGGATTTGAATCTGTCTACTAGTATGCTTCACGCTGGTATGAATATGGGTTCTAGTCTGCTAGAGGGCCATTTCTTGGAAAACTTTAAAGATATGGGAATAGAGGACCAATTCTCAGGTAAGAGCTGTCTCCTGATTTGCATACGAATGTGTGGGTCTGAGCAGTGATCTGAGCAGGACTCTGTCAAAGTGTGTTGAAGATTGGAATGGATGTAGATTCTCCTGAGATACATGTCCCCACATGAGGTGAGATATTTATGTATTGTGGCCAATGCACAAGCTTTCACTGAGGCTTGCTAAATAGTGTGATACTATTAGGTTGGCCAAAAAGTTCATTTGGTTTTTCCCCATAAGATCACTCTAGTAGCATTTAGTTGTCTTTAACTTCACTCGGAAACAACTTGGTTAGATTGTATTGTGACAGCTGTCATATCAGCATGCATTTTTTAAAAACATCAAAATTGGTGAATTTTTATGTAGCCATTTTAATATTGAAGATGGGAGAAAATAAGCAATGTTTTTGGCATATTATGCTTTATTATTTCAAGAAAGGTAAAAATGCAAATAAAACTTAAAAAGATTTGTGCAGATTTCTGGATATTTCTCACTGGACGATGCTACACAGTCGAGTACAACAGTTGGAGTTGATAGTAATCAAATAAAGACATTAATTGAGAGCAATCTATGTTATATCATGTGGGAGATAGCTGACATACTCAAAATCTCCAAATCAAAAAAGTTATTGGTGAAAATGAAAAAATGTGTCATTTATTTTTCAGAAATAAAATATGGACTTTTTGGCCAACCCAATACATGACTTACTTTGGCAATGTATTGACTAGCAGTGAGATATAAGGCAAGGTTGGTTCTAAGAGTTGAGTGGTGTTATTTTGTCAGCCTTGGTCTAAGTTTCAGTGAGGGTAGGCCTTGTGGTTTTTTAAGCAGAGGTATAACTATGGGTCCAGCTCTGAAAAGGGACCATATTCTAACATGCTGAGTGGTGGCAGGACATGAGTCCATTTCTAGGTGGGTACTATAAATCCCATCAGCAGTACAACCCAAGTTGCCTATTTCTGCACCCTCGATTTCTGCTGGAACAGTATTATCCCACTCCTCCATAGAGCTGGCCCACTTTGAAGCAACTATTGTTTCCACACACAATACTTTACTCTTCCCACAACAGTCACATCAAAAGATTCAATCTGAGGGCCAGGGAATCTTCCCAAACATTCGTTCTGCTCAGATTCTAAGAAATCTGGTTAATAGGCAAGTAGTGAGGACCTTCTCCTTCACCACTATCATTAAATTTTTGCATTTCTCTCTAGCTTCTCTACCAGTCACTCTTCTGCCATCCCCATTCATAGCTGCAGAAATTCAGACAGAGTACACTTACCGTCCTTGTTATACCATTTCTCAAGAGAGTACATTACCCCTGTATACTGGGTTGAATAGTGTCCCCCAAAATTCATGTCCATCTGAAACCTGTTAATGTAACCTTATTTGGAAATAAAGTCTTTGTAGAAGTAATTAATTTAGATGAGTCATACTGGATTGGGTGGGCCTTAAATTCAATATGCCGGGTATCTTTATAAGAAGAGGGAAATCTGGACACAGACACATGGAAACATAGGGAGAGGAGAATGCCATGTGAAGACAAAGAGGGATTGGAGTTATGGGCCTACAAGGCAAGGAATGCCAAGGATTGCTGACAACCACCACAAGTTAAGAAGAGACAAGGAAAAAATCTTCCCTAAAACCTTCAAAGGAGCATGGCTCTGCTGACACCTTGGTTTCAGACTTCCAGCCACCAGAACTGTGAAAAAATAAGTGTCTGTTGCTTCAAGCCATCTAGTCTGATGTAATTTGTAACAGCAGCCATGTGAAACTAATATACCTTGTCTCTACTTCCTTTCTACTTTGTTTTGTATAGACCTTGATTAAATGCCAAGGATTTCTTTTAATTTCTCTTTTGACAAGTGAATATAATTTAGGCAACTGAATTTCCTCAAACATCTTCATCTGTGAAACAACTGTGACTGCTAAAATATTACCAGTGCATGTTAGCAAAGTGGTACCTATTTAAAATAGGACTATTTCCAGTCAAGATGGCGGCATAGGCAAACATAGCTCGCCTCTTTGCACAACCACATCAGAATTACAACTAAGATGTAGAACAACCATCACTCAGAACCATCAGAAATTGAGTTGAATGCAAGTCTGACAACTACAGAATGAAAGAAACCACATGCATCCAGACTGGTAGAAGGGGCACAGACATGGATGGGGTTGGTCCCACACCCGCGTGGGTGGATAAAAATACAGGAGGGATATCTTGGGACCAAGGAGTCCCAGCTCCACATGAGGACCCCCAGCCCAGGATCCCAGTGACAGGAAGGTAAGTCCCCATAACTTCTGGCTGAAAAACCCATGGGGATTGAGTTGATGGAAGAAACTTCAGGATTCCCAAACAGTTCCTCTTAAAGAACCCACATACAGACTTACTCAGACTCACCCCCTCTGAGCTCCAGCACAGGGATAACAGCTTGAAAGGCACCAGTGGTACACAGTGAGAAACTGAAGTGTTTGGCATCAAGATGATCAGAGGCCACTGTCCCTTTTCTAAAGCCTCCCCCCACAAAACCAGTAAGCTGGTGCCGTATCTGAGACTCCATCAACCTACCTACCACTGTTGGACCTGTCTTGGAGATCCCAAGAGATTCCAACCCACCCAAGCTGCTGTTCCATATGAATGGCTGGTTCTGGCTCATGCTTTACAACTTCCTAAATCCTACCAAACAAGCAACAACTGGCCTCAGTGAGCCCAGGCCCTGCACTAGCAGCATCCAGCCTAGATTCACAGCTTGGCTTCACCTGGGAATCTCCAAACCCAGCACAAGTAGCAGCTGTCTCAGACAGCTTTGTAGCTCAGGTAGGGTGGCCCTGGACAAAACACAGGTGGGGGCTGACCTTGGCCTGCACCACCTAAGAAACCCTATCACCAGCACACCCAGTAGACAGCTACATACCACATCAAAGCACCACCACCCTGTCCCTGTACAGCAGATCCTCCACAGAGGGCAGAGGGTGGTGGTCAGTGGTCACAGCCGGTCTTTGCAGCTGACTGGCCTGGGTAAGTCCCTCCCATTGATCTGCCAACAGTAACCAAGGCTCAGCTACAAGAGGAGGATGGACTCAGACCACATGAAGGGTGCACCTCAAGTACCTAGCTTGGTCATGATGGGGAAGCTGTGCCATTGGACCCTACAAGACACCTACTACATTGGCCACACTACCAAGACATGGAGTCAAAGCAGCTCTACCTAATACATAGGAACAAACACAGGGAGGCTGCCAAAATGAGGAGACAAAGAAACCTGGCTCAAATGAAAGAACAGATCAAAACTCCAGAAAGAAAACTAAATGAAATGGAGATAAGCAATTGTAGTGTAAATGGTCAGTCAGGCTCCTTCACCGAGCCTGCTAAGCAGATTCCCATAACATTGAGTGTGCCACATGCACAGAATGAAACTCTGTCATACAATATCTTGGCACCCTGTGAGCTTTCTGTGCATTTAGTATATAAGGGAGTTGGGACTCCCTGCTGGTGAGACACAAGACTTGTGGCGTGCATGGGTTGCCCACCCTTGAATAAAGGCATGTCAGGCATCCCAACAACTCTGTGAATTTTCTTCCATGTGCTCAAGTCCCATGTGAACCTGTCCAGCCTTGAACAGTTGCAACACAATTGGCATAGTTGGCAGTATTCATCACAGTACATTATGAAGGAGCCATCAGCCCCTTGGAAGGGGATCTGGAAGGGTGGCTGGTCATCGGAATGTAGTATCCGGTGGTGAGTCTTCTGAATTCATGGGTTTCCCCCCAGAATTTGGCTCAAAGTTAGTGGCTCACCTGACACAGTAGGGAAGGCCCTATGGGTGGTAGGGGAGACCCTAGAGAAGCTGACTGGCCAGGCAGCCATGGGGTGGTGAGCTAGGTGTTTCTTACAACTTTGCAAGCTGTGATAGAAACTGCATTTCACGATGCAGCACAGCTATGAGCTCCATGAGGGAGCAGAAGCCTAGGTCCATGCCCTGGAGGAAGACCTCCAAAGACCAGAGCCATAACATTCCCCCTCCCCAATCATGGTGAATGACTTGGAAGAAGAGAAGGGGAATTGCCACTTCTGTATCCCCTTCCACTCACCTGCCCCACACAGACATGAACATAGTTGCTGAGAGTGACTGGGCCAGAGAACTGGGACCTGGGTTGGGTGCTTGGCAGTGGCAATGCTGGCACCCAGAAAGCTCTGCCTTGAGCAGCTGATCAGAGCAGGGGGTGGTGGCCAACAAGACAGTGGAGGCTGGAGCTGGAGCCACGGAGGTGGCAGTGGGGCGGCCCGAGGAAAAGCAGCAGCTGTCTGGAGGGATGGTGTCTTAAGCTCCCTCTGTCACGCAGTTAAAGAGCGACCCCATGTGGTTGCAAACTCAACAACGTTTCCTACGGCCCCAGAAGAAGAAGGCAGTGAGGAAATCCCGCCCCCTGGAGTGTGTCCCAAGAGGCCCATCCTGTGCATCTGTAGGACTGTATGGCTGTGCCAGCCTTCCAAGAAGGGGGAGGAAATATCCTTTGGAAATTTCAATAGGGGAAAGGCCAAAGAACCCAGCTATAGGGGATGGGTGAGGACCAGAAAGGTGAAGGCCATGAGGCTCTCTGTGGCTGGGTATTGGGAGACTGCCCATTCCCCCGTGAGTATACTATTTATGTGTCCCTCATTCCTGAGTATATCCTGGGCATTTATGTGCTCCAAGGATTGTGGTTGCAAACCACTGTGAAACAGCTCCAAACTAGGGCCTGCTTGAGTGCTGGAGAGTGCCCTGGATCCTGCTAGACACTGTGAGCTAAAGGTGCATGTACCACAAGGAAGTTTTTGGTGGGGTCTTTGGCATCAATCAGAACAGTTACATGATCCCTTGAGCTTCTGGTCCCAACTGTGGAAGGGAGCAGAGGTACAGTACTCCTTGATTGAAAAGTAACCGGATGTGGTGTATGGCTCATGGCTGCAAATAATGCACCGCCCGTGACTATTTGCACAGATAGTTGGGCGTTGTACAGGGGCTAACATTGTGAATCTCTACACGGCATACAAATAAATGGATGGTTATGCATAAGCCATTATCGGGACAGGCCTTGTGGCAAGACCTCTAGAAATTAGGCCACCAGAAGCAAATCACTGTATATCATGTTACTGGACATGAACCCCTTGCTTCCCCTGGGAATGATGAGACTGATACTTTAGCCAAGGTGTGGTGTCTGGAAACGGTGCCTGCCGACCTGTCCGAAAGAGTCATTGCCCAGTGGCTGCACTGTCACCTCTTACATGCTGGGCAGAAGACCATGTGGTCCACTATAAAAGCTTGGCGGTTACCTGTCACATTAGCAGAGGTACAAGAAGCTTGTGAGACCTATGTTGTATGTTCACGAGAGCATCCCTAGAGGCCTGTGCAAACTATTGGGCAGGTGTGGTGTGGGAACAAGTACTGCTGACCTGGTGGTGGGTTGGCATGGTCAGGTCCCTGCCTAGTTCTGAGGGTTATAAGTATGCAATAACTTATGTGGACATGGCTACTAGATTTTTGGCAGCTTACCCCACATGCCACCTGGATCAAAGGGCAGTGGTCACTGCACTGGAGCACCTAGGTGCTGCTGATGGGCAAACCTTGATCATTGAAAGTGATCAGAGGACATATTTTAGTGGGGCCTTGGTGCAACAATGGGCCTGAGACCTGTGGATTGACTGAAAGTTCCATGTGGCCTATCACCCCCAAGCTGCTGGGATGATTAAACAGTGCAATGGTCCCTTAAAGCAGGGGCTGTGAGCCACAGCTGCCACCCCCATGCTGAGGGATTGGGGGACTGGACAAAACCATTGTGGACTGTCCTCTGGACTCTAAATGAGAGGAGTCAGAGGTGGGGCCCAGCTCCAGTGGAAGCTTTACTCCACCAGACTGCTGCTCCAATTCAGCTACAGGTACAGACTAAGGATGCTTTGCTGAAACCAGGCATGGGAAAACAGGAGAATATTCTCTTGCCTGCATCTGAGGGCCTAGAACGAAGGCAAATAGCCACTTGGACGTGGCCTTGGGAAATAAAAGTCCCCCACATGCGTTGGGTGGCTCTTGTTGCCTCTTGGAGACAAGGGATGGAGAGAAACTTGCGAATGGTGCCCTGGATGATTGGGACATGGCCCCCAGTCTTAAAGGTGACATATCTAGGGCCAGCAGACCATGAAATGCTTCTTCATGGCACCTTTGTGACATTCTTATGGCCCGTTATGATTTCTCCACTGTTGTTGCAGGTAGATGCTGAGCCCCCAGTTGAAGCACAAAAGGTCTGGAATTCACACCCAGGAAGGCCTCCTCTGCCAGCCACTGCTTTGTTGGCTAGACAGAAAATTTCTTGTATATTTTCTGAGGATTGTGATTTGCCATTGTTGGTGCCTATAACTGCTTTGTCTTTTCACCGGATGCAAAGTAACACCTTAGTGGATTGGGTACATACCTATGCCTCAGTGGCTGACTAATCAGCATGCTGGGTCTGCACTGAAATCTCCCTTGAGCACATCTGCCAACCTTGCATGGTGCATCTCTCCAGCTTCAATCTCAAATTGGACTTGGTTACAGCACCTGTGGAACAGTGCATATTCCTTGTGGAATACAAACTGGGCTGACATCTACATGGGGGCAAAGCAGTGGTATGACTGGCCCAGGCCATTAGTTAGTTACTCCATATGGGATGGCTCCAGGTGGCTCACAGCTGAGGCTGTGGAGCTGGGTAGACCAGCTCTCCTTTTCATTCAGAGCCTCAAAGGACAATCCTACATGAGCTGGACTCCAACAGGTCTGTGTCAGACTCAGACTCTAGAGCATTCCTGGGAAACACAGAATGATATGTGGGCTGCAGTTTCCACTGAGGCCCTCTGGGTAAGTGGCTCACATGGGTGGCCTTACCTGCCCGGAAATTAGACTGGCCACTGTATCTGGGGGTGGCCTTATTTGTTGCTTTCTGCTGCAGCTTGTTCTGCTGTTGTGGGTTATGGGTGTAGAGCTCTGCCCTCCTCACCAAGGGACCTTCTCAGAAGACACCCTCACACAGATTATACAGTGAGGAACCCTGACAGGGTGGATTGTAGGGTAAATGGAATCAGTCAGGCTCACTCACTGAGCCTGATAGGCAGTGTTCCCATAACCTTGAGAATGGGCCCACATGCACAGAATGAAGCTCTGTTATACAATATCTTGGCACCCTGCCAGCTTTGTGTGCATTTAGCATATAAGGGAGTTGGGACTCCCTGCCAGTGTGACAGTGGCTTGCAGCATGTATGGATCACCCCACCCTTGAATAAAGGCATGTTGGGCATCCCAACAGCTCTGCAATTTTTCTTCTGTGTGCCTGAGTCCTGTGTGAACCTGTCCAGCCTTGAACAGTTGCAACACAACAATCTATCAGATTCGGAGTTCAAAACACTGGTTATAAGGATGTTCAAGGAACTTAGTGAGGACCTCAACAGCATAGAAAAAGATTCAGTCAGAAATGAAGGATATACTAATTGAAATAAAGAACAATTTATGGGGAAACAACAGTAGAGTGGATGAAGCTGAGAATCAGATCGATGAATGATTTGGAACATAAGAAATCAAAAAACAACCAATCAGAACAAGAAGAAAAAAGAATCAAGAAAAATGAGGGTAGTATAAACAGCCTCTGGGACAACTTCAAGCATCCCCACATTCACATTATAGGTGTGCCAGAAGGAGAAGAGAAAGAGCAAGAAATTGTAAATCTATCTGAAAAAAAAATAGTGAAAGAAAACTTCCCTAATTTAATGAAAGAAATAGACATGCAAGTCCAGGTAGCACAGAGAGTCCCAAACAAGATGGATGAAAAGAGTCCCCCTCCAAGTCACATCATAATTAAAGTGCCAAAGGTTAAAGATAAAGAAAGAATCTTAAAAGCTGCAAGAGAAAAGCAGTTAGTTAGCTACAGAGGAGCTCCTGAAAGACTATCAGCTGATTTCTCAAAAGAAACTTTGCAGGCTACAAGGGATTGACAAGAAGTATTCAGTATCTAGGTTCTAGTGTAACCTAGAACCTAGACAGTGAGGAACAATTTCTTGCTCTTTCTCTTCTCCTTCTGGCACACCTATAATGTGAATGTGGGGATACTTGAAGTTGTCCCAGAGGCTGTTTATACTACCCTCATTTTTCTTGATTCTTTTTTCTTCTTGTTCTGATTGGTTGTTTTTTGATTTCTTATGTTCAGGTGGCCAGTTCAATTCCCAGTCAGGGCACATGCCTGGGTTACACTATCCAGCAAAGCTATCATTTAGACTCAAAGGGCAGATAAAGAGCTTCCCAGACAAGAAAAAACTAAAGAGTTGATTCTCACCAAACCATTATCATATGAAATGTTAAAGAACTTATTTAGGAAAAAGAAGATTTAAACTATAAATAATAAAATGGCAAAAAAATATATCAACAATTGAATCTAAAAAACAAACTAAGCAAACAAGAAGAACAGAGACAGAATCACGAATACAGAGAGCATCTTGATGGCTGCCAGATGAGAAGGGGTTGTCAGGGGAAGGTGAAGAGGTGAGGGGATTAAGAAGTACAGATAGTGCTGGCTAATGTAGCTGAGTGGATTGAGCTTGAGCTGTGAACCAAAGGGTGGCCAGTTCAATTCCAAGTCAGGGCACATGCCTGGATTGCAGGCCAGGTCCCCAGTATGGGCATGCAAGAGGCAACCGCACATTGATATTTCCCAATTTCTCTCCCTCTCTTTCTCCTTCTGTTCCCCTCTCTCTAAAAATAAATAAATAAAAGCTTTTAAAAAAAATAAGAAGTACAAATAGGTAGTTCCAGAATAGCATGGAGTGTAAAGTACAGTATAAGAAATGGAGTTGCCAAAGTACTTGTATGCATGACCCCTGGACATGAACAATGGTGTGGGGATTGCCTGAAGGGGATGGGGGTACTGGATGGAGGGTGGCAAAGGAAGAAAAATCAAGACAACCATAATAGCATAATAAATAAAATATAATTAAAAAGTAAATAAACTGCATTGCAAAAACATAGGACTTTTTTACAGCATAAAATGTGAATTTAAAAATTCCCCACTGATTTAAAACACAGAAACATCTTTTATTCCTTGAGAGAAAGAATTTTTAAAACTCCTGGGGAAATGTCTTACATCAATACTGCTTAGTCCGTTTTTTCATTTTATTAATTTTGATAGTATAGGGGTTTTTTAAGATTTTATTTATCCATTTTTAGAGAGGGAAGGGAGGGAAATAGAGAGAGAGAGAGAAACATCAATGTGCGGTTGCTGGGCGTCATGGCCTGCAACCCAGGCATGTATCCTGGCTGGGAATTGAACCTGTGGGTAGTATAGTTTTAATCAATTTTTAACAAATAAATTCACTTCATATCTTACAATTAATTTCTAGCAATTCCATATTTGTGTTCTGGGTACTATAATTGACAGAGGGTAGCCAGATATAAAATGTTTTATTCCATCTCCTCTTCTTTGTAGTCATCTACTATCCTAAAAAAATTCTCTCTCTTTTTGCCTCATCCTATTATCAAACACTCCAATAACATGCCTTCTGCTATCCTAAATTTCCCATTCACTTCTCCTTTTGCCAGCTCGTACCCTGACCCAATTTCTCTACTTCCTCTTTCTACTAAGTTTTATTAAGGAAACTCTCTAAATCAGATTGCCTAGATTCAGTACTAATGGTCAGGCTCTCAGGCCTCCATAATTAGTCATAACAGATAGCTCTTGAAGTCCAACACAGGAAAGGCATAACCTTTGAGTCTAATGTGGCCCCCTTGCTAGCGAATGGTTTGCCAGCATCCATGCCTCACTTAAAACCCACTGTTTAAGGTTATACGATGTGATTAAACATCAGTTCCTTGAGCTTTAGTAGTTTGCTGGTCTCTCCTTGCTTAGATCCCAGCTCCTGTCTGTTCACTCATCCATTGCCTAGCGCTGCCCAGCTGTACACCAACTACCCAACCCTATACCATTTTCCCAGTTACTGAACCTTGCCCAACCCTTGTTAGTTGCCTTGACTACTGCCATACCCAGTCAGGACTTTGACTTTTCTATAGAGATCTTTAAGAAAACTCCATTTTATTGAGCCACAGGCTGTGCTAAATTTTTTACATCCACTATTGCATTTAATGCTCACAACAACCCTATAAGATATTGTAACAGGGTTCACCCAAGAGGGGACCCCCAAATAGGGATTTGTAATAGGGTCCAGAAGAGCTTGAAGATCATTGGCTCCACACCACAGAGCCATATCAGCCCAGAATGCGGGCAGCTGTGGCCAATTGTGAGAGGAGCCAGAAATGGGGCTGCAGAGGAAGATTGGTGCTGGGATTTAAATGGAGGCACAGCAGCCATTGGGCGTCTCTCTTTTTGGGACCATGCATCTGTCTAGGAACACACGGCCTTGGTGTCTTGGTTGGGACCATGTAGCTTGGGTGAGAGTCAGGACCACAAGGCTTTGGAAGTGCTCCCTCTGGCCACGTGGAGGGTGCCGGGAGGACTGTGTGCATTTGTGGGGAACTTTAGTTTGTGTTATTTCAAATGAATAATAAATTTCTTTCCTTTTCACTAATCTCTGGTATTAAGAGACATCTTTTCTCAGGCAACGGGCAAAAAGAACCCAGTAGGTGAGGAGGAACCCCTAGAGAAAACAGGGGGGTCTTTTATATCATTCAGCACCCCCCCCCAAACTGTTCTGTAACAATATGAATCACCACTCTCACCTGCAGCCAATGACCATACCTTCCATTGTACAGGAAAGAATGAGAATATCAACATGAGGTTACCCAGTTTCCCTCTTCTCCACCTCAAAATCTCTGGATTTTCAACTGCTTCACTTCCTTTACTTCAATTATGAAAACATCAAATGGGCAGAGACAATGATAGAGGGGCATCTGAGAGATAGACATGGTTGATCCATGGCCTCAAGGAGCCCAGAACTTCCTTAATGGAATCCATGAGGATCAACAAGAGATATCTGAAAAGAAGCATTAAAGGCCTGCTAACCAAGTTTGGACAACTATCTTCCAAGAAGATGGTGAAATCAAAAGACAAAGAAGGAGCCAGATAAGGTTTGGGGGTTAAGAACATGGCATTTCTTGTGGGGCAGCTTACTGATTTCTGAGAACACCTTTCTTTTTCACCTTCTACTCCTGGCCTTTCTTACCTGCCAAAGTTAGTCACTCTGATGGCTTTGATTTTATCTCTGCAACCACCACTTCTATGCTCATAGCTCCATTACCCTCCCTGATGAGTTTCAAAATAATGACCAAATGTTCC
Source organism: Phyllostomus hastatus (assembly GCF_019186645.2). Lineage (NCBI taxonomy): Eukaryota > Metazoa > Chordata > Mammalia > Chiroptera > Phyllostomidae > Phyllostomus > Phyllostomus hastatus. Next base: position 9,961,768 of record NW_025333984.1, on the reverse strand, counting down.
AGTTCCCCACCATAGCCAAGGGTCTCAGCCTGCCTTAGATTTGAGGGAAGCTAATATTACCCTTCTCTACATCATATCAACATCTGATCACTAATTCTCTCTCTTCTTTCATCTCCACACTGCTTTGTGCTTCCTCACCCACCAAATTCCCACTGTAGCTCTCTCTCCCAGACTTTTCCAATTAGCCTTAGGGAACTCTCATTGAAAGATACACAAACTCTCTTCCATGGAAACACTCCCACTTTCTGGCTTTAATGAAACACAGTTCTCCCCTCAAGACACCACTTCTCCTGCATCTCCCTCCAGTGAAGGCTGCTTTTTCATTAATTCTTCACATATCGCAGGATCCAGAGACAGGGTTGGCATTCTCCTACTACCTTGTCACTGCTTCCAAGCCATAACCACATAACTGCTTCACCATTGCTTCATTGAGGTTCATACCATTCATCTCTTCTTCACTGTGATTGTCTAACAACCTACAGTTCTCTCTCCCTCTCTCCCTCTCTCCCTCTCTCTGTATGTTGCCACTTGAGTGATAGTCTCCCTCTCTAACAAACTGGCCCGAGCAACTTCAATGTTCCTATTAACAAGGATTGATCTTGGACATCTATTATCCAGGTGGGGGAATCTAAGAAGGTGGCATTTGGACAGCCGGTTTCCTAGTGGCTTCTCAATATAAAATGGCTGCATTTGTTTGGTTTTTTAAAGATTTTATTTTATTTTTTATTTTTAGAAAGAGGGGAAGGGAGAGAAACATCAATGTGCAAGAGAAACATTGATTGGCTGCCTCTTGCACACCCCCAACTGGGGCCCTGGCCCACAACCCATGCATGTGCCCTGACCAGGAACTGAACCAGCAACCATTTATCAGGCCGGCACTCAATCCACTGAGTCATACCAGCCAGGGCTGAAATGGCTGCATTTGAACAGAGACTCAACCTTCTGGTATTCAAGGTAGAGAATCCAGGATGATTGTAGTTGAGTAGAGTTTCTATAGACTTGAATTTTTTTCAGTGGCAGACTTGGTCTCCAAGTATCAAAGATGGAGAGATTTCTGGGAAAGGATATTTAAGCAAGAGTTGTGACAGATTGAGTCTAGGTTTATCTGGCTGGTTGTACTATATTCACATTAACTCTATTACAAAGAGACTGCCCTCTGAATTAAAGTTTCCTAATGTTGAAAAGTAAAAATTATTATTATTTCAACAAATATTTCCTGAGACCATACTATGTGCCAGGTACCATGCCAGGAATTTAGAAAAGGAAAAAAAAATCCCTTACCCCATTACTTAAATCAGTTTATATCTGTTTAACATAAAACATTTATAATCAAGTTGGAATAATGATACTTCACAGGTTTGTTGTGGGTTTTGTTTATTTTTTTGTTGTGAATTTTAAATGAGATAATTCATATAAAGCAAACAGCTCAAAAAAAAGGTAAGTAAATAGTAAAGGCATGGGGCTATTATGAACTCTTCTGCACCTCTTAAGGGTGACCACCAGGTGTCAGCCTCCCCTAGCTAAACCCTACTAGGCCAAGGAAGAGCAGGTAGACCATCCTGTTTAACATCAGAGGAAGGAGCAAAGGACTTCCATGCAACCATTTGCCTCTCATGTACTCATGTTTGGAACTATTTGAGTGCAGAAATTTCTTGATAGCAATTTTAAGTAAGAACTTGTGTGACTACTGAGTAAGCCCAGTTTGAAGTGTTCCACAGTACCCCTAGCCACCACAACTTGGAAGTGACCAAGATCAGGTCAAGAAGAAACAGGAAAAGGACATTCTAGGCAAATAACAAAGCAATGGCAACTCAGGAAGAGGCCAGAGAGAGAATGAAGTAGAAGTAAGAAAGAAGAAACTGAGAGAGAGGAAAAGGTAAAATGTTTCTTAGTCACCTATCCAGGGCCTTACCCAAAGCTTTGCCAAAGCCTTCTCATTTAAACTACCAGCAACCTGAAACCTTCACCTCCCAGGCTCCAGCCACATGTCAAAATCCCTTTTTAATCCTTGTAATCCCTGATTCTCTAGCTGGCTTTCTCCTGGATATATTTCAGAGAGGAGTTTTAGAGTCCCTCGCAAAGAACTCATTCTTTCTTAACCCATGTAATTTCTACTTTGTATTTGAGCTGCTGTATTTTCCACACTTCCCTGTTCTCCGTATTAGAAACTACATTTCCATTTTTGAAAGACATCCTTTTCCCTCTTACAATAGCCTCTTTGACTTTGCCAGTTAACCAAGCTGCATATTTTATTTCCCAAGTGTCTAGTATTTTTGATTGTTGGCATATATTTTCTCAGGCTTCCAATACGGTATTTTTAAAATAGTCCACAGGCTTCCTGTGGGTTATTGACTTTTTTAATGTTAGTCTAATTTTTCCTAATGTTTTCTAACATGTGGCATACCCAAACAGGAATAGGCCTTGTTCGCCTACCATCCTGAAGTAGAACTATTGACTTAGTCTACTCTCTCTGGACAGAAACCTGGCTACAGCTCTTACTCAGGCCCAACCACCAGTTAAGAGCTCTTTCCTTAACACAGAAAGAGATCTTTGCTCTGGAATTTCTAAAGAAAATTCAAAGAATTAATTGAGAAAATGGAACCTATGCTCTAGGAAGAATATAATAAAAAGTATAGCATATCACAATTAATATAAAGGCAAAAATTGTGTATTACCACTAATTCCTTCTCTCCCTTAGCAAGGTGTGGCATAGGAAAGTGAATCTTGATTCACTTTCACAAGGATTTCACAAGGACAACACAAGGATTCTACAAACTAACATCCAGTTACCTGAAAACTGAACTTGGATTTCCTCCAAATCATGATCAATCACGAGAGGACATTGCCAGATCTCTCAGGAGAGGCTTGGGTCCTTCCACTTACCCAAGGCAGCTGCTGCTACTGCTTCTATCCATTGTCAATACAAAAATAGCTTCGTTAGACCAACAGTCCTATGATGAAAGATATTGCATGTAACCATATAGTCAAATGTAAATATTTTATTCATTTATTTTTAGAGAGGGGGGAAAGGAGAGAGAAAGACAGAGAGATCAGTCCCATATGTGCTTCAACTGGAGACCTAACCCACAACTGAGGCATATGCTCTGACCAGGAATCAAACCAGTAACCTTTCAGTTCACATACTGGCACCCAATCCACTGAGCCACACCAGCCAGAGATGAACTATCTGAGTTTTGGTGGAATGTCTTGTAGTCTTCCTAAAACACGAAGTAGGGAGGTCTGTGAAAGTTACAATAATGCCATGTCCCACTTGCCTCCCTACCTCCTTTGAGAGGAAGCTGTCATGAGAGAGCTTTTTATCACCTCCCCAATTCTGATGAGGTTTGGAGATTTCTGTTCTACTCCTTCAGAATAGAACTGCACAACATAAAACACTGTAGTGGCAGCCTAGAACAAGCTCCTCAGCAACACTGAAACACCATTGTTTCTGTGTTGTCATTTTTTACTGTGTGACACAGTGGTGACAGGGACCTAGCACCTTTGACTTTTTCTACTTTTTGCTATTCTACTTAAGTGATAAAATGTCTAAATCTGGAAGTGATTCACTGTATCTTTACTGGCCAAATCAGTCAGGCCCAGACCTTGGCATTGAGCTTGACAAGCCTTGAGCCATCTATACAACCAAGCTGTGATTGCGCCCAAAGCATGATGGACTGAGGCTACAATTGATGCCATTGACAAGCTCTGAGTCCTCCTACCCCCTGAAGGTTGTTGGTGTTTCTAACAGTAAGAGGCCTATAAACTAATTTGTTCCCCTCTGTGCACCTCAGCTAAGATTACCTCTGAGGCACAATAACATCTTCAGCATTTTTTTTCAATTTTTAAATTGAGATATAGCTTACATAAAATTATGTAGCTTTTAAGTGTACTACTTGAAGAGTTTTCAACTAATATACAAGGTCCAGAAGAAATAAGGCCTGCTTGAGTGTGGTTGGTAGAGTAATAATATGGGTGTAACAATTTATAGTTTTAATTTGAACATTTCACCTAAAATATCATATGGTGTGCTTGAGTGATATTGTTGTGTTACAGAATTACATGCTTATAATTTTGTAATAAAACAGGGACATTATTTGTGCTGAACCCTGCATATAGTGACATAAACACCATCCCTGTGTAGTTATAGAACATTTTGATCACCTCAAAAATTTCCACTGAAGCCCTAGCCAGTGTAGCTCAGTTGGTTGGAGCATGCTCCCATAGCCAAAAGTCTGCGGGTTCAACTCCAGGTCAGGGGACATGCTTGGGTTGTGAATTTGAACACCTGGTCCAGGTGTGTACTGTTCCCAGTCCAGGTGGGAATGGGAGACAGACAGTCAACACTTCTCTTTCGCATCCATGTTTCTCTCTCTTCCTTCCTTTCTCTCTAAAAGCAATGAGAAAAATGTTCTCAAGTAAGGATAAAAAAAATAAGAAAAAAGTTCCCACTTAAACTTGCAACTAGAAGATAAATAAGTCCTGAAGATCTAATCCACAGCATAATTATTATAGTCAACAATATTGCATTACAAGTTTTAAAATTGCTATGAAACTAAATCTTAACTGTTCTTACAATAAAAAAGAAATAATTATGTGATATGATAGAGGTGTTAACTGATGCTACAGTGGTTATCATATTGCAATGTATAAATGTATTACATCAACACATAGTTCATCTTAAACTCACAAAATGTTATATAACAACTATTTCTCAATTAGAAAAAATGTCCCCACTTGCCCCTTTCTAGTCAATGACCACCACTCTCTACCAAGGGTCAACTACTGGTTTGATTTTCATTTATAAATACTTCACATAAATGGAATCATAATGTATGAACTCTTGCATATAGCTCCTTTTGCTCAATTTTAGGTTTCTGAGATTCTCACAGGTTGGTACATATATCAGTGATTTGTTATTTTTTATTACTAAGTAGTATTCCATTGTGTAGATGCACCATAGTTTACCAATTTACCTGATGATAAACTGTTGTTTACAATCTTGTGCTATTAATACAACTAACTGCTATGAACATTTACAGACAGTTCAACATTGTTTTGAGTCCTGAAGAAATGCCTGTTTGCAAGCACCTTTTTTCTTTTTATTATCAAATATTTTAAACATACAAACAAGTATAGAGAATAATAAAAGAAATACCTGTGTAATTCTCCATTCATTTTTCTCTTTAGATAGAGTTGGTTTTTAGGGAAGTTTTAGGTTCACAGAAAAATTGAGCAGAAAGTACAGAGTTTCTATATGCTCCCTTGCCCCCTACTGATGCACAGCCTCCCCCCACTATCAACATCCTCCACCAGGTGGTACATTTGTTATAATTGATGAGTCTGCATTGACACATCATTATCACCCGAAGTCCATAGTTTATATTAGCATTCATTCTTGGTGTTATGCAGTCTATAGGTTTGGACAAATGTTTAATGACATGCATTCACCATTAAAGTATAGAGAATAGTTTTGCTGCCTTAAAATCCTATGTTCTCTGCTGTTGTAGTAGGAGGCCATCAAGTAACTGACAATACTGTCAGTTAACCTGAGAAGTGGACCTGGGCAAACAAAGGCTCTTCACCCCCTCCCCTATCCTTGGAATGTATATCCTGCTGACCATTCCCACAGTGAGAGCTGTTTTCAAGGATGTAGCCTCGCCAGAGAGCAATGTGTTTTTGAGACCATCTGGACACCATACCTGACTGAACCCAGTTAAACCCCCTATATAAACTTTTAAGACTCTGGCAGGTGGGTGCAAAGATCTACTTGTCTTGAAGGCATCCAAGGTAAGCCTCATTAAGTTCCTTTGCTTATTAAAGCTGCCACCTAACAATCTTGCCTTTTTCTTTGGTCTCTCTCTTCCCTTCATGTTTGGGGGCCAGTTTGTGAACCAACATCTGCCTATTTATCCCTCTCTCCACACCAAGCCATGGCAACCTCTGACCTTTTTATTGTCTCCATAGTTTTGTCTTTTCCAGAATGTCATATAGGTGGAAACATACAGTATGTTGCCTTTTCAGGCTGGCTTCTTTTGCTTAACTATATGCATTTAAGACTCATCCATACTGCTGCATGAGTTAATAGTATATTTCTTTTTAGTACAAAATAATATTATATTGTGGGAATGTACCACAGAGTTTGTTTATCCATTCACATATTGAAGGCTATCTTGGCTGTTTTTACTTTTTAGCTATCATTTGTCAAAACTCATAGAATCTTATAGCACAAAGAGTAAACCTTAATGTATGCAAATTAGGAAAAAATCATTTAGGATATCGGGGAATCCCAGGATGGAATAAAGACTGTGACAAAAGAATCTAACTGTATTACAAATGTATGACATAATCTCATAAAAGAAGGTAGAGGTAAAGGTGCTAACCTAAGTACCTTTGGAAATTAGTGAAGTCTATACAACTAAAGGCAAAATAAGCTGTACATAAACACTGAACTCTGGTTGCCAAAGTTGTTTCCTATGGGGATAAAGGTTAACAATTCTGAAACCGCTGAACATATACTCCAAACAATAAATAAATGATAGGGGTGATAGAAGATATGTTGCTCATGGTTGGACTAAGAGGTTACAGATAAGCAAAAGGAAGAGACTAGAACAGTTCATATGATGCTAGATTAGAGTTGATGACATAAGTATGAACTCATCTTTAGCTTAATGTAGATATTGTGGTTACATATAGAACTATTTATTATGTGTATATTCATGGTAAGTATATATCCATTGTACATGGACTTTTAAACACCACTAAAAGACATTGTTAAAATAATTGGAGAAGTTTGAATATGGATTGTAAATTAGATAATAACATTTAATAAATGTTAAAATATCTTGAGTGTTGTCATTGTATTGTGGTTATGCAGAAGAATGTCTTTGCTTTAGGAAATACATGCTGAAGTAGTTAGGGATTGAGTACAATTTATTCTCAAGTAATTCAGAAAAAAATAATGTATATTTACACATAGATAAATCAAATGTGGGAACATGCTAACAATTGATAAATAGTATTATGGTATTAATTGTATTATTCTTGCAACTTAATATTTTAAGTGTTTCAATACAAAAGATTACTGGGGAGAACCATGTTGCAAAGAACATTCTTGCACATATCTTTTTGGGCATATGACATTCTAGGTTATGTATATACAAAGGGATTTCTGAGCCATAAACAATGAGCATCTCCAGCTTTACTAGATATTGTTAAATTACTTTCCAAAGTGGTTGTACCAGCTTATACTCCACTACATTTAACCACATCTTCACACAACACTCTGTTCTCATTTATACCAATCTGATGGGCATAAGATAACCTCATTTGGCTTTTGTATTTTATTATGAAAATTAAACATATAATAAAATTTTTAAAATTATGCAGTGAATTCAGGTGGTGGTTACATGAGCATTTTGTCCTATTTGCTTTATCACATATCTATCCATCACTCTACGTATAACTCAAAATCAATCATATTTTGTAATATGTTACAAAGTAAGTCGAAAACATCAGTACTGTAAACTTCATCCCTAAACACTTCAGCATATATATCATTAATTAGAATTCAATTTTTGCTCACAGACTTTTAAGGTAAAATTTATACACTGAGAAATGCCCAAACCATAAGTATATATTCACTGAGTTCTGAGAAATAGATATATGAGGTCTGTCCAGAAAGTATCCTTCCATGTAATATGAAAAACAGCCATTTATTGAAGAAGATACAAGAAACATTGTACATAGGATAATTATGCCTCAGCCCCCTTCAAAGTAGGCACCTTGGGACCTCACACAGTTCTCCCAATTGCCATCAGCTGCCCCATCATATTTCCCTGAATCTCATCAATGGTCTGAAATCTCTTCCCTTTCAAAGGTGATTTTAGTTTTGGAAAAAGCCGGAAGTTGCAGGATGCCAAATCTGGGCTGTAGTGGGGCTGAGTCACCTGGGTAATTTGATGTTTCACCAAAAAACTCTACACAAGACATGATACGTGAACAGGTGCACTGTCAGGATGAAGCTGCCAATGAGCAGTTTCCCATAGCTGTGGCCTTCTGAATCATCCGAATAGTTTCCACAGAGGAATGTTCAAGCTTAATGAAAATTTGATGCAGATTCGTTGCTCTACTCGTTCAGTCATTTTGAATGCAATGGCCACACAGTACACATGCTCACTCAACAACACTTACTGCCCCCTCTGACTAGTCCAGTGAAATCATCATTATTATGCATGTGCATTCCAGTCCACTCTCCTTGGCTGCCAGGGTACATCGACGTCACGCAAACAGTTCTCATTATATTAACAATGGTTGGACTTTCTCAGGACAGGCCTTGTACACCTGTGTAACTCAAACTTCAATAAAAATATAGAACATTCAGAGGATGAAGATGGCATCAGGGTAGGAGGGAGCAGATTCCACTTCCCCCTACACATGGGAGAAAATCCTAGCCAATCTACAGAGTAAAAGAGTAAACAACCAACAGTACCTCAGCATATGAAAATAAGAGACCAAAAATTGTAGCGGAACTGAAAAACCAGGTGGTAAGGAGCATGCTTCAGGACAATAAGGTCCCAGGGTCCAGGGGGGCTGCAGCCCCAGGCCCAACACCTGCTGTCAGGTTTGCCACAGAGTCCTTGGGAGAAAGCAAGGGCAACTGCTCCCTCACCAGCCAAACAAGGTCTGAGCAGCACCAGGAGAAACCCGGTTGCTAGCAAACACACAGGGGCTGTGAGCACCATTGGAGTCTGTGGACACCGGCAGAGTTGAGAGTTGCACAATGGTCCCTGACCCCCATAGTCACTGGTCTGGCTGGAGAACTGGGCTGTGAGAGAGGCCAGGCCACTGTATGGAGTGGCAGGCTTCAGTAGGAGGAATTCTCAAAAAGAAAAAGTGAAAAGGCACACACAGTTTGGGGAATTCTCCTACAGTAATCATTCCAGCCTCCCTGCCACCCAGCTAGCCAGCGATCCCAAGGTTGCACGGAAGGTTGTGCAGAATACCCTGTGCATCCCCATAGCACTGAGAAGGGTAGGGTAGCACCACCTCACCCCAGCCCAGAGCGGTAACCCAAGGGAAAGGCCTGGATCCCACACCCAAGGCACAGGGGAGAGGTGCCAGGATAGCTCCCTGGAGTGTGTGCACAACTGACTTAGTGCAGATCGGGAAGAAAAGCCATGCCAATCGCCCCCCAGCCTGCTGCAGCCAGCGAGACCAGAAAAACCGGTTTGGACACTTTGAAACCCAGAGGCTTTTTAATTTTATACTATTTTTATTTTTTAATAATTTTTTATTTTTTATTATTTTTTCTCTTTCAATTCCTTCCTCTCTTTCCTTCTATCTTGTTTTATTCCTTCTTCCTTTCTTCCCAATTTTATCTCTTCTTCCTTTGTCTGCCCTTTTTTTTAAAATACCTACAAATGAGACAAAAAACAAACAAACAAACAAACAAACAAACAAAAAACCCTGGAACTGAAAAGACCAGAGTTGGACGCAAATAAGGGGCATCACAAGAGTTGTGACAGTGAGACAAATTTCACTCTGCTATTACAGAGAACCTGCAAGTTATTGTATATTTCTCTTATTATTATTTTTCCACTATTCTTACATCTTTTATTTTAATAGTATTTTTGTACTCCTCTTTTTCAGTATAGTCTGCTTTGCTAGGATGGTTATATTGTATCACTTCACAGGTTTCCCCTGATATCTCTTTCATAGTGTATTGCTAATTTACTGTCCTCCACCTCACCTGTGTCCCATTAGCACACTCCTCAAGGTTCTATACTCCCTATTCTTGTTATCCAGATCACACAGGCTCTGTCATGATTGTTGCACTAATGTTATTGTAAATAATAGCTGTTCCATACAATTGTAAATACTTCACAACACCCCTCCCAGATCTTAGCCTACTTCACAGTTTCCTGAACTCTATTACTGTAGTGGTTAATTCTATTCTCTCACACCCTACACCTATTTACTATTCTTTACTCTCACCTTACCTGAGAATCTGACCTCCCACAACCTCACTGCTTTCTAGATCCAACTGACAATCCTTCCTTCCACAACAAGAGTCTTATCTTCTTTTCATCCTTTCTAAAAATCAGCTAGTTGGGTGGAAGATCAGGGTTAACACTATACATAGCCAAAGGATCTCCTATCTCTTCTCTACTGGCTGCTACTGTAAACATCATAGAACACTCTCTTGTTGTCTTAAACCATTTTGCCTTCCCCCTCCAACTGATCACAAAAAAGAGTAGGTGGAAGTGGTGAACACTAGGATACCCACTGGAAGAGGGAACCCAACAACAAAGGAACTACTAACAGACAACAACAGAAGAAGGTGAAGGAGAGAGTGGAAACCACATAAACCAAATTCCAGGACCTATCTGGAAATATAACTAAATAGTGGAGACAGTACCCAGTACAAACAACTGAAAAAGAGCATAAGAGAATCCTCAAAACCTTGTACACACAGAAAAACCAGCTTCAACACAACCTGCCCTCACCAGCAAAACAAAATACAAGAGGTGGTAGATAGAGTGGCCCTCAATTAACCAGCTGGTGGGACGGACCCACCAAAGAAAGACCCAACAACAACCAAAACCCAAAGACAAACACAGAGCCAACTTAAATGACAGCCCAAGACCAGTGAGCTCAGGAGATCAAGGAGACTGCACCACTGAATCTCACAGGTATTCTACCACAGAAGTTCACACCATAAACCCAGAGAGTCAGAACAGATCAATTTAAGAAGCTGAGGCTAACAAGAAGAGTCTCAGAAACAATGGGAAGACAAAGAAGCAATCTCCAAATGAAAGGAGGAAGAATCAGAAAGAATGCTAAATGAAACAGAGGCAACTCAACTATCAGATATTGAGTTCAAAGAAATGATTATCAGAAGCTCAATGAGCTCACAATGAGCTACAAGAAACTACAGGGAAGCTACAATGAATTCACTGCAAACTATATCAACATGAAAAAGGAAATAGAAACTATCAACAAGGGCCAAGAGGAAATGAAGAATACAATTTCTGAACTGAAGAACACAGTAGAAGGAATAAAAAGCAGGATTGATGAAGCAGAAGATCAGATCAGCGAGCTAGAGGACAAAGTAGAAAAAAAAAACACCCAGAAAGAGCAAGAAAAGGAAAAGAGGCTCAGAAAGAATGAAGAGGGATTAAGAGAAATGCAAGACAATATGAAATGTAATAATATCCATATAATAGGGATACCAGGAGAAGAAGAGCAAGGGATAGAAAACCTATTTGAAAAAGTAATGAAGGAAAACTTCCCTAATTTCATGAGAGAAAAGGTCACACAAATCCAGGAAACACAGAGAGTCCCAATTAAGAAGAACCCAAAGAGGCCCACTTAAAGACATATCATAATTAAAATGGCAAAATACCAAGACAAAGAGAGAATCTTAAAAGCAGCAAGGAAGAAACAGGAAGTAACATACAAGGGAGCCCCAAGAAGGTTAGCAGCTGACTTCTCAATGGAAACACTCCAAGCCAGAAGAGAATGGCAAGAAATATTCCAAGTAATGAGAACCAGAGATCTACAACCAAGGCTACTTTACCCAGCAAGGCTCTCAATCAAGATAGAAGGCCAAATAAGGAGCTTCCCAGACAAAAGAAGTCTAAAAGAATACACCCACACCAAACCAGCTCTGCAAGAGATGCTACAGGGACTGCTTTAAGGAAAGGAAGGGAAAGAGAGAGAGAGAGAGAGAGAGGAACACAGGTATGAAAATGACAATGAATAAGTACCTATCAATAATAACCTTAAATGTAAACAGATTAAATGCTCCAATCAAAAGACATAGAATAGCTGAATAGATAAGAAAGCATGAAAGACACATATGCTGCCTACGAGACCCACCTCAGAACAAAAGATCTACACAGACGGGAAGTGAAGGGCTGGAAACAAATATTCCAAGCAAACGAACAGGAAAAAAAAAGCTGGGGTAGCAATACTCATATCAGACAAAATAGACTTCCAGAAAAAGGCCATAAAGAGAGACCCAAGCCCTGGCTGGCATAGCTTAGTGGATTGAGCACGGGCTGTGAACCAAAGCATTGCAGGTTTGATTCCCAGTCAGGGCATATGCCTGGGTTGCAGGCCACAGCCCCCAGCAACCGCACATTGATGCGCCTCTCTCTCTCTCTCCCCCTCCCTCCCTCCCTCCCTTCCCTCTCTAAAAATAAATAAATAAAATCTTAAAAAAAAAAGAGAGACCCAGAAGGTCACTACATCATACACAAGGGAAGAATCCATCAAGAAGACATAAACATTGTAAATATATATGCACCCAAAATAAGACCCCCCAAATACATAAAGAAAATCTTAGAGGACTTCAAGAAAGATATTGACAGCAACACAATTATGATAGGGGATTTTAACATCCCATTGTCAAAAATGGACAGATCTTCCAAACAAAATATCAACAAAGATAGTGTGGCATTGAACAATGCCCTAGATGAAATGAACTTAACTGATATATATAGAGACCTGCATCCCAAAGAAGCTAAATACACATTCTTTTCATATGCTCATGGAACATTTTCAAAGATAGCCCACATGATAGGACACAAAACAAGCCTCAACAAATTCAAGAAAATTGAAATCATACCAAGCATTTTCTCAGACACAGGGACTGAAACTAGAAACCAACCTCAAGGAAAAAAACAACCCGAAACACTCAAAATCATGGAGATTGAAAAGCATGGTATTAAACAAAGAATGGGTCAAGAATGAAATTAGGGAAGAAATCAAAAAGTTTCTGGAAACACACAAAAATGAACTCACAACAACCCAAAACTTATGGGACACAGAGAAGGCAGTCCTGAGAGGGAAGTTCATAGCAATACAGGCCTACCTAAAAAAGACAGAAATATTTCAAACAAACAACCTAACCCTATGTCTACAAGAACTCGAGGAACAACAACAAAGACAGCCCAGAGCAAGCAGAAGGAAGGAAATAACCAAGATCAGAGCAGAATTAAATGACATAGAGACTAAAAGCAGAATTCTAAGGATCAATGAATCCAGGAGCTGGTTCTTTGAAAAGATAAACAAAATCGACAAGCCTTTAAGCAGGCTCATCAAGAAAAAAAGAGAGAGGATCCAAATAAACCCAATCAGAAATGAAAGAGGAGAGATTACAACCAACACCACAGAAATACAAAGGATTGTAAGAAATTACTATGAAGAACTGTATGCCAAGAAATTTGAAAACCTAGCTGAAATGGACAAAGTTCTAGAAAATATAATCTTCCAAAACTCAGTAAAGAAGAAGCAGAAAGCCTGAACAGACCAGTAACAGCAGATGACATTGAAGCAGTAATCAAAAAACTCCTGACACACAAAAGTCTGTGTCTGGATGGTTTCACAGGAGAATTCTACAAAGCATTTAAGGAAGAGCTAACCCCTATCCTTTACAGACTATTCCAAAAAATCCAGAATAGTGGAAGACTCCCAAACTCTTTTGATTAAGCCAGCATCATCCTAATCCCAAAACCAGATAAAGACACAACAGAGAAAGAAAACTTCAGGTCAATATCGCTGATGAACATAGATGCTAAAATCCAAAACAAATTATTGGCAAACCGCATCCAACAATACATTAAAAAAATCATACACCATGACCAAGTGGGATTCATTCCAGGGATGCAAGGATGATTCAATATTCGCAAATCAGTAAATGTAATACATCACATAAACAAAAGCAAAGACAAAAGTCACATGATCATATCAATAGATGCAGAAAAAGCATTTGACAAGGTATAGTACCCGTTTCTGATAAAAACAATCAGCAAAGTGGGAATAGAGGGAGCATTCCTCAACATAATAAAGGCCATATATGAGACACCTACAGCCAACATCATACTCAATAGGCAAACACTAAAATCTTTTCCACTGAAATCAGGAACAAGACAACGTTGTCCACTTTCACCACTTCTATTCAATATAGGACTGGAAGTTTTAGCCACAGTGATCAGACATGAAAAGGAAATAAAAGGCATGCAAATCAGAAAGGAGGAAACAAAACTGTCATTGCTTGCAGATGACATGATAGTGTATGTAGAAAATCCTATAGACTCCTCCAAAAAGCTGCTCGACCTAATAAATGAATTTGGCAAAATAGCAGGATACAAAGTCATATCCAAAAATCAAAGGCATTTTTGTATACCAACAATGAAACAGCAGAAGCAGAAATCAAGAAAAAAATCCTGTTCAATATAGCAAAAAGAAAAACAAAATACCTAGGAATAAACCTAACCAAGGAGGTAAAAGACCTATATGCAGAAAACTACACAACACTGAAGAAAGAAATCAAGGGAGACACAAACAAATGGAAACATATACCATGTTCATGGGTCAGAAGAATTAACATCATCAAAATGTCTATACTACCCAAAGCAATTTACAGATTCAATGCAATCCCTATCAAAGTACCAATAGTGTATTTCACAGACATAGAACAAACACTTCAAAAATTTATATGGAACCATAAATGACCCCGAATAGCTGCTGCAATGTTGAGAAAGAAGAGCAAAGTAGGAGGGATCACAATACCTGAAACAAAACTGTATTACAAGGCCACTGTAATCAAAACAGCCTGGTACTGGCATAAAAGCTGGCACATGGACCAATGGAACAGAACAGAGAGCCCAGAAATAAACCCAAGTCTCTATGGTCAATTAATATTTGACAAAGGGGACAACAACATAAAATGGGGTAACAATAGCCTCTTCAATAAATGGTGTTGGGAGAACTGGACAGCTACATGCAAAAAAAATGAAACTCAAACACCCACTTATACCATACACAAAAATAAATTCAGGGTTGATAAAAGATTCAAATATAAACCATGACACTATTAAAGTCCTGGAGGAGAACATAGGCAGGAAAATCTCAGATATTTCACGCAGAAACTTTTTTACTGATATGTCCCCCAGAGCAAGGAACATAAAGGAAAGAATAAACAAATAGGACCTCATCAAAATAAAAAAGCTTCTGCACAACTAAAGAAAACAGTATTAAAATAAAAAGAGAACCACCTGTATGGGAAAACATATTTGCCAATGATACCTCATACAAGGGCTTAATCTCCAAAATATATAAAGAACTTACATGACTCCATTCTAAGAAGACAAGCAACCCAATTAAAAAATGGGCAAAGGACTTGAACAGACACTTCTCCAAAGAGGACATACAGAGGATCCAGAAACACATGAAAGGATGCTCAATATCGCTAGCTCTCAGAGAGATGAAAATTAAAACCACAATGAGATACCACTTCACACCAGTCAGAATGGCCATCATAAACAAAGCAATGAACAACAAGTGTTGGAGAGGTTGTGGAGAAAAAGGGACCCTAGTACACTGTTGGTGGGATTGCAGACTGGTACAACCACTGTGGAAAACAGTATGGAATTTCCTCAGAAAAGTAAAAATGGAACTGCCTTTTGACCCAGCAATTCCACTGCTAGGATTACATCCTGAGGACCCTGAAACACCAATCCAAAAGAAGCTATGCACCCCAATGTTCATAGCAGCAAAATTTACAATAGCCAAGTGTTGGAAGCAACCTAGTTGCCCATCACTAAATGAAAGGATCAAAAAATATGGTACATTTACACAATGGAATTCTATGCAGCAGAAAGAAAGGAGCTCCTACCCTTTGAAACAGCACAGATGCAACTGGAAAGCATTATGCTAAGCAAAATAAGCCAGGTGGTGAAAGACAAATACCATATGATCTCACCTTTAACAGGAACCTAAACAACAAAACAAAGAAACAAGCAATATATAACCAAAGACACTGAAATAGAGAACAGGCTGACAGTGACCAGAGGGGAGAGGGGAGGGAATTTCAGGGGAATTTCAGGGGAATTTCAGGGGAAAAGGGGAAGAGTTTACAGGAACAAATATAAAGGACACATGAACTAAAACTAGGGGTGGGTGGAAATGGGAGGGAGGTGGGAGGGCTGGGTGGGTGGGCTGGGATGGGAGTAAAACATAGAAAATTGTACTTGAACAATAATTAAAATAAATTTAAAATATATATATATATATATATATATAGAGAGAGAGAGAGAGAATATTACCATAACCAGTAGAGTTTCCTAATTCTGCTTCAAGTCAATACCTTGTCCTACTCCCACCAGGTAAGCACTATTCTATATTTGTTTTGTTTTTTCATAATAGATTAGTTTCATCTGTTCTTGATACAATATGTACTCTTTCATGGAAAATTTCTTTCAATCACCATAATGTTTTAAGAATCATCTAGATTGTTGCATTTGTCACTAGTCTGTTTCTTTTTATTGCTAAGTAGAACTTCATTGTATGAATATTTTTATATTTTGTTTCTCCATTTTTCTCGTGATGGATACTTGGTCTCTTTTCAGTTTTTGGCTATTTTGAATAAGACAGCCACTAAAGAATATGAATAATAACTTTTGACCAAGATGGAGGTGTAGGCAGATATTCTTTCCTTCCTCGCACAACCAAAAGAATAATAACCAATTTAAAAAAAAAAAAAGCAAAAAAACTGCCAGGAAGTCGAACTGTATGGAAGTACAACAACCAAGAAGAAACATTTTTCCAGACTGGTAAGAGGGGCAGAGACAGGCAGCTGAGAGGGAGAGTATGCAGGGCAAGGTGGCAGCTGGCGGACCAGACAGGTGATGCACCAACTGGCAGACTGGGTGCTTCCACATTCACCTGCAGATAAACCAGGAGGAACAATGGGCAAGCAAGACAGACTGTGCAACCCAGGGTTCCAGCACCTGGAAAATAAAACCTTAAAACCGTTGGTTGTAAAATCCTGTGGGAGTTGCAGTGGTGAGAGAAACTGCCAGTCTCATAGGAGAGTCCATTGGAGGGCTCACCAGGTCTTAGAACATACACAAGTCCACCTACCCAGGAATCAGGACCAGAGCAGTACCTGGAAGGGTACAATACACATGTGGGAAGTGGGGAAAGTCACTAAAAGTGGAGCAAGAGCCAAGCAAGTGGCATTGTTCCCTCTCTGTCCCATCCCCCACATACAGTGCCACAATGCAGGGACATGGGTTGCCCTGCCCTGGCAAATACCAAAGGCTCCACCTCTTACGATGTAACAGTTGTGCAGAGACTAAGAAATATGGCCCAAATGAGATAACAGATCAAAAACTCCAGTAAAAGATCTAAGCAACGAGGAGATAGAGAACCTATCTGATGCAGAGTTCAAAACACTGGTAATCAGGATGCTCAGAGAATTGATTGAGCTCAGTCACAAAATGAAGGAAGGAATGAAGACTTCACAAAGAAAAATAAAGCAGAATATACAGGGTACCAACAGTGAATGGAAGTAAATCAGGACTCTAATCAAGATTTGGAACAAAAGGAAGAAATACCCAACTGGAACAGAATGAAGAAATAGAAATATTTTAAAATGAGACAAGGCTTAGGAACCTCCAAGACAACTTTAAACGTTCCAATAACTAAATCATACGAGTGTCAGAAGAAGAGAAAGAACAAGGAATTGAAAACTTATTTGAAATACTAATGAAAGGTCCTGGCTGGTGTGGCTCAGTGGATTGAGTGCTGGCCTATGAACCAAACGGTTGCCGCTTCTATTCCCAGTCAGGGCACATGCCTGGGTTGCAAGCCAGTACTCAGCAGGGGGTGAGAGAGATACAACCACACATTGTAGTTTTTCTCCTTCTCTTTCTCTCTTCTTCCCCCTCTGTCCAAAAATAAGTAAATAAAATCTTTAAAAAAAAAGAAATACTAATGAAATAAAACTTTCCCAATCTGGCAAAGAAAATAGACATACAAGTCAAGGAAGCTCAGAGAGTCCCAAACAAATTGGACCCAAAAAGGAACACACCAAGTCATATTATAATTAACTTGCCAAATATTAAAGATAAGGAAAAATCCTAAAAGCAGCAGGAGAAGAGAGTTACCTACAAAGGAGCTCCCATAAAACTATCAGCTGATTTCTCAAAAGAAAACTTGCAGACAAGAAGGGGCTGGAAAGAAGTATTTGAAGTCATGAAAGGCAAGATCAAAGGTAATATCAAAAATTACTTTATCCAGCAAAGTTATCATTTAGAATGAGAGGGCACATAAAGTGCTTCCCAGATGTGGTCAAGTTAAAGGAGTTCATCACCAAGCCATTATTACATAAAATGTTAAAGGGGCTTATCTAAGAAATAGAAGATGATCAAAAATATTAACAGTAAAATGACAACTAACACACAACTATCAACAACTGAACCTAAAAAACAAAAACAAATTAAGCAAACTAGAACAGGAATAGAATCATAGGTATGGAAATCACATGGAGGGTTATGAGCAGGGAGGAGGAGTGGGGAGAATGGGGGAGAAGATACAGGGAATAAGATTCATAATTGGTAGGTACAAAATAGACAGGGAAGGTTAAGAATAGTATAAGAAATGGAGAACTCAAAGAACTTATATCTATGACCCATGCACATGAGCTAGAGGGGGAATGATGGAGAGAATGAGAATACCGGGTGCAGGGGGATAAAGGGGAGAAAAAATGGGACAACTGTAATAGCATAATCAATAATATATACTTTAAAATATGAATAATAAAATGGTAATAGATACATATCTATCAACAATTACTTTAAATGAAAATGTAATTAAATACTACAATAAAAAACTGCCATTGTAATGAGGTACAGAGCATGTGTCCCCTAATAATAGGGGAACACCCCCACAATCCTACCTTCAGTCTGGAAATGGGCGGGGAATAGTGAAAATATATAACATTTATGGCATGTTGCATAACAAAGTCAGATTAACAGCCCATCCCTTCCTGAAGGAAAGATCTGCTGAAGCTGAAAAACGGTGTACATGACTGTGAGAACATGCGCTGGCAGGGTGACTCAGCAGAAAGACTCAGGACACAGCCAAAGGGAAGCTGATGCAGTGCTGCATGAGCTGCAGGGGCAGAGGTCCACCCCAGATGTCTATGCATGGCTTGGAACTCTTTCCCTAACTAAAGATGGCAGCCAAAAGGGGGTCACAGAAACTGAAGAGCTAACAAAAATGACGGATACTAATGCATGATAGGAAGAGCCAGATGTTAGGTCACATAGGAAGTTCTGACCTGAGCATTTAAAATTAGGGTTGGCCGACTTCTGGCAAGATGGAGGCATAGGTGGATGCACCATACCTCCACGCACAACCAAGATTAGAACAACAACAATTCAGAGGCAGAATAACACCCATAATTGACAGAGAATTTATCTGAATGGAAGTTGGATAGCCAAGAAGTTGAAGTAGACCCATTCATCCAGACTGGTAGGAGGGGCGAAGACAAGCAGCCGGGTGCAGGTCGCAGCGCACGGAGAACAGGGAGAACTGGGTGCAGAAGGCAACCGGGAGGGAGCACGAAAGGCATCTGGGGCACACAAGATCGCAGCGGGTGGACCCTGAGTACACAACTGGCATCTGGCAGACCCAGTGAGGCAGCGATTGTGGAGCAGGGCAGAGCGCGCAACCCAGGATCCTAGAGAAGGGACTGGGGTCCCAGGAGAACGGAGCTACCACCATTGTTCCCTCCCACCCACGCCCCCACATACAATGTCACAATCTAGCGACTGGGGTGCCCAGCCCTGGTGAACACCTAAGGCTCCGCCCCTTACCAGAACAGGAGCGACCAGACCAAAAAAAAAAAAAAAGAGAGAGAGAGAGAGAGAGACAAGTCTCAAACAGAAGAACAGATCAATGCCCCAGGACTCGTCATTTTAAGTGGCCAAGAGATAGCCAGTCTATCAGATGCGCAGTTCAAAACACTGGTGATCAGGAAGCTCACAGAATTGGTTGATGTTGGGTGCAAATGAGATGAACAAATGCAGGTTACCATAAAAGGCATGAAGGAAAATTCACAGGGAACCAATAGTGATGGGAAGGAAACTGGGACTCAAAACAATAGAGTGGACCAGAAGGAAGAAAGAAACAACCAAACAGGAAAGAATGGAGAAATAAGAATTCAAAAAAAACGAGGAGAAGCTTAGGAACCTCCAGGACATCTTTAAATGTCCCAACATCGAATTATAGGGGTACCAGAAGGGGAAGAGGTAGAGCAACAGATTGAACACGTATTTGAACAAATAATAAAGGAGAACTTCCCTATTCTGGCAAAGGAAATAGACTTCCAGGAAATCCAGGAAGCTCAGAGAGCCCCAAAGAAGTTGGACCCAAGAAGAAACACACCAAGGCACATCATAATTACATTAGCCAAGGTAAAAAAGAAGGAGAGAATCCTAGAAGCAGCAAGAGATAAGGGGACAGTAACCTACAAAGAAGTTCCCATCAGACTGTCAGCTGATTTTGTAACAGGGTGCAGCCAAGAGGGGAGTTTCAAATAGGGATCTGTAATAAGATTCAGAAGAGCCTGGAGATAATTGGCTCCACACCACAGGGCCACACCTGCCCAGAATCTGGCAGCTGTAGCCAATTGTGAGAGGAGCCGGAAATGGGGCTTCAGAGGAAGATTGGCGCTGGGATTTAAACCAAGACACGGCAGCCATTTGAGGCGGGGAGGATTATGCGCAGCCCCGCAGGAGAGAACCACACAGCTTTAGCAGAGTGAAGACTCTCGCGACCCTGAGGGAGAACCACGTGGCTCTGGCAGAGTAGGGACCCCCGCAGCTTTAGGAGATACGGTACTCTGGATTGGGCAAAGGGGGAAGGAAGAAAGGACTGTGTCTGTTTGTGGGTGCTTTAAGGGACTTTAGGATTTTTGGTGAAGACATTAGGTCTCTACTTTAAGTTTGTATAGCATTAAATAAACATTTCCTTTCCTTTTCACAAATCTCTGGCATTGAGAGACGTCTTTCCTCTGGCGGCGGACATAACGGACCTGGGGGCTTCTTTATATCGTCCCAGCCCCCCCTTGTTTGTTCTGTAACAATTTCTCAAAAGAGACCCTACAGACAAGAAGGGGCTGGAAAGAAGTATTCCAAGTCATGAAAGACAAGGACCTACATCCCAGATTACTCTATCCAGCAAAGCTTTCATTTAGAATGGAAGGGCAGATAGAGTGCTTCTCAGATAAGGTCAAGTTAAAGGAGTTCATCATCACCAAGCCCTTATTATATGAAATGTTAAAGGGATTTATCTAAGAAAAGAAGATAAAGAAAAAACATGTATAGTAAAAGGGCAGCAAACTCACAATTATTAACAACCGCACCTAAAGCAAAATCAAAAGAAACTAAGCAAACAACTAGAACAGGAACAGAACCACAGAAATGGAGATCACATGGAGGGTTAGCAACAGGGGAGTGGGAGAAGAGAGGGGGAAAAGGTACAGAGAATAAGTAGCATAGATTATAGGTTGAAAATAGATAGGGGGAGGGTAAGAATAGTATGGGAAATGTAGAAGCTAAAGAACTTATAAGTATGACACATGGACATGACTAAAGGGGGGTATGGGTGGGAGAGGGTTTACAGGGTGGAGGGGAGTGAAGAGGGAAAATGGGACAACTGTAATAGCATAATCAATAAAATATATTAAAAAATAAAACAAAAAATAAAATTAGGGTTGGTCAAGTAACAGGTGTCTGCCACAAGGAGTGGAGGTCTGCCTGGAGGTCTGTGTGTGGGTCACCTGAAGAAGATGGCAACAGAGCCGGCAGAGCTATGGGGATCTGCCTGGCCACTCACACAGAGACATGAGAGATGCCTTGAGCTGCACTGTGACTGGGAATGCTGAGCTGCAGATTTCTGCTTTTCTGAAAGATAGTACCTCTGAGTAATATGTTCTGAAACTGGTCTGGCAAGGCAGAGGGAGGCAGGGCTATTTGTTTTAGAGTGTTTTTAAAGGGAGCAGGACTTAATAGAAAAATCTGCCATTATTTTAAATCTATATAACCTTTAAATAAACAACCCCTTGCCTTTTTCAACAAACTGTTGCCTTGGGAGTCATGTTTCTTGGTAGTGGGCAATCAAACCCCATAGCTGTTCCAAAACACCATTGGCTGGTTCTATAACACCATGAACAGTCCTGTAAGTCTTTTTTGGACATATACTTTCATTTCTCTTGGGTTCTTATTATTTTAACCTGCATATCTCTGATTACTAGTGAAATTGAACATATTTTCATATTATCCACATTTTATTTTATATATTGTCTACTTGAATCTTTTGTTCATTTTCTGTTGAGCTGTTTGTCTTTAATCCTTTTTTGAAGAAGCTCTTTATTCAGATGCTAATCACATATCTCTTTTTAAAAAGATTTTATTTATATATTTATTTTTAGAGAGAGGGGAAGGGAGGGAGAGAAACATCAATGTGTGGCTGCCTCTCACATTCCCTCTACTGGGGACGTGGCCCACAACCCAGGCATGTGCCACAACAGGGAATCAAACTGGTGACCCTTTGGTTCACAGGCCATGCTCAATCCACTGAGCTACACCAGCCGGGAAGATGTAATCATGTATCTCTTACATGTTGTAAATATCTTATTTATGATATCTATTCTTATTCAGAAGTTTTAAATATAATATAATTAAATTTACTAATTTTTCCTTTATGGTTTGTACTTTATGCCTCTTGTGTAGGAGAGTGATCTAGGAGGAGTGTGTGTCTAGGGCACACACGTTCCCTAAGGGTATATGAAGATTTGAAGGTGTTAAGACTATGGATATCTTTGAAGGAATTGATTTCCAGATCCTCATTTTCATACCTATTTTTTTCCTAAAACTGAAATATTTCAGAATGCACGTGTGATGGATTCCTTCTGGATTTCTTTTTTCACCTTTCCTTTCACAAGTGCCTGTCCGCTTTTGCCCCAACCTGAATCTTAGTATTGTTGTTGTTGTTTTTGCCCTAAGTATAAAACCTCTGATGACCAAAACAAAGAAGCAAATCAAAATATTGATGTTAAAAGTGTACATATTATATCTGTATAAAATGATAGAACAGAAAATCTGAATTTGCAATGAAAAAAATCAGAACAGTGGTTCCTTCTGGGGTGGGAATGAAGATTGACTAACTCAAGAAAATAAAAGCAAATAATATGCATGTTGAAATACTTAAGGAGTAAATGTCTGAAACTTCCTTTGAAATGTATAAAAATATAACATGGGTTAAAGAATGGATATGGAAATGGATATATGCGAGATAGGTAATAAAGTAAACATAGTGAAATGTTAATTGCATAACCTAGGTGTCAAGGATATGGATATTTGTGTACAATTCTTTTAACTCCATTTGTTTAAATTTTGAAAAAATAATAGGTTGAGGGGAGATACAAAAAAGTACTGATGTTAGCCTTGGCTGGTGTAGCTCAGTGGATTGAGCGTGGGCTGCGAACCAAAGCATCGCAGGTTCGATTCCCAGTCAGGGTACATGCCTGGGTTGCAGGCCAGGTCCCCAGTGGGGGCCATGTGAGAGGCAACCACACATTGATTCTCTCTCTCTCTTTCTCCCTCCCTTCCCCTCTCTATAAATAAATAAATAAATAAATAAATAGCATCTAAAAAAAACACTACAAAGTACTTTAAAAAATAAATAAATAAAAATACTGATGTTGAGGAAGCCTCCACTAATCAAACTCTTGTGTCTTTTTCTGTTCCTGAGAGATGGATCCATGAGAACAAAGCAATGAGAGCTTTGGTAAGAAATACTGAAGGAGTAGCACCTGATTTCATCTAGGCAATAAACTCATGGCAAGATTCTCTGACTCACCTATCTTAGAATTAGAATTCAGAAATGAGATACTTGTTACAAGGAATACATTAACACATTTTATTTAAATTTTTAAAAGTCAGACTTTTTAAAACACAGTAGGACTGACTCTGCCAATTAGATTATATGGTGGGCATTTTCCACAACTTGAATAAATCAGTAGCTCTAAAAAGTTTTGATGAAAATATATTTACAGCACAAGATAAAATAGAAGCTTTTGATTTAAAACACTATGTTGGTGAAAATTCATTCAAATTAACATTTTTTTTAATTTTTCCAACTCTTTCTGAGTATATCAAGTTAAATAAATTATCCCCAAGTGAAAAAGTAAGCTGGTATATTTACTAGTTATCTAAATAGACTTTGGGGTATAGTTCTGAGAAATTGAAACTGTGAATGACTCTAGTGCATAAGTAACAAATTCATTTGCAAGTCAGGTGGTTTCCAATTTTTTGCTTTCAACAAATTTGAAGGAAAATATAATCAGGTAATGTGACAATAGATCATAAAAAGACATTTCTGATACATCACTCTGTGGTTTTTGGCAAACAACTCTGAGTTCAAATAATTAAATTTCATTCTATTAGAAAGCTATATCTCATTCTTTTTTCAATTTTTAAACTATGTTTATTGATTTTAGAGAGAGAGGAAGGAAGAGAGAAAGAGAGAAACATAGATGTGAAAGATTGCCTCCCTTACACACCCTAACCAGGGATAAAATCTGCAACTTAGGCATGGTCCCTGACCAGGCATGGAACCCCAAACTTTTGGCATATGGGACAATGCTCCAACCAACTGAGCCACACTGGCTAAGGCATATTCTCATATTCTTACACGTTTGACCAAGTTTCTCAGTGTGTATATCTATAAAAATAAAACACAAATAAAATTGACACTGAACTCTTATTCTAGCAACAAGTAGTATCCATCCATACATACATGGGAGGGAAAAATGATCCAACTCATTAAAGTTTGCATTACTAATAAAATTTGACTTTTTATTTTCTATTCATTTATCAAAATGTATACTATATTTACATTTTGTGCAATTTTATATCAATAATAATTATTACAATAACTCAATTGGAAAAAAATTAATAGCTTTTAGCTATGATTACAGGGTGATCAATAAAAGACTTCTTAAGCATAAAATTATATCACATTAAGATACAATCTGATGGGGAAGTGAAATGGAAAAAATGAATTAAAGTCAAATATATATACATTTTCTGACTGTTAAAGAAGAGCTTATTCCTTTAATTTTCAAGTGGACAGTGGGTATCAAATTACTATGTATTTATATTTCATTTAAAATAATTATGGAAAATAATAAAGAATGGGTTTGACTCTTATACCAATATTTACAATAGATTGGAAATTATATCCTTTATAAGTATTTTAACTTATAATGGAAACATTCCTATGTCACATTAAACATGTAAAAGAGGATTTATAATTTTTCAAAAATTTTTTAGGGATATGAGAGCAAAAAGCATGGAAACTATGAGAAATCTTTTTCTACTCTAATTAAATTGTATTCTACTATATATATTTTTTAATTTAAAAGTTTTTCCTTTTACAGTTATATCTCTAATCAACCTGGAGTAGATTTTTAAAGGGTATCAAGTGGAAAAATATCTTCCTTCCCCCAACATAGTCCAGGTAGACACAGCATTTCTTGACTGGCCCATTCATTCTTTCCTCAATAATTTGTAATGCTACCTTGGTCATATATCAATTTTCCATATGGAAACATGAGGGTCTAATTCATTCATTATTTTCTGTTTTTGTCTATATGTGGACCACATCATATTGTCTAAATCCCTATATCCTTTATAATGTATCTTGATATCTAGAAAGACAAGTCTCCACACCTTGTTCCTCTTCCTCAAAATTGTATTTGCTACTCTTGCCTGTTTGTTCTTCCATAGGAATTTTAGAATTCGTTTGTCAAATTCCATTAAAAACCTCTGTTGCAATTTTTATTGGAATTGCACAGGATCTATATTTAGATTTGTGTGAGGAAAATATCTTTATGATATTGAGTTTTCTAATCCATGAATATTGTGGTGGCAAAGACAGTTAGTTGTCCACCCAAAATCCATCCTTCTCTCCTTCCTTAAAGAACCCTGATTTATTCCAGATGGTAATGTGTCCAGATAAAAGAATACACTTTCCACTTTCCTTTGCAGATAAGAGTATTCAATAGGGTGTGAATACAAATTTGATAAGGCTTCAGGAAAGAGTTTTTAAATGGATTGGTCTTAGATAGGAAGCCACCATTCATCCCCAGCTTCCTCCTTCTTTCATTCACAAATACCCCCTCTTCACAATTCTTACACTCCATTCACATTGCTACTGGCTCTGCTGGTAACTTCCTTATTTCCTGCAATCCCCTCCTAAGACATCTCACCATCCCCCACCCTCTGCTGATCCCATTCTCAACATTACTATACCAGAGTAATTTTTCTAAAATCCAACTCTGATCATTTCACTATCTTACTAAAAATTCCTGTGATGGTTCTTTTGCCTTTGGAAGTGGTTTTCAAACCTGACTGCACCAGAATCAGCTGGGGAGTATGAGGGAGCTTCACATTTTCCAAAACATTGCCAAGATTTACTGACTCAATTTGCAGAGCAAGGAGTGTCCAAGAATTAGTAGTTTCAGAAAGCTCTTCAAGTAGTCAGCCTTCTAGCAACAGTGACACAAGATGGCAGCCACCACAGGCTTGGGGGTAAAAGTCTCTTGCAATTTCCAACTGTAAGAAGAAATACCAGTAAGGAGTAGTAGGTGGCACAGTTAGCAAGGATCTAGAAGATGATGAAGACATGAAACTTACAAGATGGACAAGGGTAATAATTGGGCCTCCAAGAACAATTTATGAAAATGTAATATAAGCTTTAAAATAGATTGTGGACTGTAGCATCCAGCAAACGCGATAACAAATATCAGAGACTTTCAGGGTATCAAAGATGTTACTTTATTGGCCAAGTTTAACCTGCGCAGGGGCGAACTCTCAAAGTGTTCAGTGACACAGTGCCCACAAGGAGCTGCAAACAAGAGCCGCGCCAAGCGCTTACAACTACGTCCTTATATAGGGGCGGGCAAGCAAGCGTCATACAGAAGCAGGCGTGGCAGTTAGCAATTCGCTTACAAAGACCACGTGGGAATTTCAAACCAAGCATTCTTGCATAAGGCGGGAAGGCAGGATGTTTCTTCATTAACCTAGTAATCTCCTGGCTCTAGCTAGCTAGGTTCTTATTTTCTCATTAAAACTACAAAGCATTGCTTATCTAGCCTACCCAGGGGAGAGCATCTGCTCGACGCAGGATGTTTGCTTAACTGCACTTTGTCTCCCTTATTAGTTCCTTTTAGCTACAATGTGGTCCCTATTTACTAAGGTCGCATTTAGTTCCTAATTTCCTTATTCCCAACATGGACCTAAGTACCCAAAAGCACTCCTCTTTGTAAGATTTGTAACAAAAATTAATATGAATGGAGTTAATAGTTCTAATGGAGTGGTGGATCTACAAGCCTAATCAGCGCTAGCAAAATGGCAGAATTCATATGGCATCAAGCTGTCCTGAAGGAGATTCAGTGGTGCCTAACAATCTAAAGAAAATATGAAACCCCCACAGCCACCTGAAGAAAATCTTACAGCAATTAATCAAAAGGAAAAACGGCAAGCCCTTTCCCTTTCCCTATGTGATTTAAACACTCTTCATTTTCCACAGCAGTAAATTTCCATGATATGTCTTACAGATCTTAAAGTACTGGAAAGAAAGCTCCCATTCAAAAGCAATTTAGACTTCTGTTCAAGATGGCAGCATAGGTAAACATTGCTCACCTCCATATACAACCACATCAAAATTACAACTAAATTATAGAACAACCATCACTCAGAACCATCAGAAATTGCATTGAACAGAAGTCTGACAACTATGGAATTAAAGAAATCACATCCATCCAGATTGATAAGAGGGGCAGAGACATGGAATGGGCTGGTCCCAGACCTATATGTGGTAGGCAAAAATTCAGGGGGAATATCTGAGGAGCAAGGAGTCCCAGCCCCACACCAGGCCCCCAGCCCAGGGTTTCAGTGCCAGGAAGATAAGTCCCCACAACTTCTGGCTGCAAAAATTAGCAGGAACTCAGTTAGGGGAAGAAACTGCTGGAGCCTCAAGCAATTCCTCTTAAAGAACCCACACATGGACCTACTCAGACTTACTTTCTCTGAGCTCCAGCACTGACATAGGAGCTTAAAATGCACCAGTTGCATACAGGGAGGAAGTAAATGGTTTGGCATCAAGGCAAGAGCTGGGGGACATCTTTCTTTCCCAGACTGAAAGGCCATTGTCCCTTTCTCAATAATCCCTGCTCAGAGCCACAAAGCCAGAAGGTGGGTGCCATACCTGAGACTCCATCACCTGGATAAACAGTCCCACCATGGATATTCTCTGAGACTCCATCTCATCCAACAAATGGGCCCACCCAAGCTGTTAACAGAGAATCTTCCACATGAATGACAGATCTTGGCTCATGCTTCACAACTTCCTAAATCCTGTCAAATAAGCAACAGCCAATCTCAGTGAGCCCTCAGCCCCCATGCTTCTAGTTAAGTGGCCCCAGGCGCAGCACAAGCATCAGCCCGCCTAGGTTCATAACTTCGCTTCACCTGGGAATCTCCAAACCTAGCACAAGTAGCAGCCATCTCAGATAGCTTTATAGCTCAGGCAGGGTGGCCCTGGGCAAAACACAGGTGGGGGCTGACTTTGCCTGCACCACCCAAAAAGCCCCAGGGCCAGCAAACTCAGTGAACAGCTACAGACCATGTTGGAGCACCACCACCCTGCCCAAGCATAGCTGATACTCCACAGACAGTGGAGGTTGGAGGTAAGTTGTCACATCTAATCCTTGCAGATGACTTGCCTGGGTAAATCCCTCCCATTGATCTGCCAACAGCAACCAAGGCTCAACTACAAGAGGAGAGTGTCCTCAGCCCACATGAAGGGTGCACCTCAGGTACCCAGCTTGGGTGATAGGGGAGGCTGTGCCACTGGACCCTACAGGACACCTACTACATTAGGCCATGCTACCAAGATAAGGAGTCACAGCAGCTCCACCTAATACATAGAAACAAACATGGGGAGGCTGCCAAAATGAGGAGACAAAGAAACATGGCCCAGATGAAAGAACAGATCAAAACTCCAAGAAAAGAACTAAACAAAATGGAGATAAGCAATCTATCAAATGCAGAATTCAAAACACTGATTATAAGGATCCTCAGGGAATTTACTGAGGACCTCAACAGCATAAAAAAAGATACAGTCAGAAATGAAGGATACACTAATTGAAATAAAGAAATATTTATAGAGAAACAACAGTAGAATGGATGAAGCCAAGAATCGAATCAAAGATTTGGAACATAAAGAAGCAAAAAACAAACAAACAAACAAACAAACAAACAAACAAACAAACCCCCCCCCAGGCAATCAGAACAAGAAGAAAAAAGAATCCAAAAAAATGAGGAGTGTGTATGTAGCCTCTGGGACAACTTCAGGTGTTCCAACATTCACATCATAGGGGTGACAGAAGGAGAAGAGAAAGAACCAGAAATTGGAAATCTGTTTTTAAAAATCAACAAAAAAAAATTTCCCTAATTTGCTGAAGGAAATAGACATGCAAGTCCAGGAAGCACAGAGAATACTAAACAGGATGTGTGCAAAGAGGCCCACTCCAAGATATATCAAAATTAAAATGTCAAAGTTTAAAGATAATCAGAGAGTCTTTTTAAAATATATTTTATTGATTATGCTATTACAGTTGTCCCACTTCCCCCTTCACTCCCCTCCACCCTGTACACCCTTTCCCACCCATACCCCCCCTTTAGTCATGTCCATGTGTCATACTTATAAGTTCTTTAGCCTCTACATTTCCCATACTATTCTTGCCCTCCCCCTACCTATTTTCAGCCTACAATCTATGCTACTTATTCTCTGTACCTTTTCCCCCTCTCTCCTCCTCCCACTCCCCTATTGCTAACCCTCCATGTGATCTCCATTTCTGTGGTTCTGTTCCTGTTCTAGTTGTTTGCTTAGTTTCTTTTGGTTTTGCTTTAGGTGTGGTTGTTAATAATTGTGAGTTTGCTGTCCTTTTACTATACATGTTTTTTCTTTATCTTCTTTTCTTAGATAAGTTCCTTTAACATTTCATAAAATAAGGGTTTGGTGATGATGAACTCCTCTAACTTGACTTTATCTGAGAAGCACTTTATCTGCCCTTCCATTCTAAATGAAAGCTTTGCTGGATAGAGTAATCTAGGATGTAGGTCCTTGTCTTTCATGACTTGGAATACTTCTTTCCAGCCCCTTCTTGTCTGTAAGGTCTCTTTGGAGAAATCAGCTGACAGTCTGATGGGAACTCCTTCGTAGGTAACTGTTGCCTTATGTCTTCCTACTTCTAAGATTCTCTCCTTCATTTTTACCTTGACTAATGTAATTATGATGTGCCTTGGTGTGTTTCTCCTTGAGTCCAACTTCTTTGGGACTCTCTGAGCTTCCTGGACATCCTGGAAGTCTATTTCCTTTGCCAAAATAGGGAAGTTCTCCTTTATTATTTGTTCAAATAACTTTTCCACTTGTTGCTCTTCTTCTTCTCCTTCTGGTACCCCTATAATTCGATGTTGGGACATTTAAAGATGTCCTGGAGGTTCCTAATCTTCCCCTCATTCTTTTGAATTCTTATTTCTCCATTCTTTCCTGTTTGGTTGTTTCTTTCTTCCTTCTGGTCCACTCTATTGTTTTGAGTCCCAGTTTCCTTCCCATCACTATTGGTTCCCTGTGAATTTTCCTTCATGCCTTTTATGGTAACCTGCATTTGTTCATCTCATTTGCGCCGAGAATCAACCAATTCTGTGAGCTTTCTGATCACCAGTGTTTTGAACTGTGCATCTGATAGGTTGGCTATCTCTTGGCCACTTAAAATGATGAGTCCTGGGGCATTGCTTTGTTCTTCTGTTTGAGACATGTCTCTCTCTTTTTTGGGGGGGGGGGTCTGGTCACTCCTGTTAGGATGAGGGGGTGGAGCCTTAGGTGTTCACCAGGGCTGGGCACTCCAGTCGCTGGATTGTGACATTGTATGTGGGGGCGGGAGCGGGAGGGGACAATGGCAGTAGTTCCGTTCTCCTGGGACCTCAGTCCCTTCTCTGGGATCCTGGGTTGCACACTCTGCCCTGCTCCACAATCGCTGCCTCACTGGGTCTGC
Source organism: Phyllostomus hastatus (assembly GCF_019186645.2). NCBI lineage: Eukaryota > Metazoa > Chordata > Mammalia > Chiroptera > Phyllostomidae > Phyllostomus > Phyllostomus hastatus. The sequence goes on along the minus strand of NW_025333984.1, from coordinate 9,930,786 downwards.
CAGCTGCCAGTTGTGTACTCAGGGTCCATCAGCTGCGATCTTGCGAGCCCCAGATGTCTTACACGCCCTTGGTTGCCTTATTCTCCCAACTCTCTCTGCTCTTGCCGAGACCCGCGCCGTGACCCACGCCTGGTTGCTCCTCTCCACCCCTCCTACTGGTATGGATGAATGGGTCTACTTCAACTTCTTGGCTGTCTGACTTCCATTCAGATAAATTCTCTGCCAGTTCTGGGTATTATTCTGCCTCTAAATTGTTGTTGTTATTCTAATCTTGGTTGTCCATGGAGGTATGGTGCGTCCACCTATGCCTCCATCTTAGCTGGAAGAGACAGATAATCAGAGAGTCTTAAAAGCAGCAAGAGAAAAGCAGTTAGTAACCTACAGAGAAGTTCCCAACAGACTGTCAGCTGATTTCACAAAAGAAACTTTGCAGGGTAGAAGGGATTGGCAAGAAGATCTCCAAATATCCTCTCTACCATCATCTCACGTGAGAAAGTTGGTGTGTAGTACCAGTCCAGGAAGTCACCATAGCCATGGGCTGTGAAAGGGGCCTTGGCCAAGGCTGCCAGGCAGTCCATGTAGCAGAACACCAGACACTCATGTTCATCATCGCCAGCCAGGATGAGGTTGACATGATATGGGGTCTGACTCTGAAGACAGTTAGCCAGGTTCCCCTGTGTGAAATTAGCTGCCTCTGTGGGAGACAGTTCATAACGATTTCTTATCTTATAAAGTTGCACATTTTTTCTGACTATATTCTGCAAACTGTATGGTGTCTCCAGCCTCTCCAATACGTAGGAGTAAGATTTTTTCACTCATCTTAAATATCTTGTCAGGATCGTCCTTCTTCTGGACTATACTGGTAGTGGCCACCTGCTCAGAGGCAACAAGGACAAAATTGGGGCCCTGTATGCCAATGAAGTATTCCATGCTGGTGGGAGGCCAGGGGCTGCAGGCTCCACAGGGTGCGGGACTCCCTGGCTTCACTACCTCACCAGTGAGACAGCACCACCAACCACAGCTTTGCTCTACAAAGACATTTGTTTTCATTACTTTCTTTTTTAGAGTGAGAAGGGAGAGAGAGAAACATCAATGCGAAAGAGAAGCATCAATTGGATGGCTCCCATATGCGTCTGGCCCAGACCAGGGGTTGGTGCCTGGACTGGGGATCATTCGCTTTTGGACTAGGGGTCCTATGCATCCAGGCCACAGGTCGCATGCTCCCACGCCCAGACCAAAGATTGAACCCTCAATCTCGGTATGTGCCCTGAGTGGGAATCAAACCTGCAACCTTTTGGTTATGGGGCAATGTCCAACCAGCTGAGCCACACCTGCCAGGGCACTTCAATTTCATTAGTTGTAATTTGTCTATTCACATTGTATAATTCTTCCTGATTCCACTTTGAAAGACTGTATGTTTCTAGGATTTTATCCTTTTCTTCCAGATTGTCCAACTTATTGGCATATCATAACATTTTCTTATAGTCCTTTGTATTTCTTTGGTGTCTGTCATTATTTCTATTTAATTTCTGATTTTATTTATTTGGGTCCTGTCTCTTTTTTCATGACTAGTCTGGTTAAAGGTTTTTTGTTTGTTTGTTTGTTTGTTTATCTCATTTATCTTTTCAGAGAACCAGTATTTAATTGTATTGATCTTTTGCATTGCTTTTTTAGATTCTATATTGTTTATTTCTGTTCTAATCTTTATTATTTCTTTCTACTCACTTGGGACTTTGATTTTCTTTTCTTTAAGTTCCCTTAAGTGTAAAGTTAGATTGTTTATTTAAGTTTTTTTTCTTGTTTCTTGCAGTAGGCATGTAATGCTATGAATATTCTGAAGACTGTTTTTGCTATGTCTCATAGATTTTGAGTTGTTGTGTTCTTATTTTTATTTATTTCCCAGTATCTTTTGTTTCTTCCTTGATCTCATTGTTAACCCATTTATTGTTTAGTAACATGTTATTTACTGTCCATGTCTTTGTGTGTTTTTGAGTTGTTTTTTTCTTGTAATTGATTTCTAGTTTCACCATTATGGTGTCACCTTCTCTGACACCATTATGGTCAGAGAATATGCTTGATATGATTTCAGTCCTCTTAAACTTATTGAGTCTTGTTTTGTGTCCTAACATATTGTCTATTCCAGAAAATGTTCGATATCCACTTGAAAAGACTGTATATGTGGTTCCTTTGGAATGAAATGCTGTGAAGATATCAATTAAATCCATCTGATCTAGTGTGTCATCTAAGGCGACTATTTCTTTGTTGATTTTCTGTCTGGAAGATCTATCCATTGATGTCAATGGGGTATTAAAATCTCCTACTATGATTGTATTACTGTTGATCTCTCCCTTAATGTTCATGAAAATTTGCTCTATATATTTAGGTGCTCCTATGTTGGGTACATAAATGTTTACAAGGGTTGTATCCTCTTGTTGGATTTTTTTCTTTATCATTATGTAGTGTTCGTCTTTGTCTCTTATTATAGCCTTTGTTTTAAAGTCTATTTTGTATGGTACAAGTATTGCTACCCCAGTTTTTTTTATTTCCATTTGCATGAAATACCTTCTTCCAAACCTTTACTCTTACTCTGTGTATATCTCTCATTCTGCGGTGGTTCTCTTGTAGACAGAGTAGGTATGGGGCTTGCAACATTTATCCATTCAGCTACCTTCTGTCTTTTTATTGGAGCATTTAAACCATTTACATTTAGAGTATTGATAGCTAAGTTTTATTGCCTTTTTATTCTTTCTAACTCTGCTCCTCTGTTCCTTCCTCCTCCTTCTTTATCTTCTTCTCCTGCTCCTTCTTCCCTTCTTCTCCTTCTCTCCTTCACCTCTTCCTACTCCTCTCTCAAGAAGATCCCTTAACATTTCTTGTAATACTGGTTTGGTGGTACTGAATTCCATTAGCTTTTGCTTGTCTGGGAAGTTCTTCATTTCTCCTTCAATTTTAAATGATAGCCTTGCTGGGTAGATTAGTCTTGGTTGTAGGTCCTTGCTTTTCATGCCAAACCCCTCTGGTCTGAAATGTTTCTTTTGAGAAATCAGCTGACACTCTTATTGGAGCTACCTAGTAGACAACTAACTCTTTCTCTTACGCTTCTAAGATTGTCTTTTGCCTTTAACCCTTGCCATTTTAATTATGTTGTATCTTGGTGCAAGCCTTTTTGGATTCACCTTGTTTGGGACTCTCTGCACTTCCTGGACTTGTGTGTCTTTTTCCTTCTCCAGATTAAAGAAGTTTTCAGTCATTATTTGTTCAGATAGGTTCTCTATCCCGTGGTCTCTCTCTTCTTCTTCTGGTACTTCTATGATGCAGATATTTTCATGCTTCATATTGCCCCAAGGGTGCCTTAAACTATCCTTATTTTAAAAATTCTTTTTTCTTCTTGCTACTCTGATTGGCTATGTTTTCTACTTTGTCTTCCAAATTGCTGATTCACTCCTCTGCTTCATCTAACATGCTGGGTTTTTTTTTTTCCTTCCAGTGTGTCCTTTATTCCTGATATTGCCTTCTTTATTTCTGACTGGTTCTTTTTTATGGTTTCTGTGTCTTTTTTGTGCTGTTGAGCACCCTTATAATCATTACTTGGAGCTCTATATTGATAAATTGCTTGCCTCCATGTCATTTAGCTTTTCTTCTGGAGAATTCTCTTGTTTTTTTCATTTAGGGTCTGTTTCTTTGTTTTCCCATTTTGGCAGCTTCTTTGTGTTTGTTTCTGTTAGGTAGGTCTTCAAAGACTGTGATAGAGACCAATGTCAGATGTTGCCTGTGACTTGCCCTGGGCAACATGTTCGAAGCTATCAGCAATCCACGGCTTGTGGTTCCCTCTGCTGGGCTTGGGTGCATGGTGTGGAAAGTACCAATGTGTGCCCCAAGGCCAGCTTTTACCAACTCTAGTCCCAGGGACAGGTCAACAAAATTTGGAAACAACCAGAGATCTGCCTCCACCTGCAGGCTGCTTATTAGACTTAGTTACTGTAAGAACCTCCAGCTGTACTCCTCAGCAGGGCTTAAGCTCCACAGGGTGGGGCAAGAGGGATTCTTTCAGATGGGGCTATTGCTTCTCCCCAGGCTGTTGTTATATGGAGAGGAGTGCTCTGCCTGAGAAAGATGACTTCTGCACTATGGGGGATGTCTCAACACAGGGATCCTGGTGGCTGTTCCTTCAGTTCTCTGCCAGAGCCACCAACCCCAGACTTTCCTCACACAGCCATAGTCCCCTCTGTCCTGCCTCTACTGGAGCCCAGGATGAGTGACTGCAAACAAAATTTTGTGTGTTGGCACTTTATAAGGGTGGCTGCATCTCTAGTCATCTCTCCCTGGCAGACAGAAACCCTGCTGTTTTTCACAGCTGGATGTTACGTGGGTACCCTTTTTGGTCTGGTACTCTAGGGTGGTGTGGAAACATGCTAGACATGGCTCTTCCAACCCCAAAATGGAAGGTTGGCTGAAGGGCCTCCAGCTAAAAAGAATGTGTATTGTTTTGGAAATGGATTGTAATTCCCTCCTTATCCCCCTTTGGGAATGGCTTCCTGTCCTGTGACTGCCTCTTGACCTTTGTCCTTTCTGCATGTACACACCGAGGTAGGACATGTGCCTCCTTTGTCTGGGACCCCTTAAAACAAGTCTCAGACTCTGGGAGGTAGGGTTTTGCTTTGCCAATCTGCCACCGCCACCAATGCTCCCTGTAATGAGAGTAATAAAAGCTATGTCTGCTCCACTCAGTCCTCCTTGTGTTTTTTTTTTTTTCAGCTTATCTGAATGAGCAGTGGAGATCCCCAGGCTTGACCTCTTGCATTACATATGGGGAACCCTGCTTGAGGCTTAGACCTCCTCCCTTCTCAGGGGGACTCCCCTGCAGTTGAAATATGCCTCCAGAATGCCCAAGGTAGCCCAGCCAGCCCTCTCATGCCTCTGTACTTCCTACCAGTCTTGATGTGGTGTCTTGTGTAAGTCCTTGTTTATAAGGCTTGTCTCCAGCTAATCTTCACTTGGTTATTCCTGTTGGCCTTTTAAGAGGGTGTCTGTCTCTAGTAGACTCCTGACTCTCCCTAGCAGACAGAATCTCTGCTGATTTTCACAGGCAGATATTATGTGGATATTTCTTCCTGGCTCTGGAGCTCTGGGCTGGGCAACCTGGCATGGGGTTGAGACCCCACATGCCTCTTGGGGAACTGCTGTAGCTAAGATATCCTTCTGGAATCTCCACCATCACCTGTGGATGTGCAGCCAGCCCTTCTCACAGCTCTGCCCTTCCTAACCATCTCAATTTGGCTTCTGTAAATCCTTGGTTATAAAGCTTCTGTTCAGCTAGTCTTCAGTTGGTTATTTAGGTTGATTATCCTATATTCTAGTTGTGATTCCAGTTCAGTCTTGGGAGGTGGTGAGTACACATTCCATCTACTCAATTGACCTCTTGGATCCCCTGTATTCTTTATGTCTGACTGGTTCCTTTTTATGGTTTATATGTCCTTTTTTTTGTGCTGTTGAAGTTGTCATTAAGTTCCTTGAGCATTCTTATAACCATTGTTTGGAACTTCCACCTACTCTGTGATCATCTTGTATCCTTCTATCCCCAGTTTTCTTATCCTTGGGGCGACATGATGACTAAATGTGATCATCTATAAAATGCATTCAACACAGTATGAACATAAAAACATCCAATAAATGTTAATAGCTACACTCCAGCCATAAGACATTAACTTCCATTTCCCAAATGCATGCTGTTTTGTTTCATTTCCATTAGTTAGTACCTGATGACATGTCTGCTTAAAATGCCTTGCTCCCTCCCACTGCTTCACCTAGCTAACTCTTGGTTGTCCTTTAAAACTTAAGTCTTGGTGGAACTTGTTCTAATCCACCCTCCTCACAGTCTAGGACCCTCCTCTGGGCTTCCACAGTGCACTGTGCCTGTCTCCACAAAGTGAGAAGCCACTGCAGGGTTAGATCTGGCTCAAGGACCTACTATATACCAGGTCACCATTGTAGATTCTGAGTCAAGACAAAAATAAAAATAACACTCAGCTCCCGGGTTACTAACAGGATTATAAGAGATAAAGTTTGCCAAGCACTTAAGACAGTGTCAGTAATTGCTAACTATTATCATCTATCTATATTCAATACGCTCCCTCATGCCCATTGACATCTATGGTTTTTGGTTCAGTCTTCCTCTCTAAACACACATCCCACTATCATCCTTTGTAATGACCCCTCCAACATGCTAAACTCTCTCCTGGACCTCAACTCCAGTAGATTTCACCTTCACCCTACTCTAGACACACCATGAAAATATCCTGACATTGATGTTGTTGTTGGAGTGTTGGATTTTTGCAGACTTATGGTTCCAAGGACAAGGTGTTGAAATCAGGACTTACCCCACCTTCCTTCACTCAGAGCAACTCTGCTCTTTATCTATTTTATTTATTTGGGCTTTCACTTATAACTGCTTTTGCAAAAAAGTATTCTAATGCTAAACTTCTGCTCTTCCTCTCAGCACATAACTACACATTTTACTTTCCAAATAATCCAGTTGCCATTGAGGTATGGTGACACCCCACCCCTCAAAATTTCTACTTATCTACATTGCGTGCCCTTTGGCCTCTGAGGATGTATCCTTCTTTCTGTTCAAGGCTAATGCCACTATTCAGGCTAGATCTTATTTCTTTCTCATTTCCTTTGAGTTTTTATGCCATCAATTTTCCTTTCTCATATTAGGTTGGCCCACATTAAATTGCTGCTTGGGACATTTGACAATGATGGACCATTGGCAATTTCATATGGTTCAAGTTAATATATCTTTGTTCTCTCCCTCTCTCAATGTTCCTTCTTCTCAACCAAAAACAGCTACAAAAAATCCTTGTACAGGTAAGAGTAACCTTTCCATAGATTGTGTTCTTTTAGCTTTATACCGCTTTGTATTCCTACATTTAAAATCTAGACACCGTATCTCAGGTATACCTGCCTTTGCTGTCCCCCTCTCCCAATTGACATATACCCAACATATACCCAATGTTTGCTGGTATACCTGCCTCAGGTATACGTGCCTTTGCTGTCCACATCTCCCAATGACATATACCCAACAAGTGTTTGCTGAGGGTCTGGAGTTCTTATGCAATTTTTATTCACACATTCAATAAATACCTTTTGAGTATCTACATTGCGACAGACACTGTTTAAAGCACTTGGAATAGGTCATTGAACAAAGATTCCTGTTCTCTTGGAGCTTATATTCTAGCAGTAGTGAGAGGGAGGAGATACACAATAGATAAACATAATAAATAAGAGAACCATACAGTATTTTAAAATACAATAGATGTTGTGGAAGATGGAAGGGGACAGCAGAGAAAGATGACTGGGAGTTGATAGGAGGAGAAGTTGAAATTTTAAATAGATTGATCATGGTAGGCCTTATTGAAAGGTGACAAGCAAAGTTTTGAAGGAGGTAAAAGAGGTATGTGCGGGAAGTGTTCCAGACAAACAGCAAGTGCAAAGGCCCAGAGGCAGGGAAGCTAAAGGAACAAGGAGAAAAAGTAGTAGGAGATAAGGATAGAAAGGTAAGAAGAATGTTTATTATGTGGGTTCTTTGTATCAGTTATCTAATGCTACATAACAAATTGCCCTAAAATTTTAAACGACAATACACAGGAATTAAAGAGTGTCTTGGCTGGGTGGTTCTGGCTCTGAATTTCAAGATATTGCAGTTATTTGAAGTCTGGGCCTGAAGAATTTTCTGCCAAGGTGGTTCACTCACCTGGTTGGCAAGTTGGTATTTGTTGTGGGTAGGGGAGAAGGAGGTGTGGAGAAGGGCAGGGCCCAATTTTTCCCTGTATGGGACTTTTTACATGCTATTTGAGTATCCTCATGACATGACTTTTGGCTTCCCCCAGAGCAACAAATCTAACAGAGAGCAAGGCAAAACCCACAATGCCTTTTATGAGCTAGCATTTTAAGTCACACACCATCAGTTCCACTATATTCTATTGGTTACACAGGTCAGTTCTGGCTTATTGTAGGAGATAACTACCCAAAGGTATGAAAAGCAAGAGGTAAAGATCACTGGAGATCATCTTGGTGGTTGGCTACAATGGCCTTTGTAGACTGACAACAGCCTATAAAGGCTGTTGCAAATCTGTGCCTTTTACTTTGAGTGAAACAGATTTGAGCCAATATTTTATAATGATCTGACTTATTAGGATAACTCTGGCTCCTTTATGAATAGACTGGAAAGGGACAAGAAGGTAATCTAAGAAATTGGTGAAGAAGCTTTTACAGTCCAAGAGAGAGTGAACTAGGGGTGTAGTATTGTTGATGAGAGTTGGTGATATTCTGGCTATATTTTGAAAATTGAGATGGCAGGATTTGCTCATGAATTGGATGTGGGATAGAAGAGTGCAATTAAAGATGATTCCAGGAGTTTTGGAGGAATTACAAAAATGGGTTAGATATAGATCTTGCCACAAATTATCATACAACATAGGTGAGATAAAGCATGTACACAGTAGCTACACTGTAGACAGAAAGCACTGTGCTCCATAACAAAGATACAAATTCAAGTGCCAAGTAAGATGAAAAAGTTCTGGAGGTGGGTGGTGAATGTACATAATGCCACTGAACTCTACACTTAAAGTAGTCAAAATGGTAAATTTTATGTTATATATATTTAACCACAATTTTTAAAAGATGTTAACAAAACCAAAAACAAATTCAACTTCTCAGAGGGTTCGGAGGAGGAAGAGATGACCTTCGGCTAAGAAAATCCAAGAAGGCTTTGTGCAGGGGTGGTCTTTTCACCTCCAATAAGGAACAGTTTGAGCAAATTAATAGAAGAGGCAGGAAAGCTGGGGATGGGTAGGTGCACAGTAAACACTTCCATTTTGTTTGATAATAGGTAGGATGACCAAGGAGAGAGTGAACATGAAGTCAAGTAATTTTACCATTATCCTGGAGGCCATATTGAACAGTTTAACTCAAATGGCCTTGTGCAGACTGGATTGTGGGGGAGTAGACAAGGGATAGAGGTCAGTTAGGAGACAGAGTAATGATTGGATATGTCTATAATCAGACAGCTCTAGGTTTGAATCAGTTTCTGCTCCCACACATACTAGCAGGGTGACTTTGTGCAAGTTACCTCACCTCTCTAAACCTCAATATCTTTTTTTTCTTTATTGTTTCCTGTTGACATTATTGCAGCTGTCCCCATTTTCCCCCCTTTGGCGGCCTCCATCCAGATCCTGCCCCTCTCTCTCTAACCATCACCACACTGTTGTCTGTGTTTATGGGTTATACACATACATTCTTTGGCTAATGCCTTCACTTTCTTTCAAACCTTCAGTATCTTCAACTGTAAAATGGGAATAATGATAGTTGCGTATTTTATAAGGTTGCTGTGAGAATTAAATGAAATAAATATTTGCTTGCAATGACTATTATTACAGTAAGTCAGATGTGAGATTCCCAGAGCTGTGACAGTGGGAGAAGATCAGAAGAGATAACTGTTCTTAGCAAATGCCTAAGAACCAAAAAGAAGTCTTTACTCAATCCAATTTCCCTTTTCATGAGGGGCAGCATCATTTAAAGATGCAGGATCTTCCCCATGAAATGAATACTTCTCATTCAAAATCTTTCATCTCACTACATTAGCTTCTAGGGGAGAACAAGTTTCTAAAACAGAATTCATCTTTTGGTCTCATAATCCTACAGCATACGTGAATATAAATATATCTATTATAATCAGCATTTTGTGTATACAGATTTCCTTTGCTTCCTTTCTTTGTGCTTTCTGTACTCATTCATTTTTTTAAAGATTTTATTTATTTGTTTAGAGAGGTGGGAAGGGAAGGAGAGAGAGAGGGAGAGAAGCATCAATGTGTGATTGCCCCTCACATGTCCCCAACCGGGGACCTGGCCAGCAACCCAGGCATGTGCCCTGACTGGGAATTGAACTGGCAGCCCTTTGGTTCTCAGGTCCGCACTCAATCCACTAAGTTACACCAGTCAGGGCCTTCATTTTTCCCTTCATCTTCCCAATCCCCTTCCTGCTCCCACTAATTGTCCTACTTTCTTTTCCTTTCATCCTTCTCTCCTTAGACAAAAATCATATTGCAATCTTAGTTCTCTCGCTTATTACCTGAGTGCTACTGGGGCAGTTATCCTTTCCGGGCCTCAATTTTCCCTATAAAATGGGTTTAATGAGAGAGTGTCTACTTTACATGGTTGTTAAAATTACAACAAAGAACACGTTATATGGCTCCCACAGTGCCTGGTCTACAGTAAAAACTCAACATGTTCGCTCTCTTTTCATCCTTCAACTTCTACTCCCCTACTCCTCAGCCTCAAAAACCAGCAGGTAAAAACCGTGGGAAAAAAAACACCTCCAAGCTGAAAGAGGAAACACTTGAGCTGGGGGCGGAGACTGCGCGGTGCCCACGGCGCATGCGCGCTCGCCGGCTAGTTCGGGTTTCGAACTGGGGGGGGGGTGGGGGGGTGGGGAGAGGGCTTCATTTGTCCTGGCTGTCCCCTTCCCGCCCTAGGAAGTGGCAGGACCACCGCGGCGCCCCGGGTGGACTGAGCGCTCCGCGAGGAACGCCCGGGCCCTAGGGGTAAGCTCGAAAATGGCGGAGGGGAGAGAAGGAGGGGTTTGCAGGGCGGGAGGCTGGCCTCCAGAGCGGGGGTGGCGGGAAGAAGACTGCAGGGGCCCCAGTGGCGGGGCCGGGGCGGTGAGACGGGTGGACTGTGTCCGGTGCCACTTTGAGTCCGCCCCCCCCCCCCCCTGCCCCAGTCCCTCGCGGTTCCTCCGGGGGATGGCTAGTCTGGTGGGTGCAAGTGAGGGAGACGAAGGGACTTCCGTTTCCTTTTAGGCCCGGTCTGCTCAGTGGAGTTGGCGTTCGAGATTGGGGCTTGGGCCGCCCCTCCTCCGGGACCCTCCCCTCGGGACCGCGCGGGGCGCCGCGGGTGATCCGGCCGGCTCTCCTGGCACGGTGGGTACTGCCCTCACGGGCTTCCCTCTCGTTCTCCTCCCCTTTTCTTTTCTCCCCTCCCCTCCCCCCATTGGGCCCCGCGCTACGGGAGAAGGCGGGAAGGCCGCCTTTGCCCGCCAGGGATGGCAGGTCAGGGCTCTCGGCCCAGGTTTCCGGGACTGTCGTAGGAAGGCGTGGGCGAGTGGGTGCCAGCCTGAACCCCATGACCTCTAAAGTAAATCGAGTCAAGGAACTTTTTTTAGTGATCAAAGGGACCCCTCCGACACCCCCATCTGATGCCTGTGGCATGTTTGGAACTGGGTGGAGTGTGGGCGAGGAGGGCGTGTGAAACAGAAAGAATGGGAGCCAAAGAGCTTCCAGAAGAGGAAATTAGCTAGTAATTCTTTCCAACCTTTGCTGCCCTAGTCATCTTCACAGCATATTCTGTAAGTGAAACAAAATTCAGTCTAACTTTCAGTTCCATTATTTTAAGTCCGAAATACACTTAATTATTTTATTTTCGGGCGGTGTGGTTGGTTATTACTGAAACTAAGCCACGGCCCTCCTCCTCAAAAAAAAAAAAAAAAAGGAAAACGTCAATCGAAGCTTTGTAAAAACCTATCCGATTCAATAATCTACTTTTCTTTCAAATATAATCATGTCGCTAGTTCTGTAACAACTATACCTTGATTGTTAACAATGCATAGAAATTACTTTGGTAAGACTGGAGGTCACTATAGTATTTCTCTTTTTTTTACTTAACATTGTTACAACCAGTTCAAGAGAACAGTTACAGACGGCCATCTTAGAATTATAACATTTTAGAGTTGGAAGGGATCTTCGTTCAACCGTTTACAAAAACAGTAACTAAGGCACAGGAAGATTTCATGGCTTGCCTAAGGCTACTCGACTACCTAAATTAGAACCCAGGTTGCCTGCCTCCTTGCTAACTACTTTTTCTGCGCAACTGCTACACTTGAGCCGCCTCCTAGCAAGAAAATTAAATACATTCCGTTTAAAGCACGTTTCTGAAGCATATACCACTTGCGCCATGCAGCTCTGCTACAACTTTCAGTATTTTGAACATGCTTATGAAGCCGGTGCTTGAGACATTTTCTCTCATCATTCAAGAAGTGGCAAAATTTTAGGTTTAAAAGATTTATGTATACACACAGGCACATAATGTATACGCTGTTAACTTTTGTTTTCTCCAAATTTTTTTGTTGTTCAGTTACAGTTGTCCCCATTTTTCCCTTATTGCTCTCCCCTGCCTGCTAAGGTAACTTCTTGAAGGATATATAAAAATGTTAACAGTAGTTAATGGAGAATGGAGAGGGTGGGAGGCTTTTTACTTTGCACTTCACATATGGCCTCAGGTACTGTTTGAATTTCTTATAATAAACAAGTTTTGGTTTTATAATTAAAATCAAGTTTTAAAGTTAATACATGTATATGTATATCAGTATATGTCAATGGTGTATATATATATACATATATGTATGTATCAGTGGTTTGGGGGTTTTATTGTTTTTTATTTATTATGTATTAGTGGTTTGTATTGTAAGATCCAGTGTGGTTCACGTCAGACCAACTGGCAAATCATGCTCACATTTCTTCTTTGGTTTTCTTCTATTGTTTCTAATGTAAGGTGTTAAAAATTATATGTTACTAGACATATTAAATATTTTTACAAAATGTGCTAACCTTTTAAAAACTTTTTTATTGAATTTATTAGGGTGACATTGGTTAAGAAAATTACATGAAAATCCGCTAAGTTTTTGAATCAAATAATGTAGCAAACTAACATTCAGTATATTAAATTTGACACAATGAAAAAATCTTAATGTAGAATCTTTGTAGATAAGAATCATTTGAAAATTAAAACTGAAACATCCCTGGTGATTAGTAGTTCAGCTCTTTTGTTTTTATGAATAGGTTAATCAGGCCTCAAAAAAGAAAAAGTGAGTTGCTCCAGGTTACATATGTGATTATTAGCAGAGCTTGGACCAGGATCTGGGTCCCAGTCCAGTGCCCCTTGTACTATACCTATAATTTTACTGCTTTTTAGTACATTCAGTGACTCACTGTGTAGACAAAGTAATGGTGACTAAAGGTTATTTAGGCTCATTTCAGTAGTTAAGAATTCTGGAAATTAATGTGTCATTGATTTGTGTAGTGCTTGAAATATTTTAGTACTGGAAACATTCCCCTTACATTTATTGTAAAAATAATTTGTTTAGTGAATCCTTTGTTTATATTATAAATGCTTAAAGACCCCGAAATGTGGAATTATGTATTTCATTGTTTTTGAGTGTTTTTTTTTGTATTATTTAAGTCTGATAGCTAGTGCTAACAGGGAAGAAAAGCTATGGTTTGTGTGAAAACAAAACCATTTATTGAGCACCTACTCTGTGCCAGTCATTGTACTGTGTGGTAGGGTTACAAAGGTGAATATGGCAACATAGATGCCCTTATTTTGAGACTGGAAGATTACCATTAGCTGTTAATTCTCAAACTTAATCTCTGCTCTAATCTGGTAATAGTATTATAAAGTGTAATCTGTAGCACTGTTTAAGTTAATTGTGTGAGTAGTTTTCAGGAAACAAACACTGGTAAAATAAGAAGGTGATATTGAACAAATGTTAGTTTTGTATCCTAGAGGCCATGTGGTACATTGGGAAGAACCCTTTTGTGGATGACTGGGTTTCTTGTCTTGGCTTTGTTTCCAATTAGCTGTGCGATTGTGAGCAAGTCACCAAATCTCAGTGCCTCCATATTTCTTTTTCCATAACTGTTTTTCACGTATGTGTTCCATTTAATTCAAAACCTGAAGAGAGTATTTAGAATATTATATACTATAAAAGAAATGTGCTTATTATAGAAAATTTATGAGATTCAGGGTAATATACAGCTAATTCAGTATAACCCATATTCTTTTATATTTACTTATTTTTTATTTAGGATTATATTGTATATAGATTGTTTTAATCCTTTCAATATTCTGTATTGAATATTTCCTTTGTCATGAAGTCTTTCAAAATATAGTTTTTTTATGTATTCAGCATATTATTCTCTACCACCTTTCCTTCATCTGTAGAGTAACAGGTTTGAGCTGGGTGATTCAAAGATTCAAAACCCATTATAGTAGTTTTTTAAAAAACGAATTATCTCAGATTTTGTCAATGAAAAAAATCCCATTTAACAATCCCAAATCTGTTTGAAATAAATATCTCAAATAAAGGGACAAGAAACTAAGAATAATGCGGAGATGCATTCCCTAATAATTTATGGTTTATACTTTCATGTATTTTAAAATTTCACATGCTAAATACTTAGGTTTAATTTGTTGGAGGTGTATGTGGTACATGTATCATTGTGTTAAAAAGCTGACGTGTTTTAGTTTGATTTCGTAAGGTGGGTATGTAATAGGTCAAAGAGTGAGAAACTGGGCTTCTGAATTTTATATTCTGGGATTATAGCACAGAGGAGAGAAAATTTGGAAGTTAAGAAGTGTTCAATAACTTGCCCAAGGTCCAAATAGCTATTGAGTTGCAGAGGTAGAATTCGAATCCAGATTTCTCTGATTCCAGTGCTCCTACTTTTCTTCTATTGCATGCTGTATTTTGAAAGATGAAGATCTCTTAAACATATTTCTTTATGGTATTGCTTTGATCAAAATTAACCAATTTGTTTTGTTGGGTTTTTTTTTTAGTACATTGAGCTGAGGTGAGAAATGTTGAAATAGCATTTTATGAAAATGGTTTTAGGCTGAGATAATGAACACACCGTGAACACCTTCTACTTTGAGCTAAGCTTTAATATCAATGTTTTGGCAGTGGTTGACATGTAGTAAGTAGGTGCCTGGTTTAAAAAAATGTTGACTGAATACTCTTGCTTGTTACAAAGAAATGTATTAGATGAAAAAGGAAAAAAATTAACTTTCTAGGTGCTCCAGGTAATAGAAAAGAAAGGCCTATCTTCTGAGAAATTAAGCAAAGTAGTTGTACATTAGTTATTCTATCTACCATAAGGATTTGAGGACAAACTTAAGAATTACATGTTTTATCTGTTCCTTATATAACTTAATAGTATGTTGTCCTTTCTGTGATAAAATCATATTTATATTCATTTTGTAGGGCCTGGCATGGACTTTTATTATTTTCTATTGAAGATTTTATTTATTTATATTTAGACAGAGAGGAAGGGAGGGAAACATCAATGTGTGGTTGCCTCTTACACACCCCTGACTGGGGATCTGGCCTGCAACACAGGCGTGTGCCCTGACTGGGAATCCAACCAGTGACCCTTTGGTTCACAGGCCTGTACTCAGTCTACTGAGCCACACCAGCCAGGGCAAACTTTTATTTTTAATTATGGTATAGTCAGGGGTGTCCAAACTTTTGGCATCTCTGGGCCACATTGGAAGAATTGTCTTGGGCCACACATTAAATATACAAACACCAATGAAAACTGCTGGGCAAACAAAAATGGGTTTTGAATAAATTTACAATTTTGTGTTGGGCCACATGCATACCCACGGGCCGCAGGCTGGACACTGTTGGTATAGATGTAGTTCTGCTATTTGATACATTTTGGGATTTGATTTTGGATTTCGGTGTGATTGGTACCCAGTCTTTAAGGGTACATGTGATTCTTAACATGATGTGCTTTTATAAAAATGTGCTTTTAGGAATCTAGGTCATGGTAAAAGTGCGGTTTACCTGTGTGGGTGAGGAAAAATAATTTTCCTCTACCCTTCTGAGTTCTTCTGGCTGGTTTAAAATCGAATTGAAATGAGACAGATTACAAAGAGAAAATAACCAGATTTATTGTGTATGTACACATGGAGGCTCTGTAAGGTTACGAGACCCCAGGACAAATTGGGCAGTTGAGAGGGAGGCAGGGATCTGGGACTTCAAAGGAAAAGTAGGCAATTCAGAGGTAAATGAGAGAAAGCAAACATGCAATAAGGAAACAAAGTCTTGTCATGGCAGCCAGAAACAATGGGGAGTCTCCGGACTTTGCAGGTTCCTCTCTGCCACCCTTGTATTACATTATGCTAAAGTGACAGTTCCTTTAAGCAGGTTTTCCATCTGCATTCCTTTCGACTGCTAAGAGGGAGGTTCAAAGGTTCTTTCTAAGCCTTTTTCTTAAAAATAAGCAGCTTAAAATAATTAATATTTCAAAGGGGCATGTTTTGGAGTGGCAAACTCTGCTTCCCCTCTCCTGTATAGACTGGGAATAGCTTGAACTCAGATGGTCAGACAGAGAACAACTGAGTGAGTTAAGGCTGATTTCCTAAACGGGGCAAAGCTGGTGCCACTGTGCACTCTCTGGTATATCTCTAAATACTTAAATATTGTTTGAACTTTTATACTTATTCCTGTAATAATTTTATTGACCTGAAAACACAGGCCTATCAGCATATATTGGTATGCAATTTACCTTTCTGTGTATGGCTCCAGCTAATTTTTCAGCTCTTGAAAGGGCAAGGAGCCTAACATTTTGTGTTACCTCACCGGACTACCCCTTCTGCCAGTAATCCTTACAGTAATTTCCTTAGACCTACATTGGTCATAATGACTGGGTTTAATTTTTGACTGCTATTACTGGTCATGGGATCTTTGATGAGTAACACCCAGCCAGAAAACCAGTTTCCCCATATTTCAAATGGGTGTTATGATATATTGTATAGGTTTAATTAGATACCACCTATGAAAGCATTCTAAATTGTAAAGTACACTGCATATTTTAGTTATCATCAGAGGTAACATGGTGAAAAAAGAGGATAAGCTGTGGAATTACAAGTTCATGCTTAAATTTTGCCCTTGTGTTAAAAGAAGTAGGATTAGAAATTTTTAGTTTCAGTTAAGCATGTTTTAGTAGGTTAGAGACAGTATTTACATGTAGTTAAAAGGTGGGATGGAGGGAAATAAATTTGTAAGTGTTTAGTACACATGGGCACTTATTAGATATTTTGTACTGTTTTAATTTGGCTTATAATAACTTATTGTGGCAAATAAGTGATTTTTTTCTTTTTTTTTCTAAAAGACTTTGTGTCTTTTTAGAAAATTAATTTATTGATTTTTTAGGGAGAGAAACATCAATCTGTTCCACCTATCTATGCATTCATTGGCTGATTCTTATACATGCTCTGACCTGGGATTAAACCCACAACCT
Organism: Phyllostomus hastatus; assembly: GCF_019186645.2. Lineage (NCBI taxonomy): Eukaryota > Metazoa > Chordata > Mammalia > Chiroptera > Phyllostomidae > Phyllostomus > Phyllostomus hastatus. The sequence goes on along the minus strand of NW_025333984.1, from coordinate 9,913,648 downwards.
TGGCATATTGGGATGGCACTCTAACCAACTGATCTACTCAGGACTTTTGTGTCAGATCTTTAATTCAAACCCAGATAGAAGACAAAACTATTAAATGTTTTCATGTGGGCAGCAGAGTAGCTTTCAGATAGAATTAAATATTTTTACTGAGGAAAAAAGGTAAGATGTTGGCTTTTATTTAAAACTTATTTCAATACTTGCTGGAGATCCCAACATGCTCGTGGAAGAGAATACTTAATTCTAGGAAATATCTAGTATCACTATTTCCCATTCACTGAGTCATCCATTAAAAGGACCTTATCATGCCCTGGCTGTTGTAGTTCAGTGGGTTGAGTGTGGTCTGTGAACCAAAGGGTTACCAGTTTGATTCCCAGTCAGGGCACATGCCTGGGTTGTGGGCCAGGTCCCCAATGGAGGGCACATGAGGGGCAACCACACATTGATGTTTATCTTCCTTTCTTTCTCCCATCCTTCCTCTCTCTAAAAATAAATAAATAAAATCTTTTTTTTAACGACCTCATCACTGCCCTTATGGAACCATATGATTTTTAAGTACTGAATCCTAATCATTCTGTCAGGATAAGTTATCTGGACAAATATCAAGTAGAGTAAGTTCCAGTTCTGTGCCACTAATCAGCGGTATGGTCTTAGTCAAATATTTAACTTCCTTATGGGCTTAGTAGATTGGAGCATCATCTAGATACACCAAGGTTGTGGATTCCATCTCCAGTCAGGGCACATACAAGAATCAACCAATGAACGTGTGAATGAGTGGAACAACAAATTGATGTTTCTCTCCCTCCCTCTCTAAAAAATCAATAAGTAAAAATTGTAAAAACTTCCTTGTGCTTTAGTTGCCTTATTTTTAAAATGAAAGAGTGGCCCTGGATGGTGTGGCTTAGTTGGTTGGAGTGTCATCCTGTAAACCTTAAGTTCGCAGGTTTGACTCCCTATCAGGGCACATGACTGGGTTGCAGGTTGGATCCCCAGTTGGGGGCATGTGCAAGAGGCAACCAATCGATGTTCCTTCCCCTCCCTTCCCCTCTCTCTCTAAAAGAAAAGAAAGAGTGATTTCTGTTATCCTATTCAGCACATAATTATGGTGATCAGGTTTTCCTTGTGGGTGTCTATAAAATATAATGGCTTTACTTTGCAGTGTACTTGATTTGAGCTGCCCTTTTGTAAAAATTATTTTAAGAAAAATTTTGGCCAAAGATCAGGGGAGCCTCTTCTTACTAGGCTCCAAATTAATTATTTTTACAAGGCAGTGAGTTGAACAGGTCATAACTCCAGCAGTAGACATCACTCAAAACATTTTTCAACAAAGTCCTTTTATTTTTCAACTCAAGTTAGCAGTATGTCTCAATCAGGACTCACCTGTTTCTTAGCCTTCTGTTAGTGATATACTGCCACCCAAGAAATGGACCAAAATACATTTGTTCATGGCTAGCCCCCGTGATTACTGCTTTTATCAAGAGTTGACTGTATCCTTTTTTCTAATCTGCTGATCGACAATGTTGACATCAGTTTAAAATTTCTCCTTTTTCATCAGGGTTGCTCAGATGCAGTCATCTAACAGTAATATTACAAAGTAACAAACTGGCAAAAATTCTCAGAATAGGCAAAAAATTAATGACCAAGAACATATCCTTTCCTCTCCTTTTCGTAAGTCATAAAATTATTTTCTGTGAATGAAAAGCCAAAACTTTGCAATACTAGTCCCTGATATTGATAGTTTACTGGGACAATGTTTTCACAGATGAAGTTTCCACATTGCCACATGGAAAATAGCCAAAATAACACCCCCAGTCTTCTGGACAGGATTGTGTAAGAGGCCTGACTAATCAACAGCCCAGCTGCTTTTGCTTTTCTTTTCTTTTTTTATTGTTTTTCTTTTTTAAAAATTTTATTCATTTTTTTAGAGAGAAGAAGGGAGGGAGAAAGAGGGAAGGAAACATTGATCAGTTGTCCCTTGCATGCTCCCAACTGGGGACCTGGCCTGCAACCAAGGCTTGTACCCCGATGGGAATCAAATTGGCAATCAGCCCACTGAACCACACCAGTGAGGGCCAAACTGCTTTTTCTTTTGATTAGAATCTAGTATATTTGCTGGATAAAATTTAGAAAATTAAGAAAAACAATAATAAAAATCAGTAATCCCACTATGAAGAGATAATCAGTAGAATTTTAATGCATAATTTAGCCTAAATCTTTATGTATTTTTTAATTGGGATTATACTGTACAATATTATCTTGTAACCAGCTTTTTTCTTTTTTTAAATATATTTTATTGATTATGGTATTACTGTTGTCCCACTTTTTTCCCCTTTATTCCTCTCCACCCTGTACACCCCCTTCTCTCTAGCATTCCACCCGCCTTAGTTCCTGTCCATGGGTCATACATATAAGTTCTTTGGCTTCTTCATTTCCTATACTGTTCTTAACCTCCCCCTGTCTTTGTACCTACCAATCATGCTTCTTATTCCCCGTACCTTTTCCCCCGTTTTCCCCCTGCCCTCTCCTTGCTAATAACCCTCCATGAGATCTCCATGTCTGTGATTCTATTCCTGTTCTAGTTGTTTGCTTAGTTTGTTTTTCTTTGTTTTTTAGGTTCAGTTGATAGTTGTGAGTTTGTTGTCATTTTACTGTTCATAGTTTTGATCATTTTTTTCCTAGATAAGTCCCTTTAACATTTCATGTAATAATGGCTTGGTGATGATGAACTCCTTTAACTTGACCACATCTGGAGAGCACTTTATCTGCCCTTCCATTCTAAATGATAGCTTTGCTGGATAGAGTAATCTTGGATATAGGTCCTTGCCTTTCATGACTTTGAGCGCTGCTTTCCAGCCCCTTCTTGCCTGAAAGGTTTCTTTTGAGAAATCAGCTGATAGTCTTATGGGAACACCTTTGTAGGTCACTGTCTCCTTTTCTCTTGCTGCTTCTACGATTCTCTCCTTATCTTTAATCTTGGGTGATGTAATTATGATGTGCCTTGGTGTGTGCTTCCCTGGGTCCAGCTTCTTTGGGACTCTGAGCTGGACTTCCTGGAAGTCTATTTCCTTTGCTAGATTGGGGAAATTCTCCTTCATTATTTTTTCAAATAAGTTTTCCATTTCTTGCTCTTCCTCTTCTTCTGGCACCCCTATGATTCAGATGTGGGAATGTTTAAAGTTGTTCCAGAGGTCCCTAATCCTCTCCTCATTTTTTTGAATCCTTGTTTCTTCATTCTGTTCTGGTTGAGTGTTCATTTCTTCCTTCTCCAAATCATTGATTTGAGTCCCGATTTCCTTCCCTTCACTGTTGGTTCCTTATATATTTTTCTTTATTTCACTTTGCATAGTCTTTATTTCTTCCTCTTTTTCCGACCATACTCAGCCATTTCTGTGAGCATCCTGATTACCAGTGTTCTGAAATCTGCATCTGATAGGTTGGCTATCTCTTCATCACCTAGTTCTATTTTTGGAGCTTTGATCTGTGTTTTTGTTTTGTTTTGTTTTGTTTTTGTCTGTGAGCCTGTTAGGGCGGAGCAGAGCCTTAGGTATTCGCCAGGGCAGGGCAACCCAAATGGCTGTGTTGTGGTGCTGTAATGTGCGGGAGGGGTCAGAGAAGGAACAATGCCGCTTGCTTGTCTCTGGGCTGGCTTTCAGTCACTTCCCTTGCTACCCACAAGCAAATTGGGCCCTTTTGGTGTTGATTCCTGGGTGGGTGGATTTATGTATGTTCTAGGACCCTATGGTCTCTCCAAGGAACTTTCCTCTGAGGCAAAGATTTAACATTTTTGTATATGGTTGTTGGTCATTATTATTCACCACTTTTTTTTTATTAAAAAGTGGTTGTGCTAAGACACACTCCTGTTTGAAACCATTTTATATGAGTGTTAAAAGCAAATAATGACATAAACAGGTTTAGATAGGATATTCATTCCAACATTTTAATAATAATAAAAATTATATAGTATTTATACAGTAGTATACAAAACTATAATAGTAAAATATTGCTAGCTTTCTAAATGTCCAGCAATGAAGGTACATACCTGCATATAAACTATGTTAACATTTATTTTTTTAAATGCTCATACATGCTTTTATATTCATAGAACATCTGTGGAGGAATACACAGAAAACTGGTAAGAGTGATTGCTTCTAGGAAGGGAACCAGAGGTTTAAGGTACAGGGGAGGAATGGATGCAACTTTTGCGCCTCTTGAATTGATCATGTGAGTATTGTCTCTCTTAAACAATATACATCTAAAATTAATGTTAAACAGTATGAATTTGGTGAGGTTATGATACATTCATACAGCTAGGTACTTGTCATCCACTGAAAATAGTGTTTCTGATCCACATTAAAATTGATGTGGGAAGATATTTATTGTATACTATTAAATGAAAAAAGCAAGTTATACAATACCATTTATAGTAAATCCTCTTTAAAAGTTTTTATAGTGTGCATGCGCTTGTGCACACAGAAAGGTTCTTAAAAGATAAATATACTAAATTGTTCACAACCTGGGTAGTAGGATTTTTCTAACCCCCTCCTTTTTTAAAGATTTTATTTATTTATTTTTAGAGAGGGGAAGGGAAGCAGAAAGAGAGGGAGAGAAACATCAATGTGTGGTTGCCCCTCACACGCCCCCACCTGGCCTGCAACCCAGGCATGTGTCCTGACTGAACCAAACCCACAACCCTCTGGTTCATAGGCCTGCACTCAATCTACTGAGCCACACCAGCCAGGGCTAATCCCTCTCTTTTAAAAAGGAAAACAGTTTGTATTAAAGATTATGTTGGTTTCCATCTTGAGATTTTCGGCCTACTCTGATTTTAGCAAAGTTTTTTTGTTGTTGTTGTTGGTCCTCACCAGAGGATGTGTTCACGGATCTTAGGGAGAGAGAAAAGGAGATAGAGAGAGAAACATTGATCGGTTGACTCTTGTATGCCCTGACCGGGAATCGAACCTGCAGCCTTTTGGTGTATGGGGTGACAGTCCAACAATCAACTGCGCTCTAACCAACTGAACCACCTGGCCAGGGAGGAAAGGTTTTGATCTGAGCTCTGAATAAGCATAAATAGTATTAATCTATGTCATGGATCTACAGTTTATAATGTACATGGTATGTTTTTGAGTCAGACTGTTGATCAATGAGCACTATAAATCATCCTAAATTCTAAACAGTTTTCAGTGAAATGGAAGATGAAATAATAGTGATCTTGATCCCTTTTGTGCTCTTGGGTGAATTCTTAAGCCCCAAATCTGTGTATTCTTCATGCACAACATTCTTTTGGGGGAACAGAGTCCCAAAATTTGTTGAAGACTAGATGAGGGAATGCTTTACTGTATGTTTATTCTGTGGGAACTGTACCTGTGGAGTTAGTTATTATGAATAATTTGTCAAAGATTGTAGGTCTGTGCTCAAATTCAGGTATTACTATGACTTTCTAAATTAAGTGAACGTGTAATTGATATTTCTTTTGTTGGTTCTCAGTATGCCCTTTCAAGTATTTATAGAAGTAGGTTTGATAATCAAGCATACATTGTATACAGCTGTATTAGTAAGCGTATGTTATTGACTGAGTATATGGGCTAAATGCTCATTAATGCCATTCAGTTATTTGAATGACACTAGTGCTTAAGTTTATGGAAAGAACTTTTGATCTGATTGAATATAATTAACTTCAGAACTGTTTTTTGACCATTTAAACTTAAAGTTATAAGAAAATGTGCTTCATCATTTGAAGAGTTTTAGGATAGTGTAAATGAACAATTTGACTGAATGTTGAATTTTTATGTAAACGTATCATGGTATAAAAGCTGAATTTGAAAAATGAAATTTCATTTTTGATTAGGGTGTATCATCTTAAAAATTCAGCTTTTTTATACTGTGTGACATTGACATAGATATATTTCCTAGATACTACAGCTTTGTAAAACAAAATGCTATTTCTAAACAGGGAACTAATTGGCTAATGCTTTAAGATAATTAAAAGAGGGATTGACCTACATTGAGTCAGGGAGAATGCTGCTTACTTAACAAGATCTCTGTGTTGGACCCTCTATAGAGGAAAAGGCTACCGCTGAGAACAGCTTGTAATATTTGAGCAAAGAGTGAATATTAAGATAAATGTTAAATTACGATGGTGTTTTTTGGTTAATACATATAAAATTTTTATGATGTTACTATGAAAAATTTTATGAGTCCTATAATATTTTTGAAAAGTGATATTAGTATGGGCTTTTTATCACTGAAGAATTATACTGCTTACATTGTATGCATGTATTTTCTACAGGGTCCGACACCAATAATGTCCCTTTTTATTAATAAGATCATAAGTATGTAATTCTGGAACATAATATTACATTCAAGCACACCATGTGACATTGTAGGTGAAATGTTCAAATTAAAACTATAAGTTATTACTCTCATATTATTACCCTACCAACTGCAGGCAAGTAGGCCTTCTGCTGGACCCTGTATTTTGGTCACATTTCCTAGGCACAGTGGCATATTAACAATTTTTAGTACTCACCATGATTTCAAGAGTCCAGGGGAGGTAGTGCTTGGAATGTGGAATAATAATGACAGTAGCTTAATAGCGGTGCTTCAACAATGTTTCTCAAGTACCACTGTGTGTTGTGCATTACTTTAGGCATTGGGAATACAAATGTGATAGAAACACAGCCCTATTGTAAAGTGCCTACATTATTTTTTTAAGATTTTATTTATTTATTTTTAGAGAGAGGAAGAGAAACATGATATGTGAGAGAAACAGTGGTCGGTTGCCTCTCATGCCCCCAACTGGGGACCTGGCTTGCAACCCAGGCATGTGCCCTGGCTAGGAATCGAACCGGCAACCCTTTGGTTCACAGGCCAGTGCTCAATCCACTGAGCCACACCAGCCAGCACAGTACCTACATTCTAATAACATATGTGTACACACACATACAGACACCTGCAGAAATTATTAAATCTTCTAGTATACTTGGGTCTTCAGCAAATTATGTAGAGGACATCATGGGAACACAAAGAGTGGTCATTCTGGAGATTTGAGTGGAAGAATCAGCAAATATGTCATAGATCAGATTCTAAAAACAACTATTTTTTTATTTTAAACAGATGCCTTTAATTACATAAGGATTCAGTCAGCATGATAGTAGTATTATAGTGGGAGCTAATAGAGTTGTATTGCTTGCATAATTTTTTTTTCAGTAATTTTTTAATCCTCTCAGAACATCAGTCAGTTGCCTCCTTCACATGTCCTAAATCTTTTTTCTTTTAAAGTATTTTATTTATTTACTTTTAGAGAGAAGGGAAAGGAGGAAGAAAGAGAGGGAGAGAAACATCCATGTATGAGAGATACATCGATCAGTTGCCTCCTACATGCCCCCAACCAGGGACCTGGCCAGCAACCCAGGCATGTGCCCTGACCAGGAATCAAACTGATGACCCCTTGGCTTGTAGGCTGGCACTCAATCCACTGAGCCACACCAACCAGGGCAGACTTCACGTTAGAATTTAAAATATGTAGTTAAAGCAAACTTAACTGGGATCTTTGCAACAGGTTAAATATTTAACCACTTCAAACAAGTGATTTGGTACTCTCACCTAGTTCTGAAAATGTACTGTGACATCTAGCTTTCCATATCAAAGCATATAACTTCATTAGCAAATGTTCCTTTGTTTTTAGTCTTAAAGTGACATCTGGTCTATTAAAGAACACGCTAACAATTACAAAGCTATTATTTTAATAACATTTAAACAGTTTTATCAAGGTATAATTCATATACCATAAAGTTAACTTGGAAGTGTCCATTTCATTGGTTTTTAGTGTATTTGCAGAGTTGTGCAAACATCAGTACACCTGATTTAGAATGTTCTCATTACTCCAAAAAGAAAGTCAATAACCATTTTCAGGTGCTCCCCATCTCCCCTCCTCACTCAGTTCAGGCAATCACCAATCTTTCTATTTCTATTTATTTTTATAATATTTTAACTTGCAACATTATTGTTCTCGTGCCTATTCCAGAGCATTGGATCAGAGGTTTAAAAGCTCTTAAACTAGCCAAATTTACAAGTCCTGTGACAGCCTCACTCAGAAAACATTCAATTTTTTCCTCATGTTATAATTGTTCCATGTTCTAAGAGTTATTTATTGTTTGATCTGGAGCATGTTTAAAATCCTCTGTTTGCACCACTTGCTAGGGAGATACTAAACTCGCTGAATTAGAAGGAATAAACCCTTTCTGTCCAGACTCAAAACTAAGTTTGTTCTATTTGTGTCAACTACTCCAAGGTAGGAATCTTCTGTGGCATGCACCATTATCTTCAATAATAATGTCAGCTTCATCACTTTCTTCATCCTTTGGCTCAATGTTCAGTTCAGTCTGCTGTATATAGCCTAGAAGGCTGCTATCAGTGGATTTGTTGGAGCTGTCAGAAGTCCTACTGTTCTTAATATTATTCTTCTGATTTGTCTTGCTGTTTTGACAAGGTTGCAGCTGTCTGCAATCATCGTGTCTGTTACTTGATCAAAACTCTACCCTGAAACTTCTGCATCATCATTAACAGCCAATAGACTTGTCCAAGAGCCAGACCTCCTGGAACAAGCTAGGATGTAAAGAGATCCCCGGGACCTTTCTAAGCCATGTGGTATCTCCCTTAGACTGAAAGCATTCCAGTTATTGAGTGCTAGGGAATGTTCAGTGTTGTGTTTAAAGATGAACTAACCCTACAATATGTTTCCCGGTGAATATCAACATCTGTAATAGAAAACAGGTATAAAGTCTTAGGGCATACAAGTGACTGGATATGGCTTTTTTTTTCTGTGCTTGACAGAACACAGTGCATTGGTTAAAACATTTTACTCCTTCTTTAGCATGTTTGTATCAGAGGCACTGTTGTCTGTTGCTTCCTTTTTTATTTTAAAGATTTTATTTACTTTTAGAGAGGGAGGAAGATAGCGTGCTGGCCTCTGAACCCAAAGGTTGCCGGTTCGATTCCCAGTCAGGGAAAATACCTGTGTTGTGGGCAAGGTCCCCAGCTGAGGGCGTGTGAGAGGTAACCAATTGGTGTTTCTCTCCCTCTCTTTCTCCCTCCCTCTAAAAGTAAATAAAGTCTTTAAAAAAGGTATGCAGGCTAGTGTAAAAAAACCTTTCAGCCCTGGCCAGTGTGTAGCTCAGTTGGTTGGAGCGTTGTCCTATAAATTGAACAGTTGAGGGTTCAGTCTCCAGTTGCGGCATGTATGAGAGGCAACCAAGCAATGTTTCTGTCTCACATCAATGTTTCTCTCCCTCTCCCCCGCCCTTCCTCTCTCTCTAAAATCAATAAGCATATCCTCTGGTGAGGATTTAAAAAATTAACTTCCAGGTCTTGTCCATGAGTATATGTTTTCATGCAGTAGCAGTCTGATGTACATCCTATTTTATATTATTTCCCATTAAAATAGCTTTTGTTTCATATATTTAATAATAAAAACCTGGGGAAACAAACTTCTGTATTATATTCAGATACCAGGTAGGTGGGTCTTTTGTGTGTGTTTTTCTCTGTCCTCCAACTTCCTGTATTCCCATATTATCACTGGATTAGCAGTCAACCTCCTCTCCTTGGCCCCTGCCTATGGCTCTCTTTATCTAGTTGACTAGGCTGTATGTATATGTATATTTTAAACACATCTCACATCTTGAACTCTTCCGTACCCCTCATATTAATGTGTAACACTACTTGATTCTTTGTTTTGTGAATGTGTGCTGCCATAGTGCCATTTTTTCCCCAAGCACTGTTTGTGCTTGGATTTCTGACTGTCTACCCCATTTATATTAAGGCTTCCTTTGACTATCTTTTCTCTGTGCCTTCTTACCTTTCTGCTTACCCACTAAAAAGGCTGAATATGCTTTCATAAAGAAGCCTTGCTGTCTCAGCATACTTTATTGCATTCAGACATTTTCACATCCATGGACCTTTTTATTACCCTTCTCCAATATCCATACCCTATTTTCTTCTGTATTCTCAATTACTGTGTTCTGTATATACTTCCTTGCTAAACATCATCTTCCCCACCTTCATTTCACTTAAACTATTTTTTAAATTTTATTTTATTTTACATTATTTTATTGTTGTTCAAGTACAGTTGTCTCCGTTTTCTGGAGTGTCCCCACCACTCCCCCCACCCCAGCCATCCCCACCTCCCACCCTCGATGCTGTTGCCATTTGGTTTTATCCATGGGTCCTTTATAGATTTTGTAGATACTCCTTGACCCTTCCCCTTTTTACCCCCATTATCCCCTCCCCTATCCCCTCCCCTATCCCCTCTGGTCACTGTCAGTTCTTAATTTCAATGTCTCTGGTTCTGTTTTGCTTGCTTGCTTGTTTTGTTGATTAGGTTCCACTTCTAGGTAAGATCATACAATAAACTATTTTTTAAAAGTCCTCTTACCCTTTCTTTTGGCGCCTTCCTCCAAACCCAAGTTTTCTGTCTTTTGTCAGTCATCTTTCTCCCTTCTGCTCTTAACCTCTCTGGTAATTTCACTTTTTAAAAGATTTTATGTATTCTTAGAGAGAGAGGAAGGGGAAAGAGAGAGAGAGATGTGGGAGAGAAACATCAGTTGGTTGCCTCTCACATACCCCCAAATGGGGAACCTGGCCCACAACCCAGGCATGTGCCCTGACTGGGAATCAAACCCACAACCTTCTGGTTCATAGGCCGGCACTCAATCCACTGATCCACACCAGCCAGGGCTGGTAATTTCATTTTTTCACTCTTCTCCAATAGCTTTCACTCCGATAACGTATATGTAGTGTTCAGTTGAGGGCTTCCGAATAGATATCTGCTTTTCAAAACAGTGAAATCTAAACAGTTAGTTTAGGAATAACCCCCGGGAAGATGAGGTCTCCACTTGAAAGCTTCAGAGATTCTCCTAGTATCATCGAATGATGGAGTTTTTTTGTTTGTTTGTTTGTTTGTTTGTTTGTTTCCATGTAAAGAGTGTTTTATTCTAGTTTTTATAACATAACCTATTAAGCATTAAAGACAGGAATAGAAGGAACAAGATTTTTATAACATGCCCAATTCAAAATAAAAGGTCAGCCACAATTAAATTTGTTTAATTTAATCCAGGTAAATTAATCCTTGTTCTGTTAACATTGGGTTAGTTAGCAGTCCAGTTTCTGAAAGTGAATGAGTTCTGGAAATGCAGATTCCACCCCTTGGTCACCCAAGATGTTCATCTGGTGATGCTCTCAACTTTACTGGGGCACCTGTAACTAATAACCTATTTTCTGTAGTATCAAGTGTTGAGTGCCTTTTAAGGTTCTTTAATTGGACTGTTTTTTTTATTTTATTTTAATCATTGTTCAATTACAGTTTTCTCCTTTTTACACCCAATCCAGCCCCCCCTCCCCACTTCCCTCCCATTACCACCCTCCCCTTAGTTTATGACCATGTGTCCTTTAAGTTTGTTCCCGTGAACCCTTCCCACTGTCCCTTGAAATTCCCTCTACTCTCTTTTGTGGGCACTGTCAGCCTGACCTCTATTTCAGTGTCTTTGGTTATATTTTGCTTGTTTCTTTGTTTTGTTGTTTAGGATCCTCTTAAAGGTGAGATCATATGGTATTTGTCTTTCACTGCCTGGCTTGTTTCACTTAGCATAATGTTTTCCAGCTCCATCCAAGCTGTTGCAAAGGGTAGGAGCTCCTTCTTTCTTTCTGCTGCATAGAATTCCATTGTGTAAATGTACCATAGCTTTTTGATCCGTTCATTCACTGATGGGCATCTTGGTTGCTTCCAGCATCTAGCTATTGTAAATTGTGCTGCTATGAACATTGGGATGCATAGGTTCTTTTGAATTGGTGTTTTAGTATTCTTAGGATAGAGTCCCAGCAGTGGAATCGCAGGATCAAAAGGCAGATCCATTTTTAGTTTTCTGAGGAAGTTCCATACTGCTTTCCATAGTGGTTGTACCAGTCTGCAGTCCCAGAATGATGGAGTTTTATATAATATCTGAAATAGGGTGGCTGCTTTAACCATACAAAATGTACACGATTGTGAAATGAGAATAGATTGCTGATTTTGTACTTCTGTTTTGATTGACCTGAGGAATAAAACATCTCCAAAGGTAATTTTCATGTGGATTGTACTGAGCATTAATTCTTCAGGGTAATTATAGACTTGGAAATATTTAATACTTGCTCATAGTCCATGCCGAAGTATCTTCCAGTGGTGGGAGGAACTCATATTTTACAAGGCAATCCAGTTCATTTTGTACTGCTATTTTTTAAAGATTATTTTTTAAATTTACTTTTAGATAGAAGGGAGGGGAGGGAGAAAGAGGTAAAGAAACATTGATGTGAGAAACAGATCAGTTGCCTCTCATACGTGCCCCAACTAGAAACCAAACGTGCAACCCAGGCACATGCCTTGACTGGGAAGCAAACCAGCAACCTTTTGCTTTGCGGGATCATGCCCAACCCACTGGGCCACACCAGTCAGGTGTGCTCCTATTGATTATTTTAACTGTTCATCCTTGTATAGAATTAAAGTCCCCAGTCTATAGTTATATTTCTTGATTTTAATTCTGCTCTCAAGCTTCACAGAATTTGGATCCCTTTTCTACATGACAATGTCTTAGATATCTAAACATAGTTATTATATCCTCTATACCCCTCCCCTCACATTTTTTTTTCCTTTTGAAATAACCACTCTCTGCCCCTCCAACTATTGCTCATAGGACACTATTTTCATCATCTGGATTGCTCTTTAGGGACATTACACTTTGTTAACGTCCCTTCTAAATTTGTTCAGAACTTAAAATAATAGGCAAAGTGTAGCTGAATTGGCTCTGGATGTTGCACATATGGACATTAATGCAGCCTGGAGTTGCTTTAAGTTTTTTATCAGTCATGTAATGTTGGCTCATAGTGAATTGGTAATTAACTAAAATCCCAAGATTTTAATCTGCTTTGCCTTCGTGTGACTTCTTTCCAACCAGGTTTCCATCTTCTTTAGTTGTGCGACAGATTTTTTAAATCAGAATGTAAAACTTTACACATATCTCTGTTAAATTTTATCTCATTACTCCTGACTGATGTGGCTCAGTGGACTGAGCACTGGCCTGCAAACTGAAAGGTCACTGGTTTAATACCCAGTCAGGGCACATGCCTGGGTTGCAGGCCAGGTCCCCAGTTGGGGGTGTGTAAGCAGCAACTGATTCATATTTCTCACATATCAATGTTTTCCTTCCTCCCCCTCTCTCTAAAAATAAGTAAATAAAATCTTTTTTTTTTTAATTTATCTCATTAGGCTTTCATCCAGCCTTGGTTTCTTTGAATCTTGATTCTTGTCATTCAGTTTATGCTGATTCAACAAAGGGCCTTGAAACTAGTATCATAATGTTTTCAGATATCTGAGAAGTGATAATCAAAAGTTATGGGGACTATCTTCCAAAAATTGTTGTGTGCAGCTATAACTCAGCTCTTTAGGTATATATGAATTAATACCATTGTAAATTGACAAGGCCCAGAAAGACTGATATCCATTGCCAGCCTGTAAGACAGAAGCCTTGTGTTGAACAGTGTTCTAAGAGGGGTGATGTTCTGAGACATATTGTGCCAACATAATGCCAAAAGAGCTCGTTACTCTTCCCAAGAAATCAGTTAATGCGCAGATGAAGTAGAGTCAGTGTCATTGTGACTATTCTTTTATTTTGCATTTCACAAGCATGTACCCAGTACATACAGTGTTAGGAAACGTGTGAGATTTGGAGAATCAGGGTTGCCTCCCTGATTTACACCTATTGTCCCAGGGTAATTGTTAGTAGCATCACTTTTTGCTGTCAAAAGTGTCCAGGTTAGGAGGATAAATAAATGGCCATATTTTTCATGACCCAACTACTTCCTTTGAGTTTTTTGTAATTGGGTTAAATGTTACACAGCTATAATTTGCCAGATTTAATGAGGCTGCAGTAGTACTTAACATTTGCATAGATAGTTCCTTAACCATGGGAAGTTGGTAGCAAAAGCAACTACACATATTTAGTATTCCTCCTGAGCCACCATCTAGAGGGCAGTATTATATACAGTTAAAATGATCCAATTCCAACCAAAAAATGGCCTCTTTGTTTACACATGAAAATCAGAAACTTTTGATGTTCTTAAAGAACTCATTGGAACCAGTATTGTGAATAACTTATCTTTTATTAAACAAAAAAGTAAAATATTAAAAATTAATTCATTAGCATTCTGAACATTCCTTTTTAAAAATTTGTAGAAACTGAACTTTGATGCCTTGAATATATAATGATCCATTATAACAATTATGTGTAGGCTTTAAAAATCTGCATATTTTATGCTTCTTTCGTGGTTTTCCTGATTAATGATTTCACATGGTTAATTTTAATATATTCTGCATCACAGTTTCTATATTTATGTAAAATAAGCACTTAAAATGAATACTACTTGCTTAAATATTTCCTCTAAAAGAGAAAACAAAATTGCTAGTTTTAACTTTAAGACTTGAACTCAAGTATTTAGAATTAGAATGGTTCTTAGAGATTGTGTAATTTTATGTCGTCAGTGAGTAATTTCTTAGTTCCTGATATCAAAAGTGATTGCCTGTGTTTCACATCTTGGATTTCCTAATGTAATGTTCTCTTTTTAGAAAAGGTGGACAAGTCCTATTTTCAAGAGAAGATGACTCTTAACTGTTTTGAAGGATCTAAAACTTGTGTACCTGCAGACATCGATAAAGATGAAGAATTTGTAGAAGAGCTTAGTAGAGTAAAAACTTTTGCTAATTTTCCAAGTAGTAGTCCTGTTTCTGCATCAACGCTAGCACGAGCTGGTTTTGTATATACTGGTGAAGGAGACACCGTGCGATGCTTTAGTTGTCATGCAGCAGTAGATAGATGGCAATATGGAGACTCAGCAATTGGAAGACACAGGAAAGTATCCCCAAATTGCAGATTTATCAAGGGCTTTTATTTTGAAAATAATGCTACACAGTCTACAAATTCTGGTATCCAAAATGGTCAGTACAGAGCTGAAAATTATCTGGGGAACAGAAACCATTTTGTTTTAGACAGGCCATCTGAGACTCACGCAGACTATCTTTTGAGAACTGGACAGGTTGTAGATCTGTCCGACACCATCTACCCAAGGTACCCTGCCATGTGTAGTGAAGAAGCTAGATTAAAGTCATTTCAGCACTGGCCAGATTATGCCCATTTAACCCCAAGAGAGTTAGCTAGTGCTGGACTCTACTATACAGGTGTTGATGATCAAGTGCAGTGCTTTTGTTGTGGTGGAAAACTAAAGAATTGGGAACCTCGTGACCGCGCATGGTCAGAACACAAGCGACATTTTCCTAATTGCTTCTTTGTTTTGGGCCGGAATGTTAATATTCGAAGTGAATCTGATACCCTGAGTTCTGATAGGAATTCCCCAAATTCAACAAATTCTCCAAGAAATCCAGCCATGGCAGATTATGAAGCACGGATCGTTACTTTTGGGATGTGGATGTACTCTGTTAACAAGGAGCAGCTTGCAAGAGCTGGATTTTATGCTTTAGGTAAACCTTATTATAAAATCAGGCTAATAAATAACTTTCCAACTGTCCCAGGGCTCCTAAAAAGTAAATAGATTCCTTTAGCCCCCCCTGAACTGTTAAATATTTAGGTGTAGACTGGCATGATTATATCACTAATTCTGTTAACCCATATGTTGAATACGTAATGTGACCACTGAATTTATATGAAAAGGAGTACTATATTAAGAGTCATGTTTATCTTCATGTAATTGTTTTTTGGAGAAGAATAACATGCAAAAGATGATAGGTATCCCTGATAAAAGAATGGGTTGGATAGTAACATTAACTATAATTTATTGAGTGCCTACTCTGTGTGCTCAAATACATATATTAAATGCATTTTCTCTATACCTCTTAAGAAAATAAGAAAAGTTAGTATCAAAGAGTTTAGTTTGGCTGATATTAAAATTACTATCTGCCTTTTGTACAGAGACTATATATTTGAAAGCTGCCCTATATAATGTCTTTTTGCTTCAAATGAGCACTTTTCAAATGGACTACCGTGGGCATGTCAGGAAGAGCCGTATCAATTATTTAATAATTTACTTACATAGTGTCATACAGGTTTTGGTGTCATGTAGCTGTAAACTTAGAGAAACTTATCTTGTAATTTCATTATGCATTAAACTTTATTATTAAAGTTTCATAATTTGAAAAGGTAAACTTTGGGCCCCAAATGAGATATGTTAAAAAAGAATGTAACAATTGTAATTTTCTACATAAAAATTGGGTAGTTTCATTTTTGTTCTATAAAATACCTCAAGTTGAATCAGTGAATTTAATGTGTATTTCCTCCTCAAATGATCATATCTATTACTTAGATGTGAGTTTGAATGTATTTTTAATAGTTTATTTTTGTCTTTTTCCATCACCATTATTCTTTCTTATACCCTCCTCTACCTCCACCCTTCCACTCCCTGTGTTCCATGTCCATGAGTTCCTTTTTTGCTAGATCCCATGACCCCCAACTGCCCCCCCAGAGTGAATGTCTTTTTTTAACCTATACATTTTTATGTAACTTAGAAATGCTTGATTTCATGGTGTTAAAAAAGGGGTATTTTGTGTAAGCTTCTAATTGTATAAAATACATGTATTTTTACTTGTGTGTTTTCTTAGGTGAAGGTGATAGAGTCAAGTGCTTTCATTGTGGAGGAGGTCTAAGTGATTGGAAGCCTAGTGAAGACCCTTGGGAAGAACATGCTAGATGGTTTCCAGGGTAAGGTATTTAAATGTTCGTTCAATAACAGCCAAGCTGGACAGGGTACAGTGGGAAGACTTGAATAGCTTTTCACCTCAACTATTTTTGCCTTCCCAAGCCTTGAAATTCACACCAGGTTTATAAAAATAGGATCACCTACTTTATAGGGGGGGAAAAAAACACCTAAGCCTTCTCTGGTGACAAAAACATTAATTACTTGTATATTGTATTGATGACATTCAGAGGATTCCATTTCTAAACACCAAATTAGGAATGTGTACTTTAGTTGTTGGAAGTAGGCTTTTTTTACAATGAATACAAGAGAACCCACAATAAGTAGCATAACAAAGGGAGCATTTTGTGGCTCCTTAGAAATACTGAAATGTAAGTTAATGGAATTAAGATGATGGAGATGATATCATATACTTTGCTAATTTTCTTTCTACTAAAGTTAACCTTCTTGTTTAGGTGTAAATATCTGTTAGAAGAGAAGGGGCAAGAATATGTAAACAATATTCATTTAACCCACTTACTTGAAGAGTCTGTGGTAAGTCAAATATTGTAGAATATGTATTTTCAGATACCATGTAAGTTGTTTTACAATGATTTCTTGGAGTAAAATTCACAGTGTTGAATTTTTTTTTTAAGATTTTATTTTATTTTATTTTTTAGAGAGGGAAGGGAGGGAGAAAGAGAGAGAAAGAGAGAGAAAGAGAGAGAAACATCAATGTGGGGTTGCTGGGGGTCATGGCCTGCAACCCAGGCATGTACCCTGACTGGGAATCGAACCTGCGACACTTTGGTTCGCAGCCCGCGCTCAATCCACTGAGCTACGCCTGCCAGGGCACAGTGTTGTATTTTAAATCAATAATGTATGGTGAGCTTTAAAAGGGAGATCTTGAAAAGTGCTTGTTATTCTTAACCTGAAGCAAATTGGTGAAAGGGAATTAGGATGAACTGATTTAATATCACTGTAGGCAAAAAAAAAAAGGCTTGAAGAACAAAAATACTTTAATCTCTCAGCCTTCTGGAATTTGACTTTTGTACTCATAAATAGTTTTAAACTACTTATAAGTACAACTCTGGGAGAGCACAGTCACCATTATAGTTCTGCCATCAACTATATTGCCTCAATCAAGTTGTTTAAACTCCCTGGATGTCAGCTTCTTCTCTGTAAAGTGAATGGGTTGGGCTAGATGACCTTTTAACTTCCTTCTAGCTTCACTGGACTGTATGTACCCCTTGTGTATATTCACATGTTGAGTTAGAATAAAGCCAATTTTTAATTCGTGATTACTGTAACTTTTCAAATTGAGTTAATTTGCCTTCTACCAAAAAGAATTTTAACTTACAATTTATATTTCTATTTTAGGGAAGAAATGATGAGAAAACACCATCACTAACTAAAAGAATTGGTAAATATGCTTATTATAATAAATACACTTTTAATTTCATTACCACCTTATACTTGTTATTTATAAGGTAGAAAGGTAAACATATTCTTTCAGGTTCACCAAGGTGTATTTGAGGTGAGATTTGCTATAAATTTAAGAAGTAATGAAGTGCCTATAGATTTCAGTAGGATATTTATATATACAGAACATTCTTATGGAGGTTGGACAGTTAGCTTTTCCAGGCTTGGGAGGAGCAGCTACAAGCTGCCCATCACCACTTTTGGGGCTTTTTAGTTTCAAAAGTAGTAGAAAGTTTAATTTAGAATATGTCTAGTGATTCCCCACGTTCTATACTCATAGCAAGAGAATACTGTATGTATTTATAAATATGCTTGAGGAGAGCCACTTTCATAAGGCTTTTGTGATGGAAATAAATAATCAAGTTTAAGAAGTCATTTATTCCAGCCTGTATTTTTGAAATTATCCAGAAACAAAGAGACTGTAACATTTCTTGATAATCATCTTTACAATACATACTATTCTTTTTATGACTAATAAGAAAGACTCTTGGTTTGGGATTGATTTTTTTTAATTGAGATAATAATTTACTTAGCAAAATTTTCACTATTATAAAGTATAGATTTTGGTGTTTTTAGTATATTCACAAGGTTGTGCAACCATCCCTGTTATTTAATTACAGAACATTATCGTAACCCCAACACGAAACCCCAAACCCATTAGCAGTCACCCCCCCATTGCTGCCCCCACATCCCCAGCCCCAAACAACCACTAATCTACTTCTGTCTGTATGAGTTGGCCTATTCTGATTATTTCATATTAAATGGAATCATAACGGCTTTGATGTTCATCCATTTTGTAGCAGTCATATATGAGTATTTCTTTTTTATGGTGGAAAACTATTTCTTTGTATGGATAATACATCTTGTTTATTCATTTGTCAGTTGGTGGACATAGTGATGCTGCTATGAACATTTATGTACAAGTTTTTGTGTGGACATATGTTTTTAATTCTCTTGGGTATATTTTTAGGGATGGAGTTGCTGGGCCATATGGTAACTCTTGTGTTTAACCTTTTGGTAAACTACATTCCCACCAGCAATGTGTGAGGGTTCCAGTTTGTTTCTCCACATCCTTGTGAACACTTGTAATTATTTGTCTTTTTATTACAGCCATCCTGTGGGTATGCAGTAGTATCTCATCGTGTGTGTGTGTGTGTTTCCCAGATGGCTAATGATGTAGGACATCTTTCACCTGCTTAGTGACCATTTGTATGTCTTTGGAAAAATGTTCATCTCCTTTGCCCATTTTTTGGTTGGGTTATTTGTATTTTTATTATTGAATTGTAAGAGTTTTTTATACATTCTAGTTTTTTTTATATGTAAGTCCTTTATCAGGTACATGATTTGCAAATATTTTCTCCCATCTTGTAGGTTGTCTTTTCACTTTCCTGTTGGTGTTCTTGAAAACATATAAATTTCTAATTTTGACAAAGTCAAATTTATCTGGGTTTTGTTGTTGTTGTTGTTGTTGTTGCTTATGCTTTGAAGTCATATGTAAGAAACCATTGCCCAATCCAGGGTCACCTGTTTTCCTTTAAGAGTTTTATGGTTTTAGCTCTTATATCCAGGTCTTTGATCCATTTTGAGTTAATTTTTGTAAATAGTATGAGGTAGCGGCACATTTAATTCTTTTTCATGTGGGTATCCTGTTGTTCTTAATTTTGGTTTTCAGCAAGTTGACCTTCAAGTACCTGCAGGATATCCAAGTAGGTGAATGTTAAAACCTCAAACTCATAAATGACAGTGAAATTGTGGTAGTAAGGAAAGTATCCAGAGAAATTGGGGAAAAAAAAAGAGGGAGAGATCACATGAGGGAACCATCAATATCTAATCGGGTGGGCAGGAGGAGCCGCAAAAAATTGGGGGAAGCTGACTTCTGGACATCTCCACCTAGAAATCTCAAAAACAGCTCAAATTCAGCTTCTCTTTTGAAAACCACTCAGACAAATTCAGTCCTGCTCTATTGCCCCCGTGTTAGTTAATAGTATCACAATTCACAAAGTTGGCCCATAATTTGAGTCATTATAAGCTCTTTGTTTTCCTTCGTCTCACTACATTTAATTAATCACCAGGTCTGATAAAATTCCACCTTTTTAATAATGTCTAAAGTCCACTGGTTCTGCCTTGGTTCCTCCCCTTTCTCATCCAGGCTATTGTAGCAGTCTCTTAACTGGTCTTTTATTTGCACTCTAACCTCCTGACTGAATTTCTATCAAACACAACTCTTAAGTTACTTCCCTACTTAGAAAATATCTTTTGTTACCATACTGTTTCTTACAATCAAATCCCTGCATGTCCTGATCAGTATCTACCCCCAAGTTATATTCTTACTTTTGTTGCCATAGATTAGATTTGAACATCTTATATATGTAGTCATACAATATGTAGTGTTTGTCTCTAGTTCATCATTACGATGACATTTTACTCTCTATGAGACTCATCATGTTGTCTATGGTAGTAGTTCATTCTTCTTTCTTGCTGTGTAGTGTTTGAATATAGCATAATTTACTAAGCCATTCACCTGATGATGTTTTAATTTCCAGTTTGGAGCTGTTATAAATAATGCTGCTGTGAATATACTTATGTATGTCTTTGGTAGATATGTGCATCATTTTTAATACCCAAGAGTGGAATTGATGAGTGAGTGGGTATGATTCTCCTTTTTAGCATTTTTTTTTGCATAACTGTATCCTACTTTGAGCATCATAAAAGTGAGTTTTGGTTTGCTTCCTTGCCTCAGCTGGTTCACCCCCCTTATCTATAGAAACTAAGTCTGAGAAATAGGAAACTGATACGTTCAAAGTCACACCAGGAGGTCCCCCTATTTCCCATTAATTTTTCAAAATAATTGCTAGGGACTTGGTAAAGAAGACATCTGCTCTTTAAGTACCTTAGGTTGGTTGTTAATGAGAACATGTGATTTGAAAAATGTTCAGATTTTTTAAGCATTTAACACTTACCTGTTTTACTTTATTTTGCACTATTTCATGAAGTCGTTAAAGCATCTAATCTCAATTCATAGTGCTGCAAAACACTCCATTTTCAATTGTAAAATTCTGAAAGTGATCCTTCAGTGCCTAAATATTTCAAAATCTTTTGTTCAGAGCAGCCTTGGTTTGTTGGGGGGGTTTTTCTTGCTGCTTAAATTTTTTTACTAAAGTTTGTGTTGAGTTGTATTAATGAAAATGATTGTTTCAACTGTGTTCTTCCTCACCGATTTTCATTTTAGATGATACCATCCTCCAGAATCCTATGGTACATGAAGCTATACGAATGGGGTTCAATTTCAGGGATATTAAGAAAATAATGGAGGAAAAAATTCAGACATCTGGGAGCAACTATACATCACTCGAGGTTTTGGTTGCAGATCTAGTGAGTGCACAGAAAGACAACACACAAGATGAATCAAGTCAGACTTCCTTGCAGAAAGGTATGCCTGGCTGGTTTTAAAAAGCAAGAGACACCTAACAGTACTTCATTATGGATAGTATCTTAAGGACTTCGTGACCCATTAATTTTCCTCCTCTTACATCCCACTTAGAATAAACATTGTGTAAGATTTTATTATGGAAAATGTCAAACATCCTAAAAAGTGGAAAGAATAATATAATGAACCCTGATGTACCCATCAACCAGCTTCAGCAATTCTTAGCACTTTTGAAATCTTGTTTCATGTCTTCCCCCAATGGTTTTTTTTGTTTGTTTGTTTGTGTGTGTGTGTGTGTGTGTGTGTTTTTATTTGCTGTAGTATTTCACAGTAAATCCTAGACTTCCTATATATCATTTACCTTGAACACTTCAATACATATCTAACAAGGACTTTTTAAAAAAACTTTAGTATTGTGTGTTAGTCTGCTTGGACTGATAAAAGAGAACGCTATAGACAGGGTGGATTAAACAGCAGACATTTATTTCTCATGAATCTGGAGGCTGGGAAGTTCAAGATCTAGATGCAGGCAGATACGGTCCCTGATGAGAACTCCTTCCAGGCTTGCAGATGGCTGCCTTCCCTGTGTCCTTACATGGCTGAAAGAGAGCACTCTGGTTTCTCTTCCTTTTATTTGTTTGTTTGTTTATCTGTTTATTTATTTATGTATTGTAAGGACATAGATCCCATCCTGGAGCCTCACCCTCATGACCTCATCTAAACCTAATTAGCTCCCAAAGGCCCTGTCTCCAAGTACTGTCACATTGGGTATTAAGGCTTCAAAATATGAGTTTTGGGGAGATAGACATTTAGTCCATAACATAGTATGATCACACTTAAACAAAATGAACACTTAAAGCTAGAGCAAAGTATTAGCAGAGGTAAACTATTAATCTGGGGGAGAGGGGATCTATGCCCAGAGCATCACCATCTCAAGTAAAGGGCTCCACACAATGCTGAAATAAGGTAGAAAAAGTAGAGTTGATATCAGCATTTGGTAGGCATGACATTTCATTCCATTGTGGTCTGTGTAAGGAATCTCTCAAACAATCAGAACCAAGAGAAACCTTAAAGATTATATAACTTGCATTATTTCAGTGAGGAAACGGAAGTGCAGATGTGCTGTTGCCCAAGATCACTCAGATAGTTGGGAGTGAAATTCAGGTTTCTGGAGTTCTGGTCCAATGTTAATTTTTTTAATTAAAAAAATTATGGTACAATACACATAACAAAATTGATCATCTGAACCGTTTTTAAGTTTACAGTTCAGTACTATTAAGTGCATTCACTGTTGTGCACCCAGCATCCAGAACCCTTTTCATCTACAGAACTGAAAGTCTGTACCCATTAAACAGCAGCTCCCCATTCCCCTTCCTGCCAGCCCCGGGCACACAGCATTCTGCTGTCTGTCTCTCTAAAACCGACTACTCTAGGTATCTGGCCCATTGTTATTTTCTACTCACTGCAACATCACATCCAAAAGTAATGTATAAATTACTTTATTGTTTTCCTCCCGTTTTTAAGCTACAAAGCTACTTTTAATACTTTGGGATAAACCCCACAGGACTAAAACACACTCGGGAAGGGTAATCCCTTCACCCCCCCAGGAATGGTTCATGGGAACAGAAGCTATCTGGGGGGAAGAAAGAGCAAAAGAGACCCAGTATAGACTTAAGGCAAAGGCAATGCCATCAGTGTTGGAACCTTGGAGCATTACAGGAGGAAACTTGATCATGGTGGGACTGGTTCCAGGCACGTAGGTAAAGGGCAAGAGGGTTGGATATGAAGCCACCAAGCTACTCGGGTTCCTCCTCATTTGCCTTTTTGTGCTGCTGCTGCTGCCTGATCTCCAGCCCCTTTGCTTCCCGAGTGACAACAGTAAGCTCATCATCTCGGTGCTTTTTCTTAACCACGTGGCTCTGCTCTTTCATATTCTTCTGGTTGAACTCAGGCTGCTTATCGCTGGTTTGACAGTAGCAAGAATATGTTTCATTCTCGCTTTTATATGATGTAAGTCAGTTTATAATGCTGTCCCTTTACTTAAGTTGTTTCCTTTGTCCCAAATGCCTTTTCCCTGTCTGTATACCCGATTTCATTCCCCACTGCCCTCCCCTCCATTCCCTAAATCCATCTTGTGAACTAACCCATCCTTCAAGCACAGAGGTCATGTCTTTGACATTTTCCCCAGGACCCACAGCAGAGTTCAGAGCTTTCACTTCTCTACTCAGTACTCTTAGAGCACTTGTAACATTATTTTTGAACTGCTTTCCTTTTTTTTTTTTCCTGCCCATTAGACACAAGCTTCTTGAGCCTAGGTGCTTTATGTTCTTGTCTCTGGTAAGTTCCAGGTTTGGGCCTATAGTTTTCAGTATGCCCAGAAGGTTGCCTTTTAAGAAACAGGAGATAAACAGTCCTTTCTAGCCCTGGCTGGCGTAGCTCAGTGGATTGAGCGCGGGCTGCGAACCAGGCATTGCAGGTTCGATTCCCAGTCAGGGCACATGCCTGGGTTGCAGGCCATGGCCCCCAGCAACCCCACATTGATGTTTCTCTCTCTTTCTCCCTGCTTTCCCTCTCTAAAAATAAATAAATTAATTGAATGTTAAAAAAATAAATATGGGGGGAGGCGGGGGGAAACAGTCCTTTCTTACACCCCTAGTTAGGGAAACCTTTCTGAGGCACAAATCTGAACATATCTCTCTCTAGGTTAAACCCCTTCGCTGGCTCCTAGGGCCCTGAGAATCAAGTTCAAACTCCTTTAC
The DNA here is from genome assembly GCF_019186645.2 of Phyllostomus hastatus. Lineage (NCBI taxonomy): Eukaryota > Metazoa > Chordata > Mammalia > Chiroptera > Phyllostomidae > Phyllostomus > Phyllostomus hastatus. Next base: position 9,889,216 of record NW_025333984.1, on the reverse strand, counting down.
ATGGGTTGCCGAATACTTCAGGATGAGGCTCCTCCTAACCTGTTCTGTAGCCTCATTTCGTGCTGTTTCCCCTTCAAATTCTGTTCCTGGGTCTTACCTGTGGACATGTAGGCCCTGTTCTGTCTCTCCCCTTGGAGCCTACTTATGCTGTTTCCTCTACCTAGAACACCCTTCTCCCTCTCCCTAATTTATTCCTCTAGGAGGCTTTCCCTTTATGTGTACATCCATGCACATACTTACACCCTTCTCGTGTTCTTCCTAACACATTCTAACTACCTTTATCATCACCCTGTACTATAATTTCCTGGCTACTTGTGTCACTTACTTGTCTGTGAATGATTTAGGGGTTGAGGTCTATATATGTAATTGTTGTATCTCTAGTGCCCAGAACCTATTCAGGTGTTCAGTAAGTACTGGTTGAATAAAATTAAACCATTATTTCCCAAACCTCTTCTCATGATAGTGTTCCCCAGGAGTTTAAAAGGCATGCCATGAAAAAAGGAGCTCTATTATTAAATAAGGAAATATGTTACAAATTTCTAAGAAGGGACATATACTACATTATACAGCCCTGAACTTGAAAGCAGTGGTTTCCAAATGCCAGTGGGCTCAACCCCAAATATTCTAGATTTGGGAATAGGGCCTAGGAATCTATCGTTACAAATGCCCCAAGTAATTCTCATGTGAGGCCAGATTTAGAAATCACTGGTATACAATGATTACAAAGATTGTCCAAGTACGTAATGCATTTGGAATAGTGCCTGGCACATGGTAGTAAGTGTTATATTACTGTTAACAGCTGCTACTGTTGATTTTGTCATTACAGTTATATAAGACTACAAAACATGGTTTTTGTGGCATATTTGATAACCTTTCAAAAAACCTAGTTTGGGAAAGGCTGAATTAATAAGCAAGTACTTCACTACCATTCATATGCTGAAGACACCCAAATCTCTATCTGTAATGCTGACCCCTGACCTCAAGACTCGACTCTCCAGTTGCCTGCTGGACATGTTTATATAGATGCCCTGCAAACGCCTCAAAAATGTCTTGAAAAGCCCAGACGTGTACCTCCTTTTATATTTCCTATTGGCATTACCATCCCCTTGTCAGCCACCCTAGAAATATTGAAATCAACTATATTTCTTGTTTCTTTCTCATCCCTCACATCCAGTCAGTTGCCAAATGCTACTTGTCCCACTTCAGAAGTGTCCCTCCAACCCCTCCATTCCTGGAATGAACCATACCGTTTTTTGTGCAGCACTTCTTTTACCTAACCCTTGTTTGTCTGCCTGGCAGATTGCTGGCCAGTTTAAATGTCATTCCTCCACTTCCCTGCTCCCCCCACCTAGCAGCCACCAAACCATGAAGCTTTCCTCAACTAGTTTGAACAGAAGAACTTGTTCTCTCATCTTGCCCCAGAGCACTTGGTATATATCATTATTAGAGCACTTACCACTATGTATTTTGTGCTTATCTTCATTGACTCAGCTCACCTCCTTGTCTCCTACCAGCATTCAAGCCTCTTAAGAGCAGATGGCATGTGTGAGTCATTCTGTCTCCCAATACTTATTTAGTGTCTGACACGTAGTAGGGGTTCAAATTGTTTCAGTGAATTTAAACAACTAAGAAAGTGTACAATTAACTAATTTCTTTTCTCTTTGTACAGAGATTAGTACTGAAGAGCAGCTAAGGCTCCTGCAAGAGGAGAAGCTGTGCAAAATCTGTATGGATAGAAATATTGCTGTAGTGTTCATTCCTTGTGGACATCTGGTCACTTGTAAACAATGTGCTGAAGCAGTTGATAAATGTCCCATGTGCTACACAGTCATTACTTTCAAGCAAAAAATTTTTATGTCTTAATCTAACTCTACAGTAGACGTATTATGTTCTTATTACTCTCATTGAATGTGTGATGTGAACCAAATTTAAGTAATCAGCATTGAATTCATTAGCATTTGCTCCCAAGAAGAAAAATTGTAAACTGCAGTGTTATAGTTGGCAATCTAAAATTTGAATTTCTGGATTTTCAGAATATTCACTATATTATCTATCCTTTTTTTTCCTACTATTAATTGAAACCCTAGACTAAGAAGCATCATATTGTAACTGATCACAATGTGTATTTGTGATACACTGACTTAGCTTCTAAGTGTAAGTGAATTAATCAACTAAATTTTCCATTCTTTTCAGATAGGCCTAGCAGGTGGAGTATTCTTTGTAAATGTGGAGATTGGGGTTAATCTCTCCAATCACATACTTTGTTTTATATGAAAAAGGAGTGAACTGTTCCACCCTGGTGGAAAGATAGACATTATTTTTATATGTTATGTTAGTCTCTATGCTCTAGATTTTGTCTATTTTCTTTTAAAATTATACATACATACTTTGGTGGATGATTTTACACAATGATTTTGCCATTGTTAAAAGGGTATTAATGATAGAATGCCATCTAGCCTACATGTATCGAATGAGCCAAATGAAAGTTGTGTGCATTTTATTGTATGTATAGAACAACACATTAGAAAAGATAGGTACCAAACTGTTAAATGTGGTTTCTCTTGATGGGGTGGGGGGTGGGTCCCATAGGGGCTTTACAGGGGCCTTTCACTTTGTACTTTTTTCATTTTGTTCTGTTTGAATTTTTGTAAGTATGTGTTACTTTTGTAATCAGAATTTTTAGAAAGTATTTTACTGATTTAAAGGCTTAGGCATGTTCAAATGCCTGCAAAACTACTTAATGCTCAGCTTTAGTTTTTCTAATCCAAGAAGGCAGGACAGTTAACCTTTTTTGGTACCAATGTGAAATTTAAATGTCTTTGTTTGTCCTGCTTTGTGGATGAAAAATATTTCTGAGTGGTAGTTTTCTGACAGGTAGACCATGTCTTCTTCTCTTGTTTCAAAATAAATATTCCTGATTTTGTAAAATGAAATATAAAATATGTCTCAGATCTTCCAATTAATTAGTAAGGATTCATCCTTAATCCTTGCTAGTTTAAGCCTGCCTAAGTCACTTTACTAAAAGATGTTTGTTAACCCAGTATTTTAAACATCTGTCAGCTTATGTAGGTAAAAGTAGAAGCATGTTTGTACACTGCTTGTAGTTGTAGTGAAAGCTTTCCATGTTGAGATTCTCATAATCTTGTAAAGTTTCGTGTGAGTTATTGCTGTTAGGATGATTAAGATGTATATAAGACAAAATGTCATGTCTTTTCTCTACTTAACATTTTTTGTTTTCTTGACTAGTAATAGTAGTAGATAACTCTGAAGTAAATGTTCTCTCAAGATCCTTAAAAACCTCTTGGAAATTATAAGCTATTGACAAGGAAAGAAGAACATTTGTTTAACTATTAAAGACAAAATAAAACTTGAATAAGAATCAATATAGAGAAAAAAAAACCCAAAAGTTTAAAAATCCTTCACAGAATACCCACCCAGGCTTTTTTTAAATGATTAGATTTACTATTTTTTTTTTTTTTTTAGAGAGAGGGGAAGGGAGGGAGAAAGAAGGAGAGAACCGTCAATGTGTGGTTATCTCTCATGCGCCCCCAACAGGGGACCTGGCCCACAACCCAGGCATGTGCCCTGATTGGGAATTTAACTGGCGACCTTTTTGTTCACAGGCTGGCGCTCAGTCCACTGAGCCATGCTAGCCAGGGCCCACCCAGGCTTTAATTACAAGATTTTCACAACGACCTGTTGTTGTAGAGATGAGTGAAGCATTTTACTGCAGAGAAAAGTATGAGATTAAGACTTAAAAATTATAATTATTGTATTTTTCTGAGAAAGAGTATTGTCATGTTCTCCTAACCTCTGCTTATTATTACTTTAAGTGGTATTCATTTAAAGCATTGCAAATTTAAATGAGAATTTTTAAAATAACCCCTGTTTTGTTTTACTATTATATATTTATTAAGTTAAAATTTGCATGTGTAGTTTAAGCTTTAAGTTGAAATTACAGGGGGAGAAAAGTGTTATTTAAAGTTTTTAAAAATGTGTTTTCCAGGACATGTCAGCTCCAAGTCAGGTAGTTAGTTCAATGTAGTTGTTGGCTAAGGACTCAATTGTTTTAACATAAGGCCTTTCCTGTTCTGGGAGCCTCAGTTCATTAAAACTCTTCTTTTAAAACTTACGTGTTTAGAATTAAGCAAGACCTTTTTTTCTCCCCATGACTTGTGAAATTTAATGCATGAAGCTGATGTGACTAACAAGTTTATTTTAAGAATTGTTTAGAAATGCTGTTGCTTCAGGTTCTTAAATCACTCAGTACTCCAACTTTTAACCAAATTTTTAAGACTTAACCAATGTTTGTGTTCCCACTTTAAAAACCACTGGATTCTCCCTATCTAACATGCAAGAAATGATCACTTGCAAGGTCAAGAATATAAGCAGATCCAAATCTGCCTCTCCTCAGAGTAGTTTTCAATATCTACATGTAGATATTCCTTTTTTGTATAAAGATTTCAAAGTCACCACCTATTTTACTACATTTAGTCACTCGAAGAGTCAAGTTATTTGTAATAAATAGTTATCTTTATTCATAACAATTTGGTGTGTTATCAAAAGCTTTATTTTAATTTTTAAGAAATGGGGTTAGTGTTTACAAATTCCAGTTTATTAATTAATGGCTTTATATCACCTTTTTTGCTAGATTTGTTTTTATGTGTGTGTGTGGTATTGCTTTTTTTTTTTCCTTTGGTTGGGGTCTAAGAGGAGGTAGGTTGGGTGTAGTAAGTGTATATAATGTGATGTGGCCCTGTGTATTATGATCTTCTGTGTTTTTGTTGTTCTGATATTTAAGTTTTGATAGTTTTTCTTCTTTTCATTTTAGTGGATAGGATTGGTATTTTGAACTCTCTGAATGGGAGACTACCACCACAGCATTATTTGCATGTATTGTACCCTTTAGATCCAAATCATTGTTTTATTTCCTGGTTACTCAGATGTTGAATATGGAAGGAGGGAGTTAAAAGGTGGGAGAAATGGGATTGGTTGTGTATCATTTCCATTAAAGAAACAAGAAAATGGGAGGGAATATTGGACAGGTGTAGTTATTTTTAGTGAAGTCTGCTTTTTAAAAAAGAGATAGCCATTTCTTCATCTGTGAAATGAGATTAATGCCTATCTTACATTTGTGAGAGTTCAAGATCAGGTATGTAAAATACCTGCTATAAATACTAGTCCCCTTCCTAATACTCTGTTACCCTTCCGGTTTGCCTTGACTCTGGAAATGTGGGCTAAAATTTAAATAACTCTTTCAGTGACTCTTACTCATCTTTTTTGGTGTTCCTCATAGTTAACATGTAAACTACAATAAATAGATAGGTTAAATAAGTCCTTAAAGATATTTAATTTTTTTTAAACTTGGAAAAATTTTCAAATTTAGTTGAGCTTTCCTAATAGAAACGATTGGCTTATTCCCACCTTCATAACCAGTTTCCGTTTGAGTCATATACTTAGCACAATGTGAATTTCACTGGCAGCATAATAGAATTATGGGGTGTCAAAGCTAGAAGTGACCTTAGAGAGCATCTAATTCATCCCCTCCCATTTTACAGATGAGGTAAACTGAGGCTCAAAAGGGAAGTGAGTTGTTCAAAGCTGTATATAGCTAATTAGTGGCATCCCGGACTGGGACTTAGTTTGAAGGTGAAAAACTTGAAGCTAGTTCTCCTCGGAGGTCTGAAAAGTGTATTTTTCAACTATTCTTTCTTTTATACCATAACTTTCACTACGTATTAAATGACACTTTATAGCTAATACAGTAGGACAATCTTAAATACATATATCTTCAAATTGTAATACTACATTAATGTTTGGTGGTAAGATTCTATTTTGAAGTCTAAAGTCTGCAGAATGTGTATAGATTTTTTTTGCATTTACTGTGTTCTTAATATGTATCACTAATGTAACATTTAAAATTACTGTATAAGTATATATTGTCATTTTGTCTGTGCTTAGTTACAGATTTGCCTTTTTGATTTGATGTAACAAAGGCTTTTATGCAATTTTTGTTAGAAAATTTTGCGTTTTTTCATTGCTATTCTACTTTATCTAACCTGAGAGAATGAATGGTTGATTGATATGTCATTGTATTAGTGTTGTGAATAATCGTGTGAAATGTTTTGAGATAGAGTATTATATTTGTGAATACAATTTTATGGCTTTTTTTTTCACTTAGTAGAAATCTTTCCATCAGTATGGAAAATGAAAATTACTTTCCACTGCATAATCTGGCAGTCATAGATTAAAACTTATTTTTCTGTGAATAAGACGTATTCAATAAAGTACTATTCTTTAAAATGTTATCTTATTACTTGGTAATATGTTGTACTGTTCCAGAAAAAAATAGCCCTCCTAAAAATACTCAAATGTAACTTCCTTAATACACCCTATGCCATTCAGCCAGGTATTAAGGTACACATCAAATCATCATTGTTTTTAAGAAGACATCCATTTTCATGATAATTTATAGAATTCTGCAAGTGCATGAAAGTTGATTTTTAAAATGCATAAAAAATATGAACCATAGTTAACGCTCCCCTCCCCACAAAGATTGGCTTGGTTGTCTCAAGACAGTATAGTCACCATAACAGTTTGAACAAGCAGGGGACCTAAAAGCCACTGCCCCTTTGAGGCAGGTGGCAGAGAGTCTGTAGAGGCAGTGACCCAGAGACTTTCAGAAGCTGCCAGCAATCTGATGCATAAAAGGGGAGGGGAATAAAGGATCTGTAAAGGCAGAGTGTTTAGATATAGGTATTTCAAGTAGCTATTTATCCTACCCATTTCTGCCCACCACGGGGATTTCTAAATCAGGAGCTGCATTTCAGGCCTAGTCTATTACAGTGACTATGTTATCACTGTTTCTGGGATTACCATAAAGACCTTGTTTTAAATGCAGTTCACATTTCTTCTTACATGTCAGCTATATTTCCGATGAATATCGATGAAGATGTGAATTTTCTAAGCTTTCTCAAGGAAATTTTCTAACTTACACAAAAGTAGAAAGTGTAATAAACCCCATGATACTCATCATTCAGCTCCAACAAATATCAATATTTTGCCAATATTGTTTCATTTAGGACCCACCTCCCTTTTTACTTTTGCTGGTATACTCGAGAGTAAATCCTAGATGTTATGTCATTTCTCCTGAATTACCTTATGTACCTATACCAGATTAGAAATTTTTTACATAAATATGTGAATTTCAACTCTCACTATTACTGAATTTAAATGGACATCTAAAGAACTAAAATCAACTTTATTCTTTCTTTTAAGGATTTTATTTATTTTTAGAGAGGGGAATGGAGGAAGAGAGGAAGAGAAACATCAATGTGTGGTTGCCTTTCACACACCCCCTACTGGGGACCTGGCCCATAACCCAGGCACGTGCCCTGACTGGGAGTCAAACCAGCAACCCCTTGGTTCGCAGGCCAGCAGTTAATCCACTGAACCACAACAGCCAGGGCTCAACTTTAATCCTTTTATTGGGGTAAATATACCTCCTCCAAACCGATATTATTTAAAATTACTTAAACTGTCTTCTCACTATTTCATTTATAGTTTGCTTATAGACTGTAGAATATGTACTTCTTAAAAATTAGGAGAACTGTATGGTGTAAGGATACCTAGTGGTTGGTTCTCAAAGTACAGTTGGGACCAGTGGCATTGGCATCAGTTGGGAATATATTAAAAATGCAAATCATTGGGCCCCATCTCAAACTTGCTAAATCAAAAACTGGGGTGTGACCTTGCAACTGTTTTTCACTCTCTAGGAGGTTTTGATGCAGACTGTAGTTTGAAAACCAGTGGAATGTGGTATGGGGTCTGAATCCACAAATAAATAAGTGGCTGAAACCTGTAAATTAAGTCGATCTCTGGAGATGATTATTATCCTCATCTTTCCTTATAATTCATTGCTTATCCAGTCCCATCTTTTCTCCTGCTACCAAAACATGAAGGCATAAAATAAAGCACCCTGAAGATCCCCTCTGATTCTACATTTCAACAAACTTGTATACAGTACTCTGAATATCATAACAAAAATCAATCTTTAGACCTTTCACTGCTAAGCTCAGAATAGCCCCACATTGCTCACTGTCATTATACTCCAGTCAAGCAATGAAAGGTTAACTATTTGAACTTACAGCCAAGATGGCAGCATAGGTAAACACAACTCACCTCCTCACACAACCACATCAAAATTGCAACTGAAATATAGAACAACCATCACTCAGAACCATCAGAAATTGAGTTCAATGGAAGTCTGACAACTACACAAAGGAACCACATCCATCCAGACTGGTAGGAAGGGCACAGATGCAGACCAGGCTGATCCCACATCCATGTGTGGATAAAAATTTGGAAGGGATATCTAGGGAGTAAGGAGTCCCAGGGTTCCAGTGCCAGGAAGATAAGTCCCCACAACTTCTGGCTACAAAAACCAGTAGGGACTGAGTCAGTGGAAGAAACCTTTGGAGTTCCAAGAAGTTCTTGAACCCACACACGTACTTACTCAGACTCAGTCCCTCTGAGCTCCAGCACCAGGGTAGCAGCTTGAAAAGCACCAGTGGCATACAGGGGGAGAACTGAAATGTCAGGCATCAAGGTGGGAGGTGAGGAATGGCATTCTCCCAGACAGGTGAGTAGAGGCCATTGTCTGTTTTCTGGACCCTTCCCCCACAGAGCCATAGAGCCAGCAGGCTGGTGCCATGTCTGAGATTCCATCAACTTGGCTAACACTCCCACCCTAGAGATCCCCAGTGACTCCGTCCCACCCAAATTAAGGGCCCACCCAAGGTTCTTTTCCATATGAATTGCTGTTCTTGGCTCATGCTTCACAGCTTCCTAAATCCTCTCAAACAAGCAACAGCTGGCTTCAGTGAGCCCCAGGCCCCCACTAGTAGCAGCCAGCCTAGATTCACAGTTTGCCTTTGGGAATCTCCAAGCCTAGCACAAGTAGCCTTCATTTCAGATTGCTCTATAACTCAGGCGCGATAGCACTGGGCAAAACATAGGTTGGGGCTGACCTTGGCCTGCACCACCCAGGAAACTCCAGGGCCAATGCACCCAGTGGACAGATATAGACCACGTCGTAACAGCACCACCTTGTCCCTGCACAGCTGATCCTCCACAGAGGGCAGAGGGTGGTGGTCAGTGGTCACAGCCAGTCCTTGCAGCTGACTGGCCTGGGTAAGTCCCTCCCATTGACTTGCCAATAGCAATCAAGGCTCAACTACAAGAGGAGGATGTATTCAACCCACATGAAGGGTGCACCTCAAATACCCAGCTTGGGTGATTGGGAGGCTGTGCCACTGGACCCTAAAGGACACCTACTACATTAGGCCACACTACCAAGACAGGTAGTCATAGAAGCTCTACATAACACATAGAAACAAACACAGGGGGGCTGCCAAAATGTGGAGACAAAGAAACATGGCGCAAATGAAAGGACAGATAAAAATTCCAGAAAAATAACTAAATAAAATGGAGATAAGCAATCTGTCAGATGCAGAATTAAAAACACTGGTTATTAAGGGTGCTCAAGGAACTTAAGACCTCAGCAACATAGGTAAAATCAAGTCAGAAACAAAGGACACACTAGTTAAAATAAAGACCAATTTACAGGGAAACAACAGTAGAGGGGTTGAAGCCAAGAATCAAATTGATGATTTGCAACATAAGGAACCAAAAAACAAGCAATGAACACAACAAGAAAAAAAGAATAATAATAAAAAAAGGATAGTGTAAGCAGCCTCTGGGACAACTTCAGGCATTTCAACATTTGCATCATATGGGTGCCAGAAGGAGAAAAGAACAAGAAATTGGCAATCTATTTGAAAAAATAATGAAAGAAAAATTCTGTAAATTGGTGAAGGAAATAGACATGCAAGTCCAGGAAGCACAGAGTCCCAAACAAGATGGATGCAAAGAGACCCACTCCAAGACACATTATAATTAAAATGCCAAAGGTTAAAGAGAGAACCTTAAAAGCAACAGGAGAAAAGCAGTTAGCTACCTACAGGATAATTCCCATAAGAAGTATAAATAGGTAGTTACAGAATAGCTGTGGGGCTGTAAAGTACAGTATAGGAAATGGAGTAGCCAAAGTACTTATACACATGACCTGTGGACATGAATAATGGTGTGGAGTTTGCCCGAGGAAATGGGAGATGCTGGATAGAGGGGGTCAAAAGGAGAAAATTGGGACAATTGTAATAGCATAATCAATAAAATATAATTTCTAAAGAAAAAAAGGTTTAACTATTTGAAGATTCTTAACTGCTAGTGAAGCAACAATCAGTTGATATTGTACAGAAGAGACCTGCACTTCTAGAAAGAGCTAAAGCTTCAGTGAAATGTGAAGAGTTAAGTTACAATAATAGAATTTAAGAGTTAGAAGGAGTCAACCTGTCTAATTCATATTAACTAACATTTCTGAATACTTTTTTAGGTCTGAAATTTTTAAAGAATTGTGCCACAAAAGACCCAAAGAAAACTTGGGAAGTGGTCTTGGATCTCTAAGGCCTTCAGAGTTGCATAAATCCACACTCATAGGTCAATATTGGTCTCTGTTACCAAAGGTAACTTTTTTAATGGAAGATTTAAAAACAGTTTTTATTGATTGATTGTAGAGAGAGAGAGGAAGCAGGCAAGAGCGGGGAGAGACAGAGAGAGAAACATCAGTTTGTTGTTCCACTTATTTGTGCATTCATTGTTGCTTCTTGTGTGTGTCCTAACTGGTGATTGAACTCACATTCTTGGCGTATCGGAATGATGCTTTAACTAACTGAGCTACCCAGCCAGGGCCACCAAAATAAAACTCTTAAGGTAGTTAAGGCTAGATGAAAGTGGATTTAGTTTTCTTTTCTTGCAAACTGCTAATTTGCTTATAATAAATACAATACTCCATAATTGGCCATTTGGCTTTGTATAGGGCTAGTCTGCTTAGAGTTTTTTCCAACCTTACTCTGTTTAATTTGAGATTTCCAAAACCCTATATGCACCATAATTAATGACAGCCCAAGAAATATTTTCTGGGCTCATACTTGTTAACTTTAGACTTATGAATAAATTTTGGGAAAATATTAGTTCAAAACAAATAAAGAATAAGAACCTAATAGAAACCAAATTTTTATTATTTTCCTTTTAATTTTCCAGAGACTTTTTAGTAGTTTATTTTTTATTATCCCCCTCATACCCTCTTCCACCTCCACCCACACCCTCCCAGAAGAATTTAAATTTGCAAAAAGAAAGAGCAAGGTATGATTAATTGAGGTAATAGTATTTCAACAATGATTGTGCTGCCCTGGGTGCTGTGGCTTAGTGGTTTGAGAGCCAGCCTGCAAACCAAGTCGCTGGTTCAATTCCCAGTCAGGGCACATGCCCGGGTTGTGGGCCAGGTGCCAGAGTTAGGGGGCATGCAAGGCAGCCAATCAATGTTTTTCTCCCTCTCCCACCCCTACTCTTACACTCTCTCTAAAAAATAACTTTAAAAATATTTTTAAGAAAAAACAATGATCATGCTACAAAACATAATTCTTGTTTCAATAAACTTTACTATTCCAAAAATATATTTTATATACAAAATTATAGATATGTATTACATCAAATTCATTTTCAGAGTTAATTTCTTTGAGTCTGTGTGTTGTATTTCTTTAGCTTTATTCTGTTACTGGGTACTAAGGATTTCTTTTTAATTCCACTAGCTTATATAAGGAGTTTTGCATTTTTGGCTAAAGCATCAAAAATATATTTTCTCATTAAATATTGGAATTTTGTTTGGCAGTGATTAGGTTCTACTTCTGCCAGATTACTGACAATTGTACTGAGGGAAAAACATGGACATGTTCATGAACACATGATGTTTTAGAGGAACTTATATTAAAAATAAAAGACTCCAAGTTTCTCCCCATAAAATTATTCTGATGTGAAGAAAAACTTGCTAAAAATCATTTTATTTTTCATTAAATAAACATTGTGCATGGATTTCCTAGTAGAAATTTAACAAAGGCCTGTGTTAATCATTAAGAGAATGGCCTAACTCATCTGGAAAAACCTGTTTCTCTTGCAAGAAGATTGTTGTTTGTTTGTTTGTTATTTGATTATGTGAAAGAATGTACTCTACTATACTTATACCTTTCTTGGTTTTATACTGTAAACTTTTCAGATACATTATGTTCTTATGTGATCTATAAGAATTAAGTAAAAATACCTATATTAAGTATTGAGTTTAAATCTGTATTTAGTAAGTTATATGAAATGAAATGTAACAAAAATATTAATACATAAGGATAATAATCCCTGCTCCACCTACCTCAGAGAATTGTTGCAAGGATTATACAAGTAAATGTACATGAAAGAGCTTCAAAAAGTATAAACCCTCCATATAAACTCAAGGAATCATTTCTCTAATTAGGGTTTACTGGACTAATTATGGGTTAGTTTCACACAAAATGAAATAATCATGGACCAGTATCTGATTAATCATGGATGTATAGCGATGAAATTCATTAATACAGTTGGCCATTTCCATGGATCTCAAAAACCTTTATATACATTATTCCTTTGCCTTCCACTCTCTGCACAATTACTCCTTGTGTTTAAATCCAAAGTATATGGGTAATGGTGCAGAGATCATTGTGAAATTGTTGCTGTGTACAATTGTGCAAATTGTGTTCATAAACCCTGCCATTCCTGTGTCCCTCAAATAGATTTACTTGGACAGTCAAGTTAGCTCTATTTTCTAACATGTGAAAATAAGGATATATAAAATAGATCAATTTAGGGATGATAAAATAATTGGTCTGGTTACACTTGCACTATGCCATTGTGCCTTTCATTCATTATATTCCTAGCATCCCTGTAATTTACCGCTGAGAATCCCCAGACATAGAGGTTATGTGACTCACCTAAATCATACGGTGAATCTCAAGTCAAGCTATTCTTATAGGCAGTGAAAATGTTTCTAGCTAATTTTTGGCATGAATTAGCTAAATTGGCTGCCTCACTGTCTGAACTTAGAGTATATATGTCCAAATCCACGTTCTTTTATGGTTGGCAAGACCTGCCTGGCTATATGATACCAAACCACAAAACCAAGTAGAAGTATAAGTAGTTATATGTGGTTCTTAGCATGTCTACTCAAATAGAATTGAAAAATTAAAGTAATTCTAAAACACCAAAATTTATAACCATGTTTTTGGTCTCAAGAATTTGGAACTGAGAAAGAGAACATTTTTTAAAGATTTTATTTATTTATTTTTTTAATTTTTAGACTTTATTTTTAGAGAGGGAAGGGAGGGAGAGAGAGAGAGAGAAACATCAATGTGCAGTTGCTGGGAGTTATAGCCTGCAACCCAGGCATGTACCCTGACTGGGAATCGAACCTGCGACACTTTGGTTCGCAGCCCGCACTCAATCCACTGAGCTACACAAGCCAGGGCTAGATTTTATTTATTTACTTTTTTAGAGAGAGGGGAAAGGACAGACAAAGAGGGAGAGAAACATCAATCAATGTGTGAGAGATACATGGCTGCCTTTTGCACACCCCCAACTGGAGATCTGACTACACCCAGGCATGTGCCCTGACTGGGAATCAAACTGGTGACCTTTCAGTTCTCAGGCCAGCACTCAATCCACTGAATCACACCAGCTAGGGAAAGAGAAAGAGAACATTTCACTACATTGCCAAGGCAAACCTTGGAGATCAGGAACCATATCTTCCTAATCATTGTGTCCTCAATGACGAGCATGCTGTGTAGCCCATTAATAAGCACTGAGTTAATTTTTTCATTTCTAAAATATATGCATGAAGGAATAAGTGAAGAAATTAATAAATGAACAAGGTGGGAAAACCTCATCTCAAAGTTGTGCGTTGACAAATATAATACAGTTTGTAATCCATATTGATTTCCTAAAAATATTGGTTTTATGAACAAACATTAAAATCCTACTATGTTCCAGGCTCTGTGGTAGACACTAGGGAGTCCATTCTGTCACATTGTGCTGAAGGGCAATAGGAACTGTATCTAATTCAGACTGTTTGGGGAGGGTCTGGGGGAAATTTTTCTAGAGGAGGGAGCTGTTGGAAACTGTCCTGCCTGGTTTCAGAAGCTGTAATCCCCCATGGATAAGGCTGAGTAAAGGACCATGGAACCATAAGCCACTTAGGAGACAAAGCTTATTTTCCTTGTAGGGGCACCACCTCTGCCCCCTTTCTCTTCACCCTGCTTGGCCCCGGGTGAATGACTGGTTAGCCAATGATGGGTAAGATTCCTCAAAAGAGGGACCACCTAAGACAGGCATGGTCATGAAGGAGCCCTCAGGGAAGGACTTGGGGGGCTATAGAAAAAGGAGGTGATAGACCCTCGCCCCTCAGCTTGACAAAGCTGGAGTCCTCATTCTGTCTGCAAGAAGTCTCCTAATCTCTTGGCTGCCTTACTTTCCCTGCCTGACTTAAGCCTGAAACAATGCTGGAGGGGGGTGCGGCCCTATGCTGGAAAGGGCAGTTTCCCTAGGGAGATCAGATCTAAGAAAGAATGCACAAAATCCTATGAAACCTACTTTGCTAATACCCTCAATTTAAATGATAAGGGTCCAAGCAGGAAGTAAGTTTTTTCCTCGAAGTTTTATGGCCCTTTAACTATCTGACTCTGACTCAGAACAAGCCCTCAGAGTTCTTTGAATGTTATCTATTGTTTATTCATTTCTGCCTGACAATGATTGATGAGCTTTATGGATATACCCTGTATTCTTCTGAAAATTGAACTCAATAAATGCTTGTCAAGGCAAGGGTTGGGACACTCTCTTCTTGAGAGAGTAGCCATGCAGTCCCTTTTCCTCCACAGGACTCGGTAGTCCATGTGAATTTGTCTCATCTCGTCCATAATGCCGCGGACCCCAGGAGCCTGGATCTGTATCAGGAAGCCCTTGAAGTAGTCAAGGAGGTGGAGGAAGGGAGTTCTGCCTATGAGACAAGCATGAGCAGAGCTCAGAATCAAGCAAGTTTGAGGAACTAAAATGGAAGTTTTCAATGAGAAGTCTGAAGTCATTTATTGAGAATCCTTGAGGGCTCTTACTCCTTGGGTACACATTTAGGATAAATTTGGTCTCTTTCCCCATACAGATTAGAAAAAATTCAAGCTGATATGATGGGTTTTGAATTTCTAGCAGGAAACTAATAGGTTAATCTTCTTTTTTTTTTAAGTACTTTATTTTTATTTTATTTTTTAAAAGATTTTATTTATTTATTTTTAGGGAAGGAAGGGAGGGAGGGAGGGAGAGAGAGAGAGAGAGAGAGAGAGAGAGAGAAACATCAATGTGCAGTTGCTGGGGGTTATGGCCTGCAACCCAGGAATGTACCCTAGCTGGGAATCAAACCTGGGACACTTTGGTTCCCAGCCCGTGCTCAATCCACTGAGCTACACCAGCCAGGGCTAGGTTAATCTTCTAAAGCAGGTTTTATGAGGTATGTTAGCAGGTAAGGGATACAATATTCATTCATCAGGCAACCATCATCAGTTCCAAGCCTTCCCTGGGGCTGGATGGAATACAGGGTCCAGCAGAAGTAACACCTGTTTGAGTGTAATTGGTAGGGTAATGATATGGATATAATAATTTATAGTTTTATTTTGAACATTTTACCTAAAATGTCCCATGGTGTGCTTGAATGTGATATTGTATGGTACAGAATTACGTGCTTATGATTTTGTAAAAGATTTTGTAATAAAAACGGGTGTTATTTGTGCCAAACCCTGTATATGTGTCTCACATAGGTTCCTTTTTATTTGAAATATATATTGAAATGAACTGCCTGTTTAATGAAACCTTGTTTCACTTCATTGATGGTCTCTACCAATATCTCTTAATCCTATTAAATCATACTAACAATGTGTATTAAGTGCTTGCAGTGTACTCAGAAGTTCTGGGAGATAATGATAAAAAACAAATAAGGTTCAGGCTGGGTCCTCCTGAAGTTTATATAGTCTTGTTGACAGTAAGAGGTTAAATCATCATTCCACCATTCCAAACATAATTCAGGGATCATTGGTAACCACTGCATTATTTAAAAAATAAAATAAAATAAAATAAGGATTTTATACACCAATAATAAACTATCAGAAAGACAAACTAAGAAAACAATCCCATTTACTACTGCAACAAAAAATTAAAGTACTTGGGATAAATTGAACAAAGGAGTTAAAAGACCTGTACTTGGAAAACTATAGGACACTCAAGAAAGAAATTGAGGAAAATAGAAATAAGTAGAAGCATATACCCTGTTCATGGATTGGAAGAATTACCATCATTAAAATGTCCATACTATCTAAAGCAATCTATAGATTCAACACAATTCTTATTAAGATATCAATGGCAGATGGAAGTGGGGTATAAGGGAATGGATAAAGAGGTGAGAGGATTAAGAAGTACAAACAAGTAGTTACAGAATAGCCATGGAGATGTAAAGTACAGCATAGGAAATGGAGTAGTCAAAGAACTTATACACATGACCCATGGACATGAACAATGGTGGGGGGATTGTCTGAGGGAGTGGGGGTGCTGGGTAGAGGGGGGCAAAGGGGAAAAATTGGAACAAGTGCAATAAGAAAATCAATAAAATATAATTTTAAAAAAGATACCAATGTCGTAGTTCATTCATCTAGAACAAATATTCCAAAAATTTATATAGAACCGAAAAAGACCCCAAATAGCCTCACCAATCTGGAGAAAGAAAAGCAAAGTAGGAGGGATCACAGTATCTGATATTAAAGTATACTGCAAGGCCACTATAATCAAAACAGCCTGGTACTGGCATAAGAACAGACACATAGATCAATGGAACAGAATAGAGAGACCAGAAATAAACCCACGTCTTTATGGTCAATTAATATTTGACAAAGGAGGCAAGAATATACAATGGAGTAAAGACATTCTCTTCAATAAATGGTATTGGGAGAACTGGACTGATACAGGCCAAAAAGAAAAGAAACTAGACCACCTATTTACACCATACACCAGAATGAACTAAATATGGGTAAAAGACTTAAATATAACTCATGATACTATAAAAATCCTAGAGGAAAATATAGGCAGTAAAATTTCAGCTATCTCCCATAGCAATATTTTTGCCATTTATCTCCTAGGGCAAGGGAAATAAAGGAAAAAAACAAACAAACAAATGGGACTATATCAAATTAAAAAGCTTCTGCACAGCTAAAAAAAAAACCATCAAAAAATGAAAAGGGACACGACTATGTGGAAGAACATATTTGCTAACGATATATCAGACAAAGGTTTAATGTCCAAAATACATGAATAACTTATGCAATTCAACATGAGGGAAAAAAAACAACAATCCAATTAAAAAGAAAAAAACATGGATAGTCCTGGCTGGTGTGGTTCAGTGGATTAGGCATTGGCCTGTGAACCAAAGGGTGGCTGGTTCAATTCCTGGTCAGGGAACCTGCCTGGTTTGCAGGCCAGGTCCCCAGTTGGGGGCATGCAGGAGGCAACCAGTTGATGTTTCCCTCTCTTTCTCTCTCCTTCACCTCTCTCTAAAAACAAATAAATAGCTCTGGCTGGTGTAGCTCAGTGGATTGAGTGTGGGTTGGGAACTTAAGGGTTGCCAGTCAGGGCACATGCCTGGGTTGTGGGCCAGGTCCCTGGTGGGAGCCACATAAGAGGCAACCACACATTGATGTTTCTCTCCTTCTCTTTCTCCCTCCATTCCCCTGTCTCTAAAAATAAATAAAATCTTTTTAAAAATAAAAACAAATAAATAAAATCTTTAAAAAAACATGGGCAAAGGAGCTGAATAGACACTTCTCCAAGGAGGTCATACAGATAGCCAATGGACATATGAAAAAATACTCAACATCACTAATCATCAGAGAGGTGCAAATTAAAACCACAATGAGATCACCTCACACCTGCCAAAATGGCTATCATTATTAATAAATCAACAAACAAGTGCTGGTGAGGATGTAGAGAAAAGGGAACCCTAGTGCACTGCTAGTAGGAATGCGGACTGGTGCAACCAGTATGGAAAGTAGTATGGAATTTCCTCAGAAAACTAAAAATGGAACTGCCTTTTGACCTAGCTATTCCACTGCTGGGATTATACCCTAAGAATCCCAAAACATCAACTCAAAAGAATTTATGCACCCCCATGTTATTTATAATAAGTAAGGTTTGGAAACAACCTAAATGTCCATCAGTAGATGAATGGATTAAAAAACCATGGTGCATTTAGACAATGGAATACTACACATCAGAAAGGAAGAAGGAATACCTACCTTTTGTGATAGCATTGATGGATCTGGAGACTATGATGCTAAGTGAAATAAGCTAGTCTGTGAAAGACAAGTACCATCTGATCTCACTCATAAGAGGAATCTGATGAACAAAATAAACTAACAAACAAAATAGAACCAGAGGCATGGAAACATGGAACAGACTGGCAGCTGTAAGGGGATTGGGGGTGGTGGGGACTGGCTGAAAGAAGGTGAGGTAATTAGTCAAAGAACATACATGAAGGACCCATAAATGAAGGATATGGACAATGGTGAGGATACTGACTGTGGAAGTGGAGGGAGGTGAAGGGAGAAAAAGTGGGACAAGCTGTAATAGCATAAATAAATAAATAAATGTAAATACAGTGTGATACAGTGCTAGATTGTGTGGTATACACTATCATTATTACTGGAACACCGAGAGACAAATGAGTGTGTGACCCAATGATTGGAGTAGGTTTCACAAACATGGTGCAAAAAGCTAAAGAGATTGGTGAAGGCCATTCCAGATAGTAAAACTTGATGATTGTCTATAATATATTTGTTGTTTTTCTTTGTTTTCTATACAAGATTAATGATGGAGCCACTTAATGAAAGACTTACATGTTTGTCTGGCATATGTCTCAAATAATATTTTAATATATTTCCATACACATTCCACTAAATAATAACTCTGAACAGCATTTCATTTTAAAGGAATTTAGCCTCCCTTGCTTTGAAACAACAACAAAAAAATTGAAGCCAAAATTCACTCAAAGCCCTGCTCAAGCATTCCCTCTTCATTTGGAGTGGTCAATTAATTCAAATGACAAATCATAAATGGGAGCAAGTCAGCAGGTGATTCCTGGTGTGATTGAAAGGGCCTGGTAACCCTTCTGTCTGTTTTTTTCATCTGCCTGTAGAAAATAATGGTCTCACAGAGGTGTTATGAAAAATAATTGAACTTGGTAATGTACTTTGAGATCCATGGATGAACGATGCTTTCAAAGTGCATAATTACACACTGCACCGAGTCTCTCAGACTGGCTTCCTCTACTCACTCTTTAATAGGTTTTCAAAATGATACAGCTCAAGTAAGTTTTCCTTGTTCTTAAGTTACTACTACCGTATTTAGCTGCTGATACCAGTTGCCTTTAAAATAGAATGCAGCCGACAGAACTAGTAAGGACCACTAATCCTTTGGATTTAGGATTCTTAAAGTCTTTCCTTTTGGGGAGTTCAGTTTTCCAGATCACTGTATGCCTTCATTTCTCCATTTTTCCACTTCAGTTGGCTCACTCATCTCCTGTCTGATGACAGCCACAGAAGATTGTAAAACATCAGCTCAATGGCTTTCCTGAAATCTAACAGGAGCCCCTCCTTTGCTTTGTTTAAAACTTGGTAATTTCTTCTTTGTTCTTGTTATTCCTCTTCTTTCCCTCCTCCTCTCCCCCCTATTTTAATTGGCCTTTCAGAAACACAGCAGGTGAAATTCTTTAGATGACTCCACAGCAGGAGAGGAAAGGAGATGCTGAAACCCAAATGTTCAGTTGTTGAGTGGGGGGAAGAAAGGGGCTGGGATTGGGCAAGCTGAAAACAGGAGTCAGATGCCAGCAAGATGTTGTGACAACAACATAGTCTGTCTCGGTAGTAAGGGGAAACCTGGAACAACAAAGTTGATTGAGACACATGTGAGAAAAGAACCATTGACACCTAATCTGGCAACCTTCCTACAAAATCCATTTGCCATTTGAGAGAAGGAAGCAACAGAATGTGGCATCCCTCCCGGTCACAGGAAACATGCGGTCAAGCTTATATATCCTAATGACCTTGGATGTATAGTGCCTTTTTTATCTTCAAAGGAAAGCACATTTTTCTGAATGTTTGGTACCAAGATGAAGATGAAATAGAATATGAGACTGAGTATAAATCAATTTTTTCTAAAGCTCCATTTGAGTTCTGTCATTTATCAATATGTGTGACAATTTCAACATATGAATCTCTGGTAAAAGCTTTCTTTCTTTCCCCCCAACTGCGTAAATTCTGTCTGTACTGCCTGGGGGGCAGAGTTTCCTTTCACAGAAACCATTACTTAAAGCAATGCCCTTTTCTGAGGGGCGTCAGTTACCATCACTACACTAGAACTTTACCAGAATAAAATATCCAGAGAGTGCATCAATTTTACCCTTTTATTTTGCTGGTAGGAAATATTTTCCTTCAAATGGAATAAAAAAATACAAAGAGGGCTTTTATTCCTCTTAAAATACTGTAGCACTGCATATGTTCTCATTCTTAAGTGCAGAAAACTTTTGAAAAGTATCTACTTATATAACTTTTGAAATGACTTATATAACTTTTGAAATGACAGAATTTAAGAAATGGAGAACAGATTAGTGATAGCCAAGGATTAGGGAGGGAGGACAGAGGGAGGTGAGTGTGATAATAAAAAAGCAATTCAGAATCCTTGTTGTATTGGAAGTGCTCTGTATCTTGATTGGCAGTCAATACAATAATTTACAAGACTGACAAATTGTATATAAATCAATATACACATGTGTGTGCATGCACACACAAATTAGTACAATAAAGTGGGGAAAATATGGCCCTGGCTAGTGTGGCTCAGTGGACTGTGTGCTGGCCTGTGAACCCAAAGGTCACCTGTTCAATTCCCAGTCAGGGCACATGCCTGGGTTGTGGGTGCAGGTTCCCAGTTAGGGGTGTGCGGGAGGCAACCAATCAATGTATCTCTCACACATTGATGTTTCTCTCCCTTTCTTTCTCTCTTCTTTCCCTTCTTTCCAAAAATAAATAAATAAAACCTTATAAAGTGGGGGAAATATGAATAAGACCAGTGGATTGTATCAATGTCAATATTCTGGTTGTGATATAATACTATAGTTTACCATTGGGGGAAACTGGGCAACTTGCACAAGGGATCACTCTGTATTATTTCTTACAACTGTATGCAAATCCACGATTACCTCAATAACATTTTCAATTTTAAAAAAAGTTAATTAGGACTTTTCTAGGCCTCACTCAAATAGCACAGTAAAGGAGAAAAACTACCCATGGCTGAGATAAAGAGAAGATAGCTGGACCCTGAGAGGTGAGCTTTCCTCTGAGGATTGAGTGACCCAGAACCAAAGTTTGATAAATCAGAAAAGAAGAAAAAAAAGGTTTCTGATTACAACTTAACATTCCATGTAAAGGCTTTAGGTTACAAATTAACCTTAGTATAAAAAGATGCTGAATTGTACAATATTTGTTTATTTCTTTTAAAATTGGTCTAAGGGATAAACTTTCAAAACAACTGTACTTCCTAGTGCCCATTTAATTATTTTATTATATAATTGTATTTTTATGAATAAGGGTGGAAAAATCATGCTGATTTTTGGCAGAAATTTGCCTCAAGCCAGGTGCCATCACTATAAAATGGCTGGTTCAGATATTTTTTGAGAAATAAATAAATCTTATAAAGCTTAAATTTTTACACTAAGAATATCAAGTGACAGCAAATGTTATAAAGATATTTTTGAAAATGAAGAAATATTGAGTCTATGTTTTGTATATGTATTTTGAACCCCAAAAAGGGGCAGTAGATAGGACCAAAGTGAGATGAGAAAAACTCTAGTTGTTGTAGCCATTGATATTCTGTTAGATAATTATTATCCTGAGAGAATAAAAGGAAAAACCAGCTCAGCCAATCTGTTTGAGTATTAAAACCTTCTCCAATTAAATTATTCTGTGTGAGTCAATAATGAGGTAATTTGTATAGAATCAAACTAACAAACACCTCGATATAGAACTGAAAAGAATTCCAGGTCAAAGTCAAATCTCTGCCTAGTATCCTAATGGTATAACAAGCAAGACTAAGTGTGACTACAATAATGAATAATGCATATGCTGAAAGTCCAACTACTGGACAAATATTCCTGGCAAATAACAGCATTCTTGCAGACAATATCCTGAAGGCTCAACAGGATATTTTCTATCCTCACAAAGACTTGAAGTATATCATCCAAACAAGAAGGAAAATAATTTCTGGAGGCTAAGTTAGGGATGGCAGTGCCAGAGTGGAATAGGAAAGAACTCATAACTTACCAGACACAGGCTCGATGTTACCACATTAAGGAAAACACGGGAGACAGGGAAGGGCTGCCCTCCTAGAGGCTTTCAAAGATACACAGGCAAAATGGAACTGTCACCTAGATACACTATGAAAGAATTAAAGGGCAATATAGTAACTTCTAATGAGCTAGAAGAAAGACTGGGTGGAGGGAACTGAAAAGAAATATTGAAAGCAAAAAGGGGAAATGAAGACATGAGCTTCAGATCCAGAGGCTGCAAGTATTAGCACAGAACTAATTCCAAGACCTCCAAATAGCTGAGAAATCATATATGGATGAAAAAAGTATAAAACATAGAATTTGTCCTAAGCTATAAGAAGGACATCAAGGGAAAATAATTAATAAGAACTTAAAAATGAAGATTTCAGAAAAATATTCCATGGGAGATAAAAAGGAAACCTGGCCATATGTAAGCTGCCTTTCTTGGAACAAAATTTCCATTGACAATCAATATTCCAGGGAGACTGTATGCAAAGTTGGTTGCATCAAACCAATCACAATTTCATGGCCATTTGAAAACCTGGAGTCTAGCATTTCAGAAGCAAATAAAGGATCTTGATAGCAATTGTCTCTGTAAATACAGTATTGTCTTATAGTCATTATATATAAACCTCTACTTCCTTTCTGGAACGAAGCATGCTGTATTGTCATTTCCTACTGCCTGTCAGTTTCACCAGATAGACTATAAACTTCTAGAAGGTAAGAACTGTGGTTTACTTTTTCTGAATCCCAAGTGCCTGACATATGCTAAGAACTCAATAAATGTTTGTTTCTTTAATAAATGAACAGCAAAGCTAACTTTGCAAAAATGAAAGGCACTAAACAGGCAGCTAATTGCTGAAAGTGCTTCTTAGCACTCTCTACATGGTGCCATTGAAGGAGACTAGATAATGACCGAATAATTTCTTTGAGGAGGTCTGGGAGAAAACAGTTCACAAAGGAAAGGAATAATACAAGAGAAGCACAATTCCTGTATGACGCTCTAAGATGTGAAATAGTCAAAGCTCAGCATTAAATTACAACTGGTTACAATACTTTTCCCTTTTAGACTTAGATCCAACTTACTCCTGTACCTCCTGTTTGTCTTTTTTCTTTTTAAAATATACTTTATATTGCCTGGCTGGTGTAGCTCAGTGGATTGAGCACAGGCTGCGAACCAAAGGATTGCTGGTTCGATTCCCAGTCAGGGCAGATGCCTGGGTTGCAGGTCAGGTCCCCAACGGGGGACCTGTGAGAAGCAACCACACATTGATGTTTCTCTCCCTCTCTTTCTCCTTTCCTTCTCCTCTCTCTAAAAACAATGAATAAATAAAATCTTTAAAATATACTTTATTGATTATGCTATTACAGTTATCCCATTTCTCCCTCTTTATTCCCCTCTACCCTGCACACCCCCTCCTACCTGCATTCCCCTCCTTTAGTTCATGTCCATGGGTCGTACATATAAATTTTTTGACTTCTACATTTCCTACACTATTCTTAACCTTCCCGTTTATTTTTTACCTACTATTTATGCTATTTATTCTCTGTACCTTCCTTCCTCTCTCCCCCTCTCATTTCCCCACTGATAACCCTCCATGTGATCTCCATTTCTGTGATTCTGTTCCTGTTCTAGTTGTTTCTTTCTTTTTTTGTTTTTTATTTTCTGTTTTTTTCCTTTAACCACACAATACCACTTTCCCTTCCTGAGGTCAGTTGTGCACTTCCACTCATTTGTGCCATTACTCATAATATTCACTGTGACTGAAAAGCACTTTCCTCCATTATCTTCCTGGAGAATCCCCTCTTCACCTTTCCATTGCCAGCTTTTCTCACTTACCTATTGCTGCATAACAAACTCCCCCAAAACTGAGTGGCTTAAAAACAAGTTGATTTATTATTTCTCAAGATTCAGTGGGTTGGTTGGACACTCCTGCTGGTCTCACCTGGGCTCACTCATGGGGCTTTAGTAAGCCAGTCTTGGGACTGGGCTCAGCTGGGACACTGTCACATCTGGCTCTCTCTCTCCTTGTGGTCTCTCATCTTCCAGGGCCTCTCTCTCCACATATTCTCTTTCCAGCAGGATAGTCTGGACTTTTTTCCATGGCAACTGGGTTCCAAGAGCTAAAGCAAAAACTTCTAGCTCTCTTAAGACTTACCTAGGCTCGGAAATTCCACAATATCATTTCTGTTGCATTTTGTTGGTCTAAGCAATTACACAATTAGCCCTATTTCAAGGAGAGGGAAACTAGATAAGGGTAACTGCAGAATCGCATTGCAAAGAAACATGAACCCAGGGAGACATAATTCATTGGGAGCCACTTTAAGTAATCATACAGCTGAAATGTCACCTCTCCACCATTTGTGACATATATATGATCATGCATCATGTAAATAATGGTGATGCATCCTGAGAAATGCACTGGCAGGCAATTTTGGTGTTGTGTGAACATCATAGGCTGTACTTACACGAACCTAGATGGGATAGCCTACAACACACCTACGCCATATGGTATAGTCTATTGCTTCTAAGCTACAAACCTGTACAGAATCTTACTGTTCTGAATACTGTAGACAATTGTAACACAATGGTAATTATTTGTACATCTAAATATATCTAAATATGGAAAATACAGTAAACACATGGTATAAAAGATAAAAAAATGGTACACCTGTATAGAGTGCTTACCATTAGTAGAGCTTGCATGACTGGAAGTTGCTCTGGGTGAGTCAGTGAGTGAGCAGTGAATAAATATGAAGGCCTAGAACTACTGTACAACACTGTAGACTTTACAAACACTGTACATTTAGGCAACACTAAATTTATTTGAAAACATTTTTCTTTTTTGAATAATAAATTAACCTTAGCTTACTGTAATCTTTTTATTTGATAACTTTATTTTTTACCTTTTCTACTCTTTTGTAATAACATTTAATTTAGAACACAAACACATTGTACAGCTGTACAAAATATTTTCTTTTTTTAAGTTTTATTTTAATCATTGTTCAAGTACAGTTTTCTTCCTTTTACTCCCATCCCAGCCCACCCACCCAACCCTCCCCACTTCCCTCCCATTACCACCCTCCCCCTAGCTTTTGTCCATGTGTCCTTTAAATTTGTTCCAAAATATTTTCTTTATATCCTTATTGTAGAAGGTTTATTACTATTTGTTTATTATTATTTGTTAAACATTATTGTTAAAAACTAGGACAAA
This sequence comes from Phyllostomus hastatus, assembly GCF_019186645.2. NCBI lineage: Eukaryota > Metazoa > Chordata > Mammalia > Chiroptera > Phyllostomidae > Phyllostomus > Phyllostomus hastatus. The sequence goes on along the minus strand of NW_025333984.1, from coordinate 9,863,623 downwards.
AACACTCACTAGCCCAGTCCTATACAGAGTCAGGCCATCAATTTCGGTCTTCCACACTGACTGGCATGGCTCAGTTGGTTGGGTGGTGTTCCGCAAAGGGAAAGGTTGCCAGTCTGATTCCCAGTCAGGGCACATACCTGGGTTGTGGTTTTGCTCCTGGTAGGGATGTGTAGAGAGGAAACCAATTGATGTTTCTGTGTCATTGATCTTTCTCTTTTCCTTCCTCCCTTCCCCTCGCTCTATAAGTAAGTAAATAAAATCTTTTAAAAAATATATTGGTCTTCCGCCTCCATGTCTTGTTTCACGGGCAGTTCTTCGGGGACAATAACACACGTGGAACTGTCATCTCCTATAATCACTAGGCCTCTGAACCACCTCCTGAAGGACCTGTCTGAGGCTCTTCTTGAGGAGATGTCAGTCTTTTCAGAAATATGTTCACGGCGGTTTGTTCTTTTTTCTCTTTTTCATAATAGATTTCCTTGTAAGCAGATGCTGCCTCACGAATATTCCTCTCTATTAATGAAAACCTTTCAGTATGGGGGTCCATGTTTTCAAATGTTTTTAGGAGCTTGTTTAAGTCTGCCAAAGCTTCTACAAAACCCTGCACTGTGAACTTTTGGGGGGTTCTTTTTTCTCCTCCAGTTTCTTTTTCTCTTGCCTCTTCTTCAGCTATGTGTTCCTGTTCCAGTTCCAAGAACTCCTCATTAGTCAGTTCCTCAAGCTCCACCTGTAGGAGCTGCTCAATGTCATCCTCATCCACACCCAGGTTAAGTTGTTTGCCATCTCACCCACAGCTGTGTTAAGTTTTGCAACCTCATCCTTGGAAATTCCTTTAAAGTCATGGATGAACCTGTTGTGTGTCCTCTTCCAGATGCTATCCACACACTCCTTCTTGACATCACCCCAAGCCCAAACAAGGTCCTTGATGCAGCCGTAGATGTTGTAATCCTTCCAGAATTGCATCAGTGCCTTCCTCAGTTATAGCAAGAGCCCAGGCAAAGGTCCTCCTTAAAAGCTGCTATGACTCCTTGACCCACTTATTGGATCAAAGAGGTAGTGTTTGGAGGGAGGAATATCATTTTCATATTGGGACGAAGATCAGCAGTGAAAAGAGAATGTCTGGGAGCCCTATCAACAAAATCTCGAAAAGTGTATTATTTTTCAATTAACACTTGTCCATTTTACTGGCATAGCAATTCAGGAGGGCCTCTTGGAAGAAGAGGAGCTGGGTCATCCATGACTGCTTATTGCTCCTGTAGTACACTGACAGTGTGTGTTTATTGATGTGCTTGAAGGGGTTCTCACTGTACTAGATCATAAAGGGTTTCAATTTGTAGACTGCAACATTGCTCTAGAACAGGACTGTTACCTTGTCCTTAAAAGCCTTGAAACTTGGCATTAACTTGGTCTCCTTATGGATCAAAGTCCTTTCGGGCACCTGTTTCCAGAATAGGGAGTTTTCATCCATATTGAATATTTGCTCAGGCAAGTAATTTTCCTTCACAGTCAGCTTGTCTAGAGTTTCCAAAAGTTCTTCAGCTGCCTTCCTATCAGCACTTGCAGACTCACCACTCACTTTCACATTATGTAATGAAGAATGATTCTTGAATCATTTAAACCACCCAGAGCTAGCAGTAAATTCAACATGGTGGCTGGATCCAAACTTTTCTTGCAACATTGCAAACAAAATTTTCACTTTGACCATAATCTCATGGTCTTGAGAGGGATATACAGACACTTTGGAATGCAATGTGTACTATCCATCCAAATTTAAAATGCATATACACTTTGGCCTACTAATTCCATTTCTAGGAATCACAAATGGTTTCCATTTGCAGCCCACAACATTGCCTTCAAGCAAGGCTGTCATCCTGTCCTTAAAAAGCCTTGAAACCTGACATTTACCTGACCTCGTTATGAATGGAAGTCCTTTCAATCATCCATTTCCCAAAAAGGGAGATTTCATCCATATTGAATATTTGTCCACATATTGAATACTGTGGAGTAATTTTCCTCCACAATCAGCTTATTTAGAGTTTCTGAAAATTTGTCACACGTCTTTACATCAGCACCACAGACTCACCACTCACTTTCATATTATGGAATGAATAACAATCCGTGAGTCCTTTATGCCACCCAGAGTGAGCAGTAAAGTCAACATCATAGTCGGGTCCAGCCTTTTCTTTCAATATCACCAACAAACTTTTTGCTTTGGCTGTGTCTTCCTGGTGCTGACAGGGATATACTTTTGTGTCTGGTCTTCAATCCAGGACATTAGAAATTTCTTCATGTCTGATACATGCCCTCCCCAAATTTTTGTTAGTCTCGTTGTATCAATAGAGCAAATCCTTCAACTGCTTCCATCACTTCGTTCTTATTCTTCAAGATGGTAGCTATAGTGTAATGGGACAACCCTGACTGGTGAGCAATAACAACTACTGGTTTTCCACCATCATAGTCCTTAATCGCTTTTAATTTCGTTTCCAGATTGATTGATCACTCCATGTGGCCTTTTACTGGTAACATTAGCAGTGGATTTTGTATGCTTAGAGGCCATGTTAAAAAACATGAGATTAAATCAAGCCCAAGAGAAAATCATGCAATCTAGAGACACAGTAAACATGAGATGAATGAGGCTGCTGCCAGCATAACACAGCACACTGTTTCACAGCAAACTTTTTTATGCAAGTGGAGAGAGTACACCCTAAAATAATTATCAAAAGTATAGTATAGGAATAGCCATGGGGATGTGCGGTACAGTATAGGAAATTGAGTAGCCAAAGAACTTACAAGCATGACCCATGGATATGAACATTGGTGTGGGGATTGCCTGAGGGACTGGGGGTGCTGGGTGGAGGAGGACAAAGGGGGGAAAACCAGGACAACTGTAATAGCATAATCAACCAAATATAATAAAAAGTATAGTATAGTAAATATATAAACCAATAACAGTCATTTATTATCATTATCAAGTATATGTACTATATATAATATATGTGTCATACTTTTATAGGACTGGCAATGCAGTAGGTTTGTTTACATCAGCATCACCACAAACATGTGAGTAATGTATTGTGGTGCAATGTTATAACAGCTAGGATGTCATTAGGTAATAAGAAGTTTTCAGTTCTGTTATAATCTTATGGGACCACTGTCATATATACAATCAACCAAAATATTGTTATGTGACACATGACTGTACTTGTGTCTATGTCTATTTCCCCTACTATATATACTCTGGCATGCTCCTGACACACTGGTAGGAGGAGGGATTTAGGAAAACAGGTGCAGAATCTGGAAGTACAGCTTTTGGTAATCTGATTGGGCAAAGCTATACTGGCGAGATGCAGTTGGAAATAAAGTTTGAGGCCAGATCATAGAGGACCATGAATACTATGCCAAGGAATTTATGTCATTTTGCAAGCACTCAGAACTGAAGTCAAACACATCTTCTCTCCCCTAATTACTTCTCCTATATTTCCTATGCAGGTGAATGACAGAAATAAGGACTCGCATCTTCCACCTCCCTCATCCAAATAGCCTCCAGGTGCTACTTATCACAAACATCTGTTCACTGTGTCCCATCCTCCCATCTACACTGCCATAGCTTTAGTCCAGGCCCTCATATTTCTCCTCTGACCTATTGTCGCAGCCTGTAAACAGGTTTTCCTAATACTAGCCCTGCTCCCTTATCCATCCTCCATAATTACATCCAAATCATCTGTTGATGTTAGCCCACTCATTATTAGCTTCCATGGATTCCTACTGCTCTCAAGATCAAGTTCAAAGTCTTTTGCACCTCTCCCAAGGGCCCACCATAATTTGGCCTCTGCCTAATTTCCCTCTACTGCCCTCTGCCCTTGCCCTTTATACTTCAGCAATACCAAACTTTTTGTAGTTCCTCAATTCATGCCATGTTCCTTTATGTCATGAAGTTTACAGAAGGTACCATGTTAGCCCACTGTTTGACATGGAATAGGTGTTCAACTAATGGTAGTATTACTTTTTATTTATTTGGTCCTTTGTATATCTCAAAGTATTTGCATATATATTGTCACAAAGTTATTTAGTGATAGAGAAAGAAAATATGTCATGAAACAATGTTGCATACTGTGGGAAAACATTGGTCTAAAAACCAAACAGACCTGGGACTGGATCTGACTCAACCATTACAGAGCTTTGTGACCTGGGGCAAAGACCCTTAACCTCTCTGAACCTGTTTCCATACCTGTAAAATAGGGATAATGGTACCTAGTTGCAGAATGAGGGATTTTGTTCACTTATATAAAGGCTTAAAAATAAATTAGTAACATCATTTGTGAATTCTGAAAAACCAAAGGTCATACTTGTGTATGACAACCAAAGTTAAGAGTCACAGTCACCAAAAGGCTCAATAATCTGATGTGATCCTAAAGACTTTTTAAAAATTTTATTTATTGGTTTGAAAGGGAGAGAGAGACTTTTTTCCCACTTATTGTGCATCCATCGGTTGATTCTTGTGTGTGCTGTGATGGGGAATCAAACCCACGAGCTTGGCATTTTGGGATGATGCTCTAACCTACTTAGCTAAATGGCCAGGGCTTGATCCCAAAAACTTTAAGAGAAAATTTTTACGAAAAGCATATGAAGTACTCTGGAAAATATAAATGAATAAAAATTTATCTTCTTATACCTGAGGTGACTTCCGCAGTACTGGATACTATAAACAGGGTGTTTCGATGGGTACTGGATTTGCAGAAGTGAGTTTTGCACCCTGAATGATGTTGATTCTCTCCCAAAGCATACCATTCTGCAAAGTGTTGTTTGGATGGAGAGCTGGCTTCTTGCCATAGAATCTTTTTCTCAAGTATTGCTATCAAAAAGCAATAGTTCACCATTACACACAAGCCAAAAGAAGTAGCTTAAAACTTTACAACCAGTTTCCACTAAGCTAGTTCTCTCCCATTGAAAGAGTTACATATACTGCACATCTAAGTAGAGAGAAACACCCATGTGTGCACGAAGATGTTTACTCTAGTACTGTTGTTAACAGTGACAAATAAGAAACAACCTAAAAAGAGAAAAAGAAAAAGAAAGAACCTCAGTGTCTGTTGGTGGGAGAATGACTAAATAAAATCCAGATTTTTCATTCAATGGAATACTATACTGTAGTTAAAAGTCATGAATTAGTGTATGTGTTAACAGGGATAATTCTCAAAAACATAATGTTGAATGAAAGCCACAAGCCATATCTGACTGGTGTGGCTCAATGGGTTGGGCATCATCCCACAAGCCAAAAATTTGCTGGTTCAATTCCCAGTCAGAACACATGCCTGGGTTGTGGGCCAGGTCCCCAGTTCGGGGCGTGCAAGAGGCAGCTGATGGATGTTTCTCTTCCTCTCTTTCTCCCTCACTTCCCCCCTCTCTAAAAATACATAAATAAAATCTTAAAAAAAAATAAAACCACAAGCTACAACAGAATATGTATGGTATGATACCATTTATGTCAAATGCTATAATACTATATATCTTTCTATACCTATTTGGGTACAAGTATTTAAAAGAGTTATCTGGAAGAATGTACATCAAATTCAAAGATGGTTATAAACAGGAAGAAGGGAGAGGAGCAAGTTGGAGAGGTGGCCAAGGAATCTGTAATGATTAATTTTATATGTCACCTTGACAAGGCCACTGGGTTCCCAGATAGTTGGTCAAACATTATTCTGGGCACAAGTATGAGAATGTTTTTGGATGAGATTAACATCCAAAACAGCAGACTGAGTCAAGCATATTGCCTTCCCTAATGTGGGTGGGCTGTATTCAATCAGTTGAAGGTCCGAATAGAGAAGAAAGACTGACCCTCTCTCCTGCCTGACTGCTTGAGCTGCTCTAACTGAAACATCAGCTCTTTGTGGGTCTCCAGCCTGGTGGATCTTGGACTGGAACTAGTCCACTGGCTCTCTGGAGTCTCCCTGCAGCTTGCTGACTCTTGCTGACTGCAGATCTTGGGACCTCAACATCCATAATTGTGTTGAGCTGATTCCTTATAATCAATCAGCCCCTCTCTAAATATAGACATGGCTATAAATATCCTGTAAGTTTGTTTTCTCTGGAGAACCCTAATACAAGGATTTTAGCTTTTTTTTTAGTGTTCTGATTTTTAAAAAAGGAGAATAGATTCTTGTGTTATATTTATTATTAACTTTATCTTTAGAGACCCAAAGCATGACAAGCCTTTATTATTATTCCCAGTTAACAGATAATGAAATTGAAAGGTTAAATGATTGTGGCAGTCCTTCCCCTTAGTTCTCACATACAGAGTTGGCAGGAATGCTGCAAAGACAAATGCAGCATTATAAAATCAAAGTATTTGGAGCTTCTTGTTAGAATACAGAAATTAAAGGTATTATCATTTCTTGCCTTTTCCTTCTCACCTTTTCCCCTCAGATCTTCCACACCAAAGTGGTGAGCTCACACACATAGAGAAAGAGAGAGGAGGCAACAAATGTCTCATAAACATGGTAATTAACTCCATGTTACTTTCAAGATTTGAGGATGTGCCAAAAGTTGTCTGACCCCCAGAGTGTGGAGTGAATACTGCTTTGGAAATCAATGAGAATCAATGCTTAAGAAACATAATTTATGGGCACAGTAGCTAGACAGAAACATTTGCAGTGGAAAATTCCTTTCACTCCCTGGTTAAAGAATGGGGATAATTCTTCTGGACAGGAAAAAATGTGCTTTGAAATATGTAAGTAAGAGGAAGGCAGAAAAAATTAAAAGGGAGGAAAGCTATGTGAATATTTATAAAATCCTCATCTTTCTTGACTATTTCTAGGGAAAGATATACTGACATAAAATCTATTTGGGGGCTTGTCTGTTTTACTTAAAAGGAGAAAACAGGAGTACAGGTGTTTCTTTCTGTTGTCAACAGAAACCCCCTTCCCATCAAATTAAGAAAAAGCACCCTGGCTGGTGTGGCTCAGTGGATTGAGCATGGGACTATGAACCAAAAGGTCTCCAGTTCAATTCCCAGTCAGGGCACATGCCTGGGTTGCGAGCCAGGTTCCCAGTGGGGGGTGCTCAAGAGGCAACCACACATTGATGTTTCTCTCCCTCTCTCCCTCCCTTCCCTTCTATAAAAATAAATAAATAAAATCTTTTAAAAAGTTAGGAAAAAGCTACTGTGTCTTTGATCTTGGAAGGTCTTGTGTAACTACTTCAATGTCTGTAAACATGGAGATAGAATAGTCTCTCTTTTCTGCTCACTCCAAACCAATGGTTTGATCTTTAAATTCAAAACGTTGTATTACTTGTCACACCAATAAAATGTCCTATTATTAAAATAGAATTATGCATGTTCTTCAAGCCTGATTGTTTATCAAGATACTTCTTTTTTTTAGAACATTCTCTTTTGTTTCTATTTTTTCAATATACTTCTATTTTTTTAATTGAATTTATTGGAGTGACACTGGTTAACAAAATTATACAGGTTTGAGGTTCAAGATACTTCTGAAAGCTGTTTTCAGAATTCTTCCTTTTCCCTGATTAAGTACAAGGTTCTTTAAACAATTAATTTAATTCTTTATAAAACAAAAGTATCACCTTTAAGGAATTCCAAAACAGTTATGTTGATTTCTGGTTTGAATTTGGATGTGGCCCTTCAAGAGATCGTATATGTAGTGCTTATATAATTATATATGAATAATATTTTATTGTGAAGACTTCACTACTTTTATCTGTAGAATCTGTTTTTTAGGCTGTATCACTGAACTTTTTAAAAAGATTTTTAAAATTTATTTTTAGAGAGGAGAAGGGAAGGAGAAAGAGGGAGAGAAACATCAATGTGTCTTTGCCTCTTGTGCACCCCCTACCGGGAACCTGGCCCGAAACCCAGGCATGTGCCCTGACTGGGAATTCAACCGGCTGCCCTTTGATTCTCAGGCCAGGGCTCAATCCACTGAGCCTCACCAGCCAGGGCCTGTATCACTAAATTTTTACTAAATACCCAACTACATTTCAGCTGAAATGAAAAAAAAAGTGTTTCTGAATTTCACAGAACCTTTATTTTGCATTATTTATATAAATATTTAAAATTATAATCAGATTTGTCTATTACATTTGAGATCCAAGACAAGTACTCTGTCTTTATATTATACCTTTTTCATTTCTTCTTTAAAACTTCTGTTTTTACCCATTAATCCAATACATAAATTTTTAAAATTTCTGTTTTTAAAATTATGAAATGTTTTTCATATACATAAAAATATAGAGAATAATACAATAATAAACTCCCGTGTACCCACCACCCAGCATTGTCAAACCTTATGTCTCCCATATTTACTGAAGACATATTTTTAAATTTTTTATTAGATCTATTGGGGTGACTGGTTAATACGATAATGTAGGTTTCAAGTGTACAATTCTATAATACATTATGCATATATTGCATTGCGTATTTACCACCCAAAGTCACATTTCCTTCTGTTGCCATATATTTGACCCTCTTTACCCTTTACTACCTCCCCTCTACCCCCTTTCCCCCGGTAACCACCATACTCTTGTCTGTGTCTCTGAATTTTTGTTCATCTTGTTTGTTCATTTGTTGCCTTCAGTTTTACATCTCACATATGAGTGTAATCATATGGTTTTTGACTTTTTCTGTCTGACTTATTTCACTTAGCATGATATTCTCAAGATCCATCCATAATGAAACACTGCCATTTTTTTAAAAAAGAAATAAGACTTTTCAGATATAGTTAAAGTTTCCTCTCTCCATTCATTTTCCCTGTCTTCCTTTCTTAGAAATAGCCACAATCATGGATTTGATGCTTTTCACATCCATGCATGTTTTCACATCTTTACCACATATGTGTCTATGCATAAACTGTATAGAAGATTGTCTTCCATATTTTAAGTTTTATTAAATAGTATCATACAATCAGTAGTAAAAGGAGTATAACACAGTGAATAAACTCACAAACAGAGCCAGAGGTGATCTGGAATATCTGCTGCATATGTTACTGAACATCATTTTCCTCATCTATAAGATACTATTTCTTCATCTATAAGATGAGGAAAATGAGAATAATATGTACCTCATAAGGTTGTTTTGAGGATTAAATGAGTTGATACATATGAAACATTAGAACATAATACACTAAGCATAATGTGTTAGCTATTATTCTGCACCTTGCTTTTTTTACATAACATTTTTGAGATTTATTCATGTTGGTACATGTAGCATTAGTTCATTTGCACAACTGCATAGTATTCCATCATATGAATATACTGTAATATATCTACTCTTCTGTGATAGACATTTAGATTGTTTGCATTATAAAGAGTATTGTAATGAACATCCTTATACATGTCTTCTTATGCACATATATGAGAGAATTTCTCTCTGGTTCTTCTTTAATTCTTTCCAGAAAAATACATTTTTATAAAATATACCATTGATGTCTTTTTCACAGCAAAGGAGCTATGTGTTCAATCTATTCTAGTGTCTTCAAAATCAGCAGTGTTTGTGACTTTCTGAATGTTTGCAGCTATGTTCTTGGGCATCAAAATCACAATTTTGTTGGAGTAATGATGTCATGATAGCAAATACTGATCTTATTAAATTAATTTTGATTGCCTTTTATTTTTCACATACTGCTATCTGCATATTAAAAAGTAGAACTTGACTTCCAATCAAATGGGATACCATTTTTATACCATGTACAAAAAATCTGATTGATCACTATACTTCAAAGGTTTTTGAAGTTTATGTCACAACACTTGTAACTAATGAATGGCTTTTCAAAGTCTGACTGTTTTATTATTTCTTCTTGGGAAAAGACTGAATTGGTCAAGTGGGTGTTTTATTGGTCTTAACTTGCTGAATGGTAGGTTGTAAACCCTAAGAATGTTTCAACAACTCATAAAGGAGTAAAGACCTCAGTTAAAAAGTCTCTGATGATTGGGATCTTAGATTACTAACCTCATTAAGATTCATCTGGCAGTCCTTCTGAAAACTTATTCAAATTTTATAACTCCCTCATTCCGAAGATTGTCAGAAAGTGTTCATTTTTAAAGAAATAAGGACAAACAACTTCTGGTGGCTTTTGATTTTTTGGCATTTTTTGTGCTACTAATTGGTACACTTCTCCTTCAAGAATATCTAATGGCTATAATGTTTTGTCCTGTAAAGTGACTTTAAGTTGATTCTCAAAGTATTTGATAAACCATATTTGAATCTGCAAAAATAAAACCTCAGTAAAGACTCCAAGGCTGATCTCAGTTTATAATTTGGTACCTAAACATTTAGATGTGCCACCTTCTGTGAAACAAGTCATCTACTTTCATTGTTGGTAGTCAGCTCTTCATTTACAATTCTAAGAAAATACTCATCAGGTTTTATACCTTTATAAGTAAATCAGAAAGCATCTTTGAAAGAAGACCATGTGAAAGACATTCCACATAATGGAAATATTAATTGTTTATTGAGCCCCTAGTTTTATCTATTGAGAATCTGCTCTTAAAATGAGTAACCATACTAAGTTTGGTCAGGAAACAGAAGGTGATGATCTGGTATATAAATCTAGCCTGGAAAGTGTATTCTGTAATGGTATAAAAAATACCTGCCCTGACCAGTGTGGCTCAGTTGATCAGACATCACCCCACAAACCGAAAGATTGTCAGTTTGATTCCCAGCCACAACAGATGCCTGGGTTGTGGGTACCATATGGTCAGAGCGCTTTTGAGAGGGAACCGATCGATGTTTCTCTCTCACATTGCTGTATCTCTCTCTTTCTCCTTCCTTCCCCCCTCTCTAAAAATAAATAAATTAAATATATTTTTAAAAATAGCCCAGGGCTTGGGGATGAGGGGACTAGAGTACTGCTCATAACTGTTACTGGACATTGTGTAATAGTGGGGATGTTCATCTCTTTTTTAAAAAATAAATGTTTATTTATTGATTGATTTTAGAGAAAGAGGAAGAAAGAGACAAAGAGGAAGAGAGAGAGAGAAACATTGATTTGTTGTTCTACTTACTGATGAATTCATTGGTCGATTCTTGTATGCGCCCTGCCCAGGGATTGAACCCACAACCTTGAGGTATCAAGACGATGCTCTAACCAACTGGGCAACCCCGACCAGGACAGGAATGTTCATCTCCTGACTGTTCAGTTTCTCTTCTGAGAAAATGAGGGGGTTGGTCTGGATGCTTTTCTATGTATATTTCATACAATTCTATGCACTCTAAGGAAGGAACCGGTGTTGAATGTGGTATTCAAGAAAGACCTTATGGAGAACATAAGGTTTCACAAAGTCCCATGAAGAATTCAGATGCTTGGGAGCTAAGCAGTGTTTGGATATAACTAAACTGGTCCCTGCTGCTAGATATGTGATTGCTTTTAGTTTATGGTGTACAATAACTACAAAACTGGGATAATGTATATATTTACCTACTTTCTTGAGAAAGTAAGTTTGAAAGATATTTGCAGTTGAGTAGAGAATGGCATGTTAAAATATATTGTTATTATTATTGAGTATTTAACAGCACTAGTTTTTTTTTAATGTATCAACTCAGGTTAAAAGCAAAATACAATAACCTATCAATTATAACAACACAAATCTCACAAATCTCACCATTTTCTTTCATTTTGATCCATGACAAATATATTTTAACAACTGGCTCTCCGGATCTCTCTGATCTATAGCATTTGATGATTTTCATGGTGTGAATGTTCTCACCATGGCTGGTTTCAAGCTCCCAGTGTGGGGTCACTAACTGGAGTTGGGAAGACATGTGTACAGTTAGCTCTTGTGAGCCATTACTAGCAGGCTCTAGCACACCACCGTAATATATAATGTGTATATAAGGAATATATTTACCTTTCTTTCTGAACCAGTTGAGTAAAGGTTAGTGACATAACGCCCCTTTTACCCTTAAATATTTCAGTGCGTATCTCTTAAAAATGAAGACATCTTCCTAATAACCACAACATGATGATCAAAATCAGGAAAGTAACATTAATACAGTACTATTACATAATCTAGTAGACCTTATTAAAATTTTGCCAATTGTACCAATAATGGCCTTTATAGCTTAAAGAAAAAAAATGTGATCTAGTATTGTCTATAGTTTTGGGATAAAATATGTTTTCTCAGAAATTTCTTTCTCTAGCTTTCTTCCACTTTGCAAATCCTCCTTTGTCCTTTCTTCACACCTCTTTGTCTTCCTACAAGCACTTCTAGCATTAATTTCTAGTGTCTAACATTAGAAGTGTTATCAGCATATAACAGCAAACCTGCTACCAATGACAGACTTCAAATGCTGACAGTGGTTCAAATGTCTGAATTTTACTTAATGTTGGTAGTTACTAGTCACAAATACTGCACTTAAATTCAGGGACTAGTCTTTGTAGTCAACAATGTCACTGTCTTTCTTAGTTATTAATAAAGATTTGCTTTATAAGCTTGCATGCATGCCAATAAAAGAGAGTTTTATGGGATGTTCTGGGCAATGCTAATTTTATTTATTTTTTGAGAAATTTTATGATTTTATTTGAGCCAAACTGACGACATATGCTAGGGAACAAGATCTTAAATGCTCTGGCTAGGCAATGACAATTTTAACAAAATCACTTTCAGCAATATAAGGAAATAACTTAAATATGTTTATTTTGGGGGCATGTGTGTGCCTCTTATTCCGCTAACAATAATGTTTCTGCTTCCACAAGCTACTGCTATTTCTACAAAAACTAATACCCAGCAACAACGCCACAACAGCAACAAAATGAATAATGTAATCATGAAATGTGTATGGGTTTAAAATGATAAATGTCTCCTGAACATATTGAAAAATCATGCATCACAATAGAACCTTTAGAGTAATCCATAAGTCTGAGTTGATAGGTCTGCTTGTGCCTTGATCAGTCTTTTTTGTTGTTTATTGAATGTTGGCACTCAAAAAATAATGCAAATGTCATCTGTCTACACAAACAAATCCCGTGACATGTTTAACTACTTAATACAAATAACTAGGGCCAGTGCCAGCATTAATGGATGAAAGAATTAGCTGCTGATAGGAATGATTTATTTTGGCTAATATTTCTCAAATGATTTAAGCAGAAGGCAGAGGGTAGTATTTTCCTTGAAATTTCCAGATATTCATACCAAGTTTCGACTTTGCTTCCATGGAGACCTGGCCATTCAGTGAAGGCTGTGCTCCTACATGCAAAAGGAAAAAAGCAGGAAAATCAAATGGATTATGAAATAAAGACAAAGCAAAGATGTTCACTGAAATTATTCTCTTATTTCAGGCTACAAAGCAAATATGCCCTAACTCCTGACTACATTTTCACGGCCCCATCGCCTCTCAGCCTGTGTGTCCCTTTGAACTCCATCATACAGAGCCATCTTTCTAAAATGTCAAACCAAGCATGTTGCTTCCATGGCTTCCTACTGCCAGGATACCAAGTTCCTTCCTTAGCATGACATTTCAAGGGCCCTCTGTGATTGGGCTTCTGCCCATATCTCCAGTATAAACATCTCCAGTTCTCCTTTTGATAGAGCTCTCTGCCTTCCACTTCCTAGGTGGTACCCAAGGGAATTACTTGTAGTCCCAGGAGGAGAGGGCTCTCTGTTTTGACTTTCCATTCCTTTGTTACACTCCTCCCTGAGTAAAACTCTTTATCTTTTGTTTGCCTAATGAATACTATGCTATTTCAACTCTTGCCTTCCTTATAAACCCTTTTCTCACTCCCGCCCACATTCACCTTTGTACACATATTCTATTTGGTCAAACTTCTATAATAGCACTGATAGCACTTGATTGGATTTGTTCGATCCTGACTATCTTCTCTTAATAGGTTGCAAACTCTTTGAGGTCAAGGCCCATAAATTATTCATCTATCACCAGCCCCTAACCTATCCTGTGTCTAGCACATAGAAGGCACTCAGTTTTTATTAACCAATGTCACCCAAAAAGTCAATAAAACACAATAAAGTAAAATAAAGAAGGCACGCAGTAAATACTGAGAATGAACAATTGTAAGCTGAATTATCTAGATAGCTACTGTCCAATACATAGCCACTAGCCACGTGTGACTATTTCATTTAAATTTTAATTAAAATAAAAAATTCAGTTCCTCAGTCACACTAGCCACATTTCAAGTGCTCAATGGCTACTTGTGGTTACCATACTGAATGACACAGATTATAGAAGCTGCCATCATGGCCAAATTTCTACTACACAGTGCTGACCAAGGTAATTCTTTATTTTTTCATTTCAATTTAATAAACATTGATTTCTACTATATGCTAACATTTGTGCTAGGCATGGTGGTTATAGTGAATTGTAATAAAACTATTATTATTATTATTATTTGCAAGGCATTCAAAATCTGGTAGAGAGAAACCTTGCAAAATGAGAGAAATTATTTCCATATTGGAACATTGGGGAAGATTTTACAGAGATTTTTTTTTTCATTTAAACTGGGCATTTAAGAATGGAGAGAATTTGAATGGGGCAAATCTTGGAAATTGAGAGAAAATAGTGTGAGCAAATGTACAGAAGTGGGAAAGTACTAGGAAAATGAGAAGAATTTAGTTTGCTTAGAATGTATGGCGCATGAGCAGGGAGTAATTGTTTCATTTATTCAGTCTTTCAATTGTTGAATAAATAATTTTGGAGCACCTGTCCCGTTTAAGTCTATATACTAAGCATTGGGGTTACAACAGTGACCTATACAGACATTGCCTCAGCAGAGTTCACACAGTTATGAGTGATGAGATTCAGATAAGACTGTGGAAGGCAATGAAAGCTACTCTACAGAGTTTGTACTTTGTTCCTCAGGCCCTCGCCTGGCAGTGTGGACTTTATTTATTTATTTTTTATTTTCAAAGTGTGGACTTTAGAACAGTAATGTGGGCTGGGCATGACCTGGGAGTTTGTTAGAAATACAGAATCTCAGGTTCCATCCTGAACTCAGACTTACTGAATCAGAATTTGCATTTTAGGAAGATCTCTAAGTTATTCCTAAGCATAGTAACATTTGAGGGGCATTGTTATAGGTCAACAATTTTCAACTGGTGTGCCGCAAGAATTAAAACATGCAATACCTGACTATTTAGTAAGGATCACTGACTTCTTTTTCCTTAGACTGTCAAATAAAAAAAAATGACAACATCCGTCACAACAATAGCCATCCAATGTGAATGAATAAAAATTATACCCATTTTTGTCAGATCAGCAAAAATTATATTTTTTGACCTACTGAAGAATTTTAGTAACTAATTTATGTGTGCCATGAGATGAAAAAGGTTGAAAGTTACTGCACTAGGCCAACTGAGCCAATTACATAGTATGTAAGTGAGCAAGTTAAGAGTAAGGCAGTATGAAGGTGGCAAGTAAGCAAGCATAAAAGTGAGTAAGGAAAGTAGTATTCAAATCAGTATTGGGTTGGACGCAAAAGAAACTGGTCATAGGACTATTACTGTAGCTCAGACGAGAAGTGGGAGGGGTTGTATGGGAGAGACATCGAATCTCTTGTTCATAGATATAGCTTCAGTTTCATTAACTCATACTGGAAATGTATGTTATTCAGAGTAAAAAAAATCAGCAGATTCTGTAATATGGTACTTGAGATGGTTTTTTTATTTATTTATTTATTATTTTTAGAGAGGGAAGGGAGAAAGAGAGAGAGAGAGAAACATCAATGTGCGGTTGCTGGGGGCCATGGCCTGCAACCCAGGCATGTGCCCCGGCTGGGAATCGAACCTGCGACACTCTGGTTCGCAGCCTGTGCTCAATCCACTGAGCCACGCCAGCCAGGCGGTACTTGAGATGTTTTTAAAAAGTGCCAGCTATATGTTTTAGACAAGGCTTATTCGTATGTCCATTTCCTGTTGACACTACAGGTCCATGGTCTACTCCCGAGTGTTGAAGTATCAGGCCCTTAATTGTGTAAGTTCATGCAGGGGTAATGATAAGGATCCCAAAAATTAAGTCATTATATCAAAGTTAACAAAGAGCTGATTTGTGAACTAGAAATTCAATTTATTAATTACAGTGGAGTAATTACTTTTCTACCAACCAGATATTTTTCTTTTATTACCAGCATTACATTTTTTTTACAACTTTTAATTTTGAAAGTTTAGGACTCACAAGAAGTTACAAAAATAATACAGACAATTCCAATGTACCCTTCATGCAGCTTTCCCCAATGATAATAGCTTACATAACCATAGTACTTGCCAAATCCAGGATATCAACATTGATATAATACTATTAATTCAAGTACAGACCTTATTTGGATTTCACCATTTTTTTCATGTTCTCCTGTGTGCGTATACTTCTATAAAATTTTATCACATGTAGATTTAAGTAAATATCATCACAATCAGGAAACACAGCTGTTCCATCACGACAAAGATGCTCCCTCCCATTACTCACTAATAGTTACACCCTTTCCTCCACCCTAACCCTTGCCAACTGCTGATTTGTTCTCCACCACTACAATTTATCATCTTGAGATCATTATATAGTGGAGTCACACTGTGTAACTCCTTGAGACTGACAATTTTTCCACTAAGCAGAATGCCCTTGAGGCCCATCCAAGTTGTCACATGTATCAGTAGTTCCCCTTTATTGCTCAGTAGTATTCCATTGTAAGAATGTGCCACAGTGTGTTTAACCATTTTACCAGCTGATGGACCTTTGGGTTGTTTCCTGTTCTGGGCGATCGCAAGTAAATCTGCTATGAGCATTTGTGTACAGGTTTTTGCATAAATGTAAGTTTTCATTTCTTTAGGATAAATGCTCAGGAATGATTGCTGGGTCATATTATAAGTAGGTATGTTTAACTTCATAAGAGAGTGGCACATTATTTTCCAGGGTAACCAGTACAAGACCTTAAAAATTACATAGGTAATGTATGTAAAAATTACATAACCATAAAAAATTAACATAAGGTAACAATATATATACTAAAAAGCAAAATTACAAGCCCTGAAACCCTGCACTGACACTTTCCTTGAGAAGTAACTGTTATGTTTCCTGTATATTCTTCAAGAATATCTTATACATATGCAATCACATATATATGTAAATATATATATTCACAAATGGGATCATACTATACAAGCTATATGCAACCTGATTTTTTTTTACTTAGCGTCTCTTAAACCTATTTGCATATATATATATACATATATATACACATATATATATATACATATATATATATACATACATACATATATATATATATATATATATATATATGCTTGTTTTAATGATGGGCATAGAACTCCATTGTATGGATGTATCATGATTTCTTTAATCAGTCCCTTAATGACACCTTTTCTATTGTTTCTCTTTATTACAAAGCTATAATGAAAATCTCTCTACATATGGTATATCTTTGTGTAATTTGCATGAGCATATCTGTATGACAGAAATGAAAATGCTAGCTTAATTTTACAAGTTGAGATACTTTTTTAAACAGTTTACACTCCCACCAATGATATATGAGAATTCTTAGTTCCTCATCAACACTAAGTATTGTCAAAATTTTTAACTTCTGCCAATCTTGTAAAAGTGGAATTTAATTTGCATGTCTTGGTGGTGAATGAAGTTGAGCACTGTTTTATACATTTATTTGCCATCTGCATATCTTGTCCAAAAAATTAGTTGACTTTATATCCTTTGTCTGTTTTTCTAGTAGAGTATTTTTATATTATTGATTTGTGACAGTTCTTCATATATGAAGGAAATTAACCTTTTTCATTCATGTAGCAAATATTTTCCTCACAGCTTATAGTTTATCCTTTAACTTTGTTATTTTGATATAATTTAAAATTTCTGTGAACTCAAATTTATCCATCTCCAGGTTTCTGAAGATGGATAAATGTTAGAAAATACAAAATATATACATATGTGGTTTAGAGTAGGAGACTATCTGGAAAACTTAATTTTAATCAGAAGCTTGCTCCATTTGTATGGAGTCACAGCAAAGAGAATTGTGGGATGCTTTTTTCAGACTATGGTAAGGCTGGAGGATTATTTCTGCTACACTGTGGGATATGCATTTCCAGTGACCAGAACATTTTTGCATTCAATAGTGCCATGCCCCTTACATCGTATCAAAAGTGCTAACTATTCAACTTTCCTCTTTCAGTATTTATCAGGCACCAAAAGCTTCTGCCATTACAATAGTATTTCATGAAGGACACACTACAGATACTTAAGATTAAAACTTATTTCTTAAAAGATTTTATTTAATTATTTTTAGAGAGAGAAGGAAAGCAGAGAGGGAGAGAAACATCAATGTGTTGTTGTCTCTCACGCACCCCCTACTTAGGGGACCTGGCCTGCAACCCAGGCATGTGCCCTGACTGGGAATCAGACCAGTGACCCTTTGGTTGGCAGGTCGACTCAATCCACTGAGCCACACCAGCCAGGGCTAAAACTTATTTTATATCAGTTACATATTTCATTTGATGGCATTTCTCACATCGTCCTCAAATTACTGGGGTGTACTGTGGTCTTTCAGTACCATATGAAATAAATTCCACTTCTTAGGATAGGACTGGAGCACACAGCACTGTGTTCTGCACATACTGAAGACTCAGTCAGTATTTTTGAATGAGTCCTAGGGGAAAAAAGAAGGGGTACTATGAAACATTGTTTAATATCAGTATAAATTTGTTACAAAATGTTTCTGATGTTATACTAGTTAGTTACTATTCTTCAGTGGTATTTTTCACAAAATGAAAGTATGTTTACAAAGCAGAGGAACTTCTCAATTTTTTTCAAAGCATAATAAACTTGTTTTAAATTTCAGATGCTACATAATCAGCCGAGAACGTGAGTTTATAAAATAGATGAAAAACTGCAACATGTAGTATAAATGTGATGTTTAGAGCAGAAAATCAGTAGTTTTGAACAAAAACTAAAACAGGAAATCATTTAATATCAATTGATATTAAATTGGCACAATTGAACTAAATTAATGTAAAATGATTTGGTACAGAGCCCAATTTTTCTATTACTTTAAGTGGAATTTTGCATTAACTTACATAACTGTAAATTTTCCACTACTCTCTAATGTTCTAGCCGCATCATTCTGTAACTTGAATCTATTAAAAACTGTATAACATTCTACCAAAGATGATCTATAAAAGAGATGGAAATTTATTTTGAATGGTATTGCACTGCCCAGAGCTTCAGAGGTAAGTAAAAATGTCTCTGATTTTAGTTTTTGTTATTGATATTTAGATGTTTGTTTAACTTATATTATTTGGTTTATTAAATATACCATAATTCTTTTTTTAAGTTGCAGGACAAAACCCAGTAAGTACAGAGGATAGGAGAGAAACTAAAACACAGGCGTAGAAGGAATGTAATTTAAGGACTGAAAATAATCATTATATTGCATCAGGAATGCTTTAGACATGATATTGGGTGAAATCTCCATGATTTACCAGGGGCTTGCAGTATTTCTCATTTGAAAAATGTCTTGTTATTAATTACATTTATTCTTTTTGTTCTAATCAAAGGAAATTTAATATTAAAGGAAATTTTTAAAAAACAACAAAAAAACAGAAACAAAGGGCTAACTAATGATTGTATGAATCTGGGAACGTCTATAACAGCAATGGAGACACTGTAATAGGTCACTTCTTCCTGTCCTAGGAAAAGCTGCGCTTCGGAGGCGACAGGCCCTCTTTGAGTTTATCTTCTCCGCCTAGAAAGTTCTTGGCAGTCAAAGGGCCAGGAAGCTGGACTGAAACAAACAAACACACACGAAGAGTGATAAATACCTAAGTTAACTGGAATCCAAGGAGCGGAAGAGGTCCTTTCGCACTTCAAACATCTTGGGGGAGGGGTAAGGAGACAGAATAAGGAACCAAAATTCTTAAAGTCTCGAAGCCACCCGCCGCCCACGTTTCAAGGAAGACGGTGGACATGCGAGGGAGGCGATGAAGACCGTGTAGATCCCCCTCGATTTCTTTTACCCAAATTTCATTTCAATTTTCCTCCACTTCGTTCGGTCCCGTCCTCCCACCCCACAGCCCCAAGAGTCGAGAATAAATTGGTCGGACGCCTGGCCTAGCCTAACAGTAGCCCAGTTCCCTGGTCTCCCAAACCCCAGAGAGATCGAAAGAGACCACGTTTTCTGGGAGACCGGAATAGTGAGTTTTAAAGAAAAAAAATTTGTTTCCAGTGTAGGTCTTCTGATAGAGAATTAGCTCGCTTTCTCGCCACACTCAAAGCAAAAAGCACACAAAACAAAAACTTAAAAAGCAAAACCCCTAAATCACTTGGGATCAGGTGCCAGAGCTAGGCAAGTTAAGTCGTTCTGGAGGTAAGGACTAAGGGAAGGCAGTGAAGTGAGGGTTCGGGAACTGGGGCCATGGCCCCTTGCTGGGGCGTGTCAGAGGAGGGGACGTCGCAGGGTGATGCCCGATTGAGCTGCTACCGCGGGCTGGGCGAGGGGCAGTAGGGCGCGGGGAACTAGTCCCGAGCGAGACCGCTTTCTGATTTCCCACGGCCCGACGCTCCGCCGGACAATCCTGCCGCCCTCCCGCCGACCCCCCAAAAAGAGATAGGAAAAGCGGCCCTATCGGGACCGCGGCGGAAGCGCTGCCAAACGCATGAGTAAGTCAGGCGCGGGCACGGCACCTTGTTTACCCCACTCGGCGGCGCGCCCCTGCGGGCGCCCCGTTTGGAGGCGGTGTCCGAGACGCTGCACCCGAGAGGCAGCCGACCGCGATTGGCTGGTGACTGGGAGGAGGACCCGGGGTGGGAGGATTAGGAGCCCGGCCCTGAAGTACCAGCGCGCTGCCGCTAGATGCCGCTCCCTCCCAACGGGAACCGGGCGCGGGTTCGTGGCCGACAGATGGCGCCTGCGCGTTCCATTCGCCTCTAAGTCGCCGAAGAGCGAACACCCCAAACAATCCCGAAGCGCCACCAAGAAAGAAAAAAAGAAAAAAAAAAAACCCCGCCGGATCCGACCGCCACTTTCAAAACCCCCCACCGCTCTAGAACCGCGGGAGCTTCCGTCCCTGAGTAGAATTCGAGGGTGTAAAGAAGAGGAAGGGGAAAATATCTTGTACCAGCCCAGGGGTGAAGAAGCCCCCGGCCTGAGAAAGAAGGAAGGAGAAGTGGGGGAGGCGAACAGTCTCGTTGCTGCCTCTGTGTACGCTGAGGGGGGAGGTAAGTTATAAAATGGCGGAGGCGAAGCTTCTAGAAGTTTGGAGGGGCACCCGGAGGGCGCGGGGCTCACCGTGAGGTGTGTATGGTTGAAATAGGGCGCGGGAGAGGAGTTGGGAGGGAAAGCGATTGGGCGCTCCGTTGCCATTTAATTCCCCGTCTTCTTCCTTTGCCCCCAGCGGGGCCAGCCTGGAGTGGGTATAGCAAAGTCAAAGCGGGGGTACTCCTCTTCGTCCCCGCATAACCCCCAGCCCTTCTTTCTCTGTTGATCCCCCCAAGTCCCTACCTCCACAGTACCAAGGAACTTCCAACCCTCTTCCTACCTCCTACTCTTAGAGTGGCTTTCTACCGCAGGACTCTTCTTTTGGACTACCCTCGCCGAAGATTTTCTCTTCCTTCCCTCGCCCCACTCTCCCTCGGGGCCTCTACGGAGGACCCCCCCAATTGGTGGCCCAAAATGGAGAACGCGGAGCAGCGCAAGATGGAGGCTCCGCTTGTCTGTGTAGCATTAGATTTAGGTGCCTTTTCTCCGGCAGGCTCTTAAGGCTGGAGAGCCAAAACTGGAGGTGGGGTGGGGTGTAGTGCAAGCCTAGTCGGGGTAGGCTAGCCGGGGAGGTTATGAGTGGGTGGGGGGGAGCGGGGTATGATGGTGAGGGGAAGGAAGAGAGCAAAATGGTGGTGCTGGGAACCTGGGGGGAGGGGAGAAGAGGAGGCTCAGTTGTGTATATTTGGGCCTCGGACCGAGGGAGGCGAGGGAAAATCTACTCTGATCACACCCCTCCCTCTTGCCCCCTCCCTTCTCTCTTCCCCTCCTTCCTTTGCTCCCTCCCTCCCCTCCCTCCCTCTCTTCCTCCCTTCCTAGAGAGGGAACAACATTCATGTGACGGGCCCCTCGGCTTCTCCCCCGCCCCATCATCTCCAGCGCGTGGTGGGGAAACTGCCGGGGAAAGCGATTGGCATCGATCTCTCCATCCTTTCCGAGGCCCGACTTCGGTCAGTTTTGTTTAGACAACAATTTTATAAATTAGGTTGGGATCTGGCGGTGTTGGCCCCCTCGTGCAGCCCTTGCCCCGAAGGGGGCCCTGCTTGGTTGGCATGGGAGGAGGGGGGGAAGGGCGGGAGTGGAAGGCTGTTTGTTGGGGGGTTTTGGCGCCACTTTTGTTTTAGTTTTAGTGCTGCTTTTCGTTCCCACCCCCACCCGCGCTGTCTTTCTCAAGATACGAAGTGAGCTGATCATTGCCCCAGGTAGGCAGCTTCTCCTTTTCCCCTTCACACTTTTATTCTGGCTGGGGATTGACTTTCTTTTTCCTTCTTTCCCGTACCCGCTGATGTGTGCACGGCGATCCTGGGGACGAAAAGGGTCGGACAGGCGATGGGGGAGAGAAGGTGTGGGAAACAGCATCAAGTAGTTCCGCAAAACTTTGAGCCCCGTTCCTATTTTCTTCTGGCCTACATTCGTAAACGTATTGTTGAATTCTGTCCTCATTATTATTACTATTTTTTTTTTGTCGCGAGAATGTCTTGCCTTTTAGTTTCTTTTAATAAGCAGCTGTACTTTCGACGGTTTTCGCTCCCCCTTGTGTATATATCATTTTATTTTTAATCTTTGAGTGTAATGGGTTTTACCGTGTTTTTTTTCGTGTGTGCTGCAGTGTTCAGCTTTAATTTTTAATATTGCATTAGTTTCATCCAGTTTGTGACTTTCTCCGTGGCCTAGAAATGTTTTATGTTGTTGACTACCACCCCTCTCTTCTCTTGGATGTAGTTTTTAAATTCAGGGTCATGGTGTTTGATTAAATGGTTATTTACAGTTTACATGATATACCTATTAGAAACTTTTGATCTGTAGGATTAGGTTTAAGTAAACGAAAAGCTTGCTGGTTTGAGATGGTTCCTTAAAATGCGCGGGCCGCCCCCCCCCCCCCCGCCCAGCGCCCCGTATTGCCCCATCTTCCTCTCACACCGGTGTAAATTCCGACCCCCTTGCTCCCCTGGACCGCCGTATTTCACAGCAGCCACACCCTGTATTTGTCTCTGTAGATTGCACTCATTATCAGGTTAATTTAGTGACTTAAACCACCATGATGGGACTTGCTTAAGCACAAGCTTCTTTTCCTGTTTAGTCCTAGTGGTTAGTGTCGAAAGAGGAATAATCGAGGTTTCTTGATGAAACCTGGTGCAGTCCAGCCTCTGCCTTTTTTTTTTTTTTTCTGTTGTCTTTTTCCTACTCCGGGCTGTTGGCGGTGTCAGCACCGCTGCTGGGGGCGGGGGTGGAGGGGAGAAAGAGTCGGGTTACCGAAGTGCGTCATTCCTGGCTCTAGCTGGGCCTGCTCGGGAGCTGCTGGTGTTTGTTACTGTCCTCGCAGCACTTTCCAGCCAACCTTCTATCTTGTGCGTATTGGTTAGGAGCAAAATCAGGAGGCGGTCTCCCAATTCTATCTGTAGCCTAGCGCGTTTCGTTTAAGGGTATATGTGAACTTATTTTTTTAAAAAAACCGGGTCCTGGAAAGTGGATACATTTCTGTTTAATGACATACAATTCAGGTAGTTTAGACTTGCTTTCATGTGTTTTCCAATGAACGGTGGGGTTAATTTTGAATATTTTCAACCACTTACGTTAAAATGCCTGGTTTTCTTTCTACATTGATACGAATCTATAATTAGGGATCAGAAGGACCAGCTAAGCCATAAGTGTTCAGCGGTTTTTCAAGTGGTTAAATTGTAATTTTATGACACATTATGTTAGTCTGTTTTTTTTTTTTTTCATTTTGAGCTAAGGTGCTACATGAATGCAACCTAGTTACACATGCTTAAGTTAATTTTCATCACATTCCTGTTTCTCCTTTTAGATATAATTTTAAATATGTCCTTTGGATCTTATGGACTTCATTAAAGTTATTAAAGATGACCCTTTTTTAGCTGAATTCTTAAATTTACCACCTAACAAGAAATTGTGTAGGGTGGCTTTACAGCTGCATGGTTAGACTTTTGTTTCTTGCTCTACGCAGTGTACTTACTGAGGTCATTGTTTTCCTCTTCATTCTTTTCTGAAGATAATTGGGAGAGGGAACAGGTGAAGGTAGAGATCAAACAAAAGTGGCCTTGAGTTGATGATTGTAGTAGGATGAGTGAGTACAGGAGAGAGATCATTGCACCATTTTTCTCTTTAGTTTTGTATGTACTGAAACTTCCATAATTAAGCAAATTTGAAGAAAAGATTTCAAGTTGCCTTGCAATTTTGGTGTAATAACTTAAACTTATATTTACATATCAGGTTATTTGAATGGGAGACTTGGCCTTGTGTATGAGTAATTATAGAATGCCTAATATACCAACTTTCAAAAATATTGAAATTAAACCAGTATAGAATGAGTGACAAAATGCTTATAAATCGGTTCAACTTTAAATGGTTGTAACTTAGTTTGAATGTTAATGCTCTTTTAGTTTTTAAAAATTTTTTTGAAAACAGGAAAATTCCATTGCCAAATTTTGTAAATTTTGCTTGCTGTCTATTTCATTAAGTTGGAGTTTGAGTTAAAGTGAGTCACTATGAAAGGATTTACTATTAATAGGAGGGGCTTTGGCAGTTGGAATAAGTGACAGTGGAAGGGATTCCAGTGCCCTAGGGAGCATTCCTGGTAGGAAGATCTGAGGTATCGGTTGAATTCAGTCAGTATTTGGTGTTTAATGAATGGGTAGACTAGAGGATTGGAAAAGAAATGTACTTACTAGCTATTCTTTCCCAGGGTGAAATAACTAGCATTCTAGTATCAGAGACAGGCAGTGGGGGTGGGTGCGTACCTTTGTTTTTAACTGATAGGAAAATTGTGTGTAAATGTAAAGGAGTAACCCCCAAGGATCTGGTGCTAGAGTTAAAGTTGATATGTAAAATGTTGTAATAGCATCCATTACAAAAATTCCGACCATTACCCATCAACTGTAAATAAAAGGGTAATGCAGTTAAAACCCTATCTCCTTAGTGTATTTGTGAATTGCTCCTAAATTCTTGGAAGGTAAGACCTTATCTTTTGCAGTTTTGTGGTGTTGAGGGTCAGATCTCCCCCCCATAAGATGTATTTTTGAATATATGTCAAGGTTCTAAAGGGAATCCAAAATAATGGGTATTTAATTTTAGGTTTGGTAAAGTGTGTTCCCTAATCATTGTGACAACAATTCACTCTCATCTGGTTACAGACGTTTTATAACTTTTAATATTAGTGTGTTTGTATATTTCATATTCGGCATGTTAGCTTAGAAGGATGTCAAGACAAATTGCATATCTTGAATTCCTATTTGTATGCAAATAATCTTAAGTAGATGATGAGGATTGTGGCTTCAAATTTATTTTATTGTGGTGAGGCAACAGCTAAACTACAAAACCAACAAATTATGAGTTTGGTAACTTTGAAGTCTATTTTGTTAGGGTTTTTTAAAAGCCCAAACTCAAGATTTTAATGAAATTAAATTGTACATTCCTTTTTCGTTGTTTTCTTTTTTGACCTTAATGACTTTGTTGGTCACCTCAGGACAGGTGAATTAAAATTGGTGGGGTTGGATGAAGAGCAGGCTTAAGTTCAAATTATCCTTTGGGAATATAGGGTTAGATGTGAAAATATGCGTGTGACAGTTTAGTAATGCTTAATATTCTGCATGTTTAACTGATGCCACCCACAGTCATATGTGGGAAGGGAGTAAACAGTGAATAGCTTATTCTTTTTGCTTTGGGTTCTTTATAATAGATGGAAGACTTCAGTTTTTGATACTGCAAGTTAAGTTTTGAGCTTAAAATTTACATTAAATGGGTGCAATGATCTGTCTCTCATATCTCATTGGGATAACATTCGTATCTCTTAAATGTTGTGACTTTTTGCATCTCATATTAAAAAACAAACAAACCCCGGACTTATATTAGCACTTTGAAATCGCTATTAGTAGGTTATTTGGAGACTTGAATGTGGCAGTTTACTGTCCAGTGGAGCATTGTGGTATACCTATTTTGGGAGTTAGGGAACATAGCAAAGGAAATGATAAATCCCAGTTAGCTGTGGGTATCAGTATATATGGAAATGTGATTAATCATTGGAGAGTAAAGAAAACTTTAAAGATACAGGTTATTTTACATATTCTTTACATTGTCTTCTGTAATCTACTTTTGATATATGTTTAGAACTTTTAATTTGCTCTTCAATACTGTCCTGGTATGGTAATTTTCTGTATCTCCGGATATCTTAAGCTGTGGTTATGGCATGTTCTGTTTGGCAAAGATATGTGAGAAAACAGAATTGTCAGTTTCATTTTTTTTTCAGTCTCTGGAGTTACCCATTTTGCATTTAATTTAACCAAATTTTATATATTACCAGTATAAATGGTATTGCTTGATGGAGTCGTGTTTTTTGTATATGTGCATTAAAAAAGCTGCATCTCTTTAGAGGCTGTGGCAATCTGTTGCCTGAACTGTGTTTTTAACGTATGCTTGTTGTAGTTCTATATTTGATAGTAACCAGAAGAAAGCAAGTTTTTACACACAGTCTAGTCAAGAGATTATTGAATTTGTTAAATCCCCCTCCCCCAAAGGAAGGGAGGGTTAATAATGTCAGTGGTTTATTTTATTATTTTAATTGGAAAATACGTGACTAGGCTTGATGAGAGAAACTAGGGAGATTTCTATAAACTGTGTGATCTAATGTACAACTCAAAGGTAAAATTCCTTTATAAAAAACAGTTTAGATTCTGTTGCGTGTTGCCAGAGGAAGAGAAAGTAAGTCCTATTTACACTTTTGCCTGATTAACATTTATTGTAATGGGATTTGACTTATAACTTGTTGAATCCTGAGATATTCTAAGAAAGTCTTAATTTACTTGCCATTTGAGTTCCTTTTGAATGCCAATAACTGTGGTGTGTGTTTTTTAATGTGTTGTTTAATCTTCTCAGCTACCTTGCAGGATAGGTGGTTATTATCATTTTACAGATGGGGAAATTGGGGCTCTCAGAATAAATGGCTTGTTACATGATGATAGTTGACAGCCTGAATTCACACTCAAATTACTTTGGCCTCAAAAACTGCTTTTTTTGTTAAGCTCAGTAGTTTCCCTTAACTGGTTTAGGCCTTCAGTTATCTATAACCAGAAAGCACGTTATTTTAATGTGCAAAATGACAGTTGGTTTTTCATGTGTAGTGCAAGATAAATGAAAAATTTTACAAGGGTTAGATGAGTTGCAGCCTAGTGAAGAGTCTAAATTGTGTTTTATACTAATAGTCAAAACAGTTGAAATAAGTCTGAACTTTGTTTTTGAGTATGCTCATTATACAAAAGTTTGTGGGGTAATATGTTGAATTGTAGGGGTTTTTTGGTCATACTGTGGTAGATATAATGGTTTCACTGTGGTTTTTTCCTGTCACTTATGCTCTATATTGAATAGAATAGTTCCCCAATCGTTCAGTTTGTTTGTTGCATGGTTGGATTTGAAATAAAAATTTAGGTGATGCTTTTTATAATCCACTGCTCTGATTGGTTGTGTAGGGGGATGATTTTTGTTATTTAATGGTACTTTAAAAATGTTCTAAGTGTTAGTATTTCCTCTGTTTAAACTTTCTATTCTAGTTCATCTTTTTACTTTATTAAATTTTGTTCTTATTTTTATCATGTAATAGATAATATTGGTGCCTTGGATTATGAGATTCATTAATGATCAAAATCTTGATCTTAGCTTTCTTTGTTTTCCTTTTTCCCCCTGCATTTGATAAACTATAACTAGAATTTTTCTTATGTGAAGGGATATTAGATGTTGGATATCTGGCATAAGATAAATTAGTGGAGATGAAGTAAAACTGAATATATTAGTGCTTTTCATAGCCACGAGTCAAATTTATATATTTTATGTTAATCATTCCTTTAAGCTTTATTCTGTAGGAAATAAATTTTCCATGTGATACAGTCTTCTACCCACAATCTTTGTTCAGTATTGAGTGTTTTCATCCATATTTCCACCTTTGTACTCCAAGAATATCAAGACCTTGGTGTTCCACAACAGAATTATGCCTCAAGGCATCTGTTGTATGCAGTGGTTTCTTCCTGTGCATCTTACAGTGATACTAGTTATGTATCTTTATTGGGAGAATTTAGGAAATTGTCACTCAAGTCATTTTCTGAGTTTTATGGTTAGTATGATGAACACTGGTTGAGAAAGGCTGCCACTAGAATATTCAGGGACTTGGTTTGGACTAACCAGAGTTTTACTTTCCACAGTTACTTTCCTGTCAGTGACCCTAATGTAGCCTCTACTAAAATTTTGTATGATAAAATGTGAACGTAACTGACAATACTGCCATGTCTGTGGGATAAATTGATTAGTGTTGATGTCAAGCAGGTAGTGCTACTAGTTGTTTTAAAGAATTGAATGTGGGAAGTTAAACTCATGATTTTTGTAAAAAGGAATATTGTAGGAGCACTGTTCATTATATATACAATTCAAATTTTTTTATAAAAAGTCTTTGACAGTAACTATAACATTAACAATAGCTAACACTGACTGAACTCTTACCATATTCCAGACAGGTTAGAAATGTCGTATGTGTATTAGCTTACTTCATCTTCATAACCTTAGGAAGTAAAATGACCATGTGATTTATTGTTCAAATCAGAGTACTTTTGAGAGTGAAAGGGGGCACTAGCCAAATGGCATGCTGGGATAATAGTATAAACTAGGACTGTCTCAGAGAAACTAGGATGTTTGATGACCCTAATTAATACCCACTTTTTCAGAAGAAACCAGACTATAGGGAGGCCAAGTAACTTGCCCAATTAGTAAGTGGTAGGAAGGGATTCAAAACCCCTACAGAGATTTCTCTAGACATGAAAGTGATTTAAATTTCCATAAACTGCCACATTCTGAGAGTTTGTTTATTTTTATTCTTTTAGAGGAGTATTTACAGGTGTGGGGTAGATAGTAAAATATAAGATAGTGTTTTTTAAAAGCCAGTAGAATTTCTACTTGGCTTTTTTAAAGTGACTGTTAAGATTTTAGTGATTATATGTGTTAATGTTGAAAACCAACCTCTCTGAGGTCTGCCTTAATACAAGAATATTCTAGGATAATTGCTTTTACAGTTTATATCTGTATGTTTTTACATATTATTCAGACTCCTTTACCATCTTCTTAGAAGGAAATGTGAATTGTATGATATGTCATGGGGATTCTTATGTGGACAATTTCTTCTGAGAAGAAAGCTGAAAGAGATAATTTTGTGACTAGGGAGAAGTGGTATTAGAAAAGAAAGAAAAAGGTCCAGTTTAGAGACTTATCTGAAGTTAAACTGATTTGGTAACATAAATTGAGAGTTAAATCGTTTTTTAAAAGACTTTATTTATTTACTTTTAGAGAGAGGGGAAGGGAGGAAGAAAAGGAGAGAAACATCATTGTGTGGTTGCCTCTTGCATACCCACGTGGGGGACCTGGCCCACAACCTAGGCATGTGCTCTTACTAGGAATCGAACCTGTGACCCTTTGGTGTATAGGCTGGCACTTAATCCACTGAGCCACACCAGTCAGGGTGAGCTCTAAGTCTTACAGAGGTTGATGTCTCATTTCATAAAATTAATAGTGCTATTTTATTTTGGGTGACTTCTTGTTGCTTTGTATTTCTGGCCTGTTTATGTTTGTGGTACCTCCCACCCCGCAAAAGTGAGTACTATAGGTGAACTCAAACATTTGGAGGAATGATTTGAGCATAATTATAGATGTTCTGTATTGTAAACTAAGATTTTTCCCCTCTTTTTTTTTTTTCAGTGGGGGTGAGTCAGTAGTGGTCTGATCTTAAAAGAACTTTGAGTTTTGTTTTCATTCTTGGGTATTTTAGTATCTCATTGAGGAATTTGTGATTTTCTCTTCTAGCTAGTCTACTTTAGGATGTTTTGTTGGTGTCACTATTTTATTGACAGCTGAGAGGTTAGTATGTAGGTCTTCAATTTTTAAAAAGTCTTATTTAAGTTCATTAAAGCCATCATGAAGTTGGAAGTGGTATGGGAAACCACATTTGTGACCAGATGAAGAAATTTAAGTGATTGATAGACAGAAGTTTATATTTTGTGGATTTGATCTATTATATTAAATTAATGCAGTTGGTTTTTTATAAAGCTATTGCTAGTTTTTAGTCTGGAGCCCATGGACAGGATGGAGGTGTGAGAACTCTATGAAATTACTTGGAAAATGTATAAGTGTGTCCCCCCCCCCCAGTTTCCCAAAAGCATTCATTCATTGTTACATCAGCTGGTACTGAAAAGTGCCTGCAGAGATGGAGGTATATATTTTAGGTAACATTGTCAGTTGGGCTTCATCACTCAAAAGGGTGATAAATAATCCCTTTAAAAACCATTGTGCACTGGAATTACTATATATTAAAGCAGAGGTGTCCAACCTGTATCCCAGGATGGCTATCAGTGTGGCCCAACACTAAATTTTAAATTTACTTAAAACATTTCTTAGTTTTATTACTAAGTTTTATGACTTAGATATATACATTTTCTCTGTTAGTGATCACAGACTTGGGACCTGCTTGACAATTTTAAAAGATTATCAAAAGGGCCACTGCATAATCAGGGTTATTATGTGAGGACATTTTTGCTTACCTGTGGTGGTGGATATCACAAAAATTATGCACGGACCTTTGTTTTTGCTCATCAGATTTTGTTAGTGTTTGTGTACTTCATGTGTGGCCCAAGGCAACTCTTCTTCCAGTGTGGTCCAGAGATACCAAAAGGTTGGACATCCCTGTATTACAGAGTATCAGGCTAAAACCAATAGTCATCAGTATAGTTTGATAGGGTCCTCAATTTGAGATTAATGACAAGTATTTTAACACTAAAGGACTATTCTGGAAAGCTTTAGGGAAATAAATAACAATTGAGGACTGTTAATGTAGCCTTGGAATGCTTCAGTCATTGGCGGTTGTTAATAAACTAAGTTAAAAGAGCCCATGACCAACCCCTATAATGAATTACTGTTACCAAAGGTCGAAACCTAAATGATACACCGGTTCTGTGTAAAACCAAAAGAGGCAATCAGCAATCACTCTGTTATGGGACTTTTGAGTCTGTCTTTATTTCAAGTTCTAAATGCTTACTTTTAAATAGGAACTTAGATTTGTGTATGCTTATGCTTTACTTTTGGATTCTTTGTTGGAATGTTAATTTGAAATATCTTTGTAGCAATATATGATGCTTATTAAATTCATTCTCTGTATAGGATATGTATGATGATAGAGGTTTGGTATATTTGAAGTATTTTCATTTCAGGATTGGGACATATGGTATTCTTTTTTCTTGGATTTCTAACCTTTTCTCTCTTGAAAAGCAGAGAGAAATTTTCTGTACTCACCAATGTGTCTACTGCCTTGTACTTAATTTGCAAACTTTATGGTGACTAGAATGTTATTACAAAGAACACGTTTAATATCCTCTTATTTAAAAAGACCTTTTTGTGGTTTAAGAAGTAGTAGTAAAGATAGGAACATGAACCTTTGAGAATTTCCCTTTAATACTGAAGAAGTAGAGAAAATATAGGAAATATTAGCAAAGCCATTAATATTTTCCCTTTGGGATGTGTCCCTCCCTGTTTCCACCACTCAATTCAGGCCAAAAGGCATTCCTCAGACTTTATCCCTGGCAGGGGAATTGAGGAAGTGGTGGTAGCCATGGCTGGCAAAGGAAACAGAAGCATGAAGGTATGTTTTTGAAAAGCAAAATTGTCAATGACAAATGGATTTTTCCAGCACTGAGTGTATGTACTTTTTTGAGTTTTGATTAAATACCAGTGCATAATGTGCTATTATTCATTGAAGACTCTTCAGTAGTTGCTTTCATATTTGGTTGTTTTAGGTATACTTGAAAATTTTCAGAGGGACTATTTGGGCAGTATGGGATTGTATTAGAAAAGATCTGTTAGTAGGGAATTAGTTCCTAAACCTTTGAAGTAGTCTGAAACAGTCACCCAGGTTGCCAAAGAAAAATAGCAAACCCACCTTGAGAGGTAGTCATATGTGTGTGTGTGTGTGTGTGAATACGTAGTGTTTAAATGTACAATATTGGTGAATATCCAGATTTTTCATAACTAAATTTTTAACTTTTTCAGGCTAGGAATTATGTTTTTATCTGATTTTGTTTGAGTCCTTGTCTCATGTAGTACATGTTAACACAGATTCTCAAATAATTGAAATGAAACCAGGTTTTCTAGAAATGTAAACTTGCATTTTAATTGCATGATTAATAAAGAACTGTATGTTGGAAGAGAAGTAGTCAGTTAGTTTCCTTTAGTTGGCTTTGCATTAATGATAAACTTGAAGTTTGTATCTACAGGACATTATATAGTAGTTGTACTAGACTCCCTAACATTTAATTTATTTTTTACAACAACCGCGTGAGGTAGCTGCTGTTGGTATTTTCACTTACTAAGGTTCAGAATTGGTTAAATGACTCGCCCAAGATAACTCAGCTAGTCAGTGGCAGAGCTTCCTTTTAATCCAATTCTGCCTAATTCCAGCACACTTCTTTATATGGGGACACACTGCCTCCCAGTGGGGTGATTCACAGATTTTGTAGCAACTTTCGTGGAGGCAGAGAATTAAAGGAGACAAGAATCCTAAATTGATGAGACTGAGGCGGAAGTTAAACTTCTCAAAGTAGTCAGAACATTTTTGAAAATTAGGTAGGAGAAATGCTTCTTTTCTTCTAAGAGCTGATAGAGGATAAGGCATGCTCAGTCTGAAGTTACATGTGAATATGTTTCATGTTTTATAATAAACATTAAGTAACACTTAGAAGAGGGTTGGATTGGGGGAAGATGATGAAGTTTGTGGTATTGTACTTGTTTTAATCAGTAAAGTGACACCTGAATTAATTTTAAGGAATTAAACTTGTTACAAATTATGAAACAAAATGTTAGCCAAAGCATTATCAGCATTTGTCTCACAAGTAGTGTTCTTACTAAAGGGCAATAATACTTATAGGAACAGTCTGTTCAGGTAGATTGGCCTAAATGCAGGCAACATTATGCCGCTTTGCATTGTTCTGTTCTGTTTTTCATTTTCTCCAGCCTTCTTTTTCTGCTGCTTTCCCACCTCCAGTGTTTTTACACTTTCTAAAATTCTCCATGGAAAGTAGAAACGTGATGGTAATTTCCTGTTTTTAAATTTTTATGCTATTCTAATGCTAGAAAATTATATATGCTAGACACTTCTGCATGCTGGGCACTAAAATAGAAGTGATTTCAAAAATTAACCCATTTAGTCCTCAATAATCCTGTGAGGTGGGCACTGTAATTATTTCTTATTTATAGGTGAGAAGACAGGTGCAGAGTGAAAATGTAAAATTGCCTGAGGACATGTACAGTGAGTCCTCACTTAACACCATCCATAGGTTTTTTGGAAACTGACTCTAATCAGAATGACAAGTAACAAAACCAGTTTTACCGTAGGCTAATTGATATAAACAAGAGTCAAGTTCCTACAGCATATTTCTAGTCACAAAATCAACCAAATTTCTAAATAAAGACTCAAAACATTTTTAATATTAACCATTGAAATGCATTTGAGCTATATATACATTTAAGGAAGATTAAGAAATGCAAGAGAATTATTTTTGAACCCACTTCTGGCTGTTCAGTGTACAAGGTGGGACCCCCCCCTCCCCCCGGCCAGGATGCCCTTCCACACAGAGAGAGGCACTCACACCCACCCCCACTGGGACTGGGGCAGTGTAGACACTCCAGTTCACCTCACGTGCACATGTTTGCGATGTGGGAGGAAGCGGAGCCCCTGGAGAAAACCCACACAGACATGGGGAGAACATGCAAGCTTCACGCAGGAGTCCTGGCTGGGAATTGAATTTTTCATTAAATTGAAATGATGTTGAATGAGATAACATTATTTGAGCACCTGCTGTACCTAGGAAGAGGTGGAGAGCCTTGAAGTGAACCCAGGCTGTCTGGCTGTAGAGTCCATGTTCTTAATGCTACAGCACCATGCTGCTGATTAGTTGACATTAACATGAATGGTTTCATCATCCTAGTGATGTATTTATTTAAGCTCTCCCTTTAATTGTGGAATTATGTTTGTTTATCCTTACAGGAATTTTAAGGTTAGCAGAGGATTAGGTAAATTTCTGATCCTCAGGTTTCTCAAGCATAGAATAATACCAGCTGCCTTATATATTATTATGGGAATTAGATAACAGTACCTTTTCTGAGCAGTTTCTGTGTACCAGACGATATGCTGAGGATTTTGCTGGCATGATAGGCCCCCAGATAACTGTAATCTCCTTTATTGAGTACATTTTATATGTCAGATGTCTAAGGATATTATGCACATTTTACAGGTAAGAAAACTGAGGCCTAAAGGAAGTAAATAATTTTTTGAAATAGGTTCCTACCTCGGGGCCTTTCTGTTGCTCGTCCCTCTGTCTGGCTTGGTTCCTCAGTTCTTCAGGACATTTTGTTCATTCGTCCATGATGGACGCTTGGGTTCCTTCCACTTTTTTGCTATTGTGAAAAATGCTGTGGGGCATACAAGTACCTGTTCAAGTCCCTATTTTAAATTTTTTTGTATATATACCCACAAGAAGAATTGGTTCACAAATGAGTGTCTAGTATGTAGCAGGCACTCTGCTAAGGAAGCACTGCAGATTTAGAATGGACAAGAGAAGCCTGAGCCCTGCCCTCATAGAATTTATAATCTGGTAGGGGTACAAAAGATTAAATAAGCAGTTATAATTAAGTGTGTTAACTTTTCCAAAAGGGCAAGTGTAGAGTGCCGTGTATATGTTTTATATGGTTGTAATAATGTAAGTATTATTAAATGAAAAGAATACAAAACATTAAATGCTTTTCCATATTCCATTATAATCCCCTGCAGCAGCACCCCACTTCCCTACCTACCACATGAAAATCTCTTCTGCCTCTTTTTCCACGTTTAAAATTTTAATGTATTTATAATTTATTTTTGACTATGATATGAGGTAGGGCTATTGCGATACTGTGATTTATAAGAAATATACATTTGGTCTTCCTGTTTCTGGTACAGAGCTGCCTAAGTGCTGAGAGTGAAAAGATGTCTTATGTTAATGAAGTGGTTTTTGGAATGTACCTAAAGATGAAGGTTGGTTGGTTGCCAGTGGAGCCAACTGTGATTATAAGGTTGGAACTTTCAGTCTCATCCCCTGACCTCCAGGGAGGAGAGAAGGGCTGGAGATGGAGCTCAGTCACCAGTGGCCAATGTTTTAATCAACTATGTGTATGTTTTAATCAACTATGTATATTTCTTATGGAAACCTCCATAAGAACTGAAAAGGACAGTGTTTCAGGGAGCTAGCTCCCTGTTGGTGAACAAGTAGAGATTTGGGGAGAGTGGTGTTCTCTGAGAGGGATGAAAGTGCCAAGCCCCATACCTTGCCATATGTACCTCTTCCATCTGGCTGTTTCTGACTTATCCTCTTATAATAAACTGGTGATCTGGTGAGTAATGTTTCTCTTGAGTTCTGTGAGCGGAGCTAACCAGTTCACCTGAGGAAGGGATTGTTGGACCCTTGCCAGTCTGTCAGAAGCACGGGGAATAACCTAGACTTGCCACTGGCCTCTGAAAGGGGGAAAGTGGCAGTCTTGTAGGACCTAACCCCTTAACCTGTGGAATCTAGTGATATATCTGGGCAGATAGTGTCAGAAATGAGTTGAATTGTAGGACACCCAGCTGGTGTCTGGAGAATTACTTGATGTTGTATGGGAAATCCCCCAACACACATTGGAATTGGTTCTCAGAATCAATGTAGCCATACACACTTTTGTCTTGCTCTGTGTGCCATACCATGAACTACCTAATTATTTTCCTTGTAATACATTTTTCTCTTTCCCCTCTGATTTTGATGGCACTGCTTCTATGTGTAGCGTTGTTTTTTCTTTCCTATCTAATTATGTCCAGCAGTGGAAACACACTGTCAGTCAGTATGAACTTTTAAAGCTCTTTGTAAATGAAGATACATTGTTTTCCAATAGGGTTGTACTCAGCTTACAGATCTAACATTGCTGTGATATATGGCAACCACATTATCCTTGCTTTGGAGATGTTATTTTAAGTGGTTAGCCAGTAGTATTTCAGGTTCTTTAATTGGCATTTCTTTGATTACTAGCTAGGATGAATATTTCTCCTTATTTTTGAGCAAGGTATTTTGAATGTGATAGACAATACTTCAGTTTAACCTGAGGGCCTTTTAATTATGAGTATACAGTAGTAGTTTTCTGGTTAATTACTGGTAGTGATGGTTTTTAGTATTAAGTAAATGTATCTAATTAGTTTAAATTGGGTCTGTGTATTTTGTAACGTCTGTTCACCTTATTCATGATTTTAGTTCATTTTAATTTACAAACAGCAGTTGCTTAGGAAACCAGCACTAATCTATGCATCCTCTTGTCTAGCCCAGTAGTGCTAAGTTGCATTCAGTGGACAGTTTGTGGCTAAGCTGTGCTCAGTTGTTCTGTAAATTGTAAATACTTGAGAGAACCAGTGGGAAAAGCCTACATTTTCTCTTGAGGTGTAGTCTTTTTGGCAATGAAGACTACAGTGAGATTAAATTTTTATTAGTAGTTCAACCTATTTCTTGATAGTAATGATAATTCTTGGTCATGAATAGGGTAGAGAAAGTAAAATTGGCTTTTAGACATCACTCTTTTTAAAAGATTTTATTTATTTATTTTTAGAGAGAGGGGAAGGGAGGGAGAAAGAGAGGGAAACAACAATGTATGAGAGACACATTGATTGGTTGTCTCTCACACGCCCCCAACTGGGGATCTGGCGGGCAACCATCAAACCTGTGAGCTTTCCTTTTGCAGGCGGGCACTCAGTCCACTGAGCTGCACCAGCCAGGGCACATTTAAAAAAAATAATTATGTGAGACAATTGCATTCATGGTTATGCCAGGTAGTAGTACATGGACTTCCCCTATTGAGAATTGAAACCTATGGGAAATGATAACCTTCTTTAGGATATTTGAGAATGTTCTGGGCTGTTTAACTTTAGAGTGATTAAAGATACACTAGCAACTTTGTAGTGAAAAAAATTTCAGGTCTGGGAAGAGAAGTTTGGGGTAAATGGGAAATACAGAATAGTTAATTTTTAAGCACTATATAGATTGACTTATTTTAGTTAGGAACATAAAATGTATTATTTATAACTTTAGTTAAAATGTGCATGTTATATTATGTTTAAATATAGTGAGTAGAGCCTTGCTCCCCTCTCAATACAATCACCTTGTTTTATTTTCATGGTAGCTTTTATCACTGCTTGGTATTTTCTTGTTTCTTTGTGGCCTCCCTTCCTCCTACTAGAATTTAAGTACCATGGGAACAAGGGCTTTGCTGTTTAATGCTGTAATCTCAGTGTCTAACAGTGCCTGGTATAGTAGGTACTCAAGAAACATTTGTTGAATGAATTATTTAACAATTTAACTGGATACTGATTAAAATATTTAAAAATAAACTCAACCTTAGTTGTAAATGTAACTAAATATCTACACTATTAGAAATTGCTCAGGGTTTAAAAAAAACAAAACAACAGTTCGGGAAGGTAGAATAAGTTTTGAGTAACAAGCCCCTCATTTGAGGGGCTTATTAGTATTTACTGTAGATAGAAAGAGGTAAAGCTCAAAAAAGACACCAGTCTCCAAAGGCTCATTAAGTAAATCTTTTGCTGTATGTAACTGTGTGGGCTCATTATCTGACTTATGACAACTAGCAGGTTTTCTTCTGATTAGTTACATCTTCACAAGTTAGGACAAGGTTTTATTTCTGATTTGGTGTACACTAAGCCCTCATTTAACGGGTTTGATAGGTTCTATGACTTTAAGCAAAACAATGTGTAGTGTAACTAATTTTACCACAGGCCAATTGATAGAAATTAGTTAAGTTCTTATGGCATCTTATCAACATTACAACAAAATGATATTGAATGAAATGATGTTGAGGACCTGCTGTATTTCCAAATGAAGACAAATTTCTTCAAGTTGCAGAAGGTAAGAAATCCAAAGCAGATGAAAAAAGAACAGTTAGTCAAACTACAGTTAATCCTTACACAATGCAGTGGATGGGGGTGCTGACACCCCACCACACAACATGCATAGTAGAAAATCTGAGTGTAACTTTTGACTCCCCCCAACACTTAACTACTAGTAGCCTACTATTGACTGGACACCTTACTGATAGCACAATTAACACTTACTTTATGCTATATGTATTATATATTGCATTCATATAATAAAGCAAGCTAGAGAAAAGAAAATGTTAAGAAAATCATAAGCAAAATACATTTACAGTATTTATTGAGAAAAATCTGCATGTAAAGTGGATCTGTGTAGTTCAAACTTGTGTTGTTTAAGGGTCAGCTGTAAATTGTTTTTTTGCCACCATCTTTGGGAAGATTGGGGAGGGGGGTATGTTTGTACTGTATTCTTCTATGTAGAATGTATGACCTAATGTCAAATTCTGAGTGTGCCACTCATTATGTCTGTTAATCAAATGTAATAGTAGTGATGATCCTGCCATACTTTTAGTGTGTTGTAGAGTTTACATAGCATTTTCACTTTGTCCTCATAATGATCCTTCAGGGAAGGATGTCTTGTGGTATTCATGCTATTTTACAAATGAGTCAGCCTTTCAGAGGAGCCAAACAACATAGTCTAAGTCCACACAACTAGAATTGGTAACAGAAACATTAGAACATAATCTGTTTCCTGATTATGATTCTGTGTTCTTTAGAACCATAGATTTTTAGATCAGGAAGAAGTCTTAACTCTAACCTCCTATATGTATAGGAAGTAATTTACCATTATAAAGCTAATGTGTCAGAATTCTAACCCAGCTTTCCTCTGATTGATTCTGTATTGTTTCTGATCTTCCATGTGTTTGATCTTGGAGATGTGCATGCTCTAGGGTGAATTGTCTGGCAGATACTGGGTTGGCCAAAAAGTTCATTTGTTGTTTTTTTCCCGTACTATGGCTCTAGTAGTGCTTACTTGTCTTGAACTTCATTTGAAACAATTTTGTTAGAATCTATTGTGACAGTTGCCCTATCAGCATGCATTTAAAAAACCAAAGTAGGTGAATTTCTATGTAGCCATTTTAATGTTGGAGATGGAAGAAAATATGCAACATCTTCAACATATGCTTTTATTATTTCAAGACAGGTAAAAGCACAACTGAAGCACAAAAGATTTGTGCAGTATATGAAGAAGGTGCTGTGACTGATCGAACATGTCAAGAGTGGTTTGCAAAGTTTTGTGCTAGATATTTTTCGCTGGATGGGGTTCTATGGTCGAGTAGACAAGTTGAAGTTAATAGCTATCAAACTGAGACATTAATTGAGAACAATGAACACTATACCATGAAGGAGATAGCTGACATACTCGAAATATCCAATCAATAAAGTTATTGGTGAAAATTAAAAAATGTGTCTTTTATTTTATGGAAAAAAACCATATGGACTTTTTGGCCAACCCAATAACAAAGGTGTTAGGGTTTCATAATAGTTTTCTGGTTCATGTCTATGCATGTAATGGGGAATAGCTTCTAAAAATGTTTGAGTGTATTCTGAGACAGTAAGCCTTACAGTCAAGCAGATTTAAGTTGGAATCCTATGACTTCTTTCCTCATTAACTGTGTGGCCTTTTGGAAATTTCTTTTGTTTTCTCATTTGCAGAATGGGCAGGATATCATCTGGAAATAATTAGAGGTAGTGTATAATGTTAAGTTTATGAAACATGGAATATGTTCATTAATGTTAAGCTTATTTTACAAACTGTCAGGGAGATGAAACTCACATCTTTACCGAAGGGAACAACTAAGATGAAAACAAATTTGGGAAAACATTTGTAGCAAATATGACCAAAGGTTTGTTGTTACTTACCTTTCATACAAATTGATGTGAACAACTATTTCTGACTTTAAATGTTAGTGGATGTGAAGTTTTTAATATTGCTACCACTTACTGAGCCTTACTAAGGTCCATGCACTAAACTAAGTGTCATTTTTAATCCTTAGGCATCAAATATGTATAGAACAGGTGCAAATCTCCCCATTTTACAAATAGCAAAAAATCATAGACATGTACTTTGTCCCTAATCAAGAGCCCTAAAATAATTGTTGATCTCCTTGAATCTAATAATAAGAAAATCGGATATGAGTCCACATAAAGTCTATAAACAGGAAGCAATGTTATTATAATGAAATACTGGGTTCAATTTTAATGTCTAACAAGAGATAAGTAGCTTATGATATAGCATATCTGGTAGAATTTCATGGAACTATTCGTTTTTATTATGACAATTACAAAAACAGTCAGTGCATATAGAGATTAAAATTAGCACAATAAATATCCTTTCTGTGGTTATATTTTTGAACAATTGACACCTAGGCATCCATGTACACACAATCCATGCATGCACATGTGCATAAAGCCTGGGGAGAAAAAAAAACAAAATAAGGAATTTATCAGGGTAATGGATGCTATGTGATTGTTCTGAGTTCTTTAAGGTAATTTTGTAAGTATTTGGTGAGAACCAAGATCATACTCTTTGCTGTGTAGTAAGCACTGAAAAACATGGTCCAATAGATGACCACTAGATGACATGGTCCAATATATTGTTGCTTTCTTTTTTTTTAAAGATTTTATTTATTAATTTTTAGGGAGGGGAAGAGGGAGAAAGAGAGGGAGAGAAATATCAGTGTATGGTTGCCTCTTGCATTGCCCCCCCCCCCCACCACGGGGGACCTGGCCCACAACCCAGGCATGTGCCCTGACTGGGAATCAAACCGGCAACCTCTTGGTTTGCAGACCAGCACTCAATCCACTGAGCCACCCCATCCAGGGCCAGTATATTGTTTCTTAAATGTTGAGGGAATTTTAATAGTTTCAACTACTGGCCTTTTACTTTATTCTTCTAGTAAACTCTCAGTACACATTATCATTCAACCTATTGCATTTTACCATGGAATTTTAGTGTTTTCTTTTTGTTTTTGAGAATTAATAGCTACTATAAGTAGACCTATAGCTTATATAACTATTTTTGTACCTTAATGGACTTATTTGAGAGTCTTTAACTTTTTGGTGACATGAAACAAGCATGCTTTAAGGCAGTGATTCTCAATGGGTGTGCCACGAGAATTTTTAAAACATGCAATACCTAACTATTTAGTCAGGGTCTCTGACCTCTTTTCCCTTAGACTGTCAAATAAAAAAATGACAACAGCCACAGCAATAGCTGTCCAGTGTGAATGAATCAAACGTAAACCTATTTTTTGTCAGATCAGCAAAAAATACGTTTTTTGGTATGCCACAGACTTTAAGTAATTAGCTTTTGTGTGCCACGAGGTGGAAAAGGTTGAAAACCTTTAAGCCATCCATTATAATCTTCTATGCCCATTGCTTTTTGTGTAGCTTGTCTTGTCAATCAGCAAAGCAAATACTTTACTGCTCTCTGGCTTCTGAATTACTTCATGTATTTTACGGTTGATATATTTGGTGGTATGTGTGTTCTTTTCTGTTTCATTGCTTCCCTAAAAAAAGACTGGTTGAGGTGTTAGTTTGATTCCTTCTCTTTTTCCATTCATCTGTGAGTACTACAAGGCACAGTGCACCAGTTGATTCTTGCATTTCTCGTTTATATTCTGGTTTTAAAAGAAGCTTGTTAGCATTTGCTTGGGGAAATGGTATGATGGTTTAGGTGGTTTGAAAACTTACCAGAGTGCTTTTTCAGTTGTTTCCAGTTGTGTTTCGGTTATAAAGGCATCGTTAAATTGATTCAATCTCATTCATTCATATTACCTACCTACCTATCTACCTATCTATCTATCTATCTATCTATCTATCTGATTTGTTTAAAATAATTCTTTGGTGAGTATGTCTGCAAGTGAAACCAGAGTTCCCTGTACTATAATTCTTTGGGATGTTTGCTTTTCTTGGTGATTGTATATTTCACAGAAGCAGTTTCCAGAAAACTTGTGGGTTCTGTAGCATGGTCCTCATGTCTTCAAAGAATTTTTTAAAAATGTTTGGCGCAAGCTGCTTCAAAAGAAGGAAGAATATTATTATTGTATAAAAATAATGATTTTTGCTCATGGTAAAAATGGAATGCAAAAGGGGTGTAAAGTGAAAAATTCCAATCCCACCCATTCCCAGTTTACAGAGAGTAGTTTCTGCTGATAGTTTCTTTGTATCCTTCTAGAAGATTGCTAAGCATAAACAAATTGGATCACATTTTTTAAAAAAAGATTTTACTTTTTAGAGAGAGGGGGAAGGGAAGGAGAAAGAGCAGGAGAGAAACATCAATGTATGGTTGCTTCTCACATGCCCCCAACTGGGGAACTGGCTCACGTCCCAGGCATGTGCCCTGACTGGGAATCGAACCAGAGACCTTTTGGTTTGCAGGGCAGTGCTCAATCCGCTGAGCCACACCAGCCAGGGCCAGATCCAGTCTGTATCTTGTTCTTTTCACTTGATGATGCTATCTTATATTTTATATCAGAACATTTTTAGCAGTATGTACTTTGTATTTATGAATCTAATAATTCCTATTGCTTTTAAAACCGCATACTTTTTCTGGTCATACATGTAATTTAATCTTTTTTTCTTATGGAAAAAGTGATATTATAATTACTTATCTACACTAAAGTAGCCTAGACATTTTTTTGTTGTGTGGGAAGTTCATGGGGATGTTATTTAGGGCATATTTTATGTCAAAAGAATAGACTTTACTTAGACTACGATCTTTTCAGAGTGAATTGTTTATAAGGAGCAGATTTTATCCTCAAAGAGTCCAGAGTCTTAATACAAAAGGTACCTAAGAAAACAGGATCATTACTGTAAATGATGAAAGCTTGTGTATAGCAACAGAGAGGTAGTGATTAGCTGAGAGAGTTCAGGGAGTGTGCCTTCCATAGGGGAAATGATGATTGAGGTTCAGTAGGAGTTTATCAGAGCATTCCAAACCAACCCACCTCCCTCCCTTCTTTCCCTTATATATTGCTGTAGCATCCAACTACCTTTAGTTACCTTAACATACCTTGCTGTTTGAAGCCCACTTTTTTCTTTTTTTTTTTTTTGAGCTGTTTCTAATGTCTAAAATATTCATGACCCTACTTGCTGGTGTAACTGTTCATATCCTTCCAGATATAGATTGGGGTCACCTGGAAACCATATCTGACCTCCCCTTTCTCTGTTAAGAGCCACTTCCCTGTGCTCTGACACTTCCCATGCATATTTATGCTAGTGTACTTTCATGGTACTCAATTATAATTGCCTCTGTGACACCTTTACTGTACTGTAAACTCCATTAAGGGAGACACACAACTCTTTTATTCATTTTCCTCAACATTTTATTATGAAAAGTTTACAATATATATAATTGTACTACGATCACCCATATACCAATCACCTAGTTCAACCTTTAACATTTTGCTGTATTTGCGTGGTCAAATAGCTATTTGTTTGGCCGTCACTCCTTTCTGTCCATCAATCATCCATTTTTTGGATGCATTTCAAAGTAAGTTGTAGACATTAGTACTTTTCACCCCTAAAGATTAAAGCATTAAGGTCATTAAATGGAGGTAATGTTTTATTCATTTTTGTCCTTTTTTATATTTTGAAAATTGTACCTGTTATCTTTACCATCAGGGCTATCACAGTGCTAGTATAGAGGTGCTTAGTATTTCAATTGAAA
This sequence comes from Phyllostomus hastatus, assembly GCF_019186645.2. Classification (NCBI taxonomy): domain Eukaryota; kingdom Metazoa; phylum Chordata; class Mammalia; order Chiroptera; family Phyllostomidae; genus Phyllostomus; species Phyllostomus hastatus. The sequence goes on along the minus strand of NW_025333984.1, from coordinate 9,819,684 downwards.
TCCTTAATTTTGTGCACTTGAAAGAAGCAATTCATTAAGGGCTGGAGTAGAGAGAATTTCCTGGAGCAGTGATAATTATGATGATTATTAGAATATGCTATTTAAAGGCTAAAATAAATGCTAGGTAAACAGGAAAGGGCAGTCAGGCAATTGATTTAGAGATAGGGTAGAGAGGGGATAACTGGGTTGAGAGGATACCAGAAGCTGACTTTAGAAGCTAGTGTTTTAATCGGGCCTTAAAGAATTATTCTAGGTTGAGTAAAAGAGGGCAGTTATGGTTACAGACTGAGGAGACAGAGATGGGAATGAGCACCTTTCTTGGACAAGCTTTGTACTTTGGAGCAGTAGGTTTAATTTCATTAATTAAAAAGCATTGGCCCTGGCTGGTGAGGCTCAGTGGATTGAGTGCCAGCCTGTGAACTGAAAGGTCGCCAGTTGGATTCCCAGTCAGGGCACATGCCTGGGTTGTGGGCCAGGTCCCTGGTTGGGGGTGTGCGAGAGGCTACTGATCGATCTGTCACACATCTATGTTTCTCTCTCTTGTTCTCCCTTCCTGCCTCTCTAATAATAAACAACCAAACCAGCTTAAAAAAAGCATCTGTTTTTTGGTCTCTGGAGGAATGCAAAGGGGTAGGGTACTGTTAAAACATAACAAGTACCCCCAAAGGTTATCATGTATTTTTCTAAAAACTCAGTTTTAAAAATAAACTATTGTTATCTGACACTTTTTTCCAATTGAGTAAACTTTTGTCTTGGTTTATTCAGACTTTCTAGAAATTGGCAGCTCTTGGTGTTTCTGTAGAAGATAGAAAGTTTCCAGTGGTGAGTTGAAGTCTGTATTGGAATAAACTTCCTGGAGATTTTCAATCTTGGTTAGTTTAGACTTGGGCAATATCTTTTAGGAAAAAGGTACTTTTCTTGTGGAAAGAACAGTGATGGTGGCTTACACTCCAGGAAGCTTCTTAAGGACATTTTGGGGAAATACATCATTGAACTGTGGGTTTCTGGCATTTGAGAGAATAAGGTTCAGATGATTAAGTGGCCCAAGGCAGTCAGGGGGAAATGTGTTTGCTTCTATTCCCTAACTATTCTTGCCATTTCTGTCTCTAAAACTGGGTCATCCTGTATATTCGAGATTGCTGATTCCATGGCTTACGAGCAGTTTTTCTTAAAGTGGCATATGGACCTACCAATATAGGAGATTTGTGAGTAATACAGATACTGATACTTGTATACAGATCTATACAAGGAATGCTTCCCTAGGTATGGGTTTTATAACCCTGCATTTTAACAAGCATTTTATATGATTCTTACGCACGCTGGAGAACTGCCGTATTTTCGGACTATAAGATGCACCCCCTGCTGGGGCCCCTCCCAATTTGTGAGGAATGATGGTTGTTAATGCTGCTGCTGAGTTCTGTTTATATTTACGTTGGTGAAGTATTATGTTATTTCTGTTATTAAATATTTTACCACATTTTTTTGCTTCAAAAAAAATTTTCCTACTTTCTTCCTCTAAAACCTAGGTCTGTCTTATGGTCCAAAAAACACGGTACTCTTATAGATAGAATTTTCCATTATTTATTGATTAAGTGATCCCCCACATATATTATGGTGGAGCTACTGCTCCCCTTCAGGGAAGCACAATTACAGACAACAAATACCTATTTGTTTTATGCTAAGATTGCTGGTAAAGTACATCTGTTGGGGGTTTTCTCTTGCTCAAGATTCTGCTAGAGATAATTTTGTGTACACAATTGTAAGGAAACAATATTTTTTAGTGTATTGAACAGGTATGTATGATATTTCAGGGATTTATATGTGATCATTTTATTTTTTTCTTTTAAAAAAATACTTTAGTTAATTTTTAGAGAGAGGGGAATGGAGGGAGAAAGAGCTAGAGAAACATTGATTGGCTGCCTCTAGCATGCCCCCAACTGGGGACCTGGCTCGCAACCCAGGCATGTGCCCTGAATGGGATTTGAACCAGTGATCTTTCAGTTCACAGGCCATTGCTCAGTTGACTGAACCACATCAGCCAGGGCTATATGTGATTGTTTTAGACATTTAATTACAGAAGGAAACTAACACCTCTATTATATTTGAATTTGACTGATTCAGAAAACTTTAAGGGCATAATGTCATTTATGTTCTCAAGCAGCTGATATGGATTATCCCAACAATACCAATTTGTGAATCAAATAATGCCTAAAGTTCAAGTTGAGATTTTTGCCTCTTACTAGCTTGTATGACCTTTGGCAAGACTCTTAGCCTTTTAAAAAGTATTCATTGTTGATGAGTGTTTAGGGAAAGTTGGTGATGTGTTGTTCAAACCATTTTATGACATTACTTACTTAAGTATTTGCAATATCAGACTTTTGGTCTTACCAAGATGGTGTTTAGGAATTTTTTCCTATCAGGTGTAATACAGAAATAACAAGGTGAACAGAAAAAGCCCTCTGAGAATTCTTTTGAAAAGAAAAGTCCTCACTCTAGGATATGTTATTGATTTTTTTTTAAGAAAAAGAGGAAGGAAGGAAGAGAGGGTGGTGGGGGGAGGAAGGAAGGAAGAAAGGAAGGGAGGGAAAGAAAGGAAGGAAGGAAGGAAGGAAGGAAGGAAGGAAGGAAGGAAGAAAAAAAGGAAAAGAAAAGATAGATCAATGTGAGAATATGAGAAACATTAATTGGTTGCCTCTTCTCTGTGCTGTGACCAGGCATCAAACCCACAACTTTTTGGTGTGTGGCACAACCCTCCAACCAACTGAGTCACCAGCCTGGGCTAAACTCTTTTTTTTTTTTTAAAGCATACTTGGATACAGATGAAAAGTGCAGGTTGCAAAAAGTGCGTAAGAGGTAATAGGTAGTACATCAGAGAAACATGGAGAGTAGTAAGCTAACCCAAGGATAGCTGATCTCAGAAATCTCAACTCTAAAAGATAATAAGTATCCTTTGTGTGTGGCAACTGGAGCAGATGAAAAGGTGAGCAGGTTAAGAAAGCCCTTGTGGATGAGGTTTAGTCAGACTAGGAGACATAGTAGAGCTGAATGTAACAACTACTGCACAAAGGCGCCATATTAGCAGAAAGTGATCTGCCTCGGTGGAAGTGGTGTAAGAGAACCTTTGGCTTACCAAGCAAAGAGCATTTCCAGGCAGGAAAGGAAATCAGCCTGTTAGGAAAAAGGGCAAATGACATGAGCAGAGAGAGTTTATGGAAAAGATGCTAAGAAGGGCCCTTAAACACACGGAAACAAAAGAAGAGCAAATTAAAACTACAACTATCCCTGTTAGCCACACCTGTTTGGTTCCTGATTTTTATTAGCAAGAGTTCAGATAATTATGAATACTACATTATCCAAATCTTGGTTTATGAGTTTTAAATTATTTTTGATTGATTATGCTTTTACAGTTTTCCTGATTTTTCCCCTTTCACCGTCCTCCACCCAGCACCCCCACACACACATACCCTTAGCCAATCCCCCCACCATTGTTTATGTCCATGGGTCATGATTAGAAGTTCTTTGTCTATTCCATTTCCTGTACTGGACTTTACATCCCCGTGGCTATTTTGTAACTATTTCTACTTTTTTAAGATTTTATTTATTTATTTTTAGAGAGGGAAGGGAGGGAGAAAGAGAGAGAGAGAGAGAAACATCAATGTGCAGTTGCTGGGGGTTGTGGCCTGCAACCCAGGCATGTACCCTGACTAGGAATCGAACCTGCAACACTTTGGTTCGCAGCCCATGCTCAATCCACTGAGCTATGCCAGCCAGGGCCTATTTCTACTTCTTAATCTCCTCACATCTTCACCCATTCCCCCTCCCATCAGGCAACCATCAAAACACTTTCCATGTTCATGATTCTGTCTCTGTTTTTCTTGTGTGCTTAGTTTGTTTTTTAGATTCGTTGATATGTAGTTATTGCCATTTTAATGTTCATAGTTTTTAATCTTTTTTTAATATAATTCCCTTTCACATTTCATATAATAATGGTTTGGTGATGATGAACTCTAGTTTTTTCTTGTCTGAAAAGCACTTCACCTGCCCTTTGATTCTGAATGATATCTTTTCTGGGTAGAACAATCTTGGCTGTAGGTCCCAGCTTTTCATGACTTTGAATATATCTTGCCAATCCCTTCTAGCCTGCAAAGGTTCTTTTGAGAAATCAGTTGACAGTCTTATGGGAACTTCCCTGTAGGCAACTTTGTTTCTGTTGCTTCATTTACGATTCTCTCTTTATCTTTAACTTTTGGCATTTTCGAAATGGTGTGTGTGTTGGAGTGGGCCTCTTTGCATCCATCTTGTTTGGGACTCTCTGTGCTTTCTGGACTTGCACGTCTTTTTCCTTCAACAAATTAGGGAAGTTTTCTTTCATTATTTTTTCAACTAGATTTCCAATGTCTTGCTCTTTTTCTTCTCTTTCTGGTACTTCTATGATGCAAATGTTGGACCAGTTGAAGTTGTGCCAGCAGCTGCTCATACTATCCTCATTTTTTAAATTTTTTTTTCTTTTTGTTGCTGATTGGTTTTTTGATTCCTTATGTTCCAGACCATTTGTTTTGAACTCTGCATCTGATAGATTGCTTATCTCTATTTTGTTTAGCTCTTTTCTAGAGTTTTGATCTGTTCTTTCATTTGGGCCATATTTCTTTGTCTCCTTGTTTTGGCAGCCTCCCTGTGTTTGTTTCTAGGTATTAGGTGAAGCTGCTATGACTCCCTGTCTTGGTGGTGTGGCCTAATGTAGCAGGTGTCCTGTAGGGTCCAGTGGCACAGCTTCCCAATCACCCAAGCTGGGTGTTCGAGGTGCACCCTTCATGTGGGTTGAATACACCCTCCTCTTGTAGTTGAGCCTTGCTTGCTGTTGGTAGATCAATGGGAGGGACTTACCCAGGCCAGTCAGCTGCAAGGACTGGCTGTAACTACTGACTACCACCCTCTGTCCTCTGTAGAGGATCAGCTGTGCAGGGGCAGATGGTGGTTCTTCACTGTAGTCTGTTATCTGTCCACTGGGTATGCAGGCTCTGGTTTCCCAGTGGTGCAGGCAAGGGTAAGCCTCCACTTGTGTTTTGCCTGAGGCACCCTGCCTGAACTAGGAAGCACTATCAGATGGCTGCTACTTGTGCTGGGCTTGGACATTCCAAGGTGAAGCCAAGCTGTAAAACTAATCTGTCCACTGCTAGTTTGTGGCCTGGGGCTCACTGAGGCCAGGTGGTGCTTGCTTAATAATAGCATTTAGGAAGTTGTAAAGCAAGAGCCCAGACTGGCCATTCCTGTGGGAAAGTAGATAGAGTGGGCCTGTAATTTGGGCGGGACAGAGTCTCTGGGGGTCCCCCACAGGCAGGTCAAACAGTGTTAGCCAGGTTGATGGAATCTTGGATATGGCTGCAGCTTTCTGGCTCTGTGGCTTTGTTGGGGGGCGGGGGGTGGTTTACAAAAGGGACAATGGCCTTTGCTCACCTTGATTCCAGGCACTTTGGTTTCTTCATGCCTTTCAAGCTGCTACCCTGGTGCTGGAGCTCAGAGGGAGTGAGTCTGATTAGGTGAGTCCCTGTGTGGGTTCTTTAAGAACTGTTTGAGGCTTCAGCAGTTTCTTCTTCCAACTCAATCCTTGTTGGTTTTTGCAGCTGGAAGTTGTGGGGACTTATCTTCCTGGCACTAGAACCCTGGGCTGTGAGGCTGGTACTTCTGGCTCCTGAGATATCACCCCCCCCCCCCCACCAAATTTTTATCTACCACATGTGGATGTGGGATCAGCCCACTCTGTGTCTGTGCCCCTACCACCAGTCTGGATGGAGGTGGTTTCTTTAATTCCATAGTTATCAGACTTCCATTCAACTCGATTTCTGGTGGTCCTGAGTGATGGTTGTTCTATATTTTATTGGTAATTTTTTAAAAGATTTTATTTATTTATTTTTTAGAGAGGGAAGTGAGGGAAAAAGAGAGAGAGAGAGAGAGAGAAACATCAACGTGCGGTTGCTGGGGGCCGTGGTCTGCAACCCAGGCATGTGGGCTGACTGGGAATCGAACCTGCGACACTTTGGTTCGCAGCCTGCGCTCAATCCACTGAGCTATGCCAGTCAGGGCTTATTGGTAATTTTGATGTGGTTATGTGAAGAGGTGAGCCATGTGTGCCTATGCTGCCACCTTGACTAAAAATTGGTTTTATGAGTTTTGAATAACCAGGGGTTTATTGAAAATGAGTATTTGGTTCCTGAGTTCATGAAGGGGGAATTCACCTGTACTTTTTTCACCTTAGGAGGGTGGCAAAAATTTGAAAGTCTTGACAAGGCTGTTAATGAATGTACAGAAACAGATCCATAGATAGGTTACTGGTGGAAGTACAAACTGCTATAACCTTTGTCAGTGGAGGCCAATTTCAGCATTATTTAAAATAATATGTAATTGCATATGGTCTTTGGCCAAATCTTCTATGTCAGTTGGTGTGAGGGATGCTTATGTGTTGTTAACACTACACTGGAGGTCAAGCCTGGGGACCTCGACTGTTTGTTCAGGTAAGCTGAAAATCCACAAGGAAGACTGAGTAGAGTAGACATTGCTTTTATTACTCACATTACAGGGAGCTCCGATGGCAGCTGGTTAGCAAATAGGACTGTACTCCCTGAGTCTGGGACTTGTTTTAAGGAGTCGCAGACAAAGGAGGCACGTGTCCTATGTGTGACTCTAAATAACATTATGTCAGTTAAAGAAAAGGTCAAGAAGTAGTCACAGGATAGGAAGCCACTTCCAAAAAGTGATAAGAAGTTACAATCCATTTCCAAAACAGTATACATTCCTTCTGGCCCATGGCCTCCTGGTTAGCCCTCAGTCATGGGATGGGGAAGGGTCATGTCTATTGACCCCCCTTTTGTGTTAATTGATGAAAATGGCCAGAGGAACAGGGAGTTAAATATTGTTCAAGTGGCAAAAACAGATAGTTTTGTGGTTTCAGTGTAGATATAGAAGAAATCAATTAGAAGTTGGACACAGACTTTAAATTTTGATAAGATATTCTTTACATAAAGTTCAGTTCACCCTTAGTATACAGTTCTGTGAGTTTTAGCAAACAGTTGCATAAAATCATCACAGTCCAGATATATTTCATTTCTAATGTTTCTACTCCCAAATCCCCAATACTCCTTAGTATAGTCAGTTTTTCTCCCCAACCTGAGCCCCTGGCAACCACTGATTTGTTTTCCATCCATAGTTTTTTTTGCCTTTTGACTGTCGTGTAAAATGGAGTCATACAATAAGTAGCTTACTGAGTCTGGCTCCTTTCACTTAGCACAGTGTACTTAAGATTCAGCTTAGTATGTGTACACTGATAAGCAAAATAGAATCCATGCCTTCAAAATGGGTAATTACAAAACGTGGTAAGTACTAAAAAGAAAAAGAGCAGGTGGCTGAGAGAACTTATAACAATATGTGTTATTTTTTCACCTAATATTCTTAGTTTTTAAAATTTTTCTATTGCAGTTCACATTCATTATTGTTCTGTGTTGGTTTTAGATGTATGGCATGGAGGTGGAGATTCATGTACTTTGCAGAGTGGTTCCACAGATGTGTTATCTTGAGATGAGATCAGAGTTTGGCAAATATCAGCTCCAGGCTGCTGACTGTGTTTGTAAATAAACTTTTATTGGGACACAACAAAAAGTTCATTTAATAAATTAAATTATTTTTATTAAAAAAAGATTCAGCCTAGTCATGTATCAGATGTTTGTTGCTTCTTATTACTGAGTAGTATTCCATTGTATGGATGTAAATATTTGCATGTCCATTCACCAATTGATGGATATTTGGGTTGTATTCCACCTTTTGGTGATTACAGATGAATCAACCAAGAAGTTTTACTTAAAGTTTTTACATTTTAGTCTGGTGTTCTTTTTGAATTAATTTTTCCATATGATAGAAGGTATGGGTTAAGTAACATTTTTTGGCATGTGGATATCCAATTGCTTGAAAAGACTATCTTTATTGAAGTGCCTTGGTATCTTTGTCAAAAACCAAGTGACAGCAGTATGTGTGTGGGTATATTTCAGGTCTCTATTTCATTGATCTGTCTTGATCACCATTCACACCGTCTTGATTACTGTAGCTTTATAGTAAGCCTTGATGTAGTGTATAGTGGGAATCTTCCATATGCTTTTTCTTTTTTTTAAAGATTTATAAGCAAAATGTAACCAAAGACACTGAAATAGAGGACAGGCTGATGGTGACCGGAGGGGAGAGAAGAGGGAATTTAAGGGGACAGTGGGAAAGGGTTCACAGGAACAAACTTAAAGGACACATGGTCATAGACTAAGGGGAGGGTGGTAATGGGAGGGAAGTGGGGAGGGTGGGAGAGGGGACTGGATTGGGAGTAAAAAGGAGAAAACTGTATATGAACAATGATTAATAAAAAAAAAGATTTATATATTTGAGAGAGAGATATAGAGAGAGAGAGATCAGTTGCCTCTTGCATGCCCCCAACCGGGGACCTGGCCCACAACCCAGGCATGTGCCCTGACTGGGAATTGAACTGGTGATCTTTTGGTTTGAAGGCTGGCACTCAATCCAATGACCTACACCAGCCAGGGCCGGGCCATATTTGTTCTTTTTCAAAATTGTTGTGTTTGTTCTAATTCTTTTGCGTTTTCACCTAAAAATCAGTTTGTTGATTGAAAAAGAAAGCCTTGCTAGAATTTTGATTAGACATTTTGAAGTTTTACTTTGGTATAATACTAGATTCACAGAAAGTAGCAAAATAAATATAATGGGGAGTATGTATACCCTTTACCTAATTTCCCTCACTGGTATTACATCTTACATAACTATAGTACAATATCAAGACCAGGAAGTAGACATTGGTCAGGAAATAGACATTGGTGTAATTCACAAATTTTATTTAGATTTTACAGTTGTACGTGTACTTACATGCATTTTTGTGACTGTATTTGTATATTTATAATTCTGTGCAATTTTATCACATGTGTAGATGGTTTTAACCACTGCCACCATCAAGATACAGAACTAACTTTTCCATCATCACAAAGACCCCTCATAGTACTTGATGGCTCTAGTAGCACATAGGTGTATTTAACGTCATTGAAAACAATTTTGTTAGATTGCATTGTGGCAGTTGTCACATCACCATGCATTTAAAACTTATCAAAATCGGTGAATTTTTGTGCAGCCATTTTAATATTGAAGATGGAAGAAAATACAAAGCATTTTTGGCATAGTATGCTTTATTATTTCAAGAAAAGTAAAAATCCAACTGAAACACAAAAAAGGATTTGTGCAGTGTATGGAGACGGTGCTGTGACTGATCAAATGTGTCAGAAGTGGTTTGCGAAGTTTCTTGGTACTATTGACATTTTAGTCAAATAATTCTTTGCTGTGGGGCTTTCTAATACATTGGAAGATGTTTAGCAGCACCACTGGCTTCTATCCACTAGAAGCCAATAGTGGGCGATAGCTGACATACTCAGAATATCCAAATCAATAAAGTTATTGGTGAAATGAAAAATATGTCCTTTATTTTATGGAAAAAACATAATGGACTTTTTGGCCAACCCAGTAGTTACACTTATCCCCCTCCCTCACCTTCCTCTATTCTGTTTCTAATTCCTGGCAACCACTAATGTGCTCTCCGTAATTTTGTTATGTTGGAGGCTCTTATATAAATGGAAACCATACAGTATATAACCTGTTGAGATTGACTTTTTTTTTCATTCAAATAATTCCCATGAGATACATCCAAGTTTTATATTCCAACAGTTAATTCCTTTCTATAGCTGTATTGTATTCCATGGATGTACCACAGTTGGTTTACTAGTCAGTGTTTGAAGGATATGTAGGTTTGTATTAGTTTGCTAAAGCTGCCATAACCAAGGACCACAAACTGCATGGCTTAAACAACAAGAATTTATTGTTTCACAGTTCTGGAGGCTAGAAATCCAAGACCAAGTTGTCAGCAGGATTGCTTATTTCTGTGGGCTGTGAGAACTAATCTGTTCCATGCCTCTTACCTAGCTAGCTTCTGGTGGCTTGCTGGCAGTCTTTTGTGTTCTTGGTTTATGAAAGCATCACATTGGTCTCTGCCTTCATCTTTGCATGATGCTCTCACTGTGTGCATGTCTATCAACAAATTTCCTCTTTTTTAATAAGATACCAGTCATATTGGATTAGGGCCCACACTAATGACCTCATTTTAACTTGATAACTACTCTAAAGATCCTAATTCCAAAAAAGGTCATATTCTGAGGTGCTTGAGGTTAGGACATCAAAATATGAACTTTGGGGTGACATAATTCAATGTATAACAGGGTTGTTTCCAATTTCTGGCCATTGTAAGTAAAGTTGCTATGAACATTCTTTATACATTTCTGTGTGGACATAGATTTTCATTTTTCTGGGATAAATGCTCTAAGATATCTTGTTCTTAACCCTGTGAAAGTTGCAGTAAAAATATTACAGTGTGGGCTGTGTGTATCTGAGAGATACATCCATTACTAATATGTGCTGAAATGCAAAAAAAAAAAAAATAAAAACACTGCAAATTTGCATTTATATAATAAAATATGATTTCTTACTTAATCTTCAGTTATAGTGTAGAAGTTATTAAACAAAGAAATAAAAACATAAAGAATAAAACTTTCAAATAATGGGAACATGGTTATTGCTAAAAAATACAACCCCAAACACGTCTTTAACATTAATGAATTACAATCTTTAACAGTTAACTTTGCAAAAACGTTTAAAACAGTGATGGCAAACAATATTGCTATTCTCGAGTTATAAGTACTTTTTACAACACTTGCAAAATATTTCGATAACCGACTTGAGTGGCATTCACTGAAGTTCTTCAACATTTCTTGGATTACCGAGTCGATATATTTTTCCAGCTATTTTCAATGGTTAATGGGGGGGAAAACATACAACACTAACTTCAAAGTTCACGGGGAAAAAAGCTACACCAACACTGACTGACTTAAGAGTTTGTGGTATCTCTCAGATAAAAATTACTGTCGAATTTATACACTCTTACGAAACATATTATAACCAAACTGACAGCGGCTTAATTGTTATGGCTTAATGTTAGTCATGTACAAACACGCAGCTTAATCATGATCTCGAACCTATGGGCCTGATATATGTAACAATTTTTAAGAATATACTTTGTATCTCTCACATCAGCTGTGACCTCCACATAGTTAATGGCAAATGTGTTTGGTTTTTAAATTTAAAATTTATTGATATGATTTACATATAAGTTGCACAGTGTATTTTTTTGGTACATTTTTATATTGCAATATGATTACCACCATAGTTTTAGCTAATGTTCTATTCCATCACATAATCATCATTCGTTTTTTGTGGTGAGTGTGTAGGGATTTTAGAAAAAACTTCTAATCTCTTTACCAGAGTGGCTGTACTGTTTTACATTTCCACCAGCAATAATATATGAGAATCAGTTTCTTTGTATCTTTGTTATGATTTGGGTTTGTTACTCCTTTTTGTTGTGACCATTCTGACAGGTTATAATAATATCTCATTGTGTTCTTAATTTGGATTTCCTTCGATTTCAGCATGTGTTATTAAAGTTTCTAGATAATCATCTCTTCTTACACTATTTAAGTTCTTACCTATTTATGTATGTATGTATATATGTATTTATTTATTGGGGGGAAGGGAGGCAGAAAGAGAGGGAAAACATTAGTGTGTAGTTGTCTCTCTCACACCCCCTATGGGAGACCTGGCCGCAACTCATGCATGTGCCCTAGACTAAGAATTCAACTGGCAACCCTTTGATTCACAGGCCAGCACTCAACCACTGAGCCACATCAGCCAGAGCAAAGTTCTTGATTCTTGATATTAATATGATTACTTATTTGCTATCATACAATAACTTTGGAAGAACAGAATCAGCAGTACAACAAACAACAAAAGTATTAAGTTAAATTTTTCTTTATATTTCTTGTTGTTCTTAGAATTCATTCCACTATGGATAAAGTCTTTTTTTTTAAACTCTTACTGTAAATGTTCTCTCCGTATGTTCATGGTATTTATTTGATATACATTATAGATTATGGTTTTTTTCTAATGTTTTCAACCATAGGAATTTCAAAAATCCAATTTCATTGTTTTAACAGGTAATTAATTTTCCTAAATCAAAAGTTAAAATTATATAAAAAGGTACACATAGACATGTCTAGAGATTCCTGCCACCTTATTCCTTCTTTCATCTCCCTATATAGACAGCTTTTAAAATATGTTTTTTGTTAATACTTCCAGAATTTTTCTTTCTGTATAGACAAGCAGATGCACCTATATATACATTTTATTTTGCTGTTTATTGGTTTTATTATTTTTAAATATATTTTATTGATTATGCTATTACAGTTGTCCCCTTTTTTCCTCCCCTTTATCCCCCTCTGCCCTGCATCCCCCTCTCACCATTATTTCTCCCCCCCTCCTGCCATCATTCCTCCTCCCTTAGTTCACGTCCTTGGGTCGTACATGTAAGTTTGTTGGCTTCTCTATTTCCCATACTATTCTTAACTTACCTGTCTATTTTGTACCTACCATTTCTGCTTCTTATTCCCTGTACCTTTCCCTCCATTCTCCTGCCTACTCCTCCCTGCTGATAACCCTTGATGTGAATCTCCATTTCTGTGATTCTGTTCCTATTCTAGTCCTTTGCTTGCTTTGTTTGTTTGTTTGTTTTAGGTTCAGTTGTTGATAGTTGCGAGTTTGTTGTCATTTTACTATTCACAGTTTTGATCTTCTTTTTCTTAGATAAGTCTCTTTTTTTAAATTCACGAATAAATTTTATTTTAAATTCTTGGTGAGAAAAAGCAGTGCTTTTCTTTTTTATATATATTTTATTGATTGTGCTATTACAGTTGTCCCATTTTCCCCTTCACCCCCCTCCACCCTGTACACCCTCTCCCACCCATATCCCCCCTTTAGTTCATGTCCGTGTGTCATACTTATGAGTTCTTTAGCTTCTACATTTCCCATACTATTCTTACCCTCCCCCTATCTATTTTCAGCCTACATTCTATGCTACTTATTCTCTGTACCTTTTCCCCCTCTCGTCTCCTCCCACTCCCCTGTTGCTAACCCTCCATGTGATCTCCATTTCTGTGGTTCTGTTCCTGTTCTAGTTGTTTGCTTAGTTTGTTTTTATGTTTGTTTCAGGTATGGTTGTTAATAATTGTGAGTTTGCTGTCATTTCACTATACATGTTTTTTCTTTATCTTCTTTTCTTAGATAAGTTCCTTTAACATTTCATAAAATAAGGGCTTGGTGGTGATGAACTACTTTAACTTGACCTTATCTGAGAAGCACTTTATCTGCCCTTCCATTCTAAATGAGAGCTTTGCTGGATAGAGCAATCTGGGATGTAGGTCCTTGTCTTTCGCTCATGTTTTTTTTTTCAAATAAGTTTTCTATTTCTTGCTATTCTCCTTCTGGCACCCCTATGATTTGGATATTGGAATGTTTAAAGATGTCCTGGAGGTTCCTAAGCCTCTCCTCATTTTTTGAATTCTTGTTTCTTCATTCTGTTCTGGTTGAGTGTTTCTTCTTTCTGATCCCCACACGGTTGATTTGAGTCCCAGTTTCCTTTTCATCACTGTTGATTCCCTGTACATTTTCCTTTATTGCACTTTTCATAGCTTTCATTTTTTCCTCTAATTTGTCCCCATACTCAACCAATTCTGTGAGCATCCTGATTACCAGCATTTTGAACTTTGCATCTGATAGGTTGGCTTATCTCTTCATGGCACAGTTGTATTTTTTCTGGAACTTTGATCTGTTCTTTCATTTGGGCCTTTTTTTTTTTTTGTCTGTCTCGAGTGCCTGTTATGTAGTAAGGGGCGGAGCCTTAGGTGTTCACCAGGGTGGAGCAACCCACCTTGTGACTCTGTATGTTGGAGAGTGAACTAAGCCCCTTCCTCTACTGTCTGCTGGTTTTTAGTCTCTTGCCCTGCTACCCACAAGCAAATTGGGCCCTTCTGGTGCTGATTCCCTGATGGGTGGGTTTGTGTACATTCTAGGACCCTGTGGGTCTCTCCAATGAACTCTCCCATGAGGCTGAGACTTTCTGTCACTGCCTCAACCCCCACAGGTGTTTTCAGACAGAGGCTTTGAGGCTTTATTTCCCCCAGCTGGAACCCTGGGTTACTTGGTGTATCTCACTTCCCAGTTGTTCTCCACTCTGCCAGCTGCTGCCTTGCCCACCCTGGTCCTCCAGCTGCTGCCTCGCCTCCAGTCTTCTCAGCGGGCTGCCTGCCTCCGCCTCTCCTGCGGGTCTGGATGAGTGTTTCTTCTTTAACTCCTTGCTTGTGGGACTTCATACAGTTCGATTTTCTGTCAGTTCTGGTTGTTTTTTTGTTTTTTTTAATTGTTGTTGTCCTTTTTTGGTTGTGTAAGGAGGCACAGTGTGTCTGCCTATACCTCTATGTTGGCCAGAAGTCCAAAATTGTTTTTCTTGATAAAAATAGCATTTTTAGCATTTTTGCCAAAGTAATCATAGAATAAGGTAGGAAATATTTGCATATGAAGAATCTTCTCATACATGTTCTCAGATTTTGCTACATCTTTTGTGAAGTGGATCATTACAACAAATTGTTTTCTGTAGAAGAATTTTCTAATTGAGAAATTTCTTCTTTGACTAATGGCTTAGCAGATAAATGATTGTTAGAACAAAGTATGTCATAAAAGCAAAGTTGCCATAATTATAAATTTAAGATAGTAGTTTCAGGTTCTCTGCAGTATACTTTCAAGTATATCTAATACATATAAACATTAGTTCTAGTATATGCTATATTTGCCCTTAGTAATAACATAGTATTGGTTTTAATATTGAATGTTTGCTGATTCATTTCACTTCCTTTCTGAGCATTTAGATAATCCTTTGGGGGATGTTTTGCAGGATGCATAGTATACTTGTGGTTTTTTTAAAAAGGTAGTCTTTTGGTGTCAGTGCTGTACAAAAGTTTAAAAAATTCTTGTCATTTTAGAGCTCGAATTGAGTTTTCTGTTGCCTCTCTCACAATTGGATGGTATACAAAAGTAGATGAAGTACACTCATGGATATATAAAAACAACATGGAATAGGATATTGGACAAATGTGAGGACTCCTCATATCTAATACCAGTAATCTAACTACACATATAAAACATTTTGATACTCTTCTTACTGGATTATGTTTACGATGTATGCTAATATAAGCTCTCTTCCCCAAGGTTAATGGGATTACATGCTGCATTTTAGGGATCAGTCACTCCTAATTCTTGGTATCATCATGTGAGGCCATTCCGTCATACTAGCCCTTTACTGTAGCTTGCCTGAACTGCTGCTAGAAGGTTTGTGTTGCTTTTTTTCTGGCTTTAAGTTATATGCTGTTTGTGAATGACTAACTATGAGGCTTGTACCATCAAATTTTGAACAAGGGAGAGAAATGTTGAACATTTGTTTAGTGGGTTTCAGCGATAGTTTTCATATGCTGTGATGGGTAACCTGTGGTGAGTAACTTTAAAAATGTAGCTGGGATTAGCTTGCATTGTTCAAGTGGTTCCATGTTTTTTTTTTTTTGTTGTTAGTTTTTTGGGTAAGCTGGGTATCTCTTTGCATCCTTCGCCATAAAGTTACACAAGCTTTTGTTCACTTTCACCATATTAAATGGGAGACAAAACAATCTGTCAAAGTATTCTTGTTTTTTTTCTTTAGGGTTTAGATTTTATTTTATTTTATTTTATTTTTTTCATTTTATTTTATATTTTATTTTATTTATTTTATTTTAATCGTTGTTCAAGTACAGTTTTCTGTCCTTTACTCCCATCCCAGCCCACCTACCCATCACTCCCCACTTCCCTGCCATTTCCACCCCCTCCCCAGTTTTTGTCCATGTGTCCTTCATACTTGTTCCTGTATACCCTTTCCCTTTTCCCCTGAAATTCCCTCCCATGTCAAAGTATTCTGAGTGTAGATACCAATGGCCCATGTCTTAATTAATAAACCTATATTTCAAAAGATATCAATAGTTATAGTGTATACTAGTACCCTTTTTTCAGTGAAAAGGTGTTCTCATTGGATTGGTAAAATCTTGTGAGTCTCTGACATGAGGGAAGCTTGCTTGATAAAAGGGAATTTAAATTTAAATTTTTATTGTGTTAACCCCCGAATAACATTTGCCATCAGAATCACTTTTTAAGTGGACTGTTCAGCAGCATTAAGGAAATAGACACTTTTGTGAAACAGATTTCTGGAACTTTTTTTGTCTGGAAAATCTGAAACTCTATACACATTAAATAATGACTTCCGTTTTTAAGCTCCCTCCACCCCCTGGTAACCACCATTCTACTTTCTGTCTCTATGAATTGGACTACTACTGTAGATATATCATGTAAGTAGAATCATATAAAATAGGGGTGGGCAAAAAGTAGGTTTATAGTTGTAAGTATATGAAACAGTTAATAAAGCTGTTGTAATTAACCTGTATGTCTTTTTTTCCATGTTAACAGCTGTAAACCTACTTTTGCCCATGTCTGTATTTTTCTTTTTGTGACTGCTTGGCTTATTTCATTTACTAAAATTCCCTGAAGCTTCATCCATGTTGTAGCATGTGACAGGATTTCCTTTCTTCATAAGGAAGAATAATACTCCATTGTATGTATATGCCATATGCTGTTAATGGGCATGTGGTCTGCTTCCACCTCTTGGCTATTGTGAATGAATACTGCTGCTATGAGTGTGGGTGTGCAGCTATCTCTTTGAGACCCAGCTTTCAATTGTTTTGGGTATAAGTATACATGGAAGTGGGGTTTGCTGAATCGATCATATGGCAGTTTTATTTTAAATTTTTTGAGAAACCTCCTTGCTGTTTTCCATAGTAGTTGTATAGTTTATAATCCTACCAACAGTACATGGTTGTTAAGTTTTTTCACATCCTTGCCGACACTGGTTATTGTGTGTCTTTTTTATTCTAGCCATCCCAGAAGGTATGGAATGGTATGTCATAGTGGTTTTGCTTTCAGTCCTTGGCTCATTTTTTATTTGGGTAGTTTGATTTTTTTGGTGGTTGTAGAAATTTTAAAATGTATTCTGGATATTAACTTCCTATCAGGTATATGGTTTGCACATATTTTCTCCCATTCTGTAGGTTGCCTTTACACTCTGTTGATTATGTTCTTTTGGTCTGTAAAAGTTTTGATGTAATCCTGTTTGTCTCTTTTTCCTTCTAGTACTCTATGTTTTTGGTGTCATATCTAAGTGTTCATTGCTAAGTTCAGTGTTGTGAAGCTTTTCCCCTGTTTTTTTTTTCTCAGAGTTTAATAGTTTTAAGTCTTACATTTAGATCTGAATTGATTTTGAATTAATTTTTGTATATGGTGTGAGATAATGAATGGTCCGATTTCATTCTTTTACATGTAGACATCCAGTCTTCCCTGCACCATTTGGTGAAGAGACTGTCTTTTCCTCATTGAGTGGTCTTGGCATCCTTGTCAAAAAAGTTATTTAAGTATGTATGCCAGGATGTATTTCTGGTCTTTATATTGTATTCCATTGGTCTGTGTATCTCTCTCTATGCCAGTACCACGTTGCTCTGATTACTGTAGCTTGATGATGTTTTGAAATCAGGAAGTGTGATTCTTTCAATTTTGTTCCTTTTTTCTAAATTGTTTTAGTTATTTGGAGTTCCTTCAATTTCATAATGAATTTTTCTATTTCTATAAAAAAGTGTTCTTGGGATTTTGATAGGGATTGTGTTGAATCTGTAGATTGCTTTGGGTAGCATGGACATCCTTACAATATAGTCTTCCAATCCATGAGTGGGGTATCTTTCCATTTATTTGTGTTTTCTTTAATTTCATTTAGCAGTGCTTTATAATTTTCAGTGTGTGTTTCACCTTCTTGGTTAGGTTTATTACTAAGTATTGGATTCTTCTTGGTGCTGTTGTAAATGGAAATTGTTTTCTTAATCTCCTTTTTGGATTGTTCACTGTATATAGATGCACAACTGATTGTTGTGTGTTGATTTGTATCCTGCAGCTTTGCTGACTCTTTTTTATTCAAACAGGTTGTGTTTGTGTGTGAAATCTTTAGGGTGTTTTACATGTAAGAGCTTATCATCTGTGAATGTAGATAATTTTACTTCTTCCTTTCTAGTTTGGATGCCTTTTATTTCTGTTTCTTGCCTAATTGCTCTGGGTAGGACTTCCAATACTGTATTGAATAGAAGTGGTAGGACTGTGTATCCTTGTCTTGTTCCTGACTTTGGAAAGCTTTCAGTCAGTTACCATTCAATATGATATTAGCTGTGAGCTTTTCATAAGTGTCCTTTATTATTTTGGGGTATTTTCCTTCTATTCCTAGTTTGTTGAGCATTTTTATCATGAAAAGGTGTTGAATCTTATGCTTTTTTTCTGCATCAGTTGAGATGATCACAAAGGTAATTTTGGTCTGTCACTCTCTTTTTTTTTTAAGGCATCATTTAATACAGCGATTTCAACCTTTTTCATATCATGGTGCACATAAATTAATGACTAAAAAGTCTACAGCATGCCAAAAAATATATTTTTACCAATCTGAAAAGAAAACGGTGTAATTGTGATTTATTCACAGCAGATGGCTGTTGTTGTGTGACTGTTGTCACTTTTTTTATTGAAAGGAGGTCAGCCCTCCAACTAATAGTCAGGTACTACATGTTTTAAGAATTCTTTCAGTATACCAGTGTGCCTTGCAGCATACCAATATGCCATGGCACACCAGTTAAAAATTGCTGCTTATATAGTAATATCCCATGAACACACAGTTGAATTATTTTTGTTCATTATTCACTTTTTTTAAGGTTTTATTTGTATATTTTTTAGAGAGGGAAGGGTGGGAGAAAGAGAGAGAAAGAGAAATATCAATGTGTGGTTGCTGGGGGCCATGGCCTGCAACCCAGGCATGTGCCCTGACTGGGAATTGAACCTGTGATGCTTTGGTTTGCAGCCTGCGCTCAATCCACTGAGCTACGCCAGCCAGGGCTGTTCATTATTCACTTAATGTAGTACATTATAATGATTGATTTTCATATGTTGAACTAGCCTTGCATTCAGGGAATAAATCTCACTTGATCATGCTGTATTATATTTTCAATGTGCTGTTGAATAGTTTGCCAATAGTTTGGTAAGGGTTTTGTATCAATATTCATCGGGCATATCAGTCGATGTATTTTGGTAGTATCTTTTTCTGGCTTAAATTTAACTTTTTAAAAATAATTTACATGTTTTAGCCCTGACTGGTGTGGCTCATTGGGTTGGGCGTTGTCTCATAGACCCAAGGGTCGCATGTTTAATTCCTGGTTAGGGCACATGCCTGGGTTGCAGTTTGGGTCGCCAGTTGGGGGTGAGTATGAGGCAACTGATTGATGTTTCTCTCCTTCTCTTCCTCCCTCCTTTCCTCTTTCCCTAAAAATAAATAAATAAATAAATAAATACACACATAACATAATTTAAAAATAATTTACATGTCTTAATTTTTAGGAAAGCTTAAGATTAGAGCAAATTAAAATAATTTTAGAGTACAACATATGTGTGATTTCTGGTCATTGTCATTGTGTAGAATTACCAAACGAAGAACTAACCTTTTAGATCTGAACTAAGAAATGGGAAGTACTTGTATACTGTGTTCATAAACTTCATTGTGGAATCATATTTGCATTGAATATGAATATAATTCAGACCTACGAATTATGTACATTGGATGTAAATAGAGATTAGTGGTTTCCATTGAGTGGATGCTAATTCTAGATATTTTAATAAGGTTACCAGAAGTGGAAGGTAAAAAATATCAAAGATACGGCATACTGTATTTTGTGGCCATACTAAAATTTAAAAAAATTGTTCTTAGTAACTGCAATTCTGAATTTTAGATTGAAATTTCCCATTATTGCCTATAAAGTGGTTTAATTTACACTTTGGCTTTGTTGTTATTAACCAAATTGCACTTGTTGCCTCTCCATCTTCATATGAATTATTAATAAACTCAGTATTTCAGTTAGATACTTTTTACAACCTTGAAAAAATAAGTGTGAGATCTTTTTAAAAATATGTATTTAGAGAGGGAAAGGGAAGGAGAAAGAGAGAGAGAGAGAGACATTGATGTGAGAGAGAAACATTGAGCTGCATGGGTTGCCCTTTGTATGTGCCCTGACCAGTAATCGAACCCTTGACCTTTTGGTTTGTGGGATGACACTCAGCCAACTGAGCTACACCTGCCAGGGCTGAAAGTTTTTGATGTAATCAATTAGAGAATATAAAATATTTGGATTTCCCTTTGCTTTGAAATCTGCCAGTGAGCCAGTGGCACCCAGTGGGAAGTGGGTGTGATGGTAATAATGCACTGTACTTATATTGTGCTGTATACCATTTGAGTGTTAACCTATGAATTTAGCTCATTGTTGTAAATTTGATTTTTAGATCTAGATATTCATTCGTACTAGCTAATTGGGTCTCACCTCTGAAATGTTGCTAGCTACTCCACCCAGTGTGTTTTCCACTGTATATTCGTGATATCTTAACAGACAGAAAGTTTTGTCAGTGGGGCTATATATATTTTAAATTAATTCAAAAAGCTAGATGCAGAGCATGGTATTCAGGTATAAGTGCGACGAAGAGTGAGCATTGACAGTACTTTAAAAAATTACTCATGATTTAGCTATTGACTTTGGCAGACTGAGATGATTTTAGGGTGACGGTATATAATAAAAAACATTTTACCTGTTTTTGAGATTATCTTGGGTTAGGGCCAGATAATGTCTAGTCAACTGCAGCTTGTTAGGGCAGATTTGGAATTAGATGGCTGATATCTGTCCATCAGGTATGATAGGTATACAGTGTCTCTAGAAGCAGCCAGGGCCAGTATGGTAGATAGATGAGAGGAGGACAGTACTGTGGCATTAAGATTAGGATAACTGGAGGGACACAGGGAGACTTATTAGGGTGGGTTTAGGTGTGGGATTCCAGTTCCTGGGATGGAGTTAGCAGATAACATTGCAGCAAGAACAAGGTAGGGTATTATTGATCCTCAGGCATAGGGTACAGCTGAGCACAGGGTGATAGAGTAATGGGTGTGCAGGAGTGAGGCAGAAATTTTTTTCTTACTCTCTCCCCATCCAAAAGAAAAAGTCCAACTGGTAGTACTTGTTGAAGTTCATGAGTGGCGTACTAGATTTTCTACAGAAATTAGAAATCATGGTCAAGAACTAGGGCAGGCTGAGTATGTAGGTTGGGCCAGGTGATCCTAATTGTGTTTAGGACTCAAGTCACATTTGGAAAGTATTGGAGAGTGTGGATAGACAAAGAAATGAGGAAGACTGCTGAGCACCTACTCTCATGTACTTAAAAATAGGTGAACAGGTAGATGTTTCCAGTTCTTTCTGGATTCAGTTTCTGGCTAGTGTATAGTGATGCCATATCTGTGTATAGTCTGAGCCCCAGCTTGTTCCTTCCCCTCTTCCTGAAAGTAAAAGTTGATTTTGAATTGTTGTAGTAAACTACCCATGTTGCTGCACAGTCATAAGTAAGTAGTTTCAGTGTATGGGTGTTAGATTAGTTACATTTTGGTACCATGATTTAAACCATGCCAAACATTCAGTTAATTCCTACATTTAAGTGTTTGTGTTACAATGCTGGCATTTCAGAGGGTATATACATTTCCTAGATGTGAGCTTATGGATAGAAGGGTGTAACCCTTTTAGGGAGGAGTGTTAGATACACATGTGTTGAATTTGCTGGCTTTTAGCATTTGAATGTTTCTGTACTTTTAGGGAAAGAAGTAACACACTAGCTATTTTAAATGTTCACCCACTCCTGAATAATACATGAATTCTGAGAGACCTTGTTTAATGATGGTTGTTTTGTAGTTTGTAAAAGTTTTGCCTTGAGACCACTTGATTTGAGTTAGAAGAACTTTGAAATGATTTTGTAACAAATCAAAAGATTTTACAGAAGTGGGTGAGAAAGTTTTTTTCATTTATCAAATTAACTTGGAATCTTAACTTTGAGTATCAGGCTATGAACATGTATTCATTATAGATAAATTCAAAAGCTATGGTGATGAAGTTTCAGCTTTTAGATCTCTATTCAAAAGCAGTTCTTTTGAGAATGTTTGCTCGAATTTAACATGCAGAATTAATCTATTATGACCTATTATTTTTTAATTTAGTAATTACATATGAATTTATTTAACAAAACTTTAATGGCTTACACGGTCTAAGGAAGTGGTTTTACAGTATATTATGCAACTTATCTACAAATGTGTTCCCTTAGTTTTCAGTAAGGAGAAACAGAAGCTAGTTTTTATTGGATATATTTTTCCCCCAAAAGGAAAGTAGTGATTGAAAGTTTTAAAGCAAATTCCATTTCTATGCTTTATTCTCCAAAGATGTTGGAATGTTAACTCTTTTTATAGTAGTTATAGAGAATTGGTACATGTGATAAAAATCTCAGAAGTTTTTCCTTGACACTAGGTGAGAGCTCCACCTTGTGATCTTTTAGCATATTTAAAAAATATTAATAACCTACAGTAGGCCAGAAATGGTATGATAAGTTTGCTTATTTAACTCAAACTTTTATTGAGCATTACATATTCTTACAGGTTTGAGTTCCCCAACCTAGATCATATGATGTGTTCATTTAAAGATCTTACTTGTGAAATTTGTTTTTTTAAATAAAGAGACTTTCCATCCTTTTAAAAAGATTTTACTTGTTTATTTGTTCTTAGAGAGAGGGGGAGGCGGGGAGATACAGAGGGGAAAAATCACTGATGTGTGAAAGAAACATTTATCGCTGGTCCCCCTACAGGGGACCAGCCTGCAACCCAGGCGTGTGCCTTGACCAGACATCGAATTGAATCTGTGACCTTTTGCTTTGTGGGATGACACCCAACCAACTGAGCTGTGCCTTGTGAAATTTTTAAAATTTTTATGTATTTACTTTTAGAGAGAGGGGAAGGTAGGGAAAAAGAGGGGGAGAGAAATACCAATGTGTGGTCGCCTCTTGCATGCCCCCTACTGGGGACCTGGCCCGCAACAAAGGCTTGTGTGGATTCAGGAATCGAACTGGTGACCCTTTGGTTCACAGCTGGTGCTTATTAATTCACTGAGCCATACCAGCCAGGGCTACTTGTGAAATTTTTAATGTAAGTCTTTAGAAGAAGCAAACTGTGTTTATATAAAGATGTAGACATTTAAAGTAAAGAGGGAAAAATTTTCAGTATAGTTTTTGAGCAGCGAAGAACTGTTTTGGTGACTAATTCATTACTTAGAGAATGATTAAAATAATAAAAATTCAGATCCATGGAATTTAGTATTTTTATGTTTAGTATTAGGTGGCTGTAGAGGTAGGTGCCTTATAGAAATAACTATATTTTCTCATTTATTATTGCCGGTCGTTCCATAAGGGCACAGATCGTTGCTGTCCTCTCCACCAGTGTATGTCCAGTGTCTTGCATTGCCTTTGACACATGGTAGATTTTTTTAAAGATTTTATTTATTTATTTTCAGAGAGGGAGGGGGGGAGAGAGAGAGAGAGAGGGAGAGAGAGAGAGGGGGAGAGAGAGAGAGGGAGAGAAACAGAGAAACATCAATGTGCGGTTCCTGGGGGCCATGGCCTGCAACCCAAGCATGTGCCCTGACTGGGAATTGAACCTGCGATGCTTTGGTTTGCAGCCTGCACTCAATCCACTGAGCTACATCAGCCAGGGCAGGTGGATGTTTTTAATAGGTACGATGGATTTTGTAATGGTTAGACACTTTTTAAAACAAGTATTTTATTGGGATAGGGAGTTGACCAATTTAATATTTTTTTCTAAACCTGTCAGATGGTATTCCTTTTCAAATACAGGCACCTTGTCTGGAAGACTTACATCTTTATAAATTCCTTTTTTCTTTTGTTTGCTTTGGTTTCTAATTTCCAAATACATGTTAGTATAACCCTATACTGAGCAAAATAATTTGACCTGACAAGACTTCTTGTACACAAAAAAATTAAGTTTGAAGTATACGGATGAAGGTAGTATGTCACACTGTATTTATTTAGTGCTCTCTGCTTTTCAGAGTTGGTACATTCTTTTTGTCCATTAGGAAGCTTTTTTTTTTTTTTTTGAGCTTCCCAAACTTGTGTTTTACTTTATTTTATTTATTTAATTTTAATATATTTTATTGATTATGCTATTACAGTTGTCCCAGTTTTCCCCCTTTGCCTTCCACCTCCTGGTATCCCCCATTCCCTCTAGCAACCTCCACATCATTGTTCATGTCCATGGGTCATGCTTATAAATACTTTGGCTGCTCCATTTCTTACACTGTACTTTACATCCACATGGCTTTTCAGTACCTACCAATTTGTTCTTCTTAATCCCTGAACCTTTCCCCTCATTTTCTCCTCCCCCTCTTAGTTGATAATGCTCCAAATGATCTCCATGTCTGTGATTCTATTTCTGTTCTGCTTGTTTGCTTAATTTGTTTTATAGATTGAGTTGTTGATAGTTGTGAATTTATTGCCATTTTAATGTTCATAGCTTTGATCTTTTTTCTTATATAAGTCCCTTTAACATTTCATCTAATAATGACTTGGTGATGAATTCTTAGCTTTACCTTGTCTAGGAAGCATTTCATCTGCCCTTTGATTCTAAATGATAGCTTTGCTGGGTGGAGTAATCTATGTTGTAGGTCCTTGCTTTTCATCACTTTGAATATTTCTTGCCAGTCTTTTCTAACCTGCAAAGTTTCTTTTGAGAAATCAGCTGACAGTCTTACAGGAACTCCCCTGTAGGTAATTAACTGCTTTTCTCTTGCTGCTTTTACAATTCTCTCTTTATCTTCAACCTTTGGCATTTTAATTATGATGTGTCTTGGTGTGGTCCTCTTTGTGTCCATCTTCTTTGAGACTCCCTGTGCTTCCTGGACTTGTATGTCTATTTCCTTCACTAAATTTAGGGAAGTTTTCTTTCATTATATTTTCAAATAAGTTTTCAATTTCTTGCTCTTCTCTTCTTCTTCTGGCACCCCTATGATTCTAATGTTGGTACATTTGAAGTTGCCCCAGAGGCTCCTTAGCCTATTTTTGTGGGTTTTTTTATTTATTCTTTTTTTCTTCTTGCAGTTCTGATTGAATGCTATTTTTCTTCCTTGTGTTCTAAATCATTGATTTGATTCTTGACTTCATCCACTCCACTGTTGTTTTGTTGTAAATTTCTCTTTACTTCACTGGGTCTTTTTTTATGCTGTTGCAGGACCCAGTGAGTTCCTTGAGTGTCCTAATAACCAGTGTTTTGAACTCTGCATCTGATAGATTGCTTATCTCCATTTTTTTAAAGTTCTTTTTCTGGACTTCTGTTCTGTTCTTTCATTTGGGCTATTTTTTTTTGTCTCTTCATTTTGGCAGCTTCCCTATGTTCATTTCTATGTATTAGGTAGAGCTGCTTTGACTCCCTGTCTTAGTAGTGTGGCCTATTGTGGAAGAGTGTACTGGTAAGTTGAATGCAGCAGAACCTAAGGCAATTACCAGGGCAGGGCAACCTGTGTGAACCAGGTTGATGGCATCTCAGATATGGTGTTGCTGCTCTGTGGCTCTGTGTGGAGGTGGGCTCAAGAACGGACACAATGCCACTTTCTGACCTCTTGTTTTGTCTGGGAGGAAGCTGTCCCCTGGCACTCACCCCGATGCCAGATGCTTCAGTTTCTCCCCATATGTCACTAGTGCCCTTCCAGCTCCTGCCCTGGTGCTGGAGCTCAAAGGGAGTAAGTCTTTGTTAGTTCAAAGTCCATTTCAGGCCCCTCAAGAGGAAACTTTTGAGAATCCCATGGTTTCTTTTACCACTCCAACCCCCACAGCTTTTTACAGCCAGAAGTTATGGGGACTTACATATTTTCCTGGCACTGGAACCCTGGCCTGGGTAGTCTGGTGTTGGGCTGGGATCCCTTGCTCCCCAAAGTATCCCTCCTGTTTTTTATCCACCACACGTTGGTGTGGGACCACCCACCTGTTCTGCATCACTGCCCCTCCTACCTGTCTGGATGAATAGGACTTCTTTAATTCCTTGGTAGTTGGACTTTCATACAGCTCAATTTTCTGACAATTCTGGGTGATAGTTGTTTTGTATTCTAGTTGTAATTTTTGCTGTGGTTGTGCGAGAAGGCAAGGCATGTTTACCAATGCCTCCAGCTTGACCAGACGTGCCCCAAACTTGAACATCCCAGGCAAAGTATCTGCACCTAGTGGCTGCTGGCCTGGCAAAATATCTACGCTTTAGTAGAATATATTTAGAAACTATCTTTAAAGTCTGTTTCAAAACTGTATACTTAAGGGATGCAGCAAGTTTGGTTTTATAAAGTGCTCAGAGAGTTGGGGGACAGTTACACAGACAGTCAAAGCAAGCACTTGATTTCCATCTTGCCATCTAGATGACCTCATTGGTTAGAACTTATTTAGCTCTGTACCTCTCCAGCTGTCTCTAAAAAACATTTTTTTTCTTAAAAAATACTTTCTTTTTAAAAATAAATTTCATTTTAAGAGGCAAGGTACATCCTACATTAATGGCAAGCCTCAGAATTCTGATACTATTTAGATAACTCCTTGGGTCACTGTAAGAATACAACCAGATTAGCCCTGGCTGGTGTGACTCAGTAGATTCAGTGCCTGTGAACCAAAGGGTTGCAGGCTCGATTTCCAGTCAGGACACAAAACCTGGCTTGTGGGTCTGGTCCCTAGTGGGACCCCACTAGGGTGGGGTGTGTGAGAGGCAACCACACATTGATGTTTCTTTCACTGTTTCCTTCACCTCCCCACTGTCTAAAAGTGAATGAATGAATGAATGAATGCTTTAATAAAAAGAATACAACCAGATTAACAATTAGTGGCCTTGGAATGGAACTATCCTGTGATCATACTAACAGTCATGTCTAAATATTTTACGATGTGAGTATTTTTTTTTTAAGATTTTATTTATTTATTTTAGAGAGGGAAGGGAGGGAGATAGAGAGAGAGAGAGAGAGAGAGAGAGAGAGAGACATCAATGTGCGGTTGCTGGGGGTTCTGGCCTGCAACCCAGGAATGTACCCTGGCTGGGAATCGAACCTGGGACACTTTGGTTCCTAGCCCGCGCTCAATCCACTGAGCTACGCCAGCCAGGGCACGATGTGAGTATTCTTTAGGAATAAAAAGTTAAGCTCAAAGTGGTTGTGCAGACAACCCTTGATTATTCAGGACTTAATTTGTGGGATACTCATTCGTGTTTCTCTTATTGTATTATTTTGCTTACTCATAGCAGCTTAGTTAGAGTGAGCTAGGGAATGCTGTGTTTTGACTATTTATGATGTTTTTAAAGATTTAGAATTAATGGGAAACCTAAACTATCATTTTCTTTTATAACATCTTTATTAGGAAATATCATTGGCAGTTTATCAGTGTGTGATATTTGAACATTTATTATTGATTGGGCATGTGCAATCTTATCTGTTTTTTCTTTAGGTTCACCAAGTGCTAGATTCACATGGAAATAAAAGAAAAACAAGAAAAATATTAAGAAAGTTACACATAAGATTAAGTACTCGAGTCTCTCGCTCGCTCGCTTGCTCGCTCGCTTTCTCTTTTTTTTCTCTTGCACAGACTTGTCATTTGCTTTTAGGTCATTCTTTCATTTAAGAACTGCATCTTTGGCCTTAAAAGCTAGAAATAATACCTTCCTGTGGTCAAACTTAGACTGTTGGCCATATGACATTATTGGTATTTAAATTGATTATAAGTTTCTTGAGAGCAAGGGACTAGATCAGCACTAGCATTTTTTCCCCTTCCCTATTCAACACAAGGTGGTATTGTCATGAAGTGCTTATTTATTAATCAGCTGTGCTTTGGACTGTGTTTCCTCTACAGTAGAAGAACTGACTTTTATAGTGTTTTAAATTTTATCATAGCTTTTTTATTTGCTCTTTTTAACTGTACTGTACACTATCAGCAAAAAATTATAATATAGAATTTTTCAGACGTCATGTGTTATGGTAAGTTTGTCATACGGATTTCAGGACCAGTACAGAGTCACATCATGTTCCTAGTTAGGGTATATGTTTTTTCAAAGCCAGGCTAGAGAATCATAACACATTTTTAAAATAATTGTAATACAAGCTTTTTTCTTTGTGTCTGTTGTTACTGTTGTGGGGCTACAATAGTTGTAAGAAACCCTTATTTACTGAAATGCATTAGCAGGCACAGGGGAATTTAGTTTTTGAGTGTAGATACCCTTCCCAATGTTTTAATTTTAATTTTAATTAAAATTTTTATTTATTTTTAGAGAGAGGGAAAGAGAGGGAGACAGAAACATCCAATGTGGGAGAGAGACATAGATTGGTTGCCTCTTGCACACCCCCTTATCGGGGATCTGGCCCACAGCCTAGGCATGTGTCCTGTCTCTGGAAATGGGTTCGCAGGCCAGTGCTCAGTCTACTGAGCCACACCAGTTAGGGCTTTCCCGATGTTTTTGGTGTGTTTATAATAGATATGGCATTCCTCCCCTTTAAAGGAATTGTCTGTCTTAGAAGAAAGAAGCAAACCATCGTTTTACCCACGTAAATATATGAATATATTTCTGACATTGGGGTGTTCCAGAAGATGATAAAGAAATGATAGCAGCTCCAGAAATACCAACTGATTTTAATCTACTTCAGTAAGTATATTACAATGATTTTAAATACTTGTTTTTTCCACAAAATAGGAAATGTTAAAATTACTTCTGCTTCAGAAGATTGAATGTATAATATATAGCATAATATGTATACTTTGAAGCAGTTTATATTAATACTCATTGAACTATGTATGTAGCAGTAATTATTTCATGCTTTTTGTGCTGTTTTAAATTTTTTAATTTAGATACCTCATTATTTATGCTGTGTAGTTGAGTCCATACTTGCTTTTATAATAACTATTTTGAGGGAATGTAATGAAATTCTTAAAAAGTTCTCTTGTTAATAAGGAATATATATCATGCAGTGGTACTTAGGATGTAATGTCAGCTTTCTGTTATAAAATCAAGTTGGTGATATGCTAAAACAAATCTGGGAGAGTAGGACATGCTCTTCATATTTTTGCAGGAACACTTACATGCTCGTTGATCCATAAAGTGACTTCAACATAGACATTTTCTTTATCCTTAAAAGCTGCCTATATTCCTTATTCGACTTTTATTCTAAGTACTCTTCGGTAATGTTGGAAAGAATTTGAACTGCTATATGTAATAGTGGTTTTTATACTACATCCCAGTTTCATGGGGTGTGTCAGTGAAAAGCGAACCTTTAAACTGCTTGTGGATTTCTTTAACTTTACACACACATATACCACACCATATTTGCTATAAGGGTCTTTATAAGACTTGATTTGAAAACAGTCTGGCGCTAAAAATTTTGAAAACAACATATATGTCTTTCTACATAATGGTAGTTAGCCTTTTGATGATGTGTGGATTTTCATTTTAAATAATTTTCAGTGGGCACAAAGGATCTACTAGGATATTGCCAATATTTCAAAGTATTATTTTTTTTAGATTTTATTTACTTATTTTTAGACAGAAGTTAAGGGAGGGTGAAAGAGAGGGAGAAAAACATCAGTGTGTGGTTTCCTCTCACGCACCCCCCACTGGGGCCCTGGCCTGAAACTCAGGCATGTGCCCTGACTGGGAATTGAACCAGTGACACTTTGGTTTGCAGGGCGGTGCTCAATCCACTGAGCTACACCAGCAGGGGCTGATTTTTTTAATGTAACTTCAATCCCAGTGTTTACTGATGTATATTAACTCTGTTTTAGAGATTTTTGAGGAAAATTTCTTGGTTTTCTTTTTGTTTGAGGGAGGCTATGGGCTAGTCTGAGAAAATAATTTTTGTTTGACTATTGTAAAATTGTCTTAAATTTTTACATATTAATTAAGGGTTAGAGGTGATTAAAAAGTTTTGTATTATAAACTAGACCATTGAGCATTAGAATATTTTGAGTAAGTAGGGCCTGAAAAATAATGTATAAGAGAATTGATTTGTGGAGGTAGAATAGATAATATTTGTGTGGGGGGCAGGGTAAAGAGATAGGAGTAGAAGATTCAGTCATGTGATAGCTAACTTATGAAGTTTCAAGCCACTCAAAGGTTAAGCCAGTATGCTCCTTAAACACATCTATTGTGCCCAGGATAGGTTTTTGTTGTTTTGATCTTGAAAGCAGAGGAAAGCACTGGAGAAAGACAGACTCGAGAATATTTGTTTGATTGAGGATATTTTAGACTCCTATACTAGTTACTCACTTCAGCTGTCTTCCAAAGGTTTTCCGAGTTAGTAATCAAACCTCTAATGAGTTGTTCTTTTAGTTGGGATAGCGTGGAGATAATGATTAAGAGTGTGATTTAGTCCTTGGCTGGTGTGGCTCAGTGGATTGAATGCCAGACTGTGAACCAAAGGGTCACTAGTTTGATTCCTAGTCAGGCCATATGCCTGGTTTGCAGGCCAGGTCCCCGATGGGGGGCACATGAGAGACAACCACACATGGATGTCTCGCTCCCTCTCTTTTTCCTTTTCCTCCCCTTTGTCTAAAAATAAATAAATAAAATCTTTTTAAAAAGTGTAATTTAGCTTTTGATTACTCTGTGGCCATTGGAATATTGTGAAGACTAATGTTTGTTTGCAGACTTACAATAGTTACTGAGCTAAGAGAGTTGGTGTCCTGCAAATGTCGTGGGGAGAAAGTATTACTATACTCGAAGATATTTAAAAACATTTTCAGTTTTTTTTGCAAGGTCACATAGGTATATGAGAAGAATATTGATAAAGCAATCTTCTTAAGATGTTAACAGGCATGAGTTTCAGGGTTCATATTATAGTAGTCATTCAGTTTTTGGTGCATTAACTCTTGGAAATGGTATTTATTACAGGCCCTTTCCTCACAACATTATAGGACATAGTTAGGATTGCCACTATCTTTAATACGTTGTTTAAATTACTTGTAAGTAAGTTCTATAAATAGTACATCTCCCCTAGGATCTTAACCATTATTTTAGATTTATAAAGTATTTCTCCTACCTCACAGCCTCTGGACAACTGGTTATTGTAGCAATAAAAATGGAAATACAAGAAATCTAGTTAGACAAGACTATCTTTAGAAAGATAGCCTTTCACTTTGATCCATATATTTTAAGCAACTCTGGTACTAGGTTTACACATTTATCTTTTATGGGTGTGGCTCAATTCTAAAATATATTGTGACCCAAATACCAAGTATACCGTGCCTTAAAGCATTTAAATGAGGGTATGTTACTATTATTTAGACAGGCGCTTATTAACATATAGGAAGCATGACACATATGTATTTAAATTAGCCTGTTTCTGTATGTGGAAGAGTATCCAGATTATACAAAACATTCCTCCTACTCCAAAATAAGGCACAATTCATGGAACTATAGATTTATGTTAGGGAGATTGAAGAGACTTTAGAGATTTCATTCTTTCCTACTTAGGCATTATTTATAGATGAGAAGATTGAAAGTTGTCACTTATCCAATATCATATAGTTTCTTAGTACTAGACCCAGTTCTTCTGACTATTGCTTACCACCTCTTTATAATGGATTTTGGTCAATTTGCATACTTTTCTACTGTGTTTCATATGATTTACTTTGTAATAATGATTTATATATTCTTTCAGAAATACATGTTACACCTAGATTTATAAATGTTTTTGAGTGATGTAGTAGAGGACAGAGAAACATCAGTATTGCTAAAATTCTCAAATAAAATTAATCTAGTGCCTAGTGTTCAAACACAGTTTCCCCTGAGCACAGTGGTCTTGGAATCAGAAAATGAAACCAGCCATTATAGCAGAACACCATAGTTCCTATGGTTTTGTTTTTGTTTGATTAAGAATTAACAAAGTAAAGAAATGTTTAGACATTTGTGTTTCAGATTGTTGTTCTGTAATTGGTTATGTAATTTTATATGTTTGGTAATGAGCTGTGGTGTGATTTGGAAAATCATCTTAATTACATGTAATGCTAATAGGGAGTTTTATAATGAGTTAACCAAACTTTTTTTTTTTAAAAGAAAATATGGCAAAAATTAGAAACTCTATCTATATTTCTAAGTGAGGTTTTAAATAATTGCTTATCTTTCTGTTATAGGGAGTCAGAAACACATTTTTCTTCTGATACAGATTTTGAAGACATTGAAGGGAAAAACCAAAAGCAAGGCAAAGGAAAAGTATGTATAGAATATGTGACTTTATTTTGATTTGTAAGGTCATTCATATACATATGTGCACATACATAATTATGTACACAATATATATAGTTGTTTTAGTTATAGCTCAGATGTTATCTTTTAAAAATGCCTTTTTTCTGATTGGTATGGTAAGCCTTTGAAACACATGCGCTTTCTGGGCATCTAGATCAAGTGCCTTTTGATTATCTACTTCTACTACTGTAAAGTTGAAATTAATAATGCATTGTTGTTTCTAGTAGTTTATTTTGTAAAGCTCAGTATGGTAAGCAAAATGTGATATTCTGTTGGCATTTTTATTTACACATCAGTAGTCAAATATAAAGCAAAACAGTAAATACAATTTGTTATTCTTAAAGCACCCTACACATGTAACTGGCAACCTGTTTATATCTAATTGCTTACTATTAACAATAGTTTTCCTCTTTCTAAATAATGTCAAGTGAAGTTCTGAGTCAATAGAATGCAAGTTTAGAATATGAGTGGGTACCCTGAGGACTCTGGATAACACTGCTAATGGTTAAATCATTTTGCTGTTTTAAGTACATTTAACTCAGTACATGTGTGTAATGCACTGGGCAAAATATGACATGTTACTGTTCAGCATTTTCTTAACCAATATGCATTTTGTATTTGTATTTCCTCATGACACATTTACTTTTAAAAAGTTTAATACAGAAATGTATAATAAAAAAAGCAAAATTCTTCTGTGAATCTATCACCCAGAGGTACTGTATCCTTTAAACATTTTGGTGAACATACTTTTGTACATAGAGCTGTATGTAAACCCAAACATAGAATTTTACTTAAATGGAATCATACTATGCAAACTTGCTTTTAAAACTCAATTGTATGGTGTTAGCAGCTTTCCTA
Source organism: Phyllostomus hastatus (assembly GCF_019186645.2). Lineage (NCBI taxonomy): Eukaryota > Metazoa > Chordata > Mammalia > Chiroptera > Phyllostomidae > Phyllostomus > Phyllostomus hastatus. The sequence continues at coordinate 9,786,536 of NW_025333984.1, read as the reverse complement.
TAGTGATTTTTTTTCTGCCTGTAATTTTTAATGGTGTGATAGGATCCCATTTTGTGTATGGAACATAATTTATTTAACTAGCTCATGGAATACTATTTTAGAGTGCACATAATCCATGTTTCATAATTTCATATGCATAATTCCTTGAAAAGTGGTTTTGAGAGAGAAAAAGTGTGAATGAATAAAAATAATAACTCATGACTCTCCAAAGACAGCCAGAAGTTCTAGTGGATAGTGTGTTTATTCATTAGATAATCATTTTTCTTGTTTTGTAACCATCTTGCAAAACTGAAACTCCATTTTTGACTTGGAGTCTTGTCCCAATTTGTAAATTAAATCACAGTGGCATCTGCATAGAGGAGTCCCCAAAGTTTTTGTGCTACAGTTTGGTTAACTTTCTATAGCCACTGCTGTGAGTGAGGTGTTTGCGGGTAAGATCATGGGTTATAATAATAATAATAATAACTGCCATGTTTGACACTATTACTATGTATATTCCATGCACTGTGGCATGTTATCTAATTTAATACTTGAACAGCCTTGTGGATTAGAAAACATCCTGGTTTTATAGATAGGTAACTGAGGTCCAGAGAACTCAGTGGTTAAAGAATTTCTGACAGTTCCCAGAGGGGAGGGGAGACAGGGATAACAGGGGAAAGAAAGGGACAAAGCCAAAGGGGCAAAGGATTGAGGGTGGGAGGTGGGTATGGGAAAGTGGTAATGGGAAAATGGAGACAACTGTACTTGAATAGCAATAAATTTTTTTTTAAAAAGGAATTTGAGCCCACATCTATTGAAAGATGGTGCTTTTAATCCACTATTGCAGCAATTTTCAACTGGTTTGCTACAAGAATTTTTAAAACATGCAATGTCTGACTATTTAGTCAGGGTCTCTGATCTCTTTTCCCTTAGATTGTCAGATAAAATGACAACAGCCTCAACAATAACTTTTCAGTGTGAATGCCCTGTCTTGCACTATAAATATATAGGTCTTATAATAGTTGCATCACATCACATAATGAGATTGTGTCTGATTGGTTAATTTTTAGTACCAGAAATTCTTATATACACATATAGACACCTGACTTTTTAAAAAGTTACTCTGGAGCAAAAAGGGTAGGTAATTACTATGATTTTTTAAAAATCATTTAAAATTACACGTATTATTTGTCAGATTTGCAAAAAAATGAAATAGTTTTTGTTGTGCTGCAGAATTTTAGTAATTAGTTTTATGTGTGCCATGAGATGGAAAAGGTTTAAACAAAACTGCACTGTACTAGACTACCTCATAGGTTTTGTTTTTAGATTTTTTTCCCCTCTACATGATTGAACACAGGTTAGCATGTTTTCTTCTTGTACTTCCCTGTATTATCATAACTCTTTGCACATTGTTTTTTTCTAGCACATCATATCCACTGAGCCATTTTAATTGTACTAATTAGTTTTTCATACCAACAGGGAATATTGAGGCGTATGATAGATAAATTGCAAACATATAGCTCCATTTTTAATTAAATCATTTTTATTGTTACTCTATTAAAGTTGTCCCAATTTTTCCCCCTTTGCCCTCCTCTGCTCATGCCCCCTCCTCACTCCCACAGTCAATTCCCACACTGTTGTCCATGTCTGTGGGTCAGTCATACATGCTCTTTGTCTTGTCCAGGGTGACCAACCCTTTGGAGTCTATTGGCCACACTGGAAGAAGAGTTGTATTGGACCACTCATTAAATGCATTACAACACATAATCACAAAAATATCTCAATGTTTTAAATAAATTTACACTTTTGTGTTGGGCTGCATTCATAGCCATCCTAAGCCACATGTGGCCAGAGGCCGAAGGTTGGACAACCCTGGTAGTACCCTCCCCCTTCTTTCCACAATTATCAACCTCCCTCCTCCCCTCTGGTTACTTTCAGTCTGTTCCATGTTTCCATGCCTTTGGTTCTATTTTGTTCATTAGTTTATTTTGTTCATTAGATTCCTCTTATAGGTGAGATCATATGGTATTTGTCTTTCACTAACTGGCTTATTTCACTTAGCATAATATTTTGCAGTTCCATCCATGCTGTCATGAAGGGTAGGAGTTCCTTCTTTCTTTCTGCTGTGTAGTATTCCATTGTGTAAATGTACCACAGTTTTTTGGTCCACTCAATTACTGATTGGCATTTAGGCAGTTCCAGCACTTGGCTATTGTAAATAGCACCCCTCTGAACGTGGGTGTGGATAAGTTCTTTTGAATTGTGTTTCAGAATTCTTATGGTATATTCCCAGGAGTGGAATCACTGGGTCAAAAGGCAGTTCCATTTTCAGTTTTGAGGAAATTCCGTGGTGTTTGGCACAGTAGATGCACTAGTCTGCATTCCCACCCATAGTGCACTAAGGTTCCCTGTTCTCCATATCCTCTCCAGCACTTGTTTGTTGATTTATTAATGATGGCCATTCTAACATGTGTAAGGTGATATCTCAGTGTGGTTTTAATTTGCACCTCTCTAATGGCTAGTGATGTTGAGACATAGACATCTTTTCATATGTCTATGGGCCTTCCGTATGTCTTCCTTGGAGAGATATCTATTTAGATCCTTTGCCCATTTTTTAATTGGATTGTTTGTCTTCCTGGTGTTGAGTTGTATGAGTTCTTTCTATATTTCAGAGATCAAACCCTTGTCTGATGCATCATTGGCAAATATCTTCTCCCATACAGTTCCCTTTTCATTTTGATGATGGTTTCTTTAGCCATACAGAAGCTTTTTAGTTTGATGTAGTCCCATTTTTTTCCCTTTATTTCCCTTGCCCTAGGAGATATATTGGCAAAAATATAGCTCCATTTTAATTAGCATTTCACACTTTTCTAGTGTACTCTTTGTAGTTGATCATTTCTTTCACCTTTATCTCTGAAATTCTTTTTACTGGGGACAAAAGCCTTTTCATTCTACAATGAAGAATTAATGGCTTAGCCCCCAGTGGTTTGGTTTGGTGGGTTGGGTCCTGCAAACCAGAGGTGACAGGTTGGATTTCCTGGTCAGAGCACATGCCCGGGTTGCAGGCTGGGTCCCCAGTTGAGGGTAAGAGGCAACTGATTGATGTTTCTTTCTCTTTCACACATGGATATTTCTCTCCCTCTCCTCCTTCCTTTCCCCTCTATAAATAAATAAATAAATAAATAAATAAATAAAATCTTTAAAAAAGAATTAATGACTTAGGTTCACAAAGACTGAATATCATTAACAAAACAATGTAAATTAACAGTGGTATTTTTCAGTTGTTAGGAAGTGATTTGATGTAGATAAGAGTAGGGTGGTTTTGGAGGAGGGAAGGACCCTTTATGGGACAAAGTATAGAAGCATAAGGCTGACAGTGGAAATAAATGTAGACCTGGCTGTAGTAGATAAGGGTCTGCAAACTATGGCCTGTTTTTGTACTGCCCATGAGCTAAGAATTGTTTTTACATTTTTAAAGGTTTGCAAAAATAAACGATGAATATGACAGACCAGTTATGTGGCCTGCAAAACCTAATTTTCTATCTGTACAGAAAGTTTGCCTACCCTTTCTCTAGGTCATAGAAATGTGTTGGTCTAAAAGAGACCATAGAAAACCATGTATTCTAATTTGTAAAGAGTTTAGTACAAATATGGCATTTTAGAAATGAGAACTCCGAATTTAGGAAATGACTTATTTTTCTGTAACAAGGTATAAAGGCTGTGAGAGGTATTTTATAACTCAGGCATATAGGCAACCTTTTCACTGATTTATGAATTTCCCCCCATCCCCCAATATTGGCAACTTTCTTATAAAGGGGTTGCATTACCATAGTGTTCACATAAATTGGATTTTCATGATAAATAAGTGTCGGAGGGAGGGCCCAGACAAGAATGAGGTTGATATACCTATTTATATTATTGAGAATTCCTTTGTCGGTGCAATGCAATGATTTATAAGAAGAACAATAGGTATCAAGCTAAAATGTTAAACTAAGTGTGACTTACTTATTTGATAAAGCAGCAATCCTATAAAGTAGGCACAGTTTTATTCTTCCTTTACAGATTAGAAATCTCTCTGAAACATAGCTTGGTTAGGTAACTTGCTTAAGATCACTCAGCTGATGGAAGCAGAAGTTTGGCCCCATGAAGTCTGTCAGTCAGCAGAGGCTGCGCTACTAATAACAATGTTATGTGGTATACATGGTAGTATAAATGAAACAATTGATATCACAAAGAGGCTGTCACAACCCCATATCATTTTTCCATATTTTGGTGTGTATAATGAGCACTTTCTTGTCCAATTTTTTGAGGGAAAAATAAAGATGCATGTTATACATGGGTATAATGATTACCTGCTGTGGGCATAATAATCCCATGTACAATGCCCACAAAAAACATAGGTTCCTATACATGGGAATGCATTATATAGGGAAAAATAAAGTATATGACATGTATGGCACTCCTCTTTAGGTTTAGGCACGATTATGTAACCAGTTCTTTGCTTCTGTAGTTTTAATTTGAATTCTGAAAGATAATGATATAACTTACCAAACTTACGTTTTTATGCAGACTTGTAAAAAAGGCAAAAAGGGCCCAGGAGAAAAGGGCAAAGGTGCAAATGGAGGAGGAAAACCTCCTTCTGGTCCAAACCGAATGAATGGTCATCACCAACAGAATGGAGTGGAAAACATGATGTTGTTTGAAGTTGTTAAAATGGGCAAGAGTGCTATGCAGGTAATGTTTATCGTGTTCTTCCCAGTTCATTTGTACATGTTAAACTTCAGTTATATAAAACATATCCCCAGTTTTTCTAATTGTTTTTGCAATTTTTCTAATATTGCTTATTAGAAAAAAGCAACCAACTAGTCAGAAAACTAGGGATATGTCTAGACATAAGACCTTTAAGCTGTGTGTGGAATCATTTTTTGATGCATTATTTTCTTTTAATGACATAATAAAAAATTATTTGGTCAAAAATATGTTGATATGTGAACCCTGACTATGAGCTTTCAACTTCCCCTGAATTTATATAGATGCCATTAAAATATGAAGTCCTTTGCCCATATAGAATTCTTGGTTGACCTAATATTATGACTGTCCACTTTAGTGAGTTGAATTATATTGATTACTGCTGTTAATTACAAATTTTATTACTTGTGTTTTTTCTTAGCAGAAGAGCAATAAGTTAACTATCCATGTCAAATCCTAATTTTGTTTCTTCTATGTAATTAATTGTATGACAATAGCATTTAGGTTTTATAATGGAGGCTAAACCCATATGGTTTTAAAATATTGAGTAAACACTGTACTCAAAGCATATATATGCTTCATAAAGTTATATATAAAAGCTGTAAGGAATGGTTTCTTTCCTTCATAGAATTAAATTTAATCAAAGGTACACACGAATGGGTTAGGGAGAACTAGCCATTTAAGCTCTCTGTTAATGAGTAACTGAAATAGAGATATTATTTATAAATAGTGGATTTATCTGAGTACATATGGTTTTGTAAATTTTAAAATTATCAATTGGAACTAACAAAGAATTTTTTACTTGTAAGACAAAAAAGAATTGTTAGTTTTTGAGCTATCACCAGTTGTGCAGAACATTATATTTTCTTAAGTTTGAATTTGCCTTCATTTATTCATACATGGTTTGCTTTCATATATTTGCGACTAAGGTATAGTTTTATTTCTTGTTTAATGTTTTAAATGATTATGTTGTGCACACATTTGATCCTTTTTAAAAATAATATCTGTGTTACTATGCTATAGTTTATTTAGTCGTTCCTTAATTTAAAAAATTATTCCCCTTTCTCTAGTTCCCATTTTGGGTTAATTTTATCAAAGGGAAAAATTGTCTTATTTATGTCATTTAAATATTTTTATTTTTATATTATATTTTCCTCTGTAATATTTGTTATACATAGTTAAATGCATTAATCTTTTCTCTGATGTCTTTCATTTTTGTTAATATAAGAAAACTTATATCCATGCTAATTAGGCTATTCTATTCTTGTCTAGTCTGTAGGGTTTTGTTTAGCTTTTTGGCTCATCAAAAAACTTTAGTATAAAATATGAAGTTTTAGCTTTTTTTTTTAAACAAGATAGTATGCTTTCTTTTTCTTTTTTTTTTTAAGATTTATTTTATTTATTTTTAGAGAGTGAAGGGAGGGAGAAAGAGAGAGAAACATGAATGTGTGGTTGCTGGGGGCCATGGCCTGCAACCCTGGCATGTGCCCTGGCTGGGAATCGAACCTGCGATACAGTTTTAGTGTTTTATATTTAATTTTGTTAGTTATCTCAATATTTAAAGAATGAACATTTTTCTTATTTTTGTGTTACTTATGGTTTGTCATCTATTAAGATTATACCTTTAAGCGCCCTCACTGGTATAGCTCAGTGGATTGAGCGTGGGCTGCGAACCAAAGCATCGCAGGTTCGATTCCCAGTCAGGGCACATGCCTGGGTTGCAGGCCATGGCCCCCAGCAACCGCACATTGATGTTTCTCTCTCTTTCTCTTTCTCCCTTCCTTCCCTCTCTAAAAATAAATAAATAAATAAAATCTTTTAAAAAAAAGATTATACCTTTAAGCCATTTGTTTTTCTGTTTCTAAATGTGATTTCCACCTTAAAAGCTGAATGCCCATAGTATCTCTGCATTTGTTTTGGTAAATCCTCTGTCCACCTCCAGTTTATTTTCTGTACTTCTACTTGCATTATATAACACCAAATTTGATCAAGGACGTCTTTTGTTTACAAACTTCGAAGAGTTTTTCCTTATCTAAACGTTTCAGCTCAGATATTTTGGGGGGATACTCACTGTTCTCCAGCCACCGTTTGTATTCTGCCCCCAGACCTATTTCTATCTGCCTGCAATAGCCTTTTTTCATCCTTTCTGTATTACAAAGGCTTGACTAAATCAAATGTCACTCTTCTTTTGAGAAGCATTCTTGGGCTGTTTCCTTCTCCTGTTGAATGTATTTTTTACTCTTATCATCTTTGCATTATAGCACTTAGTGTAATGTATTACAGTTATGCATATGTCTGAATTTGCTTTTAGGTTGTTAACTCCTTGATCAGGTACCGTGTATTATTCATTTTTCCTGTCCCTGGGATCGATCTGTTTCAGTAATTATAAGTGAGCGTGAATAAGTACAAGACTGGCTGTTGGTTTTAAAATAGTTCTTACGTTTTAAGAAAGGAAAAGCCATGCGTATGTCCCTAGTTCTGTTGAGTTTTATTTATAGATATTGAATTTTATTGAATAAGTTCTTAGCATACTATTTGATGATTAAAAATTTAAAATACATTTCAATGGGATAGCTTGTATTTTGGTTATGGCAGGCTTGTATTCCTAGTATAAACCCTATTTGATCTTCATGAATAACTTTTTAATGTGCTATAATGACCTTTCTGTAAGATTTCATTAAATATTTTTGTTTCTTTATTGATGAGAATAGCCCTTGTTGCATTACAACAAACTACCCCAAACTTAGTGATATAAAAGAACAACCATTTTATTATGTTTAGTGATTCTGTGGGCCTAGAATACAGAACTAAATAGGGATAGCTATGTGTGTTCTCATCCATGATGGCTGGGTCTTTAGCTGAGACAGCTTGGTTGCCTGGAGGTGACATAAACAGGGACTATAATCATCTGCAGGCTTCTTCATGTTTGGTGCCTAGTCTGCAGTGATTTGAAGGCTAGGCTCAGCTGGAACTCTATCTGGAAGACGTGCCTTGGGTCCTTCCATGTGGCTTCTGGGTTTGGAGAGAGTATCTGGTGCAGTAAGAAGTATCTAGTTCTCTAGTGCTTCAGTAACCCAATGCATTTGAATGGCCGTCTCTGAGTGAATCTTGGAAGCATCATTTCTACTGCACTGTTTTAGAGAAGGGGACGTAGACCCCACTTCTTGGGAAATGTCAGACAACTTGGATCCATGTTTTCAAACACTCATAGTTGAATAATGCATTCTCTTTATTTTCCCTATCATATTTGGAATAATCTTAAATACACTTTTTTTTAAAGATTTTATTTATTTTTTTAGAGAGGGAAGGGGGAGAGAGAGAGAGAAATATCAATGTGCGGTTGCTGGGGGTTATGGCCTGCAACCCAGGAATGTACCCTGGCTGGGAATCGAACCTGGGACACTTTGGTTCCCAGCCCACGCTCAATCCACTGAGCTACGCCAGCCAGGGCTTAAATACACTTTTTTTATAAATTCACTTAACATGCACAAGCTGTTGTAAAATACAGTAGTGGACTGAATTTCTAAAGTTTAGTTTTATAGAATATCTCCAGTCAGTCTCTCTGAGTCAGGTAAGTCTTGGATAATATTTTCTTTTTCTATATTGCATAATCACTTGTTTTTATACATCAAATCGTACGTATTTTATTTATTCATTTTGTACCCAGTTTTCATATGTATTGCTGTATAACTTTGTAAAAACATTTTTAAAAGATTTTATTTTCAGAGAGAGGGGAAGGGAGGGAAAAATAGAGAGAAACATGGATATGTTGCCTCTCGCACACCCCCAATTGGGGACCTGGCCTGCAACCCAGGCATGTGCCCTGACTGGGAATCAAACTAGCGACCCTTTGGTTCACAGGCCAGTACTCAGTCCACTGAGCCACACCAGCCAAGGCTGGTATATACTTTAAACATTTTCCCCATCTGACTTCTTGTTCTTTATACTATCTTTATCATTCTAGTTTTTAAATTTTGTTTTATTTAAAATTTTTTGTCTGTTTTGTGGTCTCCTTTTCTGTTCCCAAAGGAATAAAGTACTTCTTTTATTTTTTTAGTTCTGCCCTAATGTTAAAAAATTACTATATTGAGATATACTCATATACCATAAAATTCACCCTTGAAAGTATAAATTCAGTTGTTTTGAGTATATTCAGAGTTGTTCTGCTGTCACCACAATCTAATTTTAGAATATTTTTTAATACTCCAGAAAGAAACCTTGCCTGTTAGGTTTCTCCTCATCTTCCATAGGTCTAAGCAACCACTAACCTACTTTCTATAAATTCGCCTATTCTGGACAGTTCATGTAAATGAGATCATACAATATGTGGTCCTTTTTGATGCTTTCTTTGACTTAGAATAATGTTTTCAAGGTTCATCCATGTTGTGACATGTATTATAAATTTGCCTTTTTTATTGCCAAATAATATTCCATTGTATGAGTATGTCTAACATATGTCACCTATCCATTCATTTCTTGATGCATATTTGTTTTGTTTCTACTTTCTGACTATTAAGACTGAATAATGCTCTTAAGAGTATTCTTGTACAAGTTTTTGTTTGGGTATATATTTTCATTTTTCTTTGGTAATGTGTACTCTAGGATGTGAGTTGCATGGTCAGTATGGTAATTCATTAATTTTTTGAGGAGCTGCCAAACTGTTTTCCCAAAGTGGCAGCAGTATTTTATGTTTTTACCAGTCGTGCCTTTAGCATTCCATTTCTTCACATCCTTGTCAACATTTGTTATTGTCTGTATTTTTAAAAATTATTTATTAATTTTTAGAGCATGAAACATTAATTATGAACAAGTCAGATTCAGCTTTTCTTTGTTTCTTGTGCTGCTGTGGTAATATCTAAGAAAACTTTGCTTAACGCGCAGTTAATAAAGATTTACTTGTGTTTTAGGGTTTTAGCTCTTAAATTATATCTTTGATCCATTTTGAGTTGTGTTGTATACAGTGTGAAAACAGGCTTCAGGTTCATTCTTTTGCCTACATATATCCAGTTATGCCAGCACCATTGTTAAAAAGACTGGGCTTTCTCCATTGATTTGTATTGGCATCTTTGTCAAAAATCAAATGACCATATCAATGTAAGGGTTTATTTCTGGACTCTCAATTTTATTGCATTGTATCTACATGTTTATCCTTACATTAGTACTATACTGTCATTTTTAAAAGATTTTATTTATTTATTTTTAGACAGGGGAAGGGAGGGAGAAAGAGGGGGAGAGAAATATCAATGTATGGTTGCCTCTCACCCCCTGCCAAGGACCCTGCCTGCAACTCAGGCATGTGCCCTGAGTGGAAGTTGAACTGGTGACCCTTTGGTTCTCACGCTGGCACTCAATCCACTGAGCGACACCATCCAGGGCAGTACTGTACTCTCTTGATTAATGTAGCTTTGTAGTAAGTTTTCAAGTTATGAAGTTGAGTTTTTTAATTTTGTTCTTTTTTGAAAATTGTTTTGGCTGTTCTGGATCCTTTGCATCACCTTGAGAATTTTAGGATCAGCTTTCCATTTGCTAGTAAGAAACCATCTGAGATTTTGATAGGGATTACATTGAGTCTTTAGATCAATTTAGAGAGTATCCTCATCCGGCAATATTAAGTCTCTTGATCCATGGACTATCTGTCCTTCAGTCTGTTGCTTAGTCTTCAATTTGCCTTTCTATTAATGTAGGACTGCCAGGGCTGACTGTTGAAAAACATTTTTATTTGACCCAGGCATCCACTTTAAAATATTTTTATTCTGTTGCAATGTTAATATTTAAATATTCAGCATAGTATTTTAGTCAAAAAGAAATGTGTGTGTGACTTAATGTTTTCTAGTATATCTTTAATAATGTAATAAAAATGAAATAAAAAGTGATTATGCTCCATCAGGTGACAATTTTACTGAATTTGATTCTACTTTATGATTAAAATTAAAATTTTTGTATACAAGTGTATATATATATATATTAATTTGAAGTAATGTGATACCATGTAATATTGAATTTTAATGACTTTAAATCAAATTTAATTCTTAGAACATTAGAAAAAGCTAATGAGTTTTTTTCTCCCTCTACTGTAGTCGGTGGTAGATGATTGGATAGAATCATACAAGCATGACCGAGACATAGCACTTCTTGACCTCATCAACTTTTTTATTCAGTGTTCAGGCTGTAAAGGTAAGATATTTTTATTTTGGGAGCAGAATGTTTTCAAATGGTCCATTTTTCCTTTCACCTAAATATATATAAGCACTTTACATGGAAAGTAATGCTAAGACATTGAATTGTTTGTATTATAACCATACAAAATATATAAGGGAAAAGGAGCAAAGAACAAAGTGAGAAACTCTTGTTGAGACAGTTGCATTCCTATGTGAAGTTAACTAAAAATTTGGCAATTTATAGTTATGTTACTTTTATTAGCTATATTTTCCACTTTCAGCATCTGGTTTTAGGAACAAAGGAAGGGGTTAAGAAGGGAGGCGAAAGATAATGAAGAGATACAGGTTCAAATGGCAGGGAATTGTAAAGTATAGGGAATTTAAAGGTACCATGAATGTAAGTGAGTAAGCAAGTACATAAGTAAATAAGTAAGTTAAATAAGGTATTGGTGAAATTTAGTTTTTCTTCTCAAAGGTAGAGAAACTGGATTGTGGAGTGGGGTCTAATTTAAAAATGTTTTTACTTTACCTTTTTTGTCTTTGTTTAGTGTTTCTGCAGTAGAAGTGTATAGGAACCTTTTTGTAGTGTTATGTAATCAAGAATCATGTCCTTTTTTATTATATTTTTTGAAAGTATAAGGTTGATTATAGAACAGCTTGAACAGGTGCCAGAAAGAATTTGATGAATTGAAATTCTAATTTTTTACCTTCAGTCTTCCCTGTAACACCACAGTTTGGTCAGTCTTAGTTTCCTAATTAGGCTTCTGAATTGCAGTTTTAAAAGAAGGCCACAGTCAATGCATTTTCCCTTTATCAGATTGATTCCTTTCCTGGCATCAGTGTGGTTATAAATAAAGAGCTTGCCAATTCAACATTTGGGTATACTTTGTCACAAACCAGGTTGTCAAGATTTGTAGACATTTAAAGTATTAAAAACTTAAAATTATTGGGTAGATTTAAAATACTGCCATAATGTTTTTTATCAACAAAAAAGCTCCATTAAACGAAATTTACCATACAATCAAAGTTAAGGTTATTAAGTACTTTCAAAACACATTCAAAATTAATGACAGACTTCTTTTATAAATGAATTAGGAACTTCTTTAAGCATATACAATATACTTTAATCTTTTCCTGTGGCTTCAGGATTGTCATTATGAGCACCAGGTATTTTACTATAGTTGTGCCTTCTGTGACTGTTGAGGTTTGGAAGGAATTTGGCCCTACTGAATGGCTCTAGCCTGCTCTGTGTTTGATGATTCTGTGGTCATTGTTGTTGGTTTCCTTCCTCCCTCCCTCCCTCCCTTCTTTCTTTCTCTTTTGTCAGCTATCACTTTTCCATTTACCAGTTCCTAGCAGTCTCACTTCATGTCCCCCTCACTTTTATGGCAGTGGGCTCTGGCCTGATGTCCTATTCACACCTGCCTCTGGGGTTAAATGCATGGGGTTTGTGATAGCTACTGCTTCCATTTCTGCTTAAGTTTGAGCTTTTGGCCATTATATGGGCCTGTGAGATGAGAAGAACAGCTTTGGAAATGGACATTGATCAAAATGTATGCAATATGTTTGCTTTGAGATTTATTTATATATAGATCTTTATTTCATAGAAATTGGTTTAGAGATTGAGTTACTTAGGCTCTCTAGCACTGCCAAGTTTACAGCACCTGGGCATAAATTATGGAGGGGGTCTGAAGACATATCCATGACCCTAGATTAAAATTTTTAAAAAGCCTACAAAAGATTTTTGAGACTGTTGTTCTTTAGCCAAGGAAACGTTGGTATCTTCCAAATATGTTAATATATTTAAATAGTCATTTGGTTCTTTGATGTTGTGTTAAGTACAAGCTCTTTCACAGCATCATTAGAAGTTGATTTAATCTGTGGGAGTGCATCATGATGTAAATGAATAATGTCAGACAAATTGTTTAACCTCTTTTTGCCTTAGCCTTATTTTCCTCATCCTTAAAGCCAGGATTACATAGTGCCTGTCTCATAGGCATGATACCAGGGCTAATCCATATGTGAAGTGGCTGGCGCATAGTAAACTCAATGGATGTTAGTTACTGGCCTACCCCTGCTGGTTCCATTATTCTACTGGAAAGTTTTAAATTGTGAGCCCATAGACAAGGAGTTCAGGTATCAATTGTTCTTTTCAGGTTTTGGGTTGGGAAGAGAGTATGATGTTTGTTTTTATTTTTTAATACATATTTTATTGATTATGCTATTACAGTTCCATTTTTTCTCCCCTCTATTCCCTCTCTTCCCTGCACCATCCCTCCCTTCATGATTCCTCCCCCTTAGTTCATGTCCATGGGTCGTATATTATAAGCTCTTTGACTTCTACAGTTCCTATACTATTCTTAAATTCCCCCTGTGTATTGTGCTTCTTATTCCCTGTACCTTTCCCCCGACTCTTCCCCCCCCCCCCCCCACTGATAACCCTCCATGTGATCTCCGTTTCTGCAGTTCTGTTCCTGTTCAAGTTGTTTGCTTAGTTTGTTTTTCTTTTTGTTTTAGGTTTGGTTGTTGATAATTGTGAGTTTGTTGTCATTTCACTGTTCATATTTTTTATCATCTTCTTTTTCTTTGATAAGTCCCTTTATCATATCATATAATAAGGGCCTGGTGATGATGAACTCCTTTACCTTGACCTTATCTGAGAAGCAGTTCATTTGCCCTTCCATTCTAAATCATGGCTTTGCTGGAGAGAGAAATCTTGGATGTAGGTCCTGGCCGTTCATGACTTTGAATACTTCTTTCCAGCCCCTTCTTGCCTGCAAGGTTTGTTTTGAGAGATCAGCTCATAATCTTATGGGAACTCCTTTGTAAGTAACTGTCTCCTTTTCTTTTGCTGCTTTTAAGATTCTCTCCTTGTCTTTAATCTTGAGTAATGTAATTATGTGCCTTGGTGCGTGCTTCCTTGGGTCCAACTTCTTTGGGACTCTCTGAGCTTCCTGAACTTCCTGGAAGTCTATTTCCTTTGCCAGATTAGGGAAGTTCTCCTTCATTATTTTTTCAAATGAGTTTTCTATTTCTTGGTCTTCCTGTTTTCCTTCTGGCGCCCCTATGATTCGGATGTTGGAACATTTAAAGATGTCCTGGGGGTTCCTAAACCTCTCCTCATTTTTTTTTTTTTGAGTTCTTGTTTCTTTATTCTGTTCTGGTTGAATGTTTCTTTCTTCCTTCTGCACCAAACCATTGATTTGAATCCCGGTTTCCTTCCCATCACTGTTGATTCCCTGTACATTTTCCTTTATTTCACTTTTCATAGCCTTCACTTCTTCCTCTGTTTTGTGACCATATTTAACCATTTCTATGAGCATCCTGATTATCAGTGTTTCGAACTCTGCATATGATAGGTTGGCTATCTCTTTATCGCTTAGTTCTGTTTTTGGAGTTCTGATCTGTTCTTTCATTTGGGCCATATGTTTTTGTCTCAGTGAGCCTGTTACTACGTTGTAAGGGGTGGAGTCTTAGATATTCACCAGGGTGAGGCAATGCATGTCACTGTGTTGTGATGGTGTATGTGGGGGAGGGGTCCAAGATGGAACAATGCTACTTGCTGGGCTCTTGGCTGGCTTTCAGTCACTTCCCCCGCTACCCACAAGCAAGTTGAGCCCTTCTGGTACTGATTCCCAAGTGAGAGGGTTTGTGTATGTTGTAGGACCCTGTGTCTCTCCAATGAATTCTCCTGTGCAGTTGGGAGTTTCTCCCACTGCTGTAACCCCCACAGGTGTTTTCATTCAGAGGTTTTGAGGCTTTATTTCCCTGTGCTGGAACCCTAGGTTTCATGGTCTCTCTGGCTTCCTAATTGTTCCTCTCAGTTTATTCACATGCAGATGTGGGATCCCCAGATCCTCCAGCTGCTGTCTTGCTTCGAGTCCTCTCTACCCCAAGTCCCCCCCTCCCCCCAATGCTTGTCTCCTCCCCTCCTACCAATCTGGATGAATACTTCTTTAATTCCTTGGTTGTTGAACTTCCATGCAGTTCATTTTCTGGCAGTTCTGGGGTATTTTTTTGTTTTTAAATTTGTTGTTGTTCTTTTTGTTGTGTGAGGAGACAAAATGTATCTACCTATACCTCCATCTTTGCCCGAAGTACTTTTATTGTTGTTTTTAAATTTATATATACATCCAAGTACATGCATATGCAAACTATAGCTTGGCCAATTGAAATAAATATATCTAATTGTTATAATAAATTTCATCTTCCTATGCTAAGACATTCTTTTTTTTTAGATGTTACTATATTTATGGCATTTCTAGTGATAAAATTGGCAAGAAAAGTAATTCATCGATACAAATAAGGCTTTGAAAATCTAGTTTTCAATTTTTTAAAAAACCTGGCACCCACACCAATGGAAATTCATATGCACCTTCTTTCCTACAGTGTTTCCTACTTATAATTTTCCCCTAGGAATCCCTTTCTGATATTTGAGCTGTACCTGGAGAGCCTGTATTACTTTTTGTAATGTGCCTTTATTTTCTCTTTTGCAATTGTTCTTTAAAATCTTGAATATCCTTGTAAGATACCTTCTCTAAAACACCAGAGTTAAGCTAATCTTAAGTTTTTTTTGGTGGGGTGGTCTGAGCTGTAGGCTTTCTTGGCATTGCCATTTGTTAGGGCATTTTTATCTACTACCTTGATATTTTATTTTTCTTCCTTTTCTTTAGGTTGTTGTTTATTTAAACTTCCAACTAGATAATAGGCTTCTGGATGGGCAAGAACTATAACTTACATTTATTGAAGCTCTTTTAGAGAAAGATGGGATGTCGTTACCTTACATGGAGTAGTGCATAATGAAGAATCCTGGCTAAAATTAACTCTACCTACTGTTACTCTTTCCCTTATCATCTTTAGTTTAGGTTCATCCTAAGGGTCTTAAATAGTACTCTGTATGCTGCCTCATTCTTGATGACATGTTTTACATTAAAAAACTAAGCCAGTACACTTATTATAGGCATGAGTAAAGTAAGTCAGGCAGAAATGGCCAAGGCAGACTGTGCTAGAAGAAAGATATCTGTCAGAAGTGTGGAGTTGTTTTCTTGTGCACATTGAGATTGGTATTTGTGCGTCATTTATAGGGTTGAGTATCACAGTAAAGGTCACTTACTGAAGAGTTATGCCTTATGACGTGACTGTAGACATTTTAGTATTAGAGACTGACTTAGAAATTCTTTTTCATTTTTCCATGTATTAACTTTTCATACTTGCAATTTTCAGGAGTTGTCACAGCAGAAATGTTTAGACATATGCAGAACTCTGAAATAATTCGAAAAATGACTGAAGAGTTTGACGAGGTAACGTTACTCTAAATGTTTTGATAATTTTAAGCATGTTGATCTTGATTCACTCTTGAAAGTATTCTTAAATTTTGAATATTAGTATTATGGATAAGAGCTCTGGCATCAGATTCAATCGGATGATGGCAGTGTGACCTTGGGGAAGTTATTGTCTCAGGATCAGCTTCACCATCTGTAAAATGGTGCTAATAGTACTTATAAGACTGTTACGAAGATTAAATTCAGTAATGTTTGAAAAATTCCTTAGCATTTTATAATGCCTGGCACACAGTAATAACTTAATAAATGGTAGCTATTATTGTGAAAAAATTGAAATATCAAGGAAGAATAAAGTTTAGAGACTAGGAACATATCTTGGAATGTTGTAAAAGGAAGATTTGTCAAATATCTGGGGAACCAGTAGTTTAGGCAAAGGACTATATGTACATATACACACAAATACTTGAATTGTTTAAAATCTCCTTTATGTTTCAAATATGAATAATAAGAACAATAAAAAAAATAAATAGTAGCTTAGACTTGAGTTGATCCCTTCATCAGTGTGATGTCTTTGAAGTGTTGTTACCGATAAAGATAATATATAAGCTTTTTCAGGGCAGGGATTTTTATTTGTTCACAGCTATATTCCAACACCAGTAGTTTTTACTCTTCAGAATTTTTCACTGTAAATTTTCTAGTAGAAATCCTTGTCTCATTTGAGTTTAATTTCATCATTTTTCCTTGCTTACTCTGATGAAGGGGCTTTCAACTGTCATTCTAAAAGATAGACAAGAGTTGTTAAAATGGCTTTGTTGATCACTAAGTGCTATTAATCAGTCTCCAAGTAGTTAAGAGGTAATTATGGGTAATGGTATTATTTTAGCATTCTAATATTAAATGTTTTAGCAAGAACCTTCTAATTAAAAGGAAACAGCTGTTTGAGATAAGAATCCTGAAATATGAGTTGAAAGTAATTAGCAAACCAAGTTGCTAACTACAATTAAGATGATACATTTTAATAATAGTGACTTAAATGAGTCAACCACAAAATATGGGGAAAAAAACCCTTTTTGTGGAGTATTACCTTATTGTCAGATGAGAAATAGTACTAGTACATAATAGTAATAATAGTACATTTCATTTCTATGAAAGTTATCTGGTTGTCTATGTCTGTTGACTATTTGATGTCCTGAAGCTAATGAAAACATGCATTGAAATCTTTTGAGTATTTATAAATCATACATCAACCTATTAGATTGGCTGAGAATATTATTTCATCATTTTGAATTCATTTAAAAATATAACATTGGTTTGCTTTTGTTCTAAAGACATTTTAAAAATACATCTTTGCTTATCAGAGTAGTGGTTTACTCTGATGGGAGAGGCTTTTTATTTTTAAACTGAGTAATTGACATATATTTTCATTGGTTAAAGTGAATTCAGAATAATTATTTTGGTCTTAAATAAAAGCAGAGCATGCTCAAAGGTACTGCTGCCTCTGCATATTGTTTTCTGCCTACTTTAAGGATTTTATTGAAAGAGAAATGTGAGATAAAGGAGTCACTTCAGCTTCTACCTGGGGTATTTCAAAAACAAGTAAAATTTACAACAATAAAATAATTTTTTAAAAATCACAAAACAAAAAATAAAATAAAATTATGAAAACAAAAAAAAACAAGTAAAATTTTATTGTCATATGCTTTAAATGAAACAGTTGTTTGAATTCTTTGTTTTAGGATAGTGGAGATTATCCACTTACCATGGCCGGTCCTCAGTGGAAGAAGTTCAAATCCAGTTTTTGTGAATTCATTGGTGTATTAGTACGGCAGTGTCAATATAGCATCATATATGATGAATACATGATGGATACAGTCATTTCACTTCTTACTGGATTGTCTGATTCACAAGTCAGAGCATTTCGACATACAAGCACCCTGGCAGGTCAGTATTTAGAAATGTTTTCTGTGTATTTCCTAAGATTACTGATGAAAACAAAATTTCTATGAAAAGAAATGAAATAATAATGACATAATTAATTAATTTCATTTATAAAGTAAGCACTAGGAGGGCACTCATCTCTCTTTCAACCCCCATGAATCACTGGGAATGGGATGGTGTTTTCAGTTTTGGTTCTGTGAGGGCATACTTATATTAGTATATAGTGACTTTTTTGTGGTAAACCTACTTGAATATTATGCCACAGAAAAGGAAGAGTTGGATAGGAATGTGTTGAGTTCTTGAAGATGAGATGTTATATCAAGGAGGATATAAACAGCAAATTTGGAAACAGCCAGTCATTTTTGATGTGTAGTCCCAATGACACTTATTTTATCTCTGATATATATTCCCTCTTGGTATGATGGTCCCTATAAGATGATGCTTCTCTGTAACTGCATCACAAAAAGTTGATTTTTCTTATGTGTCTGAGAAACTCGAGGCTGAGTAAAATTCTTTGATCTTTAAATTTTAATGAAATTGATTGCATCATTCTAAAACCATGATGTTTGGTGTTGATGTTGATAAAATCTTCTGGTTTCTCCTTTGTGCTAAAGGTAAAATTATTGATACACTATCATAGGATATGTGTTTTTTGATTTGAGTTTGAATAGACCAAATGGGCATTGATTATTTCTATAGTTACAGTATCTATGAAATATTTTTCATTCTCTAAGTGTGGGGATATTTATTTTCCCTTTAGAGTATTTTCCAAATAATTAAAGATGTATTTCTGCTAAGTCCTATGCAGACAATCTCCCTGTAAGTTTTTTGTTTTTAGATTCAAAGTCACAAAATATGAATGTGATCTTGTTCTATGAGTTTAGGTAGTATTTAATGTTACGAACTTGATGGGTAAAATATATTGTAACAAGTGTGACGATGTAAGGTAAATAAATTTAGATCAGAATGAAAAACTGGTTTGCTGAGGATGTGAAATAGCTCAGAGCAGAAAATTGTGAATCTCTTTTAAAGAAAGACAATAGCCACAAAGTGATTTAGTGTTGTGTTCTGTCATGCAATGAAAGCAGGTGTGAGAAATAGCCTCGAGTGAGCTAAAGAAAGCATGAAGTGGTCAGATATATCAATTATTAAGTTTTAAATCACAGGCACTGAGTATTGTCTCAGTAGCAAGAGTTCATTAACAGAAGGTAGTAAACTGAAGGGGGTCCCTCATTGGTTTATTATTAAAATTTCACTTTTGAACTTTGGACTTTTTTTAATAAAAAATTTTTTTAACTTTCAAAGTATGCCAGTTTTTTTAAAAAGTGGGTTTGTTTGTTTGTTTATTAAGAATTTATTTATTTATTTTTAGAGAGGCAAGAGAGGGAGAAAGAGAGAGAGAGAGGAACATCAATGTGCGGTTGCTGGGAGCCGTAGCCTGCAACCCAGGCATGTGCCCTGACTGGGAATCGAACCTGCGATGCTTTGGTTCACAGCCCATGCTCAATCCACTGAGCTACGCCAGCCAGGGCTTGAACTTTGGACTTTTTATCTATGTGGTCGTCATAATTTGACGGTTGTCTTTGTGCTATGTGAAAGAGTAGAAATAAAGGAAATCAAATATTGGTAAAATTTTCCCAATATTTTTATACACTGTAGATTAACATAAAGCACCCAGGTTCCCTCTTTTTTTGGTTGTTGAGATAGCTAATTGCTATATCAACCACAGTTTACTTGGAAAGGTGAATCTTGATCTCTGAAAAAGATCATGATAAGGGAATATATAGTATGGGCACAGATTACCAAGTTTTTAATCCTACTTATATGCACTAGATAATCTGAGGCAAATTTCTTAATCTTTCTGAGTTTCTGGTTCCTCATGAATGAAATAGGGATAATGTTGGGTTGGCCAAAAAGTCTGCGGCGCGCCCCCCCTCCCCCCCCATAAAATAAAGGATAACAATTTTTGAACTTCCGGCCAAGATGATAGCATAGGTAAATATGGCTCACCTCCTTACAAAACCACATCAAAATTACAACTAAAATATAGAATACCCATCACTCAGGACCACCAGAAATCGAGTTGAATGGAAGTCTGATAACTATGGAATTAAACCACCTCCATCCAGACTGGTGGTAGGGCACAGACACAGAGTGAGCTGATCCCACATCCACATGTGGTAGATAAAAATTTGGTGGGGGGGGGGGGTGATATCTCAGGAGCAAGAAGTACCAGCCTCACAGCCCAGGGTTCTAGTGCCAGGAAGATAAGTCCCCACAACTTCCAGCTGCAAAAACCAACAAGGATTGAGTTGGAAGAAGAAACTGCTGAAGCCTCAAACAGTTCTTCTTAAAGAACCCACACAGGGACTCACCTAATCAGACTCACTCCCTCTGAGCTCCAGCACCAGGGTAGCAGCTTGAAAGGCATGAAGAAACCAAAGTGCCTGGAATCAAGGTGAGCAAAGGCCATTGTCCCTTTTGTAAACCACCCCCCCGCCCCCCAACAAAGCCACAGAGCCAGAAAGCTGCAGCCATATCCAAGATTCCATCAACCTGGCTAACACTGTTTGACCTGCCTGTGGGGGACCCCCAGAGACTCTGTCCCGCCCAAATTACAGGCCCACTCTATCTACTTTCCCACAGGAATGGCCAGTCTGGGCTCTTGCTTTACAACTTCCTAAATGCTATTATTAAGCAAGCACCACCTGGCCTCAGTGAGCCCCAGGCCACAAACTAGCAGTGGACAGATTAGTTTTACAGCTTGGCTTCACCTTGGAATGTCCAAGCCCAGCACAAGTAGCAGCCATCTGATAGTGCTTCCTAGTTCAGGCAGGGTGCCTCAGGCAAAACACAAGTGGAGGCTTACCCTTGCCTGCACCACTGGGAAACCAGAGCCTGCATACCCAGTGGACAGATAACAGACTACAGTGAAGAACCACCATCTGCCCCTGCACAGCTGATCCTCTACAGAGGACAGAGGGTGGTAGTCAGTAGTTACAGCCAGTCCTTGCAGCTGACTGGCCTGGGTAAGTCCCTCCCATTGATCTACCAACAGCAAGCAAGGCTCAACTACAAGAGGAGGGTGTATTCAACCCACATGAAGGGTGCACCTCGAACACCCAGCTTGGGTGATTGGGAAGCTGTGCCACTGGACCCTACAGGACACCTGCTACATTAGGCCACACCACCAAGACAGGGAGTCATAGCAGCTTCACCTAATACCTAGAAACAAACACAGGGAGGCTGCCAAAACAAGGAGACAAAGAAATATGGCCCAAATGAAAGAACAGATCAAAACTCTAGAAAAGAGCTAAACAAAATAGAGATAAGCAATCTATCAGATGCAGAGTTCAAAACACTGGTTATAAGGATGTTCAAGGAACTTAGTGAGGACCTCAGCTGCAAAGAAAAAGATCAAGTCAGAAGTTAAGGATACACTAATTGAAATAAAGAACAGCTTACAGGGAGACAACAGTAGAGTGGATGAAGCCGAGAATTAAATCAACAATCTGGAACATAAGGAATCAAAAAACTACCAATCAGAATAAGAAGAAAAAAGACAAGAACAATGGGGATAGTATAAACAGCCTCTGGGACAAGTTCAGAAGGTCCCAAATTCACATCATAAGGGTGCCAGAAGGGGGTGAGAAAGAGCAAGCAATTGGACATCTATTGGAAAAAATAATGAAAGAAAACTTGCATAATATGGTGATCATAATAGATATGCAAGTTCAGGAAACACAGAGAGTCCCAAAGAAGATGGATGCAAAGAGGCCCATTCCAAGACACATCATAATTAAAATGCCAAATGAGAAGGCTTACCCTTGATAAAGGGAGAATCGTAAATGTAGCAAGAGAAAAGAAGTTAGTCACCTACAGGGAAGTTCCCATAAGACTGTCAGCTGAATTTCTCAAAGGAAACTTTGCAGGCTAGAAGGTATTGGCAAGAAATATTCAAAGTCATGAAAAGCAGGGACCTACAGCAAAGTTTGTTCTACCCAGAAAAGATATCATTTAGAATTGAAGGGCAGATAAGGAGCTTCACAGACAGAAAGAGCTAAAGGGATTCATCATCATCAAACCATTATATGAAATGTGAAAGGGACTCATTGAAGACAAAGATCAAAACTATGAACAATAAAATGGCAAAAATATGTATTTATGAACAATTGAATCTGAAAAACTAAACAAACAAGAACAGGGACAGAATCATGGACATGGAGAATGTTTTCATGGTTGCCAAATGGTTTGGGTGTGGGGGCGGGGAGTGAAGAGGTAAAGGAATGAAGAAGTACAAGTAGGCAGTTACAGAATAGCCATGGGGATATAAAGTACAGTATAGGAAATGGAGTAGCCAAAGAACTTACATGCATGGCCCATGGACATGAACAATAGTGGGGCAATTGACTGAGTGAGTGAGGTATGCTGGGTGGAGGGTGGCAAAAGGGGAAAATTGGTACAACTCTAATAGCATGATCAATAAAGTATAATTTTAAAAAGGACACAATTTTCATTTTTACCAGTACCTTTATTGACTTGGATACTTTCAGCATGTCGGCTATCTCCACTCTTGGCTTCTAATTGATAGAGGTCAGGGGTGCTGTTAAACATCTTCTGATGCATAAGACAGCCCCACAGGAAAGAAGTATTTGGCCCAAATGCCAGTAGTGCCAATAAAATTCACAAGCCAGTTTTGACATGTTCAATCAGTCCTGGCCCCTTCTGCATACAGTACACAAGTCTTTTTTTTTGCCATTCAGTTACGTTTTTACCTTTCCTGAGATGAAGTATAATATGCCAAAAATGTATATCTTCCATCTTCCTTATTAAAATGGCTGCACAAAAATTTACCAGTTTTCATGTTTTTTTAAATGTATGCTGATATGACAGCTGCTATAATATAGTCCAACAGAATTATTTGGAATGAAGTTAAAGGACAACTAAGCACTACTAGAGCCATTGTACAGGCAAAAATGTAACTTTTTGGCCAACCTAATAAAACTTAATTCTGAGGGCTGTTGTAAGGATTAGGAGGTAATTTATGAAAAGTTCTTAACATAGGTGAATGAGTGACATACAATAAGTATTTAATACTCATTCATTAGTTGTTTTATTGTTGTCAGATGTGGCAGCTGTACTCTCGTTTTTTTTTTTTTCTTTCAAGACTTTTTTGTTTAGGTATTTTTAGAGAGGGGGGACAGGAAGGACATAGAGAGGGAGAGAAACATCTGTTACCTGCCTTATGCTTGCCCACAACTCAGGTACGTGCCCTGACTGGGAATTGAACCTGGTGGACTTTCTGTTCACAGGCTGGTGGCTCAATCCACTGAGCCACACCAGCCAGGGCAGCTGTACTTTTCTGTTGGAAGCATAATAGCCCATTTTCATCTTAATTTCTCTTTACTTGATCTTAATTTGTTAATTTTTTATTTATCTGTGAGACTAATTTCAGTGTTTTTTCCATTTAAACATAGCTATGAAGTTGATGACAGCTTTGGTGAATGTGGCACTAAATCTTAGCATTAATATGGATAATACACAGAGACAATATGAAGCAGAACGAAATAAAATGATTGGAAAACGAGCCAATGAGAGGCTAGAACTCCTACTACAAAAGCGGAAAGAGGTAAACTTCTGGATTGACTATTTACATTGTTAATATGTGACCAGCTTGGTCACCATTAATGATATAACTGTACTAGTTCATTAGATAAAGTTTTTGGTAAGATTTAAATTTAAAATAATGTATTTCAGGTTGTTTATATGTCTTAGTTTTGTGGGCCATCCATTCCAGCAGGACCTTTTGCGTATATTTTCTTTCTGTGTGGACTAGGAATTAAGAGTTTGAGGCTTCAAGTATGGAGTCCTAGGCAGGTTTGACAAGGTGTTTTAAGCTTTAGTATTATTCACCTCTACAGTGAAAATATCATAACTTTCTCCTTCAGCTTGTTGTCAGGATGAAATAAGTTTTCATGTACATGAAATCACTTTGAAAAATAACTTAAAGCTATTTATGGTATCTCACTTGGTGGCTTTTTTGTGTGGCGTAGAAGCACTTGGTTAACATTAATGACTGACCATTAAATTCATCTTTGAATAAGGAAAATATATTTTCAGACTTTTGCTAAATAGTAAATAAAATCTTTTGATGTTGTGTTTGTGATTTAAATTGTTCTTCCTTGATGATACGGTATTTTGCTATCTGATATTGGGGATGTTTACTTTTATTTATAATGGGCGAAGCCTGATGTTCTAAAAATGTTAATAGTGCTGTTGAGTTAAAGTACTTGGCCTGGTAATCTATAAATTACTTGATTTTTGACATTAAGGGCATAGCTGTAATTTAAACTTGGTTATTTCTGAGGTAGCCAATAACTTTTAAAAATGCCTCGACTCAAGAAAAGCCAGAAAAATCTTGCTCATATTTCCCTGATACCTAAATACCTCATCGGTTTCATATAGTTTGAAATGAAAACTGACCTTTTCCCCCTTTAATTTAATTAATATATTTCATCATGATTTATTAGGCGGACATAACACATGTTTTAGTCCTTGAAATTATGGCCTATTTCTTGGACATAAATTTAAGATGGCAAACACAGAACGAGTGGATTTAGGGGAAATAATTTTTAGCTTAAAATTTCAGTACGAATAGAGGATATTGACACTTCTAAGTTAGGTTGTGAGTTCTAAAATACGGTGACCTGGTTGGTGTGGCTCTAGATTGAGCATTATTAGCCTGTGAACCAAAGGGTCACAGGTTAAATTCCCAAACATGGTACTTACCTGGGGGTTGCGACAGGGCCCCAGTTGGGGGGTGTATGAGAGGCAACCACACATTGATGTTTCTATCCCTTCTTTCTCCCTCCCACACCCCTCTGTCTAAATAAAATCTAAAAAAAAAAAACCCATGTTGAAAGACCACCTACCTGTACCTGTGACTATCTGTGCTACTGAGCAAAAGTGCATGCCTGTGTTAGAATTATTTGGAAATGCAATATATATTTTTTAAAGATTTTATTTATTTATTTTTAGAGAGAGGTGAAGGGAGGGAGAGAGGGAGAGAGACATCAATGTGTAGTGTCCTCTTGTGTGCCCCTACTAGGAATTGAACTGGGGACCCTTTGGTTCACAGGAAGGCACTCAATCCACTGAGCCACACCAGCCAGGGCAAGATTATATTCGTGAAAAGAAAAAAAAACCAAACAAAACATTTTATGAACGCACAAAACATTACATCAAAGCTAATTGATGTGTAGATTGTGAAAGATTTTTCTTGTAACTCTCAAGCTCTAAAACACTTCTCTCTGAACTCTTGGGCTCTAAATTGAAAATATATGGGAATAGATAAATAAATCAAATTTGAAATATTTGATTTTTTTTTTCAGGTGAGCCTTGTTTTCCTCAAAACAGTTTAGCAGGGAGACAGATTTTTCACCAAGTTGTATTACTCAAATCCCTTTTATTTTTTTAACAAGTTACTAGTTAGCATGACACTTCTTATTCAGAAAATAAAAATCAACATAATCAAATATTGTTATGCTTTTTTGATATGAACATATATGTTATATAATAGATAATATGTATTATGATAAACTACTTAGCAGATTTCTTTACATACCCTTATGCAATGGAAATTGGTGAGCATTAGAAAAAATTAATCTACCAGCCAAATATTAACAGCCAAGTCACATATTCCAGATATCAAGGGACTTACCCAATATACAACAGCTGTTGATTTTTCCAATGTGGTTACTCTTGTCTAATGGAATTAAAAATTAAATGTAACCACCAAAACCCTGCATTTGTATTTTAACACATTTTAAATGTTCTTTTGGTTGTCTTTCATTATAATTGAAAGAAATTATATGTGTTTTTCAGCTTCAAGAAAATCAAGATGAAATAGAAAATATGATGAATGCAATATTTAAGGGGGTGTTTGTACATAGATACCGGTAAGTCAGGACGGGTTTTTTTCTGTATAATTCTTACTCTACTCAAGTTTGTAAGGGTTTAGGCAGTGTAAGTTAGTGGAAAGAGCGATGGAGTAAAATCAGTGTTAGAATCTAAGTTCTTCCATGGAATGAGGCACTCAAGGCAACTTGATGTTTTCTGTCTGAAAAATGGGTTAGTGTTGATTTTTAACTTGTAGCTGCCCAGCAAATGGAAGCTACTGCTATTATTAGGAGCCAGGGTATAGAGTACTTCATTTCTTTTGAATGTGTTATGTTAGTAGAGTCTGTACATGCTGAGTCCTGACTCGCTTCTTTTCCATTTGAATATCAGTGGGGAAATTTGCATAGATATGTTATGTTTACTTTCCCTATTTTATGAGTATAGGAGAGACATAGGTAATCTTACCATTATTTCTTCTGTGACCTATTCTTTAAATGTTGGTGGCATTCTTATTCAACCTCTTCCTCATTTCCATAATTTGGCAGATACTGAATTAGGTTAATCCATTGTAATGTTCCTTTGTCCATTCTTTGTTTTTATTCCTATTGTCATCATTACCTTTGTCTGTTCCCATCATTTTCATGCCTAGAGATTTTTGAAGTTTTCCTAAAACATTCTTTTGTTGCATTATTTTTCTGCTAAAAAGCCTTCAATGACTCACTGGTGTCTACAAGATGAATTAAAATAATTTAGTCTGCCATTCAAATCCAGATTGAGCTTGGTCTCAGTGTTATGTGTAACTAATTCTCACTTGGAAAAGTATGTTCTAGCCAGACTAGTGTGCCCACTCTCTTCTGAACACACCATGCCCAGCAGGTATGAGCAGAGGCTGTGATATAGCATGGTGTAAAAGATGGGAAACAGGTTTTGTTTGTGGTTTTATTTATTTTTAAATATTTATGTGGCGATAATTATGCTTTGCTGACTAAACTGTAACTCTTGGCATTCACCGTCTGTGCTTCAATCCTACTTTTAAATCCCAGTAATACTTATCATAGCAGTATGTCCATGGTAGGGTTGAATTATTTGGCATCCCTTGAATAAAGAAGTCCTGTGGTATGGTGGCACTAATATGTATATTTTTTTCCTTCAGCGATGCAATAGCTGAAATCCGAGCTATTTGTATTGAAGAAATTGGCATTTGGATGAAAATGTATAGTGATGCCTTTCTTAATGACAGTTATTTAAAATATGTTGGTTGGACTATGCATGATAAGGTAAGATATGCCACACAGGCTGCTTGTCTGTCTACCCACAGGCATAGATGTCTGCACCTTTCATTCAAAAAGAGTTATCTAAATGTAGGTTAACCTGGGACCACATTCCTTTATTCTGTTCTGTCTGTTCCATGAAAACATAATCCCTATCACAGAGTCCTGTAGATTTTTGCATCTTGGCCACTGATTTAGCCTTTAATTTTCAATTATTTTTTTTACTGAAATATTCGGATCATGTAGGTAGGGGTGGTAAGGCATTTTGTAGACCAGTAAGTGAAGTCCTTGCTTTGTTAATATGTGAGTACTGTATTTTTAAAAATTCCTCTTTTGATAAACGTGTCTTAGCCAGATTATAAATTACAACTTGGCCTCTGAACTTTTTGATTTTTTAGTTTTCTTAATCCACCTTCCTCTGAAACTGCCTCTTTATTGGCCTTTAAGTTCCTTGTATATATCCCTTCCAAGTAGTACTTTTTTTTTTTTTAAGGAAAACTTAGTATGAAATATGCTACTATTACCTTTCATAATAGTATTTCTCTGAATAGATTTTCAAAACATTTTCATTTGATCTACACAAATGAAAACCCACAGGTATTTAGTCTTAAATTTATATATTGATTCCTATTTTCACATTATCAAAGATGAGTTTCTGAAGAAGTGCTGTTGTAGAAAGTGGAAAATATTGTACACATGTTGAGTATTCACATTGAAAACGTGCAAAGTTTTAATGCATTTTCTCGTCTTATTTAATTTAGCAAGGTGAAGTAAGACTCAAATGTCTCACTGCTCTACAAGGGCTTTATTATAACAAAGAGCTTAATTCCAAACTGGAACTTTTTACCAGTAGGTTCAAGGTTAGTATTATTTTAAGTATTAAAAAAATTACCTATTATTTGAAAGTATTTTCCCTTGCTTTCCTTTTAAAAATCTTTATTTTTTGTCCCTAGGATAGAATTGTGTCTATGACCCTTGACAAAGAATATGATGTTGCAGTACAAGCAATAAAATTACTTACTCTTGTTTTACAGTAAGTATGTATTTATTACATATTACTAATGTCCAGATATCTAAAGAATGCATTAGAGAACTTGCTTGCAATTATCTAGATCTGAATTTTAATAACTTAAGTCATGGGGTTTTACAGTCAAGTTCAGAAAATAGGAAAAGGAAATCATTGGATTAGAAAAATTCTGAGCTAGGAATTCTTGTGTTCTCATTCTCTTGGTCAGTTTCCTTTCCATTTTACTGTTCTTAATATGGTCTCGAAAGAAGATTAAATAGTTGAGTGCAATAAACTGTGCTTATTGCATTTTGTCATTTTGTCACACTTTTACAAATTAGTATTTACTGAAACTTCTCTGTAAACAACCTGAATTTAAACATACTATGTTAAAATGTAATAGTGATGCAAATCATTTTTTTTCTTTTTAAAAGATTATGTTAATATATATAACATCAAACTTACCATTTTAAATATATTTGATTGGACAGGTCTATGGCATAATGTGATGTTCACATTGCTGTGCAGCCTTCATCATTATCCATCTGCAGAACTCTTTTATCCTTTCATCCTGAAACTCTGTACCCATTAAGGACTAATTCTTCATTCCTCCCCCCTTCCAATCACCCAGTCCCTGGTGACCACTGTTCTACTTTCTATCTTTATGAATTTTGACTATTTTAGGTACCTCATATAAGTGGAGTCATACAATATTAGTCCTTCTGTATTGTCTTCAGTGTTTGTATTGTACCATGTATCAGAATTTGATACCTTTTAGAGGCTCAGTAATACTGCATTGTATGTTTATACCACATTTCATCTATGCATTCATCTGTCAGTGGACATTTAGGTTGTTAACATGCTCCAAATAATTGCAAAAGGGATCTTATTTTAAATCATAGCATGTTAATTCTGATAGTCATGGAAATTTCATCATGTAAGAATAGCCGATGAAATTCGATAAAAACTAATGAGAGACGACTGTCCACTAAGATTTTTAATCATATTGTAAAGCTGTGGTAATTTTTTAAATTTTGGGACTGGTGGATAGGCAGAGAGATCAGTGGCATGGAATAAAGAACAATGTACAGACAGACAACCTGCATCCAGGAACCTAGTATAGGGTGAGGGTGGCTTTTCCTATCAGAAAAGAACTGGTTTTGTGACAACTACGTTCTATTTGGGAGTAGATAATAAATTAGATTCCTATCTAATTTCTCATAAAAAAGAATTTTTAGATGGATTAAATGGTTAAATGCAAGTAAATGAAACCATTAAAAGACTATATGAAACTTGGGAAGATTAAAAATTTTTATTTTAAAAATGTTTGGTAATATACTGGATTGTTGAGACTATGCAAAAATAAGCCTTAATGTATTGCTGATGGGACTATAAGTTGATACCTCTTTGGAGAGAAGTTTGGCAATATCTTTTAAAATTTTTAAAGTCATATTCTTCTAACATAGTGTTTGTAATAGAGTTTTTGAAATAGCCTAAATGATTATCAGTTGAGGAAGAATTAATATATAAAATAATAGCTTATATGAATGCCTTATGGCTGTTGAAGACTACAACAGCCCTGTGGGAATGTGGTAGTGGTTATCTATATGTATATAAAATGGACAACATTATAGTCATTAACAAGGAGGCAGCTCTAGATATGCTGACATTTTCTGAAAATTAAATGGAGGCATTTTGAGCAGTCTTTACTATATTTTTAATTTCTAATTGAAATTATAATATGTAATTAAAAATATTGAACATTTCCTGAAATAAATAAGAAACTAATAGTATTCTACTTCTATTTCTGTAGCTTCTCACTTTCCTTCATAATACCTTCTAGATATTTTTTCCCTTGTTTCTGAGAGCTGTATTTTTATGAAGGATGATAGCCATGTATGTTGGTTCGGCCATGTATGTGACTAGTAACTGAATCTTTCAAAGATCATTCCTTTTCAAATAGTTAAAATTTGTGACTGATTTGATTCAGTGTATCTTTTTATTATAAATAAGTGATTTTTCCAAAAACAGTCCAATATTATATGTAGAATAGTTTAAATCAAAGTGTTTTTTGAAGCTTGTATTTTAACATTTTGGTTTTATTTCTCAAAAAGAAGTAATATTTTCTTGGACATCAGACTTCTGGAAATCTTGAACACAACAAAAAAAAACCAAAAAGGATCTGAGATCCTCAGCTAAACATTTAATGTACTTAGGCTTTTCTCTCTGGGATGGTCCTGTGATTCTTAATTTACATATAATAGTAAAAACCTGAATTGTTCATCTCACAGTAGACTAAAAACATACAAGGTCTTTGGCACTTAAATTTTAATTAGTAAATCAATTTCCATTGCCTTATATGGTGTTCAGTACATGATGGATGAAGTATTCTTCATTATTGTGTGGTGACTGGGGTGGTAGTATATTTTAATGGTACAATATTTCTCTTTCCTTAGTATTATTGATACTGTGAGATATATGCAGTGTTCTCTGTGATTATTAACTAAGCTCTTAGCATGCCACCACTTTATTTCTACATTAGTTGATGTTTTTTCTTCATTTTCTTTTAGTGTCCTTGTCAGCATTATTACTTCTCATCACCATGTATGTCTTTTCCTTCGTTAATGACTCTAATTTTACCTTCCATTGATTTTAGATGTTAACAAAACACTCAGCTATTTTGTCAGGGCAAGCTTTTACTGATAGATGATAATCAGATAGAGTTGATGTCTTTTAAATTTTTCTTAATACAAATTAGTTGAAAGTATGAGCATGGACTTCTATACTCAATATCCTTAAAATTATAACATTACAAAAAAGACTGCTACTGTTTATTTCTTTTTAGGAGTAGTGAAGAAGTTCTTACTGCAGAAGATTGTGAAAATGTCTATCATCTGGTATATTCAGCTCACCGGCCAGTAGCAGTAGCAGCTGGAGAATTTCTCTATAAAAAGTAAATCTACATTTCTGTTATTCATTTTCATAGTATACTTTTATGACAGTAGTTTATTGTGTTATAATTTATATTAAACTATATATAGCATTTAAAAAAATATTCATCACATCCCTGCCTGGTGTGGCTCAGTTGGTGTCACCCTGCAGGTTCCATCCCCAGTCAGGGAATGTACAGGGGGCAACCAGTCAGTGTTTCTGTCTCACATCGATGTTTCCCTCCCTTCTTCCTCCTCTAAAAGCAATGAAAAAATGTCCTTGGGTGAGGCTTTAAAAAAATTATTCTGTACAGGCCAAATTAAAATGTTCTCATTTTGCTGTTTCCTTTAAAAGGGAATGTACCTATATCTTTTAATGGATATACCTAAAACTGTACCTAACTATATATCACCAATGTTAAGGCCTTTTCCTAATTTTTCATTTTTTTTCAATGTCAACTTCCCCCAAAATATGTGTTTGGAGTGAAGCATTTATTTAAAAATATATGATGTAAAACTGAATTATCACTATCCCGTGTTTTCTTTTTTTATTTATAAGGAAAAAGAGTCACGATAGCCATAGAAAGTGGCCAGTAAGTCTAGACTTTGGGATAATTGTACAAAGGAGAGGCGTAAAATATACTCAGTTTAAAGAGAATATTTATCTTAGATTTTATATACATAAGTGATATAGGTTAGTCATTGCAATAACCTTTATGATAGGAAATGGTTGCATAAAATGCAGCGAGGTTAATGATAAATAATTCGCAATGCAGTTACAGGGTGGAGGTGAAAGTAGGTTTAGTTGTGAGTACACGAGACACAGAGGTTATTCTTCAATTGTTATTTCTTAATTATGGTATTGTTTTCCATTCAAACAACTGTAAACCTACTTTAGCCCCACCCTGTACAATTAACTTGAGAGGTTAAGAGGGCTTGGAGGTACCATGAAGTTAAAATGAAAAAGGTTTATGGCAGTTATTTACTTGGGTATAATGTTGGACAGTATTATACCTACTCTAACTCCAGTTTACCGTATTTTTCATATTATAAGGTGAACCTTTTTACCACATTTTTTGCTTCAAAAATTTTCCCCCTATTTCCTCCTCTAAAACCTAGGTGCGTCTTGGGGTCCGCACCATAAGATGCACCTGGGTTTTAGAGGAGGAAAACAGGAAAAAAAATTGAGGCAAAAATTGTGGTAAAAAAAAAAAAGTGCATCTTATAGTATGAAAAATATGGTGGTACCTTGTTAGGTGCTTAAATATAGGATCCAGACCGGTTTTTTATTGGGAAGTGTTGTTTTTTGTTTACAAGTAAATATTTTGCATTGATTGCAGGCTCTTCAGTCGTAGAGAGCCAGAGGAGGATGGAATGATGAAAAGAAGGGGGCGACAAGGTCCAAATGCCAACCTTGTTAAGACATTGGTTTTTTTCTTCCTGGAAAGTGAGGTTAGTTTATGTTCATTTTCTACTTACGCTGACCTTTTTTGGGGGGGGGGGGATTCCCTCTGTGTTCGTGCAGGATGTTGGTGCATGTATTTTTTATTTGTAATGTTTTTGATGGGTTTTGGTATTATAGTAATACTGTCTCCATAAAATGAGTTGGGAAGCTCTAGGGCTATTTAAACTTCATAGAATGAAGAGAAATAATTTGCTTATATATTGAATTGATAAATAAATACGTATTTTGTTCTTGTAACCATAATCATTTCCATTCAGTTAAAATACATTCATAGTATATTTTATAATTGAGAATGGTTAACTCATGTAATAATTCCATATAGGTACTAAACATATGCATATAATCTAAAAATAATTTTCATGTTGACAATTGTGAGAAATGTTGAATGATACTACCTAAGAAGGTTTACTTATACACAGCAAGCCAAGGCAGTTTCTTCTCTGTCCTTTCTTTCATCTGATCTGAAAAAAGATTGTTTAAGTTTGTACGTGGTGTACACAAAGCTTCCATTCTTCTGAGTTATGCGCCTAGTATGCTACTTATTTAAGAGCACATTGCTCTTTTTACATTTTAGTTACATGAGCATGCAGCATACCTTGTGGACAGCATGTGGGACTGTGCTACTGAGCTGCTCAAAGACTGGGAATGTATGAATAGCTTGTTGCTGGAGGAGCCACTTAGTGGAGAGGAAGGTAAGGATGTTTAATTGTGGTATTTTTGTTGTTTAGACAATTTTGAAAATAGATTTTACTCCATTTTTTTAATTTTTAGTGTTAAAATAATTGAGTGAAAACATTACTTTGTCAATTATTTTATTTTCATATACATGAATATTATGCCACGTAGATAGATGTAGTTGCTGTGAACATTCTTGATTTTTTTTTTGTATCTTTGTTCATTTTTCTTTGCTGAAATTGTGGATCAGTGGTATACAGATTTGTAATGTTTAGGAAGGTTTAACTTGTTTTGATCTTTTCTGTGATACAGTAATGGAATTTTACTTAGTGTGTTAGGTCAGATTCTATCACAGCCAGGAGGAACTGTTATGTAATAATTATAAATGGCATATAGGGAAAAGAAATAGATGGACTTTCTCATTTTTTTTCAGCACTGACAGACAGACAAGAGAGTGCTCTGATTGAAATAATGCTTTGTACCATTAGACAAGCAGCTGAATGTCATCCTCCTGTGGGAAGAGGGACAGGAAAAAGGGTATGCCAATATATTTTCAGTATTCTAAACTGTTTTTCTTTTTTCAGTATCCTTTATAAAATTACTTGTAACCAAAGAACCAAATTTTTGAATCTTACATTTTATCTTTCAGATGACCTTTGCTTATAAATACGTGTTTAGAAGTAAATTTTTAAAGCATTAGCAATTTGGGAAGTTTCTTCTATAAGATTACTTTGTTAGTTACTACAGAATTACAATGATTGACAGTCCATGCCTTCAAGACCAAATGTAGTGCACCATTTTAGAAGAATGCATTTGTCTATTCAGATTTATGTTAATACCTTCTATTTTCTCTCTTTTTTTTCTTTTGTTTTTTAATTGCTGATAGTAACTTAATATGTTGAATTCATAAGCCACGGGTCATGGCTCACAGCTTAGAATAGGCTGAAATGCTACTCAAGCTTGTTATTATAAAAGTTCCTAAATTATATTTCCTGTCCCTAACTGCTGCTTCTTGGTTAGTCTAATTGTGTATTGATTTTTGCTTTAGAACTATTCAAAGCTTTTTTGTTTTTTAGGTGACTTTTTTTCTTACAACATGCAAGTTATTTGTCACTTTTGAGTTTCAGGTTTTATACTAGCAATTTTTGTGTCCATCATCTAAAATGTGGTTTTATTGTTTATTTTATATATCTTAAACTTGACCACCTAACAGGGTCAGTGGCTTAATAAGTAACAAATGCTATGTTACTTCAGGTGCTGACAGCAAAGGAGAAGAAGACCCAGTTGGATGACAGGACAAAAATCACTGAACTTTTTGCTGTGGCCCTTCCTCAGTTACTAGCTAAAGTAAGTTTGTGTCAATATCAGAATATTACTAAGAAATAATACATTTTGTTTGGAACTGTCACATAAGATTTTATCATAATATTTGCTTAACATTAATGTGATGTTTTTCACTTTTTTTTTAAATTTCAAAGTACTCTATAGATGCAGAAAAGGTGACTAACTTGTTGCAGTTGCCTCAGTACTTTGATTTGGAAATATATACCACTGGACGATTAGAAAAGGTATGTGCTGTTTTCTGTGTATTAAAAAACCTTGAAAATTATTAGTTTAGTTTATCCCATCATATTGTTTTTTCATATTTTAAAAATATATTCTTGTAACTTCTAATGTGAAAGGAAACATATCTTACATGGTTTCTGTATTTTAGATGAGTTAGTTGGATTTAGAGAGTGGCACTAACAAGGCTTTGATTCATATTCAAAGCCATATTCTGATTCCCAGCCATTATGTGACTATCACTGATCATTTATAGAGATTGGGGGTGGGTAATAGGACCATAACACTTTTAAAACAAAAGCAACTAATATCCATTGAAAATTTTTAGTGTCTTCCAGGAATTGTTGTATGTTCTTCATATGTATTAAAATTCTCATCAAAGCCCTATGAAATAGGTGATATTATTCCTGTTAAGAAAATAAGCATGGGTGGGTCAGTGTATTTATTTTCCATGACTAGAAAAACACCTTAAAATGCATGTCCTAATGGTTGTGGAGTTAGTTTATTTTAAGCTTTTCACCATGGTGGTATAATTGCTTTATGCCTCTCATGTATACGGTACCAGTGATTTTAATGAAAAAAACAAACAAACAAACAAAAAACAACCTTTGATTTTGCAGCATTTGGATGCCTTATTACGACAGATCCGGAATATTGTAGAGAAGCACACAGATACGGATGTTTTGGAAGCATGTTCTAAAACTTATCATGCACTCTGTAATGAAGAGTTTACAATCTTCAACAGAGTAGATATTTCAAGAAGTCAACTGATAGACGAGTTGGCGGATAAATTTAACCGGCTTCTTGAAGATTTTCTGCAAGAGGTATATATTACAAGTATTTTGTCAGTTGGGTCCCCTTCCCCTTCAGTAACTGAATTTAGTCACCAGTCCTGGTGATAGTCCCTGGCAGTATGTTAAAAAGATGTCAGACTTGTAGTTCTGTGATTTACCATGCTATTACTACTCCTCTACCAACATAGAAAGGTGGTAAAAATCTGTGACTTGGAGAAGGCGAACACAAAACTTAACATTTTTTTGTTATTTTATAGAAATGATCTGGAAAGTTACCAGGGTTTAGTTGATAAGAGGCTGTTTGGGAACAGGGTATTAATGGAACAGAAAAGTAGAGCTAGCCTAGCCTCTGGCCATGTAGTCTCATAAAGTAGGGTATTTCTTATTGTATGGTCTTTGATATTATAAAGCCTTGAGAAATTGCTGTTGTAGCCACTGTTGATTTTTGGGTTTTGGATGTTCTGCTGTATTATGAAAGAGGCTTAAAGCATGGCACTCAAAGACACTTGTATTTTTATTGTGATTTTTATAATTTCTGGAAATATATTCAACAGTCTGGTTGATTTGCATAACAAAAATTCTTCTCAAATTAATGTATTTAGCCTTTTCCACGCAACTTTTACCATTACTGCCGCAAAAATCATATGGACTTTGTAATTTTCAGGTTTCTTATTTAAGAATTACTTTAACTTTCCTTTTCTTGTGTAACATTCCATGCTTACTAATTTTTGCCTAATTGGCAGTTTGTGCAAATATGTTGGTGTACAGTGATCATATTCTTAGTTAAAATTTTTAATGACTCTAATCTTGGCTAGATATGATTGTGATTAGAACAGGCAGTGTTTTGTTTTGTTAATTAAGTTCAATTGGTAGAAAAGTTAAAATTTAAAAACAAGCTTTTTTTGAGAGACCCAGTGTTTGTTATAGTAATTTGGATAGTATTTAACAAA
The DNA here is from genome assembly GCF_019186645.2 of Phyllostomus hastatus. NCBI lineage: Eukaryota > Metazoa > Chordata > Mammalia > Chiroptera > Phyllostomidae > Phyllostomus > Phyllostomus hastatus. The sequence goes on along the minus strand of NW_025333984.1, from coordinate 9,749,877 downwards.
CTTTTTAAGTTTCATGTAGTAGAACTCATAAAGTTTTCAAAAATATAAGTTACTCTGAATTACAGTTGATATCTAGAAAGAACTAGCATGGGCAGTCCTTACACAGAGGTTTTTTTCCAAATTAATTATGATTGGACTAATATATCTTTCTTGAGCAGTATATTTCTTTTGTGTGGGTTTTGTCATTTAGGTGTTGTTTTTCTGATCACTTGCTGGTCCTTGTGTCCTCTAACGTGTTTTTCTTTATTGTCCCAATGTATTTATTACTGTGAAAGAGCAGATGTGTTCATAGTTTTGTGTCAAGATTACATAAAGGAAAAAGGGAGAATGTTGTTTACTTTCTCTTTTTTGGGTATGATGTACCTGTGATAACAACTGTGTCCGCTCATTACTCCAACCATATTGCTTTAAATTTGGCCAGATTTTGGTATTAAATGACATAGTTAATATGTGGTTTTTATTAGGTTATTCTTTCAAGTTGATATCACCATTTTGGTGGTTATTAATGTTTAATATTGTATAATTACTATTCCTAGGGTGAAGAACCTGATGAAGACGATGCATACCAGGTATTGTCAACATTGAAGAGAATCACTGCTTTTCACAAGTAAGTTGAATCTTGAAGTTCTGATTTCTTAAAACTGTAGCAAAATCAACTTGCATGTTTTGGAGTTTTAATGTTGTCAAATTCTTTGCCTGATTTCTTGTGCTTTTGGGAGGGAGGGATACTGGGTAGAGTCATGTTATAAATTAGATAATCACTGAAAAATTATCAACTAACATACTTTTTAAAAAATACACTTTTATTGTGGGGCATGTTAAAAAGTTTACTATATTTTAACAGCATTCTGTTAACACTCAAGTCCAAAACAAATGTGATTAAGCTTAACTTTTTAATATAACTTAATTCTTTTTTACAGTGCCCATGACCTTTCAAAGTGGGATTTGTTCGCTTGTAATTACAAACTATTGAAAACCGGAATTGAAAATGGAGACATGCCTGAGCAGGTTTTTATTATTTACAAGTTCCATACTTAACTTTGACAATGAAAACTTGTGACTTTTTAATTTTAACTGCATTTTCTTGGTTCTTTTTACAGATTGTTATTCATGCACTGCAATGTACTCACTATGTAATCCTTTGGCAGCTTGCAAAGATAACTGAAAGCAGCTCTACAAAGGTTTGTGGTGGTTCAGTGGAGTTGTTAATTAGATTAATATCATTAACTCTTTTCAGCAAACTTGCACATTTAATAGGACCAATTTATTTCAATACTTTTGATTTACTGTTCAGGCATATGTACTTTTAAAAATAGTCATGTTTGTGGTTTGATCTGTATTGACTGAAAACATTTTGCTTCAGGATATGCTTTAAAATTAAAAATCATTCACATTTGAAGGTGGCACAATTTATGGATTTTCATATAATTCTCAAAAGTATTGAGTAGATAATAGAAATAGATTTTATAAATGATGACCAAGAGCCTTTGAAACAAGCAGATGTAGCTGTTGGATTATATAAACTGATGATAACAAGCCAGTTAGTTGCCTTTGTATGGTTTTAGGATCACCTTGATCATACTCAGGATCTCTCTGCTGATGTTCCAAATTGATAAATCACTTCTGGTTAAGTGTTACCTTCCAGCTACCATGTCTTAGAACTTTAAAAATTTTATTCATAGTGCTAATCCTTGATGTTTTGTTTAATAACTGAAGTAAACAGTACTGCACTATCTTTTCCATTTGTAAATCGGAAGCTTGAAACATTGTATTTATAATAGTAGACGTTGCCTTAAATATTTGGGCACATTTTTATGAATATTAAGCATTATCTAGAATTTATAGGATTAGCTTATAGGTACTTTCCTCATAAAGGAACTCTCTCTTTTATTTTAACAATCTAATTGGCTTTATTCAACAATTCATGAATTGGGCAGCATCCCATCTAGTGAATAAAAAAGTACTCCCAGGAATTCTCTTAATCATGTTTGTTTTTGTATAAAATCATGGAAAATTTTAAATGCTTAGAATTTCTCTGATCTTTTATATCTGCAATGCTGTTATATCTGTAAATAGATATTCCCCCCTTGAAAAGGTAATGCAGTTTTGTTGTTAAAATGGAGTACTTTTTGTCAAACATCCAAGAAGCAGTGACCATATTAGTAAATATGATTGTTCGCCTAAGTTGAAAGTGCTGAATTAAAAATTAAAATGAGAAAAAAGGGTCATACATTTAGAAGAGGAAAAAATGTAAAATGAATATTATTGAATACAAAATTATGCTGAAGCTTGGTTGAGTTTGCTATTACATAAAACAAATATATACTGATATTCTATCATTTGGCATTCAGTATCACAAGATCAAAGATTATGACAAATAAATTAGTGTAGATGGTCTTTATAGACTTTTTCTATTTTAAATTAATTGGTAAATATTTAGAAATAGAGAAAATGTAATAAAAAGATTAATCTTTTTAAATGAGACATTTAAGTAATACCACAAAGCTGATTTTTGTCTCTCTCTGTTTTTAAAAAGTACAACCAGTATCCTTCACATAAGAAATGAAAGATGCACCCTGACTGGTATGGCTCAGTGAATTGAATCCTGGCCTGCGAACTGCAAGGTTGCCCGTTTGATTCCTGGTCAGGGCACGTAAGAGGCAACCAGTTGTAAAGATGAAGTTCTTTTTATTTTATTTTTTAAATTAATTTCTCCTCTTTCATAAATTGGCCACCCCTCTAAGTACAGAGTGAGAATGGAGTATAAATCTTTAAGCATTCTGTGGTAATGGATTTATTAAAGGTAGCCATATAGAGAGTCAGGTAAGTTTTGTCATCCTAAAGGACCCAGACCACTTAGAATATTACCCATTAATATACCTGATTTTTTTTTGTTTCTTTAATCCTCACCAGAGAATATGTTTATTGATTTTAGAGAGACAGAAAGGGTGAGAGAGAAAAACATTGATATGAAAGAGAAGAGGGAGGCCTCCCGTACATACCCCAATCAGGGCTCAAACCCCAAACCTGGAACCTAGGTATGTGCCCTGACTGGGAATCAAACTCATAACCTTTTGGTGTACAGGACAGTGCTCCAACCAGCTGAGCCACCTGGCCAGGGCAATATACCTAATATGTCTAAGGCTGCAATTTGTTGAGGTTTTTAAGAAAAATGGTCTCATTTGTTTTTATTTTCCTTTCTGATAAACAGTGAAGAAGAATTTAAATCTAATGTACAAGCAGAGTTAATATATTTAAATGTATGATAATGTTTGTGTAATTTAAATGATCTTAAATACTGAATTTTTTATATAGTATTTTTTAAATGTGAAATTTTTTCAAGGAGGACTTGCTACGTTTAAAGAAACAAATGAGGGTATTCTGTCAGATATGTCAGCATTACCTGACCAATGTGAATACTACTGTTAAGGAACAGGTTAGTAATCACTATAAATAGCACTATTTTTAAGGAATGGTAATAAATATCTGAACTAATATAGAACATTTAATACTGAGATTGACCAAAGTAGAAGTAACTTATACCCATACATGTATATGTCATGTTCAAAAATTATATTAATGTGTTGATTTTTTATGGAGTTTATAATTGCTTTATCGAGTACCCTAATTGTAGATATTTTGTGTTGTTTCTTTATGACGTGCTTAGTAAACAGACCCTTATGTACATTAACTATATGAAATTTAAAATGTCGTTCCTGAAAGCAACAAGTATAACAAGCATGCCTCAGGGAGGAAAGGTCCGTATGGTTTTCTTATCTCTGAGAATATTATCAGATGTTGACATTCCTGCCTGTCCTGATTGTGCAAGTTATTTTTTCTTATGTAGACTTTGTCAGATAATCACTTCCCTGCCTTTAAAGCATTACCTTCTCACCCCGTATTACCTTGTGATTCCAGTACTGCCAACTTTTTTATTCTGGAAATAGATTGTTAGCTGGTGCCATAGGTAGTATTCTCATCTGTAAAATAAATGTGACCCTGGGAATAAGCCTATTTAGCTCTAATTCCCTAAAGGAGGATTAATGTTTTTTGGACACATGCTTTTTAAAAGCTTTTATGGGATAGCTGTTTTTATAATCATGTAATAAGACATTAACAGTGATACAGTGAAAATGCTTATGGTGATTTCAAGATTTTATGACCATTTCATCTTGCTTAGCCTTTGTTGGGGTAGAGCCCCAGTAGTCATTGTAAATGCTATTTTCAGCAGCTCGTGTTATGTTAGACATTGTTTGTTTTAGTTTGGCATGTATTTTCTTATTAAAGCTACTGTGAAAGTTTTTCAAATATAATTCTCCAACTACAAAGCTACCAAATCATCAGCCCTTTTGTCTGTCACTTGTCTTTATTTCTTTTTAAGAAATCAAAATTAATATGTAAGAAATACATTTGGATTTTTAATTTACATTTTTATTTTTAATTAATTTAATTTTTTAATTGTTCAACTACAGTTGTCTCCATTTTCCCACCACCAGTTCCCCCTGCCCCACCCACCCCTACCTCCCACCCTCAATCCTACACCCTTTGGCTTTGTCCACGGGTCCTTTATACATGTTCCTTGACTTGACCCTTCCCCCTCTTTCCCCATTATCCTCCTCCCCACTGGTTACTGTCAGTGTTTTATTTCCATGTCTTTGGTTCTATTTTGCTTGCTTGTTTGTTTTGTTGATTAGATTCTACTTACAGGTGAGATCATGTGGTATTTGTCTTTCACCACCTGGCATTATTTCACTTAGCATAATGCTCTTCAGTTCCATCCGTACTGTCGTAAAGGGTAGGAGCTCCTTTGTGTTGCATAGTATTTTCCATTGTCTAAATGACCACATTTTTTTGATCCACTCATTTACTGATGGGTGCTGAGGTTGCTTCCAGCAAGGACTTGGCTACTGTAAATTGTGCTGCTATGAATATTGGGGTGCATAGCTTCTTTTGGATTGTTGTTTCAGGATTCTTAGGGCATAATCCCAGCAGTAGAATCACTGGGTCAAAAGGCAGTTCCATTTTTAGTTTTCTGAGGAAATCCCATACTGTTTTCCACAGTGGCTGCACTAGTCTGCATTCCCACCAACAGTGCACTAGAGTTCCCTTTTCTCCACAACCTCACCAGCACTTAATTGTTTGTTGATTTACTTATGATGGCCATTTTGAGCAGTGGGAAGTGGTATCTCTGTGGTTTTAATTTGCATCTCTCTGATGGCTAGTGATGCTAAGCATCATTTCATATGTCTCTGGGCCCTCTGTATGTCCTCCTTGGAGAAGTGCCTGTTCTGGTGCTTTGCCCATTTTTAATTGGATTGTTTGTCTTCCTGGAGTAGAGTCGTTTGAGTTCTTTTTATATTTTGGAAATCAAACCCTTGTCTGAGGTATCATTGGCAAATATATTTTTCCATATGGTTGACTCCCTTTTTGTTTTGTTTATGTTTTAGTCGTGCAGAAGCTTTCTAATTTGATGAGGTCCCATTTGTTTATTCTTTCCTTTCTGTCCCTTGCTCTAGGGGACATGTTGGTGAAAATATTGGTGCATGGAATATCTTGAGATTTAAGTCTCTTACCCATCTTGAGTTTATTTTTGTCTATGGTGTAAGTTGGTGGTCAAGTTTCATTTTTTTTTCCACGTTGCTGTCCAGATCTCCCAACACCATTTGTTGAAGAGGCTATTTTTATGCCATTTTCTGCTTCTACCCCTTTTTTTGAATAGTTATTGACTGTAGAGACATAGGTTTATTTCTGGGCTCTCTATTCTGTCTATTAATCTGTGTGTTCTTATGCCAGTACCAGACTGTTTGGATTATAGTGGCCTTGTAATATAGTTTGAGGGCAGGCATTGTGATCCCTCCTACTTTCTTCTTTCTCAAAATTGCTGAGGCTACATGGGGTTGTTTGTGGTTCCATATATATTTTTGAAATATTTGTTCTATATCTGTGAAATATGTTACTGGTATTTTAATTGGAACTACGCTGAATCTATAAGTAAAAATTTACATTTAATACTTAACTTTTGGTCTCTTTTTCTTCTTATTTCCATCCCTTTGTCTCTCCCATACATACATACTTGGGCACCAACAAATGAGAATATACTAAATGGCCAAAATTCAATTACTGGATTTTGCATTTTCTTGCAGAAGTATAAAGTATATTGCCACAATTATTACATTGGTGAATTCTTTCCAGTTTTAAGTATATAGTTTTGTAGTGTAGCAATAAGGGATCTTGAAATTCAGTTTTTATCTGTATAATTCAGATGAAAAGAGAAAATCTCAGACAGTAATAAATTGAGTTTAGAGATAAATTCTTAGAATAAGATTTTAATGAAATATGCACAATCCAAACCTAATACACAATATATTGCTTGATAAATTTTCACATGCCACCAAGATATTTAGCTTAATATTCCCTATTTTTTTACAGTATTAACACATAACTTTTTTTGTCATTTTAATTGTTAATCTGTTACAGTTGTCTCAATTTTCTCCCCTGTTTTCCTCTGCCCATCCCACCCCTCACTCCCATAGTCAATTCCCATACTGTTGTCCATGACTTAATATAATTTGTTCAGATCTTGGAGTTGATTTGGTCATTAAATAGCGTGCATACTGACTTCTACCAAGCGTCTCGGACTGTGTCCTGGTCAACTCACTTGACCTGCCAGCTCACCTGATTAATAAATATCACCATACGTATCACTTTGTATCATTTCTGTGTGTGTTGTAAAAGTCTTTATAAACTTATATCTAGATAGGTGGTAGTAAAATAAGGAGAAGAGACTGAAAAAAGGAGGTGAATCATAAAGTAAAGAAAAAAAGTAAATGTGGTTAACTCTGGAAAAGGTAAAACTAGTATTAAGATCTGTTCTGTATTATAATCAGTATTTCTGGCAGTAGTCTTCCTTTAAATGTAATTTCCTGTTGCTTTTGTGACCCCAAAATTCTGTTTTTGTTACCCCTTCCCAACAGATAACTTTTTCCAGTTACCTTCTGACTAATTTTACCAGTGTTTAAAATTCCTTTTAACGTTAAAGTTAAGACTTACTTTAAAATTCCTGGTACAATTTTGTTAAGCTCCTTGAGATATAACTTCAGCCTTAAGTTTATTAGGGTATTATCAGGTTTGCCCAATGAGTAGTAAGGAAGCCCATACTTGGTTATGGTTTTCTACTTAAGCACCCCATATATTGATAATGAGAGTGCTTAAAAAGTACCTTAGACTTTTGTGATCTCTCTTCTAAGAGATGTATGAGACATTCATCCCCTTGGTACCAGGTATTTCTTCTATAGTAGAAAAAAGTACCAAGTTTATTATTTCATGTTTCAGAATGTATACCATGTGGTATTGTGGTACAGTGTAGAGTGTAGGATTTAGAGTCAGAAAAAAATCTGAGGTTGAGTCCTGACTGAATACTTTGGTAGTGTAGTGTAAGCATATAATATAAGTCATTTAAATTTGCTGAAAATAAGAAAAGAATATTTTTGAAAGTGCCTTGCTGTAAGCAAGGCATGATGTAAATATTAGTTATTGTTACAGAAATTACATTCTTCAGGTTTAAAGTCTTAGGAAAATACTATCCATCGACTCTTCTGAACAGTTCCTAATAGTTGGATTCTGTTTCTGTGTTAAATGTGTACGTTACTCATGGCTGTTGGTGATAAGCCTTAACATGTTATTCCCCCCTTTTTTAAATAGGCCTTCACTATTCTATGTGATATTTTGATGATCTTCAGCCATCAGATTATGTCAGGAGGGCGTGACATGTTGGAGCCATTAGTTTACACCCCTGATTCTTCATTGCAGTCTGAGTTGCTCAGCTTTATTTTGGATCATGTCTTCATTGAGCAGGATGATGATAACAACAGTGCAGGTAATTTAATTGTCAGCTTTTTGTTAAACCTGTATTATCTACCACAAATCAAATTTAAGTAATGATATAAAATTTTGCACTCCTTTTTGAAAGTTTATTCCTAAAACATGAAACAATTTTTAAGGATTATCAGAGACCTGGTAAAATAAATACTTGTTGATAAGTGTATTCTTATATTACATTTTTTTATATTGGGAAACTTACATTGAAGACCTGACAGGATATGTGCCTACCATTCATAGAAGAGGAGCTATAAGTGGCTAAATAAACATAAAAAAACAAAACCACTGACAACCAGAGAAATGTAAATCAGTGTAAGGTAGTTATATTTTTTTATAAAGTGATTCCATTTGTAAAATTCATCCAGAGGAAAACTCTTTGCATAGAAAACCTTCCACAATTTTATTTTCAGTATCAAATAATTAGAAACAATCCTTTGGCAGTACATGGAGGCTGTAGTCATCTCGACAACTGAATGTCAAGATCTCACATACTAGATCAGAGCAGAAATATGTGAAGTCTTAAAAAGACATAATGGTTGCTGGGCCAGCCTAACTGAATATGTGTACTTAGATAAAGGAGGTATGTGTGAATAAAAGTTGGGGTAAGGTCATTTTTAGAAGGGATTGGAGAGCTTCTGAGGTTGGCTGCCCCCAGGAAACAAAGCAGCTTAGCCAACAAACATTCAATGTGTAGATCTTATTGACAAACAATCCTATTTGGGATGGGATAGGGAAGGGAAGTTGATGAATGCATTAAGCAAGTCTAGCCTGACTTCACTGAGCATCAATTCCTCTGACTCACTCCACTTGTTCCTGTTCCATGTTCACCAGCCAGCCTTCTGACGATTTATTTGACTTCACAAAAATTTTGTTTCTTGGAATGAATGGACTGGTCATTTACTAAGATGTTGAGACTGATTATAATTCTTACTTCACTTAAATGTTTTTTTTTCTTACATTTCAAATTATCCAAAATAAAGGTAGTTTTATAGTGAAAATACAGATGGTTTAATGTTTGGAACTTTCCCCCCAGATGGTCAGCAGGAGGATGAAGCCAGTAAAATTGAAGCTCTGCACAAGAGGAGGAATTTACTTGCAGCATTTTGTAAGCTAATTGTATATACTGTTGTGGAGATGAATACAGCTGCAGATATCTTCAAGCAGTATATGAAGGTAAAGTTTGAAAAATGGATAAGATATTTTTATAATGCTTGAAAGATAAAGTAACATTGGCTTTTATGCTTGGTTGTCATTGAATTTTTTACTTTTCTCATTTAAAGAACTCTCTTTTTAAAATAACATTTTTCAGTGGCATTTTCTAATAACCTATTCCTCCATTATAATGGACATTTTTAGGTTTATTAAGTTCATTTGCATTTGGAATATTGGCAACAGCTTGTCTTATGTTAACTTTCACTATTAGACATTGTATTTGTGATTTAGTTTAACATAACAGGATGATGTCCTTCCCCCTCCTGATGTAGCATTAAAAAGTAATGTTTTAGGAGTTAGGAGACCTAGATGGTACAGTTTTGGCTTGGTGACTATGCACCTTGTGGTTTGAGTAACTCAATACTTTCTGTGTCCTGCCTTCATGTGTTCCAATGCGATAGCTAAGGTTCCTTTAGGACAGGGGTGTCAAACTCATTTTCACCAGGGCCACATGAGCCTCATGGTTGCCTTTAAAGGGCCGAATGTAATTTTAGGACTGTATAAATGTAACTACTTCTTAACTAGGGGCAACGGGCTCTACATTTGAAGGCAACTGCAAGGCTAATGTGACCCCGGTGAAAATGAGTGTGACACCCCTGCTTTAGGGGTTCAAAATCTGATTTGATTCTGAGTAGATTATTTACAGTTTTCATGAATACACATGAAATTTTTAAGTAGTAGTAAAAAGGATATTGTTAATTGTACTAATGGACTAGATTAAATGTGGTAAGATAGTTTTTTTAATCCTTTCTCAAGTAAAATCTAATTATAAAAGTAAACTTTTAAGCCTTTGCTGTCACAAAATAAAATGTATAATAAATTTGTCAAATCTAGTTAATTCTCTTTGAAATAATTTCCTACATGATAGAGCTCTAGCACCATTATAACTTACTTTGGAACCTAAGTTATTTGGCATGATCATTGACTTTTTTTAGCTAAGGTTGTTTATGAAGTCATTTTGCAAATTTTAAACTTACAAACTTTAGACTTCAGTATTCTTAAATCAATTTTATTAGTTGCAGGAGCATGGATATCCATCTCTAACAGGTGTCATGTATGCATTTTGAAACAATCTTAAAAAAATTTCATGTGCAATGTGTGATATAAATGTCACTGTAACTTTTCTTTTAAATGATAACAGACTATTAGTTTGTATAAGCCAAATTAATAAAGTTTGAAATTATACATGAACTGTATGAGAATAGCAATGGATTATTTGTGAAAGTAACTGATTATATTCATTGTCTTAATAGTTTACAAAGAACACAAAAACTTTGTTTATATCCTTCATGTTAATTCTGAAAATCTATATAACCTAATTATTGTCTTATACCATACCTCTTTACCTCCTTAAAACCAAGTTTAGAGCTTAATGTGATTAGATTTTAACTCTGATATTTCTGAATTAAGTTAGAAATTGTGTGCTTAGAAATTATCTTAATGTTTCAGTAATATTCTTTTATGTTTTTGAATACATAATTTTAGTCAAATACATACTTTGTGACATGCTTACATGATTAACCTAAAATTAGTCTTATTGTCCAATAGTTTTACAAGATAAAGCTCTTAATTTGTGCAAATTTCTTTTCTAGTATTATAATGACTATGGAGATATCATCAAAGAAACAATGAGTAAAACAAGACAAATAGACAAGATTCAATGTGCAAAGACCCTTATTCTCAGTTTGCAACAGGTAAGACATTAAGAGTACCGGCTTTAGGCTACCACAATTAATAATATACTTTTCAAGGTAACAGTGACAAAAATGGATAAAGGATGCAATAGACAATTCATGAAAGTAGATACACAAGGTATTCAACCTTACTAGTAGACATTGTGCAGATGAGATTGTTTTTGCTTTCATACTGGCAAATTTGACAAAACCCATAGCTGTCTAAGTTATGGAGGAACTCAGTACTATCATCAGTGTATATTGGTACAACCTTCCTGGTAGGCAGTTTGGCAATATATGTTAGAATTTATAATGTGTGTGCCATTTAAGGCAGCAATTCTACTTTTAACAATTTATCCATGATAGTAATAGGACAACTTTGCAAAAATGAGTGTACAAGATTGTACATGGCAGCATTGTTTATAATAAGGAATTAGAAATAATCCAAATGTTCATCAGTAGGATATTAGATAAATATATTATGTGATACATCTCTGTAGTGGCTATTATATAGCATGTAAAGTTAGTTTTAAGTAGGTCTCTAGTCATTAATATGTAAAGATTTCCACAATATACATAGTTTGAAAATAAAGTAAAAAAAGATTACAGTACAGCATCCCTATAAAATTGTACATATCTCTGTCTATCTGGAAAAATAATCACTAAAATGTTAGCTGTAGTTAACTTGCTTTGGTAGGTTTCAGGTGAATTTTACCTTTTTTGTATAGTTTTATATTTATTTAAATTAGATTAGTCTTTTTTATTATTAGTGTGATTTTATTTTATAAATAATAACACTTAGAAATCCATTAATGAAAGTAATGAAAAAGTATTTTAAGTGCCACAAAAATTAGAAATATGTTTGCAGTCTTATATTAGCCTCATCCTCACCTATTTTTTTTGTATCAGTCTTATAATCAAAATTCAATAGTCATTTTCACTTTGGCAGTGGCAAGGCAGGTTTCATTAGGTAAAAATCATTTGCTTAGTATATTTTTGTCTCTAGAGATTAAATGCCATGCAAAGCATAACCCATGTCAATTTGATAAACTTCTTGCTTTTTAGAAATCTAAGTCTGAAATTTCTTAATTTTATTTGCATACTCTTTATTAAAATTAATAGAGTTTAAAATGTTTTAAAGGTAGCATTTAAATAACTTTTGTTATAAAATAATAGCTGCTTGCTGTAGAACATTTAGAAAACAGAGGAACTAGAAAAATTCAATTTACCCTTAATTTTTTACTCAATAATGCTTTTAGATTTTAAAGCCTTCTTAGTCTTTTTTATGCCTATATGAAATCTTAGTTTTTCAAAATTAAGTCATCGTGCATTCTATTTTGCAAGCTGGAACTTTTCATATTAATAATTTCTGAATACTTTCATGCCATTAAATACTTTCCCCTGCATTTAAAATGACTATATATTATTTCATGTTATAGATTGACCATAACCTAACAAGATCTCTTCTTGTTGATTTTGAGGGTTTTTTTCCCACAATCTTTGCCATAATAAATAGTACTACAACATTTTTGTATTTATGTATTGTGCACAAATAATACTATTTATTCCTTTTGGATAAATTTTGATAATTAGAATTGCTTAGTCAAAGGACCTCAGAATTCTAAATTTTAACTACATTTTGTGAGATGGCTGTATAGAAAAGAAGGATATCTCAATTTATGTTCCCAACAGATCAGAGTGTTCGTTGCACTGTATTTGTATCAGTGGTAGTGCCATTAGCTTTTTAAATGCTTGGCAGTTTGGTAGTTGAAACACTGCGTATTGTTTTGCCTACTTTACAATGGAAGATCTTGATGTGAGATTCATTATTTAAAGGTAAATAGCAGAGCATAGCTGTCTAATAATTTAGTGGGCTTTTTTCCTTTAAGATTTTACATGCTATCATAATATCCAGTTAATCTAACAGTGTATAATTCTGCCATAACTAACCTGAAGAGTTTCTAATCTCAATAACTGTTTCTAGTATGAATATATGAAGTGCTACAATTTTGGTCATTTGTATCGTGTGTTTTAAAAATCCTTGTTTTTGTTCTGGGGCACAGATAACAATCTCAGAATTAAAAATGTGCATTGATGGCTAAACAGATAAAAATAAAATTGTTTTATTTTGTGAGACTTTTGCCATAGACAAAATAATACAGTTGTAAAAGTATCCAGCAAAGTTGGCTGTCCCCAAAGTAAAACAGCAAATAAACCCTAATTATTTTTGTCTGCATCAAAGCTTCGGTGTATAAAACCTCATCTAGAAAAGTGGGCTGAGTTTCACCTTTTCAAGAAATATACAATAAAAGATATTAATGATATAATAAAAGTTCAAAAAAGTTAAAAAAAATAAACTTGTTTTTGAATAAAATGCAATGCCTCATTTATGGATCATATATTTTAAGTAGGAAATATGTTTTTTTAAAGATGTTAATAGTTATAAAAAAACTTTAACATGCTTGCTTTCTTTTCTCCCAAACAGCTTTTTAATGAAATGATACAGGAAAATGGCTATAATTTTGATAGATCATCCTCAACATTCAGCGGCATAAAAGAACTTGCTCGACGTTTTGCTTTAACTTTTGGACTCGATCAGTTGAAAACAAGAGAGGCCATTGCTATGCTTCACAAGTAATCTCCAAATATTTTATTCAGCTCTCCTGTTTTTTAATCATGAAATTTTTTTGAATCTAGCTCTTGTTTAGAATAATCAAATTCGGTTGATGCTTAATTATTTATTTACAAATCTGTGGCATATCTCTTTTCTTAAGAACCAGTTATAGTGCTATCTACATTAACACATGAGTTGGGACTAAAACTCCTTTCATAGAAAGTCTTTGCTTTAATTAAAACCATACAAAATCTTTATAAATTATGTGAAGAAAAGCAGCATATATTCTTCAGGTATTACAATATCTCTTAACAGCTTTTGTCATAATTTCACTTGAGATTTGATTCCATTATTTGAAGTTTTCTCTTTCTGGTTCTGTTCTCTATATTGTTTTGAGCCACAACCTTCTTTCTGTCTGCATAATTTCTTCCCATTATAAAAATTGGAAATCATCTCAATTTATTTGAGGCATGTAATTTAGTGATCAATTGTACATTTAAGTATGGGTGTATTTTAGACCTTTAACCTAACCAGCACGTGGGTATTAATATTCTTTGCCTTTTAATTGAGAAAATCAAGAGGCTTGGAATCTTTCATTGAAAGCTCTGTTTTATTTGTGTCTCTTTTACTCCTCTCGCTTACTTAGTTATAACAGTATTAAATGTCTCCCTATAGAAATGTTCTTGCTTTTTAAGTTAATCCCATACCTTTCCCAACTTTAATTTATTCTCTCCTTTTCACTTTGCTCTAAAAAGACTTAAATTCCTTTTGGATGATACTTTTAGGTACTATTTAAAGACCACATATATATAGTAATTACTTTGACAAGTAATATATTATGTCCTTCATGTAATAGTCTTCATCCTTGCCTCCCCATTTTCATCTGTATTATTTTTTACACGGTTACATTTTTTATGAGAGTATAATGTTGGGTTGTTGTCTTGATTAATAGAAGAATTTATTGTTAATTAAAATGGGCCCTGAGTAGAGTTTAATTTTTAAACTTTACTCTTATATAGGTCATTACAAATAGTCTTTAATCATTATTTTTAAGTTACTCCTATGTATTGTAGTAGTTCTTATTTATGTCTTAAATAATAGGGAAAATGCATTGATCATTATGTGAGAGCATTTGGTTTATTTTCTATGGACAAGAGAACTGAGGAAAGTTCTCTTGTAGATGTAGATGTACCAAACCACATTCTACCTAGGGGCTAGCTGGTGTGTTTGTGTGCCTGTGTGTGTTTTTTGTTTGCTTTGAAGAAAGTATCAGTGGCATAAAATGTAAATATATTTGCTTGTTCTCACATTATAGCCTCTTTGTTCTCTCTATTCCCCAGATTAAATGCATGGCAAAGAAAACATTTAGTAGTGGAACGAATTTATAGAGAGAAATTTTCTTTCTAAGTTATTTTGTATTGTTGTCACTTACATATTTATTTGTCTTTTTTTTTTCTTGCAGAGATGGCATAGAATTTGCTTTTAAAGAACCTAATCCACAAGGAGAGAGCCATCCACCTTTAAACTTGGCGTTTCTTGACATACTGAGTGAATTTTCTTCTAAACTACTCCGACAAGACAAAAGAACAGTGTATGTGTTAGAAATACTTGATTTTTTGGAATTCTTAAAGATCAATAGTTATATTTGATTTTCCCCTCCTACACACTGACATTAGAATTATCTTAGTCTGTGTCCTGAGTTGTGACTACACTGGCAAGTAAAATTCCCCCTTTTTATCTTTTTACTTTAACAACTAGTCCTATCCTCAACAGATCACTTAAACAAGATACTTTTCTGGTATAGTCTCCTAAAATGGTGACTTACATTCTAAGAGGGCCCAACAAATGGAATTAAATTTCAAAATATTCTCTTACCATCCTGGCCTGTATAAAAGGGCAGAAGAAAACAAATAACTGTGGTGGTGGGGAAATGCAGACAACTGTACTTGAACAACAATAAAATAAAAAGTAAAGATTCTTTAATAGCATCAAAACGAAGAATAAATAACTTGTAGTATAGATAACCTCTCCTGAAAGTCTGCCAGTAGTTTACATTTAAAGATGATAGAGAGATTTTGTACGAAATTCTGATGCACACAAAACAAATCTTTGGTGATAGAAATCACAGTAGTGGTTACTTCTGGGGTTGGGAGACTGACTGAGTAGTAAAAAGGACACAGGGTATTTTCTAGAGTCATGGGAATGTCCATGGGAATTAAGCTTAAAAGGTGTATTGGTTACATGGCTACATTCGCTTGCAAAACTGACCCAACTATTCTTTCAATTTATGTGCATTTTTATTTCAGTTGAAACCTTCATTGACAATGACAGTCAGAGAAATACAGTTTGAAACAATGAAAAACCATTTCTCATTTAGTAGATTAGATAAAATTAAGAAGCCTAAGAGTCCCAAATATTGCCAAGCATGTGGAAGAATGGAGACTTTATGCATTTCAGGCAACAGCGTAAATTGGTGCAACACCACTTTGTGGAGGAGCTATTTGGCAATGTCTAGTAAAGTTTAACCTACTATGAACCAGTAATTGTTCAGATGCCCCAGGGAAACTCTTATACATGGGTATAAGAACCGTAAAGAATGGACTGTTGTATTGTTTGAGTAGGGAAAAGCTGAAAACAGTACCTGTCAACCACAAAATGGCATCGATGGATTGATATACAATGGAATACCATATAGCAGTCAAAATGGTTAGGTTTTTTAAAAGCAAACATAATTCCTTAATTTTATTAAATACCTAGTCATTCTTCAAATTTCCAGTAGTCTCAGGTATCATAAATTACTTTTATTTTTATAATTTCTTTGATTGAATTGGGATTGAAATAAGATTCACACGTTCTAATTGACTATTCTCTTTTGAAACCTTAAGAAAATTGCTTTATTGAGGTATAATGGACAAAAGAGTAACATTTAAAATATATAACATGGTGGTTTTACATATGTATACATTGTGAAAGGATTCCCATAATCAAGGTAATAAATCATCTATCACCTCACCCATTTACCTTTTAAAAAAACATTTAAGTTCTATTTTTCAACTACAAAGTATTACATCTTGTCAGCAATAATTACCATGTTACACCAAGGTCCTCAGATCTTACTATTTTCTAAATATTTTTTCAACTTCATTGATATAGTTGACATATAAAGTATAAGCTTAAGGTGTACAACAGGATTTGATACAGTATATATTGGGAAATGATCATCACTGTAACATTAGCTGATGTCACCCTTCCAAAATGGTTAGAGGTTAAAAACAAGTTTGATTTCAAAAAGCAAAATACCAAGTGTGCAGTGATATTTACAGAAAAATATGTATTAAAAGTACAAAAATGTGTTCTGGTTGCGTGGCTTAGTTGGAGTGTCATTCCATGAACCAAAGTGTTGCTGGGTTCATTCCTGCTCAGGGCACATGCATGGGTTGCAGGTCTGATCCTCAGTTGACTCAGGTAGAAAGTTGCTGGTCCCTGTTTCTCTCTCATATTGATGTCTGTCTGTCTATCTGTCTCCTTTCCTCCCTCCCTCCCTTCCTCTCTCTTTAAAAATCAGTGGAAGTCCTGGCTGGTGTGGCTCAGTGGACTGAGTGTGGACTGCAAACCAAAGGGTTGCCAGTTTGATTCCCAGTCAGGGCACATGCCTGGGTTGCAGGCCCTGTCCCCAGTGGGGGCCACGTGAGAGGCAACCACACATTGATGTTTCTCCCTCTCTCTCTCTCCCTCCCTTCCCCTTTCTCTAAAAATAAATCAGTAAAATCTTAAAAAAAAATCTTGGGAAACACGTACATCCTCAAGTGAGGATTTTAAAAAGTACAAAAATGTATGTGGGGATGACAAATAGCAAATTCAGGTTAGTGTTAAATTCTGTGGCAGGGAAATAGCATCAGGGAGGCTACTTATCTAGAATGTTCTATTAAACTATGTGGTCAGTGCACAGGTGTCAATCTCTCTACCAGTTAGTGTATTTTTATTAAAGCTTCATATCTTTTTTTTTCTTTTAATCCTTACCCAAGGACATGTTCATTGATTTTGGCGGGGGGCGGGTGGGGAGACATCGATGTGAGAAACATTGATCAGTTGCTGTATGCCCCCCAACTGAGGGTCAACCTGCAACCTAGGTATGTTCCTTGACCAGGAATTAAACCCACAACCTTTGTTGTACAGAATAATGCTCCAACCAACTGGGCTACCTGGCCAGGGCTCAAGCTCCATATCTTGTAGCATAATGATAACAGTTCTCAGACTGATGGTTACTTCACAGACCACACTTTGAGGAATGCTGTACTATTGTGTATAGCTGAAATAATATTGCAGTAAATAAGCAAATAACACCCAGCAGTATGTTTTTAACTCATATTTTATGTCCTCTCTCTTTAATGGTGTTCAAAACTGGTAATTTTGAATTGATTGTAACTAGGCATTACTGTGACAGAAAGTATTTGAATTGCATCTTACAGTTAATTGACAAAAATTGTGTTCATGTATTTGAAGCATGATTTAGACAATAAAGCCCTGAACTGTTATTGTTAGAAGCCTGGGATTTGAATCATGGTTATACTGCTTTTTCATTTTTATGAGCCTGAATATGTTATTTATCCTTTCTTTCCTCATCAATGTCAAATGGGAATGTCTCCCTCACAGGGTTGTAAGTATTAAGTAAAGCACCCAAGAGAAAAATGTCTAGCACATAGTAGTCACACAAATGTTAGTTGAATTTTGATTGCTATATTACATATAAGCCATAGAATCTGTGTAATAGTTTGGATCCCAGGATAAATCTATGTCTGACTTCATCATGCTGAAACTTTTTTGCAGGTAGGGACCAACCATATCTCATTCATCTTTATATCTACCCCCGCCCCATGCCTGGGGCATAAATTTAGAGTGAGAATCTTGAGAGACAAAATTGCTTATCCAGTGTACTAATGAAGCTGAGATTGAGTAGTAAAGTAATAAGCACTCACTCACATAGCTAGGGGTTGATAGAAGTGAGACTAGAACCCAAATTGTATGATTTTTTTTTTTTTAATATTTGCTCTCTGGCTCTTTTTTCTTTTTAAAGATTTTATTCGTTTATTTTTAGAGAGGGAAGGGAGGGAGAAAGAGAGAGAGAGAAACATCAGTGTGATCAATGTGTGGTTGCTGGGGGTCATGGCCTGCAACCCAGGCATGTACCCTGACTGGGAATCGAACCTGCGACACTTTGGTTCGCAGCCCGCGCTC
Organism: Phyllostomus hastatus; assembly: GCF_019186645.2. Classification (NCBI taxonomy): domain Eukaryota; kingdom Metazoa; phylum Chordata; class Mammalia; order Chiroptera; family Phyllostomidae; genus Phyllostomus; species Phyllostomus hastatus. The sequence goes on along the minus strand of NW_025333984.1, from coordinate 9,731,265 downwards.
AATCCACTGAGCTATGCCAGCCAGGTCAAATTGTATGATTTTAAATCCAATTCTCTTTCCAGAAGTATGGCTTGAGTTTGTTCTAGTAGAGGACCTGAAAAGTAAGGATAGAAAAAGATATCTTGAGAAAGAAAATATTAATGTCCTGTAATTGTTCTCAACCACTATTTTCTTTATTTCTAATGTACTTTGCTTTTTATTTAATTCTAAGTTAAATGAATGAATGTTCCACTTGGTATGTGAGACTTAAGATTGTTAGGAGGAATAAACAAATAGAAAAATAAAGCTATTACAGCTTTATTTATCAAAGCTAATGGTTTCTACTTCTTTTTAAGGTATGTTTACTTGGAAAAGTTTATGACATTTCAGATGTCACTCCGAAGAGAAGATGTGTGGCTTCCACTGATGTCTTACCGAAATTCTTTGCTAGCTGGTGGTGATGATGACACTATGTCAGTCATTAGTGGAATCAGCAGTCGGGGGTCAACTGTGCGGAGTAAAAAATCAAAACCATCTACAGGAAAACGGAAAGTGGTTGAAGGCATGCAGCTCACACTCAGTAAGTATATAGTGTATTCTGTTTTATATTTCTCCCTTATGTTTACCAACTAAGGTTCACTTTTTTTTGAGATTTGTATTATTAAAAAGTTTCTTGTGGTCCTGGCTGGCGTAGCTCAGTGAATTGAGCACGGGCTGCGAACCAAAGTGTCGCAGGTTCGATTCCCAGTCAGGGTACATGCCTAGGTTGCAGGCCATGACCCCCAGCAACCGCACATTGATGTTTCTCTCTCTCTCCCCCTCCCTTCCCTCTCTAAAAATAAAATCTTTTTAAAAAGTTTATTGTACAGTGTTCATAGGGTGTAAATATACTGTTTTGAGCATTTTTTAATATATAAATTTAGTTCCTCATTTTTCAAGTGAGGAAACTAATACAGAGATGTTAAATAATTTACCTAAGGTCTCGCAGATATTAAGTAGTAAAACCAGGCACTGCGACTCTACAGTGCCTGCTTTTTAATCGCTGCGCTGTACTGTCTGCACAGGGAAATGGACTTGGTATTGCAGAGCTAATTAGTATCTAAGAGATTGGCTCCATCTAGTTTAAATTGGAGCAACAGATTCAAAGAGGTTGTGGCTTTTGGATTTCTGTGAAGAGGTCATTAATTATGAAGAACTTTATAGAAACACAAATTGCTGTCTAGAATCTTAGAGGTAGTAATGCATTATGACACATAAATCTGTTGGACTCCCAGCACTTCAAAATAAGCCTGGGCACCTTCTTCCTTTCCTTAGGAACCTTTAAACAAATTGGCATAGTTGTCAAAATTTGTTCCAGATATTATTGGTGAGTAACAGACTATCCCAAAACTTAGGACATAGCAGGGACATGGTACCTGGTGCTTCAGTTATGAAACCTCAGAGGCTGAGGACTGGAATTGTATGGAGGCATCATCACTTACAGATATATCTGATACTGGCCATCAGCTGGGACCTCAGCTGGATTGTCTCCCAGAACACCTACATGTGACCTCTTCATGTGGCTGTTAGGCTTCCTCACAGCATATGACTGGACTCCAAGAATAAGTATCTGAACAGACAGGAAGGGGAAGCTGCCAGTTTCTTAAGGCCAGAAACTGGCATAGCATAATTTCCACCATATTCTATTGATCACAGGGCCCAGATTCAAGAGAATGGGACATAATCCCTATCTCTTAATGTGAGGAGTGTCAAAGATTTTTGGGCTGTTTTTTAAATTGCCAAATAAATAAATTTTTAGCCATTATCCAAGTGTGTGGTGTTTAAAACTTGATCGTCCCATGGATTAAAGGTTTTAATCTTTTATCCAATAATATAAAGGCACAAATGAATAATTTGTACAACCTTAGGTTGTAATTGTTTGGTTATATAGTCCCAGTATCCCAATTGGGGAGGGAGTGGTTACGGTATTCTTGACCACTTAATTTTCCTTATTTTAATAGAAAAGTTATCAAATTTAAAAAATGATGTTTCCTGAATATTATTACAACTCTTTAAAAGTTTTTCTCCTTTGAACAAGTAGTTAATCGTTACAAATTTGTGCTGGGCCATCAAATCTCCTTTTCCTTAGACTTTATGGAGCATGTATGAATTGGTATTTATATAACATCTTAAAGATAGATTATCAAACCAGAGTCTTTAATTTTTATAGAAAGAGTTGGTGCTCTGTTTGGGCTTTTGGAGAGAGCCATAGAATCTGAGGCAGTAGTAAGTTTGAAGAAGGAAGGATAAATACTGATAGTTTGGCCAGATGAGTGCAATTTGGAAGACAAAATTGGAGCCTAAACACAGCAGAACTTAAAGGTTGATGTAATTATATTGCAAATTATGAAATTTATGTCTAATCCATCTATTACTAGGGTATTAGCCACTAGCACATTTTTCTTTGCACTTTTCCCCTAAAAAGTTACCTGTACCTGGCTGGCATAGCTCAGTGAATTGAGCGCAGACTGGGAACCAAAGTGTCCCAGGTTTGATTCCCAGCCAGGGTACATGCCTGGGTTGCAGGCTATAACCCCCAGCAACCGCACATTGATGTTTCTCTCTCTCTCTCTGTCTATCTCCCTCCCTTCCCCTCTAAAAAAATAAACAAATAAAATCTTTAAAAAAAAGTTACCTGTATATAGGCACATATGTAATCTTCTAATAAAATAGTTTTCCTCCAAACTCAGGTTCAATCAGGTGCTATTAATAGTCTCCTCCCAAATCAGTGATTTTTAAAAATGACTATGAATTCATTAATACTTGCATGTAAATCTGTTTTTTCATTAATTGTGGCAGCATGTACAGGTATTTAGACACAAGTAGGTTTGAAACCTGGTCTATTTAGTCCAGTGCTTAATGCACATGGATTTGTGCTCCCCCTTGAAATTGTTCCAATGGCTTCTCAGCAGTGAGCATCCTATAGACTGGAAACCATTCTCTTACTGTTTCCATTCCCATTGTCACCTATAACTAACCCGGTTTATACAGATAGCCTCTTAATTGGCTGGTTTGCTCACTAGTCTTCGCATTATTAAGTCCACCTTCTGCGCTGCCCTCACATACTTGGACTAAAACATGTAACTCACCACATTGATTCCTTAAAACCTTCAGCAGTAGTTTCTGTCACCTTATCACTGCTTATAAAACTTTCCATAAATTGATATCTGCCTCTTTATTCATTCAGCATTACCTTTTGCTGCTTACTCCAAGAGTACTAAACTCCTAGTCTGAGCCCTATGAAATTGCCATTTTTGTAGGTCATGAACTGCTAAATAGCAGCAAATTTGTATGGTTTAGTTGTTTCATGCCTCAGTGCTTTTGCTTATGTTCTTTCCCCTGCCTAGTTCACCCAGTATCTACTCTAGTTAGAAGTCACTTCCTGGTAATTGGCTCTGATCCCTCTCATTGCTCCCATTTCATCATGTTTCCCTCTCTTCTAGCACCTACCATATTGTGTTGTAATTGCCTGTGGTTTCTTCACAACTCGACTGTAAGGGCAGGTTAGAGACTACGCCTTACATACCATTGTATCCCCCTGTTCCGAGCACTTAGTATGTGAAAAGCAGGTGTTTGTTGACCTGAGCAGGTTGTATTTGACACCTGATAAGTTAAAATTACTGACTGAACTTCATTGCTGTTGATTTCCTTTCTCAGCTGAAGAAAGCAGTAGTAGTGACAGCATGTGGTTAAGCAGAGAGCAAACACTGCACACCCCAGTTATGATGCAGACACCACAACTCACCTCGACAATTATGAGAGAGCCCAAAAGACTACGACCTGAGGATAGCTTCATGGGTGTTTATCCAATGCAGACTGAACACCATCAAACTCCTCTTGATTATAAGTAAGTACATTTGATCATTTTCTGTACTATAACTTTATTAATTACATAGAAAAAAGTTAAGTTAAAAGAAGAATAAAATTCTCCTTGAAGCACGCAGGTAACATGGATGTTAGCTCAAAGACAGCAAGAGGAAGCAAGGCAACAACAGGAGAGAGCAGCAATGGGCTATGTTAAACTACGAACTAATCTTCAGCATGCCATGTAAGTGAGAGTGCCTTATTGTCTGAGTCTAGGAAGTTCACTAATTCATTTTAACATATTTTAATGTGTGCCTTATCTAAAAATTTCAGCAAACTCTCTAGAGTAAGCTGAAATACTCAAGGAACTAAAAATTGGTCTTTCCAACAGAAAAAAAAGAACTTGTAAAATATTAACTAGTTAGCTAAAGGACCAATCTTAGGTCAATCTGTTGGAAAAAATTTAAATCTTAATCCTTGTTTATTTTGGTACACAAAATTACAGCTGAAATCCATTTGTTACATCTTAATTGATTCCCCACCTTAGTTCAGGCCTTCATCTTTCACCTGAACTAGTACATTAGCTTTCTAACTTGTTTTCCCTCAAGTGTCCCATTTATCCTCTCACCAAACTCCTCCCACCACCACTCCATCATTCACACTGCCATCCAGAATTACTATACCAGAATAAAAATCTGATCATGTAATTTTACTTAAAACCGTTCCATGGCTCCCCAATGCCTACAGGATAAAGTTCAAACTCCTTAGCTCATGGCATGCAAGATCTTTCAAAATATGGCCCCTGCCTACATGTTCGTATCATATCCCATTCCCTGGCAACTGGTAAAATCATTGTAAGAGAACAAGCTCAGGTATCACCTTACGAGAAGCTGCGGTCATCTATGCTTCCATAACACTATGTATATTTATCTTTCTTATAGCACTACATTGTATTATAGTTACTTGTTTATAAATTTTTCCTTTCTCTAGACTGTGAGCTCCTCAAGGGCAGGGACCACTTTCATTGTCTGTCAGTGCTTGGCATATAAAAAGTGCTAGGTAAATGTTCATTGAATGAATAAATGTCCATTGCTAACAAAAAATGGTAGTTTCACTTTTAAATACTTTGTTTTTGCTGGCATCTATATGAGAGCTTTATAAATATTTATTAGCTTTGGCTCTAAAAGAAGTGTCAGACAGTCTTTAGATGATTGGCACAAATGGAAAGATAAGATGATTCTGATCATTTACGGTTTGTGGTTTGAAAGCTTTGTATTTGTAACATAATGTGGTACATGTTTTAATACTGGGAGATAGTAATTGTTATCTTTTTAAATTTTAGTTTGTTTTGTTGGTTTTTAAGTGATGAAAACCTCACCTATTTTTTCTTGAGAAATTACCATTTATCACATGAATAGTATCCTATTTAAATTCACTTTAGGATATCTGTGGTAGTCTTAAGAACATCTACAAAAATGTACTCTATCACACGTATAGATTCTGATCTCAACTTGTCTAATATGGTCAGCATCTATACAATATTGGTTCCATTTCCTGTTCCTGTTTCTATAGCCACATTCCACTTAATATGTGCACTTATTTAGGGCTGGATTCAACAGCCAATTTTGTAGCTTCCAACCATTCACCAGTCCAAACATTCTAGAATCTGCCTGCAATCATTTGGTCCATAATTCTCCCCTGAAAACTTTCCACCAGTCCCTAAGTTCTTCCATGACATCTCATTACTCAGTACCATTTATCATTATTCTTTTGTTTGTAGTTTGTTTTAATTTCCCTTGAGGTGACTACAAGAGGTTATCCCAGTTAAATAATTATTACTGGAAGAATCTTTGGTGGTTATACCATAAGTGATCAATCACTTGCTGTTTTAAAATATTTTTACAGTGATTTTTCTATAATGATATCTGTCCTATAATTGAAAATACTTCCAAACTCTCTTTGTTTTTTAATAGTTTATATCATATAATCTTCCTTACACTCCAAATGAAATACAGAGTGGACCTTCAGATTTCTATAATAACATGGTCCACAAAGCACATATTTTCCCTTCACAGTTGCCTCCACTAAGACTCAACATAGTATTGTGTAAATTGTAAGCAAGCGTTCAGTAAATAATTGATGGGAGGCAGTAAGATCTTTCAATAAGTGAGAAAAGAAGGAAATGGTGGCCAAACTGGGGAAAAATAAGCCACCCTCAATTTCAAAATTACATTGACGTCTTTATGTTGATCTGGGTTAATTTGTGAACTTTAAATTAGAGTTTATTCCTTATAATGTGTGATAACATACAGAAGTTTTGGATTTAATTTTTTCTTTCCTTTCCTATGTAAGTCTTAGTTTTGAGTTTTCTAGGACACAATCTAAATTTCAGCATAACTGTTGCTCATTTCCTTTTGAAGCAGAATTAACCTCTTTCAGTATATCTTGATAGCACTTGATTCATATTTCTCTTGCAATATTTGTCACATTTTGTCATAATTATTTCTGTTTCCCATAGTAGATTGTGAGCTCCTTGAGGGCAGGGATTATGCCTTAATTCATCTTTTTTTTTCATCCATAGAACAAAGTAGAAGCCTAGCACATAGTAGGCATTGTGTGAATGAGTGAGTGAGTGCCTGGTATACATGAGGTACTGAGTGAATGAGTGAGTGATGGGGTAAAATTAACATGATAATTAATGAAAATATATGTATTCTGAAAATGTTGTTTCTCTGGTCTCTGTTTTATATTTGTTTATTAATTTGTACCCTGCTTACTGTCAAAAAGGATTTGAGGTATCTTGTCTGTTCCCATGTGGGATATTCTCATTGAACTTTTATATGGGATATCAGAAGTATCAAGCTAAATGTACTGAAATAATGTAGAATAAACATAACTCCTTAACATTTTTAGACAAGTGAACATTGGGGTTTCGACATCATTGATGACATGATCAATGCCTAATCATTTTCCCTGACCTTTAATTCCATCATTTTCCATTACACCTGAATATAGAGAGCTACATAGTTGCTGCCAATATATGAATAGTCACAACATTGGTTCAGATCTTGACTTTGTTTTATATTTCTCTAGTCGGCGTGGTACAAGCCTAATGGAAGATGATGAAGAGCCAATTGTTGAAGATGTTATGATGTCCTCAGAAGGAAGGATTGAAGATCTTAATGAGGGAATGGATTTCGACACCATGGATATAGACTTGGTAAGAAACTTAGTGAATTCTGTGAAAGTTTCCAAAGTTCAGATCCTTTGGAAGTTAAGTAGGACATTTATTAGAGGAGAGAAATACTTGCCATGAGAAGTAAGTTTGCAAAATTATGAAATAAAAGGGTTGTTAAGTGTTCAGGTAAATGAGAGAGGGTTGGGGACAGGGTGAGGTTGGTGAGGGTGTTAGGTCCTAGTTTACAATGATTAACTTTCAGGTTAATTTAGGAAAATATAAATGTAAAGAATACATTTCACTTAATATTATACCAAGTATCATATTACCTTATAATTTTCCAATTATTTACCATTATTAAAACAATACATTATTAACTTAATACTAGCCTGTTATTGAGACAGATTTTTATATCAGTAATTCATTTTGTCACACATCTCATTCAACTTGGTGAGTGAGATTGAAAGGATTAAGGACATTGAAGCTTAGACAGCCTGTCCAAGGAGACAGAACTAGTAATCAGGAAAGCTGAGACTTATAAGCCAGGTCTTCTGATTCTATTTCTCAGTATACCATAGTGTATTCTATTCAAAGTAAAGAAATAAGTAAGTGGTCTCTCTTCAGGGTAGTGTAATCTCGTGTCTTTGAAAATGATTTGAGAAAGGAATTTTTAAACTAAACTGAGTTCTCCAGTTTTCATCTTTTAATTTTCCACAAATGACTTGCTTTGTTTTTTATTTAAGCCTTCTGTAGTTGGAATACACAGTATTTAAAAGTATTATAATACACACTTGGCAACTTCATAGGCAATGTGAACATTTAATGCTAATTGATTTCAATATTTTCAGTCACTATCTGGCTTATAGATAAGACCATTGTCAACTTCTTTTTTTTCCCCTTTAGCCTCCATCAAAGAACAGACGAGAGAGAACAGAACTGAAGCCTGATTTCTTTGATCCAGCTTCAATTATGGATGAATCAGTAGGTTTAATTTAAATGTACCTCAGGATTGCGAAATCAAAAGTATGGCAACCTCTAAGTTTGAGGTTGAAGAGCTGATACAGCACATCAAGGATGGATAAAAACAGTTGGAAAAGAGAAAAAGAGCAGGCAGGAGAGATTTCGGGGGAAAGGGAGAAGGGTGATGTGTAGTTGTGGTGACAGATTTAAAGTGTGTTTGAATCCCTGGCACATGGGACTTAAGGACGTTAGATTTTTTGCTTAGGCTTGAGCTACCCATTGGAGGATTTTAAATGAAGGAGTGGCATGATCAGAACTATGCATCAGAAAGAGATTTCCTTGGCATTTATGGATGGATAGGATGAATGAGAGGAATAATAATCAAAATCATACAAAGACATTGTGAAAAATAGAACTGAACAAAGACTTTGATAATAAAGAGAAGGGGATTGAGATAATTGGTTACTAAGTATTGTCAATTCTATTTCTTAAGTACCTCTTATATCAGTCCCCACTGCCATATTTTCCCCAACAATGCCTTGGTTCATTCAAGTCCTCCTTAGTTTTCACTGGACCATTTCAGTGGCCTTTAAATTAATCTTGCCTGCTGTATCTTTCCTTTATCTCTCATTTGGGGTCATCTTTCTAAAATGCAAATCAGATTCTCTCACAGTTTTAGGTCTTTCATTGACAGCCCCCCCCCCATTGATGTGAAGGAAAATACTCTGTCTCCTTTGCCAGCTTAGCCTTGGCCTTTTCCTTACATGTATCCTATGTTCCAGCCATGCCAAATCTTGTGGTTCTTCTCAGATACATTTTGCTCTTTCATGACTTCGTGACTTATTGTATAAGTTTTTCTCTGTCAGAAGTGCCCCCCTTTTTTTTCCTCCTAGTGAATTCCTTCTTTAATAGTCATTTCTGACATTACCTGAGGAGTTTTTGCTGACTTCTCCTGATAGATACTTTATTCTCAGCTTCCATAACATGTTGTATACACTTTTATTTTAATAATTACCAGGTTGGTATAGTGAAATAGGATATAACACTCAGTAGACTGAACTCCAGGCAGTGATGTTACTGATTTTGAATTCTGCCTACCATAGCAGGTGTTTAGTTTTATTTGTAAAATTAATAAGTCAGTTAAGTGCCCTTTCATCTCACTATATATGTTCCTTCCTAACATCTACCTCAGGTGACCTCATCCTATAAGACCTACTTTCTATGTACCAATTTTTACCAGTTTCTCCTTGCCCTCCCTCACCTAATAATCTGCCTTCAGATAGCTCTTGGAAGAATTTCAAGTAACTCATACTAACATATTAGTAAGACCAGTTAGTCATTTGAGCCAAAAGACAGTTTTATAGAGCAGTAAGTATAGAAATATTCAGACAAGCCACTTTAGGATCCTTTTTAAATTAGTGTTTGTTGCTCTGGAATATGCATTTGGGTCATCTGGAAGTCTTAATTAAAATGCAGATTATGTTTCAATAGGCCTGGAGTGTGACTTGAGATTCTGCATCTCTAGTAAGTGCTATTGATGCTTCAGGTCTGCAGACCATAATGAGTAGCACACGTGACTTAGGCTTACCCATAAGTCTATAGTTCAGTGCATATTAAAGTAAATGGTTCCCTGATAATCTTCCCAGTTTGTTAAATAAAACATGAAGGTAGTGATTGTAATGAGGAGAATCTTTTCAAGCAAATGTGATGAAATCCATTAATTCAGTGATTTATTGAGCTCCAAGTTGGTGCTAAAGTGGATAAGATAATCAATCTCCTTGCCCTCTCAAGGTGTTCATAATATAGTCCACCTTGACTGCAGCTTTTGCACCTGACACTATGCTAGGCATGATTCAGTTTGATCTCTCAGTAACCTTGTAAGAAAGGTGGTGGGATCCATTTTACACCCAAGCAAACTTGAACTGAAGAAGGGATTCAGTGACTTGGTCACACTTAAACAACTTCAGTGTCAGAGTATTAATTTGATCTGAATTTAAGAATCTTGTGCTTTCTCTACTGTTGTACTTCGCAGAACTAAAATTGGACTTCATTTGGAAGAAACACCAAGAAAAGGAATTTAGAAATTGAAATCCTTAACTACAGTCAAAATTGATATGAGCAATTAGAGATTTCCTTGCTTTTTCATTTGTTTATCTAAAGTCAGGAAAACTTTAGGCATTTGTTTCTTTGGTCACATACTAGATTTGCTGAAAGGTGTTACTTAGTTTACTAAAATAATGAAATAGCAATGTAAATCATAATGTTCATATTTTTGTCATTTAACATTTAGAAAAATTGTAATTTGAGGCCACAGATAGGGATCTAATAATTATTTATAGAAAACTTTTGGCATTGTTTTTATTGCATATGTGACAACTAACGAGGTAGTAGTTCAGTTGCTTCTACTAAAATTAGGAAAATGAGCACATGCATGTATGTCTGTAGTTTTGTACTACTACCACATGATGGCAGCAGTTACATAACTGAATGCTCAGTCTTTAAAAGGTTATATATCTTTACAAGTCTTTGACCATACATACATGTGTAAGTTTATACTGGTTTATTTTTAGATATACATTATTAAACTTTACCTCATACTGCCTCAATAACAGCTTAAGAAAATGGAATGATGGAAATTTTTAATGCAAAAATCTGTTTGCCCTTATACAGTAGCCTACATCTGTTTTTACTTAAGCCTGTGATAAGTGAGTCATTAAAACAATAGTAAAATTGGAACTTAAATCTTTTTATACCCAGTTCTAAGATTCTGTATGTGAAGCAACCGAGAGCAGCCTAGTATAGATACTTTGGGTTATTACTAAATAAACCCTAAGTATATCTTTTGTAACATGGTATCTACATAATTCAGAAATGCAAGCAGTCAGGTTGGGGATGAATATACATAAGATTCTAGATTTATGATTTAGTTAACATTATATCTGGAAAGAACATTGGTTTATCCCACTGTACCACTGTTGGCTGTCTGCTACTAGTGCACCAGTATTGCCACAACATACCACAGCTTGCTATTTGTACTTTTTACATATATACTTGTTTATTAGTGTTGAGACCAGAAACAGGAGTAGTTTAGATCAGCACAAAAAGAGAATGCGTCACTAATGTCATTTTTCTCCTGTGTTGATATTCTCTTATTACAAATGTCTGTAGCGTAAGATTGGTAAAATAATCACTCAGTATGATGGAGCTACTTTAATGTTCTAATAGAAGAATCTACTGAAAACTCAGTTTGTACCAACAAAGATTCTGTTCAGGTGGTTTTTAGTTAGGCACTCTGTTTGGAAAGAACTTGAGTTCATCTTCATGCCACACTCTGTGCTAAGAATTGCTAACTAAGATTTTATCCTTTCATTCATCATCAGACCTTCCCTTACCCAGAGTCACAAGTGCTATAGCTAGAAGGGACCTATACACATCTAGGCCTGTTTGGTGGAAACATTCTAACCACCCAAACTCTGACTCTGACCAAAAAAGGAAAACCATGAACCTTGTTGGAGGGTAGGGGAGAACAAGGGGTGAGCAGTAGTGGTGGTGGTTTTGACGGATGACAGGTAAGAAGTGGGGTGAATTAATCCTCTCTTCTCAATGCTGGGGATTCCAAACAATTTACTTAACTATTCACTACAGGGAGGCTGCAGTCAGACAGATACTAGTTGCCTGGTTGGAAAACACACAATTTCTTCAGAGCAAAACAATTCATGAGTTCTATGACTTTTGCTAAAGTGAAATTTAATTTACAAGTAAGAGCCCTCTGTAATCCCAATCTTAACTCATTACCTCTGGGTTTTAATATCAATTCTTACTAGCTTATTATAGTATTTAAAAATACTACTTAATTATCATAAGAAATGCTGGATTGTAATTGGAAAGCCTAACTTTTAGTATGTGCAGCTCAGAGGTACATCTTGTTCTTATTTAATGAACAAGGGGAGTAGCTCCATTCATCATCTGCTTTCCTTTTTTTTTTTTAAGTTAGTGACAAGTAATTATTAGATTTTACCTAAATTCTTTTCCCAACTGTAATGGAAAGAAAAGAAAGCATCAGTATACCTATGTTTGCCCCGATTTCACCTTACTTACTTGATTTCTTAAAATTTCGTAATTCTGTCCTTTCACTCAGCCCATATTTTCTAAAGAAAACTTCCTGTTTTATACATACTGGTATTATTCTTAGCTGTTTTCATTCTGCATGTTCAAATGCCTTTTTAAAGAACTATACAAACTTCACACTGCAAATGACTTAGTTTGCAAGACATCCTTAAATTCTTTGCAGCAAACCTGTGCCGGAAGTCTATGTCAAGAAGCGCACATTTGTTTGTTCATTCAACAAGTGTTGAGTGCCAGTGTTCAGGGCGTTATCTAGGCATTGGGGTGTGTTTAAACATATAACTGATACATGGTTCCTGCTGCTAGTTATATTTGTCAGGTAAGTAACATCTTAATTAGGCCTGTTGTTACTCCGTTATATATCAATGGTCATTACAATTTTAGAACTGCATATCTAAAGGGGGGGTTTCAAAGTAGTTTTATTAGCATGTTATTAAAATTAACATTAATCAAGTGTGGTAATAATTTACAGATATATTTTATAAAGAAGTGAATGACAATTTTAACAAGATTTTTTTTTCCTCTCTCTCATTAGGTTCTTGGGGTGTCAATGTTTTAATACCAGTACACAATTAAATCTCTGGTGAAGTCATTTTCTAAGTGGAAGACGAAATTTTAAAATAAAGTGTGGTAGATACAGTGAAATCCTGTACAGATTTTTCTCTAAGGAGAATATGACATGCTTATGTTCACCAAGATCAAGTGCATTGAGGGGCAGTTTTGTTTGCCTGAAAAAAGTAAAGGACAAGTAAACAGTTTGATGATAAGCTACAGTTTTTCTTAGAAAGTAAATATTTTATTTATGCGCTGTTAGTTGGCTTTTGAATCAATTATTTCATGCTTTTTTTAAAAAGAAAATATAACAATCTGAAGAGGCATTTGGTACAGACATGAATTCTCTCACATTTATTTACTCGGTGTACTAAGTAATGATGACCTCTGCTGGATTTCTGTTTACATCCAAAGTTAAGGATGAATTTATTCCCCTACCCTGAAAGTATAGGATAGAATTGTTTTTAGCATTCTAAATTTAAATGCTTAAAACATCAATCAAGGCTTTCTTTTAAATATTGTAATTGTGGAGAAAAGTAAACTTATAAGCAGAACTTTTACAATTTTTTCATCTAAAATGTATTTTAAGATATTTTTAAAATTCAAGAGCTTCTCTATACTTTTCAGAAATATCCAGATGCAGTGAACTGCCAGAAGGTAACCAGTCTCAAACATGCTTATCCCATTATCAACCCTGAAAGTTTGCTTGTCCTTTAAGATAAAAATGTAATGTTGTGATATTCCTTCCAGTAGTGCCACTGTATTTTGTCTCCAAATAAAAGAAGCTTATTGTAGTATGTTTGCAGAAAAATTCTAAACAAAAATTATACAGCTTATTAGAGTGTGGGAATAGGGTTCTAAATTTTAAATAAAATTATATATATATATAAATTGGTGCTGATTTTATAATTGCGCAGTTTGTTTAGTTTTTTCTTACTTTTAAATTCCAACTTAAAATTATGAGGTTTCAGAAATATATTGAAAGTTTAACAATGTTTAAAAATAGAAAAGCATGAGTGTTCATGCTTTAAAATGATTTTTAAATTTGTATTTTATATTGTTTTATCTATCTGTCTTTGCAAGCAGTCTTCAGGTTAAAGATACTTCTAACAGGTTACAGTACATTTCCTCTGTATGTAAATTAGGTGGGATAATAGAATTCATAACCCATAATATTCTTTGAAAGCTAAGCTTTAAACTTCATTTTCTGTCCTTTCACAAATAAATTAGTTTAAAACAGAAAGTGGCCACTTGCCATTTTGACATCAACTCATTTTGCGAGGCTTAGGCAGCTAGACATCGTTTAAAACAAAATATTAACTTATATTACATGTGTATCTTTTGTCAGTCGTCTCTCAGTTCTTGAGGTATATTATTTTAATCATTCCATGCCTTAATATGCTTGCAATACAAGGATATCTTCAAAGGGGTGAATACCAAAAGGCTTCCAGTTCTTAGACTCAGAAATCAACAAGCATTGGGCTGTGGTAGCCAAAAACCATAGATTAGCTAAAAGATCATGATGAAATACAATTATTTTATTAAGTCATGGTTAATGAATGAAACCAAACTTGTTTAACAGATTTTCCACCAACAAACACTGTTATGTGCAAAAGTATTGCCTATGTTGTTTTTCACACCACTGCATTTACTAGAACTGCTGAGAGGACTGTATATATGATTTTAAACCTAAGTTGATTTTTTTCTCACTCTTGAAAGGAGTACTTCTTTGTGAAAGCAGTTCTTACAGCTTTGTTTTCAACCAGCTAAAAATGTTTTATATATTACTCTAACCTGTTGTCCTCCACATTCTATTGTCCTAATTGTACTGTTTTCTGATTTGTATTTATGTCTTGAGACAGTAACTTTTTGAATAAAAGTAAACCTACAGTGTGTTGTATGTTTTATCTTTTATAATTGAAAGGAGGGTGGCTATAAATGGTTTAGAAAGTATATCTATTATCACACCATTTTACATGTTTAGGTAGGAGTAATTTATAGGAAACATTGACATTTTATGTATTTTTTAAAAATAAGACTAAATTCCTAATTGGCGTACTACTTTAAAGTAGAAACCCATGGCCATTATTACTTCAGTTTTTATCTGGTATGGGTTAAGCACTGTTTGTTCATCCAGGATACATTTGAGTGCCTAGGATGTGCTGGGCATGTGTTAGAGATCTAATGGTAAACAAGATAGACAAGGACCCCCCACCAATAGATATAGTGTGGCAAACAAATAAGGAAATCTAATAATAATGAGGAAATAATAATAAACTTACAATAGGTGCTATCAGGGTGTGCTTAGCTAGAGAGTGTGTGTGCGTCTAAGTAAAACCTCTCAATTCAAGGGCTTGTGCTTGGAGGTAAGTGAAAGCCAACATTTGAAAAAAGAGTTCAGTAATTGAACTCTTACTGAAAATTCTTACAGTCTTTAATGTGTTAGCAAGATTTGCATTGTACTCTGATTTGCATTGTAAACTGATTCAAAGCAGTGTAACACTAGCAAATTGGTCATTTGGGCTAGTTTGTAGAACGTAGTGTAAGACCAGTCCTCTGTCATTGGGGTTCAGAATTGAATATACTAAGTGATAGTGAATCGCTGGGCACTGTTTTAAGTGGTTTACATGCAGTAACTCACTGAACATGATGCAAATGTGATACATGTTGTTATCCCCCAGTCTACCTCCTCTTTTTTTTTTTTTTTAATCAGGAGGCAGTGAGAAAAATGAGGCACAGAGAAGTTAAAAGACCTCAGACAAGGTTATATGGTTAGTAAGTGATGGCTGTTTTCCTGAGAGCATTGGAAGTGTCACTTAAGGATAGTATAGGTACTTGCATAAAGATACAGTGGCATGTTCTTTGTGCCATGGTGAGGAGATCGGGCATCTTTAATTGAGTGGTGTGAATCAACATTGTCTTTAATATGCTACCCAGCTGTCTTCTCTAAAGAGAGTATAAATTAAATCTGAGCCTTGAGTCCATCAGTAACTATAGAGTTAGTAGTTTCTAGAGTTGAGAGACAGGAGAAGAAGAGTAGGATAACCCAAAAGAGATGCCTTCAACATGCTGCCACAAAGGGAATTTATAAGGATTTACATGGATGAATTCCAGGTCAAACACATTATTCTGGTAGCTGTAATCATCCGAAGAAAATGAGGCAATAAAGCCCAACGCCTCTGGTTATGAGGAAACTGAGTGATGAAGTTCACTAAATACCACTTCAGGTCAACAAATTTTTGACTACTGTGTGCCTGGCCTTGTGCTAGCTGCTGAGCAAAGCCCAATAAAACACTTTGTTTTCAAATTGATTACAATTCCACTGGACGTTGGGATACAGATGTAAAACTAGTAAAATGGAGTAAGCTCAGTGTTTTTACTGAGTGGTAAGGGAGCTCAGAGGTATTTTCCTTTTTTCTTTTGGTATAAAATTCATATACAGTGAAATACACAAACTCTTAAGTACATATTTTTTGAGTTAACAAATGCTTAGAGCTCCTGAACCCAAGCCCCAATCAGAGGTTTGAACATGACCATTAACCCAAAAAGTTCCCTTATGCGCCTTACCAATCAATCTCCACTTCCATCCCTTCTGTGGAGGCAACAACTGTTGTTTCTTGCCACCGTCAATCAAATTGGGGTCTTCTAGAACTTGATGTAAATGAAATCATACAGTAGGTATTTTTGTACAAGTTTTCTTTCACTCGACACATTTCTGAGCTTTATTCATGTTGTGTATCAGCTTATTCAGTAGTTGATGGACATCTAGATTTCCACTTTGAAGCTTTTATGAATAAAGCTGCTACTTGAGTTTAATTTTAAAAGTTGAGTG
This sequence comes from Phyllostomus hastatus, assembly GCF_019186645.2. Classification (NCBI taxonomy): domain Eukaryota; kingdom Metazoa; phylum Chordata; class Mammalia; order Chiroptera; family Phyllostomidae; genus Phyllostomus; species Phyllostomus hastatus. Next base: position 9,714,796 of record NW_025333984.1, on the reverse strand, counting down.
GAGCAGGGTGAACATGGCTGAAAATTCCAGGCAAAGGGGGCAGCATAAAGGACCATCGGAAGTACAAACTCTTAATAACTGCTTAGGGGTGAGTGGGGCAAGACTAGAAGATAGTTGGTCATCCTACCACCTTTAAAAATGACAGGAAATGAGAGGGAGGTGGGGAGGGCTGGTTTCGTGGGCTGGGATGGGAGTAAAAGAAAATTGTACTTGAACAACAATTTAAAAAGTGACAGGCATTCACAACTGGTACTTTTGGTGACTTAAGTGTTACATTGTTCTCAGAATTGGCAAATACCCTAAGAAGTAGGGTGCCTTTAAATGAATTGTGGTTGATTAATTTAACAATATGGATGTTTTAGTCAAATTAGGCCTTAGTCTACCAATGAGAAAAAATGCTTTTCCTGCAGTTTATCATTTGTGTAGTTGTATTAAAAATGAGCTGTAAATTCTTAAAAAGTTGGTTCCTCAATTGAAGTCAGTTTGAGGCTTGATAGTGTGAACTTAAAATGAAAAGTCAGCTACTTAACTTTTTTTTTAACTCTCTACCATCTTAAGTTGAGGATAAGAGTGAGGAATTTAGTGATTCTAGCAAGGTAGCTTTTAAATAATTTTACAGTACTTACAACAAAATTATAGTTAATTTTGAAGAAATAATAGACAGTACTTGTTGGGCGTTTACTGTGTGCCAAACACTTTAGAGTGCTGCTTCAGTGGTTAATTCCTGCGGCATATGTATAGTTGACATTATCTACATTTTAAAGATAAGGAAACGATGCATAAGTTAAATTCACTCACCTCAGGGCACACAACCCAAGTGATGGCCTCCAGATTTGAGGCTGGGCCATCTAACTCCACAGTCCATGCTCTTAACCACCTCTTTTCATCTTTGTGCTACTAAATGTACCCACGTGGTTACCTCTGTATTCATATACTGCATTTTCTTTCTTTACAGTGGATAAGCGGTTATTGTATGTAAGACTCTGGATACCCCTTTTTGCCCTCCCCAGCATTATTAGTTTCCCCTTCACTTGGTTTATTTGTAACATACAAACATCTCCCATCTTCAAAACTAAACATGTTTCCCTAGGCACTGCCCCGTTTCTCCCTCTTTGCTGCCTGGACTTCCTTTTCTCCCAGTCCCCCTTGAATACACAGTAATTGTGCCTTCATCCTTACCACTTCACTGGAATTCTCTGATGATTTTCATTTTGCCAAATTGACTTAGCAGTATTCCCTAACCTATCTACAGAGTCTAATTTCTCTTTCAAGTTTCTTCCTCTGTACCCCAGGCTAATCCCTCAATGGCAGGTCGAGAGTGGTGCCCTTCTGGTGGAGTGCTGGAGATGCCTTTATTTGGCAGCCATCTCTCAGGAAACCGGCAGAAAGCCATTCCCGTTTGGCTTTCCCAAACCTCTCGTGATAGTAATTGAACTTGGAACTACCATAGTAAGTCCCCAGTCTCCATAGCTGTCAGAGTCTAGCTTATGCCCCATGGAAACTTCCCTGTATTTCCCTGTCTCCTTGTTAGTCGAGCAACCAGTTTCATCATCTTCCCCTCTGCAAATGGCTATGCTGGTGTGTTGAGAGAAGATTGGATGGGGTGTTATGATTAAGCTTGGAACAGAGCCTGGCACTCAATTTCACACCTGCCAAAACCTGTTTGGGTCAGATTCATATTTTCCGATTCAAATCTTTTTGTTTTTTTAGGTTTATTTATTTTTTAGACGGAGGGGAAGGGAGGGAGAAGGGGAGAGAAACATCAATGTGTGACTGCCTTTCACGCTCCCCCTACTGGGGATGTGGCCTGTGCCAGACTGGGAATCAAATCACCTACCTTTTCATTAGCAGCCCACGCTCAACCCACTCAGCCACACCAGCCAGGGCACACTTATGAATCTCTTGGGATGAATGTCCTTTGTACCAAGTTCCAGTGTAAGTGTAGGCACATTTGAGTAGCCCTTCACAGCATTTAAAGGTTTATCTGACATGCTCCCTAGGGTTATATACTTTGATGTCAGTAGTTTTTTGTTTTGTTTTTAGATTTTATTTATTTATTTAGAGAGTGAAGGGAGGGAGAAAGAGAGAGAAACATCAATGTGCGGTTGCTGGGAGTCATGGCCTGCAACCCATGTATGTACCCTGGCTGGGAATCGAACCTGCGACACTTTGGTTCGCAGCCCATGCTCAATCCACTGAGCTACGCCAGCCAGGGGCTAAATTCTATCATCTTTAACACATGGCTTCTAAGGTGGTTTGGTTCATCCTACTAGCCCACAGGAGGTGAGGAGAGATTATGGTACAGTGAGTCAGGCCGGAGAATGGCGCCCATCACTTCTGTTCACATTCCATTGAAGAGAATTTAGTTATATGGTCACACCTAATTTGGGGTGGGGGGCGGCACTCAGGAGAGCTGGAAAATATATTCTAGCCTTTGTCCAGGAAGAATGGAAGAGTGAATTTTGGCAGACCACTTGTAGTATCTTATCTGCCTTAGTCTCTCTTCTCTGGCTGTCCATGTACATCCTTCTTGCCATTCCTAGGATATACTCCTTTTCTCAAGGGAAACAACCCAAAAGTTCTATTCAGGTATTGTATGTGTCTCAAAGTCTAGTTTCTCTGGGTTAAACTCAGTCTTCTACCATCAGGTCCAGATAATGGATATCCTCTAACCCCCAATATAAAATGGTGGAGCGTAGAATCTCCACAGTGACTCAGAAAAGGGAAGGATGAAAAATGTATCAGCAACTGATCCATAGGAAACCTGCTAGACAGAGATGTTGAAGACTTCCTGCCCTGGCAGTGGAGCAAGTCCTTTGGTCAAATTCTGGTTCTACTCTGTGGATGGGATTTCCTTACCCTTTGTCTTTGTATCATCCTCCCTCTGAAAGTTTTATCTTCCACGGCCACCTCTGAATTGGACAATGGCAATAGTCTGTTTTGTTTGTCAGCATCCTGCTTTAAGGTAATCTGATCTGTATTAGCTGGTGTAGGAGATGCTTCTGTTACAAGATCCCACAATGACTTACCTACAGTGGTTCACAGAAGTTTCTTTTTCTCTTCTTTTTTTGCTCTTCTCCAGTCTAGGGTAGCAAGCTATTCTAGCTTAGGGTGTGACTCCTCAATTATCTGGGCTGAAAATGAAAAGTTCTCTCATTTTTTTACAGCCTTATTTTTTTTCAGCAGGTATCTCATTACCTGGAGTTCAATATTTACCAGTTTCTTCTTTTGATGTAAATTTTCTATATCACCATATTTTTCAGACCATAAGATGCACCTTGGTTTTAGAGGAGGGAAATAGGAAAAAAATCTGAAGCAAAAAATGTAAAATATTTAATAACATAAGGTAATATTTCACCAATGTAAATGTAAACATAACAGCAGCATTAACAACCATTATTCCTCCCAAATTTGGGGGGATGGAGTGCATCTTATAGTCCAAAAAATACGGTAAATGTTTTATTTTGAAATGATATCATATATGATTTCTTTGCACTCTCTACTCTTTACCCAGATTCCTAGTGCTAGCACTTTATCATATTTATCATTCGCAGTGTGCAATTTTTTTCTGAAAAGTTAATGTTGCAGAAATGATGCCCTTTTTAGCCCTAAGCAATGTGTATTTCCTAAAATACAAGGAGGTTCACTTACATAACCACAGTACAATGAACAAAATCAGGAAATTAAGACTGACACACCCTATCGTTTAATCTACAGACTTTTAACTCAAATTTTCCCTACTGCTCAACTAATGTTAAACTGCACATCAAGAGAAAACACATCTGGTCCAGGAACTAATTTGTGATGGCACATTGCATTTAATTCTCATGTCTCTTTAGCCTCTTTTAATCTAGAAACATCCCTACGTATTTGTCTTTTATGACATGGACATTTTTGAAGAGTACAGGCTAGTCACTTTATTAGACAAGCTCAAACTGGCTGTCCCGTCAATATGTCCTCATGATTAGGTAGATAGATTCAGGCTATGCTCTGTTTGCAAGAATACTGCAGAAGTAACGTATGCTCGGTGCATCATATCAGGAGGCACAAGATGTTGATTTATCTGGTTGCTGGTAATTTTAACATTGATTACTTGGTTGAGGTGATGCCGGGTTTCTCCACTGTGAAGTTTCTCTTTTTTTTTTTAATCCAAAATTGGTAAGTATTTCGTGGGGAGATACTTTGAGTCTACTTAAATATCCTGTAACTCATCAACTTTCTTGCCTGAATTAATTATTACTATTTATATCAGTATGGACTCAGAAACATTTATTTTAAACTATGCCTAAAATTCATTAATATCTACTTATTTTCTTGATCAGATTGGCCCAGATTTGGCTAGTGGGAGTCCTTTCACACTAGCTCCTGTGTTTTTTTGACATGTTTTCATTTTTTTGATCATTTCATTACTTTTTAGTACCAGAAGATATTCCAGGCTCATTTTGTACATTCCCTGCCCATCCTTAGAATCAGTCATATCTCCAAGAAGTCCCAGTTCCTTTTATTGGAGAATGGTATTTAGAAACCAGGCTGTGGGATCCACGAGTGTGCATTGGTACTATATCCATACGCACAGTCTGTGCATCCCTTCCCCCTGCCACTACCATCGCCATGTGGTTATGTCATTCATTTGACATACAGTTAGGTGCATTTATTGGTTTATACTGCATTTTGAAGTTCTCAATTCTTATTGATTTTATTTATTTCTGAATATATGAAACATAATTAGCATGATTCCAAAAGTCAAAACTAGACACAAATATATACTTAGAAAAGGCCCACTGTTAACTCACAACTCTTTCTATTCCATTCATATCCACCATGCTTTCCGTCCTGTTCCCACTCACTCCCTGTTTCTGGTTTGTGTTTCCTTTTGCAAAAATAAGCAGATACATGGTTATTTTCTTATTTTCCATTTTTACTACCCTTGCATGCTTTTTTACTTAATATTTCCTACAAATCACTCATATCATTGAAGGAGTCTCATTCTTTCTTGCAGCACATAATACTCTACAGTTACCACTCCTATGTGTGGGCATTCAGGTGGTTTTCATTGTTTTGCATTCACAAAAAATGCTACAGTGAACAACCAAGTGTATATATGTTTTTGTATCATTGAAGGTATATATCTGCAGAGTAAATTCCTAGAAGTGGAAATGGTAAATGCCTTTTGATTTTTGTTAAATATTGCCAGGTTCCCCACTCCCTAAGGGCTATACAAATTTGCATTTCCACCAGCATGTGGTACGGATGGATGAGTGCCTATCTGCAGCCTCACCAACAGACTGTTGTCTTTGTAATTTTTGCCAATCTGATAGCTGAGAAACATATTTATTGTCATTTCAATTTGCATTTCTGTTTAAGTGAGGTTGAACATTTTTATTAGGAGTCAGTTATGTCTTTTTTTAAAATGAATTGTTTGTCTTTTGCTAATTTTTTTGGTGTTTTCCCTTCAATTTCAAACAATTCTTTAGATGTTAGAGATATTTACCCTTTGTCTTTGATATATATTGCAAATATTTTCTCCATGTTTGTCATTTGTATTTAACTTAAATGTTTTTTAAAACCTTTATGCGGTCAAATGAGTCAATCTGGACTGCATCTGGATTTTGAGTCAGAAAACCTTTTCCTATGCCCAGGATATACAGGAATTCAATTTTTTTCTAGGACTCACATAGCTTAATATATTTATTCAGATCTCTGGTCCATTTGAAGTTAATGGTGTGAGGTATGAATCTAATTTTATCTTTTTCCAAATGGCTATCCTGCACTGTTTATTAAAAGTTCATCTTTGCCCCAGTGATTTGAGATGTCACTTTTATCATATACTAAATTTCTCTATGTACTCAACCTCTGTTTCTGAACTTATTCTGTTTCACTGGCCTATCTGTGTATTCATGGGGGTAGTACCACACTTTTATTTATAAAGGCTTTATAGTATGTTTTAATATCCTATATGTGATTTCCTTTTTAGTGTTTTCCAAGCTATTGTTGCATGTTTATTTTTCCATCAGACAGTATCAACTTGTCTAAGTCCATTAAAAAACTTTTTAGTATTTTATTGGGATTGTGTTAAATTTAAAAACTGAGAACTGCCATCTTTATGATGTTCTGTTCAAGAACAGAGGATATGTTTCCATTTGTTCAAGTCTACTTTGTGTCTTTCAGGAGTGTTTTAAAAGTTTTCCTCACATGGGTTTTGCACATTTCTTGTTAAGTTTATTTCTAAGTATTTAAACTTTATTATTGCAGTTTTTAAAAGATTGCATTTATTTATTTATTTTTAGAGAGGGGAGAAAGGGAGGGAGAGAAACATTGATGTTCGAGAGATGCATTGATCTGATCGGTTGCCTCTCTCGCACCCCCAACTGGGGACCCAGCCTGCAACCCAGTGATGTGCCCTGACTGGGAATCGAACTGGCAACCTTTTGGCTTGCAGGACAGCACTCAGTCCACTGAGCCACACCAGCCAGGGCTATTATTGCAATTTGAACAGGGTCTTTCTCTATCATTATCTTCTGTAACTGATTATTACTTGTATACATGAAGACTATTGATTTCTATATCTTAATTTCATATTTTGCTGCCTTACTGAGTAAAATGTGTTGGAACAACTGGATAGCCATATGAGAAAAAAATTAACCCCAATCCCTATCTTACACCATGCACAAAATCATTGTACGATGGATTACAGAAATAAAGCTTCTAGAAGAAAACAGGAATATCCTCGCAATGTGGCAGAAGGCAGAGGTTTCTTAAGACATAGACGAGTAGTATCTATCAAAGAAGAAAATCAATAAACTATACTATCAAAACTTAAAATTTCTGCTAATGAAATGACACCAATGAGAAAAAATATGAGCCAGCCATAGACTGGGAGAAAACATTCATGAAACATCATCTGAAAAAGGACTGGTATCCGGGATATATGAAGAAACTCAGGACAGATCAATGATCTAAATATCCAGTAAAAAGGGGGCAAAAGATTTGAATGCACACAATAGAAGATAGATGAATGGAAAGTAAACCATATTTTAAATAGGTGAAATTCCTGGTATGTTAATTATATCTCAATTTTTTTAAAAGTAGTTATGTGGGGGCCAAAGTAATTCCATGCAGGCAGTTTTCTTGCATTTAGGGATCCCAGGGGTACATTTTAGATTAGAGGTATGAATGGACTTCTTAGCCTCCAGGCCTCTATATATTTGATTTCTCTCAGCTGAGTTTTTGATAAGTTGAGCAACTGGGTTTGAAGGAATGCTATCTGACACTCGTTACAGCACAGCTATTCTGTGTTTGCCAAAAGTACAGAGCCATGTGTTTTAAAAGTCAACCCGAGTGAAAAATGAGCCAAACAAGAATCGGTCCTAGAATAGAAAGCCACTGCCCTTCATAATGGAGGCAGGCCAAGGGAATACTCAGTGTCAGGGCCAATATAACTCTCAAGAAATTAGTTGTGATTTGCTTTAGCGTATGGATGAACCAGACCCAAAATTCTAAGCTAGAGAGCAACACTACTGTAATTCTAGGCTGGAAAAAATGTAGCGGGGTAACCAAATCTCAGTCTTGAAAAAGAACAGGAAAGATGAGCTTTGAACAATGTAAGTTCTGGATCAGCCAGCCACCAAAGAGAAACTAGTGACAAGTAATGCCTAGGTAACTGAAGAACTGACCTGCTGGATGGGCTTGTTAGTGCTGCACTTGAGAGATGTTGCGGCACATCTGCCAAAAATGGTGGCTTTGATTTTCTAAGGGTTAGTTTGAAGCCCTTTATTATTGTCATTCCTAGTTTGTGACAATACTTTGTACATGTGGGAATAGACAAAGCACTTATATTCTTATTTCAAAATCATACTGCTTTATAAAGGTACACCTAAAATTGAGAAGGAGATAGAACACATGCCTGGTGAATGAATCAAAGTTTACAGCAGGTTAAATGAAATATTTCCAGTGATTGCGGTATTCCTATTTAATTGGTGTTTAGAGGTGCACTGAATACACATTTAGGTAAAATGCTAAATGGTCAAGGGTTAGAATCAGTATTACCTGAAGCCAAGGCCAAATTAACACTACCATAAAAAAACATGTAAATAAATCCAAAATTTTGTTGAAAACTTATTAAAACTTTTGCTAAAAATAAGGCTTTCACATTTACTTTTTTTTTAAACATTACACTGGAGAAACACAGTTCTCGGCACTGTCAGTTTTGTGCACAGCTTGAAGAAAATGCTTTCTGGATATTCTTAAAACAGACAATTTTGTAAATTTTTTATTGTTGTTCATTTACACTTGTCCCCATTTTTACCCCATTGCTCTCCCCTGCCCTGCCCACCAGCCCCATATTCAGTCCCCCTCTACACATTGTCCTTCTCCATCGGAGCTGTTTGGGTTCACAGCAAAATTGAGTGGAAGATAGAGATTTCCCATATACCTTATGCCCCCACACCTTCATAGCCTCTGCCATTACCAACATCCGTACCACAGTGGTACATTAGTTACACTCAATGGGTCCGCGCTGGCACATCATTATCACCCAAGGTACACAGTTTACATTACAGTTCACTACTGGTGTGGTGTACACTGTATGGGTTTGGACAAATGTATAATTATGTGTACCCACCATTGTAATATACACTGCCCTAAAATTCCTCTGTGCTCCTATTCACCCTTCCCCCTCCCTCACCCCTGGCAACCACTGAACTTCTTACTGTTTTTATAGTTTGACCTTCTCTAGAATGTCATACAGTCTGTAGACTTTTAAGATTGGCTGGTTTTACTTAGTAATATGCATGTAAGTTTCCTCCATGCATTTTTATGGCTTTATAGCTCATTTTTTTAAAATTTTAAAAAGATTTTATTTATTTTTATTTATCTATTTTTAGACAAAGAGGAAGAGAGAGAGGGAGAGAAACATCCATGTGTGGTTGTCTTTCACATGCTCCCTACTGGGGACCTGGCCCACAACACAGGCATGTGCCCTGACTGGGAATCAAACCGGTGACCCTTTGGTTTGCAGGTTGGTGCTCAACTCACTGAACCACACCAGCCAGGACTATAGCTCATTTCTTTATAGGGCTAAATAATATTCCGTTGCCCAGTTATACCACAGTTTATTTATCTATTCACCTGAAGAACAGACATCTTAGTTGCTTCCAAGTTTTTGCAAATATGAATAAAACTATAATATCCATATGCAGGTTTTTGTGTGGATGTAAGTGTTCAGACTTTTAGTGAGCCTGTCCCTCTGGACTGTGCACTTTGCATGTGCTTCTCAGATTATTCTTTGCCCCCTCTCCCCCGCCACCCTTAGGTGGGACAGAATGGCTAGAGTGGGCTGGAATTGAGTATCTCCCTTCTCCAGGTGAGTTAGTCTCTGATTAAACCCCAGCAGGTTAGGCTCTGGTTTATTAGTTTCTTCTGAGTGCAGAGCTTGTTAAGGAGAACAGAATGCTCTGGCGCTTTTCAAAATGGTTCCTTTTCCCCTCCCCTTGCCAGAAGCAGGGGCAGGGGGGATTGTTCTCTGATAATCACTGAGAACCTGGCAGAGATCCAGGAGGTAAAACTCACAAAAGTGGTGGGGGACCCCTCATGGCTGGGTCCCCCTGGAATTTTTAAGGGTCAGACTTGTCCACACTGAGCCTCCAGGAACTCATCAATTACTGTTCAGGTTTCCCTACCTCAGCACTGGTTCCCACAGAGGTTTCTGTTTGGGTAATGGGATTGTGGAGGCTTCTTCTTGGGGTAAGTTAAGATGCTCTGTATTCACCTGTTAGTCTTTCCTACTTTGTGAGCAACAATTTGCCCTGTGACCTCATTTCTCTTACAGATGTAAGAAGAGTTGTTGATTGTTCAGTTTGTTCAGATTTTTACTTTTCAGGATGGTGGAATAACTTCCAAGCTCCTTACATGCTGGACTGGAAACTAGACCTGTATTGTTAGTAATCTCTGAGACCCTTTAGGTCACAACTGTGTCTTAACCCTTGCCATAAACTCAGCAATTTACTTAACTTGGAACATAATAGGTGCTCACCTAGCATTTGTTAAGTGAGAAAATAAATGAATGAAAGAATGAGTGTTGGCAAAACAATTTTCAGATTTTTCCAGCAAGACTTTATAGCCCCCACCTGAACTCCCCAATTCTGTGTCCAAATATATAGAATCAAATATAGGAAAATAACCCTTTTTCCTCTTAGTAGCAACTTACAAGCTTCTTTCATGCTGTACTGGAAACTGAAAATCTTGCTTTCTGAGCATTTTCAGAGGCAGTTTAAAGATTGTTGCCCTCGTTTATGTTTTTATTTCTGGTATTTTGTATGCCCTTGGTATTCTTTCTTTCGACTAACTTTTATTTTAAATCACATTTGTTTTATTTTATTTGCTAATATAACATACAGTAAAATTGGCCTTTTTTGTGTACACTTCTATGAGGAGTTCATTAACCACTCAATGGAGTTATTTTTCTGAACACCTCCTTCTCCACCATCTCCCTGGTCCTTTCTGATTCTTGGAGCTCCCCTATTTAGTCTTCTAGCCAGAATGCTGGGATTTAGTTACTCTGTTTTGCTATGTACTTCTTGTAACTGTGTCCATGTCTGGGGAGAGAGAAAAAAACAATGGTGGTTTGTTTGGAACAACCTTGTCCTAAAGAGGAAGGTACCCCTCCCTCAAAGTTTTAGGCCCCTTTAGGTGTCTGTTACTGCTGCTGTCAGTGCTGGTGCCCTTGCCACCACAGTGTTGCTTAGGGTTGCCAGTTTGATGGCACAATACTTTGAATTCTTGTCTTCTTTTCTGAGATGTCTACTAGCACTTACTTTACAGAGTCCTCAAAATGCTGATCCATGCATTCTATGCAGGCTGTACAGCTCTATTTAGAGAGAGAGAGGGAGAGAGAGAGAGAGATGGAGAGAGAGAGGGAGGAAGAAAAGAAGGTGTTTCTACATCTAAGCAGGAATGGAAACCAGCCCTTGGTATTTTATAAAATCATTTGACAAAAAATTTGCCTTTTAACTATAGATGTAGATATGTGAGACTAGAGTGAGGTAGTAGAGTCAAGATAGGAAAATCAGGGGATCCAAGATGGCAGTGGAGTTAGGTGAAAGTTACACTCACCTCCTCCCAGGACCTAACTAGAATTACAACTAAAATATTAAAAAATCAAACTGAATAACCAACTAAAGACTAGCTGAACAGATCTTTTTTTTTTTAATAATTTCTTAACATCATCCACTACTCAGTGTTGTAGTGGGTTTTTTTTTAGATTTTATTTATTTTTTTAGAGAGGAAAGGGAGGGGGGAGAGAGAGAGAGAGAAACATCAATGTGTGGTGTGCGGTTGCTGGGGGCCATGGCCTGCAACCCAGGCGTGTGCCCTGACTGGGAATCGAACCTGCAAGGACACTTTGGTTCGCAGCCCACGCTCAATCCACTGAGCTACACCAGCCAGGGCTGAACAGATCTTATAACCAAGGATTTACAGAAGAAGCCACATCAAGACTGGCAGGAAGGGAGGAAGCACGAAAAGGGCTGGCCCTGCACCACAAGTGGTGGTTAAGAATCTGGAGGGGAATCTCAGCTGCAGAGTTTCCCCGAGAGGAGTGAGGGGTCTCAATCCCATGCCAGACTCCCCAGCCCAGGGTTCCGAGCTGGGAAGAAGCACCCATATAAGATCTGGCTGTGAAAATCAGTCAGGATTCTGTCAGGGTAAGATAAGAGGCTCCTAGAAATTCAGACTTCCTCTTAAAGAGGCAAGGCACAAAATCTCATTCACAGCCACTCACCCTGGGCTCCTGCAAAGGGTGGGCAGACTAGACAAGAGTCATGTAAGTTCAGTGGCTTGGGGAAATAGCTGAAGGGACAGCTGCTAGAGTTCCTGTGCTCGGTCCTTCTACCACACCACTCACAGACACCATATTTCTTAGGTCAAGCACTCCCCTCCTTATGGCTTCAACCTGGGGGAATATAATAGCCCCACCCTCATGACTCCCTGTCCCCCACTCTGCTGAGCTTACGCCCTGTGGAGGAGTTAGCTGCCTGGGCCCAGGGTGTAGCAGTCTGAGTGGACTCGGAGGTGTCACTGACTGGGTTCTGTAGCTCTGGGGCAAGAGCCATTCCTTCCCAATTCCTGAAAGCCTGACCAGTACCTCCCTCTCTTGGGAGGTCCACTAGCCCCACTCTCCCAACTTGCAGCAGCCCGTCCTGCTGCGTTCCAGTTTCCCAGCAGAACCAGGGACAGACTGAGTTGTGTGGCTCTAGGAAAGGGGCCATTTATCTCTCACTCACCCAAATGGAAACACCATTCATGTGCAGTGCTCTCTATTCACACAGCCAAATCTTGGTCTGTTTGGGCCTATCTCAAGGAACAAACAAACAAAATCTCACATAAACAATCTAACTTTACAACTAAAAGAACTAGAAAAGAACAACAAACAAAACCCAAAGTGAATGGAAGAAAGGAAATAAAGATCAGAGCAGAAATAAATAGAGTCTAAAAAAATAATACAAAGGATCAGGGAAAACAAGAGCTGGTTCTTTGAAAAGTGAAAAAAGATGAATAAATCTTTAAGCAGACTCATCAAGAAAAAGAAAAAGGACCCAAATAAATAAAATTAGAAATGAAAGAGGAACAGTAACAACTGAAACTGTTACAGGGTGCAGCCAAGAGGGGGGACCCCAAATGGGCATTTGAAATGGGGTCCAGAACTTAAGGTGTCCAGGAGATTTTAAGATGTCTCCAACCCCCCCTGCCCAGGGTGTGGGTTGGGGGAAGAGACAAATGGAGCAGGGCCATTGAGAGCTGTTTTGCATAGCAACAGCCTTGCAGCTACCCTCTGGCATGGACATTTAACATATCTGTAGCCTTTGGCTGGTCGCTTAGATATTTTAGATAGCTGTGATCATCTCTGAGCCAGGGGAATGGAAGTAACTTCCCCACCAACACGTGACTGGGGCAGATCCCCCCAAGCTACAGTGCCTGCGTGGGAGCTCGGAGAAGATTGGCTCCAGGACATGGGGCCACACCTGCCCAGACTCAAGATGGCAGCCCAGTAAAGCTGGAAGGATACGAGTTCCGGCATGTGAAGCCGAGTGTGGGAGGAGTCGGAAATGAGGCTGCAGAGGAAGATTGGCTGCGGGGATTTAAAACCCAGACTTGGCGGCCATTAGAAAAGAGAACCATGCGCAGCCCTGAGAAGGAGAACCAAGCGTCTTTAGCAGAGTGGAGACTCCCGCATCCCTGAGGAGAGAGAACCACGCGGCTTTGACGGAGTGGAGACTCTCCCCTTCCCACAGCCCTGAGGAGAGCCATGCACAGCCCTGAGAGGGAGAATCACGAGGCCTGGACAGAGTGGGGACCCCCACAGCTTTAGAAGGGGAACCACCACCTGGTTTTAGCAGAGATCCTGGCGACTCAGCCGAGGGTGCCAGGAACCCAGGGAGGTCTCCCAGTCGAGATGGAGGACTAACTAAGAACCAGAGGACTGTCTGAGCCATGGACTTCATTTTCCTTCCCTGAGATACGGTACTCTGGACTGGGCAAAGGGGGAAGGAAGGAAGGACTGTGACTGTGTTTGTGGGTGTTTTAAGGGACTTTGGGATTTTTGATAAAGACATTAGGTCACTGCTTTAAGTTTGTATAGCATTAAATAAACATTTCCTTTCCTTTTCACGAATCTCTAGCATTGAGAGATGTCTTTCCTCTGGCGGCGGACATAATGGACCCGGGGCCTTCTTTCAATAATAGTATATTGTCTCAGGCCCCCCTTGTTCTGTTCTGTAACAAAACCACAGAAATGCAAAGGATTATAAGAAAAATTGGACAGATATATGCAAAAAATAAAACTAGATCACCTTAAACCAAATACAAGAATAAATTCAAAGTGGATTAAAGGCTTAAATGTAAGACTCAAAACCATAATACTCCTAGAAAAAAGCACAGGCAATGAAATCATACATATCTCTTAGCAATGTTTTTTCTAATATCTCTCCTTGGGCAAGGGAAACAAAAGAAAAAATAAATAAATGAGACTACATCAAACTAAAAAAAAAATTTGCACAGTAAAGGAAACCATCAACAAAATAAAAAGACAGCCCACTAAAAGGAAGAAGCTATTTGCCACTGATACATCTGATAAGGGGTTAATACCCAAAATTTATAAATAACTCATGGAACTCAAAGCCCCCCAAAACAAATAGTCCAATTAAAAAATGGGCAAAAGACCTGAATATGCAGTTAAACAAAGAGGACACAAAGATGCCAATAGACGTATGAAAAATGCTCAATATTACTAATCAGAAAAATGCAAATAAAAACCACAGTGAGATACTACCTCACACTTGTCACAATGGCCATAATAAACAAATCAACAAATCACAAGTGTTGGAGAGGTTGTGGAGAAAAGGGAACTCTAGTGCACTGTTGGTGGGACTGCAGACTCGTGCAGCCGCTGTGGAAAACAGTATGGAGGTTCATCAAAAAATACAAAATGGTACTGCCTTTAAGACCCAGCAATTCCACTTTTGGGTATATATCCAAGTAAATCCAAAACACTAATTCAAAAGAATATATGCACCCGTATGTTCATTGCAGCATCATGTAGAACAGCCAAGATATGAAAGCAGCCCAAGTGCCCATCAATAGACAAGTGAATACAAAGTGGCAGTACATACAAATATATGCAATGGAATATTACCCACAAAAAAGAATGAAATCTTACCATTTGTGACAGCATGGATGGACCTAGAAGGTATTATGCTAAGTGAAATAAGTTAGTCATAGAAAGACAAATACCATATGGTTTCAGTTATATATGGAATCTAAAGAACAACATAAATGAACAAACAAAATTGAAACGGACTTAGATACAGTGAACAGACTGATAGTTGCCAGAGAGGAGGAGGGGCTGGGGAAGCTGGCTGAGTAAGGTGAAGGCATTGAGAAGTAGATAATTGTTGTTACAAAATAGTCATGTTATAAAGTATAAAGTACAGCACAGGGAATATAGACAATAGTATTGTAATAACTATCTATGATGCCAGGTGGGTACTGGAAATATCAGTGGGGGAGACACTTTGTAAAGTATATGATTGTCTAATCACTATGCTGTACACCTGAAACCAATACAAAATAATATTGAATGTAAGCTGTTATTGAAAAAAATTTTTTATTGAAAAAAGATAGGAAAGCTCTTCCTAAAAGTGACCTGAGGTGACCTCTGAAAATAGTTTTCTAATTCTCTTGACTCCCAAACCTCACAAAATCATGCAAATCAAGAGGTTCAAATCTTCATGTTCACTTTATAAACACTCATGAAACTGTCCAGACCATCAGGTTTATGTATATCTGAAAAGCCACCAAGGATCTGAAGAATGTCATTTTACAGAAGCAATGTGTGTCATTCTGTCATTACAGTGGTGGAGCTGGTAGGTTTGCCTAGGCTAAACCATGGGGATGCAGGGTCGGTGGCCCAAAAAAGTGCTGAACTTTTGTTGCACGTGCTTAAAAATGTGGACAGTTATGCTGGACTTAAGGGTTTAGATGTAAATTCTCTGGTCATCGAGCACATCTAGGTGAACAAAGCTCCCAAGATGCAGCACAGAACTTACAGAAGTCAGGGGTGGATCTATCCATTCATGAGCTCTCCCTGCCACACTGAGATGATCCTCACTGAAAAAGAGCTGATTGTTCCTAAACCAGAAGAGGAAGGAAGTTGTACAGGAAAAGTTGTTCCAGAATGAACAAACAAACAAACAAACAAACAAATAAATTTATGGCTCAGGAGTAAATTCAACATGAAATGCTAAGAAAGAAAAAAGTAAGATAGGAAAATCATCTATGCATTTCCATCTATATCTCAGTATTCACTGCATGCATACATCTAGTCAACTCTCAGAAGCAGATTTGCCGACCTGACCTACAGCTGCCCATAGACACATGAAGGAGCCCAGCTGAGCCCAGACTAAATTGCCAACTCCAAGAATTGTGAGTCAAAAAATAGTTGTTAAAAAGAAAATGGTTGTTATAGTAAGCCACTAAGTTTTGGGGTAGTTTGTTTTTTGTTTTATTGGGTTTTCTAAACATAGCAATAGCTAACTGATACTTTAAGCAAGTAAAACAAAAGCATCAATCCATTGTGCTAATTAAAAAAAAAAGATTTGTGAGTATTTCTCTGGGTCCTTGTGTACAATGAAGAAAACAAAAAAGTAGCACATCTAATAGTATCATCAATCATTTTGTGCACAGTAGAATATAATTTATATAAAACATTTTCTAATAACTTAATTTCCAGTAGAAACTTAGTACTTGGGGTTCATAGCTTGGGAAAATCTCAAAAAATCTTTCAATTTCAAGTACTAAAAAATGTTCTACAGTCTATAAGCATTATTGCCACAAGTTTTGTTTAGATTTTTGAAGTGTGCTTACTGATAATCAGACAAACTTTGGCCACCTCACTTGTCTCTAATACTTTCTTCTCTTTATTGTCATTACATTCTTTATTACTGTTTGGATAGAATGTGATTTATCATGGATGAAGTATATGATTTTGATGTTTTTCTTCCTTACGAAATTTTGAGGTGGAAAAGTTCACTTTTAACTGTTGTGTTATCCTCATAAGCTATGAGGATTTTCTTTCTTTTTTTTTAAAGATTTTATTTATTTATTTTTAGAAAGGGAAGGGAGGAGAAAGAGAGAGAGAAACATCAATGTACGGTTGCTGGGGGCCATAGCCTGCAACCCAGGCATGTGTCCTGGCTGGGAATCAACCTTGCGACACTTTGGTTCGCAGCCCGCGCTCAATCCACTGAGCCACGCCAGCCAGGGCTGGCTATGAGGATTTTCAAATAAGACTTTCTTAAAACACTAATGGCCTTATTTATCATTAAATAAAAATTAAATACAGTTCTTAAAGGTTATTTTGTTTATTGTTGTGAATGCTAATACAAAAATTCTACAAAGATTATAATTATATCCAATTTTTATTTTTGTCTTATATTTAAAAGTTATTGCCTCAAGAGGATATGATGCTCTTAAATGTACTTGTTCATTACATGTTTTCTTAATATTTGTATTGACTTACCTATTTACCTATTTAACTGTAAGTTCCTAATAATTATATTTGTGTATAAAATTAAAAGCTTTCATACTCATCATCATAGCATTTTACTATTGCCATAATAAATGTGCATTTATACTTCAAATGACAAAGAATTCAACATATAAAGCACATAGGGAGATTTTCACCTGTATTTGAAAACACATGTTCAGATATTAAAAATAAATATGTCATATTCTTTGTTCATATTACTAACATTTTTATACTGATTATATATAATGGTAGCATACATCCTGCACATGTACTGGGGTAGCAGAAGTGATGGTGAGGTAGACATTTGGATAGGGTAAGGCCATAGCTGAGAGAAGATTTTGGCCGAATACTTCAGTGTACCCCTACAGTTGACAGTCACTTATTTCCCTGCTCCAGAACTTTCCTGGATGATATGACTTGGAAAAGTGTTGATGATTTGAATCCATAACAACGCAAAGAGGCACATGATAAAAATCTGCTTCGTTCTGCTCCATTTCCACATAGCATCAAGTGTTTTCTTTTATTTTAATTATATTTTGTTGATTATGCTATTACAGTGGTCCTGATTTCCCCCTTTGTTCCCTTCCACCCAGCACCCCCCACTACCTCAGGCAACACCTCCACCATTGTTCATGTCTGTGGGTCATGAGTATAAGTTCTTTGGCTACTCCATTTCCTACACTGTACTTTACATCCCCATGGCTATTCTGTAACTACCTATTTGTACTTCTTTCTTAAAAAATATTTTATTTATCTAGTTTTAGAGAGGGGAAGGGAGGGAGAAAGAGGGAGAGGAACATCAATGTGTGTGGTTGCCTCTAATGTGACCCCTACTGGGGACTTGGCTGGCAACCCAGGCGTGTGCCCTGACTCGGAATCAAACTGGCAACCCTTTGGATCACAGGCTGGCACTCAATCCACTGAGCCACACCAACCAGGGAGTTTTTGTACTTCTTAATCCTCTCACCTCTTCACTCTTTCCCCTGTACCACCAATATCCCCCACCTATCTGGCGACCATCAAAATGCTCTCTGTATCCATGATTCTGTCTCTGTTCTTCTTGTTTGCTTAGTTTGCTTTTTAGATTCAACTGTTGATAGGTATATATTTATTGCCATTTCATTGTTCATAGTTTTGATCTTCTTTTTCTTAAATAAATCCCTTTAATATTTCATAATAAGAGCTTGGCGATGATGAACTCCTTTAGATTTTTCTTGTCTGGGAAGCAGTTTATCTACACTTCAATTTTAAATAAGAGCTTTGCTGGGTAGAGCAATCTTGGCTGTAGGTCCCTACTTTTCATGACTTTGAATATGTCTTGATACATGAAATTTAGTATTCTTATGTTTAGTGTTAGGTGGCTGTAGAGGTCGGTGCCTTATAGAAATAAATATATTTTCACATTTATTATTGCTGGTGGTTCCATAAGGGCACAGATCGTTGCTGTCCTCTCCACCAGTGTATGTCCAGTGTCTTGCACTGCCTTCGGCACATGGGAGATATTTTTAATAGGTACGATGGATTTTGTAATGGTTAGACACTTTTTAAAAGAAGTATTTTACTGGGATAGGGAGTTGACCAATTTAATATTTTTTTCTAAACCTGTCAGATGGTATTCTTTTTCAAATATAGGCACCTTGTCTGGGAGACTTACATCTTTATAAATTCCTTTTTTTCTTTTGTTTGCGTTGGTTTCTAGTTTCCAAATACATGTTAGTATAACCCTATACTGAGAAAAATAATTTGACCTGACAAGACTTCTTGTACACAAAAAAGTTAAGTTTGAAGTATGCAGATGAAGGTAGTATGTCACACTGTATTTATTTAGTGCTCTCAGCTTCTCAGAGTTGGTATATTCTTTTTGTCCTTTAGGAGGTTTTTTGTTTTCTGAGCTTCCCAAACTTGTGTTTTACTTTATTTTATTTATTTACTTTTAATATATTTTATTGATTATGCTATTACAGTTGTGCTAGCTTCCCCCCTTGCCTCCCTCCTCCTGGTATCCCCCATTCCTTCCAGCAACCCCCACACTGTTGTTCATGTCCATGGGTCATGCTTATAAATACTTTGGCTACTCCATTTCTTTCTTTTTTTTTTTTAATCATTGTTCAAATACAGTTTTCTCCTTTTTATTCCCAATCCAGTCCCCCCTCCCACCAACCCCACTTCCCTCCCATTACCACCCTCCCCTTAGTCTATGACCATGTGTCCTTTAAGTTTGTTCCTGTGAACCCTTCCCACTGACCCCTTAAATTCCCTCTTCTCTCCCCTCCGGTCACCATCAGCCTGTCCTCTATTTCAGTGTCTTTGGTTATATTTTGCTTGTTTCTTTGTTTTGTTATTTAGGTTCCTGTTAAAGGTGAGATCATATGGTATTTGTCTTTCACTGCCTGGCTTGTTTCGTTTAGCATAATGTTTTCCAGCTCCATCCACGCTGTTGCAAAGGGTAGAAGCTCCTTCTTTCTTTCTGCTGCATAGAATTCCATTGTGTAAATGTACCATAGTTTTTGGATCCATTCATTTACTGATGGGCATCTTGGTTGCTTCCAGCATCTAGCTATTGTAAATTGTGCTGTTATGAACATTGGGATGCATAGGTTCTTTTGAATTGGTGTTTTAGTGTTCTTAGGATAGAGTCCCAGCAGTGGAACTGCAGGGTCAAAAGGCAGATCCATTTTTAGTTTTCTGAGGAAGTTCCATACTGCTTTCCATAGTGGTTGTACCAGTCTGCAGTCCCACCAGCAGTGCACTAGGGTCCCCTTTTCTCCACAACCTCTCCAACACTTGTTGTTTGTTGCTTTGTTTATGATGGCCATTCTGTCTGGTGTGAAGTGGTATCTCATTGTGGTTTTAATTTGCATCTCTCTGATAGCTAGCGATATTGAACATCATTTCATGTGTCTTTGGATTTTCTGTATGTCCTCCTTGGAGAAGTGTCTGTTCAAATCCTTTGCCCACTTTTTAATTGGATTCCTTGTCTTCTTAGAGTACAGTCGTGTAAGTTCTCTCTATATTTTGGAGATTAAACCCTTGTCTGAGGTGTCATTGGCAAATATGTTTTCCCATACAGTTGGTTCTCTTTTAATTTTGGTACTATTTTCTTTAGCTGTGCAGAAGCTTTTAATTTTGATGAGGTCCCATTTGTTTATTCTTTCCTTTATGTCCCTTGCTCTAGGGGACACATCAGTAAAAAAGTTTCTTCGCTAGAAACCAACCCCAAGGAAAAAAACCAAAAACACTCAAAATCATGGCGATTAAATAGCATGCTATTAAACAATGAATGGGTCAAGAATGAAATTAGGGAAGAAATCAAAAGGTTTCTGGAAACAAATGAAAACAAACTTACAACAACCCAAAACTTATGGGACACAGCCAAGGCAGTCCTGAGAGGGAAGTTCATAGCGATACAGGCCCACCTAAAAAGGTTAGAAACATTCCAAACAAACAACCTAACCCTACGTCTACAAGAACTCGAGGAACAGCAACAAAGGCAGCCCAGAGCAAGCAGAAGGAAGAAAATAACCAAGATCAGAGCAGAATTAAATGACATAGAGACTAAAAGCACAATTCTAAGGATCAATGAATCCAAGAGCTGGTTCTTTGAAAAGATAAACAAAATTGACAAGCCTTTAAGCAGACTCATCAAGAAAAAAAGAGAGAAGACCCAAATAAACACAATCAGAAATGAAAGAGGAGAGATTACAACAGATACCACAGAAATACAAAGGATTATAAGAAATTACTCCATTTCTTATACTGTACTTTACATCCCCATGGCTATTCAGTACCTACCAATTTGTTCTTCTTAATTCCTGAATCTTTCCCCTCATTTTCTCCTTCCCCTCCCAGTTGGTAAACCTCCAAATGATCTCCATATCTATGATTCTGTTTCTGTTCTGCTTGTTTGCTTAATTTGTTTTATAGATTGAGTTGTTGATAGTTGTGAATTTATTGCCATTTTAATGTTCATAGTTTTGATCTTCTTTTTCTTAAATAAGTCCCTTTAACTTTTCATTTAATAATGGTTCTGTGATGATGAACTCTTTTAGCTTTACCTTGTCTGGGAAGCACTTTATCTGCCCTTTGATTCTAAATGGTAGCTCTGCTGGATAATCTGGTTGTAGGCCCTTGCTTTTCATGACTTTGAGTACTTCTTTCCAGTCCCTTCTAGTCTGCAAAGTTTCTTTTGAGAAATCAGCTGACAGTCTTATGGGAATTCCCCTGTAGGTAACCACCTGCTTTTCTCTTGCTGCTTTTATGATTCTCTCTTTAGCTTCAACCTTTGGCATTTTAATTATGAGGTGTCCAAATGTTGGACCTCTTGAAGTTGTTACAAAGGCTGCTTATACTATCCTCATTTTTCGGAGTCTTTTTTCTTCCTGTTGTTCTCATAGGTTGTTTTTTGGTTCCTTATGTTCAAAATCATTGATTTGATTCTCAGCTTCATCCACTCTACTGTTGTTTCCCTGTAAATTGTTCTTTATTTCAATTAGTGTATCTTTAATTTCTGAAGGGATGTTTTATTGTGCTGCTGAGGTCCTCACTAAGTTCCTTGAGCATCCTTATAACCAGTGTTTTGAATTCTGCATCTGATAGATATCTTATCACCATTTCATTTAGCTCTTTTTCTAGAGATTTGAACTGTTCTTTCATTTGGGCCATGTTTCTTTGTCTTCTCATTTTGGCAGCCTCCCTGTGTTTGTTTGTAGGTATTAGGTGGAGCTGCTATGACTCCCTGTCTCAGTAGCGTGGCCTAATGTAGTAGGTGTCCTGAAGGGTCCGGTGGTACAGCCTCCCCTATCACCCAAGCTGGGTACTCAAGGTGCACCCTTCATGTGGGTTGAGTACACTGTCTTGTAGTTGAGCCTTGGTTGCTGTTGGCAGATCAATGGAAGGGATTTACCCAGGCCAGTCAGCTGTAAGGATTGGCTGTGACCACTGACCACCAAACTCCACCCTCTGTGGAGGATCAGCTGTGCAGGGGCAGGGTGGTTTGTAGCTGTCCACTGGGTGTGCTGTCCCTAGGATATCCCAGGTGGTGCAGGCCAAGGTCAGCCCCACCTGTGTTTTGCCTGGAGTACTCTGCAGAGCTATAAAGCAATCTGAGATGGCTGCTATTTGTGCTGGGCTTGGTGATTCCCAGGCAAAGCCAAGCTGTGAATCTAAGCTGGCTGTTGCTAGTCCCAGGCCTGGGGGCTCACTGAGGCCAGCTGTTGCTTGTTTAAAAGGATTTAGGAAGTTGTGCAGCATGAGCCAAGATCAGACATTCATATGGAAAAGCAGCTTGATTGGCCTGTGATTTGGGTGGGGCAGAGTCTCTGGGGATCTCCCAGGTGGGTCAAACAGTATTAGCCAGGTTGATGGAGTTTCAGATATGGCACGAGCTTGCTGGCGCAGTCTGGAGGATGTGGTTTCTTTAATTCCATAGCTGTCATATGTCCATTCAACTTGATTTCATAGTTGTCAGACTTCCATTCAACTCAATATCTGACAGTTTTGAGTGGTGGTTGTTCTATATTTTATTTTTAAAGGTTTTATTTATTTATTTTTAGAGAGAGGGGAAGAGAGGGAGAGAAACATCAGTGTGTGGCTGCCTCTCACAAGGCCCCCACTGGGGACCTGGCTCACAATCCAGGCATGTGCCTTGACTGGGAATTGAACAGGGGACCCTTTGGTTTGCAGCTGTGCTCAATCCACTGAGCTATACCAGCCAGGGCTGGTTGTTCAGTATTTTAGTTGTAATTTTGATGTGGTTGTGCAAAGAAGAGAGCCATGTCTGCCTAATCCACTATCTTGACCAGAAGTTTGGCAAGTGTTTTCACTAACACTCCACACCTACCCCAAGACACAGAAATTTCTTCCATTTGTTAGCTAGTGCCTTTTAATGTTAATAGAGTGGACAAGTAAGTGGAGCATGCACCTGTGATGGGGAAAGAGAGATACTAGTGAAAAAGATAAAAGGACTTGACTAGGATAGGATATAGGAAGAACCGGAGAGGAAGGACTGTGGTTTTCTTTAGAGAAGGCTGCAGAAGTAAAGCATTATTTGAGTTACTGAATGATTGTTGGAGGATACTCATTGTCTGTAATTTCCCCTAGGTATGGGTGTGAACATTATAAGTTTTAGTAAAAACACTCTTTGATGCAAAAAACCACATTACGTTTGGAGAAAGTTACTGAGGCAGTATCTCAGGGCGAGGAAGAAGGACCCAGTGGAATGATGAATTCTCTGAAACTAGCGAACATACTGACTACTGGGTAGGCTTTCCAGTGTGATGTCTTTACAGTTTTGTAAGAAGTGAGAATCACTTTTCTATAACACAGGGTGTTTTGAACAAGAGATGGTTTTTCTCAAGCTCCTGGTTGTTGCAGATGAAAAGGAAAGCCTGTTAATGGCATTGTGGCATACTGGATTAGATCCTGGAACAAAAAAGGCACATTATTAGTAAAACTGGTAAAATCAAATTCTGGGGTTTAGTTAATAGTAATGTATCAATCTTGGTTTCTTGGTTTTGACAAATGTACCATGGTCATATAAGGTGTTAGCCTTGGGGCAAACTGGATAGAGATATATGGGACTGTATATACTATCTTTGCAAATATTTTGTAAATCTAAATTACTCAAAAAATTAAAGAACTAAAGCTGAGTTGGGGTGGGGAAGGTGGCTTTAATTTGAAAGTAGGTTGCTGGGTTTTTGCAGAGAGGTGTTACTCTTGGGTCAAGGCAACCCAACAGAGAAGGTCAGATTAGAAGGGCGTAAGGACTAGAGTGTAAGGTAGTAGAACACAGCTTAGGAAAATAAATAAATACATAGACCCACATCAGGGTACTTAGTGCAAATATAGAGGAAAATGTCTCAATAGTAATTAATATATGTATTAAGGTGAAATAGTAATGGTTGGTTTAATATAAAGTTATTCTGTAACATAGGTTATTATGTAGTCATCAGCCAATGTCCAACTCATATAGAATTGACATATGCCATCTTTGGTTAGAGTTACAAGAAACCAGATGTATTTTTTCTACTGTCCCTTCTTGATGTGAACTGTAATTAAATCTTAGATTTTGAGTGAGATACCTCATTTTTTTTTCTTAGCATGTTGATTCATACTGTCAAATTTTACATTTAAAATATTAAACAACTTCAAAAATGATTATAAACCACATCCACCTTCTTTTTTTAAACCTCATAATATAAGGCAGATGCTTTGGTAATGAGTCTGGGCCTTCATCATGTCCCTTGAAGCTATAAATGATGGCTGGGCCTTAGATCACAACAGCTTGCATTTCTAAATGGTTACTACATGTCTAACAAGTCACAAGATATTCCACTACCTGGAGTGTAGTCCAGTGCCGGGTATGTAAATTGTGCCACCCAATCAGTTTGATTGCCTCACTCCCCTTTGGTAGACTTGGATAATGGAAGGTAGATTGAGTAAGATTCTGGTTTTAAGCAGTGAATAGTATCTCAAGCCAGCTTAAGCAAAAATATGTAAATGGTCATTTACAAAGACGAAATGGTGGAGGTCTCATGGTATCTACAGGCAAGAATGTGGGTAGACCTCAGGGAAAAAATAAAACCAGGAACCAGAAAGCAAACACAGGAACCCAGGAAGCATACTCTCTTTTGGCATCTTACTGATGCATCCCTCTCTTTGCAGAATGACTTTCTTGGTTTCTCTATCTACGCAGTGACTGACTGGCTGACTCTAGGCTCAGGAGAGACAAGCTGATTGGCTAACTTCCTGGCAGGCACTACCCGAATCTAATCAACTGCTACCAAGAGGGCAGAGTCACAAGGTATAAATGTGGCTTTCTATCCGTAGAGGTAGAAGAGTAGTACTGAGAGAAGCAGGAAGAGCTGTGAGCTGTGCAGACACCACAAACATTATTTGCTATAGGAAATGGTGGTGACCATAACGGAAAGAAGAGATATATTTGATTGTTGTGTGAAACATGTGCAAGTACATAAACCATGTGATATTGAACTTTCTCTTAGAACTGATCATCAGGTGTTGCTTCAATTCCTTAGAAAACATTGAATATGTATGCTGTGCATATGTTTATTTAAGTACTGTGGAGAGAAAAGTATTAGATATGGTCTCTGAGCCCATTTGAGTTATGGAGATGTGTTTATGAGAAAATAAACCAACAATCAAGAGAGTGTTATATTAAGTACCAAGTAAAGATATTGAATTCTACTGAAGGTCATGTCTATAATTAAAACTTTTTGCATGTATTTTCATTGAAAGTTCAATTTACTAATGCTGCAGTTGTATGCTGGTGTTCATTTTACCTTGTACAGTGTGATGACTGTAGGGGCTATGGAAGAACATTTGGTTAAAAATCTAAATGCTGCATCCTTCAAGGAAGTGCTTGAAGAAATATGTATTCCAGTCATCTACCGTATTTTTGGATCATAAGATGCACCTAGGTTTTAGAGGAAAATAGGAAAAAAATTTTGAAGCAAAAAATGTGGTAAAATATTTAATAACACAAATAACATAATATTTTACCAATATAAATGTAAACAGAACTCAACAGCAGCATTAACAACCATTATTTCTCCCAAATTGGGGGGGAGTGCATCTTATAGTCCAAAAAATACGATAATTAAGCCCAGTGCCTCCAGACCTTCCCCACACATAGATGACCTGAAATACACAATCTCATTTCCCCTGGTAATTTTTGTGAACATAAGCCCTACAAATTCCTTTTATAAAAGCCTATGCTTTCTGGAGTACCCTATTGGAGTACAATTGCTCTTTGGAATACTGTATGATCATGCATTGATACATTAGCATAGGCTGGGTTGTCTTATCCTAGAGACTGGTAAACTTTGATAAGAAATCAGAAAAGATCTGAAATACAAAGTATGTGCAATAGCCCCTTTAGGGGACTGTGGAAGTGAATGACAAGTAGAATGAGATGGTGAGAGGCCACTGGGAATTGCCTCACTTAGTTTAAACTGTTGTCAAGAGTTCTGAAGGCTCCCCTAGCAACTTCACTTCCCAGAAAGCTTTTGTAAAAATCTTAATGGCAAAGATTAGATCCTTTGTTTTGTCTTTAACCTCCTATAAAGGCTATTCTCATCCTGACCACACTAATTCTTGTATAATTCTGTTGACTGAAAGATCTGGATTAGAGAATATACTGAAAAAAAAGAGGAACCTCAAGACACTCTAGCTCCAGCAGAACAGCCAGTCTTCTGTACAGCCTGTTCCTCCCACCCCAAAATAGCTCTTTGCATGGCCTGATGCCAGGAAATTTCCTATTAGAGTCCTTGCTTATAGGGCTTTTGGGTATTATTAACCAGGCTTGGCATGTAGATGTCATTCAATAGTGTTTATTGTAAGATATGGTGATGACATTAGGATTAGCATGAACGCCTCTCAGTTTAATGAGATCAGTTTACGCACATAAAAGATGTTGGGTGGGGGAAAGCTGGTAAAATAGAAATCATGGTTCTATTTATTCTGGAACAGTGTAAACATAGCACATTTTAAAGGACCAAAATAGAAAGTAAAAAACAGACTATGAGCACCATGTCATACATAGAGAGGCTTACCACTATCACATCACATTGCTTCTCCTCTCTTCCATGACATCTTAGCTACCGGCTGATTGATGTCTGCTGATAAGAACAGTGGTGGGTGCTGAACAGCTCTGACAAAGTGAAATATACAAAGCTACTGCTCATCCTTCCTCAGCTGCTCCAAACAGATCTCAGAGGGTAGAAATAACTCAGTGGCTTGATTTCCTAAGTTGACTTTGTTCAAAGCAATTTATCCAGATAAACCTTTCTTTTTTCTTCCATCATTCTGGAAAAATACCACCAGAAGAATTTATGCAAAGTAAATATACAAGGTTTTAGGGAAGTTTCACTTCTAAGAAATATACTTAAGAGAAACAAAATAATTTACAGAGTTTTCATTGCTCATTTGAACACAAATCAGCTACATCTTCATCATCTGGCAATAGACCCATTTTTTAAAAGATTTTATTTATTTATTCTCAGAGGGGGAGGGAGGGAGAAAGAGAGGGAGAGAAACATCGATGTGTGAAAGATATATCAATCAGTGGCCTTTCGCACACCCTCAACCATGGGCCTGGCTGGCAACCCAGGCACGTGCCCTGACTGGGAATCAAACCGGTCACCTTTTGGTTTGCAGGTCAGCACTCAATCCACTGAGTCACACCAGCCAGGGCTAGACTAATTTTCTTTTGTTTCTATAAAATTAGATAGTGGTTGAAGATGTAGAAAGTATGCTGGTAAGTCAAGAGGAAAAATTTTTAAGTGAAATATTGAGACTTTAAAATTGCACTGAGAATTTAGAGAAAATTTGACACAATCCAGGCCAATCTGTGTCATTTATAATACAATCGACTCTAAGAACTCTACGAGTATATGTAAAACAGATAAAAATGAGTAGCCCCTGGAGAAAAGGAATTTGAATACATAAGTACTTTCCATGTCAGCCAAGTTTTTAGTAAAACTTTGAGGCTTTTTAAAGCTCACATTTGCTACTATGATTTTTATTTTTTAGAAATGTAGTTCATGCAAATAAAGATCCCTTTGGACCCAAATCAACATTATTTTATCAGAGAAACTGTCTTCAATTTCAAAACTATACCATACCATGTCTATCAGTATAAGAACACAGTTCAACTATTTTAAAAATATTTTTCCAATCAAAGCAGCACCATATCCAACTTAATTCCATTATTACAATTTCAATACTGTGCTATTACATTATCAATACCCTGCTGCTTTTATAGTATGTCTTGTTTTATACAAGCAATGAATTCAGGAAAATGCACACGGAAATAGAATCTTACCCTCCACTGCTTTTGTCTAATATGGTTCTGCTGCTTTAAGGACACTACTCATTTTCTTTTCCTTTTGCCCCCTCCTTTGTCCCTATCCTTACCCCTGTCCAGTTTAATAAAGTACACTAGACCAACGGGATAGGGAAGGAAGGAGTGATATATTGGTTGGAGGTAACTTTTTTCTAAAAAACTACTGAATGCAAACCACCCAGGGTAGTATAAGAACACATTTAACAATTAAAACATTGACATAATTTGAATTAACTTTTTCATTTAACAAACATTCCCTGAACATCTGTGTCCTTGTGTTTTTAGTCATCAGAAATACAAATATGAATAATATATTCCCTGAGTCAAAGAGTTCACTCTTTTTTTTAGTCATCACCTGATGATATATTTATTGATTTTACAGAAAGGAAGGGAGAGAGAGAGACAGAGTCAGAGAAACATTGATGTGAGAGAGAAACATTGATTGGTTGTTTCCTTTATGTGCCCAAACTTCGAATTGGTGTATGGGATGATGCTCCAACCAACTGAGCCACCCGACCAGGTGAAGAGTTCACTTTTTAAAGTAAAAGAGCATTATGGGGTGGCAGAAATGACAGATAATTTTTTGTATGCCTGGGTTTTAAAGGATCAAATAGGAATTTGCCAGGTGCACAAGGAAGAGAAGGGCTTTTAGGCAGAGAGAATAGCATGTGCGTGGCAAGAAGATGTGAAATGGCAAGAGGTTTGGGGAATTCTTATGCAAATGGTGAGGGGAGAAGAGAATGGAAAGTGGTCAGAGATGATGGTGAACAAGAGCTAAATCACAAAAGGGCCTTGTATACCATTGGTCATTAGAGAGGTGCTCTCTCTTGTTGGGCACAGATGGTACGTATAGCCTGGGTGAACGATCCCTGAACTGTGGAATTCCTTTGATTCTTATTTCATGCTTACCAAGTTGTTTCCTGCCTTGGTCTTAGAGATACCACGACATCAGGAAAGCAATGCTCAGAGCAGTGAGTGGAAATAAGACAGTAACTGGAAAAATAGAACTCCATTTAACATTAATAAATTAGACAGAATAGAGAGTTGAAAAGCAGATCAAAATCTCTTTGGAAATTAATTATGTAAGTGGCATTTCAAACCAAATACTAGAAAGGATGAACTTTCAGGAAATGATGTTGGAATAGTTAGTTAGCCTTTTGTGAAAATAAAGTTTGATCCTACCTCATTCCTTTTACCAAATTTTCTGCATCTCCTCTGCAAGGAAGAAAAAAGCAGTGTTGTTGTTTTTTTAATTTAGGAAAATAATAATTTCTTTTAGTTATGTCCTTTACCAGGTACCCTACTGCAAAAGAGAGCTTCCTGACAGTTTGTTTAGTGTGTGGTAGTTCTGTAGATACTAAGCAAGTCTTGGTACAGTGAATGAACCAAGTTTCCAGACCTCCAAAAGTGAGACTCAGACTCTGGGCTATTGTGATCCCAACTAGGCTAATAGTCCCATAAGAAAGGAGCAAAACTCATTTATCCATTAGTTTAGGAAATATTTATTGTGTACTTAGTATGAGCTAGGTACTGTTGTAAGTACTGGGGAATACTGCATTGAAGAAAACAGCACAGAGAAAAATCTCTGCCCTGATGGAGATTATAATTTAGTCTGGGCGTTTCTATGTATTCATTTACCCATTTTAGCATTCATTCAATAAATGTATATTGAGCAGATAATATGTGCCAGGCACTATATTGGGTCAGTAGTTAAGTCTTGCATAATCAGAGTTAACAGCTCTAGTGATTTTTAATGGAGATAAAATACATCACTTTAACCATTTTAAATCATGCATTTCAGTAGTTTTTATCAGTAGTATATCCACAAGGTTGTACAACCATCACTGTGATATAATTCCAGAATATTTTCATTACCCCAGAAAGAAATCTTGTACCCATTAACCAGTCATTTCTGATTCCTCCTCCCCTAAGCCATTGGCAAACAAATCTAGTTTCCATCTCTATATATTTGCCTATTTTTGGACATTTAATATAAATGGAATCATATATGACCTTTTGTGTCTAGCTTCTTTTATTTAGCATAATGCTTTTATCTCAGGATCATCCATGTTGTGACATGTATCAATACTTCATACCTTTCTTTATATGGTTGAATAATATTTCATTATATGGGTATACCACATTGTGTTTATCCATTTATCAGTCCATTAACATTTGAGTTGTTTCTACTTTTTGGCTATTATGAATAACACTACTGTGAAGGTTTGTTACAAGTTTTTATGTGAACATATGAGGGGGGACTAAAAAAAAACTGTACTTATTGTCTGGAGGGTGGGCCCCTTGTAGCACAGCCTTCCCCTGCTAGGTGAGTGTTCTAGGCACCCAACTGTATCAGTGTACCAGCTGGTGTTGTTGTGAGAGGCTGCATTCAGCTTCAGTGAATTTTTTTGAAGACTCTTTCAACACGTTTGCCCATTTCATGATGAGTGATTTACAAGCACACCTGCCCACACCACGCTGAGTGTTCAGCAGTTTTTGACCAAAAACAGCATGACCCCTGTGCCCCATTGTAGGGTAAATGGAGGCAGTCTGGCTTCCTCACCCAGGTGGAAACCATGTTCCCATAGCCTTGGAGGGGCCTGATAACTAGTGTTTTCATAGCCTTAAGACTGGGTCCAATAAACTATTCCCATAACATGAAGTGGGCTCGCATGTGCAGAATTATGTTATGTTACGTAATTTCTGGCATCTTGCTGGCTTTGTTTCCCTCTAGTACTTAAACAGGTAGGGACTCCCTGTTGGGGGTGATGATGATGAGAGACACAAAAGGGGACAGGTGCCACAATGGGTGCCATGCTGGGGAGCAGAGTCCACAACATGAAACATGCAGATAGACACGCAGCTTGCAGCATGTGTGGCTCACCCACCTGTGAATAAAGGCATGCCAAGCATCCCTACAGCCCCACACATTTTCTTCTGTCTCCTGGAGGCAAGAGTGGATCTGCTTGGCCTTGATCGGTTGCAACACACCCACCCTCCCTGTTCACCAGATCTCACTCCAAGTGACTTTGTTTTGTTTCTCTGGATGAAAAAAGTCCTTAAAGGGAAATGTTTTGCTGATGTGGAAGATGTGAAACCAAAAATGGCAGAAGCACTAAAAGACATCAACATCAACAAGTTCAAAAACTGTTCTGAGCAGTGGAAAAAACATCTTGATAGGTGTATTGCATTAAATGGAGAGTACTTTGAAGGTGACTGATGTTTAAACATGTAAGAATAAATACACATTTTTGATAAATAAATTCTGGGGGTTTTTTTTGGTCCACCCCCCATATGTTTTCACTTCTCTGGGGTATATACCTAGGAGGGAAATTGCTGGGTCATGTGGCATCTCTATTTTACTCTTTCAGAACCACCAAACTGGTTTCCACAGCAGCTGCACCACTTTGTATTACCATTAACAATGTATGAAGGTTCCTATTTCTCTATATCCTCAGTCATACTTTGCTATTTTTCATTTTTTTAAAATTTTATTTTAATCATTGTTGAAGTACAGTTTTCTCCCTTTTACTCCCAATCCAGCCCACCCACCCAACCCTCCCCACTTCCTTCCCATTACCACCCTCCCCCTAGTTTTTGTCCATGTGTCCTTTAAATTTGTTCCCATAAACCCTTCCCATTGTCCCCTGAAATTCCCTCTTCTCTCCCCTATGGTCACTGTCAGCCTGTCCTCTATTTCAGTGTCTTTGGTTATGTTTTGCTTGTTTCTTTGTTTTGTTGTTTAGGTTGCTGTTAAAGGTGAGATCATATGGTATTTGTCTTTCACTGCCTGGCTTGTTTCACCTAGCATAATGTTTTCCAGCTCCATCCACGCTGTTGCAAAGGGTAGAAGCTCCTTCTTTCTTTCTGCTGCATAGAATTCCATTGTGTAAATGTACCATAGTTTTTGGATCCATTCATTTACTGATGGGCATCTAGGTTGCTTCCAGTATCTAGCTATTGTAAATTGTGCTGCTAGGAACATTGGGATGCACAGGTTCTTTTGGATTGGTGTTTTAGTATTCTTAGGATAAAGTCCCAGCAGTGGAATTGCAGGGTCAAAAGGCAGATCCATTTTTAGTTTTCTGAGGAAGTTCCATACTGCTTTCCATAGTGGTTGTACCAGTCTGCAGTCCCACCAACAGTGCACTAGGGACCCCTTTTCTCCACAACCTCTCCAACACTTGTTGTTTGTTGCTTTGTTTATGATGGCCATTCTGACTGGTGTGAAGTGGTATCTCATTGTGGTTTTAATTTGTATCTCTGTGATAGCTAGCAATATTGAACATCGTTTCATGTGTCTTTGGATTTTCTGTATGTCCTCCTTAGAGAAGTGCCTGTTCAAGTCCTTTCCCCATTTTTTTAACTGGATTCCTTGTCTTCTTAGAGTGTAGTCATATAAGTTCTTTATATATTTTGGAGATTAAACCCTTGTCTGAGGTATCATTGGCAAATATGTTTTCCCATACAGTTGGTTCTCTTTTAATTTTGATACTGTTTTCTTTAGCTGTGCAGAAGCTTTCAATTTTGATGAGGTCCCATTTATTTATTCTTTCCTTTATGTCCCTTGCTCTAGAGGACATGTCAGTAAAAAAGTTTCTGCGTGAAATATCTGAGATTTTCCTACCTATATTCTCCTCTAGGACTTTAATGGTGTCACTTTTTATATTTAAGTCTTTTATCCACCTTGAATTCATTTTCGTATAAGGTGTAAGTTGGTGCTTGAGTTTCATGTTTTTGCATGTGGCTGACCAGTTGTCCCAACACGATTTGTTCAAGAGGCTATTTTTACTCCATTTTATGTTGCTGCCTCCTTTGTCAAATATTAATTGACCATATAGACTTGGGTTTATTTCTGGGCTCTCTGTTCTATTCCATTGGTCCATGTGCCTGTTTTTATGCCAATACCAGGCTGTTTTGATTACAGTGGCCTTGTAGTATAGTTTAGTGTCAGATATTGTGATCCCTCCTACTTTACTCTTCTTTCTCAAAATTGCAGCAGCTATCTGGGGTAGTTTATGATTCCATATAAATTTTTGAAGTGTTTGTTCTATGTCTGTGAAATACGCCATTGGTGCTTTAATAGGAATTGCATTGAATGTGTAAATTGCTTTCGGTATTATGGACATTTTGATGATATTAATGCTTCCAATCCATGAACACAGTATATGTTTCCATTTGTTTGTGTCTTCCTTGATTTTTTTCCTCAGTGTTATGTAGTTTTATAAATACAGGTCTTTTACCTCTTTGGTTAGGTTTATTCCTAGATATTTTATTTTTCTTTTTGCTAATTCAAATGGGATTTTTTCCTTGATTTCTGCTTCTGCTGTTTCATTGTTGGTGTACAGAAATGCTTTTCATTTCTGGATATTGACTTTGGATCCTGCTGTTTTGCCAAATTCATTTATTAGGTCAAGCAGTTTTTTTATGGAGTATACAGGATTTTCTATGTACACTATCATGTCATCTGCAAACAGTGACAGTTTTGTTTCCTCCTTTCTGATTTGGATGCCTTTTATTTTTTTTCTTGTCTGATCGCTGTGGCTAAAACTTCCAGTACTATATTGAATAGAAGTGG
The DNA here is from genome assembly GCF_019186645.2 of Phyllostomus hastatus. NCBI lineage: Eukaryota > Metazoa > Chordata > Mammalia > Chiroptera > Phyllostomidae > Phyllostomus > Phyllostomus hastatus. The sequence goes on along the minus strand of NW_025333984.1, from coordinate 9,681,277 downwards.
TGAAATTGGACATCTTTGTCTTGTTCCTGATCTTAGTGGAAAAAATTTTAATTCTTGCCTATTGAGTATGATGTTGGCTGTAGGTCTCTCATATATGGCCTTTATTATGTTGAGGAATGCTCCCTCTATTCCCACTTTGCCGAGTGTTTTTATCATAAATGGGTGCTGTACCTTATCAAATGCTTTTTCTGCATCTATTGATATGATCATGTGGTTTTTGTTTTTGCTTTTGTTTTTGTGATGTATTACATTTACTGATTTGCAAATATTGTACCATCCTTGCATCCCTGGAATGAATCCCACTTGGTCATGGTGTATGATCTTTTTAATGTATTGTTGGATGCAGTTTGCCAATATTTTGTTGAGGATTTTAGCGTCAATGTTCATCAGTGATATTGGCCTGAAGTTTTCTTTCTTTGTTGTGTCTTTATCTGGTTTTGGAATTAGGATGATGTTGGCCTCATAAAAAGAGTTTGGGAGTCTCCCATCTTTTTGGATTTTTTGGAATAGTCTGTGAAGCATAGGGGTTAGCTATTCCTTAAATGCTTTGTAGAATTCTCCTGTGAAACCATCTGGTCCAGGGCTTTTGTGTGTTGGGAGTTTTTTGATTACTGCTTCAATTTCTTTTGTTGTTATTGGTCTGTTCAGGCTTTCTGCTTCTTTTTCATTGAGTTTTAGAAGATTATATTTTTCTAGAAATTTGTCCATTTCACCTAGGTTTTCAAATTTCTTGGCATACAGTTCTTTGTAGTAATTTCTTACAATCCTTTGTATTTCTGTGGTATCTGTGGTAATCTCTACTCTTTCATTTCTGATTGGGTTTATTTGTGTCTTCTCTCTTTTTTTTCTTGATGAGTCTGCTTAAAGTCTTGTTGATTTTGTTTATCTTTTCAAAGAACCAGCTCTTGGATTCATTGATCCTTAGAATTGTGCTTTTAGTCTCTGTGTCATTTAATTCTGCTCTGATCTCGGTTATTTCCTTCCTTCTGCTTGCTCTGGGCTGTCTTTATTGCTGTTCCTCCAGTTCTTGTAGATGTAGGGTTAGGTTGTTTGTTTAGAATGTTTCTAACTTTTTTAGGTGGGCCTGTATGGCTATGCACTTCCCTCTCAGGACTGCCTTGGCTGTGTCCCATAAGTTTTGGGTTGTTGTGAGTTCATTTTCATTTGTTTCCAGAAACCTTTTGATTTCTTCCCTAATATCATTCTTGACCCATTCATTGTTTAATAGCATGCTATTTAATCTCCATGATTTTGAGTTTTTTTTCCTTCGGGTTGGTTTCTAGCTTTAGTCCCTTGTGATCCGAGAAAATGCTTGGTATGATTTCAATTTTCTTGAAATTGTTGAGGCTTGTTTTGTGTCCTATCATGTGGCCAATCTTTGAAAATGTTCCATGTACATTTGAAAAGAATGTATATTTAGCTTCTTTTGGATGGAGGGCATTAAAGTCCATTTCATCTAGGGTATTGTTCAATGCCATGATATCTTTGTTGATATTTTGTTTGGAAGACCTCTCCATTTTTTATAGTGGGGTGTTAAAATCCCCCAGTATAATTGTGTTGCTGTCCATATCTTTCTTGAAGTGCTCTAAGATTTTCTTTATGTATTTGGGTGCTCCTATGTTGGGTGTGTATATATTTACAATATTTATGTCTTCTTGATGGATTCTTCCCTTGAGTATTATGAAGTGACCTTCTGGGTCTCTCTTTATGGACCTTTTTTGGAAGTCTATTTTGTCTGATATGAGTATTGCTACCCTGGCTTTTCTTTCCTGTCCATTTGCTTGGAAGATTTGTTTCCAGCCCTTCACTTTCAGCCTGTGCAGGTCTTTTATCCTGAGGTGGGTCTCTTGTAGGCAGCATATATGTGGGTCATTTTTTTCTTATCCAATCAGCTATTCTATGTCTTTTGATTGGAGGATTTAATCCATTTACATTTAAGGTTATTATTGATAAGTACTTACTCATTGTCTTTTATGTATGTGTGTTCCTCTCTCTCTCTCTCTTTTCCTTCCCTTCCTTAAAGCAGTCCCTTTAGAATCTCTTGCAGAGCTGGTTTGGTGGAGGTGTATTCTTTTGGACTTCTTTTGTCTGGGAAGCTTCTTATTTGGCCTTCTATCTTGATTGAGGGCCTTGTTGGGTAAAGTAGCCTTGGTTGCAGACCTCTGGTTCTCATTACTTGGAGTATTTCTTTCCATTCTCTTCTGGTTGGAAGTGTTTCCATTGAGAAGTCAGTTGTCAGCCTTATTGGGTCTCCCTTGTATGTTACTTCTTGTTTCTCCCTTGCTGCCTTTAACATCCTCTCTTTGTCTTGAAATTTTGCCATTTTAATTATGATTTGTCTTGAGGTGGGCCTCTTTGGGTTCCTCTTAATTGGGACTCTCTGTGTTTCCTGGATTTGTGTGACTTTTTCTCTCATCAAATTAGGGAAGTTTTCCTTCATTACTTTTTCAAATAGGTTTTCTATCCCTTGCTCTTCTTCTTCTCCTTCTGGTATCCCTATTATACGGATATTATTACGTTTCATATTGTCTTGCATTTCTCTTAATCCCTCTTCATTCTTTCTGAGCCTCTTTTCCTTTTCTTGCTCTTTCTGGGTGTTGTTTTCTATTTTGTCCTCTAGCTCGCTGACCTGATCTTCTGCTTCATCAATCCTGCTTTTCATTCCTTCTACTGTGTTCCTCAGTTCAGAAATGGCATTCTTCATTTCCTCTTGGCCCTTGTTGAGAGTTTCTATTTCCTTTTTCATGTTTATATAGTTTTCAGTGAGATTATTGTAGCTTCCCTCTAGTTTCAGATAGCTCATTGTGAGTTCATTGAACTTCCTGATAATCATTGTTTTGAACTCACTATCTCATAGTTGAGTTGCCTCTATTTCATTTAGCATTTTTTCTGAGGCTTCCTCCTTTCCCTTCAATTGGGGATTGTTTCTTTGTTTTCTCCTTGTTTGTGGAATTCTTCTTGTTAGCCTCTGTTTCTTAAATTGATCAGTTCTGGTTCCCTGTAATTATAGTGTGAACTTCTGTGGTAGAATACCTGTGAAATTCAGTGGTGCAGTCTCCTTCGTGTATCCTGGTGTTCACAACTTCCCCCTACTCTTTTTTGTGATCAGTTGGAGGAGTAAGGCAAAATGGTTTAAGACAGCAAGACAGTATACTATGATATTTACATTAGCAGCCAGTAGAGAAGAGATGGGTTATCCTTTGGTTCCTTATAGTGTTAACTGTGATCCTCCACCCCACTAGCCATGTTTTAGAAAGGATGGAAAGAAGGTAAGACTCTTATTGGGGATGAAAAGATTGTTAGTTGGATCTAGAAAGCTGTGAGGCTGTAGGAGGTCAGATTCTAAGGTAGGGTTGGCATAAAGATTAGTAAATAGGAGTAGTGTGTAAAAGAATAGAGACAACCCCCACAATAGTATAGTTCAGGAAATTGCAAAGTGGGCTGAGATCAGGTGGGAGTGTTGAGTAGTATTTACAATTGTATGAACTGGGTCTTATTTACAGTAATATTAAAGCAACAGTCTTGTGGCAGAATCGATGAGATCTAGATAACAAGAATAAGGAGTATAGAACCTTGAGAGATGTATTCATGGAACACAGATGAAGGATAGTAAATTATCAACACACTGTGACTGAGATACCAGGGGGAACCGATCAAATGACAGTATAACCAGCCAAGGAAAGAAGATTATACAGAAAGAAAAAGAATACCAAAATACTGTTAAAATAAAAAATGTCGGAAAAGTGAGAAAAAGATAATACAAATTTGCAGTAACTTGCAAGATCAAAAAAAAAAGGGGGGGAGCAGAAGATGGAGTGCAGGAGAAATAAATTTGGAGTGGAAGGAATAATACTAGGATGAATGGAAGAGAAACATAAGGGATTGAGAGATATAAAAATAATAAGAATTGAAAAATAAAAAGTCACTTAAAACACAAGATAAAATCAATCAACCAAGAACAGCTAAAAAAACAAAACAAAACAAAGCAAAACAAAACAACCTCTTGTTGGTTTCTAATTGACCAGACCAATTTTTCTTATCTTGCTGGCTTCAGCAGGCTGAGGGGCATTTGAAATGCTTATCACTCTTCCCCGCCAAATCTCAGTAAGTCTCTCAGGAACTGTCCCCAGGGCCAGCAGGGCGCTCTCCCCAGGTCCAATCTGACTTTCCCCTACAGGACCCTGGGCGCTCCCAAGCACGCTCTCCGGAGCTCACTGGATCTCACTGCCATGGTCTCCTGGCTCCAGGGCCCCGCAGGGCTCCTGTGACTTTTCGGTTTCAGGATGCAAGCTCCCAGGATTGCAAGGAGACGTACCCTTCCCCCAAAATCCACCTCGGTGAGCTCTATGATCTCAGGAAGCACCCGTGACTTTTGGGGATTCACGGTGCCATCTCTGGGGATCATAAAAGGGCGCACACATCCACCAAATTTTTGAGTTTTGGGCTCTAGGAACGCACTAAGCGCCACGACCCTTCCGTGTTCACAGCGCGAGAGTCAGGGTTCCCGAGGGGGTGCGCGCTTCCACAGTTCAGCACCGCAGGCTCCAGAAACCTGAGAACACCCACACCCTTTCCTTGATCAGGGCTGCGAGGTCTCTGTTTTCCACCAATCCACACTCCCACTGGGCTGGGGGTGCGGGCGCACTTCCAGGTCGCCCCTGGTCGTGCCAACTGGAGGCACTCACTTCTCCCAGGGCTATGGGTGGGTGCTCACAGCCTCTGGGCGATTTTTTCCCAGTCCAACTGCCCTCTCTGTGCCTTCAAGCAACAAGGCCTCCCCTGGTGCTACTCAATCCCTGTTGTCCGGGGAGGGAGCAGTGACTCTGCTCTCCCGGGAGCCCTGAGGCAGACCCGGGAGCACTGGGCCTGGGGACTGCAACCCCCCTGGTCCCCACGCTGATCCCTTGGTCCCTTTTGTCCTGAAGCAGTCTCCTTACCGTCTGGTTTTTCAATGATCACTATAATTTTTGATGTCCTGTTTTCAAAAATGTTTCGGTAACCTAGGCCACTTGCTCTGTTCCTCCACCAATCCTTGAGTTTTCCTCTTCTTCACAGAAGCCAAGAATCACGGTGCCTGGAGGAAAGCTGCCATCTTTGATCCACACTCTTTCAACTTTAGTCTATTTTTCATTTTTATATAGCTATTCAAGTGAGTGCAGAGTGGTATCTTATTGTAGCTATAATCCTTTTAATATGCTGTACAATTTCGTTTGCTAGTATTTTCTTCAGGATTTTTATATCTATATTCATAAAGGATATTGGTCTGTAGTTTTCCTTTCTTGTAATATTTTGATGCCATAGTAATGCTAGCCTCAATGAGTTAGGAGTGATGGCTGAGTGGCTCAGTTTGTTGGAGCCTCATCTCATACACCAACAAGTTGTGGGTTCAAACCCTGGGGAGGGGCCCATGTGGGAGACAACCAATTGATGTTTCTCTCACATTGATGTTTTTCTTTCCCTCTCTCTCTCTCTAAAATCAACAATTAAAAAACATCCCTTGGATGAGGACTTTTAAAAAAAAACAATGTGTTAGAAAGTGTTCCCTCCACTTTCATTTTTTGAAAAGGTTTGAGAAGGGTTGGTGTTAATTATTTTATAAATGTTTGATAGAATTCACCAGCATAGACATCTGGTTCTGGGCTTCTCTTTGTTAGAAAGTATTTGATTACTGATTCAGTGTCTTTACTTGTTATAGCTCTGTTTAGATTTTCTATTTCTTCTTGAGTCAGTTCCAGTCATTTTTATCTGATTTAAATTTTTTAAAATTTGCTTGTTTGTTTATTTGTTTTAAAATAACATGAAATCTATTTTCCATCTCTGATCCTGTCTTGGTTATTTATGTCTTCTCCCATTATTTCCTGAATAATTCCAGCTCAGGTCAAACAAGGTGATGTTCTGCCTCATTGTTTCAGCTCCTCTACTGTGAAGGAACAAACAACCTTTTTACAGTCCATTTATTGTCATTTTTTGTATTTGTGTGTATCTTGTTGATTTCTCTTGTTGATTTTGCTGTTGTTGTTATTTCTACTGTTTCTTGCTCTTGGAGTCCTTGTGTGCTTGGTCATCTTTTAAAATGATTTTATTTATCTTATTTTTAGACAGAGGGGAAGGGAGTCAGAAAGAGAGGGAGAGAAACATCAATGTGTGGATGCCTCTTGCACACCCCCTATTGGGGACCTGGCCTGCAACCCAGGCATGTGCCCTGACTGGAAATTGAACTGGTGACCCTTTGGTTCACAGGCTGGTGCTCAATTCACTGAGTCACACCAGCCAAGACTGCTTGGTCATTTTTGACTGTGTATTGCTCATGGTATTTAATTTTTAGGGGTAAGAATTATTTGAGACCAAGGGTAAAGGCATCTTCCTCCAAAAATGATATATATATTTGTTTATATAAGGTTCTTTGTTTACGGGGATTCTAATAATAAGGTACCGCCTTAAGTCTAGTTCAAGTCTTGAGGTTCTCTGAAAGACCCATGGAATCAGACTTAAGCTGCAGTCTCATGTAAGAACTGTCCCAATTCTGGTTTACCCTTTCCCTGAGGGGGTAGCACTTTGGGGTCCAAGCATATTATAGGGAGGGTCTCCTGTTTGTAGGGGCTCCAGCTTTTGAGTTCTGTCTTACTGCTACTTATTGTGTGGCTTTTCGAAATGAAAATTCAATATTTTGAGAACTGTCAAAAACCCTCAGTGAAAAAGTTGCTTTTGTTCTTATTCACCTCTTTGGTGAATATTTTCCCTTTAATTTTGGCTGGGTAATTCTGTACCGCCCTGTTGGGTGCTGTGTGCTTTTAAGATGGTAATTTTTATCTTTTATCAAGCTTTTCCAGTTGTTTTCAGTAGGAGGATTGTCTGAATAATCTAGCCCTCAATTACAAAACTGGGAAACTAGCATTTAATTCAGTCCCATTTTATTTTCCATTTCTTCTGCTTAAGGTAGAAGCTATTCTTGTGTGTTCTTTCAGGCTCAGTTCTTCGTCTCCTATGTGCAATTATTCAAACAGGAGAAGACATATTTCCACAAGAAGAAGTAGAAGTTACAAGGCAAAGGACAGGCCCCCCAGGGCAAAAAAAAGAATCTGTAGAAACATAATGTGAACTCTTGTTCCACTATACCCAATGATTTTTTTCAGTGATTTATATTACCAAACAGAACTCAGTTCATCAGTCTAAAAACATCTTCATTTATGTTGCTTCACAGTTTCCTTCAAGAATAAAGCATCATTACTTGTTTTGCCTATATGGAACAGAAGGGCCCATTCAAGGCTTCTCCCCAACCTTTTCCCCAAAAGAAATAGCTTGAATTAAAGATGAATTCACATTCTCACTTCCCAAGCTCTCTGCTTGTATATTTTCAGTAACAGCTTTCTCAACTTTAACCACGAATATTTTCAAAAAACTCCTAGGCCTCACAATTCATCCTAGGCACCTTGTTAACTTTCCATCATAACAGACAAATTCCAACTTATCCTTCCTCCATCTTTCCCCTTCCCAACCTTGGATAGTTTAAATGGAACAAGAGTTGATGATCTACAATGCTGCCTTTCATAAAAGCTGCCTGCTGCTAAATAGGTGTTGCCAACACATTTGCTTATGAAAACAGGCACCTCTGTGGCAATATTTTATTCCAATGATGCCTTTTCCATTCTAACAGTACATGCCAGAGATGCAATCACTTTGGTTGATAGCCTCTTGGTACAATGGAGTCAAGTGTTCAACTTGACATTCTGTGGTCTTGTGTTTTAACTGGCTAAGAACCCTAAACTGAGGTATTTTAACACATCAAAGAGACACTAAAACTCTTACAAATAAGGAAGAAGGTAGTACTTGAAAGGACTCTCTATTGGGTTTTAAATTTGAGAATCAGTGCTCACTGTACAGCAAGTTTTAATTTATTATTTCACAGAAGTACAAGGTGTTTCAAAAAAGCATCTTAAAACACTGAATTTCAGAACATTTTGGTTTTATTCTTGTTAAATAGCAATTTATTTTTTTTCATGTTTTACCTCATTTATTTTGTTTAATTTATTGTTCAGTTAAAGTTGTCCCACCTTTTCCCCATTGCTCTACCTCTCTGAGCACAAAGAAGTTTCTATATTGGGTGTAGGATAGGAAATGGAGTAAGAGTGTCTGTATATAATAGAAAGTACACTAGAAAGACAGATGAAGTGAGGAAGGCAGACACCTCCTTCTTAGGCAGAGGAGAAGAGTGGATAATTTGGTTAAAGCTGGCCACCTGCCTCCTCCTATCCTCCAATTTTGCAGTGACAAGTAGTTGAGAATATACTAGGTTATGATATAGTAACAAATAATTCCCAATGTTAGCGTTTTAATCCCACAAAGGTTTATTTGTCCCTCATAGTCAATGTAGGTCTGAGGGACTTCCTAGCACTACTGTACCTCCATGTAATAACTATCCCATCCAGGCTGTTGGGGGACTCACTGTTTAATTGCATGTCTTAAACATATGGTTGTTTCAAACCTGACTGATATAACATGGGAAAAAAGAGATTTTGAGGATCTTGCACAAACAATTAAATATTGCATTCCTGAACAGATACATGGCACCGTAGCCCACAACCCACTGGCCAAACTTGCCACATGGCCCTGACCAACTTCATGATTAATGGAGAAATGTAACTTTCTGTGTGCTTGGATAAAGAGGAAAACCAGACATTAATGAGCAATAGGAGTCTCTGCCACAGACATGCAGCCTGAGGATCTTTCCTTGACTTGCAAGTTATTGTGTCATTAAAAAAAATAAGTGAAAATGTAGGTTCTTAGCCACAGACTACAAGCCTGTCAGATGTAGGACTGTGGCACATTGTAGAGAGGAAGGAGACATTTTTCTTCAGAAAAATTTACTCCCACTGCTGAAAGAAGAACATGTAGGATAATACTCCATCCTTCTTGGTTTTCACAGACTACCACAGCAACATGTTGAAAGGAAAAAAATTTATTTTATGTGTCAACTTGGCTAGACTATGGTACCTAGTTGTTTGGTCAAACACAAGTCTAGATGTTGCTATGAAGATATATTTTTTAAAGATTTTATTTATTTATTTTTAGAGAGGGAAGGGAGGGAGATAGAGAGAGAGAGAGAAACATCAATGTGTGGTTGCTGGGGGTTATGGCCTGCAACCCAGGCACGTACCCTGGCTGGGAATCGAACCTGCGACACTAAGATATTTTTTTAGATGTGATTAACATTTGCAATTGATTTACTTTAAGTAAAGGAGATTACCCTTCATGATGTGAGTGGGCCTCATCCAAACAGTTTAAGGCCTTAAGAGCAAAGACGGGTTTCCAAAGAAGAAAATTCTGCCCCCAAACTGTAGCATTGACATTCTGCCTGAGCATCAAGCCTGCTAGCCTGTCCTATAGATTTCAGGTTTAAGAGTGCAACATCATTTCTTACCTAAATTTCTAATCTATCATCTGGCCCTACAAATTTCAAATTTGTCAGCTCCCACAATTGTATAAACCAATTCCTTAAAACAAATCTCTTGTCCTGACCAGCATGGTTCAGTTGGTCAAGTGTCATCCTACAGAGAAAGGTTGCCGGTTCAATTCCCAATCAGGGTACATGCCTGGGTTGCTGGCCTGGTTCCAGGTTGGGACATATGTGAGAGGCAACCAATTGATGTTTCTCTCACATGTCAGTGTTTCCCTCCCTCCCTTCTCCTCTCTCTAAAAATAAATAAAATCTATAAAAAAGAAATCTCTCTGTCTCTTTGTCTCTATCTCTCTCTCTCTCTCCACACACACACACACACACACACACACACACACTATTGGTTCTGTCTCTCTGGATGTCCCTGACTAATACAAACAGCATCTATTAAATTCTCATTTATGTGAGGTACCAATGAAATTCTGTAACTAATAACTGTGCTTTAAGGTATTAAACAAATTGGTAAATCATTCTTAGTTCATGTAACTGCCTATCATGTGGGGTTTTTTTTAATCAAAATACATCTTTGTCTTTCTTTTAATAAGGTGCACATATTTTGTGTGATTCTGTGGCCTCTGAATCTTTTCTCCATATCGTTTATCATGAATAAGTTTGTATGTGAAAGTGATTTTGCCTTACGAATATTCGTTAATTTCAAATACATAACTTCATTTGAGGAGGGAAAAGAAACTGCCTCAGAGGCTGTTCTGACATCACGCCAAGGTTGAGAAATGTATATGCCCCCTAGAGTAGTGCTTGTCATCTGTTCCTGTGCACAGGAATCCCTGAGGAGCCTGTTAAAATGCAGATTTGCACTCCATAGGTCTGGGGTGGGGCTGAACTTCCTTCATTTCTAACAATTTTCCAGGTGATGACCATGCTGCTGGTCCATGGACCACACTTTGTGTAGTAAGACTATGTGGTTTCAGTCCTGGCCCGTGCGGCTCAGTGGGTTGGGCATCATCCTGCAAACCAAAAGGTCACTTTTTGGGTTCCCAGTCAGGGCACATACCTGTGTTGCATGTTGGGTCCCCAATTAGGGTGAGTGCAAGAGGCAACTGAGCAATGTTTCTCTCACACTGATATTTCTCTCCCTTTCTTTCTCCCTCCTTTCCCTCTCTCTACAATCAATAAGAGAAAAAAAAAGTCACAAAAAGACTGTGTGGTTCTATCTATGAATATGATTCTAATCACCACTTATGGTGATAACTGCAAGATCTCTATCTTCCACTGAGGTCTCTGCCATCTTTAACTCCCCCATTCCTCCCTAGCTTAGTAAATGGCACCATTCATTCCTTATGCCAAGATCTGTCATCCATGACCTCTCTTCCTCTTATCTAATTGATGATCAAATCCTGTCAATTCTACTTTCAAAACACCTGTCTAATTTATCATCTTTTCTCAGTCCCTACTATAAGATCTAACATCCTCTCTCAGGTCACCATCATCTCTTGCCTGAGCTACCAAACACTGCCCTCTCACTGGGCTCTGTTCTTTTACCTCTTGCCTTCCTTTACACCATGGGTGACAAACACAAGGCCTCCAGGCTGAATCTGGCCCTCCACCTTGTTTTATCCAGCCGGGCACCTTGTTTCTACCCAGCAGCAGCGCTGAACTCTCAATTAACAGTTAAGTAGTAGTTACATTTATACAGTCCCAAAATTACATTCAGCCCTTTGAAGGCAACCTTGAGGCTGATGTGGCCCCTGGTAAAATGAGTTTGACACCCCTGCTTTAATCCCTTCTCTATGCAAACAGTCCCATCTCTCTAAAATGCAAACCTCTTCCTGCCACTACCCTGCTTAAAACTCCTACTGCCATCAGGATAAAGTCCAAATTCTGATTCCACGGATTGTAAGGGTCTCCAACACCTACCTATTCCTTGATTATTTCTATGGCTTTATATCCTGTCAGTCTCCCATTCCTCTATTGCACTCTAATATCTTGCTATACAGTCCTTTTGCAGTTCTTGAATTGAGTGTTTTATCTCTGCTTTTGCACATTATATTCACTCTGCCTAGAGCACTCTTTTTCCACTTCAGTCATCTGGCCAACTCCTATTCATCCTTCGGTTTCAGCTTAGATGTCACCAGAATCTCTCCCTAAGTCACCTAAGTTGTGCTGACATGCCCTCCTCTGTCCTCCCACAGGTCTCTGTATCCTCCTGTCACAGTTGTCTTTCTCATTAGGTTGTGAGCACCGTAAGGGCAGGGACCGTGTCTGCTTTGTGTGGTGTCTGGCACACAGCTTAGAATTAATGGGTACTTATAAACATGTGTGAATGAATGACTACTAAGTAAATGAATTAGCGAATGTCAGACATTCTTTATCTCCTGGTGTCAGAATTGTACTGGTGCTTCAGCCTCCAATGAATTTGCATGTTTTCCTGGGAAGGAACCCCACTAATCTTGTTTGATTTGCCTCAGACAGGCAGTGAATCTCCAGATATACTTTGGGCCAAGCAGTGAAGTTCAAGGATTGAGGATGGGGCAATAGAGTGGTAGCAGTGCTTGTGTTCCTGATAGCTTCATAGTATGGCTTATGTAGTTGAAGGCTGTTGTTTTTATATTTATAAATTATGACTTTTCTTAATATCACTCCTGCCTCTCTCAAGTAGAAGGTCAAGTCCATGGGGACTGGTGTTAAATTTTCTACCACTTTTCAAGGCCTCCATCTTTGCTGGTCCCATGCTTAACACATGATAAGCAGCAGCCTCAGAGGCTGATTGAAAGTTTGTGTGCAGGGAGATTGAATGTTTTATTTAGTTGCCCTTGCCAGAAGTAGCAGAGTTTGGCTGAGCGTTGGTTGCTGATGTTTTTGAGGCTCGTTGGCAAAGATAACCAGACTAGAGAGGTACACCCTTGCCTTTGTTTTATAGAGGTGTGGGGTATCCTCCTGAGCGAAGGCATTGCCATGTGCTATTGTTGGGTTATTGTTACAGCAACTTTACTGTGGGAATAAAGTCTTCCCAGGTCTTTATTATTCATTTTAATGTGGAAACCAGCCACTTTTAAACAGAAAAAGGAGCACTTTACATCTGGAGGAAGAGATTATTCTTGTCCTACCTTTGTGACTTTCCTTTTCTGCATAGTTAATGACATGATTTTAATTTCACTGTGCTATTTAGTCTTCTTGTTGAATTTCACTAACCATGGATTCTTTAAAACTCACCCCAGAGAACCTGAGGATTAATTTATATGTTGTGTCCTAGAAACATTGAGATAGACAACATACAGTGAAAGTTGAAAGGTGTATGATGAGTCAACCTAAGGTTCAACACAATGGCTACAGAAATCTTTAGTAGATGAGCTGTAAATAAACATTTAGATGCATTAAAGAAATTCTAAGCTAGACTCTTTTGTACATTAGAAAAATCATGCACTGTGAATAAGTAATCCATACTTGATCTAGTTTAATAATTTACATTTTTCATGTTGAATTTTTCTAAGATCAGGCACAATAATACTGAGAAATCACCTACCCATGCCGTATTTTTGTAAGTCTCAGTCATCCACTCTCCAATATTATATGGTTGTAAACCAATGTTACAGACATTATTGCTGTCACCCAAGTTTTTCTGATTGTCTGTGAGCACGTGATAACAACATTTCATTTCCTGGCTTCTTTGAGGCTGGGCGTGGCCATGTGAGTTGTAAGTAGTTGCTATCGTACTGAATGTTTTTGTCTCCTCAGAATTCAAATGTTGAAACCCCAATATCCATTGTGAGGGTATCCTAATGGAGGTGGGGCCTTTGGGAGGTAATTAGGTCATGAAGGTGGAGCTCTCATGAATTAGTGCCCTTATAAGAAGAGACATGAAAAGATAAGAAAAAGTAAAGAATAACAAAAGGAGAAAGAGAGGAAGAGACACCAGAGAAATGCTCTCTCTCTCTGACATTTGAGGACACAGCAAGGAGGTGGCCACCTGCAAACCAGGAAGAAGGCTGTCTGTCACCAGGAATCAAATCAGCTGGAACTTTGATCTTGGACTTTCCAGACTACAGAACTGTGAGAAATTAATGTCTGTTAAGCCACAGTCTATGGCATTTTGTTTTAGCAGTCCAAGCTGACAGTGGTAATGATATGTTACTTCTAGACTAGAGCATTTAGTTACCAATGGTCAACTCTCTGGAGCTCTCTTCTCATGAGGCTGGGTCAATGAGTAATCATAGTGAGCAGAGACCCCTGCCAACCCATGACAGATATGAAGCATGAGTGAGAAATCAATATGTGTTATTTGAAGCCACTGAGATTTGAGGGTTGTTACCCCAGCGGATCCTAGCCTATCTTGATTGTGTGTGGCACAGGCCAGGTGTAGCAAGGGCCTTGCTTCCATACAGAGGAACAGTCAGGGTTGTCAATCTTAAAGTCTGTTATGTTAGAGCAGCCATCTGTCCATCTGTAGTTCCCCATTAAAGCTATTTGGTGGCTTCACCTAATAATCTACCTGGGAAGGACTGGTACCCAATCATTCCTATAACAACTGAGGTGCTGAAAGGTAATCTGTAAGCTGGTACCATTCCATTCCAGCAAGCCTCCAATCCTGTCTCTTTCAGGCCAAAGGCACAATGAATCACAATGCAGATTTTAGGAAACAAAATTCGAGGGCTATCAGAGCCATGAGTCCCTCAGTGGCTATTCTTCTGCTAACAGACCATGTGTGTTTGGTCAGGGGGTAACCCCCTGACCCCAAGTGGGCTAATCAAAATCCTTTCCCCCAATTTTTCATATTAATATAGGACACAAGCTATAAAGATAAGCTCAGATCTGTTTAAAGCCTTTTTCCCTGGTTTGGTTAGAAAATATGGCAGCAGAAGGCAGAAAAGTGAATGTTCCAAGAGAAGCAGCAATGAGTAATAGAGGAATGAAGATCTACAGACAGTGGGGGAGAGTGACCTGAAATCGTGTTTGCGTGGCTTCATCTGGTCATCACTGAGGCCAGCTCCATGCCTGCCATTTATACATTTTTGGTCCTTGAGACAAGAAATGTAATCCCCACTCCACTGCTTATTAGAATCAAGCTAGTTTTGCCACTTACAACTAAATGAGTGCTGATTAGTAAAGTGGTTTCAGTATCTCAATGTGATTTTTGCCCAGCGTTTCCCAATTCTTTTATATCGTGACACAAATGGAAAGTGTTGACATTTGCATGGCACCTAGAAGTTACTGGAGGGGATTTGTGAGTGTCTATGTGGGACTTATTGACAACATTCATTACTTTTTTGTATCATATAATTATGGTGAGAAAAATAAATATAAAATATTAAAGAAGATTAAATATTCATGTCCAACTTATAAATAAAATATTTTCAAAAAAGTTCAATGAAAAACTTGAGCTAGCTTCATTCAATGTACTTTTTATATCAGGTGTTGTGTTTGAAATGATTACACACAATTTCCTATCAAAAGTTTAGTGATAACTTTGAATTCTTCATGGTCACCACCGACAGAAGGTTGTGTTGCCACAAGTGGGTGACAAAGACAATTTAAGCCTTGTTTTACAATCATTCCAAAGTTTACAACAGTTGAACTTATAGTTAAAGTGTGTAATAGCTGTTTATGTTTTGTTGTTGATATTTATTATGTTGAAATATCTTGTGCTGACACAAATAGATTGCAAATCCAATTGAATTTTTCATGTCAAGCACAGTCTTTCAAAATGATGATGATGGCACAATTTACAGAACACACATGCAGTCACCATGTGGCTAACTTGGATGCAACTAAAAAAGCGTATCGAACAGATGCTAAGTATGCGACATGTGAAGAGAGGGATTTGAGTCTGGTACCTGGAGTCCCTCACCCCCTCCTCCGCAGCAGTCCCCCTCCTCATGCTCTCTGCCAGCCTCCTTCATACCTATGTCCTGGTGCCGCAGCACCTCCTTGGATAAGGTCAGCATGGAGCAGTGGAGCAGCCTGAAGTGCCCTTTGTGCTGGCTGCTCACGAAGATTGTAGGGCAAAATTCCAGATTCTGTACTACAGGGTCTGTGTTCTGAAAGAAAAATCCATCTAGGCTGCTAGCAGCTGGTGGCAAGTGGCCTGGGGGCTCTGGCTCCCCCAAGCTCTGCCTGACTGCCTCAAACACCGAGAAGATGAGTAATTCTCGTCCACTTCTAATCCACTGGCAGCACCCCAGTGTGTCAAGGCTCATTAGTTGAGCAGCTCTGCTTTATCTATTAAATCTTTCACTAGAATCACACAGGGGGATGGAGGAAATCTCACCATTTTAGGCCTTCAGAAGAGAGGAGTCCCACTGGCCCTCACACACTCTCTCAAGCTTTCTCTGTCTCTCTAAACTCCCCCCAGTATCTGTTCCGTGATCCCTCCAGCATTGTCACCCTCTTTCTTGGGAAACTACCCTCATATCCTCAACAATAGAAAAGAATTCCAGAGTGTTTTGGTTCCTTCATCTGGATACAGATGGAGACTTGCCGCAACCCAGGCTTGACAACCTCTGAGGCTGAGGCCTGTGGGTGGTATGACTCAGGAGTGTTAGACTCGGCCATGAGAAGGTCACACTACCTGGAGAAGCTTTTGTGCCAGTGTAGCCTCAACCACTATGACACCAGGGATGGCGTTGGACTGCTGGACTCCTAGCAACACTGTGTTGTGGTTACAGCGGCAGCAGCTGAAGAAAACATTTCCTAGGTGGACAGAACAGGCTTCCAGCTTTCTTTCCTCTAAGCAACAGAGGCCAGTACTGAGCCTTTGAGTTGAGTATGCACCCCTGGGCTTCATAGAACTCCCGTGAGAGGGAGGGCCTTGGAGAGGGAAGAATCATATTCTGATGATAGGTAAGATGAGGAGCTATGAATAGTTTAATCAGAAAGGTAATAGAAATTTAATTGTTTCACTTCAAGCTAAATAAGTGGTATTGTTTTACACACTTCATTTGTTCTTTCCCCAAACATAATTGCCTTAAGTTATTATTGGCTCTAGCACAACTATCCTTAAGAGAAAGGAGGTGACATGTTAGTGAAACAAAGCGGGCTGCCCCTCTGTTAATATTGCCTGTTGTGGACTTCAGATCTTACTGCAAACCTCGCTTTCTTTATCGGCTTCTTTAGTCTTAGGTGCCCCCAGAAAAGCAGAACAAAACCTCTGAGTTTTTCTCATATTTGTTCATCTGCTCAAGTTTATAGGATTTGATCTCCCACTTGATCACTTCGCTTACCGAAGTGCTCCCCCTCCTTTGGCTCTGGCCTGTCTCGGGAACATGAAGAAAAGAGCCACGTACAAAGGAATGTTGGAACCAGAGTCAAGGTCCTGGGAGTTGCCTTCTTTTCTTCTCCCTGGAATTATAAATATCATTTAGGTCATGAAACTGCTATCTGGGTTAGCTGCCAAGTCACTGCCTACCCTCAGCTGGGCTGCTATGTCAGCTCTCCAGTGTTGCTATTCATTGCTGGTTAACTCATGTTTCCTTCTCTGTGCTCCCCTAAATCATCTAAGCTTTTCCCACCAAAACACTTACCATCCTGCTTCCTTCTCTGTCTTTCCTGCTGTAACAAAAACTCAATGAGTTCCGGACCTATGTCTGCCTTGGGCTTCCTACACTTAGCATAGGGTCTGCCTGGCAAACACTCAACATTCAATAAATATTTCTTGCATGAATGAACCAAATTCTGTTTGGTTTGGTGACCTGAGCAAGTTTATTCCTGTCTCTAAGCCTCAGTCTCTCAATCTGTAAAATGAAGGCTGTGGACTGGATACCCTCAAGGTCCTTTTCAGTTCTGGCATGTTATTGTTTACTTTCCTGAAATGTCATTCCCAGTCTCAGTAACAGTCCTCACTGATGACTTCACCTTGCACTTTGGTAATACCAAAATTGTCCACAGTGAGATCTTGCAACATATTCTGTCCATTTCAAAATTATTTTCTGTTGCCCCCTCTTCTCCTTTTTATTGCCTCTTGTTTCAAAGAAGAAAGATTACGCCATCTACACAAAGCTCACTCCTCTATTTGTACTCTCTACCCTCCCTGCTATTCTGCTCTGCAGTCTTACTTTCATCCATTCATTCAACAAACATTTGTTGAGCATCTACTATGTGCAGACACTATGCTAGGCCCTGAGAATAGAACTATAAACAAGTGTAATCCTTACCTTCAAAGAATTTATACTTTTCATCTATCATATTTCCGCACATGTTCTCAAATCTTTACCTTCAGCCTGGCTACTTTGCCAAAGCTTTAAATTCTAATGTTCCACGTATCTCCATATGGATGTTCTATCAACCCCTCATATCATATATAATCTATGCTAAACTAAACTCCTCTCCTCCAAATTGTTTTCTTTCTTTTTTTTTTAACATTTTGTTATTTATTTTTAGACAAAGGGGAAGGGAGAGAGAAAGAGAGGGAGAGAAATATCAATGTGTTGTTGCTCCTCACGCTCCCCCTACTAGGGACCTGGCTTGCAACCTTGGCATGTGCCCTGACTGGGGATTGAACTGGAGAACTTTTGGTTCACAGAACGGTGCTCAGTCCACTGAGCCACACCAGCCAGTGCTAGATACTAACCTTCTTGTGCTTCTATTCCATTCTGTAAGCTTCTCCTTATGAGCTCTGAAGGCCTATTATTACCATTTCAGGAATTTTGTGAGCCAGATGATGTCACACTAGTAGCTCGCAATAGGCCATGGTGGGAGAATTTATATGATGAAAATAAGTAAACATTATAAATCAGATGTTTTTTGTCCTGTAGTGTTGGATGTTAAACATTTACCTGTGCATCACTGACCAGGCCATTCTGGTAAATTCCCTTTTTACTCAAGTTAGCCAGAGTCAGGTTCTGCTACCTTCTCCTAGATTCCCCAAGTAAAAGAATTACTAAAAAAGTATACCTTGAAGAGAGAAGAGCCTGTTATTGCTGCTGCTTCTAAGTGCTAAATATGGCATGGGGCTCTTTTAAAGTCAGTGACTCCACTGATACCAAGTGCTTAATTTCCTTTTTTTAGTTGTCAAACAGCTTTGGGGGGGAGCAATTCTAAGCAAGTGACAGGTCCCAGCACTGCAGGCTTCATAGAAAGCAAAACTGCCACAGCCTCTTCCTGAACACCTCCAACCCAATACATCCCATGGTTTCATAGCAAGACCATGGCTTTCTCTCTTCACTTTCCACTGAGATAAAGGGCTGGATGACCTGCAACTGACCTCTGGCACATTTCTCAGACTTAGTGGTTCACTGATTCTCACTGTCATTTCAAGTTTTCCCTTGGTTCAGGAATTCAGCTTTCCTATGGCATTAAAGAGACCCCAGCTGTACACTTAACTGTGTCACTAACTCACTATGTCAACTTGGAAGAGTCACATCTCTTGAGGTTGAGACCCTTAAGTTCACTCTGGGCTCTGGCAATCTCTAACCATTCACATTGCTGCTGGAGTAACGGGGCCACCATCCCAATTAGCATAAATGTTATTTAAAACTTTAAACAAGTTTCTGAATTAGATGATTTTTTTTTAGCAAGATGAAATCACTCCTGTTCTAAAGGTTCAAATAACACAGTTACATATAGTGAAACGTGAGAGTCCATTCCTTCCCCATTCCCCGATTTCTCTTCCTGGTGGTAGCTTCGCTTATTAGTTTTTGTGTTTCCATCCAGTTCTTTCAAAATGCATTTACATACATGCACAAATACACACACATGTATGCAGTACACACATACACACTTAGGTAAATGGGATGATACCACACATATTAGTGTATTACTAACTTCATGGGGGTGAATCTGAACTAGAAAAATACTGGAGATAAGGGATCCATCTCCAACTCCCCGCTCCCCTCTATATAGCTGCCTGCAGTGTTGCTATCTAATTGTTATTTCCCTTCCAAGTCCCAAACTCCCTCACCGGCCCACCCCCTACACTAAGATAAGACATTAGCCCTCCACATCTGAGATTTGGGCATAAAAAAGAAACTAACTGCCAATGATGTTAGGTTGGAATTTCTGGTACCGCAGGGTTTTGTGGTGCCATCATTTACTTAACCCTGCTCCTACTGAGCATCCCTGTTTGTCTTGATTTTCACTATTACAATCTTGCAAAAAAAATCCCTGTAAATATATCTTTATGGATTTGTGTGGGTCTATAAATTAAATTCCTTAAAGTAGAGTCAAAAAGAATACACATTGAAAAATTTGAGACATATTACTAATTGCACACTAAAAATTATTTTTATATATCACCAGCAGTATGTGAGTGCTCATTTCCCCACACATTATTGTCAATACTAGATATTCTCAGTCTTTTTAGCTTTTTCTAACTGATGCACTGAGATTATGGACCATAATCTCACTTTAATCAGCCCTTCACTAATAACTAGTGAGATTGAACAGCTATTCATGACAATTGACCACTTATTTTTCATCTTCCATCTGAAGAATTGCCTGAAACATCAGTGAAATGGCAGAATCAGGAATTCCAAAAGCCCATCCCTCCATAAAAGCGATAAAGAAACTGGCAAAACTGTCAGAATAAACTTTTTCAGAACTCTGGAAACTAATCAAATGTTTACAGCAAACAGGGAAATGCTTAATCAAGAAATGATATAGGGCCCTGACTGGTGTGGCTCAGTTGGTTGGGTGTCATCCTGCAAAGCAAAAGATCAGTGCACACATCAGGGTTGTGGGTTTGATCCCTCGTCAGGCTGTGAGCAAGAGGCAACCGATCGATGTTTCTCTCCCTCTCTTTCTCCCTCTTTTCCCCTCTCTATAAAAATAAAATAAATAAAATCTTAAAAAATAACCTATATCAGAATCTTGGTAAGTGAGCTATGTGGCATTTAAACTCTCCCTGGTACCACTCCCCACCTGCAAACTCAGCAGTAGGCTTGAAGACAATAGTCCACATTTCTGGTACAAACACCTGAAACCAAGAGTTGATACGTGGGTCACCGGCCAGCAGTGATCACGGAACGCTGCAGATGGCTCGTTGAAACGTGAGAAAAAACATGCACAGAGACAGACTAGTTTCTGTGGAGAAGTAGGGACGGAATGGCCACCCCCTCTAGTGGGGAGCACGCCGATTTACCGTTCATACCTGCTTTTATTGGGCTCATTTTGCATAATAATTCAGGTAAAGTACGGTACTCATTATGAGGAAGTAAGGAACAATAGATAACAAGGAAGCCTAAGGGTCTATTTTGAGTCAGGGTCAAAGAACTGTAAGACTTTGAGGAACAAACTAACTTCCTCCTTGGATCCCTCTCATTCAACTGAGAGCATTCTAAACAAAGAAGGTTTCACAGTAATTTACATATTCTTTCTTAGGCCTGATCACCTGGGGAATCTGCCCTTTTCAGCACAGAGCTGCACCACCCTGTCATTCTTTCAGGCTTAGGTGGAGCTAGGGAACTAAGGCAACCAAGAGATAAAGAGATTTTCTCCCAGAAGATGAGGATTCAGGCTATTTCAAAGCTGAGGAGCGAGGGTCCATCACCCCCTTTTGCTGTACCCCCAAAGTCCTTCTTTTGGGGGCCTCTCACGTGATCGTGCCTGTCTTAGGTCATTCCCCCCTTGGGGAATCTTACCTGTCTTTGGCTAACTGACCAAGCTTTGGGATTCAGTCATGAATGAAGCAGCAAAAGCAGTGCCTCTACCAGGGAGATAAGCTTTTGTCTCCTTGCTGGCTTACGGTTCCAAGGGCGTTCCTTCAGCCTTAGCCTTGGTGGGGGTTACAGCTTCTGATACCAGGCAGGGCGGTTCCCAACAAAGAGTCCTTATAACTTTGATTAAATTTAGTTGAAATTCTAGGTCTAGAAATCATATCTCTCTCTACATATACATATACCCTTCTCCGTAGCTCAGTGGATTGAGTGCTGGTCTGCGAACCGAAAGTTTGCCGGTTCAATTCCCAGTCAGGGCACATGCCTGAGTTGCAGGCCCGGTGCCCAGTTGGGGGTGTGTGAGAGGCAACTGATCATTTTATCTCTTGCACATTGATACTTCTCTTTCTCTCTCCCTTCCCCTCTCTCTAAAATAAATAAATAAAATCTTAAAAAAAACATATACCCCTTAGAGACCTAGCCTTCCCCTGCACCCTCCATAATCAGCAACCCCCAGGCAGCAGAAGACAGCAGTCCAGACCTGACTAATGGTTACAAGGCTGGGAGCTCTGACAGGATAAAGATAACTCCTTGACCTAAGTTGTGTTTTAGTTTCTGAGCCCTGAAGTAGAAAGACCAGACCCTCTAGCTACTTTCCCATGAAACCAGACAGAAGGACACTGGAACAGGCCTCAGAAAGGACTAAGTTTTAACATGACACAGAAACTCTGAACACTGGCCTTTGTTTTGGCCTTGCTGAGTACGTGGTTGGACTTTTTCCATGGCAGGATGGAGGGAACTGGGACATAGTCGCAGCCTTCTTTTTCCACCTGAATAAATCTTGCCACACCAAAATCTCCCATGCATGGGTTCATGAAATGCTTTTCTCCTGATCTCACGAAAGAGCCCCACTTCCACTGGCAATAGATGACAATCATGAAGAGATCCCAAGAGGAAGACTGACTCTCAGGAAGAAAACTGCTCAGAGATCTTTGCTTTACTCATCCCTCCATCCTGGTTGCAACTGTTACTGGGTCAGAGAGATAAGGGCTTTGTTCCCTGGGATTATATTATTTCTGTCTTGGGAAGGACCAGGAGCTTCTTCAAAATTACCAATCAACTTCCCAAGCTTTCCTGGGTTTCAGATGGGTCCACGCCCTGACCAATCGATCTCTTCCCCAGGCTGGACTGACTGCCTCTATGGTCAGCATTTGTCTCCTATTATGCATGTACTTACCTCCCCCCTTTATTGCTCTATTCCTTCCCCCAGTGATCTGTGGGTCAGACCAGTGGTTTCCTGGGGAGCGTGTGAAGCTGTAACTTCCTTGTCAAGCAAACAAGCTCATGCTCCCCAGTTGATTATGCTCAATAATGATTCACTTTGCTTCTTTCCTTTATTAATTCTAGCTACCTATGCTAACAATAGCACCCGAATTTTATTTTGAGAAATTCTCTCTCTATATAGATAGAGGGTGGCACATATATGAATTAAAGCACTCTGTCCTCTCCTAGCTTAGAAGCAGTGATGTGGACCCAAGCTGAACTTACTACAAACTTCTTTTTAAATTTGATCCATGAATATAATAATAAAAAAGACTGGATAAAGCATTAAGCAGTTCTTACTCAATCAACACCTGGAGTTAACTGGTTTCTGGCCTAGTTTTTTTTTTTTCCTAATTGAATTTATTGGGATGACATTGGTTTGCAAAACCATACAGGTTTCAAGTGTACAACTCAGTAAAACATCATCTGCACACTGCATCGTGTGCCCATCGCCCCAGGCAAAGCCTCTTTCTGTCCTCATTCCCTGCCCCGCTTTACCCACCTCCACCTCCACACCACCTCCCTTTCCCTCTAGACATCATCGCTCTGTTTTCTGTATCTTTGTATTTTATATACAGTGTATGTTATTTTGCTTAATCCCTTCACCTTCTTTCATCCAGTCCCCCAACACCTCTCCCATCTGACAGCTGTCAGTCTGTTCTATGTATCCATGCCTCTGTTTCTATTTTGTTCATTAGATTCCACATATAAGTGAGATCATGTGGTATTTGTCTTTCTCTGACTGGCGTATTTCACTAAGCATAATACTGTCCAGGTCCATCCATGCTGTCACAAGAGGTAAGCTTCCCTCCCTTTTTTTACATATATTTTATTGATTATGCTATTACAGTTGTCCCATTACCCCCCCATTTATTCCCTTCCACCCTTCATACCCTCTCCCACCCACATTCCCTTGCTTCAGTTCATGTCCATGGGTCATAAGTTCTTTAGTTTCTATATTTCCCATACTATTCTTGCCCTCCCCCTGTCTATTTTCTACCTACCATCTATGCTACTTATTCTCCGAACCTTTTCCCCCTCTCTCCTCCTCCCACTCCCCTATTGCTAACCCTCCATGTGATCTCCATTTCTGTGGTTCTGTTCCTGTTCTAGTTGTTTGCTTAGTTTGTTTTTATGTTTGTTTCAGGTATGGTTGTTAATAATTGTGAGTTTGCTGTCATTTTACTGTACATGTTTTTTATCTTCTTTTTCTTAGATAAGTCCCTTTAACATTTCATAAAATAAGGGCTTGGTGATGATGAACTCATTTAACTTGACTTTATCTGAGAAGCACTTTATCTGCCCTTCCATGCTAAATGAAAGCTATGCTGGATAGAGTAATCTTGGATGTAGGTCCTTGCCTTTCATGACTTGGAATACTTCTTTCCAGCCCCTTCTTGCTTGCAAGATCTTTTTTGAGAAATCACCTGACAGTCTGATGGGAGCTCCTTTGGAGGTTAGTGTCTCCTTATCTCTTGCTGCTTCTAGGATTCTCTCCTTCATTTTCACTTTGGCTAATGTAATTATGATGTGTTTTGTTGTGTTCCTCCTTGGCCCAACTTCTTTGGGACTCTCTGAGCTTCCTGGACTTCCTGGAAGTCTATTTCCTTTTCCAGAATGGGGAAGTTCTCCTTTATTATTTGTTCAAATAACTTTTCTACTTGTTGCTCCTCCTCTTCTTCTGGTACCCCTATAATTCGGATGTGGGACCATTTAAAGATGTCCTGGAGGTTCCTAAGCCTTTCCTCATTTTTTTGAATTCTTATTTCTTCATTCTTTTCTGATTGTATGTTGTTTTCTTCCTTTTGGTCCACTCCATTGATGTGAGACCCAGCTTTCTTTCCATCACTATTGGTTCCCTGTGCATTTTTCATTTCGCTTATTGTAGCCTTCATTTTTTCATCTAATTTGTGACCAAAATCAACCAGTTCTGTGAGCATCCTGATCACCAGTGTTTTGAACTGTGCATCTGATAGGTTGGCTATCTCTCAGTCGCTTAAAAGTATTGGTTCTGGAGCTTTCATTTGTTCTTCTGTTTGAGCCATATATTTTTTTTTGTCTTGTCATGCCTGTTACGTATGAGGGGTGGAGCCTTAGGTGTTCACCAGGGCGGGACAACCTATTCGCTGGGTTTTGACTCTGTATGTGGGGGCAGGGTCCAAGAGGGAAAAATGGTGCTTGCTCTGCTCTCTGTAGGACTTCAGTCCCTTCTGCCACTTGCCCCAAGCCAACTGGGCCTTTCTGGTACTAATTCCCATATGGGTGGGCTTGTGCACCCCGTGGGTCTTTCCAACGACCTCTCCTGTGAGGCTGGGAGTCTCTCCCTGCACCTCAACCCCCACAGGTGTTTTCAATCAGTGCCCCGAGGCTCTATTTCTCAGCGCTGGGACCTTGGGACTGCCCACTCAGCCAGCCGCCTTACAAGCAGTGCCTTGCTTCACAATCGCCACCTCGCTGGGTCTGCCGGTTGCCACCCCTTGGCCAGGGTCTGCCAGCAGCTGCTTGTGTGCCCAGGATCTGCCTGCTGCGGTCTTGCGCACCCAGGATGCCTTACGCCAGTCCCAATGCTCTTCCTTCCGAGACCTCTCTCCACCCGGCTGCCCGACTCCACCCCTCCTACCGGTTTGGATGAACATGTCTGTTTTAACTCCTTAGTTGTCCGACTTCCATACAGTTCAATTTTCTGTCAGTTCTGGTTGTTATTCTGTTTCTTAATTGTTGTTGTCTCTATCTTGGTTGTGCAAGGAGGCACAGTATCTACCTATGCCTCCATCTGGGCCAGAAGTCTAGCTTTCCCATGTTTTACAGTTGAATGGTAAGTATTCCATGGTGTAAATGTCCCACAGCCTTTTTATCCACTCATCTAATGATGGGCACTTGGGCTGTTTCTAGATCTTGCCTACTGTAAAGAATGCTGAAAAAAAAAAGAATACTGCAAAGAACATCATATGGGAGCATATATTCTTTTGAATTACTGTTTCCTGTTTTTTCAGATAAACACCCAGAAGAGGGATCACTGGATCAAAAGGCAGTTCCATTTTTCTTTCTTTTGAGGAGACTCCATACTGTTTTTCACAGTGGTTGTACCAGTCTGCATTCCCACCAATGGTATACTAGGGTTCCCTTTTCTCTGCATCCTCTCCAACACCTGTCTGTTGACTTATTAATGATGGCCATTCTGACAGGTGTGAAGTGGTATCTCATTGTGGTTTTAATTTGCATCTGTCTGATGGCTAATTATGTTGAGTTTTTCATATGTCTATTGGCCATATGTATGCCCCTCTTGGAGAAATGTCTGTTCAGGTCCTTTGCCCATTTTTTAATTGTGTTGTTTGTCTTCTTGGTGTTAAGTTGTGTAAGTTCTTTATACATTTTGGAAGTTAATGCTTTATCAGATGTGTCACTGGCAAATATGTTTTCTGATGCAGTGGGTTGCCTGTTCATTGTGCTGATTTTTTTGTGTGTGTGCTGTGCAGAAACTTTTTAGTTTGATGTAGTCCCATTTGTTTATTTTTTCTTTTGTTTCCCTAGCCCGAGAAGATATATTGGCCAAAAAATTGGTATGAGAGATATCTGAGATTTTACTGGCTTTGTTTTTTTCCATGATTTTTATGGTTTCATGATTTACATTTAAGTCTCTTATCCATTTTGAGTTTATTTTTGTGCATGTGTAAGTTGGTGGTCCAGTTTCATTTTTTGGCACACATCTGTCTAATTTTCCCAACCCCATTTATTGAAGAAACTGTCCTCATTGTATGCTCTTGCCTCCTTTCTCAATATTAATTGACCATAAAAGTGTGGGTTTATTTCTGGTCTTTCTGCTCAGTTCCATTGATCTACAAGTATATGCCAGTACTGGGCTCTTTTGATTACAGTAGCCTTGTAGTAGAGTTTGATATCAGATATTGTGATCCCTCCAATTTTGTCCTTCTTTCTCAAGATTGCTGAGGCTATTCTGGGTTTGTTTGTTTGTTTTTTAGTTCCAGATAAAATTTTTGAAATACTTGTTCTAGATCTGTGAAATACGCCATTGGTATTTAAATTGGAATTGTGTTGAATCTATAGATTGCTTTGGGTATTATGGACATTTTAATGATGATAATTCTTCCTATCCATGAACATGTTATATATACTTCCACTTATTTGTATCTTCCTCAATTCTTTCTTCAGTATCTCATAATTTTCTAAGTAAAGGTCTTTCACCTCCCTCATTAAATTTACTCCTAGGTACCATATATTTTTTCTTGCAAAACTAAATGGGATTATTTCCTTAATTTCTCTTTCTGAGAGTACATTATTGGTGTATGAGAAGGTCATGGATTTCTGAATATTAATTTTGTATTCTGTTATTTTACTGGATTCATTGATTAGATCCAGTGGCTTTTTGGTGGAGTCTTTAGAGTTTTATATGTACAATATCATGTTATCTGTGAATGTGCCCTAGTTTCTAAAGATCTGGGTTCTCTAGCCTTTCTTAAACCTGTTCACTCATTTGTATTTTTTCAAATAAATTACTCTTTGTCCTAAATTAGTCAGAGTTGGATTTTATTATTCACAACACAGAATCCCTGACTCAGAAAGGTGATTCAGTCAATCATTCAGCAAATATTTACTTCAGTAAGTATTCACTATTTTTAAGTAGTGTACTAGTCTCTGGGGAGGCCTTCCATGTATTTAATAGGCTGATCTCTTTCTGTCAATAAGAGAAAACTGAAGGCTAACTCCATAAGGATTCATTATAAGTGCCAGGAAAGAAAGAGGCTCTAGGAACTCTAGAAGTATAATAACTGTCATTGTATAAAGTTTAATAGAAACAGCCTTGACTGATGTGGTTCAGTTGGTTGAGCATCATCCTGCAAAGCAAAAAGGTCACTGGTTCAATTCCCAGTCAGAACACGTGCCTGGGTTGTGGGTTTGGTCCCCAGTGGGGTGCAGATGAAAGGGAACTGATTGATGTTTCTCCCTCTCTCTTTCTCCCTCCCTTCCCCTCTCTTTAAAAGTAAACAATAAATGATAAATCTTTAAAGTTTAATAGAAACAATAAACCATAAATATTGAGAAATAATTTTCTCTAATTGAAATAATTAATTCAGAGCTGTAATAATTCTCTACTTTGTAACAAGTTTATTTAGAGGTCATATATATTGTACTCTGAAGCATGTTTGAGTAAATCCCTGTTGCTAACCACTCAGGAACACATTATATACTGTTGCATATGAGAAACAGCTTCATCACAAAACAATGCCAATTATTTGAGGCATCTCTGCTTGTGATGTATTAATAGCTGTGGGGGAAAATATACTCACTTGGTATTTCAGTCATTTAAAAGATAAAGGAGTAGTTTTGAAGGAACAAGTAATTTGGGGGAGTTAAAGAGTGATTCCTCCCTACTGCACCCCATGAAATATACAGTTTGTATGTATATTATTTTAAAGATCCTGGAATTCCATTAATAATGATTTTAGCGACTTTAGGAGCTTAGTAATAGGCTACAATATGACCTTTTCATTGGAACATTTAGACTCTCAGGTTCCAGGCATAGAACTGGTGCAGATTCTTTGACGTAATTGATTTGAAGCTCAAATTTAAAAGCACTATTTTTTCTAGCAAAAGCATTGGAATTCATACCTCACATACCTCCTTATCAGCAGTCAAATGTCTCTTTGAACTGGACTTTGGTTTTAACTGACTGTGAAAGAACATGATTCTCCTGATCTTCCACCAAGCATTCATCTCATTGCAATTCTATTCACACTTAAAGAGCCTGTCTTTCCAATTGGCCTTCACATGGATGTGCCTGTCAAATGGATTTACCTCTTTCCAACAATTCTCATTTAAAAATGCACTTGATGCCTGGGCCTGGTAGCTTATTTGGTTAAAGTATTGTCCTGATACGCCAAAGTTGCGGGTTCGATCCTGGTTAAGACAAATACAAGAATCAACCAATGAATGCATCAGAAAGTGGAAAAACAAATCGATGTTCCTCTCTTTAAAGATTAATAAATGAAAAAAAATTTTAAATGTACTTGGTGATGTGAAACTAATATTTATTTAAAATCTTTGAGGTGAATTTTGTGGAATTTAATTTCTTTGTGTTTAGAGAAAAAAATTAAAATGATTAATTTTGAAAACTGAGAAATTTTCTTTTTTTGTTTTTGTTTTGTTTTTTAAGATATATTTTATTGATTATGCTTTACAGTTGTTCCATTTTTTTCTCTCCTTTATTCCCCTATGCCCAACACCCCCTTCCCACCAGCACTCTTCACCTCCCTTAGTTCATGTCTATTGGTCATACATTTCAGTGCTTTGGCTTCTCCATTTCTCATAATATTCTTAACCTCCTTCTATTTTGTACCTACCATTTATGCCTCTGTACCTTTTTCCCCATTCTCCACCATCTCCATCCCCACTGATAACCCTCCATGTGACCTCAATTTCTGTGGTTCTGTTCCTGTTCTAGTTGTTTGCTTTGCTTTTGTTTTTGTTTTTAGGTTCAGTTGTTGATACTTGTGAGTTTGTTGTCATTTTACTGTTCACATTCTTTATCATTTTCTTTGTCTTAGGTAAGTCCCTTTAACATTTCATATAATAAGGTCTTGGTGATGATGAACTCCTTTAACTTGATCTTATCTGGGAAGCACTTTATCTGCCCTTCCATTCTAAATGACAGCTTGGCTGGATAGAGTCATCTTGGATGTAGGTCCTTGCCTTTCATGACTTGTAATACTTCTTTCCAGCCCCTTCTTGCCTGCAAGGTTTCTTTTGAGAAATCAGCTGATAGTCTTATGAGCACTCCTTTGTAGGTAACTGTTTCCTTTCCTTTTGCTATTTTTAAGATTCTCTTCTTATCTTTAATCTTGGGTAATGTAATGATGATGTGCCTTGGTGCGTGCTTCCTTGGATCCAACTTCTTTGGGACTCTCTGAGCTTCCTGGACTTCCTGGAAGTCTATTTCCTTTGCCAGATTGGGGAAATTCTCCTTCATTATCTTTTCAAATAAGTTTTCCATTTCTGGCTCTTCCTCTTCTTCTGGTGCCCCTATGATTCAGATGTTGGAACTTTTAAAGATGTCCCAGAGGTTCCTAAGCCTCTCCTCATTTTTTTGAATTCTTGTTTCTTTATTCTGTTCTGGCTGAATGTTTACTTCTTTCTGGTCCAAATCATTGATCTGAGTCCTGGTTTCCTTCCCTTCACTGTTGGTTCCCTGTATATTTTCCTTTATTTCACTTTGCATAGCCTTCACTTCTTCCTCTATTTTTTGACCATACTCAACCATTTCTGTGAGCATCCTGATTACCAGTGTTTCGAACTCTGCATTTGATAGGTTATCTATCTGTTCATTGCTTAGTTCTATTTTTGGAACTTTGATCTGTTCTTTCATTTGGGCCATAATTTTTTTTTGTTTTGTTTTGGCATGCCTGTTACATTCTTAGGGGCAAATACCTTAGTTATTTGCCAGGGCAGGGCTACCCGTGTCTCTGTGTTTTGGTGCTATATGTCGGGAAGGGTTCCAAGAGGGAACAGTGCCACTCAGTGGGCTCTTGGCTGGCTTTCAGTCACTTGCTCAGCTACTCACAAACAAATTGGGCCCTTCTGGTGCTGATTCTTGGGTGGATGGGTTTGTATACATTTTAGGAGCCTACATGTCTCTCTGTTGAACTCTCCTATGAAGATGGGAGTCTCTCCAGCTGCCGCAATTCCCACAGATTTTTCTAGCCAGAGGTTTTGAGACTTTATTTCCCTTCACTGGAACCTTGGGTTGTGCAATCTGTCTTGGTCCCCAGTTGTTCCTCCCAGTTTATCTGCAAGCGAATGTGGGACTACCACCTTGCTGCACATCCTCTCTGCCTTGGCTGCCTGTCCCCACCCCTCCTACCAGTCTGGATGAATGTTTCTTCTTTAACTCCTCAGTTGTTGGACTTCCATACAGTTTGGTTTTCTAGCAGTTCTTGGTGTTTTTTGTCTCTAAATTTGTTGTTGTCCTTCTTTTGGTTGTGTGAGGAGGCAAAGTGTATCTACCTATGCCTCCACCTTCGCCAGAAGTCTCCTATTTAATGAAATTTTCTAGTGTCATCTACATCTATGGCATTTTAGCAAAATTCATAGTGAATATTTCTTTTCTTTTTTAAAAAGATTTTTATTTATTGATTTGAGAGAGAGGGAGAGAGAGAAAGAGACTTGGTGTTCCACTTACTGATGAATTCATTGGTTGATTCTTGTATGTGATTTGATCAGGATTGAACTGAGAACCTTGGCATATTGGGATGATGTTCCAACCAGCTGAACTACCTGGCTAGGGCTAAATTTCCTAACTCATACAAATCTTTAACTCACAACTCAATATGAAAGAAAAGGAATAACTAAGGTGTCCTACAGAGTCTCTGAAGTTAATTTTGTCAATATAATGTATTCTAAATCACACAATTTCAAACATAACCTCCAAATTTGGTGAATATCTGTATAGATATTTCCATGCCATGTAGAAATAGACAAAACAAGATGTTGATTACATATAGATAAGACATAGGTAATCTGTCTAGTCAGTGATGACCCTGTCCCTTTCTTCCTTGACTCCTGCTACTTGTTGGTACTTCCAGCAGAGGGCAGGCAGCAAAAAAGAAAGGAAACAAGAAGAAAGGCTGTGAGGTCTTCTGCAATACCATGAAGAACTCATAATTACCTAAACACATCTGTGAGCCCATCCCCCAGTATCCCTGTTGGGTGCAACTTATTTGAATAAGGTATTATCTCAGATGGGGACACTGGGGCCAAATAATGGTTCAGTCCCTTTGGGCAGTCAAGAACTATTTACCTTGCTATATGCAAGGTACTGTTGTAAACACTGGGGATAGAGCAGTAAATGAGAAAGGCAAAAACATTAGCTTGTGGAATTAACATTACAGTGTTATATTTTCATAATTCTTGTAAGCCTCAGTTTCCTATCTGTACCATGGGGGCAATAATGCTAGGATTTCTGTGAGTACTTAAATGAGATGATCAAGCATCTAATAATGTTTCTGGATTTGTTATAATTTATAATTTGTACATAGTTTTACATAATGTCTATAAAATTGTGTGTTCTAATTCATAGTTTCATGAACACTTTCCTATTAGTATGTCTAGTCAGTATTTTAATAGTTATGTAACATTTCCTTGTGTCAATGTATCATAATACTCAAACCCTACTCTGTTCTATTATATACTTGTCTCATAGGAGTTTCTCAGTAAATATTTGTTGAAAGAATGCATGAATATCATAAATTTATATTTTGTGGATCTTTCCAGTATTCCAAATTAAGGGGCAGAAAATTTTCTTTTCACCCTTCTAGGTTCTTTGGCTGGTCTAATCAAATTGGCCTAACAGCAGAAAAACAAATACAATTATGTACTGTGGAGGGGAAAAAGGGGGTTTATATGGAATGTAACCTCATAGAGTGAACTTACCATAAATTCCTAACTGGATGGGTCCTGGTAGGCAGTCACACCCCAGGTCTGTAACTTCTTTAGTGAAAGGTTTCAAGCCAGTCCTGTTCATTATTCTTGAGCATCTAGGTTAACACACCTTTGAAATACCAGAAGCAATATTAACCCTTTAGAGAGTACATAATCTTGTTAACTATCCTGTAATCCAATCCCCACCTTGCTTTCTCCAATCTTATTTAAATTTCCTCCTTAATTTCAAAAGCATAAAAGAAGCTGAAAAACTGTTATTCTGCAGAGCATTTGGGATTTTGTTACCTGATATATTGTCAGTTTGGCTCAAATAAACTCTTATAAAAAGTCTCTACAGGTCTGGACATTCCTTATGTCAATTGTACCTATGGAAGCCCCATATAAATATGAGACCCAAAAGGCAGCCAGGTAATTGAAGTTCATATAACATCCTAGGCTAAGGAAAGGGGTACAGGTCTGGGAATACAAAGTGGAGTAAGGCCATTTACAGAAAGGGCAGAGGCAATGTTTGGAAAACAAAGATTGCCCTATAATACAGGTACGTAAGTGTCTTAGGTAAAAAGCTATCTCTGGTAATAGTCCCCTTCTTGTTACAAGCCCCCAATTGCATTGTAAATTTAGACACCTGAGGGTGAGGTAAAAAACCTTTTCCAAATCTTCTGGGTTTTGATTGCTTTATTCCAAAATAATCCTTACACAAGAAAATCATATTTGGGGTTGCAAAATCTGCTCCCCTTCACAAAGAACATTCTTTTTATCTTTTAAATAAACTTTCTGAGAAAAGTTCTAAAAGTAGGCTTATTGTATAAAAATATATTACATAAGGTATGAATATTTTTATGATATTGTAGGGGATCAGAATGAGTCCTCCTAAGAGGTGCCTCTGTTGCTTGTGGATTGTTTTGACTTAAAGGCAACCAAGACCCTGTGGGATCAAGAGAAACTTGCGCTTCCTCTTAATGATTCAGAAGAATGTGAATTAGGGGTTGTGCTCATAATAAGAGATTATCAGGGAGAACCTTTTTTTAAAAACCTATCTGTAAGGAAGGGAAAACTACTAATTACTGGACATCTGTTCTTCTTATTATCCTGCCATGACCTTCTTCCCCTTTGAAGCACCAAGATGATCCATAGCTCAGAATGTCATATACACCTCATTTTCGCTTTCTGTCTTTGAACCTCTTATGTATGGCATCTCTGTCTCATGTATGTGGGGTTCCCATACATACATATGTAATTTAATTTGGTCATTTTCTCTTGCTAATTTGTCTCATGTCTATTGCATTATTAGACCAGCTGACAGAACCTTGAGGGTAAAGGAAAGTTTCTTCCTCCACTACAATCCTCAATATATATTAGCATCATGTTGCTGTGAAGATTGGTACTAGTTTAAAATTAATGACTACCACGTTGTTGTTTAATTTGTGGTATTTAATTATTCATATTGTTTAATTTCTTTCATATAGTTACTTATTTTGATATCCCTGTTGTAAAAATGATATGTTTGAGGGGCAGGACACTTGGAGGGAAGTCAGGGAAGGCCCTACCTTGTGGGATGCTAACTAAGGAGGGAAGACCTCAAAACTACCCCTTTAACCATCAGAGCATGAGGAGCAGAGAGAACAGGAGCAAAATTTTTCAACCCCAAATATGCCTTTTTGTCATGAGGATTATTTTAAACTGATTATCATTATTTTTTAGTTTTTACCAGAGGACAGATGAATCAATAAGATTTCTTAATCTCATTGATTTTAGAGAGTGGGGAAGGAAGGGAAAGAGAGAGGGAGAAAAACATCAATGTGAGAGAGATACATTAATAATTTGCTTCTTTTATACACCCCAATCTGGGACTGAAGTCACAACCTAGGCATGTGCCCTGACTAGGAATTGACCCCACAACCTTTCAGTTTATGGGACTACTCTCTAACCAACTGAGCCACACCAGCCAGGGCTAAGGTGATTATTTTTAAGAAACAGCAGACATAGATGAAGCTCTGAAAATTGTGTAGTTACTCTTTTTTTATTGTTGTACAATAAAAAAACTAGTACCAATCTTCACAGCAACATAATGCTAATATATATTGAGGATTGTAGTGGAGGAAGTACAGTTGTCTCCACTTTCCTCCCCACTACTCTCCCCAACCCCAGCCATCCCCATCTCCCACTCTCGATCCTAGCCCCTTTGGTTTTGTCCGTGTGTCCTTTATACATGTTTATAAGAGACATTTACATGTAGAAGGGAAATCTCCATTTGTAGGGTGTCTCCTTCTTTGTACCAGTATGCCTAAATCCCTAGAAACTTATCAGTGGAGAAGGCATGGACTTAAATCTGCATAATAACCATACCATTGTTTACTGTGCTTTGCCTGATCTCCCATAACTTACTCCACCCACTTAACGCTCCCCTCTCCCAGCCAAAAATCTTTCTCTTGCATTAGCAGATGATATGTAAGGTGATGGCTTGGGTCATTTGGGGGAGTTTTCCTGGATATCTCCCTTGCATACAGGAAGTATTCATGTTATTTAACTTTTTTCTTCTGTTAATCTGTCTTTTTATTACAGTGGGGGTGTGTATGTCTTAGCCAAGAACCTATGAAGGTAAAGGAAAAATTATTTTCCCTTCCCTACAAGAGAATGAAGTGACAAAAGGAAGAGCAGTGTAGAAAATAAATTGGAAGCACATTGAGAAGTTATGTTACAAATTAGCTAAAGACTAACAAATGACAGATAAGGCCTATCACTACAAAGGAGTACCTCTTTGCTGTGTCACATCAGGGCTGGGTCTCTTTTGTGCAATGAGCATCTGTAGCATTGGGAGTGAAGTCCTAAAACTCTGCTGTCTTGGTCAGACTTGAGAGAGCTGATGCAGCACTGGGCATAGAAATGTTGATGAATTATTATGAATCAGGGCCTGGTTGGTAATGTAATTTACATACCTGTGGTTTGGGGATATGCATACCCCAAACCACATACCATACCATACCATACCATATCTCTACCTCTTTGCCCTAAAGAATAGAACTGGTTGAGTGGTTGAAATTAAGCAAAGAGCCTTTGATCTGAAATGGTTTGGTGAAATAACAATTGCATGATTTTGAAAAATAATGTATTTTGAAATATTTTTCAAACCTACAGAAAAGTCACAAATGCAGTACAAAGAACCTCTATGTCCCATTTGCCTAGTTTCCCAATTAGCCTTTCACTGCATTTGTGCCCCCTTGCTCTCTCTTTCTCCAATCTCCAGGTCTTTTTAAAATTGTGCTGTTCTGGCTGGTGTGGCTCAGTAGATTGAGCATTGGCCCGTGCACCAAAAGGTCACTGGTTCTATCCCTGGTCAGGGCACATGCCTTGGTTTGGGCCAGGTCCCCATTTGGGGGTGTGCAAGAGGCAACCTATCAATATTTCTCTCTCACATCAACATTTCTCTACCTCTCTTTCTCCCTCCTTGTCCCTGTCTCTAAAAATAAATCTTTCAAAAATAAAATAAAATTGTGCCAACTGTCTGTGGATAAAAAAAGGGGCCATATATTAAATCTGATGAGCTTGGGGAGGCCTGCATGGCAGCCTTACACACTCAGAGACCAAAGTAACCACACATGATGGTGTGAACATAAAAATTCCTAACTAAAAGTGGTTCCTGACATGTAGTCTTATCCTAGGGCAGTATCTTCCTTGACAAAGGTCAGCCTTTACCTGTTTATTGTCTTTCTGCATCTAAGATAACATACCCTTGAATTATCAGAGTAATCTCCTTTTCCAGACCCCTCAGGGTACAACCTCCCAACACAGCACAAGACCATAGAACCCCTCATTATTATCTTGTTGCCCACATACCATCTCTATGTGCTGTAAATGTTAACTGTCCTGTACCCTTCAATGTAAAAGAAGTATGTGTCTCTGTTTAACTTTTTGTCCGATCCCAGAGGTTTCCCCACTTTTCTTTTTCCCACTTCTAATCTAATCTACCACCAATGAATTTCATGTAACCTACCCCCCATGTCTCCTCTAATGATGCTAAAGTATAAAATAAGTTGTAAAACTGCAATTCTCCACAGCATTTTCTCAATCCATTGAGATT
This sequence comes from Phyllostomus hastatus, assembly GCF_019186645.2. Taxonomy (NCBI): domain Eukaryota; kingdom Metazoa; phylum Chordata; class Mammalia; order Chiroptera; family Phyllostomidae; genus Phyllostomus; species Phyllostomus hastatus. The sequence continues at coordinate 9,645,426 of NW_025333984.1, read as the reverse complement.
TTGCTTCCTGGCAATTGTCATCAGTTTGGCTCAAATAAACTCTTACAGACATTTTATTAGTCTGGATGTTCCTTCATCAACATGTTCCAACAATGTTTCTCTTTTCTTTCTGGTCCAGGAACACATGTTGCATTTATTTGTCATATCTCTTCAGGCTCCTCCAATCTGAAATAGTTCTGTTGTCTTTTCTGATCTTTCATGTCATCAGGAGTTTTAGAAACTACTGATTTTACATTTTGTAGGATGAACCACATATTTGCTCATCACTAGACTCAGGCCTTGTCTTAATAAGAATACCCCAGAAATGACACTGCTCTCTTCTAAGTGAATCACGTCAGAGGGCACATAATGACAAGCTGTCCTGTCACTGGTAATGTTAACCTTGATCACCTTGTCATTTTGGTGTCTGCAGGTATCTCCACCAAAAGACACCATTTTTTTTTCTAATTAATTAGTATTTTGTGGGGAGATATTCCCAGATTATGTCAACATCTATTTCTCATCAATCCTCTGTTTACCACCCTTAGCCTCCTGAATCAACCATTACTATCATGGTGGCCAAATATTGATTTTCTATATCTATTACTCTGTTTACATTTACTAGTTAGCATTCTACTATAAAGAAGAGAAGGAATTCTCTCCTGTTCCAGCTATCTATTGCTATGTATCAAACTATTCTCAAACTTAGTGGTTTAAAACAACAATCATTTATTCAGCTCATGAATCTGTATCTGCGCAAGGTGATGCATCAACCAGGACTGGAGGCTCCCCTTCCAGAGTGACTCACTCACATGACTGACAAGTTGGTGCTGGCTTTTAGCTGGGACCTCAGCTGCAGCTGGAGCTCAGAACCCTGCCTGAGGCCTCTTTATGTGGTTGCTTGATTTCATCCCAGCGTTGTGGTTAAGATTCAACAGCAAGCATCTCAAGAGAATAAGGTGGAAGTGCATGTCCTCTTTCTTATACAACTGCAGAATTCACATAGCTTCACTTTCACTGTACTCTGATGATTGAGGCAATCACATGTATTCACCCAGGTTCAAGGGGAGGGGACATGGCCCTTACCACACAATGGGAAGATTGTTAACATCATATTGTAAGAACAGCATGTAAGATAGAATATATTGTGGTGGGCATCTTTGTAAAATGACCTATCTCCCATTTATTTATGCATTTATTTGTTTATATCAATATGGACTTATGGTTGTAATACATTACTATAATTATTTATTTTGATGCCAAAATTGTCCCAGATTTGACCATTGGGAGACCTTTTCATGATACTATCTGTGTCCTTTTGACATGTTCTCATTATTCTTTGAGCACTTCCTTAATAGCAGAGTGAAATAGAAATCATGATGTGGGCACTTGGTGTGCTCATTGCTAATGGGCTGTCATTGCTTCTAGGCCCACTTACAAATATATACCATATATATATGTATATATACATATATATATATATATATGTGTGTGTATATATATTTATATAGTTATATCTCCATCTCTCTGAGTATATATGTTTAAAAAGCATGCGTTCTTACCAAAACCTCCAATTTCAATTCAGAATCTTGGGAGTCAGTCTGATCTTCCTCTTTTCTATGTTTTTTTGTATCTTGTCCAACAGTGAGAATATTACCTTCAGTATAATATACTTATTTGCTCACTTATTTGCTCAATTAATGTAACAAGTCTTACAACCACACCAGATTTTTATTCTACCAGCCACCTCTGCACCCTAGCACCAGCACTCTGCATTCTCAGATATCATCAAGCACATCAACAATGAACTTCCATGTGTCATCCTAAACTGCTTCAGCACCCCATATCTTTGTGTACCAACAAGCACACCTTCAATGTATCTTTGTGTAGCTTCTTTCTTACCCTCCCTTTACCATCTTATATCCTTGGGTACCAGTGGGCATGCTATTGACATCCCTCCATATGGCATCTCCTGCACTCCCTCCCTAGCACTCTACCTCTTCAGGCACCAGTAGGAATACCATTGATGTGTCTCCATGTGGTAGCCCTCTTCACTGCCACTGACTCCTCTAAGCTTAACTTCTCCAACATGGAAAGGGAAGGTAAGCAATTTTTAAAAAACATTTTATTTATTTATTTTTAGAGAGGGAAGGGAGGGAGAAAGAGAGAGAGAAACATCAATGTGTGGTTGCTGGGGGCTGTGGCCTGCAACCCAGGCATGTGCCCTGACTGGGAATTGAACATGTGATGCTTTGGTTCACAGCCTGGGCTCAATCCACTGAGCTATGCCAGCCAGGGCGGTAAGCAATTTTAACATGATCAAAACTGGCCAATACTTGGGCAAGAGTCCTCTGTCTTTGAACATGCACATTATTTCTTTTTTAATCATCTTCTAAAAATGCAAACTTGATCTTGTTGTTCCCCTACTTAAAATCTTTGAATAACTTCCAGCCCTTAGACCAAAACCAAAAGCCTCTAATATGGTCTATAAGACACTACATAGTTTGACACCGTGCATACTGCTCCATATCATCTCTGTTTTATTTCTCTGGTTTCAGTCAGTTTCCCAGAGTAGAATTTTCTAATTTCCTGCTTAGAGTGTATAAACCTAGCTGTCAGTATTTTGGGAACTGAGCCAAGAAAAGGGACTGGAGGTCCCAGTGTTCGAAATGTAGACTTTAACTTAATCCCTGTTGTCAGCATGATATCTCAGTGGGCCCTCAGCTGTACGTGCTTTAACTGTCCCATTTTAGCAAGAATGGAGGAAGGGATCTGAGAACTAACTATTCCTTATAAAAATGCTCAATCAATCATCCTGATTTATACTCTATACCACTTTCAGAGCTACCTAGTACCTTCAATTTCTGAGCCTTTTGGGGTTTGTAGTACAAACAGCTTCCTTAGATTTGAGATTCTTCTAGTCTGTTAAGTCAGATACTACTCATTTATCCATATTCTAGTTTCCATATTTTGGGGGGGATGAGGGGGGCACTATATTGTTTATTGTAGTCTTGCCTTCTGTTTCTTTGGTCCACATGACATTTTGATCTTTTAATTCCTTTACTGTCTTTTTTGTAGTGTCTCAGGAAGGACTTACCATATTTCGCTGTGTATAATGCATACTTCTTTGCCCAAATTTTTGAGGGAAACAATAAGGATGCTCAATATGCATGGGCAGTACTAATTCTATATCTATTTAAATGTTTTTAATTCTTTTGTTTATGCTTATGCATTAAAAGTGTAACTCTACAAAGCAATGATGATATCTGTCTGCAAAATAATACCCTGGAATACAATAATTGGTTTTGTTTCTAAATGTAAATAAATAAATAATTGAATTAAAAGTTAAAATGGAAGATTTTTTTCCTGAAAGTTTGGGCCAAAAATAATGGGTGAGCAGTATAGTGCACATGGGAGTGCATTATACATGGCAAAATCCACTAAGTACGTGTGTTAAATTGGCCAGATTTAAATAAGTGGAGGTGTTTTGGTTTTTTTTTAACATTTTATTTATTTATTTTTAGAGAGGGAAGGGAGGGAGATAGAGAGAAAGAGAGAGAGAAACATCAATGTGCGGTTGCTGGGGGTTATGGCCTGCAACCCAGGCATGTACCCTGGCTGGGAATCGAACCTGCGACACTTTGGTTCGCAGCCCGCGCTCAATCCACTGAGCTACGCCAGCCAGGGCTATGGAGGTGTTTTAAATAGCGAACACTCTGGTTCCTTTTTTTTTTTTTTTGTGGAAATAACAGGTTATTTATTTATTTATTTATTTATTTTTTAATTACAGTTTATAGTCAGCATTAATTTATACTGCTTTCAGGTGTACAGCATAGTGGTTAGACAATCATATACTTTACAAAGTGTTCCCCCTGATATTTCTAATGCCCACCTGGCACCATACATAGTTATTACAAAATTATTGACTATATTTCCTATGCTGTACTTTACAGTCCCATGAATTTTTGTAACTAGCAACCTGTACTTCTTAATCCCTTTACCTTTTATACCCAGTCCCCCAAACCCCTCTCCCTTCTGACAGCTGTCAGTCTCTTCTATGTATCTATGAGTCTGTTTCTATTTTGTTTGTTCATATATTTTGATCTTTAGATTCCACATATAAGTGAAATTATGTAGTGTTTGTATTTCTCTGTCTGTCTTATTTCACTTAGCATAATACACTCTAGGTCTATCCATGTTGTTGCAAATGGTAATATTTTATTCTTTTTTATGGCTGAGTAATATTCTATTTATATATGGAATATTCCTCCACTTTTTTTATCTGCTCGTCTGTTGATGGGAACTTGGGTTGCTTCCATATTTTGACTATTGTAAATAACACTGCAATAAAAATAGGGGTGCATATATTCTTTCAGATTAATGTTTTGGGTTTCTTTAGATATACTCCCAGAAGTGGAATTGCTGGGTCATAAGGTAGTTCCATTTTAAATTTTTTGAGGAATCTCCATACTGTTTTCCATGATGGCTGCACCAATCTGCATTCTTACCAATGGTATACTAGGGTTCCATTTTTCCACATCCTTGCCAGCACTTGTTGCTTATTGATTTATTAATGATAGCCATTCTGACAGCTCTAAGGTGCTATCTCATTGTAGTTTTAATTTGCATTTCTCTGATGATTAGTGATGTTGAGTATGTTTTCATATGTCTATTGGCCATCTGTATGATCTCTCTGGAGAAGTGTTTATTCATGTCCTCTGCCCACTTTCTAATTGGGTTGTTTGCTTTCCTGGTGTTGAATTGTATGGGTACTTTATAATTTATAATTATTAACCACATATTGAATGTATCATTGGCAAATATGTTCTCTCATTTAGTAGGTTGTTTTTTCATTTGTTGATGGTTTCCTTTGCTATGCAAAAACTTTTTAGTATGACTTAGTCCCATTTGTTTATTTTATCTTTTGTTTCCCTTGCCTGAGGAGATATGTCAAAAAAAAAAATGTTCCCAAGAGAAATGTTAGAGATTTTACTGCCTGTTTTATTCTAGGAGTTTTATGGTTTTGAGTCTTACATTTAAAGAGGTGGGGAGGGGTGGGGGGCTGGGCTGGGGTGGGAGTGAAAGGTAGAAAACTGTACTTGAACAACAATTAAAATAAAAAAAAATAAATCACTCAATTCTAAAAAAAGAAAAATAAAGTCTTTAATCCACTTAAAAATCTTGCCTGTATCAAAAGGAAAAAGGACTAAGGGGAGAACAGTATAAGAGGAATAAATGGTAATGGAAAAAAATTCAATAAAGACTACATCAAAAAATAAAATAAGTAGAATAAAAAATAAAGTCTTTAATCCATTGTGAGTTTATATTTGTATATGGTGTAAGAAGGTGATCTAGTTTCATTTTACTTTGCATGCATCTGTCCAATTTTCCCAACACCATTTATTCAGTAGATTCTCTTTGCCCTTTGTATGTTCTTGCTTCTTTTGTCATAGATTAATTGACCATATAGGCGTAAGTTTATTTCTGGGCTCTCTATTCCATTCTTTTGGTCTATATATCTGTTATTATGCCAGTGCCATGCTGTTTTGATTACTATAGTCTTGTAGTATAGTTGGAGATCAAGTAGTATGATACCTCCAACTTTGTTTTCCTTTTTAAAGATTGGTATGGCTATTCAGGGTTTTTTTGTGGCTTCATGCAAATTTTTGTATTATTTCTTCTAGTTCTGTGAGAAACACCATTGGTATTTTTCTTTCTTTTTACTTACTTATTTATTTACTTTTAGAGAGAGAGGAAGGGAGAAAGAAACAGAGCAAAATAAACACCAGTGTGTGAGAAGTACATTAATCAGTTGACTCTCGCACATCCACACCAGGGGATCTGGCCTGCAACCCAGGCATGTGCCCTGACTGGGAATCAAACTAATGACCTTTTTTGGTTCATAGGATGGCACTTAATTCACTGAGTTACACCAGGAAGTCACCATTGGTATTTTGATAGGGATTGTGTTGAATCTGTAGATTGCTTTGGGTAGTATGGACATTTTAATGATGTTAATTCTTTCTATCCATGAGGAGAGTCTATGCTTCCATTTATTTGTATCTTATTTGATTTCTTTAATGTCTTATAATTTTCTGAGTACAGTTCTTTTACTTCCTTGGTTAAATATATTCCTAGGTATTTTATTTTATTATTTTTACATAATCATGAATGAAATTGTTTTCTCAGTTTCCTTTCTGATAGTTCATTTTTGTTATATAAAAATGCAAGTGATTTCTGAATATTTATTTTGTATTTTTCTACTTTACCTAATTCATTTGTAAGTTCTAGTGGCTTTCTGGTGGGATCTTTAGTGTTCTCTCTGTATAGTATCATGTCATCTGAAAATAATGACAGTTTTACCTTTTCCATTCTAATTTTGATGTCTTTTATTTCCTCTTCTCTGATTATTGTGCCTAGGACTTCCAGTAGTCACCCTGGTTCCTTATAAACCAGATCCCATGAACAAAAATTGGATTTCATGGAATTGTAGGGGTTAGAATGAGTCACCCCAAAATATGCCTCTATGGTATGCAGATTATTTTGAGCTAAAAGCAACTGAAACTCTGTAGGCTCAAGAGAAACTTTTACTGATCCTTTAAAGAATTTAAATTATGAACCTTGTCCATAACAGTTATCTCCAAAAGTAACTTTTTAAAAAATATTTTATTGATTATGCTATTACAGTTGTTCCATTTTTTTCTTCCCTTTGTTCTCTTCTGCCCTGCACCCCTGCCACCAGCATTCCCCCACCTTAGTTCATGTCCATGGGTCATACATATAAGTTCTTTGGCTTCTCCATTTCCTATACTATTCTTAACCGCCCTCTGTCTATTTTCTACCTACCATTTATGCTTCTTATTCTCTGTACCTTTTTCCCCATTCTCCCCCATCTCCATCCCCACTGATAACCCTCCACGTGACCTTGATTTCTGTGGTTCTGTTCCTGTTCTAGTTGTTTGCTTTTGTTTTTGTTTTTAGGTTCAGTTGTTGATACTTGTGAGTTTGTTGTCATTTTACTGTTCACATTCTTTATCATTTTCTTTGTCTTAGGTAAGTCCCTTTAACATTTCATATAATAAGGTCTTGGTGATGATGAACTCCTTTAACTTGATCTTATCTGGGAAGCACTTTATCTGCCCTTCCATTCTAAATGATAGCTTTGCTGGATAGAGCAATCTTGGATGTAGGTCCTTGCCTTTCATGACTTGTAATACTTCTTTCCAGCCCCTTCTTGCCTGCAAGGTTTCTTTTGAGAAATCAGCTGATAGTCTTATGAGCACTCCTTTGTAGGTAACTGTTTCCTTTCCTTTTGCTATTTTTAAGATTCTCTTCTTATCTTTAATCTTGGGTAATGTAATGATGATGTGCCTTGGTGCGTGCTTCCTTGGGTCCAACTTCTTTGGGACTCTCTGAGCTTCCTGGACTTCCTGGAAGTCTATTTCCTTTGCCAGATTGGGGAAATTCTCCTTCATTATCTTTTCAAATAAGTTTTCCATTTCTGGCTCTTCCTCTTCTCCTTCTGGTGCCCCTATGATTTAGATGTTGGAACTTTTAAAGTTGTCCCAGAGGTTCCTAAGCCTCTCCTCATTTTTTTGAATTCTTGTTTCTTTATTCTGTTCTGGCTGAATGTTTACTTCTTCTTTCTGGTCCAAATCATTGATCTGAGTCCTGGTTTCCTTCCCTTCACTGTTGGTTCCCTGTATATTTTCCTTTATTTCACTTTGCATAGCCTTCACTTCTTCCTCTATTTTTTGACCATACTCAACCATTTCTGTGAGCATCCTGATTACCAGTGTTTCGAACTCTGCATTTGATAGGTTATCTATCTGTTTATTGCTTAGTTCTATTTTTGGAGCTTTGATCTGTTCTTTCATTTGGGCCATATTTTTTTTCTCCTGGTGGGCCTGTTATGTTCTAAGGGGTGGAACCTTAAGTGTTCACTAGGGCGGGGCAACCCACATTGCTGTGTTGTGGTGTTGTATGTGGGGGAAGGGTCCAAGAGGGAACAATGCTGCTAGGTGGGCTCTTGGCCAGCTTTCAGTCACTTCCCTAGTGACCCACAAATTGAGCCTTTCGGGTGCTGATTCCATTGTGGGTGGGTTTGTGTACATTCTAGAAGCCTGTGGGTCTCTCCAATAAACTCTCTTGTGAGGTTGGGAGTTTCTCCCACCACCGCAGCCCCCACAGGTTTTTATGGTCAGAGGTTTTGAGGCTTTATTTCTCCCTACAGGAACCCTGGGTTGTGCAGTCTGTCTTGGTCCCCAGTTGTTCCTCCTGGTTTAACTGGATGCAAATATGGGACCACCTGGTCTTCCAGTGGCTGCCCCAACTGCCCATCTCCACTCCTCCTACTGGTCTGGATGAATGTTTCTTCTTTAACTCCTCGGTTGTCGGACTTCCATACAGTTTGATTTTCTGGCAGTCGTGGTTGTTTTTTGTTTTTAAATTTGTTGTTGTCCTTCTTTTGGTTGTGAGAGGAGGCATAGTGTATCTACCTATGCCTCCATCTTGGTCAGAAGTCCCAAAAGTAACTTTTTTTTTTAAAGATTTTTATTTTATTTTATTTTTAGAGAGGGAAGGGAAGGGGAGAGAGAGAGAGAGAGAGAGAGTGAGAGAGAGAGAGAGAGAGAGAGAGAGAGAGAGAGAGGGAGAGAGGGAGGGAGAGAGAGAGAGAGAGGGAGAGAGAGAGAGAAACATCAATGTGCGGTTGCTGGGGTCATGGCCTGCAACCCAGGCATGTGCCCTGACTGGGAATCGAACCTGCGACACTTTGGTTCGCAGCCCGCGCTTAATCCACTGAGCTACGCCAGCCAGGGCCCAAAATTAACTTTTTATGACCTATCTATATGGCAGGGAAAAACTAATTATTGAACATCTGCACTTCTCATCGTCCTACAACGACTTTCCTCCCCTGTGAAGCCCCAAGCTGCCTTACTTCATCTGTATCTCAGAATGCCAAATATACCCTATTTTCCTTATCTGTTTGAAACTTTTATGTATGTGGGGTCTCTGATTCTATCATGTATGTGAGGTTCTCATGCATACATATATAATTAAATTTGGTCATTGTGTCTTATTAATCTGTCTCATATAGATTTTATTATTATACCAGGTGAAAGAACCTTGAGGGGAAAGTTTCTTCTTCCCCAATAGAATCTTGAAATATTATAACTAGAAACATTCATCCAGTTCAGTGATTCTTGTTTTTTTCTTTGTTTTTTAATAGAATTAATATTTTTACAGAAGTTAGGTTTATAACAAAATTGAGAGGAAATTACAGAAATCCCCAATATTCTTCCTGCCCCATACAGGCACAGCCTCCCCCTTTTATCAGTATCCCTCACTGGTCAGGTACATTTGTTACAATTGATGAGCTTACATTGACACATCATCACCCAGTATCTTTGGTGTTGTATATTCTGTGGGTTTGGGCAAATGTATAATGACATATATCTATCATTATAATATCATACAGAGTATTTTTGCTGCCTTAAAAATCCTCTGTGCTCCACCTATTCATCCCTATTAGCACACAAAGGGCTCAACACCCTGGGAATCACTGGAGCTTCCTCAGAGCCCCAGGGGAACTATTTGTTTGAAATGTAATAAAGGTTTCTGTACACCAAACATGGAGTAAAAGCAATGCTGGGAACCTTTCAGAGTCAGTGCGGGAGGTCTTATCTATCTTAGTCAACCAACCAAGCAGCAGGAATAGATTAGATTTCTACTGTCAGCTCATCGATGCTTGAAGTTACCAAGGATACATGGGCTTTGCCCTGAAGGGGATTATGATCAATTTGCTGAAACAAAACATCCTATCAACCAGCTTTGAACCTCTCTTAAGGCAAGGCTTTTGTCTTCCCCAGCGGTTGTGGGCCTCAGTGCACCTGGCCTCCTTCTGGTTTGATTAAGGCTTCTTCACTGCAGTATTTCCTCTCCCCAAGGGGGAAATAATGAGTGCTGAGTTGATGCAACCCTGTAGCCCCACTCTCCTAGGTAAAGTGACTACATACATTTTGCCGGGAAAGTCACAGCCTTCTGCAGAATTCTTTCACACTGGTAAAGGTTAAATTTTCCTATTCTCCCGGCTCTTTTGAAAATACCTACAAATGAGAAAGCTAACAATAAAACCCCTACTGTTTGTATAGGCTTTGTAGTTTACTGTGATCTCATTTAATCTCCTATCTTGCTTTTTTCTTCAGTGCTTTATACACAAATGTTATCGATTCTCTCCAGAAGCAGCCATGTGTGATGGAATAAACAGCATGAGATTGGAGTTTTACCACCCAACTCTTGTACTAACTATCTGCGTGTTGGTAAGAAAGTTGCTTCTCCTTCCTGGGCCTCGATTTACTTACCCACAGAAGGAGGGCAGGGTTTGCATTCCAAACAATATGATACCACTTCCAGTTTCTAATTGGAGTGCAGTGTCTTTGTGTGGTTTCTGCTGTGGGCGTGTTCTAAACCAAAGGGCAGGGACAGGATGCAGTCTGATGATCAGGAGCAGATGAGGAGTGGTTGAGCAGCTTTGCATATTTGTGGGTCCCTCACTCCCTGTCCCTAGATTTCCCAGGCTGTTTAAGTTCATGATCCTAGGGCACTGTGGCTCCACCCCCTATCACACACACCATGTCATTCACGGTTTCTTTCCCAGGGTCTGCTTTAAAGAGGCAGGAAGATTTTCAGAGGTCTTGCATCTTCTTAATTCTTGCCCTCTTGACATCTGAGGCCTGAAAAGAACTTAGGTTGCCTGCCTTGGCAAGCTTCTGGAGGCCGTAGCCTTCTATCTTCCGGGGCTAGGGCACGAGGGTTCCGGAGTAAGCGCAGGCAGTCATTGTTTGGGTATTGACTCAAAGGAGCAGGAGCCACAATGCACAGGAAAAGGATGAGCTCATGACGGCTAAATGAAAAGATTCTTATCTTGGAAACAGCGGTTTCTTATGCAAAACAGGGGGCGGCAATGTGATTGTGTCCCACTGAGTATATTCAACAACAGGGATTTCAAATGAAGAAGCTGTTTTGCATACCTAAGGGAGCAGCAACGGGGCAGATTGTTCATTAATTAAAAGGGGGGCAGGCGGGTACTGAAAACCCCAAGCTCGCACTTACTGCTGAACTGAAGTAGTTCATTTGTCTTCCTCTCAGTCCCAGTTGATCAGTTGGGAGACAAATGGTTTTTCAACCTTAGCTACCTCTGGAGAAATGAGGGGAGGGGACAGGAGGAGGGAGAAAGAGAGTGGGGATGGGGAATGGGGGAGGGGTGTCACAGATGACCAGAACAGCAGTGATCTCTCAACCATTTCTATTTGGTGTTAAAATGTGTTGTACAGAGGTGGTGGGCTTTGTTGTCTTTTTTTTCCCCACCCAGAAGAATTACCTTCCTTGTTCTGTCTGATTTCATGTGAAAGAAGTCTTTGCAAATCCCCACTGATGAGGAGGAGAGGAAAGGAAAGAAAGGGTGGGGGAGAGAGAGGCCAGGGATGTATCCTCTAACTATAGCCCCCCAATTTCCCCAACTCTGACATGTGGTCCCCTCAGGGGATGGACTAGAACTGTGGCTGTCTTGGAAATTCCGGAATGTAGGTCACCCACTGAATGGGTAATGCCACAAGTGGAGAGAAGAGTTGAATGTGGTTGCAAGTGGGAGGCGCCAGTGCCTCCTACATATCTTTCCTACCAGCCAGACTGCTCTTCTACCCCATATCATCTTTTGATTTAGGAATGATTGGTTATCATTTACAGAACACTTGCATATATATTACTTTGCCTGTTATCTCTTATCACTATGTTATATGTGCTTATGTTCACTGAGGTACCCTGGGAGATAACTGGGTATTACTGCTCCTGTCTTAGAAATAAAGAAACTGAGGTTCAGAGATAGGAAGTAAGTTTACCCAAGGTCACACAGCTTAGTGATGAGACTCAGGACAAACTGCCGAAATATGCTAAAGTGGCATGTTGATTAGTTTGAATTAAAGTTATTAAGCAACAGCTAGAGCAAGAGGAACATTCTAACTCTCCTGTCTGTGTCCCCCTAAAAGCAGGAAATAAATCTCCCATTTGAAAGGTACCCTCCCTGCACCAGGAGATAAAGAGACAACCTTATCTCCAGAGATAAGGAATTCAGGACCTAGAAGTCTGTATAGATAAATCTCGTTAATTCTTTACTAACTTACTCCCCTAAACCCAAACTCTGCTCAGACTGTTCACAGATTAAGCACCCAAACCTAAATTTCTTTGTCCTGCCACTTGCTCACAAATATATTGTTTCTTTAAAAAATATAAAAGCTGCCTGCTCTGGTCATTTATTTAGGTCCTATTTCTGTAAGACCTCAGAAGGTATGAATTAAATTGTATTTTTTTTCTCTTATTAATCTTTCTTGGGTCAATCAGAAAAAAAAAAAAAGAAGAAGGAGGAGGAGAAGGGCACGAGAGGGAAATCCCCCAAGATTGGAAATAGCAAAGTTAGGATTTGAGCCCACATTGATTTGATGTCAAAACTGGAACCCTAAACTACCATGCAACACTAACTCCCCTCCCTTTCCCCCATCTTCCCTAAAGCAGATTTGCCCAACTAGTTGTTACCCAAAAGGCAAACCTCCCAAGACTGACATTCTGGCAACCAGAGAAAGGATGCAGGTCCTTCCTGAATGTGAAACACTCCCTTCAACCCTGCATACCTTCAGTATGGAAGCCAAGCTAAATAAGACAAGCCTAGTAGATCCCTTTTGTACCACAGGTTTACTAATATGATTCAGATTTTTTTAAAAGTCAGCCTTATTGAGGTATGATTTTCATACAGTACGATTTTCCTTTATAAAGTACGGTTCAATGTGTTTTGACAAAAGTGTACTCTTGTGTAACCACCACACAGTAAAAATATGGGATGTTTTCATTACCCCCCAAAGTTCTCTTGTGCTCCTTTGCAGTCAACCCCTTGTCCCCATACCCAGCCTTTGGCCACCACGGATCTATTTTCTATTCCTGCAGTTTTGCCTTTCCCAGAACATTGCGTAAATGGAATCATACAATATGTAGGCTTTTAGGTTTGACTTCTTTTATTTAGCATATTCTTTTGAGATTCATCTATGTTTTAGTTCATTTCTTTTTATTGCCAGGTAATATTCCTTTGTATGGATGTACTATAATTTTTGAAACATTCACCACTTGATAGACAATAGGGTCATTTCCAGCTTTGAGTGATAATTAATATAGTTGCTATTAATATTTATATATGGGTTTTTGAATAAACACTTGTCTCCATTTCTCTTGGGTAAATACTTAGGAGTTGGATTGTTGGGTCATTGCAGAAGTATATACTTCACTTTATTTTTTTTAAACTAACATTATTGTTTTTTGAAAGCTGCCACACTGTTTCCAAAGTGGCTGCACCAATTTGAATTTCCACCAGTAGTGCAGATGGTCTAGTTGCTCCGCATTCTCATGAACAGTTGCATTAGGTCCATCTTTTTAGCCTTAGTGATTCTAACAGATGTGTGTTTTATCTCACTGTAGCTTGACCTTGCATTCTCCTAATGACTGTTAGGGTGGTTGGGGAGACAGAAGAAAATGTAGAGAGCCAAGCTTTCATTTTACTTTCCTAAGAGATGTGCACCAGCATTGAGAGGGTGGGGGCTTTGAGCTTTTATTAGGTTATCATTGGATTAGAAAAGGACGGGGAGGTTGCTGTTGTGTGGCCCCTGGGCTGTTAGGGCACTGTAACTCAGGAGGTTTGGGGTGGTTTTGCATAAATTGCAGTTTGCTCCACTGTTACCTTTTGCCTGAGACTGTGTGGGGTAGTTAGTCATGTTTTGTTCTTGCTTTCCAGTAATTTCCAGTCCTGGGAAATTACTCAGAAGCTCAGAAAAGTGAAATGACAGTCATGTTTAACAAGGTCATAGGTCTGCTCAGCAAATGGTGCCACAATAGCAAACGATGCTGGCTTTGTCCTTTCAATAACTAATGATGCTGAATGTCCTTTCATGTGCTTGCCACTTGCATCTCTTCTTTGGTGAAGTGTCTGTTTGAATCTTTTGCCCATTTTTAAATTAAATTGTTTGTTTTCTTATTATTGAATTTTGAGTTCTTTATATAGTCTGAATACATGTCCCTCATTAGATACTTGTTTTGTAAATATTTTCTTCCAGTCTATGGCTAACTTTAAATTTTCTAAGCCTATCTTTTGAAGAGCAGAACTTTGTAATTTTTTGGTGAAGACTTTATTTATTTATTTTTAGAGAGAGGGGATGGGGTGGAAAAAGAGAGGGAGAGAAACATCAATGTGTGGTTGCTCCTCACATGTCACCAACTGAGGACCTGGCCCACAGCCCAGGAATGTGCCCTGACTGGGAATTGAACCAGTGATTTGTTGGTTCACAGGCCTGTACTCAATCCACTGAGCCATACCAGCCAGGGCAAAGTTTGTAATTTTGGCAAAGCTCGGTTATTGATTTTTTTCTCTTATTGTTAATTTTTCTCTGGTCATATGTAAGATATCTTTGTCTAACCAGAGCTCAAAAGAATGTTTCTTATGTTATATTCTTGAAGTTTTATAGTTTTGGCTTTTATATTTATGTCTATGATCCATTTTGAGTTAATTTTTGTATATTATACAAAGTAAGGGATGAGGTTTATTTATTTTTTGGGCACATATAGTAGTTCCCCCTCATCCAATGTTTTGCTTTTCATGATTTCAGTTACCAGCAGTCAACCATGGTCCAAAAATATTAAATGGAAAATTCCAGAAATAAATAATTCATAAGTTTTAAATTGTGCACTGTTCTGAGTAGCTTAATGAAATCTTGCCTTGTCCCACTCCTTCCCACCTGGGCTGTGAATCACCCTTTTGTGGAGCAGATCCGCGCTGTAGATGCTCACTGCCCATTAATCAGATAGTAACCTTCTCGGGTTATCAGATCAACTGTTGCAATATTGGTATCACAGTGTTCAAGTCACCCTTATTTTACTTAATAATAGTCCCCAAACACAAGAATAGTGATGCAGGCAACTCATATGTGCCAAAAAGAAGCCATAAAGTGCTTTAAGTGAAAAAGTGAAAAGTTCTTGACTTAATAAGGCAAGAAACAAAGCTGTATGCTGAGGCTGCTAAAATCTATGGTAAGAATGAGTCTTCTATCTGTGCGATTGTGAAGGAAGGAAATTTATGCTAGCTTTGCTGTTGTACCTCAAGTTGCAAATGTTATGGCCACAGTGTGTGAAAGTGTTGAGGTAAGACGAAGAAAGCATTAAATTACAGGGTAGAAGACATTAACAGGAAATGTATTTTGATTGACAGCAATGTGTTGCACCAGAAAGCACTGAGCTTACATGAAGACTTTAGCAAGGGATCCCATGAACCGAGTGACACCAAGCCATTTGCTGCAAGTAAGGGATGGTTACACAGATTCAAGAGTAGGTTTAGACTGAAAATATAAAAATTATTGGAGAAAGAGAGATTACATTCTCATAACATTTATGTTAGTATATTTTATAATTGTTCTATATTATTATTAGTTATTGTTAATTCTTACTGTGCCCAATTTATAAATTAAACTTCATCATAGGAATATATCTATAGGAATAAATAAATAAATAAATAAATAAATAAATAAATAAATAAATAAGGTTTGGTACTATCCACAGTTTCAGACATCCACTAGGGATCTTGGAATGCATCATCCACATAAAAGGGGGTGCTAATGTAGATATCAAATTGTCCCAATACCACTTTATTGAAAAGACTATCATTTCTCCACTGCACTGTCTTTGCACTTGTGTCAAAAATCAACTGACCATACATGTGTGGGTTTACCTGTAGACTCTCTATTCTGGTCTGTTGATCTATATGTCTACCTTGGTGTTGATACTACACTGCTCTGTGAACTGTAGAGTCATAGTAAGTCTCGAAATCAAATAGTATAGGTTTCCCAAATTTGTTCTTTTCAAAACTTGTTTTGGCTCTGTAATATTCTTTGCTTTTCCATACAAATTTTAGAATCATCTTATCAATTTCTAGAGAAGCCTGCTGGGATTTTGATTGAGATTGTGTTGAATCTATAGAGCAATTTGGGGAAGAATTGACATCTTAACCCTATTGAGTCTACTGATCCATTTGACTGATGCCCCTTCATTTATTTAGATCTTCTTTATTTATCAGTGTTTCATAATTTTCAGCATACAAATCTTGCACATATTTTGTTAGATTTATTTCCAAATATTTCATTCTTACTATGTTATTGTGAATTGTACTATTTGTTAAATGTCAATTTCCAATTAATATACAATTGGTTTTTGTATATTGACCTCGTGTCCTATAACTTTCACAAACTCACTTAATAGTTGTGGTAGGTTTTTGGTATACTCTGGGATCCTCTAGGTAGATGAGCATAATGTCTGTGAACAAAAACAGTTTTATTTCTTTGTTTTCAATATTTGTGTTCTTCCTTTCTTTTTCCTTGCTTAATTGTTCTGGTTATATGTACAATGTTAAATAGAAGTGGCAAAGGCAGCCATTTTTGTCTTGTTTCTGATCTTAGGAGGAAAGCTTTCAGTCTTTTTACCATTTAGTGTGATGTTAGGTGTTGGCTTCTCAAAGATGCTTTTTATCAGGTTAAGGATATTCCCTTCTATTCCTAGTTTCCTAAAAGTTTTTATTGTGATTCAATCTGCATTTTGTCAAATGCCTTTTCTGCATGAATTGAAATGATCATATGGTTTTTATTTTTCATTCTCTTGATATAGGTAATTACACTGATTTCTTTTCAAAGGTTTAACCCGTCTTGCATTCTTGGGAAAAACCTTACTTGATCATGAGGTATTATTCTTTTTATGTATTGTTAAATTCGATTTGCTGATTTTTTGTTGAGGATTTTTTAGTCTATGTTGATGAAAGATATTGGCCTGCAGTGTCTTTCAGATTTGGTACAAATTGGGTTTTGAACTGGAGTTACTTTTTAAGTAGAAGGGCAGCAGTGTTATAAGGAGGCCATGCTTGTCTGAAGCACTCACTTTGCCTTCCTCTGCTCTGCTAAAGCACACTATCAACCTTTCTTCTCATAACTGCAGATGGCGCTGGACCCTCAGATAGTCCCTGTGCTGGTCAGAGCTCTGGAATTTTCAGTCTGCCTTTTCTGCTTCACTTCCAAACCAACAACACAATACACAAGACAACAGAGACCTGCTCCCTGTATCTAATAGTTATCTAAGCAGACACATTAAACCTCAGCAGCCAGTGGCCCAAGAGATCCTGCAGTCATATCTCTATCTTTGCTTAGGGTCAACCTGACTGAGCTCCAGGAGTGCCTGCACACATGGTCACCAAGGTGCAAAGAATAGTGAGGGGAGATTGCATGCAGCTTATAAACTAGAGTACTTTCAAATCATCATCTGTACTTAGAAAAGGTTTGAGAGTCCTCTGTGGTAAGTACCATGAATTATCTAAGAGGCATTCTGATGCTGAGTAATGATTACAGTTGTACATAAAATAGAAAGATTAGAGTCTCAGTTGCCTACTTAATATGTAAATATATCCAGTTATGTGTGAGTGGTTTTAATGAAGTAACTTGCACTTCTGTTCCCTACATTGAGAGTGATTGATGGGGAAAAAAAAAAACACTTTAGGACCCTTTCAGAAATTAGCAGCCAGAAGGCCCTTTGAAAGGGCTATGTGGCTGCCTGGCCTGGGGCTAGGAGGCAGTAGGACTAGGTTTTACCCCTGGCTTTAAATTGATTTCCACTTCTCTGGGTAATAGAGATTAGAATTCCTTATCCCCAACTGAACTCAAGAGTTGTTAATGATGGGTTGTGAAATTACTTTACTTACTTATTTATTTTGGATTGGTTCTCATTCCAACATTGAGGTATGGATAATAAAAATAGCAGCAACCAGGCACTGGGCTAAGTGCTTTGTAGATATTTACTTCAATCATCTTGAAAAACAGGAATTAATATACCCCCATTTCATAGGTGGAGAAACCAAGGCTTTGAGAAGGTAAGCCATTTGCCTAACCTGATCTTGTAAGTTAGTGGCTAGGCTAGGAGTCAAATTCAGATCTCCATGGCTACACCACACTGTCTCTCCCACTGCTGAGGATGGTGACAAATGTCTGCCAGAATTCTCTAACACACCTGTAACTAGATGAGCTTGGAAATACAAGGAGTGTTCTGTGTGTCTGTGATGAAAAGCTAGATCCACATGGTGATGAGGGTTGAACACTTCCTTCTGCACCCTCTCTCTCTCTCTTTCTCTCTCATATCTCATGCACGCATGCATGCACGTGCGTGCACACACATACACACACACAAGTATTGCTCTCAGCTTTTCACAAGAAGGGTGAGGATTTGAATTGCATCTCTCCCAAGGTCTGCTTTAAAAAGAGTGTAAGACTGCATTCTCTGTAGCAGTGAAGAGCTCCTCTCCCTCTGTAGAAGCCTCACAGGGGCTATGGGAAGGTTGCTCTACTAAGTCTCTGTAACTGGAAAAAAAAAACTTGTATGTAGCACTTATACACCAGATACTTCTCTAATCACTTTATATATATTAACTCATGTAATTCTCACAACAGGCTTATGAGAACCCTTATTAATCCCATTTTACAAATGAATAAACTGAGGCACAAAGAAGTTACTTAATTTGTCAAAGTCTCCGAAACAACAAGAGGTAGAGCTGGGATTTGAGCCCAGAGACTGTGGTAACTTCAGACCTGTGGTGGTCCATATGGTAGCCACTAGCCACCTATGGCTATTTAAATTTAAATGAATTAAAATTAAATTAAATTAAAAATTCAGTTTCTGCCCTGGCTGGTGTGGCTCAGTGGACTGAGCACCAGCTTGTGAACCAAAGCATCACCAGATCGATTCCCAGTCAGGGCACATGCCTGGGTTGCAGGCCAGGTTCCCTACCAGGGATTGTGCAAGAGGTAACTACACATTGATGTTTCTCTCCTTCTCTTCCTTCCTCCCTTACCCTCTCTAAAAATAAATACATAAAATCTTTTTAAAAAGCTCTTTAAAAAAATTTATTTTCTCAGTCATACCAGCCAATTGCAAATACTTGATAGCCACATGTGGCTAGTAGTTACTGTACGGGATATTGCATTTATAGAACATTTCCATCATCACAGAGTTATATTGCATAGCACTAGGTTAGATGCTGTACTTTTCAAGGTTACCAAGCAGAATGGCCATCATAAACAAATCAATAAGCAAGCGTTAGAGAGGATGTGGAGAAAAGGGAACCCTAGTTCACTGTTGGTGAGAATGCAGACTGGTGTAGCCACTGTGGAAAACAGTATGGAATTTCCTCAGAAAATGAAAAATGGAACTGCCTTTTGAAAACCCAGCAATTTCACGGCTGGGACTATATCCTAAGAACCTTGAAACACCAATTCAAAAGAACCTATGCACCCCAAAGTTCATAGCAGCATAATTTACAATAGCCAAGTGCTGGGAGCAACCTAAGTGCCCATTAGTATATGAATGGATCAAAAAACTGTGGTACATTTACACAGTGGAATTCTATGCAGCAGAAAGAAAGGAGCTCCTACTCTTTGAGACAGCATGGATGGAACTGGAGAGCATTATGCTAAATGAAATAAGCCAGGTGGTGGGGGACAAATACCATATGATCTCACCTTTAACTGGAACCTAATCAACAAAAGAAAAAAGCTAACAAAATATAACCAGATACATTGAAATTAAGAACAATCTAACAATAGCCAGAGGGGAGGGGGGAGGGGACAATGAGGGGAAGGGTTTTCAGGAACTACTGTTAAAGAAAACGTGGACAAAGCCAAGGAAGAGGGAGGAAGCAAGAGGGAGGGGGTTTGGCTGGGGTTGGGGGGAGTGGTGGGGGGAAAATGCATACAAATGTAACTGAACAATAAAATAATTTTTTAAAAAGTCGTTTAGATGGTATAGCCCACTCAGAGGACAATCTGAGCACATATCTTTATGTAATTGGGTTGCTCTCATTTTTAAAATAATTTTTATTTTAATTTTATTATTATTATTTAATCCTTACCTGAGGATGTGTTTATTGATTTTAGAAAGAGGGGAGAGAAACATCGATGTGAGTGAGAAACAAACTGAGCCACACCGGCCAGGGCTCTCTAATTTTTTGTCCCATTCCCACCCTTTAGCTTGATTGGTAAAGAAGGCAGCATTTTCAGCCCTTTTGAAACCTACCTCCAAACTCTGACCTAAGCCTCTTCTACTAACTTCCTATCTCCTACCTCCCCCACCTGACCTGAGGCCTCTACTGATGTTTTGGTGTTTGAAGAGCCACAGATTCTATTCTGGACTTTGTGTTAGGCATGCAAACCCTTTCTGGAAACTCCAAATCATGGCAGGGAAAGAAAAGTTGCCAAGAGGGTATTGGCTGTTAGCACCTTGCTACTTCTGTCTCCAGACCTTGGCCCTTATCAAATCAGTCTGATGTGTTGCCTATAGAGAAAAAATAAAGGAGCTTCCAAACAAGATCCACAGAATCAAAGTGTGCAATAGTTTTTCTTGGCTACACTGATTTATAGGCACTACCACAAAATTCCCTAGGGCTAGGGCCAATAGCCAAGTGACTGGTGATGATTACCAAAGGAGGTTTGTGTGGGTTTTCAGAGGCCTACCAAAGTAGGATCCTCTTTACCAGCAGGTGGCTATCTAGAGGGAAATGGACAAGGCTCTATGCCCCTGCTCCCCTAAAATAAACCTCCTGCTGACCTTGTAGGAAGTCTGCCATATCTCCTCCCTTTCAGAGTAAAAGTGTGCAGTTTACTTGATGGCCAACTTACCACTTTATTTACGGTGGGGAGAGAGAGACCCGAGTTAGGAGGCCTTCTTTCCCTGCCTTGGTTTTTGTCTCACTACAAGAGATGGATTCAAGCAAGAAAAAAACACATATAGTAGAAATGAGATAGTTTATCTATACACTTGAGCGAAAGCTGACTATTGGGGTTTGGGATTTATATACCTCAACTGGTGTCTAGAAATACCTCTCCTTCTTCCCTTCTAAATCTTGGGAATAACGTACAGCTACAAAAGCTTTCTTTCTTAGTCAGTAAAAGAAAGCTCTTTGCCTTTGTGACATTGTTACAGAGGTCCCTTTTCCCAGCATAGAATCTCAAAGACTACCCCCGTTCCTCCTGCTTGTGATGTTCAGGACACCGGCAATCTTAGTGAGATTGTTCCAGAAGCTTGCAGAAGCCCCCCCTTCTCAGCACAGTCTCAAGGACTCCTCTTCCTCCTGTGCTATTTTGCTTGTGATGCTCAGGACACCCAGCAATCTCACCAAACCGAGCTCAGGACTGCTGAGTTAATTGGTGAGACATGTCTTCCTTTTGCCTCTAGCATCCTTTCCTTGTTAGATTGTAATGGTGAGGGCCCTGTGTTGGGAACCGCCCTGACTGGTATCAGAGGCTGAAACCCCCGCCTAGGCTAAGGCTAAGGGAACGCCCTTGGAACCGTGAGCCAGCAAGGAGACAAAAGCTTATCTTCCTGGCAAGAATGCTGCTTCTGCTGCTTTATTCATAACTGAACCCCAAAAAGCTTGGTCGGTTAGCCAAAGATGGGTAAGATTCCCCACGGGGGGAACGACCTAAGCCAGGCACGATCACTTTGGGAGGCCCCCCAAAAGAAGGACTTGGGGGGCTGCAGCAAAAGGGGATGATGGACCCTCACTCCTCGGCTTTGACAAAGTCTGAGTTCTCAGCGTCTGGAAGAAAATATCCTTATCTCTTGGTTACCTAGTTCCCTTGCTCCACCTAAGCCTGAAACAATGACAGGGTGTTGCAGCTCGGTACTGAGAAGTGCGGATTTCCCGGGGTGATCAGGCCTAAGAAAGAACATGTAAATTACTGTGAAACCTTCTTTGTTTAGAATGCTCTCAGCTGAATGAGAAGGGTCTTAGGAGGAAGTTAGTTTGTTCCTCAGTCTTACAGCTCTTTGACCCCAACTCAATAGACCGGCAGAGTTCTTTGTTTTCTATAGTTCCTTACTTCCCCCTAATGAGTACTGTACTTTACCTGAATTATTATGCAGAATGAGCCTAATAAAAGCAGGTATGGACGGTAAATCAGCGCGCTCCCCACTAGGGGGGGTGGCCATTTTGTCCCTACTTCCCCACAGAAACTAGTTTGTCTCTGTGCATGTTGTTATTTCTCGCGTGTTTATTGTCGAGCCATCTACAGCGTTCCGTGGTCACTGCTGGCCGGTGACCCACGCGCAACAGCCCTGCCTTTATTTTCCTTTGGCTTCTCATTCCTAGCTGCTACATAACAACTTCAGTGTTGACAGTGTTTCCCATTCTACCTCCCACCCCAACACAGAGCCTGCAGAGTGCGGGGCAGGGATTTTTTGATGGGTGGGGGCAGTTTGCTGAAATGTTGCAAACAAGCCAGACCTGTGGCCTGTGATCACCCTGTCTGCTAGTTCAAATGCGGAAAGGGAGATTTGCAAAGGCTCTTCACTGGTACTATGCCTCCCATAAACGGAGGTTTCTCAAAAAGGACAACAAACTCACAACTATCAACAACTGAACCTAAAACAAAAACAAAACTAAAAGCAAACTAAGCAAACAGCTAGAACAGGAACAGATTCACAGAAATAGAGATCACATGGAGGGTTATCAGTGGGGAGAGGGAGGGGGGAATTGGAGGAAAGGTACAGGGATAAGAAGCGTAAGTGGTATGCATAAAATAGATGGGGAGAGGTTATGAATAGCGTGGGAAATGGAGAAGCCAAACAATTTATATGTCTGACCAATGGATGTGAACTAAGGTGGGGGAATGATGGTGGAAGGGGTACAGAGTGGAGGGGAATAAAGCGGAGAAAAAAATGGGACAACTGTAATAGCCTAATCAATACAATATATTTTAAAAAGAATAAAGCTAAGAAAGCAATTATAATACATAAGAAATAGATGTTTCTAAGGGCAGGCCAGGACTAGGATTTTGAGAAAGGGGAGACAGCCCTGGGGGGACGGGTTGGGCAGGTTCAAAAACTGAACAAAAAGGGAAAAAAGAGAAAGAACTCATAGACATGGACAACAGTGTGGTGATTGTGGTGGGGAGGGGGGTGAGTGGAGGTGGAAGAGGCTATAGGGGGGATAAATGGTAATGGAAAAAATACAATAAAATTAAAAAATGAAGGGGAGGCAACTGAGTGGTTATTTGTGTGTAGGTCTTGGTATCTGTGGTTGATACAGCATGTACTTTGCTGCCATATTGACAGGTAGTAAGGGAGGGTGGTGACAGAGGCCCTTTATCCCACCAAGTACCCAGCCCCTGGGTGAGAGCTCAGTTGGAGATCACAAGTCTGAGTCACTGGTTCCTATTTCTGGAAGTAACCTGTTGTTCTCATGCATGTTGTTATAAAACCTCTTCAATGTGCCTGGCGGGGCCCATCAGAAAAGTAATAACAAGCCCTTGTGCCTGAAAGCTTATGGAGCACTTTCAAGTCATTGGTCTCTCTTTAATTCCACCTGCAGTTTATGAGGTAGTGAGGATGATAGTATCACCCCCATTTTAATGGTGAGAAGATGAAGGCTCAAGGTTTTTTGGCAAGATGGTGTTTGAGTGGCATCTGATTGGAATCCCAGATATCTGACTATCCTCCTGCTTCTCAAAGCTTCTAGGAGCTCATCCTGCTCTTTTGTGAGGCCTTTGGGAGAAGGTAGAAAAGTTTGGTTGCTGGGAAAGGGAGGCACCACAGCTGGCACCATGCTCCTTCATGGGGTTGAGGTGGTTAGAAGCGTTGACCACACTAGCGACTTTTCTGGGCTCTCTTCTGACTCATTTTTGTTCTTTGTTCTTCAGCTTACCCCCCACCCCCACCATCAGAAAGCCCCTCCAGCTTTTTGCTACTGACCAAGATCCAGTGAGGACACTGTAAACACAGGAATCAGGGGAATGTTCTGCATTGCTCTGTCTTCTAACTTCACTAGATAATGTCCAGCATGCCTTGCTGATTGACAATGCTCATGGAAATGAAGCTATCCATTCAGAACCATGGACTGCTTGAAATGACAGGTTAACAAGTTCGGGCTTCATCCTGTAGGCAGAGGTTAGCCACGAAGGATGGCAGGAAGAGAAGAAGCTCTGCAGGGGTAAACAAGGTGAAGAAATTACCTCAGAGATGTGATCCAATGAAGGCTTGGTGCCAATTAATTGCTATAACTGGCTCCTTACCTCCCAGCAAATGGTTACAATAATAAGATGGTCACAGCCCTCAAATGTGTTGTAATTGTTTATTTGTCTGCCTTCCCTGCTTTTCTATGAGGTTTGGGAGCAAAGGGGCCTAGTCTTATAATCCAGTTCCTAGCACAGGGCACGACCTAGAGTAAATGCTCAGTGAACGTCACTGAATGATGAGAATTTCACAACTTTGCTCACAGATATTGCTAACAAATTCCAATCAAGGACTGCTAATGCTTAGAGTATTTTCTGCTTGTATATTAGGCACCTGGGTGGAGCCACTGGGGTCCTGTTTAATGGGCTGGAACCGGCCTTGACTAACTAGAAAGTGGTTGGCTAAATGGATCCCTGGTGTCTGGCAGAATAGTTTTTCCCCTTAAGGCCCTGTTAAAGAAACATCATTCTGACACTTGTTAAAATGGTAAAGATGTTCTTCAAGACTATTGCAATAAGGGATGAGACTGAACTCAACTCCTAATAGCACAAGGACAAGTAGGGATTTATAGCCAATGAGTACAATGAGGGAGTCAGTAGGTGCAATTACTAAGAGGAATTTGATTAAATGTCATTATGGTTATGGATTGAACGTTTGTGTCCCCACACCCTCTTTATGCGTTGAAGCCCTAACCTCCCCCCCACCGACCCCGTATGATGATGTTTGGAAGTAGGGCCTTTGGGAGGTAATTAGGTTTAGATGAGGTCACGAGTGTGTGACCCCATAATGGGATTAGTGTCCCTTTAAGAAGAGGAAGATGGCCCTGACTGGTGTGGCTCAGTGTTGTGGTCATCCTGCAGACCAGTGGGGCGTGGGTCACCAGTGATTCATGGCTGGGGCCCATGCCTGGGTTGGGGGCATGCAAGAGGCAACCAAGCGATGCTTCTCTTGCATATTGATGTTTCTTTCCCGCTCTCCCTCTCTCCCTTCCCCATCTCTAAAAAAAAACAAATAAAATCTTTAAAAAACTTTATTAAAAAAAAGGAGAGAAACCAGAGTTAGCTCTACATTGCTCCCTTTCCTTCCCTCCCTTTCCCCTCCATCTTCCCTTTCTTCCCCCCTCCCCATTCTCCTTCCCCTCCTCCTCATGTGAGGACAACAGTGAGAAGGTGGCTATCCGCAAGCTAAAAAGGTTCTCACCAGTAACTAAGTCTGCCAGCTTCTTGATCTTGGACTCCCAGCCTCCAGAACTGCGAGAAATATATATTGTGTAAGTCATCCAGTCTATTGTAGTTTGTTATAGCAGCCTAGGCTGACTAAGACAGACATTAAAGGTGAGGAAATTCTTACTAAACTGACTCAACAGGATTATTGCTAAATGCAAGACAAGGACTTAGAGATCAAAGGTAGAGGATAAAGAACTTGATCAGATATCCAGGATGATCAGATATTTCAGATGGGAGGATTTTCCACTAAACGGATGTAACAGGGTTCTTTGATGAAGGCAGACAAAGAACAGGGCCAAAGAGGAGGCTTAGTTAAAATGAGGGCTTAGAAGACCCTGACCAATCTATGTTCAAGGAGGTAGTCTTTTTCAGAGCATAGTTTTGCTTATTAGGTCTGGCATTTGCCATACCACTGAAACCTCTATTTGCCTAGGCAAAGTTTGCATAGGCAGGCATACCAGGTGGGAATCCTCAGCTGATGCCAGTGGTTGCCCAATGGAGCTGTCCATTAGAATCATCTGGAAGCAGCTTTCAAAATACTTATGCCTAGGCCTGATCCCATACCTATTAAATCTGAATTGATGAAAGGATGAGGCAACTATATATTTAACATACTTTCCTGGTGATTATCAGCCAGGTTGGGGGCCCATGGATTATTTTTCCCCCAAATAGAAGTATGGTGTACGGAATTTCCAAAAATGATTTTTTTATTGTTGTTCAATTACAGTTGTCCCCATTTCCCCTTATTACTTTCCCCTGCCCTACCCACCCCACACGTTCCACTTTCAATCCTCCCTTGCTCCCGTTGTCTTTGTCCACGGGTCCTTTATACATGTTCCTTGACTTGACCCTTCCCCTTCTTGTCCCCATTATCCCCCATCCCCTCTTGTCACTGTCAGTTTCTTTTTTATTTCAGTATCTCTGTTTCTATTTTGCTCACTTGTTTGTTTTGTTGATTAGGTTCCACTTATAGGTGAGATCATATGGTGTTTGTCTTTTACCAACTGGCTTATTTCACTCAGCATAATGCTCTCTAGTTCCACCCATGCTGTCGTTAAGGGTAGGAGCTCCTACTTTCTTTCTGCTGCATAATATTCCATCATGTAAATGTACCGTTTTTTGATCCACTCATTTATTGATGGGCACTTAGGTTGCTTCCAGCACTTAGCTATTGTAAATTGTGCTGCTGTGAACATTGGGGTGCACAGGTTCTTTTGAGTTTGTGTTTCAGGGTTCTTAGGGCATAACCCCAGTAGGGGAATTTCCAGGTCAAAAGGCAGTTCCATCTTTAGTGTTTTGTTTTAAGGAAGTTCCATACTGTTTCCCTCAGTGGCTTCACCAGTCTGCATTCCCACCAACAGTGCACTAGGGTTCTCTTTTCTTCACAACCTCATCAGCACTTGTTGTTTGTTGATTTATTAATGATGGCCATTCTGACAGGTGTGAAGTGGTATCTCATAGTGGTTTTATTTATTCTTTTTAAATTTATTTTTTTTTTATTGTTCAAGTAGTTTTCTGCCTTTTCCCCCCACTGCTACCCACCACCCCAGCCCTCCCCACCTCCCTCCCCCGTTTTCAACCCCCCTTTTTTGTTGTTCATACATCCTTTATAATTGTTCCTGTAAACCCTTCACCCTTTTCCCCCCATTATCCCTCCCCTTTTCCTTTCATTTTGGTTTTAATTTGCATCTCTCTGATGGCTAGTGATGCTGAATATTGTTTCATTTCTCTGGGCCCTCTGTATGTCCTCATTGGAGAAGTGTCTGTTCAGGTCCTTTGCCCATTTTTTAATTGGATTATTTGTCTTCTTGGTGTACCCCATGGATTTGATGGGGGAACTTGAAAATTGAAAAATCTTTGTTTTAGGTAATAGTTAATAAGTTTAGTAGTTAATGCATGTAAACAGCTATTGTTTCACTAATGAAGGTACAGCCCACCCTGACTGCAGGAGACTACAAACAATTAACCTTTGTGCTGCAGAAGGTGGATGTTTGCACCCACAAGGTGGATGATTGCATAAGCAATCAAGGTGGTATCTGAGTCATTATGTTCCAGGGAGAGATAGTCCGCTGCCCAGGACCCAGGACCCAGGATCCAGATAGAAAATCACTGGCCAGCGCATGAAAGGATGTTAGGGAAATTGCCGAACTGCAGCTCTTATCTGATTAACCTACTTCCAGAATTCCAAATCCCTTACCTACAGTTTTTTCTGCTTTTAAGAAATGTTGGATTGAAAGGAAATGTAAGATGGTCTGTTAGGGTACAAACCCACCGTCTTCTCAGATCACTGGCCATCTGAATGAAGCGCCCAAAAAGATTCGATCCCTGTCTCTGGTTATTGATTCTGGTAGTGACAGGCAGCATGGATGCCAACTGATATACACGGTTTTACACTATGGACCAAGATGGTGACAGACAGGGCATGGGAACTAGTTGTTGGAGAGGGTCTGATGTCTATTTTGTTCCTTTCCCCATAGACATATGAGTTGTTCCCTTTACCTTTGCACGGTGCTAGGACTGGTGTACTCAGCAAAGTGGCGAATTAAGTGAATACTGTTTGTAGTATCTGATATCTTTGCTTCTCAGGCCTTTTTTTTTTTTACCCTTTAGGGCTTCTGTTGCCCCTTGGACAATATTGTACTGTCGACATAAGTAAAGTCCAAACTTGTAAGAATTTCGAGTTATTTGAGCCAAATTGACAAGTGCCAGGAAGCAAAATCTCAACAGATTGAGAAAATGCTCCAGAGAATGGCAGTTTTGCGCCATATTTTATACATTAGAATCAAAGGAGGAGACATGAAGGGGTTAATTGAAATTCACTGGTGACAGTTTAGGAAATGGGACAAAGTGGGCGGAGCAGCCTCTGGGATTGTGTAAAAAGTAAAATGATAGACACAGACTTCTTTTACACAGATCAATACAGGATAGTTAACAACCAACAATTAACACGATAAGGTAACAATGAGGGGCTCTGTGGTCTCTGCTCTGGTGGGAGATTGTACCCTAAAGGGTCTGGAAAAGGGAAACAACCCTGACATTCCAAAGATATGTGATCAGTAAATGCAAAAACTCCCCTCAAAAACAAAACAAAACAATAGGCTCAGTTAAGGTGCAGATTGACTTTTGTTAGGAAAAATTATTGCCCTGGGACAGGACTTTACTCCAGAAACCACTTTTAGTTAGGAAGTTTTTTATTTCAGGCCACCCTGTGTGGTTACTTTAGGTCTCTGAGTTTGTAAGGCCACCATGCAGGCCTGCCCTGAGCTGTTCAGGTTTAGTGTGTGGCCCCTTTTTCATCCACAGTACCCTCATCTTCCCCCTCTAATCTGTTCTTTTGGAAATGGTGGTTAAGTACTGCTCACAAAGGTTTCTGCTTTTAATGAGGCAGATTGAGGGTTTTTTTTTTTTTGGTTTGGCTTTCACATTGGCAGTTTTTAAAAATGGGGACAAATCCAGAAGCTAAAGGATTGGGTGTCCTAAAGTAAAAAATTCATACATCTGAGAGGGGACAGAAAGGTTTTGCACACGTGTGTGTGCATGGATCTGGAGGTGGTGGGGGAAAGACTTGTTAGTAACCCTACAAATTACACAGACATACCTGCTTTCTTTTCCTGTGCCTAAAGTCTGCTCAGATACTTTGTGCCTCGGATTCCTATGACTTTCTGGGTGATATCAGGCAGAGTATTTTTTTTTCTAAAAGGACAAAAAAACGAAAGATTTAAAGCTAAAACCCTGACTCTTAGATAAAATGCAACACTTACTGAGATAGCAGTATGTCAGCAGAACATGGTCTCATTGGCTCATTATCAGGTGAGGTCAGGACATTATTTCTGGCAGCTTCTGAGAGCCACAGCCTGTTATAAAAAGTCTTTTTCCTGAGGGCTTAATACAGCTTGTTCTTGTTCCTTCGCAAGAGCTCAGCGCTTGCTCTCTCTCTCTTTCTCTTTTCTTGGGCTTCCTTTTAAAATGCTAATTAAATTTGCTTGATCTCTACTGCCTCCCAACCCCAGCTAATTCTGGAGATCTAGAAAGGGAGCTTGATTATCTGTAAAAGATGCGCCTGTCTTTGCACCTGAGCTACCTTTGTATTTCATTCTGTTTTATTACAGGAAATTGTGTCGGGGCCCTAAACACTAACATCCATAACATTGATTGTATTCTGCATAACAAATTGGATTAGGATAATTACCATACAGATGTTAAAAAACCCCAAATGCAAATCAACGCAATTAGTCATGACTTAATATACTATAATTCACACATTGAAATGTCTTATTGTGATTATACTATTTTAGAACAAAATGCTTTAAAAAAAGAGGAAGAAAAGAATTCTTTGGTGCTGCACGTGCTCTGAACAAGAAATTGTTTTATGCTAATTTGGAATTTCACTACTTAGAATTCTTATTAACTAATCAGATCCTTCAATTTCTCTTACCCCCTTTTATATAGAGAAAGCTGCTTCTTTAGCAAGACAATTTCATGCACAATTCAACTTGAATGCCACCATTATGAACAAAGGAATTTGCACACGGATGCTTTTGACAAACATGGCTTTAGAAAACTGAGGCTTGCATGGTGGGGGGCAGGCCCCTGCACTGATGGCCAGGACCTCTAAACAAAGCAGATAGAGCATAAGCAATTGGAATGGGTCCAAGTTCGCTGGTAAAAAGGCGGACCTGTCACAAAGGGCAGTAGGTTCGGAGCTGCCACAAAGGGTTGTGCAGCTTGTGCCTAGCTGAGTGACAACTGGGGGTTCACTTCTAGCCCAGGATCCATGTTCCAAGCTCTGCACCCAGGTCACACAGGAAAGGGTGCCTTTTGTTAATTCAAAAGGTGTCTTATGGGTTCAGGCAAACATTTGGTCAGAGACAGAAAAAAAATAGTTTTTGTCTCTTTTTTAAAAATTTTATTTATTTATTTTTTAGAGAGAGGGGAAGGAAAGGAGAAAGACAGGGAGAGAAACATCAATGTGTTTGCCTCTCATACACCCCCAGCTGGACACGTGGCCCGCAAACCAGGCGTGGGCCCTGACTGGGAATTGAACCAGCAACCCTTTGGTTCACAGGCCCGTGCTCAGTCCTCTGAGTCACACCAGTCAGGGTTAGTTCTTATTTCCAGAAACTGTTACAGGGTGCAGCCAAGAGGGGGGACCCCAAATGGGCATTTGAAATGGGGTCCGGAACTTAAGGTGTCCAGGAGATTTTAAGATGTCTCCATCCCCCCACCCAGGGTGTGGGTTGGGGGAAGGGACAAATGGAGCAAGGCCATTGAGAGCTGTTTTGCATAGCAACAGCCTTGCAGCTACCCTCTGGCGTGGATATTTAACATATCTATAGCCTTTGGCTGGTCGCTTAGATATGTTAAATAGCTGTGATCATCTCTGAGCCAGGGGAATGGAAGTAACTTCCCCACCAAGACGTGACTGGGGGCAGATCCCCCCAAGCTACAGCGCCTGCGTGGGAGCTCGGAGAAGATTGGCTCCAGGACATGGGGCCACACCTGCCCAGACTCAAGATGGCAGCCCAGTAAAGCTGGAAAAATATGAATTCTGGCTTGTGAAGCCGAGTGTGGGAGGAGTCGGAAATGAGGCTGCAGAGGAAGATTGGCTGCGGGGATTTAAAACCCAGACTTGGCGGCCATTGGAGGGGGAACCATGTGCAGCTCTGAGAGGAGAGAACCATGCGGCTTTAGCAGAATAGGGAGAACCATGCTGCTTTAGGAAGGAGGGCCATGCGCAGCCCTGAGGAAAGAACCGTGGTGCTTTAGGGTGGAGAACCATGCGCAGCCCTGAGAAGGAGAGCCGTGCACAGCCCTGAGGAAAAGAGAACCACAGGGCTTTGACGGACTGGAGACTCCTGCATCCCAGAGAGAACCGTGCTGCTTTAGGAGAGAGAACCACGCGGCTTTGGCAGAGTGGGGACTCTCCCCTTCCCGCAGCCCTGAGAGGGAGAACCATGCGGCCTTGACAGAGTGGAGACTCCCACAGCTTTAGAAGGGGAACCACCACCTGGTTTTAGCAGAGATCCCGGCGACTCAGCCGAGGGTGCTGGGAACCCAGGGAGGTCTCCCAGTCGAGATGGAGGACTAACTAAGAACCAGAGGACTGTCTGAGCCATGGACTTCGTTTTCCTTCCCTGAGATACGGTACTCTGGACTGGGCAAAGGGGGAAGGAAGGAAGGACTGTGTCTGTTTGTGGGTGTTTTGGGGGGACTTTGGGATTTTTGATAAAGACATTAGGTCACTACTTTAAGTTTGTATAGCATTAAATAAACATTTCCTTTCCTTTTCACAAATCTCTGGCATTGAGAGACGTCTTTCCTAGGGCGGCGGACATAACGGACCTGGGGGCCTTTTAAATAATAGTATATCGTATCAGGCCCCCCTTGTGTGTTCTGTAACAAAACTACAGCAGCTGGGACCCCTGGGGTCTGAACTGTGAACTGAAATCCAATCCTTAAATTCTCTTCCTGTTTAGCCTACGGCGCTTCGACACCACGCTCTGTGCTTGCTTAGAATTCCCTGAAATTTAAGTTTTACATTCGCAAGTACATGTTCTTCGTAATTGTTTTCTGATTTATTCAAAGCTTTGCACACCCTAGTGATCTGGAGGACCCTTGAGAGTGCAGGAGAGGAAAACTAATTTTTCCTGTACCCTTCTAGTTGTTGGCTGAGACACCTTCCTCCCCACCCGCTGTAATAAAAAGACAGAGTAACAAAATAAAAACCGAAGTTGAATAATGTATAACTTCTCTATACATGGACATGCCCAGGAAAACAACTCCGAAATGGCCTAAGCCATCACCTTAAATATCATCTCCAGCTGAAGACAAAAGATGGGGGTATGGAAGGTTGTAAAGGAAAGCATGATAAACAAAGGTAAGGCTGTTAGCTAGATTTAGGTTGTTGTATTCTCCATTGATAAGAGTTTCTAGTGATTTAGTCATCCTTAGAAATGTAGATTTCCTTCATAAATGTAAATGTATCTTACAAAGTTCTCCTTTTTAGGGCTTTCCCAGTGTCAGCTATTTCTAAGCCAAAAATAATCCTTATGCCATAAAGATATATTTGGGGTGGCAAATCCTGCTCCCCTTCAAAGGCTAGGATTGTGCTATCATCCTGTCTAGATATCCCCCACCTATGGTTGCCAGACTTGGCAAATTATTTAACTTAAATTCCAGATATACAACAAAGGCTTTTTTATAAATACAATAAGATGAATAATAAATATATCCCATGCAATATTTTGGACATATGCTAAAATTAATGTTGTTTATCTGAAATTCAAATTTAACTTGGTGTTGTGTTTTATCTGGCAACCCCACTCCCACCTCCATCCTGGCACAAAGCACAGAGTTTATAGATTAAAATAGATCTAGGGCAGTGGTTATCACATTCAGGCGAGCATCAGAATCACCTGGAGGTGATTAAGGCACTGGCTGCTGGTCCCCACCCCCAGACTTTCTGATTCAGCAAATCTGGAGAGGTGCCCCAAAATTTGCATTTCCAACAGGTTCCCAGATGCTGCTGCTATTAGTCTGGAGAGCATACTGTGGGAGCTACTGCTCTAGCACAACCTCAATAAACAGAACCAATGGGAATGAAGCTCTTGTTGCCAAGTTGATAATAAGCAAGCAGAAAGATTCATAGATCTCTTGTCTGTGGGCTCCCTGGCAGTGCTCCTTCAAATGCGAATTCATCTATGTCACCCTCATTAAACTCCCCGCATAATTGCACTGGACTATTAGGTTGGTGATAAGTAAAATCGTGCTTTGGATTTGTTGCTTCCAGTGTTATTTATACCTCCATCAACTTAAACTCCTCTACCTCCCTCCCTCCCTCTAGGTACCAGTGTCTTGCCACTGTCTAACAGACAGATGGAAAAGCTATGCATTAGGGGTCCCAGTGAAAAGGGACTCCATTTATTTTCTAAGCAGGGAAGCTGCCATTTGGATATTACTGCAGTGTTTAGTAATCACATTGATTCCCTTTCAGGCTTTCTTCCTTTATTTTGAGCAAGTCAGCAGAATCATGTATTTCTTACCCACGATATATACATGGGTAAAAAGTACATCTTACTTTCTGCTTCCCCTCTCTGCTGTCACAGCAGACGCTGTTATTTGATCACAGCTTTGTTACCCATTGAGTTTGGGTGTGCCTTTTGTGTCCTGTTTTTAGTTAAGATGTTCTTGGTTGCAAATGACAGAAAATCTTTTAAATAAATCCTTCTGTAGCATTTACTATATGCCAGAGAGTGTTATAAAGGTTTTATAAATTTACAAATTTATACTTTTTAAAATCAGCCATAGAAGATACAGTTATTATCCCAATTTTACAGATTAATGAAAAGGAGATTTTTTTTTTAGTATGGATTTGGGGGTGTCTCACAGAACCCAAGTTCCTGAATATAAGTTATCTTCAGACATCAATTGAAACCATGGGAGAAAAACTGTTTGGTTTCTCTCTTTACCACTTGCTTCTGCACTTTGTATCTGTGTTGCATTCTTCTCCCTTGCATTAGACCAGCTTTCTCTTTCTAGTTCATATGGAGGAAAATATGGTAGCTAATACCACACAAGTTTTACATGTGATGGATAGAGCACAGATGGCAAACACAAGGCCCATGGGCTGAAACCGGCCCTCCACCTTGTTTGATCTGGCCCAGCACCTTGTTTCTACCTGGCAGCAGCGCCGAGCTCTTGCTTACCTGTTAAGGAGTAGTTACATTTATACAGTCCTAACATTACATTTGGCCCTTTGAAGGCAACCATCAGGCTGATGTGGCCCCCGGTGAAAATGAGTTTGACACTCCTGCTCTAGAGAGAGTACCTGATCTCTCTCTGAATTTAAAAATCCCCTCAGAAGGCACTTATTAACTCAGTTTGGGTTAGGTGTCCAGCTCCCCAAGACACTTATTAACTCAGTTTGGGTTTAGGTGTCCCCAAAAGTTGGGGATCAACTTTTGCTAAGCAAATGGAGCTCATAAAAGAGGGCTTTACAAAACCATGGACAAAAGGCTGCACATCACATTGTAGGAATAGGCAGTTCCCATTGATACCATGTGGATAGAAGAAGGGAAAGGAAAAGTCTTTAAAATGAAGTATTGGAAAGACAATAGCTGTCCACAGCACCTTAATTCAGCAGTCCAGCTGGCTTCTAGAAAGTGATCAGAATTGGTACATGGTACGACTTGTCCTCTCTGCTCTGACCTTCTCGCTGTACCAACACAATGGATGTGGTAGCCTCATTTGCACTTACTGCGTTGGTCCAAACGGAGGATCCCCATATCTGTCCCTAGTTATCCTCTGTTCTCTGCCCCTACAACCATTTTCTGCTCATGTTTGCTACTGCTCAACCTTGTCCTACAGGTGAACTCAGTAAACTGAATACACTTTCAGTGAGCTTTTATTATACATGGTGACAGAGCTGTTATGGACAATGAAATTGCCCCCAAAAAGGGTTGTGGCAATTAGAAAAATGAGGCAGGGTGGAGGTGTCATTAAAAAAATTTCCCTCCAGTCCTGGATGGTGTGGCTCAGTGGACTGAGCGCTGGCCTGCAAACCGCAAGATCACCAGATTAATTTCCGGCCAGGGCACATGCCTGGGAGAAGGGCCAGGTCCCCATTTGGTAACCCATTGATGTTTCTCTCCCTGTCTGCCTCCCTCCCCCTATGTCTAAAAACATAAATAAATAAAATCTCCTTTTTTTAAAAAAAAAAAAGTTTCTGTGTCTGGCTATTTAGGCAGAACCTTAGAGAGTAGTAGTTAGGCCCAGAAACAATTTTGTTGGACTTAGAGGTCAGTGATCTCCTGGAGATAAACTCATGCTAACCAAATGTAAACCATAAGGGATAGAGATACAAAGTCAGAATTTCAATTTATTTATTTTCAGACTGAAGTTGGCATGTCAGCCT
Organism: Phyllostomus hastatus; assembly: GCF_019186645.2. Lineage (NCBI taxonomy): Eukaryota > Metazoa > Chordata > Mammalia > Chiroptera > Phyllostomidae > Phyllostomus > Phyllostomus hastatus. Next base: position 9,610,185 of record NW_025333984.1, on the reverse strand, counting down.
GTCAGACCAGACTTGAAAGGAAAGCTTAATGATAGTGGAGGGTTGTTTGGGGAGCAAGGAATGAAAACTAGGGAATCTCCTCATATTATCTTACTGGCATCTGCCATTCATCTGTGAGAGTCCCACCCTGGGGATAGATCACAGAGCAGGGACTAAATACTCATGTGTGTGTTTGTCAGAATGAGCTTTCCTGGACAGTTGAGCAGAACATTGAGATTTTGGGGGTCTTTGACTCACTACCTTCTACGCATCCACACTAACCTCTCCTTTGGTTAATGTGTGTATCTTTAGCTTCAGTCAAATTAATGTGTAATAAGTTATCAAGAGTATTACCTCAAACCAGTGTTGAGAAAGAAACATTGTTCTGCAGGATAATATTGATGGTTGCAGTTAACCTTTTCCCATGGTTAACACTGACATAAACTTAAATAGATTTCTTTTCTATAGGACTTCTCAGAGCCTTTAGTAAACCAGTGTGTACTGTGAATTTCCAAAACAAGTCTAGAGAAAATTTATTTTACCACTTAGTTGTATTTTTCAAAAGAAGTCACAATGGCAAGTGTATTAGTTTCCTATTGTTGCTGTAACAAATTAGCGTGTTTAGTGGCTTAAATCAGCACAAATATATTATTTTATAGTTCTGTAGTTCAGCAATCTTAAAATCAAAGTGTAAGCAGGGTTGAGGTTCTTCTGGAGGCTCTAGAGGAGAATCTGTTCCCTTGCTTTTTCCAGCTTCTAGAGGCTGCCCACGTTCTTCTCCATCTTCAAAGACAGCAGCATAGCATCTTTAAACTCTCACCTCTCCTTCTTCCCTCTGTCATCACTTCTTCTTCTGACTCGGACACTTCTGCCTCACTCTTACTAGAACTCTTGTGATTACATTGGACCCACCCAGATAATCCAGGGTAATCTTCTCATCTCAAAACATTTACACATTAATAGGATTAATAGGGGGATTGGACAGCTTTGGGTGGGGGGACCATTATTTTACCTACCGCGGAAAACAATGGGAAATACTGCACTAGGGTATTCAATGGGCTAACACAATCCTACTCCTCAAAGATTATGCCCTGGTCAAACTTCATTGGATCTGGGGAGTTCCTGATTATTTCTTACCTATCTGAGTTTATAATGAGCTACCACAGATCCCACAGAATTCTCAGAGGCTACTTATTACCTATAAGATCTAATGCTCTCTACTTGTGAGGCAGTGGCAAAAGCTCCTGGATGGAAAAAGAGGAAGGGCTTGTGCAAGGAAAAAGGGGAATTTTCCCAAGACTCTTTCCCAGAAATGCGGCATTCTCAGAGAACAAAGTTATACAGAAGGATTCCATGGTAGTGGGTTAAAGTTACTTGTTCAAACGAAAGTAGAGATAACTTGTAATTTGAAATGGAAATTAGCACTCCAGAATGTCTTAAGTGAGAGTGCCTTACTATCCTGGGAAACCCCCTTTGACTTGTGAGTGAGAAAGTAAGTCTGCAACCAGGTGACCTTTTCATGCTACCTGGTGTATTTGTGACAGGTACTGTGCTGTGTTTGAAGAAAGTGACACCCAAAACTTTTCACTTTCCTACAGAGAAAATTTGATCTCTGCTTTCTTTCTCTAAGGATATTTTACTGTATTTCATGATGATGGTAATAGCTCTTGACTTTGATCTAGTTTCTGTTGGGTATGAGATCCCCTAAGCTAATGATATCACCAGAAACCAAACTGAAGATGGAGTTATTGAGGTTCCATTAAATGCTACTGCACTGATTAAAAATAGTAATTTCACCTTAATCACTAATCATGCCAAATGTTTCATTACAGAGGACAAATAACTTAGATTGTTGATAAAACTTTCTCATGAAGTTTTGGGTCTGCTTATAAAAATACATACCAGAGGTTCACAGACATCTTTCTCACCAAATCTCAGTAGTCTTTTCTTCTTTTTAAAAATATTTTGACATATCTTTTTTATTCAAATAGAATTCTGATCACTCATGATCCAAGAACATTCAAATAATAAACAAAGAAGAAACATGTTAAAGATTGGTATTCAAACATTATAGCCAATGATGCCACTTTTGCCTCTTATCTTGCCAAGATAAAACCACATCCACACCTCAGTGGCCACCAAACCATTCAACACAGCTTCCTTAACTGTGAGCTATTTGAAGCTACCAGTTTGAGCATTATTGGCTATTTTTTTCAAGCTTTGAATAGCTGTGGGAACCTCAGCAGGGTTTGGAGGAACCAGCTCAACCTTGGCATAGTGCCAAAATGTGGCCAATTGATGTTTCCAGTAAGTCACAACAGTGTCGACCAGTCCAGAGACCTTCTTCACAAGGTTATAGACAAATCAGGCCATGGTTCTAGGATGGAAACTCCATAGCCTTGAACAACTGGCTGATTGTCATCCCCTAAGAATCCCTCAATAGCCTTTTCTTTACTCCCATGTTTGTCTCATCCCCACTGACACTGACTACCCTAACATATTAAAATTTTTTAGTTGTATTTTTCTTTTTCTTTTTCTAAAGATTTATTTATTTATTTATTTTAGAGAGGGAAGGGAGGGAGAAAGAGAGAGAGAGAAACATCAATGTGCAGTTGCTGCGGGCCGTGGCCTGCAACCTAGGCATGTGCCCTGGCTGGGAATCAAACCTGCAACACTTTGGTTCACAGCCCACACTCAATCCACTGAGCTACACCAGTCAGGGCCTCATATTAACTTTTTTTATATTGACTTCCATGACCCAGACCTATGCTAGTTTTCCTTCTATCCCCTTGAGCACACCATTCTTAAAAAAAATTCATGGTTCCCTCTTTTCTCTTCTTTATCCTAACTGTGGAGTCTCCTGAAGACACAGTCATTGTCATTCTCCCCTTTTCTTTATGTCCCTTTCATCCATCCATCAAACATTTTTTTAATGTTTAAATATTTATGTTTGGAGACCTATATTGTGCTCTGGGGATCCATAAATGTATTAGACACAATCATTGTCTCCTGGGAACTCAATGAATATAATGTAATATTTACTATGAAATATATGGAAATCCATGGCAGAAATCCAAATATATGGAAATCTGTAGAAGCATCTATTGGGTTAGCCAAAAAGTACATTTGGTATTTTCCTGTACGATGATGGCTCTAGTAGTGCTTACTTGTCTTTAACCTCATTCAAAACTTTTTTCGATTGTATTGTGACAGTTGTCATATCAGCATGCATTTAAAAAAACATCAAGATTGGTGAATTTTTGTGTAACCATTTTTATTTTGAAGATGGAAGAAAATAGGCAACATTTTTTAAAAAGATTTTATTTATTTATTTTTAGAGAGGGAAGGGAGGGAGATAGAGAGAGAGAGAGAAACATCAATGTGCGGTTGCTGGGGGTCATGGCCTGCAACCCAGGCATGTACCCTGGCTAGGAATCGAACCTGCGACATTTTGGTTTGCAGCCGAAAATAGGCAACATTTTTGACATATTATGGTTTATTATTTGAAGAAAGGTAAAAATGCAACAGAAATGTATAAAAAGATTTGTGCAATGTATGGAGAAGGTGCTGTGATTGATTGAACATGTCAGAAGTGGTTTGTGAAATTTCATACTGGAGATTGCTCACTGGACAGTGCTGCACAATTGGGTAGGCCAGTTGAAGTTCATAGCAATCAAATCAAGGCATTAATTGAGAACAATCAATGTTCTGTCATGCAGAAAATATACAACATACTGAAAATATCCAAGTCAATAAAGTTATTAGTGAAAATAAAAATCTTTTATTTTATGGAAAAAACCATATGGACTTTTTGGCCAACCCAATATATGTGTTTTCAATTAGGATGCTTTCAGCTGCAAGTAACAGAAAACTCAACTCAAGATGACTTAAACAATAGGGACAAATAATATTTCTTTTTAAAATAAGATTTTATCTATTTTTAGAGAGGGGAAGGGAAGAAGAGAGGGAGAGGAATATCAGTGTATGATTGCCTCTTGAGCACCCTATACTGGGGACCTAGACTGCAACCCAGGCATGTGCCATGACTAGGAATTGAACTGGCGACCCTTTAATTTGCAGACCAGCGCTCAATCCACTGAGCCACCCCAGCCAGGGCTACAAATATTATTTCTTATAACAAAATATCTCACAGTATGGAGGTTCCAGAATTGGTCAATTCAGTAACTCAGGGACATCATTAAGAACCTAGGTATTTTCTATTTTTTCATTTGCTGTTTAGTATATCCCTTCCAACATTGCAAGATGGTTGCAGCAGCTCCATGCATCAACTGTAGAAATAATATTCATCTAAGAATGATTTTTCCTGCAGTGTATTTAATTTTGAGTAAGAAAAATCTATCTTCCATGCCCCCACCCAACTTCCCTTCAGGGCCCATCAGCTAGGGTTAATTATATCAATCACTGACAGGGGGAATGAAACTACTATGATTGGCTTAGACCTTGGATTTCAACTTTGACTGTGGGATCCAGGCATCAACATTTTTAAACTTCCCCAGGTGACTCCCCTGTGCATCCAAGGATGAAAACCACTGGCCTAGACCATTTCCTCTGATTTTCCACTCTGGAGCAGAAGAGCTCCCAGCCTCCCTTAGGAACATGAGTATCTGCAACAAGACAAAATTGGGATTCTGTAAGCAAGGAAGAAATGAGGAATAGCATTTCGGTAAGCAAACCACAGTGTCTGCCACAGTAACTAATTAGCATTCACAATTCATAGCACTTCTATATGGGGACTGATGCTTCTGGCTGTGACCTCATCTGAGCTTCTGACCTATTTCTTCCATTGCCTCCTGGCATTTCTCCTTGGATTTTTGTCCACATCTCAATCTGAATGTATTCCAAACCAAGTGTTCCAGCTTGCTTCTCCTGATGACATTGTTTCCATCATGTGGTACCAGCATTCTCAGGGTATTTCAGGCTCAAATTCTTGGAATCTTTTCTTATTCTTTTTTTAATCCCTATTTTTAAAGTCACCTCACGCTGATTTTTCTCCCTGAGATATTTTAATTCTACTCTACTATATCCCCTTCTATCTTGGTTTAGGGTACACTACAGCATTTCCTGCTTGCATTCTTTCATAGCTACCAAGCTGGTGTCCTCATACCAGGCTTTCACTCTATCGAGTCATCCTGCATATCACTGTAAACTCATTCCTAAGATTCTTCCTTCACTATGTGACTCAGCACAATGCCTTTTTATGGTTATCAAATTTCTACCTGTTTTCAAGATGCTTTCAGTTTCATACCCTTCCCAACTTTTAAGGACTAGTTAGAGGCCTAGGTGCTCCAAGAAGCAGTCTTTGTTCAGGCCAGTCCTCTCAGATTCAGAAAGATCTTGGTTGATCAAAACTTAGTGCCTATGTTTTTTGGAAATTTGCATGACCTTTCTGAGTTTCAGTTTCCTTGTCTGTAAAATGGGAATAATATGAGTTTCTACCTCAGAGGATTATTATTAGGATTAAATGAGTTCCTTTTCTCTCTGCCTCTTTTTTGACCTCTTATGTTGCCTACTCTTTACTACATAACTGACTCTTTTATTATCTAATGCCCTGCACTCTGGCCCCATTGTTTCATGGATATAAGTATCTATTCTCCCCAACTTGATAGTAAAGCTCTTTTAAGGGCAGGCACCGTACAGTTGATCCTTGCGTAACTTGGGGGTTAGGGTGCCAATCTCCACCCCTCTGCACTTAAAAAATCAGAGCATAATTTAAGTTGGCCCTCCGCACTTGCAGATTCCAACCATGGATCAAAAACAGTGTTTTCCAACTAGTGGTTGCCAGAGGAGAGGAGTCCTGGGGACTGGGTGAAAAACGTGAAGGGATTAAGAAGTACAAACTGGTAGTTAAAGAATAGCCATGGGAATGTAAAGTACAGCATAGGGAATATAGTCAATAATATTGTATCCCCAGCTGGTGTGGCTCAGTGGATTGGGCACTGGCCTGTAAACCAAAAGGTCACAGGTTTGATTCCTGATCAGGGCACATGCCTGGGTTGTGGGCTAGGTCCCTGGTTGGGGGTGTGTGAGAGGCAACCAATCCGTGTTTTTCTTACACATGGATGTTTCTCTCTCTCTCCTTCTCCCTCCCTTCCCCTCTCTCTAAAAATAAATAAATAAAATATTTAAAAATAATGTTGTAATAAATATGTAGACTGGAAATATCAGGGGGAATACTTCATAAAGTATATGTTGTATAACTACTATGCTGTGAAACTAATACAAAATAATACTGAATGTAAATTGTAATTGAAAAATAAAATTTAAAACAAAAAAACGGAAATAAAATACTGTTTTCCACCTGCAGTTGTGAATCTGTGGATTTGAAACCCAGGGATAGGGAGGGATGACTGTATACTTATTTTTTTAAAAAATCCATGTAAGAAGTGGATCTGTGCAGTTCAAACCTGTGTTCTTCGAGGTCACCTGTGCTTGCTACTTCTCTCCGTGCCCTTCCAAATTTTCCTGTTGTATGCTGAGTCAGTATAAAAGGTATTCCACAGATCTTTGCCAATTTTGTAAGTATTAAGCATCACAAACTAAAAGTATTAAAGGAACTGGGAGGGAAGAACTGTCTGCTGCTTACAGGGATGTAACACCAGGCCGAGTTACTTCCTTTTTTGTTACTTCCCTTCCAGTCAGCAGCTTCCATGCTTGGTTCCCTGCAGAGATTCAGGTGATCTTATTTAGACAAAAGAATCTCCACTGCAGTTTCTATCGCTTCCACTCTTGCGGAGAGGTGGAAACCTGCCTTGCTGTAGCTCTGAGCTTGCATTCAGTGGCCTATTCATCACACCGGTAAAGGCCAATGGCTTTGGTTTCCTGTAAGGTGGGATTATTGTGTGGTGTGGTGGTATGATCTTCTATTTGTCCGTTGCTTCTAAGTGTTACCAAAATTATCACAAGGTGATATTGCAAATGACAATTTAAAGAAGTGTGACTCTTTGTTGAAGAAAAATGCAACATGTATTTTTCTCTGTGGCTTCACACAGTTTTGGTTTCTTTTGTTTGGTTGTTTATCGCAATTGTGGTGTTCTCCTTGCCTGGAACCTATTTGAACCTGAATCTAAATAACTGGAAGTTGAGTTGAGAAAAGCCTTGGGCAGATAATTAGAAGATCTGAGTCTGTGTGTGCCTTTAGCCAAGTTTCTTCCTTTTATTGTGCCTCAGTTTCCTCATCTATAAAATAGGAATGATGCCTGCCCTATCTAGGTCACCTTGATGTGGAGATGATAAGGTGATAGCAGTGTAGGCATGCTCAGGAATGTGAAAAGCCTTAATAAATATGAGGATTATTTTAAATGGAGCTTAAATACAATGCAACTTCAAGGGAACATTCTTTAACTACTGGGAGTTGGTAAATTTGCTTTTGTGATTAGGCATAAGATTTATGTTATTGCCTTAAGGTATTTGATGGCTTCTCAATCCTTCTCCTTGCAATGTTTGTAGTTCTGCACGTGTGGTGGTTGTGCTGAGCTCTGGAATCCTGTACTCCATCAGACTTTATCTGGTCATACATATTTGTTTTATTTGGAAATTCTCATATTTGCACTAGAAGTAAATCACTTCCTTCCCTTCTCATTGTTCTTGAGTGTCTTAATAAGTGATAATTAAATTCATTTTGAAATATAATAACAACTAACATTGTTTGAACACTTACCATGTATTGTAAACTGGCCTTAGTCAATTTGATTTTATTTATATTTATTTATTGTTAAAGACTTTATTTATTTTATTTTTAGAGAGAGGGAAATGGAGGGAGAATGAGAGGGAGAGAAACATCAAATGATTGCCTCTCACATGCCCCTCCCTACTGGGGACCTGGCCCATAACCCAGGCATGTGCCCTAGACTGAGAATCGAACTGGCAATGTTTTGGTTCACAAGGCGACACTCAATCCACTGAGCCACACCAGCCAGGGCTGATTTTATTTATATTTATTAATTTGGAGACAACGGTAGCCATCAAAAAGGTCTAAGTTTGAGATGGGGGAGGGTTATTTACTTTTTCACAGTCTCCCCCTTGAGGTTATAATGAGACCAAGTCTTGGACTAAATTTTGTCGTACACATTAACATTTATGAAATGAACATTCATTAATATTAGTGACAAAATAGTTCATGCAGCCTGTTCTGTAAGCTTGATAATGTCCTGGCAATTTGTCATTTAAAAGGCTTTGAGCACAATGTGCTTAGAAGGGTCATTGGAAGAAAGCACAACCACATTTCAGGAGCAGAATTTTTAAAAAAATTTCTTTTGATTGAGACAAAATTCATATAACATAAAATTGACCATTAATAATTTTAAAATGTATAACTTGGTGGCACTTAGTGCATTCACAATATTGTGTAAGCATCACCACTATCTAATTCCAGAACGTCTGGTCACCATCAAAGAAAACCCTATACCTATTAAGCATTCATTCTCCACTCACCTTCTCACCCCCTTCCTCCCACCTCCAGGCCTCTGGAAACTACTAATTTACATGCTGTCTCCATAGATATACCTACTTTAAAAGAGCATATTTGACAGTTCACTTAAAGTCTTTGTCCAGTAAGTCCAAAATCTGGGCTTTCTAAGGAACTGTTTCAATGGACTTTTTCCCCCTGTGGATGGGCCATTGTTGTCTTGTATTTTGGTATTCCTTGTAGTTTTTTGTTGTTGTTGTTGTTGTTGAAAATTAGTTATTTAGAATATTATAATGTGGTAATTCTGGAAATAAGATTCTCGATCTCACCCAAAATTTGTTGTTTTTGCCTGTTGTGGGCTTTTCTAAAGTATTTTTATGAAGTCTGCATTCTTTGTCATATGTGGCCTCTGAAGTCTCTGTTCTGTTAGCATCATTGTCAACTGGTGTTTTGACAGCTACCTTAAATGCCTAGAGCCAACAAAAGATAAAAAAAGAGAGAGAGAGAGAAGGTAAAGAAGAAAAAACTACTTTCACCCAAAACTAGTACATTATAGATAATATTGAATGTAAGCTGTAATTGAAAAATGAAATTTTAAAAAAAGAAAAGGACTACTCTTTTAGTCTTTGCAGATTGGTTCTATGTTGAGTACTCTTTCAGTGTTTAGCCAGGCCATTTACAACTTAATCTTTACTTCCAACTTGTCTGGAGCCTGAAGCCTAGGTAGAGCTTAAAACTTAGGGTCTTCTCACACCTTTTCTGCATATGCATCCCACATAGGGCATACATGTGCATTCCTCGATTTCCTGGTATATGTGGGAGTTTTTAAACCTCTTATTCCTACATGTAGCTCCTTTGCCAAATGTTTCCTTCCCAGGAGTCTTGGTCTGTTTAATTTTTTAAATTACACTCAACATTTAATATTATATTAGTTTTAGGTGTACAGCATAGTGGTTAGACATTAATGTAACTTATGAAGTGGTGCATCCAATGAGTCTAGTACTCCCCACATACTATACATAATTTAAAAAATATTATTGACTATATTTCCTATGCTGAACTTTTCTCTTGTTCTCTTTCTTGTGCAGACTGTTGCCCCTTTCTTCAGACTGCTGCATCCAGCACCTGTGCCTTTAAATGTGTTTGCCCAAGAAACTGCCCTACTACTGGACACTCTCTGAGTTGGACAAAACAAAGGGCAGCCTTTGCTCTGATTCTCAAGAGAAATGCCAGACAGGTGAAGACCCAACTTTTAAAGAATAAAGTCTATATTGCTTCCCTCGACACAAGCAATCTGCATCAGAGGTGCAGGCTGTGGTTTGCACAGCCACTAATGTGTAGGAAATGGTTAGTGGGTAATTTAAAATAACACTGTGCTCTGTTATACAATGTAGCCTCTTCTTTCTTCACATCTTCCTCTGGTAATTGTCAGTTTTTGATTTTGTATTCAAGAGTTCTGCAAAAGTTGACTCTGACAGTTTTGCCAGGTCATTAGTTGCTTTTAGAGAGGAGCCCTGTAGTTAGTTACAAATTAGTCTGTCTTCAGTGACATCCCTCCCAGAAGCAGGATTTTTGTGCCTTACAGTAGATACTAGACAATCAAGAAAAACATTTGTTTTTTATTATTAATATTTTTTCCTTTATCAATTCTAGAGGGAGGACAAAGGAAGGAGAAAGAGAGGGAGAGAAACATCGATGTGAGAGAGAAACATTGATTGGTTGCCTCCTATCGGAGACAGAACCCACAACCTAGGCATCTGCCCTGACCAGGAATCAAACTGGCAACCTTTCAGTTTGAAGGATGACACCAAACCAACTAAACCACACCAGGCAGTGCCAAGAGAAAAAATTTAAATCAATGGCTGGAACAGGATACTAAAGGTATAAATTTTCATATTTTTCCCTTGGGGTACAGACAGGCTATAGGGTTCACTAGATTCTTATACTGTTCATACAAAAGTGGAAGTGTCTTTAAAATATATTTTTGTAACCAGTTAGAGCTCACTTTTTATATTTATTGTGGATGTTAACATGTCATTGCTTTTTCTCAATGAAACCAAATTTTGACATTTATTATGGTAATTAGCAAAGTATAGTTGGTCCTGCATCTGATATAGAGGTAACAGAAGCACTGTGGTCATCACCTTTGGATTGTGGCCCTTTCTGGCATAATTCTGGCTCCCTGCCCACATCTGTGCATCCTGATGAGGACAATGGACTGACCCTAGAGGTAAAGCTGAAACCCACTGTCACATACTTAATATCACACTGTCTTTGCTTAAATATCATAAAGTAAATGACAAATGTTTGTTGATGTTAGAAACATCTGAACATGTAGAGAATTTTTATGAGTTTGTTTGAGCCAACCTGATGACAATTGCCAGGAAGTAAAATCTCAATGGATTGAGAAAATGCTCCAGATGATGGCAGTTTTGCAGCTTATTTTATACATGAGAAACCAAGGAGGAGACATAGGAGGGCTACATGAAATTCATTAGCGGTAGATTAAGGGGGCAGGAGAAAGCGAAGTGAGGAAATCTCTGAGATTGGATAAAAAGTAAAATGAAGAGACACCTGCTTCTTTTGGAGGGTACAAAATAGTTGATAATAAACATTCGCAGCACATAGATAGTATTTGAGGAACAAGATAACAATGAGGTGTTCTGTGGTCTTATGCTCTGGTGGGAGGTTGTACCCTGAAGGGTGTGGAAAAAGAGAGTTACTTGACATCCCAAGGGTATGTTATTTTAGATGCAAAAAGGCAATAGGCAAGTTCAGTTATGGTAACAATTGACCTTTGTCAAGAAGCTACAGGCCTAGGACATGACTACCAGCTTTTAGTTAGGAAGTTTTAATTTCAGACCATCCTGTGTGGTTACTTTCGTCTCTGAGTTTGTAAGGCCACCATGCAGGCCTCCCCTGAGCTTGTCAGGTTTAGTGTGTGGGCTATTTTTTCCCCGCACATTGTAACACATATATTATGTTGTTTAATACTCACAACAATCACATGAAGTAGTGGTAGAATTATCTCCATGCTATAGATGAGGAAACTGAAATTTAGGGCCATTAACTTGTCTGTTTAGGGGTGCTTGGCTAGTAAGTAGAAGAGCTTGGATTTCAACCCAGCTCTCTGAGACTCCATATTTCTTAAGCATTACTTTATGACTAAAAGCATCTACTTTATCATTTTTTTTTGGTTATGTGAAGAATGCTTTTAAAAGAAATTTTGAAACACCAAATGTTATTAATGGTTGGAAGCTGGCTCATAGGTAGAATATGGTTGGCTGGTTTCATTACCTGTCTTCGGTCCTTTTAGAAGCTTGCTACATAGCAAGGCCCAAGTGCGATTGAGAGATTATGGGAAACAGCAACGGTGGTCTCTGTTAAGGGTGTCTGGGAGGATCTAATGATGGCTTTAGTGTTAGTGTGATCCTGGAGTGGACTGGGAATGGAACTTGAGCTTCACTGTCCTTTTTTTCTGCCCTGCCATTCTTGTACAGCAGTGCCTGCTCAGATTGTTGGTTCAAATTGCCTGTCACATGACCCTAGCAGCATACACAAGATTAGATGTACTTAAGTTTGGTACACGTGGAGAAAGACAATCTTTTAGGACAGACTATTAGTGACTGATGACTGGAAATAGTTAGGAACATAATTCAATTTTGCCCTTGAAGTATGACAGTTATCTACTCTCACTTTGGCTTTTTGGACAGTCTTTTTTGGAGAGCATATTCAGTTTTTTAGTGACATCTTCAAGTTAACCCCAACAGAGTTAGTTTTAAGAAGTGGCAGAAGATGTGGTCATTTACAGAATGAGATTCAAGGAATCAGCTGGCAGAGCATCATTCCCCACAAATTCTACCACCATTTCTCAATTTATTTGTGTTTTCAAAAACGTGCTAAGAGCCCTGGCTGGTGTGGCTGAGGTGACTGAGTGCTAGCCTGTGAACCAAAGGGTCGCTGGTTCAATTCCCAGTCAGGGCACATGCCTGGATTGTGGGCCAGGTGCACCTAGGCCAGTTCGCCAGTGGGGGTGTGCAAGAGGCAACCACACATTGATGTTTCTCTCCCTCTCTTTCTCCCTCCCTTCCCCTCTGTCTAAATATAAATAAATAAATAAACCTTAAAATAAAAAAATATGTGCTAGGAAAATGCCAAATTTTGTATGGAGTCTACTAATGATATTTTGAAGTAAACATCCCTGAATTGTGATTTCTTTTCCTTTTCATCAACTTTTGGAGGGTAGACAACAGCATGGGGACCATGAAACTTACACTGGGGGAAATGAGGATGTCAAAACTTTTCCAGATGGCTTGAAATGAATGCAGGTGTGCCTGGATTCCTGCCATTGCTCCTCATCCTGAAATGGTAGTCAGTAAATGCACTTCTGGTAGACAAGTCCAGTTTTTAATGTGCCTGTGGAATATGCCTGCTAAAGAAAGCCAACTATGAATCTGTTTATTCAGCAAGTAAGTACCCGTGTTTCTGAAGTTTGCATTTTTATTGAGGTTCCTTAGATTCTTAAAGTGGCTCAAGAATGTCATTACAAAAGGCAGTAAAAATAAGTAGAAAAGCTTACTTAGGTGGTGTGAGTCATATGTATAATGCACAAAGGAGGAGAGAAAGGGAAAGATTTGTATTGATGGGCTATGGTATGTGTGTGTGTACATACGTCTGGCAGAGAGAGGTAACTAACATGCTTACCATGTGCCAGGCACCATGCCGTTTTTCATGTATTATTTTGTTTAATTTTGATGTTAACTTTGAAATACCTAGTATTATTCTCCTTTTACTGATTAGAGGGTCACAGTAGCAATTTGATTCTATGTAAATAGCAGGAGACCCAGAGTTAGATTTAGTTGTGTGACCCTAGGCAACTCACTTCTCTTTGGGCTTCAGTTTCCTTACGTGTAAAATGAAAGGTTATCTTTAAACTTCTACCAGAACTTCTACTTGTGATACTCTGAGATTTTATGTGACTGAGTTTCTTCTTACTGTCCTTTAGGTAGTTTTTTAAAAAAGATTTTATTTATTTATTTTTAGACAGAGGGGAAGGGAGAGAGAAAAAGAGGGAGAGAAACATCAATGTGTGGTTGCCTCTCACATGTCCCCCACTGGGCACCTGGCTCACAACCTAGGCATGTGCCCTGACTGGGAGTCAAACCAGCAACCCTTTGATTTACAGGCCAGCACCCAACCATTGAGCTACACCAGCCAGGGTATCTTAGTATTATTTCATAAGGAGATAAAGGACAGAAATCAACAAAGACTGACTTTGAAGTAGGGATATTTTAAAATGTAGCTATATTTTATATTATAAGAATACTTTAAAATGTAGCTATACATATGAGCTAGTGCGGGAGAGAGCAGGTTGCTATGGACAATACTTTTGTTTAAGTTTTTATGTCCTTAGTGATGGTTTTAATTAGGTTGCTATGAGTTCCTGACACTATTAAAACACTTTGTTCTCACCATTTGCTTTGGTTTTAGGAGAGACTGATAATCAGAACACATATAATAATAATTATTTTTTGAGTAAATTTAGATTCTTCAGTGTTTTTTATTACCCCAAAGTACGATCTGTGTTGACTGGTATGACATAGTTCCATTCATTCAACCAGAAATACATAGCAGATGAGCATCTGCTATGTGTAAAATATTTTTCTAGGCACTGGAGATATATTAATGAACAAAGCAAACACACCTTTCTGCCCTCCTCGATCTTATATTTTGGTGGACTGGGCAGAAAATGAACAAAATAAAGTAGCTCAATGTGTAGTATGTTAAATGATAAATTCTATGGCAGAAAATAAAGGAGAATTGGGGCTTGGAGTGCTGAGTACAATTGCCTACTATGTGCCTGGGAAAATTGGTACTAGTTCTCATCAGAGCTCAGGTAACAGGCAATTTTTTACTGTGGCAATTAAGCACTAACTTTGGAGTCAGATAAACCTGTTATAATTTACAGTACTTCTCCCAGCCTTGCAAAATTGGGCAAATCACTTTACGTCACTGAGTCTTGTATCAGTCAGTGTTGAATCAGAGAAGCAGAACAATTAGGAATGCTTAAAAAAAAAGGATTTATTGTGGGAATTTGACCTTATGTAATTGTGGGAGCTGGTTAAACAGTTTACATCAGGTTCTTGCTTATTTATCTGGTGCTGGGCCTGAGGTCAGCAGGACAGATAGTCATGAGAGATGAACGTAAAGTGGAGTCTAGGAGTGGAGGAGAACAACATCAAACTAGAACTTAAGAGGAATGGCTGAAACCCATGAGAATAAACTGTAATCCACATCAATCTCTCACAGACTTCAAACCAACGTCAAAGATTGGGGGTGTCCTTCAGTTGAAGGTGGTATGCTTCATTATGGATCTGGATCCACACCTGGAGTCAGAGAACATGAAGTAGGAGATCCGATGGAAACTGGAGGACGTGTGGCCTATATGTTGCCCCCAAATTCAGAGAGGCTAAAGGAGGTTTAGCAGCTGCTGGCAGTTCAGACACTGCCCCATGCCACAGATGAGAGGAGAAAAGAGATAACATGCTTAAGTTGTCATAGCACCTGGCACCCTGAACCCACCCACCATTTAGGCATGAGAAGATGAATGCTGCTACTTCACTTCTGCCTCTCAGATTTCATGCAAAATGTCTCTCCTGGCCCATGGTACATTGCGACTATTTCAAATATGGAAGAAAATTCTAGAAATGCTAGCCAGCTTAGCTAGGTTGATGGAATACAAATCCACCACAAGCCTGTTTCTTTCTTTCTGTTTTTTTTTTTTGCAGAATATGAAGAAATATTTATGTATAAGTATCTCTTACAAATAAATAAGACCAATAATCAACAGAAAAAATTCCCAGAAAGTAATATATAAATTGATGCAAAAAAATGGAAAAGAAGCCAGCATCATACGTCATCAGAGAAATATAAACCCAAACAATGAAATAGTAGTTTTCACCTGTCTTTCTGGCAAAGATAAAAAAAAAAAGTTTGGCATACAGCATTATCATTAGGTTGTTCAGAAATAGGCATTAAAATTAATTATTTAAAATTTTATTTTTCAGTTACAGTTTACATTCAATATTATTTTGTATTAGCTTCAGATGTACAGCATAGTGCCTAGACAACCATATACTTTACAAAGTGTTCCCCCTCAATATTTCCAGTATCCCCCTGGCACCGTATACAGTTACTACAATATTATTGACTATATTTCCTCTGCAGCACTTTATATTCCAGTGATAATTTTGTAACTGTTAATTTGTACTTCACCTTTTTTACCCAGCCCCTCAATGTTCTACCTTCTGGTAACCATCAATCTATTCTCTGTATCTATGAGCCTGTTTTCTATTTTGTTTGTTTATGTTCTTTAGATTCCACATATAAGTAAAATCATATATTTGTCTTCCTCTGACTGACTTATTTTACTTAGCATAGTACCCTCTGGGTCCATCTGGGCTATTGCAAAGAGTAAGATTTTATTCTTTTTATGACCAAGTAATATTCCATTGTATATGTGTAGCACCACTTTTTTATCCACTTGTCTGTTGATGGGCACTTTTTCTTTGTTCCCATAGCTTGGCTCTTGTAAATAATGCTGCAATGAACATAGGAGTGCATATTTTCTTTCAAATTAGTGTTTTGGGTTTCTTCAGATGTATACCCAGAAGTAGAATCACTAGGCTATAAGGAAGTTCTATTTTTAATTTTTTTAGATGCCGCTATACTGTTTTCCACAGTGGCTGCACCAGTCTGCATCTCACAACAGTGCCTGAGGGTTGCCTTTCTTCCACATTCTCCATAACATTTGTTTGGTATAAGGTGATATCTCATTGTGGTTTTAATTTGCATTTTTTAAATATATTGTATTGATTATGCTATTACAGTTGTCCCATTTTCCCTCCTTCACTCCCCTCCACACTGCACACCCCTTCCACCTGCATTCCCCCCATTTAGTTCATGTCCATGGGTCATACATATAAGTTCTTTGGCTTCTATATTTCCTATACTATCCTTAACCTCCCCCTGTCTATTTTCTATCTACCATTTATGCTACTTATTCTCTGTACCTTTTCCCCCTCTCTCCTCCTCCCACCCCCCTACTGATAACCCTCCATGTGATCTCCATTTCTGTGGTTCTGTTCCTGTTCTAGTTGTTTGCTTAGTTTTTTTTTTAAGGTTAAGTTGTTAATAGCTGTGAGTTTGTTGTCCTTTCACTGTTCATATTTTTTATCTTCTTTTTCTTAGATAACTCCCTTTAACATTTCATATAATAAGGGCTTGGTGATGATGAACTCCTTTAACTTGACCTTATCTGAGAAGCACTTTAACTGCCCTTCCATTCTAAATGAAAGCTATGCTGGATTGAGTAATTTTGGATGTAAGCCCTTGCCTTTCATGACTTGGAATACTTCTTTCCAGCCCCTTATTGTCTGTAAGGTCTCTTTTGAGAAAGCAGCTGACAGTCTGATGGGAACTCCTTTGTAGGTAACTGTCTCCATATGTCTTCCTGCTTCTAGGATTCTCTCCTTCATTTTAATTTTGGCTAATGTAATTATGATGTGCCTTGGTGTATTCTTTGTTGGGTTCAACCTCTTTGGGTCTCTCTGAGCGTCCTGGACTTTCTGAAAGTCTATTTCCTTTGCCGGATTGGGGAAGTTCTCCTTTATTATTTTTTCAAATAAGTTTTCCATTTCTTGGTCTTCCTCTTGTCCTTATGGCATCCCTATATTTCAGATGTTGGAAAGTTTAAAGATGTCCTGGAAGTTCCTAAGCCTCTCCTCCTTTTTTTTGAATTCTTGTTTTTTCATTCTGTTCTGGTTGAATATTTCCTTTTTCCTTCTGCTCCAAACTGTTGATTTGAGTCCTGGTTTCCTTCCCGTCACTGTTGGTTCCCTGTAGATTTTTCTTTATTTCACATAATGCAACCTTCATTGCTGCCTGGGTCTTTTTTATGCTGTTGAAGTACCCAGTGAGTTCCTGATACATCCTGATAACCAGTGTTTTGAACTCTGCCTCTGATAGTTTGGCTATGTTTGTCGCTTAGTTGTATTCTGTTCTTTCATTTGGGCCATTTTTTTGTGTGTTGGTGCACCTGTTACGTAGTAAGGGGTGGAGCCTTATGTGTTCACCAGGGCAGGGCAACCCACGTGGGTATGTGGTGATGCTGTATGTGGGAGAGGGGTCCAAGAGGGAACAGTGACGCTTGCTCCACCCTTTGCTGGATTTTAGTCACTTCCCCCACTTCCCACAATCAAATGGAGCCCTTCTGGTGCCGATTCCTGGGTGGGTGGGTTTGTGTACATTCTAACACTCTGTGGATCTCTCCCAGGAACTCTCCTGTGAGTTCTCGGAGTTTCTCCCACTGCCACCTCAACTCCTCCAGGAGTTTTCAATCAGTGGTTTGAGGCTTTATTTCCCCACGCCGAGGCCCTGGGTTGCGTGGACTGTCTGTCTCCCTAGTTTTTCCTCCCAGTTTATTCTCACACTTATGTGGGGCCACCCAGTCTGCAAGCCACCACCTGGCCTGGTCCTCTAGCCCCCGGGTTGCCACAAGTCCTTTCTACCCAACTGCCCATCTCTGTCCCTCCTACTGGTCTGGATAAATATTTCTTCTTTCACTCTTTGGTTGTTGGGCTTCCATACAGTTTGATTTTCTATCAGTTCTGGTTGTTTTTTGTTTTTAAGTGTGTTGTTGTCCTTCTTTTGGTTTTGCGAGGAGGCACAGTGTGTTTACCTATGCCTCCATCTTGGCCAGAACTCCCATTAATTTGCATTTCTTTGATGAGTAGCAATGCTGAACTTCTTTTCATATGTCTATTGGCCACCTCTCTGTATGTCTTCTTTGGAGAGTGTCTATTCAGGTCCTCTGCCCATTTTTGAGTAGATTATTTCCTTTTTGGGTGTTGAATTGTGTGAGTTCTTTATAAATTTTGACATTAACCCCTCATCAGATGTATCATTGGTGAACATTGCTTCCCATTCAGTGTGTTGTGTTTTCATTTTGTTGATGATTTCCTATGCTGTGTAAAAACCTTTTAGTTTGATATGGTCCCATTTGTTTATTTTTTGTTTGTTTCCCTTGACTGAGGAGATATATCAGGAAAAAATTTTTGCTACGAGAAATGTCAGCAATTTTATTGCCTATGTTTTCCCCTGAGAGTTCCATGGTTTCGGGCCTTATATTTGTTTTTAATCCATTTTGAACTCATTCTTACATAAGGTTTAAGGTGGCAGTCTAGTTTTATTATTTGCATGTATCTGTCCAATTATCCCAGTATAATTTATTTTTAAATATGTTTTATTGATTATGCTTTTACAGTTGTCCCATTTTTCCCCCTTCCCTCCATCCTACACACCCCATCCCACCCCATCCCATCCACATTCCCCGCCTTTAGTTCATGTCCATGTGTCATACTTATAAGTTCTTTGGCTTCTACATTTCCTATACTATTCATAACCTCTCTGTGTCTATTTTCTACCTACCATCTATGCTACTTATTCTCTGTATTTTTCCCCTCCCTTCCTCTTTTACTCCCCTATTGCTAATCCTCCATGTGATCTCCATTTCTGTGGTTCTGTTCCTGTTCTAGTTGTTTGCTTAGTCTGTTTTTGTTTTTGTTTTAGGTGTGTTTGTTAATAATTGTGAGTTTGCTGTCATTTTACTGTACACATTTTTTATCTTCTTTTTCTTAGATAAGTCCCTTTAACATTTCATATAATAAGGGCTTGGTGATGATGAACTCCTTTAACTTGACCTTATCTGAGAAGCACTTTAACTGCCCTTCCATTCTAAATGAAAGCTATGCTGGATAGAGTAATTTTGGATGTAGGTCCTTGCCTTTCATGACTTTGAATACTTCTTTCCAGCCTCTTCTTGTCTGTAAGGTCTCTTTTGAGAAATCAGCTGACAGTCTGATGGGAACTCCTTTGTAGGTTACTGTCCCCTTATCTCTTGCTGCTTCTAGGATTCTCTCCTTCATTTTAATCTTGGCTAATGTAATTATGATGTGCCTTGGTGTGTTCCTCCTTGAGTCCCACTTCTTTGGGACTCTCTGAACTTCCTGAACATCCTGGAAGTCTATTTCCTTTGCCAGATCGGGGAAGTTCTCCTTTATTATTTGTTCAAATAACTTTTCCACTTGTTGCTCTTCCTCTTCTCCTTCTGGTATCTTTATAATTTGGATGTTGGAACATTTAAAGATGTCCTGGAGGTTCCTAAGCCTCTCATTTTTTTTGAATTCTTATTTCTTCATTCTTTTCTGGTTGGATGTTTCTTCCTTCTGGTCCACTCCATTGATTTGAGTCCCAGTTTCCTTCCCATCACTATTGGTTCCCTGTACATTTTCCTTTATTTCACTTAGTGTAGCCTTCATTTTTTCATCTAATTTGCGACCAAATTCAGCCAATTCTGTGAGCATTCTGATTACCAGTGTTTTGAACTGTGCATCCGATAGGTTGGCTATCTCTTCATCACTTAGTTGTATTTTCTCTGGAGCTTTGATCCATTCTTTCGTTTGAGCCATTTTTTCTTTGTCTTGACACAGCTGTTATGTAGTGAGGGGAAGAGCCTTAGGTATTCACCTGGGCAGGGCAACCCAGTCACTGGGTTGTGATGCTGTTTGTGGGGCAGGGGTCCAAGAGGGAACAATGGCACTTGCTCCACTCTCTGCGGGATTTCAGTCACTTCCCCCTCTTCCCCCAAGCAAATTGGGCCCTTCTGGTGCTGATTCCTGTATGGGTGAGTCTGTCCAATGAACTCTCCTGTGAGGCTGGGAGTTCCTCCTGGCACCTTAACCCACACAGGTGTTTTCAATTGGTGTTTTGAAGCTTTATTCCCCCGTGCTGGGACCCTGGGTTGTGCGGTCTGTCTTTTTCTCCAGTTTCGCCTGGTTTATCTGTGAATGAATGTGGGACCACCTGGTCCACCAGCCACCTTATGCACCACGCCCCTCCACAATCCACCACCTGGCTGGGTCTTCCTGCTGCCACCTGGCTTGCCCGGGGTCTGCCAACCACTGCTTTGCCGTGACCCCTCTCTGCCTGGCTGCCCGACTCCGCCCCTCATACTGGTCTGGATGAATGCGTCCACTTTAACTCCTTGGTTGTCAGACTTCCATACAGTTCAATTTTCTGTCAGTACTGGTTGTTTTTTGTTTCTAAATTGTTGTTGTCCTTTTGGTTGTGTGAGGAGGCACAGTGTGTCTACCCATGCCTCCATCTTGGCTGGAAGTCCCCAGTATAATTTATTGAATAGGCCACAGGTAGCAAACACAAGGCCCAAGGGCCTATTCCAGCCCTCCACCTTGTTTTATCTGGGTTGGCCTCTTGTTCCTACCCAGTGGCAGTGCCGAGCTCTCGCTTAACTGTTAAGGAGTAGTTACATCTATACAGTCCTAAAATTACATTTGGTCCTTTGAGTGCAACCACGAGGCTGATGTGGCCCTGGTGGAAATGAGTTTGACAGCCCTGGAATAGACTATCTTTATCCCATTGTGTGTTCTTGCCTTCTTTGCAACAGATTAATAGAGTATAAAGGCGTGGGTATATTTCCACGCTCTCTGTTCCATTCTGTTGGTCTATATATCTGTTTTTATGCCAGTACCATGCTATTTTTTGTTGTTGTTTTTTTTGCCTTTGCCAAAATAAGATTTTATTTTGAAGGTCACTTGAAAGACACTAAGACTCAACCAATGTAGATTCCAAATTCATATTGTCTAACCCTTAGCAACAGTCATTGTCATGCCAAAATTTGCTTTAGTTGGTAATTTCTCTTTTTAGCTTCCTGGAGAACAGATCTTTTCCCATAAGCCATCTTCAGTTTTCTTTTCTTCTTCTTTTTTTTTTTTTGTAGAGTAAAGCTTTATTTCCAGGAAACAATGTGTTTGTTGCAGATAGGTATTAAAAACAAAGCAAAAGAAAACATCAAGGTAGATCTAATTTGTTCAACAAAGAGAGGGGACTCAGCCAGAGGTACAGTGGAAAGTTCTTTAGTATTAGCTGATCATCTGGCTGCAACCAGACATTCAGGAATATAGTATCCAGGAACATGATACTAAAAGAAGTTTTGTTTTTGCATCATAAATACTAATCATTAGTACTCTTGTTAAAGCTTGTGCAGCACAAAGCTCCTCTTCTGGTTTGTGACCTTGAAAGGAGCCTCTATAAATCCCTGCAGTTTTATTTTTTTAAAATCCTTTTTAGTATATTGTGAATTTATTAATATAAACATATTTGGTGTGTTTCAAGAATAGGATATAGATTTTTTGAAACTAAAAAAAAGATTTTATTTATTTATTTTTAGGGTGATGGGAAGGGAGAGAGAAAGAGAGGGAGAGAAACATCCATGTATGATTGTCTCTCACGCACCCCTCCACTGGAGACTTGGCCCACAACCTGGGCATGTGCTTTGACTGGGAATCAAACAAGTAACCCTTTGGTTCACAGGCTGGTACTTGATCCACTGAGCTACACCAATCAGGGCAGGATGTAGATTTTTTGAGAATCTGTTATAAGATGGTTCTTTCAATGCAGGGTGGCTGATTAGATTACACAAGTTTTTCCTAAGGATTGGTGGATGCAGCAAGGGGAGGGTTTGAAGTGAGCCTTGAAGGGTACAGTCATATGATAACATAGAAGTGTGATTTATGGTTCTAACCAGGATCTGTTATCCTGATGAGAGTTAGTTGGGTAGTTGGTCAATTGCTCCAGCAGATTTGTTAATGTTGTACCAACCTTTCATAATAGGAATAAATCTCACTTGATCATGGTGAATGATATTTTTAATGTATTGCTGGATTTAGTTTGCTAATATTTTTTGTTTTGGCATCTATGTTCATCAAGAATATTTGGCCTATAATTTTCTTTCTTTGTGGTGTCTTCGTCTGGTTTTGGAATTAGGTAAATAATGGCCTCATAAACTGAGCTTGGAAATCTTCCCTTGTCTTGAATTTTTTGGAATAGTTTGAGGAGAATAGGTATTAGTTCTTTGAATGTTTGTTAAAATTTACCTGTGAAGCCATCTGGTGTAATACTTTTGTTTATTGGGAGGTTGCTTTTTTTTTTTCCTACAAAAAGCTTTATTGTTTCCGTTTGGTCCAATGCAAGGGAGAGGGCTCCACGTGGTTAAAATGATGCCTAATGGTTTCTGAGAGAGGCTCAGGCAAAAGCCAAATAGCAGAGGAATGCAGATGGGCCCCTCAAAGGCCTCTGGGCTCCAAAGTTTCCTAGTTGTGCTTGAGAATGAGCCTTTCAAAGAGATACTTGCCTATCCCAGCCTGGGGATGGCCAGCCTGCAGAGGTTAGTCAAGTGGTTACCCATTTTCCTGATGAGTTTCACCTCCTTATCCAGGAAGTGCTTCTGCAGGAAGTCACAGAGATGGGGATCTGTGTGGGCAGAACCCATGCATGCAAAAGGGCCTGGTCTGGGTCCTTCTCTGAGGCCAAGGCAGCTTCCATGGTGTTCTGAGTTTTCCCCCTCTCTTCTTGGGAGGGTTTGTTTCAGCACATCCTGGAAGAGTACATGGGTACTACGCTGGTTTTGCAGCTTTAAGAGCTACTCAATGCCCTTGCTCTTCTTCGCAACCAATTCTCAGAAAAAGTGGCCCATGCCCTCTGGAGCCACCTTGTCACAGTTGAAATGGAAGCCCAGAGAGAGGTAGGTGTAGGAGGCCTGCAGATGCAGGTTGGCCAGGTGGTTGACAACAGCCTCCAATTCGGTGGAATAATTCTGACAAATTTGGGAGCTCATGGTTGCTCAGCAATGAGGAGCTAAGGTCAACAAAATGGTGTTGGCTGGTCTCAGAGGCTAAGGATGGCTGAGGTGGTTCTGAAGATGGTGACTGGACAAGAAGTTGGAAGGTGGTTGGAGGATGGAAGAAGGGGCATCCCTAGGTCTGTTCCATCCAAACCCTGTTGAAGCAAGAGACAAATTCAAGGGACACCTGAGGGTACTGTTTTGAAAGTTTTTTGATTACTGATTTGCTCTTGTTGGTTATAAGTGGTCTGATCAGTTTTCTCTTTTGTTTTGATTCAGTTTTGATAGATTGTATGTTTCTAGGAATTCATCCATTTTCTAGATTGTCCAATTTGTTGGCATATCATTGTTTGTAAAGCCCATTTTTCTTAATGAGGATAATAATACCTAACTCATAGGATTATTGTAAAGAGCAAATGAAGTAAAATCCATGTAAAAGTATCTAGCACATAATGGGTAGTCGATAAGTTTTTTCTTCCTTTCTTCTATGCTTTGGTGAAAGAATAGCACAATTATAGGCTCAGGGCCTGTGGAGAAGGTATTATTATTGTTGTTGTTGTTGTTATTGTTGTTATTAGTTTTGGGGGACGTACTGTGGGAGCTGTGAGAAGGCCACCATGCACAGACCCTTCCACAGGTCAAGAGCTCAGTGGGGTAAAGGGTCCGGGTTGGGAGGATGAGGCTAGCAGATCCCCTACTTGGGGGCAGCATGGTCAGGCACTCAATGATGGGAAAGTGGCCCCTACTTCAAAGCCATAGCACTCAGTGTCTGCTGGAGTCTCCAATCATAGTTGCCCCAGGAGGAATATGCTACAGCTTCAGGTTGGGTACAGCCAGTCACCCCCTCTGCAAGAGCAATCTCAGCAGGGCAGAGCCACTGGGGTTTGGGGGACAGATCAAAAGAGCCTCCCCTTGGAGGTACTGCTGGTTGAGCCTCAAGCAGGGGGCCAAGCACTTTGTCCTAGTCCCAGACAATAGCCTCTGGGGGTGACACACTCAGAATGTCCCAGCTCTGAGTAGCACTCCTTTCCCACTATGGAATTGAGCTCAGCAGGTTGGGGCCACCAGAACTTGGGAGATCATATCCAAACAGTCTCCTTTTTGGGTGGTACCAGCAAGCTTGTAGTAGGGTGGGTACTTGTTCCTCTTCCTGGGCAACAGCCTCTGAGGTATGGGCAATGTGCTTTGACGGGCCTGGCTCTGAGCACCTCTTTGACTCCTCCTGGGATTGAGCTCAGCAGAGTGGAGTCCCCGGCTGCCAGAAAGGCAGGCCAAATGAGTCTTCTGTTCAGGGAATAGTGTGGGTTGAACTCCCACAGGAGATAGGACCACCCCCCCCTCCCACACACACTGACATACAACCCAACACCCACACATTTGCTCCCTGGACAAAAGCTTCCCTGGGAGGCCAGAGATGTGCTCTGAAAATCTCAGTTCTTCACATCAGTCTGATATTCCTGCAGGACTGAATTCAGCAGGGCAGGGTCACTGGTAGTGGAAAGGCAGGCCAAGTGATTCAATAGGTGGAGAGGGTGGGGGACACCAGCTGTGTGCTTGAGATGTGGAAGAATGGTCCCCTTCCCAAAGCTGCACAGTTCAATCACTGTTTGAGTCTCCACCAACACTTTGTCCAGAAAAAGAGCGCCCCCAAAATCCCTGCTGTGTACAGTCAGCAGACCCTTCTGCAGGACCCAAGCACTGCAAAGTGGTGGTGTTGCCAGTAGATGGAGGACTGGGCAGTGCACTCCTCAGTCTGGTGCTGTAACAGTGGGAGTGCTTGACCCTGGGAAGGTGGTATCTGAGTCTCTAGCAGACTCCTTTCTCTCTCCAGCTGACTGAATCCCCATTGATTTTTGCCACCAGATGCTATGTGGGCTCCCCTTCCCATCCCTGTTGCTCTGGGTTGGAGACTCCTGCATGGGGTCGAGACCCCATACTCCTGGGGAGAGGGAATGGTGCAGCTGAGATATTTCTCTGGCTACTCAGCCAGTGCATGTGGGTGCAGGGGCTAGCCCTTTCCCTGTCTCTACCCTTCTTACCAGTCTCTATGTAGCTTCTTCTGTAAATCCTTGGTTATAGTATTTCAGTTCAGCTAGTCTTCAGTTGGTTATTCAGGTTGATTGCTCTATAATTTAGCTGTAAATCCAGTTAGACACTGGGAGCAGGTGAGTGTAGCTTCCACCTACTCTGCAGCTATCTTGGTATCTTGGAAATAAAAATTTAATTTATTAAGTCACAGAGTCAAAGAATGTCACAGCTGGTAAAAAAAAAATTAGGAGGTCAACTAATCCAACACCTGATTTTGGGCAAACTCAGGCTCAGAGAGGGGCAGTTAATTTGCTAAAGTCACAACTTGTTTGACCCAAAATCATTTTTTACAGGGTTTTCAGAACCCTGCAGAACTAGTTAAATATATTATAAGCATGTTGTTGAAGACTTTATCCATTTTATTATTCAGTGTCCTCTATATGACATCCCCACGTGAGAAATTTTAGAACTAAGTGCCAGGAAAAAATTTGTTTATCCTGAGTAACTGGTATGCTTTTATTCCTCATGGACAATACAAATCTGGCTGCCAGGATGTTCAGAGCCAAATTTTCAGCTCTGACTTTATTAACCATGTAGGACTTTATGGTTTGAATATGTATTCCTACTTCCCTCTGGCTTTATTTTTTTCTCTTGGTCTAGATTTTTAGTTATTATTTTTATATGTAGTGTGTTGATTATGTTATTGTAATTGCCTCAAATCCTTTGTGGTATAAGGAAGGATATAGACATATAAATAGAAATATCCTATATTATTTGACCTCTGTAGTACAGTGGAAAAGCATTGGGTTTGAAATAGCTTCTAGTCCAAGCTTTGTCATTTTTTTAATCCTCACCTGAGGAAAGTTTTTCATTGCTGTTTAGAGAGAGAAGGAGAAGGAGAAGGAGGAGAAGGAGGAGAAGGAGGAGAAGGAGGAGGAGAAGGAGGAGAAGGAGGAGAAGGAGGAGAAGGAGGAGAGAGAGAGAGAGAGAGAGAGAGAGAGAGAGAGAGAGAGAGAGAGAGAGAGAGAGAGAGAGACATTGATGTGAGAGAGAAGCATCGATTGGTTGCCTCTGTACATACCCTGACTGGGGATTGAACCTGCAAACTTTCAGTTTACAGGGTGATGCTCCAGGGCTCCAGGGCCAAGCTTTGTCATTTTAACAGACTTCTTAGAACTTCAGTTGCCATTGATCACCTTGGCTCTTGTAACCTGTGGAATGATTCACAAGATAGCCTATATTAAAGAGCAGAGGTTTCTGAAACCTATGTAATGATTGTCCCTCATTTATAACAGGTGTTTTGGGGAACTTGACTCTAAGAGATTCAGGGTGATTTGAAAGAAACATTCAATTCTAGATAGGAAACAAGGATTACAGTAAGTTTTTCTAAAAAATATTTATTTTATTTCTTTTTAGAGAGAGGGGAAGGGAGGGGGAAAGATTGGGAGAGAAACATTGATGTGTGAGAGAAATACGGATCAGTTGCCTCTCAGATGCCACCCAACAGGGGACCTGGCCCACAACCCAGGCATATGCCCTGACTGGGAATCAAACTGGTCACTTCTCAGTTTGCAGGGCAGTGTCTGACCCACTGAGCCACCAGTCAGAATGGATTAGAGTATGTTTTAAGATTACTGAGAGAAATAGTAAAATTTTACTGAAAGTCAAATTTACTGACTTATTTGCTTTGATTTACATTTTTTAGGTTTTAAGATTATCATGCAGTAAGATATATTTTTTGGGAAGTGCACAGTTCTATGCATTTAACCATCTCCCCAGAAAACTCCCTCATGCTGTCCTCTTATAGTCATGCTCTCCTCCCAGCCATATGTCTTGATTTTGTCTTAAAATGTGCTTTCCTGTATTTTAAGAGAATAGATTCAAAATATTAATTTGATTGAACCACTCACTTTAGAGTCCCTACTGTATACTCACCACTGTGGTAGGTTCTGCAGGCTGTATAAGAATGTAGTATGTAGATGAGAGCTTTAAGGATGCTATGGTATGGTTGGCAAGATCAGCCTAATATGTTGGAAGCAATTAGACAACCGTATAAGACATTGTGCAAGCAAGTGCTAAACTGGCACAGATCAGAGGATGGGAAAGCATCTGTCTAGGCTAAACTATAGGCTTCTACAACTGAGTGACATACGACTTGTATGTGTCTGTATCTTTCTGTGTGAGGACAGATTGGAATGTATTTAGAAATGTAAAGAGTTAAGTTTCACCTCTGAAAGTGATATATTAGTCTAAACAGATGAAAGGAATCACATGCCTGTGAGAATGTTTATAAAGGTCTTCAGGATCTACAATCAAGGAAGTCTACCTCAGTACAAAAAATTATTATTTTACTTTTATAAGACATGGAGAAACATATGACTGCCAAATGGTCTTGCTCTGTGCCCAGAGAAATTGAACAAAGCTGACATCCAGATATCTATTGCAGAAGTCTGACTAGAATTTTCCGTTATGAATACAGTGATGTAAATTCTGAACATATGGTTCCCATCAGTGATCTATGAGGAGGTGATGGAATGTAGGTTGGGGAAGAAAAGAGGAAGGCCAAGTCTCTGACTCTGAAGTGAGGAACAGCTGGACACCATATGTGTGTGTTTAGACTTGGAGCCAGCTTTATGTCGAGGGAGTAGGCAGCCACCCAAGCCTTGTGATTTGTAGGGTGTGGGGAAAGGATGTTCCTTTGCCACATTCTTCCCCTACAGGCAGGCCCCAAGGCCTGAACTTTCCATTAGAGAAAGAAACAAAATATTGTGTGTTCTGGAACCCCTCTTAAAAAGATAGGGAGCTGGAAAGAGTTGTCAGAGATTTGTTGTGGGGCAGTTTATCTAATTAGCTTAGCAGAACTGAGGGGAAGAGTGTGATGCATGGGATAGGGTAGATAGGTGTGAATGTATGTGTGTGCATATGTGTATCTATTTACGTGTGTGCTAGTGTATCTGTGTGCATTCGGTAGTCAGTGTGTTTGCAAAAAGCTGGCCTCATACATATTAGAATGGTGGGATTTAGTGCACATGTACGCATCTCAGCTCATTGGTTGTGTTTCGTGTCTGCAATGGTTTACTCTCCAAGGTGTCAAACATCTCTAGCATCAGTAGGTGTACAGGTTAACCACAGAGATTTACTAAGAATTGGTCAGGAAGATGGCCCTGTGAGGCATCCTTGGCCTGAACATCTCAAAGAGCTTTCTTAAACACCCTCCAGCTAGCCCCCACAAGAAGTGAGAGCAAAATGAGAAGTGTGAAGCCCATGATGTGAGTGGAGAGATTAACTGTTACAGAAATTATTACTCCTCTAGAAATAACCTAGATATTTAGGTTAGAAGCAGGATGGTCTGGTGTGTGTGATGAGTGTCAGAAGGCCTGCTCTTCTTAACGAAGTGACACGGAAAGCCAAGCTTTCTGATTGTGCCTTCTGTACCTGGCACCCAAGGTGTGGTCCTGCCTCGAATCCTGAAAACTGACCTAACTACCCAAAACAAAATAGCCTATAGAGTCCTCTTTCCAAGCTTTTTTTAAAAAAAAATCAATCAGTCTAACCTCACCTAGCTGGGAAAACACAGAAAGCTCCTTTTTCTTGTATGCTAAGAAGCTATGAAGATGCGGGGCAGAGTGTCATTGAATGTTGAACTTGACTATTTGAAATGTACAAGTAAAATCAGTTCAGAGGCTTCAAACCCTCAGAATATAGAAGGAGCATTGCACCTACAAAGAAGGAGCTTTATGGAACTTAAAATCTAGGGCCAAACCTAATGCCATATTCATTGACACCTCTTTGACATAAATGTTTAATGTTTCATCTCACAATCCCATCTTACTTTGGTACTTCTACAGTGGAACCATTTGTATTCAGAAAGAAATGTACTTTTCAGATTGGTTTGGGGTAAAGAAAATCAACAAAACCCCATGTGGGTGTGGTGTTGGCTTTTCTGAGATCAGTGTTGGATGGAAAATTCAGATTACTTCTCAGCTTGAGTCATCTGAAATAATTGGATTTGTTCATTTGCAGGTGGAAAATGTAATGTGCCCATTAATTTCTTCAGATGATGACATTTAAAGGCAAAAAGTGATAATGGTGCTGAGAAGCTGTACCCGGGGATCTTTATGGTACTGGGCAGAGAGCTACTGCTGCATTTGTGTGAATTGGCTTTGTCAAAGGCAGAAACCAGGGTTCCGGTGTGGTTTCCCTGTAGACCGTTAATGGAAATTTCCCATTACAGCTTTTGGACACTTGATGTATTAGAGATTCATTAATAGAATTCTGGGGGCCTTCTGCCAGACAAATGGATGTTTGTAACTTTGGGGTGGTTCCTGGGGATGGGGATACCGCCAGCTTTCTCAGTAGCTTCTTCCATTTCCATGGAAGTCAAGAAACTATTTCCAACCACGTCTTTCCTACTTGAATTTTGCCTATTTCTCTTTGGTCAGTGTTTCGTTTACATTGACAATAACTTCTCAGCATTGTACTCATCAAATCCCTTCACAGACTATTGGACCATAGTCCTCAAGTCTTCCACAGGCTCAATAACTTTCTGTAGTGACAGCACAGACTTTTCTTAATTCACTCCAGAAGAAATGAGTCTTTAGGCTCCTTGCCTTTATAACAATAATTATAATAATAATAGTTAATAGTCATCATTTTGGAAAAAAAAAACCAACCCTGAGATTTCTTAAGTGTTTGCTAAGTGCCAGGCAGTGTGCTAAGTATTTAACATGTATTACTTCATTTTATCCTCCCAGTAATCCAACAGGGGTTGAAATTATTTTGCCATTTTAAAAATTAATAAACTGAAACTGAGTTGATTTGCCCAGGTTCACACTGTTAGTTTCACCCATATCTTTCTATGATGCTCTGTAGCTTCTCTAATTATTAAGACTACTCTGGTTGTATGTTTATTTTTTCAAATACATATTTGTGTGTAAATGCATATGTATATTTATATGTATCTGTGTATATATAAGGTATGTGTATATATAAAAATGAATGTATATGTATATATGTATATAGATAACTGAGGGTAAATTTGCTAACTGTGTGCTATTCTACTTTGTGCCTTGCTGAGGTATTAACATGTTTTAAAGGAAAGAGTAGCTGACCTTCATCTGTACTGAAATTATTCCCTTAGGAATATCCCATTTCTCGTTTCCATTAATAAGCTACCTTGAAGAACAAATTAGTTCTATGAAGGATGCTACATTAAGTTTCAAAGTGCTAAAGCCAAAGGAATTTTAATATTTTCACCTTTATTCTATCCACATATGTCATAGTTGATAAAATTTTACAGTAGTTCCTACTCTGTGCATTGTTTCCCAGTCCCCGGAGGTGTCAGGTGGTAACTAAGAGGAACCTTTGCATATCCCCAGTGAATGGACTGTAGGCCATTTTGCAGCTTTTTATGGTCTGGCAGGAGGAGTAAGCATAAGCCTATATTGCAGGTGAAAAAATACCAGGCTGCACGTGGAATTTGTGCTCTAAGTACATTTCCAGAGTTGTTTTTGGTCTTTGGAGGACTGAGGAATGTAGACGGCAAAGTGCACACTTACAGGATATTTACTAATTGTGTCTGGGAAGTCAGGGAACCAGGATAAGTTAAGGCATATGGTTTGGAATTTGAAGGCAAGGATCCAAGGAGTAGAGGACTTCTGAAGTGGAATTTATTCGTTTTATATTGGAATTAAGCTACTGGCCCCAGATTGGCACCGCTCTGTGCCACATTAGGCCGGGGGCAGAAGGAAGAGTAGCAACTCTTGGATCCTAAGCTTGGTGTTGCCACTTTGTAGGTGTGCAACCTTAGGCAAGTTAAGTCTTCCCTGAGGGCCTCAGTTTCCTCGCTGATAAAGTGAGGATGAGACTGTATATATCTCATAGGCTTGTTGTGCTAGTTAAACAGGTTAACAAATGGGTGACTGCTTAAGTCTATAGAGAGCATTGGAAATGTTAGTAATTAATAATAATTATAGTTTAGATATGTTGCATTCTATATGAAATTTGTTTATTAGCTTATCTTCCTCATAAATGTCCATTACTTTCCCAAGTATGTGTCACAGTATGGAACTGAAAATATTATTTTAGCACCTGGTTGTATTAAGTTTAGCCACCACTGATCCGATTTTGTCTTAACTATTCTTCAGCCCACTTCTGGGCAGACTTAGGATGGCTTTGCCCTGGTTGAGGACACTGTGTGAACTTCTCCATTCTCTTAATTAAATGCTCTCCCTACCACCCACCTATTCATTTGACTTCCCAGTTCATACCTGCACTTAATCAGTAACCTAGGTCAAAGTGGTAGAGAATGGGAACCCCAGAGATGTGCAAGATGATTTATTCTGGTGTGGGGAAAACATTAAAATTTATATTCACTTTTCATTGCAAAAAGAAAGAAATTACGCCTCACCTACATTTCATCTTTGGATTGATGCTGCCCACTCACTTGGATCTCTGGGTTTGGTGGCATGTACAGCATCAATGCCCTGAAGGAGCAATGAGTGTTTCACAATTGAAAGTGGTTCTCAGCAGTGGCCTTGCTTGTTTTTGCTTTTGGTATATCGCAATGTTCTGTGGCACCTGTGCAAGGAGAAGGTTATGGCTTATATAAGCTTAAATAATAGAATCTCTTGAAGAATTTGTAGGGAGAATAGCCATGGGAAATCTTTTATACAACCCAGATGGTTCACTAGTTCTCTTGAGGAAAAGATTTTAAAAGTTGTTGAACTTAGAGATAATTTACACTCTTTTCTGTTAAACAAAGATGGGTATTCCAAATTTGCTGACTTTCACTTGCTAAATAGTTAGCAATAATAACATGATACCCAGAAGATATTACTAAAAAAAGTCTTAGTCTATTCTTTCAAGGTGAATTTTAGTGAGTGAAAAGTAGCAGCTTAAAAAAATGTATTTTAAACACAGATACTGGAAAATGTTTCTGTCTTTTATGTGGTTTCGTTGGTTTGTCACCTAAGAAAAACCTTTGGTATCTATACTTTTTTAATTGGAAAAAAGATTTCTAACCTTTTTAAAACTTTTCCAAATAAAAAATGTTAGTAAAAGCTGAACCTGTTTGTTCAAAATATTAAGATACCATGCCTGCTCATTAGTTTGCAGCATAACGGAATGATACCAGGAAATACAGAAATTTACTAGACAAATTACAACAGAACCCTTGAATAATTGGAGTATGAAATGTTTAAAATGAATCATGATGATGTATTAAGAACAATGATACACTTTTGTTTGGATCTGTGCATCTTTGTGACCTCTATCTTTCAACCAAGGTATCTATTAAAACCTAAAGTTAGAATCAGTCCTTCAAAAGGATATATGATAAGATTTAAAAAATTAAGGAACCATGTTAAGTCATACTGCTGTAATTTAGTAAATTATGCTGAATAATACTTTTTAGTGAGAACAAAATTATTTTGTACCATTCATAAAAAATAAACTCTTATTTCAAATACTGCTGACTTTATTTTTTTCTCATCCTTTACAAATTTTTATTTTTGTTTGTTTTCATAATGTATATAGTATATTAGTATAGTTGTAGTATATGTATACAAATTTGTATTTACTTTTACTTGGAATGTGTGCTTTTAAAAATTCATTGGACTGAAATTTTGGAGGCCACTTACCTAAACTTGCTCCAGACCCTTGATAGTGAACATAATCTTGAATTGTCTGTCCCAGCTCTTGAAAATAGCCTGACTGAGAGAACTGATATTTAGATAAGGGACATGCCCCCCAGTTCTATGGGTGTTACGTGTTTTATCCCTGACTCAAGGTAGAAGGGCTAAAGGTAGGTCAAGGTGAAGAACTAGAGCTGGAAAGCTGCTAGAGAAGGAGTGCAGATCAATAACCGGAGAGGGAGGAATGAAACACAGTATGGAAGGATTGATATTTTGTGCACTCTCCATCTCCAGCTTGATCCTCCTTTAGCCCAGAAAAATCATCTTAAGGTAGTATTCTGCAGTACATTTCATTCCCCTTATGAACCTGCCTCGAGCCACACAAAGCACACAAGACTACAAAGAGGAATGAGAAGTGCTGAGCCGTATTATCTGGTATTATTCCTTAATTGTTTTATGCATGTAAGCCCTAGATAATGGCGTAGTAGTTAAAAGCAAGAACGTCAGACAGACCTTAATTTGAATCCTGGTTCCAATGGTTGCTTGCTGGCTCTGTGACCTAGGGCAAGTAATTTAACCTTTTTCTTTTCTTTTTTTTTGGCTAATTTAATTTTTTAAAAGCTTAGTTTCTTCACCCACATAATGGAGATACCAATAACTATCAGAGTGGTGGGGAAGATTAAAGTTATGTAAACTCATGGAAATCATTTAGCAAGGAAGCTGGCATATAGCTGGTCACTCAACAACAATAGCATCATCCACTAGATTGTCACCTTCTGATGGATGGGACCATGCTAGAGGCTCTATGCTTCTTTCTTATACCCACAGTGCTCTACACAGAGATAAGTATACACTAGGTACTCAGTATTTGTTGAACTGAATAGAATTAGTGGGAAAGACATATTAGAAAAGTTGATATAGGGGCCTAGTGCAACCTGAGATTACAGACTTTCAACCATTTACTTCCCTCTCCCTGCTAAAAGAACTTATTTTGGCAAAGCATTCTGAATTTTTTCTTACCTCAAATGTGTTGCAGCAATTCTTTTTGTATATTTATATGTTTCATACATTTAGGAGATAAATAAAAATGTTTCCTTTTCCATGAATGGTTATTACTTTTCTCTTTATCAGTGAAGTTTGACTCTGTCCTCTCCTTCAACCCTCCTGGGATAATGCTAGCAATATAATTATGCTTCTTTCTGCATAAACACTATTCAGAAATGACTTCTCACTGCCTGCCATCAAAGCCCAAACTCCTGAAGCTGGCACTGAAGGCCTGGCATTTACCTTGACCTTATCTGATCTATCCAAATCTGTTTCTGCTCATGACTCCTACTCCAGCCAGATGGGCCTTACCATTGGGCCTAAGCACTATGCACAACTCAAACTCTTAGCTTTTCCTTTTGTTAGGTTAGAATCCCTAAATGTGATAATTTACCTAGCTAGTAAATGCCCCATTGAGTTCTTCTACAGTGCTCACTAGCTGTATTGTTCATTTGGGATTCTTAGCTAAGTATCATGTGTGTGTATTTGTCCTCCAAACATGAGATCTGACTCACCTGAAGGCAGAGAGGGTTACTCCCCCCAGAGTCCCATGTATTCTACAGAGAACATAGTAAGTGATTAATTAAGATGAAAGAACCACACAAAAAGGTAAAGGAACCATGGAAGTGCATTGTAAACCTAAATATAAGGGATTATCAAAATTCATTCATGCATATAATAATAATTTACTTTATACATGCTGTGTTAAAGAAGTTGGATGGACTTAAGGAATGTGGTTTTTTAGGAACTCTCAAACTTCCTGAGAAGGGGTGTTTTGTAAAAGACTAGATTTTGTGCAGTTAAATGGGATGAATGCTCAGATTTGGCCATTAAAGTGTTGTGTGACCTTGTAGACTAGTGAAATCAGAGGTATTTAGGTTATAAGTGGTCTAACCAAATTGAAGAAAGACTGCACCCGTCAGAAGGGATTTGTTAAGATCTGTGTTGCTTACTATTACATCTTAGTGCTTAGAACAGAGTCTAGTATATAGAAGGCTCTTAATGAACACTGTTGAATGAATGAAGACGAGACTTCTGGGAAATTGAGTTTACTCTGGGTATGATGACAAATAAGGTTTCTGGGATCACAAGCCTGAAGGTGAGACAATGGTAAATTCACAAGGTTGCTGTTGCCCCAGAAGGGTTTTTGGAAAACATACAGCCTAGGCTCCTGAAAAGCCCCCAGTCTGTCTTTTTCTATTTGAAACTCCCTTAAAAGCACCTTCTGGCAGTACTAACACCTTTTCCTCTTATCTGAAAGCTAAAGTCACTTTGCATTTTCCATACACAGTTAAACACTGAATCTTAGTTTATCTTCTTTTCTATATCTGGCCTATATTCACTGTGTTACATTTTGTAAATACCACTCTGTAACAACCTATATTAGTCAGTCTGCATCTCTTACTTGTGGTATTTGACACTCAAGTTTTCAGTTGGGCGCCTTCTTCACTTTTAGCATCTCCCTAGTAAACCACACCAAACTCTGAGAAAACAGTCAATCATTCTGTCACTCCAGAAAGCAGGTAGTTTGGGAGTCATTTTAAAATAAATATAAAAACCTCAAGCCCAATGTGGGCTTGAGCAACTTGAGGACTAATAGCTGTTGCTGTTTCTGCTACTCAGTCTAGGGAGGGAATGTTCCCAAAATGATTTGAGGATCATTTTCATTCCATTCTTCACAGCCAAATCATGTCTTGTGTGCTGAGTCCAAAAACAAAAGAAAAACCCAACCTTGTTTATATTTTCCCCCTGGAACAAGCCAGGGAGAGGGAATATGAAAGATCACAGTAGGTTTCAGGTGAGAACTTCCAGAACATCATTGAAAATAAAGGTAATATGTGATTTAAAAAACAACAAAACAAAACACTATTCCCTAGTCATTGCCTCTGTGTTTTCTCTCTTGTATTAAATGGCAATGGAGGTCAAATGCCATTTGCCTCTCTGTTCCTTCATAACCTAATTTTGGTACCATTTCCTCCACTTCAGGCTTTTAAGTTGCTGTTGTTCTGAGGAAAGACTGTGAAAGCGAGCATGGGGCAAGGATTACAGGGTGCATTTACTAGGCTGTTTTAGCATTAGTCCTGTTACTAACCCTAAGAACAAGCACCGCGGCCGCCAAAGCATCTGCCTGGATTGCTCTTCCCTTGGCTCTTGTCATGTTGAACTCCTGGTTCTTTATTCCTCAGCTTATATATTACTTCTTCTAAGAGGCCAACATTGACCATCCTACCTAATGTAGCCAGAATCCTCCCATCTTACTCAGTCTCTGTATCATATTCTTCTAATTTCTTTCACAGAAATTTACCACTATCTGAAATAGTCTAATATACTTACTTGTTTATTCCCCCCCCTTCCCTTTCCTTCCCTTCCCACTAGAATGTAATCACCTATGCAGGCAGGGACCACGTCTGTCTTGTTCAGCTGTGTATATACCCAATACTTAGCATGGTACCTTCTAGGTGATCAGAAGCTATTTGTTCAATGAATAAATGAGGAAGACAGAGAACAATAAGGGTAATGCAGGACTGCCACAATGTTCCTTCTTCCTGGCATGTACAGCCACACAACAGAGATTTGCTAAGATTTGTCAAGCTCACTGACCTCTACTC
Source organism: Phyllostomus hastatus (assembly GCF_019186645.2). Lineage (NCBI taxonomy): Eukaryota > Metazoa > Chordata > Mammalia > Chiroptera > Phyllostomidae > Phyllostomus > Phyllostomus hastatus. The sequence continues at coordinate 9,573,708 of NW_025333984.1, read as the reverse complement.
ACATCTGCTGATTCATGTGTACACAAATAATATAATCAAAATGGACTGAACTGGCCCTTTAGTGATTCTAAAGTTGGATGTGAAACTTCAAGGGCTTTGAGAGTATAGGTTGCATTTTTTATTTCTTTCATAGGGTGAAAGGTATGACTTTGGCAGAGGATGGAAGACACAGGAAATTAGCAGTTGACCACATTCACAATGTTGAAAAAGATCTAATTTTCTGGACTGTGCCTCATGGTAATAGAACAATGGGCTGTTAGTTAAGGATAAAATTTATCTTGTGAAGACAGACAAAAATATGTTTGTCAGGAGACTCACAAACCTTATCAGGAGTGGAGGGTTGCCAGATTGAACAAAAATGGACAAAAACCCAGGATGCCTAGCTAAATTTGAATGTTGAACTTCAGATAAACAATGAATAATTTCTTAATAATAGAAGTGTGTCCCAGGCAATATTTGTTGTCTGCATTTTATTTGGCAACCCTACAAGAGTGTTTTCATCCAGTTCTCATTACTCTGTATTATTTGCAAGAATATCATAAGAACTTTATCAGATGACTTGTTGACTACTAGAGATAATGTGCTTGTGGCCACATTTCCCAAACCATGTTTCACGAAACCATAGAGTCCCACAAGAGGTGAATATACATTGGCAAATGGTCAAATAATGTTTGCATAATAAACTAAGCCATTCCTTAGAAAATCACAGTGCATATTAGGATGCTAAAGGTGCACAGAAGTCCTACAGGAAAGACATGTACATGCTTATCATCCCCCAAATTTGCTTCCATTTTCAGGCTTCACACTCTCCAGTTCAATTATCTGTCTTTGGGAGTCTCATTCTCACCTCAGATGACCAGCCTGGCTGAACATTTTGGCTCTATCATTGAATTGAGTTCTATACTGGCTGGCTCTCACCTTTCTCTCTGGGGTCAAACAATGCAGAAAGCTGAGATTTGGGCCCTGAGGAACAGTTGCATAGTCTTCCTGAGGACCTCAGTACTATCTTCAGCTGTGTGGGCAAGCCAGAGCTGTTCAGAAGCCTTCTGAGGGTTTTTATTTCACTTTTTACTCCTCACTGGAGGATATATTTATTGGTGTGTGTGTGTGTGTGTGTGTGTGTGTGTGTGTGTGTGTGTGTGTGAAAGAGAAAGAGAGAGAGAGAGAGAGAGAGAGAGAGGAGAAAGAGATTAATGTGAGAGACAAACATTAATCAGTTGCCTCCCATATGTATCTCAACTGGAGATTGACCCCCCAACCTAGGTATGTGCCCTGACTGAAAATTGAACCCACAATATTCTGGTTTATGGGACGATGCTCCAATCAACTGAGCTACCTGGCCAGGGTTCAATTATTGTTTTAGATATATTTTGTTGTCGTGGTTTTAACGGTAGAGTATAACTATCTGGTTGAATGGAAGCCTGACAACTATGGAATTAAAAGAAAGCATATCCACCCAGACTGGTAGGAGGGGTGGTGACATGGAATGGGCTGGTCCCACATCCATGTGTGATGGATAAAAATTTGGGAGGGATATCTCAGGAGCAAGGAGTCACAGCCCCAAACTAGGCCCCCCAGCCCAGGGTTCCAGTGCCAGGAACATAAGTCCTCATAACTTCTGGCTGCCAGAAGGGACTGAACCAGTGGAGAAACTTCTGGAGTCCCAAGAAGTTCCTCTTAAAGAACCCACACACAGACTTAGACTCACTTCATCTGAGCTCCAGCACCACCAGGGTAGTAGCTTGAAAGGCACCAGTGGCATATGGTGGGGGGGACACTGAAGTGTCTGCTATCAAGGTGAGAGCTGGGGGACAGCTTTTTCCCAGACAAAAAGGGAGTCAGAAGCCATTGTCCCTTTTCTTTTTTTAATATACTTCATTAATTATGCTATTACAGTTGTCCCATTTCCCCCCCTTTATGCCCCTCTACACTGCACACCCCCTCCCACCCGCATCCCCCCTTCAATTCATGTCCATGGGTCATACATATAAGTTCTTTGGCTTCTACATTTCCATTACTATTCTTAACTTCCCCCTGTCTATTTTCTACCTACCATTTATGCTACTTATTCCCTGTACCTAAACTCCTCTCTCCCCCATCCACTCCCTCACTGATAACCCTCCATGTGATCTCCATTTCTGTTATTCTGTTTCTGTTCTAGTTGATTGCTTGTTTTGTTTGTTTTTTTTTTTTAAGGTTCAGTTGTTAATAGCTGTGAGCTTGTTGTCATTTTACTGTTCATATTTTTTATCTTCTTTTCCTTAGATAACTCCCTTTAACATTTCATATAATAAGGGCTTGGTGATGATGAACTCCTTTAACTTGACCTTATCTGGGAAGCACTCTATCTGCCCTTCCATTCTAAATGGTAGCTTTGTGGGATAGAGTAATCTTGGATGTAGGTCCTTGCCCTTCATGACTTTGAATATTTCTTTCCAACCCCTTCTTGACTGTATGATTTCTTTTGAGAAATCAGCTGACAGTCTTATGGGCACTCCTTTGTAGGTCACTGTCTCTTTTTCTCTTCCTGCTTTTAAGATTCTCTCCTTATGTTTAATCTTGGCTAATGTAATTATGATGTGCCTTGATGTGTTCCTCCTTGGGCCCAACTTCTTTGGGACTCTCTGAGCTTCCTGGATTTCCTAGAAGTCTATTTCCTTTGCCAGATTGGGGAAGTTCTCCTTCATTATTTTTTCAAATAAGTTTTCAATTTGTTGCTCTTCCTCTTCTCCTTCTGGCACCCTATGATTCAAATATTGGAACATTTAAGGATGTCCTGGAGGTTCCTAAGCCTCTCCTCATTTTTTTGAATTTGTGTCTCTTCATTCTGTTCTGGTTGACTGTTTCTTTCTTTCTTCTGCTACAAACTGTTGATTTGAGTTCTGGTTTCCTTCCCATCATGTTGGTTCCCTGTACATTTTTCTTTATTTCACTTAGCATAACCTTCATATTTTCCTCTAACTTGCAACCATATTCAACCAAGTCTGTGAGCATCCTGATTACCAGTGTTTTGAACTGTGTATCTGATAAGTTGGCTATCTTTTTGTCACTTAGTTGTACTTTTTCTGGAGCTTTGATCTGTTCTTTCATTTGGTCCATTTTTTTTTGTCTTGGTGTGCTTGTTACATAGTAAGGAGCAGAACCTTAGGTGTTCACTGGGGTGGGGCAAGCCACATAGCTGTGTTGTGATGCTGTATGTGGCAGAGGGGTCTGAGAGAGAACAATGCTGCTTGCTCCACTCTCTGCAGGTTTTCAGTTAGTTCCCCTGAAACCCTCTATCAAATTGGGTCCTTCTGGTGTTGATTCCTGGTGGGTGGGTTTGTATATGTTCTAGGACCCTGAGGGTCTCTCCCAGGAACTCTCCTGTGAGGCTGGGAGTTTCTCCCACTGCTGCCTCAACCCCCACAGGTGTTTTCAGTCCAAGGCTTTGGGACTTTATTTCCCTGCACTGGGACCCTGGGTTGCACAGTCTGTCTGGCGCCCTAGTTGTTCCACCTGGTTTATCTGCAGGTAAATGTGGGACTACTTGGTCCACCAGCGACCACCTTGCCTGCCCGGGTCCTCCAGCTGTTGCCTTGCCACAGGTCCTTTCCACCCAGTTGCCCACCTCCACCCCTCCTACTGGTCTGGATGAATGTTACTTATTTAACTCCTTGGTTGTCGGAGTTCCATACAGTTTGATTATCTGTCAGTTCTGGTTGTTTTTGTTTTTAAATTTTGGTGTCCTTGTTTTGGTTGTGTGAGAAGGCACAGTGTGTCTATGTACACCTCTATGTTGGCTGAAGTTCCCCCATTGTCCATTTTCCAAACCCTCCCTCCACAGAGTCACAGAGCCACAGAGCCACAGAGCTGGCAGGTGTGTGCCATATCTCAGACACCGTCAATCTGGATAACACTGTTTGCCCTGCCCTGGAGACCCCCTAAGACTCTGTCCCACCCAACTTACCAGCCTACCCAAGCTGTTAAAAGAGACTTTTCCATATGAATGGCAGGTTTTGGCTCATGATTCACAACTTTGTAAATCCTCTAAAAAAAAGGAATAGGCAGCTTCAGGGAGCTGCCAGTCCCCATACCTCTTGCTAAGTGGCCCAGGTCTGGCATTAGCAGCAGCCAGTCTAGATTCACAATTTGGCTTAGCCTGGGAATCTTCAAGCCCAGCACCAGTAGCAGCCATCTCAGATTGCTTTGTACCTCAGGCAGGATGGCCCCAGGCAGGACACAGGTGGGGGCTGACCTTGACCTGCATCACCTGGGAAACCCCAGGGCCAGCACACCCAGTGGACAGCTACAGACCACATCAGAGCACCACTACCCTGCCCCTGCACCAGTGATGTTCCATGAAGGGCAGAGGTTGATGGTCAGTCTTTGCAACTGACTGGCCTGGGTAAATCCCTTCCATTGACATACCAACAGCAATTAAGGCTCAACTATAAGAGGGTGTACACAGAGGGTGCACCTTGAATACCCAGTTTGGGTCATAGGGGAGGCTGTGCTACTGGACACTACAGGACACCTACTATATTAGGACACTCTAAGAAACCTGGGAGATGTAGCAGCTCTACCTAATACATAAGAAAAAAAAAACACAGGGAAGCTGCCAAAATCAGGAGACAAAAAAACATGGCCCAAATGAAAGGACAGAACAAAACTGCAGAGGAAGAACTAAACAAAATGAAGACAAGCAGTCTACTAGATGCAGAGTTCAAAACACTGGTCATAAGGATGTTCAATGCACTTAGTGAGAACCTTAACAGCATAAAAAAGATCCAGTCAGAAATGAAGGATATGCTAATTGAAATAAAGAACAATTTACAGGGAAACAACAGTAGAGAGGATAAAGCTGAGAATCAAATCAATGATTTTGAACATAAGTAAGAAAAAAAAAGCTATCAGAACAGGACGAAAAATAAATCCAAAAAAAATCAGGAGAGTGTAAGCAGCCTCTGGGACAACTTCAGGCATTTCAACATTCACACCATAGGGTGCCAGAGGAGGAGAGAAAGAGTAAGAAATTAGAAATCTATTTGAAAAAAAAATAATGAAAGAAAACTTGCTTAATTTGGTGAAGGAAATAGACATGCAAGTCCAGGAAGCACAGAGAGTCCCAAACAAGATGGATGCAAAGAGACCCACTCTAAGACACCTCATAATTAAAATGCCAAAGATTAAAGATAAAGAGAGAATCTTAAAAGCAGCAAGAGAAAAGAAGTTAGCTAACTACAGGGGAGTTCCCACAAGACTGTCAGCTAATTTCTCAAAAGAGCCTTTGCAGGCCAGAAGGGATTGGCAAGAAATATTAAAAGTCATGAAAATCAGGGACCTACAGCCAAGATTGCTCTACTCAGTAAGATATCATTTAGAATTGAAGGGCAGGTAAAGAGCTTCCCAGATATGAAAAACTAAAGGAGTTCATCATCACCAAACCATTATTAGATGAAATATTAAAGGGACTTATTTAGGAAAAAGAAGTTCATAACTATGAACAATAAAATGGCAATAAATACATACCTAATAACTGAATCTAAAAAACAAACTAAGCAGACAAGAAGAACAGAGACAGAATCATGAATATGGAGAGCATTTTGATGGTTGCCAAATGGAAAGGGGGTGTTGGGGAATGGGTAAAGAGGTGAGGGGATTAAGAATTACAAATAGGTAGTTACAGAATAGCCATAGGGCTGTAAAGTACAGTATAGGAAATGGAGTAGCCAAAGAATTTATACGCATGACCCATGGACCTGAAAAATGGTGTGGGATTGCCTGAGGGAGTGGGGTGTACTTGGTGGATGGGGGGAAGGGGGAAAAACTGTGACAACTCTAATAGCACAATCAATAAAATATAATTTAAAAAAGTAGAGTATAACAATGTTGTTGTGGAAAAACTAGTTTATCATAACAGTCAATACTATGCATATGTAATTTTCTAGACTTTGTCAAGAATATATTTTCTTCAAAGGTAAAGTTAATGACATTTGTTTCATAAATAACATTATTTCTCACTGTCAGACTTCTGTGAGTGCTCCAATCTGACATTCAATAGAATAACAAAGACATTAAATGTGCCTACTTAACCTTTATGAAAATATTTAATTTTTTTAAAAAAATCTTACATTTTTTTTAAGATTTTATTTATTTATTTTTAGAGAGGGAAGGGAGAAAGATCAATGTGCAGTTGCTGGGGGTCATGGCCTGCAACCCAGGCATGTACCCTGAACTGGGAATCGAACCTGTGATGCTTTGGTTCGCAGCCCGTGCTCAGTCCACTGAGCTACGCCAGCCAAGGTGATTTAACTTTTAATCTCTCATGGCAGTACTGAAATAAATGGTACTTATCTCAACAGGACCAATCACCTGCTTCACAATAACACTTAGAGTATGACCTAGACAATCAAGATTTCCTCTTAATTGTAAACCAATGTGGCATGGGCTGGGCAAAGTGAGGTTGGTAGATGTTGACACTCTGCATTTCCTGGGGACCCATTTATGAAATGGTCTTTCACAGTAGGTGGAGAGGCAGTTTCGACATGTCCTGTGTTCACAGTTTTGCCATGTCCTGCGTTCACATTTTGGATTTTCATATTATGCCTTGTTCTTCCTTGACATTGATTTTCTCCCTTTTGCCATCAAACAAACACCAAAAAAACTCAAAACACACAAAACAATCACTGCAACAAGAATAAGAAAAGGCAAGGAAAATCTCGAGTTTTTTAAATTTTTAAAAGGAACGAAAGAATCATTCACTCTAAAATATGGGATTTGAGGTTTATAGAGTCTGTTGTGAAATCTTTTACACAATCAACTGAGGTCTGGGGCACTAGTCACAGGAGAGGGAATGCGTAAATTGAGGGATGCCAAATTAAATAAGATGATTTATTGTGTTGAAATGTTACTAACACAATATACTGTAGATGTAGTAACCAGTTTCTCAGTCTTTCCACAATTTAAAAAGTTAGTGTCAAAAATCTCACACCCCTAGGAAGCAAATTTCTTAACTTTATAACATTTCATGTATATTATATATATATTACATAAATAAATTGTTTTATACAAGGCTTAGGATGTGAATATTTAGAGTCAGACCAATATCTGGCCCCTAAATAGGTGCTCAGTACATGTGTATTGAATTCATAAATGTTGTATATACATAACTTTCATAAGTTTCAACATAGTTAACTCAAGACAGGAGCCTCTGTCTTTTCAGCTGATCTCTTAAATTAAATTGATAGGGTTTTTCAACCTGGCACCACTCACATTTGGAGCCAGATAATTCTTTATTTTGGTTTCTTTCCTTTATATATTAACAGCAATTCTGATGTCTACCCACTAAATACTAGTGGCACACCTCCAATTTTGATAACCAGAATTATCTCTGGACATTGTCAATTGACCCAGAGGAGGCAGGTTGAAATTGCCCCCACTTGAGCACCACTGAGAAAATGCTACAGGTTCAGGTTGAGTTCCCATAAGTTGACTCCAGTTCTTTACAGACTACACAGTTCTGCCTCACTTGCTTTGACAGACAGGATCCAAAGACTTTCATGACTGCAAGAGGAGGAGGCTCAAGAAGAGAGGCCAGACCAAAAGTCCATTAATGGATGAATGGATAAACAAAATGAGATATATCCGTACAATGGAATAGTATTCATCCTCAAAAAGGAAGAAAATAGTAATATACGCTACAGTACAATGTGGATGAATCTTGCAAACATTATGCCGAGTGAAAGAAACCAGGTACAAAGTCACCTATTATATTCTATTTACATGAAATACCCGAATAGATAAATCTATATAGACATAAAGAAACTTGGTGGTTGCCAGGGACCAGGGGTGGGAGGAGGTGGGGAAAATTGCTTAATGGGTATAGTGTTTCCTTTGGGAATGATGGAAATGTTTTGGAACTGCATAGAGAAAGTGGTTGTGCAACATTGCAAATGTACTAAATACCACTGAGTTGTCCCTGTGAAATGGTTGATTTTATATTATATTAACTTCAACTCAATAAATTAAAAAACAAAGAAGAAGAGAGGCCAAACAGACCCAACAGAGGCCCAACTAAGGGAGAAGGGAGCAGATGGGTGGGGAGAGGGGTGGAGTAGAATTGTCCAGTTTTCTATAAACAGTGTTTCATGGAGTGCTAAGGGTTCTGAGGAACTTCACTGGGGCCATGGGGGAGGAAGGGTAGAAAACAGATGGGGCCTCAGGCTCTCATCCTTTCCTGCACTAATCAAAGTTAGCTATACCTAGTGATCATTGGAGATTTTGGAGTGCTTACAGCTGGGCAACAGGTTGGGGAAGAGTATAATTCTCCCCTCACCAAACTAGCTGTGCATGACCTGAGCAAATAGTTAATGTTTTGGTTCCTGTTTCCTTATTTTTTAAATGGGGGACTAAAAGCAAAACTTCCTTCACAGGATTGTTCTAGGCATCCAAGGAGGTAATATTTTCAAAGTTCCTAGCACATAGAAGATGATCAATAAATGGTGTCTATTTAGTTTCACATCTTCACAGACAGTTAAGCATGTTCCTTTCTTATTCCATTACTCACCACCCCTGGGCCTAATTTAGGCTTTTTGCCAATGATGCCCCTCTCCTTTCACTGGGTAAGTTAAAATCTATTTTTCTAGTTGTTAGGTTTATATAAAAAACTATTGTGCCTCTAGGCATGGTGCATAAAGAATGTTCACCTTCAAGGCCAGCTGAAGGTCAGACCTGGGCCATGTTACCCAGTGTTACAATCACATGGAACTAGCTGGCACAAGGAAGTGACTAGTGACATGAAGTGCTTCAGTGTTCCCAACCCTGGGAAGAGTGTTCAAAGAAATGAGTTCTTCCTCTTTTAGTGAGGGTCAGGGAGAGACATGGAAGCAAATGAAAAACCCGAACACTTCAAGGTTAAAACTTAGTACTCCTTCTCTTAAAAATACAGTCTTGAGAACTTTTTCATGACACGTTTCTTACAAGGGACTATGACAAATACTGCATGATATCACTTATATGTAGAGCCTAAAAAGAAAGTCAGACTTGTAAAAACAGAGTAGAATATTGGTTGCTAGGGGATGGGGGAACGGGGGAGGAAATACGGAGAAGCTGGTTAATGGATATGAACTTTCAGCTATGAGATGAATTAAGTCTGAGGATCTCTTGTAAAACATGGTGACTATAGTTAATAGCACTATTATATAATTAAAATTTACTAAGGGGGTAGAACTTGAATATATATATATGTAAATATTAATATATAGAATGATGAATGTATTAACTAAATGGACGGAATTATTTTGCAATGTATATGTATATCAAATCATCACAATGTACACTTTATTCTTTTTTTAATCCTCATCTGAGGATATGTTTATTGATTTTAGAGAGAAAGGAAGGGAGAGAGAGAGAGATCAATGTGAGAAAGAAACATTGATCACTTACCTCCTGTATGTGCCCCAACCAGGGACCGAACCCACTACTTAGCTATGTGCCCTTAATGGATAATCAAACTCACTACCTTTTGGTATACGGGGTGACACTTCAAATACTAGGCCACATAAGCCAGGGCATGATGTACACTTTAAATACTCTAATCCCTCCTTATTTGTGGGGGATACATTCCAAGAGCCCTAGTGGATGCCTGATATCTCAGACAGTAGTACATATTTTTCTGTATTTGCACACTTTACAGATTCTTTTCGGCATATCAGAGTTGCCAACATCACTCCCTTTACACTTTGGGGCCATTATTAAGTAAAGTAAATGTTCCTTAAATACAAGCGTTGAGATGTTATGACAATCTATCTGACAATTGAGGCAGCTGTTAAGTGGCTAACAGGTGGGGGCATATACAGTGTGGAGACTCTGGACCGAGGGATGGTTTACGCCCCATGTGGGATGGAGTGGGAATTGTGAGATTTGATCATGCTACACAGAACAGTGTACAATTTATTAAAATTTTAAAGCTACTATAAGAAATAATTTCAGAGATCAGGGAAGGGAGCGAGAAAGTGGGGGAGAGAAACATCCGTGTGAGAGAGAAACATTGATCGGTTGCCTTCCATATACACCCCGACCAGGGCCCAAACTTCAACCCAGGCAAGTGCCGTGAGTGGTAGTTGAACTGGTCACTTTTTGGTTTGCAAGGCGTCACCCAATCAACTGAGCCACACCAGCCAGGGCAACACTGCACAATTTAAAACTTATGCATTGTTCATTTCTGGAATTTTCCATTTAATATTTTCAGACCACAGTTGACCACAGGTAACTGAAACCACGGAAAGCAAAACCACAGGTTGGGGGTTTACTCTATCTTACAATTTTGTCAATTATACCTCAAAGCTGAAAAATATACAAACTTTATAATTTTTCTCTTTCATGACATATTTCTTAGTAGGGACTATGAGAATGTATGGTTGTAGAGGGACATAAAAAACTGCCTGTGAAGAGAAAAACATCGTCGAAGAGGCTTTGAAATGAAAGGTGTTTTTAGTGATCTCAAATTCCCATGCTGGGCATTTAGGTGTGGGTCTTTCAGCTCTTTGTGGGGGGAAAAAAAAACAGTTTGGAGTACATCTTCTCCATTATTATTAGATCAAGTTATTTTATATAAGTAAGAAATGGGTGCTTTATGTTTTGGGGATGGAATTGTATTTTTCTCCTTCTGATGCCATCTTCTTAGAAGATTCAGGAGTTAGCAGGAGAGGTGAGGTAGAAGTTTAGATACATAGAATCACAAACAAAAGCATACTTGATCCACTGCTGCTCTTCAGGCTTCTCCTTTCTTAGTTTTCCCCAAAGAGTATTGAAAAAGTATTGGCTTCATATTAGATACAGAAAGAGTTGGAGAGAGCTGTACACTGACTAAAAATAATCACCTTATGAAAATATAATTCCTTTTGTTAGGAGATCTAAAATTGAATATAGATAAACATCTTTTATTGTTTGATTTGAACATTATATTTCATTGGTAAATATGTGAGCTTTTTCATTCCAGTGACAGGTTTCTGTTAGGAATAAAGTCCCAGTGATTTGTTTTGCCTTTTTTTTAAGTTCTGAGGAGGAGATCTCAGAGAAGTTTCTGGCGCATTTCCTACAGCAAACCACTGGCTCCTTTTGAAAGGAGTGCTGGTTCTTTGGGCTGATCCACCTGGGGCACTCCATTTCACTGCAGACTACCCGTCCTAGTCTAGTAGACACTTCGGCGGCTGTAAAACATGGCCACCAGAGACATATGCTGCTGTAACTCTAAACAGACCAAAGATCAAGAAAACAGGCCCTGGGCAAGGAACCTTGTGTTCAAACAAACAGCAGGCATTGTGAGCATAGTAGAAGCGTGAGCAAAGCTCTGACAAGGTTTCTTGTCCTCGAGAGAAGAGAAGCTCCCTGTTCCCAACACCTTTGTGGTGTCAGAGGCCTTAACAGTTGAGAGGCAGAGCCTAGAAGGGAGAGAGCCAGACCTCCCAACTGTTATCCAGTTCAAGGAAGATAAATAAGAATGATTAATTTTTTTAAGGAGGAGCCATGTGCAAGGAGGGCTCCTGGACCACAGAAGGAGGCAAGGGGAGGGGGGAGGAAACAGATGTTTGAATAATAACAAAGGGACCCAGGAGGCTGTTATGCTGCATCAATGATGTAATGCTCAATAGAAATGACTTCTAACTAGAGATGTGCAGGCTGTCCCTTGCCCTGGGAGTGAAGACTGTTCCCATGCAGGTGCACATACCTGAGTTCTAGACAGCAAGTCACAAATAAACCTGTACTTGCTCCAATCTATAACTATCACTTTGGCCCAGTGTGGACATTAATGCCTGGGCACTGATCATTCTGCGGATAGGGACTGAAAAAGCTTTGCAATGTGATTCAGGAAGAGCCAAAGAACCAAGGATGGGGAGGGCTAGTGATAGAACTTGAGCAACATGTTTCTAGCTCCCCTAGTCTTGTGCTTTCTTACACTGCTTTTCTTAGATTGAAATCCCCCCTTGATAAGGCCCCAGAACTTTTCCTATCTGTATATTTCTGCTGGAAGTCCCTGACTATGCACAGATCCTCCCTAAAGGCACAGATGGTTCCTCAGGGCCAGACTACATTCTCTATTCGATCCCAACTGTGTGGTGAGAACTGGTAGATGCCATACAGAAAAAGAGTAGTAGAAAAACCTATCATTTCCTTGCTTTAAACCTTCCAGTGGATTTCTCTTTCCCATCTCTATAACTTCATCTTATTATGCCACTCTACCTTCACTTATTATGCTCTTTTCTCCCTGGCTTTGTATCAGTTTCTAGAATTCTTCAGGCTTTACCTCACTGTGGGGATTTGCCCTTAGTTCTTTTCTCTGCTTGAAAAGCTCTTCCCTAAGATCCTTGCTGGTTGGCTCCTACTTAATCTTTAGTTCTTAGGGTCTAGCCAGTGCCTAGTGCATACTTGGAACTAAGGAAACACTGAATGGGAGTGGATTATAGTGGGGTGACTGTGTTTATTTTGGCCTGGTGGCCGGAGGGGGCTGCAGAGGGTTGGTGGAGAGACTAGGTTTGGGGGTAAGGATGAAGATAAAGGTGGGGTGGGAGGCTGAAATGAAGGAATGTAGAGTAGAGTGAACAGGGGAGGAGCAGCGGGTAACCCTTGGGTTATAGATGTTATCAAGGGGCAGAGCTGAGGCCCATGGCTGGGCTCTAGGACTATGAATTCACTGATTAGTGTTGCTATAGCCTGAATCAAAGAGGAAAACCCTGGTCAAACTTGTTTATTGTCATAACCTAAGAAAGCCAAATTGCAGCCCCTGGGATTTCCAGGAGGAATTTGATGTACATTTTAAATTAAGGGGCTGATTATTGAATAATCATCTCTTCTTGGCTTATCTCCATCTTTGAGAGAGATGTTTTTCCAAATTCCTTTTCACTCCTGGCTGGAATAGGTGTCCCCCTTCTGCATGTTCTCACTACTCTGGGCTTCTTTCCATCAAGACATTGATGTCAGTGTACTGTGCTTGGCAGATGTAAGTCTGTCTTCCACATCCAGCTATGAGCTTGGTGAAGGAAAGGTTCATACCATTAGCAAGTGCCTGGCAGGGGCTAGAGGTTTGTTGTTGGATGGATGAATGAAACATTTTCTGACCCTCAATGGTATTCACTTATTTATTCAACATGTTGTTTTTAGTAATGACTCTGTTAAGCCTTCTGCTAAGTGCTGGGGTTACAAAGGCAGAAAAAAAACTGCTTCTCTTCTGTCACGGAACTCACTGTCTGGTGGAGGAGTCAAACAAACTAACAGGACACTGCTGTGACGCATGGTAAGTGCTAAGACAGGAAAAGTAAAAGGTGTTCTGGGGACACAGATGGGAGACTAAAGAGCATTCCAGGCAGAGGAAACAACATGTGCAAAGGCCAAAGGAATAACAATGTGGAGAAATCTTTAAAAATTTCAGTTTGGCTGGAGTAGATCATTAGTCTATAGCTTCTAGATCTACCTCCAGCCAGAAATTGTGATCTTGAAAACTACATCTGTTAGGTCAGCCATCACTCTGGGTAAGTGAAACAACTCGCCTGACCACTAGGCTCACCAACCATATCCTCAAAGAACCCACAGTGACTCAGTGCAACTGTCTCTCTTCTCATTTAACAGCCCCCTGAAAAGTACCATTGACAACGTGAAAAGACAGGTATTAGAATACAGAGTATTCTAACTCTGGAGATTATTATACTAAATGAAATAAGCCAGTCAGAGAAAGACAAATACCATATGATCTCACATATATGTGGAATCTAATGAACAAAATAAACTGATGAACAAAATAGAAACAGAGTCATGCATACATGGAACAGACTGACAGCTGTCAGAGGGGAAGGGCCAGGGGGATGAAAGGAGGTGAAGGGATTAGCTGTAGAACACATATGCATCATACATAGACACAGACAACAGTGTGGTGGTGACCAGAGGGAAAGGGAGCTGGGAGGTGGGGCAAAGTGGAGGGGGGGAAATAGAGACATCTGCAATAATGTCAACAATAACAATAAAGAAAAAATACAGAGTAAATTGAGAATGCCTATAAATCAAGAAGAAAAAGGCAATCAACCCCATAGGAAAATGCGCAAAGAAAAGGAAATTCATAGAGTAGGAAACATGAATGACAGTAAATATGAGAAAAAAAGGTTAACGTCACTAGTGATCAAAGAAATGACAATTAACCACAATGAAATGTCATTTTACACCCATCAAACTGACAAAAATTAAAAGTCTGACAGTACCAAATGTTGGCTAAAATGAGTAACAAGGAGAATTCACACTCTTTGTTGAGTAGGAGCATAAATTGGTTTTGTACACTCGAGAGAGGAATTTGACAATATTTTGAAAACTTGACAACATGCATACAACCCAATAGTTATACTTCTAGGTATATACATAAAGTTGTATACACATGGACAAGTACTGTTCATTTTAGCATTGTTTCTAATGGTGAAAAACTGGAAACAAGCTAGGTGTCCATTAACGGAAGCATAGGTAGATAAAATAAGGTATATTCATCTGATAGACTTCTAAATAGTAGATGAAAGGAATGACCTAGATCCATTTGCAACAAAATGTTGGGTGAAAAAGGCAAGTTGCAGTATATGTACATACATATACCTTGGAAAACATTCTAAAACTATACGGATGCATGTAAATGCATTTAAAAGTAAAGGAGATGTTCTGGAATAATGTACACTCAATGTATTATGGTGATAGCTTCTAAAGGAAGGGGAAGGATAATGGGGTTGGGAGTGAAGATCCAAGATGACCTACATTTAATCTGTAAGATTTTCTTTCCTTTACATGTGAGCAGTAGTGTGCTGATAAATGTTTAATAACTGGCTCTCCAGGAATTGAAAACCAACAACAACCCTGATTTATAGCATTTGTGGATTTCTGTGGTGTAATACTTACATCATGGCTAATTTCAAGCTACTAAAAAATCAGCGATCAGCTCTCAAAATTCCCCAAAATTTAACAAACAGCTCTCAAGAATAAATATTAGCTGGCCAAACTGCAACATACTGTGTGTGTGTGTGTGTGTGTGTGTGTGTGCATAAAAACTTGAAGCATTCAGCACCATGTTAACAACCCTCAGTTTTGTATGATGAAAATACATGTATTTGTCATATTATCCTCTGAAGTTTTATGTACATTTTAAATTCCTTGGAAAAAAAGACAATTCTATAAGAATTGAAGTGGGTCAAAATAAATGACAGCTTAAATGATAAATAAAAGCACTATAAAGCAAGACTATGTCCTAGGTGTCCTTCTGTATGTCTTCGATTTAAATAACTTGATAATTGTTGAATATATCAAAAAACACATGGGAAGTCAAATATCTTCTTCTCTGCTGGTGACATCATTTTATGAACCAAGAGGAGCCTTCAGAAATAGCAAACTTTTACAATGAAATTAAAAAAAATATCTTGTAAGAAAATCCCTCAACAAACTAAACAGAATGGTTTAAGTAGTTCCCAAGTGTCTCTCACAGGGCCTGACACTTTGTTGACACACTGTTGGAGTATGACTCACTCCATGGATGCACCACAAAAACAATTGCTACATTATTTGGACAATATCTTTTTAAATGTTTCAAAATCTTAGTGAAGTGATGCTATATTATTCTACTGTGCATATGCTGGTACTGCTTTCTGTTACCACAGCTGAAAGAGGTTTAATTATTAGCATGGAAGGAACAGAGCAGTTAAATGGAATAACAAGTGCCTCGGTTCTTCATTCATCTGTTATTTAGTGAGTCCCTAGAATGAATCTAGTTCCTGTGGCTTTAACAGTTATGAGCTTATTTGGAGTACACTCCACTGAAGCATACACAATAAGGAAGCGATTTTTTCCTTAGATTGAATCATTCCTTTGATTTCTGGAGGTCAAAATGGGAAGGAAACAAGGAACCCAGAAAGAAATGTTTCAAAATGCCTCTCTTTTCTCTCTTCTATCAAACATTTAATAATGGAGTTTAGAAATCACATACAGAAATTAATTCTATAAAGAAGCTATATGTATAAAGAAGCTATGACACCTGTATTATAAAATATATTTATAGAATTAATATTTTGTGTGTTATATTTATAAAATATCAATTCTATAAATATATTTTATAATACAAGTGTAATATAGTTTATAAAATTAAACAAATTCTGTTAAAATATTACAACTCACATTTATAAAAATTACAAAATTTTAAAGACAATCAGGAATAAATGTATTTATAAATTATACATTTTGTCAATAATTTATTTGTAGAGCTATAATATGTATGTGAATTTTCTATATTATTACCTAAATAAATTTATGTTATACATATATACATAAACAGTACTAGAATAAATTGAACTAATAAAGTAACTTTGTGCTTTGAAATTAGATATAAGGAGAATTATTACTTGTGATAACAACTGCATGTAATAAAAAGTCCTATTACATTAAACATTTGTGTAAAATCAAATACTATTAAGTGCAACCTGCCCACAGAGAGGTGCTACACATACGTTGCCTGTTGTGTTTCTAGCCTATAACAGGGCTGTCAAACTCATTTTCACCAGGGGCCACATCAGTTTAGTGGTCGCCTTCAAAGGGCCGAATGTGATTTTAGGACTGTATAAATGTAACTACTCCTTAACAGTTAAGCGAGAGCTCAGCGCTGCTGCTGGGTAGAAACAAGGTGCCAGGCCTGATAAAACAAGGTGGAGGGCCAGATTCGGCCCAAGGGCCTTGTGTTTGCTACCTGTGCTATACAGCATGCTGTATAGACAGATGATCCTTCCATAGATCCAGGATAATTGTAAGCAAAGATTTCCTCATATTCTTGATCAACTGAGATTCCATTCCTCACTTAGCACATGTCACAAAAGAAGCTGAATTTTCTTATGTTTAATGAGGCCTATGTTTCCTAATCTTCAAATTGTATAGATCAGTGGGAATTATTTCTAATACAATAATTTGGGACTATACCACTTGTCTTCCATATGATGCTTTCTTTATTAAAAATACTGTATTTTGCCATGTATAATGTGTATTTTTTTGCTCACATTTTTGAGGGAAAAATAAGGATGCACATTATACATGGGTAGTACTCCATATTTATATAAATGTTTTAAATCTTTTATTTATGCAAAAAATGGGTGCACATTATACATAACAAAATATGGTATTTTATTTCTCAAGGTAAAAGTTATATTTGTTCATTGTAGGAAACAAGAAAGTATCAAAGAAGCAAGAGGGAACTTTCACTTTTTAAAGTTATTTTCACTCTTTTGCATTTTACCATTCTGTCCTTGAATTTATTACTTGAGTTCCTATTACTTCTGTAATTAAAATCAGTAAAGAAAAAATATATATACTTGTTTATTTATTTTTCACCAGATGTTAAATAATGATCCAAAGATGAGTTAGATTTAGTAACAAAATAAATTTTAAAGATTTTTTATTTATTTACTTTTAGAGAGGAAAGGGAGGGAGAAATAGAGAGAGAGAGAAACATCAATGTGCGGTTGCCGGGGGCCGTGGCCTGCAACCCAGGCGTGTGCCTTGACTGGGAATCGAACCTGCAATGCTTTGGTTCGCAGCCAGCGCTCAATCCACTGAGCTACGCCAGCTGGGGCTGTAACAAAATAAATTGTTTAAAAATGTTTCATACCTTTAAAAAATTTAATTCCTGGGGATTACCATTCTTAACTTATTGATGCATTTTTATAACCTTTTCTGTATACCTAATATATATATAGTGTAATATATTTATGGGCTTTAACCTTTACAATAACCAAGTGCTAGAAGCAATCTAAGTGCCCATCAGTAAATGAGTGGATCAAAAAACTATGGTACATTTACACAATGGAATTCTATGTAGCAGAAAGAAAGAAGGAGCTCCTACCCTTTGTGACAGTACAGATGGAACTGAAGAGCATTATGCTAAGCGAAATAAGCCAGGCAGTGAAAGACAAATACCATATGGTCTCACCTACATGTGGAACCTAATCAACAAAACAAACAAGCAAGCAAAATATAACCAGAGACAGTGAAATAAAGAACAAACTGACAATAACCAGAGAGGAGGTGGGAGAGGATAATGGGGGAAAAAAAGGGAAGTGTTATCAGGAACATGTATAAAGGACCCATGGAATTTTAAAACCAAAGGGGGGTAGGATTAAGGGTGGGAAGTGGGTATGGCTGGATGGGGAGTGCGGGGGGGGGGGATAATGGGGACAACTGTACTTCACTGACACTAAAAAATGTGGAAAAAATAAATTTTCTTTCTACATTAAAAAAAATCACTGGGGGAGGCTTTAAAAAATACCAGTGACAGAATCCCATACCCAGAACATTTGAATAAGAATCTCTGGGTGCAAGTTCCAGGCATAGGTATTTTCTAGAGGCTCCCTAGATAAATTTAGCGTGTACTTCAGGTTGAGTACTTCTGTAATGTATCTACATGTTGCATTATGTTGGACTTTTGGTTACAAGTAACAGAAGCACCACTGAAAGTGGCTTAAAAAAATAAAGAGTATTTTTACTTTCCTGTTAATTGAAAAGTCTAGAGGTACTGAAGGATTCTAATGTTGCATGATTAAAACTCCAGCTAAGTTTCTCTGAAATTCTCTTGGCTACTCTCTTCATTGGACCAGTTTCCCTGGTGGTTCAGATCTTGAAGGAAAAAGGAGCATACCTTCCGGTAACCCATAGGAAGCTTTGAATAAAAGTCCTAAATTCTCCCATTGGCCAATAAGAACTAATAACAGTGGCCAGATGACTGCTGTGGGCTCTCGCCTTAGGCTCAATACTGCCCATTTTGGAGGGACACTGCCACAAGGAGGGAAATCTGGATGCTTTTAGAAGGAGACAAGGAGGATCGGGTGTTAGATAGGCAATCAACAAATGTTCACTACACAGATGTTTAGCTACATTGGATCATACTATATGTAGCATATTATCCTAATTTTAAAATACACTTAAGTTATTATATTTAAATGCATTTTGAAACATGACTTTAATTAGCTACATATGTCTATCATATAGATGTACTATTAATTAACCCCTGCCCTTTCTTTGTACATTACAAGTTTCTTTTAGTGCAACAATCACTGGCTTTAAACTATTAATGCTATTTTGACCCAATTTGCCTGGGACCATCCTTGTTAATACCTGTTGTCCTGGAATAATTATTAACAATACCCTATTTAACTCTCAAAAATATACTGGTTTGTGGGAAATTATGTTGTCATCCTAATTTAAACATAAATGTCTGTCCATGTATCTAATCATTTTCTTTTTTTAAAGTATATTTTATTGATTATGCTATTACAGTTGTCCCAATTTTTCCCTCATTGCCCCCCTTCCATCTGGTACCCCCCTCCCCTCCACAATCCCCCCCTTAGTTCATATCCATGGGTCATACATATAAGTTCTTTGGCTTCTTCATTTCCTATACTATTTTTAACTCCCCCCTGTCTATTTTGTACCTACCACTTATGCTTTTTTTCTTTAATTTTTATTTTAATTGTTATTCAAGTACAGTTTTCTATCTTTTACTCCCATCCCAGCCCACCCCCCCAAGCCCTCCCCACCTCCCTCCCATTTCCACTCCCCCTTAGTTTTTGTCCATGTGTCCTTTATACTTGTTCCTGTAAACCCTTCCCCTTTTCCCCTGAAATTCCCTCCCCTCTCCTCTCTGGTCACTGTCAGCCTGTTCTCTATTTCAGTGTCTTTGGTTATATTTTGCTTATTTGTTTGTTTTGTTGTTTGGGTTCCTGTTAAAGGTGAGATTATATGGTATTTGTCTTTCACTGCCTGGCTTATTTCACTTAGCATAATGCTTCCCAGTTCCATCCATGCTGTCGCAAAGGATAGCCACTTATGCTTCTTATTCCCTGAAACTTTTCCCCCATTCTCCCCCTTCTCCCTCCCTGCTGATAACCCTCCATATGATCTCCATATCTATGATTCTGTTCCTGTTCTGGTTGTTTGCTTAGTTTGTTATTGTTTTTCTTTCATTTTCAGATTCAGTTGTTGATAGTTGTTTGTTGTCATTTTACTGTTCATAGTTTTTATCTTTTTAATAAATAAGTCCCTTTAATAATTCATATAATAATGGCTTGGTGGTGATGAACTCCTTTAACTTTACTTTGTCTGGGAAACACTTTATCTGTCCTTCAATTATAAATGATACCTTTCCTGGATAGAGTAATCTAAGCTGTACATTCTTGCTTTTCATAACTTGGAACACTTCCCAGTCCCCTCTAACCTGCAAAGTTTCTTTTGAGAAATCAGCTGATAGTCTTATGGGGACTCCTTTGTAGGTATCTGTCTTCTTTTCCCTGAGCTGCTTTTAAGATTCTCTCTATATCTTTAACCTTCGGCATTTTAATTATGATGTGTCTTGATGTGGCCTTCTTTGGGTCCAACTTGTTTGGGACTCTCTGTGCTTCCTGGACTTGTATGTTATTACCTTCCCCAAATTAGGGAAGTTTTCTTTCATTATTTTTTTACATAAGTTTTAAATTTCTTGCTCTTCCTCCTCTCCTTCTGGCATCACCATGATTCAGATGTTGGCATGTTTGGAGATGTCCCAGAGTCTTATTCTTTCCTGGGTTTTTTGAATTCTTGTTTCTTCATTCTGTACTGGTTGACTATTCATTTCTTCCTTATGTTCCAAATCATTGATTTGAACCCTGGCTTCCTTCCCTTCACTGTTGGTTCCCTGTGGATTTTTCTTTATTTCACTTAGTATAGCATTAATTTCTTCCCTTATGCATTCGCTGTACTCACCAAGTTCTCTGAGTATCCTTATCACTAGTGTTTTGAACTCTGCATCTGATAGATTAGTTTTGCTTAGTTCTTTTTCTGGAGGTTTGATCCATTATTTTATTTGGGCTGTATTTCTTTGTCTCCTCAATTTGGCAGCCTGCCTGTGTTTGTTTCTGTGTATTAGGTAGAGCTGCTTTGACTTCCTGTCTTGGTAGCATGGCCTAATGTAGTAGATATCCTGTAGGGTCCAGTGACACAGCCTCCACTGTCACCCAAGCTGGGTACTCGAGGTGCACCCTTTGTATGAGGTAAGTATACCCTTCTGTTGTAGTTGAGCCTTGATTGCTATTGACACATCAGTGTCAGGGATTTACCACAAGGCCAGTCAGCTGCAAGAACTGTCTATGACCACTGACCACTGACTTCTGACCACTGTGGAGGATCAGCTGTGCAGAGGCCCTCCCCATATAGCAGGGCTTCACAGGGGCTCTGGTGCCCACCAGATTCACTCCTTGAGTGTGTCACTTGTGGAGATTGTTGTTGGTGGTGCTTTGATGTGGTCTGGTGCTGTCCACTGGGTGCACTGGTTCTTGGGCTTCCTGTGAGGTGAAGGCCAAGGTCAGCCACCACCTGTGTGCTGCCTGAGGCCACCCATTATAAGCTACAAAGTGATCTGCAAATGGTTGCTACTTGTGCTGGGCTTAGAGGTGCCCAGGCAAGGCCAAGCTGTGAATGAAGGTCCACTGCTACTAGTGCTGGGCCTGGGACAACATAGCAAGAGGTACAGAGCTCACTGAGGCCAGATGTTGCTTGTTTGAGAGAATTTAGGAAAGTCTGAAGCATTGGCCAAGACAAGCTATTTGTATGGAAAAGCCACTGGAAACAGCTTGATTGGGCCTGAAAGTTGGGTGGGGTGTGGTCATCAGTGTGGGGCAAACAGTGTGAGTCAGGTAGATGGAGACTCAGATATGGTGTCTCCCTGCTGGCTATGTTGGAGGAGGGCTCAGCAAAGAAACAGTAGCCACTGCCAGCACTTCTGTCTGGGAGAAAGCTGCCCCCTGCAGCTCTTACCCTGATGCCAGACAATTCAGTTCTTTCTCATATGTCTCTGGTACTTTTCAAGCTACTTCCCACTCTGGAACTCAGAGGTAGTGAGTCAGAGTAAGTCTGTGTATGGGCCCTTTAAAAACAACTGCCTGGGACTCCAGAAGCTTCTGTCTTCTTCAGATCTCAATCCCCACTGGTTGTTACAGCCAGAAGTTATGGGGACTTCTCTTCCTGGTACTAGAACCCTGGGTTGGGTGGCCTGGTATGGGTCTGGGACCCCTCACTCCTCAGGGGGTCCTCCACAGCCAACATAACCCTCCCAATTTTCACTCTCCATATCTGGGTGTGTGTCTAGCCCGTTCCATGGCTCCACCCTTCCTACCAGTCTCGATGTGGTTTCTTCTTACATTCCACAGTTATAGAACTTCCATTCAGCTTAGTTTCAGGTGGTTCTGAATCATGGTTGTTCTGTTGTTTAAGTTGTAATTTTGATGTGGTTGTGGGAGGAAGTGTGTACCATGTTGGCCTATGCTACCACCTTAACCAGAAGTCCCCTTTTTCTTGTTTAACAGTTGCCAATTTGATAGGAGAAAAAAGAACATGTGTTAATAATCTGATTAGTATGTTTTTATATTATTAATAATTGACCATTTGTATATCTTATTTTGTGGCTTGTCTGTTTATGTCCTTTGTTCATGAAGAGTCCTTTATATATAAATACTTTGTCCACCATATTTGTTGAAATTTTTTCCTGTTGGCATTTAGCTTATCTTTTTAATTACATTACAACCTTTAACTGTCTGTAAATGTGATTATCTATAAATGCTTTCCTTTATTTTTTCATTGCATTTATGCTTGGAAAGTCCTTTATCATTCTTTGACTAGATTAATATTTCACCTGATATTTACAATCTACCTTAAATATTTTTATAGGTGTTTTAGTTGTTGTTGTTTTTAAACAAATTAACTCTTGAATACACTTGGAATTCATTTTGGTATAAATTTTGAAGAAAATGTGAGATCATATGGCATTTGTCTTTCACCACCTGGCTCACTTAACTTAGCATAATGTTCTCCAGTTCCATCCACACTGTTGTGAAGGGTAGGAGCTCCTTCTTTCTTTATGCTGCATAGCATTTCATTGTGTAAATGTACCACAGTTTTTTGATCCACTATTTACTGATGGGCACCTAGGTTGCTTCTAGCACTTGGCTATTGTAAATTGTGCTGCTATGAACTTTGGGGTGCATAGTTTCTTTTGGATTGGTGTTTCAGGGTTCTTAGGATATAATCCCAGCAGTGGAATTACCAGGTCAAAAGGCAGTTCCATTTTCAGTTTTCTGAGGAAACTCCGTACTGTTTTCCACAGCGGCTGTACCAGTCTGTTTTCCCATCAACAGTGCACTACAGTTCCCTTTTCTCCACAACTTTGCGACAGCATGAATGGACCTGGAGAATATTAGGCTAAGTGAAATAAGCCAGTCAGAGAAAGACAAATAACATGTGATCTCACTAATATGTGGAATCTAATTAACCAAATAAACTGATAAACAAAATAGAACCAGAGGTATGGATACATGGAACAGTCTGAGAAATGTCAGAGTGGAGGGTTTGGGGAGGACTGGATAAAAGAAGGTGAAGGGATTAGCTAAATACATATGCATAGCCCATAAACACAGACAATAGTGTGGTGAAGGCGAGGGGAAGGAGCAGAGGCTGGGTAGAAGTGGGCAAAGCATGGAAAATGGGGGATGTGTGTAACAGTGTCAACAATAAAAAAGTTTTTTAAATAAAATAAAAATTAAAAATTAAAAAAATTGAAGATAAGTTCTCACTTTATTTTGTTTTGCCAATAGTTCAACAAGTTCTCTATTAACTTGATTGAAATTGTCTTACAGATAAAATTTGGGAAAGAATTGATATCTTTATGATTATCAGCCTTGTGCTTACTATCCAGGTACTTTGTCTATCTCGCCATTTATTCAAGTCTTTTACTTTTTACCTTTCAGTTTATTCATGTAGTTTTCTTCAAATAGTTCTTACATACTTCTTAATGAGATTATTTGTAATTATTTTGTATAATATTTGATAAGATGCATGGGGTCTTTTTCACCCATTATATTTTCTCATAGGTTATTGCTGTTATATGGAAAGGCTATTTATTTTGTATGCAGTCATTTATTTTCTGAAATTCAGTTGATTGATTCTATTTAAAACATATAAGAATTATAATTGCATATCCTTTTTAATAATTAGGTTTCTAATTCATTTCTCATGTTTTAGAAAATGTGCATATGCTGACTATAGGGGAATTCTTGTTTTGTCTATGACTTTAAAGAAAATGCTTCTAGTGTTTTACCCTTAAGTAAGACAGTGACATTTAGATTAAGAAACATATCTTCATCCTAATGGAGAAACATCCCTTTGTTTCAAGGTTAAGAGATTATTTTTCATTCTGTTTTTTAAAAATTGAGTTTAACCAAATGTATGTTTTCTATTTGTGTTTATAAATAATATTTTCTTCCTTTGCTCCACTGATGTGATAGATATTATGGTTAGGTTTCATTATATTGAAATATCCTTACATTACTGAAATAAACCATATTTAGTGACATATTATTCTTTTTATGTGCTGTGAATTCACTTTGCTGGTACTTTATATGCAATTTTACACATATACTCATAACTAAACTTGGTCTTTGGTGTGTGTATGCATGTGCTATCTTTATCAGCTTGAAATAGGGATACTGATTACTTTGAAAAATAAATAGGAAAGTTTCCAATTTTATCCTTGTTTTTAAATTTTATAACTCATTTTGATTTCTTTTTCTTTTCCTGTTAACCTTTTGCTTTGCATTTCTGTTTTATTCTACCTTCCAGTGACTCTTAACCTGGCACTATTTCACTTATCTGTTAGCTCAAAGAGGGTGAGGACAGTGTGTATATTTGTTCCCCATTCTATTCTCAGCTCCTTGGAGCAGAGATATAAGAAGATGGATGAGGAAATGATATATTCTGTAACCCAGGGAACTTTGGTGATGGGCTTTAAAAATTAGAATTGGTTATTTCCTTATGTTTCATCATCTTTCTCTTACTTGCTTCTCCTATTTATTAACCACCCCTTTACTCCTTAACCTCTTGTCATCTACTGAAACCATTCAAGTCTACTCTTACCAACAACCCTTTTAATTGCCCAGATGACCTTTTCTCAGTTCTCATTTTTCTTGTTCTCCCTGTAATAGTTGACACTGTTGATATCTTTAAATTCTCTCTTCTCTTGGCTTCTGGCACTGTGCCCTATCCTTTCTTGCTCTTCCATCTCTAAGTTACTGTCTAATGATAGATAATACAGATTGAATGGAATTGGTCTGGTGTAAGACAATGTCCAGTGGTGGAAGCTCTGGAGAATGGAGAGTACATGCTTTGTGTAAAAGGCAGGTGCACCAGAAAATTATTGTCATGCAAAGATGTTGGCCCAACGTTGCAACAGCTCAAGATTTTCAGGAGAAGCTGGACATTTTTTAAAACTTTAATGTTGATTTATAAATGTTGGCAACTAATTATATTAAAAATTGAATCCAGACAAAACACATCTGTGGGCTATCAGTTAGTTAGTGATCTCTGGGCTACAGGGTTTTTAGATTCATAATTACAACACAATTTTTCTTATAGGGATTTAAAATAATCAGCTGTATTGGTATATAATTTACATACAATGAAATGAATGTTTTAAATGTATAGGTCAATAAGGTGGTTTTAACTGTTGTTTTCAACAAATGTAAAAACCTCTGTAATCATTACCCCAATCAAGATGAATACATTTCCTTACAACTTTCTGGTAAATCGTTCCTGACCCACAGCTGCTGTTCTGACTTGTGCTACCATAGTTTAGTTTTGCTTGTCATAGAACTTCATTTAAATTGACTCAAATAGTATATATAATTCTATGTCTGGCTTCTTTCACTCAGGATACTGTTTTTGAGATTCATTCATGTTCTTGTACATATCAATAGTTTATACTTTTAAATGACATGTAGTGTTTCATTTTATAAATATACAATAATTTGTCTATCCAGTTTCCTGTTGATGAATGTTTTAAGGTTGTTTTCTGTAAGAATTCTAAGTAAAAGTAGAGTTTAAAAATTATAAATGTTTAGTTATAAACTTAGACATCACTGAGTAAATCCAGCTTTTGATTACAGTTTGCTTTTGTTGCGGAGAATGTTGCCTTTCTGTTCCACTCACTGCTCTTTTCTTTAGCTTGGATCTCTTCCACATCCTAATCACCTTTATCATTCATCGTCTATTGTTACCATAAACAAACCACCAGAGCCTACTGAACACAAAACAGATGTGACCCTAGCAACACCCCCTCCCTCATTTTAGGTACTAGCTCCTTTTGGCAGCACTCAGTATCTGGTTATAATCTTTATACGTCTATATGATGCAAATCCTATATCCTATTAGTTCATTGTGTTTGGAAACCTTACTAGTAGGAGAAATGCCTGTTTACCATTCTTGGTTAGTCAGGTGAGAAACCTTGTTTGATATATAAACAGAAATGAGTAAATTTATTACTTCTCTTATGTTACCTGGCCTTCAATAATTACCTGTGAAATCTTTGTGACTGTAAACTTTGAGATGAAACTGAAAATATAACAAATATCAGGCTATTTGATGTATATATTTATGAATTCAACATGCATTTAAAGATACAGTTGAAGTACCGCCTTTACCCTTCTGGGATCTCATTTCCCTCTCTTCTTCCCTTCCCAGTGATGACCACTATCCTGAACTTGATATTTAACTTTTCCATGCATATACATATACTTTTAATGCACATATATCCATAAATAATAATTAGTGTTGCTTTTTTCTTTTTTAAAACTACACAAGCAGCAGCATCTTGTATTCATTATGTTGCAATTTGCTTTTTTTGTGTAATGTTATGTTTATGACATTTTCCATGTTGATACATGTAGTGATAGTTCATTCATAATAACTGTTCTGTAGTATTTAATTGAATGAATGTACCACAATTTATTCTTTGATTCTCCTGCTGGTGGTAATTTAGGTTGTTCCTAAATTTTATTATAAGAAATGAAGTAATGAACATCTTCTGCTAGTCTCCTTATGTGCATATATAAGAGATTCTCTATGGTTTTTACCTAGAAGTGGTATGGCTTGGTTGTATGTTGTGTACCCTCCCCCTTCTCATCAAATGCTTTTGTAGCTCGTTAACTGGTATTTAACTTCAGTTTCTCCAAGAATTTATAAGAGCATCCTGTATTAAAGTTTAGACTAAGTCAGTATAACAGGTACAGAATACACTGGACTAAACGGTAGAGAAGTATACTTCTCTCATGTAGCAGGCTAGAGTCCAGTTCAGTTTGTTGGCTCTGTCCCATGAGGTATTGTAGGACCCAGGTTCTTGTGCCACAGTGCTTTGACATTTCCTAGGGCAAGGATCTGCAAACTACAGTCGCAGGCCAAGTTATGTCCACTGTTTTTTTTTATTTAATATTTTTTAAAAATGTAGTCTTTATTGTATTTTTCCATTACCTTTTACTCCCCTTATACCCCTAGCCCCAGCAATCACCACCACACTGTTGTCCATGTCTATGAGTCCTTTTTTCTTTTCGTTCAGTCCTTCCTTCCTAACCTCCCCCCACCCCAACTAGCTGTCACCTGTTCATCTATAAGTCTGCCTCGGTTTTGCTTCTTAGTTCAGTTTGTTCATTAGATTCTACATATGAGTGAAATAATGTGGTATTTGTCTTTCTCTGACTGGCTGATTTCACTTAGCATAATGTTTTCCAGGTCCATCCTTAGTATCCCAAAGGATAAAATTTTCTTTTTTTTTTTTAACAGCTGAGCTTTTTTTTTCCCATTGTGTAAATGTCGCATAGTTATTTTATCCACTCATCTATTGATGAACACTTGGGCTGCTTCCATATCTTGGCAATTGTAAATAACGCTGCCATGAACATAGGGGTGTTTATGTTCTTTCAAATTTGTGTTTGATGGCTGATGCCATTCAGAGAGCAGTGCTCTGTCTGAGAGATATGGCTTCTGCAGTATGGGTAATGACTCAGCACGTAGATCCTGGTGACTGTTCTCTCAGTTCTCTCACCAGAGCCACCAACCTCAGTCTCTCCTGAAGCATCTTTAGTCAACTCTGCCCTCCCTCTGCCAGAGCCCAGGGTAAGTTGCTACAAAAGAAATGTTGTGCATTGGCTCTTTAAGAGACTCTCTGTGACACTAACAGTCTGTCCCTGGCAGACAGAAACCCTGCTACTTTTTCACAGCTGGATGTTATCTAGGTTCCCTTCCAGCTCTGGTGCTATAGACTGGGGAGCCTAGTTTGGGGTTTAGACCCCATACTTCTCAGGGGGAACCCCCCAGCCACTGAAATATCACTCTGGATCTTCTGCTACCACCCATGGGAGCCCAGCCAACCCTCTCATGACTCCTGCTCACTCCCTACCAGTCTTGTGATGAAATGGTTTCTTCTGTCTGTCCATGGTTATAAGGCTTCTCTACAGCAAGTGGTTATTCCAGATGATTTCTTTACAGTTTAGTTGTAATTCTAGATTGGTCCTGGGAGGAGGTTAGTGTAGCTTCCACTTATTCCTCTGTCATGTTGGATCCTTCTCCCCACTGTTCTTTTTTATGGCCATGAGTTAAGAGTAGTCTTTATATTTTAAAATGATTGAACACTTTGATAAAGAAAACTTTCAAAACCCAAAAATGGGAAGAATATTTTGTGCCCTGGCTGGGGTGGCTCAATGGATTGAGCACCGGCCTGCTAGCCAAAGGGTCCCAGGTTCAATTCCCAGTCAGGGCACATGCCTGGGTTGCAGGCCAGGTCCCCAACAAGGGGTGCATGAGAGGCAACCGCATATTGATGTTTCTCTCCCTCTCTTTCTCCCTCCCTCCCCATCTCTAAAATAAATTAAAAAATCTTTTTTAAAAAAGAATATGTTGTGACATATGAAAGTGATATGAAATTAAAATTTCAGTATTCTATACAAAAGTTTTATTGGAACACAGCCATATCCATTTGCTTCCATATCATCTATGGCTGCTTTCAAGCTATAACAGCAGAGCTGAGTAATTGGGACAAAGGCTATATTGCCTGCAAAATTATTCAAGCCTAAAATATTTATTCTCTGGTCCTTTACAGAAAAGGTTTGCAGACCCTTATCTTAGTGTGTTGTCCATATCTACATGGTTTGAGCCGAATAATGATCATGACTTCTTCATTGCAGCCATGGGGAGAAGGAATGAGGAGTGAAAAACAGTCCATTTCTTTTTCAAAGGATTGAGTCCATTGATATGTCATTGGCCAGAACTTAAGGAACAGAAATTTGCCAGCTCCTGAAGAAGTCCTTCCATGTTGCCCATCTCAATCACAACTCCCTTATTCCTATCCTAAGAAACCACTCTCCTGACTTTAGAGTATTCCCTTTCTTGTGTTTTAAAAATAGTTTAATCACTACAATGTGCACATTTAAAAAATAAAATAAAATGTACACATTTTGATATGTCTTTTAAATTTGTTTTGGTCTATAGGTTCACTCTTCATCCTTTCTTTTCTTTACAGTTTATCTCTTGATGAACTCAGAGAATAACATCTGTAATTTCCCATAGTCTGGGGTTTGCTGATTTCACACTCATGGCAGAGTCCAACATCTTTCTGAGTCCTGTGTTTCTTGCAGATTAGCAGGGGATTCCAAGAATGGATTAGAGTCAGGTTTGATTCCTGTGTCAAAACTATAGGTGCTATTTGGTAAGACTATGGGAAGTATATAGTGTCTGGTCATTTCTCATTTTGTGATGTTAGCAGCTATGAAGGCTGCAAGATGGTAGTATTTTAATTTTATAATTTCTTTTCAATTCATAGTTGGAATACTTTTATAAAGAGCAGTTTCCTTCTACTACTAGATTACCCAGTGGTACACTTCCTATGATTTAAACATATTAGATGGGTTTCAATCCTTTGTAATTTTTATCAGCTTGGCTAAACTGAAACTATGTTTCCCAGAATCGCCTTCCCTCTATGGTACCAGATTAGAGTTAGCCAAAGGGGAAATTTGTGTGAGATTTGGAAGCAAGAAATGACACTGCTATTTCATTCTCTGTAGGCTGTTGTTACATGCAGTGAGAGCCAGACACAGAGGTGCCTGTGGGTTCCAGCTTGTCCTTGCTTTCCCTTGCTCAGTCCAGCTCTTCTTCCCATCTGCCAGCTTTGCTAAGAGCATCTAAGGCTGGGTTGTGGGTTGCCAGGTAAAGTGCAGGATACCTGTTACACTGAATTCAGAAAAACAATGAGTAACTTTTTAGTATAAGTAGGGCTCACATGTGTATATGCACACACATATATAGTGTGCGTGTAAAATATTCACATAAAATATATGTTTAAAACATGTACAAATACATATATTTTGTACACACATGTTAAACATACATGTGTTTTATACATGTGTTTGACACATGTGTGTATATTATATATATCTTACAAATATAATATGCATACAGCTTCCCACAGACTTATATACATATATATTTTATCTATACAGGGTGAGGCAAACGTAGGTTTACAGTTGTGAGTACACTCTGGCAGCATAACATGCCTGGCTGTTTTGTGACTTTCCTCTGATCTAACTCTCTTTTTGATACTTACTTTCTCAGCCTCTTTCAGCCTCATTATGTAATGTTGTATTTCTATAAGAAATCTCTTATTTCATAATACTCATAATGGTTCAGCTTTTAAATATATGTTTATATATTGTATTATTATTCAATGCTGAATCACATAATGCTGGTCCAAGAAATGCCAAGCCAGTCAGTGTGCTAAAATTACATCATGGATTTTCTCTATGGATTTAATTTATTATATTTACTAGAAGTATGTACTTGTTTAATTAGCTTGTTTAATTGCTTAGTGCTCCCTAGGGGTATTTAAAGTATTTTTTAAAAAAGTACTTATATGAGCACGGGCTGCAAACCAAAGCATCACAGGTTCGATTCCCAGTCAGGGTACATGCCTGGGTTGCAGGCCATGACCCCCAGCAACCACACATTGATGTTTCTCTCTCTCTCTCTTTCTCCCTCCCTTCCCTCTCTAAAAAATGAATAAATAAAATCTTTAAAAAAAAGTACCTATAAAAAGTACTTTTGTAAGTAAACTGCATAGTTGTTTACTAAGTAAAATGCAGTTTAAAATGTTTAAGAAAATTTAGTTAAGTCATAGGCCTGACTAACAGAATAACATTTGTAAATTGAAATGAAAAGTTCAAGAAAAACTTATGTTTAAAATATTCTAACTTTAATACGTTTAAATTAAAGAAACCCCTGTAATAAATAGGCTCTTTTTTTCATGAAGGTCACCTTCAATTACAACAACTAGCATTTGCATTTTCTTTTAATTCTATTTAATTTGTAATATCTGAGTTTTTCCAAATTTTTCATTAGACCCCTTATCTCATTGAGGCCACAAATTTTTCTTTTTTTTTCTTTTTTTTAAATTTAGGATTTTTTTTAAACATGGCTTCTTTTATTTATTTATTTAAAGATTTTATTTATTTAGTTTTTTTAGAGAGGGAAGGGGGGAGAGAGAGAGAGAGAGAGAGAGAGAGAGAGAGAGAGAAACATCAATGTGCGGTTGCTGGGGGTCATGGCCTGCAACCCAGGCATGTACCCTGACTGGGAATCGAACCTGCGACACTTTGGTCCACAGCCCGCGCTCAATCCACTGAGCTACGCCAGCCAGGGCTACAATTTTTTCTTGTAGAGCCTGTTTTCCTTCTCTGATCTGGACTGGTTGTTCTTGTAGCCTACTGCACAACCAGAATACTAGGGTTTCCCTCTCCTGCTCTGCTGACATAAATCTACTGTTTTCTGGATCATGTTGTGACAAGACTGCTAGTTGCCCTTCAATTTCCATCTTCCCTTCTAAAATAGTAATAACCCCCTCCCATTTTTAGTAGGACAAATAAGGATATTTCCTGGTCTTCCTTGCAGGTAGCTATGAGTATGTAACTAAGTTCTGGCCATGGAAATTGACATCTGGGATTTACAGATTGTGTCCTTCTTATCCTTCTTTCTTTCCTCTGTCATTACCATCTCCATTTTGTTGCCTAGAATATGGATGTACACAGTGGTGCAATAACTTGGAGCATAACTTTTGACATAAACACCCTGGGGACGATTAAGCAACAAGGTTAAATAAAACGTAGTGATTTGACACTGGATTCTTAGTTATTATTATTATTTTAGTCCTCACCTGAGGATTTGTTTATTAATTTTAGAGATAGAGGAAGGGAGAGAGAGAGAGAGAAAAAAAAAACCACAGATGTGAGAGAAAATCATTGGTCAGTTGCCTTTTGTACGTGTCCCAACTAAGGACTGAAGCTGCAACCTGGGTATGTGTCTGACTGGGAATTGAACTTGCAAACTTTTGGTGCATGGAATGATGCTCCAACCAAGTGAGCCACCTGGCCAGACCTGTTGCTCATTATTTAATTAAAATCTTTTGAACTCTTTTTTTGAAATAATTTCTGGCTTAAAACATGTAACAGGAGTAAAAAGATTTCTTGTACATACAAATATGTTAATGTCTTTTATAACAATAGTCCAATTATCCTGCTTCTTCAGAAGGCTTCCAGACAGGTAGAAGTGGACAAACACCATTTTTTGAGAATAAATTGTTGTTTTCTCTGGTACCAATGGTCTGATCCAACAGTATGGGCTGTCATCTTCAGAGCCACTTCCAATCTGGAGATTAAGCTATGATAGGCAGACAATTTAAAATGCTGCCTCTCCCTCTTACCAGATAGTGGCTACTTCTTTCTTAGCATCAAGCCCTCCCTAGATAAGTTTTTAAGTAGATTCCAGAGTTCTGCAAAACTTGGTTCTGACAGGTTTTTGCCAGTTCATTGGTTGCTTTTGTGGAGGGAAGGATCAGTAGAGCTCCCTATTCTGCCATTTATGGTGATTTCACTATCCTGTCCATTTAATTATTTTAAAAAAATTAAAAATGTTTTTCATTTATATATAGATGACATACAATATCTTATTTTTAGGTGTACAACATAATGATTAGACATTTATATAACTTAGGAAGTGATCACCTTGATAAATCTAGAACCCATCTGATACCATACAAAGTTATTACAATATTATTAACTATATTCCCTGTGCTGTACTTTATATCCCCATGACTTTTCTGTAACTACCCATCTGTACTTCTTAATTCCCTCATCTTTTCACTCATTACCCGACCCCTTACCCATCTGGCAACCATCAAAATGTTCTCTGTATCTATGAGTTTGTTTCTGTTTTTATTGTTTGTTTATTGTTTAGATTTCACGTATGAGCGAAATCATATAGTATTTGTCTTTCTCTGTCTGACTTACATCACTCAGCACAATACTCTCTCAGTTCGTTCATGTCATTGCAGATGACAAAATTTCATTCTTTTTTATGGCTGAGCCATGTTCCATTGTATACATGCGCCACTTCTTTCTCCATTCATCTAGTGATGGACACTTAGATTGCTTCCATATCTTGGCCATTGCAAATTATACTACAACGAATACATGGATGCACACGTGTTTTCAAATTAGTGTTTTGGGTTTCTTTGGATGAATATCTAGAGGTGGAATTGCTGGGTCCTTTGTATCTTGTTATAGCCTTTGTTTTAAAGCCTATTTTGTCTGGTATATGTATTGCTGCTCCAGCATTTTTGTTTGTGGTTTCCATTTTTATGAAATACCTTTTTCAATTCCTTTACTTTCAGTGTGTATATGTCTTTAATCTAAAATGAGTGTCTTGTAGACAGCATGTATAAGGGTCTTATTTTGTTATCCATTCAGCCACCATATGTCTTTTGTTTGGAGTGTTTCATCCACTTGCGTTTAAAGTAGTTGTTGATATATATGTATTTATTGCCATTTTATTATTCATATTTTTTAAATCTTTTCTTCTTCTTCTTCTTAAAGATGAGCCATTAACATTTCTTGTAATATTGATTTGGTGGTAAACTTCTTTAGCATTTTCTTGTCTGGGAATCATTTTATCTGTCTTTCCATTCCAAATGATAGCTTTGCTATGAGGAGTAATCTTGGCTATAGGTCCTTGCCTTTTCACCACTTTGAATATTTTCCATCAGTCCTTTCTGGCTTACAGTTTCTGTTGAGAAATCAGCTGACAGTCTTATGGGAGATCCCTCGTAGGTAACTAACTACTTTTCTTTTGCTGCTTTTAGGATTCTTTCGTTTTTCAGATTTTTTTCTTATTTTTAAAAACAACAGAATTTTAATTTTATTTATTTTAATTATATTTTATTGATTATGTTATTACAGTTGTCCCAATTTTTTTCTCCACTTTATCCCCCCTCTGCTCTACGCCCACTTCCTCCAACATTGCCCCCTGTCTCCTTATTTCATGTCCATGAGTTGTACATATAAGTTCTTTGGCTTCTCTGTTTCCTATACCATTCCTAACCTCTCCCCATCTA
Organism: Phyllostomus hastatus; assembly: GCF_019186645.2. Taxonomy (NCBI): domain Eukaryota; kingdom Metazoa; phylum Chordata; class Mammalia; order Chiroptera; family Phyllostomidae; genus Phyllostomus; species Phyllostomus hastatus. Next base: position 9,539,390 of record NW_025333984.1, on the reverse strand, counting down.
TTTTATGCCGACCAATTATGCTTCTTATTCCCTGTACCTCCCCCCATTCTTCCCCTCCCCCTCTCCACTGAAAACCCTCTATGTGATTTCCATTTTTGTGATTGTGTTCCTGTTCTAGTTGTTTGCTTAGTTTTTTTTTTTTTTAGGTTCAGTTGATAATTATGAGTTTGTTGTCATTTTACTGTTCATAGTTTTTGATCTTCTATTTCTTAGATGAGCCCCTTCAACATTTCATATAATAAGGGCTTGGTGATGATGAACTTTAACTTGACCTTATCTGGGAAGTACTTTATCTGCCCTTCCATTCTAAATGAGAGCTTTGCTGGGTAGAATAATCTTGGATATAGGTTCTTTTCTTTAATGATTTTGAATACTTCTTGCCAGCCCCTTCTTGCCTGTAAGATTTCTTTTGAAAAATCAGCTGATAGCCTTATGGGCACTCCTTTGTAGGTAACTCTCTCCTTTCCTCTTGCTGCTTTTAATATTTTCTCTCTATCTTTAATCTTGGGTAACTTAATGATGATGTGCCTTGGTATATGCTTCCTTGGGTCCAATTTCTTTGGGACTCTCTGAGCTTCCTGGACTTCCTAGAAGTCTATTTCCTCTGCCAGATTGAGGAAGTTTTCCTTCATTATTTTTTCAAGTAAGTTTTCCATTTTTGGTCTTCTTCTTGTCCTTCTGGCACCCTTATGTTTTGGATGTTGGAATGCTTAAAGTTGTCCCATAGGTTGCTAAGCATTTCCTCATTTTTTTGAATTCTTGTTTCTTTATTCTGTTTCAGGTAGATGTTTATTTCTTCCTTTTATTCCAAATCGTTGACTTGAGTTCTGGTTTCTTTCCTTTCACTTTTGGTTCTCTCTGTATTTTGCTTTATTTCACTTTGGATAGCCTTCATTTCTTCCTTCATTTTGCAACTGAGCTCAATCAGTTTTGTGAGCATTCAGATTACAAGCATTTTGAACTCTGCATCAGATAGGTTGTCAATATCCTCATCACTTAGCACTTTTCTGTTTTTTTTTAAACATTTTATTTATTTATTTTTTGAGAGAGAAGAATAGGGAAAGAGGGGAAAAGAAAGATCAATGTATGGTTGCCTCTCACACGCCCCCTACTGGAGACCTGACCTGCAACCCAGTTATGTGCCCTGACTGGGAATTGAACCAGCAACCCTTTGGTTTGCAGCCCAGTGCCTAATCCACTGGGCCATACCAGTCAGGGCTCTGGGGTTTTGATCTGTTCTTCCATTTGGGCCATATTTCTTTGTTTCAGTGCACCTGTTATGTTGTAAGGGGGTGGAGCTTTAGGTATTCCCCAGGGTGGGGCAACCCTGTTTGCTGAGTTGTGGCACTGTCTGTGGTGGAAGTGTCAAAGAGGGAACAATGCCACTCACTTGCTCCACTCTACCCCACTTTCCAGCAAACTCTCCCATGAGACTGGGAGTTTCTCCTGCTGTTGGAACACCTGCAGTAGTTTAAAGTTAGTTTGGAGTCTTTAGCTTTCCATTCAGCCAGCTGTGCCTCACCTGCACAGTCTGTGGACTTGCCATGTGTCCTCTATGCTCAGATGACCATCTCCTGTCTCCTGTCTCCACGTCTTCTACCAGTCTGGGTGAATGTTTCTTTAACTCCTTGGTTGTTGGAGTTCCATGCAGTTTGATTTTCTGGCACTTCTGGTTGTTTATTATTTTTAAATTGGTTGTTATCTTTCTTTTGTTTGTGCAAAGAAGCAAAGTGTTTTTACCTATGCCTTCATCTTGGCCAGAACTCTAAACAACCAGATTCTTTCTTCTTTTTGCTGTTCTGATTAGGTGCTTTCCACTAATTTGTCTTGCAAATTACTGATTCAATCCTCTGATTCATCTAATCAGCTGTTGATTCCCTATAACATATTCTGTATTTCAGTTATTGTATTCTTTATTTCTGACTGGTCATTTTTCATGTTCCTATCTCCATTTTTATGTTTCCTAGGTCTTTATTAAAGTTCTCTCTATGTTTCTCTACTCTTCCCCTAAATTCATTGAGCATCCTTATAACTGGTGTTTTGAATTCTGCATCTGGTAGATTGCTTGTTTTCGTTTTGTTTAGTTCTTTTTATGGAGTTTTGTTTTATTTTTTTATTTGGGACATTTTATTTGTCTCCTCATTTTGGCAGCCTCCCTGTCATTGTTTCTATGTGTTAGGTAGAACTGTTATGTCTCCTGGTCTTGATAGAGTGGCCTTATGTAGTGAGTGTCCTGTAGGGCCCAGTGGCCTAGCCTCCTTGTCACTTGAACTGTGCCCTCCAGGAACATGCTCTCCTCCCCATCATTCCACCCCTGTGTGGGCTGTGTGTGCCCTCCTGTTGTAGTTGAAACTTGATTGCTGTTGGCACATCAATGGGATGGATTTACCCCCAAATCAATTGGCTGTAAGGACTGGCTACAACCATAGCAGCAGAGTTAGTGTGAAGGGGCCAACTCCATGGAGCAGGATTCACTTCTGCAGGGCTCTGGTGCCCAATGAGTCTGACCCTTGAGTAGAGGTGGTTGGGTGGTGCTTTGATGTGGTGGGAAGCTGTCCACTGTGTGTGCTGGCTCTGGGCCTCCCAGGATTTGCAGACCAAGGTCAGCCATTACCTGTGCCTTGCCCAGGACCTCCCAGCACGGGAAAAAAATAGATCTGCAGATAGCTGCTACTTGTGCTAGGCTTGGAGGCACTGGGGAGAAACTAAGCTGCCAACAGAGGCCAGCTGCTGCTAGTACCAGGCCTGGGGCCACTTAGCAAGAGATATGGGGCATGCAAAGGCCAGATGCTGCTTGTTTGGGGTTTGTGAACCTTTGAGGTATTTTAGGAAAGTCTGCTGCATGAACCAAAACAGGCCCTTTGTGTTAAAAAGTCACTGGGAAGAGCCACCAGAAAAAGCCACTGCAAGTTGGGAAGGGGCAGGGTCTCAGAAAATACCAGGGTGGAGCAAACAGTGTTAGCCAAGTTGATAGAGACTCAGCTATGGCCTCCACCTCCTGGCTCTGTGGCTCTTTCAGTGGAGGGGTAAAAAAAGGAACAATGGCCTCTGCCAGCACTTCTCTCTGGGAAAAAGCTATCCTTCCAGCCCTCGCCCTAATGCCAGGGAATTCAGTCCATCCCCATATGTCCCTGGTGCCTTTAAAGCTGCTGCCCCAGTGGTGAAGCTCAGAGTGAGTGAGTTAGTCAGCAAGTAAGTCAGTGTGTGGGCACTTTACAAGAAATACCATATTTTGCTCTGTATAATGAGCTCCTGTCTACACTGCATACCCATGTTTTTGGCCCAAACTATCAGGGAAAAAACTTTAAAAAATTTTTTAAATTCAATTATTTATTTATTTATTTATATTTAGAAACAAGACCAATTATCATATTCTAGGGAACTATTTTACATATGGTTATCATTATTGCATGTTTAGAGTTACACTTTTAATGCATAAGCACAAGTAAAAGAATTAAAAACATTTATATAGATATGGAATTAGTACTACCCATGTATAATGTACATCCTTATTTTTCCCTCAAAAATTTGGGCAAAATTGTTCATTATACAGGGTGAAATATGGTTCCTGGGACTTCAGAAGCCCTCTGTCTCACTCAGCCACAATCTCCACTGGTTTTCACAGCCAGGTGTTATGGGTTCTTTTCTTTCTAGCAGTGGAAGCCTCAGTTGGGGGGCCTGGTGTGGGGCTGAGATCCCTTGCTCCTCGGGGGGAACTCCAAAGCTGAGATATCCCTCCCAATTTTTATTTGCCACACATGGGTGTGGAACTAACCTGTTCTGCATCACTGTCCCTCCCATCAGTCTCAATGTGGCTCCTTCTTTATATGCTTAGTTGCAGGACTTCTGTTCAGCTAGATTTCAGGCATTCTGAACGATGGTTGTTGTATAACAGTTGTAATTTTGATGTGGTTGTGTGAGGATGTGAAGACCACATTTAATCACTTCATCATCTTGACAGGAAGTACTCTGTCCATTTATTTTTAAGGAAAACTTAGTAGTAGCTGAGGTGGGTTTTCCCTTTGCTGTTTTGGAAAGCTGGCTACTTTCCAGGTAAAGCAGGTATGTTGTCAGGTAGTTCTCCCCTTTAATGTCTGACTGGGAGTTCTGACAAGGAAGTCTTCATGAGGTAGAGCATGAGGAGCTGGTTGCTTTACAAGCTTTGTTTTAAGGTAGGTAGGCTGGGAATTGGCTATTTGGTTATGAATCCTCCAAATGCCCAGTGCAAAAGGTATTTCTCTGAGCAGCTGCTATCCAAAGTAGTAGTCATAACTTTTTCTACAGCATTCTATTTTTTCCAGATAAAAGCTCTCTAGTTTGGGTTTTATTTTTTATTTTTTGTTTGCTGGCAGATGCCATTAACTCATACTCTGGACAAAAGGTTTGGGGTAGAATATGGTGGTGGAGACTAATGTAGCTGTTCTGTTTTACAAATTGTCAAGTAATTCTTTAGTTTAAATTCTCATTTCTCACTCCTGCTCCCTTCTGTACTTGCTGACTCAGAGCCCAGAGTATCTCCAGGGTTCTGCCAGACTGGCTGGCTCCCATCTCTTCTGCTGCTTCTTCATAACATATTCTAAACTGTGGTTTCATGCATCTGTTTCACCTGCCAACTTGCTCACATCTAGTTTCCTTCTCTCAGAAATGTGTTAGTGTCTCTTTTGTTGGCAATCCCTCACCTTTATCTCATTCTTTTTCTTTTTTAAGTATATGTTATTGATTATGCTATTACAATTGTGCCAATTTCCTCCACTTTGTCCCCCTCCACCTGGTACTCCCATTCCCTTCAGCAATCCCTCTTCTTAGTTCATGTCCATAGGTCATGTATGTAAGTTCTTTGGCTTCTCCATTTCCTATGCCATTTTTAAATTCCCCATGTCTATTTTGTTCCTACCAATTATGCTTCTTAATTCCTGCACCATTTCCCCATTCTCCCCCATCATTATTTTTCCTATTAGAGATATATTCTTTTATGTGTTGATGTAGTTTTATTTTAATGGACTCTAGGAGAGATTGTGTGTAATACATGTACCTAGTCCAGCATCTTGAACTGGAGTCATCAAATAGTTTCGAGCATCTTCCCTGTACCCAGTACCATGCAAGATGTTGGGAAAATAAGAATGAGTAAAACTTATTTCTTGATGTCAAGAAGCTGATAGTGCAGTAGTGACTGCAGTCCTATTTAACAGATATGACAAGGGGACTTTTCCTGTTTTGGTTTTGGATGAGAATCCAAAGCTGAAAGTGAAGGGATCACATATGCTAAAGAGAGGTGACATGCCATGTTTATAGAATTTGTGAAAAGATCACTTCTAGCCCTGGCTGGTATGACTCAGTGGATTGAGTTCCAGCCTGTAAACCAAAAAGTCACTATTTTGATTTCCAGTCAGAGCACATACCTGGGTTGTGTGCTACATCCCAGCAGGGCATGTGAGAGGTAACCAATCAATACATCTCACATACATTGATGTTTGTCTCCCTCCCTTCCCCTCTCTCTACAAATAAATAAAACTCTTATTTAAAAAAAGATGGCATCTAAGACATGATCTGAGACACCCAAAACCTATTACTTACCACAAAGGTATATAAAGAGAAGCTAGGGGATTGTCTGAGAGGAAAGTAGTAGAGAAGATGCTTTTATTTAAAAAAAAATAAAATTTATTGGGGTGACATTGGTTCATAAAACCATACAGATTTTTAAGTGTACAGCTCAATAAAACACCATCTGCACACTGCATTGTGCACCCATCTCCCCAAGCAGTCTCTATCTGTCCTCTTTCCCTGCCTCTCTTTGCCTACCTCCACCACCCCCATTTTTATCTGGCTGTCACCACACTATTGTGACAACAAGAATGCACATATATTCTTTGGCTAATCCCTTCATCTTCTTTATCCAGTTCCCCCACTCCCTCCACTCTGGCAGCTGTCAGTCTGTTCCATGTGACCATGACTCTGTTTGTATGTTGTTTGTCAGTTTATTTTGTTCATTAGATTCTATACATAAGTGAGATCATATGGTATCTATCTTTGTCTGACTGGATTATTTCACTTAGCATAATGCTCTCCAGGTCCATCCATACTGTTGCAAAACATAAGAAGTCCTTATTTTTTATGGCTGCATAGTATTCCACTGTGTAAATGTACCACAGGTTTTTTATATACTCATCTAGTGATGGACAGTTGGGCTGTTTCCAGATGTTGGCTATTATAAATAACACTGCTATGAAAATAGGAGTGCATATATTCTTTTGAATTATTGTTTGGGATTCTTAGGATATCTTCCCAGAAGGAGAATCACTGGGTCATAAGGCAGTTCCATTTTTAATTTTTTGAGGGAACTCCATACTGTTTTCCACAGTGGCTGTACCAGTTTGCATTCCCACCAACAGTGCTGGAGGGTTCTGTTTTGTAGAGAGAATGCTTTTGAACAGAGTTGTGAGAATGCCTTGGAGATTTTTCTTCTCATGGGGGAATTTGAGGAGGTAGGAAATACCCCATACCACTTGGATGGAATGGGGTCACAAGAGAATCACTCTAAAGCTTTGATATGTATTCCCAAGGGATTGACATTTGTAGGGACTGGAAACTGACTTACCTCTAAAAACAAAATCTTAAAGTGAGAAAGGCTATGGCTAGAGCAGCTTGTGACAACAGAAGAAAAAGAGGGCTGCATTTGCAGGGAGCTGTACTTCCATCAACATGTGAGCAAAGCCGTCTGTTTCCCAGAGGCCAGATACAGTTCCCACAGTAGGACTTCAGACTTGAGTCATCTCATAAGCCTGCTGCAGGGGTCCCCAAACCCTGGCCTAAGACTGGTAACAGTCCTTGGCCTGTTAGGAACCGAGCCACACAGCAGGAGGTGAGCAGTGAGCAAGCCAGTGAAACTTTGCTCGCCTTACCTCCTAAGCTCTGCTTCCTCTCCCCCCTACCCCCCATCTATGGAAAAATTTTCTTTCATGAAACTGGTCCCTGGTGCCAAAAAGGTTGGGGATTGCTATTAAGGGATTTACCCTAAGAAGATCGTTCAGAGGTGTGAAGAGACCCCAGTAGAGGAATGGGTTAATAGAAACCAGGGACAGAGGAGGTATTGTCTAGGTAAAGGAAATTGCAGGTGAGAGATCTTCAGTGACAGGGCAGCTCCAACCAACCCTCTAGGGCAGGGGCGTCAAACTCACCAGGGGTCACATCAGCCTTACAGTTGCCTTTAAAGGGCTGAATGACATTTTAGGACTGTATAAATGTAACTACTCCTTAACTAAGGGCAAGGAGTTCAGTGCTGCCGCTGGGTAGAAACAAGGTGCTGGGCCAGATAAAACAAGTTGGAGGGCCGGAGTCAGCCCGTGGGCCTTGTGTTTGCCACCTGTGCTCTACAGTAAGTATTAGCTTTGTTCATCTGCAACACTCTCTAATGCCAGGTTAAACTTGAATCAGTAAAGAGAAGCTTGTTTGGATCCTGTCTTCTAGTTCTTCTCTGTGATTCAACCCAGGCAGAGTTTGAGGCAATACAGTGAGTGTGGGAGGAGAAATGGAAGAGAAAACCGATGAAGGGAAGCCATCCACGCTCTCTGCCCTTCCCCCATGAGTTTCCTGGCTGAGTTAGAACTAAGCAGGGGGAGGGGAGCAGTTTGGAAATGAATGGCAGGTTGAAGCTGTGATATATTAGACTGGACTGAAATTTTGAATGCCTATAAAAATAAAACTATTTTTTATTTTGTAAGAATGACTGAAAAAGGTATGAGCTCTGTCTGAAATTTCATGCAGGGTGGGGAAAAATGATTCCACAGAGCTTATGGTGTGAAGTAGTGGTGTGAAAGAATTATATCACTTTCTGCTTACAACCTACTGTATCTAGCTCATTCAATTAACTAGTTTATATAAGTGCCACACTATATGTATAGTCAAGGTTCAGTGAGTGGTAGCACATAGGAGAAAGTAATAAACTCTTCCCAGGGAGGCCAGGCAAGGCCTGACATTGTCTCTAAGGGGAGACAGTGCTTGAGCTGGATTTTAAAGAACAAAGATTATTTTTGCCAGTTGACAAATGAAGTAGGAGGACATTCTAGGAAAGGAAATTACATCTACAAAAAGTAGGAGGTGTGTATGAACAACTGCATGTGGTTTCATGATTTTGAATCACTATAGTGTAGCGGAGGAAGAAATTTCTTCTACCCTTCTAGGTTCTTCCAAGTGGTCTAATAATTAAGTTGACATGAGATGGATTAAGAGAAAATAATGAAATTTAATTACATATGTATGTATGGGAACCCCACATACCAGAGAGAGTCAGAGACCCCACATACTTGAGAGCTTCTGAGACAGAAAGGTATATATGGCATTCTGAACCAAAGAATGAGGTAAGGCACCTGGGGCTTCAGAGGAGAGGAAGGAAATTTGTAGGACAATAAGAAGAGCAGTGTGGTGGGTGGATTCGTAGAGATTGTGCAGACTGAGAAGCAATGCTAGGGGAAAACTGACCTAGTCAAGAAGATCTCTTGATGGTCTAGAAATATCCAGATAATAGACCCATCTATTTAAAAAAAAAACACAACACATTTTATCTAAATATAATAGGGTTCCCATATTGACTCATGGCTGGGATTTGGATTTATCTGGGTTTATGCAATGAACTGCAAGGATGGGCAGCTATAAGTATTGTAGCACAAGGCCCTGTGAGGACTCCTTAAGGAGAACTAACTCATTCTTAATCAGGGGTTCCTAAGTAGAATTCATGGGGGTCTGTGAACTTGGAAGGGAGAACAATTGCATCTTTGAAATTTAGCATTTTCCCTCAATTAAGAATATAGGCAACAAACCACAATGGCAGTGGTAGTGTCTGTGCCTGTGTCATGGATGGAAATCACAGATATGTTTATCACACTGCAAGTTTTTCAGATGGCTCCAAATATTATTTACTCATGTACTACTTTGAATTGTTGTGGCAATAGAATTGCTGCTAGATCATTTATGTACTGTTAATAAAAAGCATATTCCTTACCATATAAAATGTGTTACAAATAGTTTGGTGGCTGTATTCCAGTGTAATTGGCTTCTTTTGTAACCGATGTCTTTTATTTTATGCATTTAAGAATATTCTTGTGCAAAATGGTCCATAAAGTTTACCAGATTGCCAAAGGGGTACATGGCATGCAAAAAAGGTAAGGAGCTCCTACTTGGGGAAAAAGGATTCACTTAGGTTTGTCCCTATCCATTTACATGTGAGACAGTACAGTAGAGGGAGAAAAATAATTTTCCCTCTACCCAAGTTCAGTTGAGACCCCTCCTCTCCCAATAAAAGATTCATGAGAGAAAAACAAAAGTTTAATAACATGTACACCCCCCAATATACATGGGAGAAACCCAGGAAAACTTTGTGAATCCTTGAAATGGCCACATCACTATCTTAATTAACATCTCCAGCTGAAGAAAAAAGAAGGGTTTTTGTTTGTTTGTTTGTGGGGGGTGGGGGAGCCAGTTATGGGAGATTACTAGGAAAAGCCCAATAAACAAAGGTAAGTTTATTATGCATATTTAAGTCATTACCTTCTCCATTAATAAGGATTTCTAGATATTTGGTCATCCTCTCATCCTAGCACACAGACAAAGACACCATTACCAATGGAGATTCCCATTATAAATGTAAATGTCCCTCACAAAATGGCAACTTTAGCTCAGTTTGCAGAGCTTCTCCTGTATCTGCTATTTCTTAAAAATAACCAGGCTGAAATAATCCTTAAGCCAAAGAAGCAAATTTGGGTGTGGCAAATTGATACTTCTCTTCAATAGTTTATGATGAAAGTGATATCTGCATCCTCCAAATAAAAATGATGAGGCTTTATTTCACATATAATATTCAGTCTTCCTCTTTTTACTAAAACAGATAACAGGGCACAACTAGCCATCTTCCCCACTTGTCAGCTGAGCAGCATGAAGATCTGACATCTGTAGACCCCAGTGTGTCAGCTTCAGGGAGACCTTCAGAGCCAGGTGGGAGATGGCAGGAGAAGCCTAGCAGAGGAGGGTGGTGCCTGTCTGATGCCATGATGCTCGGTGAAGGAAAGGAACAGGGGAAGTAAAACAGAAGAAATGGAGAAACCACATGGTAGCTGATTAAACAACTGGTTAGAGTCATTTGTGCTCACAGAGGATATACGCTCCCAAGGAACACCTAGAAATACCCTTAATTGAAATAGCTGGGGTTTGGGGTGCACTGAATGAAGGAACCTGTGAAATAAGACCTCTTTTGTACCCACAGGCTACAGAGGCCTGAAGAAATCTGAGTTCTGAAGCTATTTGTTGTGAGAGTGACAGCCATCATATTCACTCTTTTTTAAATTACATTTTTATAGAAAAAATTTATAAACCAAGTGAGTTCTCTGTTTTGTGTTCAATATTCCATTAGTTGAACATCCTGTACATGTGTTTACAGAAATATGGCTGAGAGCATATTTCCTCCAACATTTGCTTTAGAGCTCACTCAAGTAATCAGCTCCCAGCTTCAAGAACAAGTCTTAGTTTTCCTGAACGGCAGTATCATCAGCCATTCATTGATGTATATTTCAATGGAAAAAATGCCAGTTGTTTTAATCCCCCCAAATAGGTTTACAATTAAGCTGTCAGTAGTTTGCTGTTGGTTTGGACAACACCCCTTCCACCACTTTTGTTTGTTTGTTTTATGTAGAGAAAAGGGGTTCTATACTGTTTTTGGTAGAGATGTGCCACAGGAAATGCTGTTGCCCAGTGACATATTTACAATTTATCCATTGTAAATTGAGGTTCTGTGCATTACAAACACAAGATTATTTCTTACAGGTTATTCTTTGAAGTAGATCATGGTATTAAAATGATACATGACAATGGCTTAGAACAGTGCTTATTGGCACAGAGGGAGTGCTTGATCAATGTTAGTTATCATCAGCATCCCACCCAGTCACTGTAGATCTGACTAGGATTCCCTAGGCTGCTGTCCATCTATATGAATTATACATGGGTACAGAGGGAGCAGAGGAAGGGAAGAATTAGAGAAGAAGAAAGTGCTTACTTGCCTGGTGGTACTTCAATGAAAAGGAAGAAACACTAAAGGTTCAGCTTGGTAAGGGCTTAATTTGTTTAGAACATCCCCCTAAACTTTTTTTATGTGGAAAATTCATCCTGGAAGATTCCCAAGAGAAAGAAAGTCCCATGTCAAATAAGTTCACAAGGCACTACATTCTTTAGCTCTCCCTCAGCACCTACCCTGGAGAGTCAGAATATCCTTTAGCACATTAAATGAGCTGAGAAGTCCCCCAGAAAAAAAAAAGGCTATTTCATTTTTAAAATTCAGTTTGACAAAGTTCCTTGGCCATATAATTCCTCTTTCTTGTAACACTTATTAATATCCCCAGGCACTAGTGTTCTACTTGTAGTGAGGTGTCTTATACGAGAGAATGATATTTTTTTCCTTTTAAGAAAAAGAAGCTGCCAGTCGCTCTCCATACAGTCAGAAGGGTATCCTGGAGCACGTTTATAATTGAGCCCATCTCAATTACACAGATGTATGGAAGTCTGCAGTGAGAGGGCCTAATCACGATGACAAGTCCTGGTAGGGAAGAGACTTCTATGTCCAACCCCTGAGATTTAGAATTACTAGGATTTATCAAGGTAGAGAGAGTGGCCCTTTTCAAGGCTTAATGGCATGAAAGGATAATAGGACCCATGAAATAAAGTCACCAACAATTTAGAGAGGCTGGTCTGGTGGGCTGGCCCTGGCTCTGGATAAAGAGGAGTGCCAGGGATGGTGACAGGACTGACAGTATAATTTGTGGCGCACAGTGCAAAATGAAAATGTGGGGTTCCTTGTTTAAAAAAGTATTAATAATTTCAAGACAGCAGCAGCAAGGCACTAAGCCAAGGGTGGGCCTTCTAAGCATAAGACTTCGTGTAGCTGCACAGGTTGTACACCCATGAAGCCAAACCTGGATGGTGGTCTTGGTTTTCTAAGGCTGTGTACAAAAGAACTGTTCTTGTCCTCACTCTTCTAGGGCAGCCTTACTACCTGAGGGAGTAATTGGGTGGGAAATGAAATTGCTGGTCCCTAAGAGCTACAGCAAGATCCATTGAGGTGGTTGTTTTCATTTTCTATTGCTGCTTTAACCAATCGCCACCAATTTAGAGGCTTAAAACAACCCACATTTCTTGTCTTGTAGTTTTATAGTTCAGAAGTTTGAGCTAGGTTTCATTGGGCTAAAATCAAGGTATTGGCAGTGTTAGTGCCTTCTTAAGACTATAGGGAAGGATGTATTTCCTTGCTTTTCCCAGGTTTTAGAGGCTGCCTTTATCCCTTAGCTTGTGGTTCCCTACCCATCTTCAAGCCCAAAGATGTTGCATTTTTCTGCTCATTGTTCCTGTATGCACATCTCCTTCTGACTCTACTCTTTTGTCTCCTGCTTCCACTTTTAAGGACAATGGGCCCACCTGGATAATCCAGAATAATCTCCCTCCCTATCTGATGATTAGCAACCTTAATTTCTTCTGCAATATTAATTGCCTCTTTTCAGGTCACCTATCATATTCACAGGTTCCAAGAATTAAGGTGTCTTTGGGGAGCATTATTCTGCCTACCACACTCAGAGAACCAAACCAAACTGGAATTTCCTTTAAAACACATTATTGGGGTATAACATCCAAAATGTGCTAACTTTTTAAATGTATGTACAGATTGATAAATTTTTACATAAGTGTATACCTGTGTAGTGAGTAAAAATACAATTGTATAACCACCACTCAGATGAAGATGTAGAATATATCTAGCCCCCCAGAAGGCTCTCACATGCTCATTTTCAGTCAGTATTCACCCTCCCCCAGAGGTAACCAGTATTCTGTCTTCTATCAGTACCTCAGTTATCTCTTACAAATCACTCCAAAATTTGGTGGCTTAAAAGAAAAAACATTTTATTTGCTCATAATTTGTGGGCCAGCGATTTAAGCTGAGCTCAGCCGAGCTATTCTTCTGCTGGTGTCACTTGTGGTCACTCATTTTGTTGCAGTCATTTGGCAGCTTGACTGGGGCTCAATGGTCCAACATGGTCTCATACATGTATCTGGTGGTTGGTGCTGGCTGTCAGCTGAACCTTCTTCTCTCCATATGTATATTTAATCCTCCAAGAGGTTAGACTGGGCTGCTTTATATGGAGATATCAAAGCAGTAAGAAGACAACAAATTGCCCAGTTGTACAATATCACCCCTATTGAATTCTTTTGGTCAAAGCAAGTCATGATGCCATCCCAGATTCCAAGGGTGGAGAAATAAACTCTGCCTCTTGATAACAGGAGTTGCCAAAAAGCTTGTGGTCAATTTTTTCATTACATTACCATTTGTTAATTTCACCTGTTCTTGAACTTCAGATAAATGGAATCACACCTAAAGTATTCTTCTTTCTGACTTCTTTAGTTCAACATTATGTTTCTGTGTATAACAGTAGGTTGTTCTTTTTTTATTGTTGCTGCTCATATTCCATTGTATGAATATACCACAATGTATTTATTATTCTACCACTGATAAACATTTGACTTGTTTCTGTTTGTAGCTATTATAAATAAACCTGCTATTAGTGCTCTTATGCATGTCTTTGAAGGGCATAGTACTTAATTATCTTGGGTATGCACCTGGGAATGGAATAACTGGATCGGGGGTAGGCTAGTATTAAGCTTTAGAAGGTTTTGCCAATAGTTTTGTGAAGTGATTGCATTAATTTACATACCCCATAAGCAATGTATGACAGTTCTGGTTGCTCCACATTCTTGACAATTCTTGGTATTGTCAGGTTTTTAAATTTCAGTTATTCTAATAGGCATTTAATGGTATCTCATTGTTATTTTGATTTGCATTTCTTTGATGACTAATGATATTGAACATATTTTTACATGCTTAATGGTTATTTGGCTAACTTCTTTGTGAAGCACTATTTTAAAATTTGGGGTTGTTTGTCTTTTTCTTGGTTTGCAGCTCTTTCTATAGTCTGCTTTTGAGTCTGTTATTGTATATGTGTATTACAAGTGGTTTTTCTTCTTTCTCTTAACGTTCCTCAATTTGGATTTGATGCAAGGTTTTCTCATAATTAGAATTGCATGATTTCTCTGGGGTTATAGGTGTTTTGGAAAAATGGTATAGAAGTGAATGACCCATGCCACTCCATCATATCAGGGGGTGTAATTTCAACATGACACACACAGGTGATGTTAAGTCTAATCACTTGGTTAAGGTGGTGTCTGCTAGGTTTTTCCATGGTGAAGTTACTATTTTCATTTTCCACGCTCTGTTGTTTTGGAGAATTGAGCTATTTTTTAAAGATTTTATTTTATTTTATTTTTTAGAGAAAGGGGAAGGGAGGGAAAAACAGAGGCAGAGAAACATTTGTATGTGAGAAATACATTGATCAGTTGCCTCTCACATGCCCCAACTGGGAACCTGGCCTGCAACCCAGGCATGTGTCCTGACTCGGAATTGAACTGGCAACCTTTCAGTTTGCAGAGCAATGCCCAATCCACTGAGCCACACCAGTCAGGGCTGGAATTGAGCTATTAAGTCCAGACCGTACTCAAGGAGTAGGGAGTCATGCTCCCCCTTTTTTAGGGTGGAGTATCTACATAATTTATTTCCTTTTTTTGCATGGGAACTTTGTCCCTTCTCCTCACTTATGTATTTATTTATATCAGTATGGACTCATGGATATTTATTTTATTCTGAGTTATAATCTAATATTACCATTACTTTGTTGCTCAAATTGTACAATGAACAAATTTGAACTAATGAAAAGATATAGAATACTGTATTAAAACTGCAGAATATAATTGTTTTCAAGTACACATGGAACATTTATCAAATATGATCACAAACTGGGCCATATGATAATTCTAACACATTTTAAATAGTTGAAATCATAGAGAATATATTTTCCAAACTTGATGCAATTAAATTAGGTATCAATAACAAAGATATATCTAGAAAATTCTATATTTGGAAAATTAAGAACTAAATTTTAAAATAATTCATGGATCAACTAAGATATCATAATAGAAATTAGGAAATATTTTGAACTTCACAACACTGAATATATAGCATATGAAGACTTAAGGAATGCACTTAAAGTACTATCTGGAAGGAGAGGTATAGTCTCAAATACCTATATTACAAGGAAAAAAGGTTGAAAATTAATTTTATGAACTTAAAAATATTAGTCAAGACTTCTGGCAAGATGGAGGCATAGGTGGACACACCGTACCTCCACGCACAACCAAGATTAGAACAACAACAATTTAGAGGTAGAATAACACCCAGAACTGATAGAGAATTTATCTGAATGGAAGTTGGACAGCCAGGAATTTGAAGTAGACCTGTTCATCCAGACCAGTAGGAGGGGCGGAGAGGAGCAGCTGGGTGCGGGTCGTGGCGTGCGGAGAACAGGGAGAACTGGGTGCATAAGGCAACCGGGAGCGTGTAAGGCATCTGGGGCACACAGGATCACAGCGGGTGGACCCTGAGTACACAAGTGGCCCCTGGCAGATCCAGTGAGGTGGCGATTGTGGAGCAGGGCAGAGAGCACAACTGAGGATCCCAGGGAAGGGACTGAGGTACCAGGAGAATGGAGCTACTGACATTGTTCCCTCCCCCTCCTGCCCCCGCCCCCATCCCCACATACAATGTCACAATCTAGCGACTGGGGTGCCCAGCCCCAATGAACACCTAAGGCTCTGCCCCTCACTGTAACAGGAGCGACCAGACCCCCCCCCCACTAAAAAAAAAAGAGAGAGAGAGAGAGACATGTCTCAAACAAAAGAACAGATCAATGCCCCAGGACTCATCCTTTTAAGCAACTAAGAGATAACCAATCTATCAGATGCACAGTTCAACACACTGGGGATGAGGAAGCTCACATAATTGGTTGATTTTGGGTGCAAATTAGATGAAAAGATGCAGGTTACCATAAAAGAGATGAAGGAAGATGCACGGAGAACCAACAGTTATGGGAAGGAAACTGAGACTCAAAACAATAGAGTGTACCAGAAGGAAGAAAAAAACAACCAAACAGGAAAAAATGAAGAAATAAGAATTCAAAAAAATGATGAGAGGCTTAGGAACCTCCAGGACATCTTTAAACGTTCCAACATCCGAATTATAGAGGTACCAGAAGGGGAAGAGGAAAAGCAACAGATTGAACACGTATTTGAACAAATAAGAAAGGAGAACTTCCCTATTCTGGCAAAGGAAATAGACTTCCAAAAAATCCAGGAAGCTCAGAGAGTCCCAAAGAAGTTGGACCCAAGAAGAAACACACCAAGGCACATCATAATTACATTAGCCAAGGTAAAAATGAAGGAGAGAATCCTAGAAGCAGCAAGAGATAAGGGGACAGTAACCTACAAAGGAGTTCCCATCAGACTGTCAGCTGATTTCTCCAAAGAGACCTTACAGGCAAGAAGGGGCTGGAAAGAAGTATTCCAAGTCATGAAAGACAAGGTCCTATATCCCAGATTACTCTATCCAGCATAGCTTTCATTTAGAATGGAAGGGCAGATAAAGTGCTTCTCAGATAAGGTCAACTGAAAGGAGTTCATCATCACCAAGCCCTTATTTTATGAAATGCTAAAGGGACTTATCTAAGAAAAGAAGATAAAGAAAAAACATGTATAGTAAAAGGACAGCAAACTCACAATGATTAACAACCACACCTAAAGCAAAACCAAAAGAAACTAAGCAAACAACTAGAACAGGAACAGAACCACAGAAATGGAGATCACATGGAGGGTTAGCAACAGGGGGGTGGGAGGAGGAGAGAGGGGGAAAAGGTATAGAGAATGAGTAGCATAGATTGTAGATTGAAAATAGATGGGGGAGGGTAGGAATAGTATGGGAAATGTAGAAGCTAAAGAACTTATAAGTGTGACACATGGACATGACTAAAGGGGGGATATGGGTGGGAGAGGGTGTACAGGGTGGACAGGAGTAAAGGGGGGGAAATGGGACAAATGTAATAGAATAATCAATAAAATATATTATTAAAAATAGTCAAAAGATTGTAGAAGAAAGAAAACAATAAAGGTGATGTGAAAGACAAAATACACTGTACAATTAAGGAGATGGTTTTATTCAGGTTATTGCAATTGTGTGAATATTCCTTAATGAGGCAAGTAAACAAGGGAATTATAGGTAAGTCTTATGGGAGTCATGAGGAAGAATGGAGGTGGATCCTCTCTAAGGATATGATGCTTTGCAAGTTAGCCAGAGCACAAAAGGGTGGGAATACAGGTCTCAGATAATGTTCAACATTGTCAGAAAGAAGAGAAACCAATAGAATACAAAAGAATAATGTAAGAGAGTGGACCATGCATAGGGAAAGCTCTATTTTTTAAAAAGATTTTATTTATTTATCCTTAGAGAGAGGGGAAGCTGGCCTACAACCCAGGCATTTGCCCTGACTGGGAATCAAACCAACAACCTTTGTGGTTCATAGGCTGGCACTTAATCCACTGAGCTATACCAGCCAGGGTTCCTCTTTTAAGCATATACTCTCAGATGTACACTAGGAGACATATACAATTTTGTTAACTGCAACTGTTGCTAAAGGTAAAAAGACTAGAAAGTGCATAGTCATAGAGTGGACTCCTAAACAGCAGTTAAAATGAATGAACTAATTTACAGTTATCAACATGAGAAGATCTAGAAAGAAAGTAAAGTGAAAAATGCAAATGCGAAAAAAGTTGATATCATTTATCAGAGGTAAGACTATCAGTTCTGTATGGATACATATATATTTATAAAAGCATACACAGGAAGATATATACAAATCTTGGGTAATTTTTGGAGAGGAAAGGGGAAAGGAAGGGAGGGAGAAAATGTGAGGGAGTAGAGCTGTAGTTGTATCACTAACATTAAATTTCTTTAAAGAAAAAGACCTAGAGCAAGTAGCAAGGTGTTTACAAAAGTGTTAAATTAATCACTTCCTAGCTGTATGATCTTGGGCAAATTACTTAATCTTTATGAGCCCCAATTTCTTCATTAGTAAAATGGTGTAATAATTGTACATATGAGTCATGGAGTTGTTCTGAACATTAAGTGAGGTAATATATACAATTATTTTTTTGTATAGTAACTACGTAAGTACTCCCTAAATCATAGTTGTTATTATTGCTGGAAAGAAGGTGTCAAAAACTTTTATTCAGTTGTGAGTCACTAAGGGCAGATGGCAAAATGTGCATTCCACAGGGAGAAGACATGTGGAGCTTCAGAGCAGAAGCATCTCTAGTGAGAGTACTGTGCTGAGTGTGCCCTGGGGCAGAGAGCACAGGACTGAAGTGTTGCCTTCTCCTTGTGTTGCTCTGTTGGGCACCATGTCTGTCTCCCCTGAAGCATTTGTACGAGTTTGTGTTTGGTAGGGTAGTGGTTAGTGAATTCCCTTCTCTGGCACAAGGCACTGTATGATCTGGGTTCTTCAAAGCTATAATCCCAAATTTCTAGGATAATGCCTCCAGACAGTGCTCCGCTGTCTTCCGAGCTACTGCCTTGTGAAGAGCAGGACAATAGTGGAGTGTGTAATCCAGGCACTGGCAGAGTTGGTGAAGAAGTCACTATTGTCCTCTCAGCCTTGACACACATCTGGAAGGATAACTGATTTCTTCTATCAGTGGCTTTGTAGGCCTGTCCTTCTCACAATAGGAAGATGTGATAAAGTACTATGGGCTCTCCCTATCGCCTACTCCGTTCTAATAGCAAAATATAGTCCATTGAACAAGGCTCAAAAAGTTATGGAAAAACCACAGGGATACTTTAAGTAGCATCTCAGAAACAGGCTGTGGGGTAACTTGTTGCTACTACCCTTACCAGAGAGAGCAGAAGTTGGCTTTATCTCTTCCTGTTTATTTAATTGTCAGCTATAGCCTATTGACCTTTGATACCCTGTGCCCTCAAAAGACTTCTTGCCATTGGATAAAAACCACAGTGGTATTCATTTTAAACTCCAGTACAAATGCATTTATGTTAATAATATAAATGTATTTTTAGAGGTAGCATTACTGGTAAGCTATTTGTAAGAACTTTTTAGCGACTTCCAGCAAGATGGAGGAATAGGTGGACGCACCACACCTCCTTGCACAACCAAGATTAGAACAACAACAATTTATAGCTAAAATAACACTCAGAACTGATAGAGGATTTATCTGAATGGAAGTCAGACAGCCAAGAAGTTGAAGTAGACCCGTACATCCAGACTGGTAGGAGAGGACGAGCCGGGCAGGCAGGAGTCGGTGGTGCGCGGAGGTCGGGGAAAACTTGGCGCGAAATCAGTGCAAAAGCCATCCGGGGCACACAAGATCGCAGCAGTGGTCCCTGAGTATGAAAGCTGTGGCTGCCGGACCCAGTGAGGCGGTGATTGTGGACCAGGGCAGAGCTCGCAGCCCAGGTTCCCAGAGAAGGGACTGAGATCCCAGGAGAACAGAACTACCACCATTGTTTCCTCCTATCCCCACTCCTGCCCCCGCCCCCACATATAACGTCACAACCTAGTGACTGAGATGCCCAGCCCCAGTGAACACCTAAGGCTCCGTCCCTCACCATAACAGGAGCGGCCAGACCCCCCCAAGAGAGAGAGAGCGATGGCTCAAATAGAAGAACAAATCAGTGCCCCAGAACTCATCCTTTTGAGCAACCAAGAAATAGCTAACCTATCAGATGCACAGTTCAAAACACTGGTGATCAGAAAGCTCACAGAATTGGTTGATTTGGGGCACAAATTAGATGAAAAGATGCAGGTTACCATAAAAGAGATGCAGGAAGATACACAGAGGAGAGCCAATAGTGAAGGGAAGGAAACTGGGTCTCAAAACAATACAGTGGACCAGAAGGAAGATAGAATCAACCAAGTAGGAAAGCATGATGAAATAAGAATTAAAAAAAAAATGAGGAGAAGCTTAAGAGCATCCAGGGCATCTTTAAACATTCCAACATCTGAATTATAGAGGTACCAGAAGGGGAAGGAGAAAAGCAACAAATTGAGCACGTATTTGAACAAATAATAAAGGAGAACTTCCCCAATCTGGCAAAGGGAACAGTCTTCCAAGAAATCCAGGAAGCTCAGAGAGTCCCAAAGAAGTTGGACCCAAGAAGAAACACACCAAGGCACATCATAATTACATTAGCCAAGGTAAAAATGAAGGAGAGAATCCTAGAAGCAGCAAGAGATAAGGGGACAGTAACCTACAAAGGAGTTCCCATCAGACTGTCAGCTGATTTCTCCAAAGAGACCTTACAGGCAAGAAGGGGCTGGAAAGAAGTATTCCAAGTCATGAAAGACAAGGTCCTATATCCCAGATTACTCTATCCAGCATAGCTTTCATTTAGAATGGAAGGGCAGATAAAGTGCTTCTCAGATAAGGTCAACTGAAAGGAGTTCATCATCACCAAGCCCTTATTTTTATGAAATGCTAAAGGGACTTATCTAAGAAAAGAAGATAAAGAAAAAACATGTATAGTAAAAGGACAGCAAACTCACAATGATTAACAACCACACCTAAAGCAAAACCAAAAGAAACTAAGCAAACAACTAGAACAGGAACAGAACCACAGAAATGGAGATCACATGGAGGGTTAGCAACAGGGGGGTGGGAGGAGGAGAGAGGGGGAAAAGGTATAGAGAATAAGTAGCATAGAATGTAGGTTGAAAATAGATGGGGGAGGGTAGGAATAGTATGGGAAATGTAGAAGCTAAAGAACTCATAAGTATGACACATGGACATGAACTAGAGGGGGGGGATGTGGGTGGGAGAGGGAGTACAGGGTGGAGGGGAGAGAAGGGGGGAAATGGGACAACTGTAATAGCATAATCAAGAAAATATATTAAAAAAAAGAACTTTTAGGGCAAAAGTGCCTGTCAGTCTCTTCCAGTCTAGTCCCGTATTTTTTTCCCTCAAAGGCTGTGTCCCCAGTCTTTCTGTCCAAGTCAGCCTATGCTTGTCCTAAGAAAAATAGCTGCCCATAAATCTGCCACCTAGTTGATTCTTCCTCTCCTGCTTCAGCCCCATACCTAATGCCCCACACTTAAGACTTTCAAGTCTTAGGGATTGAGATTTCATTCCTTTTGCCCTCTCCTCCAAGGGTGGTGATCCAAGCATGTCCTGCCAGCCAGTTAGTTGGCTGCAGCTCAATGTCCCAGAGTTCCTGTTTCCTTGATTTTTCCATCAGACCTTGGAATGTGAGCACATGAAAGTGATTGTGTGTATGAGTGTGTTTTTGTGGCAGGAATAGGGGTAGGAAGACTTAAAATTGTTAATGACTTCAGTGAAAATGTTCATGAGTGATGTTACTTGTACATACTTGAGAACTAACATAGAGAAAGGAAATCCAGTTTTTTGTATAAACTGAATTTACAAGATTTGCTTATTCTTCATGGCTAATTTTACCATATGCACAGTGATAACCATGCATGTTGTCAATATGGGTCGGATGAAATTGATTGTGAGCTATATTTGTCTACAATGTGACATTATGTCCAGCTATGCTCACACTTGTGTTGATAATCTACTATGGTTTCCTACCCATGTATTCTGCTCACACAGAAAAAAGATCAGGAAATGTGACTCTAATATTTCTGCAATATGGTCCCTCCTCTATTTTGTTTCTTTTTTGAGAGGGAGAGAGACAGAGAGACAGACAGACAGACATTTTTTGTTGTTCCGCTCATTTATGCATTTCTTGGCCAGCTCCTGTATGTGCCCCAACTGGGGACCAAACTCACAACCTTAGCACATTGGGACACTGCTGCTACCTGGCCAGGGCCTCCTCTCTTTTCTTTTGGCATGTGTTGGGCAGCTAAATTACAGAGGTCACTGTGGTTGTAAAATACAAGAAGAGAAAGCATATGTAATAAAAGGTGTAATTTTCCTAAAGCCGTATAAAACTGTTCCTCAGTACTCAGCATATATAGCTTATATTTACAGTGTGTGCTTTTTCTCTATTCTATTTACCACCTTTGATTCCTGGGAGATTAAATCTGCACAAGCGTAGATACACACTAATATGATGAACTTTAAAATGTTATTTTCCTTCCTTTATCATCAATGATTATCATTTAAAGTTGTTATGAAAGCTTTGTGACAGAGGTTATACTAAAATTGAAAGTATACGAACTTACTGAAAATCATGTAAAAATTAGCTATGTTTCTAATGTGGTTTCTCAGATTGATTAATTTATGCAATTGAATTGTTCTACTGTCTTGTAAACATACATTCACACTTTGCAAACTTGCACACCTGCAAAGTAAAGTGTGGTGGTATTTGTGATATTATCATTGTTTCATCAAGAATGATAACTCAGGTTACTTTTGAAATCTCACTCTATAGGCCATTATATATCACCTTCCTCTTTCAGTACAGCAGAAATTGATGCTATAAAGGTCTTAAAGGTCAAAAGTGTCTTAAATTTAGTAATAATAATTTTGAACACCTTGGCATTTATGACCTGTTGTTGCATTAATTTAGAAACAGTTTGAAGGTATTATAAAGTTTAACACTGCATGAAAGCACTCCCCCCAAAGATACACATATCAGTTTGAATGTGGTGAATTTTTTTTTTCTTTAGAGATATATGTATCATTTTAAAATTTACTTTTCTTTGGGTTGAAACTATGACAAGGGTATGCCCTTATAGGTTTCAAGTCTGAGTTTTAACAAGTGTTACAGAAATCATGGAATAGCTTCTGTTTTTCGCTATTTATTTTTCTTTCCTTCTACCTTTCATTATTCCATTATACCCTCCCTTTGGCATTTATAAGTACTATCATGTAACTGGAACCACATTAGGTACTAGGGATTCTGAAATGAAAGGATACAGTCAGTCTCTGCTCTTAAGAGACTAAGTGTAGTTGGTGAGAAAGAAGAATAAAAACCTAATTACAGTATTGGTTGTGGAGTGGTCAGGAAAGTCTGTCTGGAGTAGGTGATGACTGAGCTGTAAGGATGAGTGAGAGGACATGGAGATGAAATTGATTTTATTTGGAATATTAATGGTTCGGGACTGTGATAGCTTTCTTTATACCAAAAATGGCAGAGTAGAGAACCCCAGGGTTCCATCCCTTCATTAAAGCAACTAATGAGCTGGCAAAAACTGTCAGAATCAACTGCAGAACTCTGGAATCTAGTTGAAAACTAACAACAACCAGGGGAAAGCTTAATGAGGAAGCTGCTACATTGCAACGAGAGAGTTCTCTGGTGTTATAAATTGTCTATCTATCTACCCTTCTCCACAGACCAGATGGGAGGTGGCCATGAAAAGAGAAGCCTGTACTCCCAGTGCAGGTTGCCAAGTACCTGAGGGGGCAATACAGACCCTCTTCTCAAAGAATTGTGGTTGTGCATTTTGCTCTGGCTGATGGCTCCCTGAAGGACTGGTACACAAGGACTGGCCTCTGTTTAAGCCAACTCAGAGCATTCTCAGGTTTGGGGCAGCCTCCCCGGTGGCATTTGATAAAAGCACTTAAAGGCAAGAGTATGGGCTATAGCAGCCTGGGACAACAGACAGGTCAAGCAAGGGAAATAAAAAAGCCTGGGAATAAACAGTTTTGGAAAGGAGATATGTGGGGCAGTGAGGGCTTTTAAAAGCTCCCGTGTAAATCAGGGAATCAACAAGGCCATGCATATGTCCAATATATGCTCAGAAAAAGCCTAATCTTCAGAAAAGATCCTAAACTTCCACCTCTGCCTGACCTTCAGGTTCTGCACAAGCAGGAAGTAAAAGTGAAGACAATGTTGCAAATGACCTGGCTAAGCATTGAAAGGAGTGTCCCAACACAGAGGCAATCTTCAAAGACTGGAAGAGGTTTTTCTCTCTCCTCACCTGAAGACATTTTTTTTCACTGCTTTTTTAGAGAGAGAGGAAGGGAGAGAAAAATTGATACAAGAAGGAAGCATTGATTGGTTGCCTCCTGTACATGCCTCTACCTGGGATCATACAGGTCTAGACTGGGGAGTGAATCCTAAACCAAGCACGGGCCCTGACAGTGAATTGAACCAGCAACCCTTCAGTTATAGGACAATGCTACAACCAACTGAGCCATACCGGCCAGGGCAAAGAGTGGGAGAGTTTTAAAAATTCTTTTTAAAAATATATTTTGAAGTTTCAAGGGTTTATAGATATAGTCTTAAAACACTAACTGACCACTAAGCCTATGGAACACAGACTTTAGTGGCTACATATGATGAAGAATAAAAAAACTTTACAAAAATAATTTAGAAAAGCAAGTAAAATAATAACAGTCCCAAACAAACAGAAACAACAAACAAAAATTGAGTTAATTTTTGTGCTTGGATTGGCCAAAAAGTTCGCTTCATTTTTTTTGGAAAATAAAAGACACATTTTTCATTTTCACCAATCACTTTATTGATTGGGATATTTTGAATATGTTGTCTATCTCCCATGTGGTATGTTGATTGTTCTCAGTTAATATCTTGATTTGATCATGATCAACTTCAACTGGTCTGCCTGACCATGGAGCATCATGGTCCAGTGCGAACTCTCTAGCACCAAATTTTACAAAACACTTTTGACATGTTTGATCAGTTACAGCACCTTCTCCATACACTGCACAAATCTTTTCTTTGCATTTCACTTGCATGTTTACTTTTCTTGAAATAATAAAGCATACTATACCAAAAATGTTGTGTGTTTTATTCTATTTTCTTTTTTTTTAAAGATTTTATTTATTTATTTTTAGAGAGGGAAGGGAGGAAGGGGGGGAGAGAGAGAGAGAGAGACATCAATGTGCGGTCCTGGGGGTTATGGCCTGCAACCCAGGAATGTACCCTGGCTGGGAATCGAACCTGGGACACTTTGGTTCCCAGCCCGCGCTCAATCCACTGAGCTACGCCAGCCAGGGCTTATTCCATTTTCAATATTAAAATGGCTACACAAAAATTCACCAATTTTGATAAGTTTTTAAAAAAAACATGCTGACATGACAGCTGTCACAATATACTCTAACAAAATTGTTTAGAATGAAGTTAAAGACAACTAAGCACTATTAGAGCCATCATACGGAAAATAACAAACAAACTTTTTGGCCAGCCCAATATATGGGCTGAGGTAATAGTTCACCTTCACTCTTTTACAAATGGATATCCAGTTATCTCAGAGCCATTTGTTGAGGAGACTATTCCTTCCCCTTTGAGTGGTCTTGTCACCCTTGTTAAAAATTAATTGATCATAGGTACATAGGTTTATTTATAGGCTCTCAATTCTATGCATGTATATCTGTTAATTACTCTTTAAATATTTGGTAGAATTTACCAGTGAAGCTTTTTGGTCCTGGGCTTTTCTATGTTGGCAGGTTTTTGATTACTGATTAAATCTCTGTACGTTTTATAGGCCTGTTCAGATTTTCTATTTCTGCCTGACTCTATTTGGTTAGTTTGTGTGTTTTCAGGAATTTGTCTGTTTCATCTAGGTATCTAATTTTTTCACATGTAATCATTCATAGTATTATCTTATAATCCTTTTTATTTCCATAAGGTCAGTAGTAAATGTCCTTTTTTCATTCCAGATTTTAGTAATTTGAATCTTTATTTTTTTCTTGAAAAATCTTCTTTAAAATTTGTCAATTTTATTAATCTTTTCAAAGAACCAGTGTTTGGGTTTATTTAATTTTTCATATTTTTTCCTCTTCTCTGTTTTATCACCATTCTAATTTTTATCAATTTTTTCTTCTGCCTTGCTTTGGGCTTAGTTTTTTAATTCATTAAGGTGGGTAGTTACATTATTCACATAACAGTCATATGTTTCTTATTTTTATTTTTATTTTTTAAATTACTTTATTATTGTTCAATTACAGTTGTTTGCATTTTCTCCCCACCCCAGCCAAACCCACCTCCTTCCCTTGCTTCCACCCTCCCCCTTGGTTTTGTCCATGTGTCCTTTACAGTACTTCCTATAAGCCCTTCTCCCCACTGTCCCCTCCCCCCGCTATTGTTGTGTTTCTTCTCTTTAAATGTTGGCATTTGCAACTATAAATTTCCTTCTGCTTTGATTGTATCACATTAATTTTGGTATGTTGTATTTTATTTTCATCAATCTGAACTTATTTTGTAACTTCCATTGTGATTGTTTCTTTGATGCAATGGTTATTTAGCAGTGTTGTATAATTTTAACATATTTGTATATTTTTTCAAGTTTCACTTTGTTATTGATTTCCAATGTCATTCCCTGTGGTCAGAGGACATACTTAGTATGATTTTAATCTTCATAAATGTACTGACTTATTTTGTGGCCTAATGTATGGTTTATGCTGGAAAATCTTTAATGTGCACTTGAGAAAAATATGTAGTGTGCTGTTTTGGGGCTTACTATTTTGTAAATGTTTGTTAGGTCTTTTTGGTTTATAGTGTTATTCAAATCTTGTATTTCCTTATTAATCTATCAAGTCTTTCCATCAATTCTTGAAAATGGAGTATTGAAGTCTATACTCCATTATACTATCACTCTAAAACTGCCTTTACCTACTCTCAATTCTATTTTTGGCATATATTTTGAACTATTTTTTTGGTGCATATATAAAGTGTATATATATTTACAATTGCTATATCGATGGATTGACCTTTTTAACATTGTATAATATCCTTTTTATCTCAGCAATTTTTGTGTGAAAATCTACCTTCTCTGATATTTAGAGAGCTACCCTAGCTGTCAACTGGTTACCGTTTGCACGGAGTAGTTCCGTTACCCATAATTCTCAGGGGATGGACCAAGGGAGGTCATTCCCAGAATGCCTCGCGGCGGGCGTGACGCACAGATCGTCTCCATGACGTGTCATGCGGTTGCCTGGCAAGCGTTTGTGAGGTGAGATAGTCGGCTGTGGATTTTGTTAGGAAAGGTTTAAGGGTAGAAAAAGGCCTAAGAGGAGGCCAGGACTGGGCTAGGACTGAATTAAAACTGAACAAAAAATTGAGGGGTGCACGTATTGGTGGCTGCAGCCTTTGCTGGTGGTTGCGGCAGGCACATCGTTGCCTGTGAGGCAGTCGGTCAAGTAAACTATGATGTCCTCGAATGTGGACTATGCGGAATATGCCAGTGGTTTCCGCCATGACGAGGTGATCAGCTTCATCAATAATGAAGTCCTCAGTAATGGCGGTGGCCCAGATTTCTACACTACCTTCCGCTCGCAGTCATGGAGTGAGATAGAGGACCGGCTTCAGGCCGTCCTGAATGACCCTGAGTTGCCAAGCACCATCAAGCGGGCCTGTACTTGGAGTGCGCTGACCTTGGGCATACGTGTCGGTGCGAGGCAGCGTGAGCAGCTGGTATACCAGGTTCGGCAGTTGCAGGATCGGGTGGAGGAGCTTGAAGGGGCTTCCTGGGCTCTGGCTCCCGAGTTGCAGAGGCTGCGCAAAGAGCGTGATGAGATGGCCTTGCAGCTGCGCTTCACACAGGCTGCCCAGCAGCAGGCACTGAATGAACGTGATATGCTTCATGGGTGGCTGCTCCAGACTGAGACATTGGCCAAAGAGACTTTGTTGGCCCATGGAATAGTGCCTGGGCCTCGACCTGTGCAAGTTGGGGCCATGGTATGGCCCCTGAGTGAAGAGCAGCACAGAAATATGGGGGCCATGGGGATGCCTGGCTGTCTCTGGGGCCAGGCCATGCAACCGCTTCTGCCACTGCCATGCCCATTTCCATTTTACCCACCATTCCCAATGGGATTCCCACCCTTGCAACCTTTGCCACCACCACCACCAGTATTCACAGAAGCAGTACAGGCGGTAATCCCACCTAACATGCCTTCGCTGGGGAATAATCCCCCTGGCCCGCAGGCCATAGTGGGGACCCATGAGGAGATGGCCCCACTGGGGAAACAGAGAAGCCACAGCCACAAGGAAGGTCCTGAGATCCTCCAGGATACAGTCCCCTTATGGAACATCAACAGCCTTAGCCAACAAGATCCAGAGAGGCCCCAGGGGATGGTTAACCTGAGCGACAATAAGAATCATAGCCAGGAAGATGGTGCAGTGGGGCCGCAGGGAATGGTCCCCACTGGGTATAGCTACAACCAGAGCCAAGAACAACATCTAGAGAGGCCCCACAGCATGGTTACCATGGGTGACAGGAACAAAAGCCATAGCCAAGAAAAAGATCCAGAGATGCCCCAAGGGACTGTCCCCTTGGGGGGTATCCAGAGCCAGGAAGGTGATCCAGAGAGGCCCCAGGCAACTCACCTGAGGGGCAGTAGCAGCCTTGATGTGAAACAAAATCCAAAGAAACAACGGCCTCAGGGGCAGAGGTTTTGGCAATCAAAAGAGAGAAGAGCCTCAGCTTCCCAGCTCCGGAAGATGTCTGCCCGACGTGATTGGGACTGTCCTTGGTGCAAAATGATGAATTTCTCATGGCGCAAGGCCTGCTTTAGATGCAGGATAGTCTACATTCCTGGTGAGCTGGGAAACGTGAACCCAGGACAAACTCATTAATTTTGGGAAGGTAAGTAAGAATGGAAACACTCTAAAGAAAAAACAATTTCCTAAGACTCCCTTTTGATAAAAAAAAATAACTTATTTACTTCACAGAAAATTTGAAACCAAAGTTATCATAGAAAAAAATAAAATAATCCATTATTCCATTACCCAAAGTAACAACTTTTTATCATGATGGGTACACATATACAAACACATATGTATTTATATATTTTTCTTTAATTTATTTAGTTTAAATTTATTGGGGTAACATTGGTTAACAATCTTTTTTTTAAATGAACTTGAACAAAGACTGTTTTTGAGTATCATACTCTTTATTTTTAAAATTTTATTTATTTACTTCTAGAGAGGGGAAGGGAGGGAGAAAGAGGGAGAGAAACATCACTGTGTGGTTGCCTCTCATGTGTCCCCTGCTGGGGACCTGGCCTGCAACCCAGGCAGGTGCCCTGCCTGGGAATTGAACCAGCGACCCTTTGGTTCTCAATCCACTCAGCCACACCAGCCAGGGTGAGTATCACACTCTTTGAATAGAGGATTTCTCCTAATTGCATTTAAGTTTACAGGTGGTGGATTCTGGATGCTGATACTGATTGTCTGGCACCTGGAGACATTGAGGCCATGAAGCCTTTATTCTCCTTTCCACTCCTTTCTGTTTTCTTATTGACCCCCTTTTCCTGAAAATGCCATGTCTTTGGCTGGGAACAGCCATGTGTTTTTTAGAGTTATACACTACATTGAATTTTAGGAGGGCTGCTTTTCCTTGAAAATTCTGTTATTACTTTGTAAACTTCTGCAGCATTCATGTTTGCTTCTTGTCTTTTTCAAGTTTTACAGGTAAAGGCCTGTTTTTGTGTGTTTCTGAGTGTCACCAAGTTTGGAACTTGCTTGATAAAGAACCTGAACCTGTCCCAGGAGAAGATTTTCCAAGAGCCTAAAGAAATCACACCAACCAAGAAGAGTGAGAAGTGAGGAAAGAAGAGATACTTTGGCATTCATCGGGGGGGAAGGGGAGAACAAAATGACTTTTGTTACAATTTAATTTCTCTGTTGGGACATGAAATTAATTCATAAGATTTCAGTGTTAAATTCCACAGATAGCAAATTTGACAAATTTCATGAAATTTGTTACACAAAATTATTCTCTAGTATGTGTTTGGAACTAGACATATATTAAATATCTGTTGCACACGTTATAACCTTATTTTGTGAGTTTGGTTAGATTACAGGAGAGCGCATAATTTGAGATACAAAATAGATCAGAGGTGACCTCTTTGCCTTGCATGTAATACAACTTTTGGGTTAACCCAACTGAAATAATATCCATATAGTTTTGCAGTCTTGAGAGCAACATCAAATAGAGTTTCATGAAAGGACTTGAGTAACATAATTGTTCATCTCGTCGGTCCCAGGTGAGACAAATGAGCAGTGGCAAATATTGGGAAGTGGCCTCACAAGAATGAAAGCAGGACTTTTCTGGTTCTGCTTATTTCCTCCTTTGAGTGGGACAGCTATCCTCTCAAGGATAGGGAGGGAGGGGTGCTTCCGTGGGGCTTTCATTTTGTTGTCTGAAAGACCACTGGGTGACTGTCTTAAAGAAAGGCAGTATTTGGAGGAGTGTTGGTTATATATGTAAGGCCTGAGCCTTGGCCACTTTCATCTCAAGTCCCTGTCCAGTCAAGAGTGGATGAAGAACAAAAGGAATTCCAAGGACAGACGTGGTGCTTCTCTTGGGAGGACTAACTGGATTAAAGAATAGACTGAACTGGGTGGGACAGGCACACGAGAATGTCTCTGTGTTTCTTGTCTTCCACATGGTGTGTTCTCTGTGGGCCCCCAAAGGCCGTTGGAGCCCAGGGAGTGGGAAGTTAGATCAGCCTCCAGTTTGAACAAAAGATGTCCTAGAGTTTGTCCTCTGAGATCTGCCCAGTTCACCAAGCTCAACCTTTGTCAGGATTTTCTGATTCTAACTAGTAATAAAGTGTGCGTTTTTCTGCTGTGTCTTCTGTGTAGTGTGTATCTCAGGGCAGGCTTGCTCATATGTTGCAGCTTAAATCTGCATCTCCCTCCATCCCACTGAGGTGAAAGGTCAATCTCATTCCCTATTGAAGGGACCTGCCCCTTTCCATAGGTTACTTAAGAATGGGAGGGAGGGGGGCTTCTGTGGGGCCTTCAATCATTTTGTGATGGTCTCTGCTGCACTCGCTGTCCTAGTCCACATGGTCCCTCGAAGGTGGGCATCTCTGCTGCTCCTGGGCCTGTGGGTACGAGAGGTGAGGTGGGGAGGAGGTTTCTGCCTAGGCTAGGAGACTTAATGCCTAGGGTCCAGCCTCCCTGTGTGTACCATCTGGCCCTGTCCTTCTCGGTAGAAATTTCCCTCATTTCCTTTATTTTAAGATTTAATTTATTTATTTTTAGAGAGAGGGGAAGGGAGGGAGAAAGGGAATGAAACATCAGTGTGGGGTTGCTTCTCATGTGACCTCCACTGGGGACCTGGCCAGCAACCCAGGTATGTGCCTTTACTGGGAATTGAACTAGCGACCCTTTATTTCACAGCCTGCACTCAATCCAGTGAGCTACACCAGCCAGGGCTCTTTTTTATAACTTTATTTTTGTTGACACTATTACATATGTCCCCCTTTCTCCACCTTTCCCTACCTCCACCCAGCCCCCATCCTGCATTTCATTTGTTTTCCAAGACACTGTCTGCTCCTTCCTGTGCACAATCCCATCAAAGTGCTCAGGATTCTGGAGAACAGCCAGGCTCAGTCTGCTAACAAGACAAATGTTCCCTGAGGCAAATGTGGGTGGCTCCCTACCTGCTTGATATAGGGGCAGAGATGGGGCAGAGCACAGAAGTGATCCTGCCCCATCAGCTTTCTCTTCTCCCAGAGGCCTGATTACCAGGAGGCCTTGGTTACTTGGGAGGGCACTGGGGAAGCAGGGGACCATCAGGGACATCAAGCTAAAGCTCTGTTTTCTGGGTTGGGGCTGGTTTTGTGATACTTGTGTGTGTTGATAGCTCCCTGGAATTTTGGAAGGATGGGATGCAGATGAGACTTGGGAAAGTTTCAGCATTATCCAACTGATGTACCATCAGGTCATTCTGGATCTCACCACAGTTGCTCCATTTATGGTTTCAAATGGTCTCTGCTGTTCATCAGCATGCCTTTAGGTCGGCATGAAGGCAGACTCACCCTGTGCATAGCTTTTATTTAGTTTAATATGATTCAAGTCTTTCAGGGCTGACTTTTCCCAACGCTACGTGAATCATTGAGGGTGTCAAATCACTGCTTTCTTTTGGGGTGGGTACACACAAGAAGAGGCAGCAGGTTTCTGAGGCAAGAACCTGGACTTTCAGAGTTAGAGAGACCTGAGTTCAGATACTTGCTCTGCTCTTCACTAGCTGTGTGACCTTGAACAAGTTACTGAACTTTTTTCATTCTCCTAAAAGTGTTGGCTCCTTTCTACCCTCAGGATTTTTCTCTCTCACAATGGGCTAATGGGTATAAGGGATTATTAGTCATGGTAAGAACTATCATTGAGTGCTTACTATGGGCCAGGCATCCATTTTGGTGACCGTAAGGTATAATAAGCACTGGTGTTAATAGTTCTTTAAAAGTGATTATTATTACCCCCATTTTATAGATGTGGCACCTCAATACCAAAATTTGGGAATTGGTGAAGCCTGGCTACAAAGTGAAATTTTATTGGTTTTAACCCACAGGTGGCAAACACAAGGCCTGTGGGCTGAATCCGGCCCTCCACCTTGTTTTATCTAGCCTGGCACCTGGTTTCTACCTGACAGCAGCACTGAGCTCTTTGCCCCTAGTTAAGGAGTAGTTACATTTATATGGTCCTAAATTGACATTCGGCCCTTTGAAGGCAACCGCGAGGCTGATGTGGCCCCCAGTGAAAATGAGTTTGACATCCCTGTTAATGCCTGGGCTCTTTCCTTTATATCACCCTGTCTTAACCTTTTATCCTTAGTAAGAAGTATATTTGCATGTTAACATCACTGCCTAAATCCAATTAAATCACTGTAATGCAGAGATTTGGAAACATAATGGCAGTCTGGTTATCATGGAGTTGCTCTTTTGGAATCTCTCAGGCTTTGGGGTATGTGACCATCTAGGCCAGGCTGCCAGTGAGTAGGTCCAACTATTATTTCAGGACTGAAAGAAAAATAAGGTGGCACTTTAGGCAATGGGAGTGACTTGATTAAGCAGGCTGGCCTTATGAAAAGTTCACAGAGCCTGAGTTCAATACTGTTAAGATAGATCCCATCCTGACTGCTCATGTAAAGTTTGCCTGAATTACTCCATTTTTGTTTTAAGCGGCTAAGGTGCCAGCTCTAATAGTCCAATATATATGCATATACACTTCTCAGGGAGAAAGCAGGGGGAAAGGAGACTTCAGAAGCTTCAGACTCATGTTGCAAAATGGGGAGTGGAATTAATGTTTTTAAAATCATGCTACTAAGTCTATGACAGAGTGGCAAAGAAATACATAATTTCCTTATCGCATGCTAGGTAAAACTTCAACACCAAATAGTAGCAGATTCTTATTATGTGGTGCAGGCACTGTGCATAGCTTTCTTGAGTGGTTTCCTCACGTATAGAGCATGATAGAGTGAATGCATACACTGGCGCTGAGCCTCACATAAATTTAAAGGTATCAAATGGCCCTGGCCTCTGACCTTCTGAAGTTGCTGTTGAACAGATTTTCCCATCGACTGTGTTTGCTCTTTGACACTTCAGTCAAGTATTTAGGATCACAATGAAATAGGCATAGGTGCTACTGTACTGAGTATCCACACCCCTAGGGGACCTAGTACAATTAATTGCCTGAGTACCATTCCCTATTTGGTTCTCTGTTGGAAGCACTTTATTCAATGGACTTAAGAATCAATCCCTTCAGTAGGTCAGATCTTAGTCCATCTAGCCTGACTTCTCTGGGGCATAAAAGAATTATAAAAAAGCATCATATCTTCCCTAGTATCAATATTAGAAGAAATGCTAATAGGAATCTCTAGCTTTTAAAATTATTATAACTATACAAATCAAGCAAACAGCATGCATGTAGAGAAGGCTTCCTCTGTCCTGGGCACTGTGGTAGGTTCCGTGGAAGTGATCATTATTGCTCTTGATGATCTCCTGTTGTATTGAAAGAAAGAAGACTGCCCTGGCTGGTGTGGCTCAGTGGTTGAGTGCTGGCCTGTGAATCAGGGTCACCAGTTTGATTCCCAGTCAGGGAACATGCCTGGGCTGTGGGCCAGGTCCCCGGTGGAAGACGTGCAAGAGGCAACCACACACTGATGTTTCTATCCCTTTCTCTCTCCCTCCCTTCCCCTCTCTATAAATACATAAATAAATAAAATCTTTAAAAAAAAGAAAGAAGACCAATAGACATCAAACACTAGTTTTCATCAATTGTTCTATCATATTTTGTGGTTTGTAGATATCAATTTCTGAAAGATCCTGTGTATCAAGCAGGCCTATTTAATAAATAATTATTTTCTCATTTAAAATGAAGAAAGCCTGTATGTCTAAAGTCCCTTAACACAAAGTTGATATAATTCCAACTAAAAGTGGTAACTTGCCATTTAAATTTAAGATTTTTTTGTGAGGATTCCATGAATATTATCATTACTGTTATTATTATTATCATTATTATCATTATTATTATTATTATATGCAGCCTAATCACAGACAAATGGACCATTTTACTAGACAGCCAATATCTCAGAATCCATCATTGCTACCTTCTTTAACTTCTATGAACCTTGGGAAGAAAGTTAGGTACAATTTCTGTAGGAAGCTAGTAGTTTTAGTACATGTTAAGTACCAGTAAGTGCTAAAAGATTCAGTGGAGTGCAAGTTCAGTATGTACCATTTTGGGATGCAAAGCAAAGACTCACAATAACCAGATGGTTTCATATTGTGCCCCTAGTCAACAAAAATGTTGCTAGGAAAGTTAACTTTGTTTTACTTCAAAATAATATGCAGTATTACAGCTTCACTTGTGACATTGTCCAGCTCTTTGTTTTTTATGTTTATATCTACTATTTTAATTTTTATTCTTCATTCTGCACTATATTACAAAATAATTGCACTCAAGGCAGAAACCTGTGATTACTTTTGTGGTAGGCAACATTAAACCATACCCCAGTGTTTGTAAAATGATGACAAAGAGCTCTCTGAGGGTTTTGTCTGTAAGTAAAAGTCTTAGGATATTTAATCTCATTTATTTTTTGCTTGATATATATAAATTTTGATCATTTAGTGAGACATATTGGTTCCAGGTTAAAAAGAACTCAGCAAGTATTGAAAAACTTCCATGCTTTTACCACTACAATTCCTGATATTGTCTAGATAGTTTTGAAACTTCAGAACATGTATGACCTGCTTTGTAGAAGACTCACACTATTCAGCTCTCCTGTTAATCAATGTCTCTGATATTTTTTTCATGAAACATTTATTCCTGAGAAGGAAAAAAATGTCAACATGGCATCTGTGACTACAAAATTCATTTAGAAACCCACCATTAGCTGTTTTGTTTGCTGGATTATAAAATTCCATTGGTACTCACAAAGCTGCTCAGGAGAAACATTTATATAGTCCAGTTCATTCCATTCCTTTGCCAAATTTTGGCATTTGTGATTTATAGATCAAAGTGGTTGTCCATGGTTTAAAATAGAGTTTTCTTTTCTTATTTTTTAAAGATTTTATTATTTATTTTTAGAGAGAGGGAAAGGGAGGAAGAAAGAGAGGGAGAGAAACATCAATGTGTGGCTGCCTTCCAGCCCCCCTCTCCCCCACTGAGGACCTGGTCAGCAACCCAGGCATGTGCCCTGACTAGGAATCAAACCAGTGACCTTTTGGTTCATGGGCCGATGCTCAATCCACTGAGCCACACCAGCCAGGGCTAAAATAGAGGTTTCTTAAAAATGTTTAGGCAAAAAAGTGTATATGTATAGACGAAATAACAGTTTCTTGGGCTTTAATCTTTTAAACTCCAGTGGTGTAACTTTATTTTTGAGCCTCCAAGAAAGAGAACAGATGTTTAGAAGGAAAGCTGGAGCCTTTTTTTTTTTACAAAGAAGTGATATTTTCTCATACTGATATTATACCCAAGTGCCTGCACCAGCATGAAAAGAGGTAGAAGATTCAGTCATGATCCAAAAGCGACTGGGTTGATGACACCAAAAAGGCTATGTGATGATTTTTTTTGTCTGTCAGGTGCCACGGTGTGAGATGTGCAGAGCTGTTTCTATAAACCAAAATGAGGCAGACCACAGGATAGACGTTGGTAAATGATGAATGTGAAAGAAGTCAACATCAGAAATGATATACTCCTTGAGGCAAATGAGCCACACTCTGCAGAGGGTTCTCTCTACAAAGGGAAAGAGGAGGGAAAAGCAATGAAGCTTACTTGGTGCCAGTGCTGTGTTAGGATCTGTGTGTGCAAAGAGTATGATTACAACATCACCCCTGTATTTGAGGAGTTCACAGACTAGTAGGGAAAAAAGCTTTGAGTATCTCTTAGATTCCAGGCACATAACACATGTCATTTCATTTTATCTCCACAGGGAAAGATAAGTAAGAACTGGCTAAGAGTGGCCTCCATTTGGCCTAGAAAAAGGAGAGTTTTATCTTGTGTATCCAGGTGTGCCCAGGATAGAAGATGCCCAGACCATGTAAGAAAAATAAGCTGTCCAGTGTTCTATTACTTTGGATAGATGAGCTTCAGATTCCAGACCTGTAAGCCTGGGCGAATAGACCTTGACTCTTTAAGAGCCTTCCAAGAAACACTAACCAATGAGGCCCAGGATAAAACAGTGCATCTGATCTCATAAGACATGTGGATAGATATAGACATGCTACAAGTCAGGTCATGGGAACAGTTGACACTTGAGAACTGTAGAAGAATAAAATCACAGTCGTTAGATAGGCAACTGAAGCCCAACCAATCCATGCAATGACCTCAGAAATAATTTTGAGAGGTAATAGTGTGCCCAAGCTTTGAAGTCAGCAGCCTGTGTTCAAATCCTGGGCCTGACACTGACCAGTTGTCTTACCTTGGGCAGGCTACCTCTCAATTTTGGTTTCCCCATTGGTAAGATGATAGTTTATGTTTCATAGGGTTGTTTAAACAAACCAACCAACAAACAAATATCATATATGCAAAGTGTTTAGCAGGAATGCCTGAAATGTAATACGCAGTTAATAAACATTAGCCATTATTGCAAGAATAAAACCTCAGAAGCAGGCAGAATTTTAGCTAGAATTTAGGGAGCACCCTCTGAGTCATGACGAGCTAAAATTAGGACAAGTTAAAGGAATTGTACATAGAAAGAAAGATAAAGAACTTGCACTCTCGAGTAGGTTGTGCAGATTTAGAATATAAATGGAGTTAGACATCCCTAGAGCCCTAGAGCCCAGGCCCTATGTCCCCAGAACCCCATTCTTTCCTCTATCACAGCTCTTAATAAGTGAATTTAATTGTCTGTTGCTTATCTGTCTTCTTTGCTAGACTGTGAGCTACTGAAGTGCACGTATGCACTTTTCTTCTGTCTAACCTAGGTACCTATTACAGTGTCTGTTATACAGTAGATGCTCATAAATGTTGGTTCAGAGGATAAACATATTTAATATAGGCTTAAATTCACACACATAACAAGCCTGTCTATGGCTTCTCATGGTCAGAAGGGCACTGGAAAAATTAGCCTCATAGATAAACTCAAAGATTATCAAAAGGAGGTGCTCTTTAAAAATTAAAAAAAATTTTTTTTCTCATTTTTATAAAGGAAGTGAATTTTAGTGTCAAGAGAATGTGTAAACTCACCACAAGTGACAATATTATAACACTGTCACAGGCAAATTCGCACCTATAGATGAGCTAGTTGAAGAACAAAGTTAGTTTTGGAAGGCTAGAGAAAAAGATTCTGAAATGTCACATCCACTCTATAAAACTGACTATCCTTGGCATCATCCTTTTAATCTACCTGGGTTTGAGAATAGCCTAGGGCATTTGAAATGAAGACAATTAGCACCTCAGACAGGGCATCCACATGCAAAATTCTGTCACCTCTCAGAGGCCTCAGGAGGTGACAAGTTTAGATAAGAAGACACTTTCAACCTTGGCTGACAGTTTGTCAATGCTTTTATATTTGATTTAAATGGCATCTATATTCTGAACAGCGTAGTTTGCTTTCAACTTGTGAATCTTTCTTCCCCCACAACATGATTTTTATTTTTCAGGCCATTTAAAAACAAGAACAAAAAAAATCTTTCCTCTATGGGGTGAGAACGGAGGAAACAGCTCTTGCTTCTTGCACACAAATGAGTTCAGTCCATTTCCCCTCTGTTTCTCTGTGAAGTATGCTTGGCTTTCCTTTAAAGCTCAGAATGCTAAAGCTGGAAGTAGCTCTAGGGGTCACCTGGTTCAAGTCCATTTGGCAGAGGGAGAAAATGAGGCACAGAGAGAGGAAGTGATTTAGAGGCAAAACATAGAGTATAATTCGCCTTTCCCAATTGCTGGACTAGTCCTCCTTCCAATATATCTACCCATTTTAAAGGTGGACCAGAGGCATGTAGAGCCAAATGTGTGTGTTTGCTTATTCATTCACTCACTCAACGAATATATTTAGCATCTAATGTGTGGCAGACACTGAGGATGCAGTAGTGACCAAGGTACAAAAAGTCCTGCTGTCATTGACCCTATATTCTTGTGGAGGAGACAGACAAAAACCAATCAGATCATTCTGCTTGTAAGTGGCTTATACTTGTACTTGGGGCCCATTCTTCTTAACTCTCTACTGATGCCTTCATTGCTCCCCTCTTTCATTTTTCCCCCTTTCCTCTCTTGTGAGTAAGGTGAGAGAGAAGGAAGAGAGCCCTTTCAATCCCTCTTTCTCTACACTTTAAGCTCAGTGTGAAGTTTAGAATTTGTTCAAGTCAGGTTTAGTACCAATGTAGCACTAGAGTGGAGATGTCAGTATTTTTCATCAACACTGCAGTAGTGGGCTGGCTAAGCTGTCAGCTTGCTTGTGAGATGACAATGAGGTACTAGATGTGAGAGTTGTACTATTACCTTATAATTTCTCTGTTCTTTTTTTATACGATTTTCATTGTGCTGAACCCTGTCGTACCTGGCTGCTTTGACAGGTATGCTATTTCAGCTACACAGAACAAAACAGAGAACGAAAAGAAGAATGCATTGTACGTTTTTGCTGTCAGATTCAGGTTGCTTTGTTCTTAAGTTTGTGCATGATTTGTTCAGGGTTGTTCAGAGACAGAAGAGGCGAGGTTTCATTTTTAACCAATGTGATACTGAACATTCTCACAGTTTACCTCACAGGTGGGCTACTGTCCATATCCCCTGGATGAAGGAATCTTCTTTCCTGTCTTCTTTCATGTTTGAAATTCCACCATTGTGATTAATTTCTCTGGGCTCATCATTTGCCCACTCAAAATATAAAGAGTTCAGGGAGGATTAATCTCTCAAGTCCTTAACATTGGTGTATGCATTCACTTACCAGATCAACTTCTTCCTCGAACCAAAGCATGCAAAAGGGTGACAGGTGAAGCTGGCCTTAAACAAATGAAGTAGGAAGATAAAGGGACAATCTTGGCTCAGTTCCCCAGACCCATTCCCAAATATCATCTCGAATGTGGTTTTGTTTATTTTTATTCTTGGTGTTGCAAATGACTGTAGGAAGAGTATATTTATACTTTATTAAGGTTGACAGACTCTAAGGCTGAGCATGCTTCCATCAAGAAGGAGAGTTACCATTAGCTGTCACTGAAATCTTAGAGAATTGTTCTCAATCTTAGTAGGTGGAGAGCAAATATCTGGCCTTGGTACAAGGCACCTCTGTGCATGTGGTCCATTGGTAAGATATGTGAGGATTTAAAAGTTGTTCTTGCCGTTGAGCTCCCAACCTTGCTGTGTTCTCAAGGAACTCGGTGCTGAAACTGTGGGAGACATACAACAGACAACATAACTGCAGGTATTTAAATTCCAACTTTAAAAGTGTTTTATATAATCAAAAGGAAAAATGTAGAGGACCATTTGACTTCAAGCATTAAACAAAGTGTTATTCTAGTGAAAGAGGAAGAAGTTTTGGGGAACTATTACTTAACAGTACATTTTGAAATAGAAGGAAGGCTTTATTTCAGAGAAGAAAATGAAGGTTGAAAGGTTTTAAAAAATTAATAATATGTAATTTAACATCAACTAAAGACAAACATATTGTCTATTAACGTTAGAGGATAAAAGTTACAACACAATTATCGGCACTTGCAATGTGATTTAAAAGAGGTTATATGCCCCAAATGGTGAAATGTGAGTTCTGTATATCAAGGGGCACATAGAAGGTCACATAAAGACAAAACTCTAATTAAATGATTTATTTTCTCATCTAAGATCCATCAAATAGATAAATCTGAAACATCTTTGGACATAGACTAATTTTTGAACCTCAATGAGCACTCTGGGTTCTTGGACAAGGAGGGAGAAAAAATTGCTATTTGCTTAGGATCAAGATTGCTCAAGAAGACTGGCAAGGGGGAGGGGGAGGAGGAGGGAAAGGAGGCACTTGCCCCAAGGCCCTTGTTCACCTACTACTTCTGATTCTGTAGAGGCCTCCTAGTATGTTCAGTAGTGATTGCACACTGACACTACTGATAGATTCTATGTTTCGATCTCAAAGGTTTTGGCCCTTTCATTCTCTGTCAGTGTGTTTCTACCCCACATGAAGGCTGGGTACGACTTGCCTCTATCAGCAACCTCTTCAGGGACTAGTTAAGCTCAGTCATCCCAGGTGGCTCCTGGGAAAACTACAAGAACAGAAGCATTAGCAAGCATTCCTGTGTGTGTGTTGGTATTACAGCCCAAATCTTGCAAGGACGTTCTAATTGTAGTAGTCCCTCTCCCACATAAACCCTGTGTTGCGGGCGGGGTGGGTGGGGAGGGGATGGAACTCTGTGGCAGTAACCAAGCTGCTAAATTGCTTAGCTGGTTTTAATTGAAGTGTGAGAAGGAGGTTTTAAGGCAGGTAGACAACATCCTGTTGTTCCGGTGCTCCTTTCTCTTTTTTGCACATCTGGCTAAACCGGGAGTCAGGTTTACTGACTCCTGCCTGGTAGCAGCAGTAGCAGCAGCAGTAGCAGCTGCAGCAGCAGCGGCGGCGGCGGCGGCGGCGGCGGCGGCGGCCACATCTTTCTCCTGGTCCACACCTTGGCCTGTCCAAGAGTCCATCAGGCCATGGACGCAATGCCTGTGTATCATGGCAAAATCAGCCGGGAGACAGGGGAGAAGCTACTGCTTGCCACTGGTCTGGACGGCAGCTATTTGCTGAGGGACAGTGAGAGTGTCCCAGGCGTGTACTGCCTGTGTGTACTGTGAGTACATTGTTGCAGCTGGGCTGGGGGCTTGCAGAGGGTGGGCACAGGCAGTGGGCATGGGTGGTGGGGGCAGGCAATGCACAGGTGGCAGGAGCTTGTCCCAGCCTCCACTGCCCACCTGATGGTCTGATCTCATGGGCTACCTCAGATGCAGCCCAGGTCCATGGTGGACCACGATTTGGCTTATGCCCCTCTCTGGGGATTTTGCTTCCTGAGCCTCCCGATCACCAGAAAGGCCTCCCCAGGACCTTTTGGAGCACATGTACAGAAAACCTTTTTGAGTGGGGAAACGCAGCCTGGAATTTACCTTTGGTCAGAGCAAGACCCAGGATCCAGACTTCAATTTTGACCTCTGGTAGAGGCCAGTGAGTTGGAGCCCTGGGATGGTGGGCTGGCCAGATTTGGGGCCAGAAGCTCCTGAGAAGCAGAACGGCTTCTTTCCAACTCTCTTTGAATGAATTTGGAGGTGTCATCCCAAAGGAAGACCATCAAATTCAGGGAGAGAAAGCAGGCTCAGAAACTAAATTTATTACTTGAAGAATGCAATACCAGTTAGGTAGGTCCCTGAGAGGGGGGATGTTTGTGAGTAAAACTGCCTCTCTGAACCTGCTTAGTTAGCTTCCTTTAGAAGAGATGTGTGGGGGGCAGGATTCCTTCTTGATAAAAGCGAGGACAGACAATAGTTGTGAAGGACACGGAGGGAAAACACCCTTGTTATGAATCAGCTGTGCCCTTAGGCATGTCTTTGTCTAACACCCCATTTTGATTCAGACACAACTTCATCTTTGCTTCAGGGCTCCAGAGTCATGCAGATCTGAGACCTAATCCTGTGATAGTCCAGTGCTAGGTTTGTGACTTCAGCAAGTTAACCTCTCAGTCCCTCAGTTTTCTTATCCACAAAATAGGTATGTCATACTACCTATGTCATAGAATTGTGAGGATTAAATGACATAATGCAGGTTAAAAATTTAGCACTGCACCTGAGACATAGTAAATATTCTGTGAAGGTAACCTATTATTATTATTTTATTATTTTTGCAGTCAATTTCTCTCAGTACTCATGGGACATGTCTAAGGAAGTATGTAGCTGAATTACTTTTTGTTAGCAGGATAAAAACACCCATGAAAACACCAGCTCGGCACAGTAGGTTCTAGACAGAAACAAAATGAAGGAAAATGCTTGGTAGTATTTTCAGTACCTAATGATACACTGCAAGGTTTTAAAGTACCTATGGGCCAGTGAAAAAAGATTATACTGATGCTGGTAACAGAGGATTTTCATTGTTTGTTTATTTATTATTTTTTAAATGGCCAAGCCATGTTTGTGGCAACTCTCAGGCCATGCTACATGCATTTATTGTAAAGGCTTCAAGTGAAATACACGGAAGCTATTCAAGCTTTTGGGCTCAGATCTTTATGTTTTGCTTATATTATTGTTTTCCCAAGTGGAAAATGGGGAAGGTCAATGAAAACCAAGTAGTATTCTTATGTGGTGTTCTTATCAAAAGAAGATTGAAGAGGGAGTGGACCAACAAAAGGGCTTCTTTAGTGAAGCTGACATAATGGGTCTCTTAACCGAGAGGGTAAAAAAAAAAAAAAACTTTGGGCAGGCAAAGGGAGAGCAGGGGACAGTGTACGCTGCAAGATTTGCTTAAAGCTTCAACCACACTGGCCTCTTCTGTTGTTTCTCAAGTTTGTCAATCATGCTCCCCACTTGGGGTCTTTGCACTTTTTGCTCCTTCTGCCTCTCCTACCTGATCTAATATAAGTGCCCTCTCCTGTCCCAGTTACACTGTATCTCTTCACCTTTCTTCAAGGGGCTTTAAACTATCTGACATTTACTTGTTTACTTATTTATTGCTGGGCTCTCCTGGTAAAATGTAAACTCCATGAGGGTAGCGACATTGTCTCCTGCACCAGGAACACAGCCTGGAATGTAAAAGGCATTATGAGGCACTCAATATATATATTTGCATTAATGAATGAACTGTCAAAGCAAATACTGTTCTTTACTGCAAACAGCTATGGACTGATATGAGGAGGCCCGCGTGTGGAACACTGGGGAAGTCACTTAATTGTTCTGGGTCTTGCTTTCAATATCTGTAAAACAAAAACAGTAATGTTTTCCCAGCCTTCTGCATAAAATTGCTGTTTGTAAAATATGCAAGGACAAATTTACCCCTTTTGCCCATGTAGGCCAGGATCACTTAAGTAATTAATTTAGGCAAGTGGGAAATTCTTAAATATTTCAGTTTTCACCCAAAGTGAATCTTGCATAAGTGCAGTTTTTA
Source organism: Phyllostomus hastatus (assembly GCF_019186645.2). NCBI lineage: Eukaryota > Metazoa > Chordata > Mammalia > Chiroptera > Phyllostomidae > Phyllostomus > Phyllostomus hastatus. Next base: position 9,496,215 of record NW_025333984.1, on the reverse strand, counting down.
TGACTCTTAGTTTTCCATGCAAACCTCCTTATGAAGTAGCAGAAAAGAGTAGGCAAATTGGGAGTTCCCCTCACATCTTTTGATGGGCAGACTGGGGCCTCCAAGTCTTAGAGGGCAGCTGCCAGGCTGAGCTGCTGAGGGAAGGCACAAGGATACATTATCTTTTATGACACTTTCTGAAATTTTTTGAGCCAAGGGTCCCTTTTGATCAATATAAAACTTTCATTTCCCCATTTTGGCACTATGCTGTAGTAACAAAATGACATTTCATTTTGAGATAAACCATGGACTCATCTTAAACTAAAACATGTGTGCTTATGATGTGCAAAAGAAATAACAATGTAAATGGTGTCATATGCACATGAACATATGAAGGAACATATGCATATCCCACATATGAAGGAGGGATAGCTAACAAATGTTCAGTGATTGTGCAGTTTGCTCAGAATAGTTTCTCATTCTATCTTTTGTTTACTTCCATTGTCCAAGAAGGTTCGGTTGAGAATTAGTTACTGTATTTTTCCTTTTAACTGAATTTATTGGGGTGACACTGGTTATATAGGTTTTGGGTGTGCAATTCTACATCATCTGTATATTATAATGTGTGCTCACCACCCCAAGTCAAGTCTCCGTCCATCACCAGTTATGCCCCCTGTACCCTCGCCAACTTCCTAGTCTATATTTTTTGTAGGAATAGCACCTTGTGTGTGCTTTTGAACTGTAAACTATGCTTTAAAACTCTTTTCCCCAGTTCCAAAGCCCTAGTCATGGCCATCAGATATGTTCTTTTGCCCTGTTCAGTTTTGGAATCTCATAAAGTACTAAAGAAGTTGTCTATTTATAAGATTGCTCACCCATATTTAAAGTGAAAAGTTGTTCTTCTAACTATTTTCAATAAATAAATTCTAGATTTTTGTATAGTAAGTTCATTAAAAATCCTTCTTAATATCTAATCATATTATAGAAAATTTGAAACATGTAGATAATGGAAATGAGGGGAAAACCATCTGTAGTTTTATAACCTACAGACAATTATTATTGGAAATGAAGTGTCTTTTCATCTATATCTTAATTTAAAGTTGTTTTGTAAACACATATGTGCTCTTACAATATTGTATTCTGATGAGTTTTCCACTTTGCATGAAAAAACTCCATTTGTATATAATGTTATTATGAATAATTTTTGAACATTATTTTTAATGGTTGCATGATAGTCCAGCCAGTGCATGTAACTATATTTTCCTTAACCAGTCATCTATTTTAGACATTCAAGTAATTCCATTTTTTCAATTATAAATTCCATTATGATTCATATTTCAGTCCATAAAGTTTTCCTTGCATTTGTGATTACTTCTTTATAATATGTTTTAAAGATGTACAATTTCTAAGTCAGAAAACATGAATAGCTTAGGATTCTTGATGTATACATGATCACCAAATATTTTTTCCTAAATGATTCTTCCAATTCATATATATGCTCACCGGTAATGCTCAAGAGTATCCATTTCATTGCACTGTTCCTGCCTTTGGGAATTCCTTAAAAATTTTTTTCCTTGAAATTTGGTATCTCACTATTCCATATTTCTTTGATTAGTGATACAGTGTCTTTTATATGCTTGGTAAGCTGTTGTGGTTTTTTGTTCATGAATTGGCCCTTTGTATACTTTGCCCATTGAGCCATTTGGATACTAGTATTTTTCTTAACACATTATGGGTTTTTATACACTAATCCTTGGTCTGTTGAAAGTATCTTTTCTTAGTTTGTTTTTTTTTCCATTAGGTTTCTTTGACAGACAAAAAATATTAACATTTGTAGTGGTCAAATCCATCACTCATTTTCTTTGTGTTTGATTTCTTTGTTTGATTCCCAGCCTAGAAAGCTTTTTGTCCTCTAAAGATGTCATAAAACTTTACTTCAGTTTTTATTTTAAATTTATGGTTTGATTAGTTTATATTTAACTCTTTAATTTCATTTAGAATTTTATTTTAATGTGGAGAGAAGATCTAATTTGATTTTGTTTTGAAATAGCTAATGATTGTCCCAATACAATTTTTAAATAGACCTTTAATTCCACATTGATTTATTTGCCTCCTTTACCATATATTACATTTTTACATGTAACAGTTATTGTTTTGCAGCAATCTGTAGCTCAATTGATCTATTCTTGTATTACCAGCATTATAGTATTGAGGGGAAAGAAAAATATTTTTTTTCTACCATTGTAAATTCTTCTGTTTGGACTAATAATCAAATCAACATGAGACTGATTAACAGGATAAAATGGCCACATTTATGATGCATATGTACATACAGGGATTCCATAAGAACAGGAGGCCCAAGGGCACATTGGGCCGTTGAGGATTATATCCCTCAGTAGAGCGAGGCTGGAGTCTGGGATTTCAAGGGGAAAGCAGGCAATTCACAGGTAGAGGAGAAAGAGCAAACCTGTGGTGAACAGTTTCTTGCTGAGCCACCCAGAACAATGGGACCCCGAGGGGAATCTCACAGACAGACGTTGCTTGGATCCTCCTGCCTAACACACTTAGTTCATATGTGCTAAGGTGAACATGACAAGGTTCCCTTCCCGAAGCAGGTTTATCTATCTGCATTCCTGTAGGCACGTAAGGGAGAAGTTAAAGAAAACTTCTTGAATATTTTGGGTTTTATTTTTAGATGTAAATAATCTGTATGTCAGGATGGCACTTTTTGGGGAAACTTGTTTTGGGCCCCTACCATATCATAATATTTTAATGCATTTAAAAAATATTTGCTATTCTTATCTGTTGGTTCTTTAAGATGAAATCTAAAATAGTTTTGCTAAATTAAAAGATTTCCATTGGGATTACATTAAACTCAATAAATTAAGGAGGAATTGTCATCTTTAAAGAATTTAGTCTTCCCATTCCCAAACCTGACATATCTCCCGATTTATTATTTTTTTTATTTACATCCATTAACAAAGTTTTGTAGTTTTCTTCCCATAGGTCTTGCACATGTTTGTTAAGTTTATTTCTAGTTATCATGTGTATGAATGTGTTGATATTTCTGTTTCTATCGTAAGTGGAATCTTTTCCCGCTATATTTTCTGTTGCATGGGAAAACTATTGACTCTATGTGTTTTTCGTGTATTCCTCTAGTATACAAAATACTCTTATTAATGCACACAGTTGTTATTTTATTTTATTGTTTTGGTTTTTAAGATATAACAAGTTTCTTTTCACTAGGTGCGTATGAGCTCTCACATTTCTTTCCTTCTCCCCCGCAATGTAGATAGCCATTGGGAAAGTCCTAAATGCCCACTGGGATAGTTTGATGGCAAAAAGAGAAAAACTAGTTTAAAGTATTTAAAATATTTAGTTTGAAGAAATGGTATATTTCTGTAATTAGCATCCTTCTGTACATATCTGACTTTGTTTGCTACTTATCTGATGAGCGATTTGAAAGAAGAAATTCTGTTAGTCTTTAGCATCAAGGACACATAATGAAGTCATTTGACATATATATTCTTAGATAAAAAGATAATTATCTTTTTGTCCTTGAAGATGTAAAGGATGACTAGGAATAAAGGGAATAAAGTGCCTATCAAACAATTTAACTACAGAAATGGGGGAGGGAGAGGTGACAAAATAAAATTTCAACTTATCAGTTATAACAAACAGAGAGGAACAGTGTGGCAAAAAAAACTTGAAAGAATGAGAAATTATAATTTAAAGTTTTTGAATACAATTGTATATGTGATTTGGTGTCAATATGACAATTATTTTGGATTATCTGAGTACAATGATTAATGGCAGAGCAAGCCTTCAGACTCGCTTAGGATGAAATTTGCAACATATAGACCACTAAATGGACAATTCACAGGCCCGTAAATGAAGTGCTGAGTCTGACTGACATTGTAAAATTGATGTTGCAGTACATTTAGCTTAAGGAAGGTGGACGTCTGGGTTGACCTCTTTGAGATCTCCCCTCTTGGCCTCTTCCCTTCAGTCCCCTTCTTCTCCCTTCACCTCAGTGTACACCTCCAGCCTAAAGGCCGAGCAGACTTCCTCCATTTCTGGAACTGTGTTTTGGATTCACCTTAAGACCAGTTTGTTCATTCATCCTCCCTGCCATAAGATAGAGTCCAGATCTGCCAGCCATATTCTTTGGGTATGCATCCAACTGTGGCCTTTAAGTAGCTGTTTTACCTTAGGCAAGTTACTTAAACTTACTGTGTCTCAGGATTCTTATCTGTGAAAAGGGGGGTGGTACTTACCTCATAGGGTTGTTTATGAGGGTTATTGCATAAGTTAATATTTGTAAAGTTAACATGTAGCAGATATTTCTCACTATAAATAATTGTAATACAAAGTTATACCACCACAGCAGCACATAAATAAAATGTTATGTGGCAGTTCAGGAGAAGAAGAGATTATATTTATTGTCATGATTTGTCAAAACTGGTATTATGTAGTTTTCCCATTAGACTTGAAGCTGAATACCTTTTGGCAGTTCTGAAAATTCAAATTCACTCTTAAAGAATGGAGATTAGGCCATAGGAAATCAAGAAACTTCTCGAATCAGATATGGTATCAATAATGATGGCTTTGCATCAGAGACCGTTTCTCTGGATATACAAGTTCTAAAATATTTGTTAAAAATTCATCACATTATAATTGTGCCTTAAACTTTGCACATAGCATTAGTTTACGTAGACAAAGACAGCATGGACATGAGCTTGCTGTTTACAGTGTCATGAAGAAGTCAGACATAGCTAACCTTTTTCTTTTCAGTAGTGCTTGAAGTGGTATAAAGAAGGAATTGATGTGGTTTTTTTCTGTTCTACATCAAAATCTGTCCCCAACACTGACCCTTTGAGAAAATAAGAAATAAGTTACATTGCTTTCTTCTAGTCCATTTTTAACCAGGACACATTTTTAAGAGTTGGGGACCACTTTTGAGGAGAAAAAAGGCAAATTTTAATGTCAGCAGGGACTGAATCAACATATGCTTTGTAATCATTAAAGTGTAAAATATAACTTAAAAAATTAATGGCAACAACAAAAAACTCTACTGTTTTCCACCAATTATTCATTTCCAAGATGTTTTTCATGATAAAGTTTAAATTCCAGCCTTATTAACAAGTCTGATAAAGGGTTTGATAGGTGAAGAAAGTTATGATTACACTACATTCTTGGTTTGTTTGTATTAATGGAAGGAGTCATGGGAAAGATAATCCTGAAAAAATTACAATATTTTTAAAAAATGAATAATATTTTTTCTGATTTCTGACTTGCATAGGCTAGATTTTTAAAGCTCCAAGTGGTAAGTTTGCTTTTCTTTAAAAAAAATGTTATTAGTCACTTATGTAACTTATAGGGAAAATTAATGCACAGGGACACATTTATATTAGTTTCAATTTACTGCTAGTTTATATGCATACAGGAGCAGACAGTTTTGAACAGTTGTAATCACAGTGTCATCTCCTGGTGTCCACTTTTTTCACATATTATCATTTTATATCAACATAGGCCATGTGCTTAAAATTGTTTCAAAAATACAGGGCTGTAATTCCTTTGAATTTTACTATAATTTTGAACCATTCTTTCTACTACCATTTCCTATTCTGAGTAACATTTCTTATTTAGGAATACTTAGGTGAATTGCATTTGTTTCACTATTAAAATAGAACTACCATGAAAATCTTTGTCAAATTGCTTTTGTCTTTTGATTCCTTGGCGTGTATGAAGATACACAAGGCTATTAGGTCAAATATATGCATATTTGTATAGCTCTTGTTACTAATTTGCTAATTTATTTGCTAGAACAGTGATTTTTCACTGGACAGGGAGAGAGTATGCATAGTTTGAGAAAAACCACATTCAATACTTTAGTTGAACTTTGTATTATAAACTTATTGTTTCATAATAAAAGCTACAGGAAATAAAACAATGAAATCTTGTTGGGGCAGCAGGAGTAAATGCTTCAGAAATGCTGCTTTATGAACTGAAACAATTGAAAAAGCTTCAGCTTATATTTAAATAAAGTTGCATTCTTAAATCCTAGACTGATGACTTTGGGGGAGATGACACAGAAGTGTCCTGGGTGAATGACAAGAGCCAGGCTGACTTTGGAGAAATTTCTATGAATATTCCCAATGAGGTGTGGGTATTCTCTTTGCATTTTAGTCACTTTAATATTCTTAGAGGTCCACTGGAAATCTTGTTTGTTTTTTTAATTGTTGTTAAGTTACAGTTGTCCCCATTTTCCTACCCACCATTGCTCTCCTTGCCCTGTCCAACCCCTGCTCCCAAAGACAATCCCCACCCCATTGTTCATTACCATGGGTCCTTTGTACATGTTCCTTGACTTGACCTTCCCCCCCCCGCCATTATCGCCCTCTTTCCTCCCCTCTTGTCACTGTCAGTTTGTTCTTTATTTCCATGGCTCTGGTTCTATTTTGCTTGCTTGTTTGTTTTGTTGATTAGGTTACACTTATAGATGAGATCATATGGTATTTGTCTTTCACCACCTGGCTTATTTCACTTAGCATAATGCTCTCCAGTTGCATCCATCCTGTCTCGAAGGGTAGGAGTTTCTTCTTTCTTTCTGCTGCATAGTATTCTATTGTGTAAATGTACCACTGTTTTTTGATCCACTCATGTACTCATGGGCACTGAGGTTGCTTCCAGCACTTGGCTATTGTAAATTGTGCTGCTATGAACATTGGGGTGCATAGGTTCTTTTGAATTGGTGTTTCAGGATTCTTAGGGTATAATCCTAGCAGTGGAATTGCTCAATCAAAAGGCAGTTCCATTTTTGGTTTTCTGAGGAGATTCCATAGTGTTTTCCACAGTTGCTGCACCAATCTGCATTCCCCAATACAATGTACTAGGGCTCCCTTTTCTCCACACTGGAAATCTTGTTAAAATGCAGATTCTAATCCAGCAGTTCTGGGGGAGGGCCTGGGTTCCGAATTTTCAACAAGCACCTAAATGATACCAATGGTGTTACCCTGGGAACGTAATTGAAGTCTCACTGTTTTAGGTCTCTTCCGTCCATGCCATATGATAGCTGGAGTTGATTATAGGAGATCCCTCCTTGTTCAGTTACTTCAGCAAGTTGAAAGTGGAAGAGATGAACTGCTGGCTTATCTAAAGGGTGAAAGAATTTTGCTCATTCAGAAATTTGAGGCGTTGGGGAGTAGGAAATTGTTAATATTAGATGGGTTAATCACAAGAAATTTTATGTGTCACCCACACCAGGTTGTTCAGAGACTGAAGGAGGTAAGGACTTTTGAAGTGGTACTCAAGTTCCTGCTGCTTAACTGAAAGTGAGATAAGATCAGATTCGTTAGGAAACAATTTTCAAAACAGACTCATTTATTTTGACTAAATGAGGCTGAATGATAGTAGGGAGTTAGGTTCATTGTATTTTGAAGCAACCCACTGTTTTAGAAAGTGGAAAACCAGTTACTTAGAATTTTGCTTTCATTTTTGCTGAGATTTTAAATGATACCTTTCCTCATCACCTTTAATGGTACTGAATTATTGCCATTAATCACTTCCCAGAGGGAAAATAGAACTAAGGACCTATTTCTCTGCTTATATCTCCATTTTGCGGTGTAACTTCAAGGAAATCATTTCAAGCCTTACATTTGAGTTCCCATGGTGTAAAATGGAAATCAAAGCTCTTGCCTTGTTCCCTGTAGAGTGCTTACTGAAATCAGTGGGCTTTGAGGTAGATTTCAATTACTTAGAAAAACAAAGGACTTTAACAATGTAATATTTTATATTTATTTAGCATATTCTACAGAGGCATATGTTAACGTATTTTATATATGATCTAAATGTTCTGACAAACCTCTGTAACAAAAATGGAATATTTCTTATAATCACAGCAGCAATTCAATTGATCTTTTTGGGGAGGAGGAGGGTTTACAAATAGTATGAACCTGATTAGAGTGGGATTCTTTTGTCTTGTAGGTAATCGGTACTGATGGATATTGATTAAATATATAGTAATTTAATCCACATATTTAAAGACTTAGTTTTAAAGGTGGTTAATGGTAAATGAGGTCAGTTACTTAACGATGACCTTCTGTTTAGAATGCTTTAGAATCATCTGTTCTTTTAGGTTTAGACACATTTATTTTTATCTCAATTCAGCATGTATTCTAACCAAAGATCTGTATTGGCCCAAATTTGTGCCTAAGCATAATGATCACAAAATGTCTTAAAACTCTGTTGATCCTGAATCGGATTCATAATTTGAAATAATTCAGCATAAAGTTTACTTTACTTGTATATGAAGTAAAATCTATTAGGCAAATTAAGTCCATGTATCAAGAGCTGGGACTATACTATGAGTTAAACAGACCTGATTGAAATCCTTCTTTGCTGCTTGATCTCTACTGTGGCTTTGGTTACTTAACTTCTCAAGGTCTAGTTCCCTCATCTGTGAAATGAATTTCACAATATAAAGCTCATAAGACTGTTGTGGGGTCCAAAAGAGATAATACATGTACTATGAATTAAATCACGTTCCCGTCAAATTCATATGTTGAAGCCGTAACTCCAGATGTGACTGTGTTTGGAGATAGGGACTTTAGTAAGCAATTAATATTAAATGAGGTCATATGGGTGGGGCCCTAATCCAAGAAGATGGGTGGTCTTGTAATAAGAAGTGGAAGACAGATCTCTCTGCACGCACATACATGAAGAAGAGGTCATGTGAGCACAGAGCAGGAAGATGACTGCCTACAAGCCAGAAGAGGCCTTAGAATAAAACCTATATTGCTGGCACCTTGATCTTGCACTTCCAGCCTCCAGAACTTTGAGAAAATAAATTTCTTTTGTTTAAGTCATTTTGCTATGGCAGCCTGAGCAGACTAATACAGATTTTGGAATCAAGAAATACGGTGCTGCTGTAACAACCCCCTAAAAATGTGGAAGTGGTTTTGGAACTGGGCAATTGGTAGAGGCTAGAGGAGTTTGGAAGTGCACACTAAGAAAAGCCTACATTGCTGTGAACAGAATGTTGGTGGAACTGTAAATGTTAAAGTTCCTTCTGATGAGGTCTCAGGTAGAAATAAGGAACATGTTATTGAAAACTGGAGGAAAGGACATCCTTGTTATAAATGGCAAAGAACTTAACCGAGTTGTGTTCTCATGTTTTGTGGGAGGTAGAACTTGTAAACTGGATATTTAGCAGGAGAAATTTCTAAGTGAAGTGTTGAAGGGGTGGGTGCCTTGGTTCCTCCTCATTGCTTATAGTAAAATGCGAAGGCAGACAGATGAATTCAAGAAAGAATTGATAAACAAAAAGAAACCAGAAGTTAAAGATTTGGAAAATTCTCAGCATATCCTTATGGCAAAAAATAAAGAAGCTTCTTCTGGAGAGAACACCAAGGGTGCGGCCAGATAATCACTCTTTAAGGAGATTACCCATGACGTTAACTACCATCTCAGCCGAAGCTGGGAAGGGACTTTGGGGCAATGCCTCAGAGACACTGTCAGTTTGGACCACAAGGAGTAGGGCAGGACAATAGGGCAATTTGACTGCAGACCTGCTTTATATTTCAAGAAAAGGGAAGAATGGCCCTGACTGCAATTCAGAGATCATCAGGGATACCACTCCTGCCACAGGCCCAGGGGGGTGAGTCTGTTCCAAGATAGGTTTTAAAGGTGGGATCAGAACCTAACTGAGCTGAGTGGGCAGGGCCAACCCCCGGAGCTGTGGGGGTGACAGTGCCATCCTGAGTGCCTGGAGGGCAGAGTATGAACCCAAGATTATTCTCAAGCATTAAGATCTCAAGCAATTGGCCTTATGAGATTTTGGACTTGCTTGGGACCTGTGACGTTTTTTCCTTCCTATTTCTCTGTATTAGAATAGGGATGTCTATCTTATGCTTCTTCCATCGTTACATTTTGAAAGCACAAAACTTGTCTGGTTCCACAGGTTCACATCTGGAGAGGAATTTTGCCTCAGGATGACTCATACTCTGAGTCTCACCCAAATCTGATTAGATGGTATTTAGATAAAACTTTGGACTTTAAAGTTGATGCTGGAATGAGTTAAGACTTTGCAGGCTGTTGGGACACAAGGAATGTATTTTGCATATGAGAAGAACATGAATTTGGGGGCACCAGTGGTGGAATGCTGTGAACTGAATCATGTCCCCCACAAATTCATATGTTGAAGCCTGACCCCCCATGTGGATGTATTTGGAGATGAGTCTTTAGAATGTATTTAAGGTTAAATGAGGTCATAATGGTGGGGCCTTAATCCAATAAGATCGTTGGCCTTATAAGAAGAAAAAGAGACAGAGATCATTCTCTCCATACTCAAACACAAAGAGGTCTCGTGAGCACAGAGCAAGAAGGTGGCTGAGTACAAACCAAGAGAAGCCTCAGAATGAAAGCTATGTTGCTAGCACCTCGATCTTGGACTTCAGCCTTCAAAACTGTGAGAAAATCAATTTATTTTGTTTAAGCCACCCAGTCTATGGTATTTTGCTATGGCGGCATAAGCAAACCAATACAGCATATGAAACTCTTGGTATGTAGTAGAAATCAAATATATAGACATACAATATGCATACACACTGAGGAGGGACAATATTTATCCCATTTGAAAGGACAAGCTGCTTTCAAGTTCTTTAGCAGGACTCCTTTTTAATTCAAATTGCTGTTATTACTAGTTTATAATATACTATAAAGTAACAGTAATAACAATATAGGAATATAGTATTACATTTATAATTAATATCATTATTACTATATTTTAAGTGGGCCTCACAGTACCTTATCCCAGAGAAATGTTTTCACTTTAAGGTTCTATATGTACTTAAAAATAATCAGACTACTCTTAATTAAATCTATTTAATAATTCATGATTTTTACTAGTCACAACAGGTCTCTAGTTTCTTCCTGTTCAATTAGACATATCTTTAGAAGTCTGAGCTCCCACATTTTTTAAAAAAAGAAAACATAAAGAAGGCTTACTGGAAACTGTGATTAGCTGGATATAATACACAAACCAGTTAGATTCCCCCGGTTTTTCTTCCTATGAATTCATGGTGCCATATATGTGTGTCCCAGTATATGTAACATTTATATGTGATAGTTAAGCTCAAACCAAGAGCATCTGTTTGTTCTTTTGGAATTTTTCAGTAATGGAGTTTATTCTTTCACAGGTATCAAGGTTACATTTATACATACCGAGTGTCCCAGACAGAAACAGGTTCTTGGAGTGCTGAGGTATAGCTTTTTTATTTATTTTTACTTCTGTGGGTATCCAGGAGGTCTTTGAAATTTAGGCTGGTTTTATAAAAGAGCTGTCAAATTCTATATTCCCTAAGTATTCTTCAGATTCATATCACTAAAGCTCCAATCCAAAATTGTTCATGGATCATTAAGAAGCTTTTAAAGCCCTGGATGGTGTGGCTCAGTAGATTGAGTGCTAGCCTATGAACTGAGAGGTCTCTGGTTCGATTCCCAGTCAGGTCATGTGTCTGGGTTGTAGGCCAGGTCCCCAGTGGGGGTCTGCAAGAGGCAACAAATAGATGCACCAGTATTTTTCACACATCAATGTTTCTCTCACTTTCTCCCTCTCTTCCTCTCTCTCTAAAAATAAATAAATAAAAATTTAAAAAGAAGGGATTAGAGAATTTTGGTGCCATTTCTGTTCAACCACCATTCTATGGAGTGGTGTCACCTTGGGGAAAATATTTTTTTTTTTAAGATTTATTTTATTTTATTTTATTTTATTTTTAGAGAGGGAAGGGAGAGAGAAAGAGAAAGAGAGAGAAACATCAATGTGTGGTTGCTGGGGGCCGTGGCCTGCAACCCAGGCATGTGCCCTGACTGGGAATCAAACCTGTGATGCTTTGGTTTGCAGCCCGTGCTCAATCCACTGAGCTACACTAGCCAGGGCGGGAAAAGATTTTTTAAAAAGTTGAAAGACTGTGTCCAACTTTTAGAAAGCATATGAAAAATATGTAAAATTTTAGAAAGCATATAAAATGTGAAAATAATTAAATCAGCTATTATTTAGTGAATGGTACTAATATGAGTGTTGGTGCTATTGGGGATTATTTTCTAAAAGCTTATAATACCCTTGAGGAGATAGGACATGAATTAAATAGCCGTGTGAGGGCCTGAACTTTGCTGTCAGGTGGATCTAGGCTCCAGATCAGGTCCACTGTCCTCCCTGATAGGTCTGTGACCTTGGGCAGGTTACCTAACTTTTCTTTGAACCAGTTTCTTCATTTGTAGAATGAGCCTAAAACTAGTTCCGTATTTATAAAGCTCATTTTGAAGATTAAGTGAGATAATGCATATAAAGAAAGCTCTGAGGAACAGGACCTAGAACATAGTAAGCCCTCAAAAATGTGAACTTGCCCACATTGACAGTGATGAATATACACATCAATATCATTGTGTATAATCAAGTGCTACCTTATTTACTGTAGGAGTTCAAAGAAAGGATGGTTTTTCAAGTATTAGGGTAAGCAGGGCTGCTCTGTGTGTGGAAGCAGGACTCCTAGATGAGCCAAGTGGGAGGAATGTGGAGAGGTGGACTAGAGATAGAGGGAACATTGCAGTGGTTTTTAAGCTATGCTCTGCAAAATTGTAATATTCTTCTACCTGGGTATATTGGGTTTGCCTGGAGGTTTGCAGAGGAAGAGAAGGACCTACACAGATATGCTTTTGGGTCTTTAGTTTGTCTTTAATCTGAGCAGTTCTCTTTTATTTTGCTTATCAACTAGAGCTCTGAGTAAGATTTCATTAAAAAAATGGGTTCTGATGGCTTTGAAAACAGTTGAAAGTCACTGTACCACTGCAAGAAGTGCCTGTGGAATGAATATATTTCCATGTGTGAGTGTAGTACATCGTATATTACCAACATAGAGGTCTCTACAACGGAAACTTTTGACCTCAAATGCCTTCTCTGATATCTGACTCTTTAAAACAGCCTATTTTTATAATGAGAGTGCTTTGTTATGAGTTGTTTGAAAACAGAAATGCTACTATCAACCTCTATTAATAACTCAATAACTATGTATTTAAGGAACTCTAAATCCTAGATTTAAAACAAATTGAAATAGCTCTAACTTTTACCAATTTATCAGTACACCAGAAAGCACAAATTGTAGATTACAAATGTTTTGACCTGCTGAGATGAATTGGGGCAAGTTTCCGAACACACTGTTGCTTTATATCGGGATAATTAATATTGCAGTACTAATTAGAGGAAAAGTAGTGCCATTTCTAAATAAAACTATTTATACTTGTTTATTTAAAAAATTCTCTGCATTACTACAGATTAACTAAGAAATTCAATTTCACTTAGTATGAAGAAGAGTTGTATATGATATCTACACATATATTTGTATATAATTTAACCCAAAATAGCTCTTCTCACTAGAAAAGTAGCCTTCAGTTGCTGACCAATATTCTTTATGGAAAGGATCTTAAATGATTAGGGATTAGCTAATTTTGCCTTCAGGCTTGTTTTCTTTCATTAAAGTATAGCATCATATGCCAATTGTTACATGCTTGTGATCATGTTAAGGAAGAGAGGACTTATTGAACATTAATACTGTCTCATGCAATTGTCTGTTTTGACCCTGTTTATATAATAATGTAATTCTCTGCACCAAGAGAGCAGAAGATTGGCATGTTTTCTCCAAAGGGAAAACAGCTTTAAAAAGAACTCTTTAAATTTATTTTTGCAATGCACATTGCGTTTCTTCTGTCTGTTAAATTTGCTTTCTCAGTTGTGTTTTTTGCTAAGGTGGATATTAAACTAGTGAGTATTCCCAGAGCTCATATCACCTGCCTGGAAGAAACTTCTCTAGAGCATATTGAAGACCAGCTGTGATCCAACACATGTTTCCATGGATAACTAAGAGATAGCAAATAGGCAATGTGAAAATTTATACAATAGCTGAGTTCAGCGACAGGATGGGAGTTGTCAGTGTTGCAAATCTTGTGGTAAATGTATTTTCAAAAGTGGGCAAGTGAAAGATATTTAAATTGCTTGTGGAACAATGCTGTAGTTCCATACTGCAGGAAAAATCATGGCAGTAGTGCGCTCCAGCCTCTGTGCAAAGGTTGTGCAAAAAATCTAGATAAGTGTGAGATTTGTTTCAAAGAGTGGGACAAAATTGAACCTTGGATCCACTGAATTATGAAAGACAGATATTTACTTGAATTTCTAGTTTTCGATAGACTTTTACATTTTATCATTGCCTAGTGTATTAATTTTTCTCATGTGACTCAGAGTCAAATTTTGCTCTATTGTTAATTCAGAGAATTCTACACAGTCACCTATCATTTATTATGTGCATCTCCAGCAGTACTTGTGATGACTGTACTAACCTCCCTGCCTGCTAACTTTAGTGCCTTTGGGCTTTTCTGGATGTTTGATCATGAGTACACCAGTAGATGGTAAATAATTTTACTTACAAACCTAAGCAAAGTACTATAAATGAGATCAGCCATTTGCCAATGAAGCATTCACCCCAAATTGAAATTGTTTTTGTACATCCAGTGCTGTTATTCCTCTCTGTTAGTGTGGATAATCAGGTGTTAACTGCTTGTAAGTCCCCATAAAAAAGTTGCTTTTGTTGATAAATCGTTTTACAAGCCACAAGAACAGCTAAGAAGATGTGTGGTTTGAAATCTTTCCACCCTGGGGAGTGTATAGTTCCTCTTATGACTGGTGATTCTAACTTCACTACAGTCTATTTGGTTAAGTCTTGATCTGAGGCAAGAGGCTAGGTCCTAGGATCTCAAGGCAGTTCTGTCTCTGGTCATCTGTGGGACCTTGGGCAAGCTGAATTATCTCTTTGTATTTCCATTTTTAATCTGTCAAATGGGACTAACCAAATCAGCCAATAACTGCCCACCTCTGAGGAACTAGTAGGGGCAAGAGACGGGCAAGTGCTTTAAAAATGGGGCTCTAAGGAAGCTATAAGGAGGTTATTTTGTGCCTACACCCTGCCTTTGCAATTTGCAGATTTTACCTTGCAGCTGAAGAGCTGATTGGACCCCTGTAAGAATGGCCATGTTATTTTGGATGAGGTAGAGTTCTGCGAAGGTGTTTTTACCATAGGGGTGGAGCTGAGTGCGAGAATGGTCTATACTTTATGGCTACTGACTCTCCAAGCTGTGGGAGCCTATGAGTGGACACATTAATTTAAAGCTCAAAAGAACTTTGCCAGTGCTTTCAATGAAAAGTTACTTACCCTGATGTAGGAAATGACCGAGAGTTACTACGGACAGTGTACTATCTTCAGCTTTTAGTCTGTTTGGCAGAAGTCTGCGTGCCAGCCTTCATGTTTTCTCATTAAACGCTAACAAACAGCTCCCACCTCAAAAATCTTCCAGATGGAATAGCTGAAAAACAGCTTTCTAAAAAAAACTAGTGATTGTTCCATTGCTTATAGCAATACTATTTTATTTCATGTAAAATGACACTTTTGAGCTGCTGCCTAAAGCTTGGCTCATAAGCCTTTGCAGGAAATTGTTATTGATTTCAAACTGTGTCTTTGCAAGAGAATTGATGTCAGGAAAGGAATACATTTTAATAGTCACTTGCAAATAATGATCTCTTAAAAAAAAACAAATAAATAAGGGTGACCTTATATAGTCTTTCATTTTTGTGTCATAGATGAAACTTTGTCACGGTGAGGTGTTAAATGGAGAGAGTAATTTTAGGGAGAATATGGAACTTTCCCAAGGAGGAAAAAATTTAATGTGAAGGATGAGGCTCAACATGTTGAGCGGTGAGCATATAAGGACTAACTAGCCATGCATTGTGTGTATCATAATAGTCATTTTTAATGTCCTGTGTAGCATTTTCTATTGTGTGATGATGACAGGGAGAATATGTTGTTGGTGGTGCTGTTTTTGTTGTTGTCATTGTTGTTCTTCAGGCTTTTTGTTAATGACCTATAGAATCTGTGTTTTTCCTGTGTTTAACTGCATCTTCTAAGTTGGTGAATTCATTGTGGGTAATGGCCTGTATACCCTTAGAGGTTCGGGATGTATGATGGGTAGCAGGCAGGAAGGGCAAGGCAATGACCAAGAGGTTGTACAAACTAATACCACCCTTGGGAGAACTGAAATGACAGCTCATTAGCTCCTCTTGCAGGGAAATTCAGCCAACCAAAGTAAAGTCTTCTGGGATGTTTTTTTTTCTTCTTTATGTTTTCAAATATTTGAACAAGTTACACAAATGTTACCTCTCTAAGTATCTCTCACACATTTTGCAGGGCTTTTCATATCATTATGACGTAGGTGAATAATTTGCTTGGCCTTTTATTTTCCAGACAGCACCTGGGGTTCATAAAAGATTTTTCCGGAAAATAAAAAATCTCATTTCAGCATTTCAGAAGCCAGATCAAGGTATTGTAATACCACTGCAGTATCCAGTTGAGAAGTCCTCAAGTAGAAGTACACAAGGTACTACAGGTATGATTTACGGTTAATTTTTTACAGTTTTGTTTCAGTTGCAGTTTGACATACAGCATTACATTAGTTTCAGGTATACAACATAGTGATTCAACATGAATTAACTTACAAAGTGATTACCACAATAAATTAGTACCCATGTGACATCATACTAGCTACTACAGTATTTTTTACTGTGTTCCCTATGCTGTACTTTGCATTCCCATAATTTCTTTTGCAACTGGAAGTGTGTACTCCTTAGTCCCTTTTGCTTTTTCCTCCTAGATCCCCACCCTACTATTAATTTTGACAGGATCTGGAAGGTCGGGTTATGAGTCAACCTGTTCATGAACATATTGTTACAGGAAGTACCATAAGAAAAATGCAATGAGAAAGTTCATGTAGCCAACACATCACATGAGAGGGGTGGGGATTATTCCCATGTTTTGATTTAAATATGCTGTATTATAAACTTTTAATAGAACTAATATGAAATAATATGGAATGTAAACTATAATTTAAAAATAAAAAATATATAGTAAAAAAACTCCTGCAAGAATGTAAAAAATTCTATGGGCCCATAATATTTAACCTCTCTCATTTCATCTTGTCCTCCCTATCCTCTTTTGTCAATACATAAGTACCATTTCATTTCACTAATTCAGAGCCAAATGATGTGCAAGATGGGACAGCTCAGGGAGCACCTGGGTGTCCTTTACCTTTGCTTAGTAAACTATATTTTTCCCTTCAGTGGGGGAGAAGCTAATGTTAGCCTGGCCCACGTGATCCTGATTTCTGAATTTGTGGAGCTTGAATTAATGAAACTTTATTGTAGCAAAGGAAATGAAATTAGTTGACTTTATTATTCCACAGGCATGAATTGTTACATCTCCTGAGCAAAGCTGTTTTAGTGCACAGGTCAAGCTAATGACCAAATACTAACCAATGTCTGGGGCCATTAGACACGTAATTGTTTCTTCATCTTTCGAAAGGGGTTAATCATTTGTTTGGAGGAAGGAGATATGCCTGATTGAAACAATAAATATTTGTGGTGAAAGAAAATAAGTTGTTATATCCTCCCCCCCTTTTTTTTTTGGACAGGGACCCAGGCTTAAGCACAAACTGACAATTAGACTCAAGTGGTAAATTAAATTAAGGAATAATAGAAATGGAAATAGAACTCCAACTTACAAATTGGCTAATTGTTCTTTTCTGCTCAATATTTCATTCGTTATAACTCAATTTTAAATACTAGTTCCTTGAGCTATATCATTGTGTTGTATCTGTGTGAGCTTTATGCAGTTGGAAATTTTATTATTATAAATTTGAGTTAACCAGTAATTTCAATAGCTTGTAAGTTTATCTTTTCTTGATTTTTGTTATTATTTTTCTTTAGGGAGAAGAGGAGATCCTGGTGTCTTCCTGAAAGCACCGTGAAGAAAAATAAAACCCCTTGTACTTTATTTTCAATAATTTAAATATATGCTGTTTTATATACAGTAGATAATACAGTTCAGTGAGCTACAAATGCATTTCTAGTACCATCTTAGCCCTGCAATAAAAGCATCTAACATGATGTTAAAGCAGAAATGGACTTTCTGGATAATGAGGAGCTTTGAAATGAGGATTGGGAAAAAGTCATTCCACAGCTTATTTTCAGTTATTTTTATTTGCAAATGGAAAACGATTGAAAACATGATACTTTACAAAAGATTAGTGTTAATTCTTGGCTAATATAAATAAAAACAATCCTCAGTTTTTCTCAAAAGCACCATTTCTAGTGAAATATTATTTGATACCTCCTGACTTTGAAATATCTTGTTTAATTACATGGCAGGCAGCTGGTCCGTGCCCCTCTTCTTTGTCATGTGCGGTTCTGCATTTGACATTCTGCTCTCCCCCGGCTATCGTGTTGTAGGCTCCTTTGGGATTTATGAAGCTGTCCACTGTGGGCTAAAACAAGTACTAGATAAAGAGTGAACAATTTCTGTTTAATTCTGAAAGCTACCTTTTTGCCTAGTGCTCTGATGTTGGAGAGTAAAACCCACAGATCAATCCGGAGTTTAAAAACCCCATAATTTAAGATATGTCCTAAATGTTTATTACAGTTGATGCCACAGGATTTGAAATTATATTGCGAATCTGATGAAGTGGACTTGCCTTCATTTACCTGTGTCAGCCCCCAGTTGTTGCTACTTCATGTCAAACCTCATTTTGAAGGGGAAGCTTCAGCAGCTGCGGCTCCTCAGCTGAGGCAGTCTCCCCATTAGGTAGCCCTACAGACCAGTGGAAAGCTTATGGTTGTGTTAATTGTTAACAATCCCAAGTGACTGCAACCTAAGTGAGAGCCAAGATTTTATGCAATGGTGGGGATTTGTAGTTTCTTTTCACATTTTATGTTTCTGTGACTTGTGATTTGATTATGTCAGGTTGCTTAAGGGCTCAGAGAATTCATTCACTGAACAAACGCAATAGGCACTGGGGTAGAGAAGTAAACTTTCACTTGGTCCCTGCACTCAGGCAGCTCATTATCTAGCTGGACAAGAAACAGTAAAAGACAAGAGAAAGTAAGAATAAGACAATAAGAAACTAACAATAAAAGGCGGTAAGTACATGGCAAGTGAGGTTCCTGGTGTGTAGATACATCTGTCTTTAGAGGCTTGAGTCCATGGTTCAGAGGAAAGGACTACGTGTCATTATAAACTAATAAACTGGAATTCTGAGCTGTTCATCGGTGGTGGTGAGCCTGGTTAATAATTAGTGAGCTGCCAAGGGCCAGAGTTACTCTCCATGAGCTGGCAGGGGGCTGATTTCTGAGCATTTACTGTAGATGCTACAGAAGTGCAATATGTATTGTGGACCATTTACCTGTTGTAGAAGTAAAAGCCTCACTTGTAACTTGTAAAGGAATTCAGAAAGCTGATTTTCAAAGTAAAATGCATATGTTTAGATACTTCTTAATCATTTGTAGCGTGGGTTTAAGTATTAATAGGTGTAACTATTTTTTTACTGTAATTTGTTCATTCTGGAATAATCCTAAATATATGAATTATATTTGCTTGTCTCTTAATCAGATCCTTTTTTACACTTTTTTGGAATCATTAATGGTCTTTCATGTTTTAATAAAGTATCTGAAAGCTTCATTTACCTAATTTGTCTTAAAATATCCCTTTAAAAGTATTCAGAGATAGGTGCTATTCATTTATTAAATGAAATATTGATGAAGGCCATCTTACTTATCTTATGGGACAGATCCCCTGAAAAGGATAAGTGCTTTTCTGATTTTGCTACTGTCAAACTTTCCAACTGATGTGCTCATCCACTTTCTTCTTTTACCAGCCTTTTACTCATCAAGTTGTTTTCACTTTTTCTTTCCCAGCATGAGCATCTGTGCTATTTCCTGGCACATAATAGCTTGCACCTTTTCAGAAAGGTCATATCCTTGCCATATCTAAAATATTGCCATGCTAACATATACCTTTAAGATGCTGAGTCAAGATAGACAAATGCTCATATATTTCCAAGTGTACACCTCTCTTCAGAAAAAAAAAGTGTGTCAGCAAGCCCACAAGGAACTTGACAGTTGATCAAATACTCATACATTTCCTCTGAAATTTGTTCTGAAGAGATAAGGTCGGTTGGGAGACCAGCTTAGGTAATTGTCAGTTTGGCTATTATAGTCAGGGAACCTTGGTGGTAGCAGCACATAGGTACAGTGAGTCTACAGAGAACGCCTCTGATTAAGTGTTCTGATATAAATAGAGGGCTGGATTTAAGATATGTGTTGTAAAAAGGATAGAGAATTTGAAGTGTGAGAGAAAGCTTTAAAATCTGTTAAGAATGTTTAAACATCAGCTTATGTTTTATTGGATTCACTTTGAGTTCAGACTCCAGAGTCTATTAATAATGAAACCCAGATTTGCCCTTGAGCACTTCAAGGTTACTACAAGACGCCTAATCTTTCTGTTAGTGGACAATAAATTCAACTTTGTTGCCTATGTTTGCCCTTGCAGTAAATGGGATATCATTATTTTGCAGTCTGCAGCTAGAGGTGAAGTTAAACTACCCAGTTTGGACACTTTCATAATTTGGGATCATTGGCCAAACTTGTAGTAAAAAGCTGAATGTTTATCATTAGGTCATTTGACTTTAGAAATGAACATTTTTATGAAGAAAGATATAACAAACCTGATCGACTGGAGAGAGCCCATCGACATAACAGATGAGACTTGAATTTTCTTTTCAGCTTTGTCACTGATTATTATCCATGTGACCTTAAGGCAGTCAGTCTGTTACTATTATTACATTTGCCACGTATGAACAATTAAGTCTAGTATAACTCACAGAATTATCGAGGTGCTACAATTATTTACATTTAAGGTAGTACTATCACTATAGATTTAAATAACATTGACATTCAAAGGCCTCTCAAAGTGAGGGTGAATGGGGAAGTGATATGGAGAAATCGCGTAACTCTCTAATAATTCCCTTTTACTGTTTGTACTCTGAGGTTGTGATGCATATTTTAAAAAATTAAAAACTCCAGATGATACTAATATCAACCCCCACCTGCACCCTGTGTTGCATTTTGCAGGTGGGTTGTGTTGAGACAATCAGGAGTGTGTTTCGCTCCCTGAATGTTTTCACTAGATCCGTGTATATATCAGTGCCTGAGTGGCAGCAGGGCTGTTCAGAGTGCCATAAATTCCAGGATTCCAAGCCAGTTTCAGGAACTGGCTGTTTGGACTATAATGCCCCATTATTGTTAAGTTGCATTTTGGAAGAGCTGTTGGCCAGCTTTCCCAGTGTCACTCATAAAGGTCTTGTTGTGAAAAAGTAAGGGCCAATGGCCACTGTGATTGCTCAGGACCTAGGAAGAGCTCAGAAGAGCTGCTGTTTCTGAATGGTTCAACCGCCATTCATTTTTTTTTGCCAATGCATTTGGGTGCCCTGCTCTCCTAACTCTCCCCCACCCCCTCTTACAGTTCTTTATTTTCTTTCTAGTGTCCAGAAAGGCATCAAAAGGAGAGAAACCTTTTAAAAAATCATAGCCTAGAGGCATTTCAACTTTCAACAGCTACTATTCTCTTTGTATTAAATGGTCATTTGTGTCAGAGATTATATTTGTATGAAAAATAAAAATGAAGAGATGCCTGCTTAGGATTAGTACCTTTTTGATTTCTGCACCTACATTTTCAAGATAACGTAGGTTTATTGTTCCCTGTTAGGGAGCCACTTTTCATATCTCAGGTGACCAGGCTGACTGGAGAGGCTGTTTGGCACGTGAATAAAATGGGACACAGTGTTCATTTGCAATTTTATTTTTTAAAAATGAAATATTCAAAGTACTTTTTCTTTCAAATATCGACACATAATGTTGAACTTTAAATATTTACAGCATGTTGTTGTGATGCTCTTGTAGAAAAATGCATGCTTCTGGCCTGAAAACCAGAGCAAAATGCAAAAGACCATTTAACTGCAGTCAGAGAACATGAACCTGTACAGTATCCACTCACTTTTCAGCACAGGAGTGAGAGCAGGAATACAAAATTGGAACCTATTGTTTCCTAGCAACACGGCTCAGGCCATTATAACACAATTTTCAGTATGATTAGAACCTCTAACTGCTGTTATATAGAAACTGAAAATCTTGGCATACACTGTAAACATCTTTACTTTTCATGAGAAAGTAAGCAGCTAAAAAGAATATTTTTCTGATGTAAAGGCTATACTTCTCCTTTTCACCTTTTCTCTTACTGATGCTTTGCCAGAAGAATAGTTAAGGTTTAGACATTGTCATGATTCATACAAGTAAAATATTTTTCAAGGACACAATCTGATATACTAACATTTATTTAAGAGGTTAAAGTCCACCACTAAATCTAAGGAAGGATTTTTAACTGCCAAACACATTTCCTTTGACAAATAATGTAAGATGACAACTGCCAAGACAAAATCCACAGCAAGTTTAACTCTAACTATTTTCACTTACTGTTTAGGAAGTAATTTCTTCTTACACACAGTAGTATATTTGGTCCTTGGTAGCTTTCACATGAAGGACACACTGAAATAACAGTCACTATTTTGTGGTTGAATTCTTTTTTGTTGTTGTTTGTTGTTTTCCGTTTTTTTTTGTTTTGCTTTTTTGTGTTTTTTTTTGTTTTTTTTTTTTTTTTGTGATTTTGTTGTTTTTTTTTTGTTTTTGTTTTTGTTTTGTTGTTGTTGTTTGTTTGCTTTGTTTTGCAGAATAAAGAACCTTACAGAAGGCTGTGGAAGAGCAGTCCAAGATCTGAAGTACTAGTCAGGTCAGCTATGTGTATGTGAAGTTCTCTAAGAAAACAAGAAGGTTGCATCCGATCTGTAGCCTTCTGTTTTCCAGAAGCTATAATATATTCCAATCTGTCTACAGTTTATTTCAATACTTGATTACTGTACTTTTGCTTCCATCACCACTGAACTCCACTATAATTGCCCTTACAGGAAAATATCTGCATAAATGCAAAACCTTTGCCCTGACTCTCTCAGGTAATATTACAGTGGGGCCTGGTCTGGTTAAAAATATATTCTCTTTTTAAAAAGGAAGGAAAGAAAAAAGAAAAAAGTAGAAATAACATGGGAGAATACTTGAAACTGGGCCAACAGTGATAAAAAAGAAAAATTGTATGAAATTATAATTTACTTTTATACCTCTCTATATAGTTAGCATGTGAATTCCAAATTATACATTGTCAACTTTTCATACATTTGGCTATGCCGTATATATTATATTATATATATATAGTCTCTATATTATAGATCTTCTAGGTAAATTGACAGTAAAGGACACATTTATTTTATACATTATTTTGCTGGGTTAAAAATAAAATATATGCCTATTTATATGGTGTTTTGCTAAAAATTGGGCTTTATGTCTCAGGTGTCATGCTTCTAATCAATAATGATTAGAATGACAACTAAAAATAAATGTATTTCAATGTCTGTTACACTGTGAACTTTTCAGCTCATTTGGCTCTCTAGACTGTAGTGCAAGAGTGAAAACAAAACACAACAAAAGAAGCGCAAATAAAATAGGCCTAACTAGGAAAAAGAAACAAGCACAGAGTATTCCCTGCCTCCAGCCCAGAATGTTCTTCATAGGAGAGCCAACCTCTGTGGCCTCACTCTGACTTACTTGAATGGGGTGTGGCTGTGGAGTGCCAGTGCCTGTCTGTTGGGTATGAGAAATTCATATGTTTCTTTTTAAGATGCTTTTACTTTCATCAGCAAGTACAAATGAATTGTTCTGTCAATTATTGAAACTTTAGGACTGCAAGTCAATGAAGGCATTCTTTGTGTTCAGCCAAACAGGAAGCAATGTACTGTACTCAGTATCTCTACGTTCTTATTGAGAAATGCCAAAATGTTTCTCTTACATTTATTACTCATTAGTGTTAACCTTTTGGGTTTTTTTCTCTTTCCTTCCAAAAACTTTGGAAATGGTAAAGAGAACAGTAATAGTTCAAGGCAGTATTAAAACCACAGCTGTAAGTGATAAAAAGTGCATTTCCTGAATATAATACAAATATAACTTTAAGAAACTAAAGGCACAAACTAAATAAATATGTATTACAAACTAGAAATGCACAGTTCAAGGTAATTACTATTACATAAAAGCTTCAAATATTTGTTTCTAATGGATATTTAAAGCAGTTTGAAAATGATATACCATCAGTGAATTGCAAAAAAGTATAATCACTTAAAATATAAGCAAAATAGACTCTAATATCGACATCTGGGATTAGTGACAAAATACATCATCACATTTATGAATGCACTCTCTATATACAGTTCACAAATTATTTTTCCATTAATTTAAAAGAACATCAGAGGTTCTAGGAACTTAAGGTCCATTTTTAGGCTGGTGTGGAGGTATTCAAATTTTCAACAAGTTTGTTAGTCATTTAAGAAACCCATCCTGAATAAATACTGTACCATTAACACAGGCCTGATTCAGGGGAAAAAAACCCAATAATATGATTGTAGTCTGGATTAGTAATCTCTTGAGTTGGTACACTTCCAATAAAAAGAGAGAGGAGTTCATCATGAATCCTTTCTCTCTCTTACTGTCTTTTAATACATGTGTAACAATGTGGTAATGCCAACCTGAAGGTTTTGATAATGAAATGTTTGGATACATCCTCCCCTACTATCTGTGGGTCCTTGTCTCTCCTTCACTCTACTTTGTATAGTAAGGAACCAGACTCTACAAACCTTAGCCTGAGCCTGAATTCTGACTTTGCATCTTTTCAAAGACACTGTCATCACAAAGCAAGGCAATGACCCTCATGCTGCATTTAGGTAGTAGCTGGAAACAATCCAAACTATAACATACCATCATAAATTCTCCTTCAGACATAGTAAATGTCCAGACTCTGGGATGAAAGTGCTGAAGCCAGCTCAGGGGAATTTTCTACAGGCCACCTCATGCTGTTATGTATTTTCATTTGTGGTAACTTCCAATTACACAGCACTTTACAAACTGTCTCTTTGTCACTGGGCACAAATCTCCCAGCTCACTAAGGGGCTTATTTTACTACAGGATTCATAGAGACTGAGAAACTACAGCTGATATTAACACTAATCATGATCTTTTTTTCCCCCAAATTTTAAATGATCACAGAACAAAATCACCCTTCCTGGAAAATAGTTATTTTCCTAGGCAAGAGATATGATTAAATCAAACTACATGGGCAAAGACTGAAAACTAAAATAAGTAACCATATAAATGAGTTTGGTAAAAAAAAAAAGTCTGCCTCTCTATAATTACTTGAAATGTTTTAGGTCAGAAAGGGTATGCGCAATTAAATTTCCTGACTATGGCTGGGAGATGTTCAATACAGAATTGTACATTTGACAGGTAAATCTAAGTGGGCTGAAACAATGTAGAACAACTACTGTGCTGTTTAGCTTGGTCTCCTCTTTGGTACTTTCCTTTCAACTTTAATACTTGGTCTAGTTTTTTAAGGTTTTGGCTGTTACGAATTTGTACAGTAGTCATGCATGTGATTTATCGGCATCCCAGGCATGCATGCCTGCTAAAGCCTCTTTTTCTTTGTGCCAGAATCATACTTTACAGTAAATTACCTTTGTGTGCACAAAACCATTGGGTTAGTGTGTAAATGCTGAATTGCTAATGTGAAATTATGACCAAAATACACCCTGTATATAAATGAGAAATTCCTACCCAGGTTAATAAAAGCTATGTTTACACGACGCCAGTACAGCTGGACAATTTAGTAAAACACAAAGTAGTAAAAACAGGTTGTGTAGGAGGAGTTACATTGGCCAGCTGCCTTGGTATCATGTACACACAAGCAAATAGTGGCAATTCAGTTTGGGTACCACACCCACAGAGCAGTGTGGTATACAGAACCAGCCACCGCACGCCAAAACACAGCACAACAACATGGCATTTACTTTAACAAGCAAGAGGGAATAAACAGGGAGGAAGGGGAAATGGTTCTCCAGTCTAGGAGATGGTGGCTGAGGACATTTTACACTTCTTTTGAAGTTTCCTATGACAGATCTGGAAAATGTGAAAGGGCTGGCAGTCTTTCAAAATGCAAGGTTCAGAGACTATTGCACCACCTTTTCCGCCAACACTTACATATGAAACTTTGTGTCACAACAGAGATACAGAACCTTGGGTTCTTTCTGTGTATTTGAACATATGTATATGCATGGTTTGACAAATTTAAAGTGGTGCTGTCTGAAAACTTTGTTTTTTGCTGTTTGAGTTCTACTTGTGTTCTTTTGAATACTGCCACACAAGAACTAAAAATCTCTGTCATTTCTTAAAGAGTTTAAACAAACAATATTAAAATACCATCTTCCGTCACATTGAAAGGCAGTTGGATATGTTTTTCCTCCATATTTACATATACAGAGTTCTGATCTAGAAAACCAATACAATAAACCATTTTGTGTTTTAAAAACAGGCAGTCTTTGGTGACGCAAAGGCAGAGATTTTTTTTGTTACCTCCTGCCTATTTCGCTCTGTCTCATGAAGTGAATATTGTTGGCACTGTCAGAAAGTTCTAAATACTGCTCAACAGACAAAACAAAATACCCATCATAACCTTGTACCCTCCCAGTGCTCAAAAGCTGCTGCTTTTCCCCCTCTGTCCATGCCCGAATACCCTCTTCCCCTTCCTGCAACCTTCTTTGTTCCTTAGTCCAGGCCTGGGCCACAGCGCGCTGTCTGGCAATCTCCAACACGTGGTTCTTTTCCTCTTCGACCGTCGTCCCATACCGGATGTTGAAGCACAGAGCCCCATGCTGGAGCTGGATATCTGCAAACCGTCTAGTCCTCCCATTCAACACCGATGTCATCTGGGACACTGTGACATTGACACCATTCTCTAGAATCCGCCTCCCCCCAGTGTTACCAATGAGCACCAGGTCTTCCTCCAGAGACCCAAGCTTAATGAAGTAGTGAGTGTCCCTCCCATCTATGGTAAAATGTAGGTTTTCCAGGTAATGAGCATTATTGAGAATAGCAGCAAGCCGCCTGCTATCTTCATTGGCTACTCCTATAATATCGGCTGTTACTATGCCATCCTTGATGGCAAATTTTATACCTTTTCCAAAAACAGACGGAACGGCAGCAAACCTTGGCTGCTTCCCTCCTTCAGGGCATCGTCCATCATTGTATCGGGGAGTCATAGGAAGTTGGTCCAAGGAAATGAAATTTCTGAGCTGTTTCTGGAGCTCACACTGAATACCCAAGATAGTCTGGGAAAGAAGAAAGACACAGTGCAAATGTAGCACAGGTTAAACACCCATCACACGTCTGGTGATTGTGAAAAGCAAAGGCTTGCAACTTGCTGGCTTGCAATTTAAAAACAAGCCAAATTTGGAATCTCTTCATCAGAGGTTTGGAGAGAAAAGACTAACAGGTGACGTGATCACTTGGCATACATTTCTTGGTATCTTGGTGAGTTAAACATAAGGAAATATGTTCAAACGATGTCACAGAGACTCAGAGCTAGTAGGAACTTCAAATTAGGTAGTTCCAGCTCCCCTCGAACAAAGACATTTCATTTTTGCCAATTTAACTAACACCAACTAGCTGTTATGCCTGTGTGTAGAGTAATACATTAGGCACAGGAATATATAAAGAGATGCATCAGTCTCGCTTTCCAGCAGCTATGACCTTATAAATATAACAACAGCAAACCGGCAAGAATTTCACTGACCTTTTTACATGGACTTAAAATAAAAATGCTTTTTATTATGGGAATTTTAAAACATACTAAGAAATAGAAATAAGAGAATAATGAACCTCCAAGGATCCATTACAAAACTTTGGCAATTTTAAACATTTTGCTAAACTTTTTTTAGGACTTTTAGTGACAAAAACAGTAACATATTATATCTATCTACAAAAATGGAAAAGACTATAGTACCTATTTAGAATTTCCTTTGTGTTATGATTTTTTACACTTAAATTTCAAGCCCTCCCCCCAAATTTCAGTTTTATTTTGTTAAAGCCATTTTTTTTTTGGCTAACACAGATATTCTTATTTCTTTCCATTGAAAGAAAAAGTTCCTTCTTGTTTTCATTTGTACCTCATACTCCTGATGAAGTCATCTGCCAAAACTTGAATGTTTGGGTATTCTTATTTTTCCAGGGACTTTATCCCTATAATCTATATTATTTTTGTTTCACTGCTTATATATATTTCCCTTTATCAGAATAATTTAGCTCTGTTATTCCCATGCTTTTCATGCACTATGCCCTGGGTTATTTTACAGTTGGAGATCTGATGTTTTCATGTCTCTTAAGGGACAATTTTCTTTATATAGAATCCATAATTGCCCTTGGTAGTCCATTTCAGAATTTTATGAGTTCAGCTCCTCTCTCCTGTTGTCTGTCTAACCCAATAGTCATCAAGTCACATGTCACAAGTCACTTTGGAACATCTTTTCTTTTTCCAAAAGCTCCAATCCTCAGCTCATTTCCTCATGCAAATTTTTTCTACCTCCTCCTTAATCATGGACATTTTAGTGAATATTTAAGACAACTCAAAAATCAGTAAGCAAGTATATGTTAATACTATTTCATGGTGTTGGATGCTCTTATGTTTTTTTCAGGTAAGTAGAGATGGTAAAACTTTTACTAACCTTTCCAGGATCCCACTCTTGAGTTTTTGTCTGAAGCTGCAGAAGCTCATAAGTTAATTCCAAATTTTCTAACTCTGGTTTTGGAAATCCAGGTAGTACATTGTGTAACTGGAAACCAAATAGCTCCAACCAACTTCCAATGTCTGTGAGGCACAAAATTAAAGAAAACAAATTAAAGTCCATACTTTACAACCTTTGTGGTAAGCTTTAACAGTAATCTCCTGCCCTCAATATGTTTAGCCAATGGGCAGTCTGGAATAAAACTCCCCTTATATTACCCACTCTAAAGCATATGATCCTCTCTCTGTAAGGAAACCTTTGAATTCTTGGATAATCACAGAGATAGGCTCATTTTATTGCACTGAAATTAATTTTTAAAAATATTTTAATTTATTTTTAGAGAGGGGGAAGAGAGGGTGAGAGGGAGAGAAACATCAATGCGTGCCTCTTGTGTGCCCCCTACTGGGGACCTGGCCTGCAACCCAGGCAGGTGCCCTGACTGGGAATCAAACTAGTGACCCTTTGGTTCGCAGGCTGGTTCTCAATCCACTGGGCCATACCAGCCAGGGCTTGCACTAAAATTCTTAACATGGTAGCAGTATTAAGGCCACACAGACTGTGATGTTAGACTTATTAGATACAACAGAATCCTGAATTGTTCTTTTATCAAATTATTCGTATAAGCTTTTAAGAGTGAAAACTATAAACATAAAGCTTAAAAGGGAAGAAAAGTCCTGGCTGGTGTGGCTCAGTGGACCGAGCAGCGGCCTGTGAACCAAAAGGTTGCCAGTTCAACTCCTATCAGGGAACATGCTTGGGTTGTGGGCCAGGTCCCCAGTTGGGGGGCATGTGAGAAGCAACCAATCCATGCTTCTTTCACACATTGATGTTTTTTTTTCCCTCTCTTCTCTCTTCCGTTCTTTCTAAAAATAAACAAATAAAGTTTTTTTTTAGCATTACAATGAAAACTGTTAGACTTATTAGATACAACAGAATCCTGAATTGTTCTTTTATCAAATTATTCGTATAAGCTTTTAAGAGTGAAAACTATAAACATAAAGCTTAAAAGGGAAGAAAAGTCCTGGCTGGTGTGGCTCAGATTTTTAAAGATTTTTTTAAAGGTTTTTTTTTTTAAGATTTTATTCATTTATTTTTAGAGAGGGAAGGGAGGGAGAAAGAGAGAGAGAGAGAAACATCAATGTGCGGTTGCTGGGGGTCATGGCCTGCAACCCAGGCATGTGCCCTGACTGGGAATCGAACCTGCTACACTTTGGTTCGCAGCCCGTGCTCAATCCACTGAGCTACACTAGCCAGGGCAGATTTTTTTTTTAAAGGAAGAAAAAATATACCAGGACGCAAAAGCATTGTGTTTTATGAAGAGTTTTACTCACTCCAGAAGACTAAGGAAGACAGTGACTGCACAATAACTTGTGGGCTAACTGGCAGGAAGAGGAAGCATATTTACAAAGGCATTGAGATTACATGATAAACAGCACTGAGTTATCTCCTTACATTAGTGTAAAGTTTTGTACCATTTAAATACCTGTGGTATACTTTGCGACATCTTGAATTTTGCCAACTGGGTAGTTATTTTCAAAGGAGTAGAGGTTGAATGGTTTAGGAAGGAGGTTCAACTGTTTCCATATGTGATGATTAGGCGTTGTCCATCTCCCAGCAATGACGTCATAATCCCTTTGCCCCAGGTGCACTAACTTAGTAAGGAAATCATAGAGTCCTCCGTGAAAACCAATGATGACCTGAAAGTCAGGGTAAGTGTCATGATAAATATCTCCATAAGGCGTGTACAATATCTCTTTTATCACCTGGCCTCGGCTGCTGAACACAGCGAGTGGCGTGCCTGTATTATCACAGGCTACATAATATTCTTCACCACTGCTTAGCTCCATGGCAATAAGGTGACCTTGGAGATCATAATACAGGGATGTGATCTCAGAGCTTGTGTGGTTGTACAAATGAGTAACTCTTATGGGGTTGGCAAGGTCTGCATAAAAGAACTGGAGGTGCTGCCCTAAGCTGGACTTACTGGCGACACGTCGCCCAAGCCCATCATAGTAATACTGTACACTCCAGCCAGAAGCCTTATTGTAGGCTTTCTGTAGCAGACCATTAGAGTTGTATTCAAAGATATCATTCCCCCTCTGCCTCAGAAAGCCATCTTCATCCATTTTATACTGAATTTCTCCTAGTCTGGTGATGCGATCCCGGAGGTCATATCGGAGAGGAGTTAGACGAGCACTATTCCCATGGCTTAAAAGGTTGATGTTGCCATTCAGATCATAACTGTAACGCCACTGGGTTTTATCATTTACAGAAACAGTTTGTAGTTGCCCGTCTGCGTCGTATTCGTAGAAGTATCTTGTTATATTGGCATCTACTCCTACTCTTATATCACATATTACCATACGGCCCATACTATCGTATTGAATAGTCATCCAGTAGGCAATTGCCTTCAGGATTTCATATTGGACTTCAATAACTTGTCCATTGGCACTGAAGATCTTGGTGTGCTTCATCACTGTAGTAGTTATGACTTGATTTAAGTCATAATTTATCACACTGAATTTTCCAAACTGCTCTGTTCTACCAGAGACATCAACATATCGGTACAGGTCTATGGGCAACGGGGTTTCATTTATCACAGCCTGCATGCTGGTGACACGAAAGTTGTTGTAGCTGTAGTCAAACCGAGCATTCACAAGACCTTCTTCACTGAATCGGAAAATTTGGCGTCCAATAAGAGGTCCTGGGGGAATCAAAATCAACACAATGAGAATGATGCTAGGTACTTAGTACTGAGCAATCAGAAAGGTCTAGCATTATTTTCTTTAGTATTAATGCCTTTATTTTCAAAATAAAATATTACATGTTAACTTCTGATTTCTAAGCCTGGGCATATCATTTCACAGTATATATTCTCATACTGTGGTCACCAGATGTGAAAAAAACATTTAAAATACCATATATTACAGTTACAGAATAATTGAATTATAGGAACTATAGAAATAATAACCATTCACTGGCTAAGATGAGGAAACTGATATTATAAACATACTTTCTTTTTATAAGCACTGACAAAAGTATTTTCAATTCATTTGACTTGGGTTACAAAGTCAGAGGGTCAGATTTTGACAAAGTCCAGCATTCAAGGAACAGATCTGGGCATTTTAGAAACCCCAAGGATGAAATGTAATGAAAAGTTCTGACATTAATTGAAGATAATTGGCCATCAACTGAGGCCTGCAGAGGTTACACAGGGTGTGAGATAGTGTCAGTGAGACTGATATTTTGCAGCTGTATCTTTGGGAAGATTTGGTGGTGGGTAGGACCAGGTTTGCAGTTAGAGTAGGTACTTAGGTCTCAACTTTCTTGAGAACTGAGAGAGAAAAAGAGAAATGTACTGCATGTTTTGAAGGAATGAGTTTTCATGGAGCATATGATATATTTTGAATTCTCAGTAGAAGATACTTTGAGAACTAAAGCAACAGTTGATTGGATTCAATGCCTACAAGTTAATGCTTCTATCTCAGACCATGGGCAGCAAAAATCCCATAAAAATATGATGTGATGTACATATCACCACTCTTTCACAACAAACCTGTTTGCCTGTATCTGATTGTGCAAATGAAGCCATCGTGCATCAGGTGTATTGTCTTAATCACTCCAGAAGACTCTTCATAGGTTAATGTGACCTGAGTGGTATCATAGAGAATCTCAGACAGTCTTGCTTGCTTGGTGTACTTGTATAAAACTCTGCGCCCTGTCCCCAGATGCAGGGTTTGTAGCAGTCGGCCATCTCGACTATAGTCTTGGATAAAAGAAGTACTACTGTCTGGTGGGGTATAGATGTTCCGGTAGTAGCCCACTGAAAGCATGGTTTGTAAGCTGTGGCGCACCATACTAGGCATGGTGACTGACAGCAGACAATCTGACTGGTCATACTCAAAGATGTAACGCCGCTGGCTATGTAAGAGAAGCATCACGGACTGAAACGAGACAAAGGCAGAGTAACATAATATATACCACTGAAGTTGAGAAAAAGAGACTAAAGAAAATACACATTCAGCCATTCAACACAAATTTATTGAGCACTTAGTATGTGCCAGGCATTGCGGTCGACCCTAGTTGAAACAGTGGTCAATATGGTATCTATCCTCATAGAACTTACAGATTAGTTGGAGGAGAGAGACAAGTAATCAAGCCATTACAATACAGTACGAAATGTGTTATGACAGGGTACTTTCAGAAGGCAGAAGAAGAAGCAGCTAACACAGATTTCACAGATCAGGGAGGGCTTCCTGGAGAAAGTGACATCTGAGTTGAGTCCTAAAGGATGACTGGAGATTGTCCAGGTGAAGGCAGGGAGGTGGGTGGAGCAGAGTAGGAAAAGAGTACTCCTCATAGAGGGCAGAGCATTGTGAGGGTCTGAATGAGAAAGAAAGCATGGCTTATTCAGGGAGTGAGAAGACTTTTGTGTGGCCAGAGCATGGATATATTGGGATGGGGATGGTGGTGAATGGCAAGAGATGAAGCCAGCTAGGTAGGCTGGATCTGGGTCATGCTGTCTTGCTGAGTCATGCTAAGGAATTTGGATTTAAACATGTTGGCAACAGGGAACTGAAAGCAAGTTGAAGGACAGGGCATTTGCACAGCTGGGAGAAACACTGAAGTCCATATTCCAGGACAGTTAACTGTTGTTTCAATCTGGAGATGGACTGGAAAGAGGTAAATGAATGGCAGGGTTTGCCATGTATTAAGTTACAGTCATTGAAAAGTATTCATTGACTTCATGTAGTAGATGTCTTCCTAAAAAGGTATATGTAAAATATTATATTATTGCTTTGGGAGCATGCCATTAAAAGTGGACAATCCTCCGGTTATACAAGCCTTCTTTCTCCAACCTGATCTGTATTTTAAAAACAGTTATTTGTTAAAGCATAGTGCCTTGCTTGTATTAGGTGTTTCAATGATATTGGCTTATTTTATTTTAATTTTAAACTTAGACATAGAAGGAACATTGTTTTAGGGAAGAGTCAATCCTATTTCTAATTGAAAAACATTTAAATCTCATCTTTTAAAAAAGATTTTATTTATTTATTTTTAGAGAGAAGGGAAGGAAGGGGAAAGGGGAGGGAGGACAACATTGATGTGTGAGAGAAACATTTATTAGTTGTCTCTCGCATGCCCCCAACTGGGAACATGGCCCGCAACCCAGGCACATGCTCTGACCAGGAATTGAACTCGAGACCTTTGGTTTGTGGGACAATGCCCAACCCACTGAGCCACACCAATCAGGGCATAAATCTCAGCTTTTAATAAAACTAAAAAGTACATGGGAAAATTCTGATGTAACTCCCCAAGGAAGCTTTACCCCTCCCTTCTTGAGAACTACTTTCTCAAGTATAAAGACTTAGTTGAGCTTTTAAAGATTATTTATTTATTTTTAGAGAGAGGGGAAGGGAGGGAGAAAGAAAGGGAGAGAAACATCCATGTGTGCTTGCCTCCTGTGTGCTCCGCACCAGGGACCTGCCCTACAGCCCATGCATGTGCCCTGACTGGAAATTAAACCAGCGACCCCTTGATTCATAGGCCAGGGCTCAATCCACTGAGCCACACCAGCTGGGGCTTAATTGAGCTTTATTTTCTGACGTTTCTGATATAAAAACAATAGGTATTTTTTTACCTTCTAAATATCAATTACATAAATATTTGACTATGAATTACAGAAACACACATAATATACACTTCAATGTTCGAGACTGCATATCCTCCCTGCCCTTCTGAGAATTATTGGTTTTGAATTGCATGTCAGTACTGTGAAGTCAAAGTCAGCATTTATTGGCTCATTCACTCGTTCTTTCTTTCCTTTCCACCAAGTACTGTGCTGGGCTAAACAGAGCTGCCAGTGGAAATGCTGTCATCTCATCAGCTGTGGACAATCTACAGCTCCAAAAACCCCACTGAAGATTGAGCAGAAGACTTGGCATCCCTGCGTGGGCATGAGGACACAAAGGGAGAACCTCCTCCTTGACTAAGAACAGAATCTGGGGCAAAAAAAAGTGTGGAACATGCCTTTCAATTACCTCTATGCTAAAAGTCAGATTTTCCAGCTCTTTTCTACTCTATTTTGTCAATTGGCCATTAACAAATGACATCTGTCACCTGTGTTGCAGGCCAGAGACAATCACCATATGGCTTCCACACATTATCTAGTACCAGGCTGCCAGGGCCATGCCTTTCCCAGTCACTGTATCAGCCTTTCTAAACATTTATAGCACATCGCCACTGTGTTCTCTCTCCTGCTCTCATTCTGCACGCTGCAGTCAACCACTGCCTGACCCTGTTTCTGAGTGGTGCTGATGCTGTGCTCTCCAAACCACCGCTCCCCGCTTCCCGCCCCGCGCCCGGTCTATTTTAAAGCTCCCTGCCAATGGCAAGAATGTGGATGACGTGATTAGAAATCTCGTGAATGTAACCATTGTGTTGCTGGAATACCATTTCACTCTCACTTGGTTGCTTTTTCACTTTGGGTGGGCATTATTATCAGTTTATTCATAAACAATGCTTATGGGTGCATACAGCGCCCACTGTGCTGCTACAGGATAAAAGGCCGTTTCTTATTACTCCAAACAATAGAGTAGAAGACTTTTTATTTTTAGAAATTGATTATGAGATCCTAAAAGAGATCATTGTAAGGAAGAAGAGAAAAAGAACAATAATTGCTGTATACTCCGTTGGAACAAGAATAGAAATAAGATGGTAGAAATTCGAGAAGTTAAGGCATTCAAATGACCACCAGATGGCAGTGTGGGGTCACCTGAAAGCTCAAGCCGCAGGCTGCATTCTGTCCCTCCAGGCTGCCTTTGAAAATTTCAGCCCTGAAGAGACAATTTTGTGTAAATGTATCAGACTAAAACATCTTATTACATGATTGTAAAATATATTTAAATGCATCTTAAAAGAGAAGTTCTTAAGAATAATTTCAGGAAACTGAAAGATTTACATTTACTGTAATAGAACATTTTAGCTCCATGTCTTCAAAATGTAATTAACTCAGAAAAGTCTCATAAATCAAGATAGAGAATTAATGACCACACAGAGAAAATTTAAGAAACAATAATTGATTTTTTAATAGAGAAGAGATTACTTAAGCAAGTTCAGCTATTACCCAAATAATTATTTTTCTTCTAATGGCTACAAACCCTTGTGTATGAAAATATCAGTAATATGTGTAAGTTTCACTTATTCTAGAGGAAGTCAAATAATTGTTACAAAATTTCTGCACATTAAGGTGAAATACCTGCTGTCACTCTTTAATTTTTCATGCTATATGGATGCCAAGCAAATTTACAGAGGTAATACAAGAAGTATTTTGAGGTATAAAAAGACATACATTTTAAAGTTTGAGAATTCTTACTTTAAAATACACTACAAGAGCAAGCCTGTTAGTCCTTGCTCTGCCCCAGATATAGTGTAAAAATGTGCCAGCAAAGGCCATATTAAAGAGAGGAGTAAAATGAGCACAGGAAGGCACAGAACCTCATCACCTCACTGAAAAAGTTATATGTATATTGGATTTTATAAATTCAGTATTTCCTTTTTTCCCTAGAACCACAGTTTCAAAGATATTTTAACTCTCCTTCCTTCCTTCCTTCCTTTCCATTCTTTCCTGTTTTAATTCACCTTCAAGTAGCAGGAAGTACTAGCATTTAAGTTCTCGACTTGAAAATAAATAGTATAGTGCAGTATTCAAATAGAAAGAAACTAATTTTTATTGAATGACTGGATATGCTGGGTGCTTTATATTGTTATTTCATTTAATCATAACATTTATGTAGTGAATTACTTATTATCACTGGTAAAAATAATGTTAATAAAATCAATGTCATGATAAATGACTTTTAGAAAGTAAAAAACCATGTGTTTCTATGTTTCGAGATTTCCAGAATAGGATTGCTTAAGTCAGGGGTTACCTTTTAATTAGAGAACAAACTAAATATGGATCAAGAAAGGGACAAAAATCAACGAAAAGGCACAAGTGATTTGGCTTGTCTCGCTGGTCAGGAAACTAGTCTTTAGAAGTCACTGGAACTTTACTTGATACACAATCCCATGTCGATAAGGTCTTATTTATGTCCACTATAGACACAGACAGTGTCACAGAGTTTCTTTGTTTTGTTTTGTTTTGAAAAATTATTGCCAACTATGTTTCTGTAGCAAAGAGAACTCCTGAAGTTTGCTTCATGTGTTTCTTCACTCAAGGAAGTTTGATGAAATAATCAGCTAATTCAGAAAAGAGAAACAATGAAATTGCTTCAGAGGCTAATAACCGCATGCAGGACTGAAATGGGAGTTTTCAATAGGCTCTTTTGTTATTGTATAGACAGCCTAAATGGAAAGTCTTCACAGAGCCAGATGCAACTGTCCATAGGCAATTAGGTCAGGGCCCGGGTTTGGTGCTAATGAGGTCAGGGTTATGACTTCAAACCTAGGCAAGTTCTCTAAAGAGAAGTGGCAAACCCATCCTCACCCGTGGAAAAAACAAGTCAGCCTATATTCCAGTAGTAATAAGTGGCACCTGTTTTCAAATATGAAGGTCATCATTATATGCCTTGTATATTTGGTGGTAAACATACCACCAAATATTTGGATTCAGTTTATTTTGTAAGAAGTTTAGCCCATTGTGGGCACTAGTCATATGATTTTTGCCAGTTATTCTTGTTATTGCACTTCAAAAGAGGAAAGTCCCATTCTCTAAGATTCAGATGTTCCCAGTGTAGAATAGAAATTATAGGTTTGATCAATTTCTTCAGCAGAAAAGGACACAGGATGGATACAGCAGAGAATTCTCTCCTTTATCCTGGCTCCCAAGTGGGGTCAGCTTTATCTCCTAGGCATTTGCACCTTGGCAAATTCCCCAGCAACTGACTCTGGGAAATAGTACAATAGTTTTTATAATGACATACAACCATTGGCACACTTTTACTTTAAACCTGGAGGTGTATCAGCAAGGCTTGGCATCACTGGGTGCAAATTGCGAAATTTTGCCCTGTGGGCTATGAACTCCTCTGACTTTTCTAAGAATGCCCAGGGGTTACCTTGTACTTATTACCCTTGACTGCTTGAGGGAAAGCATTTTTTTAATATTCCCAGAAATTAATTCAGGACTGATAAATTCAGTTGAATGGACAGATTTGGGAAACAAGATCCACCATCTTAGGACACTAGAAATTGAAACGGCAGATAGAGATCAATTTCTCTGATTGTCCTCTGCTTCTGATCTGACCAGAAACTATTTTGCTGCATGAAGGCCAATGTTTGACATGTGGGTTTGGTGGTGGGATTCAAATCCTTGTCTACCCCTACCAAACAGAGGCCACAAGCTCCCTTTATGGATGCGACTGGACAGTCACTACACAAAAAGGGCTGTTACCTATGAGACCTGATGCCACCATCCCCTCACACTGGTTGATTACTTATGCAAATTAGTCCTCAAATGTACACTGCTAAAATTTCACTGACTATCCTAACAAACTTAGAAGTTTTTATCTTCTGTGTAATAGGCTCTTTTCCAGAGCTGAGCTGCATTAACACACACTTTTATAATTTTCCACCTATTTTCTTCAGTATGAGCTTTCATAATAATAAAGATACCTTTTTAAGAGCATGACCAAATATTCTCAAATGAGGAGAAAGCTAAGCCATTATCCTGAATTTAGTTTGAAGTACCTGGAAGACTGGGGATTAGGGAAAGTTTTCAGCTGCAAAACAGCTTATCCTTATAGGATATATGTAAAAAAATATGTGTGTGTGTGTGTGTGTGTGTAATTATACATCTATTTACACATAGGCTATATGTAAATAGATGTATAATTATATATATGCAATTTTTTGGTTACTTCTACCAACAGAACATCCAGAACACAGACTTTTCTCCTGTTAGTCCTTACCAGGATGGGTAATTAGGGCCACTTTCAATAATTTCCATCAGAAATTCAGAACTAGTTTGTCTTGCCTACATACTTACCTTTTCTAAGTAGGTATAGCTCCAAATCTTCCCATCAGCCCAAGTTCTTGAAATTATTTTTCCACTCTGGTCATACTCCATTTTTTCATTCCACGTCCCTCTTTGAATAAATGTCACTAGTCCCGAAGGTGAATATGTGATGTTCACTTCATTATATCTGCTCACAGGAGACCACAGAACAGGTCGTCCAGTCTGGTCATAAAGAATTCGAAGGGTGAATTTCCGATGGTCATCATAGATCTTTCCCGTGCGTGTTATATGATCGAAGTCTATGGAGAGCAGGTTTCTGTTGTGGGCCTACAAAAAAGAGACGCAAAATACATTTTAAGCTTGGCCTTGGTTCCCCATCTAGTGCATTCACAATTGCAAAGCTTTTTCTGATTCTCTCACAAAGGGGTGTCTCTGGCCTTTGAATCTGCATGACTTTCACCTTCCTCAGATGACACTGATCTTGATTCTCCCACCAGATTGTGCAATCCTTCAGGGGTGAACTATGTCTTAACTCTTGGCACACCCTAGAGCTTCTATACAAGGTTGCTGATCGTTTTCTCCCAATTCAAGCCTCAAAGGTACTGACATACTTTTCAATAGTTATATCATCTTATTTTTGTGAGTCAGATGCCTATTAAGGAGCGGGACTTCCTGCTCCCTCTTTACCAGTGAAGTGACTAGAACATGCAAAGGGGTATTATTTATGAGATTATAAATCAGAAAGAAGGGATATATTTTGAGTCCCCTCTATTTACACAGATCCCCTTCTCAGGCTTTCTTGTTCACCTGGGCTTAGAGTTGTATTACAGGAGAATTCAGGTTGCCCCCTAGTGACAGAACCCCACTCAGCAATACTTTCACAGAGGCCAGCAGGTAAATGCGGTAGGTGTTGGTAGGTCCCCCAGTGTTGGCAAGGGTGGTGCCCCTAAATGAAGTTAAAGCATGGAATTTAGAGTTTGGCTTGGTTCTGGTTCTCAGCTTGCTCACAACCACGAAGTTGTCCCAGAGAGAGCCTGATGCAATGGGTCTCAGGTGGATTCCATGAAGGACAGCACTCAGTGGTGCCTGAATCCTAGGAAATTCAGCTGGGCCCATCAAAGATGACCAAACAACTAAATAACATAGTTAAGAAAACTTTCAAAATTGGCAAGAAGGCAACTTTCACTGGGTTTTCAAAGCAACTGGACAACTGACCTGATTTTTTGTACCCTTCAGCTTGAAGCATCAATGTTTGGCAATCCCACTAGTCACTTCCGCTACGGCTAGCTGATCACAACAGAGCTGTAGGCGGCTCTGTGAAAGCAGGGAGCTTTGAAGGAAGGGTGGGTGGAAAGCCAAGGGGAGGGCTTTAAAAACAGATTTTATTTATTTTAGTTCAGTTTCAGTTTTAGTGAGTTTTTTTGTCGTGTTTTATTATAACTTTTTATTTTGAAAGAATCGGACTCACAAGAGGTTGCAAAAATGATACAAAGTCACCATTCACCCAGCTTTCAGGGGTTGGGGTTTTTAATTTGGGTGAAGGTGTCCAAGGCAAGGAACGAAGCAAGAATGAAAAAGGAGAGCGTTTTAGAAGTGTAAACAGTGGCCCGGGGTCAGGAAGCATTTACTTAGCTGCTTGTCTGTGCACCAGTCATGTCTTCTATCAGGGCGTCAGTTTCTCTATCTGTGAAATGGAGTGATATGACCACTTTACACCACAGAGTTGTGCTAAGAATGAAATGAGATTACATGTACATGTAACTGGTGAAGTGTAAGAATAGTATTAATAATTATTAGTTTCAAATATTTTATTTCTGTTTAGAGACAAGGGAAGGGAGGGAGAAAGAGAGGGAGAGGAACATCGATGGGTCGCCTGTCAAATGCCCCCAGCTGGGGACCTGGCCAACAATGCAGGCCTGTGCTGTGACCAGCAACCTTGTGCTCTGCAGGATGACACTCATCCAATTGAGCCATACTGGTCAGAGCAGGTAATTGTTATGTTTAGAATATAATGATTACTTTCCTAATTTTAGTTGGGCTTTTGAATGGGCCCATGTGTCACATTCCAAGGTGATTATAGCTTGGTGTAGTGGGTTTATAAGTATACGAACTGTCAACA
Source organism: Phyllostomus hastatus (assembly GCF_019186645.2). Classification (NCBI taxonomy): domain Eukaryota; kingdom Metazoa; phylum Chordata; class Mammalia; order Chiroptera; family Phyllostomidae; genus Phyllostomus; species Phyllostomus hastatus. Next base: position 9,455,473 of record NW_025333984.1, on the reverse strand, counting down.
TGATTCTACACAGAATGTGAATTATCAGGTTAATGAGGTAGGGGAAACCCGAACATGAGGGTCTGACTACATTAATCACAGAAGGACTGAACTGATTCACTAGCTATTCAACTACACTTTATGTTCCTTTTTATGGTCAAGGATTCCTTTGAATATCTGAAAGCCATGCACCATGCCCCCAGAAAAATGCATATAAGCACATATGCGACCATTTAAAGTAAAATCTCAAGGGGGCCCAGAAACCCAAACACGAAACCTTGAGGGGATCCATCTCATTCCGTCCTTACCAGCATCAAGTATTATCGTGGTTAGTAAACTTTTCCCAGTATGAGACTGGGAAAATGGCATGTTACTGTGGTTTAAATTTGCATTTACTTGGTTACTAGTGAGGTTGTACCCTTTTGCATGCTGATTGGTCACACATATGTCTTCCATGAATTGTCTGCTTATGTCGTTTGCTCATTTTTCTATTGGGGTGTGGCACTCAGCTTTTTAAAACCTCTTTTGGTTGCAGTTTCTTCATCAACCAGCTGGGGCTAATTATAGTTGCTCTTAATTTTGAGCTTCTGCAAAAATAGAGCTTAGCAAATGTTTCATGCCATGAGTTTTATCCAGAAGACTGGTGATTAGATACTCAAATTATTTGGAAGGAAGTGCGGTTAGTCTCAGGGGTGAGTTTAATTCAGGGAACAGAGCCACCGGTTGGGAATCATGACTCTTTAAACCATCTGTAGCCAATGCCTACAGTGTTATAGGGCATAGATATATAGTAACCCACTGTTATCACCTAGATAAGCACATATTTTCTGTCTTTTGATACGCAGGGCTCAGAAACCTATATGAAACCAGGTGTTCTTTCTTCAACTACCTTTCCTGTGGTTTTATAGCTACATATCTGCAACTGCAATACCGTTCATTTACAATAGCTGTAAAATATCCATGTACTCCCAGCGACAGTTGTAACGGTTACAATTTATGTTATAATGATGGTTAAAGAGCCAAAGTAACAAGTGATTTCCAGTTGAACTCAATTTGTGGTTTTATTCATCTGATAGATTAAGTTTACAACTCAAGAACACATTTCTTAATAAAGTCATTACAGCTACATAGGCAGGGATCACTGTTCAAAATCCACTACAAAGCAGAGAGAATCTCTGCCTAATGTTCTTATTCCACCTGTCAAGACTTCTGCAACCGTGCTTCTCTTTCTGGAGAATGCACTGTGAGATGCAGATGCTGCCGAAACACTAGTTTCAAAGTGAGGTTTGGAAAGTAATGCAAAATTTGGTGAACAGCTGAAAGGACATGAAGGAATTGAAGATGCCACAGGATCCCCCTGCCTCTCGCCCAGCTGAGTCTTTTGTGGAAAGCCCACAAGAGAAGACTGGCAAGGAGAAGGCTTTTCCAGGTGAGCTGCCCCACCCTCCTTCCTGAGCACTGATGTGTCTCTAGCCTCTATGGCAGGAATAAGAATTAGGCTGATTGCCTCTGACTACTTGGGGTCATGAGCAAGATTAAGAAAGCTCCACATTCATAGAAGCACTTCTTTGCCTGAAAGAAAATAATAGCCCTTGACCTAAGTGTGGGCCATCCATCCTTATTTCCACTCTTACTCCAAACAGTTTATGCCAATCCCTACCCTGGAAAAGAGAAGGGCAAAGAAAAGATTGAAATTTGGGAATAGCCCCAAGCTGAAAAAGGTCTCTTTGGACAGGGTGCACATCGAACAAGACTTTTGAGTGTAGCAAATAACGAGCTGTACATTGGGGTAAGAAAGCTGGACTTGATCATTTTTTTAAGGGAGAAAAAGTAGCTCTGCTTTAATATATCTTCTGATTTCCTTTAGTTTTTTTCAGCTCTGCTAAGGAGAAGTAAGGAGAAGGGCTTGCTTTTTGTTCATACTTAGACCAGAAAGGAAAGAAGGAAGAGGATGCCCTGGGGATCATGGATTGTGTTGCCAGCAGAAATCAAAGTGCCTGTGAAGTGTTGGTACAGGGTGAAGCTCCAAAGAAAAGTGTCCTTTGCCTCCTTTCTGAGCCTTTACTTGCTTTTTCCTAGGAGTTTCTGTTTTCATTGCTTAAGAGAATGTCCTTTCAGGACTTCCAATTTGAGACTCATTCAGTTAGTAGGGTAAAGACGTTAATACACGTATAAGGTTGATCTATAGGCAACTGCTGATGTTTTTCAGGTTTTGGCCTATGAAATTATTGTTTTTCCTGTTAATTTGCTTTTGTGTCAATTTTATTCTGAGTCCAGCCATAACAATTTAAGAAGGGTAGAGGGGAAGAATTCTCCCCCTCTTTGACACAATATGCATAGTAAGAACTCTGTGAATGTTAGCTGCTGCAATTGTGATGAATGATAACAATAATACTGCTGATAATAAGGATTGTACAGCCCACTGTCTAGATTATGGGCATACCTCTCCTTCCTAATAATCTTACTCATCCTTTTGAAGGGGAGTAGAACTTGCCATCCCAAAACAATGTCTCTTTGGTACAAGGATTATTTTGGGCTCTTTCAGAAACAGCAGACACAGGGGAATCTTTGAGAGTGGAGCAGACATGCCCTGGCACAGCAAAGGCATTTTTTCTGAGAATGGAGGGAGATGCTGGAATTCTGTTGGCTACCTCCCAGATTCCCCATCGTTTGTCAGTCTGAGACCCTGTGTTTCAACTAGGCTTGTTGCCCCTTCCACAGCTCAGAGCACATATGAACATTCACAGGTTGCATTTAAAAGTCAATTTACCCCGTTCTCAGTTATCTGTGAACAGAAAATAAAGTCAACAGTGAGGGTTTTAGATTGGTCTTTGCTTAAGTTTCATGGATATATACATATGTATATATCTGCAGTTCTTGAGTTTTTCTATAACCTCACATCTCAGTCTGCAAAATCTTGTACAGAGCTCTGGGATCCAGTGCTGGGATAAGTCTCACATAACAGCATTATTATCCCCAGACACGGCAAGGTGCAATCTGGATATAGTTCCTAAACCAGTTTGTTTTTGGTGAATGTCCAATTCTTTTACAACTATGTCTATTGTTATCTGCATTCTAATTTCCCGATTGTCCAGGGAAATGTATTTATGAGCACAGATTGATGCAGCAGATGAGGAAATGCATGGACTTGATGTAAAAGTACTTTGCAAGGAAGATGATTCAAACACAACTCGGGTTGGGGAAAATGGATTTTTGAAATAAATGAAATTTCGGGATGTTAATATGATTTATTTCACTTAATGGAGCTGGTGCAGGATGGCCCAGAGGTAGAAAATCCCTTTTGCCTGCTCAGGCTGAGGAGGATATCATGTTTCCGGGCAGTTTGCTTCCTTCACCTTGAAGGGGACCCTGATTTTGTCTGAAAAAAGGAATGACCAATCACTGGAGAAAAGCAGCTCTTGTTGCTTTATCTCCAAGAGAGGTCTATCCTTTTCTGATGTCTTTCTTTCCAGATAGAAGATCTGGGGTGGATGTGATAGGTAGCTTTCTGGAACATTTCATGTCCATCGTCTTACCAAATGAGCTAGCCTTTCAATGAACCTGTCATTTTGAGCCTGAACAATTAGTGCTTTATGACCTGCTGTCCAAGCACATTTGCAAATTACAGTCAGACAATCGTGTGGTTTTTCAAACAGGACCCTGTTTCCCCCAGCGCAGTAGGGGTTTCCATGTTCTGTGAGTACCTGAATCTAGTATTCTGTCTCAAGAGCTCTGGTACTGTGACACACCCTCACTCTGAAAGGCAGGTCCACCAGGAGAAGGAAAAGGTTCAGTCTAAGCTCTCAAGGTACTTGAGAGCATCAGAGAGGCTTATTTTTTACATGTATGGCTACAATGAGTCACTGCATATTTGGCCCAGAAGGAAGTCACACCTCATGTATCATCGACTTGCCCCTTGAAAGCTACCAAAAGTGAAGGCGCACCATGTCTGAAATAATAAAGTCAGTAGGGAAGTAAAATTTGCCCTGTTGAAATTGGATCCACACCTACCTTTGGGGCACATATTCACCCTACTAGATCTCATCTGCCTAACCTAGGGAAACAGGCAGCAGTCTACACACAAATACCTGAGGATGGGGAGAGCGGGTGAGAACGACCCAGAGAAACAGCTTCCCTCACCTTCTTGTCTCCTTCACACTTTCTCTGCCTGGAGGCCAGCCAGTCATCCTACACCAGCCACACTTGCCAGTAAATTAGAGCCAATTATTTGTCTCTTGTTGCAGGATTAAAATGAGGGTTCTGGTTCTGCCAATGTGGCTCCACCGAGTGGAGCAATGATTTGTAGATTCATTATTTTAAGGAGCAAGGCAGCAAAGCATGATGTAGTAGAAAGAGTGTTGTGCTACACAAAGACCTGCATTTTAGTGCTGGCTCTGATTCTTAACAGCTGTTTGCCTTTGGCCAAATCACTTAACCTCTCTGGGCCTTAGTCTCTGTATCTATAAATTGGGAATAACAACGGATGGTTGTGGTTATCAAATGAAATCCTGGCTCTGAAAGAATTTTGTTAACTCTAAGGCACTAAACAGGATTGTTATTGTTGTTAGATTTCTAGGGACAGGCACAGTAATCCCCCCTTAGCCAAGAGGGAACTCCATTCTCCAGGCCCAGGACCTCTGGAAGCACCCTAGGGGCCAGAGAAAGAAGGCCCTGAATGTGTTGCCCTTAAATGCAACTCCACAAATCTGCTCAACTCCACCACCAGATGGGAAATGGGTCAACTATAAATAGTAACTAGCTAACACCTCACTCTACTCCTTAACAGTAAAGAGCTCCCAAATGTTTTATGAGCATTAGCTTCTCAACAGTAAGAACAATTTGAGATATGAGGTGTAAGTGATAGCTTCTAGTCTCTCTCCATGACCTGTACACATGCAGGGGAGACACAGGGTTGGTTATCTTAGAAAGTTAAGTTACATAGTAATGGATGCATTATCCTAAAGAATGGAAAATGCCAGTCACTTTGTGTGTGATTTGGTTCACAATGTTTTATCCAGGCTATAAGCTGGGGGAGGCACTAAGAAATGACTTATTCATACAATTTTTCTATTTTGAGTCCAGGAGGCAGATAAGCCATGTACAGATAACTCTTCCTTTTCTCTAGTACACCATTTTCATTTCACAAGTGAAGGAAATAGAGGCATTTCTTAAGTCAGTTGTAAAACTGGGTAGCAAGGCCAAGTAATCTAACTTCCCCATCCAGAGTTCTATGCAGGGACCTGATAGAAACAGTCCCTGCTACCCACACAGAGAAGTTCGAGTATTTGGACTGGTTTCACTTCTCAAGTCGGTGGTATATCTGGTAAATGTTCTGCTAGACATCGGTCAATAGAATCAAAATGTACAAATTGACTTGTGCATGTAGACAACTTTAGTGACTGTTTCAAAAGACACTCACTGAAATCTGTGTCTTGGTGTCACCAATAGAGCTGATTGGCAAGCGAGCACTGTTATAGATTGTTTTGCCCATATCAAGCCATGAGACTGGTTTGATTGCTTCTTGCTGGAGTTGGGTGGTTGTTTCCTGTTGCATTTGCACAGTCTAAAGGTTCCCACGTTTTCACTCTGAGCAAATTTTTCCCGTGAGTGAGCAAAATGCAAGCATTCCGTGTATCCCAGGCATGACATGGGTGCTCAAAGCAGGCCTGGCCCCGACGGTGACTGATTGTTTCCCTCAGGCTGCCAGTCGCTTTGGGGCTGATGCTGAATGTTATTGGATTTGGAAAGTTGGTCATGTTATCCTAACACTGCTTTATGTGTAAGAAGGGACAGGCAGACAGACCTCTGTGGTGTTTGCAGGCTTTGCGCTCTGCAGAAAGGCAATATGGACTGAGAGAGCTCAGGTTAACAGTGAACTGTGCTTGGTAAGAACCTGAAAACTCCCAAATCATTAATTGCCCCCAGGCAGGGCTCTTTGAGTACCACTTACCCAACCTCATTAGTCCTTTGCCCCTCTGGCCCTTCATATGTATGTATTTATGACAATGATCTCATTCAGTGACTTTTTCTTTTATCTTCTGTGTGCACCTGTCTGGTCTTTCCAAATAAAGTATAAACTGCACAAAAAAAAAACAACACAAAAACAAACAAACCAGGAACCTGGGTCAACCTGACGGACCCGACAACCATATCCAGGGCATGCCGTGAAGGATTCTGGAGAGCTTCCTCATGAAACTCGTTTCTCTACACAGACTTTATTGGTGCCTGAAATTGGTACTATTAGAACACTTTAGCTGGCTAATGACAAAGAAAGCTCTATTAGAATGTTCATTTAAGAATCCTGAACCATTATCAGCTATTAGCACCCCCTCTTGAATTAGTATATCATATTAGCTAGTCAGTCATCTAGCAAAGCTTTAGAGAAATGGGACTTCAGATCAGGGAGGTTTTGCAGTTTTCAAACATGAAACAAAAATTCTCTGTCTTGTATAAGGTCAAGCCTTACCCTTAGTCTCCTTTCAAAAGCTGAAATGTTGCCTTTGTTTTGCTCCTTCCGCTGCCGCCACTCAATGAGGTTTGCGTTGTGCTCTCCGGGAAGTGAGATGTTACATTTGCCCAGGGTGGGGTTCACTGCCCCGGCTAGGATGTGGGGCTCTGAGCTGAGGCTGATCTCCATTCCGCTGGCAAAGGTGACACGCAAGGAGCCATCTGGACTCACCCGATAGGTGCTTTGGGTATTTTCTGTAGTCAGAGAAGCAAAGGAGGAAGAAGGGAAAGAAAGGGAAGTGCAGGAAGCAGAGGAGAGACAAGTTTAGCTTTAGGAAGCAGGTTTGGGAAGAGATGAGCAGGTGGGGCACTGTGGACCTGACTGCCTTCTGGGCTAGACAACAATCTGACTGGCAGACGTGCCCTCTGTCCTTTTGGGTCTTGTTAGTTTCACAGCTGGGGTAGCTTGTTCTTTGGATAAAGGACTCCTAATACCGCAGGCTGTTTTTGATTTCTTTCCTCTCTCAGTTTTAAAGAATTCCTTCACAAACTCCCTTTCTGATTGGCCTCCTCAGTTGGGTATGCTGGGAGCTAGCTAGCATGAGAAGAGTATCAAGTTCAATTTAGCATCCTTACTGCCTGGGGACGCCAGCACAGTTGCTGTACCTGACAAAACAATCACACTGACACAGGTTGCCACTGATCCTTTCCAAGTGGATGTGAACGCGGGGCAGTTCTGTGTCTGGTCCCACAAGCTAACAACAGAATGAGTCCTTCAGAGTGGACAGAGAGAACTAGTGTCTGTGTATTCACTTCCACTTTAGCTTCCAAGACATTCTCTCCAAGTCCAACTTCCTTCCTTCTCTTCTCTCCTCTCTGTGGCTCTCCCTTCCATTCTCATTTCAGCTCTCTCTTCCTTTCCTCTCTTTGAACAGAATGGGCTTCTAATTCTCTCATTTCACGTACAATTCTTGCTCAAGGTATATCCTAATTCATCCTTTCTATTCCCCCATGTCAGGACAGATTATGAATGTTAATCTCAGATGGGGTGCAGAATTCATTTCTGTGCCGTAACTCCTTCAGCACCTAAAAGAGCTTTACACACAATTGGGTGCTGGGAAATGACTTGATGGAAAGGGGGATTTGGCAGGGATGTAATCTGATGACTCCCACAGAGATGTGCCTGAGGGTTGCTTTGTGAACTTGTGAAAGGGGTGGTTTTGTCTGAATTTCAGCCTCCAGAGCTGAAAAATAGGGAGAAGAAGCCATCTTCTCAGACAGCAGTAAATTCTACTTACAAAGGCTGTGCAGAAGTTTGAAGGTAGAAGTTAAGATAGGTGCTACTATAGTCAGGTGAAGTTAGAAATAGTCTTACCTTGTTTTAAAATGTATATGGTACTTGTTGCTGTCAAGTTGGTTGACATGAGCACATTTTCACGGTTGGAAGTATCTAGCTCCACTTTTGTCAGCTTCTCCAGGTCACTGTGGAAGCTGCTGACCTCCCCAGTGGGAAATGTTGCATTGGTGAGATGTCCCTCGGGGTCATACCTGAGGAGTGGAACCAATGTCAACTTTGAAACCTTTTGGCAGTGATAACAGGCCTTTGGAAAATCAAAAACCGCTTGGCAGCTAATGCAGTTTAACTTTGAGTGATAACAAGTATTATTAACCTTGTTCAATAAAAAGGAAAAGGTCAGAGAGATGATTAATCAAACGAAGGTTTTTTTTTTGCAGCTTCTGAATTCTTGATGACTTTCTTGAGCTGTGCTGTTTAACAGAAAAAAATCTGGTAATGAATTACCAGGGTGGAAAACTGATTTATGAATCATGTCCTGCTGTGTGCAATGTTGCAGGGCAGCCTCCCTTTTGCAATTTGGGTCGATTCTATTAGGTGCAATGGATGACAGAACCCAGCAGAGGGTGCTGTTGGCAAAGGAAATGGAGTCACCATCCAGGGCCCCAAGCTTGAGAAGGCTAATAAACTGACTTTGCATTGTGATTGGAAAATTATATCTGCTGCGGTTTAAGTTGCCAAATTTGAAATGAATGAATCATTCTTGCAACAAAATGAACAAGCACAGAAGATAATGGAAGCATGTTCATTAGAACATTCTGTAGCCCCTTGATCTCAGTGTCACTTAATTTTTTAATCTTTTTAGAGTATAGCTCATAATGTGTTGTAATTTGCTTATATGGGTAGGAGAAAAAAATAATTACCTGGGATAATAGGCAATAACCTATATCTAGAAATAAAGTCGAGTGAGTTTACTTTTTAAAAAAATCATCAGAATTATTGGCAATCTCACTGTCCTCCAAATGAAAACTGCTTCCCTGAAGGCTTTTGATGTGGAGCTGTTCTTTTATTGCCAATAGAACCATGAAAAATAAACACTTCATTAAAAGTAAAGACATGTACTTGGAAACCCATTACTGTTTTCTTTTCAAGCTGCAAATTACAAAATATTTAAGCACTTTTATTTGCCTCTAAAATGTTAAACAATTATATTCTTTTTACCAAAACTAAACAGGATACAGCCTGGATACAATGGTGGAGTCTGGCTCTGCTACCTTCTCACCCAATAATTGTGCAAAAGGATATAGTGGTTTGGTGTTAATCCATCCGGTTTTCAAAAGTGTAGCCTGGATAGTCACTCAAATTTTCAAACCTAGATTAGTTTTTGGTAGGTTTGGGACAAGGGGCTGGACCCTATTATATTGGACAGACCTGAACTTGAGGCTATACACAACGCTGCCCCTCTGAAGTTGAGTTCTGTATGGACACGAGCACAGACACTTGAGCATGCACACACTATTAGTTAAAACAGTCATGTATGCAAATCAAGTAAGCCAATAGGGCACTTGACATCATAGACATGCCGAGCCCTAGTTATTTAATTGGAGGCACACTTTGTTTAACTGGATTTCAGACAAAATGCGTTGTTGGCGTTTTGCTACTATGCAGCTAAGGCCTCATTATCAAGAAAAGGCTGAAAGGTGCTGCTTGTGCCTGGGGTTCATGGCTAAATCCTCCTGCCTGCTCAGCCTGTTTCCCCCTCGCTGCTCTGGGGCTCTGAAGCTACAAGAAGCAGGCCCCCAATCAGAAACGGACATGTTAGGGCTCGAACACCTTGCACAGCCAAACCTGGTCTTCCTTCTAGGAGAAGAAAATGATGTCCAGCCTTGATTCTGCCAAGGTGCCAAGCTACTATTCCCTGAAGGGAGCTGTTGCACACCTGCTTCCCAGTGGAGACTGCAACCCCTCCACCTGGATTACGCAGGCAGTTTCTGTTTTGCACAAGCAACATCAGTATCTCTGGTGTTCCTTTGCTGATTTCTAAGGTGTTTCCTCACCTTCAGCAAGGTCACTCCTCATCATTTCACCATGAAGTTACCTAAGATGCTATGCATGTAGGTTCCCACTGGGCTTTGCACTTTGGGACAGTTTCCTTCTTTCCTACTCAGCCCCTTGTTTTAAAGCGAGATATTATCTAAAGGTAAGGGTCACTGCTCAGGGCAAGATGACTAAGATCAGAGGCCAACTGAGTCATTGGTGAGCAGAGGTACAAAGGCTCAAAATCACAACAAACAGCAGTGGCCTGTGGATGAATCTGGTTTCTTACTCCCTGTCCCCAAAACCTTTTAAGCTCAGTCATAGGTGCTTTTTGTCTGAAATTACACATTTTTAAAATATTTTATTTACTGATTTTTAGAGAGAGGGAAAGGGAGGGACAAAGAGAGGGAGAGAAACATCGATGTGAGAATCATCAATTGGTTGCCTCTCGCATGCACCCCAACTAGGGGACTGAACTTGCAACCCAGGCATGTGCCCTGACCGGGAGTCAAGCCTTTCACTTTGCACTACGACACCCAACCAACTAAGCCACACCAGTCCAGTCAAGAGTACCATATTTTGTCATGTATAATGTGCATTCACATTTTCTGTGCACATTATACATGGATCCTTATACCATTATTATACCCACAGTATGTAATCATTATACCCATGCATAATGTGCATTTCCCTCCAAAATTTGGGCAAAAAGTATACATTATACACAGCAAAATACCGCATGTGTTTTAAAGATTATTCTCAGCAGGATCACCACATTCCTATATATTCTGTTCCCATTCCTACTCCCCAAATTGACAGGAGTATATTTTGAAAGGAAAGCTAAATACTCTCAGGTAAAACTGTAATTATCCAGATAGATCTAGCTCTGAGGTTGCTGCCTGGTCTTTTTTTGGTAAGGGAGGCAATGGTGTGAGAATCAGGTAGAATTTTCCACAGTCCTGCCCCGTCACTGGGGAGCTAGGAACTTATATTGCCTGATTTTGTTTTTGTGGCTGAATAGGCATCCTTATTTGAAAATGCACATTTGACTTTAACTGTATCATAAACAAAGCACTCTACCTTGAGGGTATTATGCCAACTGAAATAAGTCAGACAGAAAAAGACAAATACTGTATGATCTCACTTCTAGGTGGAATAAAAAAAAACCCTAAAGCAAAAAAACTGCACATGCCAAATTCAGAAAAAGACATTAGATTTGTGGTTACTAGAGGTGGGAGCTGGGGATGGGGGAATTGGAAGAAGGTGGTTAAAAGGTACAAAGTTACAGTTATAAGATAAATAAGTCTCAGGGAGGTAATGAACAACACGATGACAAAAGTTAACACTGCTGTATGGTATGTACATGAAAGTTGTTAAGAGAGTAGATCCTAAAAGTTCTCATCGTAAGAAAGACAACCATTGTTTCTTTTCATTTTTTGTATCTATATGACATGATGAATGTTACCTAAACTTGTGATAGTCATTTCACAACATACATAAGTCAAGTAATGCTGTACCCCTGAAAATTATGTAGTATTGTATGTCAGTTATATCACAATAAAACTTAAGGAAAGCCTTGGCCGGGTAGCTCAGTTGGTTGTAACGTTGTCCTGTAAACCAGAAGGTTTCAGGTTCAATTCCCAGTCAGGGCACATACCTAGGTGCAATTCAGTGCCCAGTCAGGGTGTGTACAGGAGGCAGCCAATTGATGTTTCTCACATTGATGCTTCCCTCTCACATCGCTGTTTCTCTCTTTTTCTGTCTCTCTCTCTCCCCTCCACATTCCTCTCTCTCAAAATCCATAAACATATCCTCAGGTGAGGATTTTTTTCTAAAAAACTGAAGGAAACAAACAAACAAAAAGCCCAAAGCACTCTACTACTCCTCAACACACTCACGCACCCCAATACAGCTAGTCACAGTCAAAGCAATAAAGGGAGTCTTTGATTTCCTATGGCCGCTTGAGCGTTTTTTTCCTCTACCACAGGGGACTGTGTGTTTCCAGATGGAATGTCAAAGAACCAAGTTTAATCAAAATCTCTTATGCCGGGTATTTCCCTTTGGTGCCTGTATCTTTTGGTGCAGAGAGTACAAACCAATATGCTGTAACTGATCCCCTCAGGTCACAACATGGCAGCAACCTCCTCCTCCCAGGCAGGGAGTAGTGCTCACTTAACCAGGCATGGAAAGTCTGCCTGGTGAGTTGTGCCATCAGGCAATGACCGTGGCCTTCATAGGTATCAGAAGTGGGTTTCATAAGAGGAGATTTCCCATCAAATTGCCCCTTCCTGTCCTAATTTCACAGAGGTCCACTGTGCATGCACATACACATCACCATGGAGCAAAAAGATTTGTAAAGGAAATTTGGAACTCATTCTTATCCTTGAGGAGCATATAGTTTAGTTGGGGAGATGATATTTATACATTCTGAAAAGTACATTGGGTCTGATATTTTCTCATAAGGGATAGCCTGTCCTTTTCCTTGAGGACAATTTAAGCCAGAGCTAAAGCACGCAGAGTAAAAACTAGGAGCTTCTCCATTTTTGCTTTCAGGAAAATATTGAAGATTATAGAAGAAAAATTAATTACTCATTTTAAAAAATGGAAACAGACGCTCTTTACCCTCTTGTGCCAGAAACCTGAGCAACCTAATAACCATTCCTAAGATTCAGGTCCAAGTCCATAATACCTTTCTATCCTCACTTGTCCTTCATTCAATAAATATCAGTCTCCTGTTAAGTACTGGGGATGCAGTGCTGAATGAAATTCAAATAGTAGGGTAGATAAGATATGCACATGAATCACTCTAATGCCAGAATATTGCCATGCACTTCTGTAAACAAGGAGCTGGGCTAAGCAGAAGAGAAGGAAGAGAAGGAAGTGGTATCTGAATCCTGGAAGGGTGGTAGAGATCAATCCCTTGCTAGGTAGAGATTGGAGAAGGGAGGGAGGCATTCCAGAGGCGTGAAGAACGGCACACAGGTGGATTGGATGTGCATGGAAGGGATGGGGTTGCAGGCACAGCATTCCTCCAGGAGGGAAGTGGGAGATAAGGCTGGAGAGGCATGTTGGAATCGGAGTACCAGGCTCTGGAGGAAAGCAGGTAGTCCGTAGATAATGGACAGGCTTAAAAAAATTTTCAGGGGGAGAACAGTATGATTCAAGTGGTGTTTTGGTGACAGTGAATCTTGAGAGGGGAGATATGAAGCAGGAAGACTGTTGGGAGGCTGCAGCCTCAACAAGTCTGAGTAAGCATCTTCTCTTGAAGATGCTGAGCTTTTTGCCTTCATTAAATATATTGTGATTGTCCATCATTTGGGCTTGTTTTCTTTACTTGGCTGTGAACACTCAAATCTTTAGAGGAAGGGGACACTGTCTTTTTCATCTTTGTATTTTTGGTGGCTGGCACAGGGAAGATTCGTGCTATGTTTCCTTGTTCAATGAGTGAAATAAAAGGCTGCTAGTGGAAGTGGAGAGGATGGGGTGGTTACGAGTGAGAGTCAGTGTGGTCAGAGGACAGACAGAGCTGTTTATGGTGGTGTTGGGAGACCAGGCTCAGCTTACATAGATGTCCCGTGCTGTGCAGCTTATCTTCCCAGCAGCCTCTCTTCCTGCTGTTTACTGTGTCTCTGTTGCAATTCTCCCCAGCATTACTTGCAACAGTTCTGTCTGCCTGTTCTTGATCTTTACCAAGGGCATAAAGAACAAGGAGAGACTGGTGACTAAACAAAGGTATTGGCTGTCTCTGGAACAGAGTTTATAAGGAACAGTTGGCCATTCTATGTTCATCCTCCTTAATCGAACCAGGAGGCAGAGGGCTGGACCACATGGTGCCTTAGTTCCCTCCCTAGTCTGAGATTCTAGAAAGCATTGTAAGCATTTTGATGTGTTTGGACTGACTATTCATTTATATAACCAGTTCTGCATGGCTTATTTACCTTGTCCCCTGCCCCAATCCTCCCTTTTGTTTATTTATTGATTGATTTTAGACAGAGAGAAGGGAGAGAGAGAGAGAGAGAGAGAGAGAGAAACAGAGAGAGAGAGAGAGAGAGAGAGAGAGAGAGAGAGAGAGAGAGAGAGAGAGAGATTTGTTGTTCCACTTATTTGTGCATTCATTGTTTACTTCATGTATGTGCCATGAGAATTGACCTCACAACTTTGGCATATTGGGACAATGCTCTAACCAACTGAGGTACCGGACCAGGGTCCTCAGTCCTTTTTAAATTTTATCAGGGAGGATGGAGAATCCCTCATGAGGCATCTTCCATAAAACTGAGCATTTGTAAAACAGTCTAGAACCCACCAAGAGCTATTATGAGGGTTTTTCCAAGTTGTCAGTGAATGGTGTTTTTTGGGGGGGTGGGGAGGTGAAACAGAGGTTGGGGATATGCTAACAAACTTCAGAAACAGAAGATCACAGATCAAGAGATCATGTACATGCACCATCTCCTTCTTTGAGTGGAGGGCTCCCACAAAGGGCAAAGGCCTGAGGAACTGTCAGCTCAGCGTGGACCCACAACTAACACTGTTGGCCTCAGTCTGGGACCTTTTCAGTTTACTAGGTCAGAAGCCTTTGCCAGAGAACTTCTAGAGAAACAAGCAAGGGCATCCTAGCTACTCTTGCAGCTAGGGCAAAGTGTCATGGGCAAAGAAGGCTTGCCTGCCATGTGAGTGTCTGGGCCCCTCCCTCAGACCTCAACTGTGGCAGGGTCATTGCAATTAGAAGCCTGCCAGCCCCTTAGGCCGGAACCCCTGCTTCATTCAGCCAGTATTCCTGCCTTGATAGTCACCTCCCTGTTAGCCATTTCTTCGTGGTCAGCTTTTCCCCTGACACTCAGGATATTTAGGGGCAGTCGAGCATCAAGCACTAACACTTGGAGTGTGTAATTTTGATCCTGGTCCAAGTCAAATGGAATTATGAAAATCAATGGACTATTTAAACAACATCACACAGTACAATACAAGCCCACATTCTGCCACTGCACAAGATGCATTTTCAAATCCCATGTGGATTATCCAGTGCTCAGGGTCACCTGTGTCATTTCTCCTCCCCATCACTGCAGATCATTGGAAGTTGAATAAATTACTGACTTAGCTCTCTCTCCACAGAAGCCCTCCATCCTGCCAAATTTTGCTTCTGTTCCTGTTTCTCTTTTTGCATGTCTCATCTTAGAACAGACATTCTATTTCCACCTTAGCAAACCATTCATCCTGTTCGGCCACAGAAGGCATCCTCCCTGTCACCACAGAGAAATGCTCCAGTCCTTTTAAGGAGGGCACAGTGGCAGTGGGCAAGGCTACTTTCCAGTGTCAGCATAGCTGTGACCTTGACTAGAATAGAAGGTCCCATTCTGTGTCCCCCAACTTCAGAAGGACAAAGAAAAACTTGTAGGATTTTTCACCATTGGCTGAGGCATTGATGATAAAAGTGAAAGTCAGATTTCGTGCAGAGCAGACCAAAGGAAGAATGCATTACATACGTAGGCTGGAAATTGCTTATTTCTCTATATGCAAGTAAGAAGGGATGGGGCAGTGTTTTGTGGGGGACTTGTTCAGCACCAGAATGGATTGCTTTGGGAGGAAGAGAGATGTTCTGCTCTACACAGGTGCTATTTGGTCAAGAGGGTTTCCAGCGTCCTCCTGGCTAGAGTTAAGGAGGTGAGAGAGGGAAGAAATGGATCCTCAGCCTTCCTTTTTGTTTCATGGTGGTATCACTCTCCTCTTTTCCTGCTGCTAGAAGGGGAATTTTGTAGCATCGCAGCCTTCTCATGGCCACTGTTGTAATTCCAAGCCTCCCTTTCTTTTCTACAAGGCAGTGTAGTAGCAGTGGGAAGAGCACTGGACTAGAAGTTCAAAGACCCAACTCAAGACTCAGCCAACTAGTGAGAAGAATGGGCAAGTTATTTCCCTCATCTGGCACTCAGTTTCCTGATATGTAAAATGATCTCTACTGTCTCTTTGGGGCTGTAAAATGCCATGATTACCCCATGTGAAGGCCTCTGTTTCTCATCAGTTAGTGGATCCAGATTGGTTATTCAAAAACAATGAAGTTAGTTGATGATTTTTTACCCACTGCCAGCCAAGTCCTGGTAACAGGCCTGGGCTGCACTCAGCATAAGTGTCTTGCTTGCCACACAATGCATCAATGTAGCACCAGTGGGAACCAGGCACACAAGCTGATGTCACTACATTCTCTTCTCTTTCTGGCATCATTTTTATCAGCATACAAATAGGCTATAATTTTTCTCATTTTTAAAAATCATTTTAGTTTTTTACAGATGGGTAAAGAGAGGGAGGGAAACATCGATCAATTGCCTCTCTCAGGCCCCCAACTGTCTGGGATCCAAGCATGTGCCCTGACTGGGAATTGAACCAGTGACCTTCTGGTTGAAAGGCTGGTGCTCAATCCACTGAGCCACACCAGCCAGGGTGTATTCCTCTCATTAAAAAAACCTCTTTATGTTTACTCCATTTCTCTAGCTCCAGTTTCCATGATCCTGTTTATAGCCAATCTCCTCAGAAGAGTTCTTCACTCACTGTCTCTCAATCTCTCTTTGTCCAGTCACTCTTTCTAAAATTATTATTGAGATACAATTCATATATCATAACAGTCACCATTTTAAAGTATACAGTTTAGTGGCTTTGAGTACATTCACAATATGTGCAACCATCACTACCACTTCTAGAACACTTCCATCACCCCCAAAATAAACCCCATACTCATTACCACTCATTCCCCATTCACTCCTTTCCTCACACTTATGAATTTGCCTTTTCTGAACATTTCATTTAATGGAACTATGCAATATTTATCCTTTGGTGACTGCCCTCTTTCACGTAGCATACTGTTTTTGAGGTTCACCTATGTTGTAGCATGTGTCAGGACCTCATTCCTTCTTACAAATGAATATTCCATGGTATGGACATATCCCTATTTTGTTAGGCTAGTCACAATGGGATGGACATGGGTTCTTTACACTTTTTTTGCTGTTATGAATAACACTAATAAACGCATTTGTGTGTCCATTCTCTCTTAAACCTGTTCTGTTCATGTTTTGGTCCCTCAGCACACCAGAGCAACTGCTCTTCTCAAGGTCAACAATTTCCATGGTGCTGGATGGGTCAATTCTCAGTCCTCATCTTCCTTTTCTTGGCAGGGAGTATGCAACACAGCTGATCACTCCTTCCTGTTTGACTTCGTTTCTGGGACATCCCGATCTCCTGGTTTTCCTCCTACGTCACTGGATTTTCCTTCTGAATCCTTTTGCTGTCCCTCTTCATATCCTCAACTCTAAACATGGGAGTGCTCCAGGTTCACTTATAGATCTCTTTTCCTCCTTGTCTACAGTCATTTCTGTGGAGATCTCATCACACCTGAGGGCTTTTAATGCAATCTAAATGCTGGTGGATGCCAAATTTGGATCTCCAAATTCCAAATCTCCAGCCTCTAACCTCAATTCCAGACTCATATATCCGATTGCTTACTTGATATTTTCACTTGGCTGTCTAACGAAACTGATCATATCCAAAATGAAACTCCCGATCTTTCATGTGGTATAATGTACTCCTTGCATAGTAAATGGAAAGTCCAATATTGAGTTGCTCAGGGCAAAAAAAAAAACTGGGAAGTTGCTGACCCTTCTTTCTCCCACACTGCACATCCAATCTGTCATCAAGTCTGGACAGATCTACTGTCAACGTATATTTAGGATTTTACAACCTTGACAGCCTGTGCTTCCTGATCTAAGTTACCACCTTTCGCCTGGATTATTGCAAACCCTCTCTACATTAGGCATTCTGTTTCCACCATAAAATCTGTTTTCAACACAGAGTGATGCTTGAAAAATGTAAGTCAAATTATGCCAGTCCTTTAGTCAAAACTCTCTAGCAGTTCCACCACTTACTCAAAGCTCCACATGAAGTAGTCCCTGTTACTTCATGGATTTCATCTCCCTATTACTCTTACACCACTCCAGTCACAGTGGCTGCCTTACTATTCCTTGCACACATCGGGTTTGTTCCTGCTGCAGGGGCTTTGCACTTGCTGTTTGCTCTGCCTGGAATATTCTCTCTCTTCCTTACCCCTACAGATAGCCATATGGCTCACTCCCTCACCCTCTACAGGCTGGGGCAAAAGTAGGTTTACAGTTGTGAGTACGTAAAACACATGGTTTATTCTTGTATTACAATTTATGAATTCTTGTATTATTTTCCATACAAACAACTGTAAACTTACTTTTGCCCCACCCTGTATAGTAGTTCCCCCTTACCCACAAGAGATACGTTCCAAGAATCCCAGTGGATGTCTGAAACCCCAGACAGTACTGAAACTTATATATACTATGGTTTTTTTGTATACATTGTACACATTTATGATAAAGTTTAATTTATAATTTGGGCACAGTATGAGATTAACAACAATAACTAATAATAAATAGAACACATAACTATGTACTGCAATAAAAGTTCTGTGAATGTGGCCTCTCTGTTCATGTTTCCCACCCACAAATTGAATGCCTTTTCCATCTTAAGTAAGCACCAACCACACTGTGGCCATAACTTTTGCAGTTTGGGGTGCAACTGAAAAACAATCACAAATTTCTTTCTCCGTCTTCACAACTTAATGGCTACAAGATTTGTTCTTACTGTAACATGTTCACCCCCCCTTTCCTTATTAACTCGAGAACTTTTTTCTTTTCACCCAAAGGAAGTAAGTCTAAGCACTCTGTGGCTTCTTTTTGGCACATGTGAGTTACAGCATCGCGTCTGTTGTCCTTGGGGACCATTATTAAGTAAAATAAGGGTGACTTAAACACAAGCACTGAGATACCGATATCTCAGTAGGTGATCTGGTAAAGGTTACTAATTGACCAATGGTGAGGAGTGTCTATGGCATGGATCTGCTGGACAAAAGGATGATTATGTTCTAGGTGGGAAGGAGTGGGAGGGCAAAAGATTTCATCACACTACCCAAAACTGTGCACAATTTAAAATTTATGAAATATTTATGGAATCTTCCATTTAATAATTTCGGACTGTGGTTCACCACAGGTAACAAAAAGCATGGAAAGCAAAACCACAGATGAAGGAGACTACTGAATTCAAATGTCATCTTCTTAGTGAGGCCTTCCCTAAGCACCCAACCTGAAATCAAACCCTTCTGCCCCATATTCTTGATCTCCCTTATCTTGCCTGATTTCCTCCCCATCTGAAGTTCTGTACATTGTACTTGTCTCCCTCCAGTACAAGGTAAGCTCGATGAAGGCAGAGATTTTTATATGGTTTGTTCAAGTCTGTGTCACAACCCCCAGCACACTGACTGCCACAAACAAGTGCCTAGGAAATATTTCTTGAATAAATAAATGAACGGTGACATGGATTACTTTGTGTTTTCTTTTTCTCTAGCTCTATTGGGGTATAGTTGACAAATAAAATTATATATATTTAAAGTGTACAGTGTATCCTGACCAGTGTGGCTCAATTGGTTGGGCATCATCCCGCAAAGTGAAAGGTCACCAGTTTGATTCCCGGTTGGGGCTCATGCCTGGGTTGCAGGTTCAGTCCATGGGGTGCGTATCAGAGGTAGTTGATCAGTGTTTCTCTTTCATTTCAATGTTTCTAGCCCTCTCTTTCTCCCTCCCTTCCCCCCTCTCTAAAAACAAATAAATAAAGCATTTAAAGTATACAATGTGATGATCTGATAAATAAATGAACGACTAAACTGGTTATTTTGAAAACTAGTTGAGACTTAAGCCATTTCTCATTGGTTGACTGAATTCAAACATTAGCTTTCAAAATAGTTTGTCTAATTTCAGCTGTAGTGTGATCTCGCATACATTTTTAAAGAGAAATCCTCACTAGAATCTTTATCTTTCTTAAGCTATTTAAAAATGTGGGCTCTTGACTCAGACCATTGGACTTTGAGTGCTGGACATCTACCTGTGTGAGTCAGGACAAGTTAACCATTCTGTGTCTCCATTTCATCGCCTGTAAACAGATCTACTGGCAGCACCTACCCCATGATGTTACTTTGGGGATCATAAAAATAATAGCCTATGTAAATCACCTCGCCCAGTACCTGGCACATAGTAAAGCTTCAGTGAGTAGTGGTTTCTATTACTGTTATTAAGATGTAAGAGAAAATCTTAAAAAATACAGGGAGACTTGCAATAGAAACAACTGAATACATTTTTCTAAGTGAAACTAAAATAGCTGTCCAGCTTTTTTGTATAAGTGGCATTTCTTTGGGAAATGAGCCAAAACTTGCAGGCCAATTTTTTTGTTGCTTTCCTTAGGAGGCTTTCCTGGAACTGGACATATTCCCTATATCCTCACAGAATAGTCACACTTGGAACTCCTCATACTTAATATCCTCACTCTCACATTCTTCATTTTAATGCCATTTCAGACCCAAAGGTTCAGATTCCATGGGTGATCTTCACTCAGGAAACTGGTTAAAAATTCAGCAGTTCCTTTAGTGGGAAAGATGCTTGCTGAGTGCAGGCGGACTAGCTTTCTCAATGTGTTGAGTTGCAAACAAGGTTGTCCATGCTTTAAAAGGCAAGGACAATGGTCTCTATTTCCGTGTCATGACACCTCCTTGTAGCTCGCTGTCAGACACATCTTGTGTTAATGCCTTGTTAAACAAAGTTATCACAGATCCAGTCTGTGAATGCTGACATGTGCCGGATTCTTTGACTTGTGCAGGGGAAGGCGGAAGCCCAACCCTGCATGGGAGCACTTTGGCTCCATGTTTCACAGAAGCAGCCAACAAAGTGCTGGCTCTCCTATCAGCACTTGACCCCACATCATTTCACACTTGCTTTCCAGGGTCCACTTCGTATATTCTAACCTCTCACTTATCTCCCACAACAACTTATACTGAGCTGGGCTGGGCTGGCCTGCGTTGGCACACATGCACTTATTCATTCATTAAACCCCACAGCAATCAAGAAATACTACTTAAACCACACTTGCTTCTTTGCTGCTTTGGAACAATTTTATAGTTTTGTTATTTAAATATAATTTATCTTGTTGTCTGAGGTATGCTGTAAATTTCTTGAGTATATGGACTTCTACATCATTCCTGTCTCCTGCAGTGCCACATTTGATTCTTCATTCAGTCTATGTTTTTGTCATTATGCTCTGCAAAACTGCTCTGGAGAAATGGGTCCAAACCCTAGGAATTGGGTAACATTTTCTCCTTGACTTTTTATTTTTTATTGTGGTTGTTAGGAGAAAATAGCATATAACAACCAGCAATTACTAAACCACTTTCCTACTACAGTATGATTTCAAATAAATGCCTGACAAAGCCTATGTTAAGAATTAGAAACTTACTCATAAACAGTTGTCCATCCATTTTCATTACTTTTGGTGGCCAGAAGCCCTGTGTTTCCTGGGTAGGTCATCAAGGCCAGATTAGAGCCTTGGGCTGACACTCTTTTCAGGACTCCATTGCTGCTTATGGTCAGCCAGTATACTTGTCCACCAGGCACTACAAGCCAAAGGGGCATCCCGCCTGCATCCCGACGAATATGCACTGAGTTGCCATTGCTACTGGTAATCGCGCCCAAGTCACCTTCAGCATTGTAGGTGAAATTATACACATAGTCCCTTGTTATCAAGTTCAAGGTATGCAGGTGGGTTCCATTGATGGTGAACTGATAGAGTTCCTGATCAGCAGGTGAAGCAATCTCGTAAAGGTTCATGTCATTCAGGTGGGCTTGGTTCCTGCTAATGGTTCGAATGCGAACATTCCCAAGATCAGCCACATAGAGGGTACCATCAGGCGACACTGCTAAGGAGGAAGGGGCTTTCATTTTTGCATCTTTGGCATAGCCACCATCACCTGTGGGAGGAAGACCCTGATTTTAATAATTGTCATCATGATCATTTATATGAATAAAAAATATATAGAAATCACTGCACATCAAGAATCATTTGAAAGGGAATAATCAGTGAGCCAACATCCTCCACATGTCCTCCTGGACAGATTTGAAACCCATTATTCAAAATTCTTGAGTCAGGACCACTGAAGATAAACAGTAGATGCAATTATCTCGGTAACACCAATTTTGAGAAATCTTCAATCTTGCTGTTCTGTATCTATTGTACTGCAAGATATTGCAAGATAAAACACAGTAAATAGTAACAGCCATTAAAATCTGCCTAGAAATCCATGAGACTTATGCCTGTCAATGCTTGTAGGATCTATTCCAGAATTTTCCAATCCTACTGTGCTTAGAGGACCTTTCTTTGGTTAATTTCCATTGTCACCTTGTCAAAGTACACTCAGTGTGTAAATGCAACAATGATTCAGAACATCAAATTTAATAACTGGAATAAATATTAGATTTGTCTTGAATGAAAGATATTAATTAGAAAATAACTGTAAAACTAATTGTCTACAAAAACATCAGAAATATTGATCAAAAGTCATATCGACCAAGTTGCTCACTCTAGATTCCTGTGGCCCAAGTAAAAGCAAACATTAAGAGAACCATTTGGGCCTGGATGAGAAGGTTAATAGGGCTGTAGGCAGTGCGGAGGGATTTTCATGTCCCAGCAATAAATGTATCTATTGACATTTTGAGGACTGTTTGCTATCTGGAATATCCACTTCATGTTTTGGGGAAAAGGCTCTTTCTTCAATTTTTTTTTCTATTTTAACTGAAAATAAAGGGCACTAATGGTTATGGAGGCAGTTTTTAAAAAGATTTTATTTATTTATCTTTAGAGAGAGGGAGGGAGAAAAAGAGGGAGAGACACATTGATGTGAGAGCGAAACATCAATTGGTTGCCTGTTGCATGTGCCCTAATTAGGGATCGAACCTGCAACCCAGCATGTGTCCTGACCCGGAGTCAAATCGCCCAACCGACTGAGCTAAAACAGGACTGGTTATGGTGAAAGTTTTGCATTTTAAAAAATGATGTATCTAGCAGACTAATGTCCTGAGAACACTGCATTGTGGGATTTAATTGCCCCCACATGTCCCCAGAGCAGCCTGTTCCTAGCCCCTTTGGGTTTCAAATACCACATTCTATTAGTAGGGAAACCAGTCACTTAGGGGAAGTAATTTTTTCCTGAGCTAAGTTAGTAAATGTAGCTTTTACCTAGTTTCTCTTTCACAAAAGTACAAATACTATTATGATCCCACATTTGTACAGTGGTCTTAACTTAGACTTATCAAAATTTGTACACTAGTTTATCCTCAAACCAGCAAGATGATGTAATTAAGGTCAATGACATCTGTAGTTAACAGATAAAGTAAGCGAGTCATGAACAGATTTTGCAACTTTCCTGGAGCCACTCGGTGAGTCAGATGCAGAACAATCACCAGATACTAGGCTATCTGACTCCCAACACATTGCTTTCTCCACTAGCTCATATTAATGTTCACAGGCAACAATTTGTTTTCCTTTTGACTTTTTTGATGCATGCTTTTCCTTTGAAAACAGAGAGGGGGAGCTGGTGAATTGCTAAAAAGGTCATACCTGAAAAACAGTCACAGTTGGGATCAATTTTGCAATCACAGTCAGTGGGGGCACCAGCCATGATGGAGATCTCCCCATTGGTGGTAACTTGCTGAATGCGGTTTACTTTCCTCTCATCTGTTTCAGCTATGAAGAGCAGTCCGCTGTGGGAGACGCTGATGGCCCTAGCTGACTCCAGAGTGGAGTGAATTGCCACCTTGCTGACCAAGAAATGATCGATACCCGGCACCTGGCAGTGAATGGGGCGCCCTGCAATGATCCGCACACGCCTGTTCTCAGAAATTTGCAGCACAATGTTGTTATCCAAGACATACAATGAATTGTCCATGGGATTGACTGCAAGGTCTGTTGGCCACTCTAATCGCACCTGCAAAAAGAACAGAACACACACCATTAGGTTACAATATCTTTCTAGGGGCAGTTTTACCTTGAAAGAAAAACTGGCTTATTGGCTGCCCTCCTCTCAAGAATTTCAGCAACGTTGGTGTTGTCTGCAAAGTTGCGGGAGGATGGTCGATCTAGTGCTCTGGGAAACATATTTATCATTTATACCATTTTCAGCATAATGTAAATTTTTTTTACAATAATTCCGGAAGGATCCTCTAGAGTAGCAATTTTGTGATTTTCAACCTTTTTCATCTCATGGTGCACATAAACTAATTAGTAAAAAATGTGCAGCACATCAAAACATCTATTATATATTGGCCAATCTGATAAAAATAAGTGTACTTTTGATTGATTTATTAAAAAATAATAATAGATGCCCTGGCTGGTGTGTCTCAGTGGATTGAGTGCCAGCCTGCGAACCAAAAGGTCACTGGTTCAATTCCCAGTCAGGGCACATGCCTGGGTTGCAGGCCAGGTCCCCAGTAGGGGGCATGAGAGAAACAACCATGCATAGATGTTTCTCTCCCTCTCTTTTTCCTTCCCTTCCCCTCTATCTAAAAAATAAATAAAATCTTTAAAAATAATAATAATAGCAATTATCTACCCTTTTTGCTCTGAAGTGACTTTTTAAGAAATCAGGTAACTGTACTTGTGTAGAAGGATTTCTGATATGAAGAATTAACCAATCAGATACTTTATTATCTAATGTGACCAATAAGATGCAACCATATTATATGACCTATATATTTATGGTTCAAGGCAGGGCATTCATACCAGATGGCTATTGTTGTGTTGGCTGTTGTCATTTTTTTACTTGACAATGTGAGGGAAAAGAGGTCAGTGCCCCTGATTAAATGTCAGGAAGTGCAATGTTTTAAACATTTTTGTGGCACACTAGTTGAAAATCGCTGCTCAGTGTTTGTCAGAGAGT
This sequence comes from Phyllostomus hastatus, assembly GCF_019186645.2. NCBI lineage: Eukaryota > Metazoa > Chordata > Mammalia > Chiroptera > Phyllostomidae > Phyllostomus > Phyllostomus hastatus. The sequence continues at coordinate 9,430,901 of NW_025333984.1, read as the reverse complement.
GGTCTCTGGACCAACAGCAACAGCATCACTTGGGAACTTGTTAGAAATGCAAATTCTCAGGCCCCAACTTAGACCTATTAGACCTCTTCTGGTTTCAGAAACTCTGGGGGTGAAAACCCAGCCAGCTGTGTTTTTGTTTTGTTTTGTTTTTCTCCCAGCCAGCTGTTTTAACAAGCCTTTTGGGTGATGCTAATGCACACTAAAATTTAAGGACCACTGCTCCAGGGTTTCTGTGTCACTATAATATGCAACTCCCTCTCACTGTCCTGTAGATGCATGCAAGAACAAAGCTAACAGTAACCTCTTGGGACAGGACCTTTCATTAGCATGACCCATCTTCCACTTTGTGGAATATTCAGGTACAGTACAGATAAGCTGGTGATTTGGAATCTTAAGTTGTAATGTGCTGTTACCTAGCTTGACCTGGTTCACTACATACCTCTCTTTGCTCAGCCAAGAAATGGGTTCATTGTTCTTTCATTGAATGTTTGCTGAGTGCTTTCTCTGTGTTAAGCTTTGTGCTAGGCTTTGGAGATTCAAAAGACTACTATGACATTACTCTCCATGTTATGAAGAAGCAGGCAGCAGAGAGAATATGAGAGCAGTTCACCCAGACTAGGAGTCAGGAGGCAAGGTATTTGTTACCACAGAAGGTGCTACCTAAGCAGGATCTGAAATGATCAGGAGAGGAAAGGGGTGAAAGTAGGGGGAGGGGAAGCAGAGTGGAGGTCAATCCAGGCAGAGGGAACAGCATGGGTAAAGGCCCACAGGTTAGAGATAGTATGGCCCATTCAGTAAGGGTGATAATAAAGGGTGAATGTATGGGAGGGGTAAACAAAGGAATCAGGAGGCAAACAGTGACTCGGTATTATGGACTAAATTGTGCCCCACCCCTAAATTTGTATGTTGAAGTCCTAACCCCCAAATGTGACTGTATTTGGCAATAATGCCTTTAAAGAGGTAATAAAAGTTAAATAAAGTCTTTAGGGTGGGGCTCTAATTCAACAGGACTGGTGTCCTTATTAGAAGAGGAAGAGGCACCAGGAGTGTGGACGCACTGAGAAAAATTCCATGTGAGGACACAGTAAGAGGCTGGTCTTCTGCAAACCAACGACAGAGGCCTCAGGAGAAACTAAACCTGTTGACACCTTGATTTTGAACTTCTAGCCTCCAGAACTGTGAGAAAATACATTTCTTTTGTTAAAGTCAGTCAGCCTGTGGTATTTTGTTAAGGAAGCCTCAGCAGACTAACACACAAGGTAGGTAATGAGGGATGGACATGTTTAGCTTTATCGTGATGGCTATGGGAAACTGCTGAAGGCCTTTAGCATAGTTATAGTGTGCTGTAGTTATATTTGTGTATAAGAATGATCACACTGGCTGCTGTTGAAACCATGATGGAGGAGGAGGAGAGATGGGAGGCAGGCTGATAGTTAGGAGGCTCCTGCCTCCTAAGTGTTTTGGGTGAGGGATGCTAGTGGCCGGAACTAGGGTGGCAAGAGGGAGAGAAGTAAATGTATTTGAGGTACATTAAGGAGTTTGAAACAAGGATTGGTGTGTGAGTGTTTGCATGTATATGTCTTATGTACTTTGTGCCATGTGGTAGGCACTGGAGATCCCACAGACCAACCAGACATGCATCCACTCTAGTATCTTTCTGGACACAGGAGTTAGCACAATGCCTGCCCTGACTTCTCAATAGCTACTATTTATTACTGGGCATTTCTCAGAGAACTGTATTACATGCCCTCTCACCCCACCACTCACTAATTCTGTACCTTATTTCTCTTCTAGCCTAGGCAAAGTCAGAAAAATCTGTCCCTTTCCTGCCCAATAGAGTAACAGTAATGTAGCTACTCTTTTTTGTGCCTTGAGTGAATTCCCAAGGAAAGCTTTGTTTTTCCTAATGAATCTGAATGTTTCAAAACAAATATAGACTGTCATAGCATTCTGAGGTGTACTATTTCCCTGGATGGAAGAGACCTTACACTGAGCAATGAAGTAGATAAATGCCAGTCTGAGATAAGGCCCTCCCTCTAATTCTATTTCTTAATGGAGGGCAACTAGTGATATTGTAAAGAAGACGATGGTTGTCTTTGACCTCCTCTCTAGCACCACTCGGGGCTCTTTGCTCCCTGTCTGTGAGGGTCTCTCCCAGACAACCAGCAACCTCATTCTGTCCCCGTGTCTTTGCGTGCCCTCAACCTCCACATGGGCTGGCCTTCTCTGCTTAGTACCATATGCCTCTGGGCAGCTAGGAATTTGAATGCTAATGGAGTATAAAGTTGAGCTTGTGTCGTGCATGTTCTACAAAGCCTTTCAGGTTGAGGCCATTGGATAAACATTAAACACCAGCTTTAACAGCTCCCAAAGCAGTTTGCTGTGATGTGTTCCTCAGTACGTCTATTTGAGGCCTTTGCATGTCAGTGCCCCGCCACTAAGAGAGCAAGTGCCTGCTTCTGTGCTGGGCGCCGACTTCTCCTCTGTCACATATTCCCACTCGGGACCTCTATATACGCCGTCGTGCTTGTACAGATGCTGTCTGTGTGTGCTGGTCCTATGAGCACTGCCACCCAGGAAATAAGCTGGGGCTGGCTGAGGAAGACAACATGTATTTATTTCAGTACAACACTCCAAGTTTGATCGAGTCTGAAGCCAGTGACCCAGAAAAAACAAAGCCAGTAGAAATGACATTCTAATTATCCCCAGTCTGAGAGCTGAGGCCAGGGCAGAGGCCGGGGACAACACACACCTGGCAGGAGTCAGAGAAGGACATGTTTCAGACTCTGTTCTCTGCTGTCAAGGCTGCCTCTGAGATAAAGGTTGGTCATTGAAAGATAAGCTGTTAAGTTTTCCAACTCGCCCAACCTGATTTAAGTCAATACTATAGGTGTCATGTTTATTAGATTTAATATTACCTCAAAAATACACCAGCTATTGTGTCTGTTTGTTTTCTTTTCCATCAAATAACTCACCCTCTGGCAGTTTTCTGTAACTAAAGTGACCTTTGTGCTTCTGAGACACTTTCTCTACCAGCCCCTTAGAATCCCTTTAATTCCCATTTGATTTGGCTGGGCAGCTTGTCTATGAAATCTACTCAGATGAAAGATGTGTGGCTGCTTAGTAGTCTAGGGTGCACCTTTTCAGAAACCAGACCTTTCCACCTCTCTCAGGTTGTCAGATCCTTTTATATCCTTCTCATGTTAAATACTCCCATTTCCAGGTAAATTTTCAAGGAACTGGTGCTTCAGACCCACACAATAGAAACACTGTGTTTCTCACCAAGGCATTTCCTTAACACAACCTAACATGGAATGGGGTCTTTGAGCTGCTTCTGGCAGTCACAATTAGCACCTACTATCTGTAGAGATCCAAGAATTATATGCTACTGATGTGGGGCTAAAAGTAACCTCTGAAGACCACTGGCACATATCCAAGGAGTTTCTGGGGAGAAATAAATGTTTCTCCTTGGGTGATGGGAGCAGAAAGAGGTGTATGCGCAACAGTAAAGCTCTGGAAACTCTGCCCACTGACCCAGCCTACAGGCAAACCATTTGGCCTGATTTGTGGTGGTTGCCCCTCCTTGTAAAAATACATTAATTTGTATGAAATGTCAAAATGTATTTAAACTAAACTAGCATTAAAGGTCACTGGTGTAGCTGCCAGCTGGTAGGTGTGCCCACCTCCTGACAACCTTCCCTGAGAAACAAGTCTGAGCAGGAAGGAGCTCTTGGTCTGGATGTCAAGCCTTGACAACACTATGTCTTCCTCTGCAGATTTGCCTTGAAGGGACCTGACTCTCAGGTCAGCCAGTCCCATGATTGATTTTCACTTAAAGCAACACTTTATAAAGCACCAGAATCCTACAGGGAAAAATCCATGTGTAAAACCAATATCTAAACATGAGCCCTTGATTAGACTAAAGTAGAAAATCCTTCAATTAAAAGCTTAATCCCACACTGTAGACACACACCGTAATTTGCACACTTGGGCTCTCTTTGGCAGTGTGAAGGCTGGGTCCTTTCTTTACTAGTGTATAGCCCTAGGCAAATGAGGTCTTCGATAGGAGTCTCTGGTTCTTCCATTTGTAACAAGGAAAAGAGGCTAATGACAATCTAGCTACTTCTGAGAGTTATTACTCTACAGTGGGCTATTCTCCAGGAGGTTAAATGAGATGGTGATATAAGGTGTTCAGTCCAGTGCCTATGAGATGGCAAGTGGTATTAACATTTGTAATGGTATCAAAGCCACAGACCTTTAGAGCCAGAAGGAATCTCGTTAACTTTTATAGTTTTTTTCAACTCTGTTTCTGACTTCAGCTGTCCACGTAACATCTGCATGAAATTTGCCTTGCTTGTATACCACTTACACTATTATTGACTTAATATTCTTCTTGAAATTGACCTACTTTTAAAATATAAATAGGTGTGCCCTGACTGGTGTGGCTCTGTGGGTAGGGCATTATCCCACAGAGCAAAGGGTCGCAGGTTCAAGTCCTGGTCAGGGCACATGCCTGGGTTGTGGGCCAGGTCCCAGGTTGGGGACGCAGGAGAGGCAGCCAACTGATGTTTGTCCCTCACTCTCCATCCCTTTATCTTTCTCTAAAAATAAACAAAATCTTTAAAAAATATAAATAGATGCTGTCCCTTCCTTTGAACTGGTCCTAATCAATAACATCTATAAAATTACAGGCCCACTTACCTGAACCTTTAATAAAAGTAACTACTGTTTATTGAGTTCTTCTTCTGTGTCAGGCTCTTTACATAGGTTATTACTTTATATTCTTAAAGCAAACAATTGAGAGATAAACTATTAATATCCTGACTATCAGATATGTGCTCTTAGCCACTGTACCATCTGATTCCTCATCTGGAAGAGTGGACTCATCCCTTCATGCTCTCCTTATCAAGTCTGGCCTCCCCTTTACTTCATCAGAATCAACCTAAAGGGGTGATCTCTTTGGCTGAGAAGGTCAAAGCTCAAGAAAAGTTGAGCGATTTGTCTTTGTCATCTGTGATCTTTCAGTTCAATGATCTTTCAGTTTTGTGGGTGCCTACTTGGTGCCAGGCACTACTATAGAGGTAAATAAAACAGGTCCCTGCCCTCAATTAGTTCAAAGTCAAGGCAGGGAAGCAGATACAGAAACAAGTGATTTCAAAATAATGTGGTTAAATGCCATGATAGATATATGTCCAGGGTGACATGGGAACACAGAGGAGGCAGTTTGGAGCAGTAGTCCTAGAAAAGAAATGTGTGACCTTAATCTTGAGGGATGAAGCAAAGGTACTGAGAAGCAAGGTGGAAAGAGTGATCTCAGCAGAGGGAAAACAATGAACGAAAGGACAGAAGCATGAAAGCCTATGGGAACAAGGGCACTAACTATGCTCTGGGAATGCTAGGACATAAAGTAGAGTGGGTAGTGGTGGTAAATAAAGCTAAAATGTTTGCCAGGGACAAGGTTTGTTTCTCCACTGAGGCACTATTGTCATTTGGGGCCAGATAGTTCTTTGTTGTGGGGCTGTCCTGTGCATGGTAACATATAAGCGGTGGCCCTGGTCTTTATTCTGTGAATGCCACTAGCATGTCCTCCCGAATTGTAACAACCCAAAATATGTCACAATATTGCCAAATGTCCCCTGAGGGGCAAAATTGTTCCTTGTTAAGAACCATGGACTAAGTCATGGGGGGTCTGTATATACTAAGGATTTTAGACTTTAATGGTGAGTGTTGTGGAGTCATTGAAGGTCTTTAAAGTTGGGGGTTGAGACAGAGAGATTTGTATTTTAGAAAGATCACTTAGGCTGCAGTTTGGGGACAGGCTGGAGGGAGACCAGACTGATGATGCAAGAGAACCAATTTGGAGGTTAGCTATTCACCAGTACTTGCAATCCATTAAAACGGTCTTCCAGGCCCTGGCTGGGTAGCTCAGTTGGTTGGGGCATCATCTTGATGCACCAAGGTTGTGGGTTTGATGCCCAGTCAGCGCACATACAAGAACCAACCTATGAATGCATAACTATGTGGAACAACAAATCGATGTTTCTGTCTCTCTCTCTCTCTCAAATTGATAAATAAAAAATTAAAAGAAAAACAATTCTCCATTCAAACACCTGACAGTATCTGAATGCTGATCCAGACAGACATACTCCATGCCTTCATGTTGCCAAGAGTCTCGAAAACTGCTTCTCACAATTTTTTTTTTTTAATTTACAAAGCCCTTTGAGGATCTAAGGAAAGCTATGTACTCCCTCTCTAGAAAAAGGCTCAGATGTAGTAGAAGAAAGTGGCTAGGAGCTTAGGCCCTGGAGCCAAGACTTTCTGGGTTCAAAATTCTGTTATTTGCCAGCTCTGTGACTTTGGAGCAAATCAGTTAACCTCTCTGAGCTTCAGTTTCCTTATCTAGTAATAGTAATATCTTCTCAAGAAAAAAATCTACAGACAGGACTTAGCACAGTACCTGATAAAAAGAGTTCTGTGAAGGCTGTTTTTTTCATTATTATAGAACATGCCTGTATTTCTTTTGGCCCCCAATTGACTATTGTAATGCTCTCTTTCTTGGCTACCACGTGAACTCCTAAATACAACTGCATAGCCTTTTAACATTTCCCATTTCTGTTACTAGACATTTCCTCCTGATCATTTATTCCATTCTTTGAGAATCCTCCTAAGCTATGTGTCCTCTAAGAAGTATCTGGCTTATACTGGGACCTCTTTCACATATAGTTTCCAGCCAATTTAATGGCTAGCATTTTAGCTTATTACTCCAATCCCCCACTGTTATTGATTAACAGTAGTCTTGGTACAGTTCCAAGTGCAGAACGTGCTACTTTAATTATTTTCCTTTGTTGTACCAATGAACACCTGTTTACCACATTTTAGGCACTGTGCTAGGCATGAGGGAGCCAGTTCTAACCAAGACAGACTGGATCCTGCCCTCACAGAGTTTATAGTCTTTTGCTAACTTCATTTCCTTTATTTTCCAGTATGTACAAGGGGTTGCTGTCTACATAGAACAGTAAACTTTTTCTGTTTCATTCCATCCATTTAAGAAATTAACTTCCATGGAAGAGCCTCAAAAACATTTTATGGCTGTTAATATCTTTTACAATTGCCACCAAATGCTAATAACGTCTTTTCTCAGAGTTCAATTGTGCTGTAAAAACAAAAAGAAACAAACAAAAAACAAAACAACAACAATAACAAAAACAATTGTTTGCCAAAAGGCCCTCTCCCCATCCCACTCTCCCCATCCCAAACTTGACACTTTGATTCTGCCTCCTTGACTCCATTTCTAGCCTTATGGCTCATTGGAAAGACAACACCATTTGATTTTATCTCTGAGGCCTCTTCAGTAAGAATTTCCAGGAAGGAAATGATTGTTTCTTTTGCGGTACGCCAGCCCTGCAGAAGACACAGTGACGGGACTGAGTGCCCTCTGCCAGCTGTTCTGTCAGCCCCATGTCGATTTTGCTGTGCTTCTAAAAGCTGACAACTCCAGACTGTTAGCATCACTTTTTGTCAGTTTTCAAATGGCCTTCTCATTTCTTGACATTGATACTGTCTGAGCTTTTACAAAAGAAGGGAAAAGCAGTCTGGAGAAAGTTTCATTTTCTGCAGTCGGAAAACACCATGACACACTTTGAGAGTGATGAAACTTATTGATCTTGCTTTTTAACAGTGGAAATTATTAGAAGATGAAATGCGCCAGGACTACATGGACTTGTCAACCGACAAATTATTTCCCATTATCTCAGATCCATACTTTTGTTGTTTCTCTGAATAATGGCTGGAGAGTTTGAGGAACCTCTCAACCTTTGGTCAAATGCATCAGCATGGTCTGAGTCCATGGTTGCCCAATCAGAATAACTGACACTTCAGTCAAATTATTCATTGCAGATGAATAGCCAGGATCAATCTAATCGAGAGTCATAACTGGACTGCTCCTTAGAATCATTCTGCTGCACAACCTATAGATTAAAGTGCATCTACATCAATGGTCCTAAAACATTTTGGAAGTGGAGGAAACAAAGCAAAGCAAAGCAAAACAAAACAACCCCAAAGTAGTCCTGCTGTATTTCATCTTCTAATACTTTCCACCTTTTAAAAGCAAGATCAATAGGGGTCATCACACTGAAAGGTGTCACTGTACTTTTCAGCTACAGAAAACCAACCTCTCTCTAAATGGCTTTTATAAGTTTGAAGAAAGTCAGAGTTTCTGGGTCAAAACGAAATGTTGAATTTGTTGTTACTAAGATGACTGTACTAGAGAGTACTAGTTTCAGGCCTACTATATCATCCATTCACTCTTTCCTCTTTAGCAGTAAATCCCCAATGATTTACCTGGGCACACTGCTGACTAGAACAGAAGACATTCCAGTGTTATTTGCAATTATCTGTAGCCATGTGATCAAGTTCAATGCAATCACATGTAAGAAAGAGGAAATGCGGAAATGTCCACACTTTTAAATTCTTGCTTTGAAAGGATCTTAAGGAGACCTGACCCAACTGGAAGGAGACTCATTCGTTTTACCCTTCCTTCCATTCTGCAATATGGATATAGTGGTGAGAATTTTAGTAGCTGTCCTAGAACGTGAGGTGGCCATGAAAATAGAAGCTATGTGCTAGGATGACAGAGTAAAAATATAGGAGCCTGAGTCCCAGATGACCTCATGGACCTGCCATTCCAGTCCTGGACCATACATCTGGTCTGGCTGCTCTGTTGTTTATGTCACTATTACGTTGTAAGGGGGTGGTTCTGTTATTATCAACTGAATCGAATCACAATGAAGATAATGTTCTGTTAGGCTTTGTTCTTGACTGGTGCTACTGATCACACCATCTAGTTTTACATCACTGCATATAGCACCAGTATTTGCAAAATTAAATTAAATTGAAATAAAGTCATGTCTAAAAGTGACTGACACATATGGTAAAGTGCACTAGGGCAGCCCTTTGTTAAGATGACTAATCACTTAAACTTAGTGATTAACCTCAAGCATTCTTGAATACCCAGTGCTCCATCTTTGGGCACTTGTTTAAGCTGCCCTTCCAGCTCCATGGTTCATTCAGAAGCAGTGCTTCTCTATTATACTGTAAATACTTGTTTGCCTTCCAATATTCTCCATTAGGTCTGTGAGTCTTCAAGGGCAGGGACGAGGTCTCATTCATTTTTGTATTCCCAGTATATGGGGTTACAGTTGATAAATGTTAAATGAAAACATTAGTGCTTCATTGACTGTAACACTTTCAGCCCATGAAAGCATTAAAAAATTTATAAAACAAATAGACTCTAAGAAAAAGTATTTTTCATCAGCACGTTTGAGTCAGTAAATCTGGGTTTCCAGAGACCCACTAAGGTTGGTGGGAGTTTCCATACCTGCTCAGTTTTAAGATGTGCATTTCTTACTCTCTCTCTATTTTAACTTTTCTGAAGTGAGGATGTGCCTTATAATCAATGCATACATTTCATGGAGCATTTCTCCTCACCACCCAAGTTATCAAATTGATGCTATCTCTTATGATCCATGGTGTCTTAGAGTCGAGGAAATACAGTATTTCTATTTTGGCCCACAGACTCTACGGGTCCCCGAGACACTTTCAAGGAGGTATGTGAGGTCAAAACTATTTTTAAAATAATATTATTTGATGTTTATGCTTTCTCATGAGTATACAGTGAAGTGTTCCAGAGGGTAACTAAGGCTAGTTCATCTTTGTGTTTAAAAAATGCACACTTTTAATTTTTAATAAGATAAAAAAAGGGGGAAGGGTTTTCAGGAACATGTATAAAGGACACATGGACAAAACCAAAGGGGGGGCAGGATCGAGGGTGAGAAGTGGGGATGGCTGGGGTGAGGGGAAAATGGAGACAACTATACTCGAACAACAATAAATAAATTTTAAAAAGGTAAATATTGACATCTAAAATCCACATGAAGAAAACCTTTTTGGGGTCCCCAATAATTTTTAGATATGTAAATGGGTCCTGACACCAAAGAGCTTCAGAATGGTTATCCTGGAGGAAAGAAACAGTGAATAAAGCCATCCCGTTATATAAGAGTTTCATCCATGCTTAAGAAAAAAGCATGTATCCTTTCCAAGACGGTTTCTGAGGCCATAAGCTCTGTCCAAAAGCACACTGACAGAATGGCTAAAAATCTTCGTTTCCTCTAGAGACCCAAGGCCTGATGGGTGCTATAAATGTTTGTTCTTACAGGCTCCCTTGGAGCAATCAGCACGCACACACTCTCTATGAGTCTGTTGTGTAATTGCCACTACCTCATCTTAATAACCGGCATAATTGCTCTGAGTTTCCGTCGACCCTTTCTTGCTTCTCCTCTCTGAAGCCTCAATTTTGGAAATGGCACTTGTGAATACATGGAATGTTTAACCACTTCCAGTTTCCAATTTACAGTCAAAGTCATCTATCAGCAGGAGATGAAGGCCCAGTGTGAAAACTGCAGAATGTCCTTCAGAATCTACGCTAATTTGTTTGTAAATTTGATTGTTATTGTAAGAAGAACATATTGTACATGATGCTACTTGCAGATTTACTATTTGTATCTCTCTGTATCTTGGGTTTTATCATTACAGACAGAGAACTTAATCCTTTCAGCAGTTCTGAGGGTAGGAAGAGGAACATGAAAACATGTTTTTTTTTTCTTTTGAGTGTCTATTTTAATCTAATTTTACATGTATTTATTAAATACCTACTGTATATCCAGCACTGTAGGAAATATACATACAGAAGGAGAGACAGCTAGGAAACAGTCTGAGGTGACATGAAATAAAATGTGAGGCCAGGTGATGAGGCCATAAATTCCCAGGGAATTCAGAGCAAGGAGATGGCCACTATGGGTATTTATGCACCAAGAGGTGAGTCTCCTATCCTCCTAAGAACCAAGCAGTAAGAAGTTCCTGGAATCACACCGCTGAGTTTCTTCCTGCTGAGAAGTTGCAGAAACTTGTCTGTTGAAGGTTGTTAATATTATAGTATTGGCTCAACAGGATAGGCCAAGCTTCCAATTCCCTTTGGCACCTAAAGCAATTTACAGGCAAGAAGTATGACTGCATGGCTTTTATGAAATGGTCTGCTTTCATTGATCAGCCACTCCGCGATTATGTTTTCATTTCTGTAGTTACTGCTAGTGCTTCTTTTCAGTGTAATATTTCAGGCAAGACCTATTAAAAATTTCATTATGGACATATTAAGATATAAGTGGGCAGGGTTCTAAATGGGAAGAGAAATACCACAAATCATGATTGCTGTCCTGAAAAGTTCATTTCAAGTTACACTAGAATTTCACAGATTGTCTCTTTTATCTTAACTCTGTAACATTTCCAAATGATAAGGACACCAATAAGAGCAGATGGCCTAATGAACATTGAGAGGGAAGATTTAACTGGTCCTATTTTCATTAGGCCTCCATTGTGCTTCCGGGTTTACCCATCACTTCCTTGTGTGTAGTACAAAACACCATGCACTCAACAGATGGCCCAGCTCAGGCTTCATGCTTGCAGAACTCTGGAGACTGGCCACCTGACCACTTACTGTGTGTGAAGAATCATTTAAGGAAATAGGCGGGGGAGGAGGGGCGGTATGGACATAAGCCTGAACCAAAGCAAAAAAGGGTGAGATGAATCCTGAATGCCTGAGCTTCAACAAGAGAGGAGTCCGAGTCACTCTCACAAACACATTGAGCACCTCCACTTGAGGTCTCCTAATACGAGCTTCTCATGGAATCAGCACTGATGAGATTCTCTGTGGCAAACAGTCCACTGTAATTAATGTTACATCCAAACTATAAGCATATTTGAGTGATTCCAGCAGCAACAATGACATGGAAATTTAACACCTCATTGCACAGTGTGCTAGTTACTAAGTATTGTCTCTCAGCTCTAAATTCACCCCTTTGAAGACATTGCCTTGTGATGCTGGGGTTGGGACTCTGCGAACTACATTTCTCTTTCGGCAGCTGAATTTTTGATAGGCCCTGACAATATGGGAAATAAAGGGATTTTGGAAGGCTAGAGGGGAGAGAAGGGACTTGCTCCTTCCTGCTTGCTTTCTGTTCCTGCAACAGCAGCCCTTCATCCTGGCAGTGGCAGCTGGCTGCACTGAATGGCTGCTTTCCGTACTCAGAGAAACAGTCTCATCGTGACCCCTCCAAGGTGCCTGAAGCAGCTAGCTGGCATCCTTTTCTCAGAGGAGCAGGTCCCACCTTGATGGAGTCAATAAATCCTCCATCTTTGTAGGTTCTGACAATTCCAAGCTCTTTTGTTTGTTTTCCCAGCCTGAGAGGTGGTGGCTGCTGATATTATTTTTCTTTTCAATCTTCAGATATTATTTGTCTTTTCTTTTCAACCTTCTAACACCTCTGCAGCTCATTTCCTATATTCAAGTCTCTCTGCTAAAATAACTAATGTGGTTTCTGTTTTTCTGACTGGATCTTGACTGATCTTCATAGCATGAACTTGTATACAATGACAGAGAGACTACAATACCCATTGCGGGCCAGCGGTAATAGAAAACTAACAAAGGGGAACAAGAACCAGCAAAGACCGCACTGGCCCCAGAGAACTTATTAGTCACTAGCATCCTCTGCGTATCTACAAGCCCACAAAGCTGCCATGTCTAGAAAATATGCACATGAAATAAATTCACTGGGCTTGGACTCTATGAAATTGGTTATGACTGGCTCTGTCCAGAGTTTCTCTAACTCTCTGGAATAACCATGTTGATGTCATTATTTTCCAGAAACTTCCCATCTTGTGATTTTTGAGGATGATTTTGTGAATTATGCCACTCTCCCATATACCTTTTGAAGACAGAATTCCATACTCAATGGTTCAGAAGAATGGCTACTGACATTTCCCATAGGCTTACAATTTGCTTATAAATAATAATACACTGGGGATTTGCTACTAAATATCTCTTACATTCCCTTTTTCAAGTCTCCTTGTCAGACATTGGTATTGCTCCTTCAGAATCTTCTTCTTGATGTAAAGTTGGAAGGGCATTCTGAGGTGGACCAAGTGAACACCTGCTCTTCTTATGGCTCTCAAGATAAAGGCTTCTCACCAGGTGGAGCCTCTTCATAAATGTTTTATATGTCCCTGGATGCACTTTTTCAAACACACTAACTTTCACATGAAAAGATGACACTCCTGATGACACTCAACAGAACTTTCCCTTTGAACTGTGTTTCCCTTTCATAAAGATGTGCTGGCACTGACTCATGCACTTTATCCTCCCATAGTTAATAGAGTAGGGCTATAATGTTTAAAGGTGTAGTCTGAAATGTAGTTAGGCTAACTGGCCTACATTATGACTTAGCCCAGGATATTGGTCATATAAGCCCTAGATGGTAACCACTGAATTTACCAACTGGGCATTTCTGTGTCTTAGAGAGCTTCAGGTTTATGAGGTCATGGCGCCTGCTGAGCCCAATGCGTGGAAGACTGAGTGGTTTCAAAGTTTGCAAGCTTTGCATCTTGTGATTCTCCCTGAACTTTGAAGAGGCTTTTCCTCTATTGCTTAACAGTTTTAATAAGAGCCAATATGCCACTGTCCTTTGTGAGGAAAGAAGACACTGCTGAGGGAGTTTCATTTATGTGATAAATTATGTTTTTGATATAGCATTGAGCATGGTACTTGACTTTTATTTTAAGGCCCCTGACAATGTTGACTACTTGCTTGTGTGCAGACATTTCAGTGGCATTTGGATCTGCTGGAGTTGAAAGTGTTGGCCTGCTCCTCCCTACTTCTTATATAAACAGCCTGAGCTGTCACTTTGGAGGGAGCAATGCAAATGTCTCTGACAACAGGTTATTTATTGTACTCCAATCGTGATTTCACCTTAGATATGCAGGCTTAAAAACTGCACTTAAAAAACAGAGTTTAAATGAACTTGGTGGAGGAAAATGATATTTGAAAGACTATTGCAATGCTTTTCTAAGTTTATTATTTTGTCAAATTTGGGTTTTTATATATTTGAATTAAAAAAATGATTGACATGCTTGCAACCTGAATATCTTGATAAAAGAAAGAAAGGTCACTGGATAGACAAAACAACTCATAAGCTAAAATTTGTCCAAAAATTCTAGGACACTGCTTTCTTCCTATGAATATGTCATATCTCATCTTTCGTTTTGATTTCCCGCTTAGCTGGAAGCCTCTCTGTTTTGTCTTGAGAGAGTCATATGTTTCATATTGACCTAGATAAACTCTGCCTTATTTATCTGCTCTCATATTTAATTTTTTCATGAAATTGACACACCCAGGATGGTTGCAGACCACCCACTGAATAAGCTGCTCCTTTACCTCTTGATTTCACGTAGACAGAAGATGACTTAAAATCTATACACCTCAAATTACAGATGTCTGAAACTCACACTACATTCCAGCCTTAGCTCTATAGTCAGCATGACACTTCTTGAAAGTAGAAAGAAAATGAAAGATTTGGGGCATCATTCACTGATTATAGTGAACATCCTCTAAGTGATTTAGATGGAGCATCACATCAGCATTAGGCAGATGAAACATTCTGTGAGAGTCACAGAGGGTTAAGACCAGTCTCTGGAGCACATGATTCTTACACCCCACGAAACTCATCTGTAGGCATATGCATATCTCTTTCTATATATAAAAGGTACACCTATGTACAAAAGACAGATGGAAAGATTACAAAATTTCCATAGCAGTTCCAAACTTCTTCTTGGTCCTTTTTATCTTGGTTCTATAAATTATCAGTTCAATTCTCTGCTCTGTGAATGGAAGGTCAAACACTACTATACTTATGAGCCACATAATGACATTTCAGTCAACAACAAACTCCATATATGACTGTGATCCCATAAGATTCTCATAAGATTACAATGCTTCTATAATTTTTTCCTTCTTTTTTAAAGGTATATTTTATTGATTATGCTATTATAGGTATTCCAATTTTTTCCCCTTTGCCCCCTCTGCCTAGTACCCCCATTCCCTCCAGCAATTCCTCGCCTTAGCGCATGTCCATGGGTTGTGCATATAAGTTCTTTGGTTTCTCCATTTCCTACACTATTACTAACTACCCCCTGTCTATTTAGTTTCTACCAATTATGTTTATTATATTTCTTAATCCTTGCACAATTTCCCTATTCTAGCCTATCCCCTTCTCAGGTTATAACCCTCCAAGTGATCTCCATATCTATGATTCTGTTTCTATTCGGGTTGTTTGCTTAGTTTGCTTTTTTAGATTCAGTTGTTGACAGTTGTGAATTTGTTGCCTTTTTAATATATATGGTTTTGATCTTCTTCTTTTTCTTAAATAAGTCCCTTTGACATTTTTTGTAATAATGACTTGGTGGTGATGAACTCCTTTATCTTTACCTTGTCTGGGAAGCACTTTATCTGACCTTCCATTCTAAATGATAGCTTTGCTGGATAGAGTAATCTAGATTGTAGGTCTTTGCTTTTCATCACTTTGAATACTTCTTGACAGTCCCTTCTTGCCTGCAAAGTTTGAGAAATCCATTGATGGTCTTATGGAAACTCCTTTGTAGGTAACTATCTGCTTTTCTTTTGCTGCTTTTAAGATATTCTCTTTATCTTTAACCTTTGGTATTTTAATTATGATGTGTCTGGGTGTCATTCTCTTTGGGTCCAACTGGTTTGGGACTCTCTGTGCTTCCTGGACTTGTATGTCTCCTCAATTTGGCAGCCTCCTTGTGTTTGTTTCTGCATATTAGGTAGAGCTGTTTTTACTCCCTGTCTTAGTAGTATGGCTTATTTAGGAAAGGCACCTGTTAATTGTGTGGGGTGGAGCTGTAGGTCATTTTGAGGGTTGGGCAACCCACTTCGCTGCTTTGTGTCTGTGTGGGTAGGGCTCCGAGAAGGCACAATGCTGCCACCTGGCTTCTGGAGGTTTGCCTGGTGCTTGCCCTGTTTCCAGTCATTCTGTTCCCTTCCTGTGTGTGACTGGTGCCCTTCCAGCTGCTTCCTTGGTGGTGAATCCTAGAGTGGGTGGATTTGCATATGTTCTAAGACCACGCTGGTGCTTTAAGCAACAAAAATCTGGCAGTTTCTTTTGCTGCTCCAACCCCTATAGGTTTTTACAGTCACAGGTAACAGGGATCTATCTTCCTGGTGCTGGAACCCTGGGCTGTGTGGTCTGGCCTGGGGTTGGGATTGCTCACTTCCAAGGTATCCCTCCTGTGTGTTCCATTGCCACTGCTGCTGCTGCCTTTTGGTACCACACCACCTCTCTGCTCATCCCTGTGACTCCACCCCTCCTACCTGTGTGGATGAATGTTTCTTCTTTAAATCCTTGGTTGTTGGACTTCCATACAGCTCAATTTTCTGATGGTTCTGGGTGTTATTGGTTTTGAGATCTGGTTGTAATTCTTTCTATGGTTGCATGAGGAGATGAAGCATGTCTACCTCCATCTTGACTGGAGTCTCTCTCTCTAATCTGTTATACTATATTTTCACTTTGTCTTTTCTATGTTTAGATATGTTTAGATACACAGATACTTATCATTGTGTTACAACTGCTTACAGTATTCAGTACAGTAACATGCTGTACAGATTTATAGCTTAGGAGCAATAGGCTATACCATATAACCTAGGTGTGTTGTAGGCTATACCATCTAGGTTTGCATAAGTGCACCCTGTGATGTTCACACAATGACAAAATCACTTAATGGCACATTTCTCAGAACATATCCTTATTGTTAATTGGAGCATGACTATGCTGCTACTACTAATTTATTAAGTACTATGACCCTGACATTTTGCTAAGTGATATATATACCTCATATCTATATATATATGATATATGTATGATCTTATTAATGCTCACAACTGCCCCATAGAGGAAGGTAGCATCATTTCCCATTTCCAGGTAAAGAATTTTTCCCACATCCGCAGGTGGTGGATCTGGGATTCAAACCCAGGTAGTCTGCATTCCCAACCAATATGCTTTACTGACCTTTTATACTAGTATGATTAGGAAGAAGAGTCTACCCTAAAGGCTTGCTTTTGTCTCTGGCACCCTCTATAAAGGGTTAGAAAAAAACTTTGGTTCTCCTCTGCAGCTCCAGAAGGTGTTCTCTTGCATTCGACAGTGCGAGAAGAGTAGGTTTGGACTGAATGAGCAGTAAATGACATTATCCAGGAGTGAATTTAAATTAGAGACTGATAACCACAGATATTACACTATCAGAATAACCACCTTGTGGACTTATTTTGTTCTTGTGTCCTCCTACTTTAGTAAGTGTGTGATGAATCAAGAGAAAATATTTCCTGAAGATGACAATTAACATCCTACATCACTTCTTACATTTGTAAAGCAATTCATACTTTTCCAAGTGCTTTTGTATTTAACAAAAGTGAGGACACTCAATCAACAATTGGGTCATTTATTAAATTAGCCTCATAAGGAGGAATAATGAACCAGCTCTAAAATTCTAGTGTCTGTTTTCCAGCTGTAGTGCTGAATCTGAAATTACAGAAAAACCTCTTCTGGGTCAAGGAGTAGACAAAAACGATTTAACATTTTTTTCTATACTGCCATATTTCAGAAAAGAACAGAACAAATGAGCAAAAATAGATGTTCTTTGTCTAAAATACAGAAATGGTAACTAAAAGGAGTACTTATTTAGCATTATTATGTAATTTTTAGTTATAAACTGTAACAGATCACTCATTTACAGGTGAGCACACTAGAGAGCCACCAGGGACTCCTGAGGAAAATGTTTTTGAATGATTCTTGGAGCTGCTGTCAAATCAGAGTCTGAACAACATTAACGGCCATCTCAGGATCTATGACAACATACTTTGATTGCTATATAGATCAGATCTGTGCCACCTTCTTTCCATATGCCATCCATCTAACCGCTGTGGCAAATGAACACGTAAGAGCCAAGGTTACATATAATACCATATGACCTCTCTTTTCACTCCTGATCAATACCAACAATTTACAGTTGCAAGACCACTTTAAAACCAAAGTTCTTTCATGTTTATTTTATTTTGTTTAACTATTACCTTAGGAGACAATCTGTGTTTTTATACTGCTTTTTACTATTGAGGAGGCTCAAACACAGACACCCTAAGTAACTTGCCCGAGGTTGCACTATTGATAAATGGTAGAATCCGGAATCACAGTCAGGATTGTCTATGTTCTTTCTACTAGACAGGCTACCTTGATCAAAGGGAAATGAGTGATGAGGCATATGTCCAGATAAGTTTGGTAAAATATACTCCAGTACTCCAGAAGAAATGAATACTCTTCCAAGGTGATAAGCACATTTGTTTAGAAAGTATGCTCATTTTTATTCAATAGTCATTACTTTCTAATTTAAATACTTTCACATTTAAGGCTACTGAAATATTGAGGTCTTTGAGAAGAGAGTGGCTAAGTTAGTAGCATCTTCATGCCATGGTTGATGTAGACTGCATTCCCTCTTCGCCTTGCAGGGACTAGACCTTCCCCCACTCCCATTTCCCCATTTCTGGTATGAGCCTTTGGCTCCATGGGAGGGACTGGCTGTGACTGATGTGCATTGACTGAGTGCATGTGGCTGAAATGAATAGAGCAGAAAGTTGCTGATTTAGGATGTTTCCATTTGGACTCCTGCAACAACCAATTGCTGAGCAGTAAAACGTCTGCAGTGATGTCCAGGCATAAGAACAGAGAAAGAAAATGGGAAAATTCATTGGAAGTTTGGTTGGTATGAGTTTCTTATTATTGGAAAAAATCACATGACATTAAATTTGCCATATGGACTGTTGTTTTTTTTTAGTGTACAGTTGTTCAGCAGTGTTAAGTATATTCATGTTGTTGTGCATCAGATTTCTAGAGTTTCTTTATCCTTTAGCACTGAAACTCTATACCCCTTAAACACTAACGTCTTCTCTCCTTTCCCCATGGTAGCTACCTTTCTACTTTCTGTTTCTGTGCTTTTGACTATTTTAGATAAGTCATATGAGAGGAACCCTATAGTATTTATCTTTTTCTGACTGGCTTGTTTCATTTTGGAGAATGTCTTCAAGGTTAATCCATGTTATAGGATGTGACAAGATTTCTTTGTTTTTTAAAGGCTGTATAATATTCCAGTATATGTACCATATATGTCAAATTTCATTTATCCTGGTATAAATTTCAGTGCCATCTCACCCATTAATTAGTGGTCATTATAGAAGTGATTGACTCAGTTGGTTAAACTAACAATGACCAAATAGGACAAAGTAAATGCATGGCACCAGGGCTACCAAATAACTTTTTTGGTTTCAAACCACTGACCCATGGGCCTTATTAATCTGCTGTTTGAGCTATTCTCTAGTCCCTAATCTTCTCTCATCCTTTTGTCACCTTTCTTTTACTCCCACCTAGCTGTGCCTGCTGCCCACTGATATTGCTGGCCCCGACAGAAGTGTTTAGAGATATTTCAAATAACTTGTTTTCACCTTCCTTGTCTTAATGTTTACCTGAAACTTACCCCTTCCTTGTACCAGATACCCCTCTGTCTTAATGATCTGGGTTGCGGCCACAGACCTCTTTGCTTTGACAGTGAGATAGGTTCCACAGTCACTGAAGTATTGGGATGGTGTGCTGGTGGTGGAGGTGGTGAGATTTTCATCTCTGGTGGCAAGGACTTTTAAAATAAACTTTCTTTTTCCCTCCTGGATATCCCTTTATTCAAGCAAACTTATTATAATTCAGATTTTCTTGATTCCCTACAGAGCCTCACAAAATTCAGAAGTCTGTCCCTGCAGGGAATTTCACTTATCATGGCCTTCATTTGAAAGATCTAATTCTGTCCTCTTTCATTGTGCACATGGGAGAGTGATGGAAGTGCACAAAGAAAGGCAAGTAACCCCTGAAGAACTTGAGTTTCAATATCATCCGTATCACTCAGGGTAATGGAAGACATTCTGTAGACATGAAATGGTTGGCAGGGGAGAGAGGAAGAGACAATGAGAGACATTAGGCAAGAGTTTTAGGAAGGGGAAAAAGAAGGTGCCTTTTCTGTTCTAAAACCACTGTTTCTTTTCTTTTCTTTCTTCTCTATTTGCTGTAACTTTTCATGCCTGGATGTTATTATACAGATTTTTTCGAAACAACAGAAAATGCTGAACCCACTTGATAGAGTGGAATTGACATGGAGATTTTGTATTTCCTCTTCTATGCACTTGTGGTTAGTTTATCTGAAGCTTGCAAAACATTCTATGAACAATAGATAATGGCTTTTCAGTTATGTAGAAAGCAGAAGACAACCAGGGAAGGCAGAGGTCTGTTGCTTGGGGCAGGTGGTATATGCTGATAGATGAAAGAGAGTTTTGTTTTCTGTTTGAGAAGAATGACCACAAAGAACATTGATTCAAAGTTACAAAAGTCCAAGAGCAGTTAACTTTTTTTAGACAGAGTTCAAGCTTCCTGGACAGGAATCATTACTTCTTACAGAGAGCTTGCAAATGTGTTTTTAGAAGACATTCTGGTGATTATTGACGAGTAGTGAGTAGTACCAGATGTGCTAGAAGATTACAGATGGTTAAATATAGTTCTGACTTCAAGAAGAATCAGAAGACATGCACCACAAACTGCATGGAGGGAATCTGATGTTGATTTGAAAAGGCCCTTGAATTTGTTATTAAACAGTTATTTTTTTAGTTCTCAGATGAGGGAGTGGTGCTTATGGATCTTATGACTAGAAACAAATTATGTCAAGGGATTCTTATTTCCCTTTAAACAAAATTATCAACCTCGTAAGGTTTTTCATTATACTTTTGTGCATAAGTTGGGGGAAATATCAGTGAGGGTAGTGGCTTTCAAACTTGTTTTGACTGTGACCTTCGGTAAGATGTATTTTATACCATTATTTGGGATATACAATTGAAATGAAAATTTCATGAAACAGTACTTACTTACCCTTTGTTTTTAATTTAATTTAATTTAAAAAAAATTCTGGTCATAGACTATTATGTGGATTTCCTGATCTGCTATGACTCACACAACACATAGGTGATAGTTCAAACACATGTGTTCATAATGTAACAGGAAACTAGTGCTAGTGGTGCCACAGTTTCATCTGGGTCCATCTATCCATCAATTTTATCATGGGTGAAGATATTGAAGGCACACATCAAATCTGTAGTGATATAAGGATGGGAAGGATAGTGAAGATATTTTATAAGAGCAGAAGAATAAAAAGATATGGGCTGAATCTAATAAGATGGAAATGAATACAGAGTAATGTAAGATCCCTCACTATGATGCAAATAACCAAGTGTGCAAATACAAGATGGGGAGATGGGGCTGAGGGACATATGAATTTTTAGTCCTCTGTAATTATATCAATAGTGTCTAAAAATCCAATTAAAGTTTAGCTGTGGTTTCTTAACCTGTGCTCTTTATTTCCTTAGCATTATGTAAAAGTACCTTGGGGGGGGGGGTTGCTATGAGACCTACCATTGGGTGGGAGTAACCCTGAATAGAAAAGGTCCTGGGATACTACTTGTTTGAATCTGCGGTTTGCATCAGCTTTATAAATGGGGACTTATTTTGTCCGAAGTAAACATTCTGTGGCAAAATACTTTTGTAAACCAGGTAAAATGAACAGAAACAGAAAATACAGAAAGGGGATTGTCACAATCCCCATTCTACTTCTGAGTTAGTCAGAGCACATCTGGATTATTGTATTCATTTCTGGAAGCCTCATTTTCAAAGAGATATAGATGGAACATGTTTCTAAGAGATAGAATGGGAATGTATACAGAGAAGAGTGGGGAGAATGGTGAAGAAAGTCAAAGCTATTCCAAGTGAGTTACAATTAAATAAATTGTGGATGTGACTTAGGAATCCTGAGAGAGTTGTTCACGTATATTGAAAAGGCTGTCATGGAGGAGGCATTTTGATATAGTAGTCAGTGGGAAAAAAATTTGGATTTCAGTGTCAGGTCGACCAGGTTCAAATTTCAACTCTGTGACCTTAATAAAGTTACTTAACGTCTCTGAACCTAGTTTTTCATGTTTATTACAAATAGGAGAACATAATACCTTGAACAATTGTTATGAGGGTTGAATAAGATAACATATGAAAATACCTAGTATAATGCTTGGTTCACTAATACATTTATTTCATAGAAAACAGGTTAAATTCATGACACAGGGCCTGAAGAGTTGCAGTAAGACTAGGTGGTGAAAGTTAAACGGGAAGAAAAAGTTAAAGGGATCCCAAAAGAGTTTTGCATTAGTCAGAGGCATTCAGAGATGGAATGAGCTGCTTGGGGGAGGTGGTGAGTTCCCTGTCACAAGAAGCATTTTAGGTGGAGGTTGGGAAAGAAGGCACTGGGAAAGAAGAGTTGTCGTGGGCCACACATTAAATACACAAACACTAATGAAAACTGATGAACCAAAAAAGGTTTTAAGTAAATTTATAATTTTGTGCTGGGTTGCATTCATAGCCATCCCGGGTGGCATCAGCCTGTGGGCTGGATACCCTTGGTAGGCAAACACCTCGGAGTGTGTACCTTAGGAACAATGGGTCAATAGGATTATTTGCCATTAAAGAGGGTCCCTGTTGCTTACACATCTGCTATAGGGCTGATCTGGGGGAGCACATTAGGTGGGCTCCAAGGAGTAAATCAATTCTCAAATCTGCTATCGCACCAAGAGAGCTGGTTTAACTCCCAATTCCATTCTAGTCAGGCACGAGATGGAAGTGAGTTACCAGAGCAGGATGATTCAAAAGCAGCAACGGAAATAAAGAGTCCAATCTCTTCATAATCAACTCATCTCCTGAAGTGAAAGGCCTGGTTGTTTATAGCAGTGCTTACAAAGGGAAGTTATGCTTCAGAGTTTATACCGAGAGTTCAGTTTCACATTTCAGTAAATCAAAAAAAGATATTGATTTTGAACAAATGGCTGATTTTATTGTCAAAGCAAATTTCATTTCTTGAGATGATTAGATTTTATTAAACTATTTCCTAAGCGCCACTGAAAACACATTCTGTGAATAAGCAGCATATTCCTCAACCAAACCACATTACATTTGTCACCTACTAAATACAATATTTGGTCATCTTCCCATAGAATGATATGGGAAATACAGAAGTTGGAAAAATGCACATTGGGGTCAGAAAGCTTGTGCTCGAATCTTGGCTGTATCACTTAATAACTCTGTGGTCATAGTACAATCCATAACCTTTCTGACTACTAGTTTTCTCCTCTGGTGGGGAGTAATTATACTTCTCAAGGGTGGTTCGGTTGTGTAGATAAAATGTGAATAAGATGCTTACCATAGTTCCTGGCACATAGTAAGTTCTCAGTAAGTGGCAGCGGTTACTATAAGAATTACTGTAGTGAGAACATCAAGGTATGCTGAAGATCAGGGCAGACAATTGAGGACTGGTTCTTCCCGGGGCTCAGGTTTGCCTCAGAAAAGTGCAGAAGATAAAAGCAAGAAAGAGAAAGAGGACCATTGTCCACATCACTTCCCGCTTTCCTTATTGGGGATTTCTGGTTTTGAAATGCAGGGAAAGTAACAAAGAATGTTAGGAACTGCGTTATATTTCTGAAGAGAAGCCTTCACCGAGTTGGAAGGGACCTTGAAAAAACAGCTGATCCATGACCCTGACTCCAAGAGGCATGTATTTCAAGCATTCATAGATTACTGCCAAGCAATATTTGCTTTCAAAGTTTCAAAAGGTGGGCACTCTATAAGATCTTGTGGTAATGTATGATGCTGCCACACAGCCTTAGAATCAGTAAGCTCTTCATAAGGTCTGATCAAAAGCTTCATGCTGTAGCAGAGGCCTCTCTTTTTCTCCAATCTGGTCCTGTCAGCAGAATCTGTGTGCTCTCATTTAGACATCTGTCTCCACCCTCACCCATCAATGTTTTTGATTTACTGATATATGAAACTGAGCACACTGTAAGCTCAGCTGGATCAGGGTAAGTACTACTATAAACAACAGGGGCTCTGTTTTTGGAAGGCGTTTTGAAGCTCCGTACTCAGCTTTCTTCCCTCTAGCTGATGACAGCCCATGTTCTTAAGTATAGTCATGAGAGACATAGGTCCCCAATTTGCCACAGTTGTCTACACAGACAGGGGAAATTCCGGCCATATAGCATCTGCAAAGGTGCATTACACATTGGCTTCTGGCACTCTATTCACTCACCCATCTGATTTCAGTCAGTGTTCTCCAAGTTTTGACCACCTGTGCTACACATGGGGACTGATTTACTTCAATGCCAAAACCTCCCCTTCCCAGTGAAATATATCAAAAGAGTGATCTATTTTCACTTTCTCCCTTTCCTCACCTCCTACTCTACCACTGCAATCTGACTCCAATTAATTAGCACTCTACCAAAGGCACTGTTATCAGAGTCACGAATGCTGTCAAACTAAATGGCTTCTTAAAAAAACACCTTATTTTACGTGACCTCTAAGCAGCATTTCATATTAACCATTCCCTTTCTTTTCAAAGATTGCCTCCCTTGGCTTTTAGACCACACACATTCCTGGTTTCCCTCCTACCTGTCAGGACTCTTCCTCTCAGTCTCCTCTGTGGACTCTCATTCCCCAGCCATCTCTTGAATACTGATATTCCTAGGAGCTTGGTCTTTTATTTGAATTTATTGGGGGAGGTGACACTGGTTAACAAAACTATACAGGTTTCAGGTGCACAATTCTACAACACATCATCTGTACACTACATGGTGTGTTCAACGCCCTTAGGAGTTTGGCCTTAAACGTCCTCTTTTAAAAAAAGATTTCATTTATTTATGTTTAGAGAGAGGGGAAGGGAAAGGGAAAGAGAGGGAGATAAACATCAGTGTGTGGCTGCCTTTTGTGTACACCCTACTGGGGACCTGGCCTGCTACCCAGGTGTGTGCCCTGACCGGGAATTAAACTGGCGGCCCTTTGCTTTGCATTCTGGTGCTCAATCCATTGAGCCACACCAGCCAGGGCAAAACTTCTTTTTTTTTAAATGCTATATAGTCTCCCTGGAAAATCTCATCAATTCCACTATTTGCCATTATCAGGTGTAAATGAAAAATCCCAAATCTTATCTTCATTTTAGGCCTTGAGTTTTACAGACCTGTATCAAACTGCCTCCCAGATACACCAATATTTACCTGGATGAACACAGCCACCTCACACATGCCCCAAAATGACTCCATTATCCAACTCTTACCCAAACCTGCTTCACCTTCTCTTGTGTCCTTCCTTTCAGGGAATGTTACCAGCAGATACATAGTTTTTTTATGCTGAAATTAAGTCAGTCAATGAGTTCTTTGCTTTTAGCTTCAACATTTTACCAATGTTCCTAGCCTTCTTAATCTACACTGTTGATACTTCAGGTTTGGCAATTATCATTGCTTGCCCAAGTAACCACACAGAGCTGAGAAACTTTGTGGTCAGTGTCATCATAGAATTGTATCCCAAAGAAATATCGTTTGACTATCCACCCTCCAAAACCTCCTGAAACATTGGAAAGCAATTTAATTTGTAGGGAAGTCTCTTGAAAATACACTCATCATGTATACATTGATATGTTTTGTCCCTTTCACACCTATATTACTTAATCTGCCTCCTAAGTGATCACCCTGCCTCTGACACTGTTTTCTTCCACTTGATTCTCTCTACCACAGCTAGAATGATGTTTGAAAAATGCATTTCCATGCTTAATATAGTTTTAAAAATGCATTTCCCTGATAAATGCTATTATTGGTTCCCTATTGACCACTGGATAAAACTGAAACTCTATTATGCATCCAATGTCCTTCCCATACACTCCCCAGTTAGCTCTCTAGCTTCATCTCTCTCTACTTCTCCATAGTCTTTGCACCAGAGTGTCCTTTTGATATTGGCATATATATTAACTGTACCCACTGAGCACTTACATGCACATCCAAAGAACATGCAGGCTACCTTGGGAGACTAGTTGGATACACAGTTGGGTGACGGAGAATAGATTACATATTAAATGTGGTGATACTAACTTTCAGTAAGGGAATGAGACAGCAGGGAGGACTAGTACCATCAGGGAAGGTTCTCATAGAAGACATGAGGTGTGAGCAGGGAGGGGAGTGGGATTTGGATCAGCAGAGGTAATGCCAGACTGAGGGAATGGAGCTGTGGAAGCAAGCCCCTAATAAAGATGGAAGGTTATCACTGGGGCACCAAGGTAGAGATCAGTATGGATTCATCGTTCTCTGCCAGCCTAAGAGAAAAAAATTCTACTTTTTAGGAGGTTTTAAGGGCAGGACAGGAGATGATAGACAGTAGCAGAGACAGCTGCCAAGTAGTTTGGATGTGAAGCCTTTCTCCCCTACCAACATCCCCCGAAATTACTGTTTTTATGAATCTTTTGTATAAGGAAAAGGGACAGGGATATCAGGGAAACTGAGGCTTGGAATGAAATGTCACAGGAAAAATATGATTCTGTCTCCTGGTTGCCAGGGCCCCTTTTCAATGGACTGCACTATACATCGCAAGCTGAAAGGGATGAGCTCGCTTTTATGGTGGCAGTTATGTCTTGTAAAGTGTCATGTGAAAAAGAACCCTCCTTGTGGTGACTTTTTGATGAAGAATTTAGATGAAGAATTCTCTTTTCATCATAACTTTCCCACACAGAAACAGATAAGCTGTTTAGAGTTGATTGATTGCAACTCTAAGTGTGCTATTTTAAGTTAAAAATATCCTACAAGTGAATCATATATGTGCATTTTCTCTCTCTTGTCCCCCTCCTCTATATAAACACATTCACACCCTTCCTTACTGCCATAAATAATGCTCCTTTTCCTTGCCTTCTGTCTGTAGAATTTTGCATCATAGTTAGATTGCTCTGGGACTTGATAGCCTGATCTACTCAAATCTCTCTTAAGAATCGTTCATTCATTTTGTCTGTTTTCCAGTCCTCCCAAGACCCACTTTATTTTTATAGTTGACTCTCCATTATTTGACTAATTTCTGAGTTTCTGGGGTAAGGTGGGGGCACATGGAGAAGAAACCCCCCAATAGGCACATTTCTAGTGCTTTTACAGAGATGTGTGAGCATGGGGAATGGAGATGGGAGGGGATATTAGAGCTAATGCCTAAAGCAAGATGTCTGGGTGATGTGTTCACTTCCTTTCCCTTGTCATGCTAGCTTTCAGGTGCCCTGAATAATGAAGTAACAGGAATATCCTAACTGTGGAGGATACTGCTGGCTGCCTATCCAAGAGCAATCCTTCATTCCTTGTTAACAGAACCCTGATTTTGGTTCAAGAATTAGGTATTCATAGCAACATGGTCAGGGATGGTGATCCAGATCCAGAGGGTTTGAATCCATTTTGGAGATCTCATTTCCCCTTTGCCAGTGACTGCTCGTGGCATGGGCATGTGACTACATTCTGGCCATTGTGATGCGAGAAGAAAATCTGTTGGCATCTTTGCCTACCTCTGGTCACCTCACTATGTGAGATAATGAAACTTTATTGTTTAAGCCACTTTTAGATAGGTGTTTTATTATTTGCTGTCAAAACCATCCTCCCTGATACACTAATCCATCCTAAAACTCCCAATTTCTATTCTAAGTCATTTGAAAAGATTATCTAATAATCAACTTCATCAGAGTTGCAGATTCATGGGATATTAGAGCTTAACAGGCCCTCTGGGAATGTCTAGTCTATTTCCCTCATTTTAAATACCAACCTTTTGTTTCTGAAGACTAAGAAAGTCATCCACAGGGTGCAGGGACTCTGTTGTGTGCTCCACAATCTCTCTACATGTCTAATCCTATTTTTGTAGAATTGTGGTAAAATCAGGATTTTGGATTCACATGAGATTCACACTGAATTCCCCTTTTATTCTCACTGGCATAAAGCTTTCCTAAATGCATATAAAATAGATCTTGAAGGAAATGTTGCTTTTACTTAATGAAACTTTCAAATGCCCTAGAAAGAGCTATTTGCAGGCACATAAATAACAAGTCATGCTCATATATTCATTTTAAAAGATTTCTGAAGAGTTTAGCAGTCAGTACTTTCCCAAATGTGAGATACTGTATTACTTAAAAATAATAAAATTATATATCTAGAAATACATTTAACAAATGCGATTGGCCTTGCCCTCTAACTGATTCAAATTTGAGACTTCAATTCTTATGCCAACATTCCGTGTAGCATTACTCTCATCCTAGCTTGCCATTTTCTCCCAACTGAGGTTTTCTGACGAGGAAAAAAAGTAACTGGCATAGAGAGGAACTTCTGCTATGTGCTGTTATAACAGATTCCCCAGGCTTCCTTTCTACCTAATTTTTGTATGAGAAAATGGTTCTTCATTTCCATGATGCCAAATGGTGGTAACGCTTGAGAACCAGTGGCACCTACCTGAGTGATGTCCATTCCTGAGTCACAGCTCAGTGGCTGTGTGGAAGTTAGACCGTTGGAGCCGATTACAGTGGTGATCACAGCGTTCTCATCAATTCTCCGAATCATAGTCCCATCCACAAAGTAAATGAATCCATGCCTATCAACTGTGATGCCTGTTGGGAAAGAGCAAATGAGCATTAGGAGGCTAGTGGGTCACATTTTCACCAAGATCGAGAATTTGAAAAAAACCATAGAAATGGAAAATCATTTTAAAGACATATGGATTCAATTTTGCTCAGCACAGATAAGACAGTAATAGGAGAGGTCTGTTCGGGCACACATTTTCTTCTTTGTGTATTGAGAAGAAATGACAAAATGTAACAAGTGGAGATAAAGCCAGTTCTAATAATTTTGTGTTGTCCAGTTTTACATTTCCATCCTCTTGACACTTGCTTACCCCCATAAACAGAAAATATAAATACTTCTTCAAGATAAATGCAAAAAGGCAAAGGAGGTAGTATGTATTATATTTCTTTTAGGGTGCAGATGCATAGGCTACTTGGTTATTTTCATAGTTGAACTAGAAATAACTGACTTGGAAAGCATTAAAATTATTTTTATCAATTCACACTCAGTTAACAAGGCATTTGTAATAATCCTGATAAACTGAACTGAGTTTTATCTCTGTAGTATCTATTAAGGGGGGGGCTAGTTGGAGGGAAAAATTATGGAGTCACAAAGGGAATGGTTAAACTTCTAGAAAAAATAAAAGCCAATAAAATTTTCACAGTAGTTTTTACTCACTGTGTTAACTACAGCCTGGTTTCTTGGGAAAAAAAAATAGCAGTTAGAAGGCTAGGGTTCTAACACTGAATATACCACTTATAATTGATGTGTGACTTTGATGCAGAAATTTATCTCTCTAAATTTGTTAAAATATGGAAAAGATTATCTGATATTATTTTGATATAAGACATATATATGTGGTCTTCAACTCCATTTCTAACAAGCAGCACCACCTAAAACTCTTGCAATTGCCTAAGTGGTGAGAGAGAAAAATATCTTTTGTTATGTTAATGAGCTAGCTTTGAACTTCATGTAAATATGGGTTGGCTTGCAATGGAGCCAATCATGTGATTAGAAGGTTGGAGATTGACTTCAGTCACAACTGGCCAATTAAATCAATTGTGTGTATGTAATGAAGCCTCCATAAAAAACCAAAAGGACATGGTTCAGGCACCTTACTGGTTGTGTGGACATGTGGCAAGTTGGGGACAGTGGCTCACTTTGAGAGGGTGTCGAAGCTCCGTGTCCTTTCCCCATGTCTACGCCCTATGTATCTCTCCCATGTGGCTGTTCCTGAGTTAAATCTTTTTATAATAAGCTGGTAATCTAGTAAGTAAAATGTTTCTGCAAATTGTGTGAGTTGCTCTAGCAAATTAATAAAACCCAAGTTGCGGGTTGTTGGAACCTCTGATTTATAGCCCAGCTGGTCAGAAGCTGGACTTGCTATCGGTGTCTGAAGTCAGGGGTAGAAGGGAGTCTTGTGGGACTGAGCCCTTAACCTGTGGGATCTGATGCTATTTGCAGGTAGATAGTGTCAGAATTGAGTGTAATTTTAGGATACTCAGCTGGTGTCCAAGAATTGCTTGTGGGTGCTGTGGGGGAAACCCACTCACACCCGTCCCTTCTACACTGGAAATTGGTTTTAGAACAC
The DNA here is from genome assembly GCF_019186645.2 of Phyllostomus hastatus. Taxonomy (NCBI): domain Eukaryota; kingdom Metazoa; phylum Chordata; class Mammalia; order Chiroptera; family Phyllostomidae; genus Phyllostomus; species Phyllostomus hastatus. The sequence goes on along the minus strand of NW_025333984.1, from coordinate 9,400,842 downwards.
CTTTAATTGCCTTATCTAGGGAAGGTGACTGACTGTCCTGCTTTGCCTGGGACTGAGGCTGTGTTCAGTTTTAAAATTGGGACAGTACTAGACAAACTGAGATGAGTTGGTTACTCAAGCCTAGGTTGTTGTAAGTATAGGAAATAATACACTTAAAAAGTGGCAGACACATAAAAAGAACATACAGTTCAACTCCTGCTTCTTTTGGTGCATTTGACAGTGCTCTTGAAATAACTACAGGACATTACTTTAAAACTAGTCTACAATTTTTTGTCTTTTCCCACCTCTCCTTTATGCAGACCTTGTGAAACTCAGAATGTATGTTAAAATCAGGAACATCTGTGATAACAGGCCTGCTCTTTTAGTGCATACACATACACATAGTAATTTTCCTGGCAAAGAGCAAACTCATCTAAAGACAGTTTATAAACCTAACTTAATAAACTGCTTTTAGATGAGCTAATTCATTGGCAGGAGGTTATTATTAAGACTCGGCTTTATGATGTACTTTGATTAATCCTGATGTTCCTCATGCAGTATTAATCCTTAACATCTATAAAAGTTACAGATCCATTTGAACCTTCCCGGAATGCCTCTAAAGTCATCTATGTTTTGGTGAATTCCCCAAGGAGACCAGCATGTCCAAACAAGGGGAATTCCATGCCAATAAGCCCCTTTATCATTCCTAGAGGCATAAGGACCTTTAAGGAGGTGTGTAAATAGACTTTTAAGATTGGGTTAGGTCATAGGATTGTAACACATGAATATTTCTTTAATCTCCAGAAAACCTGGACTGAGGATGAACTGAGGGATAAATCTACATTTTATTTTTTGTTTGTGTTTTGGTAAAATCAATTTCCCGAATGCCTAGAATGTGGTCTGGTTTGTGGCAGGCATATAATTTGAGATCACCTTCTGTGACCTCTGTAAATAGCACTGAGTGTGAAATTTACATTTTTGCTGTTATAAGAGGATGTGCTGAAAGATCAAGACTCAAGTCTGGAGAAAGAAAGGCTGAGAGTAGATGGGCTCAAAGAGTGTGAATTCATAAGTTCTTTACCAAACACATACTGGATGTCACTGTGTCAAGTTTTGTGAGGGCCAAAGGACAAAGAATCCAAGTACATGGAAAGTAAAACTAAGAATATTCTGAAAGTGTTGCTCTAACTAGGAGGTAGTAGTACACTTAGAGAATCTAATCCCCTGAAAATTGGAGCAGCTTCACAAAAGGCATAGAGAAGTAGATTCCTATAGAAACTAGTGTATTTGTATTTGCGTGTAATTACACATCTTTATGCTGACACCAGGGAGGATACTGTTTCTTGTTCATTAAACACTCATCATCCCCATCAGGGTGAAGTTTGTATTGATCCTGACACGATAATCCTGGTGTGTACATGGTTTCCCCACTTTTCATTTTTGTGAACTTCTAAACACTGTGAACTTGCTATCTCTGTTCATATCAGCTGAATTCCACAGATGAGACTTATTACATACTCACTATTGGCCTTCAGGGCTTATTTGGCTGACAGTTTGTAAGATACTCTCCTTTCATATATTTGTGTAGCAATTTCTTTTATCATCATCCAAATTCTAAAACACTCCTTTTCCTTGAGACTCTTTAATTAAATTTGATTGGGTTACATTTACATTTGGAATTGAAAAAGAAATAGGAAAAAGGGCTTTGAGGGATTGTGTGATAAGTGCTTATTAAAGCACCGGGCACATTTTCTTTGTACATAGTTTCATTTCCTCTCATTTTCTTCCACCAACCAAGCCAAGAAACACATGAACCAACCTGCACACACACACACATTCCCAGAACAACTAGTTTTACCAACTCCTCACTGGTGAGGATGAAGGGGTATTTAATTTTCACTGAGGTTAAAAACCAAATTTAAAATCCTAGGTAGGAAAAAGAATTATTTTTGCCATTACTTGAGAGGGGTGGTTTTCCTCCCATAAGGAGTACTGGTATAGCACAGGGATGTTGACGATGAAGTATGATCTATTACTGTCTGTTGGACTGAGTAGGAGGAGGTGGTACATGCCCAGTATATTTTAAGCTTCATTCTTCAGAGATAGGGATGTGAGCGATTTCAGATCACATAAAGCCATCTGGGGCTAGCACGATCTGCAGATTCAATTGACTTTTATTTGGGAGGGGATATTGTTGTATCCAGGCTTCCAAAATTTTGTACCCAACGTTGAGGCTATGTTTTGTTCCATCGGCCACATCTGTTGATGTGCTTGCTGACAGCATTTTCGTGAGCACTTTCAATAAGAAAGGAATTAAATTGCATTGAGAGAAGTACTTCCAGGGTTTAATATTTTCACCAGTATCTTTTTTTTTGAGCAAGCAAAAATATATAGATCTCTGATATTACCATAAGTTTAGGTAGTGATGCGGGGTGGGTGGGGGTGGAGGTGGGAAGAATGACACACGACAGCTTGAGTCCCCACACCACTTACCTCTATCAAGGAAAACATTGGGCTGAGACGCCCAGACAGCATGTTTTGCTTGGAGCACAGTTTTACATGTGTGAGAAAATAAATAAATCCTTGTAAATTAGTGCATATAATGAAAGCACTGACAGACCATAACCTGGAAGTGTGAATGTTGCTGTCTCCATTCATCAGCATTAAGCTCTAACAAGCTCTTTCTATGGAGAGACCTGCTCATAAATAAAGTGCATCTTGTAAAAAAAAATTATTCACAATGTCTTATGCAAAGTAGAGGACATTATATAATATCTGAACTGCAGGCTCTTTTCTGTGTGAAGCATAAGTCTGTATGAAAGAGCTGCAAATTACAGGCAAAATTATTTGACTTCTTCCCTTGTCTTATTATCCTCCAGTGAATAAATACTATAATTCTTAAGGAGACCATTGCCTAAAGCTGGGACAGCTCAGATGGTTACTAATAAATTTATCACCTATTGGGGAAGAGGATGCCACTGATCAATACTGAAGCAGCAGTGGCATCCTGATGTGGGGTCACTGGAGTCCAGATGTGAAGATTAATAGCCTGGAAATAGTAGCTAAAATCCCAAATTAGATGACAGCTAAGAACAGAGTTTTTGGCTGTGCAGAATGCCAATTTCAAATCTTGGCAGACGGGTATGTCTGTAATTTATAAAAATTATGGCTGTTGAGGCCACCTACATTTTTATTATTTCTATATTAAAAATGAACCTTCTTTCAGAATATAAGCTTTGGAAAGTAGTCATCAAATTTTCTCCATCTATATCCCTACCAACCAGAAAGCTGAAATACTGTTTTCTTTTTCTTTTTTTTTTTTTGTCACAATCTGTTCTTTAATGTTATGAGACAGAGATAAATGATTAACATAAACTTTCAGGGAATGTCCTGCGTGCAATATGGTGTCAGCTCAATCTCCGATACTGAGAGTGCTGTATGTGGAACTGATATTAGCCATTGATCATAAAGCGCCCATCAAATCAAAGACAGATTCAAATATTTTGCTTTGTTTCTGTGCATTTCAATTCTCTGAAAATTGGTATCATATGCATGATCTATATGGAAATTCTCCAGCCGGCAGAAAAGTCCATTCTCCAACTGATCTGATGACCATCTACTTAATTACCCACTGGGATCAGAAAGGGCTAAGTTACTTCTGCACAATAAGCCTGTTAAGTTCTCTTGCTAGGCAGTCACTAAATGGAGCTTGTAAAACTTGGAGGGATTACAAATAACTGTGTGTCACTAGGGTTGGAAGGAAGCAGAGCTTAATGACCAGCTGAGGCGATTTCACTGTGCGGTTAACAATGAGCGCAGGATTTCTTTAAAAAGAGACTCTAATAAACTCACTGTAACACTGCATGACTAGTGAATGCTGTGAGTTATTTAATCAGATATTATTTAATAAAGATGTACGTATATATTCTAAACAGTAAAGGTCAGTTTCCAAAGAATTTAAATACAAATTAAAATGATTAAGCATTCAAACAAATATTCTATTGACTGGAATGTTCTTTCTTTCATGACTCAGAAGGTACTTTAAAGGGCTTCAGAGACATCATAAGAACAATAGATTTGTGGGTAGTTAACCAAGATTTCTGAGAGAAAGATAGATATGGCCAGTTTTTAACATTTACCTTCTCTTCAGCTCCTTCTGATGTCTCAAGGCTTTAACCTTCCCTCCTTACTTATTAATTTATTCTGGATAGATTTTGCACCTATTATGTGCTAGGTACTGAAAGTAGAGCAGAGTATAAAACAGACATGGCACTGCCTCTGAGGAGCTCAGAAATGGGTAGGGAAGGTGGACAAACAACCAGGCAGGTACAATGCCTTGAGATAAGCACTATTTTGGGGCAAGTCCAGGGTGTCATGGTGTAGACTTGGAGGATGTGCTGGGGGGATATAGGTCACAAGTGATCTCTCAAACTAAGTGACATGTAAGCAGAAATCTGAAGAATCATGTTGAATGCCTAATGAGCCTTGAGTGAAATCCAGGTAAGCACCACTGAACACCTATGAAGGATGACTAATATCACTAAATAGTACCGATTTTCATTTGCTGAGAATACTATGATATTCTAGGTACTGACCTAGATTCTTTTTTTTAAATCCTCACCTGAGGAATGCTTACTGATTTTAGAGAGAGGGGGGAAGGGAAGGACAAACAGACTGACAGAAGCATCAATGTGAGAGAGAACCATTGACTGGTTGCCTCTTGCACATGCCCCGAATGAGGACCACACTGGCAACCTAGGCATGTGCCTGACCAGAAATCGAACCCATGACCTTTTGGTCCACGAACCAACTGAATTATGTTGTTCAGGGCACTGTGCTACATTCTTTACATACATTTTCTCATTTAAGCATCACGGTAGCCTTGTAGAGTAGGTATTACTAATGTCATTTTTTAGATGAGGAAATAGAGGTTCAAAGGTTGAATGACTAACTCCCCATTACCTACCTAGCAAATGCTTGATCTAGATCATGTTTTCATGAGTTCAATGTTAATTCTCTAATTACTATCCCATGTAGCTTAAATGAGGCTATTAATCACTTTACCACAGGAGTGGTGTACAAAGAGGTTTCAGAAACTCCATGAAATTATCTGCAGAAGGTTTTGTGTATGGGTACTATCATGGGGAGATAGTCCACTCCATTTGTTAGAGTGTCAAAGTGATCCATGATCCCTGCCAAAATATTGTTAAGCATTCTTATATACCTGTAGATCTCTTGGACCTCTTCAGAATTATTCTTCAAAAATAGTTCGTGGCTTCATCCCCACAAAGCCGGTGAGTTTGTGAAAGCACTCAGTTTCCATGTGATCAGGATTTTTGTGACTTGACTATTATCATATGATCTACCACATAAAAGGGAGGGCCCAGAAATATGGATCACAAATTCATATGTCGCCAGGGGTTAGGCAGGTGACACAAACTTGTAAGATAGGTCACATGTTAGGCTATCTAGATTCTAGGGAAAACTAAGTATAACCAAAGAGATCATGTCCCATCTAAATGCATTGAATCTTTTTTTTTAAATAAAGGTATAGTATAGGGCAAATGAATAATATCTTTTAACTGGGTTTATTCCCTGGGTTGTTAATTTATGATGCTTAGTATAGGATAATCAGGAAGACTATCTCATCAGTGAAGAGGTTGCTGTAAGCAGAGAAGATCTAACCAGTGTAGCACTGAGATTAAAATTATGTCTTGGGCCCTGGCTGGTGTGACTCAATGGATTGAGCACTGGCCTGCAATCTGAAAGGCCACCAGTTTGATTCCCAGTCAGGGCACAAGCCAGGGTTGCAGGCCAGGTCCCCAGTTAGGGGCGGGCATGCAAGAGGCAACTGATTGATGTATCTCACACATCGATGTTTCTCTCTCTCTCTTTCTCCCTCCTGTCCCCTCCCCCTAAAAATAAATACATAAAATCTTTAAAATAGGCTATGTCTTAGTACAGAGATATCCCATATATCCCTTGTCTCCACACATCCATAACACCCATCAACATCCTACATCAGAATGGTACATTTTAGCCCTGGCTGGCATAGCTCAGTGGATTGAGCGTGGGCTGTGAACCAAAGCATTGCAAGTTCGATTCCCAGTTAGGGTACATGCCTGGGTTGCAGGCCACAGCCCCCAGCAACCACACACTGATGTCTCTCTCTCTCTCTCCCTCTCTCCCTCTCTCTCTCTCTCTCTCTCTCTCTCTCTCTCTCTCTCTCTCCCCCCCTCTCTCTCTCTCTCTCTCTCTCTCTCCCTTCCCTCTCTAAAAATAAATTAAAAAATCTTTAAAAAAAAGAATGGTACATTTTTTACAACAGATGAACCTACATAGACACATCATTATCACCCAAAGTCCATATTTTACCTTAGAATTCACTGTGGGTGCTGTACATTCTATGGGTATAAACAAATACATAATGACATATAACTACACTGGTTTCAGTATAGGAAGAATCTGCTACATTGTTCTATAAACCTGAAACTGCTCTAAAAAGTAAAATCCATTAAAAAAGTTATGTCTTGGTACATGTGCTATGAAACCAAAGATAATCAAATCTAGCTGTGAGTCTCATCACTGGAAAATGAAATACCTGGAAGACTGATGATACAATACTTACTAAGAATGCAGCCTGTTTTTTTCCCACCAAGATCAAAGCTCAGAATTTGTGCCAAGTTCATCAGATTTACTCAAATCAAACCAGAAAATTAGGTGTCCGAGCAGAACTCAAGTTTGCTCTTGTTCTGCCTCCCTTCTCTTCCTCATCCTTTCTTCAGAAAGCCCTCCCTCTTTAGTATGGCAGAGACAATGTTATGTATTCAGGTCATCCTGCCTATTTTTTTCTCTGAGACTAGAGGTTGATTAAATTTCCCAGCCTCCTCTATGGTTAGATGGGGCCGAAGTGATGGATGCTACTTGTAGGCCTGGTCCTTAGGAAAGCCTCCATTGAGCTCCTATATGGATCACCTGCTTCCCATGCAGGCAGGCTGGCTGCAGAGCATCCAGTGGAGGATTCCAAGGCATAATGAAATAAGGAGCCATTAGATGAAAGCAGCCTGGTTCCCCGAGTCACTGCTTGGAGCAGGGATTCCTCCCATCCACAAGACAACCCATATTGGACTGTGATGTGAGCAAGAAATAAACCACTATTTTGTTAAGCCACTGAAATCACATGTGGGGTTTCTTTTTATACAATTGTTAGGTTGACCTGACTTACATTCACCAGCTTGAACCCTATTCATCTTTCAAGGCTTCTACAAGATGTTTCTCTTTCAGGAAGCCTTCCCTGCAAACTCCAGTTCACTCTGCTCTGTTTTCTAACCTACAGAAGCTGTTTTTTTTTTTAAAATGTGAATTATCCAATCATACTCTGTCCAGGCAATAAGCTCCTTGAGGGCAAGAACTGAATTTTGGGTCTTACTTCTATACTTCACAAATCCAGTAGACCTGGGCACACAAGTTCAATAAAACTTTTTGAATTATAGACTTAACTGACACATTTATATTGAAACAAATGTAACCTGAATCAAATAAAACATGCTATGAGGTGAAGAGCCACAGATGAATTTCTCTAAAAATGAGTTTAGAATGGAGGCTATAGTAATGTCTTTCTCTAAAGACCTTTAAGAGCAATACAGTCCCCTATCAATTAGTGATGATTAGAGTATGGGGGAAAGGGGCGGTTAACAACCAAGAGCAAGTGAAGTAAAAACCAGAGATCAAATTAACTGCAAATGAAACTGAGCTACGTAGATAGTTGCACTGAATAGCTCCGGCTGTCCCCAAATTCACATTGCTCTGTCAATACAGGTTTGCATTACGATCTTATGACCTCTTCCAAACTTACCATCTTAGGAGTTCTAAGGAAAGAGAAATACTTCAAGATTTTGCCTTAATACGCTTCTCTATGGACCACATAAGGGAAAGCAGAGAGAACACTAGCTCCAGGGGCATTTCAGGGGATCTGGGTTTCAGGCTGACTTCTCTCAGATTAGCTGTAGGACTTTGGGTAAGGCAAATATTTCACCACTCAGTGTCTAGATTTCCTAGCCCAAATCCTGCCTACTACACGGGGTAAAATGATGTGACACTCACAAGAGCCAATGAAATGAAAGCACTTGGAAGAGAATGAAATATTATGGTAGTGCTAAGTGGTGTCCTAATTGCTCAGTCATTTGCTATCACTCTTCTTGAAAGTGACCTCTAAATCTAGAATCACAGACAAAGATTTCCACATAGGCCCTGCTCCAACATTTTAGGCTTTTCTATGTTGGACAGACATAGTATAACATGTAAGTCCACAAAGCATTGTGTAACCCTTGTTAGCAGTAGAGAGCCCTGTGTTAGATTCACCATGGAGACAAAGCAGTGACTGAAAACAATTTTGTTAGCTTAGGAGAAATGCTGTACCTCTGAACTACTGGTGTAAAAAGTCTTCAAGGTTTTATAAGATGGCTAAAGTTTTCATCCAGAGAACCAAATAAATGATGCTCTACGCTGTACAACTCACTCAGGGGGACCCTGGGTCAGGGGTACTCTCTGAACACTTAGCAGTGACACCAGACACTAATGGCGTGAGTTGTTTCTTTCTTGCTTTATAGAGGTAGGTTGTATGCATAAGAGAGACTGGGGTGAGTATATGGTTCTAGCTCAGTTGAAATGCACATCTCTTGTTTTACTTTTGTGCTAGAGTTCTTGCTCAAAAGATGCCTGCAGTATGAGATTTAAGGGGACTTAGCATGTACGGGTTAAGATAAATGAGGTTTACCAAATACCAGGTGAATAATTTATATCCACATCCCCTTTAAAAAATTCTTCAAACATCAAGCAACTACACCTGGGAAACCACTCAGATACATTTTGAAGAAATGCCTCTGTCATCCTAAGGAAACAAACTGTCTCATAAGAGCCTTATGTGAACAATTAGCCAAGGAGGGAAAGTTCATTTATTGCCCATGGACCAGTGAAAAACTAATTGTAGTTGTTACACTCTAGGGAAATGAGTCTCTCTCAAGGTATGTGACTGTGCAAGAGATTCTAATAAAAAAGCAAACTAAGTAGAATACCTTGGCCCAAATACTCAATAAAAGCAGGATATGAGGAATTAAGCCTGACAGTGCTTGCAATTCACCAAAGTGGGCTAACTCCAGAAGAATTAAAAATTCTGTAGGATAATTATTTGTCTGTAATGTCCATTCAAAAACAACATAGAAGGCCCATTTAAAATTCTTCCAGCATCTGTACATCTTGAATAATGAAGCTAATGCTGCAAGAGAGGTTCACAAAGTCGGAAGTGGTAGACAATCATTTGCAACAGGCAAGGCAGGGTAATGAACACTGTGTGCATACACTTTTTAAACCCTTCCAGTGGAAAGTTAAGAGACATGTAGGAGGACTCATTTGGGCTTAAGCAGCTATATATAATTACAACAACAATCATACACACACACACACACACACACACACACACACACACACAAAGATGACAGCTGAGGGAAAGAAACAACTTAGCCAAAACGGTTGTTTGATGACACAAACAATTCCTTTGACTGTTTCCTTTTCCATGCTCAGACCTACAAGCTTGACAGTCTGTGGGCACAAGAGGCTTACATAGAAAGGTATTGAAAAAACTGGGCTGCCTCGTTCAAAGGGAGCTGGTGACTTCCCTAGCCTTGTCTTGACTGAGATTGGGTTTTCAAGGCCATCCCCCCCCCTTTTTCCCTCTCAATGCAATCAGGAGAGATATGAGACAAGACATGTTCAGGAGAGATATGAGAGGAGGAAGAAAGACTTTGGGATAGAAGCTGGGAGATCCTATTGTGAGACTGACTGTGACTTTCGAAAATTTACATAATCTCCCAGTCCTCAGGTTTTTGCCTTTGTCTACTGGTGCAAATAAAAGCTGAGCTGCCCGTGTCAGCAGATTATTGTAAAGACCAAATAAAATGCCATCTATTTTATCTATGTAATCTTTCTGAAAGGTTAACACAAGTGATGTTAATATTTATGATTTTGATTAACTGTTAGTTTTCTGGCTTCGTGCAGTGGTTTATCTATTATATGATTATCTGCTTTAGCACTGCTCATCTCAGACGGCAGGAACCCCACGTGCAATTTCGCCAGCATCTCCTCCATGGGGATGGTGATGACGGTCTGATAGGATCTTGTGTTACATCTCCAGTCAAATTGGTCTATGCAATGGCTCTGAATCGCACCTTTCCCATCACCCTTCGCTTTCCCATTACCCCATTTTTGCCTGCATTATTCCCCATGCCTGGAATACCCTTTCTTTCTCCTAGTATCCAAATCCATAGTTCAAGGCACAGTGCGAGTCTAGCTTCAATAACTACAATAAACTAAGTGACTTAAAGACTTGCAAATATCTCGATGGAGGTATTTCCTTGTCAAGTATATCAAACAATTTCATTGGTCTTGTATGATGGTAGAAATTTTTGAGTCTATGATAAGGGATGTGTTCAAGTAAAGTGGGTAGAAAAGAGGATTACAACAGCTATAAAATATCATTAGGTGTCAAATCTAAAGCCTAGCCTGTCAATAAGACCATGGGGTGTTCTGGCTGGATTCAAGAATGCATTTTACAAACTGAGTGAGGGCTATTTTAACAAATCCATTTCAGGACACCCCAACCTTCATAAGAAGGGCTGAGTCATTCATTCCCCATTTAGCCTTGCCCCTTTGTTGTCCAATGCCCTATATTCTCTTCATTGCATTTTGCTTTCCTCTATTACCTTTTTTTTTCAATTCACTTAACCTAACTTACAAGGAATAGAGATCAGAATTCAGTTTGTAGTTTTTCTTCACCCATATGTCAAGTCATTTTTCAGATTTCTTTCCTTATTGCCAATCTTCCCCCCTCTGCTCATGTTTCTCTCTCCCTTTCTCCAAATCCCAATCAGCTCTCTGTCCTCTGAACCCCTGGAGTATTTACAGTTTGTATCATACAACCTAATGCTGGAGTACAATCTCCTCTAATGATTCCCCATCTCCCCAACCAGATCATATTCCACTCACAGGCAGGGATCATGTCTTTTAATACCACGTATAATTTCTAGACTTCCCAATGCAGACCAGATAGTTTGCTGCTTGAAAAGTTTAACAAAACAGTAGAGCTCAGTGAACATGGTTCTTTTCTTAACAAGATACACTGGGAGCATGATGCACATCTGATAGAGCAGCTAAAACCAGTGGGAATGTTATAAACAGTAGAGTGGATCATTGACAACCACTGTCTTATTGACACCAGTTAAATATATTGAAAGCATAAATTAGGAATTTGGCATCTTTGGAAATTTGTTTCATAACCAGGAGGTTCTTGCTGTAACAAGAGATGGTTGCAGTGTTTGATGACAGCATTTGGCATAGTTCTTGCCATAAAGGAGTGCTTTATATGTTTCTAGAATAAATAACTATAGTTGATATTAAGAACAGAACACTTGGTATACTGGCTGGTGTGGCTCAGTGGATTGAGTGCCAGTCCACGAATGAAAGGGTTGCCAGTTCGATTCCCAATCAGGACACATGCCTGGGTTGTGGGCTAGGTCCCCAGTAGGGGGCATGTAAGAGGCAACCACACATTGCTGTTTCTGTCCCTCTCTTTCTCCCTCCCTTCTCCTATCTCTAAAAATAAATAAATAAAATCTCTAAAAAATCATTCAGATACTTAAAAACAACAACAAAAAAAAAACCCAAACAAAAGAACAACACTTGAGAGCCATCAGTAAAAAAGAGTAATTAATAACAGCTGGATAGTCTGATAAAGTAAGTAAAATAAAGGGAAACAGAGGCATATTAAAATGCTGCCAGATACCACTTTTGCAACTGTAATGGTTCCTTAATTCAACTGTTTAAATATCTCTAGTGTTTCCAAGAACTAGGAAGGTGTCAATTTAGGTCCAATTCAGAAAGCAGTGGTTTTGGTCATTTGCTAATTGACTATTTTTTTTAAACATTCAAATACATTATTTGAATAACATCATCCTGATAAAATTAGACCATATGGACTCAGAATACAAAATAGTGCCCAGCATTAGTAAAAAGAAATAACAACAAAATGAAAGATTTTGAGGGTGCTAAGTGTTGATCTGTGGTATCTCAAAAATGGCAAGCCTAACAAGGTATAATAGGAAGATTTAAAAGCCGCCTGTCTTCAGCCCACTATCTATAGAAATGCCCCCAGTTTTCCACTCTGAGAAAAGTGGGAAGGTGCCCTTTGAGGGACCCCAAGTCCTAAAACTGAGACCTATAAATATAATATCATGTCTTCAATTTCCTTGGGTTAGAGATGCTTTCCAAAATGAGGAAGTAGTGCTGTCCTCTAAGGGCAATTATAGCTGTAATCAGCTTTTTTCCTGAGTAAACGCTGGTAAAATGGGGCATTTACCCACCTTCCTTTTCCCTTAAAATTATTACAAAGTCTAACAAGCTGTTTGAAAAAACAAATGGAATAGCTAGTAAATGAAACTGGAAGGAAAATGGAACAAATAACAATGGGGCTTCCTGGCTAGACCTTGATATTTAGGGGTTGAAGATAACCTTGCATTTGTGTTACTAAGCCTTTGATTCCTCAGGGAAAAGCTTTAAATGGGCCAGGACTCACTCCCATGTAAACAGTGACTTTCTTTGGTCAATGATAATGCTGACTTGATATATATATTTTAAGTGTATCTTATTGAATAGGTTCTTACAGTTGTCCCATTTTCCCCTTTCCCCCCTCTGCCTAGTACCCCCAATCCCTCCATCAGTCCTTCTCCTTAGTTCATATCTATGGGTCATACATATGAGTTCTTTGGCTTCTCTATTTCCTATACTATTCTTAACCTACCCCTGTCTATTTTGTACCCACCAATTATTCTTATTCCCTGTACCTTTTCCCCCACTCTCCCCCTCCTGCTCCCAGCTGGTAACCCTCCATGTGGTCTTCATTTATGTAAGTCTGTTCCCGTTCTAGTTGTTTGCTTAGTTTGCTTTTTTTTTTTTTTTGGTTCAGTTGTTGATAGTTGTGAGTTTGTTGTCATTTTACTGTTCACAGTTTTGATCTTCTTTTTCTTAGATAAGTCCCTTTAACATTTCATATAATATTGGCTTGGTGATAATGAACTTTAACTTTACCTTGTCTGGGAAGCACTTTATCTGTCCTTCCATTCTAAATGATAGCTTTGCTGGATAGAGTCATCTTGGATGTAGGTCCTTGCCTTTCACGACTTTGAACACTTCTTTCTAGACCCTTCATGCCTGTAAGGTTTCTTTTAAGAAATCAGCTGATGGTCTTATGAGAACTCCTTTGTAGGTTACTGTCTCCTTTCCTCTTGCTGCTTTTAAGATCCTCTCCTTATCTTTAACCTTTGGCATTTTAATTATGATGTGTCTTTGGGTCCAACTTATTTGGGATTGTCTGAGCTTCCTGGACTTGTATTTCTATTTCCTTCATCAAACTGGGAAAATTTTCCTTCATTACCCTTTCAAATAAGTTTTCAATTTCTTGCTCTTCCTCTTCTTCTTCTGGCACCCCTATGATTCGGATGTTGAAATATTTAAAGTTGTCCCAGAGGTTCCTAAGTCTCTCCTCATTTTTCTGAATTCTTTTTTCTTCTTTCTGTTTCAGGTGAATGTTTATTTCTTTTGTTCCAAATCATTGATTTGAACCCCAGTTTCCTTCCTTTCACTGTTGCTTCCCTTTCTTACTTTTACTTTGTATGGCCTTTGCTTCTTCCTTTATTTCGTGACCATAGTCAATCACTTCTCTGAGCATCTTGATCATTACTGTTTTGAACTCTGCATTTGATAGGTTGGCTATCTCTGGTCACTCAGTTCTTTTCCTAGAGTTTTGTCCTGTTCTTTCATTTGGGCCATATTTCTTTGTCTCCTCAATTTGGTAGCCCTGCTGTGTTTGTTTCTGTGTATTAGGTAGAACTGCTTTGATTGACTGTGTTGGTGCACCTGTTACATTGTAAGGGGCAGAGCCTTAGGTATTCGCCAGGGTAGTGCAACCCACTTTGCAGATTTGTGGCACTGTATGTGGGGTTGGGGTCAGAGAGGGAACAATGCTGCTTGCTTGGCTCTTGCCCCATTTTCAGTGATTTTACCCACTTCCTCTAAGCAACTGGTGCCCTTCTAGCTGCTGCCCTGGTTCTGATTCCCAGAGTGGGTGGGTTTGTGTACATTCTAGAACGCTGTGGGCCCTTTAAGCGGACTCTCCTGCAAAAGCAGCAATTTCTTCTACTGCCCCACCCCCCACTGGTTTTTATAGCCAGAGGTTATGAGGCTTTATTTTCCTGGCACTGGAACCCTGGACTGCACAGTCTGGCCTGGGGCTTGGATGGCTCACTCCCCAGTTGTCCCTTTTTGTTTTTGTCTGCCACACATGAATATGTAACTGCCCTTCTGCTGACCGCCACTGCCATTGCCTCACCACCACTGCTTTGCTGCTACCACCTTGAATGCACCACACTGTGTCCTCTGTGTCCCTCCTACTGGTCTGATGAATGTTTCATCTTTAAGTCCTTTGTTGTTGGACTTTCATGCAGTTTGATTTTCTGGCAGATATGGTTGATTTTTGGTTTTAGATTGATTGTTAATCCTTCTTATAGTTGTGTGAGGAGGTGAAATGAGTCTACCTACACCTTCATCTTGGCCAAAAGAGTCCTGACTTGGTATATTGAGGCTCCTTAACATTGAGGAAGTTCACTGTCAATCATTTAAGGAGCTCCACATGTGGACACATACTAGAGGTGTTGGTGAACTCTGCAGCTAATAAAAGCCCCAAATCCAATCAGTTCAAAAAATAAGGGACTAATGCTGGGCAATGTAGGTAGTATTAAAAACCCTATTCCAGGGCCAAAGCTATTGTGTATTCTGATATGTTGGTACCTGTCTCAGGGGTTGTTAAATGTTTTGAATATCATCTCTGTATGAGTAAAAGCCTTATTTAAAACAAAGTAGATGAGTAGATAAAAAATCTGTGGTACATTTACACAGCGGGGTAGCACATAACCATAAAAAGGAAGGAATTCTTACTTTTTGTGATAGCATGGATGGACCTGGTGAGTATTATGCTAAGTGAAACAAGCTAGTCAGAGGAACACGAATGCTATGATTTAATTTATATGTGGAATCTAATGAACAAAATAAACTGATGAACAAAATAGAAACAGAGACATGGTTACATGGAACAGACTGACAGCTGCCAGAGGGGAGGGGGTAGGGGAACTGGATGAAAGAAGGTAAAGGGGTAAAAGGATGAAAGAACATGTATGCATCATCCATAGACACAGACAAGAGTGTGGTGGTGGCCAGAGGGAAGGGGGGTGTGGGAGGTGGGTATAGGTGGGCAAAGTGGGTAGAGGGGAATGAGAACATCTGTAATAGTGTCAACAATAAAGAAAAAAACAAAAAACAAAAAGAAATCACTTTTTAAAATTGAATTGCCAAGTATAAATTTGCAATTTGCCTTCCTAACCCTACTTGCAACTTATTTTATTTCAAATAGGAGACTACTCATAAAATAACACTATACGCTGCCACACATCTACCATGCAATTTTAATAGGTATTAATATTTGTTTCACATATCACTTTAAAAAGTATTATAGATACTGACAAAGCCCCTTGTCTTTATCTGTATTGCTTTTTTTCCTTCTCTCCCACAGGTAACCATTATTCTTTTTTTACACATTTTCTACATATATGTGTGTATATCCACAAATAGTATATAGCATTTTTTTGTGTTTTGAAAATTTATGTAGGAAATAGATGGTGGTGATGGCTGCACAATATTGTGAATGTACTTAATTACCTAAATTGTACACTAAAAATAGTTGAACTGGTAAATTTTGTTTTGTATATTTCACCACAATAAAAATGCTAATGGTAACACACAATTTATATTCTTTTGCAATTTTCTCTTTTATTCATATAACCTTATGGTTTGTGACTATTAATGTTTTTATATGTAAACCATGTTAATTCATTTTTACTGTTGTATAATATTTCATCATCTGACTAAACCCCTGTTGACGGATTATTAGGTTGGCCTTTTTTTTTTAAACTGTAATGTCATCCTAGCACATGTCTTCTCATAAATATTTGCACTTGTGACTTTCTACACATTTTTTTGCACCAAGCTCTCACTGTTACCTGTCTCCACGTATTTTAAATATGTGGTTGAAACAGAGTTAAATCAGGGCTGTGTACATACATACAAGTAATGAAATTTGACAGAAGAGAATTTGAATATACCACAGTCAAAAATTTTTCAAGACAAAATGTTTGTCACTAGCCTTGAAAACAATCCAATTAATAACAATAATTAGTTTTAAAATTTATTTATCCTCATTCTCATAATCATACTTTATTCAGTGCTTAATCCATGCCAGGAACTGACTCAACCCATATTGTGTCATTTCATCCTATATAACCTCATAAGGAAGGCTGAAGCATGATTTGCATTTTACAGATGAGAAAGCAGTGGCTTACAGATATTTATAGTAAATTTGAGCTCAGTTTTATCTGCCTGATTCCAATGTCTCTAGGTTTAATTACTCTAAACACTTCCTAAGTTTTCCAAATTTCATGAGGTCCAAATGGGAAAGACACAGTATGATTTAAGGGTCATTGAAAGGCCTGCCCACCTGCCTTGAAAATACCTTTACTACAGGAGGGTTTTCCTAGAAGAACACAAACTTTAGAGACCTTAAGGAAATATATTGCTAAACATGACCATATAAAGTTAGAAAACTTATGTGGTTAAAAAAAGAGAAACGACAAAGTTGGAAAATACTTGCCACACATATGGGAGACAAAGAAATGCTTTTCTTAATTTATAAGACAGGAAGATCAATAGCTCAGTAGAAAAATTGGCAGAGGATATGAGTGTGAGTTTATTGACAAAGAAATATAAATGGTCACAATGGATATAAAATGACACTGAACTTAATTTATAATTAAAGAAATTCAAATTAAAGCTACAAGCTACCATTTTCCACTGATCAGATGGGCATGTGTTAAAAGATTTAATGATACTCAGAGTGGTGAAATTGGTACTCTTATACACTATTGGTGTGAATATGTTCAATCCTTTGGAAGGAAAATTTGGTAATATGTACTATAGCTAAAAATTAACCCTACCTATATTCTAATGAAAGTGCTCCAAAATATATCAAGTAGGTTTTTCAATGTAGGATTGTAGTGACAAAAGATTTTTTTAAAATGGCCATCAAGAAGCAAATAGCAGAACTTCTGGTGAAGATGGTGGTACAAGCAGATATGGCTTGCTTCTTATCACAACCACATCAAAATTCCAAGTAAAATATAGAACAACCATCACTCAATACCATCAGAACTCGAGTTGAATAGAAGTCTGACAACTATGGAATTAAAGAAACCACCTTCACCCAGATTGGTAAGAGGGGCACAACGTGGAATGGGCTGGTCCCACACCCACATGTGGTGGCTAAAAATTTGGGAGGGATATCTTGTGATTGAGGAGTCTCAGCCCCATACCAGGCTCCCCAGCCCAGGGTTCCAGTTACAGGAAGACAAGTCCCCGCAACTTCTGCTGCAAAAACCAGCAGGGATTGAGTCAGTGGAAGAAACTGCTGGAGCCCCAAGCAATTCCTCTTAAAGAACCCACACACAGATTCACCTACTCAGACTCACTTCCTCTGAGCTCCAGCATCAGGGTAGCAGCTTGAAAGGACCCAGTGGCATAAAGGGAGAAACTGAACTGTCTGGCATCAAGGAAAGCAGAGGCCATTGTTCCTTTTTTAAACCCTCCCCCAACAAAGCCATTGAGCTGGCAAGCTGGTGCTGTACCTGAGACTCTATCAACCTGGCTAACACCATTTGACCCACCTTGGAGATCCCCAGAGACTTCGCCCCACACAATTTATGGGCCCACCCAAGCTGCTTTTCCATATGAATGGTTGGTCTTGGCTCATGCTTTAGAACTTCCTAAATCCTCTCAAACAATCAACAGCTGGCCTCAGTGAGCCCCAGGCCTGGCACTAGCAGCAGCCGTCTCAGATTGCTTTATAGCTCAGGCAGGGTGGCCCTGGGCAGAACACAGGTTGGGGCTGACCTTGGCCTGCACCACCCAGGGAACCCCAGAGCCTGCACATCCAGTGGATAGCTACACACCACATTGGAGCACTACCACCCTGCCCCTGCACAGCTAATCTTCCAAGGAGGTTGAAGGTTGGTGGTAAGTGGTCAATCCTTGCAGCAAACTGGCCTGGGTAAATTCCTCCCATTGATCTACCAACAGCAACCAAGGCTCAAAACTATAAGAGGGTGTACTCAGCCCACTCAAAAGGCACACCTCCAGCACCAGCTTGGGTGATAGGGGAGGCTCTGCCACTGGACCCTATAGGACACCTACTACATTAGGCTATGCTACCAAGACACGGAGTCAAAGCAGCTCTACCTAATACACAGAAACAAACACTAGGAGGCTGTCAAAACAAGGAGACAAGGAAACACGGCCCAAATGAAAGAACAGATCAAAACTAGAAAAAGAGCTAAATGAAATGGAGATAAGCAACCTATCAAATATAGAGTTCAAAACACTGGTTATAAAGATGCTTAAGGAACTCAGTGAGGACCTTAACAGCACAAAAAAGATCCAGTCAGAAATGAAGGATACACTAGTTGAAATGAACAATTTACAGGGAAACAATAGTAGAGGGGATGAAGCTAAGAATCATATCAATGATTTGGAACACAAGGGAGCAAAAACAAAACAAAACAAAACAAAAACAATCAGAACAACAAGAAGAAAACAGAATCCAAAATAATGAGAATAGTGCAAGCAGCCTCTGGGACAACTTCAAGAGGTCCAACATTCACGTGATAGGGGTGCCAGAAGGAGAAGAGAAAGAGGAAAAAATTGGGAATCTATTCGAAAAAATAATGACTGAAAACTTCTTTAATATAGTGAAGGAAATAGACACACAAGTCCAGGAAGCAGAGAGAGTCCCAAACAAGATGGATGCAAAGAGGCCCACTCCAAGACACATCATAATTAAAATGCCAAAGGTTAAGGATAAAAGGAGAATCTTAAAAGCAGCAAGAGAAAAGCAGAGAGTTACCTACAAAGCAGTTCCCATCAGACTGTCAGCTGATTTCTCAAAAGAAACTTAGCAGGCTAGAATGGACTGGCAAGAAATTTTCAAAGTCATGAAAAGCAGGGACCTACAGCCACGATTGCTCCACCCAGCAAAGCTATCATTTAGAACTGAAGGGCAGATGAAGAGCTTCCTAGATAAGAAAAACTAAAGGAGTTCATCATCACCAAACCATCATTTTATGAAATGTTAAAGGGACTTGTTTAATAAAAACAAGAAGGTCAATACTATGAACAATAAAATGGCAAAAATATAAATCTATCAAAAATTGAATCTAAAAAATAAACTAAGCAAACAAGAAGAACAGAGACAGATTCATAGATACAGGGAGTGTTTTGATAGTTGCCAGATGGGAGTGGGGCATGGGAGAGAATGGGTGAAGAGGTGAGGGGATTAAGAAGTATAAATTGGTAGTTACAGAGTAGCCATGAGGATGTAAAGCATGGTATAGGAAACAGAGTAGCCAAAGAACATACATTCATGATCTATGTCCATAAAAAATGGTGGGGGGTTTGCCTGAGGGAGTGAGGGCTGCTGGATAGGGGGGCAATAGGGGAAAATCAAGATGACTATAATAGTATAATCAATAAAACATAATTTAAAAAAGAAGAAAATGGCTTAATAAATTATGGTATATCCATATGTTATAATATACAGTTTCTTCACCAGAAAGAGGTAGATATGTACATGCTTTTATGGAAGTATCTTTAGGATATATCATCAAATGAAAGAAGCAGGGTGAAGAGTAATTTATATACTGTGATTCCTTTTATGTAAGGGAAAAATACATACAAAGGAATAGTAAGAAATAGTTTGCCTTTAAAGAGAGAAACTGGAGTGTGTCTGTTTGTGGTGAAGAAGCCTGGAATTTTCTTTCTGCACCTTTCTATGGAGTTCAAGCTTTCAAACTATAGACAAATATTACTTTTTATTATTTTGTTAATTTTATACTTCAAGAGCAATGGGGCTTATGTAGATGGGGAGATTATTGGCTATTTTAATTTGTATTTTTTATACTTCTTTTTCTCAAAAAACAATAAATGCAACAAAAGTGCTTGTACTACTGGCCTGCCAGGATGTCTTCACGGCCTTGCATGGATGTTATTTTTTGATTTATGGTACTGACCCTTCAGCAGGTCTCCAGTAACACGTTCAGATGAGTGAAACCCATTGTCACCCATCTGCAGTATGACACCCCTTCTGGAGAGCTGTCATTTATGAAAGCAAAGACATCTGAGTCCTCAAAGATTGGCTATAGGACAGGAAAGAGTGTGTGTGTGTTTATTTATTTTTTATTTTTTTATTTTTTTATTCTTTAGGCTGAAAGAATTCCATTTTATTTTTTTAAATTTTATTTTAATCATTGTTCAAGTACAGTTTTCTGTCCTTTACTCCCATATTTTGTCTTTTGTTGAATTGTAAAAATAATAAATGCTCAGAAAATTAAAGAGAAGAAAATAAAACATTCAAAATTCCTTGTTATAAAAAATTCCTTATATTGCAATTATCATCGCTAACATCGAGATTTAGATAAACTTCCTCTCAAACTTTTTCCCTTTGTGTCCACACCACCCCTGCACCCTTACACATGTAGAAGCATACAGTGCATACAGTTTTGTATCTTGAACTTTCCACTGAATATTATTTTGTTCATATTTTCCTTATACCTGCAGAATTGTGGGGGAAGTAGGAGTGGTGTATCATGGGTACAGATAATATGGAGAGTGCATTTTTGGTGGAAATATTAAAGGCAGTAATAAAACTGATGAATAGCAGGTCTATGTTTACTATCACTAATCCCTGGAAATTCTAAATAATGCCAGTGATAAAATATTCCTCTCACTGTCCCATTGCTGCTTAGATAGATTTAGAGTATCTGCTTGACTTAAAGAAAAACAAACCTAGCAGCTTTGTTATGTGTTTAAGGCACAGATGGCAAACAGAATGCCCACAGGTCAGCCCTGGCTGGCGTAGCTCAGTGGATTGAGAGCAGGCTGCGAACCAAAGTGTCGCAGGTTCGATTCCCAGTCAGGGTACATGCCTGGGTTGCAGGCCATGACCCCCAGCAACCACACATTGATGCTTCTCCCTCTCTTTCTCTTTCTCTTTCTCTCTCTCTCTCTCTCTCTCTCTCTCTCTCCCTCCCTCCCTTCCCTCTCTGAAAATAAATAAATAAAATCTTTAAAAAAAAAAAAAAAAAGAATGCCTGCAGGCCGAATCCAGCCCTCCACCTTGTTTTATCCCACCTAGCACCTTGTTTCTACCTGGCAGCAGCACCAAGCTCTTGCTTAACAGTTAAGGAGCAGTTTCATTTATACAGTCCTGAAATTACATTTGGCCCTTTGAAGGCAACCACCAGGCTGATGTGGCCCCCAGTGAAAATGAGTTTGACACCCATG
Source organism: Phyllostomus hastatus (assembly GCF_019186645.2). NCBI lineage: Eukaryota > Metazoa > Chordata > Mammalia > Chiroptera > Phyllostomidae > Phyllostomus > Phyllostomus hastatus. The sequence continues at coordinate 9,379,317 of NW_025333984.1, read as the reverse complement.
GTTTTAAGGTAAGTTAAATCATGAGTTGCCTTTGAAATGCCGATCTATATGCCCTGTGTGGTGCTATCTATAATCTGTGGTCTGAAGTGGCCCAGAAATGCAATCAATTGATCAATTATAAAATAAAAATGGGCTCACTGGCTCCACTTCCACCTGTGTATAAGCCTGTGATGGTGTTAAAATCATGGATTTCCAAAGAGATCTGGGTTTGCTGCATATTGTGTGAATTTTCCACTCTATATTTGCTAATTTAACCAGTATTGCTGGAAGATCAATGAAGGTAAAAATGTCTTCTGAGGACTCTTCTGATGTGGAGTGAATATTCTGAATTATCTGGGAAGCCAGAACACTGTAGATTTTAGATTCCTTCAAGAATCAGCAAAGCATGCTGGACTCACCAGGAAATGACTTTCTCATTTCTTAGATTTTTATAGTCAGCTCCATGCATTTGGTAAACTTGATATTACTGAGACAGCTTGAACTTATGGTGGAGCAATATGGGGCAGCGATCAAAGATTTAGCTCTAATACAGTTTCATGTTTTAGAACCTTAAAAACAAACATTTTGCATTGAGAGAAATTTCCTAATTAACTTCTGAAGAATTTGTACATTAAAACATCTTATCCTTCTGGAAAAGACTGATAAAGCAAGCGTACTACCTTCTGCTGAACAGAAACTGTATTTAGAAGGAACTTGCTATTCTCATAAAACTTTTAATAGGAAGAAGTGAATCAAATTCCTTAATTACCATTTTATGGTTGGTAAAAGGGCAAATTACATGCCATCCATTTCTAAACTTCCAAATGTCTCTGGTGCTTTTAATTAAAGCTGCCATCTAGAAACTACCAAAGCAATTTTATGCAATTAGTTATTTATAGGTTACCATAATACACCACTCAAAATATGACTTCAATGATCTTCAGTTTGTTAGTATGCAATCTCTGTCATTTGATTTGGTGTGGAGGGGGTTCTTCTTATTGTCAGCTGAAGTGCATCTTAAGTGGACAGACAAGAAAGAAGTTACATGGCCCTGGTTGGTGTGGCTCAGTGGATTGAGTGCCAGCCTGCAAACCAAAGGGTCACCAGTTCAATTCCCAGTCAGGGCACATACCTGGGTTGTGCGCCAGGTCCCTGGTAGGGGGTGCTTGAGAGACAACCACACATTGATGTTTCTCTCCCTCTCTTTCTGCCCCCCTCAAACTAAATAAATAAAATGTTAAAAAGAAAGAAAGAAGTGACACCAAAGAGCTGTGATAAATAAGGAAGCAAAGCTATTTTGGGTGGTGATCTTAAATAAAAAGAGTAAGAATCATAATTCCATACTGTCTGTCTTAATATGTAGGGGTATAAGACTGATTCAGACAATACTGCAGAGGAGCATATCACTGTTATTGCCCCATCTCTCCCCACTTTGCTGCCATTCTGTCAGATACAATAGCACCCCATGTCCCCATGCTATCTGGAGTAGCTCCCACCTTGGCTTGTCCCCTCAGGTGATTTCATGTATCCAAACATATCCAGCCTGTGCTCCATGCCCACAAATCCCGCATTAAGTGTCTGAATGAGGAATTAATGTGTTGCTCCCTCAGGCAATATCCTGCAATAAACCCTGACGTTCACATCTGAAGAAAACCCTTACAGAATGAATGTAATGGTGAAATGGTAGCTTGATCAGGAAATTAATTTTGTGAGGTGGGCCTTGGACAGAGGACTCCTCAAAATACACATACAAGGAAGCAGCACTAGAATTACTGCATCTTAAGGTTGGGAGGGATCAACTAGTCAAGTCACACATAACACCTGAATCCTACCCTACCTTGCCTCTTGCTTGTTTTGTGGTACCATTCTTCCCTAGAAATAATCGAGTCTCAGATTGACTTACAATGACATGGAACTTGCCTCTTTCCAAAGTAACTTACTCCATGCTTGGATCACTACTATAAGCAGGATTATTATTAGCAACAAAACAGCAAGCCCAATCATAATGGCAGACAACATTTACTATACACATACTGCATGCTGGATACTGCAATAGGCACTTTCTATGCATTCTGAACATTCTGTTGTGTAGGTACTATTACTAGCATGCTAACTTCACAGACGTAGAAGCTGATGTTCAGGGAAGTTAGGTGGCTTACCCCAAGGTCACACATTTACTGAGTGCTGGATCTGGGATTTGCATACAGTTCTGTTTGACTCCAAAAACCTGGGACCTTATCTCTCATGGCATTTGGCCTCTAAAATAATATCTCTGTGTTTGCAAGAATCTTATGCATACATGAATATTAAAATAAATGAAGAAGAAAATGTCATTTAATAATGCATTTGTAGCTTTATAAAACTTGAATGAACTTAATGCTGGTTTTCTGTATTAACCATGGATGTTACCTAGAGCAATTAGCCAAGGCTAGATATAAGTGCTTTTCCTTTTGTTGTCTTCCCCACTAAAAGTTTATGGCTTTAGGCCTGTGACAGAAAAGACAGAAAGGTTCTCAAGTTCCAGTTGCTCACATAACATAAGGTCAAAATCTTTTCACCATCATAAGCAGATGAATTAGACCAACTGTGAATAGCACATTAAGCTCTCATTCTGGTGTAGCCAGTGTAAACTGAGTGACCAGTAATATAGTTTAGGAAAAACAATCTCCAGAAGTGAAAACAGCATGGGATCACTGAGCAATAAAGAACAAATATTTTGCCTGAATCGCAAGGCTTTCTGAAACATATTTCTTTCAAGCTGCCTCTGATTCTAAGACAAATATGTGGGAGGAAACTTCTCACATATATGCCTTGAGGATGCCTTCAAGGATATGCCTTGAAGTTGAGCTGAGAATTTGCTGATGGGTGGTAGAATGTTCTTAACCAGAAATCCTACTTCATTAATTGGCTCTCCCAAACCTTTCCCATAATACCTCAAAACCTCACCTTACTTGCTCATTTTTAGCAGAATAAACCCACCACCTCCTTGAAAACACTGAGGCTAACAGAATGATGTACCATCAGCCTTCTAGCTCCTTCTATCTACAAACTTATCCTCATCCTTATATCTACATATTACCTCAAGATGGTCTCCTCAATCTCCCCTCCCACTGAAAGCCTATTTCCTTCTAGTTTCCTCCAGATCTTGTTTCATCATTTATTCCATCTTCTGTATCTTTCTATTGTTCCATCTCTCCTACAGAGAAACCTCCCCTGAGTGCCTTATCCTCTCACTACTTAACACTCGATTGTTTATATCCAAGCTTCTCATTAGAGTGACCTTCAGTAGTGCTGTTTATTTTCTCAACTCTCATTGGCTCATCAAGTGACTGAAATCTGGCTTCCATCTCTACCACCATTGAAACCACCAATGGCAGACGCACCAATGAGCTCCTCATTGTCTAGTCCAATGGCTACAAATGTATTACATTTGAAACTGTTTTTGCACCTTCTTGAAACAAACTATTATTTGGCTTCCTAAGATGCCAAACTGTTCACTTTTTTTCCTGAAGATTTATTTTCTCTTTCATGAGATTCTGTCCTATTTCTTAAACTGTAACTTTCAGCACTCCCTATGATTCTATGCCCCCACCTTACTCCAGCGCATTTTCTACCCTGCCACAAAAATAATCAATCAAAAATGTACGCACAGGATGATCATGTCACTCTGCTGCTTCAAATTCTTTGTCTATAAGATAAAATCCAAACTTCCTATTCATGCCCCTTCTATTACTTTCGCACATTTTTACTTGAACCATACTGATTTATTTGTAGTTTCTGAAATGCGCTATTCATTTTACTCATGCTTCAGCTTGCCTGGAATTTTCTTGAGGGCTGGCCTTAGTGTCACTCCAAATGGTTATGTCACCATAGGGAAAATCTTGCTGCTTCCCATTGCACAGGGGAACCAAAAAGATATTGCACCTGTTTGCATGTTACACACTCTCCTCCATAGACACCAGTGACATTAGCAAGATATTACTGATCAGAGTCTCAGCATCTTTCCAATAACCTCAAATATAGCCTTTCGGAATAGCATGTAGATGCCAGGGGAGTCAGCAGAGCCTCAGGATGCACCTCAGATAGAGCAGGGTAGAGACAAAACAGATGGTTTTGGCCTTGACTCTATCATACCCAGATTTCTTAATTGCTAATAAAGTTAAAGTAACTCCTATATGATTAGGATTATGAATACCCTAAAAACACTTTTGGAAGATGTCAAGATTTAAGGATCATTTCCCTCCTAGGGAACAGCTCAGGGGCTGTTTGCACTCATCTGGATATTGCCTAAGACCTGCTGAGTTCTGAGGTCAGTTTGCTTAAAGATGCACATGAAAATAGAGATATAATCCTTGGTGAGGGCCAAGGGAACCAAATTAAGTCACTGATTAATTTCATCCTGTCCAGTCACTCCTTCACCCTCTGAATCTACTTAAAAAAATAAATGTATTCAGCTTGTCACAAATTTTATTTTATATCCCCACCTAGTACCATTTCACATTCTGCTTAAGTACTTGGTCATCTATTACATGACTCATTAGTTTGAGTTCTCTGTAGAATTAAAGCAAGTTGCAGTAAAAATAATAAATGGAACCTAAGTTCCAACTACATCATCCATGCATGTTTTAAAAGCATCTTTCAAAGTCCATTCAAACTCATATACAATGCTAGGGATTAGCACACCACCAAGCTCTTTTACTGAACTTTCTTCCTTGCCCCATTACTGTGAAGTATTGATGAGTTAAATGCCAAATGTTTCCTTTTATTGGACTCAAGTCAAAGTGTATAAAACTGGATCAGATAAAGATTTCTTCCCAGAGAAGTACCCAGGGGCTATCTTATATGAAATTGTATTCAGAACCACTTCCATTGTTCCTTTGAACAAAATTTATAGTTACAAGTTGTAGTCAAGAAATTTGATAAAGTTAAGGTTTCCTTCCTCTATCCCTTAAGAAAATGTTGAAGTTCCTAATTGCAGAATCTTACAAAAAGATGTGACAAGCTTTCCTGGAGATTTATTTGAATAATTACATTTACAGACTATGTAAATGCTATGTAGTGCACTACAGGTACACTACCAGGTCAGAAAAATCAGAGGAAGAATTTTAATAAGTAAAAGAAACTAGGCTAAAAATCATTATCTTGCAAATACAAACATTTTGTTCCCAAAGCATTCCCCTCCCCCCCGCAATATTTCCTACCCTCCTGGAGAAGTCAACAGAGATCATGGGTTTTAACTGAAGGGCAGGCAGTGCGCTATAGTGGAGGCCTAGCAAGTCCCCCTAACTTTTTGTGTTTTTTTTTTGGATCATGGGACTTGGAGTTAGGCAGACTTCATTTGAATGTCAGCATTATCTGTAAATTGTGTGACCCTGGGTAAGTTTCTTAACCTGTCTAAGTCTCTGTTTCCTCATCCATACAATGGAGATAAATATATTGGCCTTATGTGTTGTTGTGGAGACTAGAGACACTGAGTGTAAAATATCTAGCCTAGTGTATGGCACAGAGTAGACAGTATATTATAGCTGTGGTTATTTTTAATACATTAAAGCTGGGAGGGAGACCATCCCAAGTTCTTCAGTTTACAGTTAAGGAATCTCGGGACCAGTGTTTGAATGAGTAGCCCAACATAACAAAACGAGGCAATGGCATCCTTAAGTCTATTTTAGTGTTCAGGGACATGAAAGGTCAGTGAGGTACAGTGACTTACACAGGGCCACTAAAAGGAACGCTGGCACTGCATGCACTGAACAAGAATGTCTAGTCTCCCTAACCTGGTATTCATCACAATTTGCTGTCATTTCTCTAAATAAAAAACAACTAAATAAGTAAATAAGTAAATAAATACATAAATACAAAATCCCATGGCTTCTGACCTTTTAGCCTTTGCTGACTGGTATTTAATCCCTCTTGATAATTTCCTCCAACTTTAGGGCAAATGATTTCAAAAGCAAATTTTACTTTATCCTATTTTTAGAATAGATTCAGAAAATAAATGAGCTGTCTTGCAGATTAACATTTATTTGACTTACCTTGCTTAATTAAGGACATGTTGGAGAACCTGCCTGTAATTGCAATATGTTGCTTGTTAAAGTCTTAGGGCAAGCTCTCTTTCCTAACCTCAAACTGCTACTCCCTAGATGTGCATTTCCATTTTCTACCAATCTACAGAGTTTCAGTTTTTCTTTATTAGCTTCTATGTTGAGAGAGAGAGAGAGCGAGAGAGAGAGAATATGAAACCTTTCCTTAAAGAAATCCCTTATACATTTGCTGTTTTCTAAGGGGGAAGGAAGAAGGAACTGATGTACATGGTAGTTCTTAAGCAAAAAACAAACAAATTGGGCTTTCTTGAGAGGTAAAGAACCTGCAGGAGAACCTCAAAGACATAATTAGCAATTAGCAAGACTGTCCTCTCAATTTGCACCCTGTGTTTTAATGACTTCTTGCATGCTTTTTCCTTCTGTGCAAGTCTATGAAATTGCCCTGCAGCATTCCATATAATGAGACTCACTTCTGATTTACTGACAAGGGTAAATGCTGTCTATATTCGGCATGGAGATAGGTGTCCTGGACGGACACCTAAGTGTTCTGACCAGCATATTCAAGAGCTACTGATGTCTGGACATTCGTTTTGCTATCTGAGTGATTGTGAAGATGACTAACAGGGCCTTCAAGCACTGTTAACGTGGTTGAAGGAGATGTGGTGGATACTTAGGGTGAACTGCACATTCTCTTCCTTTAAACATCTTCATTCACACACTGGATCAGAGCAGATGTTGCCAACATCAGCTCAGTACATTATATGAACGCTGTCTTAGATGGATTAGACATCCAGCTGTCTGAAGCCTGGGACAAATGTTCTTAGGGCCCATGACTGCTTTGAGGTGAATACACATTATTGTAAAGGCCACTCCTGGATGGAAAGATGAGCAAATCAACCCAAAGGAGAATACACTACTAGCCATGACAGGAAAAACTTAGTCTACTATTAACTTTAATAGATACAGAAATTTTGGCACTCTCATTACTGATGCTTCAAGAGTTTATGTAAATTCTCTTCATCAAGACTCTATTACTATGCCTTTCCAAGAGAAAAAAGCTGCAATGAACCAACTATTGGCTTTATTTGGAAAAGCTAACATATTCATCCTGTATGTGGCAGGCTGAATGTGGTAGGTGAGATGAGTGGTTTTCATACTAGTGGCAACTCAGGAGGATGTCAATTTCAGACATAATGCATGCTTGATTCCTCCCTATTTCTTATGCAGAAAACCTTAAAATACCCACAAGAATTTTAAATCTGTGTAAAGGTGGGACCTAGCCTAATGTATTTCCCTAAAAGATGAGCCGATCACATGTTGCTCCTGAGTTCTGCATTCACTCTTCAAATGTTTATTGTGGACCTACTATGTGTAAGAAATGGGGGAGCTAGCATAAGAGCAAAAACATTTCAAAGCACTTTAACATAATATGTGGGGGATTTATGTTCTCTTAGGGGAAAAAAGCTTATCTTCTTTAAGCATCAATGAAATTCCTGTTAGGAATACTCGATGCAGGTAAAAGTTACCTAACTGATCAATTACACAACACATATGTGTAGTGGATCCCACACTGTGCAAGATATTGCTGGGGAGGTGGGCAAGATTCAAAAGAAATATTAGATGTACTTTCTCATCCCAGGCAACTTATTTCAGTAATAAAAAATCCTCCCATTCATGAAAGAACTAGAAAGTAAAAGAATGCAAAATATAATCATGTGCTAATTGGGTAGTATAGACACTGTTAAAGAAATCCTGATTTAATAGGCTGGGATTAGCCAGAGGGGCTTTATGAAAGACACAGATATAACTTGAAAGGGCCTTGAAGACAGGGAAAGTTGTAAACTTTGATTGTGGTTGGAATTTCATCTGCATGTGGCAAATGGCAAATGGCTGAAGAGTAGCCTCTTAATGTTTGAAATAATAAGTGACCATCTAACAAACACATTGATCTCACTATATCTTTTTGGCATGGAAAGATGTTCATAATAAAGTAAGTGTGAAAAGCAGATTTTAGAATAGCACCTTATAATATGATTCCATTAATAGAGAATCAAATATATGATATGCATAGAAAAATGTCTAGATAGATAGATACTAAAATGTTAACAGTGGTTTTCTATATAGGGTATGATTATGGGTGACTTTAATTAAAAATATTTTTGTATTCTGTCTTCTTAATTTTTGTGCAACAAGTGTGTTCTATTTGTGTAATAGTTTAAAAAGACCACATTGACTTCTTATTTTTTTAGGTTAGAAAAACTGAAATAAAATAATTTATTGTATGTAGAATTAATTAACACATGTGAACAAGGATTCTAAAAGTCTGTAACCAGTTTTCCAACTCAGTTCCTCTTACCACCGTATTGGTTTGGGTTCAACAAATCTTTCTTTGACTTCTTAAAAGCCACTATAATAAATGCCTCATAAAACCTACTAAAATAAAAGCACACACACACACCATCTTGGAGAAGGGATAGAGAAGAAAGATTAAATAATTAAGGAGATAGGTTGGGTTATATATGATGATAGACTTAAAAGTTGACTATTGTTCAGCTTATGGTGTAGGAAGGGACTGTGATCCAAGTCTATAAAGTCATGAAGCTCATTGGGAGAACACAGGTTTATTCACAAATTCCCGGCAATAGAACTGAGCATTACCCCTTAAAGATTGAGAAGTCAATTTAGGACAAAGAAAAAAGAGGCTAACCTCTCACAGAAGGCAAAAGGAATTGGACTTTGTTATCCCATGGGTGATGTAAATTGAAAATATAAATACCTTCGATAATGATTTAGATGAATTAATGGAGGAAAGATTCATTAAAGGTTGGTTGTTAAGCAAAAGCCATAAATGTCTGGAGTCTCTGAGATATTCAACATAGTCGACATATTTAAATGGTAACAGTGGTAGAAGAAACCTACATTTTAAAAAATCTCAACCTGAGGACATGCTCAATGATTTTAGATAGAGGGGAAGAGAAGGAGATGGGAGGTGGAGAGAGAGAGAGACAGACAGACAGATACTGATGCGAGCGAGTAACATTAACCGGCTGCCTCTTGTACATGCCTGGACCAGGGACCATACTCACAACCCAGGCATGTGCCCTAACCAGAAATGAACCAGTGACCTTTCAGTTTGCTGGATGATTATGCAACCAACTGAGGCTCACTGGCCAGGACAAGAAACCTGCATTCTTGAGACTCTCTTCCAGTCAGTTAACCCTTTAGTTGTTGCACTGTTGGGAATTCCCAGGAAGTAATCTCTGGGGAGAGTTTAGGACGTCAGGGAGGCACTCACAGGGCGCTGGACAATAATTAATTATCAACCAGAAAAGTAGCATTTTAATAATGGTTATGACTATAATAATGCATATTGGCTAAACATTAGTCCTGATTGTACCTATCTTCCAGGATGGACTGCAGAGATGATGTTTGTCAGGGGTATGTTAAGATTGAGTACATCTGGCTGATGTGGCTGAGTGGATTGAGTGCCGGCCTGAAAACCAAAGGGTCACCGGTTCGATTCCCAGTTAGGGCACATGTCTGGGTTGTGGGTCAGGTCCCCAGTAGGAGGCATGTGAAAGGCCATCGCACATTGATGTTTCTCTCTTTCTTTCTCCCTCCCTTCCCCTCTGTCTAAAAATAAATAAATAAAGTCTTAAAAAAAAAGATTGACCACAGCATGGCAACAGTCTCAAGATTTTGAGAATTCAAATGAAATAATTAGATGACCAAAAGATTTTTTTTTTTTACCTCGAGGGCTGTTCAGTGAAGCTTCCGATGCTCTCCCACCATCTCCGCAGTGACTCTGATCAAAGGGAAGGCACTGATCACCTGTTCCTGCCACCACTTCAAAATTCCTGGACAGATCTTTTGTTTCCACAAGAGATTTCAACTTGTAGACTTTTCGAGTATTGGTGTCTGACAGATAAAGTGATTCAGACATAGGGTCCATAGCCAGATAGTATTTGTGAGCTGGACTTGTGCTAAGGAAGAGAAAATTAAAGTTATTCAAAGGAATTGTTTCAGTATGTGCCCCTGGGGTCTGCCTTTGGTAAGAAATGGAAAATTGTCTTAACAGATGAAAGAGTTCAAGTACCTTCTTTTTTATGTACTGAAGAGATGAATACTTCTTTGTTTTTCTGGGAATAAAAAAATTCACTGTGTACTGCTAACCTGTAAGGATGCTGCCATTTCAATACCATCCATTTGCGGGTAGAGGAAGAAACAGGAGAGAGTAAGTCCCAGGAGGTCATTTTTCTGATACATACCTTTCATACCCAGTTCTCCAAATGCTACTAGATGACTGCCTGGAAGCCTCGCAGTCATCTCAAAGTCAACAAATCCCAAACATTAAGTGATTCTCTTTTCCTGGCTACCCCATCCCTCATAAACCTACCTCTCCGCCGGGATTCCTGGCTCACTTGCAGACACTATCATCCTTCCAGGCTCCTATTGTAAACTGAAAGGTGAGTATCAAGGTAGAGGACTGTTGCTTAGGGAGGGGTGTGCTGGAGATATATTGCCAAACTTTCTCCAAGCTTCTTCTTCTTGTTTTTTTAGCTGACTGCCACACTTCTCTAGTCCATTTTTCTTCTTTCAGGACATGCTAGAACTTACTATATTTGACCTTTTCTTTAAAAGTTATAATCACAATCAGCTATACCTCCTAAAGGTGACACTAAAGTTACCTTGATTGGATTTTGGTATTCCTGAAACTCTTCAACTACATAGTCACATGGGGTCTTTGGTGGTATTTTTCTATCTGCATACATGGTTGAGCTCATTCATTAATTTTGATTCTTCCTAATTTCATTTTTTTGATGGCTGCAGTAACCTTGGTTTAGGGGATATTCTGCTTGAACCTAAGGCTCATGTACTACTGATATTATCCAAGCCCCAAACTTGCAAGTTTAAACCTTACTCGCTCCTTTTCTCTCCACATGCAACTATGCCTGTAAACGAGCTCTCAAGACCATTCTCTTCTTTGATTCCTCCAGCCATTCCAGCAGTTCTAACTCTCATCATCTTTGGCCTGGAATATTTTCTATAGTCCTGTTCATTGGAGCTGTTTTTCAACTCTAAAATCCATTTTCCCCCACACTGCCTCCAGAATTATTCTGGTCATTTGGCTCCTATCTTTAAAAACTCTAAAAACACTTTAACATTCCTTGGTGTGATATACAAGTCTTTCTGCACTTAATGAATTCTCACATGCCTTTTAAAGCTTTACTCAGGTATTCTGTCCCAAAGGAAGCCTTCGCTAAATCTCTAGTCTGGGTTATTTGTACTACACTCACCTCTATTCTGGGGGATTACATATCATATTTTGTTTTGAATTTGAATTTGTATCCCCCCATAAACCATGAGAGCTTGGAGAGCAAGCTTGTTTGTTGTTTGTTTGTTTGATCTCTAGAGTGGTCACTGCCCAGAACTCTGTCTTATACCCAGTTGTCAAACCAGAAATCATTTACCCTTCCTTTCCATCATTCCCCCTATCCAGTAAAACATGATGTTTTATTACATTAAATTTTACCTTCTAAACACTTCTCTAATCTGCCCATTTCTCCTTTAACTCCACTGTCATTAGTTTAAGGCCCCATCATCTGTCACTTGAACTCCTTCCTTGGTACCATTTCTGTATTGTGTATTTGTTCATTAATTCATTTAAAATGTGGTTACTGAGTGCAAACAATGTGCCTAGGAACTGTGGTGTGGTATGGAGACCTGCAATACACAATACAGTCTTTTTCTTCATGTAACTAACAGTCTAGTGAGGGAGTCAGATCAGTAAACAGGCTGTGATGGCTATAAATCCAAGAGTTACAAGAGAAGTGGGGAGGGAAAGAAATGAGCAGAGAGGAGGGACAGGTGACCTAGCAGTACCTATCATAGTGTATTAGCATTATTTTAAAAAGTATTAACTGAAGTCCATATTTTATTCACATTTCCTTAGTTTTTATGTAATATCCTTTTTCTGTTCCAGGATTCCATCTGTGATACCAAATTATATTTAGTCATTGTGCCTGTGATAGTTTCTCAGACTTTTCTTATTTCTGATGACCTTTATAGTTCTAAGGAGTATTGCTTGGGTCTTTTGTAGGATGCCCTCTGCTCAAACGTGTCTGATTTTTTTCTTATAGTTAGACAGAGGTTATAGGTTTTGGGGAAGAACACCACAGGAATAAAGTGCCATTTCCATCAAATCAAATCAAGGGTACATAATGCCATCTTATCACCGTTGATGTTGACCTTGATTGCTTAGCTGAGGTAGTATTTGCCAGATTTTCCACTGTAAAATTACTCTTTCTCTCCCACACTTCACATTGTACTTTTTGGAAGGAAGCCATGTAGGGAAGGTAATACCTAACAAAGGGGGACTTAGACTCTACGTCCTTGAGGGTGGAGTATCTACATACATTATCTGGAATTCTACATGAGAGCTATATCTCTTCTCCTCCATTTCTTTATGAATTAAGCCATTTATAGCACTATGGACTCACAGATATTTGTTTTGTACTTTGCAATAAAATTCAATGCTACTTTATTTTGTTGCTCAAATTGTTCCAGCTTTAGCCCTGGGGAGCAGAATTTCTATTGGCTTGTATGCCCCTTTGACATGTGGTTTTCTTTCTTTTTTTCCCACTTCCTTACTTTCTGGAACTACAAGATGCTCCAGGCTCATCTTATATAATCCCTGCCCCAGTACTAGAATGAATCATTTCTCTAAGGACCCTTGCTTCCTTTTATTGGAAAATGGTATTAGAAACCGAGATCTGAGTGCTGGGCATTAAGCACTATTACTTTCACATATTTCTCCAGCTACACTGTGAGCCCTTTGCCGCCCGGAACCATATTCATCTCTATATCCTCAGTGCCAACAGAGTGTCTGACAGAGCCAATGTCCGTAAGTGCTGAACTAAACTAAACTGAAGGACATGAAACGAAGACATGGGAGAGTTCAGACCTTGGGTACCTAGCCAAGCAAAATGGAGGGGAGAGGTCATCAGAATAATTAAGATATCCTTAAAGACTGGCATGTTACTGATTCTATTTGTAATTGTATTTGCCCTCTAAGCATATTTATGTATGTTAATGATAGTAAAGGCTGTCAAATACTGATTCGAGAGCCAGCTTTTAGTTTTAATTGGAAAAAAATCAGATCCAATTGGAATACTAGGTTTTTTTTTTTCTACTTACCTTCATCACATAAGAGAATCTGGTAGGTTCCAGAGACACTGTCAACCCTGGAACCACCATGACAGTTGCTGTAAGTAAACTGTAAAAGGGCCCCAACAGACTCCAGAACTGATTTGACAGTCATAGCAGATAAGGCATCTCTGTCACAAAGACTGTTTAAATAGGGGTTTCAGCAAAAGTTTTTACATGTTTAGTTAATTTTTGCCTTCTGGATAAAATTTCTCCAGTGCTCTTATATCTTCCTATAACAAAGAAGAAGGGGTCACAACCCTTCCTTGAAACTTCAATACCTTGGTAGCCCATTTATGGAAGTTTCATCTAAGCCAGATTAATCAGAGTTTGTTTAGGAAAAGTCCATGGGCTGTTTTTCCAAGAGAAATGTTATTCGTACAAAGGCACTTTGGAATGTATTACGCTCATTTATTATTGACTATCCCCAATGTGCCTGTGAGGGAAGTTAGAATTATCATTCTCCTCAAATCTCAGCTGGGGAAACCCAGACACATAGAGGGCTTGCCCAGGGTCACTAACAAGCCTGTGCCTGGACTAAGATTAGATTCAATCATATGTGACTGGGAGTACAAAATCCCTTCAGAATATTCTTATTCAGAAGGTGGCAAAAAAAAAATCAGTGTTCTTGTCTTCTTCTACCTGAGCAGCATATCCTATTTTTGCACAGTGAGGCTGTTCTTAAACTTTGTGCACTGGCCTTAGAAAATGGAATAGCCCAACAAACCAAATTCAAATCTGATTAATGTTATTTTGTTGACAGCCAACACTCAGGAAGGTCTCCTACACTGATATGTAATTTCTTGCCATTTCATGCCATTTCCCAAGTGGACGTCAGTTCTTTTGAGAATGGTTTCTTTCTACTTTCTGAAAACATGCCGAACCTGAGAAAGAAAAAACACTGGACGAAATTCCAGTCTGTTCCAATCCCTTGTGTCTAGATGTGTATTACAATTTGGGATATGTGAAGATTTCTTTTATAACTTCATTGTGAGAGTTGCTGTCACCTTCTGGTTAGTTTCACATTCAGGCAGCGCCCTTCGATTTAGCAAAATCACTTCATTCATGCTAGTTAAAAATCACATAGATTGTAAAATGGGCAATTAATGCTTATAATTAATACTGTGCTACACTTTACCAGTAAGCAATATGACAACCAACTCAATTTGCTTAAGAAATTAGTTATGCCAAAGTAACAAGGCTGAGCTTGTGCACTGGCATTTAGGAAGTGGCATCTTCCCCAACAAAATCCAAATTAAAAATCCTATCAGTGCCATTGTGATGACAATTGGCATTCGAAAGTGAACAAATTCAATTTTCTCCTTGGTAATTTCAGGTAATTTAGAACAGTTTTTGACAAGTGTAATATGTAAATGAACTGAATATAAATACTTATGATGATGAATTTCAGTGCTTTGTGCTGTTGTTGGTAAATGGTCAGTTTAAAGCTTTCCTATTATTTCTTTGTGGTGAGAAGAACTAGAAACCATGAGGTCACATAAAAAGAAAAGAGGAAACATTTTATTCCAGAAGGTCACTGTGGTCTCTTCACACTCTCATCAACTATATTTCTGGATCTAGGAAGACTGCTGTACTGCCTCTCTCTCTACCTGCAACTGGAAAGCGTGGAAGCTATTTGAACTTACAGTCTCAGTTGTGATATCACCCAAGGAAAACATAAAGAGCCTTAAGGCTTTGCTTTCTCATAAAGTACTGAACTGCCAGCTTTCACTTATTTTGTTTTCTTTTTGGTATATTTGATCCTCTGGCAAATTCCCACTTAGTAGAGTTCTCTTCTTTTGGATGAAAGACACTTACCTGAGTCATAACTTCCAAGTTCACTTTCACATCATTCCTTTAACCTTATTTAAGAAGTAAAATTCCCCTGTTAGCACATTGTTAGGAAATGCCCTCTTAGGCAAGAAGGGGCATTAGGCAGCTGCCCACGTCATTTGCTTACCTATGTCTGGTATCTCTGTTTCTAGGGTGCACAAGGTATCCACGAGTAGCAAGTAAAAGCAAATAGAGAGGCATCAGTATCATTCAACAAGCCAAACCTCACCATGCACACCTTTTCCTAACTCAGCTTGTGGCTGTCACAGAGACTCCATAGGGATCATTTAGTCAGATGTGCAAGCCAAAGTGGACCCAGTCCCTCCTGATATCTCCTCTTAAGATCATATCAAGGTGATTGAACATCCTGTTTGGTGGATGGGAAAAACTCTAGGGCAGTTTTTTTTTCAAAAAGTCCTCTCTGGACTGTTTTTATCAGAATCAGTTGGGTTCTTCTCATATGTGCAGTGTCCTGGGGCTCTCCCCAGTCACAGTGAATCAGAATCTCAAGGCGGGAGTGGAACCTGGGAATTTGATTTTTAACAAACTCAGCTGATGATTCTGACACAGAATAAATGTTAACAACTGCTGGGCTAGCGTTTGGGGAAATAGCCCCTGCAAAAAGTCTGACCACTCTAGACTCTGTTTTGAAAGCCAGCTTATCAAAGTGCAAAATCATCGTTTTATTATCGAGTCTTGGGTGACAACAAGCATGCCAAACCTAACCCTAAAACACTTATGTGATCTCAGAGGTCAGAAAAGGACATTCTTGTGCACATTGGTACACTACTCAGCAATGTTTAAAAAAAAACAAACTTAAAAATTTTAAAGTATACAAGTTTTCTCTTAAACCATGACAGCATGTCCCTGGCATCAAATAGCTTCAATAAAACATCATGTACATCAACTACTAGGACCTTGTATCTTCCAGCTGTCACCCTCCAAGAGGGCAACTGGAATGGAAGACACAGGACTCTCAGGTCAAAAGAAGCAGAACATGTTGGGGACCCTGATCTGTAAGTCATTTGGCACAGGGTACTGCTTGCAGTATTTCACTCCGGGACCTAGTATGAGGCTTCTCACAGAGGGAGTGCAGTCTGTGACAAGCCTGACTTTGGGTCAGATCTGTCCAGAATTAAAAGGCTGTAATCATCTGTAAAATACAGTCATTTTAATTTTAAGGTCCTTTTAAACCTGGCCCTTTATGTCATTTTGAAAAACATGAAGATAACAAATCTTTTTATCTAAACTAGAAAATGTTTTTATTCTTTAGAATGCCAGGAAAGAAGAAAAGACACAGAAATTATTTCATTTGAAGCTATCTGCTAATACTGATTCAATACTCTTTAAATTAAGAGAGTATTCCTGGGATTTCACTCATGGGCCACAGGTCACCGACTCTTCCATTCATTCCTTCCTTCCTTCCTTCTTTCCTTCCTTCCTTCCCTCCTTTTTTAAAATTTATTGATTTCCTTTTTAGAGCATGAGAGAAAGCAAAAGAGACAGAGAGAAACATCAGTTTGTTGTTCCACTTATTTATGCATTCATTGGTTGATTCTTGTATGTGCCCTGACCAGGGACCGAACTGACAACCTTGCCATATCAGGAAGATGCTACAACCAACTGAGCTAGCCAGCCAGGGCCACTGACTTTTCTCTTTCTCCCACCTGCCTTAAAAGGGTAAGTATCCTGTGGGTTGACACAAAAGGTCAAAAGGTAAGTACAGGGAGCTCTGACAAGAAACCTGCTTCAGGCATTTGAACCTTTTTGAGTTCTTTTGCCTCTAGAAACTTGCTTGTTTTTGTAGCCTCTAAAGTACAGGGTGAGTGTGCTGGAGCCTGGCTTTAATCACTGTTACACGGTTGATTCTCCTGAAGGAAGTTGACTTGTGAAAGTACTAGAAAAACCTCATTAAAAGATTTCATCCATAACAGATCCTCATTGTACAGAACCATTTTTGTGCCTACACCGGGCTTTGAAATTCTTAGGTGATGGCAAGGAGTGGGGAGAGGGATGGTTTGCCTTTCCTGCAGCTGCTTCTGATCCTGCCAATAATGTCACTCTGAATTTGGAAAGATGTCCCATATTATGCAGAGCAGCTTCTCTCATTAACATCTCAGAGGGAGGAAGTGAAAATGATGGAATTTATTTCCAGTGTGTGACCTTGTTCTGTCTCAGAATTACTTTTAGTTAAGGATTTAGGATTGAGCCACCACCGAAAGTTGGTCTGCTGTCTAGCTAACAACCTGCATGCTGAGGTGCCACTGTGTGAGCTCTTCACAAGGCCTCCGGCCCATCAGTGACATTGCCAGTTGGCAACTGACTGACTTGAAGTTTGCCACGAGTTAGGAGGAGAAAGGAGTGGAATTGCAAATCTTTTTAGTGCAAGGAGTGCTCCTGACAGTAGGACCTTGAAGTTGGTCCTTGATTTTGTTCATGATATACATGATTAAAGGAGCCATTTATTCTTTTCTAATTAAAAAATTTTGATTGAGCCCTGACTGGTGTGGCTCACTGGATTGGGCGTCATTTCACAAACTGAAAGGTTGTGTATTTGATTCTTGGTCAGGACACATGTTTGGGTTGTAGGCCAGGTCCCCAGTTGGGTGAGTGTGAGAGGCAACGAATCAATGTTTCTCTTGCACATCGATGTTTCTCTCCCTCTCTTTCTCACTTCCTTTCCCTCTCTCCTTAAAAATAAATAAGATCTTTAAAAAATTTCATTGAGATATAATTCACATAGCATAAAATTCACCCTTCTAAAAAGTATAATTCAATACTTTCTACTGCATTCATAGAGTTGTGCAACCATCGTTATTATCCCATTCCAGAATATTTTTATCATCTCCTGAAGAAACTCTGTATCCATTAGCAGTCACTCCACATTCCTCTCTTCCCTCAACTTCAGGCAACCACTAATCTGCTTCCTGTCTCTATGGATTTACTTAATCTGGACATTTCATATAAGTGGAATCAGAGACTAGCTATCCTTTTCCTGTTGTGTGTGGCTGCTTTCACTTAGCACAACTGTTCATCCTATTTTTCTTATATTTTTGTGACGAGGGTGGAGAGAGACTATGTCAACCTTGAAGTTGGTGTCTAGTGACCTGGCATCATGAGAGTTTTCCTGCCTGCTCTGTGGTGCTGCAACACTTTACTCTTTCTTCATGCTGTTCTCAGCTTCTCTCTTTAATATTTAGCCAGAAATATTTGATGTCGAAAAACAGACTTTGCTCCCTGTTCATCTTTCCATGGTATTCTTCCTCTGAAGGCCAAGTTCCCACTCCTGCCTTTCACTGACTTGCTTGCAACTACTTCAGCAATGCTTACCTGAGATTGTTCTCCCCCACGCTCCAGCCATGTCCCTTGCCCTTATCACAACTTACCCAGCATGTGTTTTAGGGCCCTGCTTTCAACTAGCCGTTCCTTTGAAAATCAAACTGACAAATACATCTATTGCCAGGAACTAATGATGATTTTAGCTTGGTGGGTTATTCTAACAGATATTCTTGTGGTGGGGACTCTTAGAGGTGCAATGTCCCAAGTCAAAGGAGCACATTTCTTCGAGTGGAAACTTGGGGCACTATGCAAGGGCAGTGAAGATGTTTTTGGGTGAGGTGAGGGGAACCTATGAATGCCACTGCTAAGATATGAGATCATCCTAGGGAGATAACCACCTAGTTCATCCACACGTATTTTTCTATGTGTAGTTCCACTGCTGTTGACAAGAGGATGGCTCTCGGTCATTTTTCAGATAATAGCAGAGCTCTCAAAACTTGGGTTCCATTTGTTTCTTCAGCAGAGCGCTCTACAAGTTGCACTGCCCCTCAGCATGTTAACTGTCCCTCAGCATGCTAACTGTCCCTAAATGGGTGTTATTTCAGTTCTACTAAATGTCCAGCCAATGACAGGAGTTAAGCCCTGAGAACAATGGAGTACATATTAACCAGTCACTGTAAAGGAAACAGTAAAATGTCACGAGAAATTTTCACATTACATTGACACTTGTTGAATCCAAATACACAAGGCACCAAGAAGCATTTGCAAGGTTCTTATTTTCTTCTTTCTTTCATTTTAAAGGGAAGGACACAATAAATATCTGAAGATTCACAGCATCTTGACCAATAACAGCATGAGGTATTTATTAAGAATAAATAGTTTCTAGTTACACTTAACAGGTTTCCTAATAGATTTGTGAAATTAGAAGATGAGAGGAGAGCAAGACAGGTATTCATATTTGAATTCTTGTAGAGCACTTGACATGTGTCTCTTATTTTTACTTACATCATTATCCCCGTTAGTTTTAGAAAACTGAAAAGTGGCCCTTAGACTATAATCAAATGAAAAAGAAATAAAGTCATAATTTATGAGAAATAGTTGAAGGACTTTGGGATATTTAAGCTGAAGAAGAGAAAGTTCAGGAACCTATGATATCTATCCTCACACTTGTGAAAGCTTATCAGGTAAAGAGGCCAGTAGCTTCTGGGGTGCTTCAGATGGTGACATTTGCCACTAGTGAGGGCATGCTCCATGAAGGCAGATTTTGGTTCAGTATAAGGAGCCATTATCTAATAGAGCCCTCCAAAAATGCAATGTGCTGTCTGGAGGGGTATTTAAGTTTCCTGTTATTGAAAGAGATCAGACAAAGTAGAGATGACCAACTGACAGGGGTGTGGTGGGCACTATGTTGCACCAGATACATCTACGGACTCTTCTAACACTAAGCTCATGACTCTGTGAAGCCCCTTTTGTGTTCCAGAAATGTGTGTGTCTATGTGTATATAAAACTTTAACATGAGAAACAAATCACTAGAGATACCTAGACATAAACTAGAAATAACTCTGTCTTTAAAAAATCTTCAGAGAATGTATTTTTGATACTCCCTTATGTTTAATTGCATGATATTATACTCCTTTTTATTATCTTACCTCAATTTCCCTCTGTAAGTAAGCACTAAGATGTGTACATGTGGATGAAATCTGTAGTGAACAGGCAAAAGGTACTATACACTTAAGTAACAAGAAATAATATTGTTGATCCTGCTATATTGCTAACGATCATGCCATAACTGACTTTTCCTTATCCTCTCTATTCAGCCAGTTAGATGGAATAAATGATTGGCAACCAATGAAAACAAAATTATTTTTGTGGTCAGGTGAAACTCAATTGGGGACAGTTTAGATCAGTAGAGCTGAGTTAGAAAACAAACTATAGTCTCCCAATCTTTGAAATGCCAAGGAGCACCGGGAATTGTTCAATGTGGTCCATTAGGGGACAAAGGATGGAACAGAAGAACATCTGGAAGGACACCCAGTAGGAGCAGGCTTTAGGTTCTTTCAAAATTTCATCAAACTTGGAGTTGAGAACTATATATCTATGGGTCTTAAAACAAGTGAAACTGTATAAAACATGTGAGAGGATGCTCAAATATTAACTTGAAGTCAATTTTATGGACAGGGAAGTACAGAGCAGTGTAGTTAAATTATATAATGAATAATCTGACAGAGAGTGAAGGTATAGACCCTTCTCTATGCCTTTATACAGTGACCTATTGACAATATTGCTTTTCTATTCACAGTTTTAAATATAACAAATAACATAATGACTATGTTAGTCCCTGTTTCCAAGGAAACAGATAACTCAACCAAATAAAATGAATTATATGCATGAGGGGGGGCGATTAAATTAACTGAGTTTTTAACAAAAAAACTTGGTATAAAGTAAAGTTTCTATCTACATGCCATTGAACATTATGGTCCTTAAGATAGCAAAGTCTTGTTCTATCAACTTATTTGTCTCTAGGAAGTTTAAGTCTGGAAAAGTTATTAAGCAAACATCTAAATTCACCAATTACATGTGAAAGGTGTAATGTACAGAGTATACATTACTGGATCAGGATAGATACTTAAAAAACTGAATCTAATAAGTATATTAGTTTCTGAGTAAACATGACAGATAATGTTTGCTGACATAAAGTGGTTTGATGGTTTTGACTACAGTCACATAGTTAGGAAGTTAACTGTCAATGAGGTCAAAATGATCATGTATATTCAGTCACTTCATTTCTCTGGTGGCCAATTTCTCCAGGAGTGTTGGAGTACACAAAGGAGAACTATTTTTTCCCTCCTTGAACCTAAGATAAGAATCTTACATTTGAGTCTATGAAATGGGTTCAACATGAGGGTAGATTGCTGGAGGGAGTGGAATGCAGGGGGAGAGAGAAAATGTGAGCCCCTGAAATTATATGTATAATTTTGTGTGAATTTGTTTTTTTTCTGGGGAAGGGGCCCATACATAGCCTTCAATGCAGGGGTGGGCAAAAGTAGTTTTGTAGCTGAGTACATGAAACACACAGCTTGTTCTTATGTTATTATTTATTCTTGTATTATATATTTTTCCATACAACCTGTAAACCTAATTTTCCCACCCCTGTTGATTCTCAAAGGGGTCTGATAACTTTTTAAAAAAGGTTAGGAAGAGCTGCTCTAAGGAACATGTATAAAGGACCCATGGTAATGGACAACAGGGTAGGGACTGACTGTGGAGGGGGAGGCAGGGTGGAGGGTAGGAGGTGGGCGGGGCAGGGGAGAGCAACAGGGGAAAAATTGGGATGACTATAATTGAACAACAATAAAAAAGAAGAGCTGCTCTAAAGGATGTTAGTTCAGAAGAGCCAACTAGAGAAACTGAGGCTAAGTGAGAGAGCCTGGGTGTGTGAGCTCTTGGTGTGTACATGCCTATGTGTATGAAGAGCTGTGACAATGAGAGAAAAGGCTGCTGAGGTGTAAGGCTGAATAAAGCGACTGGACATACTTCATACTGTCAGAAGCTAATTTTTCTTTATACAGAGAAAATCACTTTGCAATTAGGGTCTAAGTTATTCTATTTTATTCTTCAAATGACTTTGTATTGAAGGTCATAAGGTGCTTTGGACTAAAATGCAAATGTGTGAACTGTTAAGGATCCTTGACCAAGGGAGACTCTCATCAATGGATGACAATTGCTCCACCTTAGGTAAATTTGCATTTAAATTACAATAAAATTACAACTAAAGTTAGCTGGGTTTTCTTATGGTAATATTTTCTTTCTTTTTATAGATAATCCTATGCCCTATTTTCTTTGGGGAGTTAGCTATATGGGATTATTTTTATAAGTTTTGCTGTACAGGTTCAGCGAGACAAGGTCTCTGTCTACCTGACAGCCCATATCTGCGTGACTGCAAACTTTCAGATGGTGAAAGGATTGTTCAGTGTTCCATCCGTGTTTGGTATCAAGTAGACAGAGCATCCCTAGGATTTTGAAGACAATCTAGAATGTTGTATAAATCATTTTGAAATCCAGGCATACAACCATCCTGGCCTTTCTCATTGACTTTCCAGTAAGTAGGTGCCCAGAGAGATATACTGCTGGAAATGACAAGTCCCTGTGAGGTGTGACATCTTGAGGAACATGAACATTTGATTAGGGCAGGTTGGTATGAATTAGCACTTCTCTAGACTCTCTAGATATGCTTTATCTTTATAAAATCTTAATTTTACAGTCTATTTTTTATTAGCCAAGGGATTTAACAGCTTTCTTCTCTATGACAGCGTTTGCAATTATAATTAAGGAATGTATTAAAACTGGAGTGAATTAATGTGAAAAATAGATGGGGGCATGGGACTAGAAGATTTCCTTAGCTAGGTGTGAAGGACTAACTTAGTCTAACACAAGGGAGGTACACTCCAAAGCAAGCACAAGAATCTGGAAAATTTTGAGGAATGTCTAAATGCATTCAAATTTCCATGCTCATGTGAATGTAAATGTTAAATGGAAATGACCCAGGACTTTTCGGGTCAATGAGGTGATGCCTGAGGCAACAATTGTTTTATGCACTAGTGTATAGGATCAAAATATATTATGGCATCAAAACCTTCCAGAACATAGAGAAACTTTCAGTCTAATGTTCCAAATACATGTCTGAAGGATATAGCTCCCACAGCCAACTAGGAGGAAGGCTTTACCAATTCCCATAGGAAAAGAAACAGGTCTGCTTATCCCTGCTGGGGTAGAGGTTGATGCTTGCCTTTTCTAGGACTCCAGAGGGCATATATTTGTGTCTGCCACCCCCAGAAAAGGATACATAAAGCTGATTAAGACACGGTTTACTTAGTTGTAATCTTTGTGTAACTTCAGAACATTATATATCAAAAGGTATGAATTCCTTTCAAGGTATGTCAAAATACTTTACACTCTCAAGAAAATTCTTGGAACAGATTAAGAAAGTCTAAAGATGAAGGCTTTAATCATTTTCCCCCCAAATGGATAGAGCTTTTAAGTGTAAAAAACTCATTCTTCCTTCTTTATCATGCCACACAAACACAGACTTCCATTTTCTTTTATATGAAGTGACCACTTCAAAAGATTGCACCTGAAGAACTAAGAAAGTTCAGCCTTTCAGATCTGGCAGTACCTCTATGTGCTAGAACAGAATAGATATTTTCTATCAGTCTTTGTAGTGGCCAGAGGGGTTGAGTGACTTACCTGAACACTCGGAAGTATTGAGATCCATGTTGGTGATGGCAGTGCACACAGGGAAAGCCACACGTACAGGGATGTCAACACTTCCTGGTTCTCCAAAGCAGTGCTCAAAGTCTCCTTCAAGTAGGAGGAGTAGGCATGCCAACCTATGTCCTTTGTCCCTAATTCCTGTATCTTAGTTCAGTGGTACAGACGGGCAACTGTATGTCCTGCTCCTTCTGGCAATGCTTTGTCTCTTCATGGTACCTCATTCTTGTTTTTTCCTTATCCACTAAGAATAGAGATTAGAAGACACTTACCTTAATTCCAAAATACTAACAGAGTTTCCTGAGGGAAATATTCGCCTTACAAAATTGAAGTCGCCAACATACACACTACCATCAGGGCCGGAAGCCAAAGCCACAGGAGCAAAGAGTTTGTTGTTGTGGGCTGGGCCATTGCAGTTGGTGCAGGCGACGCTCCGTTGGTGCCCATTACCCATTATGGTTGATATGACTGGGGGCTGCTGGGAAATAAACATATTTTCTCCATTCCCTTTATGTATGATTCCTAGATTGAAGATACAAAGAATAAAACCAAAGCAATTACCACACAATATTCTCAGCAACATTTTAACTTTTCTCTCATCATTCAAAGCAAGATGGAGCTTTGGTATTGGCATCAAAGAACTTGAGAGTGCAACACACTGCCCTTGGTTTTGTTTAACTGCACGGCCACCACAAATAGTACCATGATGCTTTGCCATGGTTTATCCATCTGTGAAATGGGTTAATATATCCAGTCCCTTTAATGCTGATTCTAAATGCCTCAATAAAGAATTTGATGACTAACTTTTAACTATGTCCTATTCGGTTTAGGCTCTGTGAATCATCCGTGGCTTATTTTTCATCTCCAGCTGACTTTCTCCTGATACCTGGCACATAGATGTCTGACTTCAAATTACCCTCACTATGGAACTGCTTCCTGAAAAGAGAATATCAGTCAATTTTAATATGAACCTTAGCAAAAACACAATCAGGAAGGTAATCTACTTCTGTGAAAAGAAATCATATCGCTAGAATGCACTTGAAAGATATAAGAAAGGGACTTGAATTTTCCACTCTTTTGGACCATATCTCACTATCATCAGTGCAGGAAATAGAGTACTGACTTACGAAAATGCTAGAAAAGACTGTGTAATCATTGTCTTTCGGCAATCTCATCCATTCTCACTGCTTTAACTCCCATTTCTATATGCTAAAATTTTCTGTCCAGAGTTCTCACCTGACACGCAATTATCTACGGTATTTTTTTACTTGGATCCCCACAGGTACCTCAAACTCGACAAGTTTAAAACCTAACTCATTATTTTTGCACTCCTTACCAAACCCTGCTCTTCCTGCTATGCTCCCCAATCACCTTGTAAGTGCTATCACCATGCGTGTATTTACCTAAGTTGGAAATGTGGGCATCACTGTCACTCTTCATTTCCTCATTTTCTAAAGCTAATATAACCCTCCTCCCCCAGTTTGGTCTATCTCTTAAAATATGTTGAACCAGTTTTGGCATCTCCATTGGCACTGCTTTGTTTTAGTTCAGTGTTTCTTAACTTCTTGGTCACCTGATCTCCATGTATACCTATCTGCAAACCATCATCCACATGCCTGCTTTAGAGATTATTTCAGTCTGTGGCTTAAAATCTTTCACTAGGTCTGTATTCTCTATGGGATAAAGGGCACATTCCTTATTATTAAGACATACAAAGTCCTCCATGATTTGGCCTTTGCCCACTTCTTTAGTCTCTCCTCTCATCACCCTGTCATTTGTATACTGAGTTTTAGCTACAGTGGACTATTTACAATTATTCTCACGTAGTTCCATTCCTCTCTGCTTTTGCACATGTCATTACCTCTGTTTTGAATGCCCTCCTAATCTTGTCTGCTTGGGGAACTCTAACTGATCCTTCAGAGCTCAGTTCAGGTCTCCTCTAATGTTCTGTCCAGGCAGGATTAGTTACTTCCTCCCCTGTGTGCCCACAGCTCTATCATTACACTTACCCCACTGTGGGATGCATTGTTCATTACTCCTCTACCTTCTCCATTAGAACACAAGCTCCTTAAGGCAGACAGGTGGTCTTACTACTTTGTGCATTTTAGTGCCAATCCCTGTGGCCAAGTCATTATAAGTGCTCAGTAAATGTTGAAAAGAGACTTTGAGTCTCTTGTAGTTTCCTTGTCCAAATCCTGGTGATTTTGCAAACTTGCTAAGCCTGGGCAGATAGTCCAAAGAACAGGTACTGTTGTGCTAAATAAATAGCTCAAGTCTGCTCAGAAAGAGCCAGGGCAGGTAAAGCATGCACATTGTGAGAGGCATACCAATGTGTCAGACTGAAATAACTGACAGCAAATGAATGCAGTTATTTTGTACAGTCTTATATTTTTTCTCCCATGACGCCTGCTATCTATTTCCTCGGACTCCCTGTTACTCTCCCGAAACATTTCCTAAAATGTCTTCCTTAGTATTCTTCCAACATTTGCTCCCATAGTCTTACAATAGAAGCTATCGATTACTCTGAAATAGGAACATTGTTGGCAAAAATGAATAAGAGGGGAAAACAGGTACAACACCATGGCACCAAATATGGACCTGGAAGGGGCCTCCCATACAACATACAGTGTTTAGATTTCATAGGTAAGTATTTTTACTTTTCCTCCCAAGGTGATTTCTGGGTACTTCTTTCAACATATGATCTGCAGGAGCAGTTATGAGTTTATGCCCCAACAAATTGGTCTTTTATTGCAGAACTATGAAATATCTTGAAGATCACTAGTTTATTAATTTTATTAATAACTTTATTAGGCAGTAAATTTTTTCTTAAGATTTAGAATAGTTAATTAAGTAAGATTAATAAGACTGAATCGCATTTCCCCAAAACACTTAACTGCAGTGTGATCGATACTGTAATTTAAATGAATTTGGAGACAGTGAATGAGAACTGGAATGACAGTTTTACAACATCAGTGCAAAGAAATCTCCCAATGATCACGGACTGGAGATCCTACTGATGAGTCCATGTGCTCTAATAAATGAGAAAACCAACTGCTTAGCATGTCAGTATTTCGGCAATGCACTATTGGGTATATCATTCCAAAATATTTCCAATTACTGGCTTGGAAACATCAGATTTGCTGTTAACATTTATTTTCACAGGTAGATCTCCATTTTTTTTATATCAATGTAACGGTATAGTTAACAATTACCTTCAAAATGACATGTGATTACCAGGCTCCTGGCAATTTAAAAACTAAAGATGGCTATTTTAAACCATTCTTCTAAGCCTGCAATTCTAAACCTCCCCTTTTCTATTAAAAAGCCCAGCACTCCATCAAAGAAGAAGAATGATTAAAGGAAATAAAACATAAGGCAATGTACTTTCTGATTACATCTCAACAATTGATGTCTTGCTTTCATGCAAGGTACTAAAGTGCCCGTGTACTGAAATTACCATTCCTGTTTAAAGCTGAAGCAATCAAAACAAAAATGGGCAAACCCCTTTTGTATTGCCCTGGAAAAATAGATCATTTTGAAGGGTGTTTTTGTTGTTTCAAGAATCTGTTTAACCTTCCATTACACAGAACCAGGGCATACCATCTAGCAACAATGATTTAACACCAATTCTTCTGCAAAAGGTTGCTTTGAAAATATTTTGTTTATGTTCCTGGAAATCTTGACCAATTACTGCTGCCTCCCTTCCAGTTTATTCTGCCATAAATGCTCGTTTAGAAAACGGAATCATATGATCTTAGGACAACACACGTTATTTACATGAAGGCCAACTTCCTGCTAAAGATTGGGTGTCTTGTTTATTTACAGTCAACAGAGAAACTCCACTGGATGGAGACTACTTTCTCCCCTAAGTTTCTTTTTTCTCTGCCCCAAAAGCCAAGTCTGTTGTGTAACAAGTTAAGCATACTTTTAAACACACTACTCATATCCTACTGCTACCTTGCTCAGAACTTCTTTTGAAGCGTATAAATAAGTTTGAAATAAAAATTCCCCCTGGAAGCCAGTGGGTGGTGCTTTATGCTGATTTCCAAGAAGAAACCATTTTTCAGACTTATGAACAACAAGGGACACAATACATATTTCTCTCAGGACTTGACTGAGAGGATATAAACAGAAACTGGGAGATATGCCAGTGTGATCAATGGAAATTTACTTCCCCTCCTAGTCAAACCATTTGTTGACATACTACTGGCCTATCTTGGAGGCCAAGTTAAGTGAAATCCTTCATCCATTTTAGACGGATGACAAGACCCAATTAGTACTCCGGATTGTTCTTTGGAATAATTTGTAACACTCAACTGGCAGGAAACACTAGGGGATATATTTGATATAAAGATATACATATGATAGCTAATAGCTCTGTAATAGATGATTCATGCACACATTTTTATTTCACATAATTGTAAAGAACTGATTTATCTTAAAAGGAAACAATATGCAATCTCTGTAATCACTGAGAAGATGTATTTCGAAGGAAAAATATTAAAAAACACAAGTTTCTGGTGTTTATCTCAGTGAAAGCAGGACCCATATATATGTATCAGGCATACTATTGGGCAACAATTCTCCACAAGCAATGGTTAATTGTCAGGTAAATATAATTGCTGGAACAGAAATGACAAATGATTTGAAAACACTGCCTACTCGAAACCACCCACTGCATGATGATTGTGGAGCCAAAGAGAAACTGAAGAATTGAATGGCAGCAGACATCCAATCTAATTACAGGTGTCTTTTTAACCAGTGAGAGGAAACTGGGGGAAGATAGATTCTTGTTTCTAATCCGTTATCTGTGTCAGATCAAAAAAGGAGGGTGCCTAAAGAGTCAGGCTTTTTCCAGAAAGAAGGGGAGTGAGGGAATTCGGAGAGATGAGGCCCTTGCCTTAATCAGTCAGAAAAGACAGTCTGACCTAAGGGGGAAAGAGCACTGCTTTCTAAATTGGTCTTCCCAAAGCCGCTCCCTCACACTTATCATTTCTGCTTCTAAAACTGCCTTTGTGGGTGGGATTTAGACTTTGAAAACGTCCCAAGAGAGGTGTTCAAGTACAAGGTCAGGCTGAAAGGCAGTGGCAGAGCTGCTTTCAGATCTGTTCCTGGGAAGTGTTCTGTTTATGGTTAGAAAAACAATGTGCCTACAACTGAGATGACAAAATGAACCAATGTTCCTTAAAAAAAGAAACTAAAACAAGGTGTCTTTCTCACAATAAAATTCTCAGAAAGACACAGAAAGCAGATTTAGTGAGGCTGGGGTGAGCCCAGGGATTCTTTTGGGGTGATAAAAGTATTCTGACACTGTGTTGTGATGCTTGCACAACTCTATGATTTACTGCAAACCACTGAAATGTGCACTTATAATGGGTGAAGTTTATGGTGTATAAATTATACTTTAATAGAGCTGTTGAAACGATTCTTAGATATAAATTGGTACCTGTTAGCTAAAAACTAATGATTGGCGAATAAGGGGTGTAGAGAATACATTTGTGGAAATGGGAGGGGGCCCAAACCCAACTTTCTGAATGGCTACCCTCTGTTCTGGATTTTTAAGCCTGTGGGAAGCAAATGGTAAGAGGCTACAGGACTGAGAGCACACAGCTGGGGGCTGGCTCAATTGAGGTCATTTCCCATTTTGTGTTTAATGTCAATGACAGGCATTTGAAAGAGACAATCCATACAAGCCAATAAAAGTGAGTGGTAAAGAAATGGCTGCTTAAAATGTCAAACTCTTTCAAATCAAAACAAAAAAACTAATAATTTAATAAGTGGTATCTGCCCTTTCATTTTGTACTTTTAAAACTGTGATTCTCCTTTTGACAATGGAAAAGAAGTTGACATTTTATATGTGCCTGAATCTTTGCTCTTAAAAATAAACAATTTGAAATAGAATTTTGAATCTTCCTTGAAAGGGGAGAAGGAGGCATAGCGGGGCATACAATGGACACTTGCACCTTCAGGATCCCACACTGGGATGGTGGTGCATGGTCTCATTTTATGGTTAAGGGATCCTCATTGGCTTTGCCAATTGAAATTTCCCAGCCCGTGTTGGCTCTTTGGCTTGGCAGATCCACCTATGGTGCAAATGAAGCAAGATCATAGGTCTGAGTATTAAATGGATCTCTTAGCCTTGGTCAATTCACAGCCTTATAAGAGAACCGGATGTTAGCCACTTATTCTACAAAGGTAGTATGTATACAAGGATGGCTGAATGCAGGAGTGTAGCTGCCTCAATACATTCGCATCCTTAGTCCTGGACAAATAACTCAAAGTACATGTTCTACTGGGGGCTGCTCAGACTCTGCCTCTTTAGATGAAAGGGAATGTGATTTCACAGTGAAAACTCACCAGCAGATGTTCGAATGAAAGCTGGATGGAAACACCAATGACTGGTTTCCCAGTAGGATGCAAAGGGAGGTGGAGGAACTGAGTTGAAGCATTTATGATCAGGGTAGCAACATCAGTTTATGTGACAGATACATGGGTGCAAGGGCCACCTGCAGTCCCTTCTCCTGATTTATTTAACATTTATGTTACAAACTAGGAGAAAGTCACAGCAGGAAATGTGGTTGAAAGAAGGCAGAGACTAAAAATGTGAGTGTTTTGTTCTCATTGCTTTTCCTCTTTTCCTAAGTCCAGAGCTTAGGAGCCTTAAAAGTAAGTGAAGTCTAGGACAGAACTCTTTCCCTCCTACCTTTTCTCTTCTTTCACCCATCACTGTCCCTTTACTCCTAGCTTCTTATTGGATGTGCTGACATTTATGTGAATAAGCAATGATGGTGTAGGAGAAAGAGCACACGGCTCTAGCCACTCACTGACTGTGCAATGTTGGGGAAGGTCACATGACCATCTTAGACTCAGACTCTTGAGCTTTTAAATGTGGCTAATGCCACTTTGCAGAGTTTCTATGCTGAAAATGGGAGAGTTTACTAAACCCTTTGAAACTGTATTACATAGATGATTATTTAATTTGAAGGTACACACCATGCTTCACATTTAAACATCTCTGAAATAAGTATGTATCTTATTATCAATGCATGCCATATTTCAGTTAGCAGCATTTCCCACAAAATAATGGTGTACTTGTAACTGATGGTGTCTTAGGTTATGTGAAACATGCTGACTATTATTCCACTTTGAAACAGTTGGTTACAATGTCAGATAAACTTGTTAATCACCTGGGATAGAGCAATAATGATAGTAAAACCCAGTTTCATGTAACTTTGTGATGAAGCGGTCTCGCTGTACTAGCACTAATTAGAAATCAGACTGTTGTATTGGAAAGGAAATAAATTAACATGGTCATCTCGAGGTGGAGAACTTACAGGTAATTCCTTCCTTGTAATTTTCCAAATTTTCTGCAATGAACATGTATTACATATGTATGTATGTATATATATATATATATATATATATATATATATATATATATATATATATATATATATATGTATATAGCATTAGGAAAACAGCATTGATGAATATTTTAAAAGCTGCTTACCACTTTGAGGATTCAAAATATGATGCTTATTTAACGACCAGCCTCCCAGATTGGAAGCATCCATCTCAAAACCTTGTAAGATGACTGTCCTTTTCTCCCAGAGAATAAAGTCGGGGCAGGTTTCATATTCATATCCCACAGATACTGCAAACAAAGAATGAGTAACACATTAGAAAATTTAAAAAAATTCTTTCCTTTTTATCCTGGTTGGTAATTCTGTGGATATTGCATTTGCTACTGAATTCTGAGTTGGATTGAAATTTCACTGCAAATGCCTTTCACCCAGCACAGTATAGCACAGCACTTAGCATAGCATTGGGCATCCAAAAGTGACCAGTCAGTGCATATTGGATAAACAGATGAATGAGTGCTGTCATTAGGTATGTACCATATGTTTATAGACATTAAGCTTTAGTATGGGCTTTTGGGTTGCAGGCTGTTGCAAAATAGAAGAAATAAGCTCTCTGAAGGCTTAAGGCTGTAGAAGTGCAGGGAGGCCTCGTTTCTTGCCTCTCTAGTGTGTAAAAGGCACTTAGGAAGCTGGCTTTGGGGTACTGAGTACCTTATATAACAATTGACTGCATGAGAGTGATAAAAATCAATCTGCCCAATTTATATTTTCTCCTTTGCTAAGTGGCCTTCAGTTTGTTGAGAAGTCTGAGTTTGCTTTGAGTGTTGCAAGTGCTTCCAGTGTAAATTGGAATGTGCACATTATATTTTGGTTTCTGCATATAGCTAGCTAACCAATGGGGCATCACCCAACATTTGGCTTTGAGTCTTATGAAGCACAGATGTTGTGCATTAAACTCAGAACCCTGGTATGCCATTAAAATGGGAAGTGTGGAATGTGGGAGCTTGGGCGACTCTACTGAAATATGCACAGCTCAAGTATACCAAGGTCCAGCCATTGTCTCAGTTGGGAAACCTGCTTACCTACTGGAAGCCCAGCTTTCTGATTCGTGAATTTAAAATGCTTTTTGTCCTCATCATGTTGAAAAACTGAGATTATTGGCTTATTACACTGCATATCCTGAAGCTTCTTTTCCACTTTCTGGAAGCTTAAAATATCCCTGGCTGATTGTCTGCCATTGCTTTCAAGTCTGTGCTTCTACCTGATTCTTAAGACATCCATAAAGAACTCATTCCTTCTTTTACCATTTGGTTATGGAAGCTGGTAATGAAAATGCATGCTTAAACAATGCCAGTGCAGTAGGTCCATGGATGAAAAATTAAAGCAAGCCAGATTTGGTGTTTGGCATTAGAAGAAAGGAAAAGATGGTATTTTAAGTCTAACTGATTTCTGTGTGCATGTGCATGTGTGTGCAAGAAGCACAGGCATAGATGAGCCAAAAAGGCCTTATGGTTATGAATATACAACTCTCTAACTTTGTGGATCATTTGCAGCCAACTTTACATCAGACTGGCTTCTCTTTGTCCCCAACACTACCAAAGCTTCAATGGGGGTCAGGGCCAGCTTCACCGGTTTGTGACCTCGGCAGTCTGACAGGGGTCTATGGTTAGAAGGGCTCCCCACTTGGTCTAATGTGCTCTGCTGTCCCTATGTTGAAATCTTTAATACTTTTTAAACAAGAGGCTCTGTATTTTCATTTCACACTGGGGCCTGCAAATTTTGTAGCTGGTCCTGATGGGGATGCCCTCCTACCCTGCCATCAGCTGGGGAAGGCTCATGGAAAGCAGACTCACTTTAGTATTAGCCCTAACCAAGCATTATTAGCAAGCGAGATCAATGGGGAATGGGAAAGACTAATCACGAAATGGAAATAATTTCTAAATGGAAATTAGTTTGGGATTATCTGTGTCAATGCTGTTCCTCATTGAGGTGGATAGACTTTCGGTGAAGAAAAGGATCTCAAAGGTAATCTAGTTCAGGTTACACTTTGGCACCAATCATGGCTGTCTGAAATCTTGATGTATTATCATGGCTCTAGTGCTTGCTAAAATAACCTGGTTGAGTGCAAAGAGTTGGTTTCCGACCCAGAGTCAGAAAAGACTTCATCTCTTGGCTCTGCTAGTAGCTTAGCTGCATGGTCTTGGGAAAATTATTCTCCATCTTTGGGAGTTGTGCTCTTCAGTGGCAACAAAGTGTGTGTGTGGAAGGGCGAGGAATTAAGAGTTCTTACAAACTTTTTGGGTCAGGGAACCATTTGTTATGAATTTGATAACAGTCATAGATCTTCTTCCTAGAAAATTACATACGCACACAACATTTGATATATAATCCTAGGGGATGTTCACTGGCCTCCCGAAATGAAGATCTCACATTAAAGACCTCTGTTCATTTTTATAATTCGCCTTTAGTACTAACACTGATTTTAAAGTGCATTCCTTCAAGATTATATTTGATCAGTTCCAGTTGAGGATCAAACCAGAAAGTCAGAGGCAGCACTGAATCACGTGCTGGGAAACTCGGGTGGTGAGAAATCACACTTAGGGTCACGGTGGTCTGCAGAATAACAGAGTTTCTGCTTCTCTTGCCAACATTTATATGTCTTGACTAATAAATAATCATAGTGACAATGATTACAAGTGCCCTTAAAGCCATCAACTTCTTCCCTACCACTGCCAGGACCTGCCTTTTGTACCTTGTAAGCTCGGTGAGCTCCCCTACAATCCCTTTTCCAGAAGGTGACTGGTGCAATTTTGTGAATCAGCAGTATGCCCCAGTGACCTTCAGTGGTAGTTTGGAGCCTGCTTTTCCACTCACTAACAGTTAAAGATCTTCCCAACTCTGTAGCAGGAAATACTTACATAAAGTATCAATTAAAGAGTTCTCCATGCAATGGTAATGAGACAAACTATTTTCACTTTCTCATATCTGCTCTCTGAATTGCTCTCTAGTCCACAACAAAAAAGTGCATTGGCTGCAAAGCCTACAATTATATTATTCCACCTCAGCCCCCAAGTCATAGCAAAGAGCAACAAGGCAGCCACTTAATAAGTTCCCTCTAATTTTTATTAGATTTACTTTCTTGTGAGAAAGCTCTATGAGCTAATAAAGTTATAATTTATATTTAAGGCTTGTCCAAAATTCCAGCTGACTTTAATGAGAATAGCTGTGTGTTAGGGCATTTCTGTATGTGGCTCCTTGCTCAGAGTAACAAGGCAAGGTTTCTTTCTGACAGCAGCCCAATGAGACATAATCCTGGAGCTTGCAATCGGCTCATGAGAAGGCAGACATTTCACCCCACGGAGTTGAGCTGCTTTCCAAATACAGTACCAGCCAATCCCAGACTTCCGCTTGGAGAAGCAGACTGTAATGCACTAAACGCCTACTCTTTCACATAATTAAATATGTGGGGAAGGAAGGGGCTACTCAGGGGCTGGCACTGAAAATGCTGAGCCCTGACATTACACTGTCTGGCACTGTGACAGACTAGTCTCAGTTAAACAAGCAGGTTAGACCATGACCATTTCCCAGGCAGCCTGTTGCCTATCACATTTGATCATCAACACTGTGTGGTGCAGGCCACAGATTCAGCCTCTGGCGCTCTGAAGTGAGGACTAGGAAGAATACTGTAATAGGAAGGAAAAAATAATTATGCATCCACATTTCAGAGGAGCTGGAGAATATAGCCTAGTCTGGCAGCGAGTGGAGACAGGTGGGAAACGGGGGGTCCTGTACTGCACTTCCCAGGGGCTGGCACAGTGGGTCTCATGCTAGTGTGTATTTATAGGGAAGACAGTTGAGAAAAAGCCATTAATGAGACAGAGTACTTTCTGTGAACCATGTGACCACTTCTCCTGTGACACCCTTCAATTTCATCTGGATTTCTGTCTTCCTGTATTCTCTCCCTCACCTCTACACAGAGCCATTACTGTAATGTTCCTTAAACAAGAATCATTGTCAAGATAGGCTTGTTACTTTTGCAGAGAACTCTGTCCTCTGGTCACAGGATTGCACCTCTAATTTCACTATTAGTCATCTTGCCAATATTACAGTGGCTTACAAAGAAAGACTGCAGCTTGCTCCCCCAGAGCCATTTGATATTGGAAAAATAAGTGGATGCTCATTGTGCTTATCATAGCAGCAGCATTTGTATGATATGGGGACCACAAGAAGGCTGAGGGCCACAGTGCTCCTGACACCCAATTTAGTGGCTGTGACTTTCACCTCTAAGGACTGGGATAGGATATTGACATTTAGTAGCTGAGGTAAAGACTCCATGCAATGAAAATGATGAGCAAAATATGACAAGACTAAGCACACGATTCAACAGCTTCAGGCTAAGGCTTCAGAATTCATAATGAAGGCAATATATAATTAAAAGTAGTCTGATAGTGTAAGAAATGTACATGTTACCTTCATGAACTCAAGGAACATCTAAAAATATTTTTATGACATTTAAATGGTAGATCAAAAACCTTCTTACCCAAAAGGAATCATTAAATCAAACAATAAATATGTCCCATTCTTTCAGCACTTACAGAAATAGTCACAGTTTGTCTTTTAATCTATTAGAGGCGATGAATTATAGTTACAGATTTCCTAATATTGAACTATCTTTGTTGGTCCCAAAATAAACTTTACTTGGTTATACATTTGAATGAATCACTAGATTTAATTTGGTAATACTTTACTTAGGATCTGTACCCTACTAGTTTACAAAAAGAAGGTTTAAACAGGACAGTGCTAAAAAAGTGATAGCTGGATGAAGGGAAGGTGTAGGTAGGGAAAGTAAAAAGCATCCTAGAGTAAGGTAATCATACAACACTCTTGCCAAGAAGTTCTCTATTCTGAAATCTAGTTTTTTCCTGGCTGCTTTGTCTTTTGTATAAAAGAAAGCCTGGAACCTAAATGACCCATGTGCTATGGAAGCCAGGGAGGTGTACTAGCTCACATCCACATTTGTCAGTGCCTTTGTGTACCTAGGCAACGCTCTCCTCTCCCTTGGCAGGCCCACCATCCCATTATGCAGCTAGTCCTTCAACAACATGGTGGTTAGGGGCAATGAACCCCTGCACAGTAGAAAATACTAATATAACCTTTGATTCCCCCCAAACTTAACTCCTGATAGCTTACTGTGACTAGAAGCCTTTTGGATGACCTATTTTGTATGTTATATGTATAATACACATATGTATAATAATAATAAACATTATATAGATTATATGTAGAATATATGCATTATATATACTGTACTCTTATAATAAAGTAAGCTACAGAAAATAAAATGCTATTAAGAAAATAAGGAAGAGAAAATACTTTTACAGTATTTATTGAAAAACTGAACTTATAAATGGACCTGTGCAATTCAAAACCATGTTGTTCAAGGGTCAACTGTATAGGCAAGGAAGATCAAACTTAGTCTCTGTCCTTATTCATTTGTTTGTTCAGTCATCCAAAAAATATGCGATATCTAATGGGGATATGAGGATGAACAAAACAGAACAAGATAGCACTCCCTCAGTGGAGCCTGCATTCTAGTGACAGAAACAAAGCAAATAAAATCAAATGCCACCCACATACACATACACAAACTATGATAATGTTATGATGGACTGTCATCCCAAAGTACAGCGTACACCCAAAGCTATACCTCTCTGCAAGGTCAGAAGCTTTAATACTGTGAGAGAGAAAACTTCGCTAAAAGAATTCAGCCAGTCAATAAACAAACACACAAATAGGACATAAAGGTGCGGGGAGTCAAAAATTTGTGATGGGAAAATGCAGGGTATTAAGAGAGTGTGTAATAAGAGAAATGAAGTTAAAATAGAGAGGCAAGGAAAAGCCTCTTTGTGCAGAAGGGGTTTATCTTGTGAAGTATAGGGAAGAGCATTCTAGGTGGAGAGAACCGTATGAATGCAAGGCCTTGAGGCTTGGTATCTTTGAAACATTTAAAGGTCAGGGTAGCTAGAGAGTCTGTTTCCCT
This sequence comes from Phyllostomus hastatus, assembly GCF_019186645.2. NCBI lineage: Eukaryota > Metazoa > Chordata > Mammalia > Chiroptera > Phyllostomidae > Phyllostomus > Phyllostomus hastatus. The sequence goes on along the minus strand of NW_025333984.1, from coordinate 9,342,309 downwards.
CTGGTGAATTAAAAACAAATGGAGAACAACCCCTTCTTCTACTTCTTCCACCCAGTACAAAATAAAACAAAGATTACTATTCTCTGGCAGTATTTAGGCATTTTTCTTTGTGGAGATTTTAGGAAATATAATCCCCTTGAAAATGGACTCTTTATCCTTTGAAACAATGTGATTGATTAAAGGGATGCAATATTGTAATGGAAAGAAAGGGGCTGTTTATGGTGTCAAGACTTACGTTTAAGTCTTTTACCCATCTTGAGTTTATATTTGTGTATGGTGTAAATTGGTGATCGAGTTTCATTTTTTTGCATGTAGCTGTCCAGATCTCCCAACACCATTTGTCGAAGATGCTATTTTTACTTTATTTTATGCTCCTGCCCCTTTTGTTGAATATTACTTGACCATAGAGACTTGGGTTTATTTCTGGGCTCTCTATTTTGTTCCATTAGTCTATGTGTCTGTTCTTATGCCAGTACCAGACTCTTTTGATTACAGTGCCGTTGTAGTACAGTTTGATGTCAGGTATTGTGATCCTTCCTACTTTGTTCTTCTTTCTCAAAACTGCTGCAGCTATTTGGGGTTGTTTATGGTTCCATATAAATTTCTGAAATGTTTGATCTATATTTGTGATATATGTTATTGGTATTTTAATAGGGATTGCAACCTAGGTGCCCACCAGTAAATGAATGGATCAAAAAACTATGGTACATTTACACAATGGAATACTACTCAGCAGAAAAAAAGAAGGAGCTGCTCCCCTTTGTGACAGCATGGATGAACATGAAGAGCATTATACTAAGTGAAATCATCCAGGAGGTGAAAGACAAATACCATATGATCTCACCTATAAGTGGAAACTAATCAACAAAACAAACAAGTGAACAAAATAGAACCAGAGACATGGAAATAAAGAATAAGCTGACAGTAATCAGAGGGGAGAGGGGAGGGGAATAATGGAGAAAAGAAGATGAAAGGACATCAAGGAACATGTATGAAGGACTCATGGACAAAGCCAAAGGGGGGGGAGGATTGAGGGTGGGAGGTAGGGATGGGTGGGGTGGGGGAAGTGGTGCCAGGAAAATAGAGATGACTGTACTTGAACAACAATACAAAACAGAGTTAAAAAATGAAAAAATAAAAGCAAGGAGCTGTTATCTAATGACTCAGTAAATCTTCAGTGAGCTCTCTATGTTCCAGGCAGGTAGGTGATCTGTTAAGCACTAACAGATATGACAGATATTACACAGGGCAGGATAATTTGTCATGTGAGAGAGGCCATACCCTGAAGGGTTACCTCCCTTCTGGAACTTTCACTCATGGCCTCCTTAGAATAATACTACCCCCCATCCAAGTACTAACCAAGCCTGGCCCCGCTTAGCTTCCAAGATCAGGTGAGATCAGGCATGTTCAGGGTGGTAAGGTAGAATAATATCATCTCACATTTGTATAACATCTACTATTTAAGTATATTTTTGTGTATATTACCTAATTGGATGACTCACAAATACTTGTGAAGAAGATATATTTACTATCATTTGATAGGTGAGATGATAAGACTCAGAGAAGTGAAGAGACCAGTTCAAGGTCATCTGGCTAATAAATGGCAGAACCAGAGTTCAAACCCAGTAACTCTTTAGTAAGTGCTTTTTCCCACTATGCTAGCTTGTAGTTAGTAAGAGAAAGATTCAATTCTGAAATGCTAAAGAAATAACCTTTTATTTGCTCTGAATTAAAAGGATAAGGACTGGAAGCTATGGATAGTCTTGAAATAGAAGTACCATGTAAACTAGAACAGTATGTGGTTATGGTATTGTTTTGATGCCATTATGAACAGCATTCCCTTTTACTCTCAAATGTATCTTGGGCCTCGCCTGGTGTGGCTCAGTGGATTCAGAGCTGGCTTATGAACCAAAGGGTCACTGGTTCAATTCCTAGTCTGGGCACATGCCTGGGGTGCAGGCCAGGTCCTCAGTTGGGGGTACATGAGAGGCAACCACACACTGATGTTTTTCTCCCTCTCTTTCTCTAAAAATAAATAAAATATTTTTTAAAAAACTATCTTAGGTCTTGGTGTCTCTCTATTGTTCTATCTTCCCCTTCCTCTCTGCCTCTAAATAATGCCTTGACATGAGTTCATAGAGGGCACCAGGAGGCAAAAAAGTCATAAATGCTGACTTGGGATAAGAATTCATATGATTTTGGTAAACCATTTAATTTCTCTGTATCTTGAATGTATCATCTTACCAATGCTTTCAAAGTCTTACACCCTAAAGCCATTACATTGTGACCCAGCATTCACATGGGGAAGACACAGACAAATACATGCATATAACTGAAACAATTTTCCCCAAACAATACTCTCTTAATAGTATTATGTTCCACTCTTTTCTATTCTGTTCTTTTTTTGTCTGATCACATTCCATTGCATTTTATTCCACTTAAAAATTACTTGATTGACTAACCAAATGGATTTCACAATGTAGCGGGCGTAACCAGGAGTTAGAAATGGGCACAGGCTGCTTACCAGAGAGAGTATCAATCAGGGTCATTAAAAAATCCTGGTAGGAGCTGGGCACTTTTTGAGTTGCTCTCTCATATCTTATCAGACATATTAAGAGGGATACAGTCCACAACCCATATCCAACATTAAACATATTTCATATGGAGGTGTGAAAACTGAGTTGCAGTTGACCAGCTGACGTAATGCTCCATTTTGCAGACATTTATTTAAACATTTATTAATGTTGATTTTCTGGTTTTCTTTTAATATTTTTGGGCAATAAATTTATTTTTCAGGTGGCAAACGTTTTTGTAGGTCCTTGGAAAACTCATATCCTTGGTGCTATGCCTATAAAGCTGAATGGATGAAACTGCCCCACTTGCAGTTAACGATTATGAACTCATGAGTGGAAAGAAATGATGAAAGATTATTATCTCGGCTAGCTTCTTTGACAGGAAGCTACTGGGGCGTTGAATTGGGTACTCGGTGAGGTGGGCTGGTCACTTTAGTGAAGAGAGGCAGCACTGAAAGGCCTACAGAACTCACGATTGGGAGGCCGAGTTTCAAGCCCTGCTCTGAAAAGGGCTCTAGGCCAGTGACTTGCTCTTTCCGAACCTCAGTTTCCCCCTCTGTAAAATGAATATCATACTAATCACGCCATGCCTACCAGGCAGGAATATTATAAGGATTGAAATGAGATAATGTATGTGAAAGTACTTTGCAAAGTGTAAAGCACTGCCCATTTATTATTAAAATATTCACTTGATGTTATTTTTGTGGCTTCCCAGCCTGCTTAGTTTTTGCTCAAGAGAAATTTATGAACACTAAAGCATCATTCTCAGGGATGTTTTGTGTGCACAAAGGAACCGTAGCTTAGCACCTATTGCTATTAACGTTCCCATTTCTCTCTAACATAGTTCAGGCAGACTCATTTGCATCGTGAACCTTTAGGACACAAGTGGCAAATACAAGGCCCACAGGATAAATTCAGCCTTCCACCTTGTTTCTACCCAGTGGCAGAGCTGCCCTCGCTTAACTGTTAAGGAGTAGTTACATTTATACAGTCCTAAAATCACATTCAGCCCTTTGAAGGCAACCGCAAGGCTGATGTGGCCCCCGGTGAAAATGAGTCTGACACCCCTGGTTTAGGAAGTCTAGTTCTCCCTGAAACACCACTCTTTCTAGCCAAACTACTGTACTAAATAATTATGCAACTGTTGTTGCCAATAACCTTGAAGAAAAATAGAATTGTTTGTAGCAGTGCTATTAAAGGAGGCTGGCTGATTTCTTGAACTTCCAGGACTCCAAACCACTGCAATTTAATTTAATTAAAATGAAGACCAGGCAGAATGCATTATTACATACTCATAATGTATGCGGACACAGGCAGACATAGGGAATTATTTTGACAAAATTCATATAATGGATGCAGATCAGAGCCCCCTAACAAGCCAGTTTTTCAAATTAAATAAGCTGTCTCTAGAATTTTAACAGCACTGTGAACTTAACAATAATGATATTTTTACATTGTTTTGCAAGAAGCAGGGATGGGAAAGAAACTAAATAATATACAATGATTTCTGGACATCATACCGTATTTACAGCTAGAAAACAAAGTACTAAGGGCAACTTATTTCAAATGCCCACATGGACTTTTTAGTAGGAGAGTCATGTCTGTGTATCAGACAACAAAATCTTTAAGCTGGATGAACTGGTGATTGTGGTTTTTGTACTACAACACTGGGGGTGATTTGGCTCTTCTTCCACTTGATCAATATTGTACTTGGATTAATCAATCTTATCAGTTGCCATTGATACTTCTCCAAGGAAGTCATTCACAGAACCTCTGCTGCTAATTTGTTCACTCTGGTATTATCTGTCCAGTTGCAAAGTCTGTTTCACTGGAAAAAATGGTGAGATATCCTAGGATCTCAAGCAGTCTTTTTCTCATTTTGGCTGTAACCTCAACAATCTACTCTGCTTTTGTGACACTCTAGTCCTTAGAGATTCCACCAATTCCCCACAGCCAGGCTATGTGGGAAACAGGAGTCCCACATTTCAAACTAAGTGGACATTCCAACTTAGATATTCATCATTGTTTCAAATTTAGCTTCTTTTTTTAAATTTTATTTTAATCATTGTTCAAGTACAGTTTTCTCCCTTTTACTCCCAATCCAGCCAAATTTAGCTTCTTTAAGTCTGACCTCCTCTTCCACCATCACTCAGAAACGGGTGGGACAGAGGTTCATATTTAACTGGCATGAGAAGGAAAAAGAGTGTGAAACATTTCTAGGTTTGTTTTAAATCTCATAGTTTAAACCAAAATCCTTGCTATAAGTGGGACTGTAAGAATATTGGTCAAAGTTTGTTGACTATAGCTGCTATAACAAATTACCTTAAACTTAAAGGCTTCAAATAAGACAGATTTGTCATTGTATTGTTAAGGGGGCCATAAGTCTGAAATGGGTCTCATTGAGTTAGAATCAAGGTGTCAGCAGGCTGAGTTCCTTCTGGAGGCTTTAAGGAAGGATTGATTTTTTTTGCCTTTTCCATCTTCTAGAGGTCACTGGCATTCCTTGGTTTGTGGTTCTCTTCCCCCATCTTCAAAGCCAGCAATGTTGCATCTTGCTGGACCTGTTTTCTATAGCTATAACTTCCTCTATCTCTGACCTCCCCTTTTGCCTTGCTCTTCCATGGTCAAGAACCCTCGTGATGACATTGGGTTTACCTGGAAAATCCAGGATAATTTATCTCCAGGTCAGTTGATTAGCAACCTTAATTCTCTTTTGTCATGTATAACATGATATATTCACAGGTTCCAGAGATAGGCATATTTGGTGGCTGGTGGCTATTCTTCTGCCTACCAAAAGACTATACTAAGATTTCTGAATCTAAAGCAAATCTGAGAAGTGTTATATATGGCACAATTTTTACTATCTGGTGCAAAATTGAGTCTGTTTCTTCTTTCCTCAGTGAAGTGATTATAAAATATGGCCAGAAATATAATGAAATGTTTTCTTCTTTGTTTGTTTAGATTTAAATTATATTTATTAAGGCACGAGCTAAAGAGTAATATTCTTAATCCCTTTGTTTCCATCCATTTATCATTTGAACTACTTATTTTCTGTTGCATTCTTAAGGGGCTCACAATCCATCTTCAGAGAAGTAGATTCTCCAATGTCATTCTACCACTTGTTCTAATGCTTTAGCACTGTTGGGAAAATTCTCTTAGTCTCCATGGAGATGGAAATGGGGCCTAGGTAGTAAATAAAATCCCTCTTACCATGATCGAGTTATCAGGACATTTCCTACAAGGTAAATACTCACTCTATTTGAGGTGCCACATTTGAAATCATATTGGCTTTTCCTTGGGATCCTTACCAGTTTTCTTTCTGTACCCTAAAAAAATGTGTCCCTTAAGTGCACAGAAAACACCATAAAGAACATTTCCTCCCCTGAAACCCCCACCCACTCCGGTCTCTGGATATTTCTGAGTGGGTCAACGGACTCTTGCTTTTATTACTGTTATTAGCCTTAAAAAGGAACCCACAACATATATTTTAGCATTTCAATTAAGGCCACTTTAAAGTCCAAATGCTTGAGGAAGTTTAAACCAGGAATAAATTATAGAAATAAGAAGTAAACCTATACACAGAGGCACACAGTAGGAATGGAGGCTTTATCACTGGTGTGTATACTGGGAAGTCTGCTTTTCTTTGTGTTTTAGTTGTTTATGTAATCATCCATGGACATTAGAAACTGAGTTAGTAAGAGTACTTAACTACAACAAGGAGGAAAATTTTTGAATCTTCAGCACTGGCTGTATTTAAAAGGAAGAGCTATAACACATTTTGTGCATAAAGTGAGGTTGATAAAATGGTGCAGACACTGTGGAAAACAGTTTGGCAGATCCTCAACAGGTCAAACATAGAATTTCCATAAGATTCAATAATTCTACATAGGTATATTTCCCAAAGAATTGAAAATAGCTATTCAGATAAATACTTGTACATGAATGGCCATAGCACCAGTATTCACAATAGCCAAAAAGTGGAAATAACCTGATGTCCATAGGTTGATGGATAGACAAACAAAAAAGGTGGTATATCAATACAATGGAATATCATTCAGTCATAAAAAGGAATGAAGTATTGGCATACATTATGACATGGATTAGGTTTGAAAACATTGCGCCAAGTGATAGAAGCCACATACAAAAGAACACATATTGTATGATTCTGTTCGTTTGAAATATCCAGAATAGGGAAATCCACAGAGACAGAAAGGAGGTTGGTGGTTGCCAGGGGCTAAAGGGGAAGGAGTGGAGATTGACTAGTGGTGAGGTTACTTTGTGGGATGATGATGAAAATGTTCTGGAATTAGATGTTGGTGATGGTTGTACAGGCTTGTGAAAATACTAAAAACCACTGAATTGTACACTTTCAATGGGTGAAATTATATGTGTGAATTACATCTTAATATAGTTGTTATTTTTAAAAAGTAAGGTTGAACTGCATTTATGTGAACCCTAGCAAAAAAATAACTGCTGGATATTGTCCTGGTCAGCTTTTCATGAGGGTATGGGGTAAACTGCTAAGTGTCACAGCTTAAGGAAAAAAAAAGACTTAAAAAAACAAACAAAAACAAAACCCCAACAACACCACAGGTATTTTAAGGAGGGTCCCAAGGAATTGGAAAACAAAGCCTTATGGAGAAAAGTTAGAAGAAGGCTGGGTTATTCTAGTGAAGCAAAGCATTTAGGAAAATATCCTGCAGAGGAGCCTATGAGGCTTTGCATATGCACCAGTCAGGGTTGCAGGAGGAATCAGATGTCATGTTCACAAGTGTTCACTCCCGAGTTGAATGAAGGGATTACTTACAGAGGTGTGAGCAGAGCTAAGGGAATCGGCAAGGGCTGGTGAATCACACAGAGACCGACACCCCTGGGTAACCATATGGGGACAGAGGGAGAGGAAATAATGACACAGAAGACCAGAGAGGGCATGAGGATTTGGAGGAGGGGCTACTGGACAGGAGCTGCCATCATCTAATATAGTCACTAATTGAGAGAGAGGGGGGTGGGAAGAGATGCTCTCACCTGTTTCTTCCACCCTGCAGTTTCTGGATGGTGCCCGCCCACTGATTCAATCAAAAGGGAAAGCAGACCACAAAGGAGTACAGGCCATGAAGCCCATGGAGTCCAACTTCTCAGATAACAGAGTTGGGTAGAGAAGAGTTTGTGTGTGTTTGGCAGGGAGGGCAAATGGAGAATATCTAACACAGTGCTTACCTGTTACACTCACTGCTCCTTTCTTAGAGAAGCTGCAGTAGCAAATACCTGCATAGACTCTGTGTTTTATACGTTGGATCCCAATATGCTGGCCATAGCCAAAGTGAAAGAACCATACCAGTGACTAACCTTTTTTGAGTGCTTACCACGTGTAAAGCACTTTGCATTACTCACCTCATCTAATTCTCATATCATAAAAACCTATATGAGTAACATTCTTTTTATGATTCCCATTTTATAGATGGAGAAACTTAACATTTGGAGATTAAGTAATTTACTCAATGTTGACTAGCTAGTAAGCAGATAAGGGATGATTTAAACCTGCGGCCTGGCTCCAGAAGTGATCTTTCTTACTTTCCTTTGGGTCTTTACAGTGATTCCCCACTGAGGACAAGCAAACACAATGTGTTCCTTGCATACTAACAGTCCAACAGAGATGAGTTAATTATTTAAATATATGAGGGTCTCTTGGGCAAAGAAGAGTCACCAGTCTTTTTGTTTTCTCTCTGTTTTCCTCTGGAAAGAAAGAGGAAATTCACACACTAGTCTGAAAAAATGTAGGTCAGTTATATGGCACTTGTACCATGATAGACACTTCCAAGGGAGGATATGAAAACATCTCTTCTGGAGAACTATAAAAATAGTCTTCTATCTATCCAGGGGTGGTTTCCTTGAGATACTGCCTGAAGGCACAATGGTTTCCAACTGCAGTTCCATAGACCTGTCAGGTCCCTTACGAAGTTTGCACTATCATGTACAGAGTGAGGAAAATAAAGACATTGGTGTCTCTCTCTCTTTCTCTTGCTCACTCTCTTTCTTTTTCTCTCTGAGTATCAGTATTAGATTGCTTACTGTTATTTCTTAAGACAGGCTATTCCTTTTGTTAGTGTTGAAGTATCCCTCCTTTATTAAATTATGGTAATGGTAGGTGATAGTAGATTGTAGTGGGTTTATTTCTTTTTAAAATAGCCTTACTTGGCAAAATAAAAAAGTTGGCAAATCTTTATCAGTCTCATTTTTTAAAATGTCATTTGTCTGAGAGAACAAAATATGTGGAAACCGTAGGCCCAAAGGACCTCTTAAGGTCTCTGCTATCTGTAAGATTCTTGGTTTTAAAGTCTTCAGATAACAGAAAATCAAAATGACTTGGGAGACAGGATGATTTTTTATTTAACCTGCCAAAGTAACCATTTAATGGAGTCTAACCATCTTAGACATAAAAGGTAATAAGTGAAGATGCCTGTAAGTTGAAATTTTGCAGTTTCTATGTGGAAACAGCAGTATAAATGTCAAATCCAAAAACATGGCCTAAAGAATGCCACACAAAAGGTCACAGTTAGAAGGCAATATTCAGCTCTGGAGACAGTTACAGGTCAGAAAGTGTGAGATTACAGTGGTATGCAGTCATCATGAAAAGGGGCCTAACACCAGTTGAACCAAGAATGTTTAGAAGGGAACTCTAAATAGGCCCCAAAAAGTGTTTAAATGAAAAAAAAAAGCCTTAGATCCTTTATGTAGAAGAAAACACATAATCATTCCAAATATAAATTAATATGCAACTAGTACTTTCTGTTTTGTAACGATCGCACTGCTATTTACATAGAATTATTTTGACATACCCAAGGCCTCTGCCAGGCCCCAAACCTTCTGTCCATAGATGTCGGTCTTGTTCCAAGCAAATGTGTAGACGAGATTAATTGCAGCAGGAAACCACTTCTGGGTGAGCCGCCCTTCCACAGCTACTGTGAGGTGTACTTTAATCATGCCCACGGGAATGGTTGAGTGGGTCAGAAGGATCCGTAGCAGGGTTTTATACCCAGGGGTTCGGCTGCTCAGGTAACTCAGCCTCACAAAGCTGGAAGGAATGCGGATCTCCTCCTGGACAACCTGAAATAAGAAAGCCAAATGGGCTCTTATCAGTGGTCACAGGTAGGCAAGAATACTGCATGCTTTGTTGGCTTAGAAACTGGACAAAGGAGAGACCTTACAGGCAGCTATTGAGATTTGTTCTAGAATTTATGTGAGGCTACATGACCATGGGTTTCAAATTCTGCATTGAATCTGTATGGCGACATTACATCTAGCCAATCCTGAGGACTGTTCATTCTCCTTTTGTCCCTGCTAGGAAAGACTGTGAAAAGTACAATTTCAGTTTTTCCACAGTGTTCCAAAAATTACTTGGGATCCAATAAATGGTCTTTTTCTTATGTATGCCCATACACAAAATCTTGTTTGGTGTGTTCAGTAATATATCACAAAACTATGGCTGTAATCCTCATTTTGGCTGGGCTCTCAAAGAGGAAGGTCTCTAGGAGCAGGCCTAGCAAGCGATATTTTATGACAGAGATTATGGATTCCCTAGAATTAATCTTTACTGATGCCATCAAACTCATCTTCTTTGGAGCTTTGGAATGACCCTGAGGACCAAATATTTAATCAAATTTTGCTTACATATTTCTCTGTGCCTAGATGTACCAATAGCTGGGAAGAAGTTTTTCCAAGTTGGCAACTGTGACTGAAAAGCAAATAACTCCCAATAACTCGTGCAGATTTTATAGTAAGTGTTGGTCCCAGAGTGAAAATACCACTTGGCTTCTTTAATTAATTGCTATTACTTATTTGTTGATTAGCACAGATAGTGTTATACAACCAAAAGTGGTCACTAAAACTAAATTTTTCATTTCATTACTTTCAACTTTCAAAATACAGCTGAAGAAAGAGCTCATTCTGTTCCAACACTGAAAGTGACAGGGACAGTTGTGGCTATTTTTGTGCACTCATTCATTTTTAGCTCAGAACCCTGTCCCTTCTTCTGTTTTCCAAACTACTGCACAAAGTAGAACTAATTGTTAAACACTTGGTATCTCATATTGTCCAGGATTTCTGGTCATTCTTTTCTTTCAGGGCATAAACCCCTCTTGTCTACTCATCCCCCAGTTTTTCTTCCTCTACATTAGCTATTTGAGACCAACCTGTCCATTGGCTCTGTCTTCTTGGATGGTGGCAGAAGCACAGCAGAGAAAAATAGCATGACACTTACTACCTTAGTATTTCACTTCCCCTAGGAAACCTGTAATCCTAGATCAGTTTGAAAACTTTTGTGGTGAAACAGATCCATACTTCCTAATGATGCCTGTGAAGGGACTGGCGTTCAGTCAAATGTACTCATTAAATACTTGAGTATAGTACTTAATAATTTTTTTCTTTCTTCCTAAGGAAAAACAATGGGACAGGAGTGGCAAGTCTTTAGACTCCCTTTCCTGCAGAGCACTATTTTTTGTGAACTGTTCTTAAGTGGTATCCTATAGGCACTGCTAACAGTTGGTGGGGATATTGTGGTGGAAGAAAAACCAATTCAATCCCAGAATGTCCATTTACTTCTTCTTGAGTATGCTTTTTGGATTCTGGATCTGTATGACTTAAGAGTCCATTTTTGGTGGCTTCCACATTTAACTACCATTAACATGTTTCTATAATGTCATGAGAGAATTGTACTACAGATATTCAAATGGCTTAATATTGAACTGAAAATATTGAAGGCTCAACAAAGAAAAATTTTCAGGGATTGTAAAATATCAGGGTTCAAAAATGTGTTCCTTGCATTACAAAGCTTGAACACTCAAAAGCAAAGTTTTAAACAAAACCCATAGCCTTGAAAACTATCTTCAGCTAAACAAGAGGAATGACTTCTAAGAACAATGACAATGGATGAAAACTTGACAATAAAAGAAAACTAGATGTTTTAGAGAGCTTTCACTTCAGAAGCACAAATGGTCCCACCTTATTGATTATACTGTTATCACAACTGAGCCAGGTAGCTTTGTTCTGTAGAGCACAGTGTTCATTAGGTCAAGATTTGGGGTTTAATTCTCATGACAGCTAGTTCATCTTGCTTTGTTCCACGGCCACAGATAGCACCCTATAGCCCTGGCCAATCACTTTGCAAATGTGTGCCAGGGAAATTATATTTGAAGGCTTCTTTTGATAAATGAAGGGCAGCACATTATAGTACCGGCAGGAGTACCAGAAAAGGACTCTAGCCATTATACATGGTTGAGCACCCCATGAAACTATGATTTTATACACTCAAAGGTCAATGTACTCACCTGCAGCTCAGGAACAATAGTTCCCCTGTCTGGACAGGACCCTCCAAATGATGTGAGTGGTGAAGGAAGCACAATAGGGTTTGGGCTGATAAAGTTGGAGATATCGCAGGATGGTGGGTCTGAGATAACTCTCTGCATGGTTACTTTCTCAACCACAATGAATTGATTCCAAGGCAACCATAGTGTCCTCTTCTCAGACAGGAAAGGTGAGCGATCAAAGATTAAGACAACAGATATACCACCCACAGCTACGAGGTCAAAGCTGAGAAGGAAAATTGTAAGACAGCTTTAACCAGATGAACAACCAAAACAAAGTTTAAAAATACATAATTTTAGTGTATTTTCCTTCTTTTGGAACTCAACTATACTCATTCATATTCTCTATTTTATAAATTCCCTCTAGCTCAATATTTAGTCATGGATGACTTCTTTTCATTTATCCCGTAGGCTTTTGGAAAAAAATTCCTGTTACCAGTTGATATTTACTCTGAATTTGTAAGTTAAGTTAATACTATTTTTAACTTTATTTTTATTGTGTACAGTATTACAGATGTTCCCATTCCCCCTTGTACACCTCCTCCGCACCCTCACCCTCCCTTCCCTCTGGCCATCCCCACACCATTGTCTGTGTCCATGGGTCCTACATATATGTACTTTGGCTAGTCCCTTCACCTTCTTTCATTCAGTCCCCACTTCCCCTTCCCTTCTGACAGCTGTCAATCTGTTCCATGTGACCATGCCTCTGTTTCTATTTTGTTCATCAGTTTATGTTGTTCATTAGATTCCACATATAACTGAGATCATATGGTATTTGTCCCTCTCTGACTGGCTTAAGTAGACCAATTTAGTACTATTTTAAACAAAACTACTGCATGTATTTCTGCAAAGCCAACTCTGACATCACTGCTACCCTTTGTGCTAGACTAACTGAAAGATGACCATTTCAACATTCAGTAGCATCTTTAATCTAATGCATTATTCATGCCCTCCAAATTCTCATAATGCAACTCAAGAAAAGTAAGGAGCCAAAACATTAAATATCTGGTTCAGGATCACAAACATAGTGTCAGAAGCCTGGCAGTGTCTTTGAGGTGGACTTTGGAGAAAGATGCCAGCAGAGGGGAGTCGTTCACTGAAATTTGCTTGAACAATACCATGCCCGAACCCTCCACATCTGGCTACCCACTTTGGCTCTTGATTGCACTGGAACTCTAGATTTAGGATTTCTGGTTCCCTCTAGAAAGCCTTGTGGTCTTTTGTAAGATGGCCTATAATAGAACCTGTCCATCTCTGCTGACAACTCCCTCCATATCTCTGACAAGCCAGGACTGCCTCTCCTGCAAGAGCATCTCTGACATGACTCTTGCATTGGAGCATAACATTCAGGTTTCAGTTTATTCTGCACTAGATGATTCTACCTTACTTCTCTTTCAAGTATAATGATGTCTTTGAGAAAACATGCTTGAAAGCATTCAAAAAGCATAAAATACTATATAAAAGTAAGATAATAATAAATTATCATTATAACTTAAAAACAGATAAAGGGCAATATGATGCTCCTTAATATTCAAAGCAACTGAAATCCACATGAGATGTATGTCATTCCTATATTAAAAGACTTCTTTCTGTAAAACACTTTTTTAATGATAAAATACCCTGAGAGGTAACCAGGTTAATTGTGGATTTCTCACCACTTCTTTCAGATGACATTTATTGTATTTATCATAGTATTACCAATGGTGTCTTGTTGCAGAAATCTTCCAGGTAAAGATAAATGGGCAATAATAAAGGGTAGCTAATACTGTATAGTTTAATGTTGCTTTTTCAGTTAAGGAGCTGTAATATTAAGGTACTTTCTAAAAGAGGATTTGAAGAACTGCACGGTTTGTACTAAAAAAAGAAAGCACAAACTGCTTACGGTTTAAGACAGAGAAGCTGAATTCATGATAATACAGGAACAGTTTAAGGCAAGTACAGTAGGGAAAATCCAAGATTACTTGTCAAGAAATCTTTCCTCTAGTTCACATTCTACATTGACTTAACTCTGTGTCCTTGGGCAAGTTCATCTTGTTCACCAAAACCTTAGTTCCTTACTCCTTAAAACTGAAGTGCGTATTTATTTGAAAACAAAAACAAATGCAGGCAAACAAGAACAAAATCCCACAAAAATAAACTCCAAACAAGAACATATATAGCTAGGAATCATACTTCTAGAAAGATGAAGCAGACAGGGTAGACTACTTGTTTTGCAGGAAAAATGTGGTTTTGACCTCATACACACTTGGGTTCAAATCCCAGCTCTGCTATACTAATTTTGTGTCTTTGGACTAGTTAGTTATTTAGCATCCATGAATGTCAGTTTCCTCATTTGTACAATGGGTTAATATGATCTGTCACTTAACTACTACTGTAAATGAGTAAGTGACATGAACACTTAAGAGTCAAGCATATATTAGGTACTTTACAAATGTTAAATTTCTTCTCAAATCAGATGTACTGATCTATTAAATGTATAGATATTTTCTCTTGTAGTTCAGATGAACTCTAGGCCAGCTTTTGATGAGCTGTGTCCATAGGCAGACACTGGTTTTTAAGTTTTCCAGAGTACTCCTCCTAGGCTTCCTGTGATGGTTAGTTTTCTGTGTCATCTTGACTGGACAACTATACCCAGTTATTCAACTAAACACTAATCTAGGTGTTGCAGCTGAGGTATTTTGTAGATGTGGTTAATATCTACAATTAGGTTAATTTAACTAAAGCTGATTACCCTTGATAATGTGGGAGGGTCTCATTCAATTAGTTGAAAGACCTTCAGAAATAAACTGAAGTTTCTCTGAGGAGGGTGGGATTCTGTCTGAAGATTGCAGAGGTAGTATCAGTTCTTTTCTTTGAAATTCCAGTCTGTCAGCTCTCCCTAGTGTTTGGATATACTGATCCTCACCATCACATAAACCAATTTCTTGAGATCTCCATCTTTCTCTCCTTTTTCTTACCAGTATTGTTTCTCTGGAGAACCCTGACTAATTTCTTCTCTTTCCACCGAACTGTTACATACAGTAAACACTGTCTGATTAACTCATGCCATTGAGGTGGAAGGTGGATCTGTGGCCAAAAACCCATGTGAACCATTCCAATGCCAAATAAAATGCTCTCAAAATGATTAATTCTTTAGGATTTTCCCCATGACAAATGATCTTTATTGTAATGGCTCATTAAGGACAAGCTATACCATAAAAATCCTAGAGGAGAACATAGGCAGGAAAATCTCAGATATTCCATGTAGCAATACTTTTACTGATATGTCCCCTAGAGCAAGGGACAAAAAGGAAAGAATAAACAAATGGGACTTCATCAACATAAAAACTTCTGCATGGCTAAACAAAACATCAGCAAAATGAAAAAAGAACCAACCATATGGGAAAATACATTTGCCAATAATACCTCGGACAAGGGTTTGATCTCCAAAATATATAGAGAATGCACACAACTCCACTCTAGGAAGACAAACAACCCAATTAAAAAATGGGCAAAGGACCTGAACAGACACTTTTCCATGAAAGGATGCTCAGCATCACTAGCCATCAGAGAGATGCAAATTAAAATCACAATGAGATACCACTTCACACCTGTGAGAAAGGCCATCATAACAAATGAACAAACAACAAGTGCTGGTGAGGTTGTGGAGAAAAGAGAACCCTAGTGCAGTGTTGGTGGGAATGCAGACTGGTGCAGCCACTGTGGAAAACAGTATGGAATTTCCTCAGGATACTAAAAATGGAACTGCCTTTTGACCCAGCAATTCCACTGCTAGGATTATATCCTAAGGATCTTGAAACACCAGTTCAAAAGAACCAGTGCACCCCAAAGTTCATAGCAGCACAATTTACAATAGCCAACTGCTAGAAGCTGCCTAGGTGCCCATCAGCAAATGAGTGGATCAAAAAACTGTGGTACATTTACACAATGGAATATTATACAGCAGAAAGAAAGAAGAAGCTCCTATCCTTTGCAACAGCATGGATGGAACTGGAGAGCATTATGCTAAATGAAATAAGCCAGGCAGTGAAAGACAAATGCCATATGATTTCACCTATAAGTAGAATCCAATCAACAAAACAAACAAGCAAGCAAAATAGAACCAGGGATATTGAAATAAAGAATACATTGGCAGTAACCAGAGGTGAGGTGGGAGGGGCTAATGAGGGAAAGAAGGGAAAGGATTGTCAAGGAACATGGATAAAGGACCCCTGGATAAAGCCCAAGTGGGGGAAGAAGGTGGGAGGTGGGGGTGGGTGGGATGGGGGAAAGTGGTGGTGCAAACATGTAGACAACTGTACTTGAACAACAATAATTTTTTTTTTAAAAAAGAACAGGCTATAAAGTTGATGAGAGCGAGCGAGAGAGAGAGAGAGAGAAAGAGAGAGAGAGAATAAAAGACCCAAGGGAGAGGACACATTAGTTTGGAGGCTGTTGTCAATGACTCATAGGTGAGACCAGCCCTATGGATGGATGGGAGACTACTGAAGGCTGTGCAAATGCTTACCTGTGACTTGCAATGGTATCCTAAGTGAACAGACTTCCTTGAGGAGAATCTAAGGGAACCCTCTCTTCATCTTACAGCCTTCCCACCAAACTTCTTGATACCTTTAAGGCTTCTCAAGAATCATCTATTTGACTTATCACTAGCTGAAATATTTATAAACTGTTTTCTTTCAACACTTTAACTGAGCACCTGCTCTCTAAGTTGAAGGTTTTAAATCACAGAAGAGCCTGATTACTTGGGTTAAACTTTTGGGCTCTACCCTTATTAGCTGTGTTCATTTGGATATGTTTTCTCATCTGCCAAATGGGGAGGGGGATAATAATGATTCCTAGCTCATACGGTGTTGTGAGGATGAAACAGAATAACATTCATGTAAATGCCTGGCACACAATAGATACTCATACATATATCTGCTTTGTCTTTTGAATTGTCCTTTTTTTTCCTTTTATGATTCTTTGATGCCTCACAATTTGTATATCTATTCTTTTCTTACTTTCAGGGGGCCCTATAGTCCACTTCCATCTTTCCCTCTGCTTTTTATACATCATTTTGGTCTCATGACCTAGACTTTTCGTGGTTCTCTAGGGAAAGTTGTCAATTAATTTGTGCAAATGGATGATAATGGAGGTAATTATTTCCATATGCCATACAACGTGTTTGCATTTAACAGGAACTTTGAGAGAATCAATAGCTTAACCAAAAGAAGTGGTCCCTTTGGTGCAGTGGCAGACCAGTGGGACTGAGAATTGGAGACAGAGGGTCTTGCATGTCTCACAGCAACTTGCATATCACACTGTGTCCTACTAGTACCTGAAGGCTCATCTCAGCTTTTCTGTGTCCTTTTGCCCTTAGGTCTAGCTCCCTTATGCTATGCTACTTCTGAAATGTACTTACTCAATCTGAGGTAGCAACAAGGGGAGACATATAAATTGAAACTTTCATCACACTGTCATTTTATGTCCAAGAGATGACAACGGGATAGTCTGGTTGGCTTTTGGGGTATGTATTTTGAATGCTGACACCCTTTGTGGAGCCTGAGGGGAGAATTATTGCCAGAGGGGACTCTAACTAGTATCTGTCCTCTACATAAACCTAGTTCTCAAAGTGAGCTCAGGGAGGAGGGTCTTGGCATTTTAATTAAAACTAAAAACATAGAAAATGTCCCTTTTTAATGTTTTCTTTGAACTGCAAACAAATTTTTAGACTTTTTAGACATCTAGTTTCTTTTACATTCTCTTGTGAATATCAAATAATTCACTGAAACATTTGCACACAAGCTAAAAAAAACCTAAGGGCCCATCAGTTCTTCATGAGAAGTCAAATGCCCCTGAGGGAATATCCTGTTTAAATAAATAATCCATTTCTCACTTTCTGGAACATGGTGGAACATGCTGGCAAGGAAGATGCCAGTTTTGTGTACTAGTTACTGGTGAGTGAACTACTGAAATTCCCTCATTCAATCTAATTGGGAGAATGGTCCATTTGAATTACTAATAAGCCGATTATGGAACATTTGAAAGGAAATATACTGATGTATACATGTATAAGCAACATATATGTGTGAGTGTGTAGAGTGTGTGTGTATATATATATTTTTTTCAGACTATGTGCGTCCAGAGTAGTTCTGTTGTGCTTGTTATAATGAATAGATGAGTACTTAATATGTAATATAATTTATATGAAAATCCATATAATTTACTAAAGTCTTAATAATAGTTTGTTTTACCATGTAGGTTAAAACTCTCTCTTATTATCTTCTTTAACTAATTATTTTTATAAGCATTTTATTGAGAAGCAGTTGAAAAAATTAATTCAGCATAGCCCTAGTTGAACAATTAACAATTCTGAAGTGGTTAGGGATTGATCGTAGGTTCTTGAAAAGAGATCGTTTCTCACACGGTGATAAAGCTCCAAGTCAACAGGTAGGTCTCTTTATGTGAGTACTGAAGTGGCTTATTATGAGTATGTCATTTTAAGGGTAGCCATCTGGAGACTAGGGCACTTCAAAGCCATTATTACAATGTTCCTGTGAGTCACAAATAGGTGCTTTTAAGCAGGACACATGGGCCTATTGACACAACTGTTTTGAACAAATGTCTGTGTAAATGACAGAGACAAAAATTTCTTTGTGAGCAAATATTTCTCCAGGTGGAAAAGATTTTACTTAGTAGTCTCGCTTCCCAGGTCTCAGAGAACCTTGAGAATCCCTTAGAGAGCAGTAACGTTGGGGTTGGTGCTGAAGGTGAAATCATTATGGTTAGACAAACACCAAGGGAATTGGTTAGGCTGACCATGTTTGTCAACCACTTACAGCTACTAGTAAAAGAGGGAGTCTAGGAATGACACATTTTTCAAATATGTCTTAATGTTGCTGAATTGTGTACTTTTGGAAGAAACATTTTAGACACATTCATCCCTATAGTCCTTTCAGGCTATCACAGAAAAACAGTGTCAGTGTTCCAGGGCTTCCTCTTTGTTACCTGCATTGTCTCACTCAATGTTGAAGCTGGATTTATAAGTGGAATTACACGAAGGCTAGAAAACTTCCCATATGGCCAGGTTTTCAAGAAGGCTTGAGAGTATGAGTACAGGGTTAGAACACAAATTTGGTTAGACTTAGGTGGGAAATACAGGAAATAAATATCACCAGTGACTTTTTGAGATATAGTTAGAAGATGGACTTATAAACATTATATCCCCCAAGGCCCAGTTTTACTCAGGTCTAGAAGTCGGTACTTGGCCCTCACAATCGTCAGCAGCAATATTGACCTACCTTCCATCTTGCCGGCTGATGGTAAACCCATAATCACTGTGGTGCAAGAAACTAACATTCACCCCTACTAGTGGGGTTCCATCTACGGCCACCACTTGGCCTCGAATAACACTGGCACGCCTGCAACACAAAATCAAAGACAAATATAAAAGCATGTTGAAACTAGATTCTGGAAGCCAAATTGGAGAAACTTGCAAAACACAGTCAAGTTTTAACAAAGCAAACACTTTCACCAACCAGTAGTAACTACTTATAACATGTTAGGGAGGGTATGTGTATTTTCTTTACCTATCAAAATTGGGATTATACTTGGTATAGTTCTGTATCCTGATATTTTTTAGTTAACCGTATATTATTAAAACTGTCTAATGTAACTAGAAATTCCTTAATATAGCATTTTGTTATCAAATAGCCTTAAAATACCATCCCTTAACTTGTTTAAGCCATTCCCTATTTTCAGACATTTCACTGTTTCTTGATTTTTTTCTGCATTGAATTTCTTATAATTTCCTTGGGAGGCAGACCTAGTTGTGAGAGGATATTTTCTGTTATTTAAAATCAAAATTAATTGTATTACTTAATCCATAAATACACTGTGGAGACAACTGCAGTCCCTGCAGACTGCCTCCCTCCAGTCCCTTCTCTTCACCCCAGAAGTGATCAGCAGTTATCAATTTGTTACGAGCATTTTCTATGCATTTATATACATAGGTGTAAACATTGTTTAAGGTTCATAGTACATATTGCCAAACTACTTTTCTGGAACAACATTTTTTTTTAAAAAAGCATACCTAGTTTGGTGAATTTTACAAGTTAAACTCGGGAAAAGAGACGTGGTCCCTGACTATAGTATACTATTTCTCTTGGCTAATTGAAGTAAAGTATTTCAGGAGATTTTCCCTTTAAACAAATGAGTTTTATTTTTACCAAAGAATGAGATTCAGTTAAACTAGTTCTTAAACCAGGGCTCTTCTTCCAGGGACACAGTCCACTATATAGCTCCAGCTTGGACAAGAAGCTATAACAAATTTCAGGAGCTTGGCAGTGAGGGTCCAGGGGCAAATCCCAACAAAGATTTTTCACTATTCCTCAGTTACTGGGCAGTGGTGGAGGGGGTGTCCCTGGAGTCCAATCCTAGTCTTGGCAGCCCTGAGGTCTATGATATGCATTTCTATACCTGGAACTGGTAGGGTTGAGGAGAGTTGGGCAAGGTCAATGGTTTTTCCAAGGACATCAATGTTGGTTTTCTCACTAAGTAGGATTCAGGGTATCCAGGGAAGCTAAATATTGGATTACAAGGGGCTGTGTTATTTAGGCAAACATGGCTTTCCAAACTAACCATAATAATTTTGCCCTGGCATTAGACATTATTCGAACAGAATCAGCAATTCAAGGCCATGTATCTAAAGATTCACTGCATTTGCTCCCATTATTTACATCCTCCATGTCATCCATTTTTCACAAGAACAAGTCTTAGCTCCTTTTATTCCTGGATTATTAGTACTACAATCTTTGACCAACATCAGTCATCCTATACCCATGTAAGGTGTCTAAATTTTGGGACAGTATTAAAGAATTATTTTTAAATTTGCAGTGATCTTGATTGGCACAGCACAGGCAAACTCTCCATTTGAAAAAAAGAAAGCTCGAAATCCACTTGCTTCCCTGGGATCCTCCCGCCTCAGACGGCCTTTAGGGAACCTTCATCCATTCTTGGCAAATACGATGTATTGTGCCACTTGTTCACTCAGCTGCCAGTGAATGCCCAGCTTCTGAACTCCATTTTCTGTTTTATTTTTCCTGATCCACACAGCCACTAAAATGTAGTTTCTGCCCCATTTGTACAATCTGTTCTGATTATGTTTCTTATACCCAAGGCAGCTTGTATAGTTCTTTTTTTAATCTTTAGTTGTTTTTTTTTTTTTTTTGCATCCCCCACCTGCTGAAGTATTGAGATGTGTATGGCGGGATCTGGCTTTGCTAGTGAGGGCTACAATCCTGCTTTCTGTGCTTTTCATAATTCCCATTGTGGCACCTCCCTGTTACCTCTCCCAGTGTCTCTGGCTTCTGCACATTGCCGTTTACACAAGGCAGCCATACTTGGTCTGTCTTGGGGAAACATCTTAAGCTCTTGATGTGTTGCCACACCAAACTACCCTCAACATGAGTCTGAATCCTTCAAGGACCTGTATGACTGTCTTTTGTGTTGATGTGTATATGTTCATGTATACTCAGTGGCAATCCATCTTTGCCTCGGGTCTCCTTCCTGAATTCTGACATGGGTGAGATGCATTTCTTTCTTGAATCTTTTAAAATAAGAACCTCTCCTTCCTGCTGTGGGTTATAGCATGAGAACTTGAACTTGGATGGACATGTCCAGTATGACTTTAAAAACGTGTATGGGGGAAAATCACCCCCCACAAGTGTTTCTTTTCCTGTTCTCTGCAGAGTACAGGTTGCTGCCAAACTGTCTACTTGCTGTCCCTATGCTAAAGCAGAAACTCTAAAGGAATTGCTTCTCCCTTTACCTAAATGCTAAATCCTCTTGGTGTTTGGAGCTTGGTCTGAAGAACAGGGCATCATGGGAAATGAAAGGCAGACTACACTTTACTGAGAGCCTTATTTAACTAACAAGCAGCTTGTTACAGTTCTGATGCGAAAGGTCTAATTCATTCTGTATTTGCTATTTTCATGGCATAGTCAAATTATCCCCAGCCTTCAATAAACTCTTGGTTCCATTCTCCTCTTGCCTTATTTGTTGTCTTTTGTCTTCTGTGTCAAATTTCCAATATTCATTCAACACCTCAGGCAAAAAACATTAACCTCAAGCACAAAAGTTGCTTTGAAAAATAAGGCTGAAAACTAAACTGCTGAAAGAAGATGTAATTTACTGCGTTGTGTTTCTGATTAAAATCTTTCTTAAGGAAATTAGGCTCAGGGCTGGGGAAGTTATAGCTATTTGCTTTTGTTGCTAACATGAGCATAAGCAACTACTGAAGGGTTACATTTAAAATCGAGGATTTGGCCAGCAGGGGATCCAGCATCAGGTGGGCGGATTAGGTGGTTTTCTCATAGAAATAGATGAAAGAAATCCTTTCCACAGGTGACAGCTCTAGTCAAGATAGCATTGAGAAGGACTGGGCTGGGAGAGGCCATGTGACTCCTCTGTTCACTTCAAATTCCTCTATGAGCTGGCATTTGGTTCAAGTCTACCAAGAACAGAAACCTGTGCACATGAGGTATGGTTTGATGATTCTCCTACTGGCTTATTATAGCCAGAGTTGTAGGTTGTGTCATTTGGTCTAAAGCCCTGAAGCTTCTCAGGACCCTTTTGGAATATAAATACTGGAGTGGTTGGGACAAAATGCTTAGGATGCCCTCTTACCGCCACCTCCCCCATCACCAAAATGCAATGAATAAAGAATCTTCTCTTTAGAGTGTGATTTTAGGAATGTAATGTTGGTCCTCAGTCCTTTCTGGTCATCTTTCTCTCATATAGTCCACTGGTTCTCAAACTTGATCATGTACCAGATCACCTAAAGGGCTTGCTAAAACAGACTGCCCCTCTCCCTTCCAAGTTTCTCAATTTGACAACCACTGCTGTAGGGAAAGCAAGACCAGTATATAGTCACCCAATCAAAATTTATGAGGTGCCCTGGCTGACACCATCCTGCAAAGCGAAAGGTCGCCTGTTCGACTCCCAGTCAGGGTGCATGCTTGGGTTGTGGATTAGGTCCCCAGTTGGGGTTGGGCGTTAGGCAACCAATTGATGTTTCTCTCACACATCGGTGTTTGTCTCCCTCTCTTTCTCCCTCCCTCCCTCTCTCTCTAAAATAAATAAATGAAATCTTAAAAAAAATAAAATGTATGAACTGAGGAGGAGGCAGGGGGTGTAAACTATACAAAGGCAGGCAAGTCACCAACTGGTTCACAGTCTCACCATTATAAAATCTGTGAGGAATGACTTTTTCACTCTTCCATGCAAACCTCCTGGGAATGGTTTGCAAAACTGTAGTTTGGGGAGTCATGTTGAACTGTTATGACAAAGTGGCAGTTGGACTACAAGTTGAACTGTAGGGCCCCTTCAACTCTGGTGATTAAAAAATGGAAAAATGTTTTATCCTGGTTTGTTCCGAATAAGTGACATTTTCTTCCTCACCCTGATTATTCCTCATTAGACAGTGCTCATATCTGCATTATTGCACTTAGCATAGTCTTGGGTAAGCTTCATATATGCCTGTCCTTATTCGGTAGTCACTCTATGGCAAGGACTGTATGATTTGCCTTTCTGCATCCTTCCCAGTGTCTGGCATACACAGCACATGCTCAAGAAAGCTTCAGAGGATTTCCAGTCAAATGTTTTTATATGAAGTTGTGAGATACTTGCAACCTATCCTCACAGAACTGCTTCAAGGGTTTCAGAGACTACTTTGGGGTTCCTGTGTGACAGATGCCTTGCAGTTCATTTAGTAGAAGCCAGCAAAATGGCCTGTGCATTAGGACTTTCTCATCATGAGAGTTTTGTTTGATAATTGACAACTTCAGGGAATTCAACAGCTCCACTGTGACTGGGAGGAATGAATGACTAGTCCTCTTCAGATGCTTAATTTATGAAGAGTTACCCCATTATTCCTTTATATATTACCATATAATTACAATTTGGTATTTCATGATATAGATACATTTGAGGGTTCTAATATTCAGATATTTGGGGGGTTTCCACACAACAGATGCTGGGTTTTTGACATATGCTATCTAAGCTAGTACAGCACCATGAAAACATTTAATGTTATAGCATAAACCTGTTTTCATGTTCTGAAAATGCGAATGCAGTGAATGTTCATATACAAACCCAATAAAATCTCATTAGTTTTTACTTAAATAGAGCAGGCTGATTTAATCCTACTCAGTTGGTCACTAGCCCAAATAAATAATACCTACCAAATGGGTAACATTAAAAGCAGCTGGGAGCACTACCCATCAACATTCTAGGACTCTAGGACAGGTGGTGCTATTGAAAATGCAGATAGCTTTTTAAGCAGAATTATTTTCCTCATGGCTAGTGATGTTTCAAGTAAAACAAAATGGGGGCACTCACCCTGAGGTAGGGTGGCTATTTTCCCATCTGCCCTGGTAATTGCTTGTCAAAAGTAGGCTTGCTTTGGATGCCTGAGATCCCCAAAGTAATGGGAAAAAGATCAAGTGTTTTGAAGCAATAAGAAAACTGACGATACAGTCACATTTTCAGGACTAAGTGCCAGTTTCCTTCATTTAGACACATGTTTATTTTTGTCCAGGATTTGAATCCTGAAATACTTGTCCTGTAAGCCCTTGCAACTCTTAAATAGTCTCAAGTTTGTTTTTTTCTCTTTCTTTTTTGATTTGTTTTGTTTTTGCCTGTTTTACACGTTACACAAATGTTTTATATTTGTAATCAGCCTTATGGGGATTTGGTAGCCTCATTAACCTTTCCTTTCACTTCTCTGTGAGTCTGCCCTTCAAATAATGAAGTCATTAAATATAGGGAAAGTCTGTCTTGCTTTCTTTGCTGTAGCCTGACCACAGGTGACTTCCCTTTACAGAGGAAAAAAGCTGGCCTAACTCTGTACACACTGGTTCTAGCTCTGGCTTGCTAGTAATCAACGTTATGGCTTTTCCTAAGAAACAAAATTATTCTTAGTCTCATCTATTTCTTATGGAAAGTGAAAATAATAGTTCTTCCCTATCCTATCCCCAATCACCTCACAAAGACACTGTAACAATAAAGTAACCCAATAAAAAGACTGCCTTTTGCCCTGGGTGGCTAGCTCAGTTGGTTAGAGCACTGTTCCAATACACCAAGGTTGTGGGTTTGATCCCTAGTCAGGGCACATTCAAGAACCAATCAATGGACTTTCAGCAAAGATGGAGGCACAGGTAGACACACTGTGCCTCCTTGCACAACCAAAGAAGGACGAGAACAATTAAAAAACAAAAAACAACCAGAACTGACAGAAAACTGAACTGTATGGAAGTCTGACAACCAAGGAGTTAAAGAAGAAACATTCATCCAGACCGGTAGGAGGGGCGGAGTTAGGCAGCAGGGCAGAGAGGACTCACAGCAAGGCTGCAGCTGGGAGACTGGGGCACTCCAGGCAGTGGCTGGTGGACCCGGAGGTCCCACATTTGCGTGCAGATAAACCAGGC
The DNA here is from genome assembly GCF_019186645.2 of Phyllostomus hastatus. Lineage (NCBI taxonomy): Eukaryota > Metazoa > Chordata > Mammalia > Chiroptera > Phyllostomidae > Phyllostomus > Phyllostomus hastatus. The sequence goes on along the minus strand of NW_025333984.1, from coordinate 9,316,911 downwards.
AAAACAAAGGGGGAGTGGAAACTCCTAGCCTCACAGGAAAGTTTGTTGGAGAGACCCACAGGGTCCTAGAATGTACATAAACCCACCCACAAGGGAATCAGCACCAGAAGGGCCCAATTTGCTTGTGGGAAGTCGGGGAAGTGACTGAAATCCAGCAGAGGGTGGAGCAAGCACCATTGTTCCCCCTTGGACCCTTTCCCCACATACAGCATCACAACCCAGCAACTGGGTGAATACCTAAGGCTCCACCTCTCACTATGTAACAGGTGCATCAAGAGAAAAAAAATGGCCCAAAGGAAAGGACAGATCAAAGCTCCAGAAAAAATACAACTAAGTGACAAATAGGTAGCCAACCTATCAGATGCACAGTTCAAAACACTGGTAATCAGGATGGTAACAGAATTGGTTGAATTTGATTGCAAATTAAATAAAAAAATGAAGGCTATGCTAAGTGAAATAAAGGAAAATGTACAGGGAACCAAGAGTGATGGGAAAGAAACTGGGACTCAAATCAACAGTGCGGACCAGAAGAAAAAAAAAGAAACATCCAACTAGAACAGAATGAAGAAACAAGAATTCAGAAAAATGAGGAAAGTCTCAGGAACCTCCAGGACATCTTTAAACATTCCAACATCTGAATTATAGGGGTATGAGAAGGAGAAGAGGAAGAGGAACAAATTGAAAACTTATTTGAAAAAATAACGAAGGAGAACTTCCCCAATCTGGCAAAGGAAATAGACTTCCAGGAAGTCCGGGAAGCTCAGAGAGTCCCAAAGAAGTTGGACTCAAGGAGGAACACACCAAGGCACCTCATAATTACATTACACAAGATTAAAATTAAGGAGAGAATCCTAGAAGCAGCAAGAGATAAGGAGGCAGTTACCTACAAAGGAGTTCCCATCAGATTGTCAGCTGATTTCTCAAAAGAGACCTTACAGGCAAGAAGAGGCTGGAAAGAAGTATTCCAAGTCATGAAAGGCAAGGACCTACATCCAAAATTGCTCTATCCAGCAAAGCTATCATTTAGAATGGAAGGGCAAATGAACTGCTTCTCAGATAAGGTCAAGTGAAAGGAGTTCATCATCACTAAGCCCTTATTATATGAAATGTTAAAGGGACTTATCTAAGAAAAATAAGGTCAAGAATATGTACAGTAAAATGACAGCAAACTCACAATTATTAACAACCACACCTAAAACAAAAACAAAAGCAAACTAAGCAAACAACTAGAACAGGAACAGAACCACAGAAATGGAGATCACATGGAGGGTTAGCAACAGGAAAGTGGGAGGAGGAGAGAGGGGGAAAAGGTACAGAGAATAAGTAGCATAGATAGTAGGTAGAAAATAGACAGGGGGAGGGTAAGAATAGTATGGGAAAAGTAGAAGCCAAAGAACTTATATGTATGACACATGGACATGAACTAAAGGGGGGGAATGTGGGTGGGAGGGGGTGTGCAGTGTGGAGAGGAATGAAGGGAGGAAATGGAACAACTGTAATAGCATAATCAATAAAATATATTTCAAAAAATCAATGGGTGCATGGATGGATGGATGCATGGATGGATGGATGGATGGATGCATGGATGGATGGAACAACAGATTGATGTTTCTCTCTCTCTCTCTCAAATCAAGAAATAAATTAAAAATAACATTAAAAGGATTACTTATAGAACTGACTTTTCAAATTATATTCAATTATATACCCTGATATTAAGTATATATAATATATGTATACATTTGTGTAAATATTAAGTACATATGAATCAGGTGCTATGCCAGGTAATTTCCTTATCTTGTTTCAATTAATACTGATATAATCCTGAGTTGGTACAACTATTAGCCCCATTTTAAAAATGAGGAAACTGATTCAGAGAAGTTAAAAACTGCTCAAAATAACACAGCTAAGTAAGTGGTGGAGTGATAGAGGGCTTTTGACCTGGACACTAAAGGGCCTGAACTGTACACAGATCTTTCTTACGATGTAGAAAATGTGGCCAAAAATGAAAAGAAAGTGCTCACCTACAAAGATGGTGTCATCCAAAGGGCATCTTGTAGACATTTATCAACTGCTGAGTACTTTCTATGTGAAGGGTGTGTAGTGGAGATGTGATGCAGACACCGGCCTGCAGTGTCCGAGTCATTATGGATGAAATGAGACATTCACATGGACTACAGAGTCCAGTGGAAGAAAAGGGACATCATGGCTTTTCTCACAAGGGGAGCAAAAGTGCGGCCTCCACCATGACAGGCCTTTATTTCTATCTCTGGGCACATTACATGATGGTCCTCATTTACTATGCACAGGTTGGCTTTTGGTGGTTACCTTTTATAGAAAACAAAGGAGCCAATGCTGCTAATCACATCACAGAAGAGGGGTATTTGTAAATGAAAAGGGAAAAGTAGTTGAAACGGTTACATTCATCCTTGGAAGGTTTAGCAGGGATTTTGGGAAGTTACTTTGCAGTAAATGTCCTCAATTCAGGATGAGGGAGTTTTTTAGCAAGAGCAAGACTCAAAGAGGCCTAGGTACATTGCAGGCCTGATTCCCCACGGGAGAACCTATCTGTGGGCGTGGGTCCTGTGCATCTTCGAGTGGGAGCTGGGCCCACGTCAGGCAGAATGGTCTCCTACAGAGATGAGCTACAACATTATCATTTATTCTTTCTCCCCAAACATGCATTAATTCTTCCCTCTCTAGGGATACATTTAGATGATAGACCCAGCTAGAGACACTGCAAGCAAACTATAAGGCTAAGTAGTAGGTAATAAGGATTTGAGCCTTTCAAATTTCAATCCTAATTGAGCAGTACGATGGGTAAAATATTAGGAAGTACCTGTTCACATGGAGATAAGATGTAGATAGCTACTGGTATTACTAATCACAATTATTAAGCATCTCAGAACATCTCAGTTTCCATTTATCACGAATAATCAATTGAACAGCTTTTTAAAGAAGATTTGTGCTCTGATTCCTTTTTATTCTTCTTTGCTTAACACAGATGGCAGACACAAGGCCCGCAGGCTGAACCATCCAGCCCTCCACCTTGTTTTATCGGGCCCAGCACCCTGTTTCTACTCAGCTGCAGCACCGAGCTCGTGCTTAACTGTTAAGGAGTAGTTACATTTATGCAGTCCTAAAATTACATTCAGCCCTTTGAAGGTAACCATGAGGCTGATGTGGCCCCTGGTGAAAATGAGTTTGACACCCCTGGCTTAGGAGCATTTGTAAAGAAGTGAAAGTCACACATTCTTTCTTTTTGGTACCTTTAGGTGTTGACTGCTGATTTCAGGAGCTAGTCAGCACTATAAATCTTGGAACCTTCAGCAATTTGTAAGTTTTTAAATTTGTCTTGAACATGTGTTTCCTGAACTACAGCATTAGAAAAAGCAGTTGTCTGAAAATCAGGAGATCCCGTCTTCACACACGTAACACCTTTCATATAAACGAGATCAAAGTGCTTTATTAGCAAGTAGCAACCATCTCACTTAGGACAACTGCAGAAGCAAAAAGCAAAGGCAGTTGCTCAGGAAAAGCAACATGGGAAGACAAAGGAACCATGAATCACAAGGAACCATGGCTGAAACAAGCCACACTTGGATTCCTTTCCCAAATGTGGGCAGGTCATGTGCAGTGCATTCATTCCCTTAGAAAGAAAGGTGAGCACAAGGCAGAGTTGTGGATGCTGATGCCTTAGACAGAGCTTCCCCTGGTCCTTAGTTTATTCAATTTATTCAGGAATTGTTGCAGTGTGTGCTTATCAGTCCCTTGTTGTGTACCTGCTATAATGTTTTCCAAGTTCCTGGATGAAAAATAAACAAAAATCTGCCACTAGCAAATAGACTTGGAGGTCCTTAACTAACAGATTCAGGAAAAAGTTAAACACAAAGCATATAGATTCACATTTGTGCTTCAGCAAAATCACAAATAATTATGTTATAGACCTTCTGGGAGTTACCTGTTCATAGATGAAACTGGTAATTCCATGAATGCTTGCATACTGTAAGAACATTGTGTTTCCTTATAAATATTCTAAAATAAAAGCTTTTCTTACCTCTTTTTCATCATTCCAAATCAGTAAGTGGTTTCTATACATTTGACCTCTTTTAGGTTTGATGCTAATTGATCAGGCTCTCTTATTATTTTTTTTTTGTGACTAACAGTTTAGGTTTGTTGGTGATTTCTCTTTTAAGAGGTTACTCGGTTTTTCTGAGGTATTCAAATTTTCTCAATGCACTCCTGGAAGACAGGCACCCCATTCATTTACCAGTAAAATCTAGCATAGTAACCAGTATGCAGTAATCCCTTGAAAGGTTTGTCTTACCTTCCATTTCACACAATGCTGTGGAGTCTTAACTCAGTGGGTACCTAAAAGTCACTGCCAGACTGTGGCTTGTGTGACAATGTATTGCATAAGGGTCCAGGTGGCAGTCATGCAGAGATCATTAACATAGGGATGAATGCTATGAGGTCTCTGCTCCAGTGTCACCTCCCAGAGAGGCTTTCCTGAGCCACTCTAAAATGGTCACTCTTTGTCCCTGTTTTTTATCTCACTTGACAGTACTACCTGGCATTTGCCTTTTTCATTATCACCAGTCTTCCTCACTAGACCATGGGGAAGCCACCCTGTCAGCTGTAGCCCAGAGACTAGGGCAGTGCCCACCACTGAATGAATAAATGAACCAAGTAAACATTGGAATGCTCATCAATCTGCAGAGTGAAATGATAAATCTTTCCCAATGTGCATTATCTTGAAAGAAACAGTCAGACCTATCATTAGAAATGATGCCAGAACATCATTAATAGGAATTTTTTCATTGTGGTAAATGGGAATTTTTAAAATGATTGTTTTTCCCTTGAATTTATCTGTTTAATAAAAACCTTTCATACTGTAGAAAAATTATTTATAGCCCCAAATGTCAAAGGGTGAAACTTCTTGCAAACAGTTATGCTTCTCACTGTCCACATAAGCCTTGTATTTTTTCACAAGTCACTAATAGCCTCCTATGTGTGTCAATTTTAGTAGCACTTCTTGCTCACTCGAGTCAATTGGTTCCATCTCTGAGTTACTGCTGAAAACCTCCAGGTCAGTCTCACTTCTGTGACTATTCAATGACATTGACTCATCTGCTAGAATATGTCTTGTCTTATAGCCATTTAGGTTACCTGTTTGCCCTCATCAGAGCAGTTGAACTTGATACCCCTTAGTTGATGAACTCCAAGATCCTTTAGAAACCTGATGTCCTGTAATCCACAGAATTTATTGCCATTTGCAATTAATTTAATCATGTATGTATTTACTTGATGTTTTGACTCCATTTGCCATTAGATGTAAGGGGTGATTGGTAAATAAGGGGACACTATTTTTTTTTTTTTTGGTTTACCACCATCTACCCAGTTCCTAGCACAGAAGGGGTAGTCAAGAAATATTTGCTGAATAAAGGACTGAATACATATCCTGATAATTTTATAAAAAATGACTTGGTATCAGGATATTATGTTACATTAGGGATAGCAGAGGACTTTGGTCTCTCTTCCAGAGGCCAAATCTGCAGTTACTCTGGAAATACTAACATTTGAATAAAATACATATTTAAAAAAAACAGTAATTAGTATCTGTCAAGTATGGTTATTCTTAAGTCCTTGTCTGTACTCAATAGCAGCAGCTTCTGCGGCAATAACCATCTTCTTGCAACCTTCTCCGTAACCTCAGCCTTGATTCAATAACTTGCTTTGCTATTCACGAGATATAAAATGGTATAAATTCCCAGCTCAGCTAAGTGCAGAAAAGCATGTTTTATTAAACAAGTTATGATAAGTAATTATGGCTGTTACCAGGTATCATGAAGAATCAGGAGACTGAATCAAGATTTTATTATTGAGTGGGGTGCAGTAAAGGAGAGGGACGGCTTGGGTAAGTAAGAGTTTGCCAAGAATTGCATGCTTAAGGCATTTGTGGTACCTGGATTTGTTTGGGGGTGCTCATCTGTGGTTTTCTCATGAGACAGAATAATGATGCAGACCGAAGTGAGCCAGTTAACGGCAGTCTTACCACTGGCTTCCTGATAATGCTCTTCATTTTCTAATTTTTTCTCAGTTCCAAATTTTGGTTATCTAGCCCACTGAAGGCAAAGAGGATTACTGCTTATACAAAGTTATAAATGATGTCAATTATGGGCAGGCTCTGACAGTGGTGACATGCCTCATAAATTAAAAAAAAGAATACTTTCTTAATGGTATATAATCACTTCATCTTTTAAGAATCTGTTCCTGCACTATTTGGAGAACAGTAATCTTACCTTTAGTCTGGTTGTACATTTGGGAATTGACTTATTAGAGGTCCTAATATGGTCTTTGTGCTCTAGGCAACCAGAATGTTTCTTTCCTTAGCAAATATGAGAAGAGCACTTTAATATCACAACAACTAAGCTGCTCACTCATTCAATCATTTTTCTTTCTTACTTTTTGCCAGGTACGGTTTTAGGATCTGGGGAAACAATGTTATGGTAAAGATGGCCATGAATTCTTTGATACTTCTGTCATCAAGAGGTAGGATTTATGTCCTTTCTTCTGAATCTGGGCAAGCTCTGTGACTACTTTGCCTAATAGTATATAGCACAAATATGACTGTTAATACTCCTGAACCCAGGCCTTAAGAGACTTGCATCTTCCGTTTCTTGTCTCTTGAAACACTCCCTCTCAGAGCCCTGATCTACAATATAAAAGCTCTGACAAACCCAAGGCTGGCTGACATGCTAATATGAAACCCAGGTAAGGAGTCTGCTGTAGAAAGGGTAATTCCTGGCTGTTATCAAGCTGTTCCAGCCCCTGGCTATATGAGTTATCTCAGCCAAGAGCCCAGACATCATAGAGAAGAGACAAGCCATCCTGGCTCTACCCTTTCTGAATTTCTGACCCACAGAATCACAAAATATAATAATAAAAATTGTTTCAGTCTATCATGTTTGAGTTTGCTACAAAGTGATAATCAAAACAAGGAGAGAACAAATCAGACTTGGTTCTTCTCCTCACAGAACTTAAGATTGAGCAGTTAAAATAATTCAGAGCTACTGTATTTTGCTGTGTATAAAGCACATCCATGTTCTTGGCCCAAACTTTTAGGAAAAAAGTCTTTAATTTTTTAACTCAATTTATTAATATTTGTAAATATATTTGGAAACAAAACCAATTACCATATTCCAGGGTATTATTTTGCATATGGATATCACTATTGCTTTCTAGAGTGACACTTTTAATGCATAAGCATAAATAAGAGAATTAAAAACATTTATATAGATATAGAATTAGTACTACCCCTGTATAATGTGAATCCGTGTTTTTCCCTCAAAAATTTGGGCAAAAGAGTGCACATTATACACGACAAAATACGGTAATGTTGGACATCCTGGTGTGGTATAAGAAATTGAAATGTTGCAGCTTAATGAAAACTGTGTAGAAGAAACCTACCATCTTGTTTATCCTCTTCATTTTGTAGTCCATTGACAGCATTGTTATGTGCTTAGTGCTGTACTAACTTTGGTCCCAACCTCAGGACTTTTCTACCTAAGGGTACACCTTCTACCAGGAATGTCACAAGAGGCTACTATGATTGCATCCAGCAGCATTGCTGCCAATTTTCAGATCTTTAACTTGTTCTTAAAACTTACTCTAAGTGATAAACACAATATTCAGATGCTTCTCAACATACACATCCTTCTCATAGAAAGTGAATATTTTGCCTTTACTATGGTGGGACCTGGATTATCTGAAGTCATGATTGATGGGATGTAAGATTTCTATAGGTTAAACTCTGTTGCCCTGGGGGAGTTTTTTAGTCTAAGGTGTGAGGCAAAGTGTACACCAAATTATTCACAAGGTATACACAAGTACCCTAGTAAACTAAAGGTGAAAACATAATTTCATTAATGTGATTTCTATAATAGTTCATGTTCAGAGATAACTTCTTTCTCTTCTTAAATCAACATAGTAAAGGTTCAAAAATTCAGTGAAAAGTTGATTGGATTTCTACAAGACTCTCAGGGAAATAGATCAGAAAGAAAAGAAGCAAACACTTGAGGTCTTTCCAAGGACTGCTATAGGAGCTGTGTAGTCCAGAGGTTACAAAGTGAAATGCCACTGGGGTCAGGCATGACACCGAAAGCAAGGGAAGTGAGCCAGGTGTCAGAGAAACAACAAGTAGTGAGCCAGAGAGGCATGTCACATCCCATCCAGAAGGGCAGCTGGGTCTCAGCTCCAGGGCGCCTATGCCATGCTCGTGGGCCTGAAGATGCCACACTTTGTAAATTTTTTAGAAAAGGAAGACATTCTGATTTTTCTGTTAGACCTCCTAATTTTGAAATGTTGGGCCAAATGAAATACATCTGTGGGCTGATATTAAGCAATCTCTGATGTCGACACTTGACATGGATGGATGTGGAGATCAGCCTCTTGTGGGTGCAAAATAAACAAATGAGTTTGGCCAGACCTTGCTGTCAGTGGTTTCACTAACCCTGATAGGATTTTGTTTTTTAAATGCACTTCTCCATTAGTGATGGCGAGTGAAATGTCTGGCTTTGCAAATTACTACTGGCATTTAGTTTAATGTACTCTTGTTTTTACATATTTATAAAAACCTTTTACATTATTAATAGTGATTAAATGCTTAGACACTGAAGATCAATAATGTTTCTGTTCACCTATTTACATTATTAAAAAGTAATAAGTCATACAGAGCACACAGAATATGTGGTTTACTCTATAGTCATGTTTGGAGGAAATTGAAAAAAAAAGAAAGACATTCAGGCTACGGGGTAAAATGTGTTTAGCAAAAATTGGTAATTGAGTTGCACTCATTAGAGACAGCACTGTGGGCAGGGTATGTGTTCACAGCGACAGTGCACCATCACGGGGCACAGGGGCACACATTCCGTGTGCTTCACATGCCAGTGCAGCAAGTTCAGAACAGGGAAGGCTAGTCTCACTTGGATGCACAAGGATGAACAGTTCTTTAACCTTTACATGTCCTTGCAACAGTTAGTTCCCTCTGTGCCACCGTGTTTAGCCCTAAGGCCTTCTGATGGTGGCAACACTCAGCAGCGAGTCATCTGTGTGGGTCATGTTTTGCCAGCAGGCAAATAAGCCCCTTGGCAACACATTTTTCATCTGCCCACCCAGCTATCTCTCAATTACACAGCAAATGCAAACGTGCAGAATGCTTCACCTGATTATGGCACATAGTGTTCTAGGTCTGTGTGAGGAGAACTATTGCACAGCCAGGGATGCTTTAGGGCCATAAGTCTTTTCAAGGTCCACTAGTCTAGCCTTCTAAGTAGCCAAAGTGGCTCAGCCTAGTGGTTTACAGTCAGCTCTCAGTATCAGTCTGCTTGGGTTCAAATCTTGACTACGACACTCAGTGGTTGTAACTTGAGACAAAAGACATAGCTGGCATCTCAGTTTTTGTTCTCTCACCTGAAATGTAGGGCTAGTAACACTGTCAACCATATGAGGTTTTTTTGTACAATTAAATGAGGTAGCATATGTAAAAACTTAGTACAAGACCTGACACATAGTAAGTGCTCAATAACAATTTACATGTAGCAGAAGGCCCACTTATCAGTCATTCAACTGTGTTTTCCTACCAAGAAGAATTTCATTAGTATGGGTTTGAAGTTTGTAAATAATGTCATTGAAGTGTATTAAGTTGAACTGGATTTTTAAATATCACTCAGTTACTAAATTTCTTGTGTTGACCCAGATGCCATTTGTCTAGTATAAATTAGATCCAAGTCACTTGGGCTTATTTAAGGACAAGTGGAAATTGGGCAGCTGTGCTATAATGGAAAGGTTACAAGATTTACTATAATCCAGACTTGCTAGCTTTGGCAAGTTATTTATTCTCTGTGAACCTCAGTTTCCTCCTATATAAAATACACCAATACAGATACTACTTTACAGGAACATTGTAAGGTTAAAAGAAAATAATGCATGTCTGCGTGTTCTACAAGCTAACGCATATGCAGAATTAAGAGCTTGTGACTATTATTATTTACATATGTGATCAGAGTTGGAAATATTTTACCCAGAGTAACACTGCATGTGTTGATTTTTAGAGGAAATACTTGACTTGTCCTCAACTATTTTCCTTGGAAAAGGCCCGCACCTTTTCTGACAGATTAGATATGTCTGTAATAACTGAGACCACTGGATGGAGGAGACCTGTCATTCTAAATTCAAATGTGACTTGCAGAGCCAAATGATAACTTGCAACATTTTACAAAAGAATGGAGAAAACTCATCAAACCAGGAGGAGGAGAAGGGCATTAACCACCACTGCAAGTAATAGGTTTGTTCACTCTGTGAGCGGACGGCAAGCGCTGCTGAAGCATGAAGCTGAACGGCAGGGGTTGAAGTTTCTTCTCACTTTCCGAAGTTTATTGCTCAAACGCCCTGCTCTGGGTCATAATGACTTGTCTCTTGTCTCTCTCAGGCCCTGACTTTCTCGCTTTACTTGAGTTCAGTGAGTCTTTTAATATAACTCCATGTCATCGAGGTTGTTATTTCTTTTACTGCTTTTTCTTTTTGGACTGACTTCTCCCTAAGCATGGAAAAGCTATAGAGTGGATGAGCTACCATTACCTTATATAGGAAAATGGGAATCATGGCTGGTTTTGGTTCCCTTTGTTCCTCTGGTGAACATTAAATAAGTCTCCACCACCTAAATAATGGCTTTGACTGTAGCCCACTAGAAAGTTTCCCCAGAGTTGTTATCGAGCTGGGAGAAATGCTTCAAAACGGGAATGGCTGAGTCTCTTGAAAGAAGGCAAGCTTTGTCTAGATCCCTGGGAAGAAAAGGCCTTTGTTATCAATGGCCTGGCATTTTGGTCTGGGGTTCTGTCAGAGACCTACAAGGTCAGAAATGCACAATAAGAAAAATAATGAGTAAAGTTTATGTTTCAATAGCAGTTCTAGTACATAATCTGGGGGAAGGATACGGAGTATTTTAAATTTCCATGCATATTTTCCCCCTTTTCTTCTGTGCATAGGTCAAAACTGAGCTTTAGTTTGCTTAGATTGTCACTGATATCAATATAACCTCTTGACTGAGTTTTTCCTGGGGACTGATACCAGCCAGTAGGATGTAACTGAGTGGGTGGGGTGTGGACAGAAGCTCCTGGACAAACAGTGTCCATGTTTATTTTTTACACTCCTGTTTGCAATAGTCTAGAAGCTAGTGAAATATCAGCTGGTGGGATGAACAAAGGAGGACAAATTTAAAAGACTAGAAATGTTGACTTCAGTGACTTACTTATATCTAGTGCTAATTAGTAAAATATGTCATTGCTGAAGATGAAGCCAAGAATAACAATGAGCAAATTCAGATTATTACACTTCAAATAAGTAAGCAATTAAAAAAATCTTCACCTAACAAGTTGGACTTTGGTCTTGGGTCTTTAGTGACAACTCACACATTTGAACTTTCATAGAAAGATTTTCACAAGTCTTCCATTTCATGTTAGGAAGACCAATTTACCCAGCTCTTTCATAAGGAAAAAATTTTACATCATGGAATAAAACTTACAGTTTAGCTCTTGAAATTCAAGTTTTCAAAGGATCAATGCAGAATCTAAACTATGCGTTTGCAAATTATACTTCCACCTGTTTTTGTCATTAAAACACCCATTAATACTTCACTACAAATAATACACATCGTGTGTGTGTCTTTTAGGACACAGAATCTCTAGAAATGAGTTCTCTCCCGTAATTAACCAGTAAGGACTTAGGCATTCCAGATAAGCCTAAAAAAGATCAGTGTGGACTGGGTGGAATGGGAAGTAACCTGATCTTTAGAAGAGATCTTCCTTTCACAGTTCAGGACAAACATGACCATTGTTCATTAAAGAGTAAAATAAATACACATATACCTGCTGTCAAATGAAATCTCTGGAGGGATGACATGAGTGCTGTCCTTGCCAATGAGGAATTTGATTCGATCATAGAAGAGTCTTGAAGTGTGCTGAGAGAAGAGGGGTTGGCTTTGCTGAATGAGGTCAAGAGGATCTGGTGAGCCCTGACAGAGAGGACTTACATAACAGTTGCTTTGTTGACAACAATCAGGGTCCACACAGTCTGTCAAACCATCTGAAAAAAAAATAGTGTTGCGATTTAGCTGCAAAATAAGCAACAGAGTTTAAAATGGGCACAAATGGAGAAAGATGTAGAATACAGCCAAAGATAACTGTATTTGACTTTAGAATCTATGAAATTCCATTTTGAATGGATTATCACTCACTCTGAGTTTATATGGCAAATCAGTAAAACTCAAACTGTTTTGTTTATGAATCCTTTCATGAATTTTCTAGCATTTGGGGGCTGTATTACATTGTTCAGCATTTGGATAGAGTATCTGTGAGATAGTACTTTTTAGAAGTTTCCTTTTTCTTCAACAAGACCATCCTCCAGCTTAGCAACTCTCCCTTACAATTATTTTGAATTTCTCACACCATGGACAAGTATGAGAAAACAATTAACAAATGCTTGCCAATCTGACTTTGTTGGTAATTTTATAAAATTCTCTTATTATTTTTATATACTAGTAATTCTCAAAATAGAAATTGCTATTCTCATGGTGACTAAGTATCTAGAGCAGGGCTGTGATTTCCAAATGTGTAGTCAATTAACTGGGATTTTATTAAAGATGCATATTCTGGAGCCCCGCCTATTGAATCAGAATTTCTTCCGAGCTCAGTATTATGCATACTTAATCTGGGTGATTCTGAAGCACACTAAGTTTCAGAAGTGCTTTTTAGGGAATTTGTAGAAGAAACTAGAGCTTACTAGTTCCTAATAGCAGTTATGGATTTGATGCAAACACCACTAAACCTCAGGTATATGAATGGATGAGTCACTCTCTTTCATTCCCTAGGCCTTCACCATTCACTCCAGATTCCTGAATCTAGTTATCCCAAGAAAAAAAAATCACATAAAGGCTTCATTCTTTTTTTTTCAAATAGCATTCAGTGTTTATTTTTTTAAAAAGATTTTACTTGTTCATTTTTAGAGAGAAGGAAAGAGAGGGAGAAAAATAATTGATTGGGTGTCTCTTGCATACACCCCAACCAGGGACTGAACCTGAAGCCCGGGCACGTGCCCTGATGAGGAATTGTACCGGTAACCCTTTGCTTTTTGGAACAATTCCCAACCAATGGAGCCACATCAGTCAGGGATGGGCTTCAATCTTTGATAGAGGAATGATGTGGGACACATGGGTTCTGGGAGAAGAGGAGGCTATTGAGAATAGGATAGGTGCAAGAGACTGATTATATCAGGTATTTGGGGAAGCAAAGAGTTTTATAAAAAGTTCCTTTTCCTATTTTCAGGAGCTCAGAGCTTATTAGGAGAAATAGGTGACTAAAACAGCTCACTTATACTAGTTAAAAATGCAGGAAGTGTTGTAAGAGAGTTACACTCAAAGAGTAATTAAGTGAGCATTACGGACACTTCATAACAAGAGTAAATATAGAGATGCTAATCTTCTTGGAATGTGGTGGAATATGGAGGTTCAGACGGAGCACGGGCTCCTGAGGCTGATGATGAAAGTTCCTGGCACTGGTTTCATGCAGCTCCTGTGCTTGCTCTCTCTACTTCACAGGGCTGCTCCTGCCGAGCCAGAGGGCGATGTACCACAGCTGGGGGCAATGAAAGCCAGGAACACCAGGAGAGTAGGCGTTTGGAACAATAGCCCTAGGGCACCCGGGAAATATTTTTCCCCACATGCGGTCCTTTCAAATTCCATGTACCATAGACACTACTTTGATTTAAAATGCAGTTTGCTTCTTTCTTGCCTTCCCTGTTTGTTCAGTGTGTTTCTGCCCTGATTTCCACTTCTCTGCATATATATTTCTTTTTCACCGACGACTACTGTGGATTCATTTCAGTAAGAAGTCCCCTTCTGCTCTCCTTTCTCTCCTCATTCAGAAAATTATATTAACAGATTTTCTATAGATCTTAGATGCCGCCACCACCACCTCTCTCACCAATCCGTTGTTCTCAGTTTCCTGTTAGCACAAGACCTCTAAACTCTGCTAATTAAACATCTGCATGCACTGAGAAGCTGGCAAAAATATCAGGCTGATTAAAAGAGTTCTCTGATGTTTGGAATTGGTGCACAATATACTACACAATGAAAAACTGCTGTTTGAATGGGCAGTCACGTTTATCTTTCAATTGGTAAAAAATGCACTAGTAATAATCAGATTGGGCAGTCACAGGTTTCAACCCGTCAACCACACAATTCTAACTGACTTGTGAAAAGAAATAGATTCGAAATAAATAGTAATGCCCACATGATTTTCAAAACTGGATTCTAAACTAACTTAAAAATTGGGACTCACATTCTCATCTAGTTACGTGCTATAAATTCCAAGCAAATGGTTCATATTTAATAACTGCCTATGACACAGGGTTGACCATCTAAGACCTGTTTTCTGAGAGAACAGCAAGACTTCTGTTGACTAGAAAGTCCACAAGCTAGCAGACCAGTAATAGCATGAAACCCCCAAATAATAACTCATAGGTAAGCCTGGTACATGGGCCAAGTCCTACCTACCAATTATCACCCAGGATAACAGCTCATACAGTATGTCTAGACTGTTACAAAGAAGTGCAAATGACAGTCACACTGCATGTGTGGGTTTCCTTCGGCTATTAACAGTTCTTTCATTATCCTGAAATGGAAGTTGTGGCACCCTCCTGACAGCCAGGCTCAGGGTGTCAGATATGGGCATGGCAAATGTTAACTGATTTTGCTTTTAGGGCCTGTTCCCTTTAAAAATTAAAGCTAGCCAGAGAGAGGGAAGTTAAATGGTCTTAAAAGACTAAACATGGCACTCACTGATCCCAGCTTTCCCAACCAGTTAGAGACTATGCTGGTTGGCCCAGTTAGGGCTGATGAAGATCAAGGACCCTGGTTTCTTCTGTACATGATCAAGTTGTTCACTATTAAACTTTTACCTATGACATGTATGCCCTTGGTTGAAAGATTGGACAAGGGTATATATGTGATACATTGAAAACCCATATTTTCCTAATCCTTAAAATGAATTTGCAGATATGCATCTTTTCAGAAACAGCACCCATATCATCGCCTTGATAAAAATTGACAGCTAGTTCTTGATAGGGTGTCCAAAAGGATTTGGAAACATGCATAAATTACCTAATATTTGCCAGGTATGACACTAGGTACTTCCACATTATTATTTCAACTAATCCCTGCAAAAACCTTGTTAGGTAAGCATTCTCATTTCCATTCTACAAATAAGGGAGGGGAGGCTACGTGTGGTTGCACGGTTGGAAGAAACATGGCAGTCATATCACATCCAGGGTTCTGACTACAAATCACATGTTCATCATTGTCATCTATCAGGGGAGTCCAACTTTTCCCGTCTCTGGGCCACACTGGAAGAAGAGTTGTCTTGGCCCACACATTAAATGCACTGCAATACGTAATCACCAAACAAATTTCATAATGTTTCAAGTAAATTTATGATTTTGCATTGTGCCACAGGTTGGACACTCCTGCGAGAAGTATTACTAGTACTAAGCTAGGCTCCAAGACTTCCAAGCACCTGACTAATTAATGGAGCTACTTAAAACACTTGACAGGGTTGCCATCAAAGAACCAGGCTATTCTGATTCTATCTAATCTTGACTGTGCCACTGACAATCTATAGGATCCTGGAAAAATCAGCCCAATTGTTGGCTTCTCTTGTAGATGAGTTTCCTCACCTACAGGATGAGGATAATAAATATATCTGCCCTGTACAGTTGTTGTAAAGATCACATGCTATAATAATCACAAAGAGCTTATTACAGTGTTTAGAATGTAGCTAGCAGTCTTGATAAATGTTAGCTATTGCTATTAACCAAATTCTGGGCTGTGCAGACTAAAAGAGAATCTAGGAATAGTGTCCTGGGGGTAGATGCCAACGGTCTTCAGTGGCAGCTTACAATGTTCAGACTCACTCTTATTGAAGTTGTTTTATCACTGGCCAGAAGGCAATGAACTTTTGTGTAGCATATTCAGTTTGTTGGAATGTATTCATTTTGTGAACTCTGCTTGGATAGGTTGTCAGACAGGTAGGATCCTAAGTGGTTCTAAATAGACACTAATGCCACAGTAAATCTTTTTTCATTAAATTTGACAAATTCAGAATTTGTTATCATTTGGACAAGGGCTGGACTGAAGCTTAACCTTTTCAGCATCTGTAGGCTAGAGGGTCTACCAAGCAAATTAATAGTGAAAAAGATACTGAAGGGCTGCTTATTCCAGTGACTCAGTTAAACAAAATCTTAGGCATTTTAGAAACCCATAAACCATGGACTGATGATAAATCAGATAAATCATTCATAAATGTTTACCACAGCAGGCCCCCTACTCAGCACTCCAGTTAGCTTAGTTGTTGTTGTTAAATGCATTAAAGATAATATGACTCTATTTCCTTTGGAAATAGCCTGTAGTTCATTTTTTATCTATTCAGACTGATTTTCACCCTGGAATTTTGCTATATTAGTAAAAAGAAAGTGGCAGAGGCCCAAGTGCACTCAGGATTTGACCTGCTCACAGCATTGTTATTGCTATAACCACATGCAACTTACTTTTTCTGTAAGGAAATTGTTTTTTATGCTAGTAATATTCATGTCCTCCTGGTCCCCACCTGCTACCAATAGCTTCCCACATCACTCACAGTAAAACCCCTGTCCTGACAATACTTACTGATCAGACTTACTTCCTCACAGTCTGGTTTTTCACTCTCTCCCTCTCATCTCTCTTACCTCCCATTAACCTGCAGCCTCCTTCCCACTATTCCTATGCCTGGAATGTTCTCTCCATTAGCAACATGGCTCACACCTGACCTCTTTAAGTCTTTACTCAAATGGCACATTTTGGTGAGGCTTTCTCTGACCACCTTATTTAAAATGTCACCCCTCTCCCACACTCCCTTACCCTTTTTTCCCCTGCTTTAAAAATTTTTTCCTCATCACATTTACCATCTTCTATCATACTACTTTTTACTGGTTTATTGTCTGCCTCTCACAACTAGAATGTAAGCTGCATGAAAGTATGGGTTTAGTTTTTTTTATTCACTATTATTTCCTCAACAATTAGAACAGTGCCTGGCTCAAAGTAAGCATTTATTAAGTAAATATTTAAGTAAATAATTAAGTAAATATTAAGTAAATATTTATTGCATGAAAAATGTACTCATATGTCCTAAAAGTTCTATTTCTCTGATATTTGTAAATTACCTAGTGCTAATATCCTGCTAATGCATCAAAGTATATTATCAATAGATTCTTCATTGATATCACACCTTTATTACACACTTTAAATTGCTGTGTTTCAATGATCTCATTTCTTTTAACCATTGACAAGTAGGCAGATGCCACGTCTCGCTAGCCTTAGTTGATTCATAATGTGGCAGATCCAGTCAGAGTGGTTAACTGAGTTACAGGGTTTAGATGTTCCAACTTTCACTTGTATCTGAATCACTTGGCAATTTAGGCTCTTATAACTACGTGATGATCCTTTAACAAATGGATACTTGAAAATGAGGGGGTATGGTCAGAAGACAATACTTAGACATATGCTTTCTGATGCTAGGTCTGATGCCAAATCTTAAACATAAATGTGGAGAGGGTGTCTACTCCTTAAACAGAGCAAATGTTATCAATTCACTGTTCCTCCTATTTCATTTTCTTTTTTATTAAACACTGCAGCATGCTAGTGACATTCAAAACATGAAGCTTATTGATCCATGAGATTATATGTGGTCATAATTCACCCATGGTGCTGATTTCCACATCTAGAAACACTACATCATAAAATAGGCTTGCAAATAGCTATTGTTCTTAATGAATGGTGACTTATTACAAAGAATGATTCCTGGAACATCATTCTCTTTTAGGTAATTAACTTATTGATTTTACCAGTGAATATAAGTATGGACCACTGGAAGAGTTCATACCAGGGAAGCTTGGACAAGCATGTGACAACTACTTAAAAGATCAGAGGGAAAAAGGGCCATTTGGATTAAAAACTATTATTCTGAATCTTTTAAATTTCCTTGACAATTTTTCCAGATAAAATCTAAGGGATGATGCTCCAACAAACTGAGCTATGCTGGCCAGGTCCAGAAACTTCTCTTGCTTGTCATTTTCTCCTCAGTGCCAGACATAATACTCGGCACAAAGTAGTAATGAATAAATGAAACACTGGGTATACAACTCTGTATGTTTCCCTGAAAGGAAAACATTTTAGTCAAACATGTGAATCAGTGCTATCCAATAGAACTTCCCCCAATTACAGGAATGCTCCAGACCTGCACTAATACTGTGGTCACTAGCCTCATGTGATACTGAGCACTTGAGATGTGGCCAGTACAAATGAGAAACTGAATATATAATGTTATTTAAGGTAAATTAAAATAGTCACATGTGACTAATGGCTATATAGCCGGTAGTACTGATTGTGATATCTCCAAGTAGTTGGATATTGGGTGGTCTATACACTTATCCAAACAACATCAAGAAATTAGATATTTTTATGAAGTGCACTTTACCATTTGTTTCCTATTGTGGTTTTTTCCTTGCTTTTTTATGTTTAATGTCCCTTCCCATTTTGAGATCTGTCCCTGACATTTTCTTCTAATTGTGTTGGAGTTTCCTTGTACCTTTAACTCATTAATCAGCTGGAGTGTTTTTATTTATCTTATATTTTGGAATATGGTATGACTTGAAAATCTAGGGTTCTTTTCTTTTTTTAAATATATTTTATTGATTATGCTATTACAGTTGTCCCATTTCCCCCCTTCACTCCCCTCCACCCTGTACACCCTCTCCCATACACATTTCCCCCTTTAGTTCATGTCCATGTGTCATACTTATAAGTTCTTTAGCTTCTACATTTCCCATACTATTCTTACCCTCCCCCTATCTATTTTCAGCCTACATTCTATGCTACTTATTCTCTGTACCTTTTCCCGCTCTCTCCTCCTCCCACCCCCCTGTTGCTAACCCTCCATGTGATCTCCATTTCTGTGGTTCTGTTCCTGTTCTAGTTGTTTGCTTGGTTTCTTTTGGTTTTGCTTTAGGTGTGGTTGTTAATCATTGTGAGTTTGCTGTCCTTTACCTATACATGTTTTTTCTTTATCTTCTTTTCTTAGATAAGTCTCTTTAACATGTCATAAAATAAGGGCTTGGTGATAATAAACTCCTTTAACTTGACCTTATCTGAGAAGCACTTTATCTGCCCTTCCATTCTAAATGAGAGCTTTGCTGGATAGAGTAATCTGGGATGTAGGTCCTTGTCTTTCATGACTTGGAATATTTCTTTCCAGCCCCTTCTTGCCTGTAAGGTTTCTTTTGAGAAATCAGCTGACAGTCTGATAGGAACTCCTTTGTAGGTGACTGTCCCCTTATCTCTTGCTGCTTCTAGGATTCTCTCCTTCATTTTTGCCTTGGCTAATGTAATTATGATGTGCCTTGGTGTGTTTCTTCTTGGGTCCAACTTCTTTGGGACACTCTGAGCTTCCAGGATTTCTTGGAAGACTATTTCCTTTGCCAGAATAGGGAAGTTCTCCTTTATTATTTTTTCAAATACGTGCTCAATCTGTTGCTTTTTCCCTTCCCCTTCTGGTACCCCTATAATTTGGATGTTGGAACGTTTAAAGGTGTGCTGGAGGCTCCTAAGCTTCTCCTCGTTTTTTTGAATTCTTATTTCTTCATGCTTTCCTGCTTGGTTGTTTCTTTCTTCCTTCTGGTCCACTGTATTGTTTTGAGACCCAGTTTCCTCCCCTTCACTATTGGCTCTCCGTGCATCTTCCTTCATCTCTTTTATGGTACCTGCATTTTTTCATCTAATTTGCGCCCAAAATCAACCAATTCCATGAGCTTTCTGATCACCAGTGTTTTGAACTGTGCATCTGATAGATTGGCTATTTCTTGGTCGCTCAAAAGGTTGAGTTCTGGGGGATTGATCTGTTCTTCTGTTGGACACATGACTCTCTCCCAGTCTCTCCTTTTTTTTTTTTTCCGGTCTGGTCACCCTTGTTACAGTGAGGGGCGGAGCCTTAGGTGTTCACCGAGGTTGGGCACCCCAGTCGCTAGATTGTGACGTTATACGTGGGGGCGGGAGCGGGGACAGGAGGGAACAATGGCGGTATTTCCGTTCTCCTGGGATCTCAGTCCCTTCTCTGGTATCCTGGGTTGCGAGCTCTGCCCTGGTTCACAATCGCTGCCTCACTGGGTTGCCAGCCACTGCTTGCGTATTCAGGGTCCGCCGCTGCGATCTTGTGCACCCCGAATGGCTTACGTGCCGAGTTCGCCCCAAGTTCTCCCCGACCTCCGTGCGCTGCCGACCTGTGCCCGCCTGGCTCCTCCTCTCTGTTCCTCCTACCAGTCTGGATGAACGGGTCTACTTCAACTTCTTGGCTGTCCAACTTCCATTCAGATAAATTCTCTATCAGTTCTGGGTGTTATTCTGCCTCTAAATTGTTGTTGTTCTAATCTTGGTTGTGCGTGGAGGTATGGTGCGTCCACCTATGCCTCCATCTTGCTAGAAGTCAGAAGGTAAGTTCCATCATTGGCTAACCGACCAAGCAAAGGGGGCCAGGCATGAAGCAGAAGAAGGGCTCCTGCCAGGGAGATAAGCTTGTCTCCTTAGTGGTTTCTGGTCCGGAGGTCTCTCATTCAGCCTTAGCCATGGGGAGTTACAGCTCCTGTGGGGCCTGGTAGCCGAAACCCAATGGGTGCGGAGGATGGAAAGCCTTAATTGCCTCCCGCACTGCCCCAAGCAGAGAACCAGGTTCTTTTCTTTAATATTTGTCTCAGCACTATTTCACGGTGCTTCTTTTCCCCACTAATTTTTGATGCTGGTTTTATTACATACTAAATTTATATTTGTGCTGAGGTGTGTTCCAGAGCTTTTATTCAGTTATACTAATTTGTCTACTCATACATCAAAACCACTTTGTTTTAATTATCATAGCTTTAAAATATTCTTTGTCTGATAGTTCTGGCTTGCCCTCACTAGTCTTTGTTTTAGCTATTCTGATTAAGTTAACATAATCTCTAAACTTTTTTCCCTGTGTCAATTCTTATGTGCATGTAATAAATACATGGTTATCATATCTTTCAAACCCTGTATCAGGACACGTGATTAACACATGAAAATGTGGTCACCACGATGTTAAGTCACTTCCTCCGTGCACAGTGTTATGTACATGGTAGATAAATGAGGTCAAGACATTTGACTGATAGGTTTGTGATTTCTATAGTAATTAGTTCATGTATATATATAAAATGTGTATTATATATACATATATAATATGTAAGATTCCTTTCCTTTTCTTGCATATTAATTAAAAAATCCAAGGTTATTTGTTCTCTGTTCTGTTTTTACTCTTCAAGGAGCTATTAGGGAGCTCCTAGACCAGTTGTGTCACCCACATATTCAATGCAGCCCAATTAGTTACTAAGAGTCACAATGCATTGAATCAAAGTGTAACTAAAGTCAAAGCTGCAGGAAGTAGCAGCAATACTAATGAGTATTCAGAGCTGATTAGAATGCAAAAAACACAGCCATTCTTTAAGTATCGCTATAATATGAAGTAATCAGATAGCAGGTACTTGAAGCAACTGCTTAAAGGTGTTTTTTGTTTGATTGGGAAGATTTCTGAAGAATTACATTGAAAAAATCAGGACCACACTTTTCTAAAAGGTTCAATTAGCACTTTCTGATTTAATTAACACGCACACATGCACAAACAAGTATGCAAATATTAATCATTAGTCATAGTAAACTAAATGAATCCAGCCACTCTGGATAGCTGGAAGCTGAAAATACCAAATGAAGGACATTTAAGATATTCTTAAGGATAATATTTAAACATTATAAAAGTGGAATTATTGTCCAAACTCTTAGTCATGGGGCTTCCAAAGGTTATTTAATCCATCTTCCCATCTCAAGATAAAGTCAAATCTTTATTTACAATCAATATCATCTTAATCCTACTAAAGGAGAAAATATGGTAATTGGAACTTTTAAGGAGCTACCCCCACATCATACTCTGTAAAGAAACAATCATAAAAATACACTGATGCTGGCAGTGGGATTGTACAGAGACAGGTTCATAGACAGAGCAGGAAAAGGATGGCAGCTAAGGGGGGGGAGGGTTGGGGGTGGAGGGATTGAGCAAAAAGGAAAAAGGACTCATGGACATGGACAACAGTATGGTGATTGTGGGGGGGCATAAGGGGACTAAATAGTAATGGAAAAATATAATAAAAATAAAAGCTGTAAAAAAATATAAAAGTAGACTGAACCCATATGGGGTCTTTGATTCCCAATGAGATACATAATTTTAAAGAAATATTCAGAGGTCAATGCACATTCAGCAAAATCTTTTATACCATTTGTGTCTATGTATACCACCAATTGAGAATTAATAATCCATTAATATTTAATTGATTCATTCATTAAACATGTTGGCTGTCTTGAGGTAACCTTGAGGCCATAAAAATGCTTGGTAATTAAATATTCAATTATTTTTATCAAGCTGCACTATATTAAGGCAGGAAACTTATTTTAGCTCAACCCTAATTGAGTCAGAAATTGTAACCACATAGAGTGTTAATATATTTTGTGAGCAAAAGCCTTTTAATCAACATATCAACTGAGAAATCTCTATTACTACCCCAAATCCTGTTTGGAATGAGGCAGACCACCTAGGCTTACACCCTGGCTCTATCATCTATCATTTCCTTGTTATATATTCTTGAGCAAGTTATTTAACTTCTCTGTACCTCAGTTTCCTAATTTTAAAGTAGTGTTAATAGTAGTTTTACCTCATGGGGATTGAATGAAATAATTCACAAAAAAGGACTCAGCATAGTGCCTTGTGTGGAGTAAATCCCAAATACAAGCAACCTAATATTGTTCGTGATTATATTGAACACATAACTATG
Organism: Phyllostomus hastatus; assembly: GCF_019186645.2. Taxonomy (NCBI): domain Eukaryota; kingdom Metazoa; phylum Chordata; class Mammalia; order Chiroptera; family Phyllostomidae; genus Phyllostomus; species Phyllostomus hastatus. The sequence continues at coordinate 9,293,889 of NW_025333984.1, read as the reverse complement.
GATTCTGGGACATGCTTAATATGCAACAAGAAAATCATATTCATATAGACAGAATATAATTAAGTGCTTGATTGTGTAGTGCATGTGATAAGCACCAGAAGAGACTGGGCAGTGGATGTCAGAGGTTTCACAAGAGATATGGCTTGAGTTGGGACTTAAATGATAGACTGAGAATGAAGAGTATAGAGGAGAGGGCTCACCAGGTAAAGAAGCATATAATGATCAGGAAGTAAAGGAAGGAAAAGATAAGTCTTGGAGGACCATAAAAGTCAAGTAAATAATTGATTACTGTAACATTTAATTGAAAATCTCACTCTGGCTTCCCAAACAAAAACTTCAATTTAGATAGGTGGTAAACAATCTTGTCAGAAAATGGTCTGTTACCCTTAGTTTATTGTATGTTTATGTGTGTGAGTGGAGGGGGGAGAGTGGTATAATTTATCGTCTTTTGAATAGTTCACATGAATTAACTTTTCCCAAATCATATAGCCGGGAAGTACATAGCAGAGCTTGTATTTCAACCCAGAAAATCTATCTCCAAAGTCCTGTTCTCTTAATCACAAAGTTGCTTCCACATACAATTCATGAAGTCTTAAAACTTTTTAAGGTAACCTACTAGCCAGGATAAGTCAAGGAGGAAAGTCACACCCAATTTGGTGCTTGAATTATGATTGCTACCATACTGATTTAAACCCCATGTTTGCATTCAAACAACAAGGTATATAATTGTTTAAGCAGTATACAACACTGAGGAGTCAGATTTAATAATCTACTTGATTTTAAGCTAATATACAAAAATTAGAAAGGAAGTTTTCTGTTATTCTTATGTCTTCTTGAGTAGAAAGTAATAGGAAAGTGTGAATTTGTTGTTTGAGGCTCATTTAGAGGTGATTTGAGCTGTTTTGATGTCCAGTTGTTCAATGTATAAGGTGATTTTGTTTGCTTGACTAAAACAGAAGCGGTTACTTTGACACTTAAGAGCCACATATGGCTTTTTATTGTATTTTTTAATCCTCACCTGAGGATATGCTTACTGATTTGGAGAGAGGTAGCAGGGAGAGACAGAAACATCAATTGGTTGCCTGCCATACGCACCCTGACTGAGGATCAAACCTGAAATCTAGGTGTGTGTCCTGCCCAGGAATTGAACCCCACAACCTTTTGGTATACGAGATGATGTACCAACCAACTGAGCTACTCGGTTGGGGCCACAAACAGCTTTTTGAAACATCATATGCAACTCTTTTTATTTTATTTTATTTTATTTTATTTTTGTTTGTAGTTCTTGAATTGAATATAACAGTTCTACTGTGAATTGTGTTGATGTTGTGTCCTTTGAAAGATATAAAGTATTACTAAAAGGTAGAGACACAAGAGGAATCTCTAAATAACCAGCAACAAAGAAAACTATTTCACCTTCCAGATAGTGCAAGCTACAGTAGCATCTGACATTTTGGACATGGGTATGCAGATTTAATTTGGTTCATAGTAAATGTCATAGGTATGGGAAGCTCTGTGGTTGCAGTAGTTACAAAAACAGACTCTCAAGTCATATATCCTTAAATTGGAATCTTGGTTCTGTTACTTTCTAGTTGTGTGACCTTGGAAATGTCATTTACCATCGCCATTCCAAGCATTAGTTTTCCCTAATAGTGCCGCCCCTCATAGTGTTGGTATGGGAATTAAATGAGATATAATGAATGCAAAGAGTTTGGAGTATTGCCTGATCACAGTGCATTTTCAATAAATTGAGATTTAAAAAAATAGTATGATCTCATATAACTCAATATTGTTTATACTAAGGATTCCTAGTTTTCACTCTCAGCCAGACTGGTTATCACTGTGCTAGAGTCTGGGCTATTTCTTTCTTATACGAATATTTTATAAATGACTTACCTCCATCATTGTCCAAGTTATCTCCACAAAGCATTTCCATGACAACATTGCAGCCTGTCCCACTCCAACCCACCTGACACACACAGTGCCAACCATTCTGATCCAGAGTGCATCGCCCATTTCCGAAGCAGAGCCCCGGGCAGCCATCTGAAACAACAGCAGAGAGTAACAGTCACAGAGAAATCAGAGTGGGATTGACCAATACTGCTGTATCTATCTCCCTATAGGGAAGCATTGAATCATCTGTGCTCTATTCAGATGAGGTGTTGAATAAATGGAAGAGGAGCTTGCTTGCTTACCCAAACTTCCCAGGGAACTTGTTATCCCTTACTCTGCTGTGCTTTTCCTTGGAGAGCCAATTAAGCATTATTAATGCTAACCCCAATTCCCAGCCTCTGGTTTAGATACAAGGAAAACTGTGAGGTGGACAAAACATGTTTTGTGTTTCTTTTTGAAAAATGCATTTCCTCATCTCAATCAAAATTGGGTGGATGGTGTTGTATATAGTCATGGCCAGTAAGTTTGGAAAAGGTAGCAGTTTCTATGAAGAGAAACATCCCCTAACTACTTCTAGTCTGTGTGGATTTTTTCCTTGGGATGTATGACTTTAGGACTTAGGTATGTGGGATACGGTTCAAACCTTACCATTAAGCATTTGCCCTTGTGGTACCATAAAAATTGCTACAGTTGCTTTACATCTATTCAGTTTTTTCTGTAAGATTGATATTAATCTTAGGGCTAAAGAATGATTTTTTTTTTTTTACTTATCTGGTATCTCTTTCAGAAGCTGGCATAATATTATGCCTGTAGTAAGTGTTCAACAAATGATTATAGAATTAATACCTGCCAAATTTAGACATTTGGAATTCTAGAGGATAACTGGATACACTTAGTGAAGAGAAAATTGTTATGCTCACTTAAATGACTTCCATCCATTGATAAACCACAAACACTAGCAATGGTCTTTGTGTAGACTTTTCATTTCTCAGGGATACCCTACCCTTTCTACCAGTAATTCAGAGTTAGGGTATTCCAAAGGATAACTGTGCATATACCAAGTGCTAAGCAGGAAGAGGAACAGAGATAGTGATAAAGGCATAGAACTTGTCGAAATTTCCCCAGTAGCAATACAGGACCAGATCTGGATTTTACTGGAGATAGTCCTTTCAATATATATTTTTTTCATTTTCTTTGTAAGAAAATTCCATAAGTACAAAGGGAAAAAGAAAGTTTTTTTTTGTTTTTAAATCTGTACATGCAACACAGTGTTCCTTTCAAATGGTTTTCCAAGCAAGTATCAATAGACCAGAGGAAGGAAAAACATCTTTAAAATGACGTGGCAGATGGCTGTTAGAAAATATCAAAAGGTTATATATATACTTGTTCCTTGGTATCTGTGGAGAATTGGTTCCAGGAGCCCCGGCAGTACCAAAAACTGAGGATGCTCAAGTCCCTTATATAAAATGGCATTATATTTGCATGGGAACTATGCACATCCTCCTATGTACTTTAAATCATCTCTGGGTTACTTATAATACCTAATACTATGTAAATCCTATGTAAATGTTGTTATACTGCATTATTTAGGAATCAACTTTCTAGAATTTTTGTTTCCTAATACAGTGTGGGCCAACAGTAGGTTTACGGTTGTGAGTACATGAAACACAGTTTATTTTTGTATTATTATTTATTAATTACTGTATTGTTTTCCATATGAACATCTGTAAACCTACTTTTGCCCCACCCTACATTTTGAATTGGCGGTTGGTTGAATCTGTGGATATGAAACCCACAGATAGGGAGGACCAACTGTTTTGTGTGTGTGTATGTGTGTGTGTGTGTGTGTGTGTGTGTGTGTGTGCGCGCGCGCACACAGTCACCAGATGCTTAATAACGGGGATACGTTCTGAGAAATGTGTCATTAGGCAATGTTGTGAGACATCATTGAGTATACTTACACAAAGCTAGATTGTATAGCCTACTACTGTAATTGTATGTGTTATAATCTTATGTGGCTTACAGTGTAGGTTTTTTTGTTTAAGTGAGTAATATATGTGCTATGATATTATGACAGTTTTGATGTCATTAGGTGATAGGAATGTTTTGGTTGCATTAAAATCTTTTGGGGCCGCTGTTGTATTTTGGTTTGTTGTTGACTGAAACATCATAATGTGGCACATGACTATGTGTATATGTATGAGTCCTCAAGAAGTGGTATAAGATGAATAATATATAGGCTTAAGAAAGGAATATATCTTGTTCCATTCATCTAGTTCCATTCTCATGGATATACAAAGGATAAAAGGATTTAGGAATCATTTGGAATGTAGTCAGCCTTCTGAGGCTGAGGTAATGAAAGGTACCAGGAAAGGCAGATCCCTGGAGGGACAAATGATGGAGTACTTATCCAGGGATAATTCCTCTAACCTTGTAAGGACACTGTACATGGACTTAGAGCTATACTGTTATGTTAAAGAAAAATTCAACTGTCTGCCTAAACCTACTTAATTTCATAATTACCTGCATGTGTTACACTCACACATAGACAATCCAAAGACAAGGAAAACTAGTTCTTAAAACTGCTTATTCATCTATTACACACTATGGCAAAAATGAGGCTTGGATGTTGTTAAAACAAATTACTTTTTAGTCTATTATAGCATGAACTTGACAATATTACATTTAGAACTGCCAAAAGTGAAAGGAAGAAAAGAAATCACCAACCCTTCCTTTCCCACATGCACATTTTAAAAAATATTTTTCTGTTATAAAACTAGTGAGGAAAAAATCTTACCTCGGACAGCATCTAAGTAGTGAGCTAAAAAGGGGGAAAAGAGTGATTAAATGAATTTCTGGGAGACCAAAGCTATACAACATGTACTAATGGTTTACCATCTGTTGCCTGGAAGGAGAACAACAAACTGTGAACTGCTGAATGCCTGCGGCTCAAGAGTTGGTACACTGGTCTGTGTAGTTTGGGAATCATATTTTCTGTTGGAAAGATAATTAATGGCTTTTCTACAAGAAACTCTATTAGGCTTCCTAAAAAAGTGTCATATTTCATTAAAAGTATAAGAACTGCATTTTTACATTTCAGTAATAACTTTTGTGAAAGAGCACTAGCTAGAACTTCTTATTAGCACTATCTTTAGAAGGAAGTTCTGGAGTAACCACCTTTAGTAATCATCACAATATTTAAATCCTCTTATTGAAGGCAATAAACTTACTGTAGTGCAGGAATGTAATTACTTAAGCTGCATCTGAATCTCACCCCTCACCACCTTTTTAAAGAATCTGAAATATTTTCCATAGTCACAGAACAACACTTACTGTACCTTTAGCAGAGCAGTAACACAGTTTATTAAGATTATATTATATATATTACCTGTATTATACATTTCTTTGGCAGGTTCCAACGATTATAACAAAATACTTTCACCTGAAATCAGAAGCTGTAGTACAGTCTAGAGGGGGCACAAAGCCCACAAACAATGCACTGGGTATCCAGACCCCCATGCTTGCCTTTGCTATACCTGAATTTTCTGCGTGTTTATGGTATGCCATTGGAAGACTCGGTGACCCACTTTCCTTAGCTGTATACGCAGGAAAACTTTGTGGCAGATATGTGTTATGTGTCAAGTACTTTGATGGTTTTATCCACAAAAAGAAAGTATTTAAAAAGTGAAACCTTCATTATTATTAGTGGTTTTTATAGTGTGAAGACCACATGACAGATTATTACATAGGCTTTCTCACACCCACAGATTGATCTCAGAGGCAGCATGCTGAAAATTAGTGAAATTGGTGACAAGGGATAACAGAGGGTGGATGGCTCAGTACAAACTCTCTATGCTATCCGATAAGCAATTCAACACAGATGTTCTATTGATGGTAGGGCAGGAGTGTCTTCCTCATATACATTAAAGGCAGCATCTAATGATATCAAATGACTCCTGTTAAAGTAGTCTTATTTAATGAAATTACCCCTAAGTGCTTTCAACTGAAACAACCTATACTTTCCAAAAGGAAAAGTGGGCAGTGGATGTTACCTTCACAACAAAGGCACTTCTCTTATTAACTAATGACACTTTATTCCAATGTATCATCTTTCATTTGAGTAACTCCAAGTACTTGAGAGCAGAAAATAAAAGGTATACTGAAGTAACTTGAAAGGAAATGACACAAGAAATAAGATACTATCAACCAATGGAAATCATTGTTTCAGGTCTATGATCACAGAATCAAGGGACTATAAATGTGATGTGGTGGTTAAGGGCAGACCCTTGGAGCCACACTGTCCGTGTTTCATTCCTACCCCTAGTACTTCCTACCTACATGCTCTTGGGAAAATGATTTCATTTCTCTGTATGACAGTTTCTTCATCTGTAAAATGAGTAAAATAAAAATTATAGTACACCCCCCCCAAAAAAAAGATATTATCAACCAAAGAGGAAACTTCTCAGTTAATGAAACTTTCAAACTATGGCTAATCCTTCTCCTTCTCTCCTTCAACCTCAAATTCTATGACAATCCTGGTGATTGACTCACTACATTGCATTTCTCAATTAATCTAATTTACTTTGTTTAAAGTATGGTGGCACTTACCAATTGTGCAGTGGTCACCTTCCCATCCAGGGCTACACTCACATTTTCCATCTTTGCATTGACCATGCTCAGCACAGTGAGAATGACAGGAACGTTCTTCACATGTGGGTCCTACCCAGCCTTCTTCGCATTGACAAATTCCCCTTGAGCAGACTCCATGGTTACCACACTCCAGGGTACAGAGCTCTGTGGGGATTCAAAGAAGATACACTCACATATTTTATTAAAACTAGAATCTACTGTGTCCAAAGACACTAGAATTACCAAAATGTCACAAAGACCTCTAGCACTTGAGGAATGCACAAGGGAAGTTCATTAAAAAAGATCATTAAGTCTCGAAGTATAAAATAAACTCTAATTCAAATTGATTTGGAGAAGTTCATAAAGTGATAATGTCATTCAAGGCTTAGAAATGAAGTTAATGCCAAAAAAAGTCAAGTGGTTTCACCAAACATTCTTTAAGATCACAAATAATGTTGGGGGGTGCAAAATACACAAACTGAAATAGTGCCCTAACTTCATTCAGGAAGAGAGGTTCTACAACTGAAAAGATAACTTTCTAATTAATTTTATCATATACAAAAGGTAAAGCTGCCAATGATGATACTCAACTGGTTTCCCTGATCCTACTAACAATATTTGCATTTATTTCAAGCATTTTAAATGATTTCTGCTTGGTTAAAATATACAGTCTTCTTATCTCCAAATGTCACCCAATATTTAGTTTATATCATCAAGGTATACAATGGCCCTGCTGAGGTTCTCTCCTCTGTCCCCTTGACTCTTTGTTGAGAAGTGTTGATTATTAATAAAATTATGACAGTGGAGAAGCCAAAATACAAGTTTGGCAAGCCTTTTGCTTGACTGAATACCTTTGCTGGAGGAGGAGAAGGGAGATAAAAGCCTACAGAAAAAGATGCAACAGGTTTTGGGTATAATTGGCCATATATCCTTAAAAGAAAAAGAGGGAGTTCTGGAAGCCAAGTTGTCTGTCTTCCATAGTCTTAAATTTTGAAACTGGTTTTATGTATTAGGAGGTATTGGCATGAGATGATATCAATATTACCCTATCTTACATGTAACAAAGCTTTTTCTTTGTAACAAAGGTTTCTACTCTATAGATAGCAGAGTTATTTTTCAGTAGGAGAGAATGTTTCTCTGATAAAACCATGGTTATGGATTTTATTACTATCTAGATCTATTTGCTAATTCATTCAAAAATAATCTTTGAGGGTGAAGGTCTCATAGGAAGAATACTGGATCTGAAATAAGGATTCCTCTACATAAAAGCTGTGTACCCTTAGGCAAATTACTAACATACTGTCTTAATCCTTGCTTATGTAACTACATAATGACAGTAATAATATTTACACTTAATAGGACCACTGGGCATATTTGAAATATATTTGGAGGTAGAACTGACAGGATTTCTTCCTCATGATTGGATATGGGGAATGAAGGAAAGGGAAAAATAAAAGTTTTGGCTTAAACAACTGGGTGGATAATGCTGCCATTTAACAATAAAGGTAGAAAAAGGTTGCTGTTTTGATTCCCAGTCAGGTCACATGCCTGGGTTGTGGGCCAGGTCCCCAGATGGGGGCACTTAAGATGCAACCACACATTGATGTTTCTCACCCTTCCTCCCCACTTCTCTCTCCCTCTCTCTAAAAATAAATAAATAAAATATTTATAAAAAGGAATAAGGGTGGAAGAGCTAATAGATTATCTTTGAGAAAATGTATTAATAGCCAAATGAAGATATCAATTAAGCAGAAAGATAGAAATTTGAGAGGCTTGAGTTGGAAATATGAAATTTGCAATTATTAGCATACAGGTGATATTAAAAGCATGAGACTGGATGATATCCTAAAGAACAAAGAATAGAAGAGCCTCAAAAATGAGCCCTGAGGTAGCCCATGATTTAAAGATAAAGTGGAAAAAGGAGGAACCATCAAAGGAGACTGGGAGGGAGAAGGCAGTGAGTGACTGAAGAAAACCCAGGAGATTGTGGTATAACTATAGCCCAAAGGGGACACTTTTATAAGAAGGGAGTAGTTACTTGTATATTGCTGATAGATCAAGTAACACATAGGCAGAGACGTACCCATTGGATTTAACAAGATGGAAATTGTGGGTGACTTTAGGAAGAGTTGTACTGACAAAGTGGTAGTTGTAAAGCAAGATAGGAATGGGTAAATGGAAAAAGTGACTGGAAACCTGTGTGCATGACCACCAAAGTTGTAAGAAAAGTCCAGGTCCCAGAAAATACAAAAAAGGAGTGATTGGTATAATAAATGGTAGTTCAAGTAGGTCAATCTTGAAATAGCACCTACTCTCTATATCTTGGTTCTGAATCTCTGTTTGATAATCTGGATTTGTCATTTTAATTCTTGTAGTGAACCTGAGATTGTACTTATGCTCCATTAATGACCTCCCCAAGACACTAAAAGCTGAACTAAAAGCACCTTTCTAAGATATGAAGTTAAATTGTCAGACCCAATCAGGCCAGAGCTAACTGAAACTATTTGAGATAAAAATTTTCCTTTATTGCTTTATACAACTATTAATTTTTTAGGCCTACAAGAATGCATCATTCTGGTGATTTCCTAAAAAGTAATAGGACTAGATGAACAGTATCAGCAAAATGGCAGACTGGGCTATCCTTAATCCATCTCAATATAAACCCTTAGAAATGTTGAATATAATGTAATAATTTTAAAAATAGCATGTCTTAGATCACAACACAGAAATTCTCAAGTGCCAGAAGCAAAAATGTTGCTAACAGCCAAAAATGTAATCATATAAATTAACCCTCTGGCAGCCTTGATGTGTAATAACCAGGGGCTGCATTATTTATGTCCACAAAGGGAAAAGAGATGAGGTCTTTGGACCATTTCAGGGGGAATTGGACTAAAACTCCTGAAGAAAACGGGATCTTTGAAAGGCTGGAATATTAGTGAGGTGGAGACTAATAAACTATCCACTATCCCAGAAAGATAGCAAGAAAGCAATGACAACAACAACAACAACAACAATAATAATAATAATAATAATAATAATAATAATAAAAGTTGGGGGTTAGAAAATAACACTGAAATAAAATACTACCTAATACTATGTGTGATGAAGTGCATTGAGTGAAATATTTCTAAAGCCTGAAGTATTCAGGAATAGGGTAAGAGATACTATATCAAGTATGCATATAAAAATTTAAAGGTAGAATTCTGTTTCTGGTGACCTAAGAAATTTTTACTGTTCTTTCCTGATGAATATATCTAGACAAAAAGTATTTAAAAATCTGTTAGATATTACTGGAGTTCACAAAAGAGTAAAGAATTATTGGGCCAAGTTCCAGGAGACAAAGAAAACCCAGAGAGGTGAGCCTGACATTCATGGATGCTTTTCTTCTCTCTGTGTCTGTCAGCTTTCTTGGAGGCAGCTGGAAGACTCAGACCTGGCCGAGCTTTTGTCATGCTTATGGGTACAGAAAAAAATATTTGACTATATAATGGCGAAGATATTTTCAATATTGAAGAAAACATCAAGCCAAATATTTGAAGAAAAATCGAAGGAACAAAAGAGAAAAAGCACCCTGGCCGGTGTAGCTCAGTTTGAGCGTGGGCTGTGAACCAAAGGATTGCCAGTTTGATCCCAATTCAGGGCACATGCCTGGGCTGTGGGCCAGGTCTTCAGTAGGGGAAGAGTGAGAGGCAACCACACATTAATGTTTCTCTCCCTCTCTTTCTCCTTCCCTTCCCCTCTCTCTAAAAATGAATAAATGAAATCTTTAAAAAGAGAAAGAAAGACAACTTTACAATTATAGAGACCTTAATGTCATCTTTTCATTTACTGATAGAACAGACAAATCAGAAAATAGATGGATTTTGAGGAACATGATTAACAAATTTGATGTAATTGACATATAACCAGCACTGTCATAAATAACCAGCAAGTACACATGGAACACTTACAACTATGGACCATATTTTGGGCTATAAAGCAAGTCTCAACATATTTCAAAGTATCAAAATTATTTATAGCATGTTCTTTGCCCAGTATAGAATTAAACTTGAAATCAGTAACAAAAGATAACTATGAAGTCCACATATATTTGGAAATTAAGAAATACAGTTTTGAATAAACTACGGGACAAAGAAGAAATAATCATGAAAATTAGAAGGTATTTTGAAATAAATGAGAATGAAGGTACCACATGTCAAAATTTGTGCAATATAACTCAATCCATGTTTATAGAAAAATTTATAAGGTAGAAAAAAATCAGTTGACAATGACCCAAGCTTTTATTATACAAAATTAGAAGAGCAAAGTAAACTCAAAGAGGATAAAAGGAAGAAAAGAATAATTATGAAAGCTAAAATTAACTTAATAGGAATAAATACACTATAGAAAGCAATAGTTGATAATTTGCACAGACCAATAAAACTGATATACCCCTGATCAAGAACAAATACATAATCCCAAATAACCAATATCAAGAATAGATAAGATGACATCGCTATACATACTACAGACATAAAACAACACAAGAGGATATTACAAAATTGTTTGTCAATACATTGGAAAATTTCAATGAAATGGACAAATTCCTAGAACAACTTAGAGTAATAAACACAAGAAAAAAAAGGAAGCTGAATAGTTTCTAAAGAACCCTATGGCACAATGAAAAATATTCCCACAGACAGTCACAGATGACTTCACTTGTAAATATACCAAACATTGAAATGTGAAAAACTGCCAGTCTTGAACAAACTTTTCCAAGAACAGAAAAAGAGAAAACACTTTACAATATGCTTTACGAGGCCAGCAAAACCTTAATATAAAATTCAGACGAGGATATTATTAAAAAAACAGGCCAATCTCATAAATATGGATGCAAAAATACTAAGCAAAATATAAGAAATCTAGCATTATATGACATAAAATATTGACCAATTTGTGTTTATTTTAGGAAAGCAAAATTTTTAAAAATTTGAATATCAATAAATATAATATCCATATATGGAATAAAAGAGAAAAAGCATATGATTATCTCAATAGATAAATAATAAGTATTTGATAAGATACTAAACATGTATTCATGATAAAAAATTATAGCAAACTAAGACTAGAAGATACTTTAATCTGATAAACATTAGTTACAAAAGACCCACAGCAAACATCATTATTATTAGACATGTTGAATTTTTTTTGTTATTGAAACTGAGAAAAGATGACTGTAATTTTAATTTATTTTTTTCAATCCAAACATGAGGGCATTTTTTCATTGCATCTAGAGAGAGGAAAGAAGAGAAAGACAGAGAGTCAAAGAAACTGATGTGGGAAACATCGATCAGTTGCTTTTTCCCACAGGCCCAGATCGAGGATTGAGCCTGCACCCTGGGTATGTGACCCATCTGGGAATCAAACTTGTGACCCCTCGTGCTATGGGATGACACTCTAGCCAACTGAGCCACACTGGCCAGGGCTAATCATTTCTATACAACATAATTCTACAGGTTCTAACCAGTGCAATAATATAAAAAAAGGTATAAAAATGAACAAGGGATGAATAAATACCACTATTATTCAGATAGTATGATTATGTGCCAACAACAAAAAGAAACCATTGAGACAAATTATTAGAATATGTGAAATTAGCAAGATGGCTACATACTAAGCAAATATATATTTAATAAGTTATGGCTTCTGGTCGAGATGATGGAGTAGTTAAATGTGGTACATGCATCCTCCCATGACCGTATCAAAATTACAACTAAACTACAGAAGAGTTATCATTCAGAATCACCTGGTGTATAGTTGAACACACTCCCTATAACTAAGGAGATACAGAAGAAACCACATTGAGTCTAGTAGGAGGGGTGGAGACAAAGATGAGGGGCAGGTCCCATATCCATCTGTGGTGGTTAAAAATCAGGAGGGGTATCTCAGCTGCAGAGATGCCCCATGAAAAGCAAGGGATCTCAGCCCTATGTCAATCCCCTCAGCCCAGGGTTCCAGTGCCAGAAAGAGATGTCCCCGTAACTTTTGGCTGTGAAAACCAGCAGGGCCTGTATAGTTGAATGAGTGAGAGGGCTTTGAGTCATAGGTGTCCCTTGTAAGGGGCCAAGCAAGGACTCCAGCACTGGAGCAGCAGCTCAAAAGGTGCCAGGGACATACAGGGAGGAACCAAATTGTCTGGCTTTGAGGCAAGTTCTGGAGGGGCAGCATTCTCCCAAACAGAAGTGCTGGCAGAAGCCATTGCTCCTCTGTTGGGCCCCTTCCCTGCAGGCACATAGAGGTGCCATATCTGAGTCTCCATCAACCTGGATAACACTTTTTGCCCCAAGCTAGTGATTCCCTTAGACCTCACCCCACCCCATCCAACTTGTAGACTCAATGAAGCTGTTTCCAGTCCCTTTTCAATACAAACAGCCTGCTTTGGACTTTCCTAAAATCTCTCAAATATTCACAAACCCCAAACAAGCAGCATCTGGCCTCAGTGAGCCCCATACCTTTTGGTAAGTGTCCCTAGGCCTGGCACTAGCAGCAGCTTGTCTGAATTCATAGCTTAGCCTCCAAGCCTAGTACAAGTAGTGACCATCTGTAGATCATTTTGTAGCTCATGCCAGGTGTCCCCAGGCAGGTCAAGTTTGTGGCAGATCTTGGCCTGCACTTCCCAAGAGGCCCCAGAGCCAGTGCACTTAGTGGACAGTTTCAAACCACACCAGAGCACACCCAACATCCTCTATGAGTGACACACTCAAGGGCCTGACTCATTAGGCACCAGAACCTTGATGAAGTTAAGTCCTGCTTCACGAGGTTGACCCCTACACAGCAGCTTTTCTGCTGTAGTTGCTTCCAGTCCTTACAGCTGATTAGCCTGGGGGAAAATGCCTCCCACTCACATGCCAACAGCAATCAAGGCTCAATTATGACAGGAGGGTACACAGAATCCATACTGGGGATTCATATGAAGTGCCCGGCTCAGGTGACCAGGGAGGCTGCTCCATTGGGCCCTATAGGGCACCATTTATATAAGGACATTCTACCAGACCAGAAGATGTAGCAGCTCTACCTAATACACAGAAGCAAGCATAGGGAGGCAGCCAGAATGAGGACACAAAGAAACATATTCCAAACAAAAGAATAACCAAAACTCCAGAACAAGAACTAAACAAAATGGACACAAGCAATCTACCAGATATAGAGGACAAAACACTGGTTATGACTTCCAATCATGATGGAGGCATAGGTAAACACACTTTACAACTATAGCAAAAATTACAACTAGACTACAAAACACCCAGATTCATTAGAAAAAGGAGTAGTATGGAAGCTTGACAACCAAGGATTTAAATAAGTGACAATCATCCTGACAGGCAGGAGGGTCAGAAACGTGGAGATGCATGGAGAGGTGTGGACATGTGGAGCAGGTGGTCCCATACCCATGTGTGGTGGATAAAAATTGGAAGGGATACCTCAAGAGCATGATCCCAGTCTCACACCAGACCACCCAGCTCAGAGTTCCAGAAAGACAAGTCCCCTTAATTTCTGGCTGCAAAAACCAGTGGGGGTTGGGGTGATAGAAGAAACTGCAGGATTCTCAGGAAAATCCTCTTTAAGGGTCTGGAACTGACTTAGGACTTTAGTAGACCCACCTGCTCTGGGATTCATCAACAGGGCAACAGATAGAAGGGCACCAGTGGCATACAGGAAGAAATTGAAGAGAAGGGCAATAGGGTGAGTGCTGGGAGACAGCTTCAACCTGGGCAAAATTCCAGAGGTCAGGCCTCAGCACTGTTTCCTTTCCGAGCCCACCCAAAAACAGCCACAGAGTGGTGACAGGTTGCCCCACCCAAGTGATTGCCTAATGCTCTGCCCCATACAACTTACAGGTGCACTTTTATACAATAGGCCATGTTACTAAGACAGAGAGTCAAAGCTGCTCTACCTAATACACAGAAACAAACACAAGGAGGCTGCCAAATTGAGAAGACAAAGAAATATGGTGCAAATTAAAGACCGACAACAACAAAAAAACTTCAGCTAAAGAACTAAACAAAGTGGAGATAAGCAAGCTATCAGAGTTCAAAACACAGGTTATAAGGATGCTCAAGGAACTCACTGGATACTTCAACAACATAAAAGAGATCCAGTCATAAATAAAGGTTACATTAATTGAAATAAAGAAAAACCTACAGGGAACCAATAGTGGAAGGGATGAAGCTGAGAATCAACAATTTGGAACATAAGGAAGAAAAAAGCATTCAGTCAGAAGAGCGAGAAGAAAAAAGAATGAAAAAAAAAACAAGGATAGATTAAGGAGGCTCTAAAACATCTCCAACTGTACCAACATTCAAATCATAGGGGGTGCCAGAAAGAAAAGAGAAAGAGCAAGAAATTGAAAACTTATTTCAAAAAATAGTGAAACAAAACTTCCCTAATTTGGTGAAGGAAATAGATATACCAGTCTGGGAAGCACAGAGTCCCAAACAAGTTGGACCCAAAGAGGACCACTCTAAGACACATTATAATTAAAATGTCAAAGGTTAAAGATAAAGAGAGAATCTTAAAAGCAGCAAGAGAAAAGCAGAGAGTTACCTACAAAGGAGTTCCCATAAGACTCTCAGCTTATTTCTGAAAAGAAACTTTGCAGACTAGAAGGGACTGGCAAGAAGTGTTCAAAGTGATGAAAAGCAAGGACCTATAACCTAGATTACTCTATCCAGCAAAGCTATCAGTTAGAATCGAAGGGAGATAAAGAGCTTCCCAGAGAAGAAAAAAAACTAAAGGAGTTCATCATCACCAAGCCACTATTACATGAAATGTTAAATGGAATTATATAAGAAAAAGATGATCAAAACTGTGAACATTAAAATGGCAATAAATTCACAACTATCAAAAACTGAATCTAAAAAACAAACTAAGCAAACAACAGGACAGGAACAGAATCATAGATATGAAGATCACATGGAGGGTTATAACCTGGGAGGGGGAAAGGGGAGAATGGGGGAAAAAGTACAGGGATTAAGAAGTACAAATTGGTAGTTACAAAATAGACAGGGGGATTTTAGGAACAGCATAAATGGAATAGCCAAAAGACTTACACGCATGGCCCATAAATACAAACTAAGTTGGGGATTGCTGGAGAGAATGGTGGTACTGGGCACAGGCTGGTAAAAGGGGAAAAATTGGGACAACTGTAATAGCATTATCAATAAAATATATTAAAAAACCAACAAAAAACTACTGGTTACAAGGGTGCTTAATGAATGTTGAGGAGGAGTAGAGAAACTTAGTAAGAACTTCAACAAATAGATAAGAAACATAAAAATAGAGATAAAAACATTAAAAATCACTAATCAGAAATGAATACAATAACTGATATGAAGAATACTTTACAGGGAATCAACAGTAGAGTAGATGAAGCAGAGAATCAAATCAGAGATTTAGAAGACAAGGTAACAGAAAACACCAAATAAGAACAGCAGGAAGAAAAAAAATCCGCAAACATGAGGGTAGTATAAGCAGCCTCTGAGACAACTTCAAGCACACTAACAATTGCATCATGGGGGTGCCAGAAGGAGAAGAGAGAAAGCAAGAAATTAAAAACTGCCCTGGCTGGTGTAGCTCAGTGGATTGAGCACGGGCTGCGAGCCAAAGTGTCGCAGGTTCGATTCCCAGTCAGGGTACATGCCTGGGTTGCAGGCCATGACCCCCAGCAACTGCACATTGATGTCTTTCTCTCTCTCTCTCCTTCCCTTCCCTCTCTAAAAATAAATAAATAAAATCTTAAAAAAAACAAACAAAAAAAGAAATTAAAAACTTATTGGAAGTACAATGACTAAAAATTTCCCTAACCTAGTTAAAGAAATAGACATATAATTCCAGGAAGAATAGAGCTCTCCAAACAAGATTAACCCAAAGAGACCCACACCAAGACACATCATAATTAAAATGACAAAGGTTACAGACAAAGAGAGCATCTTCAAAGCAGCAAGAGAAAGCAGCTAGTTACACAAAAGGGAGTTCCCATAAAGCTGTCAGGTGATTTCTCAACAGAAACATTTCAGGCCAGAAGGGATTGGCATGAAACATTCAAAATGATGAAAAGTCAGGACCTGCAACCAAGATTACTCTACCCAGCAAAGCTATAATTTAGAATCGAAGGACAGATAAACAGCTTCCCAGATGAGAAAAAACTAAAGGTGTTCATCACCACCAAACTAGTATTACAAGAAATGTTAAAGGGTTTTATTTAGAAGAAGAAAAAATAAAACAAATGAATAATAAAACAGCAATAAATACATATCTATTAACAATTACTTCAAATGCAAAGGGATGAAATGCTCCAATCAAAAGACATAAGTTGGCCGAATGGATAAGAAAAAAACACCCTTACATATGCTGCCTACAAGAGACTCACTTCAGATCAAAAGTCACACACAGATTGAAAATTAAGGGATAAAAAAAGATATTTCATAAAAATGGAAATGAACAAACAAAAAAAACCTGAGGTAGAAATACTTATACTAGACAATATAGACTTTAAAACAAAGGATATAACAAGAGACAAAGAAGGACTCAGCAATTCCACTTCTGGGTATTTAGCCTAAGAAACACAAAACACTAAACAGAAAAGACATATGCATCCATATGTTCACTGCAGCATTATTCACAGTGGCCAACCAAGATATGGAAGTAACCTAAGTGTCCATCACTAGATGAATGGATAAAAAAGAAGTGGTACAAGACTTCCGGCCAAGATGGAGGTGTAGGTAGACACAATGTGCCTCCTTGTGAAACCAAAAGAAGGACAACAAATTTAATAACAAAAAACAACCAGAACTGCCAGAAAATTGAACTAAATGGAAGTCCGACAACCAAGGAGTTAAAGAAGATACATTCATCCAGACCGGTAGGAGGGGCAGAGTCCGGCAACCGGGCAGAGAGGACTCTCGGCAAAGCTGTGGCTGGCAGACCCAGCAAAGCAGAAGATTGTGGAGCGGGGTTTGGTGCACAAGGCGGCTGGTAGACCTGACAGCCCCAAATTCGCACACAGATAAACCAGAGGAAATGGGGGAGCAGATCAGACTGTACAGCCCAGGGCCCCAGCTTGGGGAAATAAAACCTCAAACCACTGATTGAAAACACTTGTGGAGTCTGAGGTGCCAGCAGAAGAAACTCCCAGCCTTACAGGATAGTTCGTTGGAGAGACTCATGGGGCCCTAGAATGTACACAAACCCACCCACATGGAATCAGCACCAGAAGGGCCCACTTTGCTTGTGGGTAGCGGGGAAAGTGGCTGAAATCTGGCAGAGAGCTGAGCAAGTGTCATTGTTCCTTCTCGACCCCTTCCCCATGTACAGCTTCACAACACAGTGACGTGAGTTCCCCTGCCCTGGTGAATGCCTAAGGCTCCACCCCTTATACATAGCAGGTGCCCCAAGACAAAAAAAAAGGCTCAAATGAAAGAACAGATCAAAGTTCTAGAAAAAATACAGCTAAGCGACGAAGAGACAGCCAACCTATCAGGTGCACAGTTCAAAACACTGGTAATCAGGATGCTCACAGAATTGGTTGAATTTGGTCGCAAATTAGATGACAAAAATGAAGGCTACACTAAGTGAGATAAAGGAAAATGTACAGGGAACCAACAGTAATGGGAAGGAAACTGGGACTCAAATCAATGGAGTGGACCAGAAGGAAGAAACATCCAACCAGAACAGAATGAAGAAACAAGAATTCAGAAAAATGAGGAGAGTCTTAGGAACCTCTGGGACATCTTTAAACATTCCAGCGTCCGAATTATAGGGATACCAGAAGGAGAAGAGGAAGAGGAACAAATTGAAAACTTATTTGAACAAATAATGAAGGAGAACTTCCCCAATCTGGCAAAGGAAATAGACTTCCAGGAAGTCCAGGAAGCTCAGAGAGTCCCAAAAAAGGTTGGACTCAAGGAGGAACACACCAAGGCACATCGTAATTACATTACCCAAGATTAAAATTAAGGAGAGAATCTTAGAAGCAGTAAGAGAAAAGAAGACAGTTACCTACAAAGGAGTTCCCATCACACTGTCAGCTGATTTCTCAAAAGAGATCTTATAAGCAAGAAGGGGCTGGAAAGAAGTATTCCAAGTCATGAAAGGGAAGGACCTGCATCCAAGATTACTCTATCCAGCAAAGCTCTCATTTAGAATGGAAGGGCAGATAAAGTGCTTCTCAGACAAGGTCAAGTGAAAGGAGTTCATCATCACTAAGCCCTTATTATATGAAATGTTAAAGGGATTTATCTAAGAAAAAGAAGATAAAAAATATGAACAATAAAATGACAGCAAACTCAGTTATTAACCACATGTAAAACAAAAACAAAAGCAAACTAAGCAAACAGCTAGAACAGGAACAGAACCACAGAAATGGAGATCACATGGAGGGTTATCAACATGGGTGTGGGAGGAGGAGAGAGGGGGAAAAGGTACAGAGAATAAGTAGCATAGATGGTAGGTAGAAAATAGACAGGGGGAGGTTAAGAATAGTGTAGGAAATGTAGAAGCCAAAGATCTTATATGTATGACCCATGGACATGAACTAAAGGGGGGGAATGTGGGTGGGAGGGGGTATGCAGGGTGAAGGGGAATAAACAGGGGGAATGGAACAACTGTAATAGCATAATCAATAAAATATATTAAATATAAATAAATAAAATGCAAATCTCAAAAAAAAAAAGAAGTACAAATAGGTAGTTACAGATTAGCCATGGTGTTGTAAAGTACAGGATAGGAAATGGAGTAGCCAAAGAATTTACGCATGGCCCATGGACATGTACAATAGTGGGGGGATTGTCTGATGGAGTGGAAGGGGGCAAAGGGGGAAAAATCAGGACAACTGTAATAGCATAATTAATAAAATATAATTAAAAAAGAAAGAAAATACCATTTATAATGTCCAATGAAATTACCATAATTTCATTGTCATATTATCTAGTAATAAATTTGCAAGACTTCAACTGAAAACAGAAAAGTTATTAGAAAATTAGAGAAGATCTGGATAAATGAAAAGCTATAGAAAGTTCATCAATTAAAAAATTTAAAAGGAAAGATGCCAATTTTGCCCAAATTGTTCTGTACTTCAATGCAACCTCTCAATCAACATCTTGGCTGTTGTTATGTCTGTGTTTGTACATGTGTGTAAATACTGATCAGTAAAGAAAGAAGCAGAATAAGGTGAGAGGATGTACTGTAGCTAATAGCAAGATTTATTATAAAGCAATGTTAATTTAGACACTGTGTATTGGCACAATGGTAAATAGACCAAGTAGAATACATACGCTACTAAAACATACAAGGATACTTGATTTATGGTAAAGGTGGCACTGCAGGCAAGTGGGAAATGACTACTGTTTTAAATTAAATGGTTATGGGAAACCAAATACCCATTAGAAAAAAATTCATCTTCACGTTATCCCATATACAAAATCAATTTCAGATAGAATGTAGTAAATATAAACCTACAAAACTTCTAAAGCACAACACAAGAAAACTATTTCATGATGTTAGAATATAAAAACATTTAAGCCATACATGAAAATGTCAGCTATGAAGGCAACAAATAATAACTTGAACTACATGAAAATTAAGGACTTCTCATTAAAAGATAAACACAAAAACGTACTATAAATGGTAGAATATATTCACAGCACATACAATTCAAAAAAAGTAGTTCTTTTTTAAAGATTTTATTTATTTATTTTTAGAGAGGAGAAGGGAGGGAAAAAGAGGGAGAGAAACATCAATGTGTGGTTGTCTCTCACACACCCCCTACTGGGGACCTGACCTGCAGCCCAGGCATGTGCTCCGACTGGGAGTTGAACTGGCAACCCTTTGGTTCGCAGGCTGGCACTCAATACACTGACCCACACCAGCCAGGGCAGAAGTTCTTCCAATTGATAATAAAAAGACTCATGTGCCAACAGAATAATGGGCAGGAGACCAGAAGAGGTACTTTAAAAGCAGGATATTCAAATGTAGAAGAGTATATGAAAACATGCTTAACATCATTACTTATGTGGAAGATACAAAATAAAATAACAATGAAGTACCACTATGCACCTAGAAGAATGGTTAAAATCTAAAAGATTGACAGTAGTAAGTGTTGGTGGCCACCTAAAGCAGTAGAAAATCCCATACACTATGGGCTGACTATGTAAATTGGCACAGCCACTTTGGAAAACTCTGACATTATCTGCTAAAGGTCAATATATGTATACCCTGTGGCTCAGCGATTCTACTTCTCAGTATTTATTCAATGTAAGTATAAGCAACCATATGCTCACGGAAAGCTATGTATAAGATTGTTCATAGAAGTATTATATGTACTAGCCAAAAAAATGGAAACACCTCAAATACCCATCAACAACAGAATAGATAATTGTGGTAATCTTGCAAACAAATAGTATATCACAATGTAAATTGATGATCTGCAGCAACATGCCATAATATAGATGAACTCCCCACCCCCAAAATAATGTTGAGTGAAAGAAATCAGATGTAAAATTATACATATGGTAAGGTTCTATTATTAAAATTTTCAGAAAGCAGGTAAGTATTAGAAATCAGGATATTTATCTTGGGGAGGAAGGATGGAGGAAGTAATAATTAGGGTGGAGCACAAAGGACAATTCTGTGGGTTTGTGGCCTATATTTTGACTTCGGTAGTGGTTAACAGGTGTTTCATACTTGGATAATTCATTGTGCTGTACACTTATGACTTCTGTGCTTTTCTGTGTGTGTTACATTTTAATAAAATGTTAAAAAATTAAACATAATGACCAAAAGAACAGAAACAGAATATATCAATTCATAATCAGAAGAGGAGGAAAAAGAATGACTGTTAAATCAGTAAATGAAAGAAAAAACAGAAAGGAGAAAAAAGTCAAAGAAAAAACAAATATTGTAACTAGAAGACATAAAAGATGATTATAAGATATAAATCTAAACATGTCAGTAATCCCAGTGAATACAAACAAATTGAATTTGCAATTTCAAACAGAGAGACTCTGGAACTGAGTGAAAAAGAAAATCTAGTTACATTCTTTATGTTAATAAGAGATGTGCAGAAAATTACTACTACAGAAAAGTTAGTAACAAAAGGAAAAGGGCATTCGAGAAAAGAACTAACCAATAGAAACATGTTGTAGCTATAACATTATCAGACAAAATAGTTTTCAAGGCATAAAGCATGATTATGAATAGGGAGAGTCACTACATAATGATAAAGGGGGTAAATCATGAGGAAGATGCAATAATTCAGACTCTGTAAGAAAATATAGCTTCAATATATATACACATACCAAAAACTGACAGGCTGATAATAAGACTAATTGAAAATTTCACAGTTATAAAGAGATAAAAATATTAGCAAGGATGTAGAAAGTTTGAATCATACAGTTAGTGGCTTTAATATAGTGGATACATAAAGAATCCCAAAGCTATGACTATACAATACATACATTTTTAATTTAACTTTTTTTCAATTACAGATTACATGTAATATTATTTTGTATTAGTTTCAGGTGTGCACACAATACATATTCTTTTAAAATACACACAATACCTACAAAAAATGACAAATATTAGATCACAGGGCAAGGCTCAACAAATGGCAAAGATTCTACATCATACAGATCATGCTGTTTCAGCAAAATGCACTAAAATCAGAAATCAATAAGCAAAAAGCAAATGAAAAATGCAGGAAACTGTTCTTAAAAATAATTCATTTACTGCCTAAAACTTATACTGGAAATTAGTAACTGAATAACAATGAAAATACTATTTATAAAAACTTGCGGGATATAGCTCAGACAGTAACATAAAGGAAATTTACAGCCTTAAGTACATTAGGTAGAAAAGAAGAAATATGGAAAATTAATGAACAAAGGGCTGGGTAGAAAAGATGAAGAGATTAAGCAAAGAAAAATGTTCACAGACACAGACAACAGTATGGTGATTACCAGAGGGAAAAGAAAGTGGAGGGAGGTAGAAGAGAGTAACGGGGAATAAATAGTGATGGAAGGAGACTTGACTTGGGGTGGTGAACACACATGGTACAATATACAGATGATGTGTCATAGACTGTACCCATGAAACCAATATAATTTTATTAGCCAATGTCAACCCAATAAATTTAATACAAATTAAAACATAAAAAGAGATTTAATGAACAAAAGTATCCAACTCAAGGAGTTGGAAAAGGACTGCATATAACTAGAAGGAAGGAAGCGATAAAGGTAAGAGCAGAAGTTAATGAAATCAGAAACAAAGAAACAATAGTGAAGATCAATAAAACCAAGCCTTGTGTCTTTGACATAAATAATAAAATAGAGAAAGCTCTGGCAAGGTAGAACAAGAACAAAAGAAAGGAAATGATATAAATAAACATTACAGATTAAAATATAAAAATAAATGAGAGAGTGCTATGAACAACTTTATGCCAGTAAGTTTGAAACTTTAGAAAAAAGTAGACTTTTTTCAAGGAAAAAAATAGATAAGAAATCAAAAGCCTGAAGACACATTAAAGACAGTGAAAATGGCCTAGGTATTTTGCCAAATTTCTAAGAAACAGAAAATCTCTATTTTAAGATATACTAGAGTTTATGAAAAGAGAGAACTTTTCTTGAATCATTTTGTGAGACTACTACAAGCTCCAAAATGGGGTAAGTAAAGGAAATGGGACTTTTTAAATAGTCCAATCTCATTCATAAAGACAGCTGCAAAAATTTCCAATACAAGATCTGGAAATCAAATTAGCAATGCGCGCGCGCGCGCACACACACACACACACACACACACACACACACACACACCCCAATTAGGCATGAATTCTAGGATGGTTTAAGTTTTGAAAATCTATTAATGTACTTCATCATTGAATTAATCTATTTCACTGTAATTTCACTTCATAATTGATTAAAACCAAATTATCATCTTATATACTGAAAGAGTAGTATATAAAATTTAGTTCCTATTTATGATAGAACCTCTTAACAAGGTAGGACTAGAAGGAAACTTAACTGAATATGATAAATGTGATTTACCAAATATCCTAAAGTAAGCATTACACTTAGTAATAAAATAATAGAAGGCACCCCTTTAAAGACAGAAGTACTACAATTAACTACTGGTTTTAACTTACTGTTGTAGTGGAGATCAAAAATATAACATGTGTAATACCTAGCAAGAAAGAAATGAAACTGAGTATACAGGGAAACGATGAAAACTAGAAGAGGAGATAGCAAGGTTGCTGGACTTGTACAAGATCAACAGAAAACAAATCAGCAACGTGGATATGCATAACAGGGATAGCCAAATTAGAGCATGTAATTTAAACAAATCTCACTCAAAAAAAAATCTCAGTCACAATAATAAACCTCTCAAAACAAATCAACATTGTTTCATGGAAAAAGACTCAAGCAATGGAGAGACATACTGTGTTCATGGCTCATGAGCCTCAATATCATTAGGATGTCAATTTTCCTCTACTAGTTCTGTCAATTCAACGTCGTTCTAGTCAGTACCTCAACATGTTTCACAGAGCTTGGAAACCTGATCCTAAAGTCCATATGGAACAGAAAAAACTAAGAATACCCAAAAACATTTGGAAGAAGCATATTCAGTGGTGTCTATGCATCCTAACCTAAATGTGCAATGTGCATCAATAGGAAAATGAATATATAAAATTTGGCGCATTTATACAGGATAAAACATATGGATGTTAACTTGAATAAAGTAAAGGTACATGCCTCAATATGAAAAAAAAACCTTAGAAACAATTATGAAGGGAGAAAGTAAGTTATTCATATAAAATTTAAACACATACAGAACAATATAATGTATTTTACAGGTATATACTTATTTGTAAAAGTCTAACAATATGTACAAGAATGATTAAATATAGGATAGTTGTTTCCACTGCAGAGAGGGAGGGGAATGGGACCACGGGGACTTCATTTGTGTTTGTTAATTTTTGAAGCTAGAGTGTGGGTTCAAAGTTGTTCATTATATGCCTGAAATATTTAATAAAAGAAAAGAAATGAAACAATCAGTGCAAAACATGTCTTTAGGGACAGCTCCATTGAATAAATAACTGAAGATATGACTTAACCTGACTCTTGCACTCCTCAACTCAAAGCCCTCCCCAGATACAAGCCACAACCACTAATGTGATACACAGTCTCAGCACCATGAACATCCAGGTGTGAAGGAATATCCTCAGGAATAAGAGAATCCTCGAAGAAATAAATTACTACAGATGGAGAAGCAGATCCTACGCAATAAGCATTCTTCATTGTGAAATGCATCAAGATTCCTGCAATTGTATCCAGTTCCAAATGGAATTTTTGGACTGATTCTAAGACGGGTGTTGTGGGAAGAACTAACAGAAAACAGATGCTGGCAACTGTATAATTCATAAATGTGATAGAAGGGATATTTGCTCTAATATATTTGTGTCATGAAAAGCTCTACTCTATGTGTAATATTTTCTATGCGGTTGAAACTACATTAACATTACAGGCTACAAAATATGACAGAAGAATTCTAAAATACAAACACTTCTGTGCAAATGTATCAGAAAAGAACATGAAAAATATAGGCAGCTACTTTAAAGTTCTATTGAGATATTTCATTTTTAATAAGTTTCTTTATACATGTCAACAATGAATACCACTTGTAAAAATTGAACTAGGATACAACTGAACACTTCTTTGTTGCATGCTGACAAAGAACAATTTGATTGAACAGTAAATCCTTCAGAGGTCTCCTGAGAACCATTTCTCTGAGACATATTTTTTAGACAAAAGTTCCCAGTAAATTCTGTTATTCTTGTCACTTTGGCTGTTTGTAGTATTACACAATGACAATGATGGGCACCCCCAAAATCCTAAACCTGGATATCACTTAGGTTAAAAAATGTACATTTTCATAAAATTTTCAGTAATACGACATTCTAAACAAGGAAAGGATATTTTTATGTAAGAATTAATTAAAAAATTGAGAAGTTATTACATGCCTACTTGTCCAGCATCTAATAGAATCAGTTAAAAATCAAAGGGAACCAGGCTGTGAGAATAAGGAAAACCAAGAGTTGGGAACGAATGAACCTGAACAGAGACCTTCTGTTTGTAGATTAAAATACGATTTTTTTAACTGTAACAAAATTTATTGGTTTTCCTTGATTGCTCTGGTCCAGCTCTGGGTTTGTCTGGCCTTGTTTCTGGGCTGCTGTTGCAGCATTTTTGTTTGTTTGTTTTTAACCCTCATCTGACAATATATTTATTGAAGAGAAAGGGGGGGGAGAGAGAGAGAGAGAGAGAAGCATTAATTGTTTGCCTTCCATTACATGCCCTGACTGGGGATTGATTTTGCAACCTTTTGGTGTACAGGACAACACTGCAAGTAACTGAGCAATGTAGCCAGGGCTGCTGCTGCAGCATTTCAGCCCTTTTTGCTTCTTCAGCTTTTGAGCCCCCTGGAAAACCCACATGCACAGAGCCTTCTTGGTCACCCAGCAGAGGTGGGCTTTTCGGTAGCACAGAGGGGGAAAGATGTACTCAACCCCCAGTTCCTTGCAGGTCTTCTCAAAGACATTAGAGTTGGTCTTATGGAGGTTTTTGGAGCATGTTTTTCCTCTGGCCAATGGGCTTTTGTCTTTTTGGCATTTCTGCATGTGTTCTTCATAACTGTAAATCTTGACCATCAAGGAAACACTTCAAGCCTCTGATAAGCTGGTGTCCTCAGGGTTTGTCATGATCTTTTTCATCAACTGCTCTTATTTGATTTTTAGCTTCTTCTTCTGGTTGGCCATTTCCAAAGACAAGAGTCTTTCTACAACATCATCAACCATCTCAGTTCCAGGGATGTTCTGGTAATCTTTGAGCAGTGTGGAAGGGGCTGGGTCATCTTCTTGGTTGGGCTGCATGGGGTTCTGGATGGCATATCCGCAGGTGGCCAAGAGGATGAGACCGTGAGGAAGTAAGGGAAGGTGCTGGTGGTGGGATGGAAGCAGGGCACACCCTCCACCTGGCAGCCCAAGGACTGGGGCCTGGGTGCGAATGGAACTCAGTGCCCTGCCGCCACACTACCCTCAGCATGGTGACTTCTATAATACAATTTTTGCTGGAGGAACTATGAGAATTTTTTCATTGTTTTGTGTAATTAATGTGGGAAGTACAAGTTAGGAAAAAAGGACAATAAATTGATTAAGTAATATGGGCAGTGCTGCTTACGGGCTGGACAAGTTTTCACAGTGTATACCAGACTTCACTAAAATCAAGCAATGAGTCAACTGAGAATAATAAATATTATTAAGAACAAAAGGCTGTCTACTCAGTATTTTTTTGAAATATTTGAATCATTTTATTTTATTACTTTCAGCTTCCATTCCTCAGTGGTAGGCATACTACTTCAGAGTGTGAGTATTACGAACAATGGTTAATTTTACAGAACACATACTCATGCACACATATTTTTTTTCTGTTTCTCTGAACAGCATTCAGAAAAATATTAGTTAATAATGTCTCTATTTCATTGCACAGAATTAACTTCAATAACACCCGATCTTTACAAGCATCTTGCTATGAAAAGCATTTGGTTTCACTATGGCTATGTTATATTTTCTGTGTTTGAGACGTAATGGTGCATCTCTCATTTTAACAGAGAAGACCTATGACATAAGCATAACCCTTGTTTGCTCAGCTCCAGCATTACAATGGCCTTCAATATATTTTAGTAATCTTAACCAGATCTTATATTTGAACAACAATCTGGTTGAAGAGATTACAAAATGTTAGCCACCTCTTTTTGTACAGGTGGCTACACACAAGCAGAGCAATAATAACAAGAACAAGAACAAAACACTTCATCCTATAAAAATCTTGAGATGAGTCTCAAATTATTGATGGATAAGAGGAAAAATATGAAGGAATCTAGTACTTGATGATCAAGAGTTGAACTGACTTTCAGCTTAATGTCTTGTGGACTGTGCTTATCACATGCCTTGGATTTCTTTTATAAAATGATGAACGCCCTTCAGTAAATCTGGACAAACCTGACAAGACAGAAAAATATCATGCCTGGTTTACAACCTTTGAATTTGATAAAATAGTCACCATGGCTCTTTTCAATATCTTGAATCTTTACTTTCGAATAAATCCTGTTTCTTTTTTTTGTCAAGTAAAATATTCTCCCATAACTTTAGAGGTCATATTTTCCTTGGCCCACTGATCAATTAGAAGCTGGACACATTGAGGCTGAGGTGAACCTCTACTCATTTATGCCTACGAAACTCAAGACTGTGTCTCGAGTCTTTGATTATGAACCCAACATACTTGCCTATCCAATAGTATCCCCACTTGCCAAAGAATGTTGAAATCTAGATGCTTGTTTCACAAATGCTTTTCACTTTTGTGAAACAAAAGTAGGTACCAGATTGTTAGGGTAAAACCATCATCTGTAATGAGAAAATGTTAACTTTGTAAACTCCTGACCTTCTATTACTCGTAGGCTATGTGCTCTGAACTGATCATTTAGCTGTGGGAAAGTTTGTATTGGTCTGTCCACAGCTTTTTATTTAGACTTACTTATCATCATTGGTACCTATTTAGTCTGTGACCACATAGAAGGGCAAGCCTAACTGGCTCATCAGGGTATGAAACTCGTGTCCTTGACCTCTATAAAACAATGCTCTCACTTATAATAGTATATACACTATTACTGGAACAATTGTTACTGCGTTCTGGCTCAGAGAGGCTACTTAAGAGGTATTTATTGATAAGTTAGGAAGCTGTTCTTTATACAGAAAGTTTAGCACTCTTTTTGGTATGGTTTGACGTAATGTTGAAATTACACCAAGAACTTTCTCCCTTTTCTCTGACTGTTATTAGACTTGTTTTTCCTTCTTGAAAAAAAATTTTGATATTATGTCTCTTCTCCCCAAAATGGATTCTATCAATCCCCTTGATGCACATCTAAAACTCCTGCACAGTGTTTTTCTAAGGCACTATGCCTTCCAATTTAGCACATAAAGGTCTGTGTTCCCTCCAGCTCTACAGATGATGGACTAAGAGATCTTCAAAGATATATTCAAGTCCAAAAATACATCTGACAGTATACCTCAGTGGCAAAGCCAAAGCTGTTTGTTGGAAGGACACTTCATGCAGACTAAAAAATTACTCCAAATGAAAGAGAGCTTACAGACATGTTTCCCCCTCATTCAACACTCTTGGTAAGGGCTCTTCAGCTTTAGAAAATAAAGTCAAGTTGGAGTCTGTGTGAGAGACAATGGTAGCAGTCATCAGGCAACCCTCCGCTACCATGGCGGGCTCCTGCATTGTTAATGCAGGTGTGTTCAAGGCATTACAGAGGCAGGAGAGCAGTTTTCTGTCAAAGACCTGGGGAAGGGCTACATGAATATGTACAAAGCTGCCATCACTGCCTAGCAGACCATGCACCTACAGTTTATTTTTACCCCTATAAATAAATATGACAGGGAGAAAGAAATGTAAAGAATCCATTGTCAACAAAATCCTCTGCATGATGAAGAAAAAAGCATATAAACACCCTTATATATCATTTCAATGCACGAGTTGGTGCCATTTAATATTTAGTTTTTTTTTACTTATAATTTTGCTGTATGGCAATCATTAAAATGTTTAAAAGGCTATATGGGTATTGCTGTCACCTGAACTTTAAGAGACATTTTATATGTTTCCCAAAAGCTGCCATATTCATTCATTCTTCTAAGGATGAATAATGCAATAAAGAATTTGACTTCGTGTCTATCCTTGTCTCATAATATCAACACTCTGGTGAGGTTGTGCTTACTGTAAGAAAGTTATGTGTAGGCAGTATATTAATCTAGATATATTTAGACGAAGTCCTTGACTGACTTTCAATATTAGAAATATTATATGTCTATGTGGCTAGGTCACCAGCACCTTAAACTTAGTATGTTTATAACCCACCTTTTAATCTCTATTTATAATCCTTTTTTAAACCCTGACTTCACTTTTTTTGCTAATAACATAATAATGTTCCAGGTTTCTAAAGCTAGGAGCCTTGGCATAATGTTTTCATTTTCTTTTTCCTGTATGTTCATATATAGTCAGGCCTTTCAGTTCTTCTGTTTTCAATTCCACTTCTCTCTCTCTCCCCCTGTACCCTCACCTTCCTCTGTCCCTCCTTCTCTTGCTTCCTCACTTTTACAGCATAGTAGTTAAAAGCCTTGCCTCTGAGCCTGATACCCTCGGCTGGAATACTAGTTCAGCCATTGACCTTGGGCAAGTCACTAAGTCTTTTTGTGCTTTGGCTTCCCATCTATAAACTGGGGTTCTTGTAAGGATCAAATGAGTATATATAAGAAAAGTGCTTACAACCATGCTGGGTACATAATAAATGCTATGTAAATATTAGCTGTTATGATTATCTGTTTCTAATATGCTTATCAGGGCCTTCACCTCTAACCTCTCAAAAGCCTCCTATTGCTTCTGGACAGACTATATAGTCTGCCCAGCCATTGTTAATATAATGAGAACAGCTTGTGCTCAACATCCATGTAAACTGGCGGCCCAGGAGAGTGGATTGGAATGTGCATGTGTGAACAATGATGATTTCACTGTACTAGTCTGTGAGGGAGGTAGACGTTGCTGAGTGAGCATGTGAACTGTGTGGCCATCATATTCAAAATGACTGAGCGAGTAAAGCAACAAATCTGTAACAAATTTTGTGTTAAGCTTGAACATTCCTCTGAGGAAACTATTCAGATGATTCAGCAGGCTTCAGGTGTGGGCAACTGGTGATTGGCAGCTTCATCAGGACAATGTGCCCACTCATGCATCATGTCTCATGCAGAGTGTTTTTGATGAAACATCAAATCACCCAGGTGACTCAGCCCCCCTACTGCCCAGATTTGTCACCTTGTGACTTCTGGCTTTTACCCAAACTAAAGTCACCTTTGAAACGGAAGAGATATCAGATGGTTGATGAGATTCAGGCAATACAATGGGACTGCTGATGGTGACTGGGAGAACTGTATGAGGTCCCAAGGTGCCTGCTTTGAAGAGGACTGAGGTGTCATTGTCCAATGTACAATGTTTCTCATATCTTCTTCAATAAATGTTTCTATTTTTCATATTATATGGCTGGATACTTTCTAGACCGACCTCTCTCTCTATATATTCTCCCTACAATATTGTACCTTCTGGAAAGACTATATATATATATGCATATTTCCCCTACTATATTATAAGGTAACGAAGGCAGTAGTTGATTCTCAATCATTTTTCTCTCTCTTACATTTTCCTAACACATGATAAACACTCAATACACAAATGTGAGATTATTTCACTAATTCATTTAGTAGACATTAATCAAGTACCCCATGTAGCTCAGGGTATAATAGGACCTTAGTATATGTATAAGAAATAAATTACTGATAAGCATGAAAGTATCTCACTGAAATTTTCAGTCTGGGTCAATATAGAAATATGTGGGTACCACTGAGGGAAATCAGAAAGTGTGGGAAAGGCAGTGATTAAATGGGATAAGAGTTGTGTTAGTTTTGGATGCATTGAATCTAAAATGCTGGTACAAGACGGAGAGTGATAGATGTTTACTAAGCTGGTACACTGAAAGGCCCACGCGGCTACTGTGGATACAAAAAAGAAGGCAGGAAAGGAGATAGTGTTAATTCTTAGGCACTTGGCTGAGATTAACACTAACAAGATAAAACTCAGTGACCATGAGCAGGGTTGCCTTTTCTCATGTGAGCTTGGTAAAGTTTTTTTCTGAAGTTCTCTGGTAGTTACTCAAAAGTAAACACCTGAATCTCCATTTTCATTCTTATCTTCATTTAGTGAGTACTTCATTCTATGCAATCATTGGGTTAAAGGCCTACAATGTGAGGATAGTTAACTGTTGCTGAGACTTCAAAAGTCAGTTTTCACAAGTTTAACCCCCCCAGCTACTTGTAAACTACCAGTAAACACACTAGACAAAAGCTCTTGCTCTTTTGGCAGCGGAAAGTGTTGTATTCTCTTTGTGGTTTGGTTTCCAACTTCCAAGAACACCAAGAGCAATCCAAATTCAAAGGAGAGAGGCAGCTTCCTCCCACTCTATTGTTAGCCATCTCCTGGGGAAAACAATGTTTTTATGCACTTCTAATTCAACCACCCCAAGAAACCAAAGTGTCCTTCAATTGAAAGAACGTGAAATATAAATAATCAACTAGTAAGTCACAATTATGTGAAATACTCTTTTAGAAAAGTAAACAATTCAGCTAACTTGAAAATTATACAATGTATTCTCAAATAAACAACAAGCATTTTGATCACATACGTTGTAAGTGAAAACATTCCCTTAATCTTTTTCATTTTAGCATTGAAGTCTAGGCCAAGATTTATTTGGTTGGCTCTCATAAAAAGAAATGAAAGGCAAAACTCTTTAGGTTTTAATATATTCAACCACATTTGAGATTTTCCATAACAAGCCTAAATATTAAAACAGCTTTTAAAAATGAGCATATAAAGTAAACAAATCACCTTTATCGTGAAAGCACTCTGATTTTACTTTCCCTGCAAATTTAAATGATGACCCTTTTAGAGTTATCCAAACCCTGTAACTGTCAAATTCCTAACTTTCCACTTTTTAATAAAAATGATCTCCATAAAGATTAGAAATTAATCTAACCTGACTCTCAAATCTAATATATTTTAGTGCTGGAAGCTGTAAAAATTCACCTATCTAGGTTTAATAAAGAAAGTTTTTTTTCAATTTAAATATACATTGCATTTAATAAGCTTGCATGATAATTTTAAAATGTTCAGAGGTTCTTTAAATTACCCTCATGCTGTGCCCAGGATACAATCCAATTTCATTTTTTGAGCAACAGAGTTAAGAGAAGATTTCAAAATCACAGAGTAATTTCTGAATGATACAAAATAAAATTATTAGAAGCCAGCCAATCACAATGGCTCTTATGCCTGACAAAGATAATTTGCCTATATTTATATAAAATGTATATATTTGGATATATCTAAATTTTTGACTCAAATGTCTATCTTTTAGCCAAATATTTGTCATTGTGAGGATCCGTATTCCTCCCTTTCAACTTTGCATACATTCATCCATCTCATAAATACCTTTATTTTTAGGAAATAAATAATAAAAGATTTGGGAGGCAAACAGACCTCCAACTTATTATTCAATGTTTCTGGGGAAAAATGTGTATGTGTACTTACCATATTTTTTGGACTATAAGACTCACCCTCCCCCCAATTTGGGAGGAATAATGGTTGTTAATGCTGCTGTTGAGTTCTTTTTACATTTACATCGGTGAAATATTATGTTATTTATCTTATTAAATATTTTACCATATTTTTTGCTTCAAAAATTTTTTTCCTATTTTCCTCCTCTAAAACCTATGTGTGTCTTACGGTCCGAAAATAAGGTATACTTTTCTGCCAGCTTGTGATTATTTCAAAATAAAAAGATAAATGAAGAGTAAGTAAGTGGAGATGTGACACTGAATCATTAAAGGGAGCCAAGAGGTGATTAGCTAGCAAGAGGAGAATGTGGGAGGAAAACTCTTTTTTCAAGTGAGAGAGATCAGATCATGTTTAAAAGTTCTCAACAAAGTTCTAGTGGAAACTTGGGAGTGAAACTTACCCATGCAAGAAAGCAGAACAGGGATGGGATGTAGAGCACAAGTGGAGGAACTGACCTTTGACAGGACACTTCCTGCATTGTAGCAGGAGGAAGAAAGAGAGCACAGGTTCAGACACAATCTGATTTTAGATCTGGTGGAAGGGAATGGAGGGAGTTCTCATGCGATGGTTATTTCCTCTGTGCAGCAGCAGAAGGCTTCATTCACATTGAGAATGAATGGACAGTGGGGAAGTTGGAAGTTTGAGAAAAGCAGAGAAACTGAAAAATTAGCTGTAGAGGATGACAGAATGAGGTAGCCTGAAAAAAATGTCGTAATAATACTGGACAGTGTTTGAGGGCCCAGATGAGGTTGGTGACCATGAATTTGTTTTAGCATCAATTCATCCATACTGGGATTTTTTTCCCAACTGACTTGGTTGTTGGGTACACACACTGAAAAGCCTAACAGGTTTTTTTTTTTTTTTATGTATTATATTCTACAGATGCCCTTTATTTAACATCAGTAACATATTGATATCCAGGAAAAGCCTAATAGTTGACATCACTCACTGTTGAAGTTTAGCCAGGGATGTCCAATGGGGCAGGGGATTTTATGGTATTTGCAGGAGAAATTGGAATGATAGACCATAGACAATTTGTATTGGAACTAGGAAGAAATAAGCTTTTGTGTATTCTCTCTTAAAAGGACTCCTATATATGTATATAGAAATTCTGTAACCTTTTACTGACCAGCGGAAAACACTGAAACAATAACTCAAAAAACTTCTGAGGTGTCAGAAGTAAACATACAGTTGCATACTCTCCAAGCTGAAAATGTTACTCTTCTCAATACATTACAATAATGTTCTTCTGTTTGTTTATCATTTGGGATCATTAATCAGAACTTTAAAGTGCTAGCACATAATTATAGATTGCGGGTTGAGGAGGGCCTATCTGTTCAGTATCATTAGAAATGGGTTACGTTTTTTGATTTTGGAGTGAAAGCTCGCAGTGTCTGAAGTCTCAACAACTAAGGTATTATTATCCCATTACAATTCAGATACCTCCAGGTGCTCATGGGCAACTCTACTTCTATGTGCTTTATCTATCAGGGTTTTAAGGAAGGCTTAACTGGAAGTTTCTGTTGCCAAGAACTGTAGTTCAAAAACTGCTGACTGGTCTAGTGAAAAGAACCCTTTGCCAGTGTTTCTTTTTCACAAAACTTAATTATATAATGCCTATATTATTTTCCTCACCAGAGTTTTGGAAGAGTGTGGTAACCAAACATTGTTAAAATGAATGATAAGATTACTAGAAAGCTGAAAGGAGAAAAATAAGTTCAGAGTTTGAGATATTGCTCAGGGTAAGGAAAACCTGGGTGGGGTGGGAGATGGAGGTCCTAGGCAGAATGAGGGTGCTATGTGCAGTGGAGAGGAACAAGGACAGAAAGAATCACACAGGAAAAGGCAAGAGCTCTGGGGCGGTTATAGGCCAGTGAAAATAAACTTCGGTATTTCTATAATTTTGATGACATCATGTCTTTGACATGGTAAAATCTAAGATGAAATAATATAACTTTGCTATAGATTAAGTATTTGAGGTTCCCCCACCCCAATTCATATATTGAAATCATAATCTTCAAGTGGATGGTAAGAGCTGGAGGCTTTGGGACATGATTAGATCATGAGAGTGGAGCCCTTATGAATGGGATTGGCAACCTTCTAAAAAAGGCTCCAGTGAGCTCTTTGTACCCTTCTGTCATGTGAAGCCAGAAAGTAGACCTTCATCAGACACTGATTCTGCCAGTGCTTTGATCTTGGACTGTCCAGCCTCCAGAAATGTGAGAAATGAATTTCTCTTGCTTATAAGTTGCCCAGTCTGTGGTAGTTTGTTATGGCATCCCGAACAGACTAAGACACACCCTTTGCCTGGATGTATCACTCTAACGGGTGATACAGACAGAGGAAATAAAACTAAATATGTTTTACTGAGTATAGTGGTTTGACTAAAATGTCCTTGTCATAACCTTTACAACTTGGAATGTAACCTTATTTTGAGAAAGGGTCTCTGAAGATATAATTAAGTTAAGAATGTGGAATGAAGATCATACTGGATTAACCTGGTAACCTTAAATCCAATGATGAGTGTCCTTATAAGACACAGAAAAGAAGAGAGAATGCCACGCAGTGATGGAGGCATAGACTGGAGCTATGTAGTCATAAACAGAGGAGCGCTGATGGCCACTCGAAGCTGGAGGAGGCAAGAAGGATTTCTCCTCCACAGCCTCCAGAGGGAGTGCTTCCTTCTGTTGATACCTTTATTTCAGGCTTTTAACCTCCAAAACTGTGAAAGAATAAATTTCTATTGTTATTTAAATGAATAGCGGTTCCACTGTAGTTATCAAGACCACATAATGTATTTTGGACCTGTAGATCTCTAGGCCCTATGTAAGGATAATGATAGTAATAGCGATTGCTAAAGTTTAGTGGGAATTTTAGATAGTATGCACTGTGCTCAATGATTTTAAATGAATTCTTTACCTTAGTTGTCACAACTCTATGACAGAGGTACTGCTATTAACCCCACTCTACAGGTGAGAAAGCTGTGGCTTAGCAATGTGCCTAAGGTCCTATTTCTACTAGGCAAAGAGTAGGGATTTGAACCACACAGTATGACTTCAGAGACCATACTTTTAACACCTATACTGGACTGCATTTGAGATCAGGTTGGATGCCCTACAGCAGTTTTTAGGAGTTTATATTCTAAGTAAGTCTCATTGGCTGGAGAAATAAAGGAAATTCTGTTTGAAGTACCATCTAAATCCAGACAGTTTATTGCTGTACTATAAGTACAAGTGTACATCACAATGAAATGCAAGAAATTTTAGATGTCTTGTCACTGACTTTCAGTGATCTGAGTTGAGTAAAGCAGAAAAATAACTTTTATAACCCATACTTACCCCAGTCAGCATTAAATTGGGATATTATTCTAATAAATGTGTCTCTAATTTTTTCATTTAAGCTATCTGCTTTATAATATACACTGATTACACTTTAATAAAGTCATTACATTATCACAATAACATTTTCACCCTTTAATTTGACTATATTCCTCCTTTATTCTGATATCTTTGTACTAACAGTCTGTTGTGAATTTATTTAATCTACATAAATTATTCAGCATAATAGAAAAAAGACACAGTAATATGATGCCATCTCAAAAATCAGCAGGTCCTCCTCAGAAATGAAGGTGCTCTACTTTTCCTTGATGTTTGGATCACTCAGCTCTAATAGGAATTCTTGTACATAGGTCCCTTCCATTCCCTTCGCATTATCTCTTAATTATATTTTTATTTCAGTAGCTAACAATGACATAAGAGAGTACTAATGTGTATTAGGTTCAATAGCATATTTTTAAATGTCTATGTATAAGAGATCTTCAAGTGTTGGCTTCCTCAAACAGAATAGCGTTGTTTTTTTCCAAATTTCATTCCTTAAAGGGATAGAGTTCTTTGTTTGTGTTATGTGTCATTGAGTCAGTCCTACCCCTGATGGCCCTATGAATGAGTGATGTCCACAATGTCCTGTCTTCGATAGCCCTCCTCAGGTCCTGCAGACTTATGGCTATGGCTTCTCTCATGGAGTCAAACCATCTCATATTTGGTCAAGGGACCCACTGGGAGTCCCAGATTTGCTAATTATTAGCCACGTGAGCCTGGATATATGGTTTATTCTTTCTGAGTCCGTGCCCTCATTTGCCAAAGAAGTATGCAATTACCCACCCTAACTTACAGGAATATAAAAAATATGGTGTGTCACTGACTATATTCCCTTTGCTGTACTTAACATCCCCATGATTATCCTGTGACTACCAATCTGTACTTCTCAGTCTCTTCACCTTTTTTACCCAGTCCCCCAAACCCCACCTCTCTGGCAACCCTCAGTCTGTTCTTTGTATTTATGACTCTATTTCTGTTTTGTTTGTTCATTTATATTGTTCTTTAGATTCCACATATAAGTGAAATCATGTAGTATTTGTCTTCCTCTGTCTGACTTATTTCACTGAGCATAATACCCTCTGGGTCTATCCATGCTGTCGCAAAGGGTAAGATAATAACTATGGCTTCTTATCTTGCCACGTGGGTACTGGAAGTATCACAGGGAACACTTTGTAAAGCATATGATTGTTTAACCACTATGCTATACACCTGAAACTAATATAAAATATATCAAATGTAAACTAATTTAAAAAATTAAAAAATATGGTATAAATATGTGAAACATTGAAAACATAAATAGTAAACCAAAGTGATGTTGATATATAGCAGGGGTATCAAATTCATTTTCACCAGGGGGCCACATCAGCCTCGTGATTGCCTTCAGAGGGCCAAATGTAATTTAGGACTGTATAAATGTAACTATGCCTTAACAGTTAAGCGAGAGCTCAGTGCTGCTGCCGGGTAGAAACAAGGTGCTGGGCTAGATAAAACAAGGTGGAGGGCAGGATTCGGCCTGCGGACCTTGTGTTTGCTGCCTGTGATATATAGGAATAGCATGAACTTTCATGGTGGACAGACATGGATTTGAATTCTGGATCTGCCATCTACTAGTCATGCAGAGTTATGGTAATACTTTAATCTTAGTTTCCTAATCTGTCAAATGAGATAAACATAATTCCTTAAAGGAGTTGTTTTATATAGATGATATGAAAGTATTTAGTACATCCACTGGCAGATATTATTTCCCTTCCCTGTATGCTCTTTCTATCTCTGAAGAACACCTCTAGACCCAGGACAAATATGATAATCCACTTAGGACTAATGGTAGGTTTTCCCCACATGGAGCTCATAGAAAACAAGTCCTGAGAACAGAATGTTCAGGAACTACTATAAAGTGTGAGTGTGAGGCTCCAAATTTTCTTGGAAAAATCAATTTGATTCCGACTAAAAAAGAAGCTTGCACTTTGGAAAATTGGCCTTTAATATCTAGAGTATGAGTTTTCAAAGTGTTATCTAAAATTCAATACCACTTTCACCATACTAGATGGGCTTTTTTCCCCCCAGTAAAGATGATAAAAGGGGTGAATTTTACTACTTTTGAGTAGGTGGCTTTGTATGCATTAGAACACTTTTGTCTTTTCTTAGGTTTAGCAGAAAGTTTTACCTTAAAAATCAAACATAAAACAACTTTTTTTCTTTTGGCCTATTCCTCAAAGAATGCCAAGTATGATCTATGGGACATTCTGTTATGTATGAAGTCAAGGGGCAAGAGAATTGTTGGCCAGCTTTGGGAGCAAATTCCATTTTCTAATCTTCAGTATCTTTTTCCAATATTGAAAGGACAGCTACCTAACATTTACAAATACCCTTCTGGTTTTGCTCTGCCAATTTCGTCTTTGGTAGTATTTGCTTTTCTCAGTGTTGTTTGTATTGTCAGCCTCTGAGGACTGATGCAACCATGTCCGGCAACCTAACAATGATTTTAAACTCAATTTTCTCATAATGAAACATTATTAATCCTTGGGGTGCTTACTGTAATACAACTCATTTGATAATATGGAACATGATCTACTGTACCACTGGAATACCAATGTCATGCATCATTAATAAATGCACAGTTCCCATTAAGTGAGAGGCTTTTAATTAGCGTGCATATTTTTGTCGGCATATATCAAACCAAGCAGACTTTTTTCTCATCTTCTGTTATTTTTGTTGCCTTCAAAGGTGGAATTATTATTGTGGCCATGTATATTAAAGCCAAAATTTATAAACCACTCCAAGTTATTGTCAGTATTAAAATGACAATTAGATTTTCATCAAGCTTTCTAAGTGAAGCAATATAGTGCTTACCTTCTTAAAAATAATTTCTATGGCACCTCTGCAATAAGACCATACACTGTCACCCTAAACCTGGTGTGTTCAGATTATATGTGTTTAGTAAAGTATGGCTCACAGACTACCTGCTAGGGATCTAATTGAATATATCACTTTTTGGGCCCCATTCCAGATCAACCGAATCAAAATGTGAGGGTGGCACTCCAGAATTTGCCTTCTAACAATATTCTAGGTGATTTTAATGTATTCTAAAATTTTAGAATCACTGATTTGGTGAGGGGAGAGAAAGCACTGTTCCATCTCTTTTCTTTCCATAAAACCTTCATCGTCCCTTTAACTGGAACCCCTCTTGGTAACCTCATGCTGTCCTGTTGGCTGTTAAAAGATGTGTAGGTATTCCAGTGAGAATACAAGATTGGGGGTAAGAAAGTTCTACTCTTCATTTTGCCAATTACTATCCATGTTACATTTGGACAACTTTTAATATTTCTGAGCTTTAATTTCACCAACTACAAAATGGTAAAAGTAGGAAAGGAGAAGGAAAAAGCAAGACTGTCTGATAAGCTCATGTCTAAGATTTTTGTCTGGATCCAACATTCTTAGATTTCATGAATGTTCCATCTTTTAGAGGAAGATAAGCTGAAGAAGTCAGTAGGTTTGCAGGAGTGGAATGAACATGAGTTTTGGAATCAGACTGTGGTTCAGGTCATAGCTCTTACTATTTGCATTATCTTAAGCCAATTACATTACATGTTGGACTTTGGTTTCCATACTTATTAACATGAGAATATGCCTTATAGAGTTCTTGTCATGATTTAAAGAGATAAAACAATAACTGTAACAGCACCTGGCAATAGCTTCTCAATGAGTTATAGTTGTAATGCAGAAGAGAAAGAAGGGAAAGAGGAGGAAGAAAAGGAAGAAGGAAGCAATAGGGAATAAGACAAAATGGTGGGCATCTGGGTACTATAGTGGATTTATTAATTATAAACATTGGTTGGGAACCTGTGATGTACTAGGTACTATTCCAGGCAGTGGAGACACAGCAGAGACAGAAAATTACTACTTTTATGGAGCTTATATTCTGACATGTATGTGGGTAGGTGGGGTTGTGGCAAAAAATAAATAAATGAATATGGGATACC
Organism: Phyllostomus hastatus; assembly: GCF_019186645.2. Taxonomy (NCBI): domain Eukaryota; kingdom Metazoa; phylum Chordata; class Mammalia; order Chiroptera; family Phyllostomidae; genus Phyllostomus; species Phyllostomus hastatus. The sequence continues at coordinate 9,253,713 of NW_025333984.1, read as the reverse complement.
TCAAGGTATTGATAACTGCTATGATGAAAATTAAAGCAGGGTAAGGGGGATACAGAGTGAGAGAGGGTGGGGAGTTGCTATTTCACATTGCATGGTCTCTCTAATAATGTATCAATTATTAAGAATATATCAATAGAACAGATACCTGGAGAGAGACAGAGAGATAGAGTGAGAGCGAGAGCGAGAGAGAGAACCTTGCTGTTATCTGGGAGAAAGACAGAAGAAACAGCAAGTAGAAAGGTCTGGAAGAGGGACCATATCCAGAGTGTTGAGGAATAACAAGGCAGCCAGAGTCCAAAATATGTAGCTGGAGCAGAGTGAATGAAAGGAAGAGAGGGTAGTAGGAGATGGTGTGAGAGAGGTATGGGAGTAGGAGGGAACAGATTGTGTAGGGCCTTGTAGACCATGGTAAGGAAGTCAGGTTTTACTCTGAGTGACATGGGAAGACAACAGAAAGTTCTGAGCAGAGTCATGGCATGATCTCACTTACACAGGATCCCTCTTGCTGCCTTGTTGAGAGCAGACTCTAAGAGGTCAGGGTGGAAACAGGGAGAACCAGTTAGGAGACTACTGCAATAATCCAGGCAAGAGACGATGGTGGCCTGCCACACAGGTGGTGAGAAGTAGTCAGATTCTGCATACATTTTGAGGATAGACTGGATGTGGACATGAGATAATGGTGAATCCAAAGTTTTTGGCCTGAGCAACTGGAGGAATGAAATTCACTTCCTGAGATGGGAAAGCAGGTATGGGGAAGGTGAAGCATATGTGTGAATCAGCTGACACAGAACAGTTCATCAACTAGTATTTCATGAGCACTCCCTGTGTGAGGAGCCCAGGATCAGGTACTTTGGGATTTTATTAGTAAAATGCTCCTGTTAGTATTATAAAGGAACCAGGCAACACTGGTTTTAATTTAGTTGAGTGCTTGTAAAATTATTTCAGGAATAAGCTGCAGTCTTCCTCATGCATGGTAAGTCCACATTCAGGGTACATACATTGCTTTTCAGCTTTCCGAAGCCATATCCATTATCTCTCAACTTCAGCTTTAACCAAATCAAAAGAAAACCAGTACAAGTTGAGGGGCTGCAACTCTGCTATTTGCTTACTCATAGTGATGCCTTACCATCGCTCCAGTAACTGCCTTAATTGCTTTCTGGAAATAATCCTACCCCATCTGGTGGGATGTTTCTGAAGCATTAAGTGCTCCAAGAAAAAGAGCTTCTGTGCTTTACAGTAAGCGCGCTGCCATCAGGAGCCTCACTGGCTGTTTTGTGCTTCAGTTTGTGCTGCTTTCCAGAGAGCTATTGTGTCATTTAAATCTAAAGAAGGCATTTGCACGCAGATGATGTTATCTCAAGTCCTAATTTGTGTGAGCATTGATCTGCTTTGAGCAGAAAAGAAATCTCCACTCAGACAGTCAGGACTGAGCTCAGATTAATAGTCAGGGGAAAGGACTAAAGCACCAGGAAGGGTGAACTTTTTTTTTTCCTTTTAGGATGCTTTATCAGATTTTCTTTCCAGATTTATTTCTGCTCCAACGAAGAATATTCTTTTTGAGCTAAATCCAATTTGTATATAAAAATACACACCCATATTGATTTCACTCTGGTTTAAAATAGTATTTTTGCAGTGCAAAATCTAATCAATACAATCTTATGAGTTGGACTGGTAATGGTAAACATACTAACAGATATTTCATTTCATGGGGCCAAAGCTCTGGAAATTGATACTACTGAAAAGGATTACTCATTCACCATTGGGTATAACTTTGTTTACCCAACCATGATATAGGTGTAAAGCAGAAATACAATTATGCTGTGGCCAACACACAAGGGGTTTTTGAATAGTAGAACTTGCCTTCCTCATTCCCCCTAAGGCCCATAGATTGTACAAGTTGGCAGATCAGATAAGGATATCGTGGGAAATCGTTTACAATAAATGAAAAAAAAAACCCTTAATCTGATAGGATAGAAAATTAGACTGACATAGTCGTTGAAGACATAAAAGTTGCCCAAGCCAAGACTAACTTTCTAAAAGTCAAGCTTTTAGGAGACAGATTTCCAGGTCCTTGAACCAGTGCTGTTATTTCTCCACTCACATGTATCTCAAGCATTTGGTTCTGAGCTAGGCATACTACAAATGGAAGTGTAAGACAGCTGCTGCCAGGGGTTCAAATCGCAGCAGCCTTTTAACATGCTTAATCAAAACTGTGGCAATACCAAAGGAGTTGCATTTAATCATTTCTAGTGAACTTGGAGTGGCAAAATGAAATTACATCAAAAGATATAACCCAGACTCACCTGTCTCATGTTCATGTAACCCTTGGTTGCCCTCTCTGGAGTTAAGTGGAGTGAAAATCTACAATGCTGGAGCACAGAATGGGTTGAGACTGGGAGAAATAATGTAGCTGGAGGACAAGAAAAAGCAACACTGTCCCTAAGGATTATGACCCTTGAGTATAAGATTGATGCCCAAAGGCAAAGAAGCATGAAGGTAAGGAAAATGCAAGGCTATGGCTATCAATATACAGTCACCACATGATGTGGATATTAAAAATTCAGATATAGATTTTACCCTGGAATCACCCAACGGCAGCCTAGGCAATAAAGATAATGTCAATAAGTACCCATTGTGATCACTGTGGGTGATCAGAAGATAATAATCGAAATGTCCTATAATCAGTTTATGTGTGGAGGCTCTCTCACAATAGCTCACAATGCTTTCTAATTTACTAGACCAAGTTAACAAAGGCACATAATCACCCCCTTAGAGAAGAGATGGATAGCTATTTTTGTTTTGATGATGGGGTAACAGAGGCCCAGAATAATTTGTCCAAAATCCTATAGCGGTTTGTATCACTTTAAACTGCTAAGAAAGCGAGCAATATATAAGCTCAAAATATTACCTGATTCTGCCTATAGTGTAGTAATAGGAGCTAATACTTCAGAAATGAATAGGGAAAAAGATTGCCTTCCATGACATACAAATTCATACACTTTGGAGAGTAGAATTATATTCTTTACCTTTGAAAATATGAAGTTACTGTAAGAGGAACATGAATTTCAAATATTCAAATTTCAGTGCTCTTGGAATGTATTGTGTAGTAATTAAGTGTCACGATACAGAAAAGCTATGAATTTTACCTTAGTCTTTCTGGTCTTTAATAAGCTTTGTGAAGTTTATTGCCATCTAGATTGTTTGATTATAACACATCTTGCATTTCTTCCTACTAAGTGTGTGTAGTCAAATCTCAACAGGAAATATTATTTTTTCTGGATCTTTAGTAAAATGAATCAGCTAGATTCAGGTATACTAGTGGCTTAGAAAAGGGATGATACTTTCAATCAGGATCCTTTCTAACACGGAGGAGCTTTAATACTTGAAAGAAAACAGTTAGGAAATTGGCCTTTTGTCCTTTCTTTTCTAGAAATTTTCATCATTATACTTATTTGCAAACACTTATATCAGTTATACATAGATTTATAAACTATTATAATTAAATACTCTTTCATATCTAATAATTGTTTGATCTCTTAAACATTCTATGAATAATGAAGCTTACTTATTTCTGCTTTTTTAAATGAAGAAATTGAGGCTCAAAGAAATAATGACTTGACTAAAGTCACAGGGACTGGTCAGTAGCATAGCTGGAGCTCAATCTAGGATTCCTGATATTTAGCTCTTTGCCTTATGGCAGCAGCTGTGAAAGAACCTAGGAGTCAGTATAGGTTAGATTAGGTAACAAGTGAGCCCCCAGATCTAGTGGCTTGCAACAACAGAAGCTTATTTCTCTTTCATGCTACATGTCAAAAGGTGGCACTCTGACCACCATTTAGAACTCTAACATTATAACATAAGACTTTTCAGGTCCTTCAAGGCAGGAAAAAAGAACATGAAGAATTGTGCAGGCGTTCTTAAATACTTCCATTAGAAATGCTACATAAAAATATGCTCACATTTCCTAACCCAAAGCCAGTCATATGGTCCCACCTAATTACAAAAGGGTCCCGAGACCCATAAGAGAAAACAGTTGGCATCTTGGTAAACACTAACATGTTTGCCACAATACCTTTTTACAAATGAAATCTTTTTAAAATAAATTTATTATTATTATTTTATTTAGAGAGGGGAAGGGAAAGAGAAAGTGGGAGAGAAACATCAATGTATGGTTCCTCTCATGTGACCCCTACTGGGGACCTGGCCCCCAACCCAGGCATGTACCCTGACTGGGAATTGAACTGGCGACCCTTTGGTTCACAGGCAGGCACTCAACCCACTGAGCCACACCAGTCAGGACTTCTAATGAAACCTTATTTAGAACCCCTGATTATATGAAACAGATCCAAAATGGTAAAGATATGCAAACCTACAAAATTTTCCTTTGCTTACCTTTAGAGAATTTCAGGATTTAGTGAACACAATTCAAAATCATTGCCCTATCATGCATAGAAAGCAGACGTACAGAATAAGTGTGTTTATATTCAAAATAAAGAGACCAATAGTCTCTTTCAGTATCATGAAATAAAATAGAAGCTAGAAAGGGAACAGATCACAGAAGGATCCTTTCTTTGTCTCTTACTCTACTCATGAGCCTTTCGTTCTCCCACTGTGATATACAAAATCCTCAAGAATATTGTGACTTTTCATATCACAATGTGTTAGGTGCACTTAATGTTACATATAATGAATGCTAAATCTCAAGTGCACAGCATGGTTTAGAAACTAAATTGTAAAGGAGGTACACATTTTTAGATTCATTTTCAACTCCACAGCTTCCTCTTACCACTAAACAACTTGCCTGGCATGCAAGAGTAAATGTTTTAATATAATACATTCGCAACTTTTCATACTTGCTGAATTTTAAAATATGATTTGTTCAGAAAACAAAAATTCTTTTATTGGATTGTGGCTGGTCAATCAGTGTCACTAGTTTCAATCAATACAGAAAAATCAAAGTGTATGTATATTCTAGGGAAGCTTGTTTAGGCATAGAATAAAAACAGTTAGAACAGCGATGTCAAGGCGCATGTGCGTGTTGGAGGGGGAGTATCAAAATGATCCGGGGGGAGCTTTTTCAAACTGTGTACACTCCACTCCACCTATTCTGAGAATTACTTCCAATTAAAACTCTATATGACTCTGGTCTTTACTATATCCTTTCTTCTACTCACTTTGGGCTTTGTTGGTTGTTCTTTTTCTAGTCCCTTCAGGTGTAAAGTTAGATTGTTTATTTGAGCTTTTTCTTGTTTCTTGAGATAGGCCTGTAATACTAGGAACTTCCCTCTCAGGACTGCTTTCTCTGTGTCCCACAGATTTCAGGGTGTTGTGTTCTCATTTTCATTTGTTTTAAGGTATATTTTGATTTCTTCCTTGATCTCATTGTTGACCCATCCATTGTTTAGTAACATGTTGTTTAGCTTCCATGTTTTGATGTGTTTTTCAGTGTTTCTCTTGTGATTGATTTCTGGTTTCATAGCATCATGGTCTGAGAAGATGCTTGATATGGTTTCAATCTTCTTCAATTTACTGAGACTTGTTTTGTGTCCTATATGTGGTCTATCCTAGAAAATGTTCCATATGCACTTGAAAAGAATGTATATTCTGCTGCTTTGGGATGAAATGCAGTGAAGATAAACAGATTACCACATGGAAAGGGGGTGGGGAAGGTAGGAGAGGGTATGGAGGGTACATGGTGATGGAAGGAGACTGGACTTGGAGTGGTGAACACAAAATGCAATGTATGGATGATGTATTATAGAATTGTACCCCTGAAATCTATATCATTTTATTAGCCAATGTCACCCCAATAAATTTAATTTAAGAAATACCACCTTAGCTGGCGTGGCTCAGTGGACTGAGCATGGTCTGTGAACCAAAGGGTCACCTGTTCGATTCCCAGTCAGGGCACAATCCTGAGTTGCAGGCCAGGTCTCCGGTGGGGGGCACATGACAGGCAAAAACAAATTGATGTTTCTCTCCCTCTTTTTCTCCATCCCTTCCCCCCTCTCTAAAAATAAGTAAATAAAATCTTAAAATAAGATATCTTACCAATCTTATATGGCAAAAAGTCACCCTTATTAAGAGGAGCCTGTCATAGCCCTAAAGTAGGTTATGTAGAATAAAAAAGGTCTAAATCTACTAGGTTGAAACAAAATTCTGTCCTGCAAATGTATATGACAATGTTTTTCCTCAGAATTAAACCCAGAATTCTCCTCCTTCCAACAATGTCACCCATTCCCATCTGTAGTGATAAAATGCATGCAAACTTTTTTGAACCAGCAACAGATTCCTAAGAGAGATTACTTATTGTGCTATGCATTTGGAAGGACAATTGATTATACAACTATACACAGAATGAAGGTGGGGTTTTTTTTTTTTTGGAGGCCTATATTTTCCACGTTGGGGAGATGGAGAGAAGAGGAAGACCTGTGAACCTGAATGTTCTCCTTCCCTTACACTTAGCCTTTCCTGTCTCTGTCCCCCTCCCATCTATCTTAATCATCTTATCCTTCCTTCCTTCCTCCATCTTTTTCATTTTTTCCCTCCCTCTCTGTTTTTCTTGGTTGCTACATCCAGGTACATCTTTATGAAGCCCCTCATGGTGTGGAACAGTCAAGACTGTGAGGAGAAGGGGATATGGACACAGACAGGTCCAAAAATGAAGCACAAATATGAGGGGTGACCCTTTCACTCCTCTTATACATGTAAAGAATGGACAGTCCTCACATAAGGTTCTCTTTTGACAGCACAGGATGTGAAATCTCAAGGTAATCTAGAAAATTAGCCATGGGATAGATTGTTGTACCTAAGGAGTTAATATATGTACTTCCCAAGAAGCTCCATGCTATGCTTGCTGGCCCATGAAAACAATCTGCAATTCTATTTCTAGGTCATGCATATAAAACAAAACTAGACTGTAATGGGGTAGCTGCACATGGGATGCAATACAGGAGAAAAGGAGCCAGGTTTAGTACAGCCGGAAGGGAGGTTAACCATAGAGCATTTTAGAAGTACTGAACAGCAGCTACAAGGCAGGACCAAGGACAGAGACTAGGAGGCCATGAACTCACTGGAGGGGATGTGGTTGAAGGTATAAAGTAGAAGATGTTTAAATGTCACAATTAAAGAAGTTGAAAGAAAAAACAACAAAAATTGCACTATGAGATGTTTGAAGGCAAATGGTTCAGGATCTACATCTATAAAATATGAGCAGAGAGTGAGGACTTTCTTTTGTGTGTGTCCTGGTTTGCTTAGGGCATTGGGCCAAACACTCCTCTCTAGGAAGTGTCGATAAAAGTTTTTCCAAGAGCAAAATAGGGTCTTTTTGCTAGGAACAGACCCAAGATAATACCAGGCCAGTAACTATAAACTATTCGATTTCATGCCTAGGAGCCATCTGCTCTACAGCATTCCTAATTCCTGTTTCTTCCACAAAAGGAAGAAAAAAGCCCCAATGTATCTTGATAATAATATAAATATCAACACTTACTTTACAAAAATGTGTAGCTTTGAGTATAGAAAGACAAGCAAAGCAGCTGAGTAAATGTTGGCTGCAGTAGCATTTCATGCCTGGATCACAGGGGTATTTGTGCATTAAAGTATCTTGGCTTCAAGCACTGGATTGAAAGGTTGCTGAAATTCACACACTAATGACACTCAGGCATACTCTCAGTTATTAAAAAGCTTGTGGAAGGAGAATGGTACCTACTCAAGTAACTTTGTATTTACTCTATGCACTTCATGAACTGGATGCATGTGAGCAAATCACTACTCAGAGGGGATTGGTTTCCTCATCTGCCTCATGGTAACAATATCATTTCCTGATGGTGTTATTGTATCATGTGTAGCAATAATTGGGAAAGAGTTTTGAAAAGTACAATGCCACCCAAAGGGATGGTACCATCATTTTTAGCCAAAGCCTCATACAAAAAATAACTTCAGGGAAGTAAAATGGAAAGAGAATAGTGAATGAATTACTTACATGTTGTCTCTTAGTCTTTCTTTTTTATTTGGGTTTTTAGTGGGTTCATATATACAACTGTCACAAGTACTTAATGATTTTTTAATCTAGGTTAATTTCTATGAACTCTGGATCATTGTGTAGGAAAAAGACAGTTACCGAGCACCTGCAAGAGCCATGCAATAAGCATTTTTACACGTTATATCATTTCAGCCTCAAATAAGTTTTTGTTACTCTGTTTCTTTAAGAAAGGACAGAAATATTCCTTACAGGCATCAGTTGGCAACACTCAGATCTGAACCAGCCATGGGTGGATCATAAAATTAAACCAATCGATGGAACTAACTTAGAGTATTCTTTAAGCTTTGTCAGTATGACTAGGAAAGGAATGAAAAAATAACTTTTTGCTGTGACTTGTCATACCTTGGACATAGGTTAGCATGGCACCATCAGCTCAGTTATTTTGTTGGCCAGCTTAATGGTTGAATTGACCACATATCTGTTCTGATAGATTGTACAGCAACTGGCTATTAATATGGCCAAAAGCCCCAAATTAACCACGGAATGGTCAATTCTGGACTGTGTCTAGACTACTTATATGAAGAAGATGCTGAGCTAATACTAATTAGCTACAAGCAAGGGTGGAGGCAGTGTTCTCAATGTGTTGTCCTTGTACCATCTTCATCACAATGGTCAGGGAAGCTTGTGAAATAGGCTAATACCTGATCCTCATCCCAGTCTCCCCACATTAGAATCTCTGTGCAAAGACATGGGGTTTGGAGATGGGCAGAAATGTGCATTTTCAATAAGCACCCAAGATATTTATCATGCAAACTCAAGTTTAAGAAATACTGCTGCAGAGTCTGTCCCTTTTTCAAGCCTTAGTAAACACATTCAACAAGGGAGTGAGTCCTATTCTTTGTGAGGCTACTATAATAGAAATAGAACACATGGTCTCTATGTACTGGACTACTTTGGGTGTGAATTCTATGAACATATGGAATAGGCTTGGATTTTTCACCATTGTATCTGTATCATGTAAGCACAGTGCCTAGCATGGAGTATTCAGTAAGTATCTATAGAATGAATCAGTGCAAGAAGAAAGAAGAGAAAAGAAAACTCTAAAGGAGGGAGTTGCTACCATATCAAGAGTCCTCCCCTGCTGTGGTTCTGATGCTAAGAAAAACATCTAACAAGGGAAAGTGGTTTTTAGAAGAGTCCTCAGAGACTCCCCAATATACGAAGTTTGTTACTTAGGCTATTCTTATATATTTAGACTTCTTTTACATCATGTCACAGTTTTGAGTGTCATTACTACTACTATTTTAAATTAGATTTCCCTCTTTCTTTTTAAAATTTAATCTTTACTATATTTTTTCCATTATCATTTAGTCCCCTTATACCTCCCATGCCCCTGCAATTACCACACTGTTGTCCATGCCCATGAGCCCTTTTTCCTTTTTGCTCGATCCCTCCATCCCCACACCTCCCCCACCACTAGCTGTCATCCTGCTGTCCATCTATGAGTCTGTCCCCATTTTCCTTGTTTGTTCAGTTTGTTCATTAGATTCCACATATGAGTAAAATCATATGGTATTTTTCTTTCTCTGACAGACTTATTTCACTTAGCATAATGCTCTCCTGGTTTTCCTCTTTCGAGTAGAAATTAAATGCTTAGAATTTTGCCATAAACCCTAAGAGTGTTACTGAATCGGTGCCACTAAATAGGAATGACAAGGGTGGCTGGAGACAAAAACAGGTTACTAAGGCATTTCTAATCGTCCCTCCCTAATTTTCACACCTGACTGGATTGAACATTGCCAAGTATGAGGAAAATGATGTACGTGTAATAAAGGTAGGCTTTCTGGAGGTTTATTTTTGAGGTAACTGGAGCTGAAGCAGATGGGAATTGAGAATTGACTAGATATAACACAGAGAGGAAAGGGGTCAGGGAAGAGGTAATATTTCTGACCCTCCTGCCAGTAATATCCAGCAGCAAATGATCAAGTAAATGTTGGCAGGCAAGCCTCTGCCTTGTAGGTTGCCTTGTTGTAACTCTAATACCTTTGACATATCCTATCTCTCAAATCAATGAATGACTGCATTAGGCCGTTCTGGTTCATCTTGGACTGGTTCCAAAAACCTAGGGGTTTCCATATTGCTGCCCTACAATTTTTACTTTAAATTCCTCAGGGACTTGAATTAAGCTTTTCTTCCTGTTATGATGATGCTGATTTTATTTTTTTCCCAGAAAGGAAACTAGTTCACCAGCTAGTACCCCCCTCCCCACCCACAAGCTCTTTTAGAGTCCACAAGAGAAACAATGACATTCCTGGACAAGGCCTTCTTTATAACTTCACCAGAAGAGGCAAAAGGCTGTTAATGAAATGAAAGTAAGGATTAAATATTAAGGGAAAACAATACCTTGACTCCCTTCAGAAACATAGTGGTCTTTAAGAACTTGCCCTCCCCAATCTTGCATCATCTAGGAAAATAAAATCTGTAAGTAAAAGTACAGAACTAAGTAGGAACCATTGAAAATCAGTATATTTAAACCAGTGGCATTCAAGCTTTCCTCTGCAGATTACTCCTATTCTGGGGAATTCTGGGATTTTCCCATTCTACCCATCATTTTCATGTTTATTCAGAGAGATGTAATCAGAATTTCATGCTGCTTAGGCTAGGATAAAACTTTTTGGAATATATTGGTTTACCCATCCCATCCCTACTGATTTATCAGACTCCAAATCCTTATGTGTAATCAGTTGTTTTCCAAACTTTCTATCCTATTCCATGACATGTCTATGCTGGTAGTGATATCAACAAATTTTATTTATTTAAGTTTTATAACATATTTTCTTTTTTTTAATTTTATTTATTTATTTTTAGAGAGGGAAGGGAGGGAGATAGAGAGAGAGAGAAACATCAATATGTGGTTGCTGGGGGTTATGGCCTGGAACCCAGGAATGTACCCTGGCTGGGAATCGAACCTGGGACACTTTGGTTCCCAGCCCGTGCTCAATCCACTGAGCTACTCCAGTCAGGGCCAAGTTTTATAACATATTTTCACAAGTGGTAGGGCAAGTCCTCATTCATTATCCAGTAGAGTTTCATAGTTTTCTTCACAGTTCTGCATTTTGTTATTTAATCTTACGATTTTTTAGGTTTTGTAAGTATGTTCTTTTTTTCCATTATATTTTTGGTCTCCCCCTATAACCCCTATTGCACCATCCTTTCTAGCTTTACCTTAATCTTCCTAGTCTTGTTCCTTCTCAAATATCACCAACATCTATTTTCACACTTGCCTGCATTTCTGTATTATATACCTGTTTCCTAATTTTAATTAAGTATATGTTATTGATTATGCTATTACAGTTGTTGCATTTTCCCCTTTGCCCCCCTCCATCCAGTACCCTCATTCTCTCCAGCATTCCCTGCCTTAGTTCATGTCCATGGGCCATACATATACATTCTTTGGCTTCCCCATTTCCTATACTATTCTTAACGCCCCCTCCACGTATTTTGTGCCTACCAATTATGTTTCTTATTCTCTGTACCTTTCCCCCCATTCTCCTGCTACCTTTCCCTGCTGATAACCCTCCCATGTAATCTCCATTTCTGTAATTTGGTTCCTGTTCTAGTTCTTTGCTTAGTTAGTTTGTTTGCTTTTTAGGTTTGGTTGTTGATAGTTGTGAGTCTGTTCTCATTTTATTGTTCATAGTTTTGACTTTCTTTTCTTGAATAAGTCCCTTTAACATTTCATGTAATAATGGATGATGATGAATAATGGATGATGATAATAATTGGTGATGATGAATTTCTTTAGCTTTATCATGTCTGGGAAGCACTTTATCCGCCCTTCCATTCTAACTGACAGCTTTGCTGGGCAGAGCAGTCTTGACTGTATGTCCCTGCTTTTCATGACTTTGAATATTTCTTGCCAATCCCTTCTAGCCTGCAAAGTTTCTTTTGAGAAATCAGCTGATAGCCTTATGGAAACTCTGCTGTAGTTAATGAATTTGTTTCCTTTAGTTGCTTTTAAGATTCTCTATCTTTAACCTTTGGAATTTTAATTATGATGTATGTTTGGGTCTAACTTGTTTGGGACTATCTGAGCTTCCTGAACTTGTATGTCTATTTCCTTCACCAAATTGGGAAAGTTTTCTTTCATTATTCTTTAGATGAGTTTTCAATTTCTTGTTCTTCTTCCTCTTTTGGTACCCCTATGATTCAGATGTTGGAATGTTTAAAGTTGTCCCAGAGGTTTCTAAGTCTCTCCTCATTCTTTTGAATTCTTGTTTCTTCTTTCTGTTCCAGGTGAAAGTTTATTTCTTCCTTTTGTTCCATATCATTGATTTGAAGCCTGGTTTCCTTCCCTTCACTGTTGGTTCCCTATATATTTTTCTTTATTTTACTTTGTATAGCCTTCACTTCATCCTTTATTTTGTGGCTGTATTCAATCATTTTTCTCAGCATCCTGATCACCAGTGTTTTGAACTCTGCATCTGATAGGTTAGCTATCTCCGTGTCACTTCTTTTTCTGCAGTTTTGGACTATTCTTTCATTTGGGTCATGTTTCTTTGTCTCCTCAATCTGGCAGCCTCCCTGTGTTTCTGTGTATGAGGTAAACCTGCTTTGACTCCCTGTCTTTGTGTACCTGTTACATTGTAAGAGACGGGGCCTTATATATTCACCAGGGTGGGACAATCTGCTTTGCCATTTTGTGGCACTGTATGTGGGGGAGGAGTCAGAGAGGGAACCATGCTGCTTGCTCCCCTCTTTCCCTATTTTCAGTCACTTTCCACACCTCATGTAAGTGACTGGTGCTCTTTTAGCTGCTGCCCTGGTGCTGATTCCCAGAATGGGTAGGTTTGCATACATCTTAGGACCCTGTGGTTCTTTTAAACAGACTCTCCTGAGAGAGAATGACAGTTTCTTCTACCACCACAACCCCCATGGAGTTTTACAGTCAGAGGTTATGAGGCTTTATTTTCCTAGTGCTGGAACCCTGGCTTGAGCAGTTTGTCCTGGGGCTGGGATTGCTCACACTCTAGTTGTCCCCCCCCCCCCCAGTTTTTATCTGCTGCACATGAATGTGGAACTGTCTGTTCTGCCAGCTACTACCACTGCATTCTCACCATGAACTCTCTCTGCTCCAGCTGCCTCTCTCCTCCCCTCCTACTGGTCAAGGTGAATGTTTCTTCTTTAACTCCTTGGTGGTCAGACTTTAATAAGTTTGATATTTGCTAGTTCTGTTTTGTTGTTGTTGTTGTTTTATTTTTAGATTGCTTGTTATCCTTCTTATGGTTGTGTGAGGAGGCAAGGTGTGTCTATTATGGTTGGAAGTCCTGTTTACTAATTTTTGTTTGTCTTTAATTACATGTTATTCCAAGTAATTAAAGAATACATTCTCACTGTAAAACTTTTGACTACAAAGGAAACAATAATATTTTGACTACAGATAAAATAATAATCCTTCTTGTGCTGTCAATTATAGTTCCTTCTTAAGATGGTAACCACCAATAACTCTGCTAAAAACTTCCCCCTGACTTCTTTCTAATGCATTAAGTTAATGTATGTACATAGAGACATGATGGTTTTGTAGGTATATTTTAATGTAAGTGATATATATTTTTCTAGAACTGGTATATATTACCAAGACATATTAAGTCCATTTAAAGCTAACTCATTCTGTTATGATATAGTATATCATAGTCAGGATATTCTATAGTTCAGTCCTTTATTAATGGACATTTACATGGTTCTAAACTTTCTTCTATTATAAACAATGCCTCTTTGTTCAACTGCATTTCTCTAGGCTGTTTCTTAGAAATAGAATTACTTGGGAAAAGACTGAGCAATTTAAATTTTGATGAATACTGACAAAAAGCTATGCTAATTAATATACCCACAAGCAGGGTTTGTCTCCCAATACTCTGGACCATGAAAAATGAAGTCTCTTTCTTTTTTTCTTTCTTTTTTAATTTAATTAATTTATTTTTAGAGAGGGAAGGGAGGGAGATAGAAAGAGAGAGACATCAATGTGCGGTTGGTGGGGGTCATGGCCTGCAACCCAGGCATGTACCCTGACTGGGAATCGAACCTGCAACACTTTGGTTTGCAGCCCGCACTCAATCCACTGAGCTATGCCAGCCAGGGCTACGAAGTCTCTTTCTGATGTGGATTTCCCTGATTACTAGTGAACTGAGCATCTTTTCCAGTTGCTTTCCCAAAGACTATCAAGATGGATATGAACAGATTACAGACTGGTCCATAGTAAAGAGTATACTGTTCAGAAGCCAGAGTTGTACCATATGCTCTGAGGGCACACAACGAATGATAACAATCAAAGGACTTGAAATAACTTCAAGAGTACATTTAAGCCTTCTGCCTTCAGGAGACTGCCTGGATTATTCCTGCATCTTCACAGGCAGATGAAAAAATTGCTATTAAATCCTCCTGAAAAGAAATGTCATGGTTTGCCATGATTAAGCAATTCTGATTTTTAAATTATCCCCTTCCTCAGTGAAATTCTGCCACATAGCCAAGCTTGGTTTCTCTTGCTGTATTTTATTTATATCTTTTTTATTTTCCCTCATCTTACTGTACCTGTATCTATGTTCTATATATCTACAGATATACAGGGTTTGGCACAAATAACACCCCTTTTTATTATAAAATCATTACCATATAATTATGTAACATAACAATATCACACTCAAGCACACCATATGACATTTTAGGTGAAATGTTCAAACTGCTGTCCATCTCCTGTGAGACATTCATGTACCCTACTAACCACATTCAAGCAAGCCTTGAATCTACTGGACTTTGTATATAAATCTTTTTCTATATATACATATGTCTATTAAATACATATTTATAAATATTAAATGTATTTATATATAAATATATATTAAATATATGTATTTTATGAGGTTTGAGAAGACCTGGTCACCATGCAGTCTTCATCTGATAGCTTTTCAAGTACTTGAAGGCTATTACTAAGTCTCTTATGACCTCTCTTTTACCTCAATGAATAAGGGCCTTAACCTGTCCTCAAGAATCTTTTTGCACATTTTAAACTATATTATTTCCTATATTATTATATCCTCAGTGTCTTTAATACAAGAAAGAGTAAAGAAAAAAGCATCACCAACCTAGCAAAGAACACTGTCAATCTTTTGGCATCCTTCCTACCCTGTACTTTTGGCATTTTGTTGAGATATCAGCAACACATTTTTAAGCTTATTTTGGACTACCTATATCTTTATAACTATCTAATATAAATTAGGAATTCTTTGTAAATATTGTAATGGCAATATAGTACTTCAAAATGCACCCTAACTTACCTAATCTTTCTGATACTATTGCATAGTTAGGTTGTGGCTGATTTCTTTCTGTTTTGAATAACTTCTGTGAACAGCCTTGCACATTTGCTGAATTGATACCTAGAAATACTGTTGGAATTATTTTTTGAATGTCCTATTCCTGCAATAAATAGAATTCAGTACGTAGCAGTAGCTTATTATATGCTTATTGCCTTACACAGAACCTCAGTAAAGTTCTTTCCAAAGCTGATATCATTCTTCAAGGAGATAATTATTATTAATGATGAAGATAATAACCAAACAAAATAAGAACTATCAACAGTATGTCTCTGAATTTATTTTATTATTGTTTAATCTATTACAGTTGCCCAATTTTTCCTCTTTGCCCCTTTCCACTCAGCCCATCCTTCTCCCAGTCAATCTTCTCTCCATTGTCCATGTCCATGAGTCATTCATATATGTTCTTTGACTGGTCCTTTCCCCTTCCTTCCTCCATTCCCCCCTCCCTTTTCTCCTCCTACAGCTATTGGTCTGTTCTATGTTTCCATGTTTCTGGTTCTGTTTTGCTCATTATTTTGTTCATTAGATTCCAGTTATAAGTGAGGTCATATGGTATTTGTCTTGCATTGACTGACTTATTTCACTTAGCATAATAGTCTCCAGTTCCATCTATACTGTCAGAAAAGGTAGGACTTCTTTCTTTTTGCTGTGTAGTATTCCACTGTGTAAATGTACCATAGGTTTTTGATTCACTCATGTGCTGATGGGGACTTGGGGTATTTCCAACACTTGACAATTGTAAATAGAACTGCTATGAACATAGGGGTACATATGTTCTTCTGAATTTGCGTTTCAGGGTTCTTAGGGTATAATCCCAGCAGTGGAATCACTGGGTCATAAGGAAGTTCCATTTTTAGTTTTTTGAGGAAATTCTATACTGTTTTCCACAGTGGCTGCACCAGTCTGCATTCCCACCAACAGTGCACTAGGGTTCCCTTTTCTTCACAGCCTCTCCAAAACTTGTTGTTTGTTGATTTGTTAATGATGGCCATTCTCACCGGTGTGAAGTGGTGTCTCATTGTCGTTCTAAATTGCTAGCTGTTTCTCTCTTGCTGACTTTAAGATTCTCTGTTTGTCTTTTTTAAAAAAGGTTTTATTTATTTATTTATTTATTATTAGAGAGAGGGGAAGGGAAGGAGAAAGAGAAGGAGAGAAATATTGATGTGTGAGAGATGACATCAATCAGCTCCCTCTCACATGCCCCACTGGAGACCTGGCCCAAAACCCAGGCATGTGCCCTGACAGGGAATCAAACCAGTAACCTTTCAGTTCACAGGCCAGTGCTCAGACCACTGAGGCACACCAGCTAGGGCAGATTCTCCTTTTGTCTTTAAATTTTGCCATTTTAATTGTGATGTGTCTAGGAGTGGGCCTGTCTGGGTTCATCTTGGTTGGGACCCTCTGTGCTTCCTTGAATTTGTGTTACTTTTTCCTTCACCAAGTTAGAGAACTTTCATTATTTTTTCAAACAGGGTTTCTATCCCTTGTTCCTTTTCTACTCCTTCTGGTATTCTTATGATGTGAGTGTTGTTATCTTTCATGTTGTTATCTTTCAGGAGCTTCATTTCTTCCTGGTTCTTATTCATAGTTTCTATGCCCTTTTTCATGCTGATATAGTTCCCACTAAGTTCCTTATAGTTCCAATAAATCTCCTCATAGTTTTTACTGAGCTCCTTGAGTTTCCTCATAGCCATTATTTTAAACTCTATGTCTGATAGTTTGCTTGCTTCACTTTCACTTAGCTCTTTTTCTGAGGATTCCTCCTTTTTTTGGGTTGGGGGTTGTTTCTCTGTCTCCCTATTTTAGATGACTCTTTTTGTTTCTGCATTTCAGATTGTTCTGCTTAGACTCCTTGTGTTTGTGAGTTGGCCTTCTCTGGTAGGAGTTCTGTGGGACTCAGTGGTGCAGTCTCTTTGATCTCCTGATCTGGATGCTCTAGGATTGCCTTTTATTCTGTTTATGTGGGCTGCCGTGTTGTACTTTGGCTTTGATTATTGATGATTCATTTGTTGATGGGTTCTCCCCTCTGGCTGGCTGACTGAGAGCCACAACCCCCACCACATCTTGTAAGGTGTTGTACAGGTACTGGCAGAACAAAGCAAAACTACCCTGAAAACCAATCCCACACCAGTAAAAATAACCCCTACCACATCAGCAATATCAACAGCAAATGAGCAAAGATTAATAAAAGTGGAAAGGGATTAAGAATATTATAACATAGGAAAAAAGAATATGACATTACTAAAGGAAAGAAAAATGATTTTGATAGGGAAGAGAGAAGAGAAATAATAAGAGTAGAGAATAGAAACAAGGTGAAGAAAGGGAGAAAATAACATTTAAAATGCAAGTAAAACAGGGAAGGGAGATGTAAAAATGGAGAAAGAAAAGGTAAGAGTATAATATGAAGTGTGAAATAAAATTTTAAAAAATAGTGAGCCAATAGGACCAAACTGAAGAAAAACCACAACAGGGTAAATAACAATAAGAAATGAGCAAAGATTAATAAAGGTGGGAAAAGAGTAAGAATATTATAGGAGGAAAAAGAATATGTGATGTCTATAGTAAAGAAAAATGATTTTGAGAGGATAGAAGGAGGAGAAATAATAAGAGTAGGGAATAGAAACAAGGTGAAGAAAGAGAGAAAATAAAATTCCAAACTCAAATAAGCAAGGGCAGGAGGAAGGCAAATGGAGTAAGACAGGGGAGAGTAACCTATGAGATTTGAAATTAAAAAAAAATAGTCAACTAATGGGAATAAAATTGAAGAAAAAGAGCAATAACCACAATCACAGGATTGAAGAGCAATAACCACATGATTTGGCAAAAATCATGCCAAAAAAAGCAACGATGAATAAAGGTGGAAAGAAAATAAGAACATTATAAGAAAAGGAAAAAGAACGTGATCTGATGACCATTGTGAAGCATCTTGTGTACTCCATAAGATTCCGTTAATTGTTCAGATTATTTGTTGGAAGATCAGCTGAAAATCAGAGTTGGGGGCAAGAGGAAGTGGACTCAGCTTCCACTTACCTGGCTGCCATCTTCAGTTCTCCAGTTTTCAAGAGCATTTTAAGCAGCATATGTTTTCTTTCCATTGACAATCCTTGCACTTGCCAAATCAGGATGACTGACACCCATAATTTGCAATTTCCTAAATTCCAAGAGTAGTTTTTCTTTTTGATTGCTATATGATGGTTTACCTAATTACTTTTTCAAGTTGCAGTTTTTGATGTTTAATTTCAAAATCAATTTAAGATGTCTTGAGCTCCATTAATATACTGCAATACTGCTTTACTCATTTTCTTGTGAAGCACTTTAAAAAATGCACCATTCTAATGATTTTAAATTACTCTACAGTGCACATACCAATTTATGACTATTACAAATTTTACATTTTTTTCCCAAAGCACTTCAGTTTTAAATATATTCAGTATTTGGAGATGAAATGAGAATTAAAAGTTATTTAAAAAGGGTATGAATACAATTTACAGCCTTTAAAATTCTCTAACCTCTCTGCTGTAGAATGTAACCTAGGTAAACAAAATCTTAAGTGCTCAATGGTCAAGAAAAAAAAGCCTAGGATGAGGGCATTATTATTAAATAACTTTCTTTATGTTCAAATGAATGACAATATCACATAAATGGACACAAGTTCATAGTGTGTAAGTACAGCAACATGTGAATGTGTACAAGTATGCATGGTTGTGTGAGTGCCCAAGCATGTGTCTGACTGCATGCATGAATGTGCAATAGTGCACTCACATAGAAATGTGAGGCTGTGGACATGCCTGTATGTGTGAAAGTGCAAGAATCTGAGTATTTGTATGTGCATGAGGGGGTGAGTATCTGCACATTTGTGTATTTGGGTGACTGCATGTGCAGAAATGTGTTTGTGTGAGTGTGCAAGTATGTGACTTTCTGGTTTAAGTACATGCTTAGAGATGAAATGCTACCTGAGCTTTTGTTTAGGCAGCACATAGAGCATGCTCTAGAATGATTTCACAAGCCTTTGCATAGAAGGGAGGAAATGTACCTCTACCCCCAACTGGATCTACAACACATTTATATAATATTTGCATAAATGCGCACACAATTTATACCTTGCTTGAAATTTACAAAAAAAGCAATATTCAAATTTTACCTCAGAGTTTTGCACCTGGTTCTATCACTGTAATAGATGTAAATCAGCTGCCAAAGTTGGGGAAATTTTCCTTCCCCCTTGCTTAAAATAATTTTTGATGACTTTATTCCTCAGGATTCCTCATTCATAGTGACACGTGTCACTATCCCAGTGATTGGGATTAATATTTAAAAGACTAATTAACATCCATTTCCACATCCAAGACCACCCTAAAATTTGTAGAAGGCATCAGGCACTTTCTGGGACCAGGCCAATGCCCTTTCTGGTACCTTTCTCTGTTGCTGGTTAAAGCATGGTGCTCTAGAAGATAGAAGGTAGAAGGCAAAGCCCTAGGGGCCAATGCTACCATGTAATGAGTGCCAGGTTCAGTGCTGGAATCCTTACATACAATATCTCATTTAATCTTTAGCACAACCTTGCAAGGTAGTGTTGATTCCATTTTTCAGATGAGGTGTTGCGGTTCAGAGAGGTTAAATGAGTTGTTTAAGGTCATATGGCTAATTAGAGGTGAGGCTGACATCACATTCAGTTCTAACTCTAAACTGTGTTCTTTGCACTATGCTGTGCTGAACCTTTTTGATTGAATGTGAAAATATGACCTTTACAGAATTTATGTCTTCCCTCACTGAGCACGGGGTTTATTTGGCTGCCTGCTACTCTCTGCCCCTCAATTGCCTTCTCTAATGATGCCTAAAAACTTGATTGATAGCAAGTTCATGTCTACCTTAGAGGCAATGAAAAAATTCATGAACCATATTCCCAAAGTTAAGCCTCACTATATATATATTTTAAAGTATACTGGCTTGATTAAACTTGTTACTGCCTGTGGAATAGAAACTATTTACAGAATAACTATTATGTGCCAGTGGTATCACACCCATTCTACAGAGATGGACATGAAAGCTTCAAGAACTGAGGTAACTTGCTTTTGCTTAAGACTGCATAACCGGAACCAGCCAACTCTACAGCCCTCCTGACAGTCCCAGATATGATTCTTTTTTGACAAAGTCTGGGTAAGTTACTGCATCTAACCAAGCCTCATTTTCTGCATCCATTAAGTGGGAAAACAGTGCTCTCACTGCAGGACTGTGGCAAGGATGAGACACTATACATAAAGCACTTTGAACATAATAAACCTTTAATACATCATAGTGGTGATCTGAGTCATTACAAGTTAAATATGAGTATGAGCTCTGGCAATACATACACTTAGCTCCAAAAGTGCTGCCTCCTCCTGTCTATGTGATCCAAGGCACACTGCTGAATTCCTCTAATTTTTTATTTCCTCATCTATAAAATGACAATAGCATTTTATAGCACTGTTACCCAAAGTATATTCCAAAGAACACAGATATGAAGAAATGTTAAGCAAAGCCTGGGTTTCCTGCTCCAAGTTTTATCAAAAAGTCTGCCAGACAGCTTTCCTCTTGCAAGGATTTTTTAGAATCAGGAATAATAGAATGTGATTTGTGAATTTCCAAGAGGGAGTTAACACATGTATTTCTGCTTTTATTTTATCACTACAGAATGTTTTTTGTTTGTCTATAAAATCTTGCAGGAAAAAGTTGTAAAAAAATACTTTGGATACTGACTTATGATAAAGATTAAATGGCTAATATTTGTAAAGCACGTATATAGTAAGAACTCCATAAACAAATGTAACATTGTCATCATCAGCATTACTACTGTTACCCTAATCATCATTATGGTCATTAATAAGCTCCACCATGAGACAGATTATCTGGGTCAGAAAAGGTATGTCTAATACATTCCTAGAAATAGGGGCACACAAACTTTGCAGGTAGAGGTTTTTGTCAGCCAGATTAGGATGAGCTAGTTCAATGGAGGTAATGACATTGGGTGTATTTATTTATATTAAGTACATTCCTTAGAATCACCAAAGGGTCCTCTGATGGCTAAGATTTTTCTGGAACACCCCAGGCTGGAATTCCACAGGCAGAGACCCTGTTGTTGCACTGCCCTTTCTAATTGCTTTTAATGTGTCCATGAGCCCCTGGTTTTACACCACCATAGGTATCTTCCCATACATGAGAGTTTTGCCAAAACAGTAACAACTACAAAAGTTGACAGAGGTAAGGTGAACTGCTACTGAATGTCTGCCTTATATAACTAGACTATCTTTCTTTTGGTTCTGATTCAATTCCCTGGCAATCTGGAAATGATTTGCCGTTGCCCTTGTATATCTCCTGTCAAGGTGCACACAGTTTGCTTAGATATATGGTCCTTTTAAAATCATCTTTAAACTTTTATCCATTCTCTGCTCCTTATGGTAGAGTTAATCACATCTTAGGAGCTGAATTCTGGGATGGTGGTGGATCCTTTTGCTTTCTACCAGAAGTCTTCAGGGACTATGTGGGTTACTTCCCCATAAACCAATCTTTTAGAGAGATATATTTTTGGAGAGAGATGTATTACCCACAAGGAAATTTCCTCACACTTATAAAATGTATTTATGCATCAAATCTGCTGGTACTGAAGGGAAAGATGTGGGATAAATCTACAAGAAACTGTGTCTGTATCTAGCTTGCATGCAAACATTATAGATTGTATTTGCTATATAAGATTATTGACTAGGATTAGCTTCTAATTTCTACCATGCTAAAGATGGATAAATAAAGATTTCTTATTATGAAAAAGGCAGGAATCAATAACTTCTTCACTATTTGAACCCTAGACATATAATTCCAGAGCTTCTTTGCATTTATGTTTGGACTAACAACGCAAAGAGGCTGAGACGAATGAGATGGACTGAGGCTTTTACACCCTGGCAGTAATCCACTGATTCCCAATGACCCTATCAACCCTCCCCACATGTGTCTCAAGTAAGGGCCATCTCCTCTTCCATTATGAATGGACTGATGGTGATTAAAATGGATATACTCTGTGTCTCTACATTCCTAGAATCTAGTTTGACATGAATGTTGCACGTAAGACAACAAATAAAAAGTTTGGTCAGGTTAATGTGGTGACATTCATAAGAATAAAAACAGCCGTTTGGATATTTATCAAAACCAAATTCTGTTTATAAAAAGCTTATTGCTAATTAAAAACTCAGATTTAATAACTTTGGGGGAAGATCTGAATTTGGTTGTCCCAGCCCAGAAAAGGCCAAGCTCTGTCGTGGTTACATAAAGCATGAAATAGAATAACAGGTCATGGCAGCTCACATGCCAACTGACAACTTAGTGATCCTGGGCCTCTGTCTACATCCTAGTAATCCTCCCTTCTATAGCACATGTGATTTTTAAAAAACACTCAAGTTAAATAAAGCATCTGAAGATTTCATGGCCTAAGAACTATGCAAGAACCACTCTGAATAACAAGCTGTAATCCTTGCTAATTTGTTTATTATCTCTATAGATATTCTGGCAGGATACAGAGTGCTGTAACTCATTCTATGACAAAAACAACAACACTTTATTCCATCCACATTATAAACCTATTACTTTATTAGACATTTTATCTAAAACATGCTGGTTTCCTTCTTGAGAGATCAAAAGCCTGGCTTTTCAGGCCTATGTTCTATATAAGAAATAGGTTACCCTTAGGAATTTAATTATTCTACATTGGTCTACATTTGTATTCTTTATCATATTTTGTAGAATTCTTGAGTATTAATGACTTGATGTTTCTCTTGTTTTACGAAATATAAGCATTCTTTTATACTTCCTTGTGATGGTTTTATTGTCATAAATTAAAAGTAGATTTAATAATGGCTAACTCTGCTGTCTTCTTATTGTCAAAAAGAATTGTTGGGTCAATTATACTAAAACTCAAATAATTTCTGGTAGATATTCTCCACATACAACTGATGTCAATAATCCTATTCTACAAGTTTACTTGTTCATTTATCTTGGTATTGCCACATGATCAGTTTAATTTGGAAGAAACATTTGGTTATAGTTTCCAGGCTAGACTTAATACTGCCATATGTTAGTGTAATTCTGTCTAGTACAAATATAATGTGATATTCAAATGTAAGACACATAAGTAATTTAATTTTTAGTAGCCACATTAAAACTTTTAAAATATGGGTAAAATTAGTTTTAATATATTTCATTTAACACAATATTTCCAAAGTAGTGTCATCTCAACACATGATCAATATAAAATCTAATGAGATACTTTAATTTGTTTTTGACACCAAATTTTGAAGAGGTGAAGTGTGGCACTGGTCTCAATGTAAAAACAGTTCCATTGAGTTGTGAATTTGTCTTTATGTTGAGAACACATAAATAGTGCTTTGTTTTGTTGGTTGGGAGCCAGAAAACTACAGTGAAATTTAATGTTATTTAGCTGTGCACATGTCTTCCTTAGGTAAAGATTACATTTCTCAGCTTCCTTTGGTTCTGCGTGTGCTCAAATGACTTAGTTATTGGTCAATTAGACACAAGTGAGTGTTCCAGGAATAGCTTCAATGGAGTATCTGTAAAAGAGTGGGGACAGGCCCTTTCTTCTCTGCCCCCCGCAATTTCTTCATCTTGACTGGAATAGAGATGTGGTGGCTGGAGCTCTGGCTGCCACTGTATACTATGGGAGTGGGGGTCTCATGCTAGAAGTAGTAGAGATGTGAGCTAGATGAAGCTTTCTTTCTGGAGTCAGTGTACAAGCCTTGGCCTGCTTATATCCATATCTCTTGTATGAGAGAAATTCACACTTGCATATTATTTAAGGTACTCCTATTTTTTTGTCCTTGAGGGAGGTATTTCCTGTTACTGACTCTAATCTTAGTTGACACACCAGGAATATAAATTTTTCTTGAATATGATTTTATAATAAATAGCAGGACTTACAGTAAAGAGAGTAAAGAGAGAGAGCAACTACTTTTTAGCCAACTTTTCAGTAAAACATCTATTTTACAAACATGGGAAAAGCACCAAATGAGTAGGGACAAAAGAAGGCAATGACTTTGGAGTAGAAAGAATTGTCATACTCTTTTAAATTAACTGAGCTTTACAATGTCTAAAAATGAATTTCTTTAAAAACAGTTACTAATTTATCTTCTACTTACAAAAGATGTCTTTGAAATTTCTGTTTGCAATGAGAATTGAAATATAATGACAATATAATAAGCTACCATTATTATAATTTAATGTCTACTATCAGAGAAGCACTATGCTAGGTGTTTTACATATATTATCTAATTTAACCCTTACAATTACCCTACACAGTGAGAATTATTTTCCAATTTTACAGGGGAGGCTCAGAGAAACCAAATAACTAATTCAAGGTCACACAGTAACTTAGAAGCAGAGCTGGGACTTGAGTTCATTTCTGCCTGAATTTTCATATGCTGAATCTTTGGCAGTTTCCATAACATTCTGATAGTCAAGTTAGAGATGCTGGGGTCCTGCCCTGTATATGTGCAATGTGAATATTCTATGGAGTCAGTGGAAAGGTAACATTTGTTGAGTTTGAACAAAGCTCTCTGATTGGTGTACTGTATAAAAGGCTGAAATCACAGATCATGAGACTTGTCTTTCATATTAACTATGTGCCTAATAATGTGCATGACCTTACACGAGTCATTCAAACTTCTGGGCCTCAGTCTTCTCAGCTATAAAAGGAGGAAGCAGAATAAGGTGATTCCTAAGATCTAATCTAGTGCCACTATCCCATGATTACGTCAACAAATATGTCAAAGAAGAAATGAACAAAGGGAAGACTTGAAAAAGAAAGTAGGCAATAATATTTAGAGTGCTGTAACTTTCATGGCTTGACATGCAGAATTCAATTTAAAAATTCAATGGGCCTACAAAGGAGTGTGGGAAGCTTTTTTGATTGCTGAAACTGCTTACTCTTGATTAAACTATTAATTTGACTGCTATGGTTTCAGAAATATCTCTTGAACAATATTCAGACATTCTTCCAATGTACATGAACCAACCATTTTCTTGACGAAACGAACACTTCTAAGTTTGTTGGACTCTAATGTGTCTACTCATACCTTAGTCAAAAGAATTCTTGATTTAACTGGAACTTAAAAATTTTCCCCAAACTCTTACCTCTCATGACAGCATGGATGGATCTGGAGAACACTATGCTAAGTGAAATAAGACAGACAGTGAAAGACAAATACCATATGATCTCATTTATATGTGGAATCTAATGCACAAAATAAACTGATGAACAAAATAGAAACAGACTGACAACTGTCGGAGGGAACTGGGGAGGGAGGGGACTGGTTGAAAGATGGTGAAGGGATTAGCCATAGACCATATATGCATGACTCATAGACTTGGACAATGTGTGGGGATTGCCCGAGGGAGGGAGGGGGCTGAGTGGAGGTGGACGAAGGAGGAAAAAGTGGGGAAAACTAGAATAGCATAAACAATAAAATGAAATGTTTTCACCACTTAAGAGTGAAAAATGTTAATTATTAAAAACATATTTAACTGTTAATTTAACTGAAGTACATATTTCACAGATGTGCAAATTGAGACCCATAGTGGTTGATTTGCCCAAGAGTCCATGGAGAGTCAGAGCTCTATCAGGACACCAGAAACATGTGAGGATATGGGTGACCTAGAATATTGGTCAAAGTCCACAGTGGGAAAGAGACTGTTAACTAAACCTGGAGCTTGCATGGGATAAGGGATCAATATTTGAAACCAATCAAAAAGAAACTGTGCTTTGCAAAGACAGACTATAAGAAAATGATCTGTCTCAGGCTTGGGTATATGAAGATGTTAAATAATAAGGCTCCTCTGACACTTTATGGTGTCTAACTGAGTTTCTTGTGGGCTTGGGACCTCAATTTATACTACTTGTATGGTTCAAAAAAGTGTAATATGAGGTTTTTAATTTAAAGTTTTCCCCAATCTGTAATGCAGACAGGTTCATGACAGAAACAAATGTAAATGCTCCCCAGAGGAATATGTTCTTCATACAGGACTTAGAATTTCAATATGTTTAAATTCACAATAAAAATAAAAGAATTAAGAAAAAAGCCATCATATGCAGGAGTTGATGGAAACAACAAACCAGAGACTTATACCCACAAAGACTTAACATGCTATATTTATCAGGTACAACATATAAAATAAGTTTTAATGTGTTTAAAGAAAAGAGAGTAATAAAAAACAGGATTAAAGAGCATGACATTACCAAAAATTAATGAGGCATACTTGAAAAAAAACCTAAACTAGAATTTTAGAAATAAAAAGTAATTACTGTAGTTAAATATTGACTACAAGGATTAAACATCCTAATAAGCACAGTTACAGAGATATTTAGTGAGCCACAATACAGGATTGCATCTATAGGGCTAAATACATCTTTTAGATGCATCCTTTTCTGGGTCTATTTTCATTTCATGTAGCTAAACATGAAATGAGAAAAATGTCAGCTACCAAAAGAACCTGGGATTTAGAATACAAGGTTGAGTAAATAAGAATGCATTTAACAGAAAAATACAAAATTTGCCTGTTTTCTTTTGATGCCCCAATTGGCTTGTCCAAATGCATTCCTTATTATTAACTGTACTTTAACCATGGAAATAATCACATATCCTCACACTCATGTTTTCTTACATTTTCTTGCTTCATAATTGCAGCCTTTAAAAAATATATGTCGTCCCTAGTTTGAAAAACAATTTTAAAACTTTGATGTCCTGAACCAATCAGCAGTTAGCTCAGGTTTATAGAGAGACAGCTGCAAATTTTCCTGTTAGTTCAAACTTGTCAAATTGTCAAAAGTTTCACTGGATTTTTGCATTGCCGCCTGCTAATGATGGTATAACAGGTGTGGCTTTTGTTGTCTCAGAACAAAATGTAAAAGATGTGATATGAAAACATCTTAAATTTCATGTGCTCTGAATTACCTCTCTGTGTACACAATCTTATGGCCAGTAAAGGAATTCTCTTTTATAAAGATAAGGGATTTTTGAATGAGAATATGTTGGGATTTAATTTCTACTTTCACTTGAGACAAAAAAAAAAGGCTTAGGGGATGACAACCAACCATTCCTAAACAGGATGTGTTGCTAGGAAATAATGATAATAATGTAATTTTCCTCATTTCATATCTACTTCCCAAAGACATTTCTGTGTATTCAATTTCACACACTTAACAACTTGGAATTCTAAGAATGCTGTGGGTTCTTTCTAGTGCCATCAATGAACACCACTTACTGATTCAATAATCTAGAGTGAATACTGTTAATAGTGCAGCCACTATGTTTTAAGCAGGAGTTTATTTTATCAAATCAGAATCACCTGAAGCTTTAGACCTTATTTTCTACTGAGTAGAAAAAAGAATTGCTTTAAAATGAATTTGATCAGGAGTTGTCATACTTTGACTAGCAAGTTAAAGATAAATAAGCCTACATGGGAATTAGCCATAAGTTTTTTGTCCATCTATGCTAAAAAGCACTATAAAAACCTCCCATCATGTTTCAATGACTAATTGTCTACATTTTAGCTTTTCTTTAAGTCCAGGCAATTTGTAGCATTATGATAGGTTAACATTGTTCACTAACTAATAGAAATATTTCTTCTGAGAACTCAGCTACTGTTCCTAAAAAAGCCAGGTGTGTCCAGAATTAAACATGGAAAAGTACCTGCAATCTTCAGTTCCTAATCTGCTACACTAACAGTCTCTTTTCTTGAAGATGCTAAGTTTTAGTTACTTTATATATGAGTGGATTTTTGTCTTCAATGATAGCCTGAATAGCTACATAGTTGTGGCAGTAGCAAGTGCATTACATTTTTAACAAAGCTTCTTTACCAGGCGGCGTGTGTCGCCCTGCTGTTACTGTTATGTCTGTAGGAAAAATACAGTGCACATGCTAATCATTTCAAATGGTTGAATCAATACCTGGAAATTGCAGGAGCTGTGATGTACTATATGTAATAGACATGTGGAGTCAGGCAACAATCTTTTGATGATTGGCACTTTCGATAAAGGAGAAAACTAATAATGTTTTCAAAGCATGTAGTATTTGCATAATCAAGGAAAATTTCCCTAGCAACAATAATTATACGAGCCTCTTACAAGTTCCTCCTCTAATTATCTATTTTATTTGTAGATAATATCACCATTCATTAGGGGACACTTAAAAACATAATGAGACTTTTCCTTAATGAAGATATATACACACACATGTTTATGTGTGTGTGTGTTCATATGTATCACTATAAAGAGTGGTTAAATCTCAAATGACATGGTCTATATATCAAAATGTCCTTATAATGAAAACAAAACATGTTTATAATGAATATTTTCTCACCATAAGCAATATGGAGTTGAGAGTTTATGGACTGCATCCATACACCAACCATTCATAATCACTGTCAACAGCTCAATATATAGGATCAAGAATGATAGATCTCAGTGTTGGAAGGGGCCTCAAGGGCCATTTGGCTAATATTCTACCATTTCAAAAATGAGGCAGCTGAGATTCAAAAAAGTTAAGTGAGTTACTCAGGGTCACTGTGCTATGAATACACACACACACACACACACACACACACACACACACACAGTGTTATCTCTCTGATGGACAAAAATGATGGCCACAAGTCATAGGGTGGCCTGGAAGCAAATGTCCTTATAACAAATCCTTATGGGAGCTTTGGGAACTAACCCTGCTTAGATCAGCTACACGCTGAGAGTAACTCATGATTTTTGTGTATTGCAAATACTATGTTCAAAAATACCCCTAGGCCTAATGTTTCATATCTCTCTAGCTGATTAATCCATTCCTAAGATATAGTATAATAAGAGGGGATCACAGTAGACGAGAGCAAGAGTTCTCCTGTCTATGTGAATACTTACCATCTATGAATTTCACTGTCAGGCATCTGTGAATAACAACAGATTTGAGAGGAAGTTTAACAAAAAGAGAAGAGTACAAAGCTCTAAACTCTGCTTTTATGCTCCTCCTCAAAGACTATGTGACCAAGAGAATCCAGATTTTATGAAAGAAATATAGTAGATGCATGTTACAATGCTGATACTAGAGGTTAGAGCCAATATCCTTAGCACAGGCTAACTGTATTACTGAGATTTTAGGGTAAGGAGTTACATTGTAAGGGAGCATGATTTGACCTATGCTATATCTAAATCTAAACCATGTTATAACAAGCTTCTATTGCATTCCTCTTGAGGTATTTTTAAAGACTAATGAGTTAACCTTTGTGAAGTACCATGAGACCTTCAGGTTAAAGAAGCCCATATCAAATATCAATTCAGTGCCACTAACAATACTCAACATACCTAGAAAACAGATGGAAAATAATTAGTAAACCATTCACTACAGTCCCCTTGGTGTCAGAGCAGCACTGTTAACATGCTAACAGCTAAGCTTCATGTGCTTAGAAGAAGAAAATGATCAATGGCAAAGACCATATCCACGTTTGAAATGACGTGATCCATTATAAGAATCAAATGTTAAATTGCTTCCTGTACTGAGCACGCTCAATTAAAAGACTGCACAGTGAGATCATCTCGATGGTTAAATGTGCTCTGTGGGAACAACCTTTGTGGAGCTTAAAAATCACAGAAGGACTATTCCTACCATGACACTAGAGATTTGGAATGCATTTCCCTCCCTTAGTTTTCAAGTTGGTAGTTTTATTAGGAAGGCTTTAGCCTGAGAGGCTGCTGAGTTTTGGATCATACCTACCCACCCTTATACTTGTTTGAGCAAGAGATGCTTCTAGCATTCTCTTTCGATTGGGTCCAGAATAGGCAAATGTGTCTTTAGTCCAGGATCTCTGGACAAATATGTGTCATTCATGCACTTTGTATTTGATGTCCTTCATCTCCTTTAATTTTCCCATTTCAGTAAACTAATCTATCTATCTAAGCCCCAGCTCCTTGTCTAATTCTTCCTTCTTCCCTTGGCAGGGCTAAGGGTGGAGGATAAAAAAAAAGTTTGACATGAAAAAAAAAAATCAACAAACTGAGCTTCTACTTTCAGGTTGGTAACTAGCCAGGTCTATGGCCTTGCACAAGTTATTTAACCTCTCAGACCCTCAGTGTCCTTGTGTTTTAGAAGCTTGTGTAGCTCTTCCTCATTGTTTACTATCTGTCTCTCCTTGCCAGACTGTAAGCTCCACGAATGCAGGAATCTCTGTTTTCCCCACTGGTGTAGTTCAAGAGCCTAGCACATAGTAGGTGCTCAAGAAAATTTGATTAACAGATGGGTATTTCCTATCTTCTGTAGCAGTGTTACTATTCATCCAGTCTAGCAATGTTGAAATCATCAAAACAGTGACAATTTCTGCCTCTCCTTACACTTACACAGTCATCAAAGTTTACATCCTAACCTTTCTCATGTCTGTCCATTCTTCTCCATCTGACCTTAAATTTCCTCATAGCAAGGATTCGTCATTGTTTACTATGTTCTCCAACCTCTTTTCAGAGTGATCTTTCTAAAACACAGACACGGTCATAATGCTAACCTCTTTAAACCCCTTCAATGGCTTTCCCACTGTCCTCAGGATCAAGTCCAAACTCCTAGGAATGGCATACAGGGATCTTAATGATCGGTAAAGTCTTCTGTGACCAATTCCTAGACCTTCAGGTATTGTTAAGTAAACCCTGCATATTGCATCAGTTTCCCTTTTGTAGTAATTAGTGAAAGATATTCTAAATCATTATTCACATCAGGGGTTCAATAAATGTTTGGCAAATGAACAATTCAATGTGATTAGAGTAGTGGGGTAGCTCTTACACCCAGGGACAAATCTTTTAACTTCTTTGTTCCTCATTCTATAAGAATCCTTAGGGATGTCAAGGCAGGTGGATTAGAAACTGCATCTCTGAAATACGCAACCAGGTATCTGCACCCTTTCCTCCAGATCTAATATTCTATGGGGCTACCACTTTTTCTCATCATTTGATTAGTTCTGATAAGTGTGGGTTGAAGTGAGGGAGAAATAGGGTAGAATTTAAGGCACTTCATCTGGCAGAGAGGGAAGGATGGAAAGTGTAGAGGCATGTTCATAATTAGCCTTTACCTCCCCTTCTGAATAATTTTCTTCTTTGCCAACAGAATTGTGCATGCCTGCTTATATTAGGTAGGAGGGGTGGCCTGGGCAGAGAGAAACTCTCAGCACACCAAATTTAATGTCGATTCATATGGAATACAAATATCTAAATTTGGGCAGTTACTGAGTGGTACCTGAACAGGAACTTTACCCATTTCTGAGCCACTAGGAAGGACACATAAGGGATATGAGTAGCAAAAGGGACAAATTGTATGATACAGAATCACTATTCAATCACTAAGTGTTTATTTAGTCCTACATAAAGAGAAAGCTTTTCATTAAATGTTAAGAACCCAATCATGGAGAAAACTAACTAAATGTTGATGTTCTCTATGTTTTCTTCAATCTCATTTTCCACTCTTCCTGGACAAGAACGTGCTTTCCTATGGTGTAAACTCTGTCCTAAATATTTGTCTTGAACTCAGATTTCTCCCATAAGGCTCATTCTTGGCTATCAGTCTCTCACTATACATATCCACTAGGATCTTCTGCAGACACTTCCAACTCAGCATGCCCACAATTGAGCTTACTGTGTCCCTCTGCCACAAACCTGCTTTTCCACCTATGCTTCTTTTCTCTCTCAGCTGGTAGTGCTTCCTATTACCCAGCCTCCAAAGTAGTTATCCCTAGCTCCTCACTTTCTGTCCATGGTAACTCTTTCCTGGTGTGTCTCCCCCTCATCATTCTCACAACTGCAGTTTCAGTTTAGGCTTTCTCCACCATCTCACTCCTGGACTACTCCAATAATTTTTGACATTGCACTTGCTTCTGATGACCCTATATCATCCATCTCCAATTGGTGCTCTTAGTGGCTGTCAGAGTGGTTTATCTAAGATGCGGTTTCTTATAAACTGCTCCATGGCTTCTTACTGTGTGAGGAGAAAATGCAAATTCCTTAGCATAGCATGCAAATAAAACTCTTCTTGTTTCTAGCCCCCACCCATATCTCCAATTTTACCTTCTTCTGGATTCCTATGCTGAAGCTATATTCAATAATTTGCAAGTCCCCAAAATGTGTCATTTGGACTCACATCTCTACTTCTTTAAGTTACACTCTCTGCCTAGAGTATTCTTTCCTCTCTTGTCCGCTTGGTAAAACATGTATGGTACGTCTTTCCTTAATGTCATTGATAGGTTTTGAGAGACTTTAAGTGAAGCAACATATAAAGAAATCAATTTTACCACAGGCTAATTGACATAAACAAGACAAGTTCCTAGGGCATCTCATCAATGTTATAATAAAATGACAAACCTATAAATGACATGGACCAAACCTTATTTGGGAACCTGCTGTAATCATCTCTCTAGTGTTCATCAAAAACTTAAAAATGAAATTGCCTTATGACCCAGAGATCCACTTCTGACAATATATCTCAAGAAATTCAAAACACTATTGTTCATTCACGTGTTAAGACTCCTCCAAAGTCTTGCCTGACTTTAGGGCCTCTTCTCACAGAAATAACTTACTGCTCCCTCTTTGTGCTCTCTGTCACATGGCCCTGGACATTGCCCAACAGTATGTTTTTATCCATGGTGAATCAGATGATGGGCTCCTGGAGGACAGTATAGTGTAGTGGGTAAATGTGCTGAATGTGAAGCCAGAATACCTTAGTCCAAATTCTAACTTTGACACTTGTTATATAGGTAGCTCTGGGCAAGTGATTTAACCTCTTTGTGCTTCACTTTGCACACCTGTAAAGTTGGCATAATTATAGTACTTATCTCTTGGGTTGTCATAAAGATTAAGTGAATATATGTACAACACTTAAAATAATACCTAAGACATAATAATTATTATGTACATGTGTGTTCTAACAATAATACTAATATTAATATTATTATTTTAAACTTAAAGTACTAGGCTATACTACATCTGACACATGGAAGAATGAGATGTGTTCAATAACATTTCATAAATAAATTAATAATCAGATTAGAGCTATACTGTGCAGTCCCATAATGCCCAGTCACTTCCCTTTTGCAACCCTACTATAACTTGTTCAATGTGCTTTCTCTACTATACTATAAGTTCCTTTTGTGCATGGGCCATGACCATCTCAATCACCACTATATCTCTAGCACCAAGCACACAACAGGCACACATACATTTTCTAAGTATATCAATGAATGATTTTTTAAGATTTGCATTTTAGTCATTATTACATTGTCTATGGCATTTTAATCATTTTCTAAAATAATAGCATGTGAGATTCGAGATGATGAAGTGAAAGCTAAACTAACTTCCTCTGAGAAACAATCTGGCATTACAACTAATTGTAGAGGAATTATCCAGAATAAGCAACTGAACACTAGCTGGAGAGAAGCCTATGACAACAGACAGCCAGAAGAAACCGTTTCACCACAATGAGACTGGGAGGCAGTGCAGAGGAGGCACAAGAGGGCTGGATGGACTCCCATAGGTGGCAGCTGAAGTACCGGAGGGATGTTTCAGTGGGAGGGAGGTTCCCCCTGAGAAGTGTGGGATCTAAACCCCAAGCTGGGCTCCAAGGCCTATAGCACCAGAGCTAGGGAGAAAAGCATACACAGATAACATCTAGCTATAAAAAGCAGCAGGATTTTTGTCTGCCAGGGAGAGATGACTGGAGACTCCAAGAGCCTCTTAAAGGACCAATGCACAATGTTTCATTTGCAGCCACTTATCTTGGGCTCCAGCTGAGGGAGGGCAGAGTGGACTAGAGATGTGTGAGGAGAGTCTGGGGTTAGTGACTCTGGTGAGAAAACTGGAGGAACAGCCAC
Source organism: Phyllostomus hastatus (assembly GCF_019186645.2). Classification (NCBI taxonomy): domain Eukaryota; kingdom Metazoa; phylum Chordata; class Mammalia; order Chiroptera; family Phyllostomidae; genus Phyllostomus; species Phyllostomus hastatus. The sequence continues at coordinate 9,219,444 of NW_025333984.1, read as the reverse complement.
TAGGATTCCTGTGCCGAGTCATTATCCATATTGCAGAAGCCATTTTTCTCAGGCAGAGCAATACCCCCTGAGAGACATGAGCCTAAAGGGAAGCTATATCTTCTCTCACAGGAATTACTCTGCTCCACCCTGTGGAGGTTAAGCTGAGCTGTTGATTACCGCTTGATCACTTTAACAACTGAGCAGTTTAATGACTGATTAGTTTAACAACTAAGGCAGAAAATGCAAAGAAGCAGCCAAAATGTAAAGACAAAGAAACAGACCCCAAATGAAAAAACAAGATAATTATCCAGAAGAAAAACTAGATGAAATGGAGGCAAGCAATTTATCACAATGGAGTTTAGAGTAATACTTATAAGGATACTCAAAAGCATGAAAAAGACATAGAAACCATAAAAAAGGATCAGTCAAAAATAGAGAATGCAATATCTGAAATAAATAATACACAGGAAGGAATAAACAGTAGGATAGATGAAGCAGAGGACTGAATCGGTGATTTGGAACACAAGATAGAAAAAACAAGCAGAGCAGCAAAAAGAAAAAAATTAAAAATTTACGAGAACTTAAGAAACATTTTAGACAACATGAAGCATAACAACATCCATATCATGGGAATACCAGAAGGACAAGAGAGTAAGCAAGGGATCGATAACCTATTTGAAGAAATAATGACTGAAAAGTTCCCTAATCTGGTGAAGGATAAAGACACACAAGTTCAGGAAGCTCAGAGAGTACCAAACAAGTTGTACCCAAAGAGGCCCACACTGAGACATGTCATAATTAAAATGACAAGGCTTAAAGACAAGGAGAAAATCCTAAAAGCTGCAAGAGAAAAGCAGGTAGTTATGTACAAGGGAACACCAATTAGATTGGCATGGGATTTCTATGTAAAGACATTTCAGGCCAGAAGGGAGCAGCATGAAATATTAAAGGTGATGAAAAACAAGGCCCTACAACCACGGCTACTTTACCCAGTAAGGTTGTCATTTAAAATCAAAGGAAAATGAGGAGCTTCCCAGACAAGTAAAAGGTAAAGAATTTTGTTGACATCAAACCAGTACTGCAACAAATGTTAAAGGGCTTGCTTGAAGAAGAAGAAGAAAAGAAGAAAGAAGGAGAAGAAGAACAAGAAGAAGAGGAGGAGAAGGAGGAAGAAATAATAAAAAAAAAAACAGAGGAAAACAGCCTAACAATAAAATGGCACTGCATGGGTATCTATCAATAATCACCTTAAATGCAAATGGCTTCAATGCTCCAACAAAAAGACAGAGGGTAGCTAAATGGATAAGAAAATAAGACCAATATATGTGCTGCCTTCAAGATGACCATCTCAGATTAAAAGATGAACACAGACTAAAAGTAAAGGGATGGAAAAAATATTTCATGCAAATGGAAAGGAAAAAAAGCTGGGGTAGCAATACTTGTATCTGACAAAATAGACTTTCAAACCAGGCTGTAGTAGGAGACAAAGAAGGATACTAAATAATGATAAAGGGAATAATACAACAAGAGGATATAACCCTAATAAATATTTTCACACCCAACATGAGAGCACCTAAATATGTGAAGGAAATTTTGATGGACATAAAGGAAGAGATCGACAGAAGTACAGTCATAGTTGGGGAAAATTATAAGACACTGAAGAAAGAAATTGAAGAAGATACAAATAAGTGGAATCACATACCATGTTCATGGAGAAGAAAAATTAACATCATTAAAATGTCCACACTACCCAAAGCAATCTAATGATTAAATGCAGCTCCTATCAAGATTCCAACGATGTATTTCACAGAACTAGAACAAATATTTTAAAAATTTGTACAGAACCTCAAAAGGCCCCACATAGAGACAGTGATCCTGAGAAAGAAGGAGAAATTTGGAGGAATCACACTACTTAACAGTGAATTATACTATGTGGCCATAGCAATCAAAACAGCATGGTACTGGCATAAAAAACAGATACATTGATCAATGGAATAGAATAGAGAGTCCAGAAATAAACCCACACTTTTCTAGTCAATTCATATTCTACAGAGGAAGCAAGCACATACAATGAGCTAAAGATAGTTTATTCAATAAATGGTATTGGGAAAAATTAGACAGATACATGCAGAAAAATTAATCTAGATCACCTTCTTATACCACACACAAGAATAAATTCAAAATGGACCAAAGACTCAAATGTTAGACCCAAAACCATAAAAATCAGGGAAGAAAACATAGGCAGCAAAATTTCAGACATTGCTTGTAGCGACATTTTATCAGATATATTTCCCCAAGCAAGGGAAACAAAAGAAAAAAACTAAAGAAATGAGACTACATCAAACTAAAAAGTTCTCACATAGCAAAGGAAATCATCAAACAAAATAAAAACACAACCCACAGAATGGGAGAACATATTTGCTTATACATGTGATAAGGGGTTAATATCCAAAACTTATAAAGCACTTAAAAACACCAAAAGAAACAAACAACCCAATTAAAAAATGGGCAAAGGACCTAAACAGTGAGTTTTCTAAGGAGGACATACAGATGGCCAATAGACATATGAAAAGATGCTCAACGTTACTAATAATCAATTTAAAACCACAATGAGACACCATTTCACACCTGTCAGAATGGCTATCATCAATAAACCAACAAACAACAAATCCTGGAGAGGATGTGGAAAAAGAAAAACACTTTTGCCCTGTTGGTGAGAATGCAGACTGGTACAGCCACTGTGGAAAATGGAGATATCTCCAAAAATTAAAAATGGATCTGCCTTTTGTCTCAGTAATCCTCCTTCTGGGAATATATCTGAAGAAACCCACAACACTGATTTGAAAGAATATAAGCACCCCTGTGTTCATGCAGTGTTATTGACAATCGACAAGATATGGAAGCAGCCCAAGTGTCCTTCAGTGGATGAGTGGCTAGAACAACTATTGGCCATTTACACAATGGAATACTACTTGGCTATAAAAAGAAGAAAAGTTTACCCTTTGCAACAGTATGGATGGACCTGAAGATCATTATGCTAAGTGAAATAAGCCAGTCAGAGAAAAACAAATACCATATGATTTCACTCATATATGGAATCTAATGAACAAACTGAACTAACAAGCAAAACAGAGACAGATTCATAGATGGAGAGCAGATGACAGCTAGTAGGGGTGGGTTAGGGGGTGGAGTAATTGAGCAAAAAGGAAAAAGGACTCACGGGCATGGACAACAGAGTGGGGATTGCTGAAGGGAGGAAGGTATAAGGGGACTAAATGGTAATGCAATAAAATATAATAAAGATTAAACTTAAAGAAAAGAAAAGATTGGATGGATTTTGGTAATCTGTGTGGCCAGGACCCAATATCATGTTTTGTTTTTTTTTACTGAACTGTACCCATCTGGAGTTTGTAAACAGTATCATATAACAACATAGAAATGTTAATGAGGTGTTGCCATGAAACCATCTTTCACTATAAAATAAACTGTGTGCCCAACATCAGAAAAATAAAATTATAACATGCAATCTTTGCTCTTATTTCTGTGTGAGGCAGAAAAATTTCATACAGCAAAGCGTTAGATTAGAATTAGTTCTCTTAACAGAGATTTGCCCCTTTCTTTATAGCACAGGATTGCAGACTTCAGTTCATGAGCTCTTTCAGTGGTGCAAAAGGTCCACAGAGCACCTTTCACTCTGCTCCCGCTTATCACATGTCATTTTCCATCCTGAACCAAAATAGACAGAGGCTCTGTAGGAGTTATCATTTAGCAATTCTACTCATTTAATGAGCACATGGTCTGAGGATAAGAAGAAAAGTTATAAAGAATGATCCCTTAGTTTAGGTAGGAAAATGAGTTGTGTACACAAATTCCTACAGCGTGATGCCCTTTTTACTCTCTAGCAAGGTTTGCTAGAGGCAGGGTTTCAGAGGATCTTGGTGATGTGATCAGGAAACATTTTACAGAATATTTAAAACTGTCAATAACGTTGTATAACTATGTATGGGGCCAGGTGGATGCCTGAAATATCTTGGGGGACCACTCCGTAAAATCCATCATTATCTAACCACTATGCTGTACACCTGAAATGAATACAAAATAATACTGATTGTATACTGTAATTAATTTTTTAAAAAATATTCTTTGAAAAAAAATGTAGTTGCTCTTAGGTGGATGGGTTGGATTTTCATTGGTGGAAATGTAATAGCATTCCTTGCTGAGAAAAGGGCAGAGAATAAGGTGATATAATGGAGGTGGGAGGGGCACACAGATTACTTTAGCAGGGGAGAGATTTATTTAGGAGGCAGAAGTAGAAGATAATCTGGAGACAGAGATTCGAAATATTTTGTAATAAGAGGCTACAATATTTGAAGTTTATCTATGGACAATGGAGAACCGTGGATGATGTTAGGGTAGGGAATAGGAAAATGAAATCAAGCTTGTGGGAATTGTAATTGGGCAACAATATGGCAAATACAGAGAGTTTCTGTGCTAAGTTGTGTTTCTAAGTGATGGGACACCGAGTGGAAATACGTAGCAGATGGTTGGAAATGAAGGATTATTTGAGTTTGGGGAAATCCAGATTTGAAATAATCTGTAGAATACCAATAATAGGAGCCTTGGGAATGGATGAAACACTGCAGGAGAATACAGAATGCAGACAGAGGTTCTAACACAGACTGATAACAGTGAAAATACTATTTAAAAAACCCAGCAGTATGTTGTATATAAACATCCAGTAAAATACTAGCCCAGGAAATACTTGGAAGACCTTTACAACCCATGAAAGGCATACAGATGAGCCTTTAAGGAGTACTACCTTAAGGTAAAGGCCAGTGAGAACCTGGGAAAGCGAGAACAAGAAGGAGATAACTCCAAGGTACCTGTTGAGCAGTCAGATCCTGTCCACTTGGGGTCACAGCTGCACATTCCAGTGTCCAGAAGAAAAGTTCCATGTCCTGAGCACTGCTCTTGACATATGGGAAGTGGAGTTTCACAGTTGATTCCTCCCCAACCAGTAGAACAATGACACTCTCCTTTCACGCAGATGCCATGGCTGGAACACATTGGGTCCAAGCAGTCCTCTAAAGGCCCAAAACATGGGAAAAAGTGAGTGAGTAGGTATGGCCATTATGTGACATGAAATCCTCACATTGATTTCCTAATACTATGCCATTCCTGCTGTTTGAATTAGGCAATCATATGACTGAGGTCAACATGACTGTGTTTAAACCAAAACATTATTAACACATAAAAATATGGTTTGATATCATAAAGATCATATCCTAAATTTACAACAAGAAGGAAACCATACACATATTGTGTGACATTTTAGCAGTGTGAGCACTTCCACACAAATCAGTGGGTGGACCAGTTTAGGCCTTTGATTGGAATTCCTTGGCTTTGCAAAAAACATCCAAGAATATTTGGTAAGTCATTCCTTGTCTTTTCTGAAATTGGGATCAGAGCACCCAGAAATGCCTTTTACTTAATGTGTATAGAGGAGTTGATATATTTTTAAGTGTGGATTGTTCAAGGCAATGAGTGAAGTGACTGCTGTTGCATGAAATCATACAATAAACAGATTTATTATAACCTCTCCTTTATTCCTTAGAAGTGCTAGAAATGCAATAGATTAAATTCAATTGAAAAACTCGTGTGGCTTTTCCTTTTATCAGGACATGGCAGCAGTTTCTAATGTTGCAGAATATCACAAACTCCATCTCTTTTGTGTGATTCTGGAAACTTTTGAACATATGTATAACTTTTGGACACACATAGACATTTTCTGACAAATGGATGAACTGTATTAGAAGTAGATTTTTATGCTTGCCTTGGGGAGAATTGTTTTATCCTTTTACTTCCATGACCATGGAAACTAGAAAAGTTGATGTCCAAACTTTTAGTCTTCCCTTTCAGATAAGATGAGACTAAATAATTTACCATGATGCAGATGTATGCTTTGAATTACTTTTCCAGCAATGGAAAAAGATGGATACAATCTGCCATCATTTGCAAGATAAGCCTATTTTGAGGGTGTGGTGTGGCCACAGAACAGAGTAAGTTTAAACAAGCATTTAGTATTATTGCCATTATAATCAGCCCATGATCTCAGAATCATTAGCACAATGCTTTAATATCTGAGCTAGTTAGCAATTAAATATCAGAAAGTACATCTAATTTTATTCATTTGCCATTTGGAGGGGAGGAAAATGTTTAAAGTATAGAATGTTGCTTTAGAAGGAAGCCATTTGGTTATATTAAAATACAAGAAAATTTTATAATTGAACAACAATAAAAAAGAAAAGAAAATTTTAATAAGCAATAATTAACTTAATATAATTTATTTTATTAAAAGGCCACCTTCAATGAATAGGTAAGATACACTTACATCAGAGGCATATAGTTACATGGCTGAAGGGGCCAGGCAGGTGGCACACAGGAATGCAATGGGCTAGATGCGAGAAAACAGAGTGTGCTCAGAGTGAACTGAGAACAGTGTAAAGGGAGCTATTGCTCCTCGGCTCCAGCTGACTGCCACCATGTAGCAATGTGTGCCCAGGGTTTCAAGTTGTTCACAAGGGGCTAGCAATAGAGGTTTTTCTCTGACACTTTTCTATTTTAAAATTTTGGCAAATAATTCACATTAAACAATGACAAAAACACCACTACCACCAGCACTAGGAAAACCAAACAAAGCCATACATGAGCCCGGTTCAACTTGTGGGTTCTTGGTCTGTGATGTCTGACTTAAAACATTTCTTTCTATTGTATTTGAAAAGTTCAGACCGTTAAGTATGGTATTGCATATTATCTTGGTTATACTACATATTTGTTTAGTGATGCCTCGAATGCTAAGTCTTTTTTCAATTGCTTATGTAAAGAGCCTAAATTCATTAGTTAGTTTTCATGGCAAATTGTAGATCTTGTGATAGCACCATTTTTGGGGTAAATGTGTGTGTCCATACAGCATCTGAATTTACAATTTAAATATCATGAGTACAGTTGGATCAGCATACAAACAATTTCTAAAAGTTACTCAGGAGCTCAGGTGCCTCGGCATTCACTGGAACAGATACAATCTTCACACCAAAATTCTACTACTGCTAATGCATTGGAGGTGAAAAGTTAAACTCTTGCTTGCTCATGGAGTGGAATGAGATTAAATCCTTTAGAATGCTGTGTAATGGTCTTAATGAGCCATCCTTAAAAAGCAATTATAGAGCATTTTCAGCAGCTCCTTTCCTGAACAATAGTTGTGATGAGACCATCTCCCATGGTAATGGTTTAATGTTATTTCTGAAATCAGTCTTATTTCAGGAATGTAGCATGAAAAAGGTCTGATTACTAGTAAACTTATTTTCCAATGTGACTCTTTAAATGATAAAACTATTGTCATTTCAAAATATGTTTAGGGTGTATAAAGGCTCCTTTGGGGTGAATTTTAATATAAAGGCACTGCCTTCAAACTCATTAGTGATAAGCCTGCTTCTTTAGGCATGGAGGTCAAGTTTCAGCATGAAGTATGTAAAAATAAATAATATGAAGCAATCATAATGGTAATTACAAATCACTCCCAAAGAAAACATTCATGAAATGGTTCCAAATGTGCATATACTATTATTTTTATTATGTGCTTTAAAGTAAGATATAACCTAGTGCACTCTGCAATAATGAAAGCGTACTCATCAACACCTAAAATCATCAATATGGAAATTCTCAAGTTATAAAACAGTGTTAAAATGAGGGGAGAAATGCCAGTTTTCATTATTGCTCTGCAAGTATCTCAGATATGGCCTCATGTTAAGATTAGAGACTGTTAGGAGAGACAGGAGGAGTCGCTTCCCTGACTCCAACTCCCTGCTCCACGTACAAAGCAGGCATGCTGGGCATTTATGAGTTGTTAAGACCACTTCTATCTCTACCAGAGGCATAGAATGGTGCCTTGGACAATTCAGTGGGAGCAAAGCCTGAAGCAATAGATTGAAATGGGGCTCTGACCTTCTTCACATATTTCTCCTTTGTATCCTGGCACACAGATGCAGACTCCCATGATGCAGGTGCCATGACCAAAGCACGTTGGGTCAATGCATTGTTCTTCTGGAACATCGCACTCGGGTCCCTTCCAGCCATTTCGGCAGACGCAGTGTCCTTTCTCGTATTCTCCATTCCCACCACACAGCACAGGGCATGAATCTGAAGATTGGCAAATGAACTTGTAATGTTCTCATAATGCTTTTAAAATCTCCAAAGAGCAATTCGCTATTGATTCTTATGTAATATTTCAGGCAAAAAAAAAATTGTACTATTTCTGCCTTAGCCTTTATTAAATAGGCATGTGTTTGTGATTACAAACAGAATTTTCCTCTTCTGGGAGTGGGATAAGGATAAATTATAAACCTATCCTGAGTGGAGGAATTATTTCAAGTATTTGATTTTGATTCCATCATACACTTAAGTAATCATTATTATCATCATTTGTATAAACTAGGGAGAACCTTATGGCTCTTTTTTCTTCCTCTAGCAGACAGAGGGGGAAAAATCCCCTAGAAAACCTGAAAAACTAATAAACAGGGAATTATTCATTTCACAGAATGTTATGGATAACATTCCTTAAAGGACAACCTTAAAATGTTGTGCATTTAAAGAGATTTATGCAGGAAAGATGTCTAGTTCCATGACACATTGTGCAGACCTTTATTAGAACACTTAACTCTGCTTCATCAGGGCTTGCCTCCTGTGTCCACAGTTACTCCTTGAGGGCAGGGCCTGTATCTGCTGTCTTGTTTTTTAATATTAGCGACTGCCTCCACTCCTGCCCCTACCTCCTCAAGATCCATCAGGGAACTGAGAACCTATTAAGTGCTATAATTCTCTGTTGAATAGAATTTAACCTAAAGAGATTAGGTGGCTGAGAAACCTGAGATTCAAGTATTAGCAGGCTGAGGGCTTTAAGAGTGCATGGATGAGAAGAAAGCACCTCTAAAGTTGTAACTGTAAGCCTGTGGGAAAACATGATGTGATTTACCTAAAGCTTCTCAAGAATTAAACTGTGGGCAAGTCTAGGAAACAGTAAAGTTTGTTAAGTTTGACGTCTGAGTTTTCAGTCGTTACTGGCTGGGCTACTTGTCCATTTGGTAATTGCCCACTGAGTCCAGTTTACATGGGTATGCATGAGCAGTTACCTACTTTGCCCACTCTTAAATTTCATCCATTATGAATCAGTTCATGTAGGACATAGAAGTACCATGTAGTGGTTGGGTTGAACAATCCAGGTGCTAATCCCAGCTATTTAGGTAACCCTGGTTAAGTTATTTCACCTCTCTGAGGTTGTTTCTTTGCCCATAAAACTGGAATAATAGCAGATCTACCTATGAGGACTATGGAAGAAAGTAGGAATTAAAAGACATAACAGAAAGCATTTAGAACACTTCCTGGCAGAATAAGTGCTCAACTTTTAGTAGTGGTGGTGGGCAGTGCTGTTGCTATTGCTTCTGCTCCTATGACCAATATTGCCACTCCTCTTCCTCTTGAGTTTGCAAATGACATCCATTTCCTTAAATCAATCAGAATAACAGAGTGACATTACCTCTAGCACAGTCAGGTCCAAGGAATCCTGGGAAACAATGACAATGGCCAGAGATACACTCTCCATTTCCATTGCAATTAGTTGAACAGTCATCCATTATTTCTATTAATAGAAAGAACAAGAAAAAAAATGAACAAATCTACAGGCTACAGAATCCTTACTTTTTTGAAATTGGAAAAACTCTGGGCCTCTAACAGTCTTGCTCTCTGCTGTCTATGGAGCACTTACTATTTAAAATAGATGCCAAAGATTTCTGTAAGATGTCACGTGCAGTTCCAAATTATTTAAAGCACCCTGGATTTGCTGAACTGGCTATTCAAGAGTGGAACTAAAAACCAACCTCATCTCTAAAGTGCATAAAGGGTCTGGATGAACTATATTCTTATGAGGCATTCATGATAAAGCTAAAAATGTACTAGGATTATAGGCCATTTCTTAAAAGCAAAATGGGCTTAAAAAATGCAACCAGAAGACTAAGTCTACTGTTTATTTTTCAAATTTAGGTTATAGCAAATAAAATTTTCTTCTCTAGTGCCTTAAAATGTTTAACCTACTCTCTTGACAGCTTAAATATGATAATCAGTATTTCATTTTCATTAACAAGTGACAATGGAAGGCTTTTAAAGTAAGTGTTCATATTAAATTTACCACCACTAAAAGCATTGGAACCTAAGTATTTTGTTGAGAAATGCTTTCTTGACTGTAAATGCTTATGAGTTCCCTGCCACTAATTTCCCTTCAATCCATTCTTAGAGAAGAACAGGCTTTAGGGGAATTGAGAAAGTTTTAAAGGTGCCCATAGGTAGTTCTTGTGACATAAAAATGTACACTGTAACAGAACTTGCATAAGTCTTCCAGTATTTTGACTGAAAGGGATAAAAGTTTCACTCTGACAACGACTTTTAAAATTATAATGTTGTACATTTGAAATGTATATAATGTTGTTAATCAATGTTACCACAATAAAAATTTAAAATTTAAAAAGTGTTTGTAATTTAAAATTGTATTTGCATGTATAACAGCATTAAATTCCAAGTCCAAAAACTATGATGATGTGTGCTTTACTCTTGTGGTTTTTTTAAAAATCATCTTCTCCTGGCTGGTGTAGCTCAGTGGATTGAGCATGGGCTTGCAAAGCAAAGGGTTGCAGGTTTGATTCCCAGTCAGGGCACATGCCTGGGTTGCAGACCAGGTCCTCAGTAGTGGGTGCACTAGAGGCAACCATACATTTATGTTTCTCTCTTTCTCCCTCCTTTATCCTCTCTCTAAAAATAAATAAATAAAATCTTTTTAAAAATCATCTTCTTATTACTCTTTTCTGTACATTCTCTATATTTAGCACTCTTGGATTCTGAGTTTTATATTCTGGTCTATTAAACTCATACTTCTCATATGTACCATTTATTTCCTTTCAATCCAAATTATCTACTTAAGCTAGTTTCATTTGGATAAGCTACTTCCAATTAGAAGAAGATATTCTAGGAAGTAGTCTTGGCATCTTCCCCTGAACTATGAGCATTTATAATGAGGGTCAAGAAATAGCATTTCTTCAACTGAGGCCTTTTGACCACCTTTTGACCAGGCACATACAGCACAGATGTCTGGGCTTCACTCCAGATCTACTGAGTCTGTCTCTGAGGAATGTGGTCCAGCAATCTACATGCTAACAAGTACAGCAGGTAATCCTGCAGGTGCCCAAAGCATTAAAGCACTGAGAACCAATGCTTCAAATAAACTTCCATAGTTAGAGAAATTTTGATCTAGACTTGGAGCTCTGCCCTGGGCAGAATAAATACAAGAGGAAGGAAATGGTATCTAGTCCATTTGGGGGAGTGTCAAAAGCTGAGCATGAATCCAGTGACTATGTGGATAGCCATCCTATTACCACTCATAAGACATCATCCTTCTCAACCCCATGTGAATACATCAGAGAGCCTTCTGTAGGTGTGTGATGGTCTGTGTTCTTATCATTATTTTAGAAAACTGAACTGGAAAAGAAATTGGCACTTGGCATTTCTGAACTACAACTGTGCTGGCAAAAGTGTAACACTGGACAAAGAGCTAACCATTTTTTAACTAATTAAAACATTTGTTATTTTCAGAAAATCATTAATGTATTTAAAAGGTCATTATGAAAAGCACAAAAAGTCTTTTTTTATACTAAGATGGAACAATCATTTCTCTATTTTCTATTTATCTAGTTTTCTTGTACTAAGCAGTATTGACAGTTTTTAAATCTACATTTGGATTTCCCCTGCCCTGGATGGTGGAAGCTTTCAAAGGTAAATATAGTTGAATTTAATTTCATACCTGTTCCTATTGACAACTTTATGGAAGTAGTCTTGTGGGAATGTAGCTATTAAAGAAAAAAACATTTAATAAAGTTTGCTATCAAAATAAATAAAAAATGCTACATCTTATTGACTTATCTAAAAGCTGTCCCTGGGCCCACACTGCTGCATGGAGCTTAACACCAGCAATGCAAGTGAGAAGAAAGGGCAATAGAGGAACTTATGGAAGCTGCCATCTCCACAGGGCATCAAAGAGGCATTGGGACAGTCCAGGATCTCCAAGAGGAGGACAGCTACAGCATGATCATATAAATAGCCAGGAGTGAAAAAAGAATGTGTTTGTCTCTTCCTTTTGCCCTCCAGGAAGCTTTGCCTTCTATCTTCTTAATCTTACTGCAGACTCACTTCCTAGACAGAAGTTCATTAGAGAATCATTTTAAAATTCTATGTTTATAATTTTGTTCTTATACTAGTGTGTAAACCCCTAGCTTATACTTATAAAGCCCCTCGATATCTGCATCTACACTGATAGTGAATTTTGCTTCTGGCAGGTTTTCTCCTAATGGAAACTAAAGGTAATGAATAATCCATGGATGAATATGGTTTAATGGGCATGGGCTTTGGAATCAGACATACTGGGTGTTTCAAATCACCATTTTGCCACTCACTGGCTGTGAGACTTTACCAGATTATTTACACATTCCAAGCCTATTTCCTTATTTGTTATATAAGTATACTATACCTATGCTGTTAGGGCTGCGATGAAAATCAAACAAGATAAATGAATGTAAAGCATCTATTGCAGTGCTTGGGGCAAACTGGCACTCCATATATTATCACATTACAGAGCAGACCGGCTGAGATTAGGAGATACTGACAACTCTGCCCACACTATTGGAAAAATAGTACATATTAATAAAGACCAGGGGCTAACCTAAGTTAGTCCAATCAAAAAATGTTGGTTATTAATGCTGTCTTGAGCCTGTGGATGAAAAGGGGGCCACATACTAAACCTGACCAGCTCAGGGGAGGCCTGTGTGGCGGCCTTACAAACTCAGAGACTTAAAGGAACCACATCAGATGGTCTGAAATTAACGCTTTCTAACTAAAAGCGAGTCATGGTGGATAGTCATGTCCAAGGTGGTATTTTTCCTTAAGAAAGGTCAGTCTTTAACTTAACTGACCTGCCTGTTGTCTTTTTTTTGCATCTACTATAACATACCTGATAGCATACCTCTGCAATGTCAAAATCATTTCCTTTTTACTGGACCCTTCAAAGCACAACCAGTCACCAGAACAGAGACCACAAATCCCCTTGTTATTAATATTATCATGTTAATTGTTAACTGTTAACTATCCTATACCCACAAATGTAAAATAAGTATGTGTCTCTTTGTTTTATTTTTTATCCCATCTCAGGGATTCCTCATCTTTGCTTTCTCCTGCTGCCCTAATTTATCACTAATGAATTTCATGTAACCCCCTTATGTCTTCCCCTTTGATTCTGATGAATAAAAGAAGTGGTGAAACTGCCATTGTCTGGAGCATTTTCTCAATCTGTTGAGATTTTGCTTCCTGGAAACTGTCATCAGTTTGGCTAAAAAAAAAACCCTCATAAAAATATGTTTCTTATGTTAACAAGCTTTATTAGTAGCACACCAAATAGAGTTAAGAACAATGAGCTAATTCTAGTATTATAAAATAGAAAATAAGCAGCATTTAGAATGGTTGAACTCACTCCCACAAACCTTAATTTGTTGAATCAAATATTTTAGCCTCTTTTTACTAAAATTAAAATAAATTATGAAAACATTAAAAAATTAATGGGGAGAACTTGGAGTAATTACCTTATGTGCCTTTGATTTTGGGGAAGTTTATTTGGATTCTCTTTAAGTAGAATTATATGAGAAATGTTTCCCTTACTTCTAATCTTAAAAGACAACAGAACAGTAAACAAACTGACTTGCATAAGGAAAAAACAAGTATGTTGTTGCATAGAAAAGTGATAGCTTAATATCTGGAAGATAACACTTATATTTCAAAGGTTAGGTTCTTTTTGGGAGGAAGTAGGAGACAGAAAAAAGCCCAAGCACGTTTCTGGATCTATTGATTTTCCCCCTTGTTTGAATTTATTGGGGGTGACACTGGATAACAAAATTATACAGGTTTCAGATGCACAATTCCACAATACATCATCAGTACGCTGTATCGTGTGTTCACCCCTAGTGAAGTCTCCTTCTATCACCTTTTATCCCCCCTTAGCCTCCTCCACCTCTCTCCACTCCTCCCAGTCACCACATTGTGGTCTGTGTTCATGAGTTTTTCCTTTTTCTTTTTTGCTCAATCCCTCCATCCCCCAGACCCTTTCATAGTTTTCAACAGTTGTCTATTGATTTTTTAAAAGGTTAATCGTTTGGTTAGTGTTTTCACTTAAGCTGAGGGGTAAGGATAACTAGAAGAGAGAAAAATCTTTACAAATATATTTTAGATCTAATTATTCAATTTCTTAGGAGAATTACATTCTCTCACAACTCACTGGCATTTTCATGATCAAAGTTGGGCCTTGGTAAAAAAAATATCATGAAAAGTATATGTTTTTTCAGTCTGCCCAAAGAATCTGCAAGTGGTAAAACGGTGTGATGACTTAAAATATTTTTTTCTAATTTAACAAATAGTTGCTCTTTTGAAGATATAAAATTAGTGGAGCATTTCTCTAGGGGAAATATCAGTGTATTTTTACTGACTTTGTGATTAAATTAGAAGAAAGTTTTTGATAATCATATGGATGGAATACCATTTTCTACTGACTGAAGGTCTTCAGCATAAAGTAAAAATAGAACATAATTGTTATAAAGAGCAGATGGTATATCTATTAACAGTCAATACATCTTCCTAAACATATGGTTGAACAGGTTAACTAAAGGATAAAGTAGTGAGAGTTACAGAAAACTGACAGCTGCAAAACATTTTCTCTTCTTTTAAAAGACTAGTGTTTCAGGAAAATTCACACAATAAAATACTGTGTCAATGAGTTGTTTACCCTCTGGGCTCTAAAATTGCTAAAGACCTCAGCTTTATTCATACAAAGGGTCAAGGGGAATGAATTAAAAAAAAAACCACAAGAGTGAGATGTCTCTTATCGTCTAGGGTGAACTGTGAATAAGAGTGGGTGAAGACATTGTATTGAAAAGAACACATTTTAAACAGACCCAGAGAACACTGAAAGAGCCATTGTGATTATTTTTGAACTAAAAATTCTAAAAGAAAGGGCTTTGAATGACCCAAGTTATTATGCTTTAAGAGTCTTATCTAAACACTCTAAGGATGTATTTTGAAATCTTAGAGGTCAGTTCTAGAATCAGTCATTGTAAAGAAGAACTGGACTGATACTAGTGTGTCCATTTTCAAAGGTGTTTATTCATGTTTTGTTTTTAATAGATCTTGAATTAACAGAGCTTCCCCTGTTTAGTCCCTTCTTCACTGAAGCTGTCCTATGTAGCCTTAATAATAATGTTATCCAGATAATTATTTCTACTGAAAACATACTAAACAGTGCATGGTAAGTATCATAAAATAGCAGCAAATAATGGAGCTTTTAAAGAATCTTAATAATCATTTAAGCAACATTAATGACAATGGCAACATAAGCCTTTCACATAGTGACCTATCCTGACTAATGACTTTAAGGCAGAATGAGCAATAAGCTTAAATAACATCTATATTACTTTAATCACTGATTGTGTCTTTCTTGAGTTATAATGCCAGTGTACAATAATAGCCAAGGCAGCTTACCAATTGCTGTAGTTAACACAAATACTTGTTCCATCTTTTTTCCATCATTATAAAATGCCAGATACCAAGGCCCTTGGTCCATGTACTCTATGAAACCTGTCTCCTGCAGTGAGGTTAGGATCAGGTTCCGAGGGGAGTGCTGGATGTCATCAGAGCCCTTGGAGTCTTGCTTGACCAACTGCTTTCCATCCATTAGTTTGACAAAATCAAACTGTAACAAATACACAGACAAATATGAGCCTCTACTTTGACTTCTGGACTGACGAACATCTCTAACTTCACTTGCCCTATTTCATAGTTCTTTGCTTTGGAGGCGGGCAAAGAGGAAGAAGAAGTTACTAATTTTTAAGTAAATTTAAACCTGAAAGTATATTACTAATTCTGAAAAAAATCTACTATACTTACAAATGTTATAAACCTTTGCATTTTGGGGTATTCAAAATAGTCATTTAAAAATAAATAAACCAAGAAATAGGAAAAAAACCCTCTTGTTTAGTATTATACAAGAGAATCTTGACATTTAATAAAGTATCTGATAGAAGACACTTAAAACCACATATTCCCCTCAGAAATATTACTATGACCTTCCCTACAAATTAAAGACTTTATGGTTTTTAAAACAAATGAACAAAAAGCCACAAATTTGAGAACATTCATCATAATTTACTATTTTTGTCGTAGCATATTTAGACATTCATTCAAAGGACACTTTCTTTTTAGTCCTAATCAGTGGACAAGCACACAGCACATGTGCCCTTGAACATTGTTTTAATAGTCACATTTGAATGGCATTCTAATCCCCTGCCTGGCCTGACCCAGAAGGTAAGGTCTGGACTACAGTTCTATCTGCTGAAAACAAAGCAAAGCCCCAGATGGTTATGATTCCTTATGCTACTTCTTAGATGGAGCAGGCCCCAAAATGGGTTCATGTAAGCAAGAGATAAGGAAAAGAAAACGAGAGGAATTAGGTAGCTAAGGTTTATAGAAGGGCTTTGTAAACCATAGAGGTTTTACACATTTGAGTTATTATTAACAATAACAAGGAAAATATTCTACCTGTAAGATAAAACCTGATGTTTTGGGGGACTCATTTGCATTATTCATGTGCATTCCTTTATTGCGAAAGGGGTCATGGGTGTGTGGAACCAATGAAGGGGGTGTGGAAGCCATAGCCATGTGAGATGAGGGGGCTGGGGAGGCTCATGATCATCCTGTTTCAGGAAATAGAATTCAAGTTTCCAGAATATTTTCTTCAACTCCCTTTTGTGATCTTTCCTGCTAAATACAATTCCTTATTTCTTAATGGCAGGTTTTTTTTTGTTTTTGTTTTTGTTTTACGTTTTGCTTCAGTGTGATTATTCTGGATATTTGCTGAATACAAAGATTGTCTGCCTTCACCTTTGACTCTCACACATTTCAAGTCACAAACCCTAAACTAGTCATTCCAACACCCTTAAAAAGGGTCAAGAAATACCTTTAATATCACATACCTGAGTGTGTGTAGGTGGAATGTTTCTTCGGCCATAAATTCCGAGCAGAGAGTCCTTGGCTAAAGAAATATTGAATTTCAGATATACTGGATGGTGGATAGTAATCTGGAAACGCCAGAATAAGCCAGGGGGAATGGTCTGCATGACCTGCGCGCCAATGTCAACTTCTCCGGTGTCTATTGCCCGTCCCTTCTGAAATACTGATTGTAAAGATAAAAAACATTACACATAACATTAATCTCAATGTATAAAGCAATAGTGTTTACTTTTTTCAAGAACAGATACATCAAAATGACTTACTCAGTTCTTTCTTCCTCCCCACACCACCCAGATTTCAAGGCTTTACCCAAATTAAATATCTTTCAAGGAGCCCTCCCTAACCAACCACTATATCAGTCTCTCCCTTCTATTAAACTACTATTGCATTTATTTCCATCATTTGATTCATTTTAACCATTATTCACTGAATGCTGTCTCAGAAGCTGCAAAAGATACAAAGATGAGTAAGATGCAGTTTTTGCTCTCAAAGAGCTTTGAATATTAGAAAGAATATAGGACAAGTACACAGATAACCATGTTGTAAAAGAACATAAGTACTCTGGTTATTCAAAGAAAGGAAAGCTATTTGCTTGGAGGATACCCCTCATTCCTAACTGTCTCTATGCCTTTTATCTTCCTTTGTGTTTCTCCTTAGCACTTATCATGACCTAACATACAACCAGCTTTTACTTATTTACTGTTAATTGACTGTTTTCTCTGGATACAATATAACCTCCACCAGGCTGTGAATGTTTTGCTCATTGCTTTATTCCCAGGAACTAGAACAATGTAGGCAAATAATATGTGATAAGTACACATTTGTTCAATAAATGAATGAACCAGAAAAGGATATTTATGGGAAGTGGTATTGAATATGGGCCTTAAAAGGAGAGGATTTCAACAGAGCTGTTGGAAAGGTTGTTCCACATGGAAGGAACACCTTGAACCAAAAAAAAGAGGAGAGGAAACTATAAAGCTAAGGTGTATACACAGAAGAGCAGTTGGAGATAAGGCTGGAGGGAAAGGATGGCATCATACTGTACAGGGCCTTGAGTGCCAGTCCTAATGGGTGTATTTAATAAAGGATGGGAAGCCACTGAAGGTTTTTAAGAGTAGAGAGGTGTGGGTACATTAGAAAGGCTAACCTTAAGGCAGAAGATAGGATCATTTAAGCAGGGAGGCACAAGAATGGTATATGATTGATGTAGGATGATAATTCAGGTAAAATGACATGAACATCTAAATTTAGGGTGGGCCCAACAGCGCACGTGGAAAAGCACATTCTAATCAATCGTAATATCAACAAATGGGACTATATCAAACTAAAGACACTATGCACAACAAAGGGGAAAAGTCAATAAATTGAAAAGGCAGCCTACAGAATGGGAGAAAATATTACCAAACTATATTTCTGAAAAAGGGTTAATGTCATATATGTGTCATACATGTGTGACATGTGTTGTATATATGTGAGTTGTATGATATATATATATATCATACAACTCAATTATAAAAAAATAAAATAATTCAAATTAAAAAATGGGCAAAGGGCCTGGATAGATTTTTCCAAAGAACACACACAAATGACCAATAAGTATATTAAAAGGTGTTCACTAATCTTTGGGAAAATATAAATCAAAACTATAATGAGCTATCAGCTCACACCTTTTAGGTTGGTTATTATCAAAAAGGCAAGAGATAGAAATGTTGGCAAGGATGTAGAAACAAAGGGAGCCTTATACTTTGTTGGTAGGAAGGCAAAATGGTATAACCATTTTGGAAAATAGAATAGTAGTTCCTCAAAAATTAAAAATTGAGCCACCCAGCAATATCACTCCTGGATGTAAATCTGAAGGAACTGAAATAAGGATCCTGAAGAAATATCTGAACATCCATGTTCATTGCTACATGATTTGTAATAGCCAAGATATGGAAACAACCTAAATGACCTTTGATAGATGAATGACTAAAAAATTTGATACACACACACACACACAAAATAGAATAATGGAATAGTATTGAGCCATAAAAAGGGAAGGAAATCCTGCCATTTGCAACAAAATGGATGGTTCTGAAAGGCATTATGCTAAGTGAAATAAGTCAGACAAAGACCAGTATTGTATGGTATCACTTACATGTGAAACTAAAAAAAGCTGATTTTATAGAAACAGAGAATAGAATAGTGGTTGCCAGGGCTGGAAGGAGGAGAAAACGGGACGATATAGGAAAAAGGGTACACATTTTCAGCTATAAGAAGTTCCGAGGATCTAATATATGACACAATGACTATAGTTAAAAATATGGTATTATGTACTTGAAAGTAAATTTTAGGCATTCTCACCACACCCAAAAAAGGAGTTAATTATGTGAGGTGATGGATGTGTTAATTATCTTGATCTTGGTAATCATTCTATTGTATAATGTATATGTATTTCAAATTATCATGTTGTATACTTTAAATATAATTATATTTGTCAATTATTCCTCAATAAAGTTAAAAAACAATCATATATTATCTGGGAAGTGTAAAACTGGATTGTCCTGAAGAATGGTAGAAATATCAATTAATTTCAGAGTATTATATTAATATATTTAAAATCTTACTATGTTTTCAAGAGTAAATATTAAAGAGCAAAAAGTTATTTTCTGAACTAGCATAGAGAAAATAATACCAACATAAAAACAGTTCAAACAAAAGAAAGAAAGGGAAGACACAGACTAGAATGGTTAAATAGAAAACATAAAAGAGGGAAGGTAAGTTTCATATATCTATATTTATAATTTAAATAAAGAGCAATGAACTAAATGATTGTGTTAAAAGGTAAGAACTGTCATTCTGAATCAAAAAGTAAAATTGAGTTACATGTTTTCTAAAAACAATTTCTAAAAATAGTGTTGTAACAATAAAAAGTTATTTCCCCAGGAGGAAAAGGGAAATAAAAGAAGGGAGGAAGACACTAAAGGGAGAGTCTATAGTAGAGCTCCTCAACATCGAATGGGCATAGGAAGGGGGTCTTGTTAAAATGCAAATTATGATTCTGTTGGTCTGAGATTTGATATTTCTAACAAGTTCCTGTTAAATGCCCATGTCGAGTCATCCACAGCCTACACACTGAGAGGCAAAGTTCTTAGGACACTGGGACACTAGGTGTGGGGGCTAAGGGAAGGTCAAACTCGAGCCTATGATTGTGAGTCTGGGAGATGTAGTGGTGGTAGCAAAAACAAGAATCCTAGAAGGAGAGAGTTTGTTGGGGGAGATATTGAGCTTCGACAATCAGATCTTCATTATTTATTGCCATATTTTCCAGTAATTTCTGATGTACTGGTTTAGTATATATTTCTGTGGAATTCTTTTGTTATGTGGTAGTGGGGAGAAGGGGATACAAGAGAATTGCCTTGATCTTAAGCAAGGAAGATTACACCTCAGGAGGGAAAGTTCAGTTTGGCTTCATTTCACACTGCCTTTTTATTTTTCAGCCATGAACGCCTTCTCCACAGCAAACACAGTTTAAAAACACACATGGTCTCTGTCCTTTGTGTTCACCTGTTATAAAATTAACAGCCCATTAAGAAACACACCTGCAGTGGCTTTATTCAGAGGCCAATGCCTTACAGCTTTTAACTCCCTAAAATACCTCTAATTATTGCTTTTTGTGTTAAGGCCAAGAGTAATAACTATTTTAAGACTGTTCACTGTTAACTGTTAATAATAGATTTCAAATGCAATTTTGAACATAATTATGTATTACAGGACACATAATTTTGTGGAATTGACATCTATAATAAAATATGCCCTTTGAGATGATGAATGACCCACTGATGACCTTATTTTTCACTGAAAGTTACTTTTTTTCCCCTGTGAGACAGAACAGTTTGGTCCCCAAAGGGTTGATTATACATTTAACTCTTAACATCCTGGAGTTGATAAATGTCTTCAGTGAGCAGGCAATTAAGAGCCTGTGTTTATGTGTACATTTACTTCTGTTCTCAACTTAATGTTTAGTTTGTTCAACTGATATCCCCATTGGGGGCTTTTACCATTTCCTAACATGCATCATTCAGTCATTCAAACAATGTTATAAATATAAAACAATTTAAAATGTTTTATGTTTAGCAAACACTATTTTAAAGATTCTGTAAATGGCCTTTAGTTAATATAGACACTGTCATTTCTAAAAAATCAAGGCAAAACTGGCTGATGAACTTAACCTTTATATTATATACGCGATTTATCAAATGGTACACCATCTCTTCTGTGTGTACTTTATCGCATCATATATTGCATAAAGAAGCTACTTAAATGTTATTCACTACATCAAAAGAAACTCATGAAGTTATGTTGTTGGGGTTTTCTGGTTATTAGCATCACTAAATATCCAAAGCACATGATCCTGAGAGATTTATAAAAATAAGTTTAAGAGAAGATGGTTTTACCCTTTGAGAGTGCATATCATAGTTAAGGCAAGGTAGGCGAAGAAAAATGACAACATGAATGAACTATGATTTAAATAAAAATAGCAAAGCAAGCTAGTTGCAGTCATTTGGTGTTCGAGAATAGAAATTCTCACAGCTTGCAGATGGAAAGTTTCTCAGCCTCTAACCTTTTAGAGGTTAGTGTATCAGAAAGGAAGATATCTCCCTGTTAGCAGTTTGCTCTATTTTATCTTCTCTCAAAATTAGTTATGAATTATGATGTAGTGATTATTATTAGTTCCTTCATTATTTCATTATTTTTCATAATGTAGCTCAAAGTGGGAAACTAAAGAGGAAAACATTTTGTGTAGAAAAAAACAGCATGTAGTGTGATTTTAGGAAGAAATTCTGCATCAATATAGGTAAGGTAAGGGGAATAATTTTGGCCAAATTTATCATTAACTTTGATCCTTCGTTTGCAAATTGGCAGCAGCAAAGTTGAAAAATATATAGCACTTAAGTACAGTTTTTGTAATACTCATGTTCTGATTGCAATTTAATCACTTATTTTACTGAAGCATACCAGAAACCCCAGGAATACTGTATTCTCCAGTAATTTCTTTGCACAAATCCAAGATGAAGCGCAGAGAGCCCCGGATTGCATCAAACTTTGCTGTAGTGTACTTATCAGTCTTACTAATATCCACACATTTAGTTTGAACTAAACACTCTTTTTTTGTTATAACACAGGCACAGGCATGAGTTGCTGAGTGGGAAAAAAAAAAAACAATGGCAGACAGGCTGTGTTGAAGGATGGCAAACTAACTGATGGTAGTTAAGTTCAAGAGGAAAAGGTCAAGCTACCTGGAAAATAAAGACGGAGGCCTGGAATTGGTGACAGACACTGCATGCAGTAGCTGTACTGAGCAAACCAAGCCTTTGTTATATGTAGACTCAGACACATACCTGAACACTAATAACATGGTCTTGCCCAGATAGTGGGTCAATGACTATACTCTCGACACGCACATTTATTTTTTCTACTTAATATAGCTAGACATGCTGCATTCAACAACTGTGTGACACATGGTCATTTAAAAGATTTCAGTATTAGGTCCTTGTATAAAAATGACCAGGGTTAAAGACTGTGGTATTGTCCATGACAGCAATCTTAGTAGTCTTCTAAAGATGTTTTGAAATTCAATGCAAAGTATGAAAGCTAAGAAGATACTGCTTTAACTAAAGAAAATGATGTCTAAAGAGATTAAAAAGTAATACACCTTAAGATCATATTTGCCCTTCACTTCACCCTATGGCACATTAAATCTTCCAAAGATATAATCAAAGGCCATGGTATGGTCTTTCACCTGAATTAGCCCCCGTGTGAGTCCCATGATTTAAGTACCATCTTCTTTGTGTTCTTTTAAATATAATAATTGGCCCTGGACGGTATAGCTCAGTGGATTGAGGATGGGCCTGCAAAGCAAAGGGTCGCAGGTTTGATTCCCAGTCAGGGCACATGCCTGGGCTGTGGGCTAATTCTCCAGTAGGTGGCATGCAAGAGGCAACCACACATTGATGTTTCTCACCCTCTCTTTGCTCCTTCCCTTTCCCTCTCTCTAAAAATAAATAAATAAAATCTTTTTTTAAAATTAAAAAAATATATAATATTTGTTTCACAGTAGCATGCCTTTGTAAAATTTAGAACATCAGTGATTGAAGCAAAATGGGGATGTGAAGTCAAGCCCTACTCCTTGTGATCAAAAGCAGTGAAGACATGAAAAAAGACAGTGAAAGCCTATCCCTTCCAGCTCAGTAGGCTGGCATAACTTTCTTTATATGAATTAGTGAAGAGCAATATGTATTCAACTCTCAATTCTTCAGGGACAGATTTTCCAGATTGTGGATTATACATGATGTTTTATATCCATTACATACCCAGGAGTAGTCAGGAGAAAGAAAAAAAAAAGAATGAACCTTGCACATAGTAGGCACTTGGTAAATACTGTTTATATGAATTAATTAAATAGTAATCTTGATAATTTACTTAGTAATGTTTCTAATTTATTTTGACATTTCAGTACAAGTTTTGGTGGGAGCAAGGATTGAAACCATCTGCACACACAGACCTTTGGGAAATAACTGTGAATAAAATGTTTAGAAATAAAATCCCTCTGTCTTACTGACACTGATAATAGTTGATTGTGTAAAATAGTCCATTAACTAATCTTACCCTTGAGAAATACATTACTGTGTAAGCGTAAAGATTAGGTACAAACACTGAGAGACTGCAAATTCCTGGACTGTAGTTTATCTAGTATTGCATACATCTTCTCAGTGAGAAGTAAAATGGAATTGTTAAAACCTTATACTTAATTACAGGACCAATTTTGAATTGCATTTTGACTCTGTATATTTGTTTGTTGAACATATAATTTAAAAGACAAAATTTCTTTCTGGGAAGGATTTCTTTAAATTTCATTGAAAGAAATTCCACTTTCATAAAAAAACTTTAAAGCTTTCCAGTTCTTTTGATGTAGTCTACTGACCATTAAGTAGTACAGTATTCACAAAAATTAGTTTCCAAATTTTAGGCTCTCTTGACTTGACATATGATCTTACACAGTGAAATATAAATTATGTTTGCAGGATCTCAGTATGCTGATTACCAATGGAACAGGAAGTAGCCAATTCCTTTGAATTTCTTTGGTGAAAAGTAGAAAAGATAGAAAATTCAAAATTATCATCACATTGTTATATGTTCAAACGTATACTCAGTCATGGGTCAACATGGAATAAAATACCTTCTTAAAAATAATATTGTTATTTGCAAAAATATTCAAGGATTAATGAATATGGATACATGCAATGAAAAATCCAAAAATAAAATGAAATATCACATTTCCTCTTATAATATCATCAAAAAAGAATTAAAACTTAGGGATACATTTAACAAAAGATACTGCAAGATTTTTACACTGAGAAACATAAAACATCATTGAAAGAAATGAAAGGAGACCTAAAGAAATGGAAAGACATCCATGTTCATGAATCAAAAGATTTACTATTGTTAAGATGGCAATATTTCCTACACTGATCTAAAGATTGAAAGCAATCTCCATCCAAATTCCAACTTCCATTTTGCAGAAATACACAAGTTGAGCTGAAATTTATATGAAAATGCAAGAGACCCAGACAAACTAAAAGAATCATTAAAAAATGTTGCAGATCTCACACTTACTGATTTCAAAACTTATTACAGGTGGTAATTACATTGGGATAGATATATAAATCAGTCAAATAGAATTGAGCATCCAGGAATAAAACATCACATTTATGGTCAATTGATTTTCCTAATAAGGACACCAAGATACTTCAATGGAGAAAAGAACAGTCTTTTCAACAAGTGGTACTGGACAGCTGCATATCCACAAACAAAACAGTGAACTTGAACCACTCCCTCACATCACACACAAAAATTAACATGAAATAGACCACATATTTAAATTTAAGAACTAAACCTATAAAATTCTCGGATAAAAACAGGCATAAATCTTTGTGACCTTGGATTTGGCAATAGTTTCTTAGATATAACATCAAAAGCACATACAACATACAAAAAATAAACAATTATGACTTCATCAAAATTAAAAACTTTTGTGCTTGAAGAGACACCGTCAAGAAAACGAGAGACAGCCTTTAACCCACAGAGTGGGAGAAAATATTTGTATATCATACACCAGATAAGGGACTTGTAACCTAAAATACATTGAAAAGCTTTACCATAAAAAGACAAACTAATTGAAAAACTGGCAAAAGATCTGAATAGACATTCTTCCAAAGAAAACATACAAGTGGCCAACAAGCACAGGAGAAGAAGCTTAACATCATTAGTTTTCAAGGGCATGCAAATTAAATCTACAGTGAGATACCACTTCACAGCCACTAGGCTAAAACAAAAACCGAAACAAAAACCAAAGACAATAAGAAGTATTGACAAGAGTGTTGGGGAACGGGCACCCTCCTTCACTGCTAGTGGAAGTATAAAATGTTGCCACTTCTTTGGAAAAGTTTGGCAGTTCTTTAAAAAATTAAACATAGAATTACCATATGAGCTAGTCATTCCACACCTTAGCATATACTGAAAATAATTGAAAACAGATGTTTTAACAAAATTTTACATAAATCTCCATGGCAGCCTTATTCATAATAGCTCAAAAAA
This sequence comes from Phyllostomus hastatus, assembly GCF_019186645.2. Classification (NCBI taxonomy): domain Eukaryota; kingdom Metazoa; phylum Chordata; class Mammalia; order Chiroptera; family Phyllostomidae; genus Phyllostomus; species Phyllostomus hastatus. Next base: position 9,193,626 of record NW_025333984.1, on the reverse strand, counting down.
GTGAAAATCCACAAAAGATGTATCAGCTGGTGAATGGATAAATGAAAGGTGGTATACCCACACAATGGAACAGTATGCAGTTATGAAAAGGAATGAGGTACTGATACATACATACTACAACACAGACAAACCTTGAAAACATTATGTAAAGTGAAAGAAGCCAGGCACAAATGGCTACATATTACATGAACTGTGCAAATAAGCAAATATATACAAACATAAAGGAGACTGGTGGTTGCCAGGGCCCGGGGAGAGGTAGGGACATGGAATGACTGCCAAAGGCTATGAGATTTCTTTTTGTATGATGAAATTGCTCTAGAATTAAATAGTGGTGATAGCTACACAACTCTGAATATAGTAAGAACCAATGAATCATATACTTCAAATCAGTGAATTCTATACTATGTAAACTGTATCTCAACAAAAATGTTATGGTAATTATAGTTAGAAATTATAAGTTGTCATGCATGGTCCACATACATACACACACTTTCATACACTGTCACAAGAGTGCTGCTGCATTTCCAAGTGTTTTTAGGTCACCTGTTACCTGGAAGCTAAACTGTCTCCTGTCCAGTCCTTTTAGAAATTATAATTGATAGCATATGGCAGTGATACCTATTTTCTGTATTTTATACAATGTTAGATATTTGTTATATGTAGGTTATTATAATCAAATCATTCCGGACTTTGGGATGGTGACAGGAGAGTTGGTCATAGATCAATTTATCCAGCTCCTCGTTTTGTATCTTAGAAAAAGTCTCCAGAGGACAGGGCAGTCACATTTGTCTAAACTCTTGACACTGACTTACTGGACATTTAATAAAGATAATATATTATGATGCAGTTATCCTAGAGTTGAGAGTAATAAGAGGGATGTATATCTTCTTGTGCCAGGCCTCAGGAAAGAGAAGCAGCCAGTTCTCCTGGGTTGTCATGTTGCTACACCTTTGATTTGCACTTTTTGGAACCCAGAAAACCTTCAATAACATCAAATTAAAACTTCTCACAAACAAAACACATTACAGACAGTAATAATAATAAGAGCACCAATAACCATAATTGATTGTATCATTTGTGTCCTTTCTTTGAATCCCTACCTCTGATTTCTGCAATACCAAAATGCCACTTTCATACTCAGTGTGCCCCAGTTTATCTCTAAGGTTCCTCCCTCTTCTTCTCTCTTGCCCAGAGACTCTGGTCCCTTGACAATCCACCCCCCCCTTCTAGATTTTAGTTATTTGGTTCTTAGAGATAAGGTAAGGGAGAGAGAAAGACAGGGAGATAAACATGGATGTGAGAAGGAAACATTGATTGGTTGCCTCTTGCACACAGCCGCCCTCCAGGTCGAACCCGCAACCCACGTATATGCCCTGACTGGAAATGCAACTGGTGACCTTTCACTTTGCAGGACAATAATGCCCAACCAACTGGGCTAGTCCAGCCATGGCACAATCTCCTTTCTTACCAGCATCCTCAAGGCCTCCCTTTCTATTGTTTCCTTATTCGCTGTATTCGAAAAAGCACAAACCTCTCATTTGAAAAAAAAAAAAAAAAAGAGAAAGAACAAAAGGACCCAACTGTCCCTTCATCTAGTTGTCATACATTTATCTCCTTTTCCTTGCCAAACTGTCTCCATCTGCTGTCTCTATTGCTTCATTATCCATTTACCACTTAGGCTATTACCATCTGCATTTTGCCGTTACCATTCTATTACTCCATTTTCCTAAATATGCACTCTTTAAGGTCAAACAGGATTGATTTTTCTTGTTTCTCAAGGCCCAGCTCAAACTACTTCTATAATAACAGTCATCTTTTCATCTTCTTTCTTTTAAGCCTCTTAATCACCTAGCTATCTTATTTCTATTTCTGTACAACAGTTGCATGATGTTTTGCATTGTGTGTGCGTGCACACAGGCATGTTCTTTCAGCTTTCTTTAATGGGAACTGTTTCAAGGGCAAAAGTTATGTCTTCTTGCTTCATTTGTTAACCTTCCAAAGTACTCAGCACAGTTAAAGTGGCATCTTGACTAATATGGCATTAAAAAGGATAAGCTTCTATGTTTCTGAATATTAACATTTCTGTTTTCCCCTTGATGTTATTTTAATGAGGGGTCTGAGGTAAGGTGGTCAAAAATCACTTCTCTTTTGATGCAAATATTTATTTTCTTCTTCTCTCTCTCTACACCCCTGGCAATGGGACGATGGTGTCTGTGTATGGTTCTGGTAAGGAGGCCTTCAGGAGGATGTACTTGTATAATGAAAACAGGAAAAGGCAACTACAAGGACAAAGGGAAAATAGGAGCTACAACAAGAGTACAGAAAGAAAACTTAAGGCTCTTTATATTGGAAAGGTAAAGGCAAAACAAGGATATGTGATTATTTTCTATGGGATTGCCAGTTATACAAAGGGAAAATGCAGACTTGGGCATTAAATCTGGGAACTCTACAACTTTATTCTCAAAACTAAATTTTACATACTGGAATTACCATTGACTTCCTGAAAAAAGCTGGTAAATGTTTGAAATTCCTCCAAAAGTAATAGAGTCTGAAAGATATAAATGGATACTCCACAGAATTAAACATACACATAGCTAATAAATTTTGGCAATGGACTGTGTGGTTATTCCAAAAAACTAAGGTGTTATAAGGATGTTATGGTAAGATACCCCATATTTACAAGGACTAGCTCAGAAAGATAAATGTGGCATTCCATAGCACACCCCCTGGTGTCTCTGTTGGATGTAAACTATCAGGCTAGAGCAACAATTTTCAACTGGTGTGCCACAGAATTTTAACAACATGCAATGGGTATTTTAGTCAGGTGCACTGACCTCTTTTCCCTTACAGGGGTGTCAAACTCATTTTCACGGGGGGCCACATCAGTCTCATGGTTGCCTTCAAAGGGCCAAATGTCATTCTAGGACTGTATAAATGTAACTAGTCCTTAACTGTTAAGGAGTTGAAATTACATTTGGTCCTTTGAAGGCAACTGCGAGGCTGATGTGGCCCCTGGTGAAAATGAGTTTGACACCCCCACCTTAGACTGTCGAATATAAAAATAACAATGGCCAACACAACAATAGCTGTCTGTTGTAAATAAATTAAAATCATACCCAAGTTTTTTCAGAGGAAAATATATATATATTTTTGGTGTGCTACACAATTTTACTAATTAGTTTATGTGTGCCATAGATGACAAAGTTGAAAATCACTGAGCTAAAGGGATCACAAGGCAGGTATATTTCTTATGGCATCACAGAAAAGGTATTAGGTTTTAAAAAAAAGTAAAGTAAGAATTAAAATGAAGCAAAAATGAAACATTAAACATATATGATCAGGAACATTTTAGATGAATATTTTATACTGTAAATAAGTTTGCCTTTTAGCATAGTGAATCCTTTCTATAAATCTGTTTTAGAAGTAAGGTCTTCAGTATGCTTTAGAAAAGCTTTTGTTAAAACTGAAGTATATTGATAAAGTGACTTAATATAGTTGAAAACCAGCTGCAGTACTCTAGCTGGGCCCCCTGAAACCTGGTGTGAGAAAAACATCTATATAGCATTATAGGAAACATTTACTGTAATTTGCCATTAATGTTTAAAAGTAATAATGTTACACTCCCAACACTGTTGTCTTTGTTAGTGCATTACTACTATATTATTCATGTGTTTTGTTGTGCTTATATGAATTATTCCCAATTCTACCACAATGTCCTGGACTCTGATATCCTTTAAGTAAAAGATACTAAAACTATGAGTTGAGCCAAAGGGTCCATTTTAATATCCACATGTCCTGTGAGCCAGTATTGGAGAATCACAGAATTATACTGTAGGACATTATTCCATGAGAACGCACAATGATTGCCCAGGTGGGGTTGGTACAGTTCATAACTTGTGGTGCAATAAAATAAATGAATCTTTATCTACTGACCGGGTCTGCGAAATAAATTTCAGTGAAACTATAAGTACATTTAGAATTCAAATTCTTATTCAAGGTCCACAACTGTCATTGCATAAATTGCCTCCAATGTAACTAGGCTGCATGTAAAAAAAAAAAAAAAGCCAAAAATTAAGCAACGCATGTGCACACACGCCTCCAGCTAAGTCTATGATGAAAGGAGGTAACAAAAGGTACATTTTGTACTGTTGTTTAAGTTCCCATGGGTACTTGTGCGCACGTGTGTGTGTGTGTGTGTGTGTGTGTGTGTTCTGTGTTAAGGCGAAGGGAGAGTGCTTGCTGAACCTAGATCTTTGATGTGAAATCTAACATTTGCAAAGTACTCTCAGGGAAGGGCTATGCATTTGACTATATGCGTTGAGATCTTTAATCAAGACAGCTGTTACTAAAACAATTGGCTTTGAGAAGAGAATCTTTTAAAGAAAAGGCTCAAAGATGGGTGCTGAGCAAACAGTAAGGGGAGATTGGATCCTAATCTCAGCTCCGCCTGTACTTAAGTCTATTATGCAAGGCAAGTCACTTAACCTTCTTGTGTTTTCCTTTTAACTGTAAAACAAGGGTAACAATTAGCTGTTACAGCATCAAACTGTTATGTGGATAAAAGACATTAAAGTGTTTTGAAATTGTAAATGCTCTCTAAGTGCAGACTGTTATTGTTACATACATGTCAAGATCCAAATTTATAAGGCAGAAAACTGGGAATTAATTATCTGAATTACAACAGAATTCTCTGCAAGTAATTTAAATGGCAAATGTGGTTTACACATTTTACAAGCATAGAGTTCAACCACTTTCCAGGAGTATACCCCTTTTGCAAAAATATGTCTACTTATACGTGGAATGGCTAATCGTTCTACCTTAATGGCAGAATCTGAATTCACTGACTTGCAATGTATACAGCTGAAAGGAACTTCAGAAATAAGCTAGTACTACTGAGATTCACCCAGAGTTTATCAAAGCTTTAGCAGCTGGGAAGAGAAAGGAGAACAAAGAAGGGAAAGGGGAAAGGAGATCAGTCAAGATGCGGGAGTAGGTAAATATGGCTCGCCTTCTCGAACAACCACAGCAAAAACTACACTACAACTAAACTACTTTACAACTAAAAACTACATTACAACTAAACTACCAAACAACTATCACCCAGAATCATCTGAAAATTGAGCTGTATGGAAGTCCGACAACCAAAGATATAAAGAAACCATATTCATCCAGACTGGTAGGAGGGGCAGAGATGCGAAGACAAGGAATAGGTGGTCCCACACCCACATGTGGTGGATAAAAATTGGGAGGATACCTCGGGAGCAAGGGATCTCTGCCCCACACCAGACCACTCAGCCCAGGGGTCCAGTGCCAGAAAGATATCATATTTAGCCACATATAATGTGCACTTTTTTGCCCACATTTTTTTCTTTTTTAATTTACTTTTTAAATATTTTTTAAAATTTGAATTGTTGTTCAAGTATAGTTTTCTGTCCTTTACGCCCATACCAGCCCACTGCCCCAGGCCTCCCACCTCCCTCCCATCTCCATCCCCCATTGTTATTGTCCATGTGTCCTTTATACTTGTTCCTGTAAACCCTTCCCCTTTTCCCCTGAAATTCTCTCCCCTCTCCCCTCTGGTCACTGTCAGCCTGTTCTCTATTTCAGTGTCTTTGGTTATATTTTGCTTGTTTGTTTGTTTTGTTGATTAGGTTCCTATTAAAGGTGAGATCACATGGTATTTGTTCTTCACTGCCTGGCTTATTTCACTTAGCATAATGCTTTCCAGTTCCATCCATGTTGTTGCAAAGGGTAGGAGCTCCTTCTTTCTTTCTGCTGCATAGAATTCCATTGTGTAAATGTACCATAGTTTTTTGATTCACTCATTTACTGATGGGCACCTAGGTTGCTTCCAGCACTTGGCTGTTGTAAATTGTGCTGCTATGAACATTGGGGTGCATAGGTTCTTTTGGATTGGTGTTTAGGGCTTCTTAGGATATAATCCTAGCAGTGGAATTGCTGGGTCAAAAGGCAGATCCATTTTTAGTTTTCTGAGAAATTTTTCCAAATTTCTCAGGGAAACATAAGGATGCACATTATACATGGGTAGTACCTAAAATAACTCATATCTGTTCTTGTGTTCTGTAATTATTTGTTACATAAAATTTTGTGTACCATAGTATGTTAAAAAATAAATGCTAACATTCCTTCATAAAACAAAAAGCAAGTATATAAATATAAGTAAATAAATAATTGAATTAAAAAATTAAAATGAATGATTTTTTTCCCTGAAAGTTTGGGCTAAAAATGTGGGCATACACTATACATGGCAAAATATGGTATGTCTCCATAACTTTCAGCTGTAAAAACCTGTGGGGATTAGGGTGGCAGAAGAAATTGCAGAATTCTCAGGGCCTATAAGAGACTTAAGACTTACACAGACTTACTCCCTCTGGACACCAGCACCAGGGCAACAGCTGGAAAGGCACCTGTGACACATGGGGAGAAATGGAAGCAGCTGGCATCAGGGCAAGTGCCAGGGGACAGCTTCTTCCCTGGCAAAACTCCAGAGGTCAGGCAGCAGCATTGTCTCTTCTCTGAGCCCTCCCCTCAACAGAGGGACAGAGTAGTGACACAGGTTGCCCCACCCTGGTGATTAACTAAGGCTCTGCCCCATCCAACTTAACAGGTGCACTTTTCTATAATAGGCCACACTACTAAGACAGGGAATCAAAGCAGTGCTACCTAATACATAGAAACAAACACAGGAAGGCTGCCAAATGAGGAGACAAAGAAACATGGCCCAAATGAAACAACAGAGCAAAACTCCAGAAAAAGGGCTAAATGAAATGAACATAAGCAATCTCTCAGATGCAACATTCAAAACACTGGTTATTAGGATGCTCAAGGACCTGACTGGGTACTTTAACTGTATATAAAGACCCATGCAGAAATGAAGGTTACACTAAGTGAAATAAAGAAAAATTTACAGGGAACCAACAATAGAGTGGATGAAGCTGAGAATCAAATCCATGATTTGGACATAAGGAAGAAAAAAACATTGAATCAGAGCAGCAAGGAGAAAAAATAATAAAAAAGAAAAAAGGCTAAGGAGCCTCTGGGATAACTTAAACGTACCAACATTCAAATCATAGGGGTTCCAGAAGGAGAAGAGGAAGAGCAAGAAATTGAAAAATTATTTGAAAAGATAATGAAAGAAAACTTAATTTGGTGAAGGAAATAGATGTACAAGTCCAAGAAGCATAGAGAGTCATAAACAAGATGGACCCAAAGAGGACCACACCAAGACACATCATAATTAAAATGCCAAAGTTTAAAGATAAAGACAGAATCTTAAAAGCAGGAAAAGAAATGCAGATAGTTACCTACAGGGGAGTTCCCATAAGAAAGCTTATTTCTCAGAAGAAACTTTGCAGGTTAGAAGGGACTGACAAGATGTATTCAAAGTGATGAAAGGCCAGGACCTACAAGCTGGATTACTCTATCCAGCAAAGCTATCATTTAGAATGGAAGGGCAACTGAAGTGAAATTTGTGAAATGTTAAAGGGACACATTTAAGAAAAAGAAGATCAGAACTATGAACATTAAAATGGCAATAAATTCACAACTGTCAGCTGAATCTAAAAAACAAACTAAGCAAACAACAGAACAGAAACTGAATAATAGATGTGGAGGTCTTTTGGAGGGTTATCAGCTGGGAGGCAGAAGGGGAGAATGGGGGAATAGGTACAGGGAATAAGAAGCATAAATGGTAGGTACAAAATAGACAGGGGAATGTTAAAAATAGTATAAGAAGTGGAGAAGCCAATGAACTTATATGTACTACCCATGGACATTGACTAAGGGATTGCCAGAGTGAATAGGGAGGACTATGTGGAGGGGGGCAAAAGGGAAAAATTAGGAGAACTGTAATAGCATAATCAATAAAATATATTTTTTGAAAAAGAATTCCGTATACCCTTTTAAGGAAAGTATCCATGCACCAACTGCAACTTCCCAAATTTCCTAAATGTAAATGTATTCCAAAAACATATGATCATTGCTAATGTGGTAAACTCTTTTCAGAGGCCCACTTTAGTGTGACCTGCTTCTCATTTCCCATGTGTGGTTGCTTCTCATTTTCTAGGTCTTCCTGAAAACTCTTGCTAACAAACAAGGAAAAATAAGTATAAAAATTACCAGAATAAACAAAATAAAAGGCAACCAAAGTAATTATACTAGCTAACATGTGACAAATGCTGACTCTCTGCTAAGCCTAATGCTAAGTACTTTACCTACATTATCCCATTTTATCCTTTCAACGGACGTATCTCACTTATCTCGAGGGGACTGAGGTCTAGAGGGATTAAGTAACTTTTCCAGGTGAACTGTAGAACGGAAATACTTCCTGTTCATATAGCCCTGTAAATATGTGTACTATTTCCTTTCATAAAACTGTATATAAATATTTTTTTCATCCTTGATAAAGTCTCCTTTCATATATACATTCTGACATCATGCTCATTTTATAGAAGCAATGGGGAGCCTATTTCTAAAAAAGTATTCTCAAGCCACCATTGCATATGAAAAACAGTCCTATTGTTTGTGAATTGCTAATTTTGTACACTATATTTGGGGGTCACTGGTATCAATTCTAGTGCATCATATTTGTCACCCTAACTTTGATAGCACCCAGGACACTTTTGGGACTCAAAAAATGAGTCCCCATATATTACATATATCAATCATGTCATGATTGCAGGCTCTATGAAATAAAGATGTATACAGATGAAAGAGAAAGGGGAAGGGGACTTCCAGCCAAGATGGAGGCATAGGTAGACACACTGTGTCACCTCACACAACCAAAAGAAGGACAACAAATTTAAAAACTAAAAACAATCAGAACTGACAGAAAATTGAACTGTATGGAAGTCCAACAACCAAGGAGTTAAAGAAGTAACATTCATCCAGACTGGTAGGAGGGGTGGAGACGGGCTGGGTAGAGAGGACTCCTGGCAAGGTGGTGGCTAGAGGACCAGGGCAGGCAAGGTGGCGGCTGGCCAGCAAGGCAGCAATGGGTGGACAGGGCCAGGCGGCGGATTGTGGACTGGGCGTTCCCACATTGGCATGCAGATAAACCTGGAGAAACAACTGGGGAACAAGACAGACTGTGTAACCCAGGGCCCCAGTATGGGGAAATAAAGCCTCAAACCACTGATTGAAAACACCTGTGGGGGTTGAGGCAGCGGGAGAAACTCCCAGCCTCACAGGAGAGTTCGTTGGAAAGACCCACAGGGTCCTAGAACATACACAAACCCATCCACCTGGAAATCAGCACCAGAAGGGCCCAATATGCTTGTGGGAAGCAGGGAAGTGACTGAAATCTGGCAGAAAGTGGAGAAAGCAGCATTGTTCCCTCTCGGACCCTGTCCCCACATATAGCATCACAACACAGCTATGTGGGTTGCCCCGCCCCGGTGAACACCTAAGGCTCCGACCCTTAGTGAGGCATAGTGATGTGCCTCACTATGTAACAGGCACACAGACACAAAAAAATGGCCCAAATGAAAGAACAGATCAAAGCTCCAGAAAAAATACAACTAAGCAATGAAGAGATAGTGAACCTATCAGATGCACAGTTCAAAACGCTGGTAATCAGGATGCTCACAGAATTGGTTGAATTTGGTCACAAATTAGATGAAAAAATGAAGGCTATGCTAAATGAAATAAAGAAAAATGTACAGGGAACCAATAGTGATGGGAAGGAAACTGGGACTCAAATCAACGGTGTGAACCAGAAGGAAGAAAGAAACATCCAATCAGAAAAGAATGAAGAAACAAGAATTCAAAAAAAAAATGAGGAGAGGCTTAGGAACCTCCAGGACATCTTTAAACGTTCCAACATCCGAATTACAGGGGTACCAGAAGGAGAAGAGGAAGAGCAACAAGTGGAAAACTTATTTGAAAAGATTCTGAAGGAGAACTTCCCCAATCTGGCAAAGGAAATAGACTTTCAGGAAGTCTGGGAAGCTCAGAGAATCCCAAAGAAGTTGGCCCAAGGAGGAACACACCAAGGCACATCATAATTACATTAGCCAAGGTAAAAATGAAGGAGAGAATCCTAGAAGCAGCAAGAGACAAGGGGACAGTAACCTACAAAGGAGTTCCCATCAGACTGTCAGCTGATTTCTCAAAAGAGACCTTACAGGCAAGAAGAGCCTGGAAAGAAGCATTCCAAGTCATGAAAGGCAAGGACCTACATCCCAGATTGCTCTATCCAGCAAAGCTTTCATTTAGAATGGAAGGGCAGATAAAGTGCTTCTCAGATAAGGTCAAGTTAAAGGAGTTCCTCATCACCCAGCCCTTATTATATGAAATGTTAAAGGGATTTATCTAAGAAAAAGAAGGTAAAAACATGTATAGTAAAATGACAGCAAACTCACAATTATTAACAGCCACACCTAATACAAAACCAAAAGAAACTAAGCAAACAACTAGAACAGGAACAGAACCACAGAAATGGAGATCACATGGAGGGTTATCAGTGGGGGAGTGGGAGGGGGAGAGGGGGGAAAAGGTCCAGAGACTAAGTAGCATAGATGGCAGGTAGAAAATAGGCAGGAGGAGGGTAAGAATAGTATAGGAAATGCAGAAAATCCAAAGAACTTATATGTACAACCCATGAACATGAACTAAAGGGGGGAATGTGAGTGGGAGGGAGTGTGCAGGGTGGAGGGGAGTGCAGGGGGGAAATGGGACAACTGTAATAGCATAATCAATAAAATATATTTAAAAATAAAAAGAAAGAAATTAAAAAGAAAGGGGAAGGGAGGGAGACATGTGGCAGGAATCTGAGCCCCCCCCCACCTCCGCCCCCCCCCCCCATTTTATCAGGAGAAATGTGGCTCTTATCTGTTTTACATTTGTAATTTCCTGGTAAGATGTATTTTGCACAGTGTTTCACTGTTCCTTTCCCATACCCAAAAGTTTTGCAAGCTGAAGAGGAGCAGAACTTAGCATCCCAAAATTTGCCTCTGAGGTATAAAGATTATCTTGAGCTGAAAAAAGATAGCATACATAGTGATAGGGGACTCAAGACATGGAAAAATTTAGCTTAAGGTAAAAAGTTATACGTCAAGCAAGTAATGTGTATGTTAAGCTTTTGTTTCAGAAACTACAGATAAGGCCCATCCTGGCTCCTGGGAAAACAGCCGACCTCCTGGGGCACTGGCTAGAGATTACTGCCTGGGGATATATTGGAGGCATCTGGGCCTTTTGTGTTACCAGCCCCTCTTGAGAGCAGCTAACTACTGAGAACAGGACTGCTGCAGCTTCGCTCACCTAATCCTCCCTGAATTTCAAAGCCCTCACCGCACCTTGTTTGTCCTCTCCCACCCCCTTATAAAAGATCTGGCCAGGAAAGAAAGGGGAAGATGGTTTGTTAGGGTATGAACCCACCATCTTCTCAGATCCCCGGCCAGCTGAATAAAACTCCCATAAAAGATTCAATCTCTGTCATTGCTTATTGGATTTGGTAGTGACAGGCAGCCCGAACACTGGTGTCTTTTCTGGTTACAATAGGAGAAGCTCAGAAAACTCAGTAGAAGTTACTGTTTTGCAAGAGACATTTATCTTAATAAGGGAAATCTCTATTTGTAAGTGGTGTCTCTCTCTGTCTCTGGACCAGGAATTGAAGGATAACTCTAAATCTCTCGAAATTATTATAGATGGAGATGGAAATTACTTAAATCTACATAATAATGTCACTGCCTTTACAGTGCTTTCCTCCATAACTTTCTTCTGGCTCCCTGCCTCAATATATTCCCTTGTCTTCAGCTGGAGATGGTATTTCAGATGGTGGTGGAGAGTTACTCAGCTTGAGTATTTCCCATGTATACAGGAGGTATACATGTTATTAAACTTCTGTTTTTGTTTTTCCCTCTTAGTGCTTTCATTACGGGGGTGGAGAGGTCAGGGACCTAGATAGGTAGAAGAAAAATGATTTTTCCTGCTTTACAAAGCCAAGTCCCTTGTTTTTCAGATTAGAAATTGGAGCCCAGATTGGTGAAACTGTTAGGCAGGATAGATAGTAAGGAGGAGGGACACATGTATCACTGGTTGATTTCAGCAGTCCTGACCCCAGTCCTATAAAACTGCTGGGTGTTCCAAACATTACAAGCAAAGATAGCAAAGGAGCAGGGGAGTCCTTGAGACCCTGCTGGGAAAGGGAGCCTCTGTGGCAAATTCATTAACTAAGGTGGAAAGCCTTTACTAGCTGAGGAAGAAAGCCTTTGTAGCTGTCCATTAGTCCCAAGGTCTGGAAGAGGAAGAAGGAGGTGTACCTAGAAGCTGGCTAAAGTCTATAACTCCTGGAATCCCAATAGTCAGGGCATTCAGATTAGCTAGGTGCCCGCTAGCAGCTTTTTGCTCAAGCATATAGACAAACTTGCAGCTTAATTTTCTAATATGCACGAGGCACTCTCAGAATAGCTGAGTGCCCACTTGCAGCCTTTTGCTCAAGTGTATTTCATAAATAAGCTTGCTTTCTCATTTTCACTATATCTGTTGTCTCTTGCAGTTCTCTTGCAAGTGAGGCAAGAACCAAGGACAGGGAATCCCCTGACTCAGGTCTCCCTGGTAACATCTTTTGGTGCCATGACTCGGATTCCACCCTTTGTCTCCAGCCACCCAGAACACAATGGGTATGGATGGCAATGTTTTATTGCCTCACTCACCTTCAGGTGGAGTAGGGGTATTCAGACACACTGGGCCTGTGTTTGGAGGCAGAAACAACGATAAGATCTAAAATGAATGCTCAGATTTGCCTGGGCTCCAAAGACTGAAGAGTCACTTATTCCATCTGGTTGGAGTTCTCAGGCATCCCTATGTGAGTGGGGGCCTTGTAGAGGTGTCTGGGGTCAATCAGATATACAGGTGCCTCATAGGGAACTCCCATCACTGTAATGTGACTTTGGCTCTTCCAGGGATGTGCAAAATAAAAATTGGTCACCCAGCACTCCCAGCCCTCTGGGTTATTTTAGATGACTGGGGGAGAAACCGAGGCACATAAGAGAGCTGGGGATGACCAAAGGTATAATGGCCTTTAGGAGCCTCTCTCATAAATAGCACACTTTGACCCGCTACACAAGTGACACAAGTCTCTAGTCTTTTCTGCCTCTAAACCATGCCCAGGGAACAATAAGTTTAAATTATTGACGTGTTGTAAGCCCGCTGCATCTCTCCCTCGAGAGGCACTGGTGTATTTGCTAGACAAGTGTCTTGCTCTCTCTCCCTCTCACGAACTAGCCATGACCCTTCTTGGGCAAAAACCCTTTATTTCCTCTAAATTCTAAGGGTGAAGAGGAGACTTGCAGCCAGGGATGCAGTGGGCAGCAGCAGCCTCACCTGGGCTTACCCCGATTCTGTTTCCAGGGCCCCATTTTCCTCTGACTTCCACGTGAACCAAGGCAGCCCAGGGCTCTCTCCTGTTACTTCCTCCACCCTCAGTCTTTCCTGGGTTTAGCTGTACCCAGAAGCAATAACTCCCTCCCCCTTCAGTTGCTAAAGAGAAACTGGTACTTTTAAAATTAAAGCAGTTAAAAGTCATGGCAGCCTGATACCTCTCCCCTCCCATTCTCTAGCCTCCTTGGAGTTGTCAAGGTCACTAGATAAGAAAACAGCTCACTTTTGAGCACTGTGTGTGTCCGCCAATGGGAAAAAAGAACTGCTTCCAAAAGTTATAAAATGTATTCACCATTTTATTAATCTAAAGAATGCTAATTACTTTTTGTTGTCACTAAAAACTAAAAATTCTAATGAAGTTGGGAAAAATACATGGTTTTGGTAATAAAAGATAAATTATAAAACTGAAACTGGGTTAGTGATTTCTAGAAGAGTTAAAAAGGACTAGGAAAGTTACAGAAGGATTACACATGCTGCAGAAGGATTGCACAAGTCAAAGAGGGTCTGTGCAAGTTGAAAGGATTGTGTAGGGAGAAGAAGCAAAAAGAGAAGGAACTGAGGAAGCGGAAAAAAGGTGAGAAAATATAAACATAAGAGACATACAGGAAGAAAGGACATTGGAGTAGGAAACTCAGGAAGGGGAATGAAAACATAAAAAAAAGGAAAGGCATATAAATAAATGGCGAAGATAATTCTAATGACAAATGAAAAAGCCAAGCGCTCCCTTTGATTTTCCAAGGCCAATTGTTATTTCCGAATAGAAACCCCAGACATCAGGAGAAAGTTACAAAAGCTAGCCCTGGGACCCCAGAGCCCCATTGAGCAGCTGGTAAAGATAGCTTTCAGTGTTTTTAACAATGGGGACAGGGCAGAGGAAAAGCAGAAACCAAGCCAATGGAAACAAAAAGCTCACTTGTTAGCTGCAGCTTTAAGCTCTGCACCACCTCAGCATCCAAGAGATTGGGAAATGCCTAGACATTGGCAGGTGTTTAGGCATTCAAGTGATCATATCTATTAAGTAAGAATTTTTGCCAAAAATCTAGAAGTCATACAAGAAATACAGGGGCTATCTTCGCTCCAACTCTAGCATTCCTTCTTTACTTTCTATACAAACAGAAGATTTGGCAGTCAACCAGGGCTAATAATTTAGGAATCTACTGCCTACATAAGGAAGGGGCACACCCAGAGGGCACAGAAGTTCCTTTGAAGTCTCCCCCAGGGGAGGATGAAAGCAAAGGAGAAGGAGGTTCCCCTCTCTAGAACGATGCAACAGGGGACTGCTGAAGCAAGGCAGGATGGGTATGGGTTACACAGTAAGCTTGGTTAAGTCTGGAACACCCACGGGTAGGGGAAAAGGCTCCTCTAGCCTGGCAGCTTTGGGCTAGGCAGAAAGGTCAGTTATTCTTGAAAACCCCCTCTAGCCTGTCAGGGTTTGGTTTATACAGGAAGGCCAATTAAGTCTGGAAACTCAAAGCTAAGGAGAAAATCCTCCTCTATCCAGGTAGGGTTGGGTTCCACAGTGAAGGCTAACTATTCTGGAAACACAGTGTCTCAGAGGGGACTCTCTCTCCAGATGGTACACATGGAAGAGGCAGGGGATGCCCAGCCTCTCCCATGTTCTCCTCTATTCTCTTACAGATGGGAAACCAAGGCTCAGTACCATAAGATATGCCTCTGGAGTGCATCCTTAAGAATTGGGATACATTTGACCCTCAAACTTTAAAGAAAAAGAGATTAGTATTCTGTAATACAGCATGGCCCCAACATAAATTAGAAGATGGGGAGGTTTAGCCTGAGAATGGCAGTCTAAATTATAACACAATTTTACAATTGGATTTATTTTACAGAAGGCAAGGATTCTACTGAAAAAGTATTTAAATTGATAGTTTAAAGAGGGGAAAAGATCTTACTCCCCCTCAGACAGTAAAAATTAGAAAGAAAAAATACCTTATTCTAAAAGTGATCATTTCTAAATTAAATTAAAAGAAACAAACTAAAGGGGACTGTATAAATCACAGAACATTTGCATATATTGCATAGAGTCTGTACAAATTAAAGAAGGTTTATAAAGAGAAATCTTGAGAGGAAATTATATAAATAAGCTAATACAAAATTTGGTCAGTTTTTTTCAGTGTGATAAACAGGAGAAAGTTTTTCCTATATCTGGCTAAAAAGCAAAGTATTAAAATAATTATGTGTCAGACTGTGTTAATCATATACTTGATTAACTTTCAAGAAAAATAATCTCTGTTGATCCTAAGAACTGAAGTTTTGTCAGCTTATATTGATGTTGCATACCTTTTATTATCATCTTAAATAAATAGTCAAATATAATTTCATAATATATATGTTCCTTAGGTCAGGTATATTTGACAAGGTTTCCAGGGTTTAAATTTTAAAAGACTTTTTATTAACCTAGCAATAGCTTTGAGGTATTTCAAAGGGCCCCTGAAATACCTTGAGGATTTATTCTTTCTTCTTATGAAAGAGAAATTTAAAACTAATCAGGTTTATTTAATAAACTTGAAATACATGGGATGCTTTGTGAAATAAAGAAATTATATAAAAATCTCCAAGAGTCTACAAAGTTATAATGTACTTCTTCATTTATAATCCTGATGGGTTATTTTGGAATATTGTGTCTTGCAGAAAGGATGAAGTTTCATATCCATGCCATTATAATCAGATCTGTGACCAGGTCATTTTGGATTTTTGTCATTTGAGGTTGTTTTGTTCTGATGCATTTGTAAACACATTTCATCTTAAAAATCCATAGAAAGAACTCTGACCTATTCCAAATTACAAGTTGCTAAATAAGAAATTTCAGATCAAATCTTTAAATGGGACAAAGATTTATAGAACTCTAAGAAATAACTGAATTGACACTTTGCCTGAGCCTTACATCCTGGTACTGGAGGGCTCCTAATCAGTCATCAGCTGCACTGTAGATATTTGAATAATAATCCTGTTGTCCAATTAGATTTGATTTGCCAAAATGAAGGCAAATGGGCTGAAATACCTTATATTCAGATGTTCATGGTCCTTTATCAAAATAGGGATTTCGGAAAGTCTCACAGAATGTGTGTTGTCACAATGTGAGACAAATTGAAGAACGCCTTCCTTTCAGCCTTGGCAAAACACCGCCAGCATCTGCCCCTGTCAGAGCAAACAGGACCCACCCCAAGGGTGGAACAGCCTGCTTCCCAGCTTGCTCCCCCACCATCTCCCAAATAGCACCTGCTACTGTTTAATCCCTCCTCCACTGCAGAACTGCCAACACCAGACCCTGCTTGTAGTCCTTCCACTACCAAGAGCGGAACTCAGTATCACCCAAATCCCAATATGTTATCTCTGAGGGAAGTGGCAAGTGGGGGCTTGGTGGAGGAATTACCTGGGTATATACTTCCTTTTCTATGTCTGACTTAACCCTTTGCAAAGAAAAACTCGGTTGGTTTTCTCAAGATCCTAGTGAGTTCATAGAGGAATTGAATCATTTAGCACTAACTTATGACCTAACTTGCAGTGATTTACAGATTGTTCTCTCCCACTGCTGCACTGTAGATGAAAAGCAACGCATTATAGAGGCCACTAGGGCTTATGCTGATGAATTAGCCAGTTGTCATGCTTAACATTGCATATGAGGTCTGCACAGAAGGCATCCAGCCATGTAATATGAAAAATAGAGACATTTATTAAAGAAGATACAAGATATAAGAAACATTGTACGTAGGACAATGATGCCTCAGTCCTCTTCAAAGTAGGCACCTTGGGACCTCACACAATTCACCCATTCACCATCAGCTGCCCTGTCGTATTTTCTTGAATTCATCAGAAGTCTAAAACCTCTTCCCTTTCAAAGGTGATTTTATATTTGGGAAAAGCCGGAAGTCGCAGGGCACCAAATCTGGGCTGTAGGGGGGCTGAGTCACCTGGGTGATTTGATGTTCCTCCAAAAAACCCTGCACGAGATGTGATGCTTGAGTGGGAGTGTTGTCATGATGAAGCTGCTAATCAGCAGTTGCCTAGAGCTGAGGCCTTCTGAGTCATCTGAATAGTTTCCGAACAGGAATGTTCAAGCTTAATGCAAACTTTGATGAGGACTAGTTGCTCTACTTTTCTCAGTCATTTTGCACGTGATGGCCACACAGTACACATGCTCACTCAGTGGTGTCTACCACTCCCCTCCCCCGACTAGTACAGTGAAGTCATCATTATTCACACATGCATATTCCAATTCACTTTCCTTGGCTGCCAGATTACATGGCTATAGCACAAACTGTTCTCATTATGTTAACAATGAGTGGATTTTTTTCCAGACAGACCTTGTATATCAACCAGGGGAAGTTACAATCCCAGATCAAACTGGGTCTATAAAACTGGGACTGATGAAGGACGGGAGGGAAGGGATTGCCAGACCCACATAGTTACTTGTCTTATAGAGGGCATGAAAAACTTCACAATTCAGTCTAATAATTATAACAAAATAAAAGAAGTTACTCAGGGAAAGGATGAAAATCCTGCCCTTTTCCAGGAACAATTAGCTTTATGAAAATATATAAACATTGACCCTCAGTCTGTGGAGGGCTGAGCACTTCTGGGGATGCACTTTATCCAGCAGGCAACCCCAGACATCAGAAGAAAACTACAAAAGTTAGGAATGGGACCAGGGATCCCCACAGATGATTTGCTAGGGATAGCTTCCTCAGTGTTCTATAACAGAGATCAAGAAGAGGAAGAGAGGGCCCTAGAAACAGAGAAACATGAGAAGAAGCAGGCTCAATTATCAGCCATCCTGCTGGGGCAGAGGACTCAAGACCCACAAAAAGGAAAACCTAAAAGCACTCTCTCTAATAAGTGTCATAAATATGAGAAGCCTGGACACTAGAAGCAGGAATGCCCTGGCACACGGACTACCTGAAAGCTGTGTCCCGAATGCCAGAAAATCAGCCATTGGAGAGGGACTACCCTGAGGGCCAAAGGGACCCCAGGTTGGAGCCATCAGGTGCCATGGCTTGAACTGATGGGGCCCTATGCTCCAGTTGGTTCCCACTAGGAACATCATGATAAAAGGGATGGAGCCACGGATAACCCTTAAAGTGACAGGAAAGCCTACTAATTTTCTTTTGGATACAGGAGCTGCCTACTCTGTATTGACCTCCTATCGGGGACCCCTCTCTTCCAACAATAGTATCACACTAGGAGTAGATGGCACACTCCAGGCAAGACATTTTACTCCACCCTTCCATTGCCTTTGGGAATGGCCACCTTTGCACACCAATTGTTAGTCATGGCAGAATGCTCTACTCCACTGTTAGGCACAGATATTTTAAGTAAGGTTAGCACTCAAGTAATGTTCTCTATAGACACTGAGGAACCTGTTCCTATTATGGCATTATTCATTAAGAAAGAGTCAGCTGAAACTGATATAGATAAGGAACAAGAGCTTAACTCCCAAGTCTGGGCAACAATAATTCTGGTATGAGCGCATAAAACTAAACTGGTTCTGGTAAAATTACAGGATCCAACCAATTTTCCTACTAGAAGGCAATATCCCATACATTCAGAGGCCAGGGAAGAGCTACAGAAAATTGTTATTATGTTCCTAAAATCATGGATTGTTAGCTTGTAATTCTCCCTGTAACACTCCCATTTTATCTATCAAGAAGAAAGATGAGACCTAGTGATCAGTTCAAGGCCTAAGGACAGTTAATGAAACCATTACCCCTATATATCTAGTGGTGCCTAACCCTTACACTATCCTGGGAAATTCCTTCCCAAACCCAATAGTATTGTGTGCTAGATCTAAAAGATGCTTTCTTCTGCATTCCCTTGGACCCAGTTTGTCAGTTTCTATTTGCTTTTGAATGGATAGATTCACAGGGACATAAGCAACAACTAGCCTGGACAGTCCTCCTTTAGGAATTTAGGGATAGCCCTCATTTATCTGGACAAGCATTAGCAGAGGACTTAAGAGATCTGTCACTTGAGGGGGGTGGCCTAGTGATCCAACATGTAGATGACCTACTTATCTGTTCCCCCCGGAAAAACTAGGCCATAAACACATAATGTTGACCCTAAATTTTCTAGCAGACACAGGGTATAAGATGTCTAAGGATAAGGCTCAAATCTACAAGAAAAAGTAGAATATTTAGGCCTCATATTAACCCCTGGGAAAAGAATGCTATCCTCAAATAAGATACAGGCCATTTTAGGCCTCTTTGGGCCCACCACTGAGAAACAGCTCTGAGCATTCTTAGGACAGACAGGATATGGCAGATTGTAGATTTTAGGATATGGAGAAAAAGCCAGATCCTCTACAAAGCCTTAAAGGAAAGTAGTCAATAGGGCCCAACTAATTTCTGCTGCGAAAAGGAACAACAAAGAGCTTTTGAGTGACGAAAGGAAGCTCTTATGTAGGCGGCAGCCCTAAGTATGCCAGATTTAGAGAAACACTTCCAGCTACATATTTGTTAATGAAAAAATAGGGAATATCATTAGGGGTCCTGACTCAGAGCCTAGGGCCCACTGAAAAATATAGTTATTTTTTTTCAAAAGAATTAGATGCTGTGGCCTGAGACTGGCCACAATGCCTTAAGGGAAATAGCAGCAGCAGCAGCAGCAGCAGCTTTGCTTCTAGAAGAAGCACTTACAGTATCATTAGGACAACCCATAACTCTATATGCTTCCCTTTGTACTTTTCAGGTTCAAATTAATTCCTCAGCAGCTATAGTTTTTCAAAACCAGCATGGACTAGACATGTTAGGTCCTGCGCAAGGAGGCATTTGTGTCAGGCTCCTGGAAGATTGCTGTTTTGGGGATCAACCAAACAGGCCAAGGACAAAACAATGTTTGCAACTTTTCAGACAAGGCTAGGCAACTCTAGGCACAGGCTGAGCTGGGGTGGAATTCCTAGTCCAGCTTCTGGTTATGGAAATCTTAGATACTGCCCTTCCTAGGTCCTCTGGCTTCCATACTTTTCTTACTACCTTTTTAGACCTTGCATTTTTAAAAAAAATTTTAAAAAAGATTTTATTTATTTATTTATTTTTAGAGAGGGAAGGGAGGGAGAAAGAGAGAGAGAGAAACATCAAGGTGCGGTTGCTGGGGGTCATGGTCTGCAACCCAGGCATGTACCCTGACTGGGAATCAAACCTGTGACACTTTGGTTTGCAGCCTGCACTCAATCCACCGAGCTACACCAACCAGGGCTAGACCTTGCATTTTTAATATCCTTGCCCATTTGGTGTCTTCAAGGCTAGCAACAATTCACCTGCAAATGGCCATACAATCAGAATATTTAAGGTTACCTCATAACCCCTTGGATCAGGCTACTGACATATTCCATAAAAAACCAAAACCCTCACCTGCCTGGAGAGGGAACAAGTGACACTGTCCCAGAACCAGCTCTACATCCCTAATCAGCCTGAAGCAGACGCAGAAAATTGACCTTAGACTTTTACCACCCCAGAACCATTTGGATGGTGTCACTTGAGGGGGGAATATTAGGCAGGATAGATAGTAAGCCAAGGCAGGGGTGGAGGGAAATGTCTCACCCACTGACTCAGCAGTCCTGAGCCTGGTCCAATAAGACTGCCAGGTGTTCTAAACATCACAAGCAAAGATAGCAAAGGAGGAGCGGAGCCCTTGAGACTCGGTGCTGGGAAAGGGAGCCTCTGTGGCAATTTCACTAACTAAGGTGGAAAGCCTTTACTAGCTGAGAATGTCTTTGTAGCTGTCCATTAGTCCTGAGGTCTGGAAGGGGGAGAAGGAGGTGTACCTAGAAGCTGGCTAAAGTATATAACTCCTGGAATCCCAATAGTCAGGGCATTCAGATTAGCTGGGTGCCTTCTTGCAGCTTTTTGCTCAGGTGTATTTCATAAATAAACTTTCTATCTTGTGCCCACTCTATGTGTCATCTCTTGCTTGAATTCTTTTTTTTGCAAGCAAGGCTAGAATACAGGAGGGGGAGCCCCTGACTTAGGTCTCCCATGTAACAAAACTATAGACAATATTTGGTCTTGACTAATGCACCTTCATGACAGGCTATAAAATACGTTGTTTACATGGTCATATATTCAGCAGACACTGAGTAGAAAATGTTATCTTCAATTTCATAGAGATAGATCTTGCAGGGTAAATTTAAAAGTAATGCCAGTTCCCCCAAGGCCAGTCTTTTGCAAAAACTGTAAAGGAGGTAAAGGCTGTCTTTAGGATCCTTTTATTCTCTGTCTCTTCACCTATTCTTCATGTTCCTAGTGTTCTACTGTGGAATCCAACCTGCAGGAATGCAGTGCATTCAACTCCTAATAAACTTCCTTTTCATTCAGATACAATATTATACCCTTCCTAAGTCCTATGCTCCTGGAAAAGGGTGTTGATTAAGAAATCTCTGTAACCTTCCCCCACCTTTGAAATTCCTCCACCTTTTTCTGTCTTAGGAAATGGCCACTCAAAACAAACAGAAATCAAAATAACCAAATTAAAAAATCCTTTCCCTTATGACTGATTAGATAAGGCTCTCTGCCATTCTCTCAGGACTCCTGGGGCAAAGACCAAACACAGACTTGTACCCTTTGCTGGAATCTGCTGAAAGATGAGGTCCAGACAGAGAGGGGGAGCCTCCCTGTGGACCATTGGAACAAAGTTCTCTCCGTGTCCCATTGTTTCAAGAAGGTCTACTATACATTTGTTTACTAATCATTAACTCTTTTCAGCTCCTTGTGAACGACCTTACTGCCTCCTCCTTAGTTGTGAATGTCACTTATACCTCATTTCGCCTCACTGTCTTTGGAATTTTCATGCTTATGTGAATTCCCCATGCTTGTGTATTGAAACTTGACTTTCTGCTGGTAATCTGCTGCATGTCATTTCAATTATTTGAGCAGACAGAAGAAGGAAGAAGGAAAGTTTCCTGGTCCATAACACAATTTATGTTTAGTTTGTGTTATATTATTACAATAACAGATAAAAAACCCCAGAAGAGGTAGAACCACAAGTCCTGGGTTCTAGTCGCAGATCTCTCTGTGTGTTCTTGACTCTTCTGGACTTCAGTTTCTTCACCTTTAAATAAGGATATTGGACTTACTAATCTTCAAAATTTTAACATTCTATATTTGTTGAAAGATTACATTACAGTTATTTTTAGTTCAATTTATGGATATTACTTGACTCAGGTCCAGAAAATGTCTTTTATTATTTTTTCATATCTGCTGCTTAGTTTAAAGTAGTTGTTATATAATGTTTACTAGTTAATGAGTTTACTAGTTATGACAGTTTATAAGTTTCTAAGGTAGTATGAGCTCTTCTAGTACAATGCTTTCAATTATGTAAATATTTATCAAACAATGAACAACTGGTTGTTCTGGTAGATTCTAACATGTGGTTATAATCTCCATCTTCTTTTGGAAATTAAATTCAGATTCTTCAAATAAATTTCAAAAAGAAAATCTGGCTATAGTCAAATATTCTTTTTTTCTCTCATTTGGAAAATTAACTGGTAAGAAAATGCTTCAATTTCCTAACAAGAAGCAGATACATGTAAGTAACTACTGTGAATGGGGAACCAATTACAGTAGAATTTGATTTTTTATTTCATTTTTTACCTAATCTTTGCTATATTTTTATTATCATTTAGACTCATCAAGAAAAAAAGAGAAAGGACTCAAATAAATAAAATCAGAAATGAAAGAGGAGAAGAAATAACAACTGACACCAAAGAAATACAAACAGCTGTAAGAAAATATGAACAACTATATGCCAACAAACTGGACAACCTGGAGGAAGTGGATAAATTCCAAAAGCATACAGTCTTCCAATACTAAATCAGGAAGAATCAGAATCTGAAGAGACAGATTACACCTAATGAAATTGAAGCAGTAATCAAAAACTCCCAACAAATAAATGCCCTGGATCAGATGGCTTCACAAGTGAATTTCACCAAACATTCTAAGAACTAACACCTCTCCTTCTCAAACGATTTCATTAAATTCAAGAGGAGGGAAGGCTCCCAAACTCATTTTTTTGAAGCCAGCATTATTCAAATTCCAGAACCAGATAAAGACACTGCAAAGAAACAAAGTTGTAGGCCAATATCCCTGATGAGCATAGATGCTAAAATTCTCAAAAAATAGCAAACTGAATACAGCAATGCATCAAAAAGATCACACACCACGGTCCACAGGGATTTACTCCAGGAATGCAGGGTAGGTACAACATTCACAAATCAGTAAATGTCATTCACCACATAAAAAAATGAAAGATAAAAACCATATGATCATATCAATAGATGCAGAAAATGCTGTTGATGAAATCCATTTATCACCCATTTATGATAAAAACTCTCAGCAAAGTGGGATTAGAGGGAACATACATAATCATAATAAAGTCCATATATGATAAACACACTGCCAGCATCATACTCAATGGGCAAAAACTACAAGTGTTTGCCTTAAGATCAGGAACAAGACAGGGATGTCTGCTCTCAGCTCTCTTATTCAACACAGTGTTGGGAGTCCTAGCCACAGCAATTGGAGAAGGGGAGGAAATAAAAGGCACCCAAATTGGAAAAAAGGAAATAAAACCTTCTTCATTTGCAGATGACATGATACTGTGAATAGAGAAGCCCAAAGATTCCACCAAGAAACTACTAGAACTGATAAATGAATTCATCAAAGTAGCAGGATACAAAATTAATGTCCAGGAATCAGCTGCACTTTTTATATGCCAATAATGAATGAACAGAAAGGGATATTAAGAAAACAATCCTATTCACAATTGCTTCAAAAACAACTAAAATACCTAAGAATAAACCTAACCAAGGATGTGAAAGACCTGTACATGGAAAATTATAAGACACTGAAGAAAGAAACTGAAGAAGATACAAATAAATTGATTATTTTTAATGTACCATTCTACTTATCCACCACTCTGATGATGAATGTGATGACAATTAAAACATAATAGATCTTAAATCGCTAAGTAAAGAACATCTAAATCCTAGGAAGGTCTTCATTCATGGAAAAGTTGATACCAGTGTAAGAATAGGATCTGTAGTACCCAATAGGATGTCAATAAACTCTAGGTAATTTTCCAATGATTTGGCCCAATAATAGTTACTGCTAATTAAGTAAAACAATGTGCCTGGAACTGTGCTATATGCTTTACTTCCACTGTCTCACTCCTCATGGCCACATATGCGACAGGTACAATTACTATCACCCTTCTGTTACAGATGAGAACACTGGTTCAGGGAGATTGTGTGAATTAACTACCTGAACTGGAGAGCCAGTGAATGACAGTGAGTATTCAAAGCCAGATCTGACTGACTCCTGAGTCCATGTTCTTAACTACAGTGCTATAATGCCCAATTCTCTAGGAGAGTGAGGAAAACAGTGTAGAAAAAAATGATCTGGTTTTCAGTTTTCTATTTTAAGGCATAGAGTGTCACTAACACAAGTTTCTAGAACTGTACTTATGGGGTATGTGATGGTAGAAAATCATAAAAGGACATATCTGATCATTTGAAAAGAGTCTTACATTGAATCTTTTATAAGGTTTGGTTTAGTATACACATGGCATATAAAAAAGGAGCTATGTTTTTACTTGGTAAGTAATATGCAGTATCTATCTAATATAGCAGAAGTATAATGTATAATTATAGTTAAGGTTTTGTTTAGACTCCCATAAAATTTCAATTTAGCATAACAACTTGGTATATATGACATCAAGTCTTAATAATTTTTCTTAATAAAGTATTAAATTGAAATTGGTTTGGGCTGCTTGTTGTTATAATTGAGCAGAAACTTAAAACTATTTTTCATTTTTGAAACTTGTCACAACACATTAAAATACAGGTATATACAATTGTCTAAAATATACTGAAATCATGAATAGACTCTAGGGCTTCACCCGCATTGTGTAAAGTGTCTTTTGTGCTATCATATACATTTTGTGTGTGGATTTCAGTGAAGTGTAGAAGAGGCAAGGCTCTGGAAGCAGACCAGCAATTTCTAGCTGTCACCTTGGGCAAGTTACTAAACCTCTCAGTGCCTCTGTTGCTCATTTGGAAAATGGGAACCATAAATTTATGTTCCTGGTATAATTCAGGTTAAGTGTCTGGAGCCATTCTTCCCATGTGGTAGCTGTTTAATAAATTTAAATCTTCATCAACAAACTACTTTGTCAATAAGAATTATAGGGCTCTGCCCTGGCTGGTGTGGCTTGGTGGACTGAGTGCCGGCCTGTGAACCAAAGGGTCACGGGTTTAATTCCCAGTTGGGGCACATACCTGGGTGGGCCAGGTCCCCAGTAGGGGGCACATGAAAGGCAACCACACATTGATGTTTCTCTCCCTCTCTTTCTCCCTCCCTTCCCGTCTTTCTAAAGATAAGCAAATAAAATCTTTAAAAAACAAGAATTATAGAGATCTGAATCAAAATATAGAAATGAATATGCTCTGATGACAACTGTTGGGGGAGGAAGAGATTTTACTCTATCCTTCTAGGTTCTTTTTGACTGCTCTAATCATTAAGTCTACATGAGACAGATTAACCAGAGAACAAAGTGAGATGTAATGAATTCTGTACATATGGGAAGCCCACCTATATGAAAGGATCAGAGACAGAAAGGGAGAATGAGGTATGTGGCATTCTGAGTTAAGGAAGAGGTAAGATGCCCTGAAGCCTCAGAGGGGAAGAGAGTAATTTGCAGGATGACATGAAGAGCAGATGTTCAGTAATTAGTAGTTTGCCCTGCCCTATAGATAGGTCATAAAAAGTTATTTCTGGTGATAACTCTTATTATGAGGATGGCCCCAAATTTGAATTCTTTAAGGAGAGCTAAAGGTTTCTCTGGAGGCTGCAGGGTCTCAGTTGCCTGCAGCTCAAAATAATGCACATGCCAAAGTGGCACATCTTGGGCAGGTCTGTTCCAAACCCCTTTCACAACTACGTGGACAACTTTCTCCTGTCTTGCCTGTTTAATTTTCCTCAAACAGATCAGTCATGATTTTCAGTGTGAATGGCAAGAAACCCCTAGGCATTATGATACCCAGTGGTGGCTCTTATACTTGTAGACGTAAAGGAATCTAACAGTATAGGAGAGAAGGGAGAAAAAGGCCAAATCTGAGTGTATTCAGACTGTTTCCTGGGCCATCTGTGACCCTTGTACTGCCCTCCACCCCTCTCAGCAGCAACAGTGAAATTGCTTGGAAAGGTCAGTCCAGGTTAGAAACTAAATAAAACAAACTGCATCATGAATTGAAAAATAGAACAAATCATAATGTTTTCCTGAATCCTAGCATTAATTTTAACTGAGGCATAGACCAAAGCAAAGTTACTTTTTCAAAAGCAAACTAAAACAAAACAGAACAAAACACAAGTAATGAGTAGAAACCTGAACAACTACAAAACAAAATATCTTATTTGCAAATGGTGAACCAAAATAAAACATTCTTACCAGCCTTATAAGATTGTAAGCTTTTTGAGGGTAGGGTTTGGATCATTCCCTCACTCATATGTTTATATATGATCTCCTTAAAGTATTTAGGATACTGCTGGCTATACATTTTGTTTTCAATTTCTACTTTTTTGAACTGAACATGGCTCAAATTCTCTGTACTGAATCCTATTTCAAGAGAAATTATAATAAAAGCTTTCAGCTATTTTCAGTGCTTATATATTAAGACTAAGATCATTCAATGTAAGTAAGATGTTGAGAGTGCTGGTACTGTGACATTTATTGTAAATAAGTCGGGCAGTTCAAGCTTATGTTGTTTAAATTTAACAACTCAGTACTCAAAGTGTTTTTTCTTTTCTCCAACTAGGAAGAATTCATGTTCCTTAACTAGAAAAAAATTTACGTTCCCACACTTTGACATAAACATTCACCCTTATATTAAACATAAAAGGTTTTTTCTTATTATAAACAGAAGAAATTTCCATATACCCTTTGTAAAATGTTATACATAAATGCTGGGCTTGGACACAGAGAACTTAATCAAAATCCCATGTTGCTTCAGGGTAGTTATATGTGAAATGCAATTTCCATTGTATTGAAATCTCCATCCAGTAAATATTTATCTATTTTCAAAATTGCCAACATATTTGAAAAGTTTAATTGGTTTATACTCAAGGCTCTAGAGAAAGGAATATTTGCTTTTAGAAGACATTTACATGTATTTATTCTGTCCACGTAGGTGACTTCTTTCAAGTGATCAAGGAATTTAATGTGAAGTTAACCCATCCCAGATTTGGTTCTAATGACCAAATTAGAAGAAAAGGAATCAATAATCAATCCATCACTTTGATCACTGTACCTTTTTTCTCTGATTTATCGGAAACTTTTCCTCCAATTGGAGAGTAAGTAGTGTCCATGGATTCCGTCCCTCTGTTCCCTTTGCTAACTCCATTTTCATAGAGCTGTCCTTCAACTGGTTGCAACTGCCAAGTCAGGCCGAACAAATGCACTGCTGCAAGAAAACAAGCCATACATGAACTTATTCCAGACTTGCTGAGAAGGTCTCTAAACCAGCTGTCCCTCTGCACCTAAACATGTCATGACCAGTTTTCTTATAGTTAGGCCAAGCAACTTAAATTATATACCTACTTCATACATGTAGCCACTTTTCTAAGAAGCTGCTGTTAAAATTTTGAGGATTAGAAGTTGGAGTATGGGTTAAGCAACTACAGTGGGATTGGACTCTGGTCCTCAGTGCTATGACCCCTTCCTTTTATATTTCCCGCAGGGGAGTGTGTCTAGTTTGCATACAGAGACTGCAGAGTAACAGTGGACAGGCTATTGTGAGAGCAGGGGAGACCTTCTCTAGACCTCTGATTCAATTCAGCTCAGCAAACATTTCCTGAGTGCCAAGGATGAAGAAGGTCCTGTGAGAGCTGCTGCAGATGTTAAAATCTAGACACCTATTAGGGTAAGAGTTTGAATACAAGTGTAAAATAGCTATAATATAATGCAAAATAACTGGCATGGCACAGGTTCAAATCGCTATCAGAGGATTAAAAAATACTCAGTGTTGATCAGCGTGCAGGAAAATGGGTACTCTCATACAGTCTTGATGAGAGTATTTAGAAAAATCACCTTTTGGGAGGGCAATGTAGCACCATTTTTCAACAAAATATCTTTATAACTTGGCTTACCCTTGTAGCCAACATTTCAATTTCTATAAATTAACTATGAATATGTACAAAACTCCAAAGTTATTCAATGTAATATTTAAAAATGAGTACCAAGCTATGATCCATCTAAATATTCATCAAAAAGAGATTGATTAAATGGGTGATATTATAAATAATACAGGATTACATGGCTAGTAAATTATGTTGCAGCAGACTATGTAATGGCATGGGAAATATTTATGATGCATCAAATGAAACCCATCAGGCTACTAAACAGTATGAATAGTATGATCTCTAGTGCATGTGTGTGTGAGCGTGTTGATGTCTGGAAGAACCGGCGGGGAGGATATACAGCAACATAACAGTATGGAGGTCTGCTGGAGGGTTTTTATTTTCTTCTTTATGATTTCTGCATTGTCTATTTTGTACAATGAATATGTGTGGTATTTGCCATATGGGAATTTTTTTTTCAGAAGACTGGATTAAAGAAACAATAGATTAAAATTGGCTAGGCTGATCAGGGGTGATATAATGATGGACCCTGAGGGATGTGTAGGGTTTTAACAGGTGGCAGCAATGCATGGGGCCGGGGAAGGGTTGTACAAAAAATGACTTTGTAAAGTGCCAGATGTCTTTGAGGCAAAGGAAGCTGCTGGGGTTGGATCTGAGTTTAGCGACATGTAGATGGTAGTGGAAGTTAAAGCTGGAAGGGTAGATTAGGGCTGTACTGTGGAGGGTAATGGATGTCACACTTAGATATTTGGATTCTATTTACTAGGAAACAGGCAGGCATTGCTGTTTTCTGAACAGAAGAGTGATATAATCAATTTACTTTAGGAAGATTAATTTGATAGCAATGGGGAGCACTGATGGTTTCTAGGCAAATAAATGATATCATCAGAACACCCTTTGTAGAAAGATAAATCTAGTAGTAGTGGGGAGAAGGATGAATGGAAGGCCTAAAGATGTGACAAGAACACAAATCGGGAAGGCATTACAATAATCTAGTTGAGAACTGAGTATCTCAAGTAGAGCCGTGGCAGTGTGAATGCAAAGCAGGTGACTCCTTAAGGAGAAATTGCATGAAAGTTATGTCACCATTTGGCAACAAGCTCTGCATCTACACACACATGTGTCTGTGTCCAAGTGTGTTCATGCATGTGTGTAGGTGTGTAAGGTTGGGTATAGGAAAAAGTGAGGGAAAGACAGAAATCCAAAATGGTTAAGGCTTGAGCCTGAGTAACTGATAACACAGTGAAACCATGAATAGAGGCAGGGAATTCCACACTTGACCCAGTGCTAGGTACAGATAGTTGGTGCTGGATATGTGTTTGGTGAATGATAATTTGTTTGGGGCAGGATGGGGTGATGGCAGGAATACAGTGAATTCTAGAGATGCTGGGTTCCAAGGATCAATGTGTTATCCAGATAGCCATGGTCAACACAGGTTTGGAGGTCTGATGTTGTGGAAAAATATTAAGGCTAGAACAAGACTACAGAGTCATACTTGCACAGAGGCAGCAACCAAAGTCATTGAGGGAAAAGAACCTTAGGAGAAAAGAGTGTCTAGGAGAGAAGCTGGAGAAGTCCTTTTATTTGTTTTCTCATTGTAATTTTCAAATCAAACAAAGCTTACCAAAAGGAAAAAAAGGTGAATCTGTTCGTAAGTCATACCATAGTTGTCTTTATATTCATAGGCACACTGAAAGGGGCTCATTTGTATGGCTAACACTCATGTATAGTACATGAGTTAGCAACCGAGAACAGGAAAGCCAGCCTGATAGCCTATTTAAAAATCATTCATCCACTTTGAGTTGGAGCTAAAGATATTTCTAACACCTACCTTCTAATTTATTCTTAAAAGTGTTAAGCATTTAATTGGTTTATACCCTTTTCTTTGGATTAAGGCCAGTGCTGCCTGGTGAATTTCTGTTGCGATTACTGGAAACAACTGCAACTCAGATCATAATGGTTCTAAGCCCGGTACAGCACAGCATGCTAATAAAGCTATGTTAGTGACATCTTGGAGATTATCTTGCCGAGAGACTCAAAGTATGGTTGGTTTAACACACTTGTTCCATTTAAAGCTGTTTATCAGTTTTATAGAAAATCTGGTCTATTCTGCCCCACAAATACTTTGAATATAATGGATATTAAACACTACATTGAAAATGTGTCTGATTCCTTCGGTTCAGTTACGTTTGTGAATTCGATGAGCCATGAGGAACGAAAGGCACAGTAGTTCTCATTTTAAAGATCAAGGGGGCTATTTTCCATACTTTATTTAAGTTAAGGCAGTTTCCTGAGGGCACTCAAAAATGAGAGAAAAAAACGCATGCTGCAAATTACTTCAAAATCATAAAGATTAATTTTTCACCATCAAATGAAATGGAGTGCTTCCAGCCAATCAAGACACATAAAGAGGTATGGAAACATTTAGTAGGGTACCCTTTGAGGGTAGGGAAGTTATATATTTTTTTGAGTTTACTAAGTCTTCTCTAGGCAACAAGCTGTTCCTGTTGAATATATAATGAAAGCTAACTTGTTACAGGTTGTAGATACTATGGCAAGGCTACTGGTCTTTTCTCTCCTCCAAACTGAACTTCAAAATACTGAGTTGTGAAAGGAAGTAAAAGACTGTACTTATATGCAGGGTAATCTGAGATAACTAAATAACTAGCATTTGAGTTCTATTAGAAATAAATAATATTTTGTTCATACCAAGACAAATAAATAAAATTATGTTGACATGTGGGACATACCAACATACCAGTAGAAAGATACAGTAGTAATTCCACTATGAGACGTATTTATTGATTCATTAAACAAGTATTTTCAAGGCATACTTGGGCACACTGGGAATGTTCAGAATACAGGAAACGGCAATGAAATATTTAACAGCCAGAACAGAAAAGGTACTGGCTGGCCAATATGGATATTGTATATAAACAAGCACTATAGCTTAGCAAGGATACACTGAGTGCATATCAGCCTTGGCTACAGAATGAAGATACAGATCCTTAGCTTCCAGTGGATTCTTATCCAGATCCCTGCTATGTGTTTATAGCCATACTCTTTAGGCAAGTCCCCCAAACAAAAGTATACATAGTATGGCCCAACTGGCTAGAATTATGGTTATAGTAATGAGCAAATAGGGCACTGTTAAATTATATTCATATACAGATTCAACAAATACTTTCTTGAGTGCCTACTTTGTGTCACAAACTTTAACTTTATAATAGCAGTGAATAAAATTTTTAAAAATCTCAAGCCTTTCAGAACTCATATGAGAGGGTGGTGGGTTAAGTAGGCAGGAAGTGAATACTATGTAATATAATGTGGCTGTATGGAAACAAAGAAACAAATAATGGCAGGTGGTATAAATGCTATGAAGAAACAAAATAAGAGTAGATAGGGAAGTCCTCTTGAAGGAGGTAATATTTGAATCAAGATTTGAATGACATGAACCCATATGAATATCTAGTTGAACCTTCTTAGAGGAAAAAACAGCAAGTACACAAAACACTGAGTCTTGTATGAAATGCAAGCCTCCATCTTCACTGAGCTGTAGTCACACTAAGGAGCCCAGTGTGATTGCAGCTCAGTGAAGATGGAGGAGTGTTAGAAAAACTCATAATACAAGGGTGGGACCATAATCCTCTTACATCTGTGCTCTAACCAACATCATGAACTAGTCATCAGTAAACCACAAGTTCACAGGAAAAAAGTAATAAAATTAAAATCAGAAATACCTAAATATATACCTAAAAATAAGTCTTTCTGGTAATAGTAGATCTAATATAAGTGCCCCTGACCCCAGATAAAACCTAAGTTCTTTTTCCTAAAGACATACATAAAAATATACAACCTCAGTGAGTAGAGACATACACTCCCCAGATCTTTCAGGGAGTACCTCGCTGAAATTCAATGGCTGGACAGAATGTGCATGCTTATTTAGATATTCCAGGAGTAATGTCTTTTCAGCTGATTGAGAAAGACAGTTCCTAATACTCTCCTAACATAGGTACCTGACTGCTGAGCCTTGTACATTTTATAATTGGGATCCTCTTTGTTTTATTCAAGTGAAAGTGGCTATGCTCTGAAATTATAAATTTATTATGAAGTTAAGGTAACAAATGGATTATTTCAATGTCCCCAATTGCCAAACTTAATCAAACACCTTCTATCTCAAAGGAACCTGATTCCAGGGGCAGTTCTTGACTTGTACATTTCTATAGGCCACACTTCCAAGTCTCTCAGCAGTTATTTCTTTGCACTCACTGTTAGGATTGTTGGACTTTGTCTTAAGTAGGGCTGATGGCCTCTAATGATATTCATACTCGATAATGCTTCGTCATTGCATTCTCCTTCAAAAGGCAAATATTCACTTACAAGGGAGAGACCATAGGAATGTTTCAGAAGTAAATACAGAAAATATGTGCTACAGGATTTAGGTCTATAGTATATGACATGGTAACAACACATCATGTGCATCCATCAAGCACTTGAAATATAGCTTAGTCAGAGTCAAAAACTTAGCATGAAAGAAAAAATGTAAAATATTGAATTAATAATTTATATATTGATTACATGTTGAAATGATAATAGTTGGGATGTATGTTCAATTAAATAAAAATATTTTAAATAATTTTTCCTGTGCTATTTATTTATGCTTTTGGTCCTATGCTGTTCGTTAGTTTATTATGTTCATTAAATTCCATATTCAAGTGAGATCATGTGGGATTTGTCTATCACTGATTAGCTTATTTTGCTTAGCATAATATTGTCTAGATCCATCCATGCTGTCACAAAAGGTAAGTGCTTCTTGTTTTTACTGCTGTGTAGTATTCCATTGTGTAAATGTACCATAACGTTTTTTATCTACTCATCTACTGATGGGCACTTAGGCTGTTTCCAGATCCTGGCTATTGTAAATAGTGCTGCCATGAACAAGGAGGTGTGTGCATTTTTTTTTTGTATTGGCATTTCTGTATTCTTAGGATATAGTCCCAGCAGTGAAATCACTGAGTCAAAAAGGAGTTCCCTTTTCAGGTTTTTAAGGAAATTCCATACTGTTTTCCTCAGTGGCTGCACCAGTCTGCATTCCCACCAGCAGTGCACTAGGGTTCCCTTTTCTCCACAACCTC
The DNA here is from genome assembly GCF_019186645.2 of Phyllostomus hastatus. Taxonomy (NCBI): domain Eukaryota; kingdom Metazoa; phylum Chordata; class Mammalia; order Chiroptera; family Phyllostomidae; genus Phyllostomus; species Phyllostomus hastatus. The sequence goes on along the minus strand of NW_025333984.1, from coordinate 9,159,947 downwards.
TCCAGCACTTGTTGTTTGTTGATTTATTGACAACGATTTGAGGATTGACTTAGGGAGGGGATAGGGTAGAGCTAGGTGGAGGTGGGGAAAGGCAGAAAAAGTGGGAACAACTGTAATTGAATAAATAAAAAATAATTTTTCACCCATTTCCTTTTACTTTGTTAATGTGGCTACTATAAAATTTTAAATTACATGTGTGGTTTACATTGTACTTATATTGGACAGCGTTGATCTTGACTATCTAGAACATTTCACAAAGAGATATGGCGTTTCTCTGTTAGCACCCTATCATAGAACCTACCATGTTATACGAAAGATACATATTTATATGTCAGACTCATCATTATTAAGCACCCAAAGTGTAGGAGCCACCTCTTTTTCATTTTTCTCTCTGGTACATAACTCAGTGCCTGTTATCAGGAAGTACCCTGCTTATATACTGCTGATAACACATGTAAAGTGGTAAAGTGACTTTGGAGAGAAATTTGGGGATATGTAGAAAATTTAAATTGAGAATATTCCTTGACCAAGAAATTCTACCTCTAGGAATGTGTACTAAAGAAACAATAACATTATGTGCACAAATGGACATGCACAAGCAAATTCATGATAACACTGTTAATATAATGATACTGTTAATACAGTAAAAAATAGAACCAGCAATATATTATTCTATGACAGCAATTTTCAACCTTTTTCATCTCATGGCACACATTAACTAATTACTAAGAATCTGTGGCACACCAAAAAATACATTTTTTGCTGGTCTGACAAAAACTAGGTATAATTTTGATTCATTCACAGCAGACAGCTATTGTTGTGTTGGCTGTTGTCATTTTTTGGTTTGACAATCTAAGGAAAGAGAGGTCAGTGCCCCTGACTAAATATCCAGGTATTGTACATTTTTAAAATTCTTGTGGCATACCAGTTGAAAATTGAGAATCTATGGGATATTATGGAATCACCAAACTGTCAGTTTGGTGAAAACTAAAGGGATATGACAACTAAATGCAGTGCGGGACCTCAGATAGGATCCTGGAACAGAACAAAAGGGAACAGAAAAATTGTAGAGGTCAGAATCAAACTCTCAGCGGAGTTAACAGCATCATACCACTGTTAATTTCTTGCTGTTAATAATTATACTGTGGTTATACAAGATGGTAACACTGGCAAAAGCTGAGTGGCAGGTGTACAGGAATTCTGTGCAGCGCTGCAACTTTACTGATCCAGGGTTGTGCTGGAGCTGGCTGTACATGTCTCTTCAGTGGCTTTACATTGGTAGTTGAAATTGCCCATGGTGGGTGCATTAACACTCCAGAAATCAGCAAAAGCTGCAAATCAAGGCATTTTTGCCCAGAGAGCTGGCTATTAAACATTTATCAGCACACCACTGGATGACCTATATGAATTGACATGGAAAGAGCTCTAAGAGTTGTATGAAAAACATTGTAGAGCAATACATACCTGATGATTCTATTTAAGTAAAGAAAATATGTGTATCCATATATATAAATGCCTAGAAAGACAACTGGAAGGATTACTAACAACAATAAAATAATGAATAAAAACCCTATTTTTTCAAGATTTTATTTATTTATTTTTAGAGAGGGAAGAAGGGGGAGAGAGAGAGAGAGAGAGAGAGAAAGAGAGAGAGAGAGAAAGAGAGAGAGAGAGAGAGAGAGAGAGAGAGAGAGAGAGAGAGAGAGAGAGAGAGAGAGAGAGAGAAACATCAATGTGCGGTTGCTGGGGGCCATGGCCTGCAACCCAGGCATGTGCCCTGACTGGGAATCGAACCTGCGATGCTTTGGTTCGCAACCCGCGCTCAATCCACTGAGCTATGCCAGCCAGGCATGAAAAAAACTATTGGTCTTTAGAGTGGGAAGCTTGGGGCAGAACATCAACATTCTCATAATACTGTTAGAATCTTTTACAATGGTAATATATTCATGTATTGTTAAATGATAAAAAATGCTAGGTGCTTGACAAAACTTTTTAAAAGCTGAATGAATGGATACATTGTTTTATTCCATCTTTTTTTTATTATCGTTTTCTGTCTAAAATAGAGCTTTCCAACACATTTAAAGCAGAACAACTAAGAAATTAAATAGGAATTTAATTTGTGGAAATTAAATAACCCCAAATGTGAAAAACAGATACAGCAGAATTCTTTTTACCAAAAGGAATTGGGGACATGTCCAAAAGCTTTGGCCAAAAATATAAATCTGCTGGCCCAAAAAATTGTCCTCAAAATATCTCAGTAAGGAAAATTTGGGTATTGGGAAAAATTCTTTTTAGGCAGTTAAATTTTTTGGAATATTTTTATGAAGTTCATGTCAGAAGGTAGGAGCCTCCACGTTAATTCTGTGTCATTTGCTGTTTTGTGTCCACTCTCTTATAGTTAATATTGAATCCAGGTAATCATAAAATAAATAGGGCTTTGATAATAAACACATAAGTAAAGCTTGAAATTGTAATATTTGCAAGGCAAATGCAACTTTGCTTTCAAGGAATTCATGTTGCATCTCAAAATGAACACATATTCAGCTAAGAATGCTGTATTTATTCATTGCAAGAATATTTTGTAATTCAACTATGTAATTCAATTTTGGTGTTATTTTGTAATTCGACTATGTCAACTATTTGGACAGTTTGCAACTGTCTCACAAATACAGTCCTGCTCATTGATGGATAATGTCATGTTTCAAGTCACACCAAGACAAAGGCACATAATATTTTTTCAAGATCATCTGTTTTTTTCTTTTTTTCAGCCATCCCCTCCAAACCCACCAGTTCCCTTACACATCTTGCTTCATGTTCCTTCAGGCTAAGGAACGCTACTGCTTTTATACTTTACTCCCAAAGCTTGTCAAAGCTACAGATCTCCTTGGATGTTGAGTGGTTCCCTTCCTGAAAAATATACCGACTACATTACCCAGATGGTGACCCCTGATGACTTCAGGCTCTCAAGTTAACTCCTATGGGAAGCAATCTCACAAGACTGATACTTCAGTGGACGTCATGTAAAGCTAGATGCTTCTGTAATAAGAAACATCACTGCAAAAATAAATGATACTTGAATTAAATGCAGTGACTGCTAATATGATAGAAACCAGGTTATCTTTCCATCTTAAAATAAATCCCCTTCTCATTACATATAGCCTTTTGATAAATTACCTTCGGATCTTGGTTTTATCCTGGTAATAAGCAGATTACATGCAGGATTGAAAACCATTAGTTTCCAGAGAAGCATTTTTCAAGAACTACATAAAGGAAGTAATGCATGTTTATTTATGGAGCCTTACTTTTGCCTCAGCAGTTTCATTCAAGTTTTCTCTTTTTTTCCCTAGGGTTATACATATACATTTTCTACTAAAATATCATCTGTGCTCACACTACATCATAAGCATAAATTAAACATACTTAAATGATCCTTTTCAAAGCAATTTGAATGGAGTCAATATGGCTTTGAGATCCCTTTCAAATATTTTTAAAAGCCTGAAAAGCTGTTGAGTCGGGTATGGGTAGAATTTCCTCTGAAAGAAAGGACTTCACTAATTTAACAAAAAATAAGCAAAAAGAAGGCATTTTAAATTGAACAGTTTTATGTTATACACTTTACAAGTTTGCCATGGTAAAACTGTAAAATTAAATGCCAATTAAAGAAAAGACTGAGAGAGTACAACAGAGGCAACAAGGACACCTTTTTTTTTTGTCACACCACACATTGGAAACTCTACATTTCCCCTTCTAAATGAAATGAATTCTTCTCTATTGCAGCACACTTTTTTTTTTGCCTTAGTATGGTCCTAGTTTTATCCAAGGCTAGAAAAGATTCTATCGAAGTAATAAATCATTTTAATATCCCAGTTCTATATTATATTATCTTAAAACTTGCATTTATTATGTATTTTATATTCTCCATTCCAAGGCTGCAGCAATATTTATAAATAACATGTCTATTTGGGTAGCTTATCACAGGTTTAATATATGATCTCCATTTGCAGTTGTATAACAGGCCCATCTGTGTATTCCTTATCAGACAGACACAATTATTTAGTGTTTTCATCTCAAGTCATAGCACCAATAGGTGTTCTCCATAATTCAAATCTTATTTACTTTTATATTATTATTTGCTTTGTGGAGTCAGGAGGAATAAGCAGTGTAGTTATGGGATAATTTTTTTCAACCCCCCCCAACTTAATGAATAATGCAGTAGAAATATCAATTTAGCCAGGAATCAGCACTTTTGATTCTTTATAAAAATTGTCTTTTTCTTTCCTATTTTACTTTGTTTTCCACTCAATGAATTTTCCCTTTTGCTATGGTACAAATCACTACCTATCACTTCATCATTATTGATGATGGAAGTCTCTTAGATTCCTAAACAGTCTCTCACATTCTTTCCTGGCTGAAGTGTTTATAATATCCAGATATTTAAAAAGATTGAAATAAAATTGGTGACTACGGAGAGAGAGAAAAAGACCTACACAGAAGCTCTTTCTTCCTCTTACCCATTTGCCCCATATGTATTTAAATTTTTAAATGGGGATACATTCATTGATTTATGTCCTCGACCTCTGGTAGCTGATACTTTGAAACTCACTTGTTTGATTTAGTATCATGTCATCTTAGCCATATATACATATGTATTCTTCTGCATATTTTTAGATTTTGACATAAAAAACATTTTCCATTACCTGATTATTCGCCATTAGTATAAGAGAGCAGTGTTCATATGAGGTTGGGGAGTTAGGAGATAGACAAGTACCAGAGGAGGCAGAAAATGAATCAGTGGTGGAAAACTATGGCTGGGTATGTACTCATCCTTCCTGGCTGACTCATAAAATCTGATCAGATGAGGAATCCCAGAGAATGAAGTGGAGGAGATGATATGGCCCAGTTTGTTCTGAGTTCTCTGAGGTGGCATCATGGCACTGTTTTTCTGGAAGAGTCACCAATGTTTGGGCCTGATCCATGCTCAGGATCCTCAAGCCTTCTCCTCCTTTCATGCAGTGATTATTGTCATATGGTCACTATGTATTAGACACTGTCCTATGTGCTGAGGATACAAGAGTAACTATTTGATTACAAAAACCCTTGCCCTCCTAGGGCTTACAGTCCACCCAAATGGAGGCAGTTGTCATATGACAGTTAAGACCAGAGACCCTGGAGAAAAGGTGTCATACTTCTAATCCCAACTCTGCTACAGTGAGTAGCAGAGTGACCTTGGGCAAGTTAATCTCTGAAATTCAGCATTCTCACCATAAAATGCGCATAATATAGCACCTTCCCAGTCGGCTTCTTGTGAGGACCTTGTGAGTCAGGGCATGTAAGGGACCTAGAAAATTACCTGGCACATAATAAATGCTTAATAAATGTTAGCCATGAATATAAACCAGGTTATAACCTTTGTAAAACCATTTTGAAAGTGGAGAAAGGCACAAACTCATTTGCCCGTTGCATTCTCTGTTTTCCTGCCCTAGAATATGTTTGTGCAGTTTTGTTTGTCTGGAAATAGGAATGTGGAGGGACTGAAGTCTCTGAGATAACTGCAGCTGTCATCTTCACACAGCTGTGTAGCAGAAGAAAACAGAAAACAACAAAGCTCACCTAATTTCCTAATTCCAAGTCCTTGACTTAATTTAGATCAGATATTCATTTCTCTCCTCACCCCCACCAACATCCCTAAGGCCACTCATTTTTTAATTAAAAATTTTTCAATTACAGTTTACATTTAATATAATTTTATATCAGTTTCAGGTGTACAGCATAGTGGTTAGACAATCATATACTGTACAAAGCATTCCCCTGATATTTCCAGTACCCACCTGGTACCACATATAGTTATTACAATATTATTGACTATATTCCCTGTACTGTAGTTTACATCCCCATGACTAGTTTACTATTTTATAACTACCAATTTATACTTCTTAAACCCTTTACCTCGTTAACCCAGTGCCCCAAACTCCCTCTCTTCTCAAAGCTGCTCATTTTCTTTTCTCCATCATCATCATCACTAGGATTTGGAAGTTTTAGATTTTTGGGTTGTCTTGGTAAAAGTTGTCCAGAGGTTAGATCATCCCTAAGATCTGTGAAGTTGTTTTCATTTTTCAGTAGAGTGTATTTCTAGAAAGTTTTGCAGAAAGTGGTTAAAGCCTCATTTTAGGAAACATTACTGAGAATTCTCACATAGCCATATAGTTTGAAGTGGTTCCCTCAATTTTTTTCTGCTGAGTTACACATCACAAGTATGTATTCCTGACTGATGGATTCAATGCTAGCAAATTCATCTGTGCAGATAAGGAAAGCTGTCTGTAACATAATATTGATAACGTCATGGTGTGTTAGAGCTCAAAAAGACCACAGACTAGAACATACCTTGGAAAAGAGGGAGGGAGTAACTTTACAGCGCAGAAACTTGGCAAATACTACCTCAGCCGAGTGACCAAGGTCAACATCATCAGTGATAGTGTATGCATGATGGGATGTATCCTTGTTATGATGGGATGATAATGACACCTATGTCATCTCCCTCCCCCAAATCCATAACCCCATTCTACACATGAGAATAACATTGGCAAAGCTCAAGTTGAGGGACATCCTGCAAAAAAAAAACTGACCTGTGCTACTCAAAACTGTCAAGGTCTTCTAGGAAACTATCACAGACTGGAGGAGGCTAGAAAAACATGACACTTAATGGGATATGCTATCCTGGATGGGATCCTGGAACAGAGAAAGGACACAGAAAAATTGGTGAAATCTGAATCAAGTGTAAAGTTTAGTTAATAGTAATTATCAAGGTATGTTTCTCAGTTGTGACAAATGTACCATGATGATAGAGTGTTAATAATAGGAGAAAACAAATGAGGATTACAGGGAATTCTCTGCACTCTTTGCAGGTTTTCTTAAGTCTAAAAGTGTTCTAAAATTAAGCATTTATTTTGGAAAATGAGAAGACCACAGACCAACCATTTGGCTCAATCTCCTCATTTTGCAGCAGAGGAAATTAAAAGCTAGAGAGAGGAAGTGCTCTGCCCTAGGAAACACAGAGACTAGTTTCTCTCTAATTCATGACCAAGAGAGGATGTGGTCTATTTCTTCTATTCATTGACATTTAGTACTGAGGTAATGTGACTGGGATATTGTGCTAATGAGGGCAATATTATAGGTTAAATTTTAATGCCAACCAGTTGCTTTTGCACAGAGGAAAACTGCTCCTTCCCCAAAGACTGATTGTTTGAAGTAATTTCGTCCATCCATCTCAGGTAAGTGTATAGGAGAAGACCGAAAGCTCTATAAATACCTTCCATCAACTCAGATACATTAGAATAATCTTTTTATATGGACCTGTTGACTATTTTATTGGATTACTGGGTCACATGTAACTAAAGTCATAATATATACTATATATTTTCTTTCTTTTTTAAAGCATATTTTATTGATTATGCTATTACAGTTGTACCAATTACTCTCCCCTTTATTCCCCTCTGCCCTGCACCTCCTCCTTCCAGCATCCCCCCTCTTAGTTCATGTCTATGGGTTGTACGTATAAATTCTTTGTCTTCTCCATTTCCTACACTATTCTTAACCTCTCCCTGTCCATTTTGTATCTGCCATTTATGCTTCTTATTTCCTGTGCCTTTTCCTCCCATTTTCTCCCTCCCACTCCCTGCTGATAACCCTCCATGTGATCTCCATTTCTGTGATTCTGTTCCTGTTCTAGTTGTTTGCTTAGTTTTTGTTTTTCTTTTTTTAGGTTCGGTTGTTGATAGTTGTGATTTTGTTGTCCTTTTACTGTTCATAGTTTTTGATCCTTTTCTATTTCTTAGATAAGTCCCTTTAACATTTCATATAATAAGGGCTTGGTGATGACTGCTTTAACTTGACCTTATCTGGGAAGCACTTTCTCTGCCCTTCCATTCTAAATGATAGCTTTGCTGGATAGAGCAATCTTGGATGTAGGTCCTTGCCTTTCATGACTTGGAATATTTCTTTCCAGCTCCTTCTTGCCTATTAGGTTTCTTTGGAGGAATCAGATGATAATGCTCTTATGGGCACTCCTTTGTAGGTAACTTTCTCCTTTCCTGTTGCTGCTTTTAAGATTCTCCCCTACTTTTTTAATCTTGGGTAATGTAATTATGATGTGTCTTGGTGTGTGCTTCCTTGGGTCCAACTTCTTTTGGATTCTGAGTTTCCTGGACTTCTTGGAAGTCTATTTCCTTTGCCAGATAGGGGGTGTTCTCCTTCATTATTTGTTCAAATAAGTTTTCAGTTTCTTGCTCTTCCTCTTCTCCTTCTGGCACCCCTATGATTCTGTTGGAACCTTTAAAGTTGTCCTAGAGGTTCCTAAGCCTCTCATTTTTTTTGAATTCTTTTTTCTTCTTTCTGTTCTGATTGGATGTTTATTTCTTCCTTTCATTTCAAATCATTGATTTGAGTCCTGGTTTCCTTCCATTCACTGTTGGTTCCCTGTATATTTTCCTTTATTTCACTTTGTATAGCCTTCATTTCTTCCTTTATCTTCCAGCTGAGCTCAATCACGTCTGTGAGCATCCTGATCAAAAGTGTTTTGAACTCTGCATCTGATATGCTGGCTATCTCCTCATCGCTTAGTTCTTTTTCTGGAGTTTTGATCTGTTCTTTCATTTTGGCCATATTTCTGTGTCTTGGCACACCTGTTATGTTCTAAGGGGAAGAATCTTAGGTGTTCACCAGGGTGGGGCAACCCTCTTAGCTGTGTTGTAGTTCTATACCTTGGGGAGGGGTCCAAGAGGGAATAATGCTCCTTGCTTTCAGTCACTTCCTCCACTACCCACAAACAAATTGGGCCCTTTCAGGTGCTGATTCTCCCGTGGGTGGGCTTGTGTACATTCTAGGACCCTGTGTGTGTCTCTAGTGGACTCTCCTGTGAGACTGGGAGTTTCTCCTGCCACCACAACCCACACAGATTTTTACAGCAAGAGGTTTTTGAGTCTTTACTTTCCTGTACTGAAACCCTGTGTTTCGCAGTCTGTCTTGTTCCCCAGTTGTTCCTCCCAGTTTATTACCCTGTGAATGTGGGACTGCCAATCCGCCAGCTACCACCTCACCTGTCCTAGTCCTCCAGCTGCTGCCTTGCCGCACATCCTATCTTCCCCCCATCTCCAATCCTTCTACAAGTCTGGGTGAATATTTCTTTAACTCCTTGGTTGTTGGAGTTCCATGTAGTTTGATTTTCTGGCACTTCTGGTTGTTTTATTGTTTTTAAATTGGTTGTTATCCTTTGTTGTGTTGTACGAGGAAGTGAAGCATTTCTACCTATGCCTCCATCTTGGCCAGAACTCTACACTATATATTTTCTACTGATTTTAAAATCTCTTCTTTTTTTAAATCTCAATCTTAGCATTTCTGTTAAAATCGATCACTTCGAGAAACGCTTTGTTTGCTATTTTTGAAATAGATTCAAGTTCTGCTTTAGATAAGAGATAGGCTGTTGGAAGTTTATCCAACTTTATATAATTACTGAAAATGGGTCTAAAATTTTCTTAATATCAGAAAACATGGAAGAAAGACTATGGCAACCTCTCAATTTTTATTTTTTCTCTGTGATTTAAAATGATAATATTAATTCTTTTTATTCAGTGTTAAAATATGTCATTTGTGTTAAAATCTTTAACATATGAAAATCCTTGTACATCAATAAATATCAGCTGAACCCTCTAGTAGAAACACAAGCAAAAGACATCAACAGGCAATTCATAAAAGAAGAAATGCAAGTTAACAGTGGTGTTTTAAAATGTTTAACCGGAATGGTCACTTAAAAATGCAAGCTAAAACCCTGAAATATCAGGTACAATCAAAATGACTTTTTTCTTTTCTTTTTTATAAATGATGACATTAAAAGTTTTCAAGGGTTCAGAGAAATGAGCACTCTAACATACTGCTGGTAGGAGTATAAATTGTTGCAAAACATTTCAACAGTTTGGCAATACATATCCAAAGTGTTGGAAATGTTCTTAAATTTACATGCAGCAATTCCATGTTTAGAAATTTATACTAAGAGAGAGATCTGCATATAGATTTTAAATCAATGATGTCCAACATGATATTGTATATAATAGCAAGATATTGTACAAAAATTCAAAACCCAGCAGGTAGGGATTAAGTCAATGCTTATATCTATATGATAGAGGCTGAAGTTGCCATTAAAAATAATGTCGAAACGAAAAAATGAAACCCCAAAAATGGAAATAATGTAGAAACATATTAACTAATAAAGATGCTCACAAAGCATGTTATAAAACTGTATTTATTACAGGAGCTCATTTTTAGAGGCTGTCTAGTGCAGTAAGTGAAGGCACAGGCTCCTTTTGAAAAGTAAGATAGACCTGAAGAGTGAAGGCTCATCTATTAACTATCCCTGCAGTTTGGGGCAACCTGCTTAACCTCTCTGAGTGTCAGTTCTCTCAACTGTACATTAGAAATAATAACACCTACTTTGAAAGATACTATGACTATTCATAAAGGGACCTACATAAGTTAAAGTACAATTCATGTCTATTTTTAGACATTAAGTGCCCACGTAATACTAAAAATTGTAATACTAAAATTACAATAGACTCACAGAATCATTCTTGTCATTATTCAATGTATAATCCATTACCATCATTTTTATTTTTTGATGCTCAAATGTGGCCAGTGTGAGCCTTTTAAGTTGGTTTCTGTGTCATTTTGACATGTGTGAACACTTCCTTGCTTTCTAACAAAAGATGGTCCAAACTTACCTTGTACTTATTTTCTGTGCCATGGACCTAAAAAAAGCCAATTCTCCAAAGAGCTTTCAATAGGAAAAGCATTTATAAACCAAAGTTTGGGTAGAAAATATGCTCATTACTATTGAGGCATCATTATTTTTAAGTGTTCTAAGGGGATAGAGCAAGGATATACATACACACAACAAAACTTTGAGATTGTATTATGTGCTTTAACATGTATGTATACTTCCTTTAGTTTATTAGATTTTAAAATACATTTTATTTATTTATTTTTAGAGAGAGGGGAAGGGAGGGAGAAAGAGAGGGAGAGAAACATTAATGTGTGGTTGCCTCTCACATGGCCCCCACTGGGGACATAGCCCGAAATCCAGGCATGTGCCCTGACTGGGAATTGAACCGACGACCCTTTGGTTTGCAGCCTGTGCTCAATCCACTGAGCTACACCAGCCAGGGCTAGTTTATTGTTTTTAAGTCTTATTTTCATTGTTATGGATTTTCTTATTATAGAAGGTTTAATTGTATTTCATAAATTTGGACATGTGGTATGTTCATTATCATTAAATCTTAGAAATTTTATATTTTAGGTTTTATTTCCCCTTTCATTCAAGGCTTAAGATTTTTGAAATTTCCAGGTAGAAGAGATTTTCTGTTTTCAAATTTTTCTTACAATTTCTAAATTCATATCACTGTGATCTGAAATGATGTTTGTATTATTTCTACTTTATGAAACTCACTGAGATTCCTGTTGTAATCAAATATATGGTCACATTTTGTGACTGTTCTGTAAGCACTTGAGAAGAAGGTGTATTCTCTATTATCAGGATGTTAAGTTCAAGAAATAGACATAAAATCTACAGGCATAATTCCATAATATTGTAGGTTTTGGTCGCAGACCATACAATAAAGCCAATATCTCAATAAAGCAATTGACATACTTTCTTTTGGTTTCCCTGTGCACATAAAATTTATGTTTACATTACATACACTTAATACACTAAGTGTGCAGTAGCATTATATCTAAAGAACAATATATATACCACATTTAAAAAAATACTTTATTGCTAAAAAGTGTTAACCATCATTTGAGCCTTCCATCATTTGAGTTATAATCTTTGCTGGTGGGAGCTCTTGCCTTCAATTTGTAAAAAAAAAAATGCAGTATCTCAGAAGCATACTGAAGCAAAGTGCAATAAAACAAGGTATGCCTGTATCTTATTGATTCTGTTTTTTAGGACTTCTATATACTTACTAGGTTTATGTCCATGTGACCTTTTTTGAACTGAGAGTGGTGGGTTAACATTTCCTGTTACTAGACGCTTTTGCTTATTTCTCCTCGTATCTCTTGTAGTTCCTGTTTTATAAAGAATGACATTAGTTGGGATTTTTGTGCACAGATAGTCATTGCTTTTGATAGAGTATCTTCTTTGTTGTGTTTAATAGTTTTTGGCCTGAGTTCTACTTTGCCTGATACAAAGATGGCAGTGTTGCTTTCGTATTGCTCCCATTTACCTGGTAAACAGTTTGCTTATTCTTTAATGTTTACCCATTTCCACCTCCTTTTATTTCAAGTGTGTCTCGTACAGACAACCCAGAATTTGTCTTGCTTCTTAGTTGTTTTTTAAATTTCTTTTGTTATTTAAGAAGGTTTGTATTTTTATTCTCCTGATTACCTTTATAATATTACCTTTTGTAATACCCTTAGTCCCCCTTCTCCTTGCTTGACCTACTATTTGGTTTTTCACCTTCAAATTATATTCTCTGACTCTCTATGTGACAATCAGTGACTTTATTTTATTGTACTTTTCCCTTTTCTCTTCTCCCAGTTTTAGCTGCATTATCACTAATCAAAATACATATAATTTACATACTGTTTTTCCATCCTTGTATCTAACTTGTTTTAATATTAAATCTACCATTAAGTACCTGTAATGTTTACCAGTAGTCCTTTGCCAAAGTTGCCCTTATCATCCTTAGTTGGATGAAGCTTGTTATCTAAACTGTAAGTCTACAAATTACAACCCCTGACCAAATCTGGTTCACTGCCTGTTTTTGTATGACCTACAAGCTAAGAATCACTTTTACATTTTTAAATGGTTGAACAAAAAAATAAAAAGAATAACAGTATTTCAGGACATTTGAAATTTTATGAAATTCAAATTTCAGCATCCATAAATAAAAATGTATTGGAATATAGTAACATTCGTTCATTTGCATACTGCGTCTGACAGAGTTTGGTTATAAGTTGAATAGCTTAACAGAGGCTGTATAGCCTGCAAAGCATGAAATATTTACTACCTGGTCCTTTACAGAAAAAGTTTGCTGACTACAATTCTAGGAGAACTTGTGAGTACAATATTCCCTGAGTTATTACATGTTTAAAACTGTTTTTCTATACCCTTCATAATGGAAAGACAACTTATTTGAATAAATTCCTTGGCTCACACTTCCTTTCTTGAATTATTTGAAAATGTTGCTTTACTTTTAGCTTGTTTCCGTCCATTGTCATGATGTATGATGCCACCCAACCTGAGTTTCTCTTCTTTATAAATGACTTCTCCCACTATAAGGCCCAAGGGATTATTATTTTTCTTTATCGTTAAAGTCTAATATTTTTCCTAGAATATAACTTGGAGTTGACTGTCTTGAATTAGTTTTTCAAAGTACTTCTGGATTTTCCCTTTAGTACTTGCAGTCAGGTCTTTCATTTCTACAAAATCATCTTTGATCAGTTTCAAATATTAGTGCTATTTCATTGTTTAGTTTTCTTTATGAGGAACTACAATTATATATAGTCTGGATTTGTTTGCCTATCTTCTATATAGATCATTTTCTCTAATTGCTTTTACTTCTGTATTTCATTGTCTTTGCTATTGTAGTGCCTTCAATCCTTGCATCTCATTATATTTTAAAAATAATTGCTCATTATTATTCTATTAGAGTTGTCCCAATTTTTCCCCATTTGCCTTCCTCTGCCCATACCAAACCCTGCTCCCACAGTTAATTCCCACAGGCATGGAAACAGAACTGGCTGAAAGTGACCAGAGGAGAGGGCGGAAGGGGATGGTGGTGGGAAGAAGGGGAAGGAACTAGATAAAGACCATACATGAATGACCCATGGGCATATCATGTTTTCAACCATTGTTCTTGGTCACCATTCAGTACAGTCTTCATTTTCAAGATGGTTCTTTTTCTTAAATGTATATCCTGGGTTCAGTCAACCCTTGATTTTGCATCTTCCTCTTGCACATTTCTACTGAGTTTTAAAATTCATCATTTGAATCTCTTTTTCATATCTTGAAATGTTTGTTTAACAATAATTAAGATTGAGAGGTTTATTGCAATTTTCTTCTGCTTCGAGGGTGGTTATTTGGGGAGGTTTTTCATCAGCTGAAATGACTAGATTTTTATTTTCTGTTTTCTTCCTATGGAACTTTGTGTTAACACTTTTTATATGCATTCTGAAATATTTTATTTTCCTGGATCGGCAAGGAGAGTTGTATGCAGACATGAATTAGGAATTTGGGGTGGCTTACCAGGTTACTACATTTCACAGTTCCCATTAGAGTGCAATTTTTAAAATCAATGATAATTTTGGATAGGGGTTTTGGTATATCCTTTAGTTTTGTGATTCACATTTATTTCTACAGGATCCAGAAATACTACCCTTTGCTTTGTTCTTTCCCTTCAACATCAAGAGTCTGAGGGATGCTCCCTACAAGTCAATGCCCTCACACCTTGAAAAGTTTTGCCTTTCTAAGACTACCAACTCCAGTTTTGTGTGCTTTAATATTCTTTTCAAATTCCTTTAGCCAGTATTCTCAAGTGCCACATCTGAAATCTGTTTTTAGTATCTGTCTACCAATGGTGGGACTTCTTTTTAATGGGAATTTTATTTGATCACTTCTGGCATCACTAGAACCCAACTCCTGTATACACATATTTTTTATTTAGTCTTTTTTGACTATTGGCTCTGGCATGGGCTATAGAGCTAGTTCTGATTCTTTTGGTGTTCATTTCTCTACTTATGTATAATTTGAAGTGTGTAGAATTCTGTCCCCTAGTTATTCTATTGAAGTGGGTTATATGTGGTTTCATTTGCTCTCCTTGTTGATTTAAATTTCTTTTGGGAGGATGGTATGGAGAGATGTGGATTGAAGGGGCCAAAGTTATTCTATGGGAACTCAGAACATCTATTTTTACATTTATACAATATACATGCAGGCACATACACCTGAACATTTTGTAGTTGGTACTTAGAGGATATTCCTTTGAAGTTAGTCTCTAATGATAGGGATGTGTTATAATTTTACCTGCCCAGTGTTCTTGAAGAATGTATGTTTACATTCCAAGCATGTATGAGATGGTTGGTCAAGGTTAGAACTACCATTTGTAACTGTGAACAGGGCCAGATTTACTAAAAAGGTGATTATGTTGTGGTCTTCAGGTATCTTTGTCTGTCCTTTACATAATTCTTCCTCCTAAACTTCTTTTTATTTTAGCAATAATTACTTTAACTTTTTATTGTTGCTCAAGTACAGTTGTCTCCATTCCCGCCCCACCCCAGCCATCCCCACCACCCACCCCTGATCCCACCCCCTTGGTTTTCTAATAATAGGAAATTTCTAATGAATTCATCATTTCTTTGGATTAAAATAGTGGTTGGTGATGGTAAACATATTCTGACTTCTGAGTAAACTCTAACTGAAGAATCTAGACTGAAACAGGAAAGAATGTTTTGCTGCATTTGATTACTTACATTTTCCATGGGACTGGGACAGGGAAGTGGTAACATTAATGTTTGATATTTTCCATTCTTGGCTTAGGACTCTGTCTTCAGTTATAATACAAGTAATCTTTCTTTGTCACAGCCATTTCTACTGTGGTGAGAATTATCTTATTACAGGGGTTGCAATCTTCAGTGTATACCCAGAAGGAAGGCAGATAATGTAAAAGAGTGAAGATGATGGGATGGGTACACTGATGGACTGAAGTGTTCATGGCCTTTTTGAGAGAAGCCTCTATCTATCTCCAGTCACTGGTTGTCATATTATTTTTGCCACATGAAAGACTACAGCAGTGCCTGGCACATGGGCACTCAATATATGTGTGGACAAAGGGGTGAATGCAGGTGTGGGTATGCCAGATCTTTATATGTTTCAAGAGAGACTAGAAGTTTTATGTCAACTAGAGATTGTACAGAAAATCTCTAGACAAGCTTGTAAATTAGTTCACAACATTTAACAAGTTCTATGTGTGCCAAGCAAAATCTGTCCTAGTTCATCAGATCCACTTCTGAGTTTTACGTTTCTTTAGGGAGTAGGAGGCAGAACTAGGTTCCTGATCTTGGGGATAGAGCAAATTGGGAGATTGAGACTGTGAGCTTTGGTTATGAAAAAGAACAGAAGTAAAAGTATAAAGGAGTGACTGAGCCCATGACTTTGGCCTCATTAGCAGGAATGCTTCTGTGATAGTGAGCTACTATATATTTTTGTTTCTTTCCTAGTTATACAAATCACACACACACACACACAAAACACATATACTATTATTCTTTTTTATCAAAACAGGACTATATTCATCAGCTTGTGATATATGCTAGGTAATTAATTTTGTTTGTTTTGGACCGAAAGACATACCTACTATGGGCCTCTATAAACTCATTTTTTAAAAGTATATTTATACATTTAATCTTGATTGCCCAATGAATCTTTTATTTTTTAAACTTAGTTTCCCTGCCTCTGGTGATGGGTTCTTATCTCTGCATTTTATATATCCCTGATTCAAACGATTAAATTCGTGGCTACCAGCAAAGAGAGCTATGCTGGCTAATTCACAGGAAGAATTTGGTAGGGGAAACCAAAGTAAAATCAACAACAACAACAACAAAAAATGCATGCAGCAGACAGGAACAGAAACCAAAGATACTAATAGTTTGTTTGGGTTTTGTTCTATCTTGGAACAGGCTGTGTTTTAGGCATGACAAAGAAATGATCTATTTGTACCATCTGGCTTTCAAATACTCCCACAGCCTTCTATGTTGGTAAATCTTAACTAGTGCTATCTCTGCAAGATCCTACATGATAATTCTTGAGCATTTGCTATGATAGCCTGGAGCAGTGCTGAGCATGTGCAGAGTTTACAACATTTTCCCACTGGCATAAACTCTTCACCTCCCTCCCAAGCCAAACAGTTAGACTAGATTTAAAAAGTCATCTGACCATGCAATTACTTATGGACTTATGAGACTACCTTTACTAACAATGTAAAAAATATAACACTTCTTGACTCTCAGCTAGGCAGTGGGGAAACTACTGAAGTTTTGATAGCTTCAGAGGATTTGGATTCATCTGGATTCTATGAGTGGAGATAGCATATGATCTTTAACTAAAACAGTCCATTTAAAAAATTTCCACTCTCTTTAGTAGCACAGCATACTAGATCCTAATTTCTGGACAGCTCTCATTCTCTCTCATGCATTGTGCAACTAGTATTAGCTCGGTTCCTTGTTATGAGTAAAATTCAAAATCTGATATCTAATTACTCTATGTAATATTATTTTAATTTTAGCTCCACAATTTTGTTAGTTAATTCTGCAAAGTATATGGAGATTTAGTGTACAGAAAATATACCATGTAGTGTTTGCCATATTTAATATCTATGTTTAATCAAAATTAAAGTTTAAGATCAAGGGGAATCTAGGTTCTTCCTTCAGTGAACAAAGGTCAACATTGAATTAAGAACCTGGTCTACACCTCAAGCTGCAGGGCTATTTGATTTGGTGAAAACTATGAATATCAAAAAACAAAATTTGCCTCTTCAGTACCAGGTGGTGAAACAGCACAGATTGCTTACTGCCATAATCACATTTGTATTCATTTTTGGCCATAGCCACAACTAGTGTATCTGAGAGCTCAGCAACCTCCTGTGATATTCTACGTACATATGCTAGCCTTCAGTTTCTTGATCAGGACACAAAACTCACTTAATAAAGAAATGAAGTGGAATGAAGAGTTCTCTATAAATCATCGTGTCTTTTCTTCCAGTTAAGGATTTCCTGTTTTACATTCAACCTGACAATCAGACATTTGGGGCTCTCATGGTTAGTAATCACTCTAGAAGTTCACTATACTAAGTTATGTAAGGTCTGCGTTAACTAGATTGGCAATGCTATGATGAGGTAGTTTTTGTTTTTTTTTATATCCTCACCCAAGGACATCTTTTCATTGCTTTTAGAGAGAGGAAAGAGAAGAAAGGAGAGACAGAAACATAGCTGCAAGAGGGAAGGATCAATTGGTTGCCTCCTGTACATCCCCAGACTGGGGATCGAGGCCACAACCTAGGTATGGCCTTTAATGAGGAATCAAACCTGCAAATTTTTGGTCACAGGACAATGTGCCAACCAACAAAGTCACACCAGCCAGGGCTATGATGAGGATTTTTTAAAAGATTTTATTTATGTATTTTCAGAGAGAGGGGAAGGGAGGAAGAAAGAGAGGGAGAGAAACATCAATGTGTGGTTGCCTCTTGTGTGCCCCCTACTGGGACCTGGCCTGCCACCCAGATATGTGCCCTGACTAGGAATCAAACCAGCGATTCTTTGGTTTGCAGGCTGGCACTCAATCCACTGAACTACCCCAGGCAGGGCACTATGATGAAGTTTTGATCAGCAGAAAATTATAGTGGGTAATCTTGGATTCTCTCAATTTGTTCATTATTACTACACAGAGATGAATAAGAACCCCAAGGAAGGAGATCCTGAAAAAACATACTGTGATCTGGGATTCCACATGGGTCCTTCTCATGGTGAAGGATCTAATATAATATAGTGCTTTCATTGAAATACTATCTATACTTTGGTGGAATTGTGAATCTACACAGGGATGACCTCCTTGGGGGATATACCTGGCCAAGAATCTAGTCTTCCCTGAGCAAATGATTCATCTGCAAAGAACTCCTTTATGTTCCTTAATTAGGTCTAAAATATATAGGGGAACCACATTTTTGTGCTCTGAGTTAAATCTAAAGTTCTGATATACTACCCGCTGACCATCTAATCCCAGCCATTCTGTTCGCTTACAGTAATAACTACCCTACAACATCATTAGCATCTCTGGACACTTGGAACCATCTCTTGTTTCTACTGCCATCAGCTTCCTCCCCCTACTTTCTTTCCCTACTATGTTTGATTATGTGGCTCATCACTTCAAAAACATTATCATCAGCAACTATAATTTCCTTATCCTTTTTGTCTTTTTGCTGCACTTTCCCTGAAAGCTCCACTTTGGTGCAAACAAAAAATAGTCCTTATTTCACTTAATTGCTCTGCTTGAAACACACTATGTATTAGGTCTCCCTACCTCAGTCCTTTACAAATATCTCAGTCTCAGAGCCTCTTTATGCTCTTAAAAATTACTGAGGGTATCACAGAGATTTTAGTGATGTAGATTATACCTATCAATATTTACTGTATTAGAAATTTGTATAACTTTACTAGTATTTACTTATTAATGCATTCACTAAGAACAAACCATTATATTTTAAAATAAATAACATATTTTAGGATAAATAACTATATTTTACAAAGTCAAAAAATTAGTGAGAAGAGGTGCATTGTTGTATGTCTCTGAAGATCTCTTTAATGTTTGTCTGGCTTAATGGGAGACTAGCAGATTCTTGTATGTACTTTCACATGCAATCTTTCATGATGTCACATGATGTATGCCCTCTGGAAAACAAGACTGTACACTCATGAAAGAATTATAGTGAAAAAGATAAATAATGTCTCTGTGGTATTATGAAAACAGTTTTACTTTGTAGACCCTCCAACAAGTCTTGGGGTCCCTAGTGGTCCCTAGACCACACACTGAGGAACGTTGTTCTTCTATTGCTGCCATCTAATGGTTTTCTTCCAACCTTTCTAGCTGCTCCTTCTCAGTCTATTTACCAGTTTTGGTTCTCAACCTCCTTGAGTATTAATATTCCCAGAGTTCCAGGCTTCATAGTCTTTTTGCCTTTTACTCCCACAATTTTGGTGTCCACAAAGGTAGATGCCACTAAAGTTTCAGTGCCAGATATTTAATAAGGTACTAGGTACCTTGACCTGTGTATCTATTTTCATTCCTAAACCCCTTCCTTCCATAGTCTATCTTGGCTGATAACATCACCATCTACCAGTCCATAAGCCAACAAGAGCTGTTCTCTCTACTGCCGTGTCTAATCAGTGATTGAGTCAAGTGTGTTTTATCTTCTAAATTCTTCTTTTTCTTCCCAATGATATAGCACTTAATTAATTTATTTTTAAAAATTTGCATTATAGTTGACATTTAACATTATTTTATATTAGTTTCAGGTATACATACAGTATAGTGTTTAGACAACTACATAATTTATGAAGTGATCCCCTGATAAATCTAGTACCCATCTGATACCATACAAATTACAGTTAGTGCAATATTACTGGTTATATTCCCTATGCTGAACTTTACACCCTATGACTATTTTTTTAACTTCTTACTCCCTTCACCTTTTTCATCCAGTCCCCCAAACCTCCTCCATCCCATCTACGCTTTCTCCATTCCCGGAAGTTTATGCTCTCACTATCACTCACCTGGGTCACTATTATGGTCTCTCAATTTGTCTTCAGGACTTCAATTTTATAAACCCCATCATCCTGACTGCCAACTCCAGCTTACCTGATGCCATTAGGGTGATTTTTCCAAATGTAAATCTGAGCAAATAATTCTTTTGCCCTAATGAAAGACCATAAAAAACAACCCCTCACCATTCGCTCTTGGAATAAATGATAAACTCCCTACCATAGCTTAAAGGCCTTTCATGATCTGTTCCTGCTTACTGTCTTCATTTCCTGCCATCCTTCCATATACTCCATTTTTACTTTCTCAGGTTTTCCAATATATTTGTTTTAAACAAAACATACTGTGCCTTTCCCCTCTCTATAAAGGGAATATTGCTAAGGCCCAAATGAATGTCTCCACCCTGTAAAATGTCACGCCTTAGTCGACCATGATGTCATAGTGGCCTTTCCCATTCTGGCTGTTCTGTATGAAAATTCAGTCACATTTCTGAAGTTTAAAGTGGCTTAACTTGCTCTCTGTTTCAAAGCCAATGCTCCAATTTAGTTTATTCATGTTCACTTCAGAGTAAGTTTAACTTAAAGGTTTATGCAATGTGGGTCTAAAAATATTCATATAATATACACATATTATATACACATATGCATAATCTGAATGGGGGAAAACTAAGTTAAACAGGAATGAAATTTCCTTTATGCAACAAAATTCAAATTATTTAATTTGAAATGAGAGATTTCTCATGGGGAAACTTTTTTTCTGAATTTGCAAGATTGATTCTTGCTGTTCTCAAATTTCTTAAGTACGTAAAGCTCCAAAATTACTAACACACTGTCCAGTCCTCTTTTACTGTGTCTTGCAGTTGATTGTTATCTATTAGACAAAGCCTTATTTTAACTTCTCTGGTAAAAAAAAAAGTGCTAAATGGGAAGTACTTAGTAGGGTGACTATCTATCCATGAGACAACAAAATAATCTTAGTGCGTAGTATCCATTCCTCATTCACAAAAGAAATTCTCTCTTATTCTGCGTCTTAAATCCACACAGATGCTAAAGTCCCAAGGAAAAAATAAGTGCAGGATTTGCTTTTCATTAAAATGCCTTAATTTTTACCAATAGGTGCTAATTATAGCTCTGCAAATTGGTTGCACATGACACAGGTTCTTCCTGTCATTTCAGTATGTTTAATTTGGATTCAGTTTATGCTTTTATAGATGACAGGTAAAAGTGTCACTTAACATAGCAGGGATAAAACTCATGAAACACATCACACCAAAAGGTGATGTCAGATGAAAATATAAATCTGTTTTAAAGAAGAGTTCTGACAAATGCATGGGTGGCAGATTTATAATTAGACTGAAATTATACCACCATTTTCCAGATCTCTGCTTAGAGAGATAGCTAGAAAGTTGGTAAATTCATGGGTAGGAGGCAAAGTCAATGCAGATGCAGAAATTGTCATCATTATCATGAATGGGTCCATAAGAGTAAACTAGAAGTAGTAATAAGTATTAAACATGACACGAAAAGGATTGATAATGGTCTATAGGATAAAGTAAAATGCTTTTTAGCAAATTATGCTAAGTCATTTCTTGAATGTTATAAGCTATAATGCATTTTAATGAAAATGCGTTTCAACCTAGATAAGGCCTCTAGATAGAAACACAAAATCATTTGAAGGGTCAAAACACCAAGGAAATGGGAAATTAGTAAAATAAAGGCAAAGTTACAAATATTTTAGGCTAGGCAGAAGGAAACAACAAACCCACTAGAGGATTCCTATGAAATAGACATTCCGGCTCTGGAAGAACTATCTCAGATGACTTTGGGAAGGAGAGAAACAAAAGTAGTGCACGTTAGGATAAATTATATGCTCATTATGCTTGTCTTGGCTCAAACTAATAATCCTAATAATAATCCTGTTCCACTAATAATAATCATTAATCTTTATTTAGATTGCTAAGCAATGTCCTGAATGTTTTACATGCTCCATTTCATTTAATTAAAAAGAAAAGCCACAATAAAGGTATTATTAGCATTCCCATTTTATAGGTGAGTAAACTGAGGCATCCATGAAGTTGCTAGTAAGTGAGAGAGATAGTTTTTGGTAAGTATTATTTATCTACATTTAGTAAACTTTGTGTGAAAGGGCATTGCTTATTTAGAGTCATGGGGGAAACTCCACATCTATTCTCTCCTTTAAAAAAATCTAAAATCTTGAATTTTTAAAATCATAGTTTGCCATATTCTATTTTATTTCTCCCCTGCCTTGTGAGGCATTTGTCCTTTCTTTGTGAGGAAGGCAAAATGAACACACTTCACTCCTCTCTTTCCATCATTTTCAGCACTTTCTTACTCCACTGTAATAACAGCCCCAGAAAGTAGGGCAACTTGGACTAGTAGAAAGGAGGCAGAGGAAAGCACTAGAATAACTATTACTCAACTTTGGTGTAGACACAGTGAGGTGAAGTAGGGCCTTTGTCCCCTTGAACAGTTTCGTCCCTAAACTTTCGATCAAAGAATTGGCCTCAATATTCTCTCTTCGAATTCTGTATTAATATCCATTCTGGTCAACTTTCTACATGGGGGCTATATCGCATGCCATGGCAAGGAGATTTACAGACTAATTTCATCTGTAGAATTTTGACACTGCCTACATCCCCTAAAGGTGGTATGGATTGCTATTAATTTCATGGCAAATGAAAAGGAACATTGATGTGATTAACTGATGACACTGAGTTCGAGAGCCAGAAATTCCTACTCCCCAAGTCATTCATTTGAACAGCCCACTTGATCCCCAGCACAATGTATTCCTGTGAGTTTCTATTGCCTCTTACACAAACTGCTGACTGTAGAGAAACTTGATCAAAACATCAAAGATTACCAGAGAAGCCGTGTTTGTGCCCTTCACAGCCATTGATGAAGTACCTTAACCTCGCCTTCTCTTGATGCCTTACATATGGTCATCTGTCTTCCTGACTACTATTTCATATGGCTTATTTGTAAATTCAAGCAAATGTGCTTCCAACTGGCACTGATACATCACTGATGCCAAAATATCACAGAGGATGAAGCATAAGGACATATTTTTTGATTCAGATGGAAAATATTACAGATTTATGGGGAAGTGATAACAATAGCCATTCTATGGTATCTCCATATAATCAGTATCTTTCCATGCCTCCCTTCACCAAATTTTATGACCTCAAAACTTATTCAAAGGAATATTTTCTTGCTGACCCAAAAGGTATAGTGGGGTAGGTGTGGGGATGGGGCTGGTTGCTTAAACAATGCAGCTCTGACTTTCCATGTGCTGGATTTCCACTGCTTTCCAATGACCACTTACAGAGCCATAATGCACAGCATGTCTATTGATGTCCCATTGATATCGATGCGATTTTCCCTAGTGGAATGAGGGCAGCACAGCATACAGCCATTAGTATCTAAAGGTTATGTATAATGGATAATAGAGAAAAATGAAATAGCAGAAAGGAATCTGCACAGGAAACAGAAGCAGTAAATAGTTCCAGTGAAAGATTTTACTTGGGTTATACAGCAACTGCAAAGGAGGATTGAAAAAAAATAAAAACAATAACTCTTACAGATTCAGCAAGAGTTGAGAATTAAATTGTTTCATATTTTGAAATACAATACTTTTCAAAATTTCAAGCACAGAAAGCCATTTAAAAGTCATCTTATCTTGTATGTTACAATTCTTATGTGATATCTTTCACCTAAATGACTATTTATGAATTTCTTACTTTACCTTTCTGAGGTGGTCAGCAATAAGACACAGATTGGGTAAATGAAGGAAGAGATTTTAACTGATTTTTCCAAAGTCCCATAATGTCCATTTCATGACAAAACTCACAGCAAAATTACAGTGTTTGCCATTAACATCTCCTCATGTTGAACCCATCTGACCTACTCTGCTAGCATTTAGCCTTATATTTCTGTGTCTAAAGTATCTTATAGTAAATGATTTCAACAAATCTCTCTCACCAATCAACAAATCTTACTTGTACTCCCCATTGCAATGGATGACCTGGGAAATATAACACAATTTGTAATGTATTAAGAAAAAAAATGGTGGATTTATTTAGTAGACTGAGAAGTAAATGAGCTGCAGAGTTCACTGCAGTCCTAGAGGGGCCACAAGGCTTAGTGTTCAGGAGCATGTGACTAGAGTCAGCCGGCTCTGGCTTGAAGCTCAGAATCCCCACTTTTTAGTGCCGTGATCTCTGACCTTCAATGTGACATCTATGTGATCTTGTACCTTTATTCTGTGGTTGAGTTTCCTCACATACAAAATATATTTAATACTGATACCTACCCTTAAGGATTGTTGTGAGAATTAAATGAGATAATACAAGTAAAGTGCTTAGCATAATTCAGTTTTTTCAACAAATTTTTACTAATAGGATTATTATGTATCAAGCAGTGTTCTTGGTGCTAGGGTACAGCCATGAACAAAACAGTTAATTCTGACAACCAGTGAATTTTAGTAGTGAACAATAATTATAAAAATGATAATGGTAAAAACAATAATTACATTTAACATTTATAGCACAAATATTATATTCTTGGCACTATGGCAAGCGCTTTAGTTTTTATCAATTCATTTAATTGCCATAACAACCCTATACTTAAACCTCTTTTAGGCCCATTTTATAGTTGAGGAAGTTGAGGCCTTAAAAGATTAAATAATGTGCTCAAGGTAACCTGCCAAATAAGTGGCAGAGGTCAGAAAAATCCATGATTGTAAGTAACTATGACACTATATAGCCCTGCTGTTATGATAAATTTATCTGCCATTGTTTACCCTATAAAAAGGCAGGGTAATGAAATGAATCCATATATAACCAAGTTAAACAGGTTTCACAGTATATAATACAATTTTTGATGCAAGAGTGGCCATTATAATAAAGTTAAATTGAAACATAGGTTTGAGCACAGTATAAAGCTATTGCTAAAGAGCTTGCTATTACCTGGATTTGTTTATACCTGGGGTTATGTCTTGGATCTCAAACATTTTCTTTCTATATAGTAAAAGTTAATAGAAGATAACATATAAGATAATTGTTTGTCTCAAAATTGAACAAGAACATTTTTATAGGCCTCTAATCTAAACTTTTCAAATATCTGCTTGTATTAAATGGTTCCATATTAAAATCATGTTTGTACTACAGTACTTTCTCATTGCCCACCTCCACTCATTCACCATTATTTCTAATTACAGTTATTACAAAACAAATAAATAAACATGTTGGGTTATCCTGAAATGTGAGATAAAAGACACATTTTGTATATTATATGGTGATATTATCCACATTTAATAGATGCATTGTTCAAAGAAATTCAGACTGTATGATAAAAACATAAAAGACCTAATCATGAACAGCAATATAGGCCACAATGCTCTCCTGTTGACATTATCAGTGGCTTCTCTACAGCCTGTATCTGTTTATTTACTCACCATACCTGGTCCTATGACTCCTTTAACAACTGACTATGTGAACTTGTTTATTGTTCACATTTTGAATAAATCAGAATCAACCAAACTTAGTTTATTATATGTAGTTATAAGAAAATCTAAATCCCTTTTGATTGGCCTCTCAGAATCATACTCATTATATTTTTGTGGGTAATTCTGCTTCAATTAGGAAATTGGGTTAAACTTGAAGAGAAGTTATTAGTGACATACCTGGATAGAATTATTTTTTCCTATCATGATATTCTATTCATTCTAGGAATAGCACTTCCACCAAATACATGTTTCTTAAGTTAATTTACATTTTAGACTGCAGAACCACTGGAGCAAGGAAATTAATGTTCAGTCAAAATAAAATGCCATCCAGAAAAATCAATACCATTTGCTATCAAGTGAGGGTGCCTTTAATCAGGGTGACTGAAGAGCAACAATATTTTTCTTAAAAGTAAAAAGAGTGCCTCATGACTGTTTTCTCCTTTACTTTCCCAAACACAGTAACCACACAGTTTTGCAGCCATTTATCTTGTAGAAATAAGAATACATTTTTAATAGTCCCAGTGTACAACTCTGAATTCTTAGAAAGAAATTAGGTACTGGATTTTCTGATAGCTTCCAAATAACGACTACTTTAATGAAATTGCTACCTGAAAATTCAGTAGCACTATTATTGTTTAACTATAATTTAAGAAGCTATTGTAGATTGGTACTTATGACTTCTAATGAGAAAACCATAACAACCTTTTAATTGAAGGGAGAATGGTTAACTACAGTAATTGCAATCAATAAGATTGTGTTAGCAGTATAAATATTTCTTTTCAAAGAGCATTCCATACTCTCCTTAGCAGTATTTAAGGTTTGAAAGTATAAAAAAACTAATTAGAAATCCATTTGTTATTTATAATACTAAGCCTCGGTTCAAATTTGTAGGATCCAGAGTTGAGAGAGAACTACTACCTCACACCAAAAACAAAACAAGACTCTGATTAAGAAGAAACATTAGGCATAGCAAAGAGGGCTTACCGATCACATATGCTAGTAACAAGGCCAAAGTCACGGTGATTGCAGTGGCGCTCAAGGCTGTGCACTTCCAATTGCAGCACCTGTAAGGTTTGTTAAAAGTAAAGGCAGGTCTGGAGAAGGTGCTTCTAGGAAGTGGCCTGGGAGGGGGTGAGTACACGGTATTTGACGTCAGAGGGTAGTTCTGACTGGCTGCACTGAAGATAGCAGAGGAACCAGATCCATGTTTGAACAGGAAATGTCTGTGAAAAGGAAAGAAAAATTTGGGCTTTTATCAATGCAGTTGCTACAAAAACAAAATCTCCACTAATTTCAATCAGACTTTGACAAAATTCAGGGGAACTTGGAGGGGCTCAACACTATTCCTATTCAAGTTCCTAAGAGTGAACTTCAAATTGCCCTTTGCATTTGTCTCCTTCTTGGTTTCTTATTCAGACCTTTAAGAGGAAGAAGGAGGTTGTCTCTGTTTCCTGCCTTGCTGGCTAGTGAATTTCTCACACTCTGAGGGGTAACCTCCCATATTTGATGTTATTTTCTATACTGCTGCTTTTCATTGTGATATCATTTTCATTTTCATATGATACTTGAGAGTTGATTCAAAAAGAGAAGTATCATCAGGCATTTGGTAATTGGAACGACCTAGAAATGAATATTTTATTTAGAAACTAGATTGTACAGACATATTTTCACCCAATATTTTATTATAAGATTGTCAAACAGACAAGTTGAAAAAAAAATTAGGATTAACAAATATATACTCATCAAGTAGATTCAACACTGAACATTTGACTATACCCATTTTATCACATATCTATCCATCTTTCCATTCCTATCTTCATCCTTCAGTCCATCTTAGTTTCTAAGCATTTTAAAGTTGTACACATCAGTGCACTTCCTTTCACATATTTCATCTTGCATATTATTATTGAGAGTTTAATATATTTATAGATTTTTTAAATGTAGAATTTATACATGATGAGTTTGGCTTTTTTAGATTCCCACATATAAGTGATATCATATACTATTCATCCTACTCTAATTTATCTCAGCATGATGTGCCCAAGGTACATCCATGAACTTGTAAAAACAGACAGTAGAATGGTTATGAAGGGTGGGGGGTGGGGAAATAGGAGAGACATTTAAGGGCACAAACTGCAACTGTCAGATAAATAAGTCCTGGAGATATAAATGTACAGTATAGTGATTATAGACAATGTCACTATGTAATAAACATGAAATGTGTTAAGAGCTAGATCACAGGTGGCAAACACAAGGCCCGTGGGTCGAACCTTGTTTTATCCGGCCCGGCACCTTGTTTCTACCCGGCAGCAGCACTGAGCTCTCACTTAACTGTTAAGGAGTAGTTACATTTATACAGTCCTAACATTACATTTGGCCCTTTGAAGGCAACCACAAAGCTGATGTGGCCCCTAGTGAAAATGAGTTTGATGTCCCTGGACTATATCTTAATTATTCTCATCACAAAAAAAGAATGATTATGTGAAATAATAGGCTTTAGCTAACACTGCAATGGCAATTGCACTGCAATATGTAAATGCATCAAATCAATGTGTTGTACACTTTAAATTTACAAAATGTTATACATAAATATATTTCAGTTAAAAACTGTACACTATCAGAGAGATGCAAATTACAACCACGATGAGATGCCACTTCACACCTGTGAGAATGGCCATCATAACAAATCAACAAACAAATACTGGCGAGGTTATGGAGAAAAGGCAATCCTAGTGCACTGTTGGTGTGAATGCAGACTGGTGCAGCCACTGTGGAAAACAGTATGGAATTTCCTCAGAAAACTAAAAATGGAATGGCCTTTCCACTGCTGGGGATTACACCTCAAGAACCTTTAAATACCAATTCGAAAGAACGTATGCACCCCAATGTTCATACCAGTGCAATTTACAATAGTCAAGTGCTGGAAGAAGCTTAAGTGCCCACCAGTAAATGAATGGATCAAAAAACTGCACAGCAGGAAGAAAGAAGGAACTCCTACCATTCGTGACAGCATGGATGGATCTGGAGAGCATTATGCTGAGTGAAATAAGCCAGGCAGTGAAAGACAAATACCATATGATCTCACCTATAAGTGGAACCTAATCAAAAAAACAAATAAGCAAGCAAAATAGAACCAGGACATTGAAATAAAGAACAAACTGACAGTAACCAGAGAGGAGCATGGAGAGGGATAATGGGGGAAGAAGGGAAAGGGTCGTCAAGAAACATGTATAAAGGACACACGGACAAAACCAAAGGAGTAGGTTCGAGGGTGGGAGGTGGAGACAGGTGGGGTGGGGGGCATGGTGGGGGGGGAAATGGAGACACCTGTACTTGAACAATAAAAAAAAACAATGGGTACAGCCATACTAATGTGCAATGTGAATAAAAGTATTATATATGTATAAAAAATTGTACACCATAAAATGCACAAATTTTAAATGTACATTTGCTGAGATTTTGACAAGTACAATTAACTTATGACACCCAAACCCCTATGATGATACAGAACATTTCCATTACCCAGGACATCTCCTCATGCTTTTCTAAGTAAATCCCTATCCTCAACACCCAGAGGCAACCACTATCTTCCAATTTTTTTATTATGCACTAGTTTTGCCTGTCCTATAACTTCATGCTACTGTAATGTTTGAATTACTATAGGATAGTTACTGACTGCTCATCATTATTGTAACATAGGTATCTTATCAATAGTAGTGATTTATTCACATGGAAAGAGTAGTCAAAAACAAATAAGTGAAAGTATATTTTCTGTTGCATATACTTTACACTTACTGAGTTCTAAGTGTCACAAACTGTGCTAAACACATTATCTCAGTCTTCACTTATATGACGTAGGTTACATTATCCTCATTGTACATTTAAGGAAATAGAAGCCTAAAAAGTTTATAACTTTTGCAAATACACCTAGCAGGTAAATGACAGAGTCAAAATGCAGGTCATTCTGGCTCTAAAGTACTTAATCTAAACTACTGTACTACACTGGCTGGGGCAGTAAAATGCACTGCTAAAGAAAGCACATTCCACCAGTTCAGAGTTCCGGCCAAAAATGAAGGTGTAAGTACAAATGCTTTGTTTCCTCACGCAACCAAAAGAAGGATAACAACCAATCTAAAAACTATAAACAACTATAAGTGCCAGAAAAGCAAAGTCCATGGAACTCTGACAACCAAGGGGTTAAAAAAAACATTCACTGAAACAAGTATGTGGGCAGCCAAGTGGTGGCAGACTGTGTGCCAGGGTGGGCTGGGTGAATGGGAAACCAGACTCAAAGATAACTGTAAACTACTGTGGGGGTTACCACAGCAGGAGAAACTCCCATCTCACACAAGAGAGT
Organism: Phyllostomus hastatus; assembly: GCF_019186645.2. Classification (NCBI taxonomy): domain Eukaryota; kingdom Metazoa; phylum Chordata; class Mammalia; order Chiroptera; family Phyllostomidae; genus Phyllostomus; species Phyllostomus hastatus. The sequence continues at coordinate 9,129,717 of NW_025333984.1, read as the reverse complement.
TTATTGGAAGTGGGGCTAGAGTAGAGCAAGTGAGCCACATTTTTCCCTCTCTGACCCCTCCCCCAAAGACAGTGCCAGGATGCAATAAAGAGGTATTCACCTGCCTCCCCCAGGTTAATACCTAAGGACCTGCCCCTTACAACATAGCAGGTGCACTGAGACAAAGAAATATGGCCCAAATGAAAGAACAGATCAAAACTCCAGAAAACGAGCTACATGATGAGGAGATAGCCAATCTATTTGATGCAGAGTTCAAAACACTGGTAATCAGGATGCTCACAGAACTGATTGAGCCCAGTTACAAAATGAAGGAAGAAATGAAGGCTACCCAAAGTGAAATAAAGCAAAATATACAGGGAACCAACAGTGTCAGGAAGTAAACCAGGACTCAGATGAACGATTTGGAACAAAAGGAAGAAATTCACATCCAAACAAAACAGAATGGAGAAACAAGAATTCAAATAAATGATAAGAGGCTTAGAAAATTCTGGGACAATTTTAAACACTCTAACATAGGAATTATAGGGGTGCCAGAAGGAGAAAAACAACAGCAAAAAGTTGAAAACTTATCTAAACAAATAATGAAGGAAAATGTCTCTTATCTGGCAAAGGAAATAGACTTCCAGGAAGTCCAGGAAGCCCAGAGACTCCCAAAGAAATTGGACCCAAAGAGGAACATACCAAGGCACATCATCATTAAGTTACCCAAGATTAAAGATAAAGACAGAATCTTAAAAGCAGCAAGAGGAAAGGAGGCAGTTACCTACAAAGGAGTTCCCATCAGACTGTCAGCTGATTTCTCAAAAGAAACCTTGCAGGCAAAAAGGGGCTGGAAAGAAGTATTCCAAGTCATGAAAGGCAAGGACCTCCATCCAAGATGACTCTATCCTGCAGAGCTATCATTTAGAATGGAAGGGCAGATAAGTGTTTCCCAGATAAGGTCAAGTTAAAGGAGTTCATCATCACCAAACCCTTATTATGTGAAATGTTAAGGGGATTTATCTAAGAAACAAAAGATCAAAACTATGAACAGTTAAGTGACAAAAAACTCACAACTATGAACAAATTTACCTAAAAAATATGAAAACAAAAACTAAGCAAACAACTAGAACAGGAATAGAATCAAAGAAATGGAGATCACATGGAGGGTTTTCAATGGGGAGGGAGAGGGCAAGAATGAGGAGAGGTACAGGGAATAAGAAGCATAATTACTAGGCATAAAATAGATGGGGAGAGGTAAAAAATGGTAGAGGAAACAGAGAAGTCATGGAACTTATATGTACAACCCATGGACGTGAACTAAGGGGGGAATGCTGGAGGGTTGGTGGGTGCAGGGTGGAGGGGAGATAAAGGGGGGGAAATTGGGAAAACTGTAATAGCATCATCAATAAAGTATACTTAAAAAAAGAAAGCACATTCCAGTGATGCATTTTAATGCACTACAACACAAAATCCTTCAACTAGGCAAAGAGCCACCTTCACCTTGTACATGTGATATATCCCGCAAAGCATAAATCATCAAGATTATTTAAAGACTGACTTCTAGCTTCCATTTATAAAGAACAAAAGCACACACAATGTCTGTCTGGAAAAAATCCAGCCATTATTAATATAACAAGAAGGCGGTACATGCCATTGAATGAACATGTGTACTGTGTAGCCACCCCATTCAAAATGACTGAGCGAGTAGAACAATGAATCTGTATCAAATTTTGCATTACGCTTGAACATTCCTCTGTGGAAACTATTTGGATGACTCAGAAGGCCACAGCTATGGGTAAGTGGTGATTGGCAGCTTTGTCACAACAATGTACCCGCTCATGCATCACATCTCATGTAGAGTTTTTTCTGCAAAACATCAAATCACCCAGGCAACTTAGCCATGCTACAGCTCAGATTTGGTGCCCTGCAACTTCTGGCTTTTCCTAAAACTAAAACTACCTTTGAAAGGGAAGAGATTTCAGAAGGATATTGATGAGATTCAGGAGAACACAATGGGGCAGCTGATGGAGATTGGGAGAACTGTGTGAGGTCCCAAGGTGCCTACTTTGAAGGGGACTGAGTCATTATTGTCCTTTGTACAATGTTTCTTGCATCTTGTATCTTATTCAATAAATGTCTCTATTTTTCATATTATGTGGCTGGATACCTTCTGGACAGACCTCATATATGATTCTCACATTGCAATGGTGACCATGAGAGTCCCACATTAGTAGAATACAATACAACCATTACAGACAGTGTTGTAAAACAATATCTATTCACTAGAAATAGCCCTTACAGATATCACCAAGTGAAGTAAGGTAGGCTTCAAGACAGTATGGGTAACAGGATATAACTTTTAAATTAAAAGATACATATTCTCATGGAAAAGCAGTAATTTGTGTTATTTTTGGATAAGAAGGGTATTTTTGAATGACTTTATTTATTTATTTTTAGAGGAGAAGAGAGGGAGAAAGAGAGGGAGAGAAACAGCAATGTGTGGTTGCCTCTCAAGCACCCCCTACTGGGGACCTTGCCCAGAATCCAGGCATGTACCTTGACTGGGAATTGACCCAGCGGCCCTTTGGCTCGCAGCCTGTGCTCAATCCACTGAGCCACATCAGCTAAGAAGAATAATAAGGGTGTTTTTAAAGTTTTATGTCTTAAGCTTGTATTGCTTTTGTAACTCGTATAAAAAAGAATGGAGCAAGTGAAAAAATTGCACTGGCTAACGTCAACCACATGCACAGTTGGTTCTTTTGATGTGATCACAATTTACTGAGCATCCAGAAAATCTAGGCACCAATATTACTACTTCATATGCATTATTTTGATCCTAATACATCTGTGAGATTGATACTATGATTCCAGTCATAGAGATGATGAATCTGAGATCAAAAGAGGTTCAGTGGGAGTAGAGTGGTGATTGTGGTTTTGTAGTTATCTTAATGATAATAAGAGGTAACATTCATTAAATGCTCATTTGTGCTAAGCATTGTTTTAAATACTTCACAATGTATTATATCTTTTAATCTTTACAAGAACCCAATTGGGTAAGTACCGCCAGACAGATGAGAAAATCCCTGTAACAGAGAAGTTAGGTAGCATGTCCATGATCCCCACAGCTAGTAAGTGGTGAAGCTGAGTTTCAAACCCAAGCAGTTTGGCTACAGAGCTATGCTTTTACCCACTACAGTACATTATACTACACTAGGGTTATGCAGTTAGTGAATACATTAAAATTTGAATCCAGGCCCCTGAAGGCACAGAAGCCTGTTTGGTATTGATTTTGGCATGTGGGTTATACTGGATTGAGCCATGCTTTTGGGACTGTTCCTTTGGGACCAGTGACAAAAATATGAGAATGATGGCTGCAGAATCAGAGTTGAAAAGGATTTCAGAAATCCTCTAGTAGCCTAACACCTCATTTTGCAATTAGGGAAACTGAGGCCCAGAAAATAAAAGTGAATTACCTAATAGTAACATAGGTAGTTTAAAGGTATTAATTAATTTGGGATTGGGGGCTTCCCAAATATTGTATTTCCACTGTCTCCTGCTACCTGCCAACCACTCTCTTCACTGGATTAGCACCAGGTTCTAATCTGTCAAGTTAACTGAACCAGGCTAAACAAATACAGTCTGTTCCAGCAGTACTACAAAATACACATCTATTCTTCTCTAGGTCACATGTTCTTTCAGTAACCTTTAAAGACCATCTTAATTATTTTGGATAAATGGGGAAGCAGTACAAAGAAGTTGCCCTTTATTTGTTAAGAACCTAAAGGGGTCATTGCTGCTTCTAAAGGCACCCAAATTTATCCCCAGAATGGAGAAACACTGTATTTTCTTGAAAAAGTGGCACAGCATTAAGCCCCTTCCATTTGAATGCAACCTCCTTTTCAGTCCCTGAAACTATCTCTTCCATGTCCTAAGGAAGTGTATTTCTTCTTTAATGTCTGACTAGCTCCCCAGTCTGTGTTCCCCGCTTTGGATATCTAATTGACTAGTGAGCAGAAATTATAGCACTTTTACAGACAGCATAGGGGGTAGCTTCCCCATCTCCCCACCCTGCCCTGTGGTTACTCTGGAGGTGACAATTGTCACGTCTGAAAGATTCTATACTGCAACACTCTGATATGTTCTGATGTGATAAAACAAAAACCCAGCAGTATGGGGCTCTTTTATTTAATGTTGGAAGATAAAATCTTTGATCCTTTGCATATTTATGGAGGAAACCAATTGGATTTTTGAGACATCGTAAGTGGCCCAATATGTTGGATATTGATTTAGTTTGGTATATTATTAAGAGGTAGAAGAAAGACAAAGAAAGACAGCATTGTTGGCTATTATGATGGCAATTACAAGCAATAATCGATATCCCTGAGCACTGTAATTTCATCCTGATATACACCAAAGGATTTCCAAATGCAGTTTCATAAGTAAAATATTACAGTATAATGAATAAATTCAACAGATGCAGCAGAGCAACATTTAAACTAATTCATATTTGAAAGCAATCCAAATCACAGTCCTCAGTGAGGGGAGATAATAAAATGAGTTCATATACTAAGATTCCTGTTTTCTTATTAACAAGCTCAGATTAAAATTCTATGCTGAAAGAGATCTCTACTTTAATGTGCATCCTGAAAAACAGCAATGTAAATGCTCTGTATTGTCATAGGCTCTGCGGTCCATTGTTGGAAAGCTAAGCTACTGTTTAAATGTGTTTTCACAGGCCCTGAAAAAAGTAGCTGCATAAAGACAAATGCACAGTGCTAGACTTCAGCTATGTGCTCATAAAATCAGATCATCTGTCTAAGCACATTGCTTTTCCCTGGGGACCTGAGGATATACTAAAATGTTGCTATCAATTTCATACAATTGGGTTTTTTCCACAGAGCAAATGATAAAAATGCAGTTCAAGAGTTTATGTGTAAGTAGTACTCTCCCTTGCATCTGTTTTAATATTCAAGTTCAAATTTAAAAAGGAAAAGCAAGATATTGCCAAAGGAAATGGGCATATAAGGAAATTGAAAAAAAAATCTTCAAGACTGATGAGACCCAGTAGTGGTAAATGGGAATATAATAAATGCTTCTGTAAGGATTTTAAAATCATCTATAAAGAAAGGGAAAATGTACTCTCTTTTTCAAAAACCCTCATGCTACATAATTCTGAGGGTATCTGTTAGCACTAAATAATGTGATATAATGTGGCACTTAAAATTCTATAGGAAACAGACAGAAATCTACAGCTTTGTTACAACAGATGCATAAATAACCAATGAATTTTTTCTTTTACATCTTGTAAACATACTCATGAGATGGATATCTAAACCTGTATTCCCTTAGCTATAAGCATCTGACTCATTTTTATACCTAGAGGAAGGAATTTAACTTACTTTCAGTTAGAAGCTGAGGTTGATTTAAAATAATAAAAAAAGAAGACTTCATTGAAAAGGCCTGGAATCAATTATTAGGGCCAAATCACATTCTGATAAGATAGTGGAATCTAGGTATTTAAATATTCTTTTTATAAAAAGTTATTAAGTGCATTTTATTGTGATAAAAACCCCCCCACAAAACATGGAATTTACCATCCTAATCATTTTGAAATGTACAGCGCAGTAGTGTTAAGGTGTATTTATACTGTTGTGAAACAGATCTCCAGAGCATTTTCATCTTGCAAATCTGAAACTCTATGCTCATGAACCGACAATTTCCCTTTTTCCTCTCCCCACAGTCCCTGGTAACCACCAATTCTATTTTATGTTTTCATGAATCTGATAACTTTAGACATCCCATGTAATTGGGATCATATAGTATCTGTCTATCTTTTTGTGATAGGTTTACTTCACTTAAAACAATGTCCCAAAGGTTCATCCATGTGTAGTATGTAACAGGATTTCCTTCCTTTCAAGTCTGAATAATATTCTATCATCTATGTATCACATTTTCCTTATCCATTCATTTGCAGGTAATTGGGGCTGCTTTCACTTCCTGGCTATTATGAACAATGCTGCTATGAACATGGCTGTGCAAAACTATCTCTTTGAGATCCTGCTATAAATTCTTTTGGATATTGGGATTGCTAGATCACATGGAAGCTCTATTCTTAATTTTTTGAGGAACCTGCATACTGTTTCCATAGCGGTTGTACCATTTTACAATCCCGCCAACGGTACACATGAGTTCCAGTTTCTCTATATTGTTGTTCACAATTACTTCCTATTTTTGTGACAGTAGCCATCCTAATGGACATCTCATTGTGGATTTGATTTGTATTTCTGTTGATTAGTGATGCTTAGCATTTTCATTGGCTTGATGGCTGTTTTTGTCTTCTTCAGAGAATGTCTATCCAGAAGTATTTATTCTTATATTTCCAAAAACACAAGAAAATAAAAGAAAATGCCATGCTGAATCAGCCCCATGTTCTCTTCTGACAAGAACACCTAGTGCTGGTTTGTAGAAAAACATGGTGTCTGGCCAAGATATCAACCTCAGCATCTCCAGAGTTCCCTTAACAGCCCATTGCCAATACTTTCTTCTTGAGTTTAAATGTCATTATCAGCTTGGACAACCTCATGGGGTAACAAATTATTTTTCTTTGCTAAAATCTACATAAGAAAGGATTTAATTTTATTTGTCCCAGGGTTCTTTCTTCCAAATTTTAAGCTGCCCCATCCATATATCCCCTGCAAACCTTATATGCCAAGTGTTCATAAAAGGTCCATACTCACTCCATGTCATTCATAAATTTTAAGGGTTTTTAAAAAGATTTGAAGGACATCTATCTAAGCCTTCGTTTTTCTAGACTTACGCTTTAGTTCTATAACCTGTTCTTAAATGGCAAAACTCTTATAATCTAGATTGCTATTCTTGTGATTTTTACAATTGGGATAGTATTGGCATAGCTCTTTTTAAAATAATTTTGGCACTTTTATCCCTTCTCCTATTTTGATCAGCAATAATAGCTGCCTCTGGAGTATATATTCTTTGAGGGCAGGGCCTAGGTCTTAATTTCCAAATATGTTGTCTCATACTCCAAAGGTACTCAGTGAATATACTGATTTGGATAATGCCGTTGATTCTTCCAAAAGGCTCTTGATTCACTGTGCTGAATGAATGAGACTCTAAGTTCATTCTTTGACTCTTGAGGACTCTAAAATAAATGTTTCACTTGTGAGCAGCTATCTCCTGGTTTATTGAACATAAAAGGACAACTATATGCTTTCATTTTGTTTTCCAATAATTTAAAAGAAACAAAAGAGTCAAGGGATTGGTTGATTCACATTGCATCTCTTTCTGTGAGACATTTAGGTGATGAAAGAAAAAAATACTAATGAACAAACTGAACTAACAAGCAAAATAGAGACAGACTCATAGAATAGATAGAGAGCAGGCTGACAGCTCCATGGGCATGGTTAATGGGTGGCAGAATTGAGCAAAAAGGAAAGAGGACTCATAGACATGGACAACAGTGTGGTTCATGGGGGTTGGAGAGGGGGTATATAAGGGGGATAAATGGTAATGGAAAAATACAATAAAAATAAACACTTGAAAAAACAGTGATAATTAAAAATGACCACTATTAAAGATAATGGCAACAGCAATTACCATTTACTGAATTCTACTAGTGCCAGGCACTCTGCTAACACTGTGTTTTTCCTCACCGAATCCTCACAATAACCCTATAAGGCAGATGATATTATCCACATTTCACAGTTGAGGAGGCTGAGGATCAGCTATTAAGGTAAAATTAATTTCCCAAGGTGACACAGCTGTTAGAGCGTAAGCTACATGCAAGTAGCTTATGCTCTTACATTAGAAGAAATGTCCATCTGCCTTATTTACTGCTGTATCCCCAGCATCTACAATGGTGCTTAGCAAATAGTTGGCATTCAATAAAGATTTTTAAATCCATGCATGAACTATAAAACCCAATCACTTAACCATTGTGCACATATAAACTTACAATATCATTGTTATCACTCATAATGTTAATCATTAAGGTAATAAAATCTTAATTCATGTGATCGTCTGGCATTTTATCTTTTTAAAATCAATATGTATAAGCTTAGTATTCCACTGGATATGTTTTTAAGAAAATATTTCTTTCAGATCCTAAAATTATAGAAATGAGGAAATGATACTAGGGTGGTACATACTTACAATCATCCTCCACTTTAGGATAATGCCCTTTCAAATCATCCTCTCATTCTCTTTCTCAAAGTTAGATCAATGTTCTGTAGACATAACTTTAATTTAAAAAGTAATGTTAAGGAACCTACACCAGTTGAATGGTAAATATCAAATTAATATTTCCATTAATGCAAATGTTCCTGTATTAAAAGACTCTGGCCAATACATCAAAATTATTTACTTAGATAAGTAAGCTTACCATTTTTTCATTCTCTTTTTATTTGATAGCAATTTAGGGCCTAAGATATTGTGCAGAACCTGTAATCCTTTCAAACCAGAAAAAGTTTGGAAAGCTATGGGTAGATGTGATTTTCAGTCCTCTTATAATTTTATACATCTTCTCCATAAAAGAATTATGGAGTTCCACCCCATAGTTTTCAGTAGTTCATTTCCCAACAGGGGTCATTTTAAATGGGAATAAACATATCACCTAGGCAACAATTATGAGGACATGTTTAAAACTAAACCTGATCCCACATTTTCTAGGATTTTCAAAAATGTCTTCATTTCATAAAGAAGTTCAATGACATATTTCCCTTTGCAAAAGCTGAAAGTCCCCTGGCTGGCACAGCTCAGTGAATTGAGTGCGGGCTGCGAACCAAAGTGTCGCAGGTTCGATTCCCAGTCAGGGCACATGCCTGGGTTGCAGGCCATGACCCCCAGCAACCATACATTGATGTTTCTCTCTCTCTCTCTATCTCCCTCCCTTCCCCTCTAAAAATAAATAAATAAAATGTTTTTTTAAAAAAGCTGAAAGTCTATTCCTGATTTTACTCAGCAGAGTAAATTGCTGGTTTTATAGAACTATTTTCACTGATTACTTGGCTTATCTATTGAATCTTCTTTTTAGAGGAAGGGGTAGTGGGCAGAGAATTAAATACCTTGATTGTCTTTATTCAACCTCATTTTCTGTAGACATGTATTTTGATCATTTGCTTTATGAGGCAGTTGACATGGTATACTTTTCTGTATCATTTGTTTTTATTGAACTGTAATCTATGTTAGTAAGGACAGCTTACTTTAGAAAAATAGTATTTCAAATTAAGTACAAAGGAGTACAATAAGGAAAAAACCTAAGAGTTTCCCACTGAGCTCTTCAGGTTGTAAGTCTAGATTAACATTGTAAACTGCTTTTAAAAGCTGTTGATCAACATTTGCCTGACAGTAGCTTTCATCTCTTTGAAAGTCCTACACATGCATACATAAGATGCGAACGCTTTATAATACTGTAAAATAAGAAATGCCACTCTAATCAGTACTCTAACCTATCCAGTGTAACATTTCCCTAAGGGACAAGCTAGCAAAGGGCATTGCTGTCCTCTGAAATATCAGCCTCAAAATCAAAGATGTGGCCTGAGGCAGACAGTGTCCACTCCTGCCCAGCATCTATGTTCTCCTTTCTTCCTGAGCACTCAAACTGATCACATTGCCCAGTTGCCATTTCCATTAAAAAATGGTTATGTGTCTGAGTTCTGGCTTATGAAATGTGAAGCATGAGCAAAAGTAGTATTTCACACTTTCACTATTCACCCCCAAAAGCTTCCCACAAATTATCTTCAAGCTTCTTCCTCATCCACTGGTGAAAAGAGAGCAGACTCAAATATGGGAGGAACCTAGGACATTTATTCCATGGAATATTAGAAAGCCATAAAAACATTAAGAATTTTTAAGCACATAAGATAGTAGATATGCTGATCATTGTTTCCCAGCACAATGCCCTGAAATGAGTATTGTATTCTCTGTTTCTCTCTTACCTACCCATGTCTATCTCTATCTTTCTCAGAAATTTAGACACAGAAAACCAGTCAGCTTAGCAAAGCCAAGATGCATGGTCACACTGATCCATAGCTGGGGTGAGAGTATAATAGAGGAAGAGATAGAGAAATCCCATTTAGAATGAAGACTGAGAATAGAGCATATGTGCAGAGAGAAGAAGAGATGAGATATCATGTGGCCCCAGAAAGAAAAAGAACAATGAAGAGAGTTCCATTGCTCGTTAGGCCTCTGGTTGCCATGTCCTTTCCTTGTGAGCTGATTCTGTGTTGTTTTTTTGTTTATTTATTTAATTTACTTTATTTTTATTTTTGACACTTTTATAGATGTCCCCACTACCGCCTCCTTTGCCCCCTGCATTTTAATTTTTTTAATATTTATTTATTTATCTTTAGAGAGGGGGGAAGGGAGGGAGAAAGAGAGGGAAACATCCATGTGAGAGAGAAACACCAATCAGTTGCCTCTTTTATGTGCCCTGCCCAGGGACTATAACTGCGACCCAAGCAACTGAGCCACACCAGTCAGGGGCCCACTTCCATTTCTAAAAACATCTTTTTAACTTGATTTCATTTTAAAGAATTGCTTTCCCTGTTCATCAGATAATTTCCAAGGCATGAAGTAATTTTCCATGCCGGGGGAACGACAACATAATTCATGTATATAGCATAACCGCAACCGTGTGCTGTCACCTCCCACACAAACACAAAGTCAAGTAGAGCTCCAAATTGTTCTGCACAGAGATCTGATCTAGAAGAAAAGATATCGAAATTTTCATTATAATTATATTTGGGTAACATAATTTGTAGTTAGTTTTCATTGCCATTCCCTGTGGTTCTTCCCCCTCAGTTTTGAAGTGAAAGTGCACTACTTTGACAAGGTCTTTCATGATCGGGCCTCTGCAGGTGTCTCTGGCTCACTACTGCTATTGTCCCCCAATGCCCTCTGAGCCGTGGTCATCAAATCTCATGTGCAGTTTCCCAAATGTGCCATTTTCTTTCAGGCTTCTATGTTGTTGTAAGCGTTTTAGCAAAGAACAGTATCAGAAGAGCTGAGAAATGCCCATGAGTAGTATAGATCTAAAGTAAAGGCAGGAGAGAGAGGACAAATAATGAACCCAGAGAGAATGAAGAATGTAGAAGGGCAAGGAAGAGAATAAGAAAAGAAATTTTATAGATATGTAGGTGGTAGGTAGATAAATATGGCTACTTATGCAATTGTAGAAAATAATTTATTAGTTGCTTTGGGGGTCACTTTGGCTTCCCTTGCTGTAAGGCTGTCTAGATCTGATCTAAATAGTCAGTGAGGATACAATGTATTTTTCCCGCTTTTTGCATTCCCAGACAAGCCAATTAAGTACATGTACAAACAAGTATATATTCAGTCTGTCAAAAATATATTCCTGCTGCTTAAGATTCTTACATAGAAATGCAGGTTATGACAAGTTAATTGGGGATAAAATTACATGAGGAATTGCCACGATATTAAAAGGAAACCAATTGACAGGCCGTGAGGAGCTTAAAGCTAAATGGATTTAGTTTACTGGTTGTTTTAGTCCATTCAGGAAGCTGTATCAAAAATACCATAAATTGGTGGCTTATAAAAAACAAATATGTTGTTCACAGTTCTGGACACTGCAAGTCCAGGATTAAGGTGTCGGCACCATTGGGTTTTGATGAAGGACCTCTTTGGGGTTGCAGACTGCCAGATTCTCACAGTGTCCCCATGTGGTGGAAGAGGCTAGGAAGAATCTGAAGTCTCCTTCAGAAGGGCATTAGGTTTTCAACACATGAATCTGAAGGAGATACAAACATTCAATCTGTAGAAGTGGTTCCAACTCAAATCACACTATAGACTAGAGAAGTACCTAAACCCTCCAACTGAGGCTCCAGAGGGAAAGAAATGGGAAGAGGGAATATGGAAGGGGAAAATAGAAACTATCAGTCTGAACAGGGGTTGAGTAATGTGAGCAGGTAGGGGAACAATAGATTTGCCTCACCATTAATCTAAAAGCGTATTTTTCAGCTGGGGAGAAATTGGTCCATAGGGGATAAGTGGCAATGTCTGGAGACATTTTTGGTTGTCACAACTGAGGAGGGGTTGCTACTGTTATCTAATGGGTAGAAAACAAAGATGCTTCTAAACATCTGGTAATACACAGAACAACCCACGTAACAGTGAACTGTCCAGCCTGCAATGTCATAGTGGTGAGGTGACAAACCTTCATCTAAAACTATTCCTCCTATTGGAACACACAGTTTTGAAGAATTCAACATCCCTATGGAGGAGAATTTGTCTCTCTTGAAAGACTTCTAGAAAGATTGTCTTGCTGGGCCCTTAAGGCCTTATCTTCTTCCCCAAGTTCACAGTTGTTCCTCTTTGGGGGGTATTTGCACTTGAGATTGGTCTATTATCCAAACAAATACCCTGAATCCTAGAGCCAGAGAACATATACGATTCACTCATAATTGCCTCAAACATTTACCCTTGCTGACCAAAGAAGGAAATCTTCACAAGAAGTGGAGAATAGAAAGTATTTTTTACTTTCAATTTTTAAAATTGCTTTTCAAATCATCCCCATCATGAACCTGTCATGAGGCATAAATCTAAACCTGAACTACTCAAGACAACATTCAGAATATATAATAATCACAGCAAATGAAACATTAACTCCCTTCAGTTTAGGCCACCTAAGGAACAGTCAAATTCCGCTTCGTGCTGTGCTCTAAAGCTCAGTAACTATAATCCCACCTGAGCAACAGGAGGATTTGTGAACACCAGGCCTTCCTTTCACAGAAAGGTTCTCTCTCTGGTTCCCTGCAGAGTGGACTCCAGAGCTCAAAAAGAAATCTCATTGGTTCACTTTAATTATTCAGGGACAGCACAGGGAGATAAACAAGGTAAGGTCGACTTCAAGAGTATATGGAGATTTCATGCACTTCTCTGACCTCTTAAAATTACATCTATATTTTGCAAAAAAAAGATTAAACTTAAAATTATTTTCTTTCTGCATCATTGTTAATACTCAGGAAAAAAAATCCACCATGGATTCACAGGAGGCAGTATAAAAATGGCTGGTTGAAACTTAAACCCAGTTGAGATTGTATTTTTCTTTGAATAAGAAACATAAAATGAAGTTACATTTACTTCACACTAGTCAAAGACAGACAATATGAAAAAAAAATCAAAACAATTGTGGTTTCACAATGTGAACCAAAGCAAGGTAGATTTCTACCTAAGGTGTTACATCGTAAATCCTGTTTCTTTTTTTAAAGATTTTATTTATTTATTTTTCAGACAGAGGGAAAGGGAGGGAGAAAGAGAGGGAGAGAAACATCAATGTGTGGTTGTCTCTCCCACGTCCACTACTGGGGACCTGGTCCACAGCCCAGGCATGTGCCCTGACTGGGAATTGAACCAGAAGTCCTTTGGCTCTTAGGTTGGCACTCAATCCACAGAGCCACACCAGCCAGGGATTAAAGTCCTGTTTCTAGGAAAGGTTTTGGTCTTACATTCATTTATTTAACAAACTTTTATTGAGCACGTATTGTTAATCAGGCAAAACGTAATCATAGTTTACTTTTGTATTGACCTAAGACTGCCTTCTTAACTATACTTGCCTGCCATTAATCACTAACCACTGTTGCAAATGGATATGTATTGTCTTCCTCATTTCCCCTGGGCTATTGGGAATTCTGAAGGAATCATGACTGTTCAATTTAAATCCATCTGACCTGTCTAGGGACCTCACCTAGAATTAGTAATCTAGCAATTAATTAGAAGCCAACTAACTGGAAAGCTCAATTGAGCAGGATATTTTCAGTGGAGGGGAAAATGACAAGAAGTCAAGCCACATAATAACAGAGATAGCAAAGCCAGAAATGACCTCAAATAGCATTTACCTTTATTCCCTCATCTGATTGTTGAGAAAAATGAGGCTGAGAGGAAGAAATAGACATTCTCAAGGTCACACTTCTATTCAGTGGGAGAAATAGACTCGGACTCAAGAGTTCTAACTCTAAACCCAGTGCTCTGTCAACTACTCACAGGAGGCCATCCAAATTTGCAAAGGATATCCTGGGACCACTGGACACCTTGTTCACTCCACAATATCCTTTATACTTAGATTGCTGTTCAATAAAAAATCACGTTCAAAATGATATCCCTGACACTCGGTAAGATTTTCAATGAGAAAAAATTAAATTATGATCACTTGGATTAAAATGGAAAGTAGATTCATATTTAAGAATGATTTGTGACAAGAATGGCAATTTTTAAAAAGTTCTATTTAACCTTAAGCTAACCACCAAATCTAATTAACCAGAACCCCCAGTTTTCTGGGCATTTAGGCTCATCAAGATTTTAATATAAATAGAATATAACCTAGATCATGTCTGTAGGCAGGGAAATTTCACTGAACTATAAATATTCACCGAAAGACAAAAAGGGATGACTTGCGGTTCTTTATATGGTTCTCTATATTTCAGAGACAAATTGTTATAATGCAAAGAATACTGGGGTGGTTGCATGAAGACATGCACTTCAGCTCTAAGTCTTGTTCTAACTGCTGTATAGACATATTATTTAAATTTCCTAAGACCCAGTTTCTTTATATATATATTTATATTTATATTTATATTAGACATAGTTTCTCTTATGTCTACCTCTCAGGGGTTTTTTAGTTTAAAATAAGATAATGAGTGAAAGGACTTTGGACAATCAGAAATTATACATACATACTTACATATGTCTACATATGCATACACACATGTACTTATAACCTAAAATCTGAGTCTTTTGAAGATGACACATAATAAAAAGTATTTACCTACAAGTATATCTACTAAAAAGCAACCAGTCATGTTGCTATAAAGTTATCTAGGTTAATGATAATATGCAGAACAGTAAATCACAAAATTTGAAAGATTAGACTGTCATAGATAAAACAAAACAATTATTTTAGCTGAAGGGTGGGAAAATAACAGATTGTGAATATTTTTTCCAGAGGAACAATTTACTTAGGAAGTTAATACTGTGCCACAAAAGGAAAGAATCAGTGATATCTGTGGTTTTATGTTGTACTTGATATTTTGATAGTTGAACTGGAAACAGTCATAAGTTAGCATTGATGTTCTCAATGCAAGCAAGCCCTGTGCATACATGTCACTATTAAGTATCTTCATTAGTAACAGGGGACTGCCTAGTGTTTTGTGTACGCCAGATGGAGACAGGAAGTCTAAATTATAATCTGGGGTCAGCCAATGATACCTGTTTGCTCTTAGGAATATGACTTATATTTGAGAGCTAACTTAAAAAA
Source organism: Phyllostomus hastatus (assembly GCF_019186645.2). NCBI lineage: Eukaryota > Metazoa > Chordata > Mammalia > Chiroptera > Phyllostomidae > Phyllostomus > Phyllostomus hastatus. The sequence goes on along the minus strand of NW_025333984.1, from coordinate 9,114,449 downwards.
TACCTCCCCCTCTGGTATGAGATTTGCAAAGGCAAACTTCTGACACCTAAGGCATCTGTTATTCCTCAAAGACGATGTTGCCATCAGCTGTCTGCCCTTGTTAAGAGTTGGCAATCTAGGAAGCCTGTCCCACTGTGTGGTATCATGCTGTTTTCTTCAGCATTATGGGATCATCACTGTCAGTTTCCTTATTCTTTCCCATTAAGGACACTTGACCTCTAACTTGGTGTGTCAGTTTTGTTCTGTCAACCACACCGCCATCCTTGTGAGTACTGTGTACTTCCTCACTGAATGTAGTCCCCTCCTTTTTCGTGCCTCCCAATTTATACGAAAGTTTTCCCTGATTGAGCTTCCTCTCAATCTACTATTCTATTTTAGAAGAGTAGTCTCTGAAACCTTCTGTTTCCATTTTCTTACCTCTTAAAAATTCTTCAAACCCACTGCAGTCTAGCTTCAATCTCATCACTGTACTGGAATTGGCTGCTTAAAATTCAAGAAGTCTGTAATTGATAGAATCAGTGGTCTCTTCTCATTCACACTCTATCTGACCCTTCTGAGACATTTGAAAATCATGACCACTATGTCCTTGAAATTTTCTACTCTCTTGTTCCCCTCTGTGATTACTCCTCAATCACTTATGCTGGCTTTTTCTCCTTCATGGGCTCCTCCAATGTGTTCCCATGATTTACTTTATAGTATTTTTCTTGCACTAATCTCTCCATCTAGGTCTTTCAACATTTCCTCCATCATTCATAAAAATCCAATCATTAGGTCCACTTATGAAATTCTTAATTATCTATGTCTATCATGAGCTCTGGAATCAGACAGAAGTAGGTTGGAACTGGCTCCATTACATACTAAATAAATAGTTACTTTGTTGCATATTGTTCAATTTCTCTAAGCCTCAGTTTTAAAAACTCTAAGTTGGAATAAATATAATAGCTTCACATAATGTTTGCCACATAGTAAGCATTCAGTAAGTAATAGGAGAAAATGTTTTTCTCTCTTTTTTCCTCTCATGGGACATAGATCTCTATTTTCAAATATCTATTGGATACTGGACATTTCTTTTTTTTTTTTAAGATTTTATTTATTTATTTTTTAGAGAGGGAAGGGAGAGAGATAGAGAGAGAGAGAAACATCAATGTGTGGTTGCTGGGGGTTATGGCCTGCAACCCAGGCATGTACCCTGGCTGGGAATCGAACCTGGGACACTTTGGTTCCCAGCCCGCGCTCCATTCACTGAGCTACGCCAGCCAGGGCTGATACTGGACATTTCAAACTGAATGATCCCCATACCTATTTTAGTATTCCCCAAAAAACCCTCATTATATGCTTATACCAGCTAGTGTGTTTGAGTTTAGAAATCTATGTCATCTGTAGTTCCCTTCTTAGTTGTGCACTCTGTCTATCCATATACACTGCAAAAATTTCATTGAACAATATGAGCCAAACACTAAGAAACCAAAAGACAGCCCTGGCTGGTGTGGCTCAGTGGTTGAGTGATGGCCTGTGAATCAAAGGGTCACCAGTTCAATTCCCAGTCAGGGTACATGCCTGGGTTGCAGGTCCCAGCAGGTGGTGCATGAGAAGCAACCACACATTAATGTCTCTCTCCTTCTCTTCCTCTTTCCCTTCTCCTCTTTAAAATACATAACAAAATCTTTTAAAAAATCTTTTAAAAAAACAAACCAAAAGATATAATCTATTACTCAAGTTGCAGCAGGGAATAAAGACAAGTAAATGAAATACCTGGAGTGGAAATATAAAATTAAATAAGGTCTTCATAGAAATATGCACAGGGTGCTATGAGACCACATATAAGGGAGAATTCTATGGAAGTAACTGAGGGAAAGTGTAGGCAGGAAAAGCAAGAAACCTACGAGATATCTTTGACTCCTCTCCCCTTTCTCCCACATTATGTCTAGCCATACCATGGGCAATATTATTAGCCTCAATATGATTAACATTTTAGAGTACAGGTCCTTCCCCCACTAGAATGTAAGCTCAATAAAAGCAGAGATTTTTCTTGTTTTGTCCTCTGTTACAGCCCCAGTAACTAGAACAGTGGGTGGTATACAGTAGGCATTCAATACAGATTTGTCAAAATTTGTTAAAACTTTCCCATGCCCAAATTAATTCATCATAACATTTGTAATGAACCATTGTTCATTTAAAATATTAGCATTAAACACATTATTACACCCTTAGATATCACAGCAAAAATTTTAATGGTATGAAGAAGCAGATGTTACTCTTTATTTGTTTATCTGTTCACCAAACAGAGCAATTATTTTTCAGCTTTCCTGTTCTTTAAATGGAATACTCAGTACTGTACTTCCACAATTCTTGAAGTGATATTTCAAAGGCCTGAAAACATAACCTGATCATATCTTTTGCTTATAAAGCTATAAACATTTTTGTGTTGTGGAATTAATAAAGAACCAGCTAGATTCTCCCAAAGGGAGATGTTTAGTAGAATGTCTTATGAACACAGACACACACACACACACACACACCCCTCTGTAGAAAATAAGGTGAATAACTGACAGGAAATAATTTTTTGCTACTTTAAATATACTTTACACTTTTAGTAAAACAGAATAGACAACTGTCTATTGACATGACAATGAAAATATTTATTATGAATAACTGGATAAGTAACTTTATAGTCAATGAAGTTGTTAAGAACTAGTTTCTCTCTTGATCAAACCCACATATTTCTGTTTTTAAATACTGAACCTAGGAGAGGGAAGTATATATGATGAGGGAGGGCAAAATGGTTGGTATAGAGAGTCTCCTAAAATTTATTTTTTGTTTGCTATACTCATTAGTTCATCAAGCATCTCATTTTTAAAAATTCTGTAAAACATCTGTCTAGATTCACATTTGAATTGCTAAATAAATCTTCTCTATATTAAAAGCAGACTTCACCCCACCTATGGTGAAATTTCCTATCTGTATAAAATAAAACACATGATATTTGCCTATGGTTTTTATTTTGAAATGAAACTGAGAATAGTCCATTCAAAAGCATTTTTAAAAATAGTACTACCACCAAAGTGATTAGGGACTGTATCACAATGTCCAAACTACTGCCCTTCATTGCTTAAGCACAACAGACTATTACAGATATATTTTTACTCTCAATATGTAGAATGTATTTTTAAGGCTAGGGAACTCTCCTGCATGTAAACTGAATGAATTCCACATGCATCATTTGGTGTAGGCTTAAAAGCTGGGTTGATGCTTGGTCATCTGTAGTAAACAGAATGCATAGGTCATAGATTAGTTCTGCAAAATCTATTTCCTGTCTTAAAAAGAATCTTCAAATCTGTGGCTAAAGACAGATTTTGCTAACCCCAGTGCTGTCTAGGGATTAAAGCATGAGATATTGTTGAATCTAAGCACTGAATATGTATATTTTGAGCTTTTTCTTTCTCTAGTCATTATTGAAGGAAAACATGTCTCTAAGTCTATTTTTCCATCACAAATGTCCTAAGGGGGGAAACTACCTATAAATGTTAGCTACATTTTAGTAGTACTATATAATAAAGAGTTTAACAACCACTGGGAAACTGACTTTTATGCACAAGTATTTAAAGAGTATCAGCCATAGATCTTTAAATCACTGCCATCACCACTTCCAAATGATTCCTAAGATAGATATTAGCTCTAGAATTCTGGTAACAAGCGTTGGTCATGTAGATTTCATTTCTTTTTCCATTTCTTGCCAACATCTCTTCCACCAACAGACTTGGCCTATTCTTTTATAAAAATAACCTTGTTGACTCTACTTAATTGTTACATTGGCCTAAAGCCAACAAGGGTGGTTAGCCTCATACCAAGCCACAGCCATCTGTCAGAATATGCTAAAAATTGATGAAGATAGTTGCTACCCACTCTTCTGACCAGGCATGGCTCCTCTACACAGCTCTGATTTGTCTCTGTGAGTTGAAGTGGTCACATGAACAGTAACTTCTGGTTCTCTCTAGGATTGAATATCACAGAAAAATCTTTAAGTAAAATTCATTTTGCTGACTAGAGCATGGTTAATGTCCATCATCACTGAGAGCAGATCAATCAAAGATCAAGTAAGTAAGTATATCGATTAAACTGAGTTACGACTTTGAATCAGAGACAGCGAAGAGAATAATTAAGGGAAACCAAAAATTGGTGTGATTCCACTTCACAATGAATTCATATGAAGAGGGAGGAGCTGAGAGACCTGACCCAGTACTCTGCAGGAAGTGGCTACATTTGACATCCTGATAGAAAAGAGAGACCGATACAGAAAGGAAAGCAGTAAGTGAACCCTCTGAGAAGCTTGAATGGAGCAAACAGCAGTGCCAAGGAGATGGAGATGCAAGAAATGTGACAGAGGGAGGGCAGAAAAATGGGAGAAAAAGAAAATGAAAGTGCAAATTACATGTGATGTCCAAAAAAAAAAATCCTTGCAACTACTTTCTGAAATGAGTCCTATTAACCCATTTTTAAGGTCAGGAAACTGATGTTCAGGTATGTTTAATGATTTGCCCAGGCACACACAATTAATAAGGAGCAAAACTGAACCTCCAATCGCATCTGCTGGTTCCTACCATCCAAACTCTTAGCCACTTTTAGCAGCTTTTATGGAGAAGACACAACAGGATAGCTTTGGGATTGAGGTTTATTCCACAGGGAGGAGAAAGAGACTTTCTGGAGAAGAACTACAGAATCAGAGGATCTGAGAACTCTAGCACATCCAAGGATGGGACTCTTGGTAAGGAAAGAGAATATGGTAATTTAACACTAGGAATTTCAGGGTGAAATTTAGATTTCTGGCTCGTAGCTTTAAAATTATGGGTTTTTGGTTCCAGAATGATTACCTATTAGTTTTAGAAGAAACTTATTTGCTCACAGTATAGCCAGCCTAGTAAGAGGGCTTCAATGGAAAATGGAGGAAAAGGGAGAGGAAGAATAGGAAGAATAATGCCTAGTATTACTGAAATGAATAACTGGTGACTACAAATGACTCTGAGTGCAATACGCTCTTCCTGTAATGTCCTTTCTTTCATTTCTCACATAATGTCTCCTCATGATTTTAGATCAAAATGACTTTTAGGCCATTTTCACAGGGAAATTTCCACCTTCCCTTTTCTAACTACCTCAACCCTTCTGTCATCACTATTTCCCAATCTGGGTTAGGTCTACTACCTCCAAGTATTCCCACCACAGAATAACTTTAATAAAGCACTTACCAACTTATCATGGTGTTGTTATTACTTCACTTGGGCTTCCCTGCTACAGCAAATAGTTGAATGTGAAGACCCTGGATCTACAGCTTGGGGTCAAAATCTGACCTGGATCTGCTACTTCCTACCTGTAGGATTTTTCAAAGTTCCTTAATCCCTCCACCTCAGTTTCCTCAACTGTCAATGAAGAAGGTTGCACTAACAGTACTTACTACATGGAGTTATTGTAAGGATTAAAGCAGCTAGTTAATAAGGGCTTGCAACATTGCTGGGAATGTAGTGATGGTATATATTTAGGTACCATTATTTTTACTATTGGACTAGACCCTGATTTTTCTGAGTACAGGGACTCTCATTGCTCAGAGTAGCTGCAGTACACAATGAACAATCAGTAAATGCTTTGCTGAATGCCTCCCTGTGCAGGACATGCTCAATAATCCACAAACTGGTAGGTATATGTAAATATTGGATGTTTTTAGAGCCTATTAAAGATAATGTGCTCTCTGAACTGTAGTGACTCTAAATTTCTATCCTTTAGAGCAGGGCAGTACCAGGTTCCTATATTGAAAATAATAAAATTTATTGCACATTTTCTACATGCCCAGCCCCAAGCAGACATTTTACATATATTTTCTCATTCAGTTCTCAAAACAACCCCACAAAGTAGGGTCTGTCATTTTCTTCATGTAAGATATGGAGAAACTGAGGCCCATGGAAGTTTAGTAATGTGTCCAAGTTCATAACCATATAAGTAGCTTAGTCCAAGGTTACTTAAGTATGTATGCTTAACACATCACCCCCACCTCTCTATCTCCATCTTTGGAAATATACCCATCTTACCAGGTTGTGAAAGACATCCCCTTCATCCCACCCTAAAACAGATAATTCAGACATTGGAAATGTCAACAGAAGTCTTGGAGGAGGAGCCAGAAAGACTGACTCTGAGTGAGGAAGGGCTCATGGCAGGACATACACCTGAATGTATTAGGTAGTCTGAGCATTGTTTTCATGAATGATGGATATCCAAAAGCTGTTCTAGAGATTAATCACAGAGTAGTCTTACAAAGCCTAACAGATATGTGACACCAAAACCTAGGAGAGGGAATGTTTCTGATAATTTGAATTTGCTGGTTGTTATACATGGAATATTTGCATCTCTTCCTCCCTGCCTTCATATGTTGCAATCTAATCCCCAGTGTGATAGTATTTGGAGTAGAGCTTTTGGGAGGTGATTAGGTCATCAGGACGGAGCCTTCATAATTGGGACTAGTGCCCTTACAAAGGAGACTCCTAAGAGCTCCCTCACCCATTCCACCATGCAAGGACACAGGGAGAAGATGGCAGTTTATGAATTAAGAAGTCGGTCCTCATCAGACACCAAATTTGCCAGTGCTTTGATCTTGGACTTTTCAGATTCCAGAACTGTGAGAAATAAGTGTTTGTGTTTGAACCACCCAATATTTGGTATTTTGGTTATAACAGCCAAAACAGGGTAATACACTAGTGAAAGAGTATATATTCTTTAAAAGCACACTAAGAAAGGAAGTGAAATGATGTGTGTTTTTACTTGGGGGAAATCATGAACATAAGAGTAGAAACATCTTCACTCAGATGAAGACAGAAATAGAAACAGACAAAAAGTAGAGTTGTTTCTTGTGTATTATTATTGCTATTATTATTCTAATATTTATGAAGTACTTACTATGTGCCTGGATGATCTAAATACACTGCAACCATTAACACATTTACTCCTCACAATAGCCTTATGAGTAGGTGTTACTATCACCCTTACATTAAAGATGAGAAAACTGAGGCATGGCAATGTACATAACATGCCCAAGGTCAAACAGCTAACAGATGGTGGGTCAAGAAGTCTACAGTAAGCCTTTTGGTCAGATGGAGGAAATGGATGCTCATTTCTAACACAGACCACAAAAGTGTCCTAAGAATAGTGTAGTAAACAAGAGTGCTTTCAACTCCACGGACATCTGCTAGACATATCATTTAACTAAAGGCAAATAGATGACAAGTCCCCAGCCTCCCTGGTTGATGACTCTACCTCCCAGAAGGAAAAATGATAAGGAGACATGCTTCTCTCACTGACTCAAAAAAGACAAACTGGTGAGTTGAAGGTCATAGATACCTTTAGATTAAAACAACCATATTAGTTAAGAGTCCCTAAGTATATTATGAAGCAAAACTCCTAGACTTTAGGAAAGTAGTTTGCTAACATGAAGTTGGTATAATTCCATGTCCTGAGACTCTTTAAAAAAAGGAGATGCAATGAGTGGATCAAGAAATGGTGGTACATTTACACAATGGAATTCTACACAGCAGAAAGAAAGAAGGAGCTCCCACCCTTCATGACAGCATGGATGGAATTGGAGAGCATTATGCTAAGTGAAGTAAGCCAGGCAGTGAAAGACAAATACCATATGATCTCACGTATAAGTGAAACCTAATCAACAAAACAAACAAGCAAGCAAAATAGAACCAGAGACATTGAAATAAAGAACAAACTGACAGTAAGCAGAGGAGAGGGAGATAAGGAGAAAAGAAGGGAAAGGGTTATCAAGGAACATGTTCAAAGGACCCATGAACAAAACCAAAAGCGGGAAGGATTGAGGATGGAAGGTAGGAGGTCAGGGTACGTGGGGTAGAGGAAAGTGGTGGTGGGAAAATGGAAACAACTATATTCAAATGACAATAAAAATGATAAAAAATTAAAAAGGAGATGAATTAAAAGTTGGGAAGGGTTGTTACCTATCGAAACCTGTGTGCCTGTACTACGTGCTCACCATTTAATTTAGGTTTCTAAAAATTTATACAATGAATTACTTGGCCATAAAAAAGAATGAAACCTTACCATCTGTGAAAACATGGACCTAGAGGGTATCATGCTCAGTGAAATAAGTCAGTCAGAAAAAGACAAATACCACATGATTTCACTTGTATGTGGAATCTAAAGAACAAAAACAAACAAAACTGAAACAGACTCATTGATACAGTGAACAAACTGATGATTGCCAGAGAGCAGAGGGTTGCGAGACTAGTTGAAAAAGGTGAAGGGATGGAGAAGCACAAACTGGTAGTTATGGAAGAGTCACAGGAATGTAAAGTGCAGCATAGGGAATAGAGTCAATAGCATTGTAATAACTATGTATGGGGCCAGGTGGGCATTGGAAATATCAAGAGAATACTCAATGAAATATATGATTGTCTAACTACTATGCTGTATGCCTGAAACTAATGCAAAATAATGCTGAATGTAAAATGTAATAAAAAATAAAATGTAAAAACAGAACATGTACCAAAACAAAGGGATGAAAATCAAGGATAAATACAGGTAAGAAGGTGTGATGAAAATAATGCCAAGAAGCCACATACCCCAGATGAGCCTGAAGCTTGCCAAAAACTGCTACAGATGACTGAAGAGTTTTGGTTTATTTTGATAAAGGTGTGTTTTGAGCAAGAAGAGCAAGGATAGCACAGATGTGTACCTCATGCAATGTGACTAGAGATCAGGGAGGCTTTCTCAATGACTAGTTTTTTGTTTGTGTGAAAAAGAAAGTAGAAAGTCGGGGGTGCATAGGGCAGGGGAGAGTAATGTGGTGTTAATGGGAACAGCTGTAATTGAACAACAATAAAAAATGAAAAACAAATTATTGACTTCAAAGGGTTAAAATAATGATCAATATAAGGGAATCAAAGCATAAGATAGGCAAAGTGTTCTGAGGAAGGCACTTGACTGTTCTAAATGAATTAAAATTATATCTCAGAGTGGTGAGAAATCTTGCTGATTGGATTACCTAGTCATAGTAGCTACAATTTCAAGACTGTGCTATAGTGAAATGTGTCAGAAGAAAGGAGACAGCAAATATTGACTTTGGTTTTCAAAAGGCAGGGGGAACCCATGGGCTCCTTAGACCAGACCAAGAAACATCATGTTGACTGAGTGCAAAATTCTAGAACAGGTTATTAAAAGGATGATTTATAAGCACTTAGAAAAAAGTAGTACCCATGAGAAGGCAGCATAAATTCTCTAAGAACAAGTCATGTAAGACAAATCTCATTTCATTTCTATTTTTGACATAGTGATTGGATTGGCAGATCAGTAAAAACATACGCATTCTGTATCTGGATATCAGCAAGGCACTTGACAAGGTCTCTCATGATATGCCTGTGAACAAGATGGAGAAATGTGAGCTGTGTGTTAGTAAGAGAATGCTGCCTGATGGAAAAATGTCAACCTGCAGGGCGGTTCCAGTGGCATGCCACAGAGCTCTTACATTGATCTTGCCGTACAAACCATTTTTATGAATGACTTACATAAAAATGAAGAAAGCATACTTAACAAACCTACAGATGACACAGTCATGATAGCAATGCTATGCAAATACTTTGTAGGGCAGAATTAGAATGCAGCTACATGTCTGCAAGCTATCAGGATGAACTCAAATTAGGTAAAATCAACCTTCTAAACATATTTCCACCTGCACTGTGCCCTCATCCCAAACACACAATTTAAAATAGCCTCAATTATATAATTATGGATTAAATAAAATGTGGCCTTAGCCTCAGAACTTGTAAAAAGTTTAAAGAGTTTAGTTAACAAGTGTTCTTCATGTGTATCAGTAATGCATTCGGCCACCAATAAGACTCTGATATTGAATTGGACAGCATTACCAGGAATATGCAGTTAGATAAAGGGTCAGAACTGACTGTTGGCCATTCCTAAAGGCGTCAATTGTGGTGATTGTCTGAGAAGAGTTCCACTGAAGGCACTTCAGATCTGCTCCCAGCTTTGCTCAAGGGGAGGCCAGACATGACTCTGCCAGCGCTTTTATAAATCACAGAACATTTCTCTCCTCTAGCCTCAACTGACTGAGGGAATAACTGATAGGGCTTGCCAAGAAACTGAAAGGCAGCCTGGTACAAAAGAGATGAACTGGGCTCATTGAATTCCCTCTCTTAGGTTTTTGAACTGAAAGGGGGCTGAGTTTGACACCCAAAAGTATACCTCTGGCATATTTATTATTTTAGGCTGGTTATTTTTAAGAAACAGCAGATACAAAGAAGCCCTGAAAACCCAGTAGAAGTTATTCTTTGTAAGAGGCATTTTCATGTACAAGGGAAATCTCCTTTTGTAAGGGTGTCTCCCTCTCTGTATCAGGGAGACAAGAATGACCCAGTCTCCAGAGATTCTCAACAATGGAAACAGCATAACAATGCTACTCTTGTTCACTGTACTTTCCCTGATAATCTCCCATAAGTGGGACATTATCACCCCACTCCTAACATCTTTCTTTTGTCATTATCTGAAGATGATATTTAAGGTAATGACTTGGGTCATTTTAGCAAGTTACTCAATTTTCCCAGGTCTCACCTGTGTATACAGGAGGTATACATGTTATTAAACTTGTTTATTTATCCTTTGTTAATCTTTTATTATATAGTGGTTTCAGCCAAGAATCAATAAAAGGAAAATAATTTTCCATCCCTACAACATGTAGCATTAGCAAGAAAATTAGGCAGTTACCAAAGAAACGTGCAGCTGAAGGGATGGACTGATAGGCGCCAGGAGGTACACTGGGGGTCATGTGGTACTGCGGAAAGCAGACACTGTTATGACAAACAAGAATATATGTGGTAGTACACTACTGGACAATGAAAGACACAGAGGAGGCCAAGAATGCAGACAATTGCCAAGTCATAATAGTGCTGGAAATCTCTAGGCCTTACCTGCCATGGGAGTTGACCAAAATTTCCTGGGTTCTCAGAAACTGCCCATAGACTTACAAAGACATTTGCAGCTACTCCAGGCAACCTGAACAACCTCTGCTCCTTGGAACCAAACAGCCTGATAAGAACCCACATATACATTCAGCCTTGGCCATGACACTTCACAAGTAGTTTGAACAAACTAGACTGTGGGACTGGAGTGCAGAAATCAGGATGGAGGATTTGAAACCCGTTAATGTGAGGAACAGCTGAAGGATTAGGGGAAACATTAAGCTCGAAGAAGAGAAGAATCAGGAATAGTGAAGGGCTTTCAGGTGTGAGAGGGATTTTACTTATTCTGTCTCCCAGGCCTGGGAGAAATGGGCAGAGGCATGGTCTCATAGAACAGACTGACAGCGGTCAGAAGGGAGGGAGGGACTGGATGAAAGAAAGTGAAGGGATTAGCCAAGAACACATGCATGACCCAAGGATAGGGACAGCAGTGTGGTGATGGTGGGAGGGGGTTGCTAGGTGGAGACAGGTGAAGGCGGAGAAAATAAGGACATCTCTAGTAGTGTCAACAATAAAAATAAAATGTAAAGAAAGAGGTGAGAGATTTTGGTGCCATAAGAACATTCCAGTAGTTGTCTGAGATGACATAAAATGTCTAAGGAATGAGTCACTTTCCCATTCTGGAAATATTTAAGCAGAGACAAGTGACCACTTATTCAGGTAATGATATTTCCTTTGCATTGTATGATGCTTTATAATGTATGAGGCACTCTCTGCTGCACTAGCTTGATCTCCCAAACAACCTGTTGAGACAGGTATTTTGATACTCATTTTTACAGATGAGGCAGCTGAGCCTCAGACAGGTTATGTCACAAAGTTCATGAGTAATGTCAGGGTTACCTTTGATTGAATACACATGAAAACATTTTAAAGGATCGGTTTGGAAGCTCCTACCTACCTGATCAGGCTAATAGGTTTTCTAGGTTTTTTTTTTCTTTAATTCATCTTTGTGGTGCTAACCAGTGTGGCTCAGTTGGTTGAGCATTATCCCACAAAACAAAAGGTCACTGGTTCAATCCCCAGTCAGGGCACATGCCTGGGTTGTGGGTTCAGGCCTCAATGCTGGGGAGATACAAAAGGCAACCGATCGACATTTCTCTTTCGCATTGGTGTTTCTCTCCCTCTCTCCCTCCCCTCCCCTCTCTCTAAAAATAAATAAATAAAATCTTAAAAAAATTCATCTTTGTGATGTTGAATATATTTTCAAATATACTAAAAAGGTATGCTTGCTCAGGCTCACATGAAAGCTTATGTTCTTCTCTGCGTCTTATGAAACTGAGAACAATTAATACATTCCTTGCATAGATACAGAAGGTCCGTGGGTGCAGTTTGTACAAACATGCCTAGATGTACATTTCAAATACGAATAGTTTTCTCTCTCCATTTGCCTCAGCTCACTGCCCACCCTCCTTTCAGATTTCCTGTTATTTGGCCTCTTATAGGGAAGGAGTGTATTTGCTTGTCAGGATTGCTAGTTAGCCAGATTGCCCCAGTATTTCCTTAGCTCTCTATCACTAAGCCCTGCAAAGGAATTAAAAGAAGAATGCGTAAATCACCACTGTTAGTGAAAGTTCCTTCAAGGTATACTGTACATCAATCTCTGCTTTGTTCACTTCCTTCACCACCCCGCCTTCAATTAAAAAATATATAAAAGAATATACAAACCCTGTCACTAGCACAGTTCTAATTGGGTTATCTTATAGGTGCTGACTGCTATATTTTCTCTTGGGAGACAGCAACAATATCACTTTATGAAACTATGTAATCTAGTATGTGATGAATGATACTGAGTTTCCTGGATTTGGGCCAAAGTGCTTTCACTCGGTTGCTAGTGACATATTCTGTGATGCCATAGCTGGCATTTAGCTTAATATGTTGCTTAGGAAACAAATAACCAGCCTTGTAATGTGGGTTTATTAGTCCTCCCCTTTCCATTCCAATTCCCAGCTATTGGGACAGAAATTGATCAGAATTGACACCAGATGTTGCTTATGAGGTGATATGTTATACCCATTGTTTATTTAGGTTTAGAAAAAGCTTTGGTGGTATATCGAAGTAAGGCATACAAAAGACAAGGGGAAGTCATTCAATTTATAAGATAACAGAATACTATGTTTTATTAGGTAATGTTTTTCTATGTTAATAGAAAGTTGTAATTTTCAATTTAAGATAGTGACTAGAAATGATGAACAATTTCTCAATTAATTGCATCTAGTGCTAAAAATATATTATGGTCAAGGGACCTAGAGCTGTGGGGGAGGAGAATTTTAATCACATGACAAAAATTTAAGGAGTGAATCTGGAAACCTAAATACATGAAGTAACAGAAAAACAGAGGCAAACTTCTTTGTTCAGAAGACCAAGCTTCATCCCAAGGGCAGAATCAAGTTTTTAAAATTACACATGGAACTGGAGATCAGTGGCGGGGTGGGGGGAGGAGAGAAGGGGAAAAGGTACAGGGAATAAGAAGCACAAATGGTCTGTACAAAATAGACAGGGGGAGGTTAAGAATAGCACAGGAAAGGCAGAAGCCAAAGAACTTATATGTATGACCCAAGAACATGAATTAAGGGGGGGGGGGGTATGCAGGTGGGAGGGGGGTGTGCAGGGCGGAGGAGAATAAAGGAACAAAAATGGGACAACTGTAATAGCGTACTCAATAAAATATATTTAAAAATAAAAAAGTAATAAAATTATACATGGACTTCCAATTCATGAAACAAATCTTAAAAAAAAATGTTTGAAGGTGACTTAGTTTTCCAAAGAATCCCATAAAAAATAGAATGTCAACTATCACTGTTCCTCCAATTGCATTTGGATTTTTCTGTAATGTTGCAGTTTCTTAAAACAAAGGACAATTGCCTTTTAGCAGTTTGAGGATGCAATGATAGTCTAGATACAGGTTTTGCTTCCTATGTTTTCACGGGTATCTGCCTGTGAGCTGTTTATGCATGTGTGCCTTCATCTTTTCACATGTATTGATGCTTTGGTCTGTGTCTGCTGGTGTGCCTGGATCTAGATGTGTGTTCCTGTGTGCACATCTGTGCTTGTGGAGGGATCTGCATCTCTGTGTCCCTTTGTGTGTCTCTGCACATGTCTATTGTGAGATGAGTCTCTGCACCCAGCAGAATCATCCTCTGCTAATCCGTAAATTTAGTGGGATCAGTAATAGTTTAAGTACCTGGTCTCCAATGGGATGTTGCTGTTCAAGACCCAGCTGTTATGCAGATGAACTGAATCCTGTGTACTGGTTGGAGGAGCAGGAGCAGCTGGGCTGGGCTGGCTGCGGGTAGTCATTGATCTCCTCTGAAGAGAGTCTGCTGCAGGGGGTGGCTTCCTGGCACAGGTGCAGGCATGAGGAGGTGGCGGTGGTGGCGGCAGGGGTCTGAAGGTGAACTGGTTGTGTGGGCTGCTCTGTATATCTAAAGAGGAGATAAGAAAAACACAAAATAGAGACTTACTTTCCCTCTTGGCAGCCAGGAAAACACAGCTTGTCAGACTTCAGATTTCAGAATAATATAACCTGTGAGGTGTGGGGTAAAAATGTCACTTAACTTTCAAAAACACGTGGCCACATGCTCATGAAATGTAAAACATTCACAGCTGCATTTACATGTAAATTTTGCAGGGCTATTGCAGCTAAAAAGTAAATGAGACCGCCTCACACAATTTGTCATAGTTTCTGCTACTGAGCAAATAAATCATCAACGGGACACGAAGTTACAGAACAGAAGTGAGCCGATTTCCATCAGTTGCAAAAATCTCACTTCAGAAAATACCAGCGAAAGACACAAATTTATTGCAGGAAAAATCATTCAACACTTCCAATAAAACTGTAAGGCCACTTTCTGGCTTACCTCAAAAAATGATGCTAGCCTGCCTACACAGAAGCAAATCCATACTCCAGAAAAGGAGCTCACAAGTGTGTAACTCAACTGCGTGAAGCCAATATCTTTGCCAGCCCCCCTAGTCAGAGTGCTACTTGTAATAACAGGGGAAAAGGAGTTTGTTCACATTATTAGGTATATTTCCATGGTCATGCAAAGCATAGTCTGTACCTTCAGTGCCCCCATCACACCTTTCTAGGAGCTCTGCCATATTAGCAGCAGCTTAGGCAGCAGGTACACCATTTTTTTTCTGCCTATTGCAGACAGGGCAGCATGGGACAGTAGTCCTCAGACTTCTGTTGTTGCTGTTGTTTGGTATTTTGCCACTCTTTTTCTGGCAAGCCCAAGCAAAGTCAGTGAGCTCAAGTTTGGCCCATGAGAAATACCCCCAATGAAACCCCTTTGAAAAGAAATCGCTGTTGTAGCGGATAGCCACCTCTCTTCCACGGAAGAAACACACTAGATATCAAGTGATTGCTTGTCATGCCAACACGTTCTGGATAAACTCTGAAGACTGCATGGCTTTGCCCCACTTCCCAAATGACTGAGAGTTAAAAAGCAGAAAAATGCCAGAGGCTTTCGATGCCTAGCAAAGGGCTCGGCTGGTTTGTGGGGAGACATACTTTGCAGTGGCTGATCACAGAAAAAAAAATCACTTCTTTCAGTCCTTCCATTTTAAACTTGATTTTTGAACATGCTGGTGTGGTTTTCATATTTAACAATGATACTAGTACCCAAAGAGCATGACAAATTCTTGACTATGCTCTCTAGTATAGGTGGTTCTCCTTTTAAATACACTTGCTATATGAAACATGGAATTGTGCAAAAGATAGATAAGGAAAGGAGGAGAGATCATTCATTTTATACAAAGAATTCCTTTAAATAGTTAGCTAACCTTGTATATTTAAAAGGACCTAAAATGCTTCATGAATTTTCTAAATCATCTCCATTATTCCAGGCCCAGCCCAAATCCTATATCCACTAAAAAAAATCATCGCAAGTGCTTAACATCCCATTAATTTTGTCAATCCTCTGGTCTCATAGCCATTACCAGTAGCATGCTTTCTATCCTTGGGACTCAAAGAAGCATTGAATACTGGAATCAAAAGGACTGTGGAGATCCTTCCATGATGCTCAGAGGATTGCTTGTCCATGGACACTTTGTAAGTGAGTGGTACAGTCTAGATGAGAACTCACATTTCCTGACTCGCAGTGCTCTATTTACTGTATTGCAGATCTCTGCAATGAGTTCCCTTTTCACTTCCTTAGGAACTAGAGACACGGAATCTCCACCTTTTCTAGATTCTTTACTTACGACATACCACCTTGCTTTGTAGTCATTTGTTTACGTGTGCTTACCTCCAAGATCACATCTCCTTGAATTTAGGGAAAAGGGCAGTGTGGTATAATGCTCTGCAATACAGCAGCATGGAAAGAGCACATATTTTGGGGATATGACAAGTCTGGATTTGAGTTCTGCCTCTGCCATTCTGAAACTTTAACCCCTCATTTGTAAAATGGATACAATATTTTTCCCCTAACAATTAAGTTTGTTTCACGTAAAATGTGCTTGAACATAGTATGCCGGTGGCTATTTATTCATTGAATGTAGTAGAAGAGGGACTGGAAATGACCATAGAGATCGCCTAGTTCAGCTCTCTGTGCTCCCTTCTCAATTTTATGGATGAGGAATCCAAGGCTCAGAGAGGTGAAGTGACTTGTTCAGTCATTCAACATGTATGAATTTGCCTGCCTATGTCTGATGATTCCTAGCAGAATATCCTTTCCATTACACTATCCTAGAGAATAAATGACTCTCCTCTCTGGATTTAACATTTACTATTGCTTATAAATTTGGCTCTAGCCTTGGCTGGTGTGGCTCAGTGGACTGAGCACTAGCCTGCAAACCAAAGGGTGGCAGGTTTGATTCCCAGTCTAGTGCACACACATGGGGGATGCGGGCCAGGTCCCCAGTAGGGGGCACATGAGAGACAACCACACACACATTGATGTTTTCTCCTTCTCTTTTTCCCTCCCTTCCCTTTTATAAAAATAAATAAATAAAATCTTTAAAAAATAAATTTGGCTCTAGAGTTTGCAATATTACAGCATCCCACTGATACCTCATGTTTTTGTCTTCTCTTCCAAAATAGACTCCATGTTTCTTAGAGCAACATCATCTACTTTTCTTGTATGCTACATAACATTGAGCACAATGGAGGTACAGAGTAAGATTCCTAAAAGCTTTTATTGGTAGAAAAGTGTTTGTTTCACTGGTCCATGGGAATAGAGTACCATCTCAATGTTGCTTTGGCTTTTTCTTTCTCATGTAGCCACTGGATATCTATTTGACAGTTCACAGAGCAGTAGGTTTCCCCCTTGGAGGTTTGTGTCAAATCTATCCCAGCACCATGGGGAAGAACAATAATACCCTGAAGATGGTGCTTAAGATCATGCCCCTCCAAGACATGAAAAGAGCAGCAGTGACACACTCTACAGATTTGCCATCTAAATTCATGAACTTAATGACACAGGGAAGGGAAGCAAAGTGTGGGAGATCCAGAATTGGAAGAAGACATCAGCTTTGGTCTTGGGTTCAGAATACCTCCAAACAATATACATGCTATCTATTATTCTAGTCAGTAATGTTAAGAAAGATTCTATTCATTATGATTGTTCAAAAAGAATCACTCATTGTCATTTGGATTTACCACTTCTGTATTTCTTCAGAATTTTTGCAACTCACTTATTATTAGGAAAAAATGATAGAAATCTACTTTAATTCTACTTCATCAAAAAGTACAATCATTGTATTATTATACCATTTCTGCTATAAATAAAACTGCTCCGTATAGTCATTTTGACTATATATGTGTGTGTTTGTGTTTTGATTTACATCTATTTTATTCTGTATTTTTGTTTCCACATTTTAAATATGGAGAGGTTGCCCTACTTGTTAATATTGTCTTTAAAAGCTTTCACAATATTGGATTGTTGCACTGAGTAGCATACATCCAGACATTACGCCCTTACAAAATGCAAATCATCTCAGCTTCATTCTTTTTTTCACCTCAGGAAAAAGATGAAGAATGCACTTGTTCCCTCCCAAATGAAGTAATTTAATCCTTGGGCTCCATAAAATGGGATTTTTCAACATTAAACATTAATGAAAAATACATTAGGGTTCAGTGTCAGGAGCTCTTGAACACCAATTCTAAGGGTTAAGAGTCACATGTACTCACTTCCATGTGTATCTGGCAACCATATATTCCTGTGCCCAAAAGAAATGCAAAGGAGAAGGGGGGTAGTGATTATGCAAATGTAGATACAGAGACACAGTTATAAAGCTTTTTGAAAGTAAATTAAGTTTTCAGAAGGAAAGGTCCAATTCACATAATATACTTGAATAAGAGCCAGTTTCTGGTTTGAGGCCCTAAAATAACTTGCTAAGAAAATCTCTCCTGGGGAATAGGGAGGCTGCAGACATTTTTCCCAACTGTATACCAGGGGTGCCCAATCTGCAGCCCACCAGCTGTATGCGGCTCAGGATGGCAATGAATGTAGCATAACACAAAATCGTGAATTTACTTAAAACATTATGAGATTTTTTTGTGATTGTGTGTTGCAATGCCTTTAATGTGTGGTCCGAGACAACTTTTCTTCCGGTGTGGCCCAGAGATGCCAAAAGGTTGGACACCTCTGCATATCAAAATAACATGGCATTTTAGGTGCAGCAGAGTTGTTAATGGAAGTGCAAGACTGTAGAAACAACATTGCCTTTGTCTCCAAAAGGTAAGCAGGAGAAGAAACTCGTCAGGATATCTTTTCTTGTCTTTCTCTCTTCTTCAAATAAACCTTATTGTGGATCATGTGTCACAAAAATGTTTCACCAGAAATTAGAATATCTTTCAGAAATACAGTGTGAGAACTTAATCAGGGTGCCAATTGGGGTTCTTTGACCCTTTAATTTCATTAGCACACATAGTCAATTCAACTACAAGGCAATGTTTGCATTTCTAAAATTCACAGCACTGTGCAAAATCACACATGGGCAAAGGGCTTATGGGAAAATGAGGTGGGAACACATGACTTGTGAAAGTGGGTGTCAGAACTCATGAGTTTTTGTGAAGTGGTGGATGGAGTGGTATCTAAATCAGATAGAAAGTTCTAACACCAGGTATGGATAGGTAAGTCTCCTGACCTACATGGCGAACTAAGATAGCTGGTGTTTTTCAGGTGTATGTATGAGGACTGTCCAGAAAAAGTCCAACCATTGTTAATATAACAAGAATGGTTCACACAACATCAATGTAACCTGGCAGCCAAGGAGAGTGGGCTGGAATGCACATGCATGAACAATGATGACTTCACTGTACTAGTCAGTAGGGGCGGTAGATGCCATTAAGTGAGCATATGTACTGTGTGGTTGTTGCAATGAAAATGACTGAGCAAGTAGAACAACAAATCTGCATCAAATTTTGCGTTAAGCTTGAACATTCCCCTACAAAAACTATTCAGATGATTCAGAAGCCTGCAGCTGCGGGTAACTCGTGATTGGCAGCTTCACCACAACAGCACACCCACTCATGCATCATGTCTCAGGCAGAGTTTTGGATGAAACATCAAATCACCCAGGTAACCCAGCCACATACAGCTCAGATTTGCCGCCCTGTGACTTCTGGCTTTTCCTAAAACTAAAATCACCTTTGAAAGGGAAGAGATTACAGACTGTCAATGAAATTCAGGGAAATACAACAGGGCATCTGATGGTGACCGGGAGAACTGTGTGAGGCCCCAAGGTGCCTACTTTGAAGGGGACTGAGGCATCATTGTCCTATGTGCAATGTTTCTTGTATCTTGTTTCTTCTTCAATAAGTGTCTCTGTTTTTCATATTACATGGCTAGATACTTTCCATGGCTGGACAGAACTTTGTATGTATATGTGCATTTTGTATATTCCTACGTGACTTATTCTGCTGTATGTAGTCTTCTGAATTCACCTACTA
The DNA here is from genome assembly GCF_019186645.2 of Phyllostomus hastatus. Taxonomy (NCBI): domain Eukaryota; kingdom Metazoa; phylum Chordata; class Mammalia; order Chiroptera; family Phyllostomidae; genus Phyllostomus; species Phyllostomus hastatus. Next base: position 9,094,529 of record NW_025333984.1, on the reverse strand, counting down.
TTTTTAAAAGATAGACTGACCCATATGCAAATGAAAAATGTGTCTTATGTTGAAATTGTTCTCAAGTATAGCAACAACATAAGAACATGTTAATATTTTCAGAGCAAGCTTTGGAACTTGAGACTACATAATTTTCTGTAGGTATTAAAACTAAATATTGGGAGGTGGGGAAGGCTGGGGTGGTGGGGAGAGGTGGGGGAAAAGGCAGAAAACTGTACTTGAACAACAATAAAAATCAAAAGTATTTTAAAAATAAATAAAACTAAATATTGTCATTAGTACAATAATAATAAATAATTGTTTCTTTAAAAATTTGGCCAGACACACACCTATTTTCCCCCAGATCTGTTTTTTCTTTTTTTTTTTACATTTTTTAAAATTGTTGTTCAAGTACAGTTTTCTGCTTCCTTCTCCACCCTTTGAGCATTCTTTCTGTAGTGTCACTATGACAATATCCTCCTAATTATTTTTTTCCTAAAGTTACTATGCAGGGACACATATATTCCCATAGCTCTATAAAAAGGTCACAGGGAGACAGGAAACATGTCTGTACTCTTCTGGACTTCAGTCTGTATTTCATTATCTCATTGGTCAAATTGGAGATAGTGCAACAATATTGTCTCTGCAACTCTGGAATCAAAAAATTCTGAAAACCATGTTTTTCTCCCTGATTCATTTGGTGGGAAAACTTGATCAGAACAGATATGAGAATATTTATGGTGATTATTTCATTTATTGAGTTTTCATGTATTTAGCTGTGGAAGTATTGATGTATTTCGTTGAGTGCTGGCCCCGTCCCAAACTGGATGTCACATGTATGACATTACCTTTGTCAAATCTGAAAAACTGTAAATTCTGAAACATATGGACACTAAAGGTTTTAGACAAAGGATTGTGGACCTATATCAGTATAATAAATTTTCTGGCTAAAATAATAACTGCTTGAATATTAATATACCAATATTAATATATTCTTAATAAAAGAAGATGCATTAGGTAAGTCAACCACTGTATTGAGAAAGAAATAGACTCTATTAAATAGCTAATGTTTAGTAGATATTTGTGTGTATATATGGGCATGTGTATGAGGAAGACACAGACAAGAACAGAAAAGAGGCAGAGGAGGGATAAACAGAGGAGAATTTGCAATTAAAATAGATGACTGCAGAAGAATCACAGAAGCTCTGAGGGAAGGCTAACAATAAATTACAATGTTTTCCAGTTTACATGGTTTCAATTTGGTTGTGGATTACTGCCCTGTGCCTGGCTCTTGAGCCCTGCAATACTATGTACTATCTTTGAGATTGTAAAGTACATCCCTTTGAGGGCTTTGAATGGCCCTTTCACTAAGCCAGCAAGTAAGAGAGTATACTCTCTTAATTTTTGTCAGTAAGGCTGATCTTTGTTGCAACCACTACAAATAAAGGTCAACAGTGAAGCACCTACACTGTTTTGACATGTTTGTAGTGAAACTCGTATTTGTACTTCAGTCTCTCCATAAGCTGATACCTATCTTCAAAGGATGTGCTGGTCTACCTCAAGAAAGTCGAAACTTTCTATTTTCTAGGTCTCATTAATCTCTTTTTATTGTTCTCCAGTATGTTGTACAGGAATGACAGTGAATTGAATATCCACAAGGCACTGCTCCCCCAACCCATTTCTCCCTGCCTCTGTTACAACAGGAACCCACCTGCCCTGTGCTCTATATTGGCTTTACATAGTGCAATTAGCTAACCTCAGGCACAATAGTCAATATTCCTGCCAATCAATGGCTACTTTGTTAACACAATCAACTCTCTGACATAGATGACAAACAAACTAGGACTTTACAACCAAGAGAAAAAGAAAGGACTATGGCTAAACACTGTTTTACTTAAATTATTTTTTAAAGATTTTATTTATTTATTCTTAGAGGGAGGAGAACAGGGGGAGAAAGAGAGGGAAAGAAATATTGATATGTGAGAGGTACATTGATCGACTGACTCTCACACAAGCCTCAAGGGGGAACCTGGCCTGCAACCCAGGCATGTGCTCTGACCAGGAATTGAACCAGTGACCTTATGCTTCATGGGATCATGCCTGACCAACTAAGCCACACAGGACAGGGCTGCTTTGCTTAAGTTATTGAATTATTAAATGTTCAAACTGCCTAATTGTCTTAGTTGTGAAAATACAGAATGGACATTTATTTGTTTACATTTTCAGAGTGGTTTGGCAATGTTAAAAAAAGAAAAGTTTATTATATATTCATTTGTCTCAGCAGAATGGCAAAGAGCTCTACTGCACAATTTGGAAATATAAATGTCAAATTCTAAATATTAATATATGGTATTAATTAACAATTAAAATTAGTGGTTGGTCAAAGCCTTTCTCACTGTGGTGTTGAACGAAACTCTATTATACGTTATGAATCATGAAATATGAAATAGATAATTGCCCTGTTTTATCTTATGCTGACAATGATGCTGTGGCTTCTATTATTAAGCAGTGAAGTATAGCAAAAAGAAAATATAAAAATGTAATGATCCTTAAAAGTCTGTATTTAGCTTATACTCAAACTAAAGTAGTATGTAGGTATTTCAATTATGTTCAATCCCCAAGTTCATTATTTATTTGCAAGTAGGTAATGGAGGGTCATAAATTAATTGATAGTGAGTCATTTAACAAACTAGCTAATAATAAATATTCTGAAATTTTACCAAGTTTTCATTTTTAGAACTTCATTTTTATTAGACTGTTATAAATGGTCACCCTATATTTGTTCAAAAGCAATGGATGGAAATAATTCTAATGTTATTTATGAAAATTTAGCTCAACGTTTGAAGCACAAATCAAGAAAATATTGTGACTGCGTGTACAGTTCTAAGAAAAATATTTTTCAAACTATCATATGTTAAACAATGAAGGCAAGCTATATTAGGAGTAATGAAAAACACAAAAATCCTAGAAGATAAAAACATAGGATGGAGATCTAGAGAAGACTGGGGAACTTTTTAGGCCCTCCACCCCAAACTTTTTTTTTTCAAATAAAGACTAAAGAAAAAAAGTACTGATTATTAATACCACCATCTTACCACCATTGTCTGGCTATTTGGTGAGAAATTTCCTCCAAACCCTGTAGTTTCTCCCAGCCCAGCATGACTTTGGAAACAAAGGAGACCCATGGACAGCCAGTGGAGAAGCGGGGAGAAGCTCCAGCACCTGTATTTGGGGATTGAACAGGTATATAACCCCCACCTGGGACAATGAAAAGAGATGGCACTGTCACAACAGTATTAAAAAGAAGGAGAAGAGTCTTACATGTCACCTACGTTTTGGCCCATTGCTCTAGTTCAGTAAGTAAGATCTCAGGTATAGGATCCAAACATACCAATGCTTGAAATCACTTTTTACTACAATAGGGGACTAAAGTTTACAGATTTACTTAGTCTAAAACTGGTAAATGAGAGTGATACCTCTAATTGTGCCATTTGTACTGGGCTGCATTTATTTAGGTGTGCTTTCCTGGATGAGAGAAAAGGGGTTAGAGCTAGTGCTAGGAATTGGGTACCATTCTGATCCTATAATCTAGGGATTCCCAACCTTTGGGCGTCTCTGGGCCACATCAGAAGAAGAGTTGTCTTGGGCCACACATTAAATACACAAACACTAATGAAAACTGATGATCAAAATATAACTTTTAAGTAAATTTATGATTTTGTGTTGGGCCACGTTCATAGCCATGCTGGGCTGCATGTGACCTGCGGGCAGCAGGTTGGATAAACCATTTTAATACTTGGTTTCCATACCCACCTGCCTGTAAAATGATTCCATGCATACCACAGGGGTGATGAAAGTTTGGTTATTCCTCCAAAAAATAAAAAGATGGGGAGGTTTTGGGGAAACATCTTGGCATTCTCACAGGAGTATTTTATACATGCACATTTTATTCAAATGTATGGGGGGCAAAGAAATTGAGAACTGTGCTCTTGATGGTTAATGGTAGAACACTGCTGGTGGCCATCAGCCCTCTGCCCGATATCCTTTGGGTTACTGAGGGAGTCTCCTAGGAACTAAGCACTGGCAAGTGGCAGTTCCATATGAAGAAAAGAGTAAGTTTCATTTTCTCTCTTGCACTCAAGCTATGCATCTATTTGTCTTATATCAAGATCTAGGTCTGAATCATCTTTATATCTTACACACACTTAGCCCATAATTTTATTCAATACAAGTTTATAATTTTGTTTATTTGCAAATTTAACTAATTTGAATAAATTAAAAAGTTAAAGTTTGAACTCAATCACGTTAATTTTATATAAAAGAAACAATTATAGCGACTATGGTGTAAGAGAGTGTTTTATGATGCCAAATATTTTATTTGATTGAATTCTTCACATTTCTACCAGCTGTCTTGGCATTACATGGGCACAGCCTGTATCTGAAGTTTTCTGCCTGAAGTGTTCATTGATTAATTCCCTCATTATTACAAATTTTCATTTTCCTGTTTCTCAACATGTTATTTTAGTGAGATTTAAATAGAGCTTTTTTGGAGAGGTGCCAACATTAAGACCTGTTACTAAGTGTGCCTTGTAAACTTTGCTTATGCTAAGCTATGCATATTTAACTCATTTTATTTTTCCTTCAAAATCTGATTCATTTCCTCAATTACATTACTGCTTATCTCCCTGGACTCCCTCCAATTTAACTAGGTCTTTATGGTTCCCCAAACAAAATGCAACATTCCAGATGAACATCTCCCAGAATACAAAAAAGTTATCTGACAAATTCTTTTGTAATGATGTTTTTTTCATGTGTAGCCTCAAATTACGTATAGATTGCACTTGAGACTTCATTAACTGGAAGATGGCTAATGAAGTCATGAGAAGTCAGCTCAATTAGGAAATATACTGATATATTGATACAGATGTGTCTGCTAGTGGATCAAGCAAAATGTCTATCAAGATAAGTAAATTAGTAGAATCTACTAATATAATGTTAGAGCAGGTTGAACTGGTGAATTTAGACTGATTCCTTCCATCTGCATTCACTGAGATTTAATGTTTCAATGCCTTAGGTAAACTAAAAAGTTAGCTCATCTCAAGGGGAAGAAAGTCAGCTCAGATAAAGAGAAGAAAAAATGAGAGTATGTGTTGAGGAAACTATGAATATACATAAATTCAGCAATAAATGTAAGTGGTAATTCCAGAAATTAAGAAAATATTTCAGAGATAGTGATTGATAACTGTTTCCTTGAAGAAAGTATCTTAATTCTGAGTTAAGGTCATTTAAATAACTTTTGCAAATGGTACTCAGGGGAAACATTTTATGTGTGATAGGTGAGATATTGAGAGGGACAGAAGATCAAACACACATTGCTTATGTGAAGCAGATTTCAAAGAAGCCTCTTGTAGTGCCTGAAATCAGTGAATGTGTGCATGGACGCACACTCCTTCCTACATATTAATAGCAGGTTCTGCACTGGACCAAACTGCAGAATGTCATCTGGGTTCATGGATGGCTGTGACGACAACCTGGACTGGATTCAAGTTTGCTTTTACTTTGGTTTACTTGCCAACTGCAAATAAGCGCTGCAAAGGATATAAATAAAATTAGGACACAGGCAGGTATACGTGGCTCCCTCCATGTTGCCTGCCTCACAGAGTCAAGTCTTGATAAACTGGTCCTGTTAGTCTGCACAGACTGAGATGTCTAACAGGGTAAAAGAACACAGTCCTAGGGGATTGTTGTCTTCTGTACTCTCAGCCTCATAAGCATTTGGAAACAGCTTATGTAAAGCATAATTTAGTTACTCAGGAAGTCACATGCAGGTTTACTATCCAGTTCCCTGAACTTCAAATTCTTGCTATGGCAGCACTGAGGCAATTTCCCTTTATCTGTACACACAAAACAGGGCCTAGATGTTTCCCATTTATTTTCGCATAGGGGATTTCCATCAGCAAATCTGGCCAGAGTATACCATAGGGCTTTCTAATAGTAATCATAAAACGTTAGTTGTAAGTCAAGGATAAGAGGTCAAGTGTGACCCACTACTACAATATGCTTTTCTTTGAGGTAAGGCTCCTATCTTACTAATATGTTTTTACTGCCTGTAACTCTCAAAAGAAATGATGGAGAAGCCAAAGTAGAGTAGGAATTAAACCTTGTATTCAGAAGTAAAAGGCAAGAAGGAGAGTGTCTTGGTTTCATTTGTTAATTTTCAATAAGGTGTATATAAAGTAGAATACTTTCTGTACTACTAATCTACTTATTTAGAGACCCTATCTGTACAAACATGTTTAAATTAGTATGTTGTAACATTTCCAAATAACACGGTGGTTAAGTTAGAGACAAGGAGCAGATCAATCTGGCCTTCAATCAGAGTTTGATGTTGAGCAATCAAACATTTTCAAGCCTCTGTGTTCTTTTCTGTAAAATAGAGGTGGTGGTGAACATCTCTTAATGTTTTTTGTTAGAATTAAATGAGGTCATGTGTACAAAACACTTAGTAGAATGCCTGGCACAGGGTAACCATTAAATAAGATTATTAAATGAATGATCAATTATTGAATTACCCCAAAATCTGTAAAATTCAGGCACCATCTAATAACTTAAGAGAAAACCTATCTGATTCCAAGATATCTATCTTAAACTTCTCCATTATACTTAAAAAACATTTTACAATTTCAGAGGTTTCTTATTTCCTTCCCAACAGTTCTAAGCTATTATCAAAGTCACAAGTCAATAAGAGAACAGTTGACTTCTATCCTTTCCTATTCCTCTAAGACACACCAAACACTCTTTATTGATTAGCTTTCTTATGCTTTTATTTGCTTTTACTTTATATAACATACTCTCATTCACATTTTTTAAGGGCTCTGAATGTGTTCTCTTGCATTTTTACCTGTACTAAATGATTTGGGAGATACATGCAGTTCTAAAGTACCTATTGCAATAACACCTCAGGACTCACACATGACAGGAAAGGATGGGAAGAAAAACCACTTCCATGAATACAATATCAGTGCTTTGCATTTAGGAAGCAACTTTCATCTGCATCTCTCAAAGACCTTCACAGATATCATTGGAGGCTTTATTCACAGGGCCAAGCAGCAAAAAAACCTGCCTTCCAAAGAATTCCCTCAAAATACATAAAACCCCACAAGGGAAGGAGGTGTAGGTAGCTGGTTAAAGTCAGGAATATTCAGAGATATTTTGAAATAGTATATACCAAAATACCACTGAACAAACTATGAGGAATGACTATGAAGGACTATGATGATTACTAAAAAGTATGGTCTTTCATAGGTATAGCTGTCATGGTAAATAGATACACAGGAACTTTGTCATATTGGCACCAAGACCAATATTCACATTAAAAGCTAATGGTATTTGACAATTTTGTAACCATGTATCCATCTAATTTTGGGGAGATGACTTGCCACATGCTATATTTACTTATATTTATGAAAGTATTGATGGGCTATAGTATAAGTAAAAAAACAAGGGCATCAGATCAGGATAGTATGCCAAGTACTTAGGCTAGTGCCTGGTAGATGTTACAAACTCAGTTAATGTTAGTTACCAATATAATTATTATTGTAATTGTTATCATAAGTTTAGAATAAGAAAACAGTTTTCTTTCAAAGAATTCAGTGAAAACTATCATATAGTCACATTTGCTGCTGCTGCCGCTGCTGCTGCTGCTGATTCTTTTTCTCTTCCCTGTCAAGATGCATATCTGTGAGGGAAAAAGAAAGGAAAAACACACCCCTTTTCTGTCCTAGGAACAGCAGCTCAAGATGGGGAGAGGCATCACCACTCAGATGTTAAGACCTTTCAGTCTTCTTACTGGACTCATTTACACAGTGTCTTATTGTCAAGGAGCCTGTGGCTGTGGACACGTCATTAAAACACATAGTTCATTTTTTTCTTGGTGGGGGGAAAGGAAGACCATAGTAGATTAGGGACTTTTTATAATACAAACAAAATAACTGACCTAAAAGAGTTTTAATCAACTGAATTGGTGCTATGAAAACAGAACATTATTCTATATACACTCACTGTGGAGATACAGTATATTACCAGCTTCATTTACTGTTTCTGATTGTTATTTTGGGCCTTCTATACTCTATAAATGTACCTTCTTGCTCACATGACTAGTATGCTGTAAAACTGAACTACTTAAAAGAATTGTTTTTACTGCTAAGAATGTGAAATTTTAAGAGTGCTCACAGGGATGAATAATTACCATTTATTTGAAGAAAATGCATTATTATAAAGTAATATACAATGCCCATTTTAATGAACTATAGAAATGATCCCTGAAAGTATAGTCTTTATATAATGCCCATTTTTGAGATGTAGAATATGAGGCTTAGAGAAGTAAAGGACCTATTCCAAGGCCTTGGGTACCATAGCACTGACTGACTTTGCTACCACTTAGCCATGTCTCCTGGGCCTCTAAGCTAACCATACCACAGAGGTTCTGTCATAGTTGCCATCCATGTTTATTGCAACCAATGAAGATAGAATCCTGTGACTGAATTATTTATTTAACAACTTATAATGAAATCTACCTAATGGGTGACTTTGTAAACTGAAGTAAGCTCATGTATATATCATCTAATGCTTCCTTTTAATGCTCAGTAGCAAATATCCTCATCTCAGTACCTATATAATTTATATGACCCTTATTAACAGTCTTTAGCTTAATTGGTATATCATTTCATCCCAAGTTAATCCTGAAAATACCAGAAGACATCGCTTAATGGGCTTGCTTTAAAAAGACAATTCAGCAATATATTTATGCTAGCTTTCTTTCTGCACATTAAAATCTAGCCATATTTACTAATGAAATTTTATGGCTATAAAATAAATTTGTATTTTATACAACTGACATTCTGATGATCATGTGTCTACTCATGGTGAGTGCCAAATTGGTTTCAAATAAATGTTATTAAAGTGAATTTCCTTAAACTAGGAACCATGTGTAGGGATTCTCCTTTTCTAAATATATGTTAGAGGCACAGCAATGGATGATGATGAGGACGGCTTACGAGAATTGAAGTAGCATCTCTAGAAATAGCACCACCACCGGTGTCACTCAGGAAAGCAGCCCTAAGGGCTGTCTATGCTGCACACATTCATAGCATCAGGCTTCCTGGATATGCCAAAATCTAAAGTCTGCAATTCATCAGGACATTAGAACTGACTGTTTTTAAAAAGTGAATTCAATGTTATTCTATATCTTATGCATTTTACTAACTTGTTGTACACCAATTACTAAGTTCTTCATAACACAAACATGCCAATGGAATTTCTATGTCACCTCCATTTGAAAGACCAAAATGTAAAACAAACAAATAAACAAAAACAAACCTCTAATGCTCTGAACATTAGAACAGGTTGGTTTATCCCAGGGTCTACTGAGTATAAGTATCTGAACAACAATTTTTTTCTAACATGACTTTTATAAAATAATTGTTCATTCTGACCAGTGAAATCTACAGAGTGAAAAGGCAATCTATGAAATCAGAGAAAATATTTTCAAATCATATACCTAACAAGGGGTTAATATTCAGAAGTCATATAACTCAACAACATCAAAACCTCAAAAAATAGCCTGGCTCTGGCTGGTGTGGCTCAGTTGGTTGGAGTGTCACCCTGTAAACTGAAACATTGTCAGCTTGATTTCTAGTTACAGCATATGTCTAGGTTGTGGGTTCAATCCCTGTATGGGCACATGCGGAAGGCAACTGACAATGTTTCTCTCTCTCTCACATATCAATATTTCTCTTCCTGTCTCCCTTCATCTTTGTGTAAAAGTAAATAAATGAAAAAATGTCCTTGGGTGAAGATAATTTTTTTAAAAAATAGCCTGATTAAAAAGTAGGCAAAGGACTTGAGTAAACATAAGACTTTGAGTATCCAAAGAAGATATACAAATGGCCAACAAGCATATGAAAAGATGCTCAACATTACTGATCATCATGAAAATGCAAATCAAAACTACAATAAGATATAACTTCACATCCATTAGTATGGCCACTATCAAAAAAAAGAAAATAACAACAGTTAGTGAGGATGCAAAGAAATTGGACCTTTGTGCATTGTTAATAGGAATATGAAATGTTGCCAATGCTATGGAAAATAGTAGGGAGGTTCCTCCAAAATTTAAAATCAAATTATCATACGATCTAGTAATCTCACTTCTAAGTATACATCCAAAATATTTTAAAACAGGATCTTAAAGAGATATTTGCACAGTCATTGTTATTGAAGCATTATTCCCAATAGCCCAAATGTGGAAGCAACCTCAGTGTCCATTGGTGGCTGAATTACAAAGAAAATTGTGATTGTTATATATATAAAATGTAATATTACTCAGCCTAAATAAAGAAGAAAATCCTGTTGTATGCTACAACATGGATAAATCTTCAGGTTGTTATGCATGAAATAAGGCAGTCATAAGAATACTGAATGAGTTTACTTATACGAAGTTTCTAAAGCAGTCAAACTCTTAGAAAGTGAACAATGGCTAATAGGAGTGTAAGGGAAAATGGGGAGTTGTTTTTCGATGGGTATAGATTTTCAGTTTTGCAAGATGAAAAAGTTCTAGAGATCTGTTACACAAGGGACAAATAGTTACAGTAAGCCACTCTACACTTACAAAATGGTTAGGGTAGTAAATTTTATGTGTTCTTTTGCCATAATAGAAAAGTGATGCTGGCCCTGGCTGGTGTGGCTCAGTAGACTGAGTGTTGGCCTGCAAACCAAAGGGTTGAGGGTTCAATTCCCAGGTGGAACACATGCCTGGGTTGTGGACCAGGTCTCTAGGAGGGGATGCTTGAGAGGCAACCACAGTTTGATGTTTCTCTCCTTCTCTTTCTCCCTTCCCTTCTGTCTAAAATTAAATAAATAAAATCTTTTTAAAAAATGCCATTTCTTTATTAGTAGAGTCTTTATTTTTATCTGAGTCATATGGTGATGGTTTGATAATGTGGGTTATTGATATCACTGTGTCCAATTCTGAGTGTTATGAACAGGGTGGACCGAGTGTAATAGATGACTGACTGATCACACAGTCATCATCATGGATCTTGCTGGTAACACAAAAACTGTGGTGTCTTTGTCATTTATGCTTTAATGGGTAAGAATAGTTTTAATGTAATGCATTGTGAAAACATATATAGTCTACTCTTTAATTTATATAATAGAAAGGGAATACAAGTGATTGCCTTTGAAAAATTTGGGTTTTATCAAATGATGATAAAAGAAAAATATATATGCTTACTAATCAACCAAATCTAGAAGTATAAAGCTAGGTATTTATATAAATAGAGTGTTAAATAGACAACTGTCTTCATCAGGCCAGGCTTCCATAATGAAGTGCCATAGACTGTGTGACTTAAAGAACAACAAATTATTTTCTCAAACTGTTGGAGGCTAGTACCCCACAATGAAGGTGACAGAATGGTTGAAAGCTTTCTTGCTCACTTGCAGATGGCCATGTGTCCTCACATTGTAGGGAGATAGTCTATGTTTCTTCTTAAAAGGGCACTAATCCCATAATGAGGTTCCCCACACTCACGACTTCATCTACATCTAATTATCTCCCAAAAGCCTCATCTCCAAATGCATCACACAGAGGGTCATGATGTAAACATATGAACTTTGGAGGGATGCAGTTCATTCCATAGCATTCTGCCCATGGTCCCCCTGGATTCATGTCCTTACATGCAAAATACCTTCATTCCACCCCAACAGCCTTGAAAGTCTTTATACACTCCATCATCAATTCTAAAGTCTAAAGTCCAAATTGTCATCTAAATCAAATTTGGGTGAGAAAATTCAGCCTGAGGCAAAATTCCTCTCTGGCTGTGAACCTGTGAACCAGACAAGTTGTGTGCTTTCAAAATACCATAGCAGGACAGGCAGAGGATCAACATTCCCATTCTAAACAAGAGAAATCAGACAGAAGAAAAAGGTGATGGATCCTGAGTAACTCTAAAACCTAGCAAAGCAAATTTCATTAGATTTTAAGGCTGGAAAATAATCCTCTTTGTCTTGATGCCCCACCTTCCAGGACCACTGGGGTAGCAGTGTGACCCCCATGGTTCTGTTGGGAGGTCCCACCCATAAGGCTCCTGTCAGAGGTCATGCAGCCTGTAGAAATCAAGGAGGGGGTCCTAATCATCTCTGAATTGCCTGCAGAGTCATTTCCCCCTCTTTTTCAAGAACAACTGAATAGCTCTATCATCCTGCTCTGTCAAATTGAAGTTTGACAGCCTTCCTTCATTTCATTGCATCTATATCCCCTTCAGTTCAAGCTGGCAGTGTTTCTGCTTGTAGAATCCCATAAGCTCTCTATTGAATGGTTTTTTAAGCCACACTTGTAGTGCTTTCTTTAGAACAAGCTTTCTTATTTTTCACAATATGAATACTCTGAGAATTTTCCACATCTTCAAGTTCAGGTTCCTTTTTGCTTAACAATTATCCTTTAATTCATCTCTCTGTTTTCACAATTCACTATAAGCAGTCAAGAGGAACCAAGCTACTGCTTCAATACTTTGCTTAGAAATATCCTCAGCTAAATATCTACTTTCATTATTTACAAGTTCTACTTTCTTGAGTCAACTTTTTTGCTGCATTGTCTTTCTTCCAGTTTTCAAAAATATATTCCTCGTTTCCATCTGAGACCTCATATGACTTGTCCTTCACATCCATATTTGTAGCGTGCATCTCAAAATTCTTCCGGCTTCTACCCATTACCCACTTCCAAAAGCTGCTTCCACATATTTAGGTATTTGTTACAATAGCAGCACTTGACTTCTCAGCACCCAAATCTGTCTTAGTTAGCTCAGACTGCCATTAAAAAAAAAACACACTAGAGACTGTGTGGTTTAATAACAGAAATTTTCTCATAGTTCTGGGGGCTAGAATATCAAGATCAAGGTTCCAGCATGTTTCATTTCTGGTGGGGACTCTCTTCTTAACTTATAGATGACTACTTTCTCACTCTTTCTTCACATGGCCAGGAAGACAAAAAGTATTAGCTCTCTCATGTGTCTTCTTATAAGGGCACTGATCCCATCATAAGGGCTTTGCACTCCTGATCACTGCTAAATCTAATTATCTCCCAAAGATGCCATCTCCAAAGACCATTGCATTAGGAGTTGGGGCTTCAACATATAAATTTTGGGTGGGGCCTAATTCAATCTACAGCTGCAACCTATTCTTCAATTGATATGGATACTATAGGGTGGGGTAAAAGTAGGTTTACAGTTGGGAGTACATGAAACAGTTTATTCTTGTATTATTATTAATTATTATATTATTTTGCACACAAACAACTGTAAACCTCATTTTGCTCTACCCTGTATATTAACATTAAATAAACATTTTCTAAGACTCATGTTTATAAAATGTGTTTATTTTCTACCATATCTTAAACTGTATATTAAATCACACTTTCTAAGATGCAGATGATTTTAAAAGTTATTTCTCACAATACTTTACACCCCACACTATGTAGTGTAATTTATGAGCTAATATTCCCTTAAAATTGTTATGCTCATTTGGAATTAAGATATCTAAAACGGATATAATAATCTAGAGCGGATCTGGTTTCAGGCATTCTGAATGAATGTTTTTCTATTGTATTTAATTATCCTTGGTTCTCTGACACAGAGAGAGGTGCAAATATCACTACATTTATATACTACTGCCATTATAAGATGTGCCAAGCTACTGTGATCACACAGTTGCCAGCACAATACATAAATGCATTTAAATTTGAGATGAAGAAAATGAAGCATGGGAAATCTGTTATTTGGCCAAGATCACATGGTTGTCCAGGGGTGGCATTTTTTAAATTAAATTTATTGGGGTGACATTGGTTAATAAAATTATATAGGTTTCATGTGAACATTTCTATGATACATGATCTGTATACTGCATTATGTGCCTGTACATTGAACTTTTTAATGTAGCATGGATGAGGGTCTATGGCTGGAGGTCTTCAGATTTATTGTCAGGTGCCAGAGGTTAATTTATTTGAAACCTGCTCCAATTCATCCTCTCACCCATGACAGGGCTGCAAATCTTCCACTATCTTCCACCTCTGTCTGACTCATCCAGCACAAAGGGAACTGAACCACATGTAGAGTCATGAATTTGGGAGCTTAAGAGAACCCTAGAGACTCTGTGGTCCAAGCTTCAGCATGTTGCGAACTTGCTGAATTCTCACAGCTGTTAGTGGAGGATTTGCAATCCTGTGTATGTAGGGGTGGTGATTCTGATGAAGATGCTGCACTCCATGTCATAATTACTTTCTACCTTTATACCAAATGGTCAGCAGCATATGTCTTTCACAAAATACACTATACATTGAACTAAGAGCAAAAGATTTATTGCTATACTCTTTACTGACTCACCTCATTCCAAAGGTTACAGACATTGATCTGCCATTCAACCCTTTCTACCTTTCCTCTAACATATGCATTGGTGTGAAAAATTACCACAAGAAACAGTGGGTGGTCATCAGCGAAGAAGGTTATACAACTGACATGTGGGGTGAGAGTAGCACATACATAAGCAACTGACTGAAGCAGCAGGGAATAGTAAACAATGGCTGAGTCAAAAAAAAAAGAGAAAACAGACTAGTCTAGAAGATTTTACAGAAAAGTTGAATGGTACAGACGGAAGGCAAGTGGGCCTATTGAAAGGGATCAGAGTTCATTGCTGGCTTAGTGAATGGCATTTGAGAAAGGTGAGGAGGCAGGAGCAAATAATAAGAAATGGAACAAAAAACAATAGACATGCTAATGCTGATTTAATACCTTCTCTACCCCAAAGTAGTTATTTGATTTTCTAAATAAACATTTATAGACTATTTAATAACTATTAGGCATGTTTTGTACCCAAGATACAATGTCAAAGTGAATGTCATTGCTCTCAGAAGCTGATAGTTAAGTGGGTTGGAGGTCAGGGCATGCGGACTAGACATTCATACATTTTCCAGGTGCCAAGTCCATTCATTTTAGAATTATTTTCTTATTGTAGTAAATGACTTTCTATCATGAACTTATTATAATGTTTTATACTAAACTAGCACTATCTTGTTTTCTACCTTGTGCATATTCTTAATTCAAGATTCTAGAAAGTTCAATAAAATAAAATTACATGTTAAATCTTCAGATTACATAAAATAGCTTAATTCCATGATCATACACACACACACACACACACACACCTTCAAAAAGCTTATAATCAGTTGGAAAAAATGTTGACATATGAGGTTTTTTGTCTCCCAAGGTACCTGCCTGTTCTTCTCAGTGGAGCTGCCACTACTAACTGCTACCTCATGAATGTATATACAATCTCTGCTCACATATTTTGGGTTTCATGTGAGGACAAGTTTATTTCTTTATAGAGACATTTGTATGTGTGTTTTACAAGGTGATCAGAGCTATGGCAGTAGTAAAATTAGGTAATAGGCATGGAGATATCTCTTTAGTGTGGAATTAACTTGGAATATGCTTGGATGTGGCTTTCCTTTTCTGGAGGGTATCAAAAAATGCAAGATGCTTTTCCATCCTGACACAGGGCATTCTATCCTGTCCTGTCCTGTCCTATCCTACCCTATCCTATCCTATCCTATCCTATCCTATCCTATCCTATCCTATCCTGTCCTGTCCTGTCCTGTCCTGTCCTGTCCTATCTTATCCATCTTTTCCTATACAATACAATCCAGTCTATCCAGACTAAGATTTTGTTGAATCTTATGTAATTGCATCATCTTGGATCAATTAGCCTCTATTTCCTGGAGAACTGTAAAGAATAAAAGACTTTTCCTGGTACATTTTGACTATTTAACACATAACTGCTGTTTGCATGGTTTGGTTAAATTTTGAAACATTTATCAAGGAATTTATGTGTTAAGACTTTATGTTACTTTGTGAAAGACAATCAAATTTTCATTCATTCATTATTTGCTCTTCTATCTTCTAGTAAGACTCTGAGATCCTCAAAAGACAATTATTTTTCAAGACAGCAAGTTTGCCTCCCTGGAGAAAAGCGCATAGCTAGGTAGCAATGGAACTGAACATAGTCAAGTAGGTATGGGGAGGAGGCAGCAATTGGTAGTTGGCCTTTAAACCTAAGACAAAGTGTTTTAATTTGAGAAGCAGTCAGATATTTCTCTGGGCTGCTGTGGAGTATAGGGCAGACTGATGAGTGAGGGATTTGAAAAAAGTTAAAAGGGCAAGAAAGCTAATGAGGGAGGCTGAGTACAATGCACAGTGTTTAGGGTTATGCAAGCACTCGGTGAAAGTTGTATTGAAATACCTCCCTCTGGTGTATTGGTGTTTGTGCTTGTTTGTCTTCTCCCCAACTAAATGGTGAATTCTAAAGACAGGAAATTTCTTATTTTATCAATCCACACACTGCCTAGTGCCATGCCTCACTAGATAAACTTGTCAATGGAGTGACGAATATGTTCCAGCTTCTGAAAATAAACGAAAGCAAAGGCCAGTGGAAGACATTTTTTGAAGTACTCTCTGTTCAAATTTTCTTTTTTCTTTTTATTGTTCTTAAATTAGAAAACTAATTATATATACACATAATATACATTATCTATAGTAATATATTGTCCATTATATATTGTTATTATATAGTTAATATGACATACAGATTGATTACATTACAATTTGATTAAAAAGTTCAAAGAAATATACTTGGAAGGTTAAAAGGGCATGATTTTTCCCCAGTCAACCTTTCCATACTGCCCTTTCTCCAGCCAAACAGCAACGTTTGCCACTCAACACACAGAAGTGGTGTTTTCCATCTTGGAATCTTTATGTTCATACTTGACTTTCTTCTAATGTTCTTTCATCCCATGTCCCGTCTACACCCCACTCCTGCCAAGGCCCAATACCAATGCTATTCCATTCATTACGCATTTCTTATAATCTAAATGAAGAAACAATACTTTCCTCATCACAGAAAAAAGACAGACATGAGTCTGGTTACTTTGTCATATGAATAGCAAAAAACCTAGACTGAAGATTCACATATTTCTGCAGGTGAGGTTTCAAGAGTTGGATTCATTTGGATACATACACTTACAAGAAATCCTTATCACTTGAGCAAGAATGATTAAGTCTGTGTTTCATGTAACCCAAAGGCCCTAATATTGTGCCTTGTATTTAAATATTTATTTTAGCTTCCATAACAGAGCATAGGTTCTTTGAAAGCAATGACTTCTTTTTTTAAAATATATTTTATTGATTATGCTATTACAGTTGTCCCATTTTCCCCCTTCACTCCCCTCTACCCTGCACAACCCCTTCCACCCACATCCCCCCTTTAGTTCCTGTCCATGTGTCATAAGTTCTTTAGCTTCTATATTCTCCTCACTATTCTTATCCCCTGGTCTATTTTCTACCTACCTTCTATGCTACTTATTCTCTGTACCTTTTCCCCTCTCTCTCCCTCCCACTCCCATGTTGATAACCTTCCATGTGATCTCCATTTCTGTGTTTCTGTTCCTCTTCTAGTTGTTTGCTTAGTTTGTTTTTAGTTTTGTTTTAGGTGTGGTTGTTAATAATTGTGAGTTTGCTCTCATTTTACTGTACATGTTTTTTATCTTCTTTTTCTTAGATAAGTCCCTTTAACATTTCATATAATAAGGGCTGGGTGATGAGGAACTCCTTTAACTTGACCTTATCTGAGAAGCACTTTCTCTGCCCTTCCATTCTAAATGAAAGCTTTGCTGGATAGAGTAATCTTGGATGTAGGTCCTTGCCTTTCATGACTTGGAATACTTCTTTCCAGCCTCTTCTTGCCTGTAAGGTCTCTTTTGAGAAATCAGCTGACAGTCTGATGGGAACTTCTTTGTAGGGAACTGCCTCCTTATGTCTAGCTGCTTCTAGGATTCTCTCCTTCATTTTAATCTTGTGTAATGTAATTATGAGGTGCCTTGGTGTGTTCCTCCTTGGGTCCAACTTCTTTGGGACTCTCTGAGCTTCTTGGACTTCCTGAAAGTCTATTTCCTTTGCCAGATTGGGGAAGTTCTCCTTCATTATTTGTTCAATTAAGTTTTCAATTTATTGCTCTTCCTCTTCTCCTTCTCGTACCCCTATAATTTGGATGTTGGAACGTTTAAAGATGTCCTGGAGGTTCCTAAGACTCTCCTCATTTTTTTAAAAATTCTTATTTCTTCATTCTGTTCTAGTTGGGTGTTTCTTTCTTCTGGTCTGCACCATTGATTTGAGTCCCAGTTTGTTTCTAATCACTGTTACCTCCCTGTACATTTTCCTTTATTTCACTTAGTGTAGCATTCATTTTTTCATCTAATCTGCAACCAAATTCAACCAATTCTGTGACCATCCTGATTACCAGTGTTTTGAACTGTGCATCTGATAGGTTGGCTACCTCTTCATCACTTAGTTGTATTTTTTCTGGTGCTTTGATCTGTTCTTTCTTTTGGCCATTTTTTTTTGTCTTGATGTGCCTGCTCTGCAGTGAGGGGAAGAGCCTTAGGTGTTCACTTGGACAGCGTAAACCAGTCACTGGGTTGTGACACTGTGTGTGGGAAAGGGGTCTGAGAAGGAACAATGGCACTTGCTCCACTCTCTGTCGGCTTTCAGTCACTTCCCCTACTTCCCACAAGCAAACTGGGACCTTCTGGTGCTGATTCCTAAGTAGGTGGGTTTGTGTACATTCTAGGACCCTGTGGGTCTCTCCAATGAACTCTCCTGTGAGGCTGGGAGTCTCTCCCGGTGCCTCAACCCCCACAGGCAGTTTAAATTGGTGCTTTGAGTCTTTATTTCCCTGCGCTATGACCCTGGGTTGTGCAGTCTGTCTTGCTCCCCAGTTTTGCCTGGTTTATCTGCATGCAAATGTAGGACCACCCAGTCTGCCAGCCGCCTAGTGCCCCGCGCCCCTCCACAATCCATCACCTCGTTGGGTCCGCCAGCCATCACTTTGCTGAGACCCATCTCTGCCCAGCTCCCCAACTCTGCCCCTCCTACAAGTCTGTATAAATGTGTCTACTTTAACTCCCTGGTTGCCCAACTTCCATACAGTTCAATTTTCTGTCAGTACTGGTTGTTTTTTGTTTCTAAATTGTTTTTGTCCTACTTTTGGTTGTGTGAGGAGGCACAGTGTGTCTACCTACACTTCCATCTTGGCTGGAAGTCTGAAAGCAGTGACTTCTTTTTCACAACTCCCATGGCACCTGCAGTGTGGCACACAGTCAGTGCTCAATAAATGCTTGCCAGAAGAATGAATGGAGAACACTGGACAAGTAATCACCAAGTCACATTGAATTTCAAGTCACTTTTAGCATGGCTAAAACTGAACACAGGTAATTCATAATAATATGTTGCTAAACTTCACTTTTTCAAATGAATAGCTTGCCTGTCTCCCTCTTTACTGTTATAGATTTCTTCCTGTTAGAGTTCTGTAAATGTATTTATGACATATCTTTGCTGAGGGCTAACTGTAGCAGTAGTACCATGTATCAAAAAAGGTGTCATATAAGCAAATTATATAATATGAAGCCAGGCATTCTTCCCATTATTTTAACAAGCATTTTCTTAGTTTAAAGGGTAGTGATCTGTATCAGGTTCTTTTTTGAGAGGCCAAAAATGTAAACTGTACTTGAACTAATGTCACTGTTGTTTCTTACTCAGAATGAGAAACACTTTGTCAACCTTATTTTCAGATATATATGGTATGACTAGATACTCTCAAGGAAATCATTTTTCAAGAATAAATTTGAAGGATTAAAAGGTTCACCGAGTCACATGAAATTTATAACAATGAAGTATAGTCTCATTTTATGGATATCACCTCCTTACACCTACATAGTGTTTTATGATTTGCAAAGCACTCTGAAATATATTATCTCATTTGTTCCTCACAATAGGAGTCTGTGAGATAGACAAGGAAGGCATAATCCTCACTTTGTATATCAAAAAGCAGAGAAGTTTCCCTGGCCAGGTAGCTCAGTTGGTTTGAGCATTATCCAGATATGTCCAGGCTGCGGGTTCAATCCTAGGCCAGGGCACATACAAAAATCAACCAATGAATGCATAAATAAGTGGAACAATAAGTTTAAGTTTTCTCTCTCTCTTTCTCTCTATCTAAAATCAATTAATTTTTTAAATTAAAAAAACCCAGAGAAGTTAACTGACTTTACCAAGATCACAGAGATAGTAAGTAGTGAACAGAAACTCAGAAAAGAACCCAAGTCTTTCAACTTCTAATCTGGTATTTTTTGCCTTCAGATCCAGTTTTCTTTTAACCATTCTATTTATAACAATGTTTTACAAGCTTCTGGCTATGACCAGTTGATGGGTTATGAAACCAGTTTTGACCAGCATTAAAAAAAAATGGTATTGAATAGAATGCATCACAGAGTATCAGCACTATGATTTTATTTTTGTAGTAAAGATTTTATTTATCAAGGGTAAAAACTGTTACATAAATTTTTTGTTTCAGTTTTGTCTATTGTGATATAAAATATATTTCTAACTGTGTAAAGTGGTGAGAAAAATAAACTGAAAGTCACTGAAGTTTACCATGTTGCCTATTAAATCATTAAGTTGCTCAAAAGTAATTTTTGATGCTAAAATTCTCCAGGTTACTGGTTTTAACATTAAGATAACTGTGAAAAACAAATATATACTTTCTGACAATCCTTGAGTTAGGTATTATGTAGCATAATTTCATCTTTGACCTCTTTTTCAAAGTTCTACTTGAATATTATGTTCAGAAAAAATTTTGTTTAGAAATTTCTAAATAGGCATAATACTAGTTATATTCCTGCTTTTATGGGGAAATAAATGCTAATCATGCTTCATAAAGCAATCATCTTAGAAAAATTTTCAGCCCTGGCTGGCATAGCTCAGTGGATTGAGCATGGGCTGCGAACCAAAGTGTCACATGTTCGATTCCCAGTCAGGGTACATGCCTGGGTTGCAGGCCATGACCCCCAGCAACCTCACATTGATGTTTCTCTCTCTCTCCCTCCCTTCCCTCTCTAAAAATAAATAAATTAAAAAAAAAACCCTTTCAATTGACTTAAGTATATTCAGGGAAATATAGGAAACACTGGCTCTAGGTAATATCCTAAAATTCAAGTATTTCATTTTCTATAAAAATAAGGATACCTAATATCTTTGATATTTAATTATATGTATTATCATAGAATAATCTAAAGGAATGAATACACAGCTATTTTCTTAATTACAATTAATATGGTGGCTCTTCATTGCCAATAAGATAGAGTACAAAATCCTCAGGAAGGCATGTAAGCACTGACAGCTTTAGCTCCTGTCCCTCCACTTCACGTAGGCCTTAAGCTTCTTTCCTTTGCTTGCACACCATTGTCTCCTGCCTTCCTCAATGAATCCTTAAAGATGAATACAAGTCTTCCAGACAATGTTTCCTCCTCTGTGCTGTCTTCATCCATTCCTTTTTCTATGTTCTCACATAAGTTTTTACAGTTATCTATCAGAGATGTCACATCACCATTATAATTATTTCTTCGTGTGAATTTCCTCAGCTAGGCAGCTAGGCACTGGAGGGTGAAGACTGCATCTCATTCATCTTTGAATCCTTGGTGCTCAAGATAATGCCTTGGTCATATGTGGCACCCGATTCTTTGTTAAATATGTGAGATATATGATTCAGTTTGAATGGACATTGGCAAACACAAAACATACAGACAATAATTTAGATGAGGTCATAAGAATTTTTATGTATCTATCATCTTCCTATTATCCATTTGTTCTTCATACTGAAGCCTTCATTATTCTTTTCTAAATGCCTGAATATTAAAATATTAATTTAGAGGTAGAAATTATGTATATTAGTAAGATATTAGATAGAATAATAGATAATACATATTATCTATTATATTTACTAATATATGGACCTCTATTATTCTGAGGTCCATATATTAGTAAAAAAGCTGGCTGGTTTGGTCTGTTTAAGCCAACACTTAATCAAATTGCTGACATCATTTTCCCTGATTATGTACGATACAGACCTGGGCATTTTTACTTTCCCACAGACTGAGATACAGCCTACATGTTAGAATTTTCACTCACTAGTTTAGTCATCACTGTATTAAGAAAAATTAGCCCTGGCTGGCGTAGCTCAGTGGATTGAGCACAGGCAGCGAACCAAAGTGTCACAGGTTTGATTCCCAGTCAGGCCACATACCTGGGTTGCAGACCATGGCCCCCAGCAACCGCACATTGATGTTTCCCTCTCTCTCTCTTTCTCTCTCCCTTCCCTCTCCAAAAATAAATAAATAAAATCTTAAAAAAGAAAAAAATAAAAGATAAGCAATTTTTATGGATAGTTGCGTCGTTTAATATTTTGTGATATGGTGCCATTAAATCTTTATTTATATTCCTATAGGGTTTTCTCTTCACTGTTTCACCTAATAGAGTTTGAAGTCCCAATGTGTCTATCACTATTGAGAACATTTTTTTATTGTTGTACTGAAAACACAGCACTAAGTTGCTCAATAGATAAAACAGAGAAACCACAGCTGGAGAAGTGTGAACGTCAATTTACCCTTCATAGCACATGAAATTACATGCTGATTGTAAAGGAAGGCAATATTTAATTGACAGATATTCTAATACATAAATGTATTAGGATGCCATCTGTTTGAGGACTCTACTGTGTATATCTATGAGACAGAATATTTTCAAAAACTACATGGACAGCTAAGGAATCTTAATTCACATGTGAATCTGGGAGACAAGTATTTTTATTTTCCTGATTTGAATTCTTCACACATTTCTCCCTTGTATTACAGCTGATTGCTTACATGTTTAACCTTCACCTAAATAGTAAGCTTAGGATGGTATCCAAATCTTACTTATCTTCAGATTCCCAGAGTAGTCAACATTGTGTTGACACATAATAAGTATTCAGCAAATGTTTATTGGGAAAAGAAATGAGTGTACTATTAAAACCCTGATGTTTTAAAGATTTCCCCTAGGAGCCATTTGAAGTTTCCTCCTGTGTTATAATGTCACAAAGATAAAACCCTCACAATTTCTTTCTTCGCTTATTGAAAAACATGGTAATAATGACAGAGGGAGAAGTTAGATTATTCATACAAGATGATTTTTTTATAGCAATCTAACACTTTGGCCTCCATGTGTGAAACATTTGAACCAAAGGCGAAAAATTCAGTGAAACACTTGAATTAGTATCTTCCACTAAAAATCAAACTGCTGGATACGTGATAAATGTACTCACATATTCACTATTGTATACCGAGAGACTGCACAAATTGTTGGCCATGGCTTTTCGGCTGCTTGGTGGCAATCACAGTGGACTTCACTGGCTTTGCATTTGAACTTCAGCATAACTAAGGATTCATTATTGTTTTATATTTTAAATTATTAGCAGGTCATACTGTATCATTTTCTTATTCTTTTTTTTTCAGAACCTTTTTTTCTAGGTTATTAAAATGCTTTTTAAGTAACTTTTTGGGATCCTAACAGAAATTATACCTGTCTAATATTACATAAAACCATCACTATAACATATAAGAAAGTATTCAGGGAAACGTACTTTGTCATCTGATTGTAACTAATGAAATATTTTTAATGAGTGCACATCTATTAAAAGAATCCTCGAGATGCTGTAATTATTATTCATTTTCTAGAATTGTTTCACCATGAAGCTTTACGCTTCTATGGGGACTTTAATGTTTATGTTTTATGATGGCTGCATCGACTATTAAAAAGCAATTTGGCTGACATTTTAGGTCTTTTGTTGCCAGTTTTAATTGGACTGTTCATCAAGCATCAACTCCCCCGTTAACTGCAAAAATTTCAGGCCAACGTCAGTTTACAGTAATGACTCTTTAATGATTTCATCCTGTCAGCGTGCAAGCTTCGTATGGATATATGCATGATTAGTTTCATATCAAGACCTGTAATTAAATAATTGAAGCTTAAACAGAATGGGTATCAAACACAAACACATATTTAATAAAGACTCAGAAACTTATTAAAATGCTGATTAGCAATTAAAGTCAATGTTTGGAGTTCATCTGTGTTAGTATATATATTATATCTTAAAAAATATTTGTATTTGCATTTTTTGCCCAAAGTTAAGAAAGTTCTCTTTAGCATAGCAGTGCATTTGAGTTTTTGAAAATACAAATTGGGTAATTTATATTCAATATGTGCCTTATCTGCCTGAGTAAGAAAATTCTCTTTAACAGTTATTTTATTTGGAGAAAACATTGGTCAAAACAAAAATGCTAGAGTTGCAATAAGTAATTTTTAAAGATTTTATTTATTTATTTTTAGAGAGAGAGGAAGGGACGGAGAAAGAGAGGGAGAGAAATATCAATGTGAGAGAGAAACATTGATCAGTTGCCACTCACAGGTGCCCCAACAGGGACCTGGCCTGCAACCCAGGCATGTGCCTTGACTGGGAATTGAACCCATGGTCTTTCCGTTTTCAGGGTGATGCCCAACGAACTGAGCTACACCAGTCAAGGCGATATGCTTTTATCAATTAGACACAATACCAGTACTTAAGAAGTACAGACATACTTGTATACACATACTACACTGTCATAGCATGTCATTTGCATGTCATAGAATGTTATAGCTAGAGGGGATCTTGGAAACCATGTATTCTAACTTCTTTACTTGATAATATTGAAATCCAGATGATTTAAGTGACTTGCTTATGGTTGTATAGCTAATTAGTGGCTGAGTCAAGAAAAAAAAATCTAGGTCCAAGATGTAACCTCATGTATTCCTAGAGAATGAGAAGGTGGAAAAGTATTTTATGTACAGGTAAGTTCATTCTCTCCCTACTTCAGTAAATGAACTACATTTTAAAACTTAAAAACAAAAACTAAACAAAGAAAAAAAACTAAACCTGTACGTAGACAATGCACTGAGACATTTCAGTTTTTCTTCTTTCCCCCTCTAGACCATTCTTCCTCCAGCCCTGTCAGGTAACCATTTTTACTATTTTTTAAAATTTATCTTTCCAGTATGTTTTCATGCCCATACACAACATATAAATACATGCTATTATTTTCCTCCTTTCCATATGCAAAATACAGTACACATATACACATTTTTATCTCGCTCTTGTTTTTCACTTAAAAGTGTCTCTTGAGATTGCTTTCAGTGCACAGAAATCTTTCTTGTTATTTTTTTTCTTTTAAGATGCATAGTGTTCCCTTGCATGGATACTAGAGTTTATTCATTGTGTTGGCAAAGTATTAATAACTAACCAAAAAGGTTTTAATTGCTAAAAATTATTTCACTCTACCTACAAGAAATACTTATCCACATAACAGAAATGTAGAAAAATGTAGGTAGTAAGGTAAAGGCTAAACTCCACAGCTGTGTGCATGGCACTGAAAAACACCTAGGAAAAACATTCCTTTCCCTTTGATTTCAAGTGGCAGTCCTAAAGTGCACTGCATAAATAAGAGCTTTTCCAGGCTTTATTAGTATGAGTCAGTGAAAATATATGTTATAATGAAAATGTGAAAATGTTTATAATGCAGCCCATACAAATGTTTATTTTTATGCTATGTTCAGCAAACATAACATTTCAAAATCCTTCCATCTTCAGTCTAATAGATGATACTACCTGCCTTCTGCTCACGGTAACCCACATACACCCTGAATTTTAAAACAGTTTCATTTCACTGTGGAAGGGAAGGCCTGCCTAGGCTGCTAGTGCAAGGTGAAAGAAATTAGAGAGACAGACCAATTAAAGTAGAAGCAGATTTCTTATTAAATGACAGCCCCTGGATTCCCATTTCATGAAACATGTACTCCTGCCACATGCCAAATTCCCATTAACTTCAAGAAAGAATTATGCATGGAAGAAATATGTAGGCTGGAGAGGGCAGGATAAATTAGTCCAGAGCAATCTTCAAATGTCACTTTAAAATGCAGTGAATGCTTTAAATTATGTGTAGTCATGTTGTTTGGACTGAATATTATCCACTCACCCTGTGTTTCTGACCACATCTTCAAAAGTAATGGACAAAGAATTGCTTGAAATAGAGAAGAGATGTGAACAGCTCGATTTGGAATTGTAAGTAAAAACAAAGGTGTGGGTCATGAAAATGTAGTGATTCCCTAAGAAAACAGCTGAAGAAACAAAAACTATGCTTTCCCTCACCACATCAAATATTTACATTTAAGAAAATGGACAGAAATACTTTTAAACTCTATTCATTCATCCTAATTCAAAGAGTCAAGCTTTATTCATAGTTAAGGCCAAATCATTTAAAATATAAGCATGTGATATTTAATTTCAAGTGTACTGTATCCGTTTTACTCCTACTGATGTCTTGTAGAGAGAGGCCCTTAGGGTTACTGATTTAAACAAAAGCAATAAAAATGTTGATTGAATTCTTATTATTGCTTTCAACATATTTTAAATAATTTATGCTCTTAATTTGGTGAGACAATCTCTCTATAATCTTCATAGTATCTTTTTTTCACAGGGTATTTCAGGGTAACATCAGCTCAGCTCTGTCAATATGATAAATGTTAAAATTAGGAGACTTTGCTATATAACAAAAAATGTGTCCCTTAAAATAGTATATAAAAGGTGTAAACATTTTTAAAAAGGCCAATCTCTAATTCAAAGTAGTTACTTGGTAGATAACAATTTGAAATCTCCTTTATACAAACTCTAAACCAATATTACAACATACTGTAAAGCAGGTTTTTATTAAAAAGCTGGTGTTGAAAGGCTGATATATGCCATTCTTTGTGAAATACATAAAACAATGAACCTATTTTTGTTTTTAAGAATTTCATGGACCTGAGTCCCCATGAACGTTTGCCACTAGATGGGACCTTGCGTCTGTGGTGATGATAATCAAGCAGCTACCTTCTGTTTATTTGGCTTCCACATGACTCGCGGTTGCAAACTTTCTTAAACAAAGTCAGTCTTTATTGATAAAATAAAACTTTATAACTTACAGAACTAGCCAGCTGGGTCACAGTAGGCTTATTTCTTCACTGTGTGTTAGTAGATGATAGAAAACAGATAACATTTAGAGCAATTTCCTTGAAATAATGACCTATGCTAAAAAAAGGTACAATGTGCCTTTCTGCTAATCTGTCTAAAAAAGACTTCTGCTTTTCTTTCAGTGACACAGTGGTAAGCTTGTTCCAAACATATTTTATGTAGCATCTCTCTGCCTAGCATGTCTGTGACCTTTTCTAGTTGCCCTGGAAGCACTAAAGTTTTCTCTGAAGTCAGAGACATCTAAATTTTTTGTAATATCTTGATTTCTTAAACTATAAAGAGAAGATGTATTGATGGCAACCAAAGTTTGATGCTTGGAAATGAAACTACAGGGAGACATTACAGAGTAGGAATTATGAGTTCAGCTTCTGGAAATAATAGTAGACTTTTACACTACAAACACCTAGAAATGCTGGATGAATGTTCTTTTAAATGAAGAATGGCATTCAGAAGAAGTGAGGGGGGGGGGGAAATCCAGAAGCTAAAACCAAGGCAGAAATTCTAAACAAGAGCGGCATGTCCAGGAGTTGATGCTACAGCTCCTCTGCAGCTGGCTGACTTAAGGATGTGGGTTTTATGGCTAAAGTGAGAGAGGCAGGAGAAGATGAGGCTTTGGGTCTTCAAAAGGCAGAGAGTTTCAATGGAGACCTGAATATGTTGCCCATGTATAACCTTCAAAATGCTATACTTCAGAACATGGTATACTAGAAAAAAAATTGCTCATTGCTACAAGGGCACAGAAGAAATCTTGTTTTTCCTAGACTGGGCTCTTGATGAAAACAACCGAAAGCCATACCTCAGAATTCAGAAGCATGGCCCTATAGACTGTATGAATTTAAAGCTGAGTTTACATTTTCTGTGTGGTTGAGCAACTGCCACTATGGGACATTAGTATAGAAGTATCTGGAGGCCCAGGCAGAGGCAAATGGAAACAAAATTGCAATCCGAAGTCAAAAATTATGTGAGAATCCCTTCTTCTCTTTAATTTTGGGCAACTTAAATGATGATGTGCTTTGGTGTGTTCCTCTTTGGGTCCAACTTCTTTGGGTCCAACTTCTTTGGGACTCTCTGGGCTTCCAGGACATCATTAAGTTACCCAAGATTAAAGAGAAGGAGAGAATCTTAAAAGCAGCAAGAGGAAAGGAGAGTGTTACCTACAAAGGAGTACCGATAAGACTGTCAGCTGATTTCTCCAAAGAAACCTTGCAGGCAAGAAGGGTTTGGAAAGAAGTATTTGAAGTCATGAAAGGCAAGGACCTACATCCAAAATTACTCTATCCAGCAAAGGTATCATTTAGAATGGAAGGGCAGGCAAAGTGCTTCCCAGATAAGGTCAAGTTAAAGGAAGTTCATCATCACCCAGCCATTATTATATGAAATATTAAAGGGACTTATCTAAGGAAAAGATAAAAAATATGGACAATAAAATGACAACAAACTCACAACTATCAACAAATAAACCTAAAAAAAGAAAAACAACAAAAACATAAACTAAGCAAACAACTAGAACAGGAACAGAATCAAAGAAATAGACAACACATGGGGGGTTTTCAGTGGGGAGGGGGTGGGGAGGAATGGAGGGAATGTACAGGGAAGAAGAAGCATAATTGGTAGACATTAAATAGACGAGGAGAGATGAAAATGGTATAGGAAACAAAGAAATCAAAGAACTTATATGTACAACCCATGGACATGAACTAAGGGGGGAGATGCTGGAGGGTTGGGGGTGCACGTTGGATGGGGATAGAGGAGAAAAATTGAGAACACTATAATAGCATAATCAATAAAATATACTTTAAAATTTATGTGAGAAAGCACTCCATCATTTAAAAAAGTCAAGAGACTCAAACTATAAGATTAGGTGAAAAAGCCTGTTTAAAGTGATAAAGGAAGAATGGAAAACATAAGAACAACTCACTGTTTGTAAAATATATATATACACATGTGTCATGTAGACATTAATAAGAATAAATAGATATTCTAAAGTTGAAAAATATAAAAAGGTAAAACAATATAAAATAAACAGAAAGGGCAAGTTAAATAGCAAGTAAGGCACAAATAAAACAAGAATTAGTAAACCAGGAAATTACACAGAATGTAGTACAGGCAGACAAAAAGATGAAAAATCTAAAAGAAAGATTAAGAGTCACGAAAGGTACACGGACATGATAAACTACAGATCTAATGAAACATTCTAGAAGCTGAGTATAAATAAAATGGGAAGAAACAGTGAGGACTAAGAATTTTCCAAGATTGATTAAAAATTAGATTATAGTTGTAATTTTGATGGGGTTGTATGAAGAGGTAAGCTAAGAATCATAGGAAATTGAGTTTAATGGAAGTCGAACAATTACAGAATTAAAGAAACCACATCCACCCAGACTGGTAGGAGGGTGCAGATATGGAATGGGCTGGTCCCACATCCACATATTGTGGATAAAAATTTGGGAGAGATATCTCAGGAGCGAGGAGTCCTAGACCCACATCAGACACCCCAGCCCAGGGTTCCAGAGACAAGAAGGTAAATTCCCACAACTTCCGGCTACATAAAGCAGCAGAGATTGCTTTGGTGGAAGAAACTTCTGGAGCCCAAGCAGTTCCTCTTAAAGGACCCACACATGGACTCACCTATTCAGACTTACTCCCTCTGAGCTCCAACACTGGGATAGCGAGCAAAAGGTGCCAGTGGTACATAGGGAGAAAATGAAGTATCTGCCATCAAGACAAGCAGAGGCCGTTGTCCCTTTTCTAAACTCTCCCCCCCCAACAGATATAGCAAGCTGGTGCCATATTTGAGACTCCATCAATCTGGCTAACACTATATGCCCCACCCTGGAGATCCCCAAAGACTCTGCCCCATCCAACTTACTGGCTCGGCCAAGCTGCTTTTCCACCTGAATGGCTGGTCTTGGCTCATGCTGCACAACTTCCCAAATCCTCTCAAACAAGCAACAGCTGGTCTCAGTGAGCTCCAAGCCAGGCACTAAGAGCAACCAGCCTAGATTCATAGCTTGGCTGTGCCTGGGAATTTCCAAGGCCAGCACAAGTAGCAGCCATTTCAGATTATTTTATAGCTCAGGCAGGGTGGCTGCAGGAGAAACACAGGTGAGGGCTGACCTTGCCCTGCACCATCTGGGAAACCCCAGAGCTAGCCCACCCAGTGGATAGCTGCAGACCATGTTGGAGAACCACCAGCCTGCCCCTGCACAGCTGATCCTCCACAGATGTGAAGTTGGTGGTAAGTTGTCACATCCAATCTTTGCAGCTGACTGGCCTGGGTAAATACCCCCATTGATCTGCCAACAGCAACCAAGGCTCAACTACAAGAGGAGGGTGTACTCAATCCACATGAAGGGCACACCTCAAATACACAGCTTAGATGATAGGGGAGACTGTGCCACTGGACACTACAGGACATCTACTACATTGGGCCACACTACCAAGACACAGAGTCAAAGCAGCTCTACCTAATACATAGAAACAAACACAGGGAAGCTGTCAAAATGAAGAGACAAAAGAAACATGACCCAAATGAAAGAACAGATCAAAACTCCAGAAAAAATGCTGAATGAAATGGAGATAAGCAACCTGTCAGATGCAGAGTTCAAGACATTGGTTATAAGGAAGATCAAGGAACTTAGAGAGGACCTCAATAGCACAAAAGATCTAGATCTACAAAAAAGATCTAGTCAGAAACAAAGGATACACTAATTGAAATAAAGAACAACTTACAGGAAAATAATAGTAGAGTAGATGAAGCAGAGAATCAAATTAATAATATGGAACATGAGAAAACAAACAACAGCCAGTCAGAACAAGAAGAAGGAAAAAGAATCCAAAAAATGCAGACAGTATAAGCAGTCGTTGTGACAACTTCAAATGTGCCAATGTTCACATCATAGGGATGCTAGAA
This sequence comes from Phyllostomus hastatus, assembly GCF_019186645.2. Taxonomy (NCBI): domain Eukaryota; kingdom Metazoa; phylum Chordata; class Mammalia; order Chiroptera; family Phyllostomidae; genus Phyllostomus; species Phyllostomus hastatus. The sequence goes on along the minus strand of NW_025333984.1, from coordinate 9,063,568 downwards.
GGAGAAGAGAAAGAGCAAGAAACAGGAAATCTATTTGAAAAAAAATAATGAAAGAAAAATTCCCTAATTTGGTGAAAGAAATAGACATGCACATTCAGGAAGCACAGAGAGTCCCAAACAAGATGCATGCAAAGAGGCCCACTCCAAGACACATCATAATTAAAATACCAAAGGTTAAAGATAAAAAGAGAATCTTAAAAACAGCAAGAGAAAAGAAGTTAGTCACCTACAGGGGAGTTCCCATAAGACTAGCATCTGATTTCTCAAAAGAAACTTTGCAGGCTAGAAGGGACTGGCAAGAAATATTCAAAGTCATGAAAAGCAGGGACCTACAGCGAAGATTGTTCTACCCAGCAAAGCTATCATTTAGAATCAAAGGGCAGGTAAAGTGCTTCCCGAACAAGAAAAAACTGAAGGAGTCCATCATCAGTGAAACATTATTATAAGAAATGTTAAAGGGACTTATTTAAGAAAAAGAAGATCAAAACTATGAACAATGAAATGGCAATAAATATAAATGTACCAACAATTGAATCTAAAAAAAACCCCAAGCAAACAAGAAAGAACAGAAAGAGAATCATGCATACAGAGAGCATTTTTGGTTGCCAGAGGAGAGGGTAACATGGAGGAATGGGTGAAGAGGTGAGGGGATTAAGTACAAACAGGTAGTTACAGAATAGCTATGGGGATGAAAAGTACAGTGTAGGAAATGGAGTAGCCAAAGAACTTATACACATGACCCACGGACATGAATAATGGTGGGGGGACTGTCTGAGGTAATGGAGGGTGCTGGGTGGAGGAGGACAAAGGGGGAAAATCAAGACAACTGTAATACCATAATCAATAAAATATAATTCAAAAAACAAAAAATATATAAGTGACAGACATATACACGCACAAACTGGATTCTGGGAAAATTCTCAGATTAGAAAAGCACAACTCCCAAGCAGGATGAATTTAAGTATCCACAACTTAGGGGCCTCTGAGGAAGCCCTGAAAATGCACTGCTCAGACATGTTGTGGGTGTATAATTGACTAGCAGCCCCAGTTGTTGCCCTTCTGAATCCAGTACTAGGATGACTTCCTACAGGCTACTATTAGCCAGTGAATAAACATGGCTTAGGTACTAATACAGGCCATTCTTGCAGGATGGGAGACTCCATAAATGTAACTTTTGTTCTAGGGCTCTCTATCAGCGTGGCCACAACTTTCTTGGATCCACAGAGTACTCTGAAACTCTTCCTATTCAAGTTTTCCTCCCTCACAGGTGTCATGTCAGGTCCTGAATCCCATACTGAAGAGTCTCCCACTCCTTCTCCGTCACCTTTCAAAGACTCTTCACTCGAACTCTTGCTCATCTAATCTCATCTTGGCATCTGCTACTTGAATATTGTAAATTAGTCCACCATCAAAGAGGAGAAAACCTTAAAACCACTAGAAAGAGAGATTACTTACAATGGAACTATGATTAGACTGACAGCAGATTTCTCCATTGTACCATTGGGATGTAAGGTAATGTGTGGCAAGGACTGTTTGCTTACCCAATAGCCATTAACACCTTTTTCATTGCTAAAGAACCCATAGGTGTTCAGGTATAAAAGTTGTGCCTCACTCTGAGCTTCATTAATGGTTTAAGCAAATGAGAGTATTTCAGTCTCCTTTACCAGGGACTAGATTAGAGCATGGCCATGTCAACCCACTTCTGGCTGAGTGGAAGAGTGAAAGAGGCTTCTAGGAAAGATTATCCCATCTAATAGAGAGAGATAAGCAAAGAGAAGTCTGCCCTTCATTCCAGCGTTTGGACATTGTCATTGTCAGCACATGATGTTCAGAGTTATTAGTCATTTAGCAACTATAATAAAAGAGTCAAAAGAGTGACAGAGAAGCTGATCCAGAGCTCTGATATATGGAGCTGCTCAATTTATCAACCCTGATTCTGCCTAGCTCTAGACTGCTTCTTGTAAGAGGAAAACATATATCTTTACTGTTTAAGCCATTATTTTGGGATATTTATGTGACTTATATCAGGAAGGATCCTAACTAATAGTGCATGAAGCCATGTTTTCAAAATGCTTAGAGAAAAGAACCGTCAATATTGAATTCTTGTACATCTAGTGAATGTATTTGTCAAGACTGAGGGTGAAATGAAGGTAACTTCCTACAAGGAAGGAAAACTTAACCACAACAGACCATTGCTGAAAGAACTATGAGAGGATGCACTTCAGGAAGCATAAAACTGAATCTAGAAGGGTTAGAAGTGAGGCATGCAAAAAGAAGTGGTGAGTAAAGTAATTGGTAAACACATGGGTAAATCTACATGAGCACCCAATGTGTACAATATTATAATAATTGGGGTATGTTAAGAAAAAGGGAAATTAAAACACTGGATAATAATTATATATAAGTGAAGAGGGATGATCCAAATTAAAGCATTGTTAAGATCCATCTATTGTTTAAGAAATGGATACAGTTGATTAGTTTTAGACTTCAAGATAAATAAGGATGATATAAATTAAAGGACTCTACTAAAATAGTAGGGCTAAAGTAAATAACTATTAGTCGAGGCTGGGAGGGGAGAAGAATCAAATAAAATCAATTAACAGAGGGAAAGAAAGGATAGACATAAAACACTAATGATGAAAGAATGAGTTCAGAGCCCCAATCTCAGCTCTGCCAGTCACTAGCTAGGACCTTTGATAAGTTACTTAACCACTTTGTGCTTCAGTTTCTTCCACTTAAAATTAAGATAATAGTAGACTCTACATCATAGGGATTTTATAAAGATAAATGAATTACTCTGAAGAAAGTATTAAGAATAGTGCCTGGTAACGCCCTGGCTGGCGTAGCTCAGTGGATTGAGCGTGGGCTGCGAACCAAAGTGTCGCAGGTTTGATTCCCAGTCAGGGTAAATGCATGGGTTGCAGGCCACAGCCCCCAGCAACCGCACATTGATGTTTCTCTCTCTCTCTTTCTCTATCTCCCTCCCTTCCCTCTCTAAAGATAAATAAATAAAATCTTAAAAAAATAGTGCCTGGTATAATTAGTACTCAATAACCCTCACACTTGTCAGAATGGCCATCATCAGTAAGTCAACAAACAACAAGTGTTGGAGAGGTTGTGGAGAAAAGGGAACCCTAGTGCACACTGCTGGTGGGAATGCAGACTGGTGCAGTCACTGTGGCAAGTAGTATGGAGATATTTCAAATAATTAAAAATGGAACTGCCTTATGACCCAACGATCCCATTTCTGGAAATATATCTGAAGAAATCTGAAACATTGATTTAAAAAATATATGCACTCTTGTGTTCACTGCAGCATTATTTACAATCAGCAAGATCTGGAAACAGCCCAAATGCCCATCAGTAAATGAGTGGATAAAAAGTCACGTTATGTTTACAGAAAGGAATACTATTTTGCCATAAAAAAGGAATCTGATCTTTTGCAACAGCATGGCTGGACCTAGAGATCATTATGCTAAGTAAAATAAGCCAGTTAGAGAGACAAGTACCATATGATTTCAGTTATATGTGGAATGTAATGAATGAAACAAACAAAATAGAAACAGACTCATAGATCCAGAGAACACGCTAGCAGCTGTCAGAGGGAGGGGGTTTGGGAGCTGGGTAAAAAAGGTGAAGGTATTAAGCAAAAAAAAAAATCTCATAGACACAGACAACAGTATGGTGATTACCAGAGGGAAAAGGAGGTGGAGGGTAGAAGAGGGTACAGGGGGCATAAATCATGATGGAAACAGACTTGACTTGGGAGAAAATAAAAATGAAAGTAAAAACAAAAGTAAAAATAAAATTACAATTCTATAAAAATAATTACATTAAAAAAGAAAATAATTGTACAAACTTACATTCAGCCCTGGCTGGTGTGGCTCAGTGGATTAAGCACAGGCCTGCGAACCAAAGGATCTCTGGTTCAATTCCCAGTCAGGGTATATACCTGGGTTGCGGGCCAGGTCCTCAGTAGGGGGCACCCAAGAGGCAACCACACATTGAAAAAAACCTTACATTCACTATAGTTAACAGTTTTCATTGTTGTCATAGTACAGGTTTAACCAATAATACATAAACACATTAATATCATGAACAGAATGTAAAAAAATATTACTTCTTTCAAAGAAGTAATAGTTTTCTATGAATAGTGACTGAACAGCCTACCAAAAATATTTCTTTTATGCATGAATTTATTAGGTTTAAAGTCTTACAAAGTTGCATGAGTAAATATTAAATGTAACTTTTTTCAATATGTTGTGAATATTTCATAACAGAAAAATGAAATAATAAGGGGGAGAGCACAACAGAGCATAAGAAATGTATCAGAACACAGTGGAAATTAGATGGGCTGAATACACAAATAAATATTCCACCTCTCTGAGTGAGCTTTCTGATTCACTTCCAGTGATACACTGCTAATTGAAAATAAATAGCTCCTCTCCAAGGAGACAGAGAGAAGAGCAGGAGCCAAGCAAGCACACTTGAGCACTCATCCACCCCAGCTTCATCACCACCTTCATTTTTATGATTTTCATATCTTCGTTAAGCTTCCCCTTGAAATTCTGTTTAAAGAAAGAGTTTTGCAAGTAGTCTAAGCACCATTCCTCCTAATCATGTTTTCCCCAGTCTTCCTGATGCTGAATGCATATATTCCAGAACTGACTTCCTGCTTCTACCTTAAATTATGACTGTCATGCCCCAGCTACCCAGTGGCTTTCAGTTGGCTGGGTGTCATCCTGCGAACTGAAACGCCGCCAGCTCGATTCCATGTCAGGGTACATACCTGGTTTAAAGGCTCGATCCCTGGTCGGGGCATGTACAGAAGGCAACCAACTGATGTTTCTCTCTAGCATTGATGTTTCTATTTCACTTTTTCTCCCTCCCTTTCTCTTTAAAATAAAAAAATATTTTTTTAATCTAAAACAATTATGACTGTCACTACCATTTCTTCTGTGGGATGGCTTGCTGTTACTGTTGGTGTTTGCTGCCATTTAGTGATTTTTTGCCTGGGGGCACCAAAGCTATACAACATGGAGTTAAATTATTGTTTAATCTGAAATATGACACCTGTGAACAATTAACATTTAAAGTAAAGTGGTATGAAACAATCTTCCTGTATTTATAAATTCACTCACACAGCCATATCATTTAATATTAAATATTTCAATATTAAATTATAATGTAAAATTTAACTGAAATCATTTTCTACTCTGTGAGTCAGCAAACTTTTGCTGTAAAGGACCAGACAGTAAATAGGGTTTGCAGGTCATATGGTCTCTGTGCAAGTATTCAACTCCACCAGTGTAGCTGCAAAGCAACCATAGAAACTATGTAAATGAATGAGTGTGGCTGTGTTCCAGTAAAACTTCATTTACAGTTACAGGCGATGGGCCAGATTTGGCCCACGGGCCACAGTTTTCTGACCCTTGTTGTACTGGCTTGGTTTTTTATTACCCAGTGGATGCATTTCACAAAATGGAGTTCGCTACCAGATTATTTAATCGTTTTCTTAAACTGCAAACTACTTTTGTTCCAATGAGTGTAACTTTTGTTAAAAATTTGCTTTTGAAGACTGAAGGAAACGTTGCCTTGGTTTTTCAATATTCTAAAGGTAATTCAGTGTAAGAGTTGAGGGGATGCATTGATATTTCCAATATAGGCCATAAAAAAGTAAAAGAGGAAGTTTCATCTGTCAATTTGAGTGAATTATATTCAACTCAATAACCTCCAGGAAGAGTTTTACATATTTTGCATTCAAATTCATAGATAGCATGTAATCTGTTTATAATTTTGTTGACAGCTGAATTTCTGCTCTTTCATCTACCAACAGAGAAGCCCTTGAAATTCAGGAACCTATGTGGTTTTACTGCTTTATCTGAATTCAATTCCTAAAGATTCTGTGAAAAAACTGAAGTAAAAATTATATGTTTAATTACCTGCCATTTTTAATTACCCAGACAGTTCACCTTCATTAAAAAATATGGATATTGGCAGGGTCACTGTATAGTGGTATGCAGATTGCATACTAAACAAGAGTTCTCCATCTCAGGTCTGTGCCATTGACACTGGGGACACTGGGGATCATTGATACTAAAAATTTACAGTCACATCAAACCAGTTTCCTGGAAGATGGCTGTACAGAGTCTTATTCTAATGACCTGCATCATAGAGTAATTTTCTGATGGATTGCAATGAAACATCTTGAGGAAGCATTACCATTCCTATTCACAGTTTTTTAAAAGCCATTTGGCGTATTAGTGGCCTTGCATTATCTCAGGGAATTAGTTTTTTCCTTTAATAATTGCAGACACAGGTTGTAGCTAACCTCCTTGGTAAGACTGCATGAAAGATAGGAAAACTGTGAAAAGTTTATACTTCCCAATTCAAAGGACCTGCGTTACCATCTGCTTCTTTGTGAAATGAAGGGTCAGTATGCATAATGCACAACTTTCTTGTAGGTCTCTACTGCAGTGCTGTTATCACGATGCCCAGAACAACTATTAGAGCAGGGCTGTGAAACTCATTTTCACTGAGGGCCACATCACCCTTCAAAGGGCTGAATGTAATTTGAGGACTGTATAAATGTAACTACTTCTTAACTGGGGCAAGGAGCTTGGTGCTGTCGCTGGGTAGAAACAGGGCACTGGCAGTATAAAACAAGGTGGAGGGCTGGATTCAGCCCATGGGCCTTGTGTTTGCCGCCAGTGGTTTAGATTGTATAGGGATCAGAACCCACACAGTGTTACCTAATCATCTTGCTATTGTTTTCAATACCACATTTTAAGTTACCCCAGTCTTTTAACTGTGTTCCAATGAAAGAATGGTTTAGATTGTGTTTCAGGAACATGTCTTAAAAGACTAGGATGGGGGTTGGAGCTTCCCAGTCCTCACTTTCACTGTTACCTACATTGGAGTTGCCCATTATATCTTGGTGCACAGGGGGATTGTTTTAACATTGTTATATGCAGAGGACAGTTACCAATACACTTTTCCCTCCCAGAAATTATCATTTCATTGAAAGATGCAAATAGCAGCACTAGTGGCAGTAGACATTTCCAATCTTTAAAGAAGGTGTGCTTTTGGTTTGTATGACCACATGATATAGTCTGTAATTCTCACAAATACCTCGCAAGAATGCAGTTATTACTATTCCCATTTCCCAGATTGCTGTACGTGAAATAATTGTGTCCCCACCAAATTCATATGTTAAGACCTAATCCCCAAGTGATGGTATATGAAGGTGGGGGGGGCACCTTTGGGGGATATTTAGTTCATAAGCGTGGAGCCCTCATAAATGGGATTAGTGCCCTTAATAAAGCAACCCCAGACAACAACCTTGTCTTGTCCATGTGACAACACAGTGAAAAGACAGCTGCCTATGAACCAGGAGGTGGATTTTCATCAGACACCGAATCTGCTGGCCCCCTGATCCTTACTTCTAGCCTCCAGAAGTGTGAGAAATAAATTTCTGTTGTGTACAAGCTAGCCAGTCTATGGTGTTCTGTTATTGCAGCATGAATGGATTATGACACAGATGAAGATACTAAGGCTCAGAGAGGCCACCCTGTTAGTAAATGGCAAACCTGGGACCTGAACTTGAGTTGTCTGACCTCAAATATCCATCTTACCCTACTTTTATTTTAATTTAAGGAGAAAACAGAAAAACAAAAACAAGGTTTTAGGTATTCTTCATTTTAAAAGAAGATCATTTTGCCCAATGTGGATTACAGATTGAGTTCATGGTAAATTAAACATAGTCGAAATTATAATAGATACTTATTTTATGTATAAACACATAAATGAGAGTAGATTTTTAAAATTACAATGAAATAAAATTACATTTTCGAACTCCTTGCCCAAGTGCTCATTTCTTAACTTATTATCTTATTCTGAACTATTTCATGTTAATATGATTACCCTCAAGAACCAAAGTGTACTTAAACACTTTAAACAGTAAATTTTGCTAAGAAAATATGGTTGATAGCTTTTAAGAAATATAGTTCTGCTACAGTAAGAGAAATTGAAACCATTGGGGATGCACATCACATCCAACTTTATTTGTTGCTTCATTCTAATTTTGAATTCAAGATGGTATTCGGTGATACTATTATTTCAGTTAGGCATTTCACTTTAAACAAAAATGGGGACTCACATGGCTTCTATCAGGGATGGTTTGCAACTGTGATTTAAAACAACCACATACGCCAGTAAATGACTTTGTAGCCCTAGGGAAATGCAAAGTGAGGTCACACGCAGGAACAAGCAGAGCCTTCGACTACTGATGGAAAAATCATTATTTTACCACCTCTGTTAATTAGTTAGATGCATGAAATTGGAGAGAAGTAAACTAGATACACTAGCAAGGACTATGAGAATGTATACTGGGAGATTAGCCAACATTTCTGAGCATCTGCAAAAGGCTTAGTAGTATGGTACACAAGAGAGTACAGATATTATCACAACGTGGTGCCTACCCTGAAGGAACAATATAGTTCTATTACTGCTTACTCATCATTGCCTACTCTTGGCCTGTGCATTAGAAAGACCTTCTTCCCTCAACTTTCATTTTTGGTTTATATGATCACATGCACTGTTATCCCAAGACAAGCTCAAGGGCCTCCTACTTTACAAACATTATCCTGAACACTCCTTCCTCTGTGCCCCAATGGGCCCATTCTATCACAGAACCCATTACACTTTATCAAACTACCTTGTTTTCCTATGAACCTATTATTCATTTCCCATAACCTCAGAAGCAAGGGTTGTGTTTTCTTTGTCTCATTAAACAACTAATATTCCATTCAACCAATATTAATTAGCCCTTTTGTAAGCTTGATAATGTATAGTTATCAAGCACACAATACACTTCATACATGTTTGTTAAATTGAGACAGGAGAGTAAGAAGTTGGGAAAATTCCTTGGCAAGTGGAATGGGGAAATTGACACAGCTGATTCAAACTGGTCTCACCACCACCCAGACTCACCTACCTCCTTCTCCCTTGCATGTTCGCTCCATTAATCATTAAGCCTCGCCCCCAGCACACTGAGGTTCTGACCCACATCAAATAATCTTAGGAGCAAAGCCTCAGGTCTAACTAGAGATACATCTCGACCTCAGTTGTGCTTCAGTTCCAGGACCAGAAAAGCAGCAAAACCAGACAAAGTGATGCCGTGGCTGACATCAAGACCAGATGCAAAGACTAATGAGCCACTAGGGACCAGGACCCTAAAAGGACACCACTGGAAAGCTGATGAATATTTTATTGAGATCCTCCCCTGAGACAGCTCCTAAAATTCACACCTTTAGAGAACATATAAAAGTCCTTAAGAAAAAGGACCCAGTGGTGTGTTCATTCTCTTCCTCTCCCCCTCCTTCCCTCTCCCTCTTTCCCTCCATCTCTCCCCCTTCCTCACATTCCAGCAAAACCACAGCTCCCCACTTATTTCCTAAGGTGCATATGTTTGCATTGTTTCTCCAAGGGCCCTTCTTTTGCCTCTGTGACTTGTTTCCCGAGTCCATGCAGCCCAGCTGGTTCACTTCTTCTGCCTCTGTGACTTTCCTTTCAAAGGGCCAAGGCAGCTCCACCTAGGCTCACTCCTGTTGCTAGGACCTTACCTCTTCTATCTTAAGCCCTTCCTTTGTTTCACTGTCCTCAGCTTTAATAAATGTACTCTCAAAATCACCTAGACTTGTGTTGTGAAATCTTCCCTGCATGAAGTCAAGAATCAAGAGCCCACATCACCACCAACGAAATGAAGGAATAAAGTCTGAGCTCCAAACTTAGTCCAAATGACCCCATGCACTCCTTATCATAGCTCTTGTGAGTACCTTTGGCACAATGGATTAAGTTTGTGGTGAATTAACTTGTTACTGATATCCATAAAATTCTCAAGTTGTTCTTTGAATGTATAATCTCTCCCCAAATACGTTAAAAACTCCTTGAGGGAAAGGGCCATATCAAATATCACTCTTCTATTTTCATATATTTCTTAGTAAAAGGCACTTATCCATCAAGCACTTTACAATTATGAATCTAAAAAAAAGCAACCTTTTACTTTTGGATTGGCATTATTAGCATGAAACAGAAAATTCACCATTCATCTAGCTGATCACTTCAACCACCCCCCCCAAATGTCATTCACCAAATCCTGCCTCTGCAATGCAGCCTTGTTTTCCTCCTGCTGCAAATGCTTTAGGCATTGCCTTTGGGATTTCATTAAGTCTCATATGAACCATTACAACAGCCTTTATTTGCTCTTCTTGCCTTTAGTATCTCCCTCATTCAATCCATCATCAATATTGCCATCATAATATGCTTTCTAAAAGCTAAATCTGGCCATGGATAGTAGAAACTACCTAACTTAGCTGTTCACTAAATCCTTTCCTTCTTCTCCCAAGGAATACAGATAGACCCCATTTTCCACCCTTTTTTGGCAGATAGGTCTACACATATGACTGAGTCTACAAAATCAAAGTTTTGAGTACCACTTCCAGGTCTGGTCCATAAGAAATTCCCACTCATGATCTTCTTTGCTCTTCTCCCTTCGTGTAGCTTAATATAGACAAACATGGTAACTGTTTAAGCCACATGTACAAATCAGAGGAGCCAGAGGATGAAAGAGCCTGGGACCTGATCGAACCTGAGAGAACTGCCAACTAGCTGAGGAATTCTCAGGTTGCATTTAGGTGAATAAAAGCTAAATTACTCACTTTGAGCCATTGGACATTTTTAAGTCAGCGTGTAACAGAGGCTGGCATTGTCTTAACTAACATACCATGCTATTCCTTTGGTCAAAATCCTTCACCTGTTGGCTATCATACTTTACACAAATTCCTTAGAATGATATGTATAAGGCCCTTTATAACCTAAATAGAAATTACTCTACTACTTTCATTCTACTTTTAATCCTTAACTTCCACCCTCCCATGGTCAGACACCAGATCCTCAGTTTTACCACAATGAGTTACTTGACTTCTCAGAAGAAAAAAAAAAGCACTTTCATGCCAACACCCATGCTGTTCCTTCATCTTAAATTCTATTATTTTTCTTTTGTCCCATACCTGAATTTCTTTTTATCATTCATGGTCTAATTCACATGTCATCATCTCTAAGATGTCTTTTATCATCCTCTTTGCCAGAATCAATTGTCTTTCTGTAATACATTTTAAAAATCTGTATCATAGCAATAACTGTATTTCTAAAATGAAATGTAGTTTGCTGTTCACATGTCTATTTTCAAAAATAGAATGCCACCATCTTAAGGACAGGGATTGCATTTCATTCATTCTTACCATCCCCAGAAATAAGCACACACTCTTAAATGTGGTAGTCATTCCAGAATGTAGGTTGAATTATTATTACTTGGATTTATGAGGGGGGACCCAATAAAACCCGGAGTTATCTTCTGGAGGGCAGGTCCCTTGTAGTACAAGCTTCCCCTGCTAGGTGAGTGTTCTAGGCACCCGTCTGTATCAGTGTACCAGCTGGTGTCATTGTGAGAGGCTGCATTCAGCTTCAGTGAATTTTTTTAAGACTCTTTCAACACATTTGCCCATTTCATGATGGGTCATTTATGAGCACACCTGCCTGCAACACACTAAGTGTTAGCAGTTTTTCACCCAAAAAACTACATGACTCCCATGCCCCACCCTCCTTATTCACCCAATCTTGCTGCAAGCAGCTTTTTTCCCCCAGATGAAAAAAGTCCTCAAAGGGAAACATTTTGCTGATGTGGAAGAGGTGAAACAAAAAATGGCAGAAGCACTAAAAGGCATCAAAATGAATGAGTTCAAAAACTGTTTTGAGCAGTGGAAAAAATGTCCCAGTAGGGGTACTGCATCAAATGGAGAGGTCTTTGAAGGTGACTGAGTTTTAATATGTAAGAATAAATATACATTTTTAAACAAATAAATTCCATTTTTGGGTCCCCCTCATATTTAACAATTTAAATTTTTCAAAGTAATTGTCATATATATCATTTAATTTTAGCCTCATAATTATTGTGTAGTGTTAAATGACTAAAATAAAGGCACTTAGTTAATTGTAGAGTACAGTTCATTGTACAGTCAAGATTTTACTATCCTGACACTGGGTAGGGGCATGGTTTAACAACCTAAGGGAGGAGGAAGAGAAAATTAGTTAGTTAAAGCTACCCTAACCATACAAATTCATTCATAATAACAACCATGCCACTTTCTCTTTGAAAGTACCCAGTCTGTGAGTATGTGTCAGTATGTGGGTTGCAATAGCAGTGGTAGCAAATTTATTTTAGAGAATTCAAGATCTAAAGTGACTTGGAAACATATCTATGATATATTGTGAGTATGAAAAAAGCATATTGGAGAAAGATGATATATAAGTAAAACCTCAATTGTGTAGCAAACATCAGGAAGAATACTGAACTCTTGGAGTAGAATAATGGCAGAGTTAGACATTTTAAAGGTACTTTACATAATTCTGTAGTACTTGGTGTCGGGAGCTAGCTTTTATATGTAAAATGTTTAAACAGGGTCTAGCACATATGAGCATTATATACATGCTAGCTATTTTCCTTATAGTTTTTACAGTGAGCATGTGTTACAGTAATTCAAAAAACAATTCAAATTATCATAAAGAGCAGTGAGAGTCGTCTGGTATGTGAAGAGAAGGGTATAGTTTAGTAAACTTCTGTAATACCCTGCCCTCTTGCAGATAATAACCAATGGACAAAATGTAAAAAAATGAAAAATCAGTGAATGTAGGTACTGGAGAGTGAGCAAAAAAAGTAAGCAGATTTTGGTGGGAAATTAACATGTGGAATATGAGAGGACATGAAGGGGTTTCCAGAGTTTCTGTTTGTTTGTTTTTTTAACTTGAGGGTAGGAAGCTATCAGAGCAGCACAAGATGACAAAAACAGTGACAGTAAATTCTCAGTATCTCTGGGTTAAAGAACCAGAAGACAGAGTTCAGGCAATTACAGCTACTAGGAAGTCAAGGGAGAGTCCCTAAAAAAAGATAAATAGAGAGGCTGCACCACACATTGTATACATAAGCTCTGCCCAAATCTCTGGCTAATCCTGGAACCACACATGTTTGGAGCAGACTCCCACTGAGAATAAAGAAACTGAACTGAGATTTGAGTTGTAATCTAAGAAGCAAAGTTTGCTGTTTGAGTGAAAAAAAATTGAATTGTGCCCGGACTAGTGTGCCTCAGTTGGTTGGGCATCAGCCTACAAAACGAAAGGTTGCCAATTTGATTCCTGGTCATGGCACATGCTAATTGACATTTCTCTCTCACATTGACGTTTCTCTCGCTGTCTTTTTTTCCTCTCTTCCCCTCTCTCTAAAAATAAACAAATAAAATAATTTTTAAAAATTGAACTGCTTGGTAAAGATAAAAAGAAAAAATCGTGAGGGGGGCTGGATTGGGAGTAAAAAGGAGAAAACTGTAATTGAACAATGATTAAAATAAAATTTTAAAAAAATCAATGTTCTTTAAAGGAATAGAACAGAATCCAGAGTCTCCACAATATAATAATCACAATGTCAAACACAATCTGAGATTATTCAATATATAATAAAATAGGAAAATATGACCAATTACCAACAGTAAAGATAACCTCATAGAAATTTGTCCCAAGATAACCCAGATGTCGGAATTAACAGATAAGAATTTCAAAGTACCTGTAGTAACTATGCTCATGCATATGAAGGAAGATATGCTATTAATAAATGGGAAGAAAGGAAACCTAACCAAAGAAATAAACGTTACAAAAAAGATAAATAGAATTCTAAAGGAAAAATTATAATATTTGAAATAAAACTTGAGGAAATCCAAGTGAAGAACATACCTGGTTATCATTAGCCTCTTCATATATAACAGTCAATTTCAGCATATTTGCTTAGGTCGCTTTTCCCCGTTCTCTGGAGACTGCCGGACGCCCACAGAGATAAGTCTCCCATGGCAGTTTCATGACTCTACCCCTAATATTCTGAGAGCTGAATATTCTGGCAGTGGGCTCCTGACCCAAGATTTAATAGTTATATGATCTCTCCTGGAATTTTAGAATTAGCACAGACCTTAGTCTATCTCACGTTTTAAAATTGAGAGGTCATGTCAATTCAAAATTAGTTGTGCGGCCCTTACGGCCATGAGCAGAGATAAGCAAACAGAGCCCTTCTGCAGAGAAAAAGAGAAAACAAATGTGCAAAGAAAAATACATGGAGAAAATGAGACTGGGAGTTACTTATTTCTTTCTAATTTCTGGTTCCAGTCACTTATTAGGGCTTATAATGATGTTTGTCCTTGGGTTCTCTGATTTAATCCTATATTCTTAAAATAAATTCAGTTTCCCAATTTTTGGTTCATGTTTCTGTTACTTACTATCAAAAGAATTTCAATTACCTGCCTTATGTATACTTAGCCATTCACCTCTTCATGTGGTCCTGGATGTGCCAATAGTTCAAGGCTGAGAATTAGAAGCAATGGACATGAAGAAAAAGGCACTTTCCCAAATTGAAAACTAAAGCCATCAACTCAGAATGAAATTGGAACTATAATCTATAACTGAGTGGTCAAGTACTTCAGAAAAGTCCGATGCAATTGAATTATCATGCTAAGATAATGGTTAATCTGAAGAAAGAGTGTGCTATCAGTAAAATGACACAGAAAACAGAAATTATAGAAAGAATTTATCATTATCACCCTTAACATGCTATCTACCTACTTAAAGGGGTACACTGATTAAGAAACCTAAGAATCTGGTGTTTGACTAGGCATATGTCATTCTGATACAGCCAGAATCTGATCTTCTAAGTCCTTTTTTCTCTCATACCCATTGTTGTCAAGATAACTTGTGGTTATCATTTAATATCCAATATAACTTCTCAATGGGAAATTAATGCTTGTACCACTAACAAGAATATTTTACCTGCTTAAAAGTTGTATTTTCTTTTTTAAATGAATCAGTTGGCCTACTGGTTTTATATGTTACCCTCTTAGGTGTTTGGTTAAGGTAAGGCAGACCCCTGGTGATCAAATAAGGCTAGATGTTGTAAAAAATGGAATGGACTTGAAGTAGCTAAGCATGGAACAGAATAGTATCTCCCCAAGAATCCCAGACTTGCAATCCAGTCTTTCTAAATAAAGATTCTATCTTGTCATTCTCTGTAATCAACATGTACTTTGTTCAATAGTGTTTACTTTTGAATACTTCATGAATATTTGGAACATCTTATAGTATCTTCATACCAGAAATACATTTGTCTCAAATAGGAACTATATATGGCTGATGTATCTTATTATTGGTGTAATAGAACTGTGTTACTCTTGAATATAAAAAATAATCTATGTATATACAAATATATTGTGACATTTCCAGGTAAAGCTGAAAAATGTAAATTGTAAGAATGTTAAATATAAAGTATAATGTATATTCACTATGATAATGTCTTATTTGGAAGCAGGAAAATAAAAGCTGCTTTATATTCTCTACATTAACTCTGCATTTTCAAAGTAGGAAACACGGTATTTGTACAGAAAGAGAAAATAATAAATGCTATTTGCTTCTGCCATTGAGCTTTCAGATATATCACTTCTATATCAACCATGTGTGCCTGGCAAATGTACCTACATAATTACTGCTCTATTAATTATATTTAACTGCATTATTTAAAATAAACATAATAAATCTGTCTCCAAAATAAAGTCATTTTTCTATAGATTACCCCCTCTAATACCTACCAATTTCGGATTACAGTGTGTGGAAGGACTGCATGGTGAACTTCAAAGGCTTTAGTGGACCACCAGTCAACATTCAAATTGTTTCTCAAACACTCATAAAATTCTTATTACCCACAAATTGGACACTTCTGAAAATCAACTATATCTAAATGAAAGAGCTTAAAAGAAATACATATGCACTTGGTAAATTGAAATGAAAAACCAGTGGAAGGTTGGTGTTCCTGTAGCTGAGTTTTAATATGGAATACAGTATTATTATGGTTCTACAACTTACTATTTTTTTCATTTGAGCCAGTGTTTATATGGACGAAGCAAGTTATTTCAGGACAAATTGCTGGTGAAATCCACAACAATGCAAAAAGCAAGCTAAAAGGACAAATGAAAGAAATGAGCATGGCCTAAATCTCAGTGCAAATATGTGATGGAGAGACTACTTCCTATTCTTTTAAAAATAATGTGACTCAGTATGAAAATGTGACACCAAAATCTCAATTTGAAAGAGGTTAATAGTTCTTTAAGGACAGGAATTCTATATTTTCCTATTAGGGTTCATGAAAACATTAGTAATTTCACTCTATAGCAGGTGTGTCAAACTCATTTTCACCGGAGGCCACATCAGTCTCGCGGTTGCCTTCAAAGGACCGAATGTAATTTTAGGACTGTATAAGTGTAACTACTCCTTAACAGTTAAGCAAGAGCTCAGTGCTGCTGGGGCAGGGCCAGATAAAACAAGGTGGAGGGCGGGATTCGGACAGTGGGCCTTGTGTTTGCCACCTGTGCTCTATACCCTATTCTATTATTTAAATAAAAATGTTATTGCCAACACAACTCTCAATTTCCAATTACTATACAGCACTTCATTACAGTGCTAACTGTTAGCACTTCTATATAAAAGCAGAAACCTATTAGTTGAACTGAAATATCTGAGGTCATCAACTGTGTATTGGTGAAGCTTCAATGTTAATATTCTGTGAACATGTCTGGGAAGTATAATTATTAGCAGTGTCTTTCTATGAACATTTTGTGTGTACCTTTGCCATATGAAATTAAATCAGTTGAAGGATTTTACAAACTTTGGGAAAGGGAAACCTCTTGTAAATCCTGTGTTCTTGGTATTGGCTATAGGCAAAATTTGAGACCAGATTAATTCTTCTTCTGGCCCCTTTATACTTTTCCATTTGTCCCTAGAGATCATATTTAAGTAATAGCATCAGTTTGGCTATTTGGGGCCACATGAGTTCTGAAAATCATGTAGGCTTTTTTATTATGTCTGAAATTGGATGGAAAAATGACCTTGAAGAGGAGCAGAATATGACACCCCAAAATGTACCTCTTTGGCATAAGGATTATTATTTTTTAAAGATTTTATTTATTTATTTTTAGAGAGGGGAGGGAGGGAGAAAGAGAGAGAGAGAGAAACATCAATGTGCAGTTGCTGGGGGTCATGGCCTGCAACCCAGGCATGTACCCTGACTGGGAATCGAACCTGCGATGCTTTGGTTTGCAGCCCGAGCTCAATCCACTGAGCTACACCAGCCAGGGCGGCATAAAGATTATTTTTATCTTCTTTTTTTAAATAGTAAACACAGGAGAAGCTCTGAAAACCAACTAAGTCACCCACTTGAAAAGTATTTACATGCATAAAGTCGATCTCCATTTATAAGGGTGTCCTACTTTCTCTACTAGGAAGAGAAGGGTGCCTCTAAACCTCTAGAGACTCTTATCAATGGAGAAGGCAAATACTTAAATGTGTATAACAACTTTACTTTGTTTACTGTGCTTTTCCCCATAACCTCCCACACACCCCACCCCCAGTATCTCCTTTTCTTTTTATCTGGCGATGATATGGAAAGTGATGGCATGGGCCATTTTGAGGAGTAACTCAGTTTTCCTGGGTCTTCCCCATGTATACAGGAGTTATATATGTTATTAAACTTCTTTGTATTTTTTTCTGTTAATCTGTCTTTTTATTACAGGGATGTCTCAGCTAAGAACCTATAAGGACAGAGGGAAAATTACTTTTTCCTTTCCCACAGTTGTGGCAACTATGAAGAAACTTTCTGAGACCATATGTGCTCTGGAGCCTGTGGATAAGATCCTGGAAAACTGGCAGAAGATGGTGAAGAGTAAGTACAAATTCTTAACAGAGCTAGCTCTCCCTGATCTCACTCTGTGCTGGTCAGTTGAAAGAATGTAAAATTTCACCTTATCCCTTTCTTTCCAGATTTAGACCAGTAGGTGAAAATATTTGTGTGAACTAGTTCCTTGGGCATAGTGACTCTGGTAAAAAAATTTGGTTATGACTAGCCTTGTTTCTATTGGACCTCTAACTTCCAGAGATGTTTATTTTTTCTTTTGTTTTTGTCTTGTTTTATGTCTTGAAAGCATGGCTTTGTGATCAGTGAAATATTCGATCTGGTCTTGGCCAGCCAGAGGATGCATGTACTGGCAAGCACCTGGCAGACAGCCGAACAGACTGTGGATCCAAGAAGCAGCATTCTCTTTGTCCAACCATTCTGGCTCTCAGAGGAGTTTGTTATAAGGGGTTGTGGTCCATAAGGGGCCTTTATAGTCTCAACCTTCATTGTCACTGGAAAAGTACCATTCCATTAGTGCCTGCATGTTAACAGGGAATAGTGGGTTTCTGACTGAAGGCATCTCATACTCTGGTGGGAAACCAAAGACACTATTTTCACTACACCATTCTTCCTACCTGTGACAATGAAGGACCTTGCTTTCTTAGGCTAACTTTGGAAGTAAACTTGCTGGATTTTTTACCCTCTTCTTGGATGCCTCCAGAGTCCACCATTAAGTCATAAAAAGGCTTATTGGTTTCTGTCATGATTGAAATTCATGTAAGATCATGATCATCCAGGTTCTATATTTGAAATGCATCATCTGGAGGCCAATGTTTAGGGTTAATAGAAACATAGTAAACATTTTCCCCCTCAGGTTAATTGGTTCAAGGTTTAATTTTGCACTCAGAAAGAAAGCCTTTATTAAACACTTTAGATAGACTTTTAAAAACCCGAGTGCACTAAAACCTAAAGTTCTTTAGATATCTGTCTTAGTTGGAAAAGTCACTGCTGTAAAGGAGGAAATTATTTTGTATAGGCAGTTCAGGCCCTTCATGTTCAGGCTGCAATCCAGTTCTTTGGGGAATTGGAGACAACTCTATTTGTCTTGCAAATCTTAGTAAACCCAAAACTGCCCCAAGTCTCCCTGTCTTTACCAATCCCCACTCCTCACCTATTCTTGTCAAAATGCTTGGAGATACTGGGACACTTGAAACAGAATTATCCTGCACTTGAGAAAAAGGGGAAATTTTAAATAGCAATTAGACTAGACCTCTGATAATAAACAGATATATCTCAATAACTCCTCAGAGAAAACCAGGATACTTCTTTGGCATAATTTTTGAGGTACATTTTTCATTTTTTTTACTCCCAAAGCTTTAGCCCACAGGTGGTAAACACAAGGCCCGCAGGCCGAATCTGGCCCTCCACCTTGTTTTATCTGGCCTAGCACCTTGTTTCTACCCAGTGGCAGCACCGAGCTCCTTGCCCCTAGTTAAGGAGTAGTCACATTTATACAGTCCTAAAATTACATTCAGCCCTTTGAAGGCAACCATGAGGCTGATGTGGCCCCCAGTGAAAATGAGTTTGACGCCCCTGCTTTAGCCATTTGGGCAGGTGCACTTAATTTATTCTAATTGCCAAAACAATTCTGGATCCAAAAGTTCTTCTATAAAACAGTGAGTTTTGTCTTATTGCACCTGATTCATGACTAAAATTTTAGAACAATTGGTATAAGGTTTCTGCATTTTCCTGTATGTTTACATGTGTCTACATATGTATATTGTAGATGTGTAAAATTTTTCTACCTCCAGATGATATTTCCAAAGTTAGTTTGAAAAAGAGCTCTATTTAGTTGGGTTAAAAGGACAAGTGCTTATGAAGATTGGGTATTCTAAAACTCTCAGAAACATGGAAACAAAACAAAATGTTTTTTCAAGTTCCTGTCATCTTGAATAATCTTCAATAAATAAAAGCTAGTTGAAGTTTGTTGGTCTAAATAAAACAGGCATGTCTTCAGAATTATCAGCATTAAATATAATGCAGATAATATTTATTATACCTTGATTTATTAGTCATATTCATGTTATCTCTATTACAAAATGTTTCAACACGAGAAAGAGCTTGGGGTGACGACTGACTGTGTCTAAAGTCACATGAAGTTCTCACTGGTAGTCTAAACATGACTGCTGGGAACAAGTGATTTAGATAAGTGTAAGATTTAGATGTAAGTGGGATAAGAATTTTGAGGCAAACTTTTTAGTGCGAATTGTTTTATGGTATGTCAATTTAAAAAAATAGTTTTCCAAATACCTCTGGTAACTTAAAATCTTAGTATTTTTATAGTTAAGTTTAATACAGGATAGTCGTTTAATAGCTAGATCATTTCCAAATAAGATAAAATAATGAAACAATGACTATACATAGGTTTATAGACTTTTGGATTCTTATTGCAGAGGAACTAAAGATATTTGAGTCTGTTAGTAAAAATGTCTCATGCCACACTGAAAGATTATACTATTAAAAAAGGGCACATTTTTCCTAGTAATTGTTAAATGTATTCACAAATTTGCCCATGTACAAAATGCTGCTGTAAACTATAGTTCAAAAGTGTTTATTTCTTAGTTTTCACTATTTGCTAAAGTTTATATGAGTACAGAATTCTAATTAACATATGTAACTAAAGCTACTAGAAATAATAAGAGAACAAGTCTGTATGCAAAGAAAGTAGGATGTGTTTACTGGGTTAGAAAATATATGAAGTATAGAGATGTATTTTTATTGAGGAAAATGAAAGTCATTTGGGACTATGGTGAAGCTGTTATTTCAGAATGGGAAGTAGGAAAGTGAAGGATAGACTAAAAGTGTATAGAATGCTGAAGAGAAAGAGAAAGAGAAAATTTTACCTTGTGTAATCAAGCTGGATAACTTTGAATTGTTATTATAAGGATTTTAAAAATAGGCTTTAGTCCTGGCTGGTGTGGCTCAGTGGATTGAATGCTGGCCTGCAAACCAAAAGGATGCTGGTTTGATTCCCAGTCAGGGCACATGCCTGTTTGCAGACCAGGTTCCCAGTAAGGGGCACGCAAGAGGCAATCTCAGTAGGAAGGGACAGAGAAAAATATTGATGTTTCTCTCCCTCTTTTTCTCCTTCCTTTCCTCTCTCTCTAAAAATAAATAAGGAAATAAAATCTTTTTTAAAAACTTAAAATATAAGCTTTAATATCAATAGTGTACTTACATAAAACTGAAACTTAATTTTCTTTCATCTCTTGAAAGGAAAAGGTTCCGTTGGACTTTTGGTCTGCTCTTGCTAAAGAGATTGTAAAAGGGTTTTCTTGACATTTTAAGTTATCTGCTTAGAAAGCAAATATTTTGTGTTTTACCAACATAACTTCCTGTGTTTCATGTTGTCTTAATAAGATCTTTGATTATTAACTAAACTTAATCTTCTCAATATTAAAAGAACAAAGTTTTGCCCTGGCTGGTATGGCTCAGTGGATTGGAGCGTTGTCCCATAACTGAAAGGCCACAGTTTTGATTCCCAGTCAGGGCACATAGGTTGCATTGTAGGTTAACACAGGTTACATTGGCTTCCAGGTTACATCGATGTCAGGTGCAAAAATGTTTTCATTATATTAACAATGGCTGGACTTTTTCTGGACAGACCATGTATAATGTTACCAGTCGTAAATCTAGTTAACTCGAAATGTGTGTTATACAAACAAGCAAATTTCTTTGTCAATTGCATTGTAATGAACACTCATGAAATCTTTAACCATGGCCATTTTTAAGTCCTTTGTCATTTACATTTATTGTTTTACTCTAATGCTTTTGTAAAAGGGTTTCTGCATAAATGCTTAATCTTCAAGGAGATTCATGGAAAGAACTCTGGCAAGAACAGGTTTCTGATAACTTTAAGATTAGAAAACTGACGGTGTAAGAATTACCAGAACTAATGAAAAAAATGAATTCAAGCAGAACAAGAATTAATAACGTGGGACTGAATGAAATGAGGATTATCAGTCTCATTTTTTTGAAACATTGGTGTTCTTTAATGTTTTGTTTCTCCAGATTTAAAGTATTTTTTTCTATTAAGTTACTGATATCTTAGACAAATTTGGCAAACTGTACCTTTGTGAACAAATACCAAGTGATTTTTCTCTCTACTGATCCTTCCAGAATTTGGAAATTCTTAGTAAGTAAATATTCTTATTTTCATGGCAATATAGTTATTTGCATGACTTTGGTAAGAATGCCTTTCTTGTAACAGGACACAATTAGAAACTGGTTATACTAGCAAGGATTTCACTGGAATGCCATATTTGAGGATGATGTGCATAAAGTCAGATATAACCAGACAGCTTTAAGGAACTAAAGTTGACTTTATGAAGCCAATAAAACCCCTTGGAAAAGCAGCCTGGTACCTTGCTTCCAGGGTTCCCAATGGCTTAACCAGGTGAATAAGGAAGGTTGCTTACAGGCGACCTTCCTCAGGACATTTTGGGAACCTCAAGAAGAGAGGAATTCCTCCTGACTGGTGTGGCTCAATGGGTTGAACTTTGTCCTGCAAACCAAAAGGTTACTAGGTTGATTCCTGGTCAGGGTACATGCTTGGGTTTCAGGCCTGGTTCCCTGGTTGGCAACCAATCGATGATTTTCCCCCCTCTCTTTCTTCCTCCCTTCCCTTCTCTCTAAAATACATAAATAAGATCTTAAAGAATAGAAGAGAGTAATTCACCCAAATCTATAGGTATTGCAGACAAAATCTAATGGCAATTCCTTGGCCTGCTTTCAGAGCCTCAAGAGACTTTTAAGAGTTCAAACTAAGATTCCTTATGAAAATGTCCAGTAAGGTAGATTTAAAAGAGCCTATATGATCAATCCCTATTCTTGCTGCACTTATGTAAATAAATGGGCCAATTTAATTGGACTAGATTCACTTTGCAAACAAATTAGTCTTACTTTGGTTATATATGGTAGAGATAAAGGTGATTTTAAAGGGGAAAAATATGTTGGAGTAGCATACCTTTTTGGATACTACATTCTAGTGCTATTCATTGTCTTTCAGATTTTGTTTTCTACCTATAAACTGGACCGGTTCCTGAATCTTCTATTTTCCTTATATTCAGCACCAAACTAACCTTTTACTTTTCTCCCACCATTTTGACTTGGAATTACTAACAACAAAAGTTGTTCCTTTCCTCCTGAAGCCCTGAAAACTGAATGTAAAAGACCTGATGTAAATTTCAAAGAAATCACAATAGTTTGTGCTTAGACAATCTCTTTCATGCCTGTTCTCATGTGGGCTACTCAGAAAGTTTGCCAGTATGGCCGATGACATCATCAGAGACAGTCAAACTGCAAACCAGGAAAAGCCTTCAGATTGCCACCGCCTGCCCTCACTCCATCTTCGAGCCTGGCGTCTTGAAATCTTGACCGTCTCACTAATCTTGACCTCATCTGAAGTCTCACTAAGATTATAATAATTTGCTCCAACTATTAACCTTTGTTTTTCTTTTGTTTCCATTGAAATCCCTCTTACTAAATATCTGATGGCTAACATGATATAGGTCTATCTTTGGGGGCCCACCTTTAAGAGACTGGTTCAAGAACATGGAACAACTCAGCTTCTGGACTGTGGACAGGGAGGGCAAAAGATACCAGTTATTTAGCATATTGATTACTTTAAGTTGGTTATTTTTAGGTAACATAAGATATAGGTGAAGTTCAGAAATGTGTTACCTTTATGTGAGAAACATTTATATTTCTAAGGGCAATCTCTATGTGTACGTGTATCTCCCTCTCTGTGCCAGGAAGTGAAGGATGACTAAATCTCTCCAAACTCTTATCAAATGGAAAAGGAAAGGATTTAATTGTGCACAACCATAGCCTTGTTTACTGTACTTTTCCTGGTAACCTCCCATAAGTGAACTCCCCCACCCTCTAACATCTTTTGTCTTCAGCTAGAGATGGTATTTTAGATGATGGCATAGGCCATTTAAGTGGAATTAAATGTTGTCCTGAGTGTCTTGCATGTATACCGGAGGTTTACAAGTTATTAAAGGTTTGTTTGTTTTTCTCCTGTATATCTGTCTTTTTTGGATTTTATTTATCTATTTTTAGAGAGGGGGGAAAGGAGAGAGAAAGGGACAGAGAGGAACATCTATGTGAGAGAGAAACATCTATCACTTGCCTCCTGCACAAGTCCTGACCAGGGTCGGAACCCAAAATCCAGGCATGTGCCCTGATCAGGAATCAAACAGGCAACCTTTCGCTTTCCCAGACAATGTTCAACCAACTGAGCCACACAGTGAGGTCAATCCGTCTTTTTAATACAGTAAGTCTTAGAAAAGGACCTAGAAGGGTAGAGTGAAAGTTATTTTTCCTTCCCCACAGAGGGATATTAAAGACTTTTCGTTATTAGCTGCCCTCAAATACCACTTAACTCGATGGAGTCATACAAGTTTACTTTGTCAGGCAGCAAAGAAAAAGTATATAAGCAAAAATATAGCAATAACATTTACTTTTGGTTGAAAGTTTTATATTTTACTATTTAACTACATATTATTTATATCATATTTATGTAAAAAGATAATCTTGAAAAAGACCAAACAGTAGGTAAAGCCTGTAACAGAAATAAATAATAAGTGAATGAATCAGCATTTTACTTAAGCTTCTACAGTGATGAATACTAATTTGTTAATGTGCAAGTTTCCACATTAAAGCATTAAATTAGCCTTGGCCCTTGTTGTGAAATTTAGACACACAGGAAAGTTCAAATACATTATCACATATTAATTGACAATAATGACTTGCATCAAGGTAACTTGTGTTATTTAAAATAAATTAACAGAATACAGAATGAATCCTAATTAATGAATTTACCAATCATCCATCTTCCTATAAATGAGTTTGTTTTCTGTTTCTAGTCCTATCTTATCCACATATGCCTTTGCATTCTACTTATAATGACTTCTAAAAATGCTAAGTGGGTACATGGCCTGTCTTATCTGTGACCTTCGTTTAACTGTTCACTCAATACGTTGTTAAAAAATAAAATGATTAAAAGAACATAGCAGTTTATATATAGACTAATTAAATATAAATTAAACATTTTTAATTTAATCTTTTAAAAATGATTTTTATTTATTTATTTTTAGAGAGAGAAGAGAGAAAGAGAGGGAGAGAAACATCAATGTGTGGTTGCCTCTCGTGCACCCTCTACTGTGGACCTAGCCTGCAATCCAGGCATGTGCCCTGACTGGGAATCAAACTGATGACCCTTTGGTTCAGAGTCAAGCATTCAATCCACTGACCCACACCAGCCAGGGCTATTTTAGGCTAATTTAATCTTTATTGTAGTTTTTTTCCAGTACAATTTATCCCCTTTGTACCTCCCAATAATCACCACACTGTTGTCCGTGTCCATGAGTCCTTTCTCCTTTTTGTTCAATTCTTCCACTCTCTAACCTCCCCCCACCACTAGCTGTCATCTGACTCCATCTATGAATCTGTCTCTGTTTTGTTTGTAAGTTCAGTTTGTTCATTAGAGTCCACATGTGAGTGAAATCATACCGTATTTGTATTTACCTGACTGGCTTATTTCACTTAGCATAATGTTCTCCAGATCCATCCATACTGTTGCAAAAGGAATTTTTTTCTTTTTATACAACCGTGTAGAATTCCACTGTGTAAATATCCCATAGTAGTTTTAGCCACTCATCTATTGATGAACACTTGGGCTGCTTCCATATGTTTTCAATTGTGAATAATGCTGCAATGAACATATGGGTGCTTACGTTCTTTCAAAATAGTGTTTTAGGTTCCTTCGGATATATTCCCAGAAATGGGATTGCTGGGTCGAAAGGCAGATCCCACTTTTAATTTTTTGAGGTATCTCCATACTGCTTTCCACAGTAGCCACTGTGGAAATTAAACATTAAACATGTACCAGTCTGCATTCCAAACAGTGCAAAAGTGTTCCCCTTTCTCCACATCCTCAGCAGCACTTGTTGTTTGTTGATTTATTCATGATAGCCATTCTGACAGGAGTGAGATGATATTTCATTGTGGTTTTAGTGTGCATTAAGCATTTTTTCATATGGCTATTGGCCATCTTTATATCCTCTCTGGAAAAGTGTCTATTCAGATTGTTTTCTCATTTTTTAGTTGTGTATTTTTTACTTTTTTTGGTGTTGAGTTTTGTAAGTACTTCATAAATTTTAGATACTAACCCCTTATCAGATGTATCGGTGAATATGTTCTCCCATTTATAGGGTTGTCTTTCTATTTTGCTGATGATTTCCTTTGCTTTCGAAAACCTTTTTAGTTTGATGTAGTACCATGTATTTATTTTTCTTTTGTTTCCCTTGCCTGGGGAAATATATGTAATAAAAAAATTTCTACAGGCAATGTCTAAGACTTTGTTGCCTATGTTTTATTCAGTAATTTTTATGCTTTTGGGTCTAACATTCAAGTCTTTGATCCTTTTTGAATTCATTCTTGTGTGCAATATAAGCAGGTGGTCTAGTTTCATTTTTCTGCACATATCTGTCCAATTTTCCCAACACTATTTAATGAATAAATTATCTTTAGTCCATTGTATATGCTTGTTTCCTCTGTTGAATATTAACAGAAAATAAAGATGTGGGTTTATTTCTGGGCTTTCTATTCTGTTCCATTGATCTATGCAACTGCTTTTATGCCAGTACCAGGCTGTTTTGATTACAATGGCCTTGTAGTATAGTTTGATATTAGGTGGTGTGATTCCTCCAACTTTGTTCTTCTTTCTCAGAATCACTGCTGCTATGAGGGGCCTTTTGTGGTTCCATATAAATTTTTGAAATATTTGCTCTTTTTCTGTGAAATGTGCAATTGGAGTCTTGATAGGAAGGGCATTGAATCTATAGATTGCTTTGGGTAGCATGGGCATATTAAGGATATTAATTATTCCTATCCATGAACACAGTATGAGCTTCCACTTATTTGTATCTTCTTCAATTTCTTTCTTCAGTGTCTCATAATTTTCCAAGTACAGGTCTTTTATATCCTTGGTTAGATTTATTCCTAGGTATTTTATTCTTTTTGAAGCAATTGTGAATGGGATTGTTTTCTTAATTTCTCTTTCTGTTAGTTCATTTTTGGCACATAAAAATGCAACTGATTTCTCAATATTCATTTTGTATCCTGCTGCCCTGTTGAATTCACTTATCACTGCTAGTAGTTTCTTGGTGGAATCTTTGGGGTTCTCTATGTATAGAGTGATGTCATCTGCAAACAATGACAGTTTTACTTATTCCTTTCCAATTCATATGCCTTTCCTTTCTTCTTGTCTAATTGCTGTGCCCAGGACTTCAGATACCATGTTGAATAAATAAGAGAGGTAAAAGCAGATATCCCTGTCTTGTTCATGACCTTAAGGGGAAGGCTTGCAGTTTTTGCCCACTGAGTATGGTGCTAGCAGTGGGTTTGTCATATATGGCCTTTATTTATGCTTAGGTACGTTCCCTCTATTCCTAGTGTGCTGAGAGTTTTTATCATAAATGGGTGCTGTACTTTGTCAAAAGTTTTTTTTGCAGCTATTGATATGATCATGTAGTTTTTATCCTTCATTTTATTTATGTGGTGAATCACATTTATTCATTTATGAATATTGTACCATCCTTGCATTCCTACAATAAATCCCACTTGACCATGGTGTATGATCTTTTTGATGAATTACTGTACTCAGTTTGCTAATATTTTGGTGAGGACTTTAGCATCTATGTTCATCAGGGATATTGGCCTATAATTTTCATTCTTTGTTCTGTCTTTATCTTGCTTTGGAATTAGGATAATGCTGGCCTCATAAAATGAGTTTGGGAGACTTCCCTCATCTTGAATTTTACGAAATAATTTGAAAAGGAGAGGTGTTAGTTCTCAGAATGTTTGATAAAATTCACCTATGAAGCCATACAATCCAGGGCTTTTGTTTGTTGGGAGTTTTTTGATTACTACTTCAATTTCATTAGGCGTAATTCTGTCTATTCAGATTCTCTGATTTTTCCTGGTTTGTTTTTGGAATACTCTATGTTCCTAGGAATTTATCCATTTTGTCCAGGTTGTCCAGTTTGTTGGCATATAGTTGTTCAAGATATTTTCTTACAATCCTTTGTGTTTCTTTGGTGTCAGTTGTTATTTCTCCTTTTTCATTTCTGATTTTATTTATTTGGGTCCTTTCTCTTTTATTCCTTGGTGACTCTGGTTAAAGGTTTGTCAATCTTGTTTATCTTTTGAAATGACCAGCTCTTGGATAAATTGATATCTTGTATCATTATTGTAGACTTTATTTTGTTTATTCCTGCTCTAATCTTTATCATTTCCTTCCTTCTACTCATTTTTGGCTTTGTTTGTTGTTCTTTTCCAAGTTCCTTTAAGTGTGAAGTTAGATTGTTTATTTGAGCTTTTTCTAGCTTTTTGAGATAGGCCTGTAATGCTGTGAATTTTCTTCTCAGGATTGCTTCCCCAGTGTCCCACGGATTTGGGATTGTTCTGGTCTTATTTTCATTTGTTTCAAAGTATCTTTTGAATTCTTCCTTGATCTCATTGTTGACCCATTCATTGTTTAGTAAAATGTTATTCAGCTTCCATGTTTTTGAGTGTTTTTCAGTGTTTTTCTTGTGATTGCCTTTTAATTTCATAGCACTGTGGTCAGAGAAGAGGCTTGATACGATTTCAGTCTTCTTAAATTTACTGAGACTTGTTTTGTGTCCTAACATGTGGTCTTTCCTAGAAAATGTTCTATGTGCTCTTGAAAAATAAGTATATTTTGCTGTTTGCGTGTGAAATGCTCTGAAGGTATCAATTATATTAATTTGATCTAGTGTGTCATTTAAGGCTGCTGTCTCTTTGTTGATTTTCTGTCTGGAAGATCTATCCACTGAAGTCAATGGGATGTTACATCCCCAACTATGACTGTATTTCTGTCAATCTCTCCCTTTATGTCCATCAAGATTTGCTTCACATATTTCAGTGCTCTTATGTTGGTACATAAATGTTTACTAGGGTTATATCCTTTTGTTGAACTGGTCCCTTTATCATTATGAAGTGTCCTTCTTTGTCTCTCACTATAGCCTGGTTTTAAAGTCTATTTTGTTGGATATAAGTATTGCTACCCCAGCTTTTTTCCCTTTCCATTTGCATGAAATATCTTTTCCATCCCTTTAATTTTAGTCTGTGTGTATCTTTCAATCTGAGATGGGTCTCTTGGAAGCAGCATATATATGGGTCATGTTTTCTTATCCATTCAGCTACCCTCTGTCTTTTGGTTGGAGCACTTAAGCTATTTACATTTAAGGTGATTTTTTGATAGATACCTATGTAGTGCTGTTAGGCTGTTTTCCTCTGTTTGTTTGTTTTTTTTTTTAAATTTTTCTCTTTTTTCTTCTTCTTCTTAAAGCAAGCTCTTTAACATTTGTTGCAGTACTGGTTTGGTGTTAAAAAACTTCTTTAGGTTTTTCTCATCTGGGAAGCTCCTTATTTCTCCTTCAATTTTATATGATGGGCTTGCTGGTTAAGGTAGCCTTGGGTGTAGGTCCTTACTTTTTATCACCTTGAGTATTTCTCGTCACTTCCTTCTGGCCTGAAATGTTTTTGTTCAGTAATATGATGCCAGTTTAATTGGTGGTCCCTTGTAGGTAACTACCTGCTTTTCTCTTTTGGCTTTTAGGTTTCTCCCCTTGTCTTTAAATCTTTTCATTTTAATTATGATGTGTTTTGGTGCAGGCCCTTCAGGTCAATTTGTTTGGAACTCTCTGAGCTTCCTGGACTTGTATGTCTTTTTCCTTCACCGGATTAGGGAAGGTTTTTTATTTCTTCAGGTATGTTCTCGATCCCTTTTTCACTGTCTTCCCCTTCTGGTATTCCCATGATGTCAATGTTGTTATGCTTCATGTTTTCTAAAATGTTTCTTAAGCTCGCTTTTTAAAATTCCTTTTTCCTTTTGCTGCTCTGCCTGTTTTTTGTTTTTTGTTTTTTCTACCGTGCCTTCCAAAACACTGAGTGAGTGGATCATCTGCTTCATCTAACGTACTGTTTATTCCTTCCAGTGTATTATTTATCTCAGATATTTCAGTCTTTATTTCTGACTTATCATTTTTATGGTTTCTATATCTCTTTTCATGTTGTTGGGTACCCTTATAATAATTACTCTAAATTCTATGTGATAAATTGCTTGCTTCCATTTCATCTAGTTCTTCTGGAGAATTCTCTTGTTCTTTCTCTTGGGGTCTGTTTCTTTGTCTTCCCATTCTGGCTGCTCCTTTGTATTTTCCACCTTAGGAGTTAAACTAGACAGCCATTAAACTAATTAGTTGTTAATGCAATCAAGCTGTAGTCAGCAGTTGGGCTTAAGTGCCACAAGGTGGGGCAGAGCAATTCCTGGGCGGGGATTGCTTCCCCTCAAGCTCATGCCACTCTTGAAGGGGAGTGCTCTGCCTGAGAAAAATGGCATCTGCAGTATGGGAATAACTCAGCACAGGCATCTTGATGGCTATTCCTTCAGTTCTCTCTCCAGAGCCACCAACCCCAGACTCTTCAAGCATCTCTAGTTCACTCTATCCTCCTTTTGCCAGAGCCCAGGGTAAGTGGCTACAAACAAAATTTTGTGCACTAGCCCTTTGAGACACTCTCTGCATCTCTAGCCATCTTTCCCTGGTGGACAGAAACCCTTCTGCTTTTCACAGCTGAATGTTATCTGGGTTTCTTCCTGGCTCTTGTGCTGTAGGCTGGGGAACCCAGCTTAGGGTTTAGACTACACACTTCTCAGGGGGAATCCCCTGGCTGCTGAACTATCCGTCTGACACTTTAGCTGCTGCACATGGGAGCCCAACCAGCCCCCTCACGTGGTGAAGTGGTTTCTTCTGTTTGTGGTTATAAGGTTACTCTCCAGGTAGTGTTCAATTGGTTATTCTGGGTGAGTTCTCTACAATTTTGTTGTAAGTCCAAATTGGTCCTGGGAGGAGGTTAGTGTAGCTTCCACTTACTCCTTTGCCATCTTGTATCTTCCACAAACTATTTCAGTAGGAAACAAATTCTTTTTAAAAAGTAACTTCATAAGGCATCCAAACTATATCACACATAAAAGAGAAATAATTCAAGTGGGGCACTGTATGATGAGACTTAAATTTCCTCCCATTCTCTTAATATGCATGGACCAAAAAAGCTTTTTTCCCATTACCTCATCTTAAGTAGTTTGTCAGATCAAACCCATACTTACACTCATGCTGTCACTGATAATGGATCTTGTGTCAAAGAAAAAGAGCATAAAGGACCCAATAATAAGTGCAATTATCACACATCAAAAATGTAGATCAAAGTGGATTTCCCAACTCTTCTATATGCAGTCACTTCACAGCACTTCCCTACTCATATCATGTGGCCTTGACAGGATATATTAATCTTCTCCATTATGAGAGGAATGGGATTGGCATACTTCAGTCAGAAGCCAGCAATAAGTAGAGTCATTATTTCTCTGTCTTATTTAGTGGTTTCTGTGTGTGAGAGAAAATGATTGTGTGTGTGTGTGTGTGTGTGTGTGTGTACAAAATATACCTCCTAGACATAGCACCCTGTGTCTCCAGAGGTGACAGAGAGCCTTCAGGGAAACGTTAACTTTCCTATGATGGATGTATCCAGGCAAGGATTTTATTCGTTTCAGATAGGACAATATATCCTCTCTCTGGGAAACACCTGACCTATCTTTGGGAGGACTACTGAATTATCTCAGAGGGAAACCAGGAATACTTCTAGAAACTTTCCAGCCTGAATCATTTCAATAATTCAAGTAATCTGATTTTCCTCTCCTCTATTCCCATACTCTCTCCTCCCCACAACATCTTTCCTGATACATTTTTTTCTTTGAAAAAAAAATTACATTTTCTTCGCTACTAAATGCTGAATACAATTTGTGCTAGGTATCCTGTAGGTGAATTTTCTTTCAGTCTTTATAGCCTGCAAGCTTCCAGTAACTGTAGGCCATTTCGGTTTTAGATTATGTCTATTACTTGGTTGGTGCATTAGAAGAACATACAAGAGACACAGGAAATACCTCTAAACACAACTTCCAGTGAAGAATTGTTGATGATAAGAAGAGAGAAATTTTTCTGGTGTTGTTTGTAAAGGCCCATCTATAAGTCCAAACGATATAGTTTCTCAGTAATAAACTATTTAGTTTAGAGTCCTAAGTTTATGCCATTTCTCAGCCACAGGATAGATGCAAACATTGTTTCATGTTTTCTATGAAAACTGAGAACATATTGGTTAGAAGGGAAATACACAATTTACAAAAGGACAAGGGCAAGCCCATGTGCACAAAGACAGATGGGACCTAGTCATAAGGAAAAAAGTTTTTTTTTAATACTTAAAAAATCATTTTACAAATGCAAAACAGTTTAAATTAGAAAACTAAAAAATCATTTGATTATAACAAAGTTTTGATGAGTTCTAAGTATTTTGAGATTAAAATAGTAACTATTATTATATTTTAATTTCAATAAAAGATCATTTTGTTTTGTTTTACTTATTTCAGTCAGTCATTCTTGTCTCTAAATTTGTAAAGTTCTTGAATATCACTTTGAAAATAGACTGGTTCCTAAAAATGGTTTTAAATATATGGCTAAACTAACTTAAACTCTATCATTAATAAATAAATATAATAATACATAGAGTAGCCAATTAGCGTACTTCTAAGGGGTAAAAAATTCTCTGAATTTGTCATGGGTGCTGATGTTATTCACCACAATGGTAGTTAGATAAAAGTTTCTGGAATTAAATATGCCAGGCAAGAAAATAATTTTATAATCTTCTCCCTATGGGAAGAAATGTATATAAAGAGTTTGAAATGGTAGTTTCTATCAATACAATATGGTCCCTGTAACAGGAATGCAGAATTGGGTAGTGGTTTCTATAAATACTGCTCTTGTTACTGTTTTCCAAAGCTAAGAAATATGAGAAAAAAAAACAAAAATAAAATTAAAATCACAGAATATATACACCAATGTAGATATCTTAATATTATAGAACCATAAAAACAATCATTCTCTATGCCACAAAACATGTGGAGCTTATAGAATAAAAAATAATGAATATTTAGATATCAATGGTATTCATGTTAAAGACCCAGATATTAGAGACAAAAACCCATTTACAATCACATTTTATATTACATGCAAACATAAATGTATAATGTCGTGGTAAGGCCAGGGGTTCTAAAAACTACCCAGGTTCAAATACCAGACACCACTTAAAGATCCCTAACTCAGGCATGACTGAACCTCTCTGTGCCTGTTTCCTCATTTGTGAAAGTGCTCAAATAACAAATATAAATATACCATAGCTTCCTGGAGGGAACCAAATGAGTTAGTTCACGTACTTAGAATGGTGTCAAGCATATAGTAGGTGCTCACTCAATTTTGCAATTCTTATTAATACAAAAAACGAGAATAATCTATAGATAAATATTTAGTAGAAGCTGCTGTCCTATGCGAAGTTGTGAAATGACTCAAAGTTTCCTTTAGAGCATTTTCTTCCATCTTTCTTTAAACGCCCTTTCCTTTAAGCTTCCTCCTTTCTTCCCAAGTGGCCCTTTCCCTTTGAGCTGTGAAATCCCATCCAAATCTACATTCTTGAATAAAACTGTATAATCCAGACCTTTTTATTCTATAACATTCTATATCTAAACAAAACTCTTTAATTTTGTGAGACATTCAAGTCAGTGTCACTAGACAGAACCTAGTATGATGAACTACCATGAGAGTACTGCTGATATTTTTAATAGAGCCTTCAATGTCTGAATCCAAAAGGAATAATTATTCAGGGGATAGCAGGAACAGTGATGACTCTAAATGCTGCTGTTCGCTGACTCTCCACACTTAGCTGAAAGCTAACTCAACAGCTCCTAAAGCCCAGTCTTGCCTATCCAACTGAAATTCAATATGTAGTTTGGACATTTCAGAGAGATATACATGTAACATGCCTACAATCTAATGCTTGATTCCCTTACTCTGATCACACTCTTTCCTCATCTCACCTAGGTGACACACAAGGTATCCAGTTGTTAAACAGGAAAATGGAATCACCTCAGATTTCTCCTTCTATACCTCCTACATCCAATTCATCACCAAATTCTACTGGTTTCCTTTATACTTCTCTCTTTCATATTCCAAGCAACCATCATATCTCACCTGAATAACTTCAATAGTCCCCTTTCTATTTCCCCTTTTGCAATCTTACCCACCTCAATCTCTTTCTATGCAATAATCAGCTGTAGAGTAATCTTTAAAGAATAAATTGGATACTCCCTTCCCCTGCTTAAATGTAGTTAATGACTTCCTATTACATTTAAGTTGATATTTAAACTCATCATGGCTACCCAAGCCTTGTGTGACTTGGACACTGTTTAGCTTAGTTTTTTTTTTAACTGTTCTCCTCCTAGTTTACCACATTTTTGACACACTGATCTCCTTGAAGTCTATAGGTAGTGTCACCTTTTCCCAAAACAAGTCCTTTATGTTTACGTCAAAGGTCATCCCCACGCCACCCTCCCCTCATCACATCTTGTAAATTTCTTCATAGTGCTTACATCTTTAATATATTTATTTGTTTATTTAATTTCCCCTCCTTTGTCCACTAGAATATAAACTACATAAGCAGCAATGTGCAATGTAGTGTCTCCAGCACCCTGCCATAGTAGGTACTCAACAATTGTGTATTGAATGCATGAATAAATACTGTGTTTCAATACTTGAATCAATGACTGGAAAAGAATTTTTTATTTCCTCTAAAACTACAAGATGAAGGTACCTTCTAATTGCCACATTGTAAAACATTTAACCCATCACCTAAAAATAGTTACCTCAATACAACATCCAAATAGCATTCTGATCATACAAAAGCTGACTATCCTTCAAAGAAGCTAACATTTTAGAGGTAAACATGACAGTAAGTGTAATACTACTGCCTGTTTTTCTTGTCATACAATGTGTTCCTATAGTTCATACCTATAATACTTGCAAAATGTCTTTGCTTTAAACCTCTTATTGGCATGGTAGGTTCA
The DNA here is from genome assembly GCF_019186645.2 of Phyllostomus hastatus. NCBI lineage: Eukaryota > Metazoa > Chordata > Mammalia > Chiroptera > Phyllostomidae > Phyllostomus > Phyllostomus hastatus. Next base: position 9,028,667 of record NW_025333984.1, on the reverse strand, counting down.
GTCACTTCTTATACTGATAATTAGCAAACACCCTAGGAAATGAAGTGTCACTTTAACCTAAGGTGGTAGTTTCTGAGTAATCAGTATGTAATGTGATACTGAAATCTTTCACAGGCCAACACTTGGAACAAAGTTGATGCCAGACACAAGACGGCTCTAGCCTCAAACTTATTTTGGAGATTTGCTCTACTGATGACCTCAAAAAAACCCAGGAAGATATTAAAACTATAACTTGATTATAGGCACTTCCTTTTTAAAGATTAATAAGGGTTACTTGTTTCTCTTTCATTCTAATAATATTCTAATGAAGTCAATTAAGTCACTCTCATCTACCCTCAAGGACTGAGAGAGTCTCTCGATCAAAGTCACTTTATCACCTTTAGTTTTGTTCCATGCCATGAAATTCAAAAACAATTTTTAAGGAACATTTAGATAATTCAAAAAAAAGAGCCAATAATATACTGTACTTTCACCTCCAGACTGCCTATTTTAGTCTAAGGAGAATTTGACAGTCATATTTGTGTTATCTTGTGGTACCATAATTGCTCTCTGTGAGAAAGTCATTTCTTACAAGGAACTCATATCCCTAACTCCTTTAAGTGCTTCTGGTATCAGATTAAATATTAATTTGAAGTACATCTGTGCTTATTCAGTTCAGCAGGTCCTGCTTATGAATGGTGGTATAACACATTTTCATTTTGCAGCACATGGCAATATGCACTACATTGCTTTTCCACCAGGGATCACTATTTTGGAACAGATAACAGACCCCTATGACCTCTGCATTTTATTTTATGCACTTTTCTATCCAAGTCAATTTATAAAATCAGTACTGCTCAGCGTTAAAGCACAGGACCATCTTTCTGTTTTCTCCTTTCTAAAACAAGTACCTTGAGTATCACTATCTTGGGACCAGAGTCAAACATTAGATTTCTAGAATATTGTGTTCTGCTGGGAAGAGCTCATTATTATACTAAACATAGACAATACAGTTTATCAGACAGAATAAAATTTTTATATAACATACCAACTTACATCTTCTGAAGTGCCAAATACCACCTTAGTTATTTAAACATTGGCTATAAGATTTGCACGGTTATAACTGAACTTATTATGGAAAAAAAGTCTAACTGGATTATGAAAGATAATTAAATACAACTAACATCACTTTGGTATTTAAAGCAGCCATTTAACTACAATGAATATTTCTATATTTCTACTAGTTTGTCTCCCACAAGAATGTGAGAAGAATAAGGGGAATCCATAGAATTTGAATCAATTTTTCAGGAGTTGAAAGAAATATAGTCATTCTATATAGCCCACTCCCTGACCACCTTATACACACCCCACTCCCATTCTTACTCTGACACTGAAATAGATTAGAATTTTTATTTCATCACCACAAGTAGACTGTAAACTCCTTAGGTATTCAGGTTGTATCTTACCCAGTTTTGTAGCCCATGAAGTGCCTTGTATATGGTAATGACTCAAATATTTGTTGAACTGAAATTTAGTGCTAATGTAACTGAGCTGGATGGGTCTGGCTCCCTGTTTTCAGTTAGGAGAGCAGATAACCAAGGGCACTCTCTAGTTGATTATTCTCTGAATGGTTTTACATATCTCATAACTTTTAGGGTCTACCAAAGATAATTTATAGGATCCTTTTCTCTCTGGCATTTTGGTCACTAGATATTCCTAGAGATTTGACAACCCAGGTATAAAATTACCTTGACAAGGCGGAGGGTTTAAAATACTGCAGTTCAAGAACATCCTTTCAAGGGCTCCCTATATACTTGGTTGCAGTTTTCAGAGAGGGTAGCATAACTTATTTTTTTCCTGGAAATATAATTAAAGTGTTAACATTATATCTGAGCTAGCTCAGTGATAACAGAGTTTGATGCAAGATGGGCTTATTTAGTTGTTCTTAATAAAAGGGTTAGGTTACCTGAAAGAGGTAGCTACACTGGTATCTTTTTAAGTTCCTCTGTTTTAGCCCAAATTGGCCTTATTAATGTAAAAGCCAATTATTGTACCTCAAAGTAAAGGTGCAGCAAAAAGATGTGCTTGTTGTCAGGTTGCATCTACTAATATCACAGTATTTATGTCATCAATAGGTAATAGGATTCACTAGTAACTGTCAGTAATAGCTAAAGATTTTGAATACCTTCAAGTAAAATGAGGAGTATTTTCCCAAAGCCCAGAGTTAGGCAAAAATAGATTACAAATTTTAACTCTATCTTAACAAAAAATTAAGCTCAGTTTAAGCTACTGATAAAAATTTTCAAATACACAGCCCTGGCTGGTGTGGCTTAGTGGGTTGTACATCATCCTACAAGCCAAAATGTCACAGGTGTGATGCCCAGTCAGGGCACATGCCTGGGTTGTGGGTTTGGTGCCTGATTGGGGCGTGTGCAAGAGACAATTGATCAATGTTTGTCTCTCACATGGATGATTCTCTCCCTCTCTTTCTCTCACCCTTCCCTTCTCTCTAGGATCAATAAAAGAAAACATAGCTAAACAAAAATTTTTCAACTCCATGTTTTCACTTCTCATTTGTTTTTTCTCCAGTGATCAAATATTTTAATCACGTTAAAAAGTACTGAGTTATATACTCTTGTTGGATTGTTCCCTTTATCATTATGTAGTACCCTTCTTTGTCCCTTACTATAGCCTGGTTTTAAAGTGTATATTATCAGATATAAGTACTACTACCCCAGCTTTGTTTTCCCTTTCCATTCACATGAAGTATCTTTTTCTATTCCTTTACATTTAGTCTGTGTGTGTCTTTCTATATGAGATGGGTCTTTTGGAGGCAGCACATATATGGGTCTTGTTCTCTTATCCATTCAGCTACACTGTCTTCTGGTTGAGTATTGAAGCCATTTGCATTTAAGGTGATTACTGATAGATACCTATGCAGTGCCATTTTATTGTTAGGCTGTTTTCCTCTGTTTTCTTTCTTTTTTTTCTTTTTCTTAAAGCAAGCCATTTAACATTTATTGCAGTACTGGTTTACTATTAACAAACTCCTTTAGCTTTTCCTTGTCTTGGAAGCTCCTTATTTCTCCTTCAATTTTAAATGACAGCCTTGCTGGGTAAAGTAGCCTTGGTTGTAGGTCCTTGCTTTTCATCACCTTGAATATTTCATGCCAATCCCTTCTGGCCTGAAATATTTCTGTTGAGAAATCAGATGCCAGTCTAATTGGTGCTTCCTTGTAGGTAACTCCCTGCTTTTCTCTTGCATCTTTTAGGATTCTCTCCTCGTCTTTAAGTCTTGTCATTTTAATTATGATGTGTCTCGGTGTAGGCCTCTCTGGATCCATCTTGTTTGGGACATTCTGTTCTTCCTGAACTTGTGTGTCTTTATCCTTCAGCAGATTAGGGTAGTTTTTGGTCATTATTTCTTCAAGTAGGTTCTTGATCCCTTGCTTGCTTTCCTCTCCTTCTGGTATTCCCACGATGCGAATGTTGTTATGCTTCATGTTGTCCAAAATGTTTCTTAAGCTCTCCTCATTGTTTCAAGTTCCTTTTCCTTTTTGCTGCTCTGCCTGGGTGTTTTTTCTCCCTTGTCTTCCAAATCATTGATTCAATCCCCTGCTTCATCTAACTTACTGTTTATTCCTTCCTGTGTATTATTTATTTCAGATATTGCATTCTTTATTTCTGGCTGGTCCTTTTTTATGGTTTCCATGTCTTTTTTATGATGTTGAGTATCTTTATAATCATTATTCCAAACTTTATACCTGATAAATTGCTTGCCTCTATTTCATTTATTTCTTCTTCTGGAGAATTCTCTTGTTCTTTCATTTGTGGCCTGTTTCTTTGTCTTCCCATTTTGACTGCTTTTTTGCATTTGTTTGTATGTATTAAGAAGATCTACATAGACTCTGGTCCAGACTTATGTCAGATGCTGCCTGTGACTGGCCCTGTGCAACCTGTTTGGAGCTATCAGCGATCAACAGCTTGCAACTCCCTCTGCTGGGCCTCAGAGTGTGCAGAAAGAACCAGGCTGCACACCAAGGCCAGCTTTTACCTGCATAACAAATCCATAAATCCTCCTTAAATCATTAACAAATATAAATCTTTTACCACATTTACTTCATATCCCTTATTAAAGAATCAAAACATTTCAGTTACTGTTACTTCTTAATTCTATTCTGCCTTGCTCTCCAGAAGCACCCATTATCTTCAAGTGGGTGTGTCTTCTTTCTGTCAATTGCTGCTTCTAGGCTTTCCTAAGCAGGGTTCTCTCTTGCTGGTCTGCTCTTCCCCACTCTCTTTACTAGGGTATCACCTGCTCATCCTTTGGATTTCAGCTGAAACGTTGCTTACTCATAGATAGATTTCTAACTCTACACAAGTTGTGTCTATGCCATCCCATCATGTTTTCTATAGCACTCTGTCATTTTACATGTGTGCTCATAACAATGTCAATCTATTTCTGTGTTTATTTGTAAGTTTAGTGTGTGTTTATTTGTGAAGCCCAACTAGACTGTAAGCTCTGTAGAACAGAGACCATGTCTGCCTTTTTCATAGCTGAATACTTCCCACCTTATGCAATTCCTTACACACAGTAAGGAGTCAAAAGTATTTCTGAAGGGCAAATCACTATAACCTTATAATCAATATAATACAGAATAAAATCTCAATATTTAGCTATGATCATTGACCCAAGCAACATACTTTTACTTTCCATTCTAACCACGTTTGTGACAGTCTGCAAAGGAACAGCTACTTGCTGCACTGTGTAATGCAGATTACAAGTTATATTACCTAAAACACTAAGATGTATATATTTTTAAAAAACTTTATAGGTGATATAACTTTGTTCCCATAGACTTTAATGTTTTTAAAAATCTTAATTGGCAGTAATTGCACCATTTACATGTTAATGAACAACACCTGGCCCCAGCTGGGTATAAAGAGGCTAACAATGTTTTTCTCTCACCTCCCTGGAAAAGTATTAAGCATATGCAATTTTAAAAGGACCTGTCTGCCAGAAATAACATATTCATAATTGGTAGGACAATATAAAATTAGTTCACATGTTTCACCATTCTCAAACAAATGGAAAATATTTTTCATGTTTAAAAGCTTTATGATTCAAAGAGGACCTTATTTCCTACACTTGGTGATTATTCACAATCATTAAATTATTCCTGTCAATGAATGTGCCAAAAACTGGCTAAATGGAGGCCCAAGTGGCCTCCAATAATAAGGGCCCAGTTCCTGCCTTAATCCCTCGAAAAAACTGAATTTCCTTTGAAATCATTCAAAATCTATAATTAAATATGTTAATTTCCTGGTTTCTCTATCCTATGATATTTTAAATCACTACAATTTTGATTCCATTTCCCCTTACAACTCTAAAACCAATTAAGAGATATTCAAAAGTGACTTCTAATAGCAAAGATTTTGTCAGTCATAAAATGGCTCTTGCTATTTTTCCCTCCACTCATCTTTAAGGAAATAGGCATTAACACAAACTACAAGGAAAAAAAAAAGAGGTACCAGGTCCTCAAATTATATGTGTTTCTGGAATTATGTTTTGCCATAAAAGAAATGTTGACACTACAATCCTATTTTTAAACATAGACAAACCAATCACCAAGTATATATTAAATGCCTCATAAGCTTGGCATTATAACAGGAGCTTTGGGGATGGGGGTTATAGATATGCAATGAGAAGTTTTACTTAAAGCTGGTTATAATGTAATTAGGGAGAAAAAATTATCAACAACATAACTGATAGACACCATTGGTCTGTGTGACATAGGGACTACTTGTAGATGAGATGAGAGAGTGTGTATTCAGGGAAGTCTTCATGGAAAACCATTTGGAGTGAGGGTGGAGAGAAAACAATATAGTGTCTTCTGTGTGTTGGGAAATATGCTAGCTCCTTTATCTCATTCAAATTGGTCAAGGTCGCATGGCTATTAAGAGCTAATAAAATCCGGGACAAGAATCCAGATATCACATGCACATTTCTCATGCAGCTGCATGCTAGCCTAGAAGGATGGAGAAAACAGATAACATAAGAAGAGCAACATAAGTAATGGGAAGAGTGATTCTAAAGTGTACTGTGCTGGGGAAATTATTCCAACAGCAAATATGTTGAGGGGTCACAGAAAATAACATCAAATAAATACAAAGGAAAGTGAGAGATGACAGAGTAGTCCCCCATTATCCACTGTTCTGGTTATCTGTGGTCAACAGCAGTCTGAAAGTCTTAAATGGAAAATTCCAGATATAAACAATCTATAAATTTCAAACTGTGCTCCATTATAAGCATGATGAAGTCTCATGCCATCTACTCCATCCCCAACTGAGACATGACTCCAACCTTTGTCCAGGGTATACAGGCTGTATATGCTCCTTGCCCTTTAGTGACTTGGTGGCCATCTAGGTTATCAGATCCACTGTTGTGATATCACAGTGCTTGCATTCAAGTAACCCTTATTGTAGTTAACAATGACCCCAAAGCCATTCCTATAACATATTACAGTATATTGTTATAATGACCCTATTTTATTATTAGTTACCATTATTAATCTCTTACTGTGTCTAATTTATAAGTTAAACTTTATCACACTTACATTTATATATATGAAAAAACGTAGTATACATAGGGTTCAGTACTATTTGTTGTTTCAGGTATCCAATGGAGATCTTGGAACACATTCCCAGTGTATAAGGGAGGACTACTATGTTTCTAAACTTCAAAGCCTGAAACAAGAGTTTGGACTTGCTGAGATATAAATTCAAATCAAATAAGTTACATGGTGAAATGGGACATACTAGGTTTTCAGAGGCTGATATAATAAAAAGAGGTCGAGAGGAATGGAATCAGTATTATAGTAGAAGTGGAATGTGATGATGCTAAAAAAAGGCAACTTCACTAAATAAGCCAGAACATAAGCTCTTCAGTGAAGCTATGTCTCTAGCCCTTGGCACATTACCTCTATATAAAGTGCTAAGTAAAATCATGTTGATTAGCATAATAAATGAATAAAGGAATGAATGATTATGGGAGATATATGTGACACCATGGACATTAACCAGACTGAAATTTAGCTTGAAAATTACCTAAGAAAACACTTTGGAATGCAAATGAAAGTATTTGTGCTAATAACTAATAACGAGCGCTCAAAATAGCATTTCAAAAATTAAAAGCAGCTAAAATAAAATAGCACTCAATGTATCATTATCAATAATTCCAAAATATTCATGTTTGGCCAAAATGAAAAGAAATTGGTGATCTCAATCACTGGAATATATTAAGGTTTATTTTACATTCCCATAGATGCATTCAACTCTAACATCTACCTAACAAATGTCATGACCTCATCAGTAGGATTAGTGAAAGCATCAGTATCATAAAATTTGATAACTTTCAATAGATCACTTTAGAAAAAGGCTTCCGATTTGTTTCCACAAATCAGAAACAAGTATTACAACAAGAAAAGCCTGATGGGTTTTCTTTTCCCTTCTTATTCTGTTTTTACTTTTATATGCATACACTGTGGTAACGAAGGAAATGTTTTTATACATATCATATGACATAGTTTCCCAAGCATGTGATGAATGCTTATATAGAATCATTTCATGAAATAAAAACAGAGTATATAAATTTTAAAGTAAAGGATGTGAGTAAATAGTTTTGATTAAAATAAAACAAAACACTAGAACTTTCCCCATTACATGCAAAATTAGCCACCGAATTTGAAACTTGATAACATAATTTTTTTCCTTCACATTTCCTTCAGATTTCTTGATTAGTAGGTACAGTCTGCCTTTGCCAGTAAGAATATTTTTAGAGTACATACAATGGAATTTTTTAAAAACAAACTATACACAAACATACACCAATTACAAAGTAAAGAAACAAACAACAAACTGGAAAAAGTACTTGTAAAACAAATCCCAAATAAATGGTTATTTCCCTTAATATACAGAATACCTACAAATGCCCCAGCTGGTGTGGCTCACTGGACTGAATGCCAGCCTGATAACCAAAGGGTCACTGGTTCGATTCCCAGTCTAGGCACATGCCTGGGTTGCAGGCCAGGTGCCCAGTAGGGGGCACTCGAGAAGCAACCACACATAGATGTTTCTCTCCCTCTACTTCTCCCTCCCTTCCCTGTCTCTAAAAATAAATAAATAAAATCTTTTGTAAAAAATAAATAAAGAGTACCTACAAGTAAATAATAAAAGACCAACAATCTAATGTGGTAAACAATATGAACAGATACAGAAAATGCAATATCAATGTCTCTTAAACATATAAAAAATGTTACCTTCTCATTATTAATAAGAAAATTGCTAAATGAAAATACAATAATACTGAATTTGAAATCTACCAGGTTGGCAGAATTCAAGAAGTTTTATAATACTCTGTGTTTTCAAGTATTTGAGGAAACAGACACTCATACATTGCTGACAGGAATTCAAATAAGTCCAAGTTCTATTGAGAGTAATTAGACTATATTTGGCAAATATTGTCAATATTTATCAAAATTAAAAATACACAGACAATTTAGAACAAAAATTTTCTGTCTATAAATTTACATGTGTAAAATCACATACATTAAAATATTAACTGTAGTATGTTTTTATAACAGCAAATGAATGACACTAACTTAAATGAAATTAACTTTAAAGCAGTATTGGTTAAGTAGATTATAGTATGTTTGTGCAGAGAAAACTCAGTAGCTGTTTAAAATAATTATCATACAAACACTCTCCTAAATGAAAAAACCCACAAAAATATGGTACAGTGAATTTGCACATATAATTGCATATTTACATAATATCCCTAAAAAGATACCTAGGAGATCGGTTAGAGTGATTGATTTCAGAGAAACAGGTAGGGGTGGGATGAATAGGAGGGAGATATTTGTCTTCATTGTTTATCTTCTGCATTAGGTTGAACTATAAGAAACTGCCAATAATGAACTGTTTTTGATATACAATAGCAGCAATTTCATATGGTTTTGAAAATACCATTACAATTTCTACTACATGCATGTGTCAGAAGAGGGTAAAGGAGGGAAAATACACAGAGATGGAAGGAGCCTAGACTCTGGGTGGAGAGCACACAATGTAATATACAGATGATGTATTATACTGTAGAATTGTACACCTGAAACCTACATAACATTGTTAGTCAATGTTACCCCAATAAATTTAATTTAAAAAAAAAGAAGTGTTATTTTAAAAGCTGCACTGCATTCAAAAGGTTTTGTTATTTCTTACCATAATTAGTACGGTGCCATCAGATGAACCTAGGACCTGGTCAGTTGTGTAGATAGATGGCTGGAAAATGGAATGGCCAAGGGGGAAACAGCAGAGTTTTTCTTTGGGAGGTAGTTATAAGTTAGAGGTTAAAAGCCCCAATTGCTGTAGTCAGACTGCCTAGGTATAAATCTTGGTTATTTGACCTTGGGCAAGCTTAGTAAGCTTTCTTTACCTTAGCTTCATCTATATCATAGACATAATTACAGTGCCTAACTCTCCAGGTTATGGCTGGATAAAAATGACAAAATATCTAATGTACTAGCATTATCATTGTTATTGTTATTATTATAAACATGGCTATGTCCTACATCACTTTTACAGAGCTTCAAACTCACTTTCATCGCTTTGTTCTCTCATTTTCTCTCCAAAAGCCCACCTCAACTGTGCTTTGTTTTAGGTCTGTTTGCCCTCAGATTCATCGAGCTTGTCCTCCTCTGCTCCATCCATCCACAGTTCCTTATTCCTAGGTTGCCATGTCATCTGACTCCTCCTTTGTCGCTTTAGCCTAGAGGCAGCAGTGGCTCCCTGCTGTTGCTTATAGTTGAGTGGGTTCCTCCATGACATGTGTAACCAAGTTCCAGTATTAAATGTCTCTGTTTTAATTTCTGTTTCTCTTCTCCTCGTTAAATCTTCACTGATACAGTGGCGCCAACACAGAGAGGTAACAAAGGATAGAGCTGATAGACAGGAAGTGATTGGTATTGGTGACCAGGAGTCATTCCAGTTTCTGACCAGTCTTACTTCACTGAATCCCATGGGTATGAGCTCACACTGACAGGAACCTCCAATGCTAGTACTGTAGTAAGCAAGTCTTAACAGGACTTACCATTTTCACTAAATCAAGCAAAGGTATTATTTCTGGCTTGATGGCATACATCTAATGTTTCCATCAGCAAGTGTGTTAACTATTCATTAAAACCGTAGAGTTGATGAAAGATGAATACCATATGATCTCATTCATAAAAGGAACCTAATGAACAAAATAAACTAAAGAGCAACATAGAACCATGGAACAGACTGACAGCTGTAAGAGAGGTAAAGAGGAGGTGAGGACCAATTGAAAGAAAGTGAAGGGATTAGTCAAAGAACATACATGAAGGACCCATGGACATGGACAATGCTGTGGAGATTGACAATGGGACTGGGGGGTGGGCTGGGTGGAGGGGAGCACAGTGGGAAAAAGTGAGACAACTCTAATAGCATAAATAATAAAAATTTTAAAAACCTCTAGAATAGGCCTAACTAATACTGAAAGGAAATGCAAGCATTCAGTAGTAATGCTTAACCAACCGACTATATTTATGACCATCTCCTCATTATTTCCTAATGAGGAGGTTCAAGAGGCTATGCATGACTATAGATGGCTGGCAGGCTACTACATCAATACCTTGGGTCTATCAGAGTCAGATCAGAGTTATAAGAAATGCTTATTTATACACTCCAAGGAGCCCTCTTGCATAAAACAAAAGATCTGCTCTCTAATTATTCTCATCAAATGATATGCTGTAGGCTAGTTGTAGATAAATAAATAAAACCAAACAATGTAACTTATAGTGTTCTTCAACATTCATAAAGACACTTTTCAGTTTGGTGGCACAAAACAATGCCCTAAGGAAACTTTCCTAAAAACAAGACACAACTGAGATACTCTGTTAAAGCCAGGGATTTTTATTCCAACAATCATTTCATTATATGGTAGATTATAATGTTCTCACTGGGAATTTGCAAAACACCAAACAATATTAAATTCTAAATGACTATTGTCCTCTGAAATAGTTGCCAGGAAAATTATAGGCAGTCACTAAATACATTCTATTTTTTCTTTACAATACCATCAGTATGTACATAGCACTTTATAGTTTAGAGATAATTCTCAATAATAAAAGATTCTTTGTTAATTAAAAAAGAAGTAGTTTAGGTAAATAAAGAAAATTTTATCTAAACACTGTACTAGGGGAAATAAAACTGATTTAAGGCATTGTGAATTGTTCAAAGAAACAGAATCCTTCAATGAAACAATCTGAAGAGACTTGGCAAATAGTTATTTGGATATTAGATAGAACAGAAACACTTGTATGAAACAAAAGGGAAGCTGAAAGAGAACAAAGCTTTGCCACTCTAAAGCTGCCTTTGGGATATTGATTTTAAGCCAGTTATTAAGAAACAAGACTCACAGTTATTAACAACCACACCTAAAACAAAAACAAAAGCAAACTAAGCAAACAACTAGAACAGGAATAGAACCACAGAAATGGAGATCACATGGAGGGTTAGCAACGGGGGAGTGGGAGGAGGAGAGAGGGGGAAAAGGTACAGAGAATAAGTAGCATAGATGGTAGGTAGAAAATAGGCAGGGGAGGGCAAGAATAGTGAGGGAAATGTAGAAGCTCAAGAACCTATGGCACATGGACAGGAACTAAAGGGGGCAATGTGGGTGGGAGAGGGTGTGCAGGGTGGAGGAGAATGAAGTGGGGGGTAATGGGACAACTGTAATAGCATAATCAATAAAATATATTTTTAAAAAATCACTAAAATTGCTTTTGACCTAAAAAAATGAAAAGAAACAAGACTCAGAAAGAACTTTTGACCCTCCCTGGTTTCTTGCCTAAGTTTCAACGGGAAAGACCTACTCCAGGAAGGAAATCTTAGGATGTCTGCCTTAGTAGCCTAATTTGAATTCAGTGTGATGGATGGAAGGGTGTCTAGTAGGGACAAGTTTACTAGATTTCCACTATCCCCACCCTGGACCCTGCACTATGTCTCATTCTTTTGGGGTGCCAAGTAAGAATTTACCTGACGTGTACTCTGCTCTTCCTCAGTTACCTAAAAGTTGCTAATTTTCACTTTTAAAATCTAAGACCCTGGTCCCTCCCTTTTTCCCTTTGCCCCAAATGTCATAAATACCCAATTTTGCCTCATTGTCTTTGGGATTTTCATGCTTATGTGAGCCTGTTAAAATTTAATTTTCTCCTGTTAATCTGTCTCTGTTAATTTGATTATTAGCCCAGCTAGAAGAACTTAAAAGGTGGAAGAAAACCTATTATTTTTTTAGCCCTCACAAAGTAAAATAGATGAAAGATTCTTCTGTGCAAATAATGGAATTTGTTTCCAATTTTAAGCAATCTTAATTAGTTTACTTAAGGGTTAAATATATTTGAAAATAAGTAAAAGTATTTTAAAATAGAAAAGTGTGTTAATGAAAAATAACTGGATCTGATATCTGAAAATAAACAGAACATGTTTTTGTTTCTGACTATTTTGGAAATCATTCTATGTGGTAATATATCAAGAGATGACTACAAAGATAAAAATCATAATGCTGTCATAAAGACAAAACAAGCAATTGGGCATAAATGGTAACTATATCAGCATCACTGGAAAGGAGATGTTAAAGTAGGTATTGCTAAAATAAAATACAAAAATTACCTTTCTTTCAGACCAATTTCCAGAAAACCTCGTAAGAATTACACTTAACATATACATGTATGTATACATATGTGTGTGCATGCATTTCTGTATTTGTATATGTACCATATCTAATGTATACATGCTATATTTAATGTATATATAATAATTCAACATAGTCTAAGGAAATATCCCTTACCACTTGCTTGTGGAACTATAAAAAAATGACTCACAATTTGCATGTCAGTTATTTATATGTAAATGAGTGCTTATAAAGTGTTAGAGAAAACTTTGGTTTCTCTCAAGTATTGTATGCCCTTTGCCACCTTACTTCAAATCTGAATTTGCTTAACAAATCCACAACTTAAACAGAGCACTGGGATGTGCCCTAGCTACTGCACTCAGAATCATAAATAATTAAGAGTTTCAGAATTATTATAGAGTATGTATAAAATGAAACATTTGCTGTAAAACTTTTAAAACTACCTTACTTATTGCAGATTAGTTACTTTATCATTGCCATTTGTTACTAACAGAACAATTTTCTAATCAAATATTTGTATACATTCAACACAAAATTTGCCAGTTTTCAAAAAAATATATTTCATGTGTTTCTAAAGCAAGTTATGCATATATTTAAGTTGCCTTCAGATCTCGTAAGAGACTCATAGCAGTAGCAGCCATGAGAGGAACTTCACATACACCATGTCACACAATCTTCACAACAAACCTCATGCTAACTGGGATTCTTCCATTTCACAGAAGAGAAAACTAGGGCTCCACAATGTTAAGAAACTTGCTTAAATTACAGAGTGGTTAAAATGACAGAGCTAGGATTCTAATGTAGTGTTTTCACACTCCAAAACCTGTGCTTTCTCTACTCTTTACTCTCTCCCCAAGAAATATGTAAGAGTGAGTGAGAAAATTGGCAGAGGAAAACAGAATATGGTAGACCCTTGAACTACATGGGTTTGAACTGTGCAGGTGCACTGATGCTTGGATGTTTTTCAGTAAGTACCTGTACTGTTTTTAATCTGCAGCTGGGAGTCCCCCGATGAGGAGAGTTCACTGTATGCATTGATCTGTGCCATTATGTAGAGGGGATTTGAGCATCCTTGGATTTTGATATCGGCAGTGAGTCCTGGAACTGATTCCCTTTGCATACCAAGAGAAAACTTAAATGTTTAGGGAGTCAATGTTATAAGCAGATTTCCCATCGCCAGAAGGGGTGCCCCCAAACCCTGAGCTGTTCAAGGGTCAACTGTATATTAGGGCTTTAACACCATAACCTCACCTGTATCCTGAAGAAAGAAAAATAACTGCTAGAGAATGTTATAAGACTATTACACATGTAAACCCATGTATTATACCTCCATTTATGATTTGGCACAAAAAACTGATGTTTGAATTTTTTTCCTGGGGCCCTGAGAAAATCTTTAATCAGCTAACCAAAATTTCAGGTATGTCCTGTAGAGTCTATTGACTGAGTCAGGAAAGTCACGGATTCTTTCATTTGCAATTAAAAGGGTTAAAATAAAAAAATGAATTGAAGCGTTATGTTCTGTTAACTAGAAAAGTTAATTATTTAATATACTTGATTTCTTCAACATTTATATTACTAAAAGCTTTCCTCTATGTAGCTGGCCTGTCTCATAGATTTATAAGGTAAATAAATGTGATATTGCAAGTGAAGAGCTTGAGACAGTGCTTCGCCAGTTATTCAAATTGTTTTGTTGTTACTCTTGTTCATAGTTCATGCAACTAGAAGTTACTAAGTGTCTACTATGTTCCAGGCACAATTCTTGGTGCTAGAAATAGAGTAGTAAATAAACCAAAGTTCCCACCATATTGAAATTTACCTTTTGGAGATGTAAGTGTGATGTGATTATATGGTTCCTACTTTTATAGTTATTTCTTTAAATTTTATTTATTTATTTTTAGAGAGAAGGGAAGGAAGGGAGAAAGAGAGGGAGAGAAACATCAATGTGCAAGAGACATATTGACTGACTCCCTGCTGGCCCACAACCCAGGCAGGCACCCTGGTCCCCACTGGGGACTGAACTGGTGACCCCTGGGTTCGCAGGCCAGCACTCAATCCACTGAGCCACATCAGTCAGGGTTATAGTTATTATTTTTATTATCATCATCATTGTCATCTGTCAACCAACCAACCAACAACCGAGGATACACATCTCCAAATTTAATACCATGGTTACATATGCCCTCTCACTATTAAGGGTGCTTATTATAGGACATAAAGTCTTTCAGATATTTTTTAGGGAGCTCATCACTCTGAATCACCAGAGCACCTGAAAGGATAGTGAACTGGGATTTCCTCGAGCTTATAGAACAAGTTGAATGAACTGTTTTATATGTTGAATCGCTAATGTTTAAAAAACAAATGTGCATATGATGGGAATTGGTTTAGGATTTGCTTCTTTTTTAATTTTATTTTTGTTTATTTATTAGAGAGGGAGAGAGAAAAAGAGGGAGAGAAACATCAATGTGTGGTTGCACACCCCCTACTGGGGACCTGGCCCACAACCCAGGTATGCACCCTGACTGGGAATCAAATCAGTGACCCTTTGATTCACAGGCTGGCACTCAACCACTGAGCCACACCAGCCAGGGTGGATTTGCTTTTATTATAACCTGATAATGAGGTTTTTCAGAGAGTAACTCTCAATCATCTCAATATTTCTTCAGAGACTACTGTTATTTATAAAAATAACCTAGGTGTTCTGCATGATCAAATTGGCTCAGCTTAGTGCACAGCAAAAAACTGCTACATTGTGTAGGACTACTTCAAACATTAAAGACGCATTAAACAAGTGGCCTAAGAGCAAATACAGTAACCCCAGAGTAAGGTTATTGCAAGGGTATGCATCCTAGGACAGCTTTGGACAAAATAAGGTAATGGTGGCATGACTCTGGGGAGACTATATATTTAATATCACCCAACAAATTTTAAGCAATCAACCGCAAATTTAAGTGCTTGCTCTTAGATTAATCAGGCTATGAATTATTCTTATTATTAATAGAAAAATCAAGAAGGGTTTGTATGAAGATAATGTGAGAAAATCATCTGAATTTCAAAACTTACAGGTGCTTCAAGCAATCTCAAATTTTAAAATATTTTAATTCCACCATCTTATGAATGAAGTCTCTTTAAAAAAGGACAGCAAAGAAAAGGTATAGGAAATCAGTGAATTTTTATTGTACCTTAAAATCTCTAAGTGACTTACTCCCTATTTAATTCTTATGATATTCAACTCCATGTGGTGGTACTCCTCATTGGTTATATGAGAAAACATAGCTAGGTCAACTGGCTTGGTTAGAGTCACTAACATGTCATTCATGTCACTGGCAGAGTGTAGACCAGAATCTAGAATTGACACTAGATCATGTGGTGTCAATGGTTCAACACCTAAAGTCTTCAGCTATAATCCTTTCTTTATTACAGAGTGGTATCACTAAAACTATCCCAATATAGGTTCTTCTTCAGGTGACAGGCAAGAAAATATAATGCCTGAGAGAATAGTAGAAAATGTTTCTAGCCTATAGTTTTAAGAAATTTCTTTCCCTTTAATTACTGTTAACCTTAGCCCTCTCTCATGCACAAGCACCATGAAATTCTCAAGCTCCAAGTTTTAAAATTAATCTGAATGATACTGGCCCATATGAATTTAAAATATTCCAGCCCCATTCTTTTCTCATGTATCAGTCAATGTATTTTTTCCCTAGTGTTCTGTCCTGATTTCAGTTTTCTGACATGCAGCCCATTATTTTTATTCCATTTCTTCACTATATCACACTAGTCATTTTTCTTTCTGCTTGGATTTTGCTTACACTTTTCAGCAAATCATATGTTATTTTCATATCTTCCCTTATACTGATTGTGCAAATTAAAGTTTTTTTCCTATCTTACCCAAAGTCAAAGACATCCCCCCGACTTCAACAAACCTCAAACACACCAGACCTTCATTTTTTTATTCTTTCCAATTCATCTGATGAGTAGAGATACAGGCATGAAACTAGCACCCAATTTAGATCTTCTAGGGGATTTAGATAGAACAAGAGAGATCTCACTTTTCCCACCACTAATCATAAGGTCCCAGAGTTAGAAGGGTCCTTGAAAGTCACCAAAAGCAATCACTTGAAAATCTTAGATAATATTTGTCCATGAAATCTCATCATTATTGGGAATGTGAACTTCCCACACTTTTGTTTTCCCTCAGTGCTCTCCATTCTTTCAGTATAAGTTAGTAATTTACATTATGTATTTAGCTACATAATTCAAATAATCATATAGTTTTAGAGGGATCATTGTCCCTTTAATGCAACCACCTCACATTGCAGGCAGGGAAACTAAGGCCTAAGAGAGAAGGAGAAACCTGAATAAAGTCACATGTCAAGGTGGTGGGTGTCCTGAAAGCCACATCCCCTGACTTATAATCTAGTTCCTGTCTTCTGATGTAACCTATACTGAACATATTGCCTTGCCAAGTATTGCTTCCCAATTTGAGCATGTTTTCTCCTGTTCAGTAAAAGCAAAGCTCAAATAAAGGCTGGGTTCCCTCTTCCATTTTTATATAACCCTCCACAACATCTAGAACAGTATCTGGTACACAGCAGTTAATGTATCAGATTTCATAAATATGTTCTTATTTTTGTCTCTTAATTTTCAAATTTCTCAACACATTAAAATAAAACATATTTACCAATGACTTATTAAATACGTCCCTTATTTGTCACTTATCAATATCTTGAATTTATCATTTAGTTGACTGTCTCACTAACTCCAAGACTGAATTAGCATTGCGATTAAGTTTCCAGAAGACAAGTGATCACTACAGACAGGTGGCTTGTCTTTCCATTCTGAGTCACAAATAAATCATTATGTCAACAGGATACAGAATGAAAAGTTGCTTCAAAAACAGATATTTCTGCACAGCACTCAAAATCCCCAGTTGGTATAATTCCCAAGCTTGGATAAAGTAATGTTCCCCTTCTTATGTAAGATGACCATGAAAAACTAGAACAATTAGGAAAGTGGATATTATGAAAGCTATAAACTTCCCATGACATTGAATATTACCCATTTAATTTACTACAAAGTATTTCACAAGAGGAGAATCATTACTTAAATTCCAAAATGAACCTGCTGAAGATTTTTTTTGTGTAAATGATTTTTAAAAGGTAAAGGAAAAGAATTTAGTATAAATTAACACATTTCAAGCAATCTTCCCTCACCACTCTATTGTGAAATGTATTAATTAGAAGAGCAAGCAGTTCAGTGGAGGTAGATGCCTTGGTTTTGTGATTCACTTTTTTATAACCCATTTCTTCATGGCTGGGATACTTAGGGACAAAGATCTGAGTTCTAAGCAGTAAAGGAAATATACTTAGTGATAGCTTAACCTAGTCCTCGGGAATGGTTTGGTTTCTATTCCATAGAAATAATGGTAAGTATATCTTGAGGTTAAGCCACTTATATAGTAGAAAATACACTGCTAAAGGGAGAGGACTACCCATCTATGATTGGTAAAGTACATTTACGGCATGCTGGTAATAACGCACTGTGCAATAGTCATACTAGCTGGGGCAGAGACTACTAGCCATCCACCAAAATCTGTTTCCCCTTTCTTCCTTGGGAACAAAGTTATAGAAATCACATGACTGCCAAATCAGAGAACACATTTCCCATGCCCACCAACAGAAACCTTAACACATGGCAAGTGTATTCCCCCACTCTCTCCCTTTCCTACTTGCTGGAATTAGAATATGGAAGGAGCAGTTACAACCATCTCGATGATAACAGTAGGTGATGAAACAACATGTAGACATGAATCTGTGGCCTGACATGACTGTCTGCAGCAGAGGTATCTGCTCGCCCACCTTGGGCTGTTGTTACATGAGAGTAAAATAATTTTCTTTATTGGGTCATTTTGTTTCAGTGACTAAGCCTTTTACCCTAACAAATGTAACTAACACTTATCATATACCAGGAACTCTTTAAAAAGCTTTTGATTACATGTGTAAATGCATCCATCTGCTTGTGCCAAAGGTTTCCCTATACTTTAGGTCATAACTGAAGGGCAACTTCTCCACAAATCCTTTTGTGATTTACCTCCAAGCTGCCCCCAGCTGAACATAACCTTGTTTGTTCCCTTCTGACTAGACTTCTCATTTTCTAACCTCATAAAGTAAGTTCTGTTTGTCTACATCTTGTCTTCTACCAGAGCGAGCATCATGAGACTGACTTCATATCTTATTCTTCTGTGTACCCTTTAAAATATCACTACTGTGCCTTTCCCAAGGACTGGTTATTGAGCCCTGGCTAGTGTGGATGACTTGGTTGGTAGTCATTCCACAAACCGAAAGGTTGCTGGTTTGATTCCCAGTCAGGGCACATGCCTGGATTGTGGGCTCCAGGCTCCGTCCCTGGTTTGAATGCTTGTAGAAGGCAACCACTCAATGTTTCTCTCCTTCTCCTTCTTTCTCCCTCCTCCTCTCTCTAAAATTAAAATGAAATTTAAAAAGGTATTGATTACAAAAGAAAAAATTTAACTTAAAAAAGAACTGCTTATTGACTAACTAGAGGACTGAAACATTTGTACTTCATGCTGTTTGTCTATAATCTACTATTGTAGCTGAATGAGCTGGGAGTGAGTACATTATTTGTCATGGAAAACAGAAGAAAAAAATAAAAGAGAAAAACTAGGTCCCAGAATTGATAATAGGTTGATCCCCAAACAACTTTTACCCATAACTCTGCTAGCTTATGCCTTATGCTGCGTTCTATTTCCAACATTATACCAAAGAAGATAAAGGAAAGTAATGTGTTAGTTAACCTTGAAGAGTTTACACTCATGACCAAGTCCTAATTGAATTTTGGCAAAGTTTTCCTTGCAAACAACTTTTGTTTTCTTACAAAGAGTTAGTAGAGTCAAGTACTAAGCAGGCCAAGAATCATTTTGAACTAAAACCTGCAATGTAATGTTAAGTTGTTTTTCTTTTGTTTTCATATCTCACCATCACTTTTACAATATTGCACAGACCTACATGCTACATCTGTTACTAAAGAACAAAAGGTATTGGTAAAAATGAAAATTTACATGAAATTTTCAAAGAAATAATTTAGAAAAAATGTGCTTACCAATTTACACATAATATTTTGCAATGAAATTTCTTATTTTTTCCTACCATTCTTAATGCAAAAGAGGAAGGTTTGAACAAAGTAGCTCAACAAACGTGTTTTTCTTCTTTGTAGTTTAAATATAATTATTAAGCCCTGGCTGGTGTGCCTCAGTGGATTGAGCACTGGCCTGCAAACCAAAAGGTTGCCAGTTCAATTCCTAGTCAGGGTACATGCCTGGATTGTGGGCCAGGTCCCCAGTAGGGGGCACATGAGAAGAAACCACACATTGATGTTTCTCTCCCTCTCCTTCTCCCTCCCTTCCCCTCTCTCTAAAATAAAATAAATAAAAATAAAATATTATTATTAAGTAACACTTATTAATTCCTTGGGCCAGATAAAGGGGAAAATTAAAAGACAAAAATGTGGTCCTAGGAAGGTAGCTCAGCTGGTTAGAGCATTGTCCCAATATGCCAAGGTTGTGGGTTCAATCCCCAGTTAGGGCACATACAAGAAGCAGCCAATAAATATATCAATATGTAGAACAACAAGTCAACGTCTCTCTCTTTAAGTCAATAAATAAAAAATTTTTAAAAAGATGAAAGTGTGGAACAGTAAAAATAATTTATTATATACAAGCTCAAAAGGCTCAGATGTGAATATACTGTCCATATAGATTTCATTTTTCTTTACAAAGTAACATAGGTTTTGTACACTTATCACCCGGAGACAATGTCATAAACAATTCAGTGGTCATTCTTCTGGTATATATATATATATATATATATATATATATATATAATAATGTCTTCCAAGAAACTGTGATCATTACATAGTGTTTTATGATTGGCTTTTTTCCTTTTAATGTATCAAGAAAAATGTCTCATGTCATTAGTCTTCTATTGCATTACAGTTAATGATGAAGAATGCTCTACTGTATAGACATGCCCTAATTTATTTAACCAGACCTACATTATAGGATATTGCTCTTCTCTTTGTACCTCTTCATTTCTCATTTAGACCTAACTGCACAAAATATAGGGATAAAAACAGTAATCAGTTATATAATAAAATATTTTAGGAGAAATTTGTCTTTTTGTCAAAATTTTTCTTAAACTTTCTTTAAAAATATTGTTGCTTATTTAACATAGTTGATTAAAGGTAAATGAGACAAATGTCTTGCCTATATGATTCTCTGTAGCTGTCAGCACCTCCTTTTCTCAGTTGCTAGATACACTTTAGATGTTTTTTATGCACTTCATTGAGGGTCACAAAAGAAACACAGCATTAAGTGTGTTTAGTAGCCACACATGATGGAAGCAAGGACCAAACAGGCAAGGAGTAAACCGGAGTACCACATACATGCCCAAAGGGGCAGCCCACAATGAACAGTGTGTGTACCTAATTTACAATAACAATATTATTTTCAAAGCCAGCCTTAACAGGTATTATTATTTCCATTTCACAGATAACAAAACTAAGTTTCCAAAAAGTAAGAGTGTCTAAGGTCACACAACTGAAAAGGGGCAGCACCAGAACTTGAAACTATGAGTATGTTGAGGTTCAAAGTTCATGCTTTTAACTACTGCTAGATTGTCCTTATTCTGTTCACATAAAACAATATAGCAGGATGTAACTTTGAAAATTAAAGCCCTGGCTGGCATGGCTCAGTGGACTGAGCACCAGCCTGATAACCAAAGGGTCACTAGTTTTATTCCCAGTCTGGGCACAGGCCTGGGTTGCAGGCCAGGTGTCCAGTAGGGGGCGCGTGAGAGGCAACCATACATTGATGTTTCTCTCCCTCTCTTTCTCCCTCCCCTCCCTCTAAAAATAAATAAAATCTTTAGAAAAAAATTAAAAACACAACCCATTTAATGTGCAATATTACTAATGTGCAATATTACTTTTTATCTTTTATACTTTAAGGTCAGAGTAATGTTCTTCTTAAGGACAGCATTTTCTCCAACTACAAGATTTCTAGAAATAAACTAATTTTACATCTTGGTCTTTCCATTCCCAAAAAATAAAAATAAAAAAACAAAGATTCTTTTTTTCATTGCAAACATTACTTCTGTGAAAATAAACATGATAAAATAGGAAGGTAATGAGATACTGGAAGGTAAGGAAAATGTTATTAGAGTTATTTTTCACCATATTATTGTTATTATTTTTTTACCATATGCAGTCAGTGTCTTAGCTCTCTATTCATGCTTCCAGGTCTGGGTGGAATGAGAACATTTATCACATACTCAGGCTTGACCACAAAGATGAACCAAACCAAAACCAAAAACACTCCATGAAGGGAAAGACAATGCTTAGCCTCGTTTTTTTCTTTCAAGCTCTTCCCAGAAAGGTGATAATGGAAGATTTGGAAAATATTATTATACTATAGATTGATTTTTGGATTGAATGCTATTCTAAAAGTGGAAAATGACGAGTTTCTCTTTCGTACATGAGTCAACTCAACTTTCTTTATGCTCTTTTAGGAAGAAAATCAGGCAGAAAATATCAATAAAAAAGATCCAAACCATTCAAATTTACTACCCCTACACATTTTAATTTTGAAGTCAATGGGTGGCAACATCCATGATTAAAAATAAAATAATCAAGCATTAATTACACAAGTGTTTGTCCTTTTGAGCCTTCCTGATCCCCAATTAACCATTTATTGCATTTAACTAATATAAAATATGTGTGCTTGATAGACTTTTTATATCACTTCAAATATGTATCAATACTTAACACAGTTCTTCCTGTTAATAAAGGCTGAATCTGGCCTTCAGGTCTCTGAACAAATTTATATTACTTTGAAAATTAATCAAAGATAGAAACAGTAATTAAAATGCAAAACCACATATTACCAACAAATTTAATAAAGATTAAAAATATTTTTAATGATTTTATTTATTTAATTTTAGAGAGAGGGGAAGTGAGAAAGAGAGGGAGAGATACATCAATGTGTGGTTGCCTCTCACACGCCCCCTACCGGGGACCTGGCCTGCAACCCAGGCATATGCCCTGACTGGGAATCAAACTCGTGACCCTTTGGTTCACAGACCCACACTCAATCCACTCAGCCACACCAGCCAGGAAAGATTAAAAAATATTAAAGCAGTGCTGGTGAAAGTAAGAAACAAGACAGGTACTCTCATACATTGTAATATAAATAAATCACTTAAGTTTTTCTGTCGATTTATTTGAAACCATAATAATAACAACCTTAAATGTGTTCATTCTGTTTGCTCTATTATTTTATTGCTGGAAACCCTCCTAGGGAGATAATCTAAAATGCAAGCAAAGATTCGTGCAAAAATATAGCAATGTAGAATAATTTAAAATGTTAAAAAATTGAAGACAACCTAAATGTCCAGCAGCAGGAGAATATTTAAGTAAACTATGAAAAATTACAGAGCCATTAAAATAATTTCCAAAAAGCAGTTTACTGGTATTATAACTTACACGTGACTAGTGTTAAACAAAAGGCAAGCAACATTACATAAATAATAGCATCTACATGAAATAAAAAATGAAACACCTGCACAAAAATAAGCCAACATGTTGACAGTTTTTCCTTCTAGATTGTAGGAGAATAAAAAGTTTCCCTCCTTGCATTTTTACACTTTTCTGTATTTTTAAAATTTACTGTTCTGTGCTTTCAAAATGCTCTACAATAATCATCTGTTACCTCAAAAATGAAAAGAAATTAATTCATTTGATGTCAAAAGACTGGACTCTAAGTTTTTGGACTGGACCAATATTTGTGAAGGTCACACATGTTGCCCACTGCCACACGCCTTGGCCATTTCTTACATTAGTGGTGTTTCAAAAAATAACAAACGTTTACAATAGCAAAAATGTGTCACTTCTCTTCAAATTGCAGATTGTTTATCAAAGTAAATAAGACTGAGTGAAATGAGTTACATGGAGAAAGACAAATACCATATAATTTCATTTATGTGTGGAATCTAAAGAACTAAATAAACAAACAAAATAGAAAAAAACAGATACAGAGAACAAACTGATGGCTGTATGGGGAGATGGGGGTTGGGTGGCTGGGTGAAAAAGGTGAAAGGACTACAAAATACAAACTAGTAGTTACAGAACAGTCATGGGATGTAAACTACAGCATAGGGAATACAGTATTGTATTCAATAGGTCCCCAGTAGGGGGTGCGTGAGAAGCAACCACACATAGATGTTTCTCTTTCTCCCCCCTCCCTTCCCTACTCTGTATTCTATTCAATAAATACAATAAATAAATGCCTATTTAATAAATACTTTATTGTATTTATTATATTGTATGGTAGCAGGTGGGTACTAGACTTATGGAGGGATCATGATGTAAAATACATGATTGTTTCACCACTATGTTTTACACCTGAAACTAATACAATATTGAATGTCAAATGTAATTAAAAAATAAAAGTTAAAAAAAGAGTAAAGCAAGTCAAGAAAGGTGAATTTGCTGAAACTTTTAGGAAGGTTTTCTGGGTTTTTTTCAAGCCCACCTAGATGACTTTCACTCTTCTAGCTGTGAAGTTTAAGGGGAATCAATCTGGAAATATAAATACTACCCAAGCAGCCCTGTACACCAAAGGGGACTCACACACCAAACCTGAGAGGGAAGAAAATGTGCTCATTTTGCAGCAAATTGAATCTGAGCAGTTAGTTCTTATATGAAAATTTTGCTTGGGAGTGCCAAATAAAACTTAGATCTTCCACTCAGATCCAAAATCTATGACCTTCTCTATAGCCAAGGTTTATATTATTGTTTTTTAATCGAAGGAAACCCAGTGACTATGGGATCTGCACCCAAGTGAAGAAAACAATCTCCTGCTTCTGAAAGTAGAGTCAATCAGATAAGCAGCATGTGTGTATTCTTATTATCCCAAGAAGAACATGGTTATAATGCCAAGAGGAACTTCATAGTTTTACTGCATTAAAAAATATTAACATGAAATTTAAAATATTTTTGGTCTGAGTTAACTACACAATTTCCCCTCTTCAGGAAAGGTCAATACAGTTAACACAAACCTATAGAAAAAGCAAAAACAGGTAAATTATTACAGTGCAAGTCAACCATTTTCTTTATATACAGGGTCTGGCACAAATAATGCCCCCTTTTTTAAAATTACAGAATCTTATTACAAAATCAGAAGCATGTAATTCTGTAACATAACAATATCATATTCAAGCACACCATGTGACATTTTAGGTGAAATGTTCAAATTAAAACTATAAATTATTACACCCGTATTATCACCCTACCAACCACAGTCAAGCAGGCATTACATCTGCCAGATTCTGTATTTTCAAATACAGAGGGCCCTAGTGCTAGTATTATCAGATAACATAAAGAAGGCAGGAAATTAAAACTTATGATTAAACATTAGGAGTCACGGCCAGTGTAAGAGCAATTAGAATTGAGGGTAACAGGACTTCCAGTCAAGATGAAGAGTAGGCAAACATGGCTTGACTCCTCACACAACCACAGCAAAAATTACAACTCAGCTATAAAGCAAGTATCACCCAGAATTGTCAGAAAATTGAGCTGTATGGAAGTTTGACAACCAAGGAATTAAAGAAGCCACATTCATCCAGACGGGTAGGAGGGTTGGAGACCCAGAGAGGTATTGGTGCACAGAAAGGCGCTGAAAGGTGTCGACATGTGGAACAGGTGGTCCCACACCTACATGTGGTGGATAAATATCAGAAGGGATACCTTGGAAGCAAGGGATCTCAGCCCCACACCAGACCACCCAGCCCAGGGTTCCAGTGCCAAGGAGATGAGTCCCTACAACCTCTGGCTGCAAAAAACAGTGGGGACTGAACTGGTGGAAGAAACTGCAGGGCTCTCAGGAGTATCCTCATAAAGGGTGCATCATGGATTTAGGACTTATGCAGATTCACACTCTCTGGACTTCAGCACCAGGACAACAGCTGGAAGGGCACCAGTGGCACGCAGGGAAAAACTGAAGTGCCTGGCAACAGGGAGAGTGCTGGGGGACAGCTTCTGCCAGATAAAATGCCAGACCTTTGGTTCAGATTCAAAACCCCACATTGTACCCTCTCTGATGGTCCTGCTCACGTTTTGTGCAGAGTTTTTTTGTAAAACATCAAATCACCCAGGTGACTCAGCCCCATTACGGTCCAGATTTGGCACCCTGAGACTTCTGGCCTTTCCCAAAACTAAAATCACCTTTGAAAGGGAGATTTCAGATGTTCAGTGAGATTCAGAAAAATACAACGGGGCAGCTGATGGTGTTTAGGAGAACTGTGTGAGATCCCAAGGTGCTTACTTTGAGGGGGGCTAAGGCATCACTGTCCTATATACAACGTTTCTTGTATTTTCTTCAATAAAGGTGTCTGTGTTTCATGTTACATGGCTGGATACCTTCTGGACTGACTTTGTACAGTCAATAACATTGTAATAAATATGTATCATGCCACACAAGTACTGGAAATATTGGGGGGAACATTTTGTAAAGTACATGATTCTCTAACCAATAGGCTGTACACCTGAACCTTACACAAAATAATTTTTTTTTATTTTAAACAGCCAGTTATCTTCTCCTAGAATACCAGAGCCTTTATGCTCTTATATTAAAATCTAAATATTTATAATGGCTAAAGGATACATTAGAATATCGTGCCTTTTAAACACATTTTTCATAATTCCCAGATCTCTTAGAAGCAAGCATGGGATAGTAACAGTGCCTGCTTTATTCTCTCCTTCGAGTATACTTGCTATTGTATTGTTTTAGCCACAAGTAAATAAGACATAAATTTAATTACTGGTGAGCATTTGCAATTTATGACTCAAGAACTCTCAGAGAAGAGAATTTGATGTACTTTCCACCTGCCCTTTTACCAACATTAAACAAACAGTATGTTTTACTACAACCCACTTCTGAGATTTATCAGTTGCTTTTATTTATTTCTCTGCCAACCTCAGCCTTGTCAGCAGGACTTCGACATGTCAGCTATGGTAGTTCATGCCAATTAGACACTTCTAAAATAAACTATTCTTTTTGGAACTATACACATTTGAATAGGCCTCAAAACTATAAAGAATGATTATCATAGAGGTTGAGGATAAAGAGCCAACCCATTCCATATGCGTCTATTCCTCTCCATATTAGACCAACCCCAACTCACTACAAAAGAAAAGGAAAAAGAAAAGATAAAAGAAGCGAAATGAAACAAAAGCACAGAGTGTATCATGAGTGTTAAGTTGTTTGGTGGTTTGAAATGCACCATGATATTTTTAGGTTGTTTGGAAACAATATTGATGATTAGAGTATATTTCCAGGGTTCCAATTAATAAGTGGTAGAACTCCATTTTGTCATGACTTATTGCAAAAGTAGTAGATGGCAAATTTTTGTCCTGTGGATTCTACCCACACTCTTCCTACACACATATGCACAAATCCTCTGAAAAAAAAATGGCATCAAGAAAGTCTCTTTCCTCTCTTTTATTTAACAAGGCAGCTATGCAGCTTGCCATCCTGGGCTACCAGCCAGAAGATTATGGCAAAAATAATCACCTTTGCAATATTAAGGAAAACATGAAACTGGCACTATGATTCAGAGGTTTATTTCTTTTCCTGTAAATATGAGACCACGTTTTCACATTTTATTTAGGAAATAGTTTCCTGCAAGATGTATCTGGGCAAAAAAAAAAAAAAAGAGTTGTTTTCTTTTCAACAAATAGCTAGAGGTGCTGAAAGATTTCCTGTTAAAGCTGTGTAAGGCATCCCACTACTTAAAAGGGAATTTAGCGTTGATGAAAGATGCCAGTTTGACAGGCATGGAAAATGAAGGAAGCATTCTTTATTCCCAGGGCACATCATCTCAAAACGAGGAATCATCTCTTATGGTTAAGAGGGTCATACCTTATTGTTTAATATTCATTGAGAGTACGCACATGCTAGATGATAGAAAGATACACAGGAGACATAGTCTATGTCCTCTAAGACATTCTTCAAATCAGCATATTCATGGTCTCAGGAGCACAATAGACAAGACTAGTGGCCCTTACTTTAAAAAGGTCCAAGGCAACAAAAGCAAGGGTCCAAGGCATGAAAAGGGAAGGGTAAATATCGTTCAGTTTGGACATCTTTACTGCTTCTTGGAAGTGCTGTCCCGTCTGTCTGCGAAGCTAACAGGTGGGACTGCATGGGCTCCTGGCTGCATGGCAGCCATGACGTGGTGTCTAATGCTGTGATCTGTGGGCAATACTCATCACAAGCTCTATCTATTTCCACCCCACTTCTAATTATTATTTTTAATTTTCTTAAATACTCATGCCTTATGCTATTTCAGACTGCATACAAAACCTGGGAAGAATCATTGGCTCCAAAACTTCAGACATAGTAAATATTCACAGCACTAGGTGTCTCATGTATTAGATGGTTAGCTGGTCCTCATTTAGCATGAACTGACAGTGAGCATGGGGAATACAACAACTCCCAGGGGAGTGTATCTGCATTAGTGAACTGAGTAAGGAATAAGAGGGGTTGAGCTTTGAGTATGTGTGCTATATGGAAATTTGTGGTGAGGTATATCTGGGGGCTGGAGATGGAGAACTGAGGATAGTGTGACATAATACATTCTCTCTGCCTGGCTCTGAAGCCATACGTTAATGAGGGCTGCTGACAAAAACTGAAGGAGCTATGTTCATGAAGCACTGAATGTAAGTGGTACTGCTTCAGGGAACAGGTGACCACAAAAATGACACAGAATAAGGGAGAGAAGCAGTTTGTCCATTTCTGGGTGGAACATAGTATGGCTCTGGCAACACAGTGAGGGCTGAGAAGCAGTTTGGTCCATTAAAGGGGTGGTTAACACTGGAATTCCTGAAGGGGAAACAGTCCATGTAAAGAGTGTAAAATTAGTTGTAGCAATGGCAATAGAAAGGCCAGAGCAGAAAACCATGGGAGGATTGGCTTTGAGCATGTGAGATACTGGCTGATCCCAGGATAATTGGAGAGACTTGGGTAGTGAGAAGCTATGACCATGCTAATTGCAGGGAACACCTGTGAGCGTTTATTGGGATGCTACAAGTCTGAGCACTGACATTCATGTGATCTCATTTGTTCCCAGATTGATGAAGGGCAATGGCCCTTGAATAATGAAGAAAGCATTCAACACATTTTCTAAAGAGGCCATTGAACCTACCCACAACCACTCCCACCTCTTATACACACAAGGCTTGTAACTAAGTTAGGATACTGAACTCACAAGCCCTTGCAAGAAGACTGAAGAGTATCACATTTATGCCAAAAGACACTGGAGTTCCAAGTTTGGAGCTCCTGGGGGTAAAGGCTGTGGTGATTAAGCTTGGGGCCAGTCCATAGTTGTCTCTGCCTTAGTAACTGAAAATTTCTGAAGATCTGTGTGTTCACAACTTCACTCTCTGTCCTCTCAGTGTTCTCTGTCTAGAGAGTATATCTTTAGTTTTCACAATCCATGGCCACTTTCCCCTTCTCCTCCTTTCAATTTCGCCTTCGAGCTTGGGATGGAGAGCTTTGCTCAACAGCCTCTCTTTCCTAATCTCTTACTCAAAAGTTCTGAACAAAAACCTAGAGCACCTGGAAGTTCCAGCTGATTTAAGGCTGCTCATTGAACCAGTATCCCAAAGGCTGCGCTGAA
Source organism: Phyllostomus hastatus (assembly GCF_019186645.2). NCBI lineage: Eukaryota > Metazoa > Chordata > Mammalia > Chiroptera > Phyllostomidae > Phyllostomus > Phyllostomus hastatus. The sequence continues at coordinate 8,999,174 of NW_025333984.1, read as the reverse complement.
CATCGAAGGGTGTATGTGTGTGATGAGAGATGGTACTCAATGACTTTTGCAAATTTGGAAGCTGCTTCTTGTTCATTATTATGTTTTATTCATCAGCGACCAGAAGGCTGGAGACTTTAACAAACTTTTACCAACAAAAATGTGTGATGTGAGGAACTTCACTCACTGTTTGTCCAACGGTCCAGAGAAAGAAACAGTTTACAGATGACTGAGGCATGATGAAAAAGAACTTTGAAATTTTCTTTACAAAAAGTAGTACTGCAAGGATTCTAAACCTTGGAAGTACATTAATATAGGATCTGTTGCTGTTTTAAAGTAATGAAATCCATGCTGGAAAAATACAATAAAAATGAATTATTAAAAAAAAGAAACTGGGGCACTGAGGGAAAGTTAACTTGCTCTAAGTTTCAGAGCTGATATACCATAGTGAGGACTTGAACTCAGGCAGCCTGACCACAGAACCCTGGCTAAGCTCATCAGTGAAACACTGGTAGAAACTAGCTACATGCCCAGCATTCAATTTCCTCCTGTTGAATACACAGGAAGACCACATTCCTCAGTTTCCACTTCAGTTAGGTTGGAGTCAAGTGATTGTGTCTGCAAAGAAATCAAGGAAGTCATGAATTGTCATGCAGACTTTCTTCACTAAGTGCTCTCCTACATGGCCGAATGAAGGAGGACCCAGTGGAAGGACTTGGAGGAAGTCGTAAAAATTGTGGCAAAACAAAGTACAAGAAACCATGACTACTGAATTATGGGGGAGATCATCTGCCAAACACCCAGGTAAACTGTAAGGAGAACACAAAATAAACCTTTATGTGTTAGAAAAACAAACAATGAAACCCAAAGTTGCCATTCTTACAATGAATACTACAACATGTTAGCACCAAGCTTCAAACGGATTGGTATTTATTGCATTATTAAAATTGTGCCCTCCATGAAGTCATCTAAGCAGAGTGTGGGAGGAAGAAAGAAAACATTAAAATAGGTCATGGTGTAGCAGCAGTCGATGACTTTGCACCCTCTCCAAATATATGTTTGTCTCAGAGAAATATTTCACTGACTAGCACTTTGTCACACTGTTCACTGCTCATTACCATTTCAAATGCACTTTCTGTGCTCTGAGGTGCCTCTCTGCTGCCCCAGGGCTTTGCCAAGACACTAAAAAGTTTAGTTGCCATGCATAATATACAACACAAGTTACTAGCATGAATTTTAAACAGTGTTTTCCTTCATCACATCCCAGAGCCCCTCTAGATCCAAGAAGTGGGGGGAGGCTTTATTTGTTTATTTTATTGCCCCCCCTTTTAAAAAAAAATAACCCTTGCCATATCCCTATTCATGCATCCATAATAAAAAAAAACTTAAAATGAGAACAAATGAAAACAGATGTATCTTAAGGCAATTGACAAAACAGATATAAATGCCAGGATGAAGTCTTTGGCAGAGGCAAATGACAGAAATAAATGTTAGTAAGGAAGTTATAATTATAACAGAATAGACCAGTGCCATGTTATGTTCAATACAGTGTCTGTTTCTTAGACAGCAAAATGTATTTGTCAGCATGGTGAGCGGTTAAGAGCTGGGCTCTGGAGTTGGACTGTTACTGGCTGTGTTTGAATATGGACTCCGCAATTTACTAGCCGTGTGACCTTGGACAAACTACTTACGACCTCTGGCTTTGGCTTCCTCTTTTGTAAAATGGGAATAATAGTGTCTATATCACATAAGGAGTACAGGAGTTCGTATGTATGTAAAGTGCTTAAAACAATGTCTGTCATACAGTAAGCATGTAACAAACACATCGTTTATTATTGTTATTATTCATCACTATTAGTGAAACAAACATAATTTGGATCCATGTGTTTTGGTTATCAATGCAAATATTTTTATTGAAAATAGTAAAAAACTAAAACACTTGAGGCCCTGGCTGGTGTAGCTCAGTGGATTGAGTGCAGGCTTGTGAAGCAAAGCATTGCTGGTTTGATTCTCAGTCAGGGTGCATGCCTGGGTTGCAGGCCATATCCCCAGTATGGGGTGTGCTAGAGGCAACCACACATTGATGTTTCATTCCCTCTCTTTCTCCCTCCCTTCCCCATCTCTCTAAAATAAATAAATAAAATATTTTAAAAATAAAACAGCTGAATTTTCATTCAATGGAAATTGTATGTCCTGTACTGATAAGTGGAAATTAGCAAGAGCCAACAGCTAAAGGGTAGGTACACACTATAGGTTACATTGTCAGTTTTGTAAGAGAAAAGGACAGAACTTCTAAACATTTGGCTCAATCAGCTCAAGAGGCTTTTATCAACACCTTTTAATGCTAGATCTATGAGTGATTCTCAAATGATCCCTCTAGGTCTAGAGAAGCATTTTTTTAAAAAAAATCACCACCATACTTTCCAAAAAGGTTCTGCCCAAGAAGATACTGAGTTGAATGAACTAAAGGTAGATTTTGTGAAGAAATGTTTATGTACTTAGCGGTTTTTGGAGTCCTAGGTTTGGGAATTGAACAGATGGAATCTACAGTTCATTTCAGTGTTGGAATTCTGATTCTGTGATTCAAAATATTTCTCATATTTATATTACACTACTTGCATTCTTGAGACTGTCCACTAGTTTTCAGTTAAAGCCCATGAAGAGTAACTCCTTACCTCTAGATGTCTCATCTATCTTGCTTAACTTTTCCTTTTATCCCCAACTCTCTACCCCACAGTCACCAGCCACTGTTCCTATTTTTTAAAACATTTTATTTATTTATTCTTTATAAAGGGTAAGGGAGGGAGAAAGAGAGGGAGAGAAACATCAATGTGTGGTTGCCTCATGTGTGCCCACCACTGGTGACCTGGCCTGCAACCCAGGCATGTGCCCTGACTGGGAATTGAACCTGTGATCATTTGATTCACAGGTCGGCACTCAATTCACTGAACTACACCAGCTAGGGCCACTGTTCCTATTTTTAAGCCATACCTCTCAAATATAAATCTACAAATAAGACTATATACTTTTTCTTATTGAAAAATAACCATTTATACTACTTTTCAACTTCTCACGGGCTTTGCCAGCTGATGACAATTTTATCTGAGGGAAAAACTTGGGAATCACTGTACAATAAATTATTGACTTTCTCTCAGCACCTACATATGATACAGTAGGTCACCAGTCCTGTAGGCCATACCATCCAAATAATAACATAATATTAATCATGTATTGAGCACTTGCACTAGGTACTATGCAACATCACTGTAGGCTCAAAGAAGTTAATAACTTTGCAAAAGCCCTACAGATAGTACATACTATTGCTAGAATTCAGTTATTGCTCACAGGCTCCAAAGCCCATGCTCACACCACACTGTCTCTTCTTCCAAACCACTATTTCTCATTTGGATCAATGAAGTAACCTCTTAATTGGCTTCCTTGTTTCCACATTTAACCATCCTTCACTCAATCTTTACTTCCAGCTGCTGCCAGATTCAGTTTTCTGAAATGGAAATGCAATCACATCACTTGCATGCTCCCCACTGTCTTTAGAATGAAATTCAATTTCTGTAGATGATGTAGAAGGCCCTTGGTAAAATAACCCCTACTCACCTCTCTTGCTTTTTACCCATGCACCTTTTGCTCTGGGTAAACTAAGCTAGCCTTACTTTCTCCACCAATTCCATGTACTCATGCCTCTGAGTTTTTGTACATGTGATTTCCACTGTCTGAAAAGGTCAACCCCATTTTGACACTTAGCAAACTCCTGTGTATCCCTTAAGAGTCTTCAGCATACAGGAGGTGCTCTGTATGTACCTACTGACAAAACAACAATAATACAGGCTACTTCCTTTTCCAAATTAAGGGACAGAGATGAACATGGGTAAATACAGGAATCTGATTTGCTAACATGCTATAAAAACATGCATTTGAGGCTTATGCTTCTAGAAATTGTTTTCCTAGCCATGACCTCACATCTGTGAAATGTTGCCCAGTGAGCAGATCATAATTATGAAATATAATGTTTGCATACTAAGCAGTAGAATCCTTGCTATGTTCATTAAATATACATTAGTTGATATTTACAAATGTTTTGTGTATATTACAAAATGTTAAAATACATTTCCAGTCTATGAATAAATTCACTACAACGTTCGACTCAAGTTTTTATTAACCTCTTACCTAAGTGTTAATATTTCCCATCCTATTGGGAGCAACAGGACACATTCCACACATTGGCTTCTAAGAGGTCACTGATTTATTTTCAGTTTGTCTGGTCACTAAGACTTGGCACAGAGTTACCTTCATAAATGATTCAAGATAATGGGAAATATTAAAATGAAAGAAATAACAGTAAAAATGGGGTTCCACAAGTGAGAAATGATCACTGGAATATCACTTCTCAGGGGAATCACCCCACTTAGCCATTCATTAAAAGTTGCTTCAAGGACATTCTCACAGGAAAGAAGCATAGCTGTTGCATACACTGTGGTGCATGGTGTGGTGGTGGTTTTTTTGCGGGGGTAAAGTTACACTTAGAATACATGGTGTGGACTCTGGAAAAGCTCAAGATGACTTTGGTAACAGCAAGATTTTCCATTAACCACAGGTGGCTCTGTGATAGTGGTTTAAGGGATAAGCAGGTACACATATTTTAATTACAATTCCATGTCATACCATTAAAAAAGGTTCAACATAATTTGATATTAAGAATCGTTGTCTAAGACGTTATGTCATTTCTTATGTCCACTTCCTATAAAGAGTAGATGTGTGTGTAGATGATAAATGTATTTATGATAATGAAGGAAAATAAGGCCCCTTCTTTTGAAAGTACCATCTATTTTTATCTCTAAGTCCGATACAACCCTCTTTCTGAACATCTGAGCCTCTCTCTCAGCTCCCTAAAATATAGTACTTCAAAAGCTTTCTATCTACTCCTCTTTCTCCTACTTTATCTCTCCTTCTCCCACTTTCCACTAGATTATTACCACTACCCTTTACCTCTACATAAGCATAATAGATCTTTATCCTTTTGAGAAAGTAAATAATTTCCTGGTACTTTATTACCCCCATATATACAAACTCCAGAAAATTTATAAACATTAAAAAGGCAGAACCACCACCTAAGTATCCTATACCACCTTCTTATCTGCCTGTTGATCTGCCCGTCTCATAAAAGTAGGCAGTCTCCTTACACCTACATTTAGCATGAGTCCTCTGTGATGTCTTACATCCTAGAACCAGAATTAAAACAAGTTAAAGCTGGAAGAGCCCTTGTCAATAATCCAGTCTTTACACGTGAAGATTATTAAACTGAGATTCAGAAAAATGAAATGGCTTAAGAAAACAAAGAGTCTCCATACTGTCTCTTGGTTTGCAATTACTTTATCTTTGCTTTTCTCTTCCTGCTCTGGCTTTCTGAGGTTGGTTCCTTGTCACTCACACAGTATTTGTTTTGGATCCTTGCTCCCTCTCTGGATTTGGACTATTATTCTAATAATTCCACTATATCAATACCTTGACTTGGGATGTCAATCAGGTTGTGTTCCTGGGTTGCTCACCAGCCCCGACCTGGTATGCTCTAGACTCTAGCTTGAGCCTTAAGTTTTGCAGTCCATCTACAACACACAGATCTAATTTCCTCTATCGTGCCATGATCAGTTGGTTCAGTGACACAGACTTCTATAAAATAGAGTTAAAAATTACTTCCTTCCTTTGAAGGCAATTATGTATAAAGAGGTGAATATGGATCCATCAACTTATAAAACAAAGGCATAAATGTTCTCTGCTTGGTGAATATCAGTGAAGTATAAAAGGGGTTATGTTCAAACCATGTAAATGCTGCCTCTAAACCTATCATGTTATCATCTATCGAGGAACCCTAAACAATCAGATTGAGTGAATGTGACATGGCCTCCTCCATATCTAAAATTTCGACTAGGCCTATGAGATAACAGAAATAAATTGCTGAAATGCACAAGGATGATGACAATGGAATAATATTTTAAGCACAGCATTATTTTCATTATAAGTTAGATAGAAAAAAAAAGGTAGAAAGAAGTTTGCAATACTGCAAAGATGGATGTTAACTGCTGCCCAGTTAGGGGTAAAAAAATCCCCAAAAATTGCATTGCCGAACATTTTTTATTTTACAGATATGTATTAAAAAAGTGTGCTCCAGAGTCTTATTCACAAACAGAAGATACACTGCTCACACTTAAAGAAAATGAAATCAAACAGGATAAAACATGAGCAGAGAGACTTCAGACATGTTCCCCAGACATACCATCTTGACAAACTTGTGAAGAAGAGCAGTTCTCTAGCTAGAGAGATCCTTCCTTCAACTGGGCAGATGGGCCTAGTAAATGCATACACAATTAGCTTTGTGCTGAAGCAGAAAGACTGAGAGGGAAAGGAATAAATGCACACCACATCAGTATAATCCAAAAGTAATCTTATTTTGCTCTGTAATCATAGAGATGCAGTGATCTTTTTATAATTTGGGCTGGATTTGTAGTAAATTTGGAAGTTATGTGGAAGAATGAGAGATAAAAATAACTACTTACAATAGGTAGCTGTCTATTAATAGGGTATGAACCTAAGGTTTTCTTTCTTTTAAAGATTTTATTTATTTATTTTTAGAGAGAGGAGAATGGAGAGAGAGAAAGAGAGGGAGAGAAACAACAATGTGTGGTTGCCTCTTGTGCTACCCCCACTGGGGGCCTGGCCCACAACCCAGGCATGTGCCCTCACTGGGAATCCAACCAGCGACCCTTGAACCTAAGGTTTTCATCATTTGTTTTCCATTTGAAAAATAAAAGTAGCTTCCATTCAAGGTGGCGATATAAGTAAATGTGGTACACGCATCCTCCCATAGCCATGTCAAAAGTACAACTAAGGTACAAAACAACCATCATTCAGAACTGCCTGAAGTCTGGCTGAACGGAAGTCCTACAACAAACGATATAAAGAAGAAGCCATATCAAGACTGGTAGGAGTGGGGAGATGAGGAACAGGCTGATCCCACACCCACATGTAGCAGATAAAAATCAGGAGGATATCTCAGCTATGGAGGAGCCCCTGAAGAGTGAGGGGTCTCGGCCCAATATCAGTCCCCCCAGCCCAGGGGTACAGCACCAGGAAGAGAAGTCCCCATAACTTTTGGCTGCAAAAACCAGTGGGGGTTGTGGCTGAGTGAGATGGAGGGCTTCCAGAGCCTTGCCAGAGTCCAGACATTCCTCTTAAAGGGTCCACATACGGATTTACTCAGACTCACTCTGTCTGAGCTACACTGCTTGGATAGCAGCTCGAAAGGCACCAGGGACACCAAAGGAGGTACTGAATTGTCTGGCATCAGGGCGAGAGCTGGGGAGCAGATTTCTCCTAGACAGAACTATTGGCAGAGGCCTTTGTTCCTTTAGTGAGCCCAGCCCCAACCCACAGAGCTGGCAGGAGGATGCTGTATCTGAGTCTCCATCAACCTGGCTACCACTGTTTTCCCTGTCCTGGTGATTCCCTGAGGCCCTGCCCCACCCAACTTTCATGCCTACCCAGGCTGTTTTCAGTGGCTTTTCCATACAAATGGCTTGTTTTGGCTCATGCTTCAGATTTTCCTAAATTCTGTCAAACAAGCAGCATCTGGCCTCAGCAAGCACCATACCTCTCACTAAGTGGCCCCAGGCCTGGCACTAGCAGCAACCTGCCTTGGTTCATAGCTTGGCCATGCCTGGGTACCTCTAAGCCCAGCACAAATAGCAGCCAACTGCAGATCACTTTGTAGGTCATGCCAGGATGCCCCCATAAAAACACAGGTGGTGACTGACCTTTGCCTGCACTATCTGGGAGGCTCCAGAGACATCCCACCCAGTGGACAGCTACAAACCATATCGTAGCACCACCCAAACCCCTCCACAAGTGACATATTCAAGGGATGGACTCAGCATGTACCAGAACCCCACTGAAGTAAGCCCTGCTCCATGGGGTGAGCCTGTGCACAGCTGATCCTCCATGGTGGTCTTAGCTAGTCCTTTCAGCTAATTGGATGTTGACATGCCAACAGCAAGCAAGGCTCAACTACAACAGGAGGATATACACAGCCCACACAGAGGGGGTACATCTGGAGTGCCCAGGTTGCATCAATAGGAAGGCTGTGCCACTGGACCCTACAGGACACCTACTCCATCAGGCCACACTACCAATCCCAGGAGAAGCAGCAGCTCTACCTAATACACAGAAACAAACACAGGGAGTCTGCCAAAATGAAGAGACAAAGGAATATGTCCCAAATGAAAGAACAGAACTAAACTCTGGAAAAACTACTAAACAAAATTGAGACAAGCAATCTACTAGATACAGAATTTAAAACACTGATTATATATAAGGATGCTCAATGAACTTAGCCCAAACTTTGACAACATAAAAAGGACATGGAAACCATAAAAAAAACTGTCAGAAATGAAGGATTCACTAATTGAAATGAAGGTGAATTTACAAGGAATCAACAGTAGAGTAGCTGAAATGGAGAGTCAAATCAGTGATATGGAATATAAAGAAGCAAAAGCACCAAATCAGTAGAGGAGAAAGATAAAGAATGCCCCCAAAATGAAGACAGTGTAAGGAACCTCTGGGACAACTTCAAGCATACCAACATTCACACATTGGTGGTGCCAAAAGGAGAAGAGAGAGATCAAGAAATCAAAAACCTATTTGAAAAAACAATGCCTGAAAATTTTCCTAACCTGGTGGAGGAAATACACACATAAGACCAGGAAGTGCAGAGAATCCCAAACAAGATGAACACAAAGAGGCCCACACCAAGACACATTGTACCTAAAATGTCAAAGATTAAAGACAAATTTGAGGATTTTAAAAGCAGCAGGAGAAAGACTGTTAAGTTGTGTAAAAGGGAGCTCCCATAAGACTGTCAGCTGATTTCTCAACAAAAACAATTCAAGCCAGGTGGTTCTGGCACAAAATATTCAAAGTGATGAAAAGCAAAGACCTACAACCAATAATGCTCTACCCAGCAAAGCTATGATTTAGAATCAAAGGATATATAAGGAACTTCTCAGATAATAGAAAGCTAAAGGAGTTCATCATCACCATTATTACATGAAATGTTAAAGTGTCTTCTTTAAGAAGAAAAAAATAGAAAAGAAAAATGAAGTGAACAAGCAGAACAAAAACAGACTCATAGATACAGAGAACATTCTGATGGTTGCCAGGTGGGAGGGCAATTGAGGGCATGGGTGAAAAAAGTGACGGTATTAAGAAGTACAAACTGATACTTATAGAATATGGATGTACACTACAGCATAGAAAATACAGTCAACAATATTCTAATAACTATGTATGGTGTCAGATGGGTACAAGATATATCAGGATGACCATTTAGTAAGTTATATAAATGTTTAATCACTGAGGTATACACCCGAAACTAATATAATATTGTATGTCTACTGTAATTGAAAAATAAAAAAATGATTTAAGAAGAAAAAGAAAAAGAGAAAAATTAAATTAAAAAATTGGAAGGGCTAAAAGTGCATAGACACGCCACATACTGAAAGGAGATATTTTCAATTTATATAACTGACAAAGGATCAGTATCTGGAATAAATAAAGAATTCCTACAAATCAATTAGGAAAACAAAGTCTTGTTCATTGTAGTAAAAGAAAATTAGTTAATTTCAATGTCTATCAGAAGAGGAAATGGATAGGTAAACTGTGGTTTATTCAAGCAATGGAATACTCCACAGCAACAAAGTGTCTAGATTTGTCTGTATCAACATGAACAAATCTGAAAAATAGTGCTGCTTGAAAAAATATCAATTTACAAAACATGCACAGTACTTCTGCAAATTTTAGGGGCAAAGTAATTTTACAAAGTTTCAGTGACAGGTACTCATATAAGTAAAATTATGCAAACATACTGAAAGGATACAAACCAAATCCAATTTCAGAAGAGTGGTTAACTCTGGAAAGAAAAGGAGCGGGCAGAGTTTTACATAGGTCTTTAACATTAAATGTGGCAAGATGTTAAAAGAGGATTAATATTGGTTGTGGGCAGATAAATATTTTATTTTCTGCAGTTTTTTGGCATATCAAAAATACTTCATCCAGAAAACAAAATCAGCATTTGTGTATGTTTCTCAGCATGCGTTTACAGAAGACTGGGGACAGAAAATGGAGTGCCTCAGTGTACGGCAGTGAGGGAGAGTGGCTAATTAGACAGAAGTGACATCATCAGGTCTATTCATCCAATGAAAATGTTTACCAGCTAGGCATAAAAGGGCACTAAATTCAGAACAGGGAACTTAGTGAAACCTTGTCTTTACAGTGTTTTTATTCTAAGTGAAGAGCTTCAATGGTCATTTTAGGCATGGGCCAAAAAAAAAAACAACCCCCAAAACATGTCCTTTTAAGTCAACTAATCCACGTCCTTCAGATGCAATCAGCCTCAATCCATTCTGTCAAGTGATTGGACCTTATCTCTTTGGTACATCAGAAGTGAAGGAGGTCCTGCTGTTTTTAGTTCTGCTTATAGTAAATCTTGATGGCTTCACAGCTGAGTGACAGGAGTGGATAGAGTATAGGATTGGAGCCTTGGGAATTCAGTCTGTGGCAATGACTTCTTATAAGGTGGACATGTGGCTTGACCTCTCTGGACCTCTGTTTTTCCATCTTTCAAATGAAGACAATAATATCGACCACTACACGCTATTTTAAAATATACTTCTTTTCCTGTATGTCCACCATCAGATAAATGCCAGGTGCTATACAATAACCTTATGATAATAATGTCATTGAAACTTAAGGTATGAGATTGCCTTACAGAAAAAAAGCCACTTCCATCAATTCTTTTAGTATTCTCATCTACTAAACTCTCTTGGGATAGCCTCAAAACTATCTGCTTCATTTCGAACATTTTGAGAGCAAAATACGATTATAAAGTATTTATTAAATTTCCAGAGTAAGTATCACCCAACTCTGAGCATTAACTATTCATTTTCAATGAGACTTAGTAATAATCATGGCAGAAACATGGAAACCTCTTCAGACATTTATTAAGACTAACTGTTCAAGTGCACATTTGCAGATGAATGTGCAAGAGATAACAAAGAGGGGTTTGAACTCCACACAAGGCTGCCAGTGGACATGGCACATCTCTGAAATGCCTTATAATGAAAAAGCTGTTGACCTCTTCTCCTTAGGTTAGTCAGATCATGCTTAAAGAATGTGTGATAATCAGTAGCCAACTGCCTACTTGACCACCTCAAGTGAAGCTCTAGGTGCTCAATACTAATGAAATTTGCTTTTTAAAAAAGCTTGAAAAGATACCTGGAGATACACACACACATTAATTTTATGTTACCCAGGCATTAATATGTTACAGCTGAATTTATATGCCATTTTACTTGTAAATTTCAGTGCCGTTTCTTTAAACAGAACAGTAATGAAGTTAGATTATGATTTGCTATGTTTATTTCAAGGTGATTAAAACAGGGACATAGTCACCATGAATAGGATATGTCTATGCCTAAAACTACTTCTAGAGGGTTTGTACCTGAGGGTTCAGAAGAGTACAACCTTTCCATGTAACTAGGTACTTTTGGTAAAATGACAAGACAACAAAAACTTGTCAGATAACAGCTGTCTCTAAATATTACCCTCACTTGGGTGGAGAAAGTATTTTTCCCCATGCTTTTCTACCTCAGTGGAAGAAAGCACACACTTTTGTCCTTTTGGTTAAAGAAAGAAAAGGAAAACGGGAGCAAAGAGATAAGCTATGGAATTGAAACCAAAACTAAGGCCAGCTACAATATCTAGGGGGCTTGCATTCTGTAAATGAAAGCAAGGACTCCTGCAAAGGCAAAAAGACTTGCTCAGTATGCAACATGTGTTCCCCATTATTAGGAAAGAGCGGACAAAATTCAGTCTCGGAGTACCAATCTTGTACAATTGCTTCTGCAGCAACCCTGCTAACCTGGGGCTTCTCAAAAGCTCTGCATGTGTAACATAGGTTGTGACCCGTCTTGGCTAACAGGTGAGTTATCTGGCTGCCTCTTTCTGAGAATGATCAAAAAAAGAGAGAGAGAAATTCACTTGGGGATGATTCAACAGATAAGGAATCAACATGCCACCTGTGGTCAGACCTACTATGTCTTTATCAACTCATATGCTCTAAAACCACCATCCACTTACTGAACAGGAAGATCTGTGCTGCCAGCAGCATCTTGATGGAAACAGAGGCCCTGCTGGGGATGATATAAACTCCCAAAGGTCTGTAAACAAAGTTGCCGGGACATACCAAGAACATGCCGAGTGATTTTGTCTCTTATGCATAATTACCCTCAGCTGTCTTATTTGTGGTCTGTTTTCCAACAGCAAAGTATATTTACCACTGAACAGCTGTCCTACAGAAAGTCAATTTGGTTCCTTAGAAATATTCTAAAATTTGCAGCGTTTAATCTCACACTTGTGGTGTTATCCAAGCTGGGTTTGGACAAAAGTGACATAGGTGTTTACATTCATTCCCCCTTAGTTTTCCCTATCTCTTCTGATAGTTCTTCATCACCCCTTGATATTTCTAAACTATCAGTCTACTGCCCAGAATTCCACATTACCATGACCCAATGCCTCATGTACCTTCTGATGCAAAGTTTGTGCTTCATAAATATTTGGAAATCAATTCATGAATGAATCAAAACCCCAAGGCCTATGAGAATTCCCCAGGTTCTGCAGAATGACAGGAAGAATGGGATAAGCTCATGGGTTTGAAATGATTAAGGTTGATATGCGAACATCACCCATTCTTTATTGTCAAGTAGTAGATTCCTTTGTTGATGCTCTATTTTGTTTTTGTATTTGAAATCAGTCTTTATTTCATTGTTTTGAAAACTTTCTTATCATAAATTGAAGTCACAGATTTTTTGTTATGAGTCTACTTGGGGTTTACAGAACATAATATGTAACAGAAAGAACTTCAGAACTACTGAAAACAACAACAAAAATCTGTCAGCAAACGATGTTAAACTAGATCCGATGGACTATGCTGAGTTTGTTCAATCCAATCCTGTGCTTTGTGTTCTGTCTCTTGTCCTCCAGATAAACTAGTACCCCCATCAACTTCCAGCTCTTGTTCCAGAAAAAAAATGTCAGTGAAAAATGTCTTTGGGAAAATTCAGGGCAGCCATTATTCTTGGACCTTACACAGTCATCACGAAATCTCCAGTGACATAGTTGATTCTAGCTGTTGTTTTTAAATTATTTTATTGTTGTTCAATTACAGTTGTCTGCATTAATTGTTAAAAAAAACTGAGTTGGAAATTGAGACAGCTACACTGTCTTAGTCAGCTCGGGCTCTGTAACAAAATACCATAGAAGGGGTGTCTTAAACTTGAGGAATTTATTTTCTCACAGTTCTGGAAGTAGGAAATCTGAGATAAAGGTATCAGCATGGCTGAGTTCCAGTGAGTGACTCTTTGTGACTCATGGATAACCACCTTCTAACTGCATCCTCACATGACAGAGAGGGAGAGCAAGCTCTCTGGTGTCTCATCTTACAGCGGCACTGATACCATTATGACAATCCTGCTCTCATGGCCTCATCTAAACCTAATTACCTCCCAAAGCCCCACCCCCAAATACCATTCACATGGGGGTAAGAGCTTTAACATAGGAATTTTGGGATACACAATTCAGTCCAGAGCCCACTGGTCTCATTTTAAGGCTAATGCTGACTTCTAATCTGAAGGTCAGAATACAAGGAAATTATGTTCCTGCAAAAGGATACCAAATAGTTTTTTTTTCCATTGAGTTCACCAAATTACATAGAATTCCTTGACACTATCAGTGCCAGTCATTCAATTCAGGTTCCACTGGATCAAATGATGCTGCTGCCTGCATAGTCCCACCTCTTCTTTCAAACCTCAGGTTCTTTTACCAAACCTGAATGTACCTTTAATAATGGAAGCTTCAAATGCTGTCATTTAAGATGTTGGTATTGCCTTGGTCAAATGTAAGCAGTAACAAGACATAATCAGGTACTAGATACAGTCACACCTTGGTACTCATCAGCTTCAGAACTCATCAAACCCTGTACTCTTCACATTTTGATGAAAAAAACTGTTTCAGCACTTAGCACTTGCTAGAACTTGCATGAGTTATGATGTCACTCTGTAAGATCAAGTGCTTCATCATTCATTGTATTTGGTACTCTTCGGTTTTGGCACTTGTCATGAGTTTCGGAATGAATTAATGATGAGTACTGAGGTTTCACTCTTCCTACTGGCATACTAGGCATAACAGAATTAGAGAGCAAACAGTATTTCTATTGCTTGTAAGAAACAAATAAAATTTGTTCCCCTTATACATTATTTCACTCTCAAAATGAGATAGGGTTTTTATCCAAAATTCATTATCTTCCACTTTTGTAGATCTATGTCAAGTTCATAAATTCCCTGAGCATCTTTGTCCAGCATTCTATTCATCTGCAACCCTTTCTTCTTACTGCTATTTGCAACACCTTCAGTACTTGGGAGTCTAATGAATGTGCTGTTTGTCACATCATTGAGAGCCTAGGAGTGTATCAACCACAGCCAATTCCCATTGCCTCTCCACTCCTCTCACCCACATCACAACCTCCCCATCTCAGAACTCTGCTCCTCGCTTCACCACTCCTCTTTAGTGGTTCTTTAGTTAATTTGAACAGTGTAGGAACCTTGAGTGGGAAGCTAAGCAATTTATTTTTCACATATTTCATAAAACCCTGCAGCGGTCTACTGGAGGAAAATCAGATATTGTTAACATTTTTCATTCAGCAAAAATTGGTTTTGTTTTAAAGAAGGGTGCAGAGTTGGCTCTGCTTCTTCTTTATAAAGCCACACACATCATGATGCAGATCTCAGCAGGGCTTTCCAACCTCCTCAGCAACCTCAACCTCCTCAGCTCTTGGTGCTTATAGCTCCCTTTACTGAGGTACCTACTTGCCTTAGTGTGTTTTCATTTTGTGTTCTTGTTTAACTTCCTTGAGGTTTCAGTTTTCCATTCCTGTCCTCCTGGGATGCCAGAAGAATGCAACAAACAAATGCACCAGTGATTCATTACCGTTAGCAGCCAGAGTGGAATCAAGAACTTTATCAACTTCCCGGCTTCCTGGTTCTGTTCACAGGGGAGCCACATTAGGCACAAATGGCTTTCCTTACCTTCCTCTCAATATGCAGTTTACGTAACAGACTATCTTTCTCTAGTTCAGTGCTCTCTGGAATTTTTACTTAGACGTAGGCAAAGCCTCTCCTCTACTGCTGTATCCAGAGTTCATGGCACTGAATCTTCACGCCAAGTAGGAGGCAATTTTCAAGGATATATAAATAGAAATACTTTACTATTTACAGCACACAAACTACTGTAAAATTGTATTCCAGGTTATCATTTCTGGTGTATCTAATTACTAAGTTCTGTTTGAATTGAGAATCTATTGCCAGGCAAATGGACACATCCTGACCCGGCTTACTCTCAAGTTCTTGTAAATGCATGCACTACAGTCTA
Source organism: Phyllostomus hastatus (assembly GCF_019186645.2). Lineage (NCBI taxonomy): Eukaryota > Metazoa > Chordata > Mammalia > Chiroptera > Phyllostomidae > Phyllostomus > Phyllostomus hastatus. The sequence goes on along the minus strand of NW_025333984.1, from coordinate 8,983,649 downwards.
TAGGCCTACATTGGATCATTAAGAGAAAGTTTCCCTCCTGTAATATTCCGTTTGGTGCTCCCAGCAGCAGTCTCTCAGTCTTGATGGACTGTGTGGTTGAATGGGGTGACAGTGGTGGAGGGAAGGGGTGATCATTCTGTACTACGTTTTGAGTGCTTCCAGTAAAAGACTGTATATGCTCCAATAGCTAATGATAGCTAAGACTTTTAACCACAGCCCCTTCCACAGAACTAATATTTCATGTTGAAAAATTACATGTCACCATCTGTGGAACTTTGGTAAACATGAACAAAAATATGTTTGTTTACCTGGTCCTTGAAAACAATCTGCATTTGACATTGTATTTTTAGGAAAGCATCTACAATTGGCTCAATGCAGACAGTGTTTCCTTTAATATATTTATATTGCATTCTCTCTGCTTAGCACTCTCAAATTCCCAATGTTTCTAAAAGTGAGGTACATGGACCACCTGCATCAGACCCACCTATATAGTTAGTTAAAAGTGTAGATCATGCCCTGACTGGTGCAGCTCAGTTGGCTGGGTGTCACCCTGCAAGGTGAAGGTTCACCAGTTCAATTCCCAGTCAGGGCACATGCCTGGGTTTGGGTTCGGGATCCAGTCAAGGCATGTGCAGTGGGGGGAGGGGGCAGCCAATCAATGTTTCTCTCTCACATTAATGTTTCTCTCCCTCCCTTTCCCTCTCTCTAAAAATGGATAAGCCCTGGCTGGTGTAGCTCAGTGGATTGAGCGCGGGCTGTGAACCAAAGTGTCACAGGTTTGATTTCCAGTCAGGGGACATGCCTGGGTTGCAGGCCATGACCCCCGGCAGCCACACATTGATGTTTCTCTCTCTCTCTATCTCCCTCCCGTCCTTCTCTAAAAATAAATAAATAAATTCTAAAGAAATGGATAAATATCAATAAAATCTTTAAAAAATAAAACAAAATTTAAAAAACCCTGCAGATTCATGAACCCATCACAACCCATGTAATACAGGATCTCTCTGGGGCTATGGTCTGGAAATTTGCATGTATCATAAACACTCCCGGTGACTAGTAGGCCCATTGCAGCTGAAGAACCACTGAATCCTTGGAGGGGAGAGTGAGAGCATTAAAAATAAAACAAACACCTCTTTTCTTTTTTTCTGGTGCTCTGACCAGGAATAAAACAGGCAACATTTTGCTTTGGGGAATGATGCCCAACCCATTGAACCACACCAGCCAGTGCTTAATGTCTTTAATTATTTTAAAAATTAAAATTACATTGTGTCTTATTTAAAAAAATAAAATTCTAAATCTTATGCTTTAAAAAAACAGTGACAAGGTGGGGACATTACAGAGGGGAGTCGGGTATGTACAGTAGGGCCAGGGGAAGCATCCTGGAGAAAGTGGCATCTATATTTAGATGAAGAGGATGCATAGGAATCTGGTAGGATGGGAAGGAGATGGGTGAGTGGATGGGGGAGGCGAGAGGGGAGAGGAATATTGCAGACACAGAACAAAAACAGAGGTTTAGAAGTTTTGCACAAATAAGCACTGGGCCAGAATGTAGCCTTCAAAGAAATATAATTAGTTCATTCAGACCGAAAGGAAAGGTTAATACAGAATTTCAGGCCTTGTGACAATTGTATAAATACTTTTTTCTTCTTGGGTGGAGTTGGGTAGTTGGAGGGAGGTTAGAATGATATGTGCCCCAAATTGTATGAGTTGTAAGCCTTGCCCATGAGATAGTGCAATGAAAAAAGAAACCTTTAGTACTTTTGTCCTGCTAGGAAATTGCTGACCTGATTCTTTTGATTGGGAAGAAAAACGACATCAGTTGGTGTCAAGCAGCAGGCGGTGACCACTGTTTCTTTAAAGACAAAATATGAAACACTGCAAATGTATTTTCCAATAAACTTGACTTTCTGAGCTGAACCACCAAAAAAGTGCCATACAATAAAAACATAAGGAACGAGGATATTTCCAGTTGTCCATTAAATATAATCCAAGTGAAGTGATTCACCATAGCTCAGGTGCAGGCTTCCCGTCAATACAATTTACAAGGGTGAGGCTTCCAAAGTTACACTTCCATCTGACGGTAATTTCCTTTTTTATTTTGTTTTGTTTTGTTTTAAGTTGACCACCATTTTCAATCACAGTAATCAGTTCATCACTTGGATGAAGGTGACTCAGCAGTCCTCCTTTATCTAATTCCTGAGGTGGCCTCAGATTATCTTTCACAAGCAAAGTCTTCAATGATAACAGGAAAAGCAAATTAATTCAAAGATGAGGGTTTATCAAATGCCATCTTCTGGGGGCTACATTTTTATTAAGCATGAATCAAATAATCTTTTGAAATGAGGGGTTTGGTTATCCAGAATCATCTTCTGCCCCAAGCATGGCTAATTCAACAATTTTAATATGTCTTTCATGATGAGTTTTATGAACAAAAGCAGTCATCAATTTGCCAGCCAAATAGGTCATCTTAATATTTTAGGACATTTGTATTTTCTAAAGGAATTAACATTTTCATCAAATTAATCAAAAGGAATGACATGAACTTAGCATGGTAAATGTTGAAATAATTGTTTTCCAGCTAAATCATGCTAATCCTAGCAATAATCTCTCTTAAACCAGCATTTCCTAATGTGTGGAACTGTTAGTAAGTGTTTTAAGAAAAAAGAGTTTTCAATACAAATAAATCTGGAGAACTTTGTGTTAGACCCATCAAGACAGGCTTCTTCATTTTAGGACTTCTCAGAGCCTTGCATACACTAATATGCATCATTGACTACCAGGAGCTGGATATGACAATGACACACAGCATATCCTAAACACATTGCCTGTTTTTCTTTCATGGTGCATAGTATTGTACAAAACTACAGGTTCCCTATAACATATTTCAGGAAATTAGAATTTATTTGAAATAGTCATTTATTTCTCAACTTAAGAAATAGTATAAATCTTATTTAACTATTTCTTTAAAAATTGTGTGTGTATAAAATATCTTCAAATTTTTCAAAACATTATTTACTAATGCTGTCCTATAATCAGCAACTTCCAGCACTGGCAGTGTAGTACATCTATAAGTGTGTCTATAACTTCTGTATTGGACATGTAATTCAGGGTGATTAAGCCAATTGGACTAAGCCAAGATTACAACTTTACATGATCGACCCACAAATTGTAGACATAATTAATTGAAAGAGTGTGTGTACAAAACTGAAAGCATGGAGAAAGAAGGCTTATTTGCTTGTTGCATTCCTCCTATATATTTTCATTCAAAACAGGAAAACTAAATGGGAGTAGTTATCAGAATGTAGCTGTCAGAAGTTAAATAAAATTGAGTATTTCTGCAGCATTCATAATTACTTTCAGAAGCCTGAATAAGAAATGCAGGTCTCAACACACCACAATAGTCTGGAATGAGCCTTGAGGTTCTGAATAGGCTTTGTGGTCAGCAAATTGAAAAATGTCCATGAAGCTCTAGCAATACCATCCTCCGATATATCTCTTGGCATTACTACATATATTATATCAAGGCAATTGCATTTCTTTTCTGAGGGGTACACATTGTGACACTTTTACATGATAGCTCTCAGCAGGCTTTTTAGTACTCTGATAGATAACCTAGTTTACAGAACTATTTCACTAGTTTTAAGAGGTCTCTAATAATGTTATCATAGGTGATTTGGAAATGGCTTTGAAGAAGGACTCTTAGAGCTGTTGAGTTAATAACATGCATTACCAACATTCCATGACATTTTTTATGCTCCTAAAATGTTCACTCTCTGAATGAGCCAATCTCATTCTCCATCCCTCCTTGTACATGCAGGTATGTGAACATAATGTGGGCTGAATTAGAATGAGTACTCTAATTTTATACATCACAAGAGATAGCATCTCTTGATATAATACAGCCTTAAAAGTCATTTTCAAAAACTATTAGTGTTCCTAAATCTTCTGTGGCCAGCCAAATGAGCACGTCCCCTGCCCATAGTTTCATGCTTTCCCACTCTTATTCATTCCCATGCTCACCAACTTCTATTGCTCCCCTTATCAAGTTGCTAAAAGTAATACATCACTTGCTTTGAAAAAGACTGTTCTGTGAAAAAGAATGGGCATTCTCCCACAGACACTGTTGGGAGGACTGTAAACGTACGTAGTCTATTTGGAGGACGTTTTAGCAGTAAATAAACACCAGATATCTCTCATTTGTTTTCCTCTCGAACTATTACACTCGTATAACCTTTAACTCATCGATTCTACTTCTAAGGAATCTATTCATCTCTATTCATGCAGGACAATTCCACAGGTGCACAAATATGTATGTACATGAAATCCATCGTAGTGTTATTCATAAAAGTAAAATATTAGAAACCACCCAATTGCCCATACATATAGAGGAACATCAAGCAGCAGAGGCAGATCTATATACACTGTCCTAGAAATACGTCCAATGGACATTGTTCAGAAAGGCAAAAGGCAAGTCATAGAACAGGACGTATAGCATGATCCCTAAATTTAGGTTTCAGAAACATTAGAGGATACCTACCACACTATTACCATTGAGTATCTCTAGATAGGGAAATGAGTTGGGACAGGTTGTGGGGGGAATACTGAACTTCTCAGAATGATACTTTTGTATGGTTTGTCTCATTTTTACAGTAAGCATATAATGTGTTATTTGTATAACAAATATTAAACAAAATTCAACTGCAATGATTTCCAAAATATTGATATGAGATTCAAAAGTCATACCCTCAGGAAAAACAAATGAGAAGCATTTGATACTACTTCTCATCAGGCAGATTAAGGTATCATTAAGGGATACTGCATTATTTCTCATAGTTTTGGGGACAGTGAATTATCCATTATTTCTTTGAGTACTGTGGTCCACACACCCTAGATTGTACTGTGTGATCATGCCCTTATATAATCTGTTTTCTTTGAGCATGTGTGTTAGAAGCATGACCTGTGACTTGCTTCTAACTAAGAAACTATGGCAAAAGTGATGGGCTATTATTACCCTGATTACATTTATACATATAATACACCTTTTCCTCGCACTCCTTTTACTTATATATATAAGACTCCTTTGTCTCCTCTTCCTCTCCTTCTGATGCTAACTTCAGCAAAGACTGCCATGAGTGTGAGTGGACCTGTGATGGTGGCCATGTGGCAAGACCTGGAGAGTTGCTGATAGTTGAGGGTGACTCCCAAATGACAACCAGCAAGAAAATGGGAAACTCAGCCCTACAACTGCAGGAACTGAATTCTGCCAACAGCCACAGGAGCTCGAAAGAGGATTCTCAGATAAAACCTCAGTCCCAACTAACATTGTGATTCAGCCTGGTGAGACCCTGAGCAGAGAATCCAGTTGGGTGTTCCCAGGCTTGTGATCATAGCAACTGTGAGATAATAAATGTATGCTGTTTTAAGTTCTTAGGTTTGTGGTCATTTGTTACACAGCAATAGAAAACAAATACAGGCAGTGAAAGACAAATACCATATGATCTCACCTATAAGTGGAACCTAATCAACAAAACAAACAAGCAAGCAAAATAGAACCAGAGACATTGAAATCAAGAACAAACTGACAGTAACCAGAGGGGAGGTGGGAGGGGATAATGCTGAGGGAGAAGGGTTGTCAAGGAACAAGTATAAAGGACACACAGACAAAGCCAAAGGGGGTAGGATCAAGGGTGGGAGGTGGGATGGCTGGGATGGGGGAGAGTGGTGGTGGGGGGGAATGGGGACAACTGCACTTGAACAACAGTAAAAAATGAGAGAAATATGAAAAAAGAAAATGAATACAATTACCGTGTTCTTCAATCTGACTGATACCATACTAACCAGTAGAAGACAAGAGAGTACAATTAATCAGTTATTTTGTCTACCAACATCCTCCTGCTGAACCACTCACACATGCATACACTTAAATGTTCCAAATCTCTTTCTGTATGTTATGCACTGTACTATGCATTTACATTCCTTATCTTACAAAATCCTCACATTAGTCCTGTGATTAGGATGCTGTGGCTTTAAGACATTACCAAATTGGCCTAAAGTGGCATAGCTGGTAGGTAGCTAAGCATTTAACAGGACATAAAACAAAAAACAAAAAACAAGAAATCAACAAATGATCCAGAATTTACACACTTACTTTTCATAAAATAATTTAAAAAATCAATGATTAAGAGAAATTGGTAGTCTGGCAATCCACCCACAGGTAGTAGATCTAATGTTACCTCTCCTCCCCCAACCCTGTGACATTTTCTAGCACTTGTCTGTAGTGATTTCAGATAAGAACTCAGTGAGAGTTGTTAAGAGTAGAACCTGGCTACAATGTGGCTCATTATCACACAGCTTCAGATATTCAGCCATTCATCGAATTTCCTCTTTGAGTTACACCAAATACAGTCGCTGATAACCCATGTCAGGGGTAGTTGTGTTCCTTAGTATTAGGAGATCTATGAGTTTTAAGTTTAGAAGGGCTTCCTTTTATTAAAGGAAGTAAACCGTACAAAACTAAAAAGCCAGAAGCACAGGGCTGCGAACTACAATATGACACAATCAATGTAATCATCAATGGGCAGGTTGAGATAAACATCATACTGACAGGATATGTGGCTGAAGAAGGCCAGAGAAAGAATGACTCAATTTTATTCTTCCCATGGGCAAAGGCAGAAGGAGTGTCATCATGAACAAATTAAAGTTCTACCATGAAGCATTTGTACAGTGTACCATGCCAGGAAGCAAAGGGCACATCACTAATCTCAACAGATAATAATTAGAAACAACAGTACAGAAATAAGCAGGAATACCAGGACGAAAGGACGTTATGAAATAACACGATCAATTGTGATGCCTCTCTTAGAATGTGCATTTTGACTGATTTTATAGGTTGTGGTTTTCTCACCCCAGGCATCTGAAATTGGCATTCAAACACTGGAAGAGCCAAGTTTAATTAACTTAGACTTCTGAATAAAGAGACAACTAGAGAGCAAGAGGGACGTCCAACAATAGGACTACAATTTGTGGTTCGAACTGCAAAACCATAGGCACTGCTGCTTTTATTGCCTCTTCATCTTATCAGCTGAAAATTGTTGTCACAGCGAAAATATGATCTTGGTGATCCACATTTTATCCCATTTATGACCTCTTTTCTTTTGCTTTCCCTTCAGAATCAGTGCAATGCATAATTTGGCCCTTGAGATCACAGACTGAGGTCAAAATGAACTGAGCAGACTCCAGGAAGACTGCTTTGAGTAACACAATATAATGTAGGAGGATAATCAGATAGATGCTCTGAGGACTTCAGAAAACTTCTGGTTTAAAACTGGCCATTTTGGGATGCAAATGGGTAGAAAAGAACAGATGACAGATCAAAATCTGTCTCATATCTAAGCGGCATGCATGTGCCTATGCCCATACACATACAACACAACAGTAAATTCAGGCAACCCACAAGCAAGTTCAGATATCCCTGTCCCAATATACATCTCACTACTCTTCTACCTGACCTTTTTGTTCCAGTTGAATTTCCTCATATTGGCTCAGACCATAATACTTGAGTGGAATGCTGGGTCCTTGCCTCTTGATTGATCCAAACCCCATTCAGCCTTCAAATCCCACTTACTCTATGCCATCCTCCCTGAGCATCCAACCCAATCCTCCTTGCTTCCATTTTTCTATCCCTAGTCTATTTCCCTCCTATGATGATCATCATATCAGAGCTTACACTATGCAATCGTTTAAGTATATGTTCTATCTCCTCAGGTAGGCTATCTTGATTACTTGAGAGTGGGGAGCTCACAGAGACAAACATCTGAACAAATGTCTAAAACACAATGCAACCATGGTTTTAAAATACAATGTTGTAAGGTCACAGAGGAAGGTGACTTGTCTGGGAGACTAGGAGACGATTTACAGAAGACCTGGTGTATAAACTGGCTATTCAATAGTGCTTACAAGTTTGCTAGACGTAGGGCAAAGAAATTGATAGTCCAGGTTAAAAACACTGTATGTATAGATTCATGAAAAAGCTTGGTGTACTTGAAGGAAAACTGAGTAAATGAATACCTCTGTAGAGTTTCAGAGGTTAGACAGGCAGGTTGAGGCGAGGTTATCTCATAATGTAAGGGACAGTCACTAAATGTTTCAGTATGGGCAGACTAGCATGGGAAGATTTGCATGGACAAAGTTATTTCTGGTGATAGTGTAAAAGCTGGATCAGATAACTGCAGACATGAAAGTAGAAAAGCCCGTTAGGGAATTGTTGTACCACATGTGAAAAATTATGAGGGTTTAAACTAAGGCAGAGGTGTTAGACATGAAAAAGGGGGGACATTTTAGAAATGGAATTGGAAAGTAGAACTGTAAGAATCTGGAGCAGATTGAAAATATGGGAGAAGAAGGAGCCTAGAATAAATTTAAAATGCACATACCTTGAGAGACTGGACAGACGTTCATGCCATTAATTAAAACAAGGCATTCTTAAAGAAGGGAAGCTAATGAATTGGCATTGGCTGCACTGAATCTGAAGAACATGTGGGCCATCCTATAGATGCCCATTAGGAGACAGAAACAGTTGTGTAGGGAAAAGGTGACTAGCGTGTAGACTAGGAAGCCACTGGCAGTGATTAGAATCATGGGCATGGGTATTTGTCAGAAAAAGAGCATAAAAAGGAAATGAAAATGTCCAAGGACAGACATCTGAAGAACACTGATAATTTTAAAGGGCAGAATGGTGAAGAGACATCAGTGAAGTAGTCTAAAATTTTTGAAGAACCTAGAGAAATCAATCAGTCTCCCCAAGGGAACAACTGGACAACAGTGATAACTTCCACTAACATTCAAGTGGGATGAAAACTAAAGTGAGGACTTGGATAAAACATAGTGCTGATCTTTATGAGTGTACTAAATTCCTGAAAATAGAAGTCAATTTATAGTTTATTTATTCATTTTGTTCAATAAATACTTTGTTCCCACCCTATGCCAAACATAATTATAGTTGATAAGGATACAAAATAAATCTCTACCCTATGGAGTTTATATTCTGGGGGGGGAGCTGATAAATAATTAAAATATTAAGGTATGTTAGATGGCAACAAGGGCTAAAATGAAAATTAAAGCAAAGAAGAAGGTAGGAATTATATGTGTGGATCAGGTATCTGAATTGTAATTTTAGATAATGTAATTTTGGACAGAGCAGGTCATATTTAAGTAAAGACATGAAAAAAAAATTAAGGGGTAATATGTGACGACTGAGGGCTGAACCATAAAGGAAATACTTACAAGACAATGGAGAAATTAATAATGCAAATGAGAGAGAACTAAAGGCTTATGTCACCCCAGAAGAGGTGAGGAGTATGCAGGATTGAAAGCAAAAAAAAATGAGTGTTGACATTGAAAAGGGGAAAGGCACCCTGGCTGGTGTGGCTCAGTGGTCTGAGCACTGGATGGCAAACCAAAGGGTCACAGGTTCAACTCCCAGTTAGGGCACATGCCTGTGTTGCAGGCCAGGTCCCCAGTAGGGGGCGTGCAAGAGGCAAGCACACACTGATGTTTCTTTTCCTCTATTTCTCCCTCCCTTTCCCTCTGTCTAAAAATAAATAAATAAAATCTTTTGAAAAAATAAAAGGGGAGAGGCTATTTCTGACTGTAAATATGTTGGTAAGACCAAGTATAAATACAGGTATGTTGAAGGTGGGGTGATATGAAGTTGATGTAATTTATGACTAATGGCATCTATTTTGTCTATGAGGTAGTAAGCAACATCTTCTGCTCTGTGTGAGGGTGTGGGTGAAGTAAGTGGTTCAAAGAGGGTGGTGTTAGAGCATTAAGAGTGGGGTACTTTGAAAGGGAGCTGGCTTTGGGACAAAATTAAAGGAACAGGGGTGGTCTTAAAGGCTTGGCTAAGATTGGCTATTATGAATTTGCAGTGACAGCAGTCTATCAGGAATACAACATTCTTTGGAAATAATTAGAATAATAGTGGATAGAAGAAAGAGGACACTGAATAAAAATGATCCAAAGTTTAGGATTGGCAAGATGGTGCGACACAAGGGTATCAATGAGTTCATGGTATAAAATGTGTTAGGATTAGTAAGAAATAAAGCATGAAGAGGTCTAAACAATAAATATATAGCTGGGAAGTTCTGAGGACCTAACAGTTCTTCTTTTTTAGATTTTATTTATTTATTTTTAGAAAGGAAGGGAAGGAGAAAGAGGGAGAGAAATATTAATGTGTGGTTGCTTCTCACACGTCCCTTATTGCCAACCTGGCCCACAACCCATGCATGTGCCCTGACTGGGAATTGAACCAGTGACCCTTTGCTTCACAGTCCTGGACTCAATCCACTGAGCCACACAAGCCAGGGCAGGACCTAACAGTTCTTGATGATACCAGAGGTGATTTAGTGAGAGGGAAGGAGTGGAAGTGACTTGCTTAAGTAGAGTGGAGGCAATGATCATTGGCTTAAAGGTCAAGAAAGCATGAAGCTAGGCTTTCAGATGAGTTATCTGTCAAGAAAGAAGTGCAGCACTGAGCAGTGTGGCTCAGTTGTTTGGGTGTCATCCTACAAAGCTAAGGGTGTCTGGTTTTCTTCCAGTCAGGGCACATGCCTGGGCTGTAGGTTCAGTCCACAATCAAGAAGCATATGAGAGACAATTGTCCTCAATGTTTCTCTCTCATATTGACGTTTCTCTCCTACTTTCTCTCTCTGCTTCCCCTCTCTCTAAAAACTACATCTAAAAAAAGGCAGATCATTTTCAGGTATACATGTATTTTTTTCTATCAAAAACCAAGATTTAGCAGTCCCAACAAAAAATAACAGGGAACATAAATCTAGTACATATAGTTCATGGCCCCAAAACATTAAAATGCCAATTATAGAAAAAAACTTACTACTGCAGAACAACAGAAGATACGTTCTGTAAATACTATTTGGATAAAGAATCTCACAATCTAAAGACATATTTCAACTGAACAGATATTCTAAACTGTTGTTACACAAAATAGTGGATGACACATATAAGTTTAAATAATGACTTTCAAAGTAATAATATATGTTAACTCTGGACAAGTAGGATAATCTTATTCAATAAAAGATAACAAGTCCAGCTATACTGCATTAAACTCTGTCTGTACAATAATAGAAAAATGTAAAATTGAATTGGGTTAAAAATAATTGTTTTTGCAACTGGACATGTACAGAATATTTTACACTGAATATGAAGACTGAATATTAGCCAACATCCCTAAAGAAAAAAAGCATTAATTCAGGTTTCCTTTATAGTCTTGTAACCTATATCAATTTCATTCTTGTTATTTTGAAATGTTCTGGCTTAATCAAAGTCATTACTGCCCCCAAATAATTGAAAGTGTATTTGCTATGTGAGAGGTCTGTGAGACTTGCATATATTTTACATTTGACAACTGGTATCCAACTTTTCCTGTATTTATGTCACAGACCTTAACTGAAGTCAGGATATACATTAAATATATTTATCTATTACCTTTCTCTATTTTCTGACCCGATTTGGGCATCATCTGAATTTAGAATACACACACACACACACACACACACACACACACACACACACCATTTTTTCTAGCAATTATTGGGCATGACTTAAATGCAGTGCTTTGTGTGAAATCCTCCACCCACAGAAATACCGCTGTACAAAAAATGACTAAAATTGAATGTTTTATGGAGCTGTTATGAACCATGCTGGAAGTATAGATTTTAAAAAGGACAGAGTAAGTAAAATGAGGAACATGTGACAAGCTGGAGAATTCTAATATTGATGCTGTCTTCCTTTCTGGATTCATTCACCCCTTCCACGTGTGTGGTTACCTCTCAATTTTAATTTTGCAATAAAAATTCATTCTCTAACATATCAGGATGACAGATGAAAAGGAGAAAGTTTCTGCCCTTCCCTCTAATCCAGATTGTGTTACAGTGGTACCTCAGTACTTGTTAATTCATTTCAGAACTCATGATGAGTGCCAAAACCAACGAGTACTGAACAATGAAGCATTTTCTCTTGCGGGGTGGTGCTGTGACTCATACAAGTTCTAGCAAGTGTGATGAGTCCCAAGCAAGTGCTGAGTACTGAAACATTTTTTTCTCATCAAAATATGACGAGTACAGGGTCTGACAAGTTTTGAAGCCAATGAGTAGTGAGGTATCACTATATCTGTTAATCTTACATTTTAAATTCTTGGAATGACAATCACAAATACAGCAGGGAAAAGAAGGCTCTTGGGGAAGAGTGGTGGTGGCATAAAGGCAAGGGGAATAAAAAATTTGTACATAGGATGTAAGGAGGTACTTTGCAGGGAATTTTCCCAGCTTATATTGTTTGGGGAAAGGTGTGGGAGTAGGCAAAGATTAAAATCAGCAATAAAGACATCATAGGAAGAGAATAAGAGTGTCCTATTGAGGAATGATGAAGGGGTATATTATGTAAGGTGGTGGGACTTGTAGCTTTTTCAAAAAACGTTGCTATTTAAAAAATGTTAAAAAAATATATTATCATATTGTATCCTAAAGACATATTTTACTCACTGCCATTTCAATTTTGACTGGCAATTATCTTTCCTTCTAGAACCTAAGGTGTTAAAACCAAATTTAGCAAAGCAGGTCATATGAAAAATGAGTCTGAACATTCTTTCAGGTTACTCTAGTTTCTATAGGGAACATTTTGCTTATGCTTCCTTTGGACTTGTCACTCCAGAGGAACCTTATCACCTTAAGGCATCCTTTAAAATACAGATGGGAAGGCCCATAAAGAGTTGGTCATGGTAACAACTTTGAATGGTAAATATTAGACTTCTGATACAAATAAATATTATGAGGGATAACAGGAAAGTTCATTCCCAAGAGAAGGGGATCATATACACAGTACAGTTACTCTAGGTGTTCCCAACATGATAAATAATGCCAAAATTTATTCTTTTGCTTCTCAAGGTCAGTAGATTGAGAACAGAGCTGTCAGCATGGGGGCTTTGTATTACCCAACAGTATTTGATGGGTATCAGACAGTAAAAGATAAAATCATTCTTAAGCCATCACCTCAGAAAGATAAGACAGGATCTGGATAGTGTTCTGAAACTTCAGGGTCAGGGTCAGGGTAGAAACTTCAGGTGAGTTGTAGATCAATGTATCGGGTAATAAAAGGCACATTTAAAGCAACTGAAACATGACAAGGTAGGGTAAGAGAAAATAAGGTAGAATATAATATGGTAGGGTAGGGTCAGGTATGGTTGGGTAGAGTTGGGTAGAGCTGGGTAAGATAGGGTACGGTACACTAGAATAGAATAGGACAGGGTATCATAGTGCATTGTCTGTACTGTTTTGTGAAACTTGTTTAATGTATATACACACATGAGTTTACTGTGTTACAATAGAAAATTGAGTTCTAATTTTGGATCACTGCCCCTGCAAAGTTTGAAAGTTCCTGTTTTAGGAGCTACCTCTACATCGCACAGAGACTAGACAAAAGCTTTACTCATGACAACAGATATGACAGAAGATTATTTTTATCTTAGGGAAAAAACACATTTACCTCATACACAGGAGAACAAATAATTCTCAACTGGAAAAATGATGTATAGATGTATATAAATCTTGAAGAGGACAAAAAAGTCAGCAAATAGAACAATGCAACCATAAAAGAAAAAAAAAAGAAAAAACTCCCTGTGAAACAGAACAACAAAAGAAGAAACAACCCAAATATCCATCACCTGGTGAATGGATGTACAAAATGCACTATATCGTACAGTGGACTATTATTTGGCAACTAAAAGAAATTAAATGTTAATGCGTGTTACACCACGGAAAAATCTTGAAATCATACTAAGTGAAAGAAGCTCAACACAATGCCACATATTATATGAATCCATTTGTATAAAGTGTCCAGAATATGCAAATATATAAAGACAACAAATAGATTAATAGTTTCTTAGGGTTGGGAGATACAGGGCTGGGGTGGATGGTGATAGCTAAAGGGTAGGGGGTTTCTTTTTGAAGTGATGAAAATTTCTAAAATTAACTGTGGTTATGGCTGCATATAATTGTGACTATACTGAAAAGCACTGAGTTTTATGTATGGGGTGTCAACTATGTCTCAATGAAACTGTCTTAAAAACAGACAAGCACATTTCTCTAGGGAGGATATACACAGGGTCCAGAGATGCTCAGCATCACTAGCCATCAGAGAGATGCAAATTAAAACCACAATGAGATGCCACTTCACACTGGTCAGAATGGCCATCATAAACAAATCAACAAACAACAAGTGCTGGAGAGGATGTGGAGAAACAGGAACCTTCGTACACTGTTGGTGGGAATGCAGACTGGTACAACCACTATGGAAAACAGTATGTAATTTCCTCAAAAAACTAAAAATGTAACTATCTTTTGACCCAACAATACCACTGTTGGGATTATTCCTGAAACACCAATTAAAAATAATCTATGTACCCTAATGTTCATAGCAGCACAATTTGCAATAACCAAGTGCTGGAAGCAACCTAAATGCCCATCAGTGAATGAGTGGATCAAAAAACTGTGGTCCATTTACACAATGGAATACTATGCAGCAGAAAGAAAGAAGGAACTCCTACCCTTCGGGAAATCATGGATGGATCTGGAGAGCATTATACTAAGTGAAATAAGCCAGGCAGTAAAAGACGAATACCATATGATCTCACCTGTAAGTGGAACCTAACCAACAAAACAAAGAAGCGAACAAAATATAACCAGAGACATGGAAGTAAAGAACAATCTGACAGTAACTAGAGGGGAGGTGGGAGGGGATAATGGGGGGGGAAGGGTGAAGGGTTTATAGGAACAACTATAAAGGACACATGGACAAAACCAAGGGGGTGTAGGATCTAGGGTGGGAGGCAGGGATGGGTGGGGCAGGGTGTGTGGTGGGGGGAAAATGAAGACAACTGTACTTGAACAACAATGAATAATATAAAATAAAAGGTGTTTAAAGAATTATTTTCCGAGGGGAAATGTATTTTAATCTTCAGTTGTGCATTCACAGCTCTGTTGCAATGGGCAGAGAATTGTCCATTCTGCTGGTTTGGTCTGTCTATAGGAAGTTGCATTGTGATATGTGAAAACAGTAATTTTGTTTTTCAAACTAAACATTCAGGGATCTATTCAGTTTTCCTCATTACCAATTTTTGTAAATAGTTCATAAATACAGCCTCTTATTATGAGATCTTTTAGTTTCTCTGGTATTTATATATAGCTATTCCCTCAAATGTGGTATATATTTATTCCTTTAAATATGGTATAATACTCTAGGTTCATAGTAGTACATCCTTGCTTCATTGTAAATCATAACTTCTATCTTAAGATAACATTTTTTCCCATTTAATGTGTGTTTACTTTGGATTCTTTGTCTGACGTTGACATTGCTCATCTGTTTTTGTTAGTTTTCATTTACCTTGTATAGCATGGTTTATCCCACATTTTTATAATTAAATTTATTGGGGTGATTGTTGATGAAACTATACAAATTTCAAGTGTACAATTCTATGATATATCATCTGTAAATTGCATTGTGTGCTCACCACTGAGTCAACATGACTACACTTTCATTTTTGTTTCAAGAGCTATATCTTGGAAACAATACATGTGAACTTTTTTTCTATTAACATAAAAGTCCTTGTCTTTTAGTAGATTAATGTATTCTACTTACATTTATTTTAATAATTGCATTTTATTTGTCTTTTTATGTTTTTTCTTAAAATGTCTTATTCTCTCTCTCTCTCTCTCTCTCTCTCTCTCTCTCTCTCTCACACACACACACACACACACACACACCCCAAGAGAATTCTCCCAGAAACAAGAAGTTTGAAAGCAATCTAAATATGGAGCACAGATCAGGAAAAATAACCCACCAAGCCAAACTGGTGGTGAGACACTGCTTTTGCTAGTCAGTAATTTTCAACCTTCTTTTTGTAAAACTGTACCTTAAATTTTGAAAACTCCCTCTATCCAACTCTCATATTTGGAGGCAGGTTGACCTCATTCGCACCTCCACAGGTGGGCCTTTCATGGGTCTAAATAATCAGCAAATCTCACTCTTTTGGCCATGGTGAATGGGCAAATGACTATCCAAAAGGGTATGAGATGCACTTACACATTTTCTAGAGTTTTGGGGAAAAAGGAAGGTTTTCTCTCCTCAGTGGAAGAGTTTCTGCCATCACTATATAGCGTGACAATGTAGCTAACAACAAGGGAGTAGACCTGAGCCAAGAGACAGGTACAAATTGGATATTGGTGACATAAATCAAGCCCTGAACAAGCCATACATGAAGACAAGTATATACCTGGAACCATCCACCCCCTCCTAGTCCAAATTGAACTGGGTACTCTGTTGCTCTCAAAATAAAGGATATTAGTTGATACGCACACTCATGTATGTGCATGCACATGCACACTCATACAAGAAAAATTTTAAAGAAAAACAAGATGCTAATTGTGAGGAGAATGAAACTTGCTGAAAACCAGAGGAGAAAGCACAATTTATTTGAAAAGAATATCCACTTTGCTATAGTAGCCTTAAAGAACTATCACTTTATTAATTCAGCTCAAGTGCAAAATTACCACCAACTAGTAATCATCGCATAAAGAACTATTGCAGAAATGTATCAAAAATTAACTCAGCAAAGTAAGAAGTACCACTCTCAGTTTCCAATCAGCTCAATATGGAAACAAGTGGGGAATCAGGAAAAAGAAAAACCAAACATGGACTTAAGGGCATGGCTTATATAATGTGTTTATGTTAGTAGCAGTTCATTAAAAATATGTATTTACAGAATAGGCAGGTATGACAGTTATTGTCTGATTTGAAGAGCCATCAATAAGGGTCCTTTTGACTAACAAACACATTACCAACTACACTTACTGCATGAAATCAATAAATAGCTATTTATGTGCATGTCAACATTACACAAAGCATTAGAATAAGTACTGAAGGATTGTCAAAGAAGTACACAACATTCTTCTTGTTCTCAAGGAGCTTATAGACTAGATAGGAAAATATTACACGCATACACATGCATATATAAAGAAAAATGACAGACAGTATAGGTACTGTGGAGTTGAGAAAACAATTAGAGATAGTGCAAAATAGGACTACTGCAGGAGTTAAGAAAAAGGGGTCAGCCCTGGTTGGTATAGCTCAGTAGATTGAGTGCCGGCCTGCAAACAGAATGCTTGCTGGTTCCCTTCCCAGTCAGGGCACATGCCTGGGTGGCTCCCCAGTGGTGGCCATGTTAAGAGGCAACCACACACTGACATTTCTCTCCCTCTTTCTCTTCCCTTCTCCTCTGTCCGAACATAAATAAAATCTTAAAAAAAAAGAAAAAGAGGTCAATGTGGACTGGAATACATAGCAAGCAGACTTCTGATGACCCTATATGTGAGACACACTTTGAAAAGTGGGTAGGACATGGCTAAATATAGGGAAAAAATCGAGCCTATTCTCAAGAGAACAACTTAAGTAAAGTCAAGAAGAGGCAGAACTGACTCTAACAGAATTTGCACACTAGAGAAATTAAACTGGGGAGATAAACAGAAGTCAGATTATGAATTATTTTAAATGTCAGAAGGAAAGTTTAGACTTATAAGATAAATTAGGAAGTAAAAGAAGACTTTAGAATATAGAAATGATGTGATAAAAGCTGAAACAACATAGTTTAGTATAGAATAGGCCATGGGATGGGTGAGGTGGGAAATGTGTGTTGGGGAAACACAGTATGATGTTATTAGGGTCATTCAAACACAAAGTGACGAAGGCCTGAACTAGGTTGGTGGCTGTTGAGAGAAGATGGGCTGGATATGGCTGGAATTTCAAAAGCATAATGCATAAAAGTTAGTAGCAGTAAGGGATGGAGTTTTAGGGTCCAAGACCTGGAAAATAGGGATAACAGCAGGACATTGTGCAGAGCTCAAACCAAGGTGTAAACTTTGGCTGCATTCTCATCTGGAGCTCAGGGTCCTTGTCTAACGTTATTCCCTGTGGCTGTAGTTCTGAGGTCCCCCATTTTACTGCTCTCTATTGGCCAAGTACCACTCTCAGCAACTACAGATGACTCTCAGGCTTCTACCCATGGTTTCATCCATTTCATCAACAGAGAACCTTCTTCACACAGAGTCCTTTTAACCCTTCAGGTCTCTCTGACTTTCTCTTCTGCCATCAGCTACTCTATGATTTGAAAGAACACATGCAACTAGGTTAAGGCACATCTGGGCAATCTCCCAATCATAAAATCAACTGATTAGTAACCTTAATTGCATCCACAAAATTGTTTTTGCCATGTAACCCAACATGACCTGGGAGTAACAAGAAGGAGTGGAATCACAGGGGCCATGTAAGAATGCTGCTTACCAGAAATTTGGTACATTTTGTAATACAGTCTGAGAATTTCTTTCTTGTGGTAGATGACTGTATTAATTAGGATTAAGTTCAGTTCTAAGTGACAGAAATTTGTTTCTAAAACCAAAAACGTTTATTTCACTCTCATGTAAATACATGGATAGGTAATTCAGAGTTGGTATGGCATCTTCACAGTCATTAAATCATTGGTGACTCAGGTTCCTTCCATTTTATTGCTCTGCCATCCTCAAAACAAAGTCTCCATCAGTGGCCCAAAATGACTGAAATAGTGCCATTCATAATATACGTGTTCCAATTAGAGGAAGGGAGAAAAGAGGAGAAGTGGCAAATACAAAACTTCATATTGCCCCAAAGGTTTCTTAAACTCATCTTTGAATGAGCTTAGTTCTTTCTAGATCAGCTATTAGTAGTAGGCTCATAGAGGGGACAAGCCATGCAGAGTTCCTAATAGGAATTCTCCTGGTTCAGAATGAAGTTCCCTTGGATGTGGTGTGAGCATGGGTGCATGCATGTATGAGAGAAAAAGAGCAAGTGAGCACTGTTTGAGCTTCCATCTCCATTCAATTAATATTGGAAACTGTAGGATACTAACAATCAAATCTGTTTCCTCCATCATTTCTCAGAATGATTGCTGCAAACATGGGGCATGTATGCATTTCCTTGTTCAGGCTTTAACTCCCTTGTCTACCAAATCACCAATTCAATCCCCTGCTTCATCTAACCTACAATTATGTGTATTATTTATCTCAGATACTGCATTCTTTATTTCTGGGTGGTCCTTTTATGGTTTCTATGTCTTTTTTTCATGTTGTTGAGCATCCTTATAATCATGACTTCAAATACTATATATGATAAATTGCTTGCCTCCATTTCATTTGCCTCTTCTTCTGGAGAATTCTCTTGTTCTTTCATTTGGGCCCTGTTTCTTTGTCTTTCCATTTTGGCTGCCTCTTTGTGCTTGTCTCTATGTGTTAGGTAGATCTGCAAAGACTCTGGTGTAGGCAGCGTTTATCAGATGCTGTCCGTGACTGGACCTAGGCAACAGTCTATAGAACCTCTTCCCATTTTTCTAAATAAAGAACTGATGGTTTATTCCATAGCATGATATGATTACTTTGGGAGAAGCATGCTCTGATTTGTCTGAAACTATTATTTCTAGGCATATTCCTATGCTCTTTGATCATTAGGGCACTTAGCAACATTTATCCATTCATTGTGGTTCAGAAAGAAAGTTATTCTGTTTTTCATTCACTTTGTTATATTTTGGTGATTTTAGAAGAAAGAAAGGGAAAGATAAACTTCACTCTGCCATTCTAAAAATGTAAGTCACTTCTAGATTTTCCTTATGCCAAAAACTCTTTCTTCTCTGCACAGGTGACAAGTAACTACTCAACCTTATAAGACTTAGCTCAATTGTCACATACTCATGAAGCTTTAATCAACTTACTCAAGATAACTTAGGCACTCTTTCCTTTACATTCTCATTGTATGTTGGACATCATTATAATATAATACATATTATACTGAATTGTAATTGTTTGCACATTTGTCTTTCTAGCCATCTGAGATTTCTAGGGCACATGCTGTGATTTATTGGTCTTTTAATTTCCGCCGCTTGCTTTACAATTACTATGTGTTTAATAAATAGTGTTGAATTAGTGAATGAATTCCAATCCATGATCAGTAATGCCCTAAGAGTTGTCTTTCTAAAGCACAAATCTTATCACATTGACAAATGAATTGGTGGATCAACATATTCATGAGAAAAATAACCACACTCTTTAGCATGGCATATTACACTCTTGCCAATAGCCCCAAATAACTTTTAAATATCATCTTTTACCTGTCTCTTAATATGCTATCACTTAGTCAGTTTCTTACAGTTTCCAGAATATGCCACACCCTTTAATGCCTCTGTGTTCATGCACATTTTGTTCTTTTCTGCCTGGTAAATTTGTATCCATACTTCAAATATCACCTCCTATGTGGAGACTTCTGTGATTTCCCCAGATTTTTATTTCATTCTTTATGCTTTAATTATATGCAATCTACATATATATGTGTGTGTGTATAAAATAAAACTTACTACATCATAACATAACTAATTCTCTATCTACCTACTTCCCAACCCTGGCCACTGACTGTGAACTTCTCAAGGTCAGGGAAAATGTCTACTCATTTCTGAGTGCCCAGTGTTTTGCACACTGTAGGGGCTTTACAAGTGCTCATTGAATAAATAAATTCTAATACTGAAACAGACTTTAATAAATGCTAACATGTTTTCACTTTAAATTTTAAAAAGCGTTCTTTCTACTCAAATCTTCTAGACTTTTCAATTTACTCATTGAATCAATTCTGAACATACATAATGATTTGCAGAAATCATTTGATGAGCTTACTTTATAGAGCTGTTCCACTACTTGGCACTTGTCCACTAACTTGCATTTGAGTTTCTCCAAGTGTGGTTATACAGTAATCTTAACTAATGAATTGGATCGACCACACAGTGATCAAATCAAACCCATGGTGATTGGCTGTCTTCACAAGTGGGAAAAAATATTGACTGCATTCTGGTCAATTGGCCTAGTTGTATAGAAATAGGCTAATAATGCTATCAGAATTACTTTATCAGCACCATTAGGTCAAAGTAAGCAAGCTGCTAAGCAGAAGGCCTGTGACAACATTAATTTTTAATCCTTATCTCTCCCTCCACAATTCCCTATATCTCTTCTATAACAGTGCCTTGCTCCCAAAGGGAATTTAAAAATGTTTAATAACTTAAAAGGTCTCACAAAATGGTATTACTGTTTCATACAATATCTAAAGTTAAGCAAATTCATACACTGTAGTTAATTATGTTTAGAACATCAAATTGATTCTTTTCCTCTCATTTTAATTTGCTGGCATATGTAGTGTGCTGCTAATTCTATGGGGAAATCTTGTCACAATGGTTTGATCTATAGTAGATTAAGATTGCAACATTTATGAGGTCTGTCTGGAAAAAGTCCAGCCATGTTAATATAATAAGAATTGTTAGTGCCCAGCATCGATGTAAACTTACAGCCAAGGATAGTGAACTGGAATGCATATGTATGAACAATGATTACTTCATTGTACTAGTCAGTGATGGGTGATAGAGGCCACTATTGAATGAGCATGTGTACTGTGTGGTCATAGCATTCAAAATGACTGAGCAAGTAGAGCAATGAATCTGCATCAAATTTTGTGTTAAGTTTGAACCTTCTTTCATGGAAACTATTTGGATGATTCATAAGGCTTTCGGGGATGATGCAATGAGTACAGCACAAATAACAGTGTGGCACAGATGCTTTAAAGATGGTCATGAATCTGTTGAAAATGATCCACATTCTGGAAGGCCTGCAACAAACAGAATATCTGAGAATGTTGAACGTGAATGGGCTGCAATCAACAAATATCAGTGACTGATGGAGCAAGAACTAGAAGCTGATCTGGGGATTCCAAAAACTACTGTGTCTGATTTTGATTCAGGATCTTGGCATGAAACATGTTGTGGCAAAATTTGTTCCATGGCTTCTGCTACCAGAGCAGAAGGAACATCATGCTGCAGTTGCTAATGACTTAATTCAAACTGCTACCAATGAACCAGATGTCCTCAAGAAGGTCCTAACTGGAAATGAACCATGGGTCTATTGCTATGACCTGGAAACGAAGGCTTAGTCATCTCAATGAAAGGCTTCTGGTCCTCCACACCTGAAGAAGGTGCAGCAAAGTCATAGCAAAATCAAAACCAGGTTAACTGTGTTTTTTGATTGGGAAGGTGCTGTCCATCATGAGTATGCCCCTCCAGGCTAAACAATTAATACAGAGTATTACCTCAAAGTTCTTCATCAGGTGAGAGATGAAATATGATGGAAATGACCACAGTTATGGGCAACTGGTGATTGGCAGCTTCATCATGACCACATGCCCACTCGTGCATCACATTTCCTGCAGGGTTTTTTGGTGAAACATCAAATCACCCAGTACCCTGTGCCCCGCAACAGCCCAGATTTAGTACCCTGTGACTTCTGGCTTTTCCCAAAACTAAAATCACATTTGAAAGGCAAGAAATTTCAGACCATTGATAAGATTCAAGAAAATATGGCAGGGCAGTTGATGGCGATTCCAACAAAAGATTTTGAAGAGTGTTTTGAACAGTCAAAGAGACACTCAGAGAACTGCATGAGGTCCCAAGGTCCCTACTTTGAAGGGGACTGAGGCCTATGTCGTATGTCCAATGTTTCTTGTATCTTGCATCTTCTTCAATAAATGTCTCTATTTTTCATATTGCATGGCTATATACTTTCTGTACAGGCTTATTTCTTTACTACTTTAATATTAACAGTTGAATTGTAATGTTAATATAATAAGAAGACTTTAAGCTTTGCAAAATATGTGGGATAAATATAACCAGTAATTTAAATATTGTTCATACTGCACTGTCTTGAGATACAATCCTGCCTGGAGCAGACATTTGGCTCTCTCATGTCCATATCCCTCTTGAGTTAATTAAGAATGTTATTTTATCATATCCATGTTGGAAATGTGACATTTAATACAACTAATGTATTTAACAATAAAAAATGAATTTCTGGCCTAATTTTTCTGCCACATATTTCACATTATTTGTACTTCACACTAATCACATAGAATGAGTTCTATGATGAAATAATTAAACATTGTAAGACATTAGAAAGAACCCACACTAAATAATTTTTCCTTCAAAAACCACAATTTACCCCTTTACAGGAAAGGGGTACTATGCTTTAATTGCACTAGAAATACACCCACCTTAATTAACCCCATCAAGCGAAAATACAATTTATGAAAATCATGAATTTGAGGCAGGGTAATTATTCACATTATAATGTGACCAGATGTTCTAAAAGATATCTCTGTATACTGATTTCACACATCAGGTAAAACTATGAAATGATTTGCATAAAAAGCTTTGGAAACAAACATGCTTTACTCAGGTAATAAGAGAGACCTGTGTCTCAAAAGAGCACTTTAAAATCTACGTTCTTCAACAAGCTAGCAAGTACTCAGATGTACCATGATAAGGCAGCAGTGCTATGCATTAAAGTTACACAACCTACAAACATATTATTGGAGAATGATTTTCTGGAGCAAAACAGAAATTGAACTGGCATGGAGAGGAAAAGGCCAGAACACTGAAGAACAAGCAGCAGTCTTTTCTCATCCATATCAGGACTGTGTAATAAATTACCCTCTTCTCTCTCATACTGTCAGGAGAGAACGATGTTTAGATTAAACCTCGCTAAGGCCTAAAAGGATAATTTGTCAGTATTTTCCAGTTTACTACCAATGCAGTATTGATTTGCTAGGGCCCTTCTTTCTATTTTATTTACACTAATTCAATCTGGAACAACTGAATCCTAACTTGTTGGAAAGCAAGATATTTCTTTAAGTCTCACAAGCCCATGGTTTAAGGTACAAGAAAATATATCCATTCCTGACCTGTGTGGTTCAGTTGGTTGGGTATCACCCTGCAGAGCCAAGTGTGGCTGATACAATGCCCAGTCAGGGCATATGCCTGGACTGCAGGTTCAGTCCCAGTCAGGGTGTATGTGAGAGGCAACCAAGCGATGCTTCTCTTGCACATTGATGTTTCTCTCCCACTCTTTCCCCCTTCCTCTCCCTCTCTCTAAAAATAAATAAATAAATGTTAAAAAAAGAAAATATGTCCAAATTATTTTTTTCTAGCTCTTGTGGGTAAAGACCAACGTCTTCATTGGAGGCAAACTATTATCAGAGAAAATCACTTTTCTGCTGAGATTTACCTCAGGCTAATTTCCCTATAAAAATTATGGTTCTTAGGAGAATGTGAGAGAAAATAGTTCCAAATGACTGCCCAATTTAGCAGACTTGTGACTATAGTTCTAGGCAGCTGCTTAGAAACAAGAAGTAAAACAGAAACATCTTGATAAACCTACTTGTGGCTGAAGCTAAAATGATAGTATTAGCTTGATGTACAAATGACAGAGCTGAGGGACAAAATTACACTTGAGGGAAAAGAGAAAATTACTTTTAAATCCTTACTGCTCCTTTATGCAAGTTATAAAAATTACCAAAAGATATCCTATAGATCCAGGACTAAAATGAAAGCAGCCAAAAGTTAAAATCATTTATGCACATATATTGAGGGCAAGTAAAAAATATATATCAAGTATTTAATACATGGAAATACTATTGTCTGTTTCCTTTCCTTGTCTTTCTTTCTTTAATGTAGTTGGTGTTCTATGGTCCTGTTTTGTCTTGTTTTTCCTTCTTGAGGTACCTCAATATCAGCTGTGGCATTGTTTTGACATCAGTAAGAATGGGAGGACTCTCAAAAATGTCAAGGTTGATGGGTTTATGACTCCTTCAAGACTGAAATATTAAACTTTCATTTCCCAGTCTTTTTTTCAACTTTAACAGACATTTCCTCAAACTCTGACATGAATCAGGATTAGTAAAATCTCACTTTAACATCTTACACTTTCTTATCTTAGGTTTACATTAGACTTTACTGTCCTGTACAATCACATTTCTTAACAATTTTGACTGAACTGATCAATTCTAATTGGAATAATTTTAAAAATCAACTGATGAGTTATTTGATAAAATATGGCTGTTTCTTCATAAACAAAAAGTTCAATAGTTTCCACTGGAATGACTGGGCAATTCAGTAAGACAACCTATCAATGCAGGCAATGCTTTAAATGAGTCAACCTATTTGACAATACTGATTGGCTCGTTTATTTTCATAAATCACTCAAAACGATACATGCATGTGCTTATTTATTTATTTATTTATTTATGGACCCTCAATCAATTGGTATTTTCTATTTCTTAGTCTTGAAATGAACTATGCTGACCATAAAGTTCTCTTACAACACTCATTTGACTTGTAGTCTAATTGTGATTGAATATGGTTATGTCTACACATATTGATTTGGCATTATCAATCACAGCTGTTTTTCCATGCATAATTAGCTTGCATTTTTACCTATAAAAGCCAGTATAGTCATTACAAACTGAAACTAAACAAATCTAAGGAACCAGAAAATAGGGCTGACTTATTCAACTATTAACATAGCAGTTTAAAATCTACTGACTCTATTGAGCTCATTGACCAAGTCATTCAGAAACCAAACTGGATTACACATATAGAGAAAGCCTTTAAAAAATCAATGGTGCAAGAAATAATAGTTCACATCAATCAAAAACACTTATTCAATTCTGTGTAAAGGCACAGCCAAAAATATATATACCAAGAATTACCTATCTATATTTATTTACTCATTCAAAAATACATGTTGAATAACTACTAATTATTCAAAAGTGTTCTGGGAGCTTTAATTACCTCAGTTAACAAAACAGACAAGGCTCTTGAGAAGGAAAAGACAATAAATAGTAATCCTAGTATTTAAGTGAATTTTAAGATGATACATGCCATATGATAAAAGAAAAGATACAACAGTGTAAAGGGTATCGGAAGTATGGGCTTGGGGTGAAACTTACAGTATTGTATACTATGGGTCACAGTAAGCCTCATTCAGAAGGAGACATTGGAACAAAATTTGAGGAGGTGTGAGAGTTAAACATCCAACGTCTGGAGGAAGAGAGTTCCAAGCAGAGGAATCAGATAGAGTCAGCTCCCTAAGGCAGAAATGTGATTAAGTTTTTCTGGTGATTGACAAAGATGCCAATGTGGTTAGAACAGAGCTAACCAGTGAAAATGTAGGAGAGGGAGGTATCAGGGAGCTAGATCATGGAGGGCATTTTAGAACAATGTAAATATTTTACTCAGAGTGAAATGAGAAGGCATTGCAATAATTTTGGCACATTAGACTTACACTGTAAAAGGATCATTCTGGGAAGCAGAGAGACCTGTTAACAGAATTAATCCAGGTGAGAGATGATGGTGGCTTGGACAAGTGTGGCAATAGTAGAATTGGTAGTAAAGGAACAGTATGTGCTGATAGAGTGGATGTAAGCTATGAGAGCAAGACTGCTTTCAGGGTGCCTCCAAGGCTTTTGGCTTCAGCAACTGGTAGGATAGAGTTTCCATCAACCGAAATGGGAAAGTCTGCAAGTGGAGAAAGCTTGGGGTAGACTAAGAGTTCAGTTTTGTATAAGTGAAATTTAAGTTACTCATTAGACATCCAGGTGAAATGATCAAGTATGAGTTGAAAATGGTTGTTGGAAAAGAGGCCTTGGCTGAAATATAAATTTGGGACCCATTAGTATACTAGATAGTGTTTTAAGCCTCAAAACCACATGAGATCACTAAGTGAGTAAGTGTAAATGGAGAAGACTCTAGGACAAAGGCACTGAGACGCTCCAAAATTACAAGGTCAGAGTGAAAGGGAAGAAGCAGCAATAAAGATAGAGAAGTAACTACTGAGATAAGAGAAAAAACTAAGAACATGGTAACCCTAAAGCCATGCAAAGAAAGTGTAGAGAACTCACAAATTGGACAGGTAATGGGATACACCCTTAGTTTTATCCTTCTTTTGTCAGGTCCTTGTTTAAGACTGGTGACCCAAGTTTATAAAACATGTAGTAGAAGGGAAATTTTTGGATGATTTCACAAGGCTGCCAACGTTCTCATAGCAAAAGTTATTAAATTGTTGTGCAGAAGACTTTTGCAGGCTACACACTCTAGCTGCAGAATCATTTCAGCAAATATAAACATGCCAAGGAGTAATGAAAATAAAGAATATATTATCACAAGAAAGTCTTACACTTGCAAACATCAAAGTAAAAATAAATGAAAATTACTTATACACAAATATACAGATGATAGTGACTTTAAAATTGAAAAAAGGCCCTAAAAATATGGACTTTGGAGAATAAGGAAATGCTGTTTAAAATAAACCACTTAGCATAATACTCATTGGTTCATGGAAACAAAATTATGTGTACACTGCTGAAATTGTTAAAGGACTAATACGTGGTTTGGTTTCAAAGGAAAATAGCATGGTATACATTACATGGAAGGTTTAACATTCACAGCTGTCTTTTTGGTTTAAACTGCTAATTTTGGCAACTTTGAAACATAAAACTGCTGGCCCATTGGAAGTATTGTTATACTTTCATGCCTTGCTCCCTTTTTAAGACAGAAACTTGATCTGCAAACACAGCTTTTTCAAGTAAACAAACGAGCATGTCGCTTCCACGTACAGGGCTCTAAAACCATTATTACAATCAGAAAGAGGAAGTGATTTAATAGTAATGTAAAAAGTAAAATATTACCCTCAGTCTAATAGATTTGTTTTTCATTTTATTATTAGAAGGAGCTCACACCAAAAAAGCTATGTTAAAGAAATAAATCCAGAGCTAAACCTGGAAATTGCCAAAAAGGGAATATTTTATAATCTTGTGCTGTTTTTTTCAGAAAAGTTATTTTTGCATTTCTTCTAAAATGTTGGAAAGAGCTCTGTAAACAGTAATTATTGGTAATTTTAAAAAGTTGTCTAGAAAACAAATGTGATGCATTCATTCCTCTGTGATATTTTCCTTTTATTTACACTTTAATTATATTTAATTAAAATTTTAATAACACACAGTACAAAGTTCTAAAAGTACAAAAGAGAACACAGGAAAACATCTCTCTCCAAACCCTGTCCGAATCACCCAGTCCTTTTCCATAAATTCAGTCAGAATTAGCCATTTATTATGAATACTTCCAGAGAAATCCCATGCATATATAAGCATATATATATATACATATATATACACACATACATATATACATATATACGTATATACATATATATAGACACACACACACACACTTGATATATATATTACAGATTGAGTGTAAGGTACTGGACATCATGGTTTTGAAACTTCTGGCTATGACCTATTAGTGGGTTATGAAATACATTTACTGAATCACAATGAACATTACAAAGACATATAAAAAGATAGACAGTGTCATCTTTTGCAGTTCATAGTTAGAGTAGGTTTTGTCTTGTGAATTTTTTGTTTCTAGTTTCTATTTTTATTTATAGATTCATTAGGAACTGGGTCGCAATGTAAAATGTATTTCTTATGCTGGGTCACAGACAAAAAAGCCACTTTAGACACAATGGCTTTTGTTAATGATGTATGTTGAAAACTCTTGTATTATGATCCATACAGAGTTGCCTCATTTTGATTTAGTTAATTAAAAAACATTTCAGACATCCATAAAATGAAAAAAGAGGAATATTATAAACACCCAAGTACCCCCATCACCTAGTTTAAGAAACAAACATTATAAAAAATATAGTGTGAATAGACAGAAAATCCTGCTGTGCCATTCCATCCAAATCAGGAGCATCAAAGTCGTTTTCACTGGGGGCCACATCAGCCTTGTGGTTGCCTTCAAAGGGCCAAATATAATTTTAGGACTATATAAATGTAACTATTCCTTTTTTAAATAAAGATTTTATTTATTTATTTTTAGAGAGAGGGGAAGGGAAGCAGAAAGAGAGGTAGAGAAACATCAACGTGTGGTTGCTCTCACATGCCCCCAACTGGGGACCAGGTATGTGCCCTGACTGGGAATCGAATCAGCCACCCTTTGGTTTGCAGGCCTGTACTCAATCCACTGAGCCACACCAGCCAGGGCAAATGTAACTACTCCTTAACTAGGGGCAAGAAGCTGGACCCTGCAACTAGGTAGGAACAAGGTGCCAGGCTGGATAAAGCAAGGTGGAGGGCTGTATTCAGCCCACCAGCCTTGCGTTTGCCACCTGTGCTCTAAAACATTCCACTTCTCATCCTACCATGTATATCTCATTCTTTGTAAGGTTGCAGAATATTCCACTGCATGACAGTACAATAAGTTATTTAATAGCTTCCTAGTGATGAACATATTCATTGAGTTTTTGGTATTTCAAACAATGCTATTGTGAGCATCCTCATACATATCACTGCATACTCATTTACTATCTGTAGGACAAATTCCAAGAAGTGAAATTCCTGAGTCAAAGAAGGCATCCTATTTTTTGCTAGCTATTGCCAAATTTCCTTTCATAGAGACTATATCTATTTATACTCTAATAATCAGCACTTCATACATATTTGTCAACAAAGTACATTACCAAGATTTTTTTTGCCAATATGATCCGTGATAAATGATAACTTAGAGTTCTATTATGCATTGCTCTTAGGAATGGGATGAACATTTTTCAGATGCTCATTAATGACTTTCCTTTTCTATTGGCTGTATACATTTTTCCCATTTTATGTTCAAGACATTTTTCTTCTTGACTATAAATACTCGTTAAATGAGAGGAAATTAACCCTTTATTCCTGAATACTACAAATATTGTAAAACAACATTTTTGTTTATGTTTTCTATATTTTTTGTGCTATATCTAGAAATGTTTTCCCTATTTCAGCAAAAGGTTAGAAAAGAATTCTCCTCTATTACCTTCTAGGACTTGTTTTCATATTTAAATTTTTATTCATCTAGAATTTACTTTGGTTTAGGGAGTGAAGTAGAGAACCAAATTCATTGTTTTCTTAGATAACTACCTCATTGTCTTTATAGCTTTTGCAAGCAATCATGTTTTTCTTATTAATCTGAAAGGCCATCATTATCATATACTATATTCCTATTTGTATTTGACCCCATTTTAGGCTTCTTCCTCTTCCATTCTGTCACTTTGTTTATTCATATACTGGCACCACATTGATTTCATTTAAGTGAACTGATATATATATATATTTTAATATCTGCCAAACTTACTCTCACAATATTACATTTTTTCCAAATATTTTTAAGGTATTTATTTGCTTATTATGCATTTGAATATTATAGCCAATGAGTTAATATTTTTATAAGTCCAACTGACATTTTATTGTAGACATGTTAAAATAACAGATTAATTTAAGTGTAATTTTATGACACTGAGACTTATCATCCAAGAACAAGAGATGTCTTCTGTATCTGTTTCCTTCTGTGTTCCTGAATAACATTATACTCTGTATGTGTATTTACATGCATATGTGCATACCTTCCTTTTTCATTAGTTAATTTCTAGGCATTTTAATTTTCATTGCTATTGTAAACTTAACAATTTATTCAAATATATTTTCTAATTGGTTGGAGTTTGTATGAAGAAATATTAATTTGGTATACTACCCAAGTTTTCTTATGGTTTATCTATATTTATCAATTCATATAGTAAGTAAAGGTAACAGAATTCCTAACATTTAACCATCCTTGCATTGTTAATATGAACTGCATTTAGTTGTAGTGTTTTATTCTTTTACTATATTGCTGGACCTTATTTACCAGTATTTTATTTAAGAATTTTCCATAAGTATCCACAAGTACAACTGATTTGTAGATTTATTTTGTGAATTTTTATAAGATTTTATTTATTTATTTTGAGACAAAGGGGAGGGAGAGAGGGAAACATTACTGTGTAGTTGCCTCTGGGAAACATTACTGTGTAGTTGCCTCTCCTGCATCCTCTACTGGGGACCTGGCCCACAACCCAGGCACATGCCCTGACTGGAAATCGAACCAGTGATCCTTTGGTTCACAGGCCAGCACTCAATCCACTGAGCCACACCAGCCAGGGCTATTTTGAGAATTCTTTTTCTCCTTCAGATGTCAAGACTTTTCTTGCTTCCAAAAAAATGAAAAAAAAATTTGGAAGCTTTCACTTTTGTTATGCTCTGAAAACATTTAAGTACCATGATAATGATGTGTTCCTTAAAGGTTTCATAGATATTCCCTATAAAACTGTCTAATTCTGCTACTTTTTGGTTGGAGTAGTTATTTGGCAATTCTATTTCTATTATATAAGTTAGAAAAGTTAGATGTTTCCTTATCTCCTGAGACTAGTTTTGATCATTTATATTTTTCCTATACAATCATCCATTCCACCTAGGTTTTCAAAGCTATCTAAAAAGAGGTACACATAGTGCTTTCTTATGAGTCCTTCAATTTCTTCTTTATCTGTGGTTATTTTGACATGCTAATTTCTAGTCTTCTTCTCTTTTTTTTAATTGTGTTATCTGTTTTATTATCCCCCCAAGTGGACATTGGTGGATTACTAGTTATAGGTATTTTATAATATAAATTTATAGAAAATCATTTTTTAACAAATAGGGAAATGTTATCAGAAAAAAAGGTGATAAAAAGTTAAATTCAAGATTCAATAAATGATATGTAATTTTAAAGATTTTTTACATTTAATTGAAAAAATTAGCAAAAAATATTTTAAAGTCAATTATCTAGTACCAATGAAGGAACACTGAAATGGCCACTCTCATGCTTTACTAATAGGGGAGAATAAATGCAGAAATGATTTGCAAATATATATCTTGTATCTTAATTTAAATACTACTTAACCCAGTAATTTTATTTTTAGAAATCTATTCTAAAGAAGACATCAGAAAAGGACCAAAGCTTTGACCACAAAACTGTCTGTTGTAGTATTCTTATGTTAATGAAATACTGGAAATGTTAATATCCAAAAATAGTTAATTAAGTTACTTACACCCACTTAACTAATACATTTAAAATACTATTTAATTAAGATTTAGTAACATGCAACAGGCTTATGTTTTACTTCAAGTGAAATTTCAGGTAGTATGGATCCTTAAAAAGTAACATGATGAATGGAGGGAAAAAAGAAGGATGCTAATTCATAAGAAAATGTGAATGATATTTTATTGGGGAGAGTGTCTTCAGGTTTTCTTTTCCCTACTTTTCAGTAATTTCAAAATTTACTTTAGTAACCTCTTTAACAAAAAGTATTACTTTCATAACAAGAAAACTCACTACAGAAAGTAAACTTGCTTCTCAAATAGCCAGTTTGACTTACTTTTTCTCTAAAGTTATTATCCCCCAAAAAGTAATTAGCTAGGATGTATGAACAAAAGTCCAACTACATGAATATAAACTGTGGGCTATTATGTATTTTCTGTCACACACACATACACACAGAAGAATTAACAGCAATCTCAAGAATACCTATCAACAGTTAAAAGATAGACAATGCCAGGAAACATGAATGGCCTAAGATGACCTATTTGCAAACCCAGAAAAGAACAACCAAAGCATATGTTTTAACCATGACAACTAAAGAATTATTTTCAAACTCAGATGACAGTACTGGCATTTTATTTCCAGTAAATGTAGGCTCAAGCAATTTTTGTTGAATTTTCTAAACACCTTTAAAAATACATTGATAAGCAATTTCTATAAACATATTAACTCTATACTATTTAATATCTAAAGAAGTAATTAAGCAATCTATCAAGATCAATGATAAAGAGTAACCTAAATAATTTTAATTTATTTGAAGTTTTACATTATTTATACTATATTTAGCTTCTCCTACTTTCAAGTGTGTTTTCATGTAAATGTATCCATGATGCATACTACAGGCATGCATGCCATACATTTAGATTATCTGTATGTAGACATTTGTAATCTCATTTAAAACAAATTTTCAAGTGGTTTACTTTTAGAATTGGGGACATTATAATATTGTTAACAATTATATCTACATCTACATTATCTTCCTAACATCTATCTATCTATCAATCTATCTATCTATCTATCTATCACCTCCATACACTTCAATAAGCCAAAAGTATGGATGGTTGAATCTGACCACTTAAAAATATAAAGCTCTGTATACATGCATACAGACACATCCTTTAAGCCTATTTCAAAAGGCAAGTGACAAAATAGAAAAAATGTGCAATATGTGATCAAGGTTTTTAGCCTTAACACATGAAGTGTACTTAAAAATTAGTAAGAAATATGAAAATTCAAATAGAAAAGTAGATGAATGGTATCAACAGACAATTCAGAGAAAAAGACATGGACATTGTCCATTAACATATAAAAAGAAGCCCAAGCTCACTCATGAATAAAACATAAAACAGCACAAACAGATACAATATTTCATCTAGCAGATTAGGGATTAGAAACTTTTTTCATCATTACCAGTGTTGTTAAGGATATGGGAAATGGTGCATTAGTAGTATAAAGCACTAGTAGGAAGAGAAATTGGTTGTTTAAGGGGGAAATTTGGTTAAATCTGTTTAAGAAAAGTTAAATGTACATGTTCTTGGCCCTCAATTCTACTTCTTTTTTTAACGATTTTATTTATTTATTTTTACAGAGGGGAAGGGAGGGAGAAAGAGCAGGAGAGAAACATCAACATGTGGTTGCATCTTGCGCGTCCCCCCGTGGGGATCTGGCTCACAACCGAGGCAAGTGCCCTGACTGGGAATTGAACCAGTGTCCTTTTCGTTCACAGACTGGCACTCAATCCACTGAGTCACACCAGCCAGGGCTCAATTCTACTTCTAAGAATTTACCCAACACATACGCAGAAAGGTGTGTTGTGCAAGGATGTTAAGTGCAGCACTATTTTTAATTTCAAAGCACTGGAAAAGTTGTTCATAAATTAAAAATGAAACATACAGAAACAGACTACTATTCAGTCACTGAAAAGAATGAGACAGATCTGTACTAAAAATATGGGAAACTATCCAAGGTATACTATTAATTTAAAAGTATTGGGCATGTTAATTTTAAAAGTATAGCATGTTATCCCATCTGCACATGCAAAGAACATCTGAGGACAATACATAGCACCGTGTTAATGCTGGCTACCTCTGACAGTGGCATCTGAAGTGTAAAGTGGGAGAAGGATGTGACACTTAACTTGTTTTTACTCTTAATTTTTAAGCCATCAACTGATATCATGTTCATACTAAAAACAGTAGTTAAAATGAACTACTAAGAACAAATAGGGGCTTGTTATATCTATAATGGTTTGTATTTCAGTATCCTCAAAATTGTTTTCAATGGGAAGCGGATGGATCACATTCACCACAGAAGTGTCTCACCCACACATAAAGTAATCCCAATGACTTACATAGTTCTCTGATCGTGTAACATCTCCAGAGGAGCCGTTACAAAGTCAACTGCACTGTCTTACACATGCCTAATGGTTCCAACAGAGCCGTTAGGATGTCAGTTATATGGCAGGGCTCCTGCTAAAGCTATTACCAAGTCATTGCATTGTTTCACACACTTCCTTTGACATTTAGATGGTCCCCAAGGAACTGTTATCATTGTTATGGGTATCCTGTATAGCTTACACTACCAGGGGAAACAAAAAAATCAAAGGAAAGAAATGTAAAACAAACAAACAGATTCCTTCCATTAAATACACATGAATGGCCCCACATAGTCAAGTATCAGAAGGACTAACTCCTCATTTGGGTATAACTATCACAAGTCATTCAAGAAACACAGGTGCTGGCTAGCTATTTTTTCAGAACTCCTGCTGTTCCAATGAAGCAATTTAGGGTCTGAGTACGACATATGCATGCCTGTGATGGTATGGTGCTTATTTGTAGCACATGGTATATTACCAGGTTTCTGTGGCATTAAGTACAGAGCCAGTGGAGAGCAGTACTAGTGAATGTTTCAGTTATTATGGGATTGTAGCAGACGATCCTTTACCTGTAAAGTTCCTGAGCAGCATATAGGGAGCTCAGCTGCCCAACAATCATACAAATTAACAGGGCTTCTTAGTAGTTCAAATTCCAACTCTACCTTGGGGGTTACTCCAATGGAAATAGAAAATATACTAGTACAAGTTACCCTCAGCCAGGTGTGAAGTACTCCACTGAATTTCCCCTCATAGTTACCAATACTTAACAGAATAAGGTAGATGGCTATTGAAATGAGGTATTACTTAACGTAAGACTAATGCAAGGGATTTTACACAGTTTGAAATGAGGAGACAGTTGGATGGACTCTGCTAAGCTAGAGAGTTACCTGGGACCCCAGATGTTTCAGAAACCACATTGCATGTCTGGCTAATCCTTGACTAAAGATACTTCATCCTATATATCCTATCCCATAACATACACATAATAAATTCTTGCTCAGTGATAGATAATAACCACAACTAACATTTACTGATCATTTAATATATAGTAGGCATACTGTGGAAGTACTATATATCCATTTTCTCATTCAATCCTCAAACATTAAAAAAAAACCCTGAAATAGTAATGTCTACATTTGACAGATAAGGAAACAGATTAGAGAGCTTCAGGTACCTGTCTAATGACACACAGCATGTAAGTGGCAGAACCAGAGCACAAACTTGTCTATCTTATACCATAGTCCACATTCTTAACCAGTCACTGTACAGAGACCATTGCTTATTTAGATTGTATCATTATGACCATTTTTACTTTTATAAATGGTTTTACATTCTTTGTGCTCTCACAATGAGCTACACCTATCTTTATCACAATACTAGCTACACTTTATTAAAATTAGCTCTTTGGATGCACACGTCCATTTGACTCTGCCCTGCAGTGGGAACTGCTCCAAAACTCCAACTGGAGGCCTCCCAGAAAGCAACATTTCTATTACTGACCTTAGACTTTAGTTATAGCTGATAGGCCAGTGGCAGACATCTGACTGACTATGGGAAAATTATTCTGTCTCCTTGGAATTTCAAAATGGCATTGAAAACTATCCAGTTATCTCAACTTTTTTCCTAAGTAGGAGAAATATAAACTGGGGAACTTTCTGGGGTTTTATCCCTGCCTTGGGGATGGAAATTTGGAGAGTCAATCTGCAAATGCAGGACCAGAGGAAATGGATTCAAAAGCAAGATGCAAAGATTGGGCAAGTCTAATCTAATCCCTTCTTGTGGTCTAGTCATACTCTTGTGGCCCTATGAAGCACTCTCATATCCCTTTAGTAGTTTTTTTTTAAATTTAAGCTAGCTCAAGTTGGTTTCTGTTACCTGCAATACCAATAACAAAAAATGATAAACAATCCTAACTAACAGGACATCAAATTCTCCCATGAGACTGTAAAGTCCTTGAGGTTGGTTACCATGTACTGGTCTCCAACACCAAGTCTGGTTAAGAGTAGGTGCTCAATACTGTTTGCACAGAAACATCATTATTCACAACATACAGCTATAAAAAATTCTTTGCAAATTATCCTTTATTAGTTAAAGATTACAAGTGCTTTTTCTCTATATAGTTTCCTCCATTTAGCTTCTTAAGAAGCAATTTTATTGTCACTTTTTAAAATCCAACTGTTCCACTTAAGCAACTTGGAAAATGCATTCTTGGAAATTGATTATTGAAAGTTAGCTGATGATATAGTTTGTTCCTCCAGTCTAATGCATAGTTAAATGTGATTATTAAAGAGTACCCTAATAACTGAGGTTGATGCTCAGGACTGTCAAATCCTTCTAAGAAACACCTATTGGATCTCCTATCAGAGGCAGAGCTGTGGTTTAGATGAGCAGAGGTTTGACCCATTGCAGAGTTTCCATCCTTGGAATATCAGAGAAGATCTACAAAAGTATATTATCCCTTAGTTTTAACTTTCCCTTCAGAATAATGCACATTTCTCATTTATGTAGTGCTTACTGCATTCCAGATGCAGTGACTAAGTACTGAATCTACAACAGTGAATAGACCAGGCTCTACCTTCAAGTAGCTGGCTGGTCAGTATTTATTAAGAACTCTTGTGAGAACACAAAACACATGACTCAAGTAATAGCCTGTAATTAATAGTAATGTTGGCCATAGGGTGAAATGACAGGGAAAAAAGGGTTAAAATGAAAAAAAGCATTATGACCGGTATCAGAGTTTCCTGTTCACAGGGCTCAGGATGAAAGTAGCCTTAGTAGGATCTGCATTTTTCCATCAAATGGAAGTAGACCATCAAGCATCAATAGACAACAAAGGGTTAATTTGGAACAAATTTGAGAAAATAGAAATGAAAAGTGTTCTGATTCCCTTGTGAAAGCCAAAAAATTCACATGTCTTCTGTTACCTGATGCTCTCTCTTCTCTGTGCATTTGGTGCTGAAATTAAGGGTTATTTAATTTAATTCTTCATGGGTTATAGCATGTCAGAGACTGAAATTCAATTACAGGTAACCAAATACAGTTTGTGAAAATGAGAAAAAATAAGTATTTTGAAAAGCTTGACCAATTAATGAAATAAAAGAAAGAAGTCCTTCATAGACGCAATTTTGGAAATGTAAGTAGAAAATCCATATCATAATCACCTAGAATGTGAGAACTGAAAGTGTCTGAAATTCCATCTCCGAATCTTTCTCAGCTGAACTATTCACCCAAAGTAACAATTTCCCCTACCTTCACTTTCCTTCCATAGTTAGGAGTGAGACTTAAATCATCCTATACTGATCCATGGTATTGTGTGCATTGCCTCATCAATAATCTAAAACTCAGAATTCATAAGAAGACAGAACCAAAATAAAATGTCACTAACTGACACTAACTGAGGCACAGAGATGGAGATGGCATGGAGTCTCAGTAGTGAATACATAAATTTTTTAAATTTCAAGCCATTTCACTGTTTTAAAATAGAGTATATATAAACTCAAATTAATGTAATAGATGCCTTGCTAGGCGTGCTTTCATGAATGGGTGAGATCAATGGGAAATAAATAGCTACATTTGCACACAAACATCAAGTTCAGTTCATTGAAAACAACATATTCCTCAAATTAACATATTTTCAGAAAAATCATTTACACTCTCATCTCAACTCAAACCTCTTCAAGAATCTAAGAAGATGTTGAAGGCAGGTCAGCTCTGTTTATCATCAATGATTGAAAATTTATGAAATCCAAATTGGTGAAATATTACTATAGGTCATAAATAAGATTCCAAATTATATACTCCTTATTGAAAATCACTAGTAAGAGTCAGAGTATAACTTACAGAACTGTAACTGAGCATAGAAAAATTGTTCAAGTTCATATCTTATATTCCTATGTGATCCAAGAGAGGGAAAATATGGTCATTTGGAAAACAATCAACTGCATTTAACTAAGTGTTATATGAGTTGCTGTTTTAACTCTTCTTCCTGTGTAAAATGCAGATAACAATAGAATTGACTTCACAGAGTGGCCACGAGGATAAAATGAGATAAAAACATTAAAAGTGCATTTGGAAATTGTGAGATGCTGATCAATAATATTAGTGAACATTCATTTTGCACTTAGATATTACAAGTAGTATTCTAAACCTTTACATATGTACATTAATTCATTCAGTCATCACAAAATCCTAGAGGCAGATACTAATATTATCATTACATAGCAGATGAGGAAGTTCAGGCACAGAAACTTTATGTAACTTTCCCAAGGTCACACAGCTGGGATTTAAACCTAGGCTGCCTGACTCCACAGTGTAAACTTTTATTCACTACTGTCTCATAATTTGAAATCATTCTTGGAGGTGCACATTGGGCCAACAGAGGCTTGCAGTTATGAACTAGTATTTAGCAGACTGAATCATAGGTTTACCTTGGCAGCCCAGCCTAATTTTATGGTACCCTATCCAGTCTGAAAATACACCATAAGGGAAATAAACCTATAAGGGAAAAGATGCATGTCCTTTATTCCTGAGTCTTCCAACTCTGTCTGAGTAAATAGTTACATGATCAAGGTAGATGACTGATTAGACTGCAGGCCAAATGAAACCGAACAGCCTTAAATATTCCTGAAAGTCATTAACACGCCTAAGAGAGATGGCACATTAACACAGTGTAGTGGCTCACCAGGATGAGCAGTTCTCATGCAGGCGTGGGGGAGGATAATGTACCTTTAGATAAAGCTGACTGTGATAGATCTTCCCCTGATCCATTTCCCCCAGCCACCCACCAATTCTGAGACATTGTCCTGTCATCACATGTGCAGATCTCCCCAAAGTGTTGGTTTTCATCAAAATCACTCATCAGTATTGCTTTCAGTATGCCTCCACAAAGGGTCAAAACTCAATCAATAAGCACAATAAGGGCAAAGGTAAAAGAACACCAATGTCCCCTCACTGACACATGCCACAATATAAATACAGGTTTACAGCAAAGAATGAACAACATTTCTTTCACTTGAAGGCACTATTTATAATTAATGACATGGATATAGATAGTGTGATTGTAAAGCCAAGCTGGAGCAGCTGAAGGAAAAGACCAAGGCACCATAAAGTTAGGACAATATCTGAGTTATAGTAACTTTATGGTTAGAGAACAGCAACATATTATAGATAACATAGGAAGTCCTGAGGCCAAACCCAACCTAACGTGGTATAAATTCCTGCCCTCATGCTAAATCTGTGTTTCCCTCTCCCACTTTAAATCTTGTTTGTCATTCTCCCCATCACCCACCCACTTCACCTCCTCTTCATCACCAATACACACACATGAAGTTTTCTAGAGGAAAGCACATCAGTAAACTGCCAAGGGACTAATCTTTGACAGGTAAATTAGCTAGGCCTGTGTGGTGTTTGTCAGAGGGGCAGGGTTCCATGCTGTGTGGTAGGTGTCAGGGATGGGCCGAGATGAAAATAATTAGTGGTCAAATATCTGGAAACACTTGCCTTTAGTAGACCCAG
Organism: Phyllostomus hastatus; assembly: GCF_019186645.2. Classification (NCBI taxonomy): domain Eukaryota; kingdom Metazoa; phylum Chordata; class Mammalia; order Chiroptera; family Phyllostomidae; genus Phyllostomus; species Phyllostomus hastatus. The sequence goes on along the minus strand of NW_025333984.1, from coordinate 8,943,756 downwards.
CTTGAGCCTCCATGTCACAACAAACAGGGGAGAATTTAAAACCTGTAATATCAAACATTTTACTAATTAATCCTTGTCCAAGTCATCTGGGATTCTTCAATCTTTAACCCTTATATACAGTAACTATTGTTTTACTTAACAGATTCAATGAAATATGATTCATATACCATAAAGTTAACTCTCTTCAAGTGCAGAGTTCAGTCGTTTTTAGTATTTTCACAGAGTTATACAACTGTCACCACTATATATTTCCAGAATAACTTCATCACCCCAAAAGAAACCCCACTCTTAGGATCTTGCAGGAATAGAAGGATGGTAGAACCTCATGGAGAAATTTGTTCCTTTTATTTTAATGTTTCAACCCAGTGAGCTGGCTATAACTTCCAATGGCAGGAGTGAGATGAGGCAGAATGAGAAGTCTTGGCAATACAGGAGATCATCTACCACCTCATTTCCCATAAATTTGGTTACTGTTTTTCCTGTTTGACCTTTGAAGCCCCGAAAGTATAGGGACCAGTCCAAGGTCTCCTAATTTGCATCCTAATGCTCTTTCACTTACACGGATATGCATACATATATCAAATATGTTCCCTTCTCATTTCTATACTTCACTTTCAATACTCTTCACTCAATACATACATGCCTACATGAAAGTAAACTAAGAAAATCAAGGCAGCCAGGATACTTGGCAATATCACCAAGTGTTACAGCCTATCATACAGGAAATGATATTCCAATTTGTGGTCAAATGGTCATTCCAAATTATATCCTGTGCCCAGTGTTCCCTATGGGCTGAAGGATGCAAGGGGGAGAGAACAGAAAACTTTGTACATGCAGGGCTGTTGGCTATCTGTCTCCCACCTGAGGAAATGCTAATTAGCCACTGCTATCACAGCAAGCCCTGTGGTCATGGTGACGTGGATCTATCAAATTTAGACAAACACAATGACGAAGACAACAGATGAATGTGTTTAATAAGCATTAATGTGCTTTTTATAGAAGGGTTTTGTTCTTCAGTAGGGACAGAAGGGCAGAAATAAAATAAATTAACCTCTTCCCAACAAATCAAAAAGAGAAAACTTATCCATTTCTAAAAGTTGTAAGAAAATAATGTACTCATATAATTACAGTTTAATGATGCTGTTATTACTCATTGTCTGGCAAATAGCTGATGGTAATTTACCTTCTTTTAAAAAAATAATTGCAGTCTAACCTAATTAATTTGAATCTGTCTGTAAAGTTGACAAGTTAATCTGAATCAAAATAGAAAACATGTCCAGAATATGCCTGCTATACAGTTGTTTACCTCATTGTTCATATATTGATAAAAAGCCAACATACATAAAATGAGTACTTTCTAATAAATACTAATAAATGCCATTAATATTGCATTGGGAAATAAAGATGAAAATAAAAGTGAGTAATAAATAACGCATGTACAATATTGCTGACTACATGAGATTATTTCCCTTGGGGGATCATTAGAAATAAAAAATAATTTATCTAACATTATAAATAAACATGTCTATTTACCAGGTACTTAGGCAAGTGCCTTGTCCACGTGACCCTGCTAACAAGCATTTCCATTCTTCATATTAAATAAAAAATGGGCAGACACAGGGAAGGAAAAGAAATTAAAGACTAAAAGCAGCATTCTCTCTGGGTTTTGCTGAAACAGTATAGGGAGTTCAATTACCATTGTCCCCGTCAGACTTCCTTTCATGGTCAGTGTCGGTCAAGGACAATGCAGAGTTGGCCCGGCTGGACAAACAGGAACTATGCTCTGACTTCATCCCCCTTATCCACATTCTCAGTGCGTGGTCAGGTGAGGCAGCGCCTTCTGTCTCTGTGTCCACATCAGATCCCATCTCTAACTGGTAGCCATGTCGAGAAACATTGTGCACATCAGTCTGGTAGCCAGAGCAGAGATTGTGAGGAGTTTCACAGAATTCCATCTCTGTGAAGAAACAAAGTCCGGATAAAATGTTTAGCACTGTGAAGAAATACCTGATAAAATTCCACTTTTTGTCCTCAGGGCCCCCTCCCCCATTGCTAGTAATGTGTTTTTGCAAAATTAGAATTCTGGCCATTTTATTTATGGTAGTTATCATCCGGAGCTTATTTTGCACTTCTGTAGCTTAAAATTATGCTCCTGTTGATTCTTACAAGGTTTTGGAAAAAGCATGCCCAAAAATAGCTATATAACTACAATTTTGGGTTGCACAAAATGTAATGAAATAAGTTGAGTGCAGAGGAGTATAAAATATAGAAAGCTGTCCTTTAAAAGATATTCCTTTTCCAGGAAGAATATATATGATCTGTAGAGCACACCTAGGCTTAAACTATTAAAATTATTGGCTTATCTAAGCACTTCATACACCTTAGAGTTAAGAATAAATAATTCAATGTGAAAACTGAGGGAAAATATTATGTTTAAACATACTCTTCTAAAGTATTTTTTCTAAAATACATTCATCTAATCTCTAAAACTATAAGTACCTAATATCATTATTTCCCATTTTCACCAAAGGAGTTTGAGGCCTACTTTATGCTAATTATCCTGTTTTATTCATTCTGTCAACAAAAACATAAAAAATTCAATTGTAGACTGCACCTCAGTAGTGCTTCATGGTTTCAATTTTACCTGTTTCCACCCCAAGTCTTAGAATCATAAAATGTTTAGGATCTTAGAAATGCTGCCATTAGTCACTTCCTTTTATGGTGGAGGAAAATAAAGTTCAGAGGGTACATATCATTTGCCCAGAGCCCAAGTGAGATAACAACAGAGCCCTTTTTAACTAAACACCCATCTGGACATGGCTTCCATTAGACACCAATGAAGCCCCATCAATTTACCGTATTAATATCAGGCATTCAGTCGTACAGTCAATTTTGCGTTCAGTTATGGAAAGGTGTCAAAAAGGGGACATGATGCTTCAACAGTCCCTAATAAGTTAATGAAAAGTGACCACATGCCAAGACATATCATCTGAAATGTCCGTGTAATACTTAGATAAGGTAATCCGGGGATGTTGTACACTATAAGGGATTTTCTCAGACTGACATCAGAGACAGGGTATGTCATTTAGCCAAGAAGAAGCTTAACTGAGTGCATCTAATCCTTGGCACGTATCAATAAAATGCAAACTCTAAAATAAATTTAATTCTTTGAATACAGAAAGTGCTAAAATTTAGGCTGTATTCTAGAAAGGAGAGTGCAGAATATGAACATATTTTAAACAGCTATTTTTGTGACATAATTGCCAAACACGGGTTTAACAAATCAAATTTTAATACTTATTTAGTCACCATTATGTGCCCAGCACTGTGCTCTGTGAAACAAAGATTGTAGGTAAATAAAGCTACTATAATGTATTCAGAAAAGTCAGTTATAATAAATTCTTTAGGGTTATAAGTCACTGCAGAGAATTCTCCTTATGATGTCTGTGATGAATGTCTTTAAGAGTAATTCTACTTTTCTACAAAAATTTGTCTGAATTCCAGAGCACTTGTCAAGCACAAAAGCTTATGAAATGTTTTTCTCCTTGACATGGTGTTAAAAGTAAAAATCCATTTTGCACAATATAAATCTTAGTGCATCAAGAATATTGGTTAATATTCATGCCTCTGAATTTCAAAATGTTGCATTATCCAATCCTACTGTGCAGTTGTTGGTACAGCAACTTGATAATAAACCTGTAAGTTGGAGGCCATAGGAAAGGGGTTTTACGTGGGCCTGCATTCACAACTTTCTTCATTTCCATAGATCTGTGGTGCCCAAATTTCAGCATGCATCATAATCAACTAGAAGGCTTGTTAAACACAGATTTTTGTTTATTCCAACCATTTCAGTTTGGGATTCAAGAGGTCTGGAGAAGGGCCAAAGGTTCCACATTTCCAAGAAGTTCCTGGGTATGCTACTGGTCCAGGAACCACACTTTGTAAACTGCTTCCCTAGAGACTTCTCTGAGGGCAGTGGGAGCCAGGAAAAGGGGAGAGAAAGTGAGAGAACAACCTTTGTGGCATTACCAAGGCTTTTGCAGTAACCAGCTGTAATTCTATATGGAGACACAAGAAAGAATGCATTTAAGGTGAATTGCTGTGAAGGACCTCCATTTATTTTCCATGGATTCAGGACTCTAATTAGGAAATTCACTTTCAAAACCTCATACTTGCATTTATTTTCACTCATACAATGGTATTTGAGATGTGACTTTGCAAAGATTTTAATATGAGTATGTGAGTCATCATAAAGACATTCATTGGGAAAGAATGAGCAAATAAAACTAAATATGCAGCCAATCTATTATTCCATATCATAAAATACTAGATACATGGGCTTGTTCCCTTCTAAGGAAATGTAGTGTAACATGATCAAAAATTGTATAAGATATTTACTGAAACTATACTCTGATTTGAATAAAAGACTAAACCACAAATTCTTTAAATAGCCAGAAAAAAGTATACTGCCTTGTCAATATATACTTAGAAAACAAAGAATGAAAGAAAAAGAGAAAGATTCAGTTTTTTTACAGTAAGTGATGTTCATTGAATTGCCTCACTTCCCTATCTTGAAATCAATGTTGCCATTGTAAATTATTTCCTTAAATACACAAAAGTCTTGGTGGTGTTCAAAACTCCCATAAGATGCATTTTTCTAGAAAGCACTTACAATGCATCTTAAGAGGTTGTTTTTAGCCTTGTACATATAACCTTGTTACCAAAAATACTACATATTCCCTAGATAATATAAAAGTTTATTTGAACTTATTATAGATCTATTCTTACCAAAAAGCTAGCTACAAGAGAAATGTAAGTACAATCTTAGGATATCTATGATTTAAATGGATAGACTAGTACTATGAGAAACTATACTTCAAAAATAAACAGATGCAGATGCTGCCAAGTGAATGATGTACTTGGGACCTCACAGACATGTATATAATTTTTATTTCAAGGAAAACCTACCTATTTTCCAGCCTTGTAAGAGACAAAATCTGAGCAAATTAATGGAGTTGAAATCCAATTTTAAAAATGGACAGAACATTTGAAAAGACATTTTACAAAAAAGATAGGGAAATGACCAATAAGCAAATGACAATGTGTTCTATTATCACTAGTTGTCAGAAAAATACAAACTAAAACTGCAATGAGATACCACTACAGAAATACCAGAATGGCCAAAATAATTTTGACCCCATCAAGTGTTGACGGGGAAATAGAGAAACTACATATTCTGCTGGTAATAAGTAGAAAGGTACAACTACTTTGGAAAACAGTTTAGCAGATTCTTAAAATGTGAAGCTGTACTTAATGGGAGAGCAATGCACACCTGGACATTTATCCCTGAGAAAAGAAAACCCTTATTACACAAAAACCTGCACAAGGTTGCTCATGAGCTTTATTCATAACAGCAAAAAAAGTAGAAACAATCCAAGTGTCTTTGAATAGCTGAGAGGATACACCTGTGGTATACCCACACAATGGAATATTATTCAGTCCTGAATGATCTATTGATATATAATAAGATGCATGGCCCTCAAAATAATTATGCTGAATGAAAGATCAACAAAATGTCTATATACTGTATGCTTCCATTTAAATAAAATTCTAGAAAATGCAAACCAATTGACAGTGACAGGAAGTAGATCAGTGGTTGCCTGAAGAAGAGAGCAAGAAAGAAATGGGGAAGGAGGGGTACAGAGAACCTTTTCGGATGACCTAAATGACTATTACCTTGACTGTGGCAATAGTTTGTTTATATATATTACATATATATATATATATATATATATATATATATATATGCCAAACTTTATCATACCATACCTTTTAAGTATGCGTAGCTTACTGCACTTCAATTATACCTCTATAATTTTTTAGTGGACTATACACTATCAGATAGTAAGACAATGAGGAGACTAAAGAATCAGACATTTTTTGTAGATGGAGCAAAGTTCCTCCCAGCTAGCGGGAGGCCCAGCTCTTTCCTTCCTAGTAGAAGGGAACTATAACATGAATGGAAAGGTAATCAAAATGCTATCTTGTTTGTATCTAAGCCCTGAAGCAATCAAGGATAACTGTTGCATGGTGATCCTCTAAGGAACATATTTTTCCTAGGAATGTAATAGTTGAAAGCCAATTTTAAGGGAAAACTAAGGATAAAACTGATCACTGAGGAGCTTTCAGCAGCTAAAGTAACATTCTGGAGTTGGGGCTCATAGACTAAGTTGAGTAGATCTGGCACATAGGATCAATTTAGTGCTCTATTAATACTAATAAATTAATATTTTTAAAATTATATAAAGTGCTGAATAAAATGAACTACTGTGTTTTCTAAATCTACAGATTGATCTGCAGATGTTAAGCCTGGAGAAGTCATTTATCAAAACTTAAAAGGGAAAGTAAGAGTCATCTATACTAGTTTCTTTCTGCAAATGCCATTTTTGAGTTGCTGATAAGCTCAAGACTTTATTTTTTCTTAAAATTGAACCCATCCACACTTCCTCTAAAAAGGGAGCTTTAAGGCATCACACTGCAAATAAATAATTTGAGGACAGTTCTAGATAGTGTGGCTCAGTAGATTGAGTGCCAACATGAAAATCAAAGGGTCAGTGGTTCAATTCCCAGTCAGGGCACATGCCTGGGTTGCAGGCCAGGTCCCCAAGTAGGGGGCGTGCAAGAGGCAACCACACATTGATGTTTCTCTTCCTCTCTCTGTCTCCCTCCCTCCCGGCCTCCCTCTCTCTAAAAATAAATAAAATCTTAAAAATTAAATAATTGGAGGTCAAAAACCATGATTAAATTTCACCATGACCTGAATGATTTGAGATATAACTTCTAAATATAGTCCATTTCCAATATAAGGAAGAGGGAGAGGAGATACAATTCTTAGCTTTAATTACTATGACTATAAGAATCCTTATGGAATATATACAAAAGCAGATGGTATTAATTAGCCATGTGGTTTTTGGATAAGTCACTTAACATCTTAGGGACCTTAGTTCCCTCATTTGTAATATGTTTAGGTCCAACTTGAAATAAATCTCTACATAACTACCGTGTTCTAAAATTCTATAACTGTAACTTGTGCCTGTTATAGCAAAATGTGAAAATGTTAAAATTTTCAAATGGGAATAAACTTTAGTGGTTTTATGAATCAAGGTGCTATTCACACTTCTATTGTGAAGGATAATCACACATGTTAGCTAAGATCTTGTATCATGAATATAAATCTTGATATATTAAAGTGCTGATATTACCTAAGTATATATTCTGAATTGTGAGGTTAGTGATAAAGTATATAATATATATATAATATAAAAAAGGAACTGAAAAAATAGTTGTTCATCAAACACAAAATTATGAGTTTATAAACATGGTTATTGCAAACAGTACTTTACAGTGTAATGAATAAAAATTCACACAATTAAAAAATATTACTGATCCACTAATAATTCATTAATGACTTGAGGGAAAATGCCATGGATTATTGCAGACTGAAGCAAGAAATACAAAAGAAAGAAATGAGCAATACCAGATAGGAGACAAATAATTTTACTACTGGGTCTCCATTTTGCATTTCTCAGTTTGGGGACTTTGAAAAACAAATGATATTAAATTGTCAAACAAATAAGTTTATGTGAGCTTACTTAAACATAGCTCCATGGAAAACTCACTCAATTTCAAGTCAAGAAACAAAACAAAATAGACTTCTCTGGTTTCTCACAGAAATCTCACAGAATTCAGAGAAGTCTACTTTGTAACTCTTACAAAATTAGCCCAATTTCATTTCCTCTTCTTTCACTACGTGTAAAGGCTTTATCAAATGCACAGTATTGAGCCGGGCATTAAGCAGGGAGGTAGCAGGACCACGTCGTGTCCTTTGGCAAGTTCCACAGAGCACCTATTAAAGGCCAAAAATGAGAACCAAGTAATAAAGGCACCACCCAGACCTGGCCTTTTTTTTCTGCTGAGGACTCATCAGCCTTTTCTAGGGCACAGGGGTGAGAGATGGAGTGCTCCTAAATGCAAAGCTGGAGCCTGTGGTTATCAGAGGACTTAAAGAAAATAACTAAGCTTCCTGCAGCCTAATCTCACCCTCACAGTTCCAAATGCACCCATTATCTCAGTACTTGGAGCCTACCAATTATGCCTTATTTAATTTTTGAGATTTCACCATCTGTCAGTATAGTGAAAAGCATGGCCAAAAAATCTGGGGAGAGTTAAAGCCTAAAGTAGAAACATTCATGCTTTGTGACCAATATTGTCTAACTGGAATCATCTCAAAACATAGCTAAAAGACCATGTTAACGTCAAAAAGGATGCTCTCAGAAGCACAATGAGTTGCAAATCCATAAAAACGGCTCAAGCCAGACAAGGACACAGAATTACAGCATAAAATCAAAGGGAGGGGAGATGTGGTAGGAACCTTGAAAAAGTCAAAAGGGACTCCAGTCATATTTAGAGAAAGATGAAAACATCATTTAGCATTCTAAGGAGCAAGGACATATGATATGGGAATAAGCAACTTCTATTTCCCTGAACTACTATTCACCTTAGTACAGGGCCCCATTTCCTTTGTTCTCACAGAAGATGAGAGGACTTGCTCTGAAGCTAATTCAGAAAGTGTCACCACTGCAACTGGAGAGGTGGCTCCTGCTCTCCAGCCTTCATAATGAGGGTCTGGAGAAAGAATCAGAGACTAGAAAAATGGTGGGAGGTCCAGGACTCCATCAGAAATTTAGATCAATGAGAACTTGAGCTTGGTCCCTTTATTTCAACATTTCCAATGAGACAGAGACTTCCTGGTCTAAATGAGAAATTTTCAGGGCTATCGAGCACTGCAAATGCATGGTGCTCGATGGCCCTAAAAATTTCTCATTTGTTACCTTTGTTGGTCCAATTTTCTGGCTGTTCATAACACTTTGGAGCCTGAATCCTTATTGAGCACGGTGGTCTTCCAGGTATACTTCTGTATTTTCATTATGTGCACCAAGCATATGAAGCTGTTTGTTTAGTGTGTGTCTGTGTGTGTGCGCGCTAATTGTAAACTACCTTAATCTGTCACACAATTCCATGTAGAGAAGGGAGACTGGTGAGTTAAAGGATTAAATGAGCACTGCAAACATTTGCAAATGCTTGAAGTACATACTCATAAAGGCAAACAATGTGACTGCTGTAACATTCTACACTAATCTGTAAGCATTTACTTTGTGATAAATGATTAGAGACGCCAAGATAGAACCGTGCACCAGAGTCAGTATCCACGAAGAGCTAGCTACTGAATGAACTATATTCTGCTCCACTACAGGATTGTTCTCGCCATCTTTCAAAGGTGCCCTTTTAGTTTTTTACTAAAAGTAGTTTTAGTTTTTTTAGTTTTGCCTCTGCATCTTTGGACATAATTTACCAGCCACCTGGAATCCTTCCTTATGATTTCTCACTGATCTAATCCCTAATATGAGACTGTGTCACAAAGTATGCTCCAACTTTAGACCCTCCCCTCCCATTAATCTTACCCTTCCCTATAGAATATTTCAGGTTTCCTACAGAATTTTATACCTGACCATATTTTTTCAATATTTATACTTTCTGTATTACCTCCTGAATTATACCTGCAAATCTGAAAGTTTTCTAAACTTCTTGTATCTCTCAAAATCAAATGAGATAATTTTGGCACAGTATCCTATGATGTGTGAAGGACTATGTATTTCTATCCCCTCAGGCTCTAGAATAATTCTAGGCAAAATATGATTATTAAGTATTAAAGTTTTAAAGTCCATAATTAATATGAAATCACTCTAAAAAAAGGTTAACTTTTTCAATATGATTTTGACATATATAAGATGGTTTTGCCTAACAAAAACAATGCCTGCCAATGCAAATTGAAAAATTGTTATTTTGGTAAATTAGCTATTAATTTCAAATAATAGATATTTAATAAATTTGGCATAAAAGAAATACAGCAGCCCACTGGGGTGGATTTAGGGAAAAACACTTATACTAATATTAAACTAATGGAAGACAAATTCTCCGTATCATCTTCTGACTGAAATAGTCTCACAAAGGAAGCTTCCCTCACTATATACTTGGCTTAATGAATTGGAAAATGACTCTCCATAAAAATTCTTCAAAATATACCCTAAGGTATAGAACTGGGGGGCTTTTCAGTAAAACCAGTCACAAAGCCTTGTTACATAAAAGACACTTTCAGCTGGCCTGAATCAGAACTTCTTTCATCCTTCTTTCTCATCAGTCAGTTTCATTTCAGAAAGCACATAGAAATTATGATCTTGGTAAGTTTGCAGAGTGTGCTGGAGTGAGTTGGTGGCTCCTCTGAGAGACTCTGTTTTCATGCACTCAGACGTTTCTTTGTCAGGGATAAAAAGAAGAAACTCTCTCAGGCTACTGTACTTTAAAATAAACACACACACACACACACACACACACACACACACAATAAACAGTTTCACATGCTTAGTGAACATTATGAAAATACAGGTTATGGTAAGAACCCTTAGAATCCAACACTTTTTTTTTAAATCAAGTCTTAATATTATTTATTTATTTATTTATTTATTTATTTATTTATTTATTTATTTTTAGAGAGGGAAGGGAGGGAGAAAGAGAGAGAAACATTAATGTGAAGTTGCTGGGGGCCATGGCCTGCAACCCAGGCATGTGCTCTGACTGGGAATAGAACCTGCGATGCTTTGGTTTGCAGCCTGTGCTCAATCCACTGAGCTATACCAGCCAGGGCTAGAATCTAGCACTTTTGAATTGGAATTCTATTTACAGGAAAACATTAAATTCTGGAGAAGACTTCCACTTCCAGTCAAGATGGGATATAAAGGACCAAATTTACTTTCCTACCTGAAACAACAACAACAAAAAACCATATACAATGGTTTTCAGCTATTAGGCAGTGAGGCACAGTGATCCCTGAGATGTGGGACGCAAACAAGATGAGCCTTATGACTGCCCCAGCTTAATGTGTGCAAAGAGTGTCCAGGCCTTACTACAGAAAGGAGGAACATAGGCGCACTTTGTCAAGCTCTTTGAGTTGAGAAGAACCTGGTAGTATGGGGAGGCCAGGACGGCTAGAGTTTGCAGTACAGAGTACCAAAGAGGAGAGAGCTGTACAGAAAGAGAACTCCAGAGATCTGCAGAGGATCCCCCAGGATGTTCACCAAATTCCTGAACAGCATATGCAACTAAGGAAACTTCCTGTGACTGGAGAAAGAACCACCTGAAAGGATTGAGAGAAACAACTGAATTCTTCACTTATCTTAGTCTCTCTTCTCAAAAGCCGGAGTTAAAAGAGTGAAAAATCTTCTAATTCATGACCATTCAATAGAGTTCACCAAAAGGTTTTTGTATTTATATATAATTTAACTTTGTTCTGGCATATGGTCAATACTTGGCAATAGTTTTATCCTTTTGTCTTGCTATTCGGCTTTGTTAGGTGGGTTGAGAGCAGCATTTGCTCTATGGCTAATTACAACTTCATGTCTCGCAAAGTGAAACATAACACCTACCATATGATTTAACTATTACACCCCCGATATTTAGCCAAGTAAAATGAAATCACAGATCCCTACAAAGACTTGTACATGAATGTTCATAGCAGCTTTATTTGTAATAACCAAAAGTTGGAAACAACTCAAATATCCATCAACAGATGAATAAATGAAAACTCAACTATGTATCCATACAATGTAATACTATTGAGACATAAAAAGGAATGGAGTATTGATACATAAAATAACATGGATAAATATAAAAAAAGCAGAGTTTGAAGAAAATGTTGAAAAAGTCTATATACAGTATGCTTTTCCATTTATGTAAAATGCAAAAAATGCAAACTAATCTATAGTGGTTGACTGGAACAGGGTGGGTGGGAAGTGGCAGAGAAAAAAACACTGTTAAGAGGCAAAATGAAAATATTGGGGGTAGCATATATGTTCACTATAATGATCATAGTGATGTGTTCGTGAGTATATACATTTGTCAAAATTTACCACATTGTACACTATAAATACATATAGTTTATTGTATATTAATTATACCTTAATAAACAAGTTTTTAGAAAACAAAGAAGATAGAATATTCTGCTTGCTTACTTGACATAAACATCCCAGTTGAACAATGGGAACAATGAAACATTGTACCATGATTGATAAGTCTGAAAAATGCAAACACAATAAAAAAAATTAGGTTTCATCCTAATGTGGCAGGAAGGATTCATGGGCCAATGTGAACTGAATGATAAAGTACTGTGACAAGTCAGCTAGACCCAAAAACAGCAAAACACATTTGCTATTCCCAACTTAACAAGCTAATTGTCTTTATTTTATTCTATATCTAAAATTTTTTTCTTATAATCCTGCTTTTTCATTGTAGCAGATTAGATAATACTTGCTTCAAAGAAGTCTACATGAGAGGATGTGGTGGACACAGTACAAATACAGCCCTATTATTTATATATTCTTAATTTTTTACTTGATCTTTATTGTATTTTTTTCATGACCATTTAGTGCCCTTATACACACCAGTCACCACACTGTTGTCTATGACCATGAGTCCTTTTTCCCTTTTGCTCACTCCCTCCACCTCCTAACTTTTTGTCCCACTGTCATCTGTTCTCCATCTATGAGTCTGTCTCTGTTTTATTTGTTCATTTTGTTCATTAGTTTCCACATATAAGTGAGATCATATGGCATTTGTCTTTCTCTGACTGGCTTATTTCACTTCGCATAATGTTCTCCAGGTCCATCCATGCTGTCTCAAAGGGTAAAATTTGTTTTCTTTTTTTATGGCCGAGTAGAATTCCCTTGTGTAAATGTCCCATAGTTGTTTTATCCACTCATCTATTGATGGGCACTTGCACTGCTTCCATATCTTGGCGATTGTCAATAACACTGCAATGAGCATGGGGATGCTTATGTTCTTTCGAATTAGTGCTTTGTGTCCCCCCTGATATATTCCCAGAAGTGGGATCACTGGTGAAAAGGCAGATCCATTTATAATTTTTTGAGGTATGTCCATACTGCTTCCCACAGTGGCTGCACCAGTCTGTATTCCCACCAACAGTGAAAAAGTGTTTCCCTTTCTCCACATCCTCACCAGCACTTGTTGTTTGTTGATTTATTGATGATAGCCATTCTGACAGGTGTGAGATGTTATCTCATTGTGATTTTAATTTGCATTTCTATGATCATTTCTGATGTTGAGCATCTTTTCATATGGCTATGTGCCATTTGTATGTCCTTGTAGGAGAAGTGTCTATTCAGGTCTTTAGCTCATTTTTTTTAACTGGGTTGTTTGCTACTCTGGTGTTGAGTTTTGAAAGTACCTTATAAGTTTTGGATACTAACCCCTTATCAGATGTATTGGTGAGTATGTCCTCCCATTCTGTGGGCTGTCTTTTTATTTTGTTGACAATTTCCTTTGTTATGCAAAAAAATTTTTTTAGTTTGATGAAGTCCCATTATTTTTTTCTTTTGTTTCCCTTGCCTAAGGAGATATATCCAATAAAAAAAATTTCAGTAAGCAGTGTCCGAGATTTTGCTGCCTATGTTTTCTTCTAGGGTTTTTATGGTTTCAGGTCTACTATTTAAGTCTTTGATCCATTGTGAACTTATTCTTGTGTGCAGCATAAGCAGGTAGTCTAGTTTCATTTTTCTGCACCTATCGGTCCAATTTTCCCAACACTATTTATTGAACAAACTATCTTTACCCCATTGTATGTGCTTGCTTCCTCTGTCAAATATTAATGGACTATAAAGGTGTGGGTTTATTTCTGGCTCTCTATTCTGTTCCATTGATCTATGTGTCTGTTTCTATGCCAGTACCAAGTTATTTTGATTACTATGGCCTTGTGGTATAGTTTGATATTACATAGTTTGATTCCTCCATCTTTGTACTTCTCTCTCAGGATCACTATTGCTATGTGGGGCCTTTTGTGGTTCCATATAAATTTTTGAAATATTTGTTCTACTTCTGTGAAATATGTCATTGGAACCTAGACAGTAATTGCATTGAATCTATAGATTGTTTTGAGTAGTATAGACATTTTAATGATGTTAATTCTTCCTATCAATGAACATGGTATGTACTCTTCCACTTATTTGTATCTTCTTCAATTTCTTTCTTCAGTATCTTATAATTTTCCAAGTACATGGATCTTTTACATCCTTGGTTAGGTTTATTGCTAGATATTTTATTCCTTTTGAAGCAATTGTGAATAGAATTGTTTTCTTATTGGCATATAAAACTGCAACTCACCACTGGATATTAATTTTGTATCCTGCTACTTTGCTGAATGCATTTATCAGTTCTAGTAGTTCCTTGGTGGAATCTTTGGGGTTCTCAATGTAAGTATCATGTAATCTGCAAATAATGACAGTTTTACATCTTCCTTTCCAATTTGGGTGGCTTTACTTCTTCTTCTCACCTGATTGCTTTGATTAGGACTTCCAGTACTATGTTAAATAAGAGAAATGAAAGCAGACATCCCTGTCTTGTTCCCAATCTTAAAGGGAACACTTGCAGGTTTTGCCTGTTGAGTATGATTCTGGCAGTGCGATAGTCATATATGGCCTTTATTATGTTTAGGTGTGTTTCCCTCTATTCCCACTTTGCTGAGAATTTTTATTATAAATGGATGCTATATTTTATCCAAAGGTTTTTCTGCATCTATTGATACGATCATGTGGTTTTTTTCCTCCATTTTGTTTATGTGGTGAATCACACTTATTCATTTGTGAATGTTGTACCAACCTTGCATTCCTGGAATAAATCCCTCTTGATCATGGTGTATGATCTTTTTGATGCACTGCTGTACTCAGTTTGCTAACATTTAGCTGAGGATTTTACCATCTATATTCCTCTGGGATATTAGGCTACAATTTTCTTTTTTTTTTTGTAGTGTCTTCATTGGGTTTGGGAATTAGGATAATGCTGGCCTCATAAAATGAGTTTGGAAGCCTTCCGTCTTCTTGAATTTTAAGAAATAATTTGAAAAGGAGAGGTGTTATTTTTTCCTTGAAATGTTTGATAAAATTCAGCCGTGAAGCTCTATTATTTAAACAATCCTCAAAATCCACCTCTCAACAATGAGAGGTTAGTAATGTCTCCTTTGTTTAACATTAATTTCTACAAGGGCTCTCTAGTAGCATAATGTATATACAGTAAATGGCAGAATGGATTATTATACAGAAACAAAAGCATGATAGTCAAACACTGTAGTAATTAGGACCAGTCATGACCTCAGTCTGAAGGACAGTTGATCTGAACTGATAGAATTATTTTTTAGGGTATTTTTTGAGAGTGTTTAATTATATTCCTACTACTTAAAACTGATATTTAGGAAAAAAGGCCATTCTCTATTTACTGTGGAAACTGGTAAACTACTCTATTTCAGTTACCAGGAATCCACTTATAACTCAAAAAGTACAAAAATTTAGATGGAAGCTCTATAACTAGTAGTTATGATTTCAAAGCATACATTCTCTAGTCCTAGTACAAGTGGGTAACAGTGAAGCTACCAAGGAATGTGCAATTTTACATATTTTTTAAAGTGCATGAAAATGTGAATTTAGCCTCTTCTATGTACCAGGCCCCAAAACATTCATTATTTTATTTAATACTCACAGTATACCCTATGAGAAAGGTTATTATTATTATCCCTATTTTTCAAAAAAAACAACTGAGGCTCAAAGAGAGATTAAGTAAATTGTCCAAGGCCATACAGATACCAAGTGGGAAAGCTAACTTGGAATGACTTTAACACAATACAAATCGCCTTATACAGCATATGAAGTTATAAGTAACACATTGAAATTCACAGTCTAGTTCTCATTTATGCAGCAGATATGTGGCTGATGGGAGAACTTTCTGCTTCTTGCCTCCTAGGTTTCATTCAGTTTGCTGTGGTTTCCGTCGGGATTATATGGCAGCTGGGAGACAGTGAGTACTCAGTATAAAACGGAGAGCCTAAAACTATGCATATATTAGCTCACTGTTCTTATATGAGTTTAATGTATTTTAGTATCTTCATGTGAAGTATTATTTCACTTTGTACTAATTCCTATGGATTCACTTCACCAGCGCCATGTGACATTGACTCATTGAAAATAACAGTGATGTTTTAGAGCTCATTTGTTGATTTCAGACCACACACATCTATGTCTACAGGCGGACAAATAAAACTAGCCTCCCCTGTGTTTAGATCCCAAGCTCACAGCAGCTGCCTTGAGGAAAGTTTTGAAATTATTTAACAACATTAACAAAGATGAAAGGAATATTATTCACTGGGAAATGTGCATCGGGTTATTACTTCAGCACATTGTCACCCAGCCAGAGGAGACAAACAGATCAAAACTAGGGATATTTACTCTTTACAAGGTAGCATTATCATCTGAAGCTAAATAGATGGAGCCTAAATCTGTGATCTACATTAATTATTTTGCATGTATTGATGAGGGAAAGGCTTTGTGAGTTGAAAATATTCTATGGTTTCTGATTAAATGTTGAGGAAGGTTTTTCTTTATTTTAAATTTATCAAGGAAGTATGAAATTAGATAAAGGCATGCTTCTCTTTACCTATCATTGAGTACCACCACTGCAGGCAATTTCTACAGAATGCGTTTTCCAAAACCAAGCTAAAAAGCAAATACCAAGAGCAACAATAACATTAGTACTTTTGAATTGGAAACTTATATGGCCCAGTTCCTTATTAACACTGCCCTAAACATTTAATCCGAACAAGCAAATGAACATTTCAGACACTTAAAAAGCAATGGACAATCAAGATACATTAATGCAATTGCGTTCGTTTTATGGATTCTGGAAAGATGTGTAGGTCAAACAGTCTATGAGGATTGCCCAAGGACATTAATGATACACTAGAGAGATGTAATCAGAGTCTACATAATGCCTGAACAGTTGACTCCATTCAGTCCCCAAATTGTCACCTTGGGGGAAAAATACCCCAAACAAATCTAAACAGTGATTTGACCGTATATTCACAAAACATCTGCCTTGTTGAATTTTCACTTTCAACATGGTTACTTGGCTCTGTTACTAGTCCCATTGTTTATCCTAGGCATGATTCTAAGGCAGGTATGCACACCAGACTGATGTGAGAACCAGGCTGCACACCAAGGCCAGGTTTTTCAGCACTGGGACTGGAGAGGGTCAGCTGAAGTCTCATAGAGCTCCCAGAGATCCACCCTAGTTGTTAAACTAAACAGTAATATAACCTCAAGCTGTAATCAGCAGCCAGGCTTAAGTACCACAGAGTATGGCAGAGTAATTCCTGAAGGCAGCACTATTGCTTCCCCTCAGGCTGATGCCACTTGGAGGTCAGTGCTCTGCCTGAAAAAGGTGGCTTCTGCAGGATGGGGGATGACTCAGTGCAGGGATCCTGGTGGCTGTTCCTTCAGTTCTCTCCCCAGAGCCGCCAACCCCAGACTCTCCTTAAGCATCTCTAGTCCACTCTGCCCTCCCTCTACTGGAGCACAGGGTAAGTGGCTGCAGATGAAATTGTTTGCATTGGCCCTTTAAGAAGCTGTCTGCATCTCCAGACCTCAATCCCTTGAATATAGAAAACCTGCTGCTTTTCACAGCTGTATACTATCTTGGTTCCTAACCAGCTTTAGTGCTGTAGGCTGAGGAGTGCAGCTTGGGGGTTTAGACCCCACCTTCTCATGGGGCACCCCCGCACTGGCCACTGAAATATCCCCCCAGAACTTCAGCTTCTATCTATGGAAGCCCAGCCAGCCCTCTCACACCTCCTCCACAATCCCTACCAGTGTTGTGATGAAATGGTTTCTTCTGTCTTCCTGGTTATAAGGCCTCTCTCCAGCTAGTGTTCAGTTGGTCATCAAAGATGATTTCTCTACAATTTAGTTATAATTCCACTTTGGTCCTGGGAGGAGGTGAGTGTAGCTTCCACTTACTCCTCTGCCATCTTGTATCTTCTTCTCAATAATGAGTTTTCATAATTTATCTGAAATCTACAAAGCAGCCCAGAAAATTCTAGAGCTCTGAGTTTTAATCTAGAACAGAGGTGTCAAACTCATTTTCACTGGGGGCCACATCAGCCTCATAGTTGCCTTCAAAGGGCCAAATGTTATTTCAACTCCTTAACAGCTAAGGAGTACTTACATTTATACAGTCCTAAAATTATGTTGTCCCTTTGAAGGCGACCGTGAGGCTGATGTGGACCCCGGCGAAAATCAGTTTGACACCCCTGACCTAGAATGTCAAGAAATTGATCTATTTTAGCAAATATTTACTAACCATATAGTGGGGCAGGCACTGTTCCAGGTACTACAGAAAAAAGCAATGAACAAAACAAAAATTCCTGGGATCACTGAGCTCACATTCTTGTTGGAAGAAATTTGTAATAACAGTGTTCAGAACAAACTCTGTCAGAATCACATGGATTTTTATCTGTATATTAATCTGTAAATTAATGGCTGTGTATTTCATCTGGGTAGTAATCCGGGATCCTTCCAGAGGCTTCATCAAACCTTGATATGTGAAAGCAATGACACATAGGAATTCAGCTTCTTGTAGCAATGAAATCTGTGTAAAAATGATACCTTCTGCGCATCCTGCATTAGGGTAGTGGAGGACCCTGGGAAGCTATGTTAAGATATGCTGCATTTGGCCCTGCTAGATATATTCACAGTGGTGCCCAGAAGATTTTTGCCTAAAAAGTTGGGAACTTAAAATAACCTTTTGAGGGAAGGAGAAAGTGGGGGAGGGCAGGATTCAGTGATTGGGACTTGGATTGGGTAGGATGAGGAAAACCGAATTACTCCACAGCTTATCTATAAAATTATAAGCATATTACTGTTCTACTTTGTGATACATAATCAATAAATGGAAGTCCATTCTGGATAAGGTGTTTTTTATAAATGCCAAATAATATTTGCGTTAAGAGTTTCAACTCTGGGCAGGGTTATTTAAAACAGTCCATTTGTGAACAGCTTAATTTTAGCATTAGGTTAAAATTATAGAATGATAACTTTCATTCATTTAGGAAATCAGTTTGATTTCTTAATCTACATAAAATTAAAATGGGCTTTAGGAGAGGTGTGAAGAGAAAAGTACCTGGAAAGACCATTTCAAATTTAAATTATTCATATCTGAAATTGAAATATATATTATCTACTGGTATATTAAAAATACCACTAGATTCCAAAGCCACATTTCGATAAATAAACCCTTTAAAATAAGAATTAGTAAAGTAAGTATAAAATAAGACTCATTGGTATATAAAAGTAGGAAAACATTTATCATAACTTTTTCTTACTACTATAATTCATTTAAAAAATACTGAATTTTTCTAAGTAGAAATAGTCCCTTACATCTACTATACACTTAGTAGAAGTAAGGTACTATTTATACATTTATATACCTTACCAATGTGATTCCATAAATATTTCATTAACATAAAGAAAAAATTTCATACCCCCTCCCAAAGCTCTTCATGAAAAAAGAAATATCTTACTTCTCTCAGTGAGATGACAGAAAACTACTTAGTGCTCAGAGACAAATTAGCATGAGGTGACTAGGGTGCCATTAAAACAACTGGAAGAAGTAATTTACTAAAAGCACCCCCTACTGGTTTGAAGAGTCAATGTGTTTCTCTCCTCTAAAATGAGTGATTTTTTACTTGTCAGCAACAAAATGACAAATATATGGCACACACCATGAGCAATGGGTATCTTAATAAAAATGATTAACAGATATGTATGTATGTACATATATCCACATGTGCACACACTGTGATTTTCAGTCATACCTTAATTTATGTTTTGTGAAGCACAAGAGACTGGCTCCACTAGAATGTTCTCTAAAACCAGGGGCAAGCTCCAGCCAGGGACAAAGCACAGAAATTGATGGGGTCTGAAGTAGAGAATGATGGGAAATCCTACTATACACAAAAGCATGGAAAAGCGAGCATATGCTCATGGCAGTGGTAGACAGATTAAGTTAGAATTTAATGAATGAGTAAGGTCTGAATGAACAAAGGGGAAGTGGTTAGACCCTAATACCATGCTCCTGATTTGTACATAGAGCTTTTTGCCTGTCATCTAACTTAGATGTTTGAAAGGCACCTCAAATTTAAAAAATGTCCTGAGCTAATATGATGATTTCAATTGCCTCCAAAACTCATCCTCCTCTTGGCACTGCCTTTCAGTGAATGAAACCACCCTCCCCTCATTTGCACAAGTCATAAATCCAGGAGTCATCCCCCCATAGTCAATATAACATCAGAGCCTGCCATTTTATTGTCTAATTATACCTTGAATGTATCCCATTTTTCCTTTTCTACTTTCAACAACCTCAGGCCTGTATAACTTCAGTAAACTAACTAGTCTCCTTGCTTCGATTCCTGTTACACTCTAACCCATTCTCTGCCTAGCCATAAAAGGTATTATAAAACTAGTCCCATAATTACCCCCCTTTAATATTTTTCTGAAACATAAAATTTTAATATTTATTCTAAATGTTAGAATAAATACCAAAACCCATAATATAACACAGCTCTCCCTATATGATCTGGGTCCCTGTCTACTTCTTAGGCCTCTTACTCTCTTGCTCCAGCAACACTGAACTTCCAGTTTCTCAAATGTGCCACCCTTTATCACCTTACCACATTTGTACATATCGTCCCCTTCCCACCCTCTGCCATCTCTTTACTCTTCACTTGGTTAATTGTTCTTATCTATCAGATGTCATCTCACATCATTGGCCCTCTGGAACACATTGGGTCCTTCTTTCTCCATAGCACTTACTGCAAGTATAATTTTAGGATTTATATAATAACAGTTGGCCTCTGTATCAGCGGATTCTACATGTGCAGATTCAACCAACCGCAGATCAAAAATATTTGAAAATTTTTGATGTTATTTATATGCATTTATATCTTTTATTTGAATGTCTTTTCAATATTTCTTAGTAATATGTATTATGCATATGGAATGTGCTATCCCATTGCATTTTATGTGAACCAAGTGTTATTTCTCAGATTGTTGCTTCTCCCTTACAATCATTTATGGGTATTCAATTTTTATGTTGTCAAATCTGTAATTTTTTTTCTTTTGGGGGTTCTGCATTTTATATTTTCCTTAGGAAAGTCATCTACATAATAGGATTATTTTTAAAATATCTCACCTGCATTTTCCTTCAATCCCATGACTCCACTATTAATAACTGATAGTAGCTATCAACACAGGCTTTGTCTGATTCCATCAATAGAAATTGAGTCCTTTCCACTCACCAAAAGCTATTGCTGTTTTGTTACCTTTCTTTCTGTCTCATTTATTCTATATAAGATGCTTCACGCCCCCATTCCTCATTATAACAATTTAAACAATGCAAATGTTCATAAAGACAAAATAAATTAATAACTCCACATCTCTGCCTCCTCCAATCACATCACAAGGCAACTGATATTCATTGCAGAGTATTTTCCCTTACCTTTCTAAGGTAAAGAAATAGATGCCTATAGCCCTGGCTGGTGTGGCTCAGTGGACTGAGAGCTGGTCTGCAAACCAAAGGGTCACTGGCTCAATTCCCAGTCAGGGCACATGTCTGGGTTGTGGGCCAGGTTCCTCAGTAGGGGGCACATAAGAGGCAACCACACATTGCTGTGTCTCTCCCTCTATTTCTCCCTCCCATCCCCTTTCTAAAGATAAATAAATAAAATATTTAAAAACAAGAAATATAGGCCCATAAAATATATACAAATATATATACACCTAAAGATTTCCCTCTTCTTTTTATGAAAATGGGATTTTTGTGCTTATACTCACTTGTTTATTTCATGATATAACATGATGGTCCTCTAGGATAAGGTATGTCTCTTACTTATTCTTTTACTATCTGTATATATTCAATATCATGAATGTGCCATTAATTTTGTAAACAAACATCTGATTTTTAGACATCCAGGAAGGGCTTTTGTTATTGTTAACTGTAGAACCAATACTGCATTCAAAATCCTTCTTGCTTATCTCCCTGACTTCATGAGGTCTTCTGAGTGCTGTTACTTCCCTCCTCATTCTCACCCTCAACTCTTATGTTTTAATGAGATGGCTTAGTATTTTTTATTATAGTCTAAATAATGTCCAGTATGGTAGCCACTGGCCACATATGACTATTGAGCACTTGAAATGTGGTTAGTCTGAATTAAGACACAGTATAAGTAAAACAAATATATGTGGCAATGGTAAGACAACATAAAAAAGCAAAATATCTCATTCATGATTTGTATGTTTATTACAAATTGAAATAATAGATAATATTGAGTTAAGTAAAATACATTAAATTAATTTAATCTATTTTTATTTTACTTTTTAAAATGTGGCTACTGAAAAATTTAAAGTTAGATATAGATCTTACATTATTTTTCTATTGAAAAAAACTGTTCTGGACTGTTACTACATTTCCCTTACAAAATATGTTTTCAGTTTATAAAGAATCCTAGTTTGAAACTTTACCTTAAGCAGTATGTCTTTCCATCTAGATTTTTTAAAAAATTTATTTATTTATCTTTTAGAGAGGGAAAAGGAGAGAGAAGAGAGGGAGAGAAACATCAATGTGTGGTTGCTTCTTGTGCGCCCCCTACTGGGGACCTGGCCTGCAACTCAGGCATGTTCACAGACAGGGAATCAAATCAGCAACCCTTTAATTCGCAGGCTGGAATTCAGTCCCCTGAGGCACACCAGCCAGGACTCCATTTAGATTTTAAATATTTTTCCAGAGAGCCAAGTCCACTGTTCATCATCATTGTTTCCTCTCATATATCTTCTCTCATCTTGAGGTCTCTGTTCTGATACATTTGTCTGGTTTGAGGTTATTTTCTCAAATACCGTTTTCAATTGTGTATGAGAGTGATCATACTTTTTAAATCTTTACATGTTCGCAGACAGCTTTCTCTGACTCAAATCAATAATACTGATTGGGTAATAAGATGCTTTGATTGTAGTCTTTTTCTCTTGTAAATTTCTAGATGTTATTCCATTGTCTTCTAGTTTCCATGTTATAGATGAGAAGACCAATACCAGTTTTATTTTTTTCTTTGTAGCTAACTGAGTCTTGCCAGGAAGCCTGCAAGATTTCCTCTTCATCTTTGGAGTTCAGAAACGTTATCAGTGTATGTTTAATCATAGAACAAGCAATCCGTTTTCTATACAGTTTTTCTAGAACCAGCTTTTGGCTTTGGTAGCCCACATTTAAATTCTATAATTAATTTTAGCTTATACCTTTATTAGTTTTGTATTACTACTTTTATGTGATACATATTTTTTTCTTTTTCTGTTCCTCCATTAGATGATTTTTTCAATATTTATTTAAATTCATTTAATGCTGTGTCTTTAAAAATTATGGAATTTTTTGCAACATCTCTAGGCTTTTTAATTTAAAAAAAATTAAAGAACTTTTTTGCAACATCTCTGGGCTTTCTAATTTTTATTTAATTTTTCTGATTTTTTACAAAATTAATTTTAGATACAGAGAGGTAAAAAAGAGAAACACATCGATTTTTTGTTCCAATTATTTACACATTCATTAGTTGATTCTTGTCTGTGCCCTGACTGGCGATGAACCCACAGCCTTGGCATATCAGGACAACGCTCTAACCAACTGAGCGACCTAGCCAGGGCTCCCTAAGCTTTTTATGAAGTAATCTAATTTTTGTTTTTTTTAAACAATTTTAAATTTCCATTTATATTTTCTCTTGATCCAAAAAATATTTACAAAATCTACTTTATGGTTCCAAGATATTTTTCTGTTTCCTTTTTGTCATAATTTTACTGTTGATTTCTAGCATTATCAAATTCTCATCAGAGAATGTAACTTGTTTGTTCTCTACTTAGGAATTTATGAAGGTTTTTCTTGTAGCAAAACACATGATCAGTTTTTGTAAATGCTCTAGATATGAATGTGTATTCTTTTGCATTAGAATATATAATTCTATGTATTTGTCAAAATAAAAGGCCAAGTTTCTTAATTTTATTAATCAAATCCATTGTATTGTTACATTTTTGCCCACTTATTTTTCAAATTCTGAGAGCTGTATTCCACAACTGTCATTGTAGTTTTGTCAGATGAATCATTTATCATTCCAAATAGCTACATACAATAAATATCTGTTTAATGATTGAATACATGTTCTATTTTTTAATGCTTTTGGTCTTAAATGCCACTTTATCTAATACTGGCATTCTCACTCTATTCTCTACTGAAAATTTACTTACACATTTTGTCCATTCCCCTGTTTTTAAACATTTTCATTGTTATGTTTAGTGTTTCTCTCTTACATGTGTATTTATTTAGCCAAAGTTTGCAAATATGTGTGTTTCTGTCTGGTAATAAAAGGTGTCAACTCATTTATATTATTATGACAAATACAGTGTCTTAATCATAGTATAATAACTTCTGTTTGTTATATTGGTAGGAAGCAGAATAATAGCCCCCACTGATGTCAGTGTCCTAATCGCCAGAACATGAGAATACGTTACAGTCCATGGCAAAGAGGAATTAAGACTGCACATGGAATTTAGGTTGCTAATTAACTGTCTTCACGGTAGGAAGACTACTCAAGCTTATCTAAGTGCAATAAATGTATTCACAAGGGTCCTTAAAAGTAAGAGTAAAACAGAGAGAAGTCAGAGGAGACAGATGTTGGAACAAAAGTCAAAGATATGTAACATTACTGGCTTTGAAGATGGAGGGAGAGAAGCCAATAGCCAAGGAATGTGAACAGCCTCTAGATGCTGAAAAGGTCAGGCAAACAGATGTTCCCCCTACAGGCTTCAGAAAGTAGCACAGCCTTGACAATACCTTGATTTTTAGCCCAGTGAGACTCATTTCAAACTTTTGACTTTTCAGAACTGTAAGACAACAAATTTGTGTTTTAAGCCACTAAGTTTGTTGTAATTTATTACAGCAGCAATGGAAAACTAATACAATATTATAACATGTAGATAGCAGTAAGGTTCTAAATTACTGGGGGTGGGTGGGGTGGATGTACAGTCATGAAAATTCAAATCAAAAATCAAATAATGACATTAATATTCTTCTGTGTTACTTAGGCATCTGTCCATTTTCTTTTTTTTTAATTAGTTCTTTCTCCCTTATCTGCTACAGTAATTTGCAACTTCACTGGTATCTTTATTTTATAGTATATTTCAATCTAATTTAACAAAAGCTTTCTCTTATACTGCCCCATTCTTCAAGAACTCATTCTAACTGAAGGTTTACTATCCTTTTCATTTACAACCAACAGATAACATGATGGTGAGCCCCAGGGAGGGCATGGCAGGAAGTAGGTAGATTTTAACCTTATTTCACTTTTACCTCCACATTTTTACTGTCCCTTCCCTTTATTTCCAACCAACTATGTACTGTCCAAGGCTCTCCACCAAAGAGCACCATGCCAGGCATGACCTTCCTGGTCATGGAAGGCAACCTGGCATGAACTTATATTTAGACCCAACCATTCTATCTCCCTCCTTAACAGTTAACTCTTTTCTGGCCTGTTCACCCATGGACCTACTCTATGCTTCACAACACTGTGGCACATGAACCAAAGGGTAATTTCTTCCTTTTAATGATGCCAATATTACTTATATGTGGGACAATGGCCTAACCTTTTCTAAATGGTTTTGTTTTCCATCAAGGGATGGCAACTAGCCAAAGAAATGACTCTCAGAGGCTTGGAATCCCAGGGATTGTGGCAAGCTATAAAGGGAGGCATTTATGGCTGGGACAAGGGAGGTGGACTCCATGTCATATTTCACCTTGCCTTATGTAAGTGGGATTCTACTCTTCCCGTGTGAAATCAAACAAGTAACTACAGAGTCTGAACCACCAAACAAGCTGAATATCCTGGCCATGCAGGCTATTGTGCCTCAGGGCAGCTCTAGGGCAACCACACGGACAGATAATTGGGCCTGTGAGCTGACAAAACAACTTCTACCCACACCATTAAGCAACTGTAATTCACTCTGAGTCTAGCAGAGATCCCATTGTTTACTGCTATAAAACAAATGTTATAAAACATAAATATGGAGACAGAGAATTTAACATAATGCTGCAATAGGGCACCTTATCACAGATTTCTAATAAAAACTTTTATATTACAGAAATACATTTTAATAATGCTGTGCTTAAAAATTATGATACTTTCAATGATTTTTATGAAAGAAATCTTTTCCCACACTTCTGTTAGCATTATCACTGGATTTTCTCTTCTATCCCATATTAGCTTAATAAATTATTTGGATTTTAAAGGCCATGGTGAATTACAGACTCAACTAAGACATGGACTTCTAAACTGACTTGCATGCTTCCACATTGGCAGAATTTAACTACCATTATGAATTACTTATTAATTATGCTATTAATATTTTATATGCATACTTCAGACTTTTAAAATGCTTACCATGTTTCATGTTTTCCCTGCACAAAGCCTCACTCTGGATCATATTTTAAAATGGAAAAATGTAGGAGCTAGTGTACAGTTTTGATTATCATTTACATGGTTGCTAAAGCATAAAAAATAAGCCAAGTGAGGAAGAAACAAAGGAAGAAAACTCACTGAAATATAGCTAAGGCTGTCGAATGAACAGTTAAAAGCTAAAAATATATATAAACCTTATAACTGCATTTTCTGCCTTGGGTCATAACTTTGGAACTAAAAGGAGCTTTTCAGATTTTGTGGTCCAGCGAATCACAATTTTAAATGCCTGCATGGGCCTGGTAAGTAATATAAGTGAAGGCAATGTATCCAGTATGACTACCTGGATTGGCAGAGACTGTGGAGAGGCAGAGAGCACGTGCTCTGTCTAAAAGAGGCGCTACTGACTGCTCCGCTTCAGCTGCTACTGACATGTAGGAATGCAGGAGCAGGGTTGCCCGAGTTTCCAATATTTTAAGACAAGTAAAAAAAAATAAATAATTCTAGCCCTGGCTGGTTTAGCTCAGTGGATTGAGTGCAGGTCTGCGAAACCGAAGGATCGCAGATTCGATTCCCAGTCAGGGCACATGCCTGGGTTGTGGGCCAGGTCCCCAGTAGGTGGCGCATGAGAGACAACCACACATTGATACTTCTCTCCCTCTCTTTCTCCTTCCCTTCCCCTCTCTCTAAAAATAAATAAATAAAATCTTGAAAAACAAAATAAATGAATAATTTTAGATAAAAT
Organism: Phyllostomus hastatus; assembly: GCF_019186645.2. Classification (NCBI taxonomy): domain Eukaryota; kingdom Metazoa; phylum Chordata; class Mammalia; order Chiroptera; family Phyllostomidae; genus Phyllostomus; species Phyllostomus hastatus. The sequence goes on along the minus strand of NW_025333984.1, from coordinate 8,916,523 downwards.
CTCTTGCTTTTAGAGTCTGATAACTAATTTAATTTTCGAATGTTACTATCCATATTATAGAATTGTACACCTGAAACCCATAATTTCATTAACCAATGTCAGCCCAATAAGTTCAATAAAAAATAAATAATAAAATAAAACCTAAACTTTGTGTAAAAATATAAAAAATAAAATGTTACTATCTAAAACACATATCTGAAAGACATATAGGGTGTATGGCATGTCAAGTTTAAATTTCTGTTCAAGTCCAACATTTTTATTTTGCAGAAAGGAATATGGAAGCATGAACAGTCTGTCACATAAGTGCTGGCCACACGTAGTAGAAAACATGGGATATGAACTCAGGCAATCTGAGTTCCAATTCTAACTTTGTTATATATCTACTACATTACCTTAGGTAAAGTTCTTTAAACTCTTGGAGCTTTAGTTTCACTCTTCTTAAAATATAACTAATCCTGCTGTCTAGGTTACTTGTAAAGATTAAATAAAAATGCCCTGGCTGGTGTGGCTCAGTGGATTGAGAACCGGCCTGTGAATCAAAGGGTTACAGGTTAGATTCCCAGTCAGGGCACATGCCTGGTTTGCGGGCCAGGTCCCCAGTAGGGGGCGCGTGAGAGGCAACCACACATTGATGTTTTTATCCCTCTCTTCCCCTCTTTGTAAATATAATAAAATCTTTTAAAAAGATTAAATAAAAATAACACATAGGAAGTGAGTAGAGAATCTTGACACATAGAAAACACCACTCTTTTAGCCTTATTCATTGCTCTGTGTCCCTATCCTGCTTTTCATTTTTTTTCTCCAAGAACAATTCTCTGTGCCCTGAATTACAGTATGCCCTGCCTCTTACTAGAAGAAAGCTTCATAAGGGTAGGCAATAAGTTTATTTTTTCACTGCTCTATTCCCAGTTCTGAAAGTACTGGCTGACACATGATAGGTGTTCAATAAATATATGTTGAATAGATTAATTAATGATGGTAACAAATGATAATGCCTTGACTTCACTTTAATGAATGAACAAATGCAAGTATGTACATTGCCCAAGTTCATAAAGCTAGTTAATACTGTACTTGAAGCTTGATTCCTATCAAATTCCTTCTTTAAAATTATGTCCATTGCATCACTGAAGTCTGCCAAAATTATGCAATGTTTGACTTGGATGTAATTCTCTTTCAGGTTTATAAAGAGTACAAACACTGAGGGAAGAAGCCTTTCAAAGGCAGTGTATTCCTCACACTTCTAGTGCTCTGTTGATTCTTTGAAGCTTTTCATCCTGACATAATAACAGCAATTTTACATATATCTAGTATATTATACTTACAAGTACTATCAAATGAACACTCATAACTATAAATTTCAGTTGAATCTCATGTCAACCCTGTGAAGTAGATGGGGCAGGAACTATTTTCCTCATTTTACAAAGATCAAAGACATCCAGTGATAAGCGACTTACCTTAAGTCACAGTATGAATAAAATTCCAGCAAGACTACAGTTCTAAAGTGGTATTTTATATCCACAGGAACCATCTAAGACTTTCTTGCCATAGACACCACTACTGTAACCTACAGTCCAGATTTTCCTTCCCCTCACCCTTTACATAAAAACTCACCTATACTAGGACATATTTCCAATCTTAGTTACAACTTACAGCTCTACTTAATATTAATTTAACAAACTGTACTGACCAAAGCCCAGTGACTGATATAAAAATGAATACAAGAATCTTCTGTCAAGAGCTTTCAGTTGTGAGTGTAATATTACTTTTTACTCTAATTAAAATATGGGTAGCTTGTGAGATATTACCTCACACCTGTCATAATATTATGATCAAAATGACTAATAACAAGTGCTAGCGAGTATGTGGAGAAAAGGGAACCCTGATGCACTTTTGGTGGTATTGTAAATTAGTATAGCCACTGTGGAAAACAGTACGGAGGTTCCTCAAAAAATTAAAAATAGAACTACCTTTAATCCAGCAATCCCACTTCTGAGTATTTATCCAAAGAATACAAAAACAATATTTTAAAAAGATATATGCACCCCATCTATGTTCATTGCAGCATTGTTTACAATAGCCAACATATAGAATCAACCTAGGTGTCCATTAATAGACCAAGGAAAGAAGATGTGACACATATATACAATGGAATATTACCTGGCCATAAAAAGAATGAAATGTCACAATTTAAGACAACATAAATGGACCTAGAGGGTATAATGCTAAGTGAAATAAGTCAGACAGGGAAAGACAAATACCATGTGATCCCACTTACATGTGATATTTAAAAAAACAAAACAATTCAACAAATAAAATAGAAACAAACTCATAGATACAGAGAACAAACCGATATTTGTCAGAGGAAAGAATGGAATGAGGATGGGCAAAAAACATGAAGGGGATTAAGAAGCACAAACTGACAACTATAAAGTAAGTCATGAGGATTAATGTACAGCATATAGAATAGAGTCTAATATCATAATAACTTTGTATGGTTACAGATGGTTACTAGACATATTGTGGTGATCACTTTTTAAGGTATATAAATGTTGAATCACTATACTGTACACCTGAAACTAATATGATATTACACATCAACTTAATTATACACACACACACACACACACACACACACACACACACACATATATCTGTCTGGAAAAAGCACAGCTATTGTTAATGTAACTAGAACAGTTTGTACAACATTGATGTGAACTGGCAGTCATGGAGAGAGGACTAGAATGTACATGTGTGAACAATGACAACTTCACTGTACTAGTCAGTGGGGGTGGTAGATGCTGTTGAGTGAGCATGTGTACTGTGTGGCTGTTGCATTCAAATTAACAAGTGAATAGAGCAACAGATCTGCATTAGATTTTGTGTTAAGCTTGAGCATTCCTCCACAGAAACTATTTGGATAATTCAGAAGGACACAACTATGGGCAACTGGTGATCAGCAGCTTCATCAGGACAATGTGCCTGCTTATGCATCATGTCTCATGCAGAGTTTTTTTGCAAAACATCAAATCACCCAGGTGACTCGGCCCCCTACAGCCAAAATTTGGTGCCCTGAGACTTCTGGCTTTTCCCAAGACTACAATCACCTTTGAAAAGAAAGAGATTTCAGCCCATCATTGAGATTCAGGAAAATATGATGGAGCAGCTGATGGAGATTGGGAGAACTGTGCGAGGTCCCAAGGTGCCTACTTTGAAGGGGACTGAGGCATTATTGTCCTGTGTACAATGTATCTTGTATCTTGTACCCTTTTCAATAAATGTCTCTGTTTTTCTTATTACATGGCTGGGTACCTTCTGGACACACAATATACGTATCCCTTACAAAAACTGTTATGCATTAAAGGATTATTTGAGTATGTTAAGGGGAAAGGTGCTGTTACTAATTGAATATAGTACTTCTCAACTCTGACTACTAGTAGAATAGTCCAGCAAGCTTTAAAAAATACCAAACCTTGAACTGATCTAGGGTGGAGTCAGGGCAGTGGACTTTCAGAAAGTTCCCATAGAGATCACAATATACAGTCACAATTTAGAACCATTGATCTAAAGAAAAGAAATCATGCTAAAAAATAAAAAAGAATCCAGTGCACTCTGTCATGGGAGAAGTGGAACTTGTTATCACAGCTATCAATAAAAGCATGAATCAGTGCAAAAAAAAAAAACAAGAAAGAAATCATGTTGTACTTTGAAATGGCACTTGTTTGCCCTTCTATTTTCAGCTACATCCTGGATTTTGGGCCATCCATCTAAATTATTTTGATTTGCTTATATTTTCCTCGTAAAATATATTGTTTTCCCTAAAAAAATATTCCATCTTTCTTACATGTTCCACTTATTCTATAACAGGAGTTGCCAAGCTATTCCATCAGTGTTGTAGTGTTGTAAAGTGTTGGGAAAAGCAAAGGACTAATAAGACTGACTGGCCTTTCTTTTCCCTTACAGTGTATTTTTTAAAATTGCTTTTAAAAGATTTTATTTATTTATTTTTAGAGAGAGGGGAAGGGAGGGAGAAAGAGAGGGATAAAAACATCAATGTGCAAGAGAAACATTGATCAGTTGCTTCTCAAATGCTCCCAGTCAGGGACCTGGCCCACAACCCAGGCATGTGCCCTGATCCACAAACAGGCAACTTTTTGGTCTGCAAGATGATGTCCAACCCACTGAGCCACACCAGTCAGGGCCCCTTACTGTGTAATTTAATTAACCATTCTCAATATCAATTATCTTTAAAAGGTTTTCATTGAAAAAGTAGCTTTCCCAAGTCTTCGTCTTTAATATTTCTAAAGAAAATTATCTCCTTCCCTAAAAGCTAGTTATCAGTTTTCCTTTGATGAAGATATAAATCAACCAAGTTTACATTTACAAAGTTTGACAGGGAAATCCCCAAGTGTATAAATCAAACCTGAAATAACTAATTGTGTCACTGTTTATGTCCTGAGTTCTCTGCATTGTCTATGCTTGTATTCTGGGTTGTCTTTATGTGAAATGGCACTTGTTTGTCCTTCTATTTTCAGCTACATCCTGGGTTTTGGGTCATCCATCTAAATTATTTTGATTTGCTTTTATTTTCCTCATAAAATATATTGTTTCCCCTAAAAATATTCTATCTTTCTTACATGTTTCAATTATTCTATAATAGGAGTTGCCAAGCTACTCCATCAGCATTAGATGGAGAGAATGGGAGATCACTCTAACAACAAGGCATAGTAATTCCTAAAAGAACAGCTATAAGAAACTGAATAAAAATGAGATGAAGATAAGAGGACTAAATGGTAATTGAAAAAAATAAAGATTATATAAAATAAAGTAATAATTTTTAATAAACTAAAAAATGAAATACAGAGATTTCCTCTTCTGAGGTAAGGGGATGATCCCTCTAACAATGGAATGTAGGGCTTCCTTGGGAATGGGAGTGGCCTGCATGACTTCTTTGAAAGGTGAGACTGAAGTCAAATATGTACTTGTTCTTTAGCTATGGTGATATTTGTATACCTCTTTCTCCCTTCTCTAATCTATGCTACAGATATATATATGATATAAATATATCTGATATATGAATATATAATAATATATAATATATCTATATAATATATAATGATATATATCATATTCCTCTTAGAATGCTCCCTTAATTATCACACCTCCTATCATGCAACTATCAATGGTCCTCCATTTCTCAATACATTGAATCCAAACTATTTGACCTAGTTGTCAAGGTCCTTTGCTTATATGGCCCTCCATAATTTATTTTCTACTGATCTCAATCATGTCTTCCATGCCAATCAAGCTTGTCTCCTTGCTGCATTATAAAAATACCAGGTTTCTTCTTTGCCTTCCTTTGAATTATTCTCAATATAAAAGCATTTCCTTTTTTCCCCTCTCCTCTTTAATTTCTAGCTATTTTTTTAGGCATAGGACAAGTTCCAATTCCATCATGAAGGCTTTCCCAATCTTTTGTTCTAACTGATCCCTTTTATAAAATACTCACTCTGTAACATAGCATTTGATTAAATATAGCCTTGTCACTATTTTAGATACTTGAAGTATGTCAGCCCTGTTGCTCAATCTAGCCTGTAAAGTATTTGGGGGGACTGTGTGTGTCACTTCTTTTATATTCCCCCCATTTGTAGCTTGGTGCTAGGCACATGGTCAAGACATAATAAATGTTTGCTGACTGCTAACTGATTGCTGGTATTGTCTGGTAGCCTCTGCCTATATACACCATCAGTTCTGTCAACAGAGGCTGTGAAATTTCTGCCAAAGATTATGTCTACATAAAAACAGTCCTCTGGCATAAATTGTGATAATGGCCACTAGAGAATTCACCTGCAGAAAAGGAACCTCGGGGATATTACTTGGTGCTCTAGGAGGCTCTTACGCCAGGTTTTCTACTGTCATAATACAGCTAAGGCATGTTCTAATGTGATGATGTGAGTCTCTTAAATAATTTACTGTAAATCTCTACCTCCTTAGTTTTCTAACATGGCTTTGGCATTCTAATTTCCAATAGGCTATGCCTAGAATTATGGACTATGAATATGTGGAAAAATTAGACATATTCTAGAATTTAGCATTTTAAAGAAATTCTTTCTGTGAAAACTCTATTTTCAAATGCAAATGTTCTATTTTATTATGCATGAGCAAAATAAGTCCAAGGTTTCACTGAAAAATTCATTCAGAAGATAAAGAATTTAATTCCAAGATCTAGAACTGAATCTTTCCATTTGAATACAGCTTCTCTTTATTTATACTTTCTTCCTCACTTAACTTACTGTTCACCTATAGTGTAACCTCTAATTTCCAGACCCTGCCTTATTCGCTGTTTCTCTGTCTCTCTGTGTCTGTCTGTCTGTCTGTCTCCCTTTCCACTGCTCCCTGTTTTTCTCTCGCACACATATCCGCACACACACACACACAGACTGCACCATCTCCATAGCTAGACAACAACCTACACACTTGACATTATAAGAATGTATTACTTTAAACCTTATATTTTCTTGTTCACTTATTTTTCTATTCATTTTACATTGACAAAGTAAAAATTCAGTAGATGTCAACCAGCTATTATTAGTGTCATAGAACTCTATCAGAAGGCAAACTTGTTTTCTGCACTGTGCGTTGCCTTACAGCAGACCCTGAGAACCCTCATGAGAAAACCTCTTGAACTCACACCATTCACTCCTCCAGGGCTCTCACTGAAGCTTCCTGCCTCCTTCCAATTGTGATCATGCATTCACTTTAAGGTCCCCTTATGTCAACAATTCACCTGATGCCTTTAAAATGCACCTACTTTGGCATGTGGTTTGTCTCCCTCAGTTCATCATAACTGCCAGGTCATTAGATTCCTCGAGTGTTAGAATGGTATGCTTGCTTTTTTTTGTATCTTATGGAAATACTGTATGGGTCTTCTTGCACTCCAGAGGGGCTCGGTAAATGTTATTATATCGAGAACCAAACACATGCCTGAATGTGTCCTTTTAAAGCTAACTCTCAAATACCTATGGAATGTCCACAACTGAGAGCACAACTGAGGAATAGGAAGAGCAGCAGAGCTTATTAAAAATGATCCAAGCCTGTGATATAATTTCCTTTGGACTGGATTTTTCCTTAGGCTTAGGACATGTGCTAATTCTCTCAGCTGCTTTAATCATATAGATATTAAACAAAGTGGGGGCATCAATAGTCCTTTAAAGTTATGAGAAGTAAGTGCTATGAATAGAAACGAGGGAGGATGAAAGCCAAGCATTTGGTGACTGGCAGTCCCAGCAGCAGGTGTCTTGACTGAGGATAGACCCCAAGATCTACTGCAAAATGCAGAAATGGAGAAACCAAACCCCTCACAGAAGAAGTCTTCAAAATGCAATCCAAACCAGAAGGCTGCAGACTTTCATGCAGGCTTTAGAAAGAAAAACATTGTTTGTCTGAATTGTAAATATAATTCGTTTGAAGGCATATTATCCCTTTTTAAAGAAATCAATCCAAAAAGCAAAAGGAAAAAAGATCAACAATGACAACAACCGTTTCAACAGAATCTAAGGTCCAATGAGGGAGGGTTGACAGCCAAACCTTTTTTTTAAAGTAATGGTAGCCAGGAAAGAAGATGATGGGTTGTAAGAATTCACCACCTGCAAAAGGGAGTTACCTGGGGAGTGACAGCTGCCATAGGAAAAGCAGAACAAACACACCTGCTGTCAGGCACACCTGTTCTTTTCAGGGAGAGGAACCCTGAGGCTGAAACAGCAGAAAGCGCCCAAGAGCAGGATAGGATGCCTCTTATGACCCTTAAATATTGTCCCTGATTCCTCTGGAGTTATTTCCTTGGCAGGAATGGTTGCAAAGTAGCCACATAAGATTTCATGCAGTCTTTTAAATTTTAATTTTCGTAGTCTCTCAAGTTGATTCTTTGGCAGATAGAAGGAATTTCCTTAGAGACCTGAACAGAGGACAGAGGCAGACATTTCCTATGGCCTATGCTGGGGAAAGAAGATAAATTGTTATGCGCTACATTAAAAGTTTTAGATCTCAAGTGGCACAAGGCCTACTGAGACTAGTAGGGTAGATGCTTGCAGTGGGTGGGGGGGATACTCATCACCAAGCCTCCCCCAACCCACTTGTCAAAAGTCCCTTCATCACCACATGAAGCATTTGCCCTTTAAGTATAGATGGTCACTTGTGAACGTAGCATAATTTCTGGTTGCACACTTGCCACTTAGTCATTGATGCCTGGAAAAGTCGAATTCTGAGCTTCCAGAGTAACCCAGAGAATATTGCAGCCCCATGAAAATAAATCAGACCAAAAGGGTAAGATAGCTCTGTAACAGATTAGCTATACTAGCTTTATAAATGCTCACATGCCCTACAGGAAAGCCTGCTGCCAGAAGATAAGCCAAACTAGAGTTCAATATCAGTGGCAATATTTTGTCCTGCCTTGTTAAAGAAAATGGTATAGTAAGGAATGGAACTAATTAAGGCAGTGGAAATAGTGAGATAGAAGAAATTTTAAATGTAACTGATGTACACCCTAAAAATAGATTTTAAAAAAAATCCAGTGTTTCTAAGCACGTATAAGGTACTCTATGTTGAGTATTTTAAAGAATTCAAGGGACTTTTATATCATTATAATTAAAAGTGCTTGCAATCCCTACCATTAAGGAATTTACCATTTCACTGGGGAGACAGCTTTAAAACCAATGCTTAAGCCAGGAAATTGTCGATTGCAACACTGTGAATGTCAGACAGTAAGTCATAGGAGTTCACAGAAGAAAGTGAGCAATACGTGCAGAAGTTGGGAAGGAGGACTTTATCAAAGAGGGGAGACTTAGATCTTGAAGGATGGATATGATTTGTAAATGCAAGAAAGAATTCCAGAAAGAATATTTGTAACTGAAACTCAAGGGAACTATGAGATTCTAAATATGACCTTCAGCATGAGCCACAGTTTACTATGTTTACTTCTGAGTATAAGAATCAGTGTAGATATTCATATTAATATGGAAATTAAAGTCCCTAGAGTTTAAAGTGAAATAAATCACCACAATTCATGAGGGTTTTTCTAAACTGGTATATAAAATGCAAACAGAAAAATAAATTAGAAATTTTTACTTTAATTAAATTTCAGGCATCTCTGCCTACTTAAGTTTAAGATCACAATCAGTGCTAGAATAAAAAAAAACCCAAGAAGGGCCTCTGAACCTGTACCACAATACAATCACTATACTTTGTGAATTCACATTCAAAGCAATCATAAATTCTACTTAAGTTATAACCCCAGGAATAATCTTAAGAGCAAATCTTCCAACTCTACAGTTCCAACTCTCAATTATCCATGTCTTATTAGCAGAGAAAATTAACCTCTGGTTTTCATGAAGTCATCCTCCCAGATTTTTAACTTGTGGGGAGGGATATTAACCACTCAGTATTTCACCCTTCTTTCCAGTTGCACATACTGAAGGTGTTAATAAGCAGCATAATGGCCAAGGTCAGCAGACAGATGAGAGAAAGGAACACACCATCTACCAACTGGGAAAGCCCTCCTTCACCACCCAAAGTTGTGAGCATTTGATTCAAGAATCAAACAGAATATGCCCATGATGCCAAAGAAGATAAATAAATCTAAAGATTCACCCAGGGTAATTGGAACAATCTTAAGTGATTTGTCAACTCATGGGCAATATTTAACTCAGTATTTCTTTTTTAAAATATATAATCTTTATTGTATTTTCTCTATAACCATTTAGTCCCCTTATACACCCCACCCCCAACAATCACCACCCTGTCATCCATGTCCATGAGTCCTTTTAATTTTTGGCTCAGTCCCTCCAGTATTTCAAAGAGTACTTTAAAAAATGAAAAAAAAAAACCCAAAAAACAAAAAACCACCCAGCCCTGACTGGTGTGGCTCAGTGGATTGAGTACCAGACCATGAGCCAAAGGGTCACCTGTTCAATTCCCAGTCAGGGCACATGCCTGGGTTGTGGGCCAGGTCCCCATTTGGGGGTACACAAGAGGCAAACACACATTAATGTTTTTCTCCCTATCTCCCTCCCTTCCCCTCTAAAAATCAATAAATAAATCTTTTTAAAAAATGGATTAGATAGTATCTGTTGTTAAGTTTAAAAAGATATTTAGGATTTTTATGGTTTCAGGTCTAATATTTAAGTCTTTGATCCATTTTGAATTTATTCTTGTATGTGGTGTAAGATGGTCTACTTTCATTTTTCTGCATGTATCTGTCCAATTTTCCCAACATCATTTATTAAATAAATAATCTTTAGCCTATTGTATATGCTTGCTTCCTCTGTTGAATATTAATTGACTATAAAGATGTAGGTTTATTTTTGAGCTCTCTGTTCTGTTCCATTGATCTATGTGTCTGACTTTATGCCATTCTGTCTTGATTACTATGGCCTTGTAGTATAGCTTGATATTACGTAGTTTGATTCCTCCATCTTTGTTCTTCTCTCCCAAGATCACTGTTGCTATGTGGGGCCTTTTGTGGTTCTATATACATTTTTGAAATATTTGTTCTAGTTCTGTGAAATACGTCATTGGAATCTTGATAGGAATTGCATTGAATCTATAGATGGGTTTTTTAATGATGTTAATTATTACTATCCATGAACATGGTATATGCTTCCACTTATTTGTATCTTCTTCAATTTACTTCTTCAGTGTCTTATAATTTTCCAAGTACAGGACTTTTATACCCTTGGTTAGATTTATTCCTAGGTATTGTATTCTTTTTGAAGCAGTTGTGAGTGGGATTGTTTTCCTAATTTACCTTTCTGATAGTTCATCATTAGCATATAAAAGTGCAACTGATTTCTGAATATTAATTTTGTATCCTGCTACTTTGCTGAATTCATTTACCAGTTCTAGTAGTTTCTTGGTGGAATCTTTGGGGTTCTTTATGTACAGTATCATGTCATCTGCAAATAAAGACAGTTTTACTTCTTCCTTATCAATTTGGGTGCCTTTTATTTCTCTACTTATCTGACTGCTGTGGCTAGGATTTTCAGTACTATGTTGAATAAGAGAGGTGAAAGTGGACATCCCTGTCTTGTTCCTGATCTTAAGAGGAACACTTATAGTTTTTTGCCCCTTGAGTATGATGCTGGCAGTAGGTTTGTCATATATGGCCTTTATTATGTTTAGGTGTGTTCCCTCTATTCCCACTTTGCTGAGAGTTTTGATCATAAATGGATGCTGGATTTTATCATATGCTTTTTCTGCATCTATTGATATGATCATGTAGTTGTTATTCTTCATTTTGATTACGTGGTGAATGGCATTTATTGATTTGTGAATGTTGTAGTAACCTTGCATTTCCAGAACAATCTAACTCAATCATAGTATATGGCTTTTTTTGATGCATTGTTGTAGTCAGCCTGCTAATATTTTGTTCAGGATTTTAGCATCTATGTTTATCGGGGCTATTGGCCTATATAGGCAGTAAAATCTCAGACATTTCTTGTAGCAATATTTTATCTGATATACCTCCTCAGGCAAGGGAAACAAAAGAAATTAACAAACAATACTTCATCACACTAAAACGTTTTTGCATAGTGAAGGAAACCATCAATAAAATAAAAAGACACCAAACAGAATGGGAGAACATATTCATCAATACATCTGATATGGGTTAATATCCAAAGTTTATAAAGTACTTACAAAACTGAACACAAAAAAGCAAGTAATCCAATTAAAAAAATGGAAAAAGGACCTGAATAGACACTTCTCCAAAGAGGACACACAGACAGCCAATAGACTATATGAAAAGATGCTCAATGTCACTAATCATCAGAGAAATGCAAATTAAAACCACAATGAGATGCCATCTCACACCTCTCAGAATGTGTATTGTCAATAAGTCAACAAACAACAAGTGCTGATGAGGATGTAGAGAAAGGGGAACACTTTTGCACTGTTGGCGGGAATGCAGACTGGTACAGCCACTGTGGAAAGCAGTATGGAGATACCTCAGAAAATTAAAAATGGATGTGCCTTTTGACTCAGCAACCCCACTTCTGGGAATATATCCAAGAAATCCAAAACACTAATTTGAAAGAACATAAGCTCCCCTATGTTCATTGCAGAATTATGTATAATAGCCAAGATATGGAAGCAGTGCAAGTGCCCATAAATAGATGAGTGGATAAAACAACTGTAAGACATTTACATAATGGAATACTACTTGGCCATAACAAAAATTTTGCCCTTTGGGACAGCATGGATGGACCTGGAGAACATTATGTTAAGTGAAATAAGCCAGTCAGAGAAATATAAATACCATATGATTTCACTCATATGTGGAATCTAATGAACAAACTGAACTAACTAGGAAAATGAGGACAGACTCATAGATGGACAGCAGGATGACAGCTAGTGGCAGGGGAAGTTGGCAGTGGAAGGACTGAGCAAAAAGGAAAAAGGACTGATGGACACAGACAACAGTGTGGGGATTGCTGGAGGAAGGAGAGTGTAAGAGGAATAAACCATAATGGGAAAAATAAATAATGAAAAAGTTATAACTAAAAATTTATAAAATAAAAAATAAAGATATTTAAAATCTTTGTTAATGTTCTACAGATTCAGAATTTGTTAAAATTCCAAGAGTCTTTGTTAGATATTTACTATGAGTGAACAATGCATGGAAAAACAACTTAATTTCAAAACTAAAATATGGATAGGAATACCTTAAGCTATTAAAAATAAGCTTTTCAAACCATTCTAAAATGCATTCCATTTACAGTCCCATTATTGGTAATTATTCTTATCTGTCCATTAAAGCAGATGCCAAAAAATTTTTATTTGGTCACAATTATTTACCCTGTTTAAGTTCCTCTGCATCTGAAAATCATTTTGGCATATTTGACATCACCATTTTTAGATAGCTGCATAATACTATGTATATTATTTTGCACAATATATTTTCCACAGAAATATTTTCACATGTAATCTTATTCTACTTTATTATAGAAAAGAATACTTGTACATGGCAAACATTTCCAAAAGTATGAAAAAATACAACAAAAAGTGATACTTCCTTCTGTCTCTGCTCCTAAGCGCTACTCCTCAGAGGTAACAATTAAGAATATTTGTGTATCTTTTATGTACATGCACACATATATGTGTGTGTGTGTGTGTGGCTTTGTATATTTGGATCAAAGTATAATGTGTATGCATTTGTGTATATGTATGCAAAATACATTTTTAATGAAGTGTGAAAACCTTTGACATAGACTATTCTGTATATGTGTCTACATCTTTTTAAATGTCTGCATAGAAGTCCATTGTGGAAAATAATTGATTTGATTCTCATTGAAGAATTTTTTATTTTAAAAATCAAATCAATTATTTTCAGATTTAAGGTGATTCTTTCTTTGGGGGGGTCAGATAGGACCATAATCACCCCCCCAAAGAGGTTGCATTACATGAGACTTGCCTGACTCTCTGTATTTTAGAGTAACAAAATTGTATTCTTACTAACATATTCAAACATTCAGATAAGATTGTTCTCTACTAGTCTAAATTAGTGAGGAACTACCATATGATTCTTTCCTTTGATTTTGAAGACACTGTTGTTATTGTTGTGGCATAATTTGCCCTCTTTGCTAAAGCACTCAGTTCATTTACTGTACCTGGCCCTGGAGGGAAGGGAAAATGATATTGTTCTCTTTTATATTCTTTTGCTTACAGCTTATGTGGTCTGTGAGGACCTGCTTTTCTTAAAGTGTACATTAGGAACAATGGTGACAGAACAGGTAACAAATAAACAGGGCAGCTAAACAGAAAGTCAGTCTGGCAAAAGGTAGGAGGAGCAGAAACAAAGAGGAGTATGAGACAACCAAATATAACCGAACTTGGAAGGGTCAACTCTTTCATCCTCCCGCCAATATTGGTCTGTCCAGTGGAAGAAAATGGAGATTTATAAATGACTTAGGAGGGAAAGAAAACATGACCACAATCGTTCTTTAGAAAGATTACATATATTCAATGTCACCTATAATGTTAAATAGGCTGTTGAATTGCAGATACCACTTATTGAAGAATTGTCTCACATCATTCCATTGTGAATTAAGGGGAAAATAATAACTGAGCAGAATCAGAGTGCAACACACTCTCTCTGGGAATAAAAAACTCTCTTATTAACAGGTGGGCAGTTAGGAGGATAAAATTAATGCTTTGGGGTACTATTTAGACTGTGCATTCACAGTATATTTAAAATATTTGAAAGTGAAAAAGTAATAGTGGAATTGATTATTTGAGCAAGTCACTTGTCTCTGAGTCTATTTCCCCATATGTAAAACTAGATGATTTCTAATAGCTCTTTCATGATTCTAATATTATGGACATATTCAATAGTCATATTATACAGTCATAAAAATATTCTGTGGTCAGAAAAATACTAAAATGTTCCATTATAAACGTGCCCAAAGTGCATTATTGATAACAACTTTTTTCTAATAAAGATAGTCTAGAATGCTTTTTGCTCCTCTGTGCCTGGCTAGATTTTACTTTTGAACTTAAGTCAGCTGTCCTATCTTCCAGGAATGCTTCTGACCCCCCATTTGAGTTAGACGTCCCTCCTACCATTCTTATCACACTGGATTTTAAATTGTCCATGTTTTCTCTGTATCCTCATTAGATTATAATAAGCACCTTAGTGGCAGTGACTCTAACTTTGTATCTGTATGCTTAGCACAATACTTACCACATAACAAATGTTTGCTGAATTACAGCATGGCAATCAAACCATTCTTATAGATTATTTTTACTGTAGAAACTTCTGAACTTATTACATCTCTTATTAGTAAATTGAACTACTTATTTACATTCTTAGATTCTAATGGGTATCTCAAAATGAAAATGTTTAAAATAGAACGCTTGATTTATAGCCTGAAACCCATTAATTTCTCAGTCTTCCCTCATCAGTTGCTCCACCCAGAAACCAGACTCTTTCCTGATTCTTCCCCCTCCCTCTCCACTCAAATGTAATCCAAAACAGAAAGACCTATAGGTTGTATCTCCAAACTATATCTCAATTTAGTTCACTTCCCTGTAGCTTCACCTCTTGCATGGGCCTCTGTAATAATATTATAATTCATTGCTGTTCTTTTTTATAGTCCCCATTCATTATCCAAACATCAGCCAAAGTAGTCTTTAAAATATGTAAATCCAACTCTACCCCTGATTAAAACCCCATCCATATCTTCCCATTACCCTTAAGAGAAAGACTAAAATCCTTAGCATGGCCTACAGAGCCCTATGTCTGGTCGTTCCCTATCTCCCCAGCTTCCTCAAGTAGCAGCTTTCCCACTGCACTAGAGACACATTGGTCTACTTAAAGTTACTGAAACTTTTTCATGCCTTACAGACTTTGCATGTGCTGTTCCCCTGCTTGGAATGCTCTGTCCTCATCTTTTCCATGTGTTTGACTCTTTCATATTCTTTTTACCTCAGCTTATGAAATACCATATTTGCCGTGTGTAATGTACACCCCCCATGTATAATGTGCATCTGTGTTTTTCCCTCAAAAATGTGGGCAAAAAAGTGCACATTATACACAACAAAATATGGTGCTTCTTTAGATATGCCTTCCCTGAACACCAGAAGTAGACCCCTAGACTTATCCTGTTAACTTCTAATAATACACTCTGTTGATTCCTTTCATAGCACTATTTACTGTCTGTCTATCTCCCCCAGGAGACCATAAGTGTTAGTGAAGGCAGAACCTGTATTTGTTTCATTTACCACAACACTCAGCATGCAGTATGTTTCCTGGCACAGAATAGGTGTTCTGTCTCTATTTTTCAATGGAATACTAAGCAAATACATTATAGATACTGACTGAGAGTACAAATAATGACAAGGCTATGTTTGGTGTAAAACCAAAACACAGTTAATCATGGGGGAGGAGTGCAATGTTAACAAACTGGTCTCTAGTGACTAGTCATAATTCTTAAAATGTGGTATAACTATTGAGCACTTACCCACCACACTTCACCCGTAATATTGGCAAAAAACATTAAAATTATTCATTCATTTATTCACTAATTCATTCAACAAAAGATACAGTAATATGGAATCAATAATAATTAATATAACTTATATAGAGAAAGAATCCTCTCATAAGTGAATAGGTGCAATCAAAAATTGGAACTGCCCTGACTGGTGTGGCTCAATCTTCCCACATACTGAAAGGTCACCAGTTGATTCCTGGTCAGGGCACATGCCTGGGTTGTGGGCCAGGTCCCCGGGATCGGGATGCGTAAGAGGCAACCACTTAATGTTTCTCTCCTCCTTTCCTCTCTAAATAAATAAATAAATAAACTTTAAAAAATGGAGCTATTAATTTATTTTTATTTTTTAATTTAAATTATTTTATTGTTATTCAATTACAGTTGTCTGTACTTTCTCCCCACCCCTCCCCCCAGCCCCTCCAAACCCACCTCTCTCCCTTGCTTCTACCCTCTGCCTTGGTTTTGTCCATGTGTCATTTATAGTAGTTCCTGAAAACCCTTCTCCCCACTGTTCCCTCCGTCCATCTCTGGCTATTGTTAGATTGTTCTTAATTTCAATGACTCTTGTTATATTTTGTTTGTTTTTTTCTTTTGTTGACTATGTTCCAGTTAATGGTGAAAAATACCATATTATTTTTTAAGTTATATTTCAGGGCCTTTAAACTTCTCTTTGTGTATTCACTCTCTCTTCCTATCTAGACTCTATACATGGAGTGTAGTGTATATAGACTTTATTTTACTTCCATTTGCTGAACAAATAAATAATGCTCATGTCAGTGTTTCTCCCTATGTTAACAGACACAGACCATGACCTTTGCCATTATGAAACACAATAAGATCAAACAGAGAAATTCCCTAAGAAAGGACGCAGAAAACACAGGTACAATGGAAAAACCCTAATGAGAAATGGAAAGTTAGTAAATGACGGTGGGCATAATCACATTAGGAGAAACACTATTATGCAGCATCAAATGCATATTCACATTTAATTTGGGGGTGGGGTTAAGCTCAGCACCATACAAATTAAGTTTTTTTTATCCCTTCTAGTAGCTTACCATCCAAGATGTTGATTATACTGCAAGGCACAAAAATAATTTGAAGGGTTATTATTCATGCTGCCTCACATAGCAACTCGATGGGCTATGTCATTGCAGTATATTATTTGTTATTGAGCTTCCTCATTTTCATTTGCTGAGCTGATTTTTATCAATACTATTACAGCTTCTTTTTATTTATAGCTATTATTAATCTTGGCTGTGTATTGTTTGCATTAAAGAGTGGTCTGCAGTGTTTCTATTAAAATGATTAACATTTTTCACTGAAATTTAGCCCAAATACTAAAGAAAATACATTGCAATATAACTCCATATATGCTGGTACAAAGAAAAACATAATTCAACTCCAGTTGTAAACCAGAACAAAACATTCTCCATAATATTATAACCCACATATACAATATAAACCCACCGATGTTTGGACATGGGTGCCATATCCAAAATAACACAGGAATGAGGTAATATTTGGTCAGAGGGAAAAAGTAAGATTTAAAAAATTGTTCTCCTAAAGGTAATAACAGCTTTACAATTTCAACTAAAGTCCCAATTATAAGGACCAACTGGTAATTTAAACCATTTGCAATGAGAAAAAGAAATTTAGGCGTGCCCTCATCATTTTTTCTGCCTATGAGATGTCAAATATCTGGCTTATGCAAACCATTCAGCCTTCAATTGGTTGTTTCAGTATCACATAAACATGCCTAAGAAGAAATCTTTACAATGAGCAAGCCTGTGATATGCACAGATGACTACCACAATTTGAACTCTCACAAAAGCCACAGGAAATGATTTGCCTCTAGCAACTTCATCTATTTACAAGTCAGGAGATGAACATGGTTTAATAAATTTGAATTGGCTCTGAAATGGGAATTGCAGAGGGATGACAATAGTGAGAAATATGGCAAAATGGAAGAACTATCTTTGAAATCTCTTTTCTTCCTGCAGAAGACAACTGAGGATTTGTAGAATTACTGAAAAGGGGAGAAAGTACATTTGTAGATTTCTTAGTGGACATAATGTCTCCACAGAATCCTGGCTAAACTATAAAACTGCAGCATTCTGGTAAGTAATTATATATACATCAATGCTCAAATGAAGGCATTCTGTAGAAGTTGTATGCACAATAAATCACCATCTGTACTTGGCCCTTGGAGTCTATTTGAATGCCCATTCAGTCCAAGGCGGCTGGCTAGATATGTCATTGATTTTCTTCTTCAGTGCCATCCCTGGGAAAAAAGCCAATGTTTAATAATGGGAGAGATCACACTTTAAAAAGGGAGGCGAAACAGAGAGGGTGTTTTGAACACACATCAGCAAATTCCTGGAAACTAGGTATATTAACATAGCATTCATGGCTTAGGTTGGATATATATAAATATACAAAAATAAGTATTCATCTGAATGTGAAAGGGCACAACAATGTCTTCGACTAGGAAACCTCACTCTGACGATGATATTCTACACTCCTACCAATGGACACTCATGGCCATAAAACCTACCGTTCAGCCTTCACAAAGACCACCAGGCTGATGAGCTCTTTTCATTCTCCCAGTCTGTCAGCCCCACCATACCTTCAGCTCTTTTCTCTGATGATCTTTAATCTAGGAGCACTCATTTCAGCTGGTCTCTCAGCCACACTACCTCTCCTTTCTCCCTTATCTTTCCACTTGACCTGCCCTGTCAATCCTGCAAGACGTTGTGAGTAGGTTTCCACTGTCCCTACACCTGGACTGATAAGGAATTGCATATTACTATGCTTCATGTGTCTTTTCTAGGAATATCTCCCTCCATCCAAATGGTTACTACAAGAGTAGCCATTTTGTTCAAGTGGACCAACCCAACAGGCCATTCCTTACTATGGCCTACAAGGTCCCGTGGTGACCTGGCTCCTGCCCACTTCCCTGACATCATTTCATGTAACTCTACTCACTAAGGTCCAGTCACAGAAATTAACAGAAAGTCTTGCACTCTATAAATAAAATATGCCAAGCTAATTCTCTGCTCAGGGCTTCTGCACTTGTTCTCCCCTCTACCCGAATGACCTTCGCTCAACTCTTCAAGTAGCTGGCTTCTTGTGATCTAGGTGTCAACTATTCAGACTTCCTTGCCCATCCAGTCAGAAGTAGACCCCACCACTAGTTACTCTCTATTATAAACCTATTTTACTTTCTTTAGAGAATATATCAATAGGCAGAGATATCTTCTTCATATATTACCAATCTCCCTTTACTTGAGTATCAGCTTCCCAAAGTAGGGACCACGTGTATGTTTTTCACCACTGTGTCACCAACACATAGAGCAAGACCTGGCACACTGTAAGCACTCAATACTTACTTGCTGAATGATATAATAAATTGTCATTGATGATCAGTTCCTGTGTGAGCATCTGACCCAAACTTTTTCAATCAAGGTACACTCCAGACATCCCACTCCCAGTCAAGACTCATGGATTCAGGGGTAGGCAACTGAACCAAGCAGGGATAATCAGTCCTTGCTTAGTATTTTAGGACTTGGGGCTCCTAGAATAGAATCTTGCTCCATCAAGGTGCCTAGAACTATAACAGGAGAAGCTCTGGAGCCTTGCCAGTCATACTTCTCATTCTGTAGAGAAAGATGTTCATAAAAGAAAATGAAGCTTAAATATAAAGACCACTAGAAAGACTTAGTCTATGCTGATCACATCTGATTCACTAGCTCTAGTTGTTTCTGATGTTAGTCATACCTCTGCCCTCCCTGAAGTTGGATATTTCCAACATTTTTTCTAAAATTCCTTGAATCAATAAATCCCCTCTTTTGGCATAAGTTAGTTTGAGTTAACTTTCTGTCACTTACAACCAAGATCCTAATTTACATATTAACCTTCCTTGTAACCCTAATACAACTTAGCATATTTGTTCCTAATCTGTTCTATCTCTTAATTACTCACTCTGCTAATGATGTTTCCTACTCTACTCACAGGCCTCTCCCACTTGCCAAATGACATGTCTCTTACTTATCATACAAAACAGATGTCATGAGACATCATGAACTACTTCAATTATCCCAATTATCCCTCCTTTTCTCATGTTTCAGAGACTAAACCTTCCATATATATTCCGAATCTCATCCCTTTAAGCTTTCTTCAGGACCTTGCTCCATCAGATATTACCTCTCTTTCCTATCACTTAAAATTTTCATTCTTCATCGATCCTTGTCCCTCATTCCATAAGCACTCATTCATACATATTTGAAATATTTATTCATTGCAACTGTCAAAAGTACAGGGTTAGACCAGCCTTCATGTTCAATTTGTCTTTTTTTTTTAATCCATAAAATAAATAGGACAAAAAAATCCTTCCTGGAACCTGTGTTCTCCTCATACTACTGCTCCTTTCCTTGACCATTCCATCCCGTCTAAGTCAAGGATATTAAAAGCCTATGCTTAAAGTCTTCAATTCTTTCCTTTCCACTCAATCTTCAACCCTCTGAAACCTGCCTCCTGCATCAAATATCACATTAAAATTTCTCATGGTCAAATCTGGTGAAGACTTCAGAGTCTTTTACTACAGCTTCCCTCTTATATGATACCATTATATCATCTTTCTAGATTCTTTGTTCTTTCTTGACTTTTGTAATACTACCTTGTCTTGATTTTCCACCTAGTTCTCTAACTACTCAGCATTTTTCCTGAGCTCCTCTTCCTGCCAGTACTTTAAATGTTGGTGTGCAGCATGATTTTTCACATTACTTTCTTTTTTCTGTGCTCTTACTGTGTGATCGCATCCAATCTCATGTATTAGTTATACATCAACAGCTCTCAAATCCATTTTCTAGCACCACTACCCCAAGTTTATGTATCTAACTTCATACTAGATATTTCTACCTGAAAAACCTTCAGTTCCTGCAAAGTCATGTTCAAAAGAGAACAGTTTTTTTTAATCTAAAACTCTGCCTTTCTTTCTCCCCTACCTTGACAGCTAGTACCCTTCTTCACTGGCTTATAAAATGTGAAAACCTTTGTTCCCTTCTCTCCTTTGTCATCCATATCCAACCAGCCAGTAAATCATGCCAATTCTAAATCCTCTCGGATGTATGTCTCCTTTTCCTTTTCTTTATTCAGGCATTCAATGGTGAGTCAAGGCCCTCATCATCTCCTTCTCTATGTCATCACAATATCTTCCTGACTGGTAACTTTCCATCTGTCTTTTACTCTTGCAATGTATCCACCACATTGCCAACAGAAAGCGCAAGTTATGAAGTCCTCCCTAGTATAAAGGAACGTACTTAAAGCACAACAAAGTCTACCTGGAAGAGTGTACATTTTCACTCACTGGGCTCACTATGAATAGGTAAAAAATGTAGCTTTGAATTTTTCAAAGTTATTTTGATAAGGCTGTAATTAACTAAATAGAAGTCTATTAATGGCCACAGGAAGTCACTGAATACTGGTAATAATATCGGACAGTGGGGTAAACATAGTGGGAAAAAAGAGATGGCAATGAATTTAGAGGATAATTAAATTCTTGCCTGACTTCTTGTTACAATTTGGATATTGCTAGAGTTCAATCACTTTTTCTGAGCCAAATCTACAGGCAGATCAAAGCCAATATTGTATGATTAGCACATATTAGGAGCCATTTCTCTACTCTTGTCCCTCAACTCAGGTATCATAAAGAAACATCACCAGTTTTATGATTTTTATTTCAAGTAGATGCCAGTCTTGTCATTTTCTAAGGTCTGTTCTTCAAATGAGGAATTATAAAAAAGAATGTCAGAAATGAGTACAGTATTTCAGTTTTAGGAGACTAAGGAGGATCAGACAGGCCAGTGCCAAAAAGGAAATCGTCACACAGAGATATTGTTGATTATCTTAGCAAATCTCCCTTTCCATTTTACTTTTCTTCTTTGGTTCAAAGATTCTCTCTAGAGGCAGAGGGAGGGCTGCACATTTCAAATTATTTTTAGGACTTTGATTAACTGTGCCACAAGACCCCAGGTGACTATTAATACACTAGTAAAGGCAGTTAAAAGAAGACCTAAGGTCATTCAGTGAGTGAATGAAGAAAAATTAAAAGCATGTGTCTTGACCCAGTGATGTGATCTTTCTAGTAGACAATATAGTAGAGGCAATCCAAAAGGGGGCAAATGGGAATAAGGGACACTATCTGCACAAAAGGTTAGAAGACAAAGCTTCTAAGCATGGAATTCAGTATTAAAATGAAAGAACTTACCAAGTGAACTTTCAATGTAACCATTCTATCTCAATAAAGCACAATCCTGTTATAACACAGCCCAAGATAACAAGGCTGCAGATGTACTGCAGAGAAAACCCAGTGACTTAACTATAAGAGCTCAGTAAGACAAAGCAGAAATTAAAAAGCTATCATTTATGCTTCCAAACATCAGCCTCACAAAGATTGCTGCTGTATTTAATTTGTGTCTGTGACCAAAGGAAAATTCTTTGAATAGTAAATGTTCCATAAATGCTTGTCCAATTGAATTGTCTAATTGGCTAATGTCAATTTTTTAACATTTAAGGAGCATTTGGGATTATACATTGATTAGCTAACAAATACTTCTCATCCAAAGAAAACTGGAAGCTCATGACATTGCTTGCATATGAGGATTTTTGCAAGAAGAGACAAACATTCCTAAGATTGCTGTTAATTATGTTTCCACTTCTCATGAATTGTTTACTTTTATTATTTACCTATGTCTTGAATAGTATTGAAGCAAGCCATGTAAGTCCCTTTGTCAATTGCCAGAGGTATAATTCTCTACAATTAATCAGTAAAAAGAGAATTACGCGTTGCTTCTTTAGAATTAGGAGAAAAAACATGCAGCTGATAAATTGACTGCATTAAGAAATTAACATACCAGTAAATGATTGATCATTACAATTATCTAAATTTGCATTTCTAGAATACTACTGAAAGAACTCAAAATCACTCTTCTAAGATATTTTTAGCCACATTCTCAAAGTGGAAAAAGTCTACAAGAGATATGCTACTTGTTATTACAATTATAAGTTTAAGCATTGTTTAAAAAATGTTCACAGCTGGACTGTAAATAAGTTAATCCAATGTATTAAAATAGGAACTTCAAGCTTTTACCAGTTAATTTTGTTTATCTGCTCTGGTGTTCAAAGAACAATTCATCAAGATGTCATAAATCACAAAGTATTGTAAGTCACTCAACTATTAGACATCTTGATTAAAAAACTGGAGGACTGAGTAGACCATTTCAATAAAAAATTATTTTGGCAGTTGCAAGTATTTCTATGTAGGTAGCCCATAAAAATATTACTGAGGAGTAAATAAAATAGAATAAAGCCACCCAAGAAACAGCATTCTGAGTCAGGGTGAAATCAATCACTCTGTTTGATGATAATAATAAGTATTGATAATCATAACTAATATTCATTGAAAAATACTTAGGTGCCAAACACTACTCTAGTGGATTTGCATTAATTCAATAACTGTTTATCAGATGCTTAATATGTTCCAGGCACTATTCTAAATTCTGGGATCCAGCAGAGAACAAAATAGATAAAAATCCATATTCTCATAGAAGTTGATCTTTGTACAGAGGCAGAAGATAAATGAGTAAAATCAAAACATAGTAATAAGCACAAATATGTATTACAGACTAGAGTACATGTTACATATATAGTAATTATAAGGAAATATATAAAGTACAACTAAAATAAGAAAAATAGTGTTAGATAGTTTAAATTACATATATAAAGTATACACATAAAGTTTAAATAAAAATAAGTATATAAAGTACAAATAAAAAATAACTAAAATAGTGCCATAGGGTTTAAACAAAATATATAAAGTATATATACAAAGTATAAATAAAAATAACCATATTTTGTCATGTTATATTGTGTGCCCATGTTTTTGGCCCAAACTGTCAGGAAAAAAAATCTTTTCTTTCAATTTTTCAATTAAAATTTTTATTTCTTTATATTTAGAAACAAAACCAATGATCATATTCCAGGGTATTATTTTGCATATGTATATCATTATCACTTTCTAGAGTTACACTTTTAATGCATAAGCATAAATAAAATACTTAGAAACATTCATATAGATATGGAATTAGTACTACCCATGTATTTTTCCCTCAAAAATTTGGGCCAAAAAAGTATGCATTACACATGGCAAAATACAGTGTATAAAGTATAAATAAAAGTAAGTAAAGTAGTGTCAGATGGTAGGGTAAGGGTGATGTCTCAGACAACCCTCATTTACACCTGTGGTCCTTGTGTGATTATTTCTGGTGCACCCTTTCACTTTAAAAAGTGCCCTAGTTTGGACAATAAGTTTTACTTAAGTCACCTGAGTGATCACAATTATTGAGTAAAAAAGGCAGAAAAGGAGTATGTGGGAGGAGGATTGTAAGTTTCAACAATATAATCAGGGAATGGGCTCACTGAAAAAAAATTACATTTTGACTAAGAATCTATATCAGGTAAGAGACCAAATCTGGTAGATAATCAAAGTGAGGAACATGCCAAGAACAGAGAATAGTAATTGCAAAGGCCCTGGGGCAGAAATGTGCCTATATTGTTTGAGACACACTGTGGTTTTAGCAGGACAAATGAAGGAGTCAGTAGTAGGAGATGAGATCACAATGTAAAGGGAGAGCACTTTATGTAGATTCCTGTGTTCCGAGTGAGACAGAGATAGGGGGACAATGCAGGTTCTGATTGGGGGCGATAGGAATGATCTGCCTTAGGTTTGAAAAGTGTCATTCCGGCGACTGTATTGAGAATAAATTGCAGGAGTGCAAGGGCAGAAGCATGAAGATAGGTTACAAGACTACTGCAAAACTCAATGAGAAGTGATGGTGGCTTGGACCCAGGGTAGTAGCAGAGAAAGTAGAAATAATTCATCAGATTCTCAATATATTCTAAGGGTAGATATTACAAGGATTGCTGATGAAATGGATGAGGGTATGGGTTACATCAAGATTTTTGATAAAAGGACCTGGGAAGAAGGGTTTCCATATTCTGAGATGGAGCAAGTTGAAGGAGAAGCAAGTTTTGGAGCGAGGATCAGGAGTTCGGTTTTGAAAAATATCTCAGTCCAGTTTCACCAAAAGCATGAGACAGGGACTGTGTACAGGGAGTGAATTTTGGAAAGTGATTACCAAAACAGGAACGGAGGACCAGTAAAAGTGAAATAAAGGAGTGAGAAAAGTCAATCCAAGGGTGAGTTTTTTAGCTGTCACAGCTACTAGCAACTGAAGCTTAATCTTTCTGAGGACCCTCTGAGGAGCTTGTAAAATGCCTGAAAAAGTGTCTGCTTGAACTCAGAGGAGGGAGGCCTTCATGACGGGCTTTCTATCTCTTCCAAGTCCGGGGTTGTCCCATGCTGTATTAACTCTCTCACACTTTCAGGTTTGCACAGGCCTCAGAATGGTTGAATGGGTTCTTACAGGCATTCCAAATAGAGGTAGCGGAAGAGACAGGTAATGAGAGCTACCTGGTGCAGCTGAGAAGATAGCTGTTAGCATACTATGTAAGCAGTTGGTAAGTGATGCAACAGCTGGAATAAGAAGGTGGAATGAGGGAAGGTGTGCTAGAGAACAAGAGGTGTCTGATGCCAGTTAGTTAATTATCAACCATCCAAGTGCAGATAAAAAAAATTAGCCAGCTGGATATTTGAATTTGAATTGGAAGAGACAGGTCCAAGCTACAGCTGTAAATATTTTTCAGCATATAAATGGTCAAATCGTGAAACAAAATCATATGACCAAGGAATTAAGTTTTTCATGTAAGAGAAGAGGACCTCAGGCAGGGTCCTCAGGCCCTCCAATGTTTTATGGTTTGGAAGATAATGAGATCCAACAAAGAGTCATAACACGGCTCAAAAGGGGTGGTCAAGGGGATACGAGAGGACTCAGAAGAATATGATATCTTGAAGATCAAGCGAACTATGAGAAGTGATCACTGGTGTCAAAAGCTGCTGAGAAGTCAACATGAGAACTCAGAATTGAGCATTGAACTTAGCAAAGTGGAGGCCTTGGTGCTCTTGACAAGAGCAACTGCTAATAATGTAAAGGAACTCTAAGGCTTAGATGTTAGAAAAATTGTCAACCTAAATTTTGGATTTCCTGTAGAGATTAGTAGAGAATGAAATGAAGAAGACCACGATGCAACAATCGGACACGGAAAAATGCCTGTCAGTAGCTGCATATTGATAGGCCACTTTAATGAAGTAGAAGGAAGGAGAAAACAAAAGTCAGGTGGTATGAGTTACACAAGAAGAAAGGCTGTTAAACTGAAGGCCTTGGAATACATTGGTTACCAATGAGTAAATTACCCCAGGCTTGTTAGTTTAGGTAGTTAATGCATAACATGAGAAAGAATAAGGTCAAGATGTTGGTCTTCATCTGAGACAGCTATCCTGACAAAGAAAAGAACACTGTCCCATGGCCAGGGCATACACTTCAGGCTTGTAGAGCCATCTTGCAAATGATCCTGGCCTGATGTTAATCACAGTGGATTCCTAACATTAAAGTGCAGAAGGCTTGGGGGGGTTCCCTATATTTAGAAGAACTACACAGATATTTCTAACAGTAGGGAAGAAGTACCATCTTCCATTTAAGAACCATTTGAACAGCAACTACTCTATCTGATGAATGATATTTTATACATATATACATAACTTTATATAGGTTAAAAGCATGACTTTTAGAGTCCATCATCCAAGAAAAAGTCTCAACTGGGCCACTTAGTAGATGTGTTATCTTGGGAAAACTAACCTCCTTCTCTAAATCTCAATTTTATCACCTGTGAACTGGGGATTATAAGTGTGTCCAATTGTCATAGGGCTGTTTGAAAGGTTAAGAGGGATCATGCTCAGCACAGTGTCTGACACATAATAAATATTACCTCTTATTATTCTTCAAAATGGAAAGCAAGAGGATTTATTTGCTGAAATATAATTGTTTCCAAGGTCCCACCCTGCTGTGTTTGTTAGCCTAGAAGCATTTTTCTGCACCACCTTTCAACTTTATTTTAATTTGGGGACTCACCAGAGGCTGATTTTTGTTTTGTTTCAGTTGTTCAGAAGTCACCTATGAAGTTAAGCCTCTTATGTGGATTAAGTCAATGGCAATATTGATTTGGGCTTTTTATGAGCTACCAAATCTAGTTATCATAACCTTTCAAGGAAGGGAAAAAATCCCCTGGAAGATTAGAAACTCTCCCATTCTCACTCTGAGTAGACTAAATTGTAAAATAATCCAGTGGATGCTTCGTTAGGAAGGTCATCAGGATAATAAACTGAAAAGTAATATTTCCACTTCTTCAAACTACATCAATAGAATTTGCCTCCTATATACTACCAATAAAGGAAAGTGTTCAGATTAATTTGTTCAGTTTTTTTTTTTCACCAGTTCCTGAGCATTCCCAACATAACAGACCCATTAGCAGGCACTGAATTTTGAATAAACATGGGTGTGCAATGATGGTAACTGAAATGAGATGGGATCATAAAACCTTTCAAATGGGTTTGCAACATGGAGGCAATAGAAGGATGATGAAGACTCCAAAAGAGTAAGGCTCATGTGCTGTTGAAGGGTCACTAAAACCGCATCCTTGAGGTCAATGCCATCAGTCAATTACTGGGAATGTATGTTCTAATGTTGAAAACTACTCTGGAGAGAGTATTAAAAGACCTAAAGTACAACAAAAGCCAATCTGCCTTTATCAGATTACAGAATAGGATGACTTTTCTAATCCGATCATTTAATGTGCATGACTACAATACTGAAAATGATGGGTGTTAGGAATTTGATTTTCATCAATACTCTTTCAGGATTTAAAACTTTCAGTATCTGGTGTTAGTCACGTCATTTTCAGGAGGGACATTCTTGAGGAGATTTGAACTGAAAACCATTCTCTGGTGTTTTATAGCAGTTTAACTGAAGGTGTTACAACTACAGTCACTACAACAAGACTAAAAAGTTTTGTTAAGCCTGTTTCCACTAGTGCTCATCCATATAGTTAAGCACAGAGCAAGTGTATGGAAACTCACACTTTTCAATTAAATCAGATTGGCTGTGGACATGGGAAGCTCCCTTATTCCCATGCATTAAGTTCTACTTCATTCATTTTCATGTTAATTCCAGTGACACAGTTTCCTAGATCCTAAGGATAGGCAGAAAATCACTATCTGAAAATGGCTGTAACTGGCATCCTCTGAGTTGAAATCACTGTGAAAGGATATGACAATTAAGAACAGTACTGGTGTCCCAGCAGTTCTCAGAATGATTTATACGTACCATCTCATTCGATCCTCTGCACCACAGTGAGGAAATAGCATCTTCACTTCACATAAGAAAACACAAAACCTTGTAAAAGTAATCTCATTAAAAAAATATTTCTGAGCACTTACTATGGGATAGAGTTTTAAGAGTAAAAAAGACAGTCCCTGCCCTCAAGAAGTTTACCGTTTGTTTAGAGAAATAAAAAAGTTAACAGTCAACTACAACTAAGGGTGGCTGGTAGTATGGAAGAAGCTTGTACAGGGTGCTGTAGGATCACATAGGAGGGGAATCCAGTCAAGACTGCACAGGGTCAAGGAAGGCTTTCCAGGGCAGGCAGCGTCCAGATGGAGACTCACAGGGTGAGGAGGCCAACTGAAGAGGGGAATGGAGGTTTACACCAATGGTTCAGGCACAACTCAAAGCTGGTACAAATGAACCCAGAGCTCAATCAACACCGAGAATCAACAGCAAAAAATTTATCAGGCACAAAAAATTAAAAGAAATGAGGGACTGTGCCTGGAAGGTCAGTAAAGCACTCTAGTTGGATGGAGTACTCCACAGACCAACAGGGTTACTTTACTTTTTTAATTGATGTTTGTTGGTTTTTAATGTAAGAGTAACTGTTTCAGCATTGCAGTGGGAACTGAGGTTTGTGGAAATAGGGTAGTGAGGAGTAGGCTCCAGGACAGTGGCTGATGCAGAAACAATGGCTTCAGAGGAGTCACATTTGAGGTAGGTTGGGAGGTGGGAGGAACCACCTGAGAGGGTTAGAGGGAAGGAGGTTCCCAAGGTTTCCAATTTGCAAAGGTGATTTTTGGGCATATTTACTGATTAATTTGAAACATGTTAGCATCCAGCCTGATGTGAATGTGATAAGTTTTTAAAGTGTTCTTCAAACTCTAGACTTGAACTATTAATGAGGAGACATAATTGGACTTTAGTAGCAAAGCCTTGTAAATGTCTTAGTTGAAGATAGAGAAATTAATCTTAACTCAAACCTTTAAATTTTATAAAAGATTTGGGCATGTACTTATTAATTTTTTTTGCCTTTGAGCTCCTTTCTAACTGCTTTTTTACATGACATAAAAGACATTAGAGGTCATCTGCTCAAACAGTTAAAGACCCAAGAGTAATAAAATTAAATACTTCATGTGTTACAGGAATGATTGGCACCAAACTAGCACTGCATATGGCTCGGTTTACACTGACAAGACAGCAGAATCCTCAGCTTTTGGTATAAAGGCTTCAAATGAGAATATTTCCAAGGTTCCAGGGGATTCAAGATTTATCTTCTGTCACCTCTAGACTCTTGCAGAATTATAATGAGAAAGAAGAGTGCTGAAAATAAATAGAACTTATTTGTATATGGAGCTAGTTCTGCATCACAGATGACCAAAAAGGCAGAATAACAGTTTCCTGACAGGACGATTTCCTGACAAGACATGCTGGCAATACCTCATAGGCATGCCTTTGCAGATATTTAAAACTGGCTTTGACTGCTCACATGAAGCTACCTTTAGAAATGCCAATTCTGAATCTCGTTCAAATCTTTGTAATAAAAGAGAATCAACATGCAATATGGATGTTGTCTCAATCACTTCTAGGAACTAACATACTTCAACATGCTGCAGAGCTCCTCTGTTATCTATTGAACCACATCCATGCCCCTTCACTAAACTTTTTACGTTTAACAGCTGCTTCCTCCTATATTTCACCAAGCTCCCCATTTCATCAATCTTCAATAGTTTCTTTTCTTTAGCCATGTTATCTGCTGTTTGTCATTCAAATGATCTGACTTAGCCATGCCTGGCCTTTGTGTTAACCATATAATAAGTGGGTCCTAAAGAGTTAAAAGGAAAAGAAGAAAAGCTTTTTTCCCTAGTCTTCCCAAACCCAGGCCTATATATGCCTCCTTTGATCCTGCCCTGTAGCTGAAGCAATTCAAAGAGAGGAGCCAAATTATGTACTGAGCAGAGGACAGTGGCTTTGTTTCCCTGGGCACAGCCATCTCTGTGACACTTAGCCAGGGAGGCAGTCTTTTCATTCTGCACTTATGTAGATCCTCAAAGAAAAATACACAGCTCCACTGAGGGAAGAGTTATTTAGAGTCAGAACACTAGAATTGTTCCCTACACTATGCTGCAGGTTTTAATCAAGATTTAGGAAGAAGCATTAAAGGGTTAAACACAGTATTAAACACAGTGGGCTCAGGGATAGACAGTAGAAATGGAATGAGTTGCAGAGGCAAGAGATATTTTCAGACTGAGAGCAGAAGGTCACATAGCCTCAGAAGCAGCCCAGTAACAGAGCTGAGAAAGTGACCTAGCTGTTCCTGGATTAAGAATATCCATCAACAAGACAGAGAGATGGTGAGAGGTAAAACCACACTTTCATAATGTGTCTACAATTACTAGTAACCACGTGTTGTTTCACAAAGTTAGTTTTAACAATCAATTTCCTAAATTATTTCCATTGAAATTTAGCCCTGCCAAGTGAATCCTACTGATGGATAATGTATTGGTATCTAACAAGTGACACATTGTGACTGGCTGTGGCTAACTGAACAAGGTGGAAAGGGAAGTTTTACAGAAATGATGACATTCAAAAGGATGCCCGAAGGTGCAATTTCTGTACTGAATCACAGTAAATCCCCTTCCTCCATTTTTCCTCCTATCTGGCTCCCTTCTGTTCTCCCAAACCGGGCTCCTAACTTATGCACACATCTGCATCACTTCAAAATATCATTTGTATGTAGGGGTATGTTATATAAATGTCTATATAAAGAAATATGGCCTCCCTTGTTAGAAACAAAATCCAGACCATCTGTGGATGTAGCACTGTGTAGAAAATCTCCTAGTTGATGATGGTAGTAGTAAATCAAGGTGACACATGCCACAGCAAGTTGAAATGCAGTGGCTGGGTTTAGTACTTGGCGGCCTCCCACCCACAACAGCTTTTCGTTTTAGTGATAAATCTTGGGAGATCTAAGGAGTATTACTAAGACGAGATTAAATTCCCTTAGTAGAGAGACTTAACCCATAGTCCATGGATGCAGGACTTCAAGGGCTTCCTGAGCCCCTTGAAATATATGACAAATGTTGTGCATATGTGCATTTTTCCAAAAAAAGATTCAGAGCTTTGATCAGATTCTCAAAGAATTAGGTAGTTGTCCCCTTCTCTGCACCTCACTGTGAAGAACCATTTCTCTGAGCATTAGGAGACATTGAAAGATTTTCAGAAGAATGGTGTGATCTGATGTGTGTTTTGGAATGATCACTGGAAGCAATGCAGAGGAGAGCCTGGAGTCCCTATGACATTAGAAGAATAAACTTTAACACACAAAGTATGTATCCTATCACCATGAAATCTGTTACAGAGTGGCACTCCCAAAGTATAGAATTTCCAATTTTAGTTTGGCACTCAATTGTGATTGGGAACCACATTTTCCAGATGAGAATGAATACTTAAAGCTCATCGCACAGTGAGGCTGCACCTAATCATATAGGGGAGACAACACAGGCATTAGTAGAGAGTCACGGATTTGTGTTTTAGCTCTGCTATTTACACGAGCTGTGTAACTCTATAAAATAGGGGTCATGATGACTATCTCCACATCATCGAGTTATGATAAAGACTAAATAAAAACTCTTATGTGTGGCCTCCCAGGAGAGTACTCGACACACAATGGTCAATCCTACTTACTGTTGCTAATATCCCCACACCTCCGTCATCAGTTCCACCTCACCTGAGCTCCAGATCCGTGTATGTACAACCCCATCCTGACCCAGTCACAAACCTCACTCATTACTCATCTGAATCTCTTGATTCACTACACACTCCCAGAAGCTAACCTTGTCTCTTCTTTATCCAAGGAAATTGAGATCAATAAAACATGAACTTGAACTCTTGTCATTCTGTGTAGGAACTTACTTTCTGTCTCAGAGGAAGCACTGAACCTTTTCAAAGCCTTCCCTTCCACCCGAGATGAAACATTCACCAACAGAGTCTTATTTCAGTCATTATATTCACTTGCATTTATTCTTCAAATCCTTATGATTTGGCATCTTTCTCTAAGGCAGTGACTCTCCATCTCTGATGCACATTGGAATACACTGAGGAGATCTTAAAAACGGCAGGGGCCTACCCTTGGAAATAATAATTTAGTTGGTTTGACAAGCAATCCTGGCACTTAGATTTGTAAAACACATCAGGTAGTTTTACTTTTTTAGTTCTTATTTATTGACCTGAGAGACAGATAGAGAAAGAGAGACACAGAGAGACAGAGAAAGAGAGAGAAACATCAGTTTGTTGTTCCACTTATTGATGTATTCATTGGTTGATTCTTGTGCGTGCCCTGACCAGAGATGGAACCCACATCCAGATGATGCTCTAAGCAACTGAGCTACCTGGCCACAACTAAAAATGCCCCAGGCAATTTTAATGTCCAGCCAAGTGGGGAATCTCCAGTATGAAGTCAGCAATGACCTTCTAAACTGCCTATTTTAGTGCCCTTTGTCATTTTCATTCTACATGTTGATTCTGAAGTGTTTGACAATATTAGTCACAACTTCCAGCTGGAAAGTCTCCTCCCTTCACTTATCTGATATCCTTTCCTTTCAATTCTTCTCTGCTATCTCGACACCACCTCTTTTCCTCTACCCAGTATTTTACATTCCAATGTTTCTCAGGTTATCGTATTTGGCTCTCTTTATTTCTACTTATACATATGGTCGCTGGATGATCTCTTCTGCTATGTGGTGCAGGAACCATGTATAGAGGAGTCCCTCTACACACACACACAGTTACACCATTTTCTTAAACTCAAGATCTGAATTCAGAGCTGTGTATCTCAGGCATATAGTTCTGGCAGTGTACTCTGAAGTCAGGCAGCATTGGGTTCCAATTCCACTCCCATTCTTTACTACCTCTGTAATATTAGGCAAGTGACTTAGTACCTCTGTGCCTCACTTTATTCATCTGTAAAATAGGGAAAATAATGATCCCAACCTCATAACATTATTAGAAAGATTAAATAACATTATCCATCTAAAGTGCCTTATTCTTATTCAGTGCCCGTCCATAATAAATGTTAAGTATTTCTCTTATAACCATTGTTACCATTCCCCAAGGAGAGCACATGGTTCTAGCTTCTAGACTCCTATAATACTTTATAAATATCACTGTTATAACATCAATTATATTGCATCACTGTTGCTGGTTTATATCTGTCTTCCCAACTGTACTCTGAATTCTTTGAGGGCAACAAGTGCTTCCCATTCATCTATGTATCTTCAGGTTTTAACGCAGAACTTGGCAAAGAGAAGCAGGCCACAGATAGGAAATAGATGCCATCTGTCTTGCCAACTCTAATTGACTGGTGATGCTTGCATGGAATGCAATGTTGATGAGGATGTGAGGCTGAGTTTGGCTCAACAAGAGCAAGGCCCATGATTTGATTTGGGATGTCTAGGACGTGACAGGTAAAGGGAGCAGTGGCGCAAGTACCACGGACATTCCATCCTACTTTTAGATGCAATACAAGTTCCCATGAACAAATGATACTGGCTGAAAGACATGAGCCAATTGCAATTGGTGTGAAATAACAGCTTTCTCTTAGAGTCTAAGTTCTTTCTGGGCAGTCATTATAGATTTTTATGCTAGAAACTTGTGACAACTAGAAGTATAAACATGCTCACAGCAGAAAATTCACTACAGATGATCAAATGCAGCTGAAATTTCCATTTTAAACGTCTTGCAACATTATATTACACCTGCCATCTGTGACCTTTATCACATAAATACAGACCTTGAGATTAAGAGTTCTGTTTTCAAGATTTTTATAGGAACTGTTTAGATATAAGCAAACAATAGTTTATACTACTACTAAGTGCTGGCAATAAGAATTAAGAAATGTACTTTTCACATCTGGGCTTCTGTCTTCTCGAACCTACAAGTGATAATGCTATTTGTGCAGCTGTGGGATGAAGCCTGGGGCAAGGAGGGGAAATAATAGTCACATGTGTCCATTTATTTCAGGATGAACTTCATCCACCTAGCAAAAGTATCTGAAACATAACTGACACTAAATGAATGTTTGATGCATAAAGGAGTGAATGAAAAAAATGGATAGATGGATGGGTGGATGGGTGGATGGGTGGATGGATGGATGTAGGACAGATGAGCTTTCTATCCAATTGTCAATACAAATTGGCAATTTTAAATTTCTTCCACCAGATGGCGATAATGTGAGATTTATGCTTCCTTGCAATATAGAAAAACAACCAACCAAACAAACAAAACCCATTGTAGAAGAAATAGAAGCACAGAAGAGCAGTTTAAAATGGAAGAAATAAAACATTTGTATCAGCCATAGTATGTCAGGAGTCTATGATCTTGTGGGACTTGAAATAAGTCCTCATCATACATCCTTTTTATGCAAGGGTGACTTTTTTTATTTATAATTACATTTCGGTAAAACAGCTATGTTCAAAAGCAATCATATCTGTTATAAAAATTATAGGGCAATTCTCATAATCAAAATTACTATCCTTGGTTTATACATCCATATATTTATACCTGCATTTGTCTTATACTAATCTCTTAGCTAATTGATGCCTCCCTTGGAGGCGAGGCTGCCTGGGAACAACTGCTATAGACGACTGTGTGCCTCCAGGAAATCCAGCCCTGCTATTAGACACCTGCCAAAAATCGTATAAAATAAGCTTGCCTAGGGCTCATTCATCCTGTTAGTAAAGAATTGTGAATAATATTAGATTAGTGCCCATCCCTTAATTTGAAAGCTTTTGGAAAATAAGAAAATCAGTTTTAAAATCCAGCATTATGGGTGTACATCGGGAGGGGGAGGTGCCTCATTCTTGGCAAATAAAGATAAGAATATGAAGATATTTTCAGATGGAATCAAGCAAGTATTTCTTCTTATTAATTATCTCCCCTAAACAAGCCCTGAATTAGAAACTAACAACCAAACTCAGGAATACTTCATTATACATTATATAGGCTATCATCTGCACTTTTCTAAAGATAATCAGAAAGGAAAGGTTCCCAAACTTCCTTGTAAACCCTTGGTCACTGGAATGTCAAGAGGCTGGCAAGGTTGTTGGGGAAGGAGAACTAACATTTATTGAGTTTCTAAACACTGTCACACTTAGGATTACAATTAAGCCTTATCCCACCCTCATGATGTAGGTATGGGAGGCAGTGTAACACAGTGAACAATGGGAACTTTGAAGTCATGGACTTGATTTCCAATCCCAACTCTCAGCACTTTCTTAGCTGTAGAGTCTCTGGAAAGTTCTTTCTCTCCAATCTTGTCACCTCATCTGTGAGCTGGGGATAATGTTCTGTACCTCAGAAGGTATTTATGAAGAACAAATATAAAGCACCTAACAGAGTCTTGGAACAGAGCAGATACTATCCAAGATACATTGTTATTATTACTTTTATTTTTACTAGTGTGATTATGCTGCTGCTGCTGATGATGATGATGAAGATGAAGTCAATTTTGCATATGAGATAGAGGCCCAGAGAGCTTCAGTAACTTGCTGCAGGCTGCACAGCTAGTAAGACTGGAAGGCTACATGTAGCACAGTCTCTGGCACTGTAGTTGGTGCCCCATCAACATGTTTGCTTTCTCCCTTCCTGACTTAAAACTCAATGATATTCTCATAATTTTTGGTCATTAAAAAATAATGAATCAGCTCTGGCTGATGTGGTTCAGTGGATTGAGTGCTGGCCCAAGAACCAAAGGGTCACAGGTTTGATTCCCAGTCAGGGCACATGCCTGGGTTGCAGGCCAGGTCCCCAGTAGGGAGCAGACAAGAGGCAACCACACACTGACGTTTCTCTCCTTCACTTTCTCCCTCCCTTCCCTTCTCTCCAAAAGTGAATGAAATCTTTAAAAACATAATGAAGCAACCTCAACTCTAGCTAGACTGATTCAAGATGCTACCATTGACATAGATTTGTGAAAATTAAAAACATTTTTTAACCTATAGGTAGTAAATACATGGTAATAAAGAAAACAACAAAGAAGATTCCAGACCTCACAAAAGAGATGATCATTGGGCCCAAAGTTTTGTCTAATGTAGGATAATTCTTTTCTCTCCCAAAGAGGTACATATTTTCCCTGTTAGGTCGCTATAAAAATCAGCAAGTCACTGGCAGATAAGATTCTGAGTTTCCAGACTTTCACCTTCTGGATCTTTATACTTCAGTTGCTGTGTGAGCACACTGAAGGACAGGGCTAGCTACAATTGTAAACAACCTGAACATGTGGTTATATGAATACATGGAAGATATGTTCAGATTTTTGTTCATGGCTTTTTTTCTAGTCTCACAGCACATGTTCTCTCTGGGTAATCACATTAATCCCCGGGCAACTCCTACTATAAGATACTGATGAACTCAAATCTATGTATATCAACAGTGCGTGTCTTTCCTGAAGACACACATTTCTAACTGCCTGATGAGAAAATCCACCTGGATGTCACCTGAGCATTTTAAAACCTCACATGTCCAGAAAGCCACTTGTTCTCTTCCCTTCAAGTCCCTTCCCCCATGTTTCCTGTCTTGGTAAATGAATCTCCATTCTCCCAGTTTCCCAAACTTGAAATTTCTAGTCGTCCTTCACCCTGTTATCTCTTTCAGCCTTGACAAGTAATCAATTATCAAGTCGTATCAATGCCACCACACTAATATCTCTTGAATATGTTCCTCTGCCACCACTGACATAGCCAGAGTTCAGACCTTTCGCACTGTTCTTAGCCTGGGTTGATTCAGTAGCTTCACAAATTGTCTCCCTTTATCAAATTTTCCCCAACTGCAATCAATTTTCTATACCACTCTTTATACATCTAAAATTCTTTTCTACAGTTCTCATCCTAAAAATTACAATTCATCATGAAATTCCCTATCACTTAAAAGCTTTTCTTCTTTAAATCTTAAAGGGGGAAAAAGAACCCCTAAATTGGGCATGCAAGAATTTTCAGGATCTGGCTCCACTGTACCTTACTTTAGCCATACTGAAATGTTCACTGTTCCAGGCCTTCTTACAGCTTTATGGTTTCATACCTACTAATTTACCCTCCTGGAATGCCCTTCTCCTAGTAAACTCTTCTTCACATTTTTGAGACCTAGATCGAGTACCACATTTCTCTAGACCCCAGTTCTCATGTTCTTCCATAGTCCTTTATTAATCTATAGAAGTACTTGCCACATTTAATTGCAGTGATTTCTTTGACATCTATTTTCTCCACCATGAGTTTAAAGCAGAAAATATCATAGTCATCTCCATCCATATCTGACTCAAGGCCTGACACATAGCAAGTGGTAAATAAGAACCCATTGAGTAATAGGTTATTTGAAAGAACATTAGGATGGCATCATAGAAGATAAACATCTGTCATCCGTAAATTCATTTTGATCATAATGCACGGAAACAAAATCTGAAGCTGGCTAGCTCTTTATACTGACTCAGTACAAAATTGCTTCTGTTTTTAGAACTGTCACTAGATGAGTGTTTGATTGTTTTTAAATCCTCACCTGAGGACATTTTTCAATTGTTTTGAGAGAGAGAGAGAGAGAGAGAGAGAGAGAGAAGAATGGTGAGAGAAACACAGGTGTGAGAGAGAAGCATCGATTGGCTGCCTCCCATACCAGCCTGGACTGAGATTATACATGTTTGAACCCACAACCTAGGCATGTGCCCTGACCAGGAATCGAGCCCACAACCTTTTGGTTACACAACATCAGTCCAACCAAATGGGGCACACTGGCCAGGGCATAGAAGTGTATTCTTATTTCAATTCAAAACACGTTAGGTCACTATACTCCAAACCTAGAAGCTACAACTTGCAACTGTTAAGTCCATATTCTTTAAAGACAAACTTACAGAGAAACATTTCTTAAAGCATAAAAGAGCCAAAAATTCCCATAGGAAAACATTTCCCAATATCCAGGTAAGCAGAATAATAAAATTATTTTGTACCAAATTTACACTGTCTTTAACTGAATCAATAGGGAAGATTAAAATGAATTACTTGAAAAAAAAGATATAAAACTTTTACCAATTATGGTAAGAACTAAAAATGAGCCATATAGTTAATATAATAAACATTTAATGTATATTTCAATGTTAGCATGACTACCTTAAATCTTTAACTCAATTTAAAGTTTCTCTATTATTAAATTTGAATACTCATTAGACTACAGTGGTTTTCATTTGTAATAACTACATTTTACATGTCTCTGGTGGTACCTGAGAATTAAGATTGTGGGTGATGCTGCTACTACTGACTCAAGCTACACACTGAGAAACACAAATCTAGATAAGCAAATCTCTTGATTTTTGTGATCTCAGCATTGCCTTACACTTTAAAAAAGGTCACATGTGGCAATGTCAGTATCCTTTTTCTATGTAGTAAAAATACTGTTGAATACTCCTTGTCTTTCAATTGAAAAGAAATAAGAAACCAGTATTTCTATCCACCTGTTTCTCTCTGTTAGAAACTTTTTGGTCAACCCATAACTGACAAACCAAGGCTGTCCAAAGGATATGCTCCACAGGATGGCTATAGCAGGAAATGTTCCAACCAATTCTTACTTTCTCTTAAGACTGTGCTGCAGAGGGCTTTGCTGCTCTGTGGAAAGACTTTCTGGGCACCTGTTTGGTGATCTCCACTAACCTTTCTAAAGCTCTGTGAGAAGCCAAATATTAGAGAATTTTGTCCCATATAGGCAATGGCTGGGAAAGCACTTAGCTATTTACTTTTCATCTTACTATGAATTATTTATCCTTCAGTTTGTAAATGGCTATTTGTAGGATTAGACAAATTTTGAATGCTCTGATAAGAGGATTGTTGTATCTAAATTCATGCATAATCCATAAAAAGCACATGTGACCTACAACCTCAGCTGGGCTGGCATATGACAAAGATTCACTAAACATATGTAAACAGTGTGGATTATTAACCACTTAACATCAGCAAATTTGTTTTTGAAATATAAGTTTATGCATACAGACATTCCCCAATGAGAAATAATATTGGTTACAAAAATCCAAACAAACAAACAAACATACCTTGAGTAGCTTTCTCTACTTCTTTCCTCTTTCTGCTCTGGCTATTGTAATTCATCCTCATCTCTTGGTTATACTCATGCAGAGTTTCTCTGGAGTTGTATGACTGTCTTGGTTTTCTTCCATCTTCACTCTCATCAGAAGAACTGGTATAGGCTAGATCCATTTCATGCTTGACTTTAGACAGAGGCTGGTAGGGTTTGCAGTCTGTTTGCTCCATCTCTGATTAAGCAAGCTCAGTTTCATAAAAGAAAGCAAGAGGAACTCCTTTAATGTGAGCAGCCCTGAAAGAGGGAGGGAAAAACACAAGCCGTCTTAGGTTTGTCCTTTTGTGAGGAAATACATCTGGCAGATTCACAATTGGTCCTGATCATACTATCAAAGGAGTGGAGCAAAAGACAAACTAGATGACATGAAGCTAGCCGGAGGCAATAATAACACTCACTCTGAGTTACATGCATACATTGTCAAGAATTTAAGATTAAGCCGGAGGTTGCAGTATCAGAAAATACTCAAGGTAAAAGAGAGGCAGACTTGAAAAATACTTTGTTTGGAAGGCATACAAAGGACAATGCTGTTGTATGCTATGTATGTGTTTTTAAAGCCCGTAGTTTGATTAAAAAACATTACAAGATTTGGAAGTGGCCAGGAGTACAAATATTAACCCAGCACACCCCACATTTGAAATTAAAGCCAGTAAGGGAACTACATTCTGAAAAAAACACCTTCTCGCCTCTGGTTTAATACTGCATTTAAGACAGAGGCTGGCTCTGAGGAAGGGAAGGATTCTGAATGAGAGAATCTCATGAAATAGTGTCCTTGAGGGGCACTGAGCTCTTTGTTCATATTGTGGCTTTTGAGCCTCAGGCTTGCAGAGCATTTTTAATGAGCTGAGTGGTGGTAAATTCTTGTTCTTCATAGTATCGAAAGAATGTAAACAGCACTTCTGGGTGAATACACTGGTGGAGGAACAGCAGGATCTAAATCAGGTTTAGAAATAAAAATTGGAAATTTCATGATAAATCACTGAAAGAACCCCATTCTCCACAGAATGCTGGGCTAGGAGCCACTGAGGCTCTGAGGACCAGTGAGGCATCATCTGCCTTATTCAAACCTAAGAGGGTCAAGAAGATCAAATACCATCTGAGATGTCAAAGTCACCTGAGAAGTTTAAAGCCCCAGGAAAAACATAATTATGTTCATTCTTTACATTATTTGATCATGATTTTCATCCACTGCTGCAATTCTGCAACTTGGTCCTTTCGTATAATGTTAAAAAAACTAGTTTGAAAACAAACAACTTTGTTATTTTATTTTATACTGAAATAAAATAATATTTTCAGCTTTTTACCATGTATCTTTTTCAAAGAAATCTACGAACATCTACATGGTGGCTCCTCAACTATGTAGAATACCTTACCTTTCCGATTTCCCATTGCATGTATAACAGACACATACATGCAAAAGCACTCAATAAAGCATATGGATGGACTGACATGGTATGCATTCAATGGTACATATAATGCTTTGCAGCATCAACAAAGTTTCACAAGTTAGTCTTATTTCCCTAACCTAATGTTAAGGTCCTTGAAGGCAGAATTTCAGTCTCATACTTCTTTGTGTCCCCCATAGCACTTAGCACTACTATAGGCACATACATAGTAGAAACTATTTAACTCCTGAAACTTCAGCCTCTATAAATGGTCTACAGAGGAATGTACTGTGGTTTGAAAATAATGTCAAAAATGAGCATACTTAGAGAAACAAATCAGATCACATATTATAAATAAATATATACAGATGATTCAACAGCAATCTAATCTCATGGTAACTCATGACTCTACATGTTGTCTAAACCCTCATAACTCCTCGATATATAGAGTCCAGCATGGGTCTCACCCCTGAGCCACAGACTGGAGTGTCCAGCTCAGTAACTCCACTTATATATCTAAAAGGTGCCTTACACTTAGTATGTTTAAAACTGAGCTCCTGATTCCCACCCACTCCCGAACCTGTTCTTCTCAAAGTCTTCTCTGTCTTGGGAAATGGCAACTTCATTCTTCTGTTTGTTCAGGCCACAGAACATAAAGTCATCCTAGATTCCTCTTTCACATGTCACATGCACTCCATGAAGAAAGCCTATCTGTGCTACCTTTGAAATATATCTAGAATCCGATGACACCTCTCCATTTCTCTACTACCACATTGGTTCAGGCCATCATCTCCCCTGTGAATTAATGCAGTAGCCTTCTAATTGGTCCACTGCTTATGCCATCACTCCCTTATAGCACATTCCCCACACTATAACCAAAATGAAGCTTTTAAAATCTAAGTCATATCCTCATGCTTCCTTCAAAATAAAAGCCAAAATCCTTACAAAGACCTAGAAGGTCCACCTCAACCTAATCTAACCTAGCTTCTCCAAACTCATGCCTTGGTAATTTCCCTGCCTCATGTACTCTACGTGCACTAGCCTTTTTGCTGTTTCTGAAAAGAACAGGTATGTTTCCACCTCAGACCCTTTGCAACCTCCCATTGTACACCACCAAAAATGTCATTTCTCACCTTTCTTTCCTGTCTTTCCTAGTACTTACCAACAGATGATACTATTATATTTTGGTTATTTGTTGATTGTCTGCCATCTGTCTCTCCCACTAAAATGTAAGCTCTATGCTGGTAGGTACTTTTATCTGTTCAATTCATCACTGTAGCCCTAGAATAAGCAAAATGTTTGGCATACAGTAGTCATTTGAATAACACTTGCTGAATAAATTGAATGAAAACCACCAAGCACTCACAACAGGGGCTGGAGAGAATGAGGAAATGAATAGGCCATATTCTCTGCCCAAGAAGCTCACAGCTTAATGCAAGTGACAACCAATTCTACTACAAAGCAGAATGCAATGCTTTCATAAAGAAAGGCAAAGTAGTGTTTGAGGACCAACAATGAAGACATTGGGAAAGGACTGTACTTGATTAGCTTATTTGTTCCTAAAGCCATCACCACAATCACTTGAAATTCCATTCATTTACCTTATAATAGTTGCTTCATTTGGTTTAGTCTTAGCTTCCCATTGTATGTTGGTCAGAAGGTACACAGTTATGTGGGGGTCTAGAGCAAGTGTCCCTGAAATGTACCACCTTGACATACAGATTATTTT
Organism: Phyllostomus hastatus; assembly: GCF_019186645.2. Classification (NCBI taxonomy): domain Eukaryota; kingdom Metazoa; phylum Chordata; class Mammalia; order Chiroptera; family Phyllostomidae; genus Phyllostomus; species Phyllostomus hastatus. The sequence goes on along the minus strand of NW_025333984.1, from coordinate 8,873,907 downwards.
GAACTAAAATTAGTTAATGCCTAACAAGCTCAGGAACAGTTTTTTTACCTCTCTTTTTCCTTAAACAGAGATTCAGACAGAAAATCCTGCTTTAGGAAGGGAGCCTTGACTTATACTCCAAGTCTGGTAGGCTAGATACCGCACCCATCCTGTCCCATTGTTTCTGAGTTCCCTAGCAAAAATGTTGCCCTGCCACGTGCTTCACTTCTCCTTAAATACCTATAATCACCCACTGGAACTTCTGGAATCCAATACCCCTTTTTCTTCATTGTCCAAAAATGTCTTATATTGAACCCAATGTTGCCTCGTTGTCTTTGGAATCTTCATACTTCCATAAATTCCCCATGCACAATTATTAAAATTTTGATTTTCTCTTGTTAATCTGCTGTATGCTATTTGATTTATTCAACCAGACAGGAGAACTAAAGAGTAAAGATTCTTTTCCTGGATCATAGACCTTGACTTTGCTACAAACAATGCAGAGTGAGAAATGTACCAATAGCAGACATCAGAGAAGAATCTTTGTAGCTGAGGATTGTACTTTCACCCTTTAATCAATAAAATTCATCTAACTTCATTTCAGCTAACACATACATAGAGTTCTTTGTTCATTAAAAAATGAAAGTTTATCAAGTAGGAGTGGAGAGCTACTTTCCACATAAGGACATAGACATACAAAAATCCCAATCAAGGACCTTATACTTAAAAATAACTTAAAATACTTTCTGTTATAATATAGAGAGAAATAGATATCATTTTATTTTCTAAAGTATACTCCCAACTGTCACCAGGCTTTGCAATCAAGTCCTTGGTTCATTCTGACTGGAATTAACATGGCAGAGGCATAGCCAAAATAAGACTCACTCTTAAGTATCTGTTGGTGACGAGTTTATACTGATATACAGTCTACTCAAAACTAGCAACCTAAATTTAAAAATGAAAAACATCTCACTTCCAATGACTAATGGTGGGTTTTGGCATTTATGATTTATCATGTTCAAGTCACCCTTATATTTTATGTATGAAAATCTAAAAATTCTCTTTTCCTTCAGCATTTCTTTGCAATGAGAGAGAGAGACAGAGAGACAGAGAGAGAGACAGAGAGAGAGAGAGAGAGTCCTATAGCCATTTCAAACCATTGTTGAAGGTCAAATTACAGCTATTCACAGCTATTCTTCAGCCAGGGAATGTCAGACCTATTCAAGGTTACTGACTGTCCTTAGAAACAATCTTCCTTAAAACCACAAAACTGGTATAAACCAAGGGAAAAATAATCCTTCCTCATTCCCTGACCTCAACCACAACTTCTTGTCTTAAAATTTGTGAGGCACTTCTCAAAAAGAACATACAGATGGCCAATGGACATATGAAAAGATGTTCAACATTACTAATTATCAGAGAAATGAAAATCAAAACCACAATGAGATATCACCTCACACCTGTCAGAATGGCCATCATAAACAAACAAATGCCAATGAGGTTGTGGAGAAAAGGGAACCCTAGTGCACTGTTGGTGGGAACACAGATTGGTGCAGCCACTGTGAAAAACAGTATGGAGTTTCCTCAGAAAATTAAAAACAAAATTGCCTCGAGAAACAGTGATTCCACTTCTGAGAATTTATATAAAGAAGCCTGAAACACCACTCAGAAAGAATGTAAGTTCTCCTATGTTCACTGCAGCATTATTTACAGTCAACAATATTTGGAAGCAGTCCACGTGCCCACCAGTAGATAAGTGGATAAAAAAAGGTACATTTACACAATGGAATACTACTTGGCTATAGAAAAAAATAAATTTTATCCTTTGCAACATCATGGATGGGCCTGGGGAACATTATGCTAAGTGAAATAAGCCAGTCAGACAAAAACAAATACCGTATGATTTCACTCATATGTGGAGTCTAATGGACAAACTGAACTAACAAGCAAAACAGAGACAGACTCATAGATGGAGAGCAGGATGACACTTGTGGCAGGGGTGAAGGCAATGGGGAGGTAAAGTGATTGAGCCAAAACAAAAATGGAGAGAAATTTTATGGATTCAGACAACACTGTGGTAATGGTCAGGGCAGGAGGAGGTGAAGGGGAATGGAGCAGAGTATAGGGTGGACAAATGGTGATAGAAGGAGGCTTCACTTGGGGTGAACACTGAATACAGTGATGATGTATTGTGAAATTGTGCATCTGAAACCTGTATGATTTTGTTATCCAGTGTCACCCAATAAATTCAATAAAAAGGATAAATAAATTAAAAAGTTAACCTAACATATAATTAATAAGTAAATGAAAATTAATTAATTAATTAATTATTTTTGTATTAATGCCGTATCAGATGTATCACTGGCGAACATATTCTCCCACTCAGAGGATTTTCTTTTCATTTTTTGATGTTTTCCTTTTATGTGCAAAACATTTTTAGTATGATGCAGTTTCATTTATTCTTTCTTTCCCTTGCCTAAGTGAATAAATCAGAAAAAATATTACTAAAAGAAATGTCTGAGATTTTAGTGCCTATGTTTTCTTCTACGAGTGTTATGTTTTCAAGTCATACATCTAAGTCTTTAATTCATTTTGTGTTAATTCTTGTATCTAGTGTAAGAACATGGTATAGTTTCATTTTTTGGCACATGTCCCATGTCCAATGTCCCAATCATAGTTTATTGAAGAAACTGTCTTTGTCCTCGTATATGTTCTTACTTCCTTTGTCAAATATTAATTGACCATCTTGCAGTAGGTTTATTTCTGGGCTCTGTATTCTGTTCTATTGCTTTAAATGTCTGTTTTTATGCCAGTAACATACTGATTTGATTACTATAGCCTCGTAGTTTTCTTTGATATCAGGTAGTGTGATACCTCCAACTTTGTTCCTCTTTCCTAAGATTTCTAATGTTACCTGGGGTCTTTGGTTATTCCACATAATTTTTATGACTATTTCTTCTCATTCTGCAAAACACACCATTGCTATTCTGATAGGAATTGCACCGAATCTATAGATTGTTTGGGACAGCATAGACATTTTAACAATGTTAATTATTCTAGTCCATGAGTTTGATATATGCTTCCACTTATTTGTATTTTCTTCAATGTCTTTCTTCTGTGTCTTATAAATTCCCAAGTGTAGGTCTTTTATTTCCTTGGTCAAATTTATTCTTAGGTATTTTATGTTTTATGCAGTTGTAAATGGGATTATTTTTAGTTTCCCTTTCTGATAATTCATTATTGGTGTACAAAAATATAACCAATTTCTGAGTATTTATTTTGTACCTTGCTACTTGATGAATTTATTTATCAGTTCTACCAGTTTTTTGGTGGAATCTTCATTATTCTCTATATACAGTATCATGTCATCTGGAAATAATGACAGTTTTACTTGTTCATTTCCAATGTGGATGCCTTTTATTTCTTTTTGTTTGATTGCTGTGACTAGGACTTCCAGTACTATGTTGAGTAAAAATGGTAAAAGTGGATATCCCTGTCTTATTCCTGATATTGAGGGGAACACTTTTAGTTTTTCCCTATACAATATGACGTTAGCTGTCAGTTTGTCATATTATATGGCCTTTACTATATTGAGATATAATAATAAACTTTTTTTAGTAATGTATAGTTAAAACGCATGATGCTAAGGAACAGTGTGCAAAACAAGTAAGTCAATTATCTCTGCTTCTGCAGGAGACCCATTCAGATAGATCCCACAGTATAAATTCAAATGTCACCATCTAGGGTTCACCCTTGTGCTTTCCACTTTCTAATTGTTAACAAGATAAACTCCATGGTGACTTCAGAGGAGACCCATGGAGGTTTATGTTGATTTCCTTAGTCACCATAAGGCCATAGAGAGACCATTTTCTAGGTGGTCTTGGAGTGGCATAATTATCACAATAGCAGCAGCAGCAGCAGCAGCAGCAACAACTACCTCATATCGCAATTATCAGGTACCAGGCTACCAGGCACTGTTTTAAGTGCTTTTCACATATTAACTCCTTTAATTCTTATAGCATGCTAATGAGATAAGTACCATTTTTATCCACATTTAAAAAAATACTCACCCAAAAATATGTTTTATTCATCTTAAAGAGGGAAAGAGGGAGGGAGGTGGGGGAGGGATAGATATCAATTGGTTGCCTCTTATACATGCCCAGACTGAGAATGGAACCCACAACCTAGGTATGTGCCCTAACCAGGAATTGAGCCCACAGCCTTTTTGGTATACAGGAAAATGCTCCAGCCAACTGAGCCACCCAGTCAGGGATTTATCCCAATTTTATAGATAAGGACAACCAAAGAACAGAGCAGTTAAATGACTTGCCAAAGGTCACACACCTAGTAAGCCATAGATCGAGATTTCAGTGCAGGCAATCCATCTCCAAAGTCCACATTCTTAATTAGTATTCCACATTGTCTTTCAGAAGAATACCTGGAAGAGTTCCCATAAGACTGTCAGCTGATTTCTCAAAGAAACTTTGCAGGCTAGAGGGGATTGGCAAGAAATATTCAAAATCATGAAAAGCAGGGACCTATAGCCAAGATTGCTCTATCCAGAAAAGGTATCATTGAGAATCGAAGGGCAGATAAAGAGCTTCCCAGACAAGAATAAAAACTAAAGGAGCTCATCATCACCAAACCATTATCATATGAAATGTTAAAAAGACTTTTCTAAGAAAAAGAAGATCAAAACTAGGAACAATGAAATGGCAATAAATACATACCTATCAACAACTGAATCTAAAAAACAAAGTAAGCAAATAAGAAGAGACGGAATCATGGATTCTGAAAACGCTCATGTCAACAGAGCATTTTGACAGTTGCCAAATGGGAGGATGTTGTGGGGGAATGGGTGAAGAGGTGAGGGGATTAAGAAGTACAAATAGGTAGTTACAGAATAGCCACGAGGATGTACAGTATGGGAAATGGAGAGCCAAAGAACTTATATGCATGACCCATGGACGTGAACAATGGTGAGGGATTGCTTGAGGGTGGAGGAGGGCAAAGGGGGAAAATTGGGATAACTGTCACAATATAATCAATAAAATATAATTTAAAAGAAAAAAAACAGAACAAGGTAAGTCTGAGAAACTGTCACAGCCAAGAGGAGCCTAAGGAGACATGACAACAATAGATAGTGCAGTTTCTGGGATGGGATCCTGGCACAAAAAATGGGGAGGCATTTGGTGAAAACTAAGGAAATCTGGATAAAAATGGACTTTGGCTAATAATAAATCAAAGAATACCTAGCAGAGTGGCCTTAGGTACATCACATCCCCTCTCTCAAGACTTCTATGAATGCAATAAGATTAGGTTATCTCACAGAGCTCTTCCAGCTCTAAAATCTCATCATTGTATTTGAAATTGAAATAAGCATACACTGACAAACACAAAACAAAACAAAAACAGTGGGTATTTTCAAGGCTAAGTTTACATTATTTATCATTGCCCCTCCGGCTTCTCCCCCTTCCCTTCCTTTCCTCTTTCTCTCCCAATCCCTGGTATACATATTCCAATCTACTACAGGGCAGCTTAACTAAAATATTGATTCTGAATCCACCCACATATGTGTGTATATGTTGTATCTATGCATTGGGGATAACCTCCCTTCCTATTCCACTTCTCATTCTTAATCATACATAATGCTTCTTCAAATGGAAAATCTACCTTGTTCACCCTCAGCACAGACAGGCCTGTCCTACTCAGAGCAGCTATTTATAGGTTGGAGCCTTCACCAAAAAGGCTCACTCCACTCCTGAAAATAACTAAAGGGTCATAGGCTATTGCCCAAAGAGAGCAGACCTTCATAGCACAATAGACAGAGGAAAGGAGGCCACACAGTACCTGGAGAATACCTAGCAAAGGGGGATAGTACTGTTTGCAAATACCGCGATAACTTTTCCTCAACAAGGACCTTTTACATAATGCATATTGATTCGGAAAATCCTAGGCTTAGGAAACCATTAAAAGAAATATGGACTCTCCACTGATTCTTCTCACACCCTTGTTTGTTTTTCTTAAGGAAACAATTATGTAGTAAACTATTACAAGTGGTGGAAGAAGTGATAAAAGTAACATAATCACTTGAATCTTCTTCACAAAATAGAGGAAGAAATCTCCACCCTAACTCTAGCATCCTGGAACAGTGCCTGCTGTCAAGTCTGCTCATTTCCTTCTAGGCACAGTATACACATACACTTTGGTAATGCTGCTTCCTTCATTCAAGGTATTTTCTGCACATTTCCACACAATATTTATATACCATGATCTTTAAGAGCAGCACAGAGTGGGTGTACCATAACTTACATTGTCATTCCCTATTGCTGGCTATTTCCACTCTTCTTTCCCCATTTAAAGTATTAAACTGAAGTCATATAAAGATTAACATGAGCATCTTCAATATTTTTATTATTTCCCTAGGATGGGCTCCAAAAAGCTGAATGAGCTAAAAGGTTTGAACCTTTTGGGGCTTTAGGGTAGATTTACACTGCTGTGAGCAATGTGTGGGAACACTCTTCTCTCACTGCACCCTTGGAAACTTTGTGTATTATTTTCGAGTGTCTATTTAAACACAGTAAATTAAAGAAATCGTCTTTTAGTTGCACTTCTTGATTTTTAGTGAGGCTGAATATTGTCCCTACATGTGTTTTCTAGTTCTATTTCCTTTTCTGTGGACTGCCTACTTATGGCTTTTTGTGCATTTATCTACTGGAGATATTACTAAGTTTTTAAAAAATTAAACTATACTGGTGTAATATAGCAAGCAAATAAAGCCTTTATAGCATTTGCTGAAAGTATCTTTCATAGCTTGTTGTTTGCCCTTTTTATTTTTGCCCGTTTTAGATGAACGGACATTATACTAAGAGGAAAGCATGATCTCTGCCCAGACATAAATCAGTTGCTTTAGAAAAATAGGATAAACTTAGTAAAATCGAGTTTTTCTGAAAATAATTTGCTAGTCTCTAATTACTCATCAGCTGTTCGATGGACTTCATTGACTTAGTCACCAAATAAACTATAGGTTGATTGAATCTTACTATTTAAAAAAATCATTTTGTGTGTGTGTTGAGAACCTAGATAGGTACATAAAGCCTAAGGTACGAGTTTGATTTTGTCATCGAAATGGCCAGTTATCTTGGTCTCATGACTACCACCATAACATTTTAGTAAATAAAAAGAAGTAAATCATCATGTTTCAGGAGATAAGCTGAGGATTTTATGTATTGCATATGAAAGTTCTTATCTAGGAAATGATGGCTTTCAAAGTAGACTGCTTTCGTGGCACAAAGATATTCACTATATGGAAGAGAGAATGCTCAACAGTTGAAATTCTGCTTACTTACATTGGTTCACATGTGTTTGTTTAAGCCAGGGGCGTCAAACTCATTTTCCCTGGGGGCCACATCAGCCTCGCGGTTGCCTCCAAAGGGCCGAATGTAATTTTAGGACTGTATAAATGTAACTACTCCTTAACTGTTAAGCAAGAGCTCAGAGCTGCCACCGGTAGAAACAAGACTCTGGACTGGATAAAACAAGGTGGAGGGCCAGATTTGGCCCAGGGCCTTGTGTTTGCCACCTGTGGTTTAAGCTAATCATTCTATTAGCATTTTTTAAAATAGTAATGTGGGAGGATAAAAGGTCACTCCTGGAAAAATAACCCTCCAAACCTAATTTGACTCAGTTGTGAGAATAGCTGAAGAAGTGCTCATGGCCCTTCAGGTGATTTTGAAAGAGATCAAAATCTTTGAAAGTGACTTAATTTCACAAATGTTAATAGTGATGATTAATTAATCTCACACCTTTTTCTGTAGATACTCCATTTTTTATCTGGCTGCTTGTATCTTTTTTTCCTCATTATTTTTGGATAAAAACTCTATTCTTTTTCATAAATACTGATGCTGAAGCACATGAGACAAGTGGAGAGAGAGAATAATGAACAGAAAATGTGGTGGTGTCACCCGACTCCACAAAGAAACTCTAACCGGGAAGATGTTTTTAAAAGAAAAATCAACAGCCAGAACTCTAGACCAATTATTTTGGGCTTTTACTCTGATTTAGTGTTTGCCAGTGTTGCTTAGGAATCCGGACTCTAAAAGTTCCTCATTCACCACACACACGCACAAACAAGTCTGGACAAATTTCTTGGGGAATGAAATTATATATATCATAATTTTAAAGGTATTGAGTATTTCATAATATCCATTAGATAAATGGCTTAGTGCATGCCAAAATGAGAGCCCACAATCTCTGGTTCATATTTCAAATTCATTGACACAGGGCTTTTTAAAAGTGTCCAAGTACCTACAACATCTCTATCTCAGAGTTACTTGAAAATAATACTATACTTCTGACTTGCAGTGACATCTATCTCTGTAACACCAATTTCTTTTGGAACTGAAACAACTTCCTAAAGTAATTTCAAATTATCTTTCTCTTACAACTTCTCAATACCCTTTGAGATAGACTATGCAAATGAGCTAAACAGTTAATATGGGGAACAATCTTCAAGAAAATTGAAGGTAACTTAATGTATAAAAAGCTTTTTTACTCTTTGGAGAAGAACAATAGCTGCTTATTTCCCCAAGTAAACAATCATATTCAATTCTTCTTTCTTACAATGAATTCCACTAGGGTTTTGTAAATTTCATAGTAATTTTAGCATTAACATACTTATCCCAATTGTAGCATCAAATTTAATATACTATCTTGAAAAGTTATAGGCTTTAAATATGGTATTGAACAACCAGAGATATCACTTTCTTGTAGCTTGCAAATAACAAGTATTAGCAGAGCTCTCAATTGCCATCTATTTTCTCTATTAGTTTCAGTAAATCTGCACTTTACCTGTAACCCTCTCAAGTTTCATGTATAACAGCTGGGAGCAGAACTACTTTTACTGCTTACTACATGAAACTCGTTTTCAATTATCTTAAATACTAGATGGAAAGGGAGCTAATCAAATTAACACATGCTACAAAGAAGTAAACTCTTAACAGACTTAATTGCAGAGGTAAAAATAGGAGTTAATATTGTAATTGATTGCAGAGGTTTGCGTAATTTTTTTCCTTCTCTGTGTAAAAGTTAACTAGACAAAAGTCAGCGGCTTATGTTACAAAGAGCCCTATGAGAGAATCCTAAAAATGTCGGTTCTAGACCCAGGTTTATGACATAGTAGTGTGCCAACATTTTCTTATCTATAAAGTGGGGGGAAACCCTAATATCATAACCCCATGAACCTCACAGGGCTGTTATGACTAGCACATGAAAAGCAATATGATTGAAAGTTTTAAAAAAACAAGTACCACAAGAAGGCCCCTAGTATAAATTCAAATTGTTAGCTTGCTTAAGTAATAATATCATTATTACTGTTACTAGTAATAATAATCAAAAGTAAAAGGACTAGAAAAAAATTCAGGCACTCTTTTTAATACTGTTGCATTCCTAATTATAATTTATCCTTGAAAATTTCAAATGGGATATTTTACTCATTTTACAAATGGAAAAATAGAGGCTCAGAAAGGTTAAGTAATTTCACCAAGATCACACAGCTACTGAGCTAGAATTCAAATCCAAAAGGTCCAGCTCCACAGCCTGTACTCCTAACATCTCTTTGCTATACAAGGGTCACAGATTCTCTGATAATAAGATTCAAAGAAGTGTTGCAGATGGAACCAGAGTTGGAAACTCAGGAAAGATTTTAGGTTGCAGCTCAGAAGGAGAACGAGTAACCTCTAGATGTTACGCAGCATCTGAAAAGTTATTATGCTTTGCTTATGTAACAAAGAAAATAAGCTTCTTGGGCAAGGATGTCATAAAGATACCCTGGAAAGAGGGAATTAAGACCAGAGTGGAAGGGTCCTAAGATGCCATGAGTGCAACCAATCAAACTATAAAAACATGGCTTCTCTGTAAAGATATCAAATGTCAGTCTGCAACACAATTTCCCCTTCTCCCCACAATTTGCATTTACTGGACACAGCAGATGAAAGAGGATTCGAATTGACTTGGTGTTGCTGGGTCAATGCGTAATCAGTCAGATACACATCTCTGCACCATTCCAGGCGGCAAACAGGAAATTTACTAGATCCTCAGCCTCTCTACCAACAAATACTCAGTAGAACACAGCACAGATTGCACTGTAATTTTCACCTTTGTGATTCCCTCTTCCAATATCTAAGTTTCCATATTCACCTACAGGGAGTAATACAATGTAATTACAAGTGGCTTGCCACCACAGAGAATAGAGTTGGCATAATGTAGTGGAAAGGGCACTGAACTTGGAGTCAGTAAGTCTGAGTTTGGGCCCATCTTATGTCACTTACTGTATGAAATTGAATAAATCAGCTAACTTCTTTTCCTTTGCATAATAAAGGCCAAATGCCTTTCTCTCTCAGAGTGCTGGCAAATGACTCCAATAAAATAATATATCTGAAAACACCATGTAAATGGAAAAAAGTGTTTTATAGTTATAGTTGTAAATTCATAAGTTTTGCAACTATAAATGTATCAATTCTAGGTTATCTATTGTTTTGAAAAAATTCAGGAAGTCAACATTACTGATATTGTTTTATTCTTGTTGGTTTACTATTTCTTTATAAAACAGCTGTATTGATGTATAATTTATATGACATACAATTCACGCATTTTAAATGTTAAATTCAAAGATTTGGGGTACATTCATAGAGTTATAAAGCCATGACCACCATTGAGTTTTAAAATATTTTCTTCACCCTAAAAATAATTCCCACATACATTAAGGAGTCACTCCCAATTTAACCTCCCTCCAGGCCTTGGCAGCCACTGATATACTTTCTGCCTCTATGGATTTGGCTATTCGGGACATTTTCTGCATGTGGAATAATATAATACGTGGTCTTTACATCTGGCTTCTTTAAGAACACTTCTATAATGCTCTTGTCCATCCATGTTGCAGCATGTATCAGTATTGCAAGTCACTTTTTTTCTGAATATAAGTTCTTTTAACATGTGTTAAATTTGAAAATGTTTTTTAAAGATTTTATTTATCTATTTTTAGAGAGAGGAGAAGGGGAGGAAAAAAGAGAGGGGAGAAACATCAATGTGTGGTTGTCTCTGACATATCCCCTACTGGGGACCTGGCCTGCAACCCAGGCATGTGCCCTGACTAGGAATCGAACTGGTGACCCTTTTGTTCGCAAGCTAGCACTCAATCCACTGAGCCACACCAGCTGGGGCTGCAAATATTTTTGTTCAGAATATTCTGCCCTTTCTTTTTCACCTCTTCTTCTAGGATTCATGCTATTATGCATATGTTAGTATTCCTTTTTTTCTGCTTTCATAATTTTATGTATTATTGAATATTTTACTGTTATTCTATTACAGTTGTCCCAGTTTTTCGCCCTTTTCCCTCCTCTGCCCAGACCATCTCCTGCTCCCACAGTCATTCCCCACCCTGTTGTCCATGCCCATAGGTCATTCCACCATGTTCTTTGACTAGCCCTTTTCCCTTCTTTCCACTTTCATCCCCCTCCCTCTTCCCCTCTGGTCCCTGTCAGTCTGTTCCTTGTTTCCATGCCTCTGGTTCTATTTTGCTCCTAGGTTTATTTTGCTCACTAGGTTCCTCTTATATGTTGCCCCTCGTGTCCCTGAGGCTCTGTTCATTCTTCTTTGATCTGCTTTCTCTATTCCTCAGAATGGACAACTTTTATAGGTCAGTCCTCGGGTTACCAGACTGATCCTGCCAACCTGAGTCTGCTGTTGAGTCCCTGCAGTGAGTATTTCATTTCAATTATGATTACTTTCCAATCATAGAAATTCCATTTGGTTCTTTTTATATCTACTTCCCTCTTGAAAACCAGTAGTTTGTTAATTTTTATTACACTTTCCATTAAGTCTTTACTCATGACTTCCCTTTGTTCTTTGAACATATTAATAATAGCTGCTTTGAAGACCTGTCTGCTAATTGCAACATCAGGAGACAGAGACAGTTGAAATCAACTATTTTTTTAAATTAGTATATGTCATACTCTCATATTTGTTTGTATAGCTCATTTTTTGTGGAAATTGGACCTTTTTGATTATATATCAGGATTTTTTGTTACATATCTGGCTTCCTAAGGGTGAATTCAGTGTCCTTGTAGTTTTGTTGTCAATGTTTATACAGAGGTTGTGCTCAACCACCTCGAGTCTCTAAGTTCTGTCTCCTGACAGTAGACCTGTGTATGGGAAAGGGAGCACATTCAAAGTTCATATATTTTTAAGTTTAGCACAACTTTTATTTTCCATTGAGCTTTTTCATATCTCCTCTGTGCACTGCCTTAGGGTTGGTTAACGGTATGTGACTGGCCTGAGGCCTCTCAAGTCTCCCTTGTCTGCTGCACATGTACACAGTCTCAGATAGGAATATAGTTTTCACAACCTCAGGTTAGCAGAACTGTTGGCCCACCATAGCAGCTCACCTTCACCGAGATGGTCACTACTACCAACTATGTCACTGGATGTGCTCATCATGCACCTCTCCATATCACGTGAACCGTCATTTGCCATGACAGTGCCGCCACAATTCTTATATCCTGCCCCACGATGGGCATTGACCAACCTGTGTGTAGGGGTAGGGGGAGCATGAGCATCACCAGGCCAAAACACCATAGGTTCCCACTTTTATTACCAAAAGTCCAATAGTTTATTCAAGTATAACCAATTCTTAGATTGTAGGCCTTTGCTTGATTTCCAGGGTGCTAAAAGTACTGTTTTTGACAACTTACTTGTCAAGCTTTATGCATCATAGCTGTTTATTTGAAAGTGAATTTGTAGATACTCACCAGGTCACAACCAAAAATCCTGCCCAAATCACTGACCTTTTAATAGCAAAACTTTACAGAAATGTTATACACTAGGGATCTGCACTATTTCACTTAGGATTTCAAAGACTTAATGTAAGAAAAACAATGTAAAAAAGTCTCACAAATAATTTTATATTCATTATATATTGATAGCATTTTGATATATGGGGTTAAGTAAAAGATATTATGAAAATTAATTTCACCTGTTTATTTTTCTTCTTTAATGTGGCTCCCAAAATTAAACAAATATTTATGCATCCTGCATTATATTTCTATTAGGCAGCAATAGTCTAGATCTAACATGCAATTTATGAGAAGTACTAGGGCAGAGAAACATCAAATAATGCAATAGGGCTGCAAACTCTGTAGGAAAAATTATCCAGTTTCTTCAACAAATATATTGCAAGGAAAAAAGTGGAAAGGGAAATGGGATTAAAAGAGATATAACTGAGCCCTGGCTGCTGTAGCTCAGTGGATTGAGTGCGAGCTCCGAACCAAAGGGTCACAAGTTCGATTCCCAGTCAGGGCACATGCCTGGGTTGCAGGCCAGGTCCCCATTAGGGGGTGCATGAGAGGCAACCACACATTAATGTTTCTCTCTCTCTTTCTCCTTCACTTCCCCTCTCTCTAAACATAAATAAAGAAAATCTTTAAAAGAAAAGAGAGATATAAGTGATATAGCTATAAATTATAACTGTACACCTTTGTAGGATTCACATTTTAAGAAAGAAATGAGAAAACATATACATTCATGAGCTAGTCTGGGAAATTTGGAAGTGTACAGCATATTTGATGACATTAAAAATTATTGTTTTTTCTAAGGTGTAATGTGTAATTATAGTTGGGTTAAAGAAGATTCTTCATTTCTTGTAAGCACACACTAAAGTTTTAAGAATAAAATTATATACCATATTGGAATTACTTCAAAAAATCTTGGGAGGTAAGAAAGGGAATTGAGTGGGGGTATAGATGAAGCAAAATTACTCATGCATTGTAAATTATTGAAGTTATATGATGGATGAGTGTTAGCTTCATCCTATTATGCTCTCTACTTATATGTTTAAAATTTTGGATAATAAAAAGTTCTTAATAACTGGTAATAATTTGGGAAAACACTAGAATGCAATATTAAATGAAACAGTAGGATACAAAACTGAAATTAATAATGGAAAATTGTTAAAATTAGTTTCATGAAAAGAAGAGGTGATTTGCAAAGAACTTTAACTTCCTATTAAATTCTCTTTAATTAACCTTTACTAATTTTTAGTCAGAAAAACAATATGCCTTATACATAAAGGTTTATTACCAATTATTTGAACAAAATTTAAAAACTAGAATGAAATATATCAAAATGCGGGGTGGGGCAAAAGCAGGCTTACAGTTGTTAAAAAGGAAAATAATACAATAAGAGGAATAGTTCTGGCTGGTGTGGCTCAGTAGATTGAGTGATGATCTGTGAACCGAAGGGTCACCAGTTCAATTCCTAATCAGGGAACATGCCTGGGTCATGTGCCAGGTCCCAAGTAGGGGGTGCATGAGAGGCAGCCACACATTGTTATTTCTCTCCCTCTCTTTCTACCGCTCTTCCCCTCTGTCTTAAAATAAAATAAATAAAAATTTTAAAAAATAAGAATAATAAATTCTGTGTTTCGCATATTTAAACAATAAACCTATTTTTTGCCCCACCTTGTACTAATGGCAATTATCTCTGTGTTGTGATTATGAGGCATATTTTTTGTGTGTGTTTTTTGTACACACGATTTTATTGCCTTTATATTTTCCCTGTTCCCCATATTAAATATGTATTACTTTTTAAATTGAATTTATTGGGGTAAATTAGTTAATAAAATTACATAGGATTTAGTGATACAATTTTCTAATGTATCATCTGTATATTGCTGTGTGTTCACAAGTTCCAAAACCAAGTCTCCATCATTTATAACCCTTTACGTTCTTCTACTTCCTCAAACCCTCCTTTGCCTACGGTAATCATCATACTGTTGTCTGTATATGAGGTTTGTTTGTTCTTTTTTTTTTTTTTTTTGCTTAATTCCTCCACCTTTTTCACCGAGACCCCTAATTCCTCCCCTCTGACAACTGTCAGTCTGTTTCTGTATCTCAGAGTCTATTTCTATTTTGTTGCTTTATTTTGTAAATTAGATTTCAAAGACAATAGAAATCATATGGTATTTGTCTTTCTCTGACTGGCTTATTTCATTTAGCATAATGCTCTCCAGGTCCATCCATGCTGTCCCAAAAGGTAAGATTTCCTTCCTCTTTATGGCCTAGTGGTATTCCATTGTATAAATGTACCACGGCTTTTTTATCCACTCACCTACTGATGGGCACTTAGGCTGTTTCTAAATCTTGGTGATTGTAAACAATGCAGCAGTGAACACAGGGGTGCATATACTCTTTTGAATTAGTGTTTTGAGTTTCTTTGGATAAATTCACAGAAGTGGGATCAAAGGTAGATCTATTTTTAATTTTGGGGGGTAACTCCATACTGCTTTCCACAGTGGCTACACCTATCCGCATTCCTACCAACAGTGCACTAGGGTTCCCCTTTCTCTACATCCTCACCAGCACTTGTTGTTTGTTGATTTATTGATGATGGCCATTCTGACTGGTGTGAGATGGTATCTAATTGTGGTTATGGTTTGCAATTCTGTGATAATTAGTGATATTGAGCATCTTTCCATATGTCTATTGACCATCTGTATGTCCTCTCTAGAGAAGAGTCTATTTAGGTCCTTTGCCCATTTTTTAATTGGTGTTGAGATTTGTTTTGTTTTTAATTCTCACCTGTGGATATGCTTATTGATTTTAGAGAGAGGGGAAGGGAGAGGGAAAGAAACATTGATATTAGAAACATCGATCAGTTGCTTCCCATACATGCCCTGACAAGGGATTGAACCCGCAAACTAGATATGTGCTTTGACCGGGGATCAAACCCACCACCTTTTGGTGTACAGGACAATGCTTCAATCAACTGAGCAACCTGGCCAGGACAGTGGTGCTGAGTTTTTAAATTCTTTGTAAATTTTGGATATAAACCCCTTATCAGATATATCATTGGTGAATATGTTTTCCCATTCAGTGGGTTGTCTTCTATTTTTGTTGATGTTTTCCTTTGCTGTGCAAAAACTTTTCAGTTTGATGTAGTCTCTTTTGTTTATTTTTCTTTTGTTTCCCTTGCCTGAAGAGATACATAAGAAAAAATGTGCCTATGAGAAATATCCAAGATTTTACTATCTATGTTTTGTTCTAGGATTTCTATGGTTTTGAGTCAAATCTTTAAGTCTGTAATCCATTTTGAGCTCATTCTTGTTTATGGTATAAGAAGGTGGTCTAGTTTCATTTTTTTTTGCCTGTCTGTTTAATTTTCCCAACACCATTTATTGACTAGACTATCTTTACCCCATTGTATGTTCTTGCTAGTGGGCCATTCATTAGAAGGTATATAGTAATAGCTTTCATTTTGCAAAGCACTTGTAGACATTTTCAGACATTTAAATTACACATACAGTATTATTACAGTTTATATATTTATACCCCTCTGACATACCACATGGGGGGATGTTATTACTCCCACTTTCCGATGAGAAAAAAGAGCCTCAAATATTTATAAATCATAGCAAGGCAGTAACAGACCTTGGACAAGAACCTAGGTTTCGTTACTTTTATTCTAATGTTCTTTTCACTATAACACAGTGCCTCCCATAAAGAGTATCAAACTCAGAATACAATTAATTTAGTAATAATTAAATAACTAAGGCCCAATTGAATTGAAGTTATTTACATCAATTGACTATACTATCCATTTTGCTTAACTGCAACCAAGAGCCATGTGCAGGAAAGAGGCACTGAGATGAAATAACAGGGAGGAAGCAGTAGAATTCTGTGACATATGGCATGCTTGCTGATGAAATCAAAGGTATGTTTCATGCCAGCTTTTGGTCTGCAAAGTGTCGTTCATTTCACTAAGAGGTATACCACATGCCAAGAAATGCACAACCTCCAAGCCCTTTCTTTTGAAATCTAAACCCATGAGAGCATGGACTTGGCATGACTTGACGGAACACTGAATGCAATATGCCTGACCCATTTGTGGGTACAAACCATCCAGAGTATCCACTGTAGAGGATTCTAAGTTGTCATCTGGATTCTCTATCAGCTAAGAAAAACAGGGGATACAACTGAGTCTTAAATTTATCTCTGGCTAGAGAATAAGGATTATAATTTCAGAGAATGGAAGCAATATCCAGGAAAGAAAATAAAAGTTAAGCCAGGAAACGATCAAGAACATTAAAAGTATAGGGCAAAAGTTGCTAAATGCTTCTATACAGAATAATATCTTCGTCACTTTATTTTGCCATGGAGGGTTGTTTTGCCTGTTAGTTTGATACAAAAGATATAATCATTGCAAGTAAGGTTACCTCATCTCCAGCAGGGAAGTGAGATGCTGGGGAGCCGGTACCATGGGCTCTTTGAAGAAGACACTTCTAGATTTTGAAGAAGAAATTTTTGCTCTGCTATAAGAATATTTGCTAACAGTTCAGTAGAAACTATCAGTTAAAATACCAATTTAGAAAGAAGACCTTATGTTTATGTAAAGGGGCCACTGGGTGACACAAGGGTTTTACCAGAAGTACCAGTCACTATGGATGACTTTTCATTTGGTAAACCTTGTCTTCCATGCAGATGACTCCTTGCTGGGAAGTTGGTGTGTATAGGAAAAGAAATGAAACATTATGGCCCTGACTGGTGTGGCTCAGTTGGTTGGGTGTCATATCGCAAAGCAAAAGGTCACTGGTTCTATTCCAGGTCAGGGCTCATAGAAGAGGCAACCATTTGATGTTTCTCTCCCTCTTTCTTCCTCCCTTCCCTGCTCTCTAAAAATAAATAAATAACAATTTTTAAAAATGAAATGAAATATTTTGGAGTTCATTCCAAGTGCAGACATATATTGGCTACAGGGAGGAATATGCATCCTTGAATATTTCTTTTACAAATGACGAGAAGCCAGCATATCACAGAGCTTTTGATTCAGACAGACTAGTTCTTCCATTCGTGTAACTTCATGTTTGCTTACCTATAAAACTGTAAAAACAACATATACTTGAATGCTGATGTGAGAAATACCAAAAGCATATGCTGGGTGCACTTTGCAGCAAAAAGTATGCAGTATATTCAGCGTCAAGTAACCAACAACAGCTAGATGGTACAATTCTTAGGTTGATTATTAGATGGTGGCACTAAAGGGAGATTTTTAGTTTTCTTTTTATTCTCTTATTTTTCTTTTACAGTGAACATGTTCTAATATTATAATGAGGAAAAGAATCATGACACATCATTTTAAAAATAATATATGTAAAGTTCCTAGGGCACACAACGAGCACCCACTTCCTCATTGTTGGATGAGTCACTGCTGTCATTAATTAACTAATCATCATCTTACTGTTCCTACTACAGTTGTGAAAATTGAGGCTTAAAGAGCTTTAGTGGTTTATTCAACTGTCTATATCTCAAAAGTAAGTAAAATGTCTGACATACTGCTTGAAATGTACACATATATAGCTGTATCTCATTTCATGAGTCATGAATAAGTAGATTTGGTTGAGAAAGTCACCAACCCAAACTTGAGCAGCACACAATAGTCTCTCACTTAATCAGACTGCTTGAAATGGAACAGAAGTTTGAGAAGAGGACAGTGTATGCCAGAAGTAATAAGATGATCTGAGATAGAGATATGAAATCACACCAAAAAAGAGAAAAAGTGATAAAAATTTTAAAATAACAATGCTCTTCAATAATAATTTACCAATTCTCATAGATTATAAGGGGCAGGTACAATTTTTCTCAAACATCAGCATATTCTCTCTCAATCACACACACATACACACACACACACACACACACACACACACACACACACAGAGCGGAAATATCTTCCTCTCACTTCTTCAGAATCCCAATGTCTTTTTACTGCTTCCGAACTGAATTAAACATCTTACTATAGCACCTTCCCTTCATCCTTATTCCAAATCAATCCCTCTTCCTCTCCTTCATCAAACACATTTCTACATACACGTTTTTCTCACGTCTTTTCCAGATGTCTACATGTCAACAACTTATTCAAAATGATTAATGACTAATCAGAGCTAAATGAATTACTCCTCCTGGAAGAAGTTCATTTTTACAGAGGTCATTTGGAAATTCAGCATATTTGATTAAAGGTATTAATTTCCAGTTTTGAAACGTAGGCCCCACAGGAGACCTTTAAGGGAGTTACTTTGTGTGAAGCAGGCTTTCCTTTGGGCCTGCAAAGGCAAAGTATTCCAGCAACTCCTGCCTTTATGGGACTGAGTTCCAATTGGACACAATTCTTCAAGCCTGAGGACAGAGGCAGCACTGAACTAAATCTTCACAGAATGTCTTCATGGATTTAATATTAAGTAAAGAGAATTAAGTTCATCCCTAGATCGAAACTAACACATGAATTTTTTCCCTCTACAGCCTTGGAGGGACTCAGTGTCACACCGTTGGTTGCTTGGACATATGAATTAATACTGCTGCATAGGTTGAGAATTTGGCACTTCTTATGAACTGTAGGATTCATGTGCGTATATACAATTTCTCTAGCAGCACTCAGTGATACAAAGCTAGGGCTTTTTCCTCTCCATCAGTGCTGTAACAGTCTTAAGCAGCTGTTGGCTTCAAGTTTATGAAAAGGAATCAGTATTTCTACAACTTTATTTATTTACTTTTTTTTTACTGAGGCTTATTTGGTGTTTGTTTCAAATATCTAGGTTAAAAAGGCCACAGTAACTGACTCTGACCCTTTCGTCTTCAACAAAGCATGTGAATTACAGTCAACACTCTAGGTTCTGGCATACTGTCAGCAAGAAATGTCTATTGATTGGAGCTTCAGACAGTACCATAATAGATATGTCTCATGATGACCCTGAAGAACAGCATAAACTGGAAGTGCCTTCTGGATATTCAAAGAAGGACTATACTCCATTCATTACAGTATTACATTTAAATATAGTTAACTGAACTCTCGCTCCCTGGAAGTGGTACAAAGCATATTATTTGATTAAATGGGGCATCTGATTCTTCAGTTCTGAATTTATAAAACCACTACCATCAAGGCATGAACTTTCAAATGCCCCTCCAAGCCCACTGCAACTTTCTTTGATGCAGTGTCACCTTAAAGCATTTACTCATGAGCAAGTGTGACTAACACATGGGTGACATCCACTATACTTAGTGATAAGTAGTCATTTATATCTCTAAGGTGTCTTGACATCAGAATACACATTGGATGACAAATGTGGCATGAGCCGTAATCATTTACAAAGTACTTGTCACAGAAAATGAACTGGGGTGGGCTATCTTTTGGCAATGCTGTCAGTGTTTCATATAACACGTAGCCTGGACTTCCAACTGTGTTTAATTAAGAGAATATTATAAACAGTAATTAGCTGCGTTTAATTTTTAAAGCAATTTAAAGTTCATAGTGTAAAGGGGAAAAACAAAAAACAATAGACATGGTCTCTGTGCAATGTAATTAATGTTTGGGAAGTAGTCACTGGAGCACAGCATAATGAGGTTGACAAGTCAGCAGCCCTGACATTTCTACACAACATCACAACTCAAATATCATTTTTAAAAAGCACTGAAAATTAAATGTGGCACATCGAGTATACTGAGCTGCAGTGCCGGTTGGGGGGAGGGATCAAGTTTGCAGTCTCTAACCAGCACTCAGGACATCAGTTAGAAAGAATGGTATACAAGCTGACACAAGGGGAAACATAAGGAGACGTGATCGCTGTTAATTTTTACAAATAATAATACCAATAATAATTCAACTCAAAATCAGATAAATGTTATTAAGAGTTCTTTCATGTTCATTTCTTATAGTCCCTTTTACTTGGTCCTTACAGTTGATGAAAGTGAAATATTAAGGGGTGCAATTTCTCCAATGGTATCATAGCACATACTTCTGAATTTTTTTCATGAATCTTTCTGAGCATGATGGTCACGGTGATATTTCTCCTCTTAATTAAGAAATGAAATGCAGTTGTCACGATCATAATACCTAAACCTTATGCTGAGAAAGATTTCGAAAGCCTTGATTCTTTCAAGTGTGGAGGCTTCTGTCTTAGGGGTCACTTGACCATACATTATTTCTGAGGCATTCTTCTATGAAATACTTGCATGCTTCCCTCTGTATACAAACCAATATTAATGCCCAACAGCTTTAGAAGCAATCATATTGTATGCAGCTTTGAATTATTACAGAATTATTTCAATGACTTTTCTGTGAAACAAGGACCTTCTCAGTAGATGTGTCTCAGATCTCTCAGCAATGAAATTTCTTAAGCTGTTAGATGCCTTCTCACTCTTCAATGGAATTAAAAGCACACCCAGCCCCACCATTCCTTCACCGCACCCTTCCTCTAGATCTGAGTTCCTTATGAATCCATGATCTTAAAAGGCTTAGTTTGCCTATGTTTCCGCTACATTGTGCCTTGCCTTTTGCTATTTTTTTTTTTACTATGCCAAACGAGATCCCATGATAATAATACTAATCACCATCTTAAACATATAAGAAATTCCAACAAGATGCCCAGGCTTGTGTGGCTCAGTGGATTGAGTGCCAGACAGCAAACCAAAGGCTATCCAGTTCAATTCTCAGTCAGGGCGCATGCTTGGGTTGCAGGCCAGGTCCCCAGTAAGGGGAATGTGAGAGGTAACCACACACTGATGTTTCTCTCCTTCTCTTTCTCCCTCCTTTCCCCTCTTTCTAAAAATAAATGAATAAAATATTTTTAAAAAAGAAATTTCAAGAAGAATTGTATGATCACAAAATCTATGCAGTTAACTGAAATTTTTAAAATCCAAGCCCTGGCTGGCATAGCTCAGTGTATTGAGCACAGGCTGCGAACCAAAGTGTCGCAGGTTCAATTCCCAGTCAAGGTACATGCCTGGGTTGCAGGCCATGACCCCCAGCAACCGCACATTGATGTTTCTCTCTCTCTCTCTCTCTCTTTCTTCCTTCCTTTCCTCTCTAAAAAAAATAAATAAATAAAATTTAAAAAAATAATAAAAATAAAAATCCAGTGGCTTTCCTATTTAACATCTGATAATAATCTCGCCTCTATGAACCTATCTTAATTTAAAAATGCAAAATATTGAAAAAAGTCTTATATATGTGAAGATGTTCATTTCAGCACTATTTGGAGAATTCAAATACTGGGGATAAAAATCCAATGTGTCAAAGTAAGTAAACAGTTTTATTTTGGTAGAGTCACTTGATTTATATTATGTGACCATTAAAAGTAAAGGCAAATTATGTAAAGATTTGGAAATATGTTTATGATATTTTAAGTGAAGAGAAAATAAATATACCCTATTGTTTATAACTGTCAAACAAATCTGTGCATAAAAAAGCACCAAATGAAAACACCTAAAAAGGACCAAATCACAATGCATGAAAATGACAGCAGTTAAGATGTTGAAATTGTGGTTAATGTATATTGTCTACAAGCTCTCCTTTATATGTATATATCTTTTAAATTTAAAAGCTTGTATGAGGCTGTCTTAAAAGACATCAATCTAATCTTCAGCTAAGATTTTATACTTTGAAACTACTTTAGGTTTCACTCCCCAACATTTTAGAAAAACACCTATAGAACTGTGAACTCTGGATGATTAATTCAAACATTCATACTAACACCAGATTTTTGGTTGTTCTTCAAGCAATCTGAAAACTACTGTAGCTCATCAAAGTTCAAAGGTGGCAGCTATTTTTGGAGTCAAGTTTGACTGGCTCAAGATAATAGATTGTTTCTTATTGATTAAAAATTCCCTGGAAGAAAACAGCAGTAGTTTACACAGTCATGTGCCATGTAACGACATTTTAATCAATGATGAACTGTATATATGGTCCCATAAGATTACAATAGAGCTGAAAAATTGCTATTGCTTAGTGATATCACAGCACAATGCATTACTCACATGTAGGTGGTGATGCTTGTGTACAGTGTGTATAAAGTCTAGAGTAGTGTAAAGTGGTATCTTCAGCCTTGACATTCATTCCCCACTCACTCACTGGTTCACCCAGAGCAACCTTCAGTCCTGTAAGCTCCATTCATGGTAAGTACCCTGGGCAAGTGTACCATTTTTTAATCTTTTATACTGTATTTTTACTGAACATTTTCTATGTTTAGATAAACAAATGCCTATCATTGTTTTATAAATGCTTACAGTAACAAGCTGTACAGGTTTGTAGCCTGGAAGCAATAGACTATACCATATGGCCTAGGCATGTAGTGGGCTCTACCATGTAGGTTTGTGTAAGTGCACTCTATGATGTTCACACAATGATGAAATCTAAGGACACATTTCTCAGAACATACCCTTGTCAATAAGTGATACATGACTATATAGAAAAATTGCCTTTATTTGTAATTTTAATTGTTTGAGAAGGAAAGATTAGTAGATTATGGAAGAGACAGAAACAAGTGCCTGGAGATTAAGAAACAATGTCTATGCAATCTAAAGGAGGGACATTCATAATTACTCATCATTCGAGACTGGCTTATTTCTACTTACCACCCAATAAGGTAAAAAACATATCAGGAATGAAGGTGAGAATATCACTACAGATCTTACAGAGATTAAAGAAGATAAAATAGAGGAATTAAAGGACCAACTTTTAAAAAAATATTTTGTTGTTGTTCAAATACAGTTGTCTGCATTTACCCCCCACCACTCCCCCTCAAGGAACAACTTTATAGCAACATATTCAACATCACAGATGAAATGGGAAAATGCCTTTAAACACTGCCAAAACTGCCCTGGCTCGTGTGGCTCAATAGATTGAGCGCCGGCCTGTGAACCAAAGGGTCACCAGTTCCACTCCCAGTCAGGGCACATGCCTGGGTTGTGGGCCAAGTTCCCAGTGTGGGGCACATGAGAGGCAAGCACACATCGATGCTTCTCTCCCTCTCTTTTTCCTTCCCTTCCCCTCTTTCCAAAAATAAATAAATACATAATCTTAAAAAAAATTTAAAAATTGCCAAAACTTACATAAGAAGCAATAGAAAATTTCATTACCTCTATAGCTATTAAAGACATTGAACTTACAGTTTTCAAACCAATTCCAAGAGAACTTTTGACCCAGATGGTATTACTATTGAATTCTATGAAACATTTCAAAAATAAATAATAACAACTTTGTGTGAGCATTTCTTCCTAGCTCTGGTGCATTGCACTGGGGAGCCAGACTTGGTTTTCAGCCCCTACACTTCTCGGTGGAAACCTCTGCAGCTGAGATATCCTTCCATAATTTCAGCTGCCTCCCACCCATGTGAACGAGGCCAACCTTTTTTGTGTCTCCATATTTCCTACCAGTTTCTATGTGTCTTCTTCAACAAATCCTTGGTTATAAGACTTCTATTCAGGTAGTCAGGTGGTTTATTCAGGTTGATTGCTCTATACTTTAATTGTACTTCCAGTTTGGTCTTAGGAGGAAGTGAATGTAGCTTCCACATACTCTGCTGACATCTTGGATTTCTACATAATAACAATCTTAAACTACTTTAGAAAACAGAAGAAGAAATATTCCCCACTAATTTTACAAGGGCAGTATAACCCTGATATTCAAGCTTCATGGGGACTTTACAAGAAAAAACTTATATACCAATACCTATCATAGACACAAAATCATTGACACAATATTATTAAATGTAATCCAGCAATATATAAAAAGGGTAATAAATCATAACCATGTAGATTTTGTCACAGGGAAGTAAGGTTGCTACAACATTTAAAAATCAATGTTATTCACATTATTGAGAAGACAATATAAAAATTATGTGATCACCTCAGTAAGTGCAGAAAAGTATCTGCAAAAATTTAACACTCATTTTTTAATTTAAAGAAATCTTTCTGTAAAGTGTAAATAAAGGAAATTTCCTCAAGTCTGTACAGGGCATCTTTAAAAAAACTTGTAGTTAACATTATACTTAGTAGTGACAGACTGAAATTTTTTCTCCTATGATTAGGAACAAGAATGGGATGTCTAGTTTCACCACTCCTATTCAGTATCCTCCTAAAGGACCTAGACCACCCAATGAAGTAAGCAAAAGAAATAAAACGGATACAGATTTTAAAGAAGGAAGCAAAAGTGCTTTTATTTGCAAATGGCATGACTGTATACATAGAGAATCCTAAGGTACTGACAAAGTAGCTATTAGAAACTAATCAGTGAATTTAGGAAGGTCACAGGATTCATGATCGATATATAAAAATCAGTTGTGTTTCTACATACCAGCAGCAAACAACTGGAAAATTGAACTTAAAATGCCAATTGCTATAGTAAATTACAAACTTTTTAAAATTACTATAGCATCAAGAAACGTAATACTTCATAAAAAATTAACAAGAAATATCCAATGCCTCTATGCTTTAAACTATGTAACATTACTAAGAGAAATTAAGTAAGATTTAGATAAATGTAAAAATATACTATGGTTATGGATATATATCAAGATGTTGGTTCTCCCCAAAATGCCTTCCCAATCAAAATAACAGAGGGCTATTCAAATAGAAATTGATAAGCTGATTCCAAAATTTAGGTAGAAAACAAAGGACTCAGAATAGCCAAAAAATTCTGAAAAGGAATTATGCTGATTGTAAAACTTATTACAAAATGACAGCAATCAAGAAAGTATAGTATTGGTGTAAGAAAAGATAAATAGATCAATGGAACTAAATGGACGCAATTTCTAAAAGTTAAGTCTTCTGCAGGGAAAAAGGTCTGAAACTCCAGATCTGATTTGAGGATATATAAAATATATTTATTAATAATCCTTACATTCCCATTATGTTGTTCATGGTTTCTGGTATATAGTTGGTGTTCATCAATCATTTGTTGAATAAATTACCATCTTAAGCATTCATGCTAGGGCAATAAGCCATTTGGGAGAGATTTAATTAATTCTCTGTAGTAAAAGACATCAGACATCAGTAACATATCCTGTTACTTGAAAATAACCTAGCTCTATAAAATTCAAAATAAATAATTTACATATAAAAGCTGACTATGTGCATATGTCTTAGGTGAAGGTACTAAAACTTTTTAAAAGCCCAGGTTTTATACTTCTTATACACCTCTTAAAGTTATGTCTGACCAAAATGTAGTATACCATGTTGAGTTAAACTGAAGCTTTCTAGAGGAGAGAAGGGTATAGAGTGTAATGTTTTTTCCTCTTCTTCTGAGATGCCCCACTACATGCTTCCCTTTCCCAGTATCAAGAGAAGTATATTCAGTGTGGCATACTGTAGGGTGCTGCAAACAAACATTTCATAAGAATATACTGTGGACAAATTTAAGGAGGCAACTTTAATTCAAATTCTAGTTAATTAATCTAATTTCATAGCACCATGCATCTCATTAGGCTTAGCCATTCCTCTTAGTCCAAAAGGCTTGAGGTTTCGCTCTAGAGAAACAACAAAGCTAACATAAAACTAAAGCAGAACAGACCTGACTTGTGTGGCTCAGTTGGTTGCACACTGTCCCCAAAAGGAAAAGGTTGTCAGTTCAACCCTGGTCAGGGCACGTGCCTGGAATGTGTGTTCGGTCCTGGACAGGGCACATGTGAGAGGCAACCTATAGATGTTTCTCTCCTTCTTGTTCTCCTACCCTTCCTCTCTTTCTACAAATAAATTTTTAAGAAGTAAGGAAAGATGGCAATAGATCCTAATTCTGGCTTTTAACAATTATTCATCCAAGCTGGCACAACGCAGAGGTGGGGTGGCAGCTGTCCCTATGATGTCAGTGCTGAGATGTGTACATCACCACCTTCCTGCCCACTCCCACAACTGCAGCTTGATTTCATCCAAACTTTCTCACCCTCAAGATTCATTCGTTTGCCTTAAGGGATTATCTCCAGAATTGCTCCATTAAAATGCAAATCAGCTATGTAGGAGGGGTGACACATTAACATACTCACAGTAATTATCTGCTGCTATCATCCTATCAGGATTAATTTATCAACTGTCCAGCAGAAATAAAAATCTTGAGGGTATCACATATAGGAAAGATACAATTTAATGTGGGTGGAGCTAAGGATGAGCTCAAGTACCGAAGACTAGGTAGCACATTGTGGTTGGAGGATTTGACAAGCAAAAGAAAAGCATTCACTCACTCAAACAGTAGTCTTCCATTGAGTGCCTATAACATGACAGCTACCATGTCAGTCAGTTAGGCTAGGAACAAGAGTAAATTCATTTTTAACCTTCCTCACAGATATGGAAAAGAATGCGGTGCCTGGAGAGAAAAAGGAATGTGAACCCTCAGAGAATTGTGTTAAGGACTGAATGTGATAATGCATGGTAAGTGGTTAATATAATGCCTGGCCCGAGGAAAGAGCTCAAAAATGGTTGCTGCTAAGATTATTATTAAATTGGTTCTGGTATCAATTCCAATGTGTGTGGGGGTCTCCCACACCATCAAGCAAAATCTCAGGACAACAGCTAGATGTCTTACAATTCAAGTCAGTTCTGAGTATTTGCCTGGAGACAGCACCAAATTCCACAGGTTTAAGGTTAAGTCAACAAGACTTCCGCCATATGTCAGTCTCAAGTCCAGGTTACTACCTGTGCTTCTGAGGGGTGGTCAAGGTTCCAAGGACTCCCTCATTAGGTTCAAATAATTTGCTACAGTGGCTTACAGAACACAGAGAAATATTTTACTTACTAGATCACAAGCTTATTATTATAAAAGGTGAGGTAGGAGGGAGGCAAAAATCGATTTCACCCCTGCATAAGAATTTTGTATAGGATTAGACCTGAATAAGGAGATACTCCTTAACCCTTCTCTGTTTTCCCTGAAATAATCTGGGATATGTTTTCCTTGGTGCAACTATGCAGCAACCATCTCTTTTTCTTCCCAAAGGAGTGGCCAATAGAAGGATTTCAAGACAGACATAGTGGGAAATGGCTAGGGTTGGAGGAGAGCACATCTCACCACAGGGAAGGCTATGTACACTTTCGGCCAGCACAGCTCTCTCTTCTTGTGGATCCACAGTTTTCTGAGACTGTGAGGGGTGTATGTGTTTGTGTGAGAGAGAGAGAGAGACAGAGAGAGAATTCAAATTCATGTAGCAAATTCTCATAACTATTTCATCACAATTTTCATACTTTCAGTTAAATGATTGATGAAAAAAGTAATTTATTCCACTTAGCATCCTGCACCCACCCCACCCACATTCCTGAATTTTGGGCCAATTATGTACTAGACAAGTGGAATAATACAAAAGGCTCTAAATTACTTGAATGTCTGACATGAAATTAGCTTTGCTGCTGGACTTGCTGTCACCCTGTGAACTCTTTTAGAATTTCATTATTGCTCCTTTACAGTTAAACCACATCCTTGGTCCTAATTCCAGAAATCTAGTCTCTGTCTTGCCTCCTTGTAATGTTATTTCCTAAAACTACAGTTCCCCAAGGGTGTGGGTGATACCTTCCCTTCAGTCCTTCTGGTGAATAGGAACCTGGCTCCAATTCTCATGCTCCATCATCCCCTAGTACAGCTAGACCTGGCATTTAGTGACTACCAGAATACCTACATATCTGCCATCAGCCTTCTCTGATGCATGTTAAACTTGCTTGTTAGGTTTTGTATTTATTGCTCATCTTCTCAGAGGCAGTTAGCTACGTGTCTAGATTTCCTCATATTTAGTCTCCACTGCCAAGTTCTGGATCTTAGTAACGCTCTGTCTAGTTCTTCTCTATCTGCCTGGCTTCCAGATTTTGGCCATTTGCTATGGGTTACCTTACTGCTGGTCAGGTTCCAGTTGTGATAGGCAGAGCTAGTGGTTTTCACTCAAGGCAATAGCAAAAATTTTAACATAATTGATGAAAACTAAGACTTGACAAACTCCCTTCTTTTCTCCCTCCAACCACCTCAGTCAGTCTATAGTGTTCAATAAATTTTAGAAAACAATAATATAGCATGGGAGAGAAAGTATCTCATTAAATAAATCATGGAAATGTCAACCTGCCTGTCTCAAATTGAAAGAATTTTATGAAAAATATCTTTGGCTGTAAGCTTAGCTTTCTTATATTCATTCATAACAAGCTGTAAAGAATGGAAATGAACTAGTATTTCATAAGGATGAATTATGGGTATGATTCGATTAAATTTTTTACTTTTTCCTGAGATAGTCAATTATTCATCCAATTGCCATAGCCCATATACTCAGAAGCCTCATTTTGCATACCTATTATACGTCATGTTCAAACATGCTTAACCCTTGAACATCCCTGTTAATGGTAAGGAGCAGAAAATCATTTCATCAACAATATTGCTCAAAACCTAGATTTCCTGAGCTTTAGGAGTGCATTATTTCATGCTTTTACCACACTTCCACACAAACATATACTGAATTGTGGCTGTAGATAAAATATATAACAACCAAGGAGGGAAAGAACTATTTCTGAAATTATGGGCAGCAAGGACAAAGTCAAATGAGAATTAAATACAGATAATTCATAAAGTTTAGATAAGCATGTTTCCAACAAAAATAAAATTAATAGCTCTGGCGGGTATGGCTGAGTGGATTGAGTGCCACCCTGCAAACCAAAGGGTCGCCAGTTCGATTTCCAGTCAGGGCACATGCCTGGGTTGTGGGTCAGGTCTCCAGTAGGGGGTGTGTGAGAGGCAGCCATTCATTGATGTTTCTCTCCCTCTCTTTCTACCTCTTTTCCCCTCTCTGAAAATAAATGAATAAAATCTTTAAAAATGAAATAAATTTTAAAATAAATTAATAAATGTTCAAACATCAATTAAACAAAAAAGATCAAATGACTATATAATATTTATCATAAAATTTCATTTTCCTAAATGGGTGTGTGCACATATACACAGCATTTCTATTGCTGGGCTGTCCCAATAGTCACACCTGCGGCTCCAAGACACAGGCAGTATCAATACCCATGACAACAGGAAGCAACATTAGCAAAAACAGTAACTTGTACTCAGAGAGTAACTGCCTAGTAGAGTTCTCATTTCACAATGATTGTTCTGATTTACTGTGTTTAGGTTTTGCATTAGTGGTTAATCCATACCCTTCTGACCCCTTAGGTGGATGGCAGGGTCTGTGATATTTGTTATTCATATAGTTATGTCTATTCAACTCTACTGCATCAACTAATTTTACTGATTTAAAAAATTAATATGGTTAATTATCTGAGAGAGATAGAGGAAAGGGGTAGAGAGAGAAAAGAAAACATCAATGTGACAGAGAGACATCC
The DNA here is from genome assembly GCF_019186645.2 of Phyllostomus hastatus. NCBI lineage: Eukaryota > Metazoa > Chordata > Mammalia > Chiroptera > Phyllostomidae > Phyllostomus > Phyllostomus hastatus. The sequence continues at coordinate 8,843,767 of NW_025333984.1, read as the reverse complement.
ATTGATCACCTCCCACATGCACCCAGATCGGGGATGGAACCCACAACTTAAGGGGATGTGGCCTGACCAGGAATCGAACCCCCAAAATTTTGATGTACAGAATGGCACTCCAACCAACTAAGCCACACAGGCCATGGCAGAATTTTATTGATTTGACTCATTAACTCATGACACAATCAGTTCTTCATTAAAATTCACTGATTTTTTTTCTTGCAATAGACCAAATAAGTTGGCAGGTTTATGCCGATCTGGTGTAAGGATTGTTAGATCTCATGACTGATGTCCAATGCTTTAATCCAGCTACAATAGCTGAGTAGAGTAGTTGCAACAGAAACCGCATGTTCTCTCTGGTCCCTTACAGAAGAAATCTGCTGACCTCTGCCCTAGAAGAGACCTCAATGATTCATGGCCCTTACCTTATAGATTAGGAAATTGAAGTGGAACAGGTTAAATGACTCAAACCCAATATATCTGATTAAAATGCATAGTCTTTGTTACCCTTCTGGCCTCCCCCAAAACAATCACAGTTCTTCTATAGTGCTTCTCATTGCAAGGAATGACACAATGTACCTATTCTCACAAACCTAAAATGTACAAGCCATCCCTGACAGTCTCTGGTTTCATTATCCCATCTTAGATCTAGTCTAAGCTCTTTCAATTTTATATCCTCCCTATGGAATCTTGCCAGTTCACTCCATTGCCACCATCCTAGTCTAAATTGTCATCAGTGTTCCCTATATCATTCATGGCAGCCACCTCCTAAATGACCTCCCTGCTTCTCCTCTGGCCACATTCCGATTTGCTCTTTGTGCTGCACTCAGTGATCTTTTCAAAATGCAACTCTGATCACAACCTACCTCTGCCTAAAACTCTTCAAAGACCTCCCATTGATCTTAGGATAAACCCTTTAACCCACAAAGCCCTACACTATCTAGCCCCTGCTGACCTCTGTAGTCTCATCTTGTCCCACCTTCATCCTCACTTCCCCTGCTCTAACTTGCTTTCAGTCCCTTATACTTGCCAAGCGCCCTCAAACCACCGGGACTTTGCACATGCTTTTCCCATGTCTGGAATGATCTTCCCTCTCCCCCTTTGTCTAGTTTGTGTCTTCAAGCATTGATCAATACTTCCTTGGGGAAGCCTGTTTGGACTTCCCCGACTTGTTCGAATTCCCTGATTCTGTGCTCTAACATCGCACTGTGTCTTCCATGTACTTATTACCACAGCACAGTGTTGCATTTTATATTTACCTTTTTTAAAACATAACAGACTCATTGTCTTTCCCCAATACTTTCAATTTGTTTCTGAATTTCATTTTTCTTTTAAATGCCTAATGTTTTTATAGAAACACCAAAACCTTTCACAGACTAACTTGCTATTTATTTGGAAGGGGAAAAAATCCCAGATCACTGTTCTTCTTTTTTAAAAAAGCATAAGCTGAACTTATATACATTTTAATACTTTTAAAGCTATGTGAAATATTAAAGAAAATTTATAAATGCTTTCCTGAAAAAAGTTCTTATAGAAGCTTCTTATTTTAAACTAATAAGCAGACTATTAATAGTGAAATCTTAGAATTGTGCATATTCTTTAGAAAAATCCAAGTTATAATCCTAAAGTACTATAATCATCTAATAGGTGCCTGATCTTTCAAATTCTTTAATCCTCTTCCATATTAACTTTTGACCTAGCTTTTTGAAAACATTCTTAAGTCCCTGGAAATATTTTACTGACACAAAAAACTAATTTATTCAGGCTGCCCTATGTTAACAACTATCTCACAGATGTGGTTGGGTGCTGAGTAGTCCATAGGAAAACATATGTCCAATACAGCGCTCCTAAAATAGAAATCCCACTTGAAAGTCCAATTTTATTTTCTGGATTTCAGGATTAGAAACCTAACAGCCGCTTACCAACATATTCCATGTTAAATCAAGAGGGGATTTACTGATTCCATTACAGCTAAAAGGCAAATAACATTAAAAAAAATCAAACACTTTTATCCTTCCAGAATAATATAATTGCACTTTCAAATGAAATTCAACCCCATATATCATTTATCACGAAATTCTCACTTTCTCAGAATCCCCCTTATGGTAGGCAATGTATACTCATCAAATAACCTATTTCAAAGTTACAGCAGGCCAACCAATCACTTGATCAGCTTAGCACTGTATGTGGCATTTTGGAGAATATATACGTGTATAAGTTGTGGTCCTTACCCATTTGGTCATTATGTTCTTGATGAAAAGATCTACCTATGTGAAACTCTTATCAACTAACCTCCAGCATCTAGCCCCTAGCCCCGAAGAAACTGAAGAGAAAGAGTAGCCAAACACAATACTACAAGGAAAACTTTCAAGCAAGGGTGGGGCATCAGTGGATTTAAAGGATGGGTGGTTTAAAAAGCTGAGAAGTATAGACACATCAGCTTGATTAAAGCACAAGAAAAGCTGCAGAGAAAGAAGAACATATCGGATTCATTAAGCAACTACCGCATCCAGGGAATGTGGAAGGGATTTTTATGACAGGATAAGGCAAATTGGGGCCAGATTATGGAATGCTTCAGATGATAGACTAAGGAGTTTGAATTTGAGCCAATAGCAATTACAACTATATTCCAAAACCTCTCAACAGCACTGATTTAGCTGAGAGTGTCATTTGTCTATGGCCCTGAGATACAGTTAATTCCAACTCTTCAAGGTGAATGAGCTGAATAATGGAGTAGAATATGGTAAGTATAATTAATTAAGGAAGGAAGGTCTTTTAATTTTAGGTTTGGGCAACTGGAGGCTTCAACTATAGGAATGAAATCTACATGGCAGCAAATAAATTGGATCACAGGAGAGTCCAGCCCAGATTAAATAGAGTCCTTCTAAATCTCACTTTAAAACCAAATGTGAAATATCAACAAATACAGATATGCATAATAATTTGGCTGTTTCATTACTTCATACAAAGAGAAATCTCAAAACATAGCAGTATTCTGCAGAGACAAAAGGCCTCAGTTTAATGTACTTTAACATTACTGGTATGTTCTCATCATGAATCCTTCCATTAATTTAGGTCAAGTGAACAATAAGAACCTTGACAATGTACTCTGTCAACTGCTAAAGCCTTGCATTACCTGGTATATTTAGTGCTGGGTACGAGGCAGTGGCTCTGGACACCAAAAGGAGACACAGAGGAGACCTGAACACAGACTGGGCTGTAATTTTCTGTTTTGGATCTGATTACTCCCTTGTCCCATTTTCGACATGGGTAGTAAGATTGGTCAAGTAGAACAACCTCTGACCATTTTTAAACCACTCTGGAAAGACTCCATCTCCTAAACCACTCTGTTTTCATCTATGTACAAGGTCAAGGCAGTGATCCTTGAGTTTGTTTATTAACAGCATCAGTTGTCCGTGTTCATTTAAGACAGGGGTGGGTTTTCCAATTGCTTCATGTGTGATCCTGAATTATGGCCAATCACCATGTGACTTCAAACTAGAGAGTTTCATTTTAGAAAAAAATGAGATTTCCCACCAGTATTTCCCCTAAGTGCCTTTCAGTTTGCTTCTAGTTCTTCAATGCAGCTCATTATGTTACTATTGTTATTTATTATTGTAATTTACATGATACTACATACCATAAAGAAGTATAGTCTCTGACTTCAATGAGTGTAATAGGACATAAACGTTGAAACTGGCTTCAAGGGGTTTGAAGTTGGAATAGAATTAAATAGGAAGCCACTAAGAGGTTTCAAGGAATGAGACTGGAAACAGATAAAGATAATTTTAGCTGGACTGTTCTGCATAGTCAACTAAATAAAAGACAACTGGGGTCCAAACAATGAAATCTGAACCCAGGATTTGATTTTACTGGGTGGACATAAACAAGGCTTTTCAAAGAACCGATGATAATAATAAGAGCAGCTAATGTTTATTATGTATTTACGGTAAATACTACTCAGTATTTACCTCAGGCTCAATGTATAACTAGTTTCCGTGTATTCTCATTTAGTGTTTATAGCATCCTGTGAGACAGGCCTTATTATAACCATTTGACTTATGGAAAAAGTGAGGCTCAGAGAACTTGTTCCTTAACTTTCCTAAGGCTAAATGCCTGGTTGAGGCTGAGACTTGGACATACACTTTATTTGTTTTTAAATCACGTTGAAAATGAAATTTATTTGTCAACTTGATTAAAATGCTCAAAAGATTACTCTAAAACAATATGAATATTTCTTACTATATTTGTCAGGAACATGTATAAAAATTATTTATTGCCCTGGCTGGTGTGGCTGAATGGACTGAGCACCGGCCTGCGAACCAAAGGGTCGCAGATTCGATTTCCCAGTCAAGGCACATGCCTGGGTTGTGGGCCAGGTCCCCAGTAGGGGGCACTGGAGAGGCAACCACACATTGATGTTTCTCTCCCTCTCTTTTTCCCTCCCTCCCCCGCTCTAAAAATAAATAAACAAAATCTTTTTAAAAATTAAAAAAATATTTATTATTTTATATTTTTATTAAATTTATTGGGGTGACACTGGTTAACAGGATCATATAGGTTTCAAGTATACATTTCTATGATACACAAATCTGTATATTGCATTATGTGTCTACCACCCAAAGTCTTATCATTGTCCACATACAAATTTTAATATATGACTCCTGAGAACACAGTAATTGTGATTTTTAACAATAGAGCAAAATTTATTCAAACGAATGAGAATTATATGGTTCAAAGTAGTCACCATAGGGAGCAATACACTTATTACACCATCATTTTTGTATCTCTTCTTTAGTGATTGTGTTCTAAACCTCAAACACATTTGTGGAGGTTCAGAACAAACCACCCAAAAGTGCCTCAGTGGCACATAGATTATTTTGAGCTAAAGGCAATGGAGACCCTGTGGGCTCAAGAGAAACTTCTGCCTTCCACCTTAACTATCTCCATGAATTTAAATTAGGAGCCTGACCCATGGTAAGAGTCACCACCAGAAATGACTTTATACTTATCTATATGGTGGAGCAAATTAACAATTACTGATCACATGCTCTCTGTGCTATGGCTTCCTGAAGTGCCAGGGTGCATTAAATCATCCCTAGCTCATAGTATCTTACATATCCATGTTCCCTTTCTGTGTCCAAACATCTCTTGTATGTGGGGGTCTCTGACTCTCTCATATATGTGGGGTTTCCATACATATGCATGTATTACATTTGGTTATTTTCTCTTGTTAATCTGTCTAGTGCCCATTTGATTTATTAGACAAAGAAAAGAACCTTGAGAGTAGAGGAAACTTTGTTTCTCCTCCACACACCCTTTTATTCACTAGTGTAAATATTTGAGGTTAAATTTAAAGTTTGTAAATACCTAAAAAATAAGTTGGAAGAAAGTACATCAAATGAAGTGAGTTATCAATCTAGATAATCCATGGATAATCATCTGGAGTAAAAAAATACGATGTGTCATGAAGAAATGATATGGAATTTTTCTGGGAAAGCATCCCCCCAAAATTCTGGAACAGTGGCAGCATCTCTAAAATCAGTCACAACTTCCCAAGAAGAAAACTGAATTCTATAAATTCTGGCTGTGGTATGTTTGTTCATATTAAAATGTAAATGTTCTTTATATTAAAATTCAGAGGTTATACATTCTCACGTCACACATTTTCTGTAAGAGATTAATATTTCTACATATGAGATATACAGTCCACAGATACCTTATAAGTACCATAGCTACTCAAATATGTGACAATTAACAAGGACTATAGATTAGTTGACAATGGCTTCACGGAAAGAAGTACGGATGACCTAGACATGGAGAATTAGTTAAATTTCAGTAAGTGAGGGAAAAGATCTTCCATGTAGGGTAGAGAAATCTTACTTACTTTCCATTCAAATTCATCAGCTAATAAAAGTGGACTTGAAAAAGATTCTAATCCATATGAAATAGCAGCCCTCCTAAAACCCATTTTTAAACCAAATGCCAACCAAAGCAGATGTTAATATTAGAGAGCAATGGGAGACGACCATAGACAGCATGGTGGACCCAGATAACAGAGGGAGGGGTTACCTAATGAATTCTAGCTGGGGAGTCTGAACATGATCTAAATATAGCCCGTTACCCCCCTACCACTTGGAATTTTGTAACCTCTAGAATCTGTCATCTAATAGATGTCTTGCTCTATACAAAGGTAATTTAAGAAAAGTAACATGGATTCTTCAAATTCTCTCTCCTGTGAGTAAAGGCCCTCCCACTGACCTTGCTTTAAAGACAGGGAAAGCTGCAAGAACTAGAAGGGACCATCAGCAGCTTGTCGATAAGCTTTTAGAAATGCCTTATTGTCTTTAAAAAAAATGAACAGACTTTCTGGTAGAATTCAGTAAATGCAGAGAATTGGTTTTACCAAGTATGGGCTCTCTGGTGGTTAGATAATTATTTTCTACATAAAATACAGCCCTAAAAACTCCTTGCTATTTCATTAATTAAAGTAAATACTTGTTTACACTACTGTACTGCAAATCTTTACAATGCAAGATAATAATGAATCCCATTTTGCAGTGCATTGTAAATCATATTAGTAACTTCTGGTGCTCTCCAGGTTTAATAGGTGATAGTTTATTATTCATGTTCAGCATAAACTAAGTCATTAAGATTACAAATTTACAAGTAAGCTACAAAAATTATGCTTGTCTTCAAGATTATGGTTTTAATAATTGAAAATACTATCTGACCTAGAGCGAGGAAAAGGTTGGAAACTTGAAAGTTCATCTGAAATTCACAGTTGAGAAAAAAAGTCTCTGAACACCGGAGCCATCTTTTTATTTATGTCAGGATAGAAAAACCGATACATGAACAAAGAAAAGTTACATTGTTTTGTGGTATTTATATTTCTGGAATTCCTTTAAAAGCATATTTCCAAAATGCAAATGTTATGAATATGAGAGGAGAGTTAGCTTTTGGCATGAACAGAAGAGGTATGACTTAATATCAAAATAATAAGTCTTTTTGTTTGCACTGAGTGATAAACCATATACAAAATCGTAAACCCTATCTGAGTCCACTTTTTCACATAAAATGAGAAATGACTATGTACATGTAGTATTTGTTAACAGCCAAAATGGGTTCTTGCTGGCCAGCAAGCCCAGCCATTTAAGGGGTATATTCTGAAATAAAACCTTTCTCAAACTCATCTTTAGCTGATGACTCTCTGAGATTGAGGTTCCTATTTCTAGTTTTTGAGGCTTCCAAAGGATTCTAATCACAACCAAAGAGAGACTGACTCCTCTGGAATTCGATTTACTATAGTTGAATGAGCTCACTTCCCGCCCCTGCCCACTTGTTTCCGTTCAAATTAGTGTCTTGATTAAATTCCAGAGGAGACTTTGCTTACAACAAGTCTGCCAAATGTTTGGCCAGTATCCTGAGAGAGTGTGCTGCAGGCACCCCATCCACATGTGATTTTTCATCTATCTTCAATTATTCTCAAATTCTAAATTTTAAAGGATCCTTGTACATATAAATTGGTGGGATGGGGTGCCAAACACCAGAAACAATGTGGATTAGCTAAAATACCCTTCCTATCCTACCTTGCAAGCTCATAGGAAGCAAGGCACACGATAGTTAATTACCTGCTATCATCTTCTTTGGTCCTACAATGCCCTTTCTATATGAGATGGGGCTTCCACTTGGCAGACTGTATCTGATGAGATTCATTGAGAGTAATGATAATCTTAGGACTACGTATTTTCTAGAGCTCAAGTTTCCTCATCTCTAAAAAGAGGGAGTTGGGACTAAATGACCTCCAAGTTCTTTTCCCTGCTGTAACTATGATTCAACTCACTTTGAATCTGCTCCATTATTTGAATTAATAATGTACACACAACTAGAAAATTATCTTCAACAAACAAATTATAAGCACTGGGAAAACAAAGAGGTCTAAGAGTCTAAAGGAGGCTAGAAACCTAATTAGGGAGATAAAATATATTCATACAAGGATACATAACAATGCAGGATACAAAAAGGCTGTATATCAAAATGAGAGGCATGGGTTGCAGAGAATGGAATCTCTAAACTCCAACCCCCACCAATCCACATTGGACTGTGAAGTAGGGAAAAATATAAACTTCCATTGTGTGGTTAGCCATTATGATTTTAGGGTTCTTTGTTACAGCAGTGTTACTTGCCCTGATTAACTTTGTGTGTATATATATTTATCTCTATCTCTACCTCTACTTCAACTTCTACCTCTGTCTAGAAAGATCACACACATACACACAAACATATACTTCATGTCAAAAGTTGAGACTCTATGTACTTCCTATCATGAAGGTTTCTATGGCCTCAGAACTGCTAAATTGATCACACCTGGGGGAATACACAGCTGTTAGATTTTCTTCCCTGCTAGACTATATGCCCCAGGAAGGCAGGGGTCATGTCTTTTTCATTCATGACAGCATCCTCAGAACCTAGTCCTGGGAACAAAGTAAGTGTCTAGTAAATATCTGTTAAATATTGCTAGACATTCAATGTTAGTGAATGAATGAAGGCTTAAAGTACATCATGCACCAGTCCTTGAACTATCATAGCATGTATCACTTTATATTGTTATCACTATATATATTGTCGGTCTCCTTTACAGAGCAAGGTGCTCTGTAAATACTCATTTAATCAAGATTTGAACTCGGTGAATTTCTTTTAATACTGTGAGTGGAGAGTACCTTCTGGGGCCAACAAAAGAGTTTTGGGGTTGTATACCCAAGGCCCACAGTCAGACCTGTTCCCTAAGTCACTTTCTCTTCCCTGAGTGATTTATGGCCTTTTCCTGCCTAAGCCAAAGCTCAAGGGTCAAGGTACCTTCAAATCTTCTAAACCATGTCCATGTTCATCACAAACTTGCCTTTAACCTGACCTAGACCGAAAGCCTGATTTCCTGCCTGAGTCCTCGACATCAAAAGAACGATGGTGGTCAGGGGCTGGAGGTTAGGGGAAGTGGGAGAGATGTTGGTCCAAGGGTAGAAACTTTCAGTTATAAGGTGAATAAATTCTGGAGATCTAATGTATAACATGGTATAGATTGTTAACAAAACTCTATTGTGTACTTGAAAATTGTGAAAGGAGTAATTCATAAGGGTTCTCACTGTACAAAAATAGTAACCATGTGAGGTAATGGATGCGTTAATTAGCTTAATTGTACCCTTAATATACAGTTTTTATTTGCCAATTATAGCTTAGTAAAGCTAAATATAGTATCAACATTTATTGCTATGCATTTGGCTCACAAAATTAAGCCCTCTCCAAATGGGTTTTAGTTATAAAATGTTTCATATAGATTTAGATTAAAATCAAGCAAAAGAAAAAGAAATGGACCACTTCCGTAACAATGCACCCTAATCTTTTCTCCTTACTCGACTCTGTTGTAGCAACTGCCAGATAAAGACCCAGAAAAAGGTCCTTCCTTTACTACCCTAACTGATTCTATTAACTAATTAAAGGACCCTCTAGTTTCTAGGACTCACTTCTTCATAAACTGACTTAACTCTTGACTGTCCCAGGACATTTGTCAAATGGGACTGGGGATTTATTACAGTCCTAATTGCTCAAGAATTGAATAAAGAGAGCCCTGGTTGGTGTGGCTCAGTGAATTGATGCTGCCTTGTGAAACAAGGGGTCGTTAGTTTGATTCCCAGTCAGGGCACATGCCTGGGTTGCTGGCCAGGTCCCCAGTAGGGGGTGTGCAAGAGGCAACCCCACATTGATATTTCTCTACCTCTCTCTCCCTTCCACTCTAAAAATAAATAAATAAGAATCTTTAAAAAAGAGAACTGAATAAATAGAGAGTAAGCAGGAAAGCAAACATTGTAAATGGTAAGATGCATTCCAATACTGATTCAATGTACAAAGTAAGAACATGCCCTTGATGTGCCAGTAGGACAATGTCAGTGAAACTCATACTACAGCTGTCATGATTAGAAATGGTCACAGTGTCTATGAAGCCAAAAGCTTCTGCTACTTGTTAATGGGGCAGCAGAAACGGGGAGAGAGTCTGAGAAAACTACCTGTGATACTATACCTGATCCTGCATTCCCATGAATATTAGGGAAGAACTTTTGCCAAGTATTAGCATGACAAATGAAATATGATAAACAAAATGGCCTTCCTCATTTCAAAAAACGTAAGAATACAGGGGCTATATAGCTTTCCAATTAGAATACATACTTAAGGCCAAGTATACAATTAAAGGAAAGTTCCCAAATTTCCATTTCTTCATCAATCTCCCTGTCTATAAAAGTAATTCTCCTCTTCTCTAATTAAACAAGTTCATAGTGGAATGCAAAGCTTTATGAATTCCTCTAAAGAAGCTTGATTTAGGATTTTATTTTCCAAGATGTAACATGTTAGCTACCTCTACCCTAAAGCCTCAAGGGGGAGAGTTTGGCCTACTTTATAACTTTTGGAAGTCTCAGTTTAATGACTGTATTCCTTTTTCTTTTCACCAAAACTAAGAGGGATGTTTCCACTTCAGTGATCAGTTCCTAGTTAAATAGCAACTGAACCCAAACTCTGTGATCCAGTAACTTGTGTGCTTCTCTATGCACTGTGGGCATGGAAATGGGTTGCCCTCCACCATCCACAGATAAGCAAACCCTGCTAGAGAATATTCTTGTCACAGAAACCAAGATAATAAGCTACGAACAACAACTCAAATGACATGTCTAAATATATTCGGTTGGCCAAAAAAGGCCATACGGTTTTTTCCATAACATAAAAAAACACATTTTTCATTTTCATTGATAACTTTATTGATTGTATATTCTGAGTATGCTGGTTATCTCTTGTGTGGTATAACACCGATTGTTCTCAATTAATGTTTCCATTTGATTGTTATCAACTTCAACTGGTCTACCTGGTCGTGAAGAATCATCCAGAGAGAAATCTCCAGCACGCAACTTCGCAAACCACTATGACACGTTCTATCAGTCACAGTACCTTCTCCATACACTGCACAAATCTTTTTCTGCCTTTCAGTTGTGTTATCTTTCTTGAAATAATAAAGCATAATATGCTGAAAATGTGGTGTATAATCGTCCATCTTCAATATTAAAATGGCAGCACAAAATTTCACCAATTTTGATAAGATTTTTTAAATGCATGCTGATATGACAGTTGTCACAATACAATCTAATGAAACTGTTTTGAATGATGCTAAAGACAACTAAGCACTACTAGAGCCATCTTATGAAAACAACCAAACCAACTTTTTGGTCAACCCAGTATCTGCACAATGAACTTACAGGTTCTCATTGTATCCTCTAAGCAGGATGGGACCATTGTTGTATCATTAAGATAATAGATACATTCTCAGCTCTTAACTCAATCTTCTCAACATGTCTTAACAGCGCTCTAAAGATGGAGAAGCAGCATATGAACCAATAGTACAAATCCTGTTAACTTTTTCCTATTATAAAGTTAAGAAAGCATTTACAAAATGCTAATGATAGAAATTTCAAATTGCCAAGTCTGTGTGTAGATCAACACAATAGGTAAGAGAAGTGATTTTCAAAGCTGAGCATGTATCAAGATCATGGGAGGGGAAGCTTGTTATGACACAGATTTCTAGACTCCACTCCCAGAGTTACTGATTCAGTCTGGGAGAGGACTTGTGGATTTGTATTTTGAGCAAGTCAACATGGCAAGGTCAATGCAGCTAGTTCAAAAAAGACACTTCGAGAATTACTGTGTTAGAGCATGGTTAGAGCATAATGAGGCTAAAGTTTTAAGTTCAAATCCCAGCTCATTTCAGTCCATTGTTTTAACACAGAGGAAAATTCTAATGTGACCACCCTAATCATACTTGACAGTGCAACAAATGTCTGCCCTTGGTTACAGAGATGACAAGATGACAAAATACACATCGTTCTTTGCAATCTTATAACCTGTCCTGTAAAATCATGCAAACATGTCTGAATTAGTAATTGCAGCCGAGTTTACATAAAAAGAGCATATTTTTTTTGAATTTTAAAAACTTACCTGAAAATTTTCACACATAAAATAGAATAGTATAATAAACACCTACCTATGTATCAGCTCTATGAAATAATTACTTATATTTTGAAAAATTTGCTTATTTTTTAGTCAGAGAATTTTAAAGTTAATCCAAGATGTCATAATATGGGGTTGGCCAAAAAATGTTTTGTTTTGTTTTGTTTTTCCTGTAAGATGGCACTAGTAGCACTTAGTTGTCTTTAACTCCATTCAAAACAATTGTTAGATTGTATTGTGACAGTTGTCATATCAGCATGCATTTTAAAAATCTTATCAAAATTGGTGAATTTTTGTGCAGCCATTTTAATATTGAAGATGGAAGAATATACACTACATTTTCAGCATATTATGCTTTATTATTTCAAAAAAGGTAAAAATGCAAATGAATGAAAAAATATTGTGCAGTCTATGGCGAAGGTTCTGTGACTGATCAAACATGTCAAAGTGGTTTGCCAAGGTTAGTGCTGCATATTTCTCGTTGGACGATGCTCCATGGTGAGGTAGACCAGTTGAAAATGATAGTGATCAAATCAAGACATTAACTGAGAACAATCAATGTTCTACAAGGTGGGAGATAGCTGACATACTCAAAATATTCAAATCAATAAAATCATTGGTGTAAATGAAACACAGGGTTTAGTTATTTTACAGAAAAAGACTAAATGGCCTTTTTGGCCAACTCAATATTTCTCACCCTCAATACTCATATTTTCATACATAAAGAGAACAAAAGCTTTCATATTGTATTTTTTTTTTACTTTCATAGCCTAGACCCAACTTAGCCAAAGAGCAAACTACATAATACTCACTCTTTAGGCAAAGAAGTGTTAGACTTAACCACAAAAAGAGTAGTATGTTAAAATAAGTCTGGGAAACAGTGGGCTAAATAGACAGGTTTATTTATTGCAAAACTATTTAAAGCTCTAATAAATGAATATACATTGGGAGGCTCCAAGATGATACTATAATAAGTATGTACTATTTTTCTTTTTTTCATTTTATTTTAATTGTTGTTCAAGTACAATTTTCTATCTTTTACTCCCATCCCAGCCCACCCACCCAGCCCTCCCCACCCCCCTCCCATTTCCACACCCCCTAGTTTTTATCCATGTGTCCTTTATACTTGTTCCTGTAAACCCTTCTCCTTTTCCCCTGAAATTCCCTCCCCTCTCCCCTCTGGACACTGTCAACCTGTTCTCTATTTCAGTGTCTTTGGTTATATTTTGCTTGTTTCTTTGTTTTGTTGTTTAGGTTCCTGTTATATTAAATAATAGACTTTTGCTTATTGTTATTGTTGCTCTGTGTATGTGTTTTGTTGTTTAAGGTCAATCTCCAGAAAACATATTTTGATAAATGCATCACTAGGAGAATATAGGGTTTGCTTTACTTTATGTGTTCAAGAAAACTTTCAAGGAAAAATGATGTAATATTCCAGTAAGAGAAACTAGGAACAGATTCCTATACACTTTCAAATATTAAAATAATACTACTCATATAGAAGTGAGTTGACTCCTTAAAAGTTTAACTTATTAAATTATAATTTCTAATTAAATATATTTATAACTGTCCTTTAAAATAAAAGTATCACATAATTATAATAATTTAATCACATCATAGGCACAGCCAGGTTTTTAGGTTGTAATAATTTAATTAAAGTATTCTCTTTGATAAGTATTTTGATAATCTCATTAGAGGCAGCTGAAAGTGACTTAGATATTCACAAAATAGTATAATAATTATATTTTCAAAAACACTCCAAATAAAATGAGCAGTATATTTAACATGAATTATACTTTGTTATCCCGAAAATCAACGTGAATGAAGGCCAAAGGAAGGACTCAAAAACGATGCAGTGGCACAAGACCGGAGATGAGTGTGTATGAGCTCAAAACAATTCACAGGTATCAGCTGAGTTTATTTGGTGTCTAGCTGATTGACTAACAAGGTTCTTTAGCCTTATGTAAATATATACGAGATGGTTAGGTTAACAAGGTTGTCAAGCATCTGATTTATAAAAAATAATCAACTAGATATTTCCAATGTATCTTAAAGTTGGGCATTGTGTTGATTGACTACGTATTTATTTCACCTCACCTATGAATGTTTTTTCACCAGGAAGACAGAACCCCAAATGTTCAATATCTGTAATTATGTTCTAGTGTTAGCTGAAGAAGAAGGTTTAGGAAAGTCCTTCATGAAGTAACATAATCTTCCTACTCTATCTTGTCCTCCAAAGCAGCTGGTAATCTTTTTAGATGTTCTATGATGATAAACAGACAAGATGAAACTAATTTTGTCAAAACTCAAGATGTTTAGGCAAACAGGGGTAGGCATTATAAATTAACAGTAACTACAAAATGATTATTTTAGGTTAGCATTTTAGACACTTTATCTAACTTTTATTGCTGTATAAATTTTGTTTCAAGACAGACTGCATTTTAAAGTGAGCCTGATAAATATCTTAGTATTTAATTTTAATAGCAATCAGTGCTTAATGCCTTAGCAACCTGCAATACCCTTAAAATACATAATTCATATTACAATAACCACTACAAATCCTGAGTATTCGTTTCTGCCTTTGCTTAACATGAAGAAGTGATATTGGATGTCTAATTAATCAGTAAAATGTTGTTTTCAAAACTTTCCACCAAAAAATTTTACTTGTTAATTTGTGTTTTCCTTTTTATTTAGGAGGCCAGGACATGCCACAGTGATAAATGATGGTCCATGCTTGAGTGATGTTCTTAACAGTGGTGTTAGACCTCGGTTGAGCAACCTCAGTTCTTGAGTTCAGCTAAGAAAGAATTCAGAGGTAAGAACTCTAATGCAAGAAGTTCATTTACAAAGTCAGAGAAGTAGAGGAAGTGACTCAGCTGGGCTGCCTAGACTTAGGAAACAAATTACAAAGGCAAAAGAAGGGCCTTTGGAGCTCAGGAGAAAGAAAATAAAGGTAACACACCTAAGGGAAGAGGAGGAGGAAAAGCAAAGGTGAGAGAGAGAGAGAACATGTGTGCACATTGGGTGCCCCTTGAGTTAAGGGTTATTATCCGTTTTCTAAATGCAGGAATTTTAGGGACCATCTCAGGGGAGGATCTCAATAGAACATTCATCAGCCTTTCAGGTGTGCCCTTTCAGGGTTGTGGTCTGTACTGACTGGCCAGCACTAGGGTAGGGGGTCATTATTCATTGCATCTGGTCCTGATGTCAGCCCTGGTGTCACTTGATCTGGTTTTGCTGCTTTTCTGGTCTTGGATCTGAAACACAACTGAGGTCTGAATTTCACCTCTAGTTTGACTAAAAATCTGTCTCTTTGGTCAAAAGACTGGAGGCTTTGTTCCCTAACATTATTTGATGCTGACCAGAACCTCATTGTCCTGGGAGCTTAATGCTTAAGGGAGTGGAAATGCAAGGGCTTCTATGGGACTCATGTGAGGTTTTTTCTCAACCCCCTTCTTGTGTATCTAAGGGAGTCTAAACCACATGGCTAATGATATGGAAGGTCAGGGGGTCTAAACCATGTGACCAGAGACATGCTAGGGGAGGAAACATCACCCTGGGAGCAAGGTCCTAGACTGTAATAGTTGTTTCCTTTAGTTCTGTTGGTTGCTAGGCACCCAGAACGTTCTGCCCTGGTGATACTCTGTACCTGGCCTATTGTTCTTGCTCTGCTCATGCCTGTCTAACTGCCTACTCTATCAATATTATGTGATGAACTCAGCAATCAGTTTAAGTTTGGTATTTATTTTAGGTTGATTAAATCAGGGGTAAAGATTTCTGAGTCAGACTGCTCTCCAACTTGAAAAGAAATCAATAAATCCTAGTTAATCGGCAGACAACAGCCTAACCAGATTAAGTGTGTGAACCCTGGGCTGCTACAGCAGCTCAGTAAACTTAATCCAAAAGTGGACGATACAATAAAAAACCTGACTATTACATACTTCTTTGCATGACACTAAACCTATCATTTGGGTGAAAATAAAACAAGTATCTGCAAGGAGAGTTAATACATATCTGTAAGCTTCTTTCCTGGGGCTATAATTGCCTAGATATTAATCTTATGAAAACATCCTCCTTTAAATCTAATTGTTTATATATCAATAGATACTTGAAGCACAGAAGTGTGCAATAATGTAATTTTAAAACTAATTCAATAGAATTAAAAACAAGCTATAGTTTATAATAAAGATTATAGTCTGATCCTCAATAGTTTAACCAGGTATCTATGCACTCTGACTTTTAGCAACTTCATCTGCAAAATGGGAATAATATAATCTAATTCCTATGTTGAAAAGATAAATGAGAACAAATGCAAGGTATTATAATGTTACCATTAACAATAAGGATTAGCTAAAGAACATATATGTATATAGCTCATGGACACAGACAATAATAGTGTGGTAAAGGCAAGGGGATGGGGGGCTGAGGCTGAGTGGAGGTGGGCAAAGGGGGTGAAATGGAGGCCCTCTGTAATAGTGTCAATAAAAAAATTTTTAAGGCGTTTCAGATTTGTGAGTAGCCTGCTGTCTTCAAAGGCAGCAGTGTTCTGCTTACCTACAAAAGACCCAAACAGCTAGTCGACTTAAGAGGGGAAAGTGAAAGGTAATAGAAATTTTTAAAGGGGGAAGGGCAAAGTTTGCCACCCAAAAATGTGCCTTTAGGTATATTGATTTGAAGCTTGCTATTAAGAAAAGACTCAAGAGAAACCTTTGACTCTCTTCACTTCCTGCCTAAAGGAATCAAATAGAGAAACCTGCTTCAGGAAGGGAACATTAACACATTCACCTTAGCAGATAGAAATTAAGTGTGTCACACCGGGAGGATCCAAGTAAAGTGTTTGTTAGACTTCCCTCTGCGTCCCACTTTTTCTGGGTAGCCCTGCAAGATATTGACTGCCAAATGCTTGCTCTTTCTCATCAACCTGTGAACTGCCTACTTTCTAAAATCCCAGACTCCTGCCCGCCTTTTCTCCTTTGTCCAGAATGGCATATAAACCTAAACTGCCAATTGATCTCATATCTTATGGCACCTCCAAAATGCATATTTTCTCCTATTAATCTGTCTCATGTTAATTTGGTTATTGGCCCAGCTAGAAGAACTTAGAAGGTGGGAGGAAAGTTATATTTCTTCAGCCCCCAAAGAAGCAAACTATTTGTTTGGTTTTACATGGACCAGTAGTTTCCAAACTGAGGTTGTCTATTTCTACAACAAAATGGAAAATATAGTTTTCTAACATACATTAAAATGATTATATATTTATTATTTAACTTCTATTGGAGTTAATCATTGCAAAATACTGATTTTAACAATAAATAAAAAAAGAAAAAAATAGCCCTGGCTGGTATAGGTCAATGGATTGAGCGTGGGCTGCAAACCAAAGGGTTGCCGGTTCAATTCCTAGCCAGGGCACATGACTGGGTTGTGGGCCAGGTCCTCAGTGGGGGCCACATGAGAGGCAACCACACACTGATGTTTCTCTCCCTCTCTTTCCCCCTCCCTTCCCCCTCCCTTCCCCTCTCTCTGAAACTAAATAAATAAAATCTTTTTTAAAAAGAAAAAAAATTAGCTTTTTGGCTGGAACAGCCAAAAGATGGAATTGTCCCTTCAGCCACACACATGCAAATCTAGAAGAAAGGTGATATTGTAGACATCAAGGGCACTGTTCAGAAAGGAATGCCCCACAAATGTTCCCATGGCAAAACTGGAAGAGTGTACAGTGTCGCCCAGCATGTGGTGGGCATTGTTGTAAACAAGTTGAGGGCAAGATTCTTGCCAAGAGAATTAATGTACCTATTAAGTGTATAAGCACTTTAAGAGCTGAGGTAGCTTCCTGAAATGTATGAAGTAAAATAATCAGAAGAAAAGGAAGCCAAAGAGAAAGGTACTTGGGTTCATCTGAAGCAGCAGCCTGCTCCACCCAGAGCAGCACATTGTGTGAGAACCAGTGGAAGGGAGCCTGAGCTGCTGGAGCCCATTCCCTGTGGATTCACGGCATGGTGAGTGAAAAAAAAAAAAAAGAAGAAAGGAAAAAATCATCTGTACTGTTAAAAAAACATAAAGATACAAGAAAAATTTGAATGGGTAGCCTGACTCAATACCTGACTTTTCACTGATTGGTTTTGCCATTGCCTAGATCACTGATTCTCAATTGGGGACCATGTTCTCTAGGGGTACATTTCAAAATCTCTACAGCAATGTTATATGGAGTGTAACTTAAAAAAGTTACTATCATAATATAATTTTATATTTATAAAATGGAAAAGATAAAATATTTTCATAAAAGAATCTATAGAAAATAACATTCTCAATGGAGTTCAGGGACATAAGTTTTTATGTTTCTTAAAAGGAGATATGTATTTGAATAGGTTAAAAATGAGCTTTGAATGTTCAGCCCCAGCTCCCAAAAGGCTCTGGGAAAGGTTTCTGTTATGCCTGAATAACTACTCTGTTAGCAGGTCATACAAATTGTCAGCATTAGCAACTGGCCCACAGTTAATGCACAGAAGATTCGCTGACACACAGTAAAGGGGATGGTGAGCAAAGCAATCACCACAATTATTGAAACCAAGCAATAAAGAGAAGGTTGTCAAAAAAAACAAATCAAGACATCCTTGGGTGTTTTCTACGGCAGATAACCTAGGATTGCCATATTTAGCGAATAATTCTCATTTGGGACATACTTGTACTAAAAAGAAACAATGTCTATCTGAAGTTAAAAATTAGCTGTGCATCTTGTGTTTTATCTGGCAACGCTTAGTGAACCAAACCTTCCCTCCAGCGCATCAATAAGATAACACTTCCTAAAGGATTATGCAATATATCATAGGAGCATATATGTAATATATCATAGCAAGCAATTCAACTGGATCATTTATTCAGAAAATGTTCTTGCTCCCAGTGTTGCCCAATAGCTCCTTAGTGAGAAAAAGCTGTGTTAGCTGTCACCACTGAGATTCAACCTCTGGTAGAAACAGCAAATAAAAACTTACCCCTTTATGGAAAAAACATTATTAACCTTTGAGGGGAAGCAGAGTTCCCATCCCAAAACATGCTGTTTTGATATAGCAATTATTTTAAGGTGATTAGTTTTAAGGAACAAAAGACTCAGAAGGAGCTTTTGACCCATCCCCACCCCACTGCCCTTACCTGCCTCAAGGAAATGAGATAGAAAAACCTGAAGGGAACTATCACTGTGGCATAATATGAACTAAGTGTGGCAGACAGGGCAGAACCTACAAAATCTGTTAGACTCCCCATTGTTTCTGAGTGGACCTAAAAGAATTTGATTACCACATGTTTGCTCTTTGTCATCTACCTGTAAATTGCCTTCTTTCCCTTTAAAGTCCCAGAGCCCTGCCTCCCTCCTTTTAGTCCATAATGGCATATAAGTCTCAACAGCCCAATATGTCCTTGGGTGTCATGTTCCTATGAAACCCCAGTATGTACACATATAATAAACTCAGTCATTTTCTTCTGTGAATGTGTCTCATGTTAATTTTTTCAGTCCAGCCAGAAGAACTTACAAGGGAAGAAAGAAAATTCTTTTTTTCTCCCCCACAACTTTAAAGCTTGATATAATACATGCTTTGATACACTATCTATACTTTCTTCATTTTGAGAGCTCAGCCTTGTATTGGGACATAGCTTAAATAGCCATTCATTTACTCAACCCAAGTCACTGGAAATTAGGATTGCAGAAGTAAGTTAAGTAAACTAGAAGAAACATGGTACAGGAAAAGGCAGTTAGTGGGCTGGGGTTCAAGGGACCAGAGTTCTCTTTCCTTTTCTACCATGAACATATTATGTGACTAAGCAAAGTCACTGCACCTCTTTGGGCATCAGGATCCAAAATAGTAAAATTAGTAAGTTAGATTTGTGATTTACTCATCAGTTGTTTACTGAACACCTTTAATATATTAGAACTAGAACTAAGGAGTTGAGATACTCCTATCAAGGGATTCATGGGCCAATATGCCTGTATAACTGAATATTCTACAATCTGGATTTTGAAATGATTTTCAGGCCTTATTTGGAGAGAATGTTCATGATGTTACTTTTCCAAACTTCCCCAAATTCCTTGTAAAAGTTTGAATAATTAAAAAATTAAAAGCATACTGTTTTCAGTGATAAATTTTGCAACCTTCCTCAAAGTTAATGTTAACCCATCTAAAATTAACTAAATTACAAGCCTTGGAGATGATGAAACTGAAGATGATGTAACCTATTCTTCAGAGTGTGTCACAAAAGTAATCTTAGAGTATACATAACCTTTTGAATAATGTTTTACTAAGAATTACTTGAGTTACAGGTCACATGTAAAGCAGTTTAAAGGCCTTATTGACAAATACATCCCTATAGACTAATATGAATGAACAGATCTTAGCTTGACAGTTCAGCTTGGATGAAAACATACAATTAACAGATTGAACAAGCAATATAGATGTTTCCCATCAACCTTTGACAAATGAAAGGTAAGCGGAGCTGTGTGCCTCTCATAAATTGCTGACTTTGTTATGCTGAGGCTTGTGTTATATTGAAAACACTTTACATCTGTGAGTGGAAAATGAAAATCCTGTCAACCATAACCAAATGTGCTTCACACATAAGATGATGTGTACTACTTTACTATGGACACAATGTCAATGAATACCCCACAGGCCCAGGCCAGTGCAGGTGGGCATTTTAGGGTAAGTGCCAGGGCAGCTAAAAAACAAGAACAAAACAAAAACTAAAGCAGCCCTGGCTGCTGTGGTTCAGTGCATTGAGTGCTGGCCTGCGCGAACTGAAGGGTCACCTGTTCGATTCCCAGGCACAGCACGTGCCTGGGTTGTGGGACAGGTCCCCAGTAGACGGTGCACAAGAGGAAACCACACACTGATGTTTCTCTCCCTTTCTTTCTCCCGCCCTTCCCCTCTCTCTAAAAAGAAGTAAATACCTGGCTGGCATAGCTCAGTGGATTGAGCGCAGACTGCGAACCAAAGTGACACAGGTTCAATTCCCAGTCAGGGCACATGCCTGGGTTGCAGGCCAGGTCACCAGTTGGGGGCATGTGAGAGGCAACCACACATTGATGTTTCTCTCTTTCTCTCTTTCTCCCTCCCTTCCCTCTCTAAAAGTAAATAAATAAAATCTTTAAAAAAGTAAATAAAATCTTTAAAAAATAAAATAAAATAAACCAAACTACTTACAAGTTGCAAATTTATACTAAGACTAATTTTATGTTCAAAGAACCATTTTCCTTTAAAAAGTAAACTAGTAACCGTGTTGATATTTACACCCACGGGTAATCATATGTGATAGTACATAAAACCAATCATATCCTCTCCTTTGATCCTAAACCATCACGAAATTTCAGATGGAAAACTTTATTCTCATTATTTTTCCTAAAGTAGCACCATATTAAGCAATCTTACTTAATCAGACACAAATATAGTGTCTGCTATGGATACTAATTAGTATCCAGACCCTTATTTAATAATTACAGGTATAGCTTAAGGTGGAATGGTGTAATAAAATGAGTAATTTGGAAATCTGGAACAAAACTTCTGGCTCCAAGGCCCTGTCTCCACAATTACTGAACAGTTCCCTGAGTGGCTTTGAACAATGCACTTGATGTCCCCGAACCCCAAGTCTTCTTTTCCATAAATGAAGATATATTAGTACCTACATCACATGAGGTTCACATGGAATGGTATTGGTGAAAACATCTCTTAACTTGTAAGTATTATAAAATGTTAATTATAACAATAATGACTGTAATAAATCTATGGCATAATTGTCCCTCATTGGCATTTCTGAGCATTGACTGGAAAATACGGATTGGGTTTTGATGTTGAGCAAAAGCACAGTCTCTGGAATAAGATCTGCCTCCATGCTAAGGCTACCTTTACATTTCGGGGTGTATCTTCTCTAACAACTGCCACAATCCACTCCTTCTCACCATGCAGGTCTCAGCTCCAAAGCAACCTACTCAGGGAGGCCCTCCTTGAATGCAGTAGCTAGAGTAGTGCCTCTTATTTCAGTCTCTATAAGATTGCTTTATTTTATTACATGGAATGTGTTGCCACCTGAAATTACAATGTAATTATCATTTATCTCCCCCCACAAGAATGTGAGTTCCAAGAAGGTAAAGAATTTATTTGTCTTGTCTACATGTTTACCTCTGTATTCCCAGTGGTTACACAAGTACCTGGCACATAGAATTATTTCATAAATATTTACTAAATACAGAAGTGATTGCATTAGCTAACAAAAAGAAGCAATACAATTGATTTTTTTTTCCCTTTGGATCAAGAAAGTAGGCTTCTGGCCTGTCATTTCCTGGGCTTGAATTTTTCCAAAGTTGTTCCCTAGAGGGGTTTTGTCCTAAATGCAATACCCAGGTTTATTTTTTTCCTAGTCAAATGCTTCAAAATTCAAGTTAATTCTTCAGGTGAGTAATTAGGATAAAACTTAATTCTTCAGATGAATTCTAAAGAACTGATTATTTCTCCAGAGGCCATTGGGCTGCATTTAAATCACCATTTCACTTTGGACTCTGAATGATCCAATTTATAACTCCCCATGAATCAAATTAACTAGATAACTGCCAAAATGTAATCCCATTTGAAGAGTGAAATATCTGGTTTTATTGTCTACATTAGTTAAATGAACTCCATTAGTTAAACTTCACTTCCATTTGTGCTATTTTAAGATAACCTTTGTTGTAAGCTTTTAGCCCTAAAAATAAATGTAGTCTTAAAATTTACTCAAGTTTCCTTAGATTATTCAAAATTTGAAATTGTCATTCTTTTTCCCATTCTGCCACTGAATTAAAACTTGACACTTACCCCACAAGAACATAAACATCTCACCAAGGTTTTACATTCTAATTGCAAATAAAGTGCCAAAATTTTCTATATGGTTCATTATTAATAAAATATAGCTCCAGCTTAAAGTGGTTGCTGCTATGTAACTTTTAAGAAAATTAAAGTTTTTGCCTTAGAAAACTGTTTTATGGTCTTGTAAAAATTTTCTGAGCTTTTTGTAAGGCTGTCTATTAAAAATCCATCCCAGGGGATTATAAACATGAATTAAAGACAAATAATTCTTTTGCCTGGGCTTTTTACCAGGTCTTAGGTACAACTCCTATATTATTTATCCTTTTCTTCCAGTAAAAACTTTTACATTTTCATTTTAGTTCCCATTCTTTAAACATCTGGCTACAGCTATACCTGCAGTTTTCTATGAATGTGGACAATTATGGTAGGAGCTATCGTTCTATTCTTGTGCATTAGCACCTGTTACCATTATAAGGCCTGCAAGCAAATAGCTCAGAAATAATGAAAACAGATTTAGAAATGAAAGTCACAACACTTTTGTGCTTACATAGGCACCATTTTCCCCCTAGTAGGTTTCCTCATGAAAACCATTTAATCAATCTTCTAAGTAAGAGGTTGGCAAATTTTTCTTTCTGTAAAAAGTCAAATAGTAAAATTTTAGTCTTTGCATGCCATATAGAATCTGCCCTAACTACACAGCTCATCCCTTATTCAAAAGCAGGATGTAAGTAAATGGGCATGGCTGTGTTTCAATAAAGGATTGTTCATGGGCACAGAAATTGGAATTTCATATAATTTTCACATGTACCAAAATCCTATCCTTCTTTTGTTTTTTTTTTTTTTGTTTCAACCATTCAGAAATGTAAAAGTCACTCTTAGCTCACGAACCACACACAAACAGGAGGCAGGCTGCATTTGGCTGAGGTTTGTAGTTTGCCAACCCCTGCTCCCAGCGGTCCCAGGACAGTGAACATGGCAGCAATCAGTATCCCTGTTTACCTCTGATGGTGACAAATATAGCACTAAAAAACTAAGGAAGTTGCAGCAAGTTCATAAGAATTTATGACCATTCATTCTTTCAGCAAATTATTTCTTGAGTGCTTATTTGAGTAGAAAGGAAGGCTGCTAAATCCTCCCAAATTTCCTCCCAAAATTCAAATATTAATATGCACCTCACACCTGCAAGTCAAATAATTTCCTCCACAAGAACAAAATCCTTGCTTTAGCACTTAGTGCCTCTATACTTGATGCAGACTCCGACCAGCGGGGTCCATTTGTTGTGGCCGCAATGAACACATTCACATGGACTGCAGAATCCTGTGGAGAAAAAGGGACAGCATGGCCACTCTCTAAGTGAGAGAGAGGGCCGGGACCCCTAACTGGACAGGCTTTTATTGCTTTTCTGGGCACATTACATTGAGAATGGTCCTCATTTACTATGCACATATACTCAGTGACTAAAAATCCCATATCAGTTTTTCAAAGAAACTAAAGCTACAGGAGAAATAAAACCTGATCCTTCCACGTTTCAGTCTTATTCATACTGATGTGACCCAGTGCAAAGGGGGAAGCAAAGCAAAACAAAGCAAAAAATCAACAATAACAGTAAAAACCAAGCAGAAGTGCTATTCAGGGTTAAGTAAAATTAGGGTGAAGACAACATGGAAACTTCCGGGTCCAAATGTATAAAACATATAATCTATTGAATAGTTTTAGGTTAACTCATCAAAGAATTAGGTGACATTATAATATAGAGCCAAGTAGCAAAATTGTTACTCTAACTAGTGGTTTGATCCTTGGTTTTAACAAATTCAGTAATGGCCCAATGCTCTAAGAGCTCCAGTCTCAAATATGATACATAATGGACCTTTTAAAGAACATTTCTATGACTACATTACTTTTAAAATTTTCTATTTAGCACCCCAAGCATCAAGGGGTGCTATTTAATTTAGAGCAAGGCAGTTCCTATGAAAACAGACCACTTATTTCTCTGATGTATAAGTTAAAGTACAACAGATTATATATTTGAAAACCTTAGGTCTATGTTAAATACGTGTATATTCTATATGGATCCCCAAGAAATACAATTTAATTTCATAACCTTTTTTCATTTAGCTTCCTTGTGTTCAGTTATTATCCTTCTTAATGCATATTTATTTCAAATCACATATTCTGCATATTGAATGTGCAGAAATAATATCACTAAAGAATTAAAGAAACAAAGTAGCCCACTAAGTTTTGGACCCCCTCAGTTCTGTAAGCCACAAGTATCAAGCTGTGCAATCCAGCACTGGGTTCAGTTTTAGCCAAGAATATGTACTGGTGTTATATTTAGAAAACTGACCACAGTCTTAATGGTTCTTCATCAAGCAGGCAGGTTAAGACTTTGGAGAAAATAATTCTGCAGAGCAGTAACTCTGGATCATAAGATAATGACATACATACAAATTTACTGAGTAGCTTATGCCTCATGTAAAATGACAAAAGAATCTTAAAAAATTTAGCCCTCAAGGTGTGGCTCAGTTGATTGGGTGAAAGTTCCATTCCCAGTCAGGGCATGTGCATAGGTTGCAGGTTTGGTCCCTGATTGGGCAACCAACTGATGTTTCTCGCTCATATCAATGTGTCTCTTTCTCTCTTTCTCCCTCTCTTTCCCCTCTCTAAAAATAAATAAATAGGTCTGGCTGGTATGGCTCAGTGGATCGAGCATGGGCAGCAAACCAAAGGGTTGCCAGTTCGATTCCCAATCAGGGCCCATGTCTGGGTTGTGGGTCAGGTCTCCAGTAGGGGGTGTTATGAGAGGCAACCACACATTGATATTTCTCTCCTTCTCCTTCCCTTCCCCTGTCTCTAAAAATAAATAAATAAAATCTTTAAAAAATGTAGTGGATGGGTCAGTGGTATCAATAATGCTCAATAATGCTCCTGGATGATTTGGTCTAAAGCATGTAGCCACTACTCCCAGTCCTGGATGCATTCTTCAATGCCTCCCCCTTAAGCCAAGACCTATACTCTTATTACCCATTACAATATATATGCTTAGAATAATGCAATTAGTAAGTTTTATTACTCTCATTTTAGTTGCTTTTGCAAGGGAGTGATTAGCTTTCACTAAATCTCCTGATAAACACTGAGAATGCAGAGTGTCCTGCCAATTCCCAGTTAATTTAGTTTGGCCTCATGATTCACTGTTACTTGAGTGAGCTAGTTATCAACAGGCAGCATTGCTTTCAGTTTCATACTGACATGTTGAATTTTTAAAAAGTAATATTGAAACTATTTAACACAAGGCAAAATTCTTATTTTATTTGGGAATAATGACTTCTGAAGATTCAAAAAACCAGAAGACAATTTTCCTGTAAGTATAGTGCTGCATGACTATAAAGCAGAGAAACTTTCAACATTTCATGAAGAAGAGTGTTTGGTTAAAATAAAAGGTTAATTGAAATCATAAGTACACATACTGTTGTTTAGGGGCTGGGAAGTGGGAAGTGAGGATGTGATGTCAGTTCTTCCCTGTTGCAGAGGAGGATGAAAGATACTGAAAGTGAAAATGACTCATTCCTCTACTCTCAACACATAGAAATAATAGGTAATTCATAAAAAGAGAAAAGCAAAACATAAAAACCTAAATGCAAAGACAAGATCAACATCTCTTTGGACTAGGAACAGAAGAGAAACTGCAAAGCAGTGTGAAGCAAGTGATGTGTGGAGTGTGGAGCCTAGGAGTATGCAGTGCTACCCAAGACTTCAGCTCCAGAGAAGGTTCAGCAATAAAAGTGCTCAGAGGCAGACAAGATGAATAGCCAAAGGCCCTGAGGGCAGGACTCTTGAACGTGGTTACACATTTATATGGAACTGCTGACCTAGGGAGAAACAAGAACAGGGAAGGCACAGGCTCCCCCTCTCCAGCAATGAGCTAGGGACCCACTGACTCAGAGAAAGGATTAGTGAGACCCTAAAGCACCATATGAGCACTAAAAAGTCAACACCAAAATGACAATCCTAAACCTCCAGGTGTATAAAAACTTTAAAAAGACTGCTAACTATCTCTTGAGTTAAAGATGAAATCACAATGAAAATTTTAAAAATATATTTAGAACTTAGAGAACAGAAGTACATACTGCATATTAGTATGTGTGGGGTACACCTAAAGGTACAGAATGAGGGAAACGGATAGCATGAAATGCCTTTATTAAGTAACAAGAAAGGTAGAAAAATAAGTGAGTTCGACATTTATTTCCAGAAGTTAGAAAAATAACCCCAGACTAAACAAGTACAAGGAAGGAAATATAAAAAAAGCAGAGAAATTATTGCAATAGAAAAAAACTGTAAAAGTAAAAACTGGTTAATTTTTGAAAATTATAAAATAAACAATCCTTTGGCAAAACTGATAAAAAAAGAAAATGGGGAAAAACAGGCTAAAAGATAAAATATTGATATAATAAAAACTACATAAACAAAAATATAACCATAAATATCTTTATGCAAAGACTCAGAGTGAAGAAATAAAAAAATTAAAAATAAACAAAAACATTAAGCAAATGGAATATATAATCAAAAGTCTCTGTCTTTACAATACAACAGGTGCATGCAATTTTAAATGCAAAATTTTCCAGAATTTCAAGGAGTAGATTACTTCTGTTTATATAAACTGTTTTGGAGACTAAAAAAAGAGTGAAAACTATTCAACTCATTCACTGAGGCTTGTACAACCGTGACACAAAAACCTGACAAGGGCAATTTGAGAAAGGAGAATTGCAGACTAATCTTACTCATGCAAAAATCCTTAAAAAATATAGAACCAAATCCTGGCCTGTAAAAACCAATAATACATCGTGGCCAGGCTGAGTCTCAGGCTGAGTCTGTCCAAGAAATGAAAGGCTGGTTTAACAATAGAAGAATTAATGTAATTAACCAAATTAAAATAAAGAAACAAAAACATATGTGAATAGATACAGAAATGGCAGTTAACAAAAATTAAGATTTATGTTTAAAAGTGTTTTTATATATAATCAATTAGGAATATAGCATTAGTCTCTTGACTTCATGAAGGGTATATTAAAAACCTGCAGTAAACATAATAATCAATGGTGTAATTTTAGAAGTGTTCCCATTAGAGTAGGGACAAAAACACCTACTCTCACCACTTCTATTTAACATTTTAATGGACATCCTAGACAATGTAATAAAACAAAGACAATAAATCAGGTATAAAATGGAAAGATGAGTCAAAACTGTTATTATTTCCAAAGCTATAACTGTCTACATAGAAAAATCCAAGAATAAGTACAAACTATTAGGAAAAGAAAGTTTAGCAAGGTTGCTAGAAATAAAATCAATATACTAAAATCAATAGCATACAACTAATAACCAATTAGATAATTCAATAGAAAAAAAGTAAGATTCAATTTATAGTATTAAGAAAAGCTAAAAAGAACCTAAGAATAAATCTAGCAAAAGCTATGCAGAACTTTTATGGAGTAAGCTGCAAAAATTATTGAAGGGCATAAAAAATTACAATGAATGGAGAGACAAAATATGTTCAGGAATTGGAAGATTCTATCTCATAAATATATGAATTGTACTAGAATTAATCTATAAATTTGATGCAGTTCCAATCAAAGATGCAGGAAACAAGCTGAAAACAAGTCACAAACTTGGAGACAACAACTGCAAAGATTATGACTGCAAAGATTGGTATTCAGGATTCATTTTTTAAAAAAAACTACAACTAAACAAGAAGAAGGAAAATGAACAAATGATACCAACAGGCAATTATAGGACAAGGAAATCTGAATGAACAATAGACACGAAAAAGCCCTTTCTCACAAGCAATGCATAGTATATAAATTATGTCAGTGAGGACTGGTAACATGAATGCAAACTGGCAAGAATTTAACACTAACAATTTCATGTACTGTGATGGTTGGAGTCTCATCTTATGCACTTTGGAGAGCAATTTCGCAGTACCTAGCAAAGTTTAGGATATTCATCCTCTTTGACTCAGAAATTCCACTTCCAGATATATACTCTCTCACACAGCCCTGGACAGTGTGGCTTACTTGGTTGGAGTGTCGTCACATAAACTAAAAAGTCCAGGTTTGATTCCCACTCAGGGTACCTATCTAGGTTGCAGGTTCCCAGCTGGCGCACAAACAAGAGGCAACCAATTGATGTTTCTCTCTTACATCAATGTTTCTCTTCCTCTTTCCCTACCTTCCTTCCCCTCTCTCTAAAATCAATAAGCATGTCTTCAGGTGAAGATAAAGAATAAGAATGAAAATAAGAAGTAAATATTCTCTCACACAGACAGATACAAAAATACTCATGACAGCCCTGGCTGGTGTGGCTCAGTAGATTGGGTGCCAGGCTGCAAACCAAAGGGTCCCCAGTGCAGGGTGTGGAAAAGACAACCACACACTGGTGTTTCTCTCCCTTTTTTCCTCCCTCCCTGCTCCTCTCTCTAAAAATAAATAAATGCAATCTCAAAAAATTAAAAAATATAAACTGCCCCCCCCCCCAAAAATGCTCATGAGAATGTTTACTGCAGCACTGTTTACAAAACTGAATTCGGGAAACACTCTAAATGTCCATTAACAGAGGAGGATCAGAATAAAACAGAGCCTCACATACCAGTATATTTCAATCCATGAAACAATGTTAACAGACAAAAGAACACTGAAGAAAAATATCTGTTTAAGGAAAACCTATCTGAATGTTGTAAAAATCATAAAGCATAAAGGGGAATGGAAGATCTCAAATTCAGTACACTGGTTATATCTGAGGGATAACATTAGAGAGGAAGGAAAGTGAGATGTGGTCCATAAGAAGATTCAATTTTGTCTGTAATGTTTTAATTCCTCAAAATAAATCTACAGAAAATATGTTAACATGTTACGTTTGAGCTAAGTACAAGAGTGATGGGTATATGAACATTTGCTGTGTGAAATCCCTCTACATTTGACATATTTCATCAGTAATAAAAAAACTATTTAGCATAAAATGAAAACATTTTCATAGAAAGTTCCTAAAAAATTGTCTCCAGTTTAGAAACCTGTATGTTATGAAAAATTCAGGAAAAACTCATCCAGAATTAAAAGTTTTGTACTCAGGTTCTAGTAAAAGTTGGCATTTAGCAGATGTATGCTGACTTCACATGCCACTAAAGATTTCCAAAAGTTAACTCCAAATATAATAAATCCATGCAGTATCAACTGATTTAAAGGACCAGACAAGCAGATTTAAATATATATGGTTACAACAATGTATCTTAATGCCACCCCCAAAAACAATACTGGGACAGCAGAGAAACCAAAGAATTCTAAAAATTGTGAGCTGAGTGAAAATTTAAAAATTTATTACTAATTGCTGCTAAGGTGGGCACTTTTAATGACACTTGGCTTTAGAAGTCAAATATCTTACACAATAATTATCTAAAACTTCACATATACAAGACAATAGGGAGAGGAAGAGGAGGATAGGGAGGGAGAGGTAAGGAAGAGGGAGAGAGGGACCATGTTCCAGGTGTCTGAGACTCTGGAATTTCCCACTCAAGTATGTAGAACCCATTTCCAAGATTTATAAGGGTTTCTACCCCAAGTCCTTACACTTATCTAATGGTAGATATGATTTTTATGTACACATCCCAGAATTCAACTGATCAAGATGTAGCTGTTTGCAGGAGATGCGAATGGAGCTTACACATTAGTTGGGATGTCAATTGTGTGTGTGTGAGGACACTTACAGATGTCCAAGTGTTCTAAATGTAAACTTGGACCTCTAGATCACTAGGAAGGTATATTTGTCAAGGTAGGAGGATATAATACATTTTATTTAAAAGTGTGTCAGTTTAAGATACAGCTTTAAAAGTTTTAGCCATATTCTAGCTGGTGTAGCTCAGTGGATTGAGCGCTGACCTGTGAACCAAAAGGTCGCTGGTTCGATTCCCAATCAGGGCACATGCCTGGATTGCAGGCCAGGTCCCCAGAAGAGGGCACACAAGAGGCAACCACACATTGTTGTTTCTCTCCCTCTCTTTCTCCCACCCTTCCCCTCTGTCTAAAAATAAATAATAAAATCTCTTTAAAAATTGTGAAACTCAAATACTGAAATATTCAAAGAAGGGTGGCATTTGGGAACCCATAAAGCTAAAATGGACCATTACTTATGGGAAAAATACATGTCTCATTCGTAATTATATGGTTTTATTTGCTCTGTAAATGTATATTCTCTAATTGGTCTTTTGTTAGCCTACCAAAACACTTTAGTTCACAGAAATGTTGAAGAAAATTTAATTATTAAGGTAAAAAGCTCTAGTTTTCCCCAGTTTTGAGCCACAAAAATGACTACCTAGATCATCTAGGATTTGATATTCTATACATTTTTAGTGAATTGTTCATGAAAATGTTCAATCTTATCCTTTATTTCCTCTAGAATGCTTTTTGAAACCATTTATGACAGATGCCAAAAGTTCTTTATCTCCACCTAAACAGTCCAACAGTCGTTCTGCTTAATGTTATATGTTAACACATGAATTATACAGAGTAAAATCTTAGTGATGTGAAAAAATTATGATTTTTAAAGGTCTAAATTTTAAAATGTTTTAATAAATGCAATAGTTTGAATAATTTGCAAACAATAATTTCCAGTAACTGCTAAGTGTTACTATGGTGGTCCCTTGGGACATGAAATGCATAAAGAAAAATACTTTGAAACTAGTATAGTGATCACTTTTATATAAATGTCTGCTCAAATAAAAATATTTTTGAAATACAATTCCTTTAAAAGTTTAACCAACCAAGGAAACTTGTATTAGTATAGTTATATGATTTTTTAAATAAAGAAATACAAATTAATGAGTTGTTGGCATGGCACATTGCTATATTAACTATAGTGCCCCTTTTCTGGTCATCTTAAGTATGTAACAATTGACCTGAGATATAAGGACATATATCATTCCTTCTCCTAAGCCCCTTCCAAATGAAATTTTAAAATACTAACAGCTGAACAAAAGAATCTACAAACAGCTTGGCTGTTGTGGCTCAGTGGATTGAGCACTGGTCTGCAAACCAAAAGGTCCCTGGTTCGATTCCCAGTAAGGGCACATGCCTGTGTTGAGTACCAGGTCCCCAGTAGGGGGCGTGTAAGAGACAACCACACATTGATGTTTCTTTCCCTCTCTTTCTCCCTCCCTTCCCCTCTCTCTAAAAATAAATAAATAAAATCTTTAAAAAAAGAATCTACAAATAGAAGCATAAGTTAATATAATTCAACTCATCATCAAGTGTTTCTTTTCTGAAGCTAGAAGGTATTGCTCCTCTATGAACTTCATCCATTCCTATATGAGAACCTTCAGATTTAGGGTTAAATATTTCCACTTATTCTTCCATTTCTCCTAGGAGCAGAACAGATTGATCACTGAGTTGATTTTTATTTTCATCTTCCAGTACTTTACATTTAAGGTTTTTAAATTGTGAAATAAGGGCTAGAAGATAAAACTAAGCTGATCTTTTTAACTCATAATATGTTCCATTGGTACTAGATGGATAAGGTGAAGTGGAAGAAAACATTAATGGCTTTTGGTATCAAAATAATATTGCACTAACTAAAAGTGAAGAAATGAAAAAAGAAAATGTGGGTGGGAAAACACACAAAAAAGAAGGAAGGCTGACATATTTTCCAAGTAAATTATGGCAATAATATCTTAAGTAGTCACCTGTCTCATGTATGTACCTTCTTAAATCCACTTATATGCAAATAACCAAATTCATCTTGATAAAAGAAGAGTTCCATCTTGTGATAACATTGTAGAAAAGCCTTTGGGAGCAAACTGCTGGGTACAGGCTCAGGTCCAGACTCTTCAGCTGACTCACTCCTACATATCCAGACATTCCTTATACTATCCTCCAGAACAGTCCTCCAAGCCTGACAGCATGCCACTTCCAAAAATTGCTCTTATGTAAATTGTGACTCTTATTTACAGGGGCTGCTGTACTCCCAATCAGTTTTGAAAGCCTACCTATGCTTTAAGGCACAGCCCAAAATAATAATTCACACAGCTCAACATAATGTGATCTCTTTTCCCAGAGCCCTAATGTACTAGTATTCTGTTCTAAAGATTATTGCATGTGATTTGATGCTTTGCTGAATTATTATCCAATTGTTGTTTCACGAATTCATTTCTTCACAAAATATTAACAGACCTCCTGTAATGTACAAGGTAACATGTATGAGACTATAAAACAGTGACTCTCAGTTGCGGGGAGAGTCACCCCAAATTTGAAAATGTGTGCAGGTGGTTTTGATTGTTAGAGTGACTGTGAGATGCCACTGGCATTTAGTATAGAATGGCCAGGGATGATAATAATCACGCAATGCTGTGGGGCAGTTCCATTCTCTGAAGAATTCTCCTTCTTAAAAGGTGAGTATGAAAAGACCCCAAGATGAAAAAGAACAAACTGACAGTAACCAGAGGGGAGGTAGGAGAGGATAATGGGGGATAATAGGGCAAGGGCCATCAAGGAACATGTATAAAGGACACATGGACAAAGCCAAAGGGAGGTAGGTTCAAGGGTGGGAGGTGTGGATGGGTGGGGTAGAGGGAAAATGGGGACAACTGTACTTGAACATCAATAAAAAAAGAAAAGAAATAGACATGAGTTATGGCCTCAATGAGCTTATGGGTTCAAAGGGAATATGGCATGAGTGCCATGCATAAAAGTGTTACATCTCAACATGTAAAACATTCGGTGTCAGGACTGTGCTGATTATTTTCTTAGTCCCTCTTGGCACCTAATACTAGTCAGGATTCATGGTAGGTACTAGGTAAAAACTTAGTGGCTTGAAACATATTTTTAAAAACCCTAAAGTTCAATGTATATTATGCCCTCCAGGGGACGGATGGCTCTACAGATAATCACATCACCCTCACTGCATTTTGAAACCAATGAGGAAGACAAAAGTGTGACAACAGAGCCTGCTAAACCTCCTGAGGGCCAGCTATGAAGTTTTGAGAGTGGAAAAAGCAGCCTCTGACAATAAGTAGTAGGAGACAGGGAACAAGAAAGTGTCAGTAACGCATTGGAGCTGCAATTCCTTCTCTTGAACCATGGGTTGATTAGAGATATTTTACCTTACACAGATTGGTGTTGAATAACTGCAGATTTGCTTTCTTTTTTCATATCCTCTTCCTGACTGTAACAATCATAAAGTGCATACATTGCAGAAGAAAAATTTACTCAGCTCATCTATGCAACATTCTTCCTTTGTTTATAACCAAATTTTATTCATCTGTACCTCTTGTTGGGCTGCAACACTTAAATAAAATGACAAATAGTTTTCATTAAACATGTCAGCAATGAAAAAATGCATATGTGCATAACTAAGAACGCTACTTTGGATGTATATTGTGCATCTCTTCCAAAGGGAACTCATTTTTTTTTTCCATTCGCCTTTACATTAGCACTATGGGAGAGATGTCAGCACTCCATTTTATAGCTGTCAGAACCGTGGTCCCCAAAGATAATTTCTTAGAAGTCACATAGTCTGTGTCAAGGCCTGGACTAGAAGCCAGTGGCCCTGGCTCCCTAGACAATATATTACTAGGAAGACTTTATTTATCTGCCTTTATTGCTTCATAGATAAGAAGAGTCCTCCAGGAAAAGCAACAAATCTACATACCATCCGAGATGCTAGACTTCTACAATCTGTTTAGTTTCACAGGATTTTCTATGTTACAATGCTGTTTGTGAACTATACACCAGAGGAGGTGTGAGAACAGAAATTGTCATTTGCAAAAATTAGCTACAATCTGCAATGATCAACAAATTCTAACTCAGTAAGTTGAGCTTGCTCTAAAGGAACAAGCTTGGGACTGTCTAATGCCTGCAACTCATATAGAAAACAATAAAAATTTTTATCTAAGACCACTAGTAGGATTATAGTAGACTCCCAAAATAATACAAGTCCAACAGGGCCATAGAATCCACTTTAATAGAAAATAAATAACTTGTTATATTCAATTAGAAGCTTTGGAATGAAAAACCCTAAAGCAGACTGATCAATGAAGATTAAGGTTTTTACTACAATATCTTCCTATTAATATTCTGGATAAAATATTAAAAATTAGATACACAAAGGTTAACTTCAGAGATAACTACTTAAATTAATAGAAAGTGTCAGTTAGTTTGTAAAAATAGAAAAGCAAAAAACAAAAAGAAAATGCAGTTGACTGGGAAAATTGGATGTTGGACTCCTAGCATATTTTGGGGTAAAACGCGTTATGCCTCTCAGGCCATCCTAATGAACTAGCAAATGCAACATTTACGACTTATCATTTCAAATAGATTACAGACTCCTTAAGGGCAAAGAGAATCCCTCAAAGGTTCATCATGAGGGGAAATGAGATAATGCATGTAAAGGCATTACTCAATGTCTCACATATGGTGAGTGACCCAATAAGTGAAAGCATCTATATCAACATTTTTATTCCCCATAGTGCCAAGCACAGTGTTTGGATAAAGCAGGTAGTGTTTATGCAGTTGGCCCTTGAATAATGCCGGTGTAAGGAGCAACAACCACCCCCAGTCAAAAATCCCCACATAATGTTTATTTCCTCAGAACCTTACTACTAATAGGCTACTGCTGACTGGAAGGCTTACCAGTCAATACAAAGTCAATTAACACATATTTTGTATGTTATATGTATTATATACTACATTCTTATAATACAGTAAGCTAGCAAAAAGAAAATGTTAAGAAAGTCAAGAGAAAAAAATACATTTACTGTATTTACTGAAAAAATCCAGGTAGAAGTGGACCCGTGCAGTTCACACCCATGTTGTACAAGTGTCAACAACTGTACGTCCTGCTTTTCAGCATCTAATTTTCAGAGAAATAAAACACTTTCTAAATTTGTACTACTAAAATATAAAACTTACTATAAATGGTATACTGCATTTGGGAATCTGAAAAAGTGAACACGAATAGAAGCATAAAGGACCAGTGTTAGTCTTCAGCACCTATGATGTAAAGCATTTTTCCAGATTTCTTGTAGAGTTGATAATAGCACTCAGAATCCCTTAAAGAGTTCAGTGCATTTGATACATCCAGTGAAATGCAACTTCTAAGCTCATTAAGCTGGTAAATATAGTAGATCCTTGGAATTTATGGATTTAACATTTGCAATTTCGACTCCTCATCAAGTGACACCATGGGACCATGACCTATAGTAACGTCTAATGCTGCTGAGCCATGAATTTGGATCTCTGGTGTTGAGAGGTTGGTATAGTGAAGTTCATACAGCTACTGAGGGGAGCTGGCCAACTGCCCAGCGTCCAAAACTCTATACGCTTCTCTACGTGTTGGGCTGTACACAGCAACTCTACTGATGTGATAAAATTTAACTTTATTTCTATGTGAAAAATGGCCCTGAAAAGAAAAACAACTGCTACTGCTAATACTGGCAGTGAAACGGAAGTGCTAGTTCTTAGACAGAAAATGGCTTTGTAAATGACTTTAGTCTTGTATTTATAGAATCATTAATGATCTGAAAGAGGGTCTGTTAAATTTTTCAGTTATACTTTACTGCATTTTATGAGGGAAATTATATGCTAGAGTGGTATTTGAGGATGTGGGGAGTCAGGAAGATCTCAGGGCCTATCCCTTGTGAATGGAGAAGGTGTGTTGTTTCCCATTACGGTGCTTCACTAGAATCAATAGCATGTCACTCTCATAAGTTTATGAAAAAGATTACAGGAGCTATTTTATGTATTATCTCCCAGACTACTCTGGAGACTTAGGGGTAGTAATCAAGTTACAAAGACAATTGAATCATTATTAAAATTCCAGAGAAACAATTAGAACACATGCTCACTCTAACAAAAACCCCAGATCCTTATTTTTTTAAAAGATTTTATTTATTTATTTTTAGAGAGAGGGAAAGGGAGGGAGAAAGAGAGGGAGAGAAACATCAATGGCTGGTTGCCTGTCGCATGCCCCCTACTGGTGACCTGGCCCACAAGCCAGGCATGTGCCCTGACTGGTATTTCACCTGGTGACCCTTTGTTTTACAGGCTGGCACTTAATCCACTGAGCCACACCAGTCCTCATTAACTGACATTTCAGAGAGATGCCTTTAATCCTCACTGAATAAGTGTAAATGTATTCTTTAAGTCTCAGTGACATTTTGTAGCCGTTGACAGTTAAAATTTTCTTATTTCAACCTGATTTATCTTTGAATGTAATTTATGCTTGGTAGTACTTTTGTTTTGTTTTTAATTTTTATTCATTGATTTTGAGACAAAGATAGAGTAAAAGAGACATCAATTTGTTGTTCCACTTATTTATTCCTTCATTGGTGGATTCTTGTATGTGCCCTGACCAGAGATCTAACCCACAAAATCCACCTATCAGGACAATGCTCTAACCAACTGAGCTACACAGCCAGGGCTCTAGTGCTTTTGTAATATTCATTTTAGGATGCATTTGTTGAAAGCTTAACCACTATACCTTTAAAAAGAAAAAGTGAATGGTTTTCACCCTAAATAAAGCATACTGGTTTTACATGTTTGTGTTGATTTTTAACATCTGAGAATTAGAAACACATTTAAGTTTGAAATGCTTGTGCCTTAAGGTGTCAAAATGGACACAGACTTGTAGAGAGGAAACGAAGACAAAGACTAGCTAGAGTTCCACTGTAACACAGGGTGTTGGGAGAGGTTAGGACATAGTATACTCGTATTCAGATATATTCTGATGCCCACCCAAACTTGAACTGTCTATGAGAATATTCCAATAGCCAACTGGGATATTTGGCTTAATGAATATGAGTGTTTTCTAGTGACAGAGAAGCAAAAGGACAGGAAAATGCTTTGGCAACCCATGGTACAAAATAATCTTAATTTTCTCTATCAGAGCAATATTGTGAAACATGGTAATCTATTTTTTTTTCTTTTTAGTGGCACCATCAAGCTCCCACTCTATGTAGCATGATTTCATTCAAATCCAAAAGGAAATGTTTCAATAGTGCTTCATTCTGTAGTGCTGACTTCCCCCAAGGAGTTTAAGTATATGACCCCTGTAGACATCCTCCTGAGGAAGCAAGCATGCTCAGGGTGCAAGGGCAGGGAGCAGAGAAAGAAAGAGCTTAAACATCATTTTGTACTAGTTCATTGAGCAACAGATAATAGCTACCATTTAATGAGTACACATTTTTTTGTCAAGCTTCATATGCAGTAGTTAATTTCTAAAATTTAACTAATGGGTATGTATTTTTAGCTAACCTTATTTTACAGATTAGGATATTTCCATTCAGTGAGGTTTGTTCATTCATCTGTTTATTCATTATAGGAATAAGCAAACATCTACTATATTCAATAAAATGCTCAACTTCCAATGTATAATCTCCTGGGCTCCAGCACCTGGACTCTGCTTAAAACAAGGCTTCCCTCGAGAGAACAGTTTTGTTTCTCACTGGTGCCCTCTCTCTTCCTATAGCAACATCTATCCAGAGACCATGCACCAAAACTACTGTACATGGCACTGGGCAATCAGAAGTAAAACATAAAAACCTTATGTTGCACTATACCACTGTTATGAGCAAGATGGGCAGTAACCTTCCCAAATCTAAGAGAGATCATACTCTAGAACCAGAGTATTTAACCTCAACTATACCTCATAACATGCATCCTTGCATCTTCCCATAACCCCAGCTGATATTCTTCAAGGCCACACAGAGCCCTTCTTGTTTTATTTTCTGAATCTATTTTACAGTTAGTAGATATCACTGGTCAGAAATTTGTATAGCCCTCGTGAATGTGACTGTTATTTGGAGCATTGTTTTGTAGCCATAGAGTTGCAGGTTCAATTCCTGGTTGGGGCACATGCCTGGATTGCAGGTTCAACCCCCGGTGCAGGCATGTATGATCCCTGGTCTGGGCACATCTGGGGGGCAGCTCTTTCACATCGATGTTTTTCTCTCTCTCCTTTCTTATCTCCTCTCTCTCAAAAAGAAATGAAAAAAAAAAAGTCCTCCGGTGAAGATATCTTTTTGAAAGAAGTTTTACAAGTGAGTGTGCCAAAACAATCCTTTTTATAACTTCAACCAATGTTTCTAGTTTCATCTACTTGTGCCCAACTAAGTAAATCCCTCCTCTCTTTGGTGTGTTTGTTCTTCACATACTTTATAGACAGTTTGCATGTTTCTCATTAGTCATTACTTAGCTGAGCTCTATGTAATTAATCCTTTTAATCTTTCCTAATAAATTAGTCACTCTTGAGATGTCCTCAGTACTGTGCACAACATTTTCCCAGACTTTTGTTATAAGGTGCCTTTATTTCACATGCCATGCCAACAGAAACAAGCAGGAAAGAACTTGCTGTGTTCTACATTGGCATACGGACTGCCACGTTCACAGGGGTAGTCCTGCAAAGGCTGTAATCATCATCCCAAGGAAGCAAGACAGAGTGAGTGAAACAACAGAACTTCGTGGCCCAGGTTTCCACATTTGTCCAGCCATGCTTGCCTCACATTTCATCTTTTTCTCATACTGGCAACTCTTATACATTATTGCTGTAAAGAGCTCTTAATAACTATATATTCTTTAGAATATATTTTTCCAGGTGTGAAACAATTTTGCTTGGCTACTTGTAAGATGTTTTGATGCTCTTTGATAGGTTAGCCTTCCTTTGTTTTCCTACTTCATTCAGTATGATTCTGGAGTCAAGACAGTTCAATCCCTTCACTTGCCACTTTGAGCTCTGTGAGCTTAAGCAGGTTACTTAGCCTCTCTGTTTTAATTCTGTTATCTGTAAAATGGAGGTAATAGCCCTGGCTGGTATAGCTCAGTGGATTGAGTGTGAAACTGCAAACCAAAGGGTTGCTGGTTCATTCCCAGTCAGGCCACATGCCTGGGTTGTGGGCCAGGTCCCCAGTTGGGGGCACTCAAGAGGCAACCACACATTGATGTTTCTCTCCTTCTCTTTCTCCCTCCATTCCCCTCTGTCTAAAAATAAATATTTTTTTAAAAAGTGGAGGCAATAATAGTGCCAAACCTCAATGATGTACTATAAAGATTAAATCAGAAAATACTAAAGCACTCAGAACAGCACCTGACTCACAGTAAGTGCTACATATATGCATTTGCTTTGTGAAGTCACCTTATTGTTTATAATGGCTACTATAGGTAAATGGAATGTCCCACTCTTTAAACTGAGGCCTCCATTATAATTTTCTCTGTGGTCCACATCCAACTATATGCAGCAGATGTCATGGTCACATGGACATACACACCTGTTTTGAATTATGACATGCATATTTACTGTAGGCAATTTATAAGCTAAAATTTTAAGTCGCTATATAAAGTTGCTATTTACACTTTATTTTTCATCTCATGAAACCACTATAATTGACCTAGACTTCTACACCAAAAGTGAATAGTAGGAAAGGGACAGTGATATGAATTTAGTAGTATATCAGACAATGGTAACTGCTAGGATCATCAGTGACAAGCTGAATTAAGATTCCAGAAGACTAAGCTAAAAAATCAAATACATACTCAATACATATTTAAATAAACAGATTTTTGTTTCTGGAAGGGACCACTTTCTACATGTTACAGAGAGGGATAACTTACAGAATTCAAGTGACTTTGCTGAAGTCATACAGTTAGCAAATAACCAATGAGCCAATTTATCATGCCTATACCCCTAAATTCAAGTTATATACCTATGGATATATTCTAATTATATGCATTATCTTGTTCTTGACTATACACCTTTAACTGGATTTATAGCCAAGCTCTTATCAGTTTTATATTTGGTATGGATAGATAATAGATGATTTTTTAAAATT
The DNA here is from genome assembly GCF_019186645.2 of Phyllostomus hastatus. Lineage (NCBI taxonomy): Eukaryota > Metazoa > Chordata > Mammalia > Chiroptera > Phyllostomidae > Phyllostomus > Phyllostomus hastatus. The sequence continues at coordinate 8,803,060 of NW_025333984.1, read as the reverse complement.
GGTAGCAGGTTTAATGTTTCTGATGATTTGTGTTTCTAAAAGGTCAGTATTTTGACACCCAGACATAACCAAAACCAGAATTTCAGATATCACTGTAGTTCAGACAAGGAGACACCTTGCAAGTAGATCTTCTGGTGCCACTCAGGGAGCCAAATGCGTTACTAACCTTTATGGATGGTCCCTAATGCATGAATCTATTGTGTCCATCCAACATAAGTGATCATCAGTATCACTTATGTGATATTCTAATTCTAATTTTAATAAAATATTCTAACTTTCCTGCTAGTAATGATATAGATAAACTTTAAATTAAGCTTCCAGTGAATTAAAAAAAAACAGACATAGCTGAACCAGAAACTCATACATAAAAAGTATGCACACAAAGGTTCTTATTGAGGCTGAATATAACTAGATGCTGTTATTCAGTGAACAACCCAGACAATAGATTTAGATGCCTAAAAGTATAGTGAGTCCAGATTAAACTGCAGTTTATATCACAAATTAAAAAGTGAATCATTACTTAAATCTTAGATTTCATTTTACATGTTATACAAGACCATCTGTTTAAAAAGACATTTATGAAAATGTTGAGCCTTTTCTTATTAACCTTGATCAGACTGGATATATTTCTCGGTAATTCCCATATCATTGGTACAAAATATAATATCAGTGATTTAAAATAATTGTAACTAAATTCCTCAAGATGCATCGCATAAAGACAAACCAGACTTCTACGGCATTATCAAAGTTTAATTGATCTAATTTAGATCTCATCTTATCAAAGTGCATTATAATTCTGTCTTTCTGAGACCAAATGATTGTGATCTTGTCACTTGTATTTATACATGTCATTAACATATCAAAAACCCTTCTAATATCAAAGGGTTGTAGCTTTTGAAAATCTTCCCTCTCCTTCACTGATCAACCACTAAATTATTTAGTGGTGTGTTCTGCATGCAGGAATGGATTTACCTTGAAGATTGAGCCTCAGGGCCCCTCACTTTTGTAGTCCCTTTCTAAATATTCACTTTTGCACCCAATTTAGCATTTCTGATCTTACATCCCTTTTCAAAAGAGGGGCCCCCAAATTGTGTAAACCTCAGGCCCCAACGAAACCTGCATCTTCACCTTCCTGTGTGTCTTCGAGGAGAGGTGTTTCTGAATCTGAAGAAAAAGCTGTAGCAACTTAGGACCAAAAAAGTCAAATAATTGGAATTCTATGGAAATTAGGACCATAAAATGTCACGATACGATATTTATTTATCTGCATCATGGTCAGCACCTTTGCAACACTAAGACTGCAGTTCCCACATGCTGGGAAATTGAAAAAGTCCATCCACTGCAAAAACCCATTCAAATGCTTAATACAGTCAGCTCTCATCAGTTACAATATTTTAAAGCAGCACTAGATATACACTATGACATCAACTGTCCTCCTAATTAGTATATTCAGATGAATAAGATTCCATTTGGATCCAGTGTTTTACTGCACAGTAACTGTTCTATTTGGATTCACTCATTACATCTATTTTGCCATATATAACATGCTTTCCTCTGATGTTAAAAGTCTGAGCTGAAGGGAAAAATTGATACTATTCATCATTTGGAGCTTTGCAATAAAATTTAGGCTCATGACCTCAGTAAACTGGTTTTCACCAGATATTGCTATTTGTTTTCAGAAAGTAATCTTCTGGAATTGGGAAAATCTGACCCACAATTCATTTCCCTTTCTATTAAAGGCCACTTTACTTGGATATTGCTTTAATGTCAATTGGGGAGTCGCTAAAACAATAAAAGTTACCAATGATACAACACTGTTACCCAATCTTCATAGTCAGCTGTCTTTTAGAGATTCTCTTAGAAATTCAGAAAGGAAGATTTCTGTTTCAGAATCATCCTTCTTCCTTTCCCTTGGTATTATTTCCCTTATGGTTGTCATTTCACTGTTCATTACTACTGCAGAATTATTACATAGCACAGTAATAAGAATACCTCCATAGAATAGAAGAACCTCCAGTGAGTTAAAGAATAAATTAATAAAATTTAAACAAAAAAGAATAAATTAATCACAAAGATGAAATGCATAAATGGAAAGAGCCCTGGATTAGGAATCAGAATGGGCTTCCAGTAATACTTTCTCCACAAAAAAGATGTGGGACTATGACTTCATTTCAAACTCCATGGAACCACTAAGCTTCCAAAACACTGATCATGAACAGAGAAGGGGAGTCCTAATGTTCTCCCTGTCATCTAGTGTGCTCATTGAACTGCCATATTAAATCTCATTGAATGAAAGGACTCTAAAACAAAACAAACAAGAAACAAAAGAATCCAACTTTAATTAAAAACTAGAGATAACCTCAAAGATCTTTTCCAAAACTCTAACATGCTGGGTTGTAGGATTCTTAAAGAAATGGAGCGTTTCATCTTCTCTCTGCCTCTAAAGAATAAATGTGTTTACTTGTTTTGGATATATGCACTATCCTTAGGGTTTATTTGTTTGTTTGTTTGATTTTTAAGGCTAGTGCCTTGGCCACAAACCATAACCAAAATGGTGGACATTTTGGGTACCAGTGCAGGACAAAGCAGAACACACTCTTTAGCAAGTAGATCTTGGAAGCATCCCTTAGGGGATTATAGATTCCTTTAGCTTAGCAATGTAAGAACAGCTGAAGGAAGCATGGATAAATCCTAAGGGGGATAAAAGGGGAAAAATTGAAGAGGATATAACCACATGGGTAAATGCTGGCAAAGCTCATGTATATAGAGCAGGTCAAGTTGAATGTGTGTACTTTAATGACTTTTTAAAGATTATATAATTCATTGCACAGGATAATAAAGCCTTTCATGTCTGGACATATCCCGCACTTCAATTGATGGGCACCTTTCTCTTCAACAACTTCAAGTATGACTTTAGCACTCTTAGAGGAAAAAAATACTTGAAAGTTGAGGTTGTTCATTAATTTCTCTTCATCACAGAATTAGACACAGTTTCAGTTTAAAAGGAATAATATACCTTGAAGTGAATGCCAGCAATGAGCTGAGTTACATCTAGCTTTTTTGAATCACGCTTGGTAAAGTAGGCAATGCTGGTCTTTGTAGATCTGCTTGCCTGTCTAAGTCCTCTTTCCTTATTTCTATACCCCTCCCCTTGTTAATCTTAGTAGGCAACACCAGTAATTTTACAGTCCTCTGACTTGGTAGCAAAAGACAATAATAGAATCTTCAGGCTTGCTTCTCTCACTCATAAGCCAAGCCAAAACCCACCCTCCTTCTACATTAAATGGAGGAGTAGAGAGCTAACATACTACCAAATCTTCTAACCATGTGAATAATTTCAAATGTATTAAAATATAATATAACACTAGTGATGCTATTAGTGATTCATTTCTTAATGGTTACTTCTTTGATTTCTTTCTGAAGTATACCTAAAATGAATGGCATTCTACAAAATCACATATGGAGTGCTCTCTAGTTTTGCTGCCAGTTTTAAAGTAAACTAGAATCTAGATTAAGATGCAATACATCTGTATGCATGTATCCACGGGAAAACTTGCAACTATGTCGGTGTTTGTTTCTCCTTTCTCCCTTACTCCTGAATGCTTTTCTACCTGTGGCTGTAGCTGATCAGTATTAAACATCAAGGAAATGACAAAATTATGAGTTCAGGATTCAGAAAAGTCATATTCCTTAATCATTAGGCCAGTTAGGCATATAACAAACATTTTTCAACAGAAATTCTAGCCATCATGGTGACTACAGTGCAAGCAGAAAGTACTTTCTTCCCAATAGTCAAAAAACTGAATTACCATCACCAGTCAGCTCCAGATTGTTTTCTACTGTCAAATTATTTCTTTAAGTTTGATACATGTGTACATTATAAGTAGTATATAGTAAAATTATTTTAGCTTTTAAGTATTCTCAATGACTAAACATGGGGGATACAAATAGTGATCAAATACAGTCCTCAAAGTGGTTTAAAATTTTGTAATCTGTGTGGTCATATTAATGTATATATTTTTATTGTTCAATTACAATTGTCCCATCATTTTCCCTGTTGCTCTCCCCTACCCCGCCCACCCTTCCCATATTCTTCAGTTATTGAGAGTTTGAGGCACATCAGTAACTCATTCAGCTTAAGCCAAAACCAGTTTCACCGATTAATTTCAACTTTATTTTCATTAAAAGACCCCCTCCATATGCATTGTGTACCATTTTTTCCATTTACAAACACTAGAAATCTATTTTTTTCTCTTGAAGAAACATCTTTCACTCTTGAAGAAGCAGAGCAACCAGTTCCTACATTTTCACTTTTGATTTGTAGGTAGTTTGCAAAAATTGGAAGAGTAGTACTAAAAACAGAAAAAAAATCAAATTCTAAATATTGCCAATCCATTTCTGGTGAAAAAGAAAGGAGTCTTACTAAGTATCCAAATCTGTTCACTTTTTACAGATGTACTGAAAGATGAAGGAAATAAGTACAAAAACACTCCCCTTTTAGAAGGTATTATTTTTATCTAAATGCATGTATTTAAAAGAGTCAAGATTGCTCATGCAGTCATACCAACGAAAAATCTTTTTTTGACATCAGTCAAAAAACCTACAGTCTGAATCCAGTAGTAACTTTACACATGAGATATATTAAATGGCTCTCTGAAGAACTGAAGTGTGTGAGCCTTCAGAAGCATTCCTAATAAAGAAGAACATGTCCTAGATACCTCCACTACATCTTTGTCATACAGCTATAAAATTCCTAGTTGCCCTTTGCTACTTGTTAGCTTTTATGTAATCCCATATCCACTGGTTAAAGCCCAGCACTAATGAGACCAAGGTGGGGGTTCAATCTTCAAATGAGCCAGTTATCTTTTCCCTGTTGCATGGATACAGAAGAAAGCCTAACCCAATCAGCTGCTGCAGAAATGCATGCCCACAGGCTACGAAGGAACTGGCAAGGCCACCTGCTTTTCTAAACCAAGGGGCATGTCCTGCTGACTGTGAATCAGTGGGGTCATTTTCATTTCATATTTAAATCCTTCCATACCCCCAAATGAATTTCCCTAAAAGCCAGGGAACTGAGAAGGTTAAAAATCAATATGTGAACCCATAGCATACATGGTCATTCAAGTATTCAAATGGTGTGTGCTTGGGCAATGGGGTAAAAGAAGTATATTTAAATATTTTTGTAAGCAAGGCTTATTACACCCAAGCACCATTTAACAGGGGGAATGTACATCTGTAGAAGCAATTTGGTTTTGAATATTCCAAAAAAAAGCAGGAATAATTTTTAACCTTCCACAATGTTTCCTGTTCAGTAGATAATTATGATATTTATATGCTTCACTTCTAGACAGCACAAACTGACTTCCATAAAATGGGATTCTAAAGGCTATTTTATTTTATTTTTAATTGTATTTTCCCATCACCATTTAGCCCCCTCATAATTCCTTCACCCCACAATCACCACACTGTTGTCCACATCCATGAGTCACTTCTACCTTTTACTCAATCCCTCCACCCACTATTCCCAGCTGCCAGAACTGACAGCCTGCTCTCTATCTATGAATCTGTCTCTGTTTTGCTTGTTAGTTCAGTTTGTTCATTAGATTCCACATGTGAGTGTAATCATACAGTGCTTGCTTTCACTGACTGGCTGTTTCACTTAGCATAATGTTCTCCAGGTCCATCCATGCTGTTGCAAAGGGTAAAATTTTCTTCTTTTTATGGCTAAGTAGTATTCCATTGTGTAAATGTCCCATAGTTGTTTTATTCACTTATCTACTGATAGACACTTGGGCTGCTTCTATATCTTATCAATTGTAAATAATGTTGCAATGAACATGGAAGTGCTTATGTTCTTTTGAATTAATATTTGGGGTTCCTTTAGATATATTTCCAGAAGTGGGGTCACTGGGTCAAAAGGCAGATTCATTTTTAATTTTTTGAAGTATCTCCATACTGCTTTCCACAGTTACTGCACCAGTCTGCATTTCCATTAACAGTGCACTAGGATTCCCTTTTCTCCACAACCTCTCCAACACTTGTTATTTGTTGATTTGTTTATGATGGCCATTCTGATAGGTGTGAGATGGTATCTCATTGTGGTTTTAATTTGCATCTCTCTGATGATTAGTGATGTTGAGCATCTTTTCATATGTCTACTGTCCATCTGTATGTCCTCTTTGTGGAAGTGTCTATTCAAGTCTTTTATCCATTTTTCAATTGGATTGTTTTGGTGGGGATGGGTGTTGAGTTTTAGTCAATTAATAGTTGACAGAGGAAACAAGTACATACAATGAGCTAAAGATAGTGTATCCTGCCCTGGCTGTTGTGGCTCAGTGGATTGAGTGCCAACCTGCGAACCAAAGGGTCATCGATTCAATTCCCGGGCAGGGCACATGCCTGGGTTTTGGACCAGGTCCCCAGTAGGGGGCGTGTGAGAGGCAACCACACATTGATGTTCCTCTCCCTCTCTCTTTCCCTTCCCTTCTCCCTAAAAATAAGTAAATAAAATCTTAAAAAAAGATAGTTTATTCTATAAATGGTATTGGGAACATTGGATAGATACATGCAGAAAAATGAAACTAGACCAACTTACTACACTACGCAGAAGAATAAATTCAAAACAGATCAAACACTTAAATGTTAGACCAGAAACCATAAAACTCCTAGAAGAAAACATAGGCAGCAAAATCTCAGACATTGCTCATAGCAATATTTTATCAGATATATCTCCCCAGGAAATGGAAACAAAGAAAAAACAAACAAATAGGACTACATCAAACTAAAAAGGTGCTGCACAGCAAAGGAGACCATCATCAAAATGAATAGACAACCCACAGAATGGGTGAAAACATTCACCAATATATGTAGTAACCGGTTAATATCCAAAATTTACGAAGAACTTACAAAGGCTATTTTAGTGTAAGAACTTTGTTCTGTTTAGAACCGATTTTTATAATTATTTAAAACTAAACATAGATATGTCTTACTTATTAAATGCTTTAAGCATCCACCAGGCTCTGAGTATATTGAGCACAGAATGGTCTTGATGTTTACATGATAAGAACTATCACAATAATCAGCTCAGTCAACAAGCTACAGGCCTCCATTGTGAGTAATACATATTAGTTAGAATTTACTACTAAGCTGTCAGAGTTCACAATAAATCATTTTTAGAGAACCCAGTTGTTTTTATCATTCTACCTTTAAAAATAAACCATCAAGAAAATGTCTAAGGGAAATATGATGTTGCCAAATATCTGGTCAGGTTAAATGAAAAAACACTAATTCTCAATTCAAATAACATAAAACACTCATAAGCGTATTTCAGAAATTAGAGGTGATTAAAACTGAAGGGTATTAGTATGTTCACTGTGAGTGGGAGCACAGAAAAAGGCTCCTAGAAAGAATTTTTTCTACTCATTTTGCCTAAGTCACTAATTGCCACTAAACTACGCTATATACCATCTCTCTCCTAAATATAGATAACCTCTCTCAAATACCTAGCTTGGTACATAGTCAAGTACAGCCAGTTTCATTAATTCAAAGGTGACTTTCTAAATCCAACTCCAATTTAGAAACTCCCTTTTTTATTATACTTAATGAGGATTTTAAACTCCACCTTTTAATTTTTAGGTTAATTGTAACCCAGGGGACACTAGTTACCTTTTGACACTCCCCTAAATTACTTGTTAACTGGAAGACATATACTCAAACTGAAGTCAAGAGGGTCAGGAGGAAAAGCAGTAGCTTCAGGACAAGCAGGGTAGGAAAGGTTTTCTAGCAAAGCCACTTAGCAAAACCATTTAGCTGGAGGGCATTATGCCAATTTCAAAGGCAAAGAAAGTTCCTCATAATTTCTGCTTTATTTTACAGAAGCAAAATAGACTTTTTGCAATCAAGATCTTCTTTTCTTTTTTCTTTTTCTTTCTTTCTTTCTTTTTTTTTCCTTTTTTTTTTTTGAGTAGACCCAGCTCCTTAGGGTAAAACAATACAGGTAATGCCAGAAACAAATCAAATCAACACCTGTAAAGTTCCTCCTTTGCCTTAAGGAGTGCATTTAAATCATATTTAGTTAATCTCTTTTCTTCTAATCGAGGGTTCCAGACCCTCTTTAAAAGAAACCCTGCTGTTTCATAATTCCACAGCTTATATGCACTAAAACACACACAATTTTAACAGATGATACAATGACACAGATGGCTTTAGGTAGCAATGCCAATCAACCACGAGGGACAGATTAGTGACTGCTTGGAGGGTGGGGAGGTGTTGTTTATAAGATGATTAAAATGTTTTAAAATTGACTATGTGATGGTCGTAGATGTCTGTGAATATACTTAAAACATTAAATGGCTGGTACATTTAAGTGTGCAAATTATATGTTAAGTTGATTATATCTTACAAAGCTATAATGAAAAATGTAAGCAGAAAGTACATGTAATATTCAAGAATACAGGGTGGCCCTGGCCAAGTGGCTCAGTTGCTTGGAGTGTCATCAGAAACACCAAAAAATGACAGGTTCAATCCTTGGTCAGGGCACATATCTATATTGCAGGTTTGATCCTCAGTCCAGGCCCATACAGGAGGCAACTGATGGATGTTTCTCACATCAATATCTCTCTCTCCCTCTGTTTCTCTCTCCCTTTGCTTCTCTCTCTCCTTCTCTCTCTCTCTCCTCCCTCTCTCCTCTCCTCTCCTCCTCTTCCTCCACCTCTTCTTCTCCCTTTCCCTCCCTCCTTCCTTTCCTTTTTCTCACTCTCAAAAAATCAATACCATATCCTTGGGTAAGCATTAAAAACAAAGAATACAGTATGGCTACCTAGATCCTCAATTTCAGTTCCTAGACTTTTAGCCTATGGGACATTAGGCAAATTATGGAACAACTTGAGTAACATTACGAAGTTTCGATTTTCACACCTGTAAAATGGAGGAAAAATATACTACCTATATGTACATACATCTGCTGTGAACATTAAACACGGAACATCGTGCATGGAAAAGTACTTAGTTTAATGCCTACAATTGATTCAGTGCTCAATTTTGGCTATTGTTCTACTACCCTTTAAAAACAGATTTATCAAGATCTAATCCATGTAAGATCAACATTTTATTATTTTAAACATGTTATTTATTTATTTTTAGAAATAGGGGAAGAGAGGGAGAGAAACATCAATGTGTGGTTGCCTCTAGCGTTCCCCCCACTGGGGGCCTAGCCTGCAACTAGGCATGTGCCCTGACTGGGAATCAAACCGGCAACCCTTTGGTTTGAAGGCTGGTGCACAATCCACTGAGCCACACTAGCCAGGGAATAAAATTAACATTTTAAAGTGCACAATTAAGTGGGTTTTAGCATAATCACTTAATTGTGCAACCAAACTACTATCTAAATCCAGGATATTCCCAACAGTACCTTACAAAAAAAACACTGCATCTATTAGAAATCAATCCCCATTCTTTTTTCTTCTTCATGGCAATCAGTAATCTACTTTCTATTTCTTTAACTTTTAAAATCATATTAAGTTTATTGCTAATTCAAGTCTATTTTTTCTTTTAATTTAATCTTTATTGTATTTTTACATTACCATTTAGTCCCCTTATATGCCCCCTAGCATCTACCCCTTAACCTCCCCACTGCCACTAGCTGTCATCCTGCTTTATCTACCTCTAATCTACTTTCTATCTCAATGAATCTGGCTATTCCAGATATTTCATATAAATAGAATTACAAAGTATGTAGTTTTCTTTGTGCTGCCTTTCACTTAGCATGTATTTAAGATCACCCATGTTGTAACATGTATCAGAACTGGACCCTTTTTCGGCTGAATGATATTCCATTGTAAGGATGGTTCACATTTTGTTTACCCATTCATTGCATGATGGACATTTTCTGGATTTCTACTTCTTATCTATTATGAATAATGCTGCTATGAACACTCCAGTAAAGTGGATATATGTTTTGGGGATTTTTGTTTGTTTGTTTTCATCAAGATGGGAAATCAAAACTACCATGAACTTTCTTTCCCACCATTTTATATCAGTACAGAAGGTCTCTATGTCCAAGACATGTTCACAAGATAAAATGGTAACATTTTAAATGTTCACAACTGATAGAATATAAAAGTAAATAAAAATATCTTTTTAAATAGAATACTTATATTTATGTATATTTATTAAAATTATATACTTACACTATTCATATATTTGATTCAAGTATAAGGAAGATAAAAGATATTAGTCTCTGGTCTAAAACATAATAATTCAATATTTATATAGGCTGATGTAATCACCACAGTGAGTCTAGTTAACAAGGCACCATATGTAGGAACAATTTTTTTCTTATGATGATAACTATTAAGATTTACCATCTTAGCAACTTTCAAATATGCAGTTCAGTATTATTAACTATAGTCACCATGTTGTATATTACATACCAATGACGTATTTATTTTATAACTGAAAATTTGTACATTTTGACCCCTTTACCCATTTTACCCAGCCCTTACTCTCCACTTCTGGCAACTAATAATATGTTCTCTATGAGCTTGGTTTTTTGTTTTGTTTTAGATTCCACATAGAAGTGAGATTATATGCTATTTGTCTTCCTTCTCTGATTTATTTCACTTAGCATAATGCCCTCAAAGTCCATCCATGGACTTTGTTGTCACCAATGACAAGATTTCATTCTTATTTATGGCTAAATAATATTCCATTGTATGTATATACATATACATATCCAGTATGTGTGTGTGTATCCAGCATACACACACACACACACACACACACACACACACACACACACACACACACAGAGTCTGTCCAGAAGAACTCTAGCCATTGTTAAAATAACAAGAATGGTTTGCATGACATCGATGTAACCCTGGACTGGAATGCACATGTGTGAACAATGACAACTTCACTGTACTAGTCAGTGGGGGTGGTAGATGCTATTGAGTGAGCATGTGTACTGTGTGGCTGTCACATTCAAAATAACTGAGTGAGTAGAGCAATGAATCTGCATCCAATTTTGCATTAAGCTTGAACATTCCTCCACAGAAACTATTTGGATGATTCTGAAGGCTGCAGTTGTGGGCAACTGGTGATTGGCAGCTTCATCAGGACAACACACCTACTTATGCATCATGTCTCATGCAGAGTTTTTTGGCAAAACATCAAATCACCCAGGTGACTCAGCCCTACTATAGCCCAGATTTGGCGGACTGCAACTTCTGGCTTTTCCCAGAAATAAAATCATCTTTGAAAGGGAAGAGATTTCACACCATCAATAAGATGCAGGAAAATACGACAGGGCAGCTCATGGCAGTTAGAACTGTGTGAGGTCCCAAGGTGCCTACTTTGAAGGAGACAGAGGCATCATTGTCCTATGTATAATGTTTCTTGTATCTTGTATCTCCTTCAAAAATATCTCTATTTTTTCATACTACATGGCTAGATACCTTCTGGACAGATCTCATATATCTTGTTTACATTACTGTTTTCATTTTCATTGGGTAAATACCCAGAAGTAGAATTTCTAGATTATATTGAAGTTTTATTTTTAATTTTCTGAGGATCCTCCATAGTATTTTCAATAACTGCTATAAATTTACATTCCCAACAGCAGTGGAAACTGTGAAAGGGTACCCTTTTCTCTGTATCCTGGGCAATAATTGCCATCCCTTGTCTTTTTAATAATAACCATCCTAATAGGTATGAAGTGATATCTCATTGTGGTTTTTAATTACATTTCCCTGACAACTACTGATGTTGTATACCTTTTCAGATACCAATTGGCCATTTATGTGTCTTATTTGAAAAACCTGTCTATTCAGTTCTTTTGCCCAGTTTTGAAATCAGGTAATTTTATTTTATTTTTTTTTTGCTGTTAAGTTGTAGGGGACACTCATATATTTTACATACTAACCCTTTATGAGATATATGATTTGTAAATATTTTCTCATATTTCCTTGGATGACATTTAGCTTTGTCAATGGTTACCTTTGCTGTAGAGCTTCTTAGTTTAATGTAGACCCACACTTTTATTTTTGCTTTTCTTGCTGTGCTTTTGGTATTATATCCATAAGCACCATATATTCAGAAAGTCATTCCTGAAACCAGTATCAAGAGGCTTTTACCCATGTTTTTTCAATAAAGTTTATGATTCCAGGTCTTATATATAAATCTATAAACCAATTCAAATTAATTTTTGTGGATGATGGAAGATAAGTGTCCAGTTTCATTCTTTTGCATGTACACATCCAGTTTACCCAACACTACTCATTGAAGAGACTATCCTTCCCCCACTGTGTATTCTTGGCACCCTTGTCAAAGATTCATTGACCAAAAATGTGTAAGTTTGCATTCTTTTCCTTTTTGTTCCTCTAACTGGCTAATTTCAACTGACCTCTCTTTAAGTTCAGTAATTCTTTTATATGACTGAGTAGGCTGTTGAAGTTTTCTATTGAATTTTTCTCTTCTGCCTCTTACTGTATTCTTCTGCTTAAGGGTTTTTGTTTAGCTCTTTTTATTTTTGGTTTGGATTTCTTTATTAAACATTTCATTCTTTAATGAATTGTTTTTCTTGAATATTTTTAGGAGGAAATGTTTCTTTAGGAGGATTATATGAATTTTTTATCAGGCAATTCATAGATCTCTATTTCGTTAGGGACAGTTACTGAAGTTTCATTAGTTTCCTTTAATGGTGTCATGTTTGCCTAATTCTCCATGATTTGTGTAGCCTTGGATTGGTGTTTGTCCATTTAAAGGAGCAAATACCTCTTTCATGCTTTAATGAGTGCTTTTCACTGTTAAAGGCCTGTCTTGGGGGCAGAGTAAGGCATACCTCCTACCTGGCCCCTAGGCAGGCAAGACTGGTGGCTCAGGGTGTCTGAATCCCATTCACAGCTGCTTCATGGTCCGTAGCCAAGACTGAGTTCAGCATGCCTCTTATACAGGGCACAGGCAGGTGTGACTCTTGCCAGTTCTTGGCAGATGATGCTGGTGGCTGGACCAAAGCCAAATGGTATTACAGCTAAGTCCACAAAAAAACAGAGCTGTTTCTGGAAATTACAATTGGAGAATCTACCACCTGGGAAAGATCTGACTCTTCAAAATGGCCCACGTCAGTCATGGGCTCCAACAGGGTTTCACAAATAACTGAAGTTCAAAGTTCTCATGAAGGCACACTTGTCCATTGATGGCTGTCAAATGATTTTTGCTGAAGGGAATTATGAGAGTGATACATTCTATTTCAGCATCTTGTTGATGACCACACATTATTTAATTGTTATGTATTTTTATATTATTGACCTATAGATTTCTTTATATATTTTAACTGTAAGTCCATTTTCAGATATATCATTTACAAATATATTCTATAATTCTATGCGGTTTCATTTCAATTTCTTGATAATATATTCCTCTTTTCCTTCCCCTGCATTCTTCCTCCTCCTATTATTATTAGCTATAGGAAGTAAACAAATGCTCATCAAAAATACCAATGCAATCACAACCTCATTCATGCTTCCTTGTAATTTCTAAATGTTTTCATGTTAGTAACACAGGATGATTACTTCAGAACCTGACAGCCTGAGAAGTACAGAAATTATAAAAGTGACAGCAGAAACATTATTAAATGCTATCCAAAAATCAGGGTCACAGGAGACACTTAATATGTTGTTGAAAATAACAAATGAAACTCGCAAACCATGATTAGGAAGACAGACAGACCAAAAATCACTGAAAATCTAGATATCTCAAATGAATAGGGTCAAACAGGAACAGTACCAAATGGCTCTTCAAATGACTGTTTTTTTCCATTGCTTTACTTTTTATTATTCTATAAGTTGAAAGAAACACAGAAAAAAAACATATAATTAAAAGTGGAATGCTGTCGTAAAAGAGGATTCCAGATGGCAAAAGAAGATCCCAGAATAGGTGGAAGGTACACCCACTTCTTCCCAGGACCGAATTACAACTAAAATATAGAACAATCAGCCTGAAAAAACACCTGAAGACTAGCTGAACAGAAGTCTTAACCAACGATTTATAAAAGCAACATCGTGTTAACATTGGTAGGAAGGGCAGAGACAAAAAAAGTGTTGGCCTTGCTCCCATGGACAGGTGGCAACTGAGACTGGAGGGGTATCTCAGATGCATAAGTTCCCCCTGTGGAGTGTGGGGTCTCAATCCCATGTCAGGTTCCCCAGCCTGGAACACCACAGCCAGGAAGAGGTACTCACATAACATCTGGTTGTAAAAAATCAATGGAGATTCTGTCTGCCAGGGGTGAAATGGATAAATTCTTAGAAACATACAATCTTCTGAAACTGAATCAGGAAAAACACAAAAATCTGAATAGAGAGATTACAAGCAATGGAATTGAGGCAGTAATCAAAAAATTCCCAAAACACAAAAGTCCTGGAATGAATGTTTTCACAAGTGCATTTTACCAAACATTCAAAGAAGAACTAACATGCCTCCTTCTCAAACTATTCCAAAAAATTGAAGGGGGAATACTCCCAAGCTCATTTTACAAGGCCAGCATTATCTTAATTCCAAAACTAGATAAAGACAAGATAAAGAAAGAAAATTATAGGCCAATATCTGTGACAAACATAGACATTAAAATCCACAACAATATATTAGCAAACCTGATCCAGCAATACACTAAAAAGATCTAACACCATGATCAAGTAGGATTTATTTCAGGAATGTGAGGTTGGTACAATATCTGCAAATCAATAAATGTGACACACTACATAAACAAAATGAAAGATAAAAGTTACATGATCATATCAATAGATGCAGAAGAAGCATTTGATAACATCCAGCACCCATTTATGATAAAAACTCTGAGCGAAGTGAGAATACAGGAAACATACATTGACATAATAAAGTCTATGTTATGACAAATCCATAGCCAACACCATATATAATAGCCAAAAAATAAAAGCGTTCCCCTTAAGATCAAGAACGAGACAGGGATTTCTACTTTTACCACTCTTATTCAAAAGTAAAGCAATGGAAAAAAAAAAACAGTCATTTGAAGTCCTAGCCACAGCAATTAGGCAAGAAGAAGAAACAAAAGGCATCCAAATTGGAAAGGAGAAAGCAAAACTACCAATGTTTGTACATCACATGATACTATAAATAGAAAACCCTACAGATTCTACCAAAAAACAGTTAGACCTGATAAATAAACTCAGAAAAGTAGCAGAATACAAAATCAACACTCAGAAATTGAAAGCAAATGTTGTCCTTGTCAATTACTGAAGTATTGGGATGCAGGGAACAACTATAATGCATTAAGTTTTAACCAAAGACACTTATGCTGGAAAGAACCCAACACAAGTTACCAAAACCTTGCTTTTCTCCTGTAGGAGCAAGCTCTAGTCCTACAATGTGCCAGTCAACCAAATATATTAAAATATCTTATTTAAAGAAACAACCAAATTTCTTACCCCCTTAAAAGATACTAATAGTAATAATAATGTGAAAATAAGCACTATCAGAATATGAAAAAATTGCAATTCAATGGGCAGATCACCATGTTTCTAATGAGAGAATCAATTGACAGAGAAGTTAAGTAACTTTCCAGAGTTCTTGCAGCTGGTAAAGAAAAGATGCAGAAATGGAACCCAGGCAGCCTCGCTACACCATCCATGCTCTTAACCACTATGCTGTGCTGTCTCAAAAACAAAAGTTTCTGTTGTTTCAAAAAAATAAAAGGTTAAATTTTCCATCCCTCACTATATATTTGACCTAAACTTGTCAAATTTAATAATTTGGTGAGCATGCTACAATGTATACAGATATTGAATTATAATATATAACTGAAACTTTTATGTTATTAACCAATGTTACTTCAAAAATTGATTCAATAGGGAGAAAACTGTACTTGAACAATGATTACAATAAAATAAAAAAAAACAATTAAAAAGCCAAAAAAAGTTGATTCAATAAATAAAATGTAAAACTTGAACCCCACTAAAACTATATGACTTCTAAGGACATCTTTATCTTTAAAAATTCCATAATTCAGAAAACTGTACTTGAACAATTAAAATAAAATAAAATTTAAAAAAATTTCCATAGTTCTAAATGATATTAAGCTAATATCAGAATTTAGTCACAGGGTAGCCTCAAGATAAAATCAACTAACCCTCCTATACCATCTCTAGCTACAATCCAGGACAGCACAAGAGAAGATTTCAGAAGGATGAATATTAGAGGAGCCTTCCTGGCCCACCAGACTGGGTTTCAGGCCCCTGATATATTTTCATATAGCATTTGGTAATTATCCTTCAGCGTACTTATCACAACTTTAATTTATAGCTGTTTTTGGTCTGTCTCAACTTTATGTTTTAAACTACTCTATTGTTGTTCAATTATAGTTGTTTGCATTTTTCCTCCATGCCCCCACCCCAGCCAAACCCCCCTTCTCTCTTGCTTCCACCCTCCCCCTTAGTTTTGTCCACATGTCCTTTATAGTAGTTCCTGAAAACCCTTCTCCCTACTGTCCCCTCCCCATTCCCCTCTGGTTACTGTCAGAGTCTTTTTAATTTCAATGTCTCTTGTTATATTTTGCTTGCTTTTTTCTTTTGTTGATTATGTTCCACTTAAAGGTGAGATCCATAAAGGCAGAGATTGGGTGTATCTATTTCATTGTTAAATACCTAGCACTTTGCATGGTGACTGGCATATAGTAGGTGCTCAAGAAATATTTCTTAAATGAATGAATGCTAGTTAATTGTATTATTTTCTCTGTTCATATTTCTATCATAGTACTCAGCAGGTTTCTATAATAAGTTTCTGTTTACAAGGTGACTTTTTTTCATGATGGGGGGAGCAGGTTAACATTTTATCAGCTTCCTCTGTACATTCCACAATAGCTAGCACACAATAGACACATATGTCTTAATACACATACAATGTGTTATCTGTGCCCTTATTAAATTTACTAAGGAAGTGAAATTACTCATTGGGTTTTTAACAAGTAATAAACTAAAAACAAATTTAGGTTTAATATTCAGTTAACCAAAAAATGTAATTAAATTGACACTCCCACTCCAAAGCAAATACTATCTCTCATTTGAAAAATACATTTAAGACTGTAACAACATATCATAAAGCCAAAAAGCTCCAAAAAATTCAAGCAGTTAAAAAAATCTCTTTGCTATAGCTGGTATGGCTCAGTGGATTGAGTGCTGGCCTACGAACCAAAGGGTCTCCAGTTCAATTCCCAATCAGGGCACAGGCCTGGGTTGCATGCCAGGTCCCCAGCATGGGGCACTCAAGAGACAACCACAGATTGATGTTTCTCTCCATCTCTTTATCCCTCCCTTCTCCTCTGTAAAAATAAATAAATAAAATATTTTTAAAAATCTGTCTATAAACGGCCAAGTAATATGGCTGATTTTTTTCCCTAATGACTGAATATTTCATATTAAGTACAGAAAGCATGAAAGCAGTAAAGGACAGAGAGAGGAAAACAGCAGATACCAGTTCCTGTCACAAGTCAGGTTGAAGTGTTTTTGTTTCTTTATTCAATGCTGGCTTTCATGTCCTAAAGTGAGTCCAATTTTAAGGCTTCAGTTTGACAGGGGAAGATATCAGAGAACAGAAAGGAGACATTTGGAGGAGGGGAGGGCAACCTTTTTCTATGCACAGATTTTCTTGGCAGGACTCTTCACAAGGGACATATGAAGGGAAAATGTCTCTGACAGAAGTTAAGTGGCAAATGAAATTATTGTGCTTAAGGCCAGCATAATATTCATGCCATGCTAGACAGATACAAAATGCATCACCATAAAAGCATGTTTGGTGTGATCTACAAGGATGTGTAAGGCTTTAGGGAAATACAGTCATTTTCTTTTCTAACGTCTGTCACCTTTCAAATTGTAAAAATCTTGTTTCTGAAAAGAAAAAACTCAGTCACACATCATGCAATCCCTATGCACAAATTATATATTAAGAATCGTGATCTAGCCACCATTTACCAACTACTCAAAACAGGCTAGTCATACAATAAGCATAAATTATAAAGCTCATCTAAATTCTGTTACATAATGATTATTATTATCTCAATTGTACAAAAAGAAAACAAAGGCTCACAGAATTTGGAGAACATTCACCAGATTCTCACCAAGTTTGCAGCTCATAAAAGGTAGGGCTGAAATTCAAATTCAGGCTTGCCTTTTCTTTATTTTGAGTTTTTTTTAATGGGAGAGGAGATTTGAGGAAGTCTTTAGTACAGTAAATCCATGTCATGCAGACACTTCTTTGCCACCACCTTTTATACTTGTTTACCCTGGTGATCAGATCTCCCTACTCCAACTTCTGTCCTCAGACTACAAGTTCCTTGAGGACACAGGCCATGATCTCCGTTCCTCTATCTCCAGTAACTGCCACAGTGTCTGGCACATAGTAGGTATTCAACACATGCCCTTTGAATGAAGAAATGGCATTTTTTAAAAGATTTTATTTATTTATTTTTAGGGAGGGAAGGGGGAGGGGAGAGAGAGAGAGAGAGAGAGAGAGAGAGAGAGAAACATCAATGTGCGGTTGCTGGGGGTTATGGCCTGCAACCCAGGAATGTACCCTGGCTGGGAATCGAACCTGGGACACTTTGGTTCCCAGCCCACGCTCAATCCACTGAGCTACGCCAGCCAGGGAAGAAATGGCATTTTAACATAGATTCCATAACACTATTTTAAGCTCTTTTATATACATTTTACCCATTCAGTTACAGTGACAGGCCACATGCCAAACAGGAACAAAGCAGTGAAAGGAGCATGGAAGTCCTTATTTAACAAGAACTGAGGCTGCCTGATAGAAGGCGTCATTGCAGACATCAACCATTATGTATCGAAAACAGCTAGTCAACATAGGGTGGGCCTATCACATTGATCTAAACAAAATGTTGAAGGAAATACGCAGTTAATTAAGAACACTGTCCTTCATTTTGAAAATCAGGGCTCTTATTAAAAGTCCAAATAACTGGCCGCCTCCGGCGTACCCTATCATGCTTAGAAATCAAGGCTCACTTCCTGTGAATGGCTTTTATTACTTTCTTTCGTGCCCCACACATAGTAACACAAATCCTCTTTATAATCACATTGAAATGTTTTTGCTAGTTCTACCACAACAAGAAGTCGCACATGTTATAGAATAAAAACTAACAATTATTATGGTGCCCTTCATTAATTGAAATTATAAGCTTCTATGCTGGCCATCAAAGTCAGTGAAAACAGAAATAGTCCTGAAGCAAGGAATTCTTGAACATTAGGATATAATAATGATTTCTTCACGTGGAAGCTTTTGAAAAGTTTTTGGTTTTTTTTTCCCCCAGAAGTAGCTTAATGTGAATGATGATGAAGAATGTCATAAGACATATATATTGCTTCTCTGAAGAGATAAGAAATAAATTTAACTGAAACAATATGTCTTTAAAAAACAGACTATAATCAGACATTTTTAAAAAATAGATGTAAAAAATAGAAAGAGCAACTGTACAACAGGTTATTAAAGACCGCCAAAGAAATCCAGGGGGCTCTTCATCACCTCTGAGATTGTTATTATATCCCTCAGGGCTACTGTCAGAAGCAGAAGTCAGTTGGATATACCACATTGCTAACCTAGTTTGAGGCTTTTCAGGCTCTCAAGGAGGGGAACTAAGGCAAACTTTGTAAGCAAAACTCTGACATCCAAAAACCAGCACAGCAGAATTCATACATCCAAATGAGCCTTGGCTCCTTCATGGATTCTGCCGACTTGTGACGCCTTAAACATAGAAATAATGTTGTCATTACTGAAAACATTTTTAGAATTCCTCCCTAATGACTATCTTCAGTGTTTGTTTTTGAGCTGCTTTAAAAAATCAGCTTTACTAGTGTTTTTGATCAAAGGTCATACCTCACATTTTAAAAACCTATATTCAACATACTGGCCTGCAAATACAATTTGGTTGTTCCCCCAAATCAAATCCATCTTCAAAAACAAATTCTACTAGTAAGAGCATTTCATGACAATTCCCAAGGTCTAAAATCTATAGGCACAAAGAAACCCTAAGAAAAACTTTAGCAATGATAGCATTGAAATCAGGGTATAGCCTGAGATAATGATTCTTAAGGGACCCACATGCATTTCTATGCATATACTCTTCTAAGACAATATATTAGATTGCATATTCCCATTGGTACTCCAGTAGAAAATTTCAAGAAAAATACATTAAGAAAACTTGTACTTTCTGGGTCACATGAACAGAGAGTTGTCTGGGAGGGGTGGTGCTGGTTTAAATTTATATATCCTGTTTGTGAAGATATATCAATATGTTTTTATCTATATACATGCACACATATAGGGTGGGACAAAAGTAGGTTTACTGTAGTAACTATGCAAAATAGAATTTATTCTTGTATTATTATGTATTAATTACAGTATTATTTTTCTATAAGAACAACTGTAAGCCTACTTTTGCCCCACTGTATATATTTCACTGTGGATATGTGTTTCTTTCATAATTAGGGGGGAAGAGGGAGGGAAGGAAGAAAGGAGAGGTGGAAGGAAGAAAGGGGAAAAGGAAACATGAAAAAACTAAAATAGAAATGAGGGAGAGAATAAAGGAGGGAAGGAGGGAAGAGAAAATGAAAGTAGTCCTAATTGCGAATACTCTATTGTCAGGTCTTTCTTTTTTTAATTGCATTTTCTACTCTAAACTATTTTATGTCTTTTTGTCTCCATGTTAGAATCATGTGCGTGGTATATGAGAAAAGAGTAACAGAGTTAAATTAGCAAATATGTAAGCACTGTGGCAGCTGTTCTACTGAGTGAGGTGAGAATGACTTGACAAAGAGAAAAGAACTGAAATCTGTTCACTGTTCATGTTTTTATTGATCAATCTGTGACCAATTAAAAAGTAAACCACAAAAATACCCTTATCTAAAAGCAAACCTCAGCCCTGGCTGGTGTAGCTCAGTGGACTGATGTTTCTCTCCCTTTCTTTCTCTTTCCCTTCACCTCTCTCTGAAAATAAATAAATAAAATCTTTTTTTATATTTTATTTATTTTTAGAGATAGGGGATGGGAGAGAGAAAGAGAAGGAGAGAAACATCAGTGTGTGGTTGCCTCTCATGTGCTCCCTACAGGGGACCTGGCCCACAACCCTGGCATGTGCAGTGACCAGGAATCGAACCAGAAACCCTTTGGTTCACAGGCCAGCACTCAGTCCACTGAGCTACACCAGCCAGGGCTGAATAAATAAAATCTTTTGAAAAAATTTAATTAAAAGCAAACTTCAGGATGAGAATTAAGGAATATCCAATACCATGAGGACAAGAATCTGTGAAGTAGAATAGTGAATCCAGTGGTGATGTGAGCATTTCTCCAGAGCAGACTTGATGGCCTCATTGAAAAATAATAAGTAATATAAATGTGTGATTTCAGCTTGGAGTATATTTTCCATTGTACATTCCAATTTACTGAAAGCAAGAAAACAACAACTTTTAAAAAGTACCCATCCAAAAAGTGCCATAAACACAAGATAAAGACAAATGAAAATGTAGGGAATCCTGGCAGCAGACAAGAACCCAGAGACAAGGGGCTAATTTCCTTAATGTGTGAGAGCTCTTAGAAATCAATAATTAAAAGACCAATACTTCAATACAAAAGGGAAAAAAGTGTACAGAAAATTCACAGGAAAATATACTTGTGGCAAAATATAAGATGTTCCACTTCATTAACAACTAAAAACTGAAATGAGAATTTTTTTTTGCCCATGATGTTGACAAAGATTAATGAGTTTGAAAATACCCAGTGTTAATTTGGTGAAACAATCGCCCTAAGGCACTGTCAGCGGCGGTCTAAATTGGTCCCACTAGTGTATAGGGAAGTGCAGCGATTAGTACCTATCAAAATCTAAAAATTCCTTTGGACTAGACAATTTCATGTCTAAGAATTTATCCTACAGATATATTTTGCACTGCCTTGTGAACAGATATGAAAGAATGTCTATGCAGCATTTTCACAGGCACTGGGAAGAACTAAGAATTCCTCAGGAGGGAAATGTTTAAATAGAATCTGACGTATCCACATAAAGGAGTAAGACACAGCTGTTCAAAACAATGTTAAAGGTGTATATATGCTGATACAGAAAGAGTCTGAAAACATCACTGAGTGAAAAATCAAGGGACAGAACAGTGTTTGGGGGAAAAGAGATGGAATCATATGTGGCCTTTTGTGACTGTCTTATTCCACTTAGCATGCATCGTGTTTTCAAGGTTTATCATTACTGTAGCATGAACAGAACTTCATTCACTTTTATGGCTGAATAATATTCCACTTTCTTTATCTTCTGATGGACATTTGGGTTGTTTCCACTTTACAGCTACTATGAATAGTGCCATTATGAGCATTCACATACATCTGAATGCGTTACTTAAAAAAAAGATTTTATTTATTTATTTTTAGAGAGGGGAAGGGAGGGAGAAAGAGAGGAAGAGAAACATCAATGTATGGCTGCCTCTCATGCATCTCCTTCCTGGGGACCTTCCCCGCACCAGGCATGTGCCCTGACTGGTAATCCAGCCGCGACCATTTGGTTCACAAGGCCAGCACTCAATATGCTGAGCTACACCAGTCAGGGATGAATGCATTATTTTTTATTAAAAACTAGTTCAAACTTAAAAATTAATATAGTCACCACAATTATTAGTTGCTCAGAGGAAACTTCCCATAAGATGCTAAGATGGTAGAAAAGTAGATATGGGTGGATTATCTATGGAGAGTTATTGCATCTTCAGTTATTTATAGAATGGAAATTTTGAGGTCTTCAATAGGAAAGAGACTTACATGGGTCATTTTCCGTGTAAAAGCATATTGCTTAGGATGAGTTTGTGACAAATACAAGCATCTACTTTCACACAGTCATGGCAATGTTAAATTATAGTACCACAGCTTCAGATCTAAAGTTTCACCTTCTTGATTTACATTCATGTCCCTGAAACATAATCCACAATCTGGAGAAGCAAGTCCTGAAGAGTAGAAAATTTTCTTGCTATATTGACTTTTGCTGGTTAATTTTATATGTAACCTTGCCTAGGTCATGATACTCACTTATTGGCCAAATACCAGTCTAGATGTTGTCATGAAAGTGGGTTTTTTATGTGATTAACATTTAAATCAGCAGATTTTTTTCTGAGTAAAGCAGATTAGCTTCCATGATGTGAGTGGGCCTCATCCAGTAAGTTGAAGGCCTTAAGATAAAAGACTGAGGTGCCCCAAGGAAGAGGGAGTTCTGCTTCCAGACTGGGGTCAGACTCAAGCTGCAACATTAACTCTTCCCTAGGTCTGCAGCCTGCCACCCTACCCTGCAGATTTTGGAGGTGCAAGCCCAATTCCTCAACATCTCTGTCTCTCTCCCCCTCCTCCCTCCACACACTCACACACACACACACACACACACACACGATTGATAGATCCGTCATATTGGTTACGCTTCTCTGAAGATCCTTACCAATACAAGACTCAGTGAGTGTTAGTGTTAGAAAGTACTTTACAAATCATGTAAATCAAGTTCTGTCATTTCATAGTTGAGAAAACTGAGGACCTACAACAAAGGAGAATAAGCTAAGAACTTCCTACAATGATAATTTATTCTGAAGTTTTGAAAAGTACATGGGAATAGGTCACAAAGAGTCCCTATGCCTATGTAATTAGGAAAGGTGAGAGGTAAAGCAAAATTATCAAATTATCATTTAAACATATAGAATGTGTTGAAAAACATTCAGTTTCCCAGTTTCCCCAAACTACTTTAGAATATAATTATATGGTTCCTGGAGGCTAGTTATAATTGAATTATAGGGTGTCTTGTTCACATTCTAGCTGGTGAAAAAAAATTGCTCAGCTCTGCTTCGCGGTTCTCTAAACACCAGCTAGAATACTCATGAGGCAGCTTATAATTCAATTATAAGTCCCCTCTGGGAACCATATAATTATATATAAAAGACCTAAGCCATCATATGTTCTCCATTTATTTTTTGTTATGAAAGGGTTTGTCTAAAGTCTGATATCAAATTTGAATAGGTCTGAGTCAATTTGCACCTTAAGATTTACCCAGATATTCAGACAATAAAACTGTATTAACCTCGCTGAAAGACACTAGGAGTTGATCTGTTTACCCAAACAAAAAACCATAATATCCTTGTCTCTTTGGAGATTGTGTGTCTGTGTGTGCATCCACTGCATACCGATCCACACTTGTGTTTTTAAGTGAACTTGTAACGAAATAGTATTTTAAACTGCTGGTATAATTACTATGACTTAGATCTGAATACAAGACTTTAGTGCACTGCATCAGTTAGGCTTCAAGAGAGTATATATTTTACAGATATAAGGTACAGGGACAATTGATATTGATCGTAATCCAGGGAAACTCTCTGCCTCTCTGACCCATTCATTTATTGCAGTCACTGAACATGGCTCTATGCCAGGTATTGTGTTTCTCTCAGTACTCACAGTTCATTTGAGAATGTTCCTGAATGTGCATGCACCTTCCTCTAGAACACAGCTCATTATTATTCTTTAACCAACAAATCCCAATGTTTGTCATTTCTTTAATTCCACAAGGATTTCATGTACAGCCCACATGTAGCATGTGCTTGGCTACAATACATGGGAAACAAAGGAGCAGCTATAACCTAAACCATACATTTGAACTTCAGAGTTTAGCTGACGAGCTAGGGACAGCTTACAAGTAGAGGAAACCCAGAGGCTGGCAACAAGAAGCAATAAAAGGAAGTAAATGTGTGGAAGAGGAGAAGAGGTGTGCCAAAAACTAATTCTGTATATCCCGTGAGTTTGCTTACAAAATGTTCTGAGACTGCATCATAATGCCCCCAACAATTCAACCCTTCAGCATTTCGCCCCTGTTCTCAAGCAATACAGTTGAGATCTCAGGCTATGAAATGATAATGCCAGGCTTTCAGCTGTGAAATCTGGGACAAAGCACTTAAACTCTCTATGCCTTCATATGCCTACATGTGATGTGGAGATAATAATAGACTCTATCTCAAAGGGTTAGTGTAAAAATTAGAGTTAACACGGGAAAAGCACCTTGACTATATTATAGATTGAATGTTTATGTCCTCCCAAATCTTATATGTTGTAAAGGTAACCCCCAATGTAATAATGTTAGGAGGTGGGACCTATCAGGGTGATTAGGTCTTTTGGATGGAGCCCTCAAGCATGGATTGGTGCCCTTATAAAAGATACCCCATATAGCTCTCTTGCCCCTTCTGCTATGGAAAGACAAAGCAATAAGCAGGCTCTAACCAGAACCGAAACCTGCTAATATCTTGATCTTAGACAGTCCAGCCTCCAGAACTGTGAGAAATATATTACTGTTGTTTATAAGTCACCCAGCTGTGGTACTTTGTTATAGCAACCTGAACAGTCTAAGACAGCATAATTCCTGACACATAATAAGAACTTAATTGCTATTAGTTCCCATAATACTCCTGTTGAAATTGTCACCTTCATAACCTTCGTCATCATTATCCTAGTAGTAGTGATGGGAAATGAAGGGGAAATATCCATAGGATTAAGATATGGCCACAAATTGGAACTTTTTGACAAAGTCATATATACTTTTAAATAATTATTTATTTACTTTTTAGAGACAGGACAAAGGAGGGAGAAAGAGAGGGAGAGAAACATCAATGTGTGGTTGCCTCTCACATGTCCCCCACTGGGGACCTGGCCCACAACCCAGGCATGTACTCTGACTGGGAATCTAACTGGAGACCCTTTGGTTCACAGGCCAGCACTCAATCCACTGAGCCACACCAGCCAAAGTCACATAGTGTTTAATGGTGATATGAAAAGATAAAAACAATAGCATATTACTAAAAATAGGGCCTAACTAGCTAAAACTAATACAATTTGTGAAAGACGTGGAGGCCAAAAAGTTCAGGGAGAAAAATTTAAGCATAGAAGAGCCATGGCTGCTGTGGCTCAGTAGATTGAGCACCAGCCTGTGAACCAAAGGGCTGCCGGTTCAATTCCCAGTTAGGGCACGTGTCTGGGTTGCAGGCCAGGTCTCCAGTAGGGGGCATGCAAGAGGCACAACCACACAGTGTTTCTCTCCTTCTCTTTCTCCTTCCCTTCTCCTCTGTCTATAAATTAAATAATTAATTAATTAATTAATTCAAGCATGGAGGTTTTTTTAGGTATATCTAGGGCAAGCTTAAAAATGAATGAATAAAAACACTGCTGGAGTTGGTGGTATAGTGATCCTACTTGTCAAACAAATCCTGGAATCAATAAGTAGATAACCCTTATTTTCCATCTGCTTTTTCTGTCAAAGAGATTTAATTTTTTGACAAGAAACAATAAAAGACTCATTAGTAAGAATAAATTAAAGCCAAAGATTCATGAGGAGGTAGTATTATAAAAACATTTAGGTTTCTTAGCCATCATAAAAGATTTCTGAGAGTGAAGAACTACCTCTGAATGAGAAAGCAGTGAGTACCAGTACTCAGCATAGGCATACTTACGATTTGCCTTGGCAGATTAATTCACTTTCCTTTTCAGCAGACTGACTAAATTGACAGGACAAGGAAATGGTTTGATATGAGTGTTTCAGATTCATAAAGCAGTTTGCAATGTCTTTCATAATATACTATTACACAAGATTAAACAGTATAAGATAAGTGATGGTGCACTTAAGTTGGCACATAATTGAATGAACAACCATACCAAGGTTGTAGTTGGTTAATTTGTCTCTAGTGATCTCCTTCCCCTCATCCTATTTAACATTTTTATGCAGGCCATGAGTGAGGAAATAGTTTTTAAATGACACAGAACTAGTTTGAATAGCTAGCCTATTGAATGATATAATTGTGACACCCCAAATTCATGCCAAGATATAACTATGAGGCAAATATGACATGTTATAATTTCATAGACAGAAATATAAAATCTTGCATCTGTATTAAAAAATATCTCTGCTGTATAAGTACATCATGGGAAAAACTGGTTTTAAATTAGCATGAGAAACTAAGAAATTTTAGTTGACTGCAAGCACAATGAGTTGGCAGGATAATGTGGCTGATATGAGCACAGGCTATGTGAATGGAAATATAGGCTCTAGAAAGAAAAAGATGATATTCTTGATCTAACTTGCGTACCCAGACTATACCTGAAATGGTGTATTCAGTTAGGGGCTGCCCATCTTTAAAAGCCTGAATCAGTATATTGTACATCTGAAACTCATGTAACCAATATAATATTGTATACCAACAATACTTAAATTAAGAAAAAAGTCTTAAAGGCCATGGACCAAAGAGAGACTGTTGAGAAGAGAGTGACTAGAATAGCTGAATGGCATAAAGTTATGTCATAGCCGCATATGCATAATGACCACTTGTGAAGAAAATTATGGAAAGGACTCAAACAACAGGAATAGATGACTTTTGTGTAAGGATTCTTTTAAATCTAAGTCTGTGCCTTAAACTGGACAAACTTGTAGGAAGCTGGGGGCTAGGAGTGAGAGCTGGTAGGAAGCTGGGAGCTAAAGAACACAGGATTGCTACAGGATTAAGAGTATTCCACAGATAAATCTTTGTCTGGGCCAGCTTTTCTCTGAAACTCATAAAGTCTGGGACTACCTTCCATAGTTTCACCTACTTTTGGCTTCTAGTCCAGAGGCTTTCCCTCCAATAAGCCTGATTCTGGGTCTAGCTACTTATGCTAAAGAAGGGAAGCAGAGAAATAGTGGTGATTTTTAAAATTCTTTAAAATTTATTTTTAGAGAGAGTGGAACGGAAGGAGAAAGAGGAGAGAAACATCAGTGTGTGAGAGAAACATCGATCGGTTGCCCCCTCACACACCCCGAACTGAGGACCTGGCCTACAACCCAGGCATGTGCCCTGATTGGGAACTGAACCAGCAACCTCTAGGTTTGCAGTATGATGCCCAATCCACTGAACCACACCAGCCAGGGCAGCAATTTTTTTTCAATGTGTGGTTGCCTCTCACACACCCCATATTGGGGATCTGGCCCGCAACCCAGGCATGTGCCCTGACTGGGAATCAAACTGGCAACCTTTTGGTTTGCAGCCCACGCTCAATCTACTGAGCCACACCAGCCAGGGTAGGGCAGAAATTTTCAATATCCCTCATTATTGCTCTCTTCAAGTTATAGCCCCTCAAAGGGTTGAATGCATAGGGAACATCTTCCAGTACTGCAAAATCACTGAGCTGAGAGAATATCAACGTTATATGAGACATACATTTGTACATTTTCTCTGGGTCTCAATTTTGTCATCTGAGAAAGGAGGCAGTAAGATTAGACTCTAAGGTAATATTCAGATTGAAAATATATTATTATAATTCTTTTGCTAATGGGTTAATTTTTAAATAATATTGTATGGATTTCTTAAAGGCAATAACAAAGCATGAAAATAAGCCATCATTTGATTTAGTGAATTAAACTGAATGAAACATTGCCCTGCAACATATTCAGTTCAGAGAATGTTAAGAAATTTTAAGCTCAGTGATTCATGCAAACCATTTTATTTCTAATTCTAATTGCTTTAAATGTTCCCATGTTTGGTATTTGATTGGCTGGTTTAAACTTAGGTCCGGTTTTTTAAACATTGCTTCAATTTGGTAGAATTTTGCACAATTGTTGTTTAAAGAGCTGCCTCCTACCACAGCAAATCCTACAACAAGCAAAAAAGGAACTTGTTCAATGCTTGAAAGAGATCCATCCTATTTAACATTTTTGTTAAAGTCCTACAAGACCACAGAAGAGGAGTGAGCCTAGGAACACCTGCTACAAATGTCCCCAAGCAGGGTTTCTTCAAGCTATAACGGCTCCTTTTTGTTTCATAGAATTATTTTCTGTTGTTAAAAAGTACTTTATTTATTTATTTTTTAGAGAGAGGGCAAGGGAAGGATAAAGAGAGGGAGAGAAACATCAATGTGTGATTGCCTCTTGCATGGCCCCTACTGGGGATGTAGCCTGCAATACAGTCATGTGCCCTGACTGGGAATCGAACCAGCAACCCTTTGGTTTGCAGGCCAGCACTCATCTACTGAGCCACACCAGCCAGGACTAGAATGACTCCTTCTAGTTTTTGATTCAACTCACATATCTGAGCCTAAATATGTCATTTACTTAAAGGAAAAAATATCTGGCATAAAGAAAAAGTAAAAGGCCCAAACATATAATATTTATAGCTATAGGACTTCAAACAAAAATTCCTCATTTTCAGTGACTTTCAAACAGTTTTTCTCAGAAATAGAAATGGCAGCTCAGAAAATCAATGTTTACTTCTCACCATAACAGTACATTAGTTTGCAGATTCTTGTCTCAATACCCCCAAAGAGAAGGTTAATTTTCCTTAGAATCCAAGTCAAGGGTTCTGAAGTTTAATCCAATGTCAAAAATCCAGTTACACAAGCAGCTTCTTCCCAAGCATTTTAGACCTTTTATTCCCAAATAACATTGGTGTTCAAATAGATTTCAGTTTGTGTGGGAGCCTTCTGGATAAGGACTGTTTTGCCAGAGACTCTAGGAGAAAGAATTTGCAATGCTATTTGTTGACAGGGAGAGGAAGATATACAATTTATCTAATAAAAGCTTTTCCTATTGCTCCCCTCTGTTTTGAAAAGTATTCATCTCTGCTCATTACTTGTTGGGCTCCAGCTGATCTATTGTATCACTCATCTGAGCATTCAGCAACTCAAGCTCAAGAGCATTTATTCTAAAACTATTGGTGAGGCAGGCAAATCCTGTCATGAATGAACTGTGTAGCAGGTCACAGGTTTCTTAATGCTGCTAATGTCTGATATGGCTTATTGAGGTGGTTGTTTCTCTTTTATTTTTTGTTTCAGAAGCAGGGTTTTTTTGTTACAAAACTTTCACCAAAAGTAAGCTAACTTCAGGCTCCCATTCAACCCTTTACACTTTTTCTCCTCATCCTTCCTCTTTTGTTTTTCTGAGAGAATAGAAATTGACTTTAACATATTCTGTAATTTTCTATAAACTCCAGTGAAAAGCTGATTAAGAACTGACCTGAAATGCTTTGTGACATATATGGTTAAAGGAAGAGTGAGAACTAATATTCTAACACCACATGTTAAAAAGCACATAATTTTAAGTAAAACACTCTCTAATTTTCATTACTGAGCAAAGAAAGGCAAACTAATAATAAGCCAATGACTTGGAAATAATCACAACTGCTCTGCGATTCAGTGAGAATTAGGAGCTGTCCTGGGGGAAGCAATCTAGAATGAAGATAAGTGGTGGTGGCGGAGTGACATTGGTTAGGACTTTGGCCTAAGATGAATGGTGCTATCCATTCCTGGCATGCCTCCTTCCCCCTACCCACCCCCAATTATTCCTATTTAGTATTGTGCTCCATGATATTTTATGGGAAAGATCCAGAAAAACCTGAATCAATAGACTGGGGAACAGACAATAAGTATTAAATTTCTTCACCTGGAAGGACAAAGGCTGGGAAGAAAGGGATGTGATGGGAGTCTAACAAATGAAGTTCTGGATTAAATAAATCACACTTTAGAAGGTAAAATTAGGTGACATCACATGAAATTGATAAATGAAGTTTATAAGCAATGGATGAAATGAAGTACTACTACTTTATATGAGTATATCACTTATACATTAATTTTTAAAACACATTAAACTGAGGGGAAAATATGAATAAGACATGGTATTTAACCTCAAGTGTTCACATCCTAGCTGGGCAAACACACAAAACCTGAACATGTTAAAATGTTATAAATGATTTAAAAGAGGCATTGGCTACAAATATATGAACCTATTAGGAAATAGTTTTCTGAGGGAAAGAGATGGTTATGAAATGGGATGAGTAGGAAGATTTGCCAAACAGTCAAAAGAGAGGGCATTTGATCTGGGCCTTGAACAATGACTTGAAGGTTCACTCACTGGTCTCAGAAGGGAAAGGGGCTATTCTATAAGAGGTAATGGCATGATGGACACAAAACAAATAACCTGTTAATGAAACAGAGAAAAGTCTGGGGAGGCTGGAATATAGCTGGCATGGGTTAAATAATGAGAATTAAGGCCAAAGGTAGGCAGAGCCTTAAATGCCTGCTCTACCTTGTGGAGAACAAGCCTACTTGTACAGATTCAGGAGAGCAAAAACTACACCCAATAGGAGGACATTTGTAAATGTCTAAGGGGCTATGGTCTGATGCATTCTGTATGAGTCACACCAGTAGATAGACATATCTGAGCTCAGTGTAAAGAAGAGCTAAAAGGGCAGTCATGGGTGGAATAACGTACTTCAGAAGTTCTCCAAATGTCCTCAGTCACCTAATGCTTTGGAAGATCTTCAAATATTACATAAATATATTATGGAAGTATTGGACTAGACAACCTTTCAGATCCCTTCCAAGTGGGATTCTACTCACTCCCCCACAAGACAGCTCTTCAAATAGACATAAGATAGAGATATCTCCTGCTCTTTTTCCTTTACCCCAAGTACTTTAACTTCCTTTATCCATGTTGCATAATGTATCTTAAACTTACACAGTGTTTTATGTCAATTATATCTCAATAAAGTTGGGGAAAAAGTAGTAACTACAGCATGTTTTACCTGCCACTTTCTGGTTCATCTCTTCTGGATACTATCGTATGTGGTCAGGCCATGTTCCTAACTAAATCTGACACCAAAAACTAAGCATACTACTTACTTGCCAAAAAAGCAACTAGACCCCTATGTTACTGATTGGGATTTTATGTAAGTAAAATTTTAATAACCTGAAACCCAACTAATGAAACATTTTGTTTCATATTCTATACTCAACTTTTATGAGAAAAAGAAACACGGTGACCAAGCAAGTAGCTATCTTGAATTTACTGAAATAAAAACAAACTCATCTACCAAGAAGTGAGCTGGCCCAGTATAAATCATCCCATCTCCTATTTGTCCTGTACAATAAGAACTGCTTTTAATATGATGAACATGAGATCCTGAAAAAAATTCCCAAGTACTAAAAATAAAATGCAATTATGTTCACTAAACTGTACTGTACTTATAATGATAGTAAAATGGTCTACAGTTTTATAAAATGTTTCAACTACAAAGGCAAATAAAAGTTAGCTGTGTTAATTTTTAAAAAGCTTCATTTAACATTCTCTTCCCTAAGCATCCAGTTAATCAAGACTTTTCTATATTAAAGATCCACGTCTTTCACTATTATGTGTGAAGGGAAAGGGAATGTTTCCTTTTTACCTATATGCCTACCACTGATCTGGCACCTATGTGTTCAGTAAATATGTGTTGGGTGAATTATTAATATACTAGTGTTAGTTATTATACTAGCCTGCCTCAGTAGCCACATTCTCTCTTTTCATCCTCAAAAAGGTGCAAGCTCTCTGCAGTTGCATAGTGCTGTCAGGCCATGCAATTAAGATATATAAATATAAATATGGTACATGTGGCATTATTGTGCCTTCATCATATTAGATTGTAAGATATTAAAACCAAAAGCGGTCTTGAAGGTCATCTAATTTAACCATATAATTTTACACAGGTGGAAACTAAGGTGCAGAGAACTTAAGTGACTTGTTAAAGGTCATATAGCTTGTTAGCGACAGAGGCAGAACTAAAACATTGGTTTCTCCTTCTCTCAGTCCTATGATTTTCCTTCTACAACAAATTGGTGCTATAGTTTTTAAAGTAAAGTAGGTAACAGATATACATTGTTTTTGTGCTGAAACAAGAAGTTGCTTAGAAATGTCATTCCATTTTGACAACGGAATTTTCTGGCATAAAGAAGGCTGGTTTTCCTTGCTTATATTGTAAAGGTATCTTGTATGTTTATTTTATATCCCTGCTACTCTAAAATCAATCTGATGATGTTTTAAGAGATAATAAAAGCCAGATTAATATGGCACAGATTTATCTATCAGTGGCGACAGTGCAGTAATTGCCATCTCCTATTATTTGTCAGTAATTTATAAGACTACCCATTGGTCACTAAGACATGAAGTGCGGCTTTGTGTTATCAAAGTAATGACTTCTCACTTCATTGTTAAGAAACTGTATTTCTTGGTAAATGAATTGCCCACATAAGGACTGTCATGAAGCAAGGTTTGGGGCAGTAGTATTCAAAGGTTTGAGGGACAGTAATAACTAAAAAATCTTTAGCAGTGTAGGGAAGAAATAGCAAGGCAACACTGGTAAACCTTTCAGGCCGGATGGAACCTTCCATGCCACCATGGTTTTACATGTCAAGTGGTTTTGAATGTTATGAATGTTACGTTATGGTATTCTATGTTGAGAATGCTATGTATGGTGTTTTATGATAAAAATACATATTTTTGGTCAGTTGCCTTATGATCACATTGAGAGATTATCTCTAGAAAGGAGCTTCAAAGACTGTAGTCTGAAATGACAAGCTATTAGAAAAAAGTTCCTCATGGCAAGCGAACCTCAATAGGGACTCATGAGCTGCTAGTCCATAAAAAGTATCCAAATATTTCAGATCACACCTGTGCATCACACTGAAGCACAAAGCAGAGGGTAGGACAATTAGCATGCTGTATGCTCCACATACTCAATAACGTGTGTGGACATGAGGGAAAATTTTAACAGAAAGAAACCTGATAACTTACGAAACTATTAAGAAAAACAACAAAGACCAAAATAATCCCCATCTCTTCAGTTTGTGAACTGTGGTATCTATCTATGATCTTTGGGAAAACAGGATACATTCGTGAACAAGGGATTAAAAGCATCTAAAAGTCAATGGATGATAAACTCAAAAATATCAGATACTTACTTTGTTGTTATGGCCAATCATAAAGTGCACCTGAAAAAATAAAAATGCAATTTCAATTTATTTGATCTTTTATGTTTATAGTATCAGATATGATATAATAGTTTTTTAATTTACACATCGGAAAGGCCATTCAAGGAAAAATTGGCTTTTATAACCATAATATTTTCTGGACTACTTTTTTCCATTTTTACAATTGTGATGAAAACTCAAAATAGGAGTTACCTGCAATATTTTTCATTTCTGTCTCTGTTGATTGTCAACACTGGTTTTTCTGAGTCATTGTGGGTAAGAAAATGAGCAGTCATTATTTTCAAAACAAATGACAGTACGGACCGTGGACAGGAGGCACTAATGGTTGCCTAGGTTACTGTTCAGTTTATCACTTCAAGGTCTACCTGTGCATTTTTACTTCATTAATCAATGATCAAACACTTAATAAGTTCCTTCCAAGTCGAGGGACACCATTCACCAGGCTCATCACTGCAGTGCTGAGTTGCAGCAGATTATTGACACAAAAGATTACTGAGATGCTTGACAAACTAACTTATCATGTTTCATTCTCATCCTGTCAGGTGAAATTTGGTACAATTAGGATTGACATCAAAGGCAGTTCTGAAAAGGTCGTGATCTTATCACATCACTTAGATTAAGCACTATAAGGGTTTGCTTCAAGTTGGTTGGGAAATCTTTAAAATTCTAGACAACTTTGAGAAGACACTCAGAGACTTCCCCCACAGCAACCTCACTGAACTTGTTGGAAAGCTGGAGGGCCTGATGTTGACAGGCTGCTTACTTCAGTAACTCACGAGACTGGAAGGCCGCTTAGTCAGTGCTTATGTGATTCCGCAAGTAGTCAGAGAAAAGATAGTCAGTGGGATGATCACCCTTTTTCTTTGTTTTTTCCCTAAATGTCTCCACAACACTATCTTTACCTCACCTACTCTCATACTAATCAAGGCCTGGCTCCTCTGGCTGACCTTCTAGCCTACTTGCTCAGACACAAAACTGATCTTATATAAGTTACTGCTTAGGCACCTGTCATACCACATCTTACCATGCCACACTGCATCACATCCTATCACCTGAGCTATTCCTAACTCTAAATATTATGGGTCAGCACCACCCAGGTGATATATTGTCTCTACCACCTGGAGCCTCTACCAGTCGAACCTCTGCATTTCTACCTACTCATCAATGGTATGTGTCAGCCATGTACTACCCAACCTTCTTCAGTCTTAGGTCTATTTCCAACAGTTCCTTATCTACCAACATCCCCTAGCACAGACTGGCTAACTCTAGTCAGCTCTGTAACAACACTAATTACATCAGGACTATTTCTCATTCCAGACCACTGCTCATAATATGTTCCTATCCTTCCTTCTTCCCTTCCCCATCATCTAGCCACACACTGCTCATTGCCTATCATTAAAGGTCCCTTTCTTCAGAAGGCCTTGCCTAATTGCTTCAACAATGGTAGAAGCTACCATTTATTAAACATGTATTACTTAACACTTCGAATCCATTCTGGTTTTATTGAGGTTAATATACATGTCATAAAATATGCCCATGTAGAATGTATTGTCTACGGTGACTGTCTAGTTAAGTCAAGAAGTTGTACAACTATCACCACAAACCAATTTTAGAATATTTACATCACCCCCAAAATATTGGTTGTACTCATTTGCAGTCACTTGCTGTTCTCACGCCTAGCCACTGGTAAACACTAATCTATTACATGTCTCTATAGATTTGCCTTTCCAGAGCATTACATATGAATGGAGTCATACACTATGTGGTCTTTTGCTTCTCTCTTCTTTAACTTTGCATAATGCTTTTGAGACATATTCGTGTGTAGCATGTATCAGAACTTCATTGCTTTTTATAGCTGAATAACATTCCATTGTATGGATATACTGCAATTTACTCATCCAGTTACCAGTGTATAGACATTTGGGTTGTGTCAGATTTTTGACTATTGGGAAAACAACACTGTTAGGAACATTCAATCATGGTTTTTGGGCATGCATTTTTTATATTTTATATATGCATAGTATATGCATAGTGTGTGTATATATATGTATATATGTATATATATGTACAATTGTTAGATCATATGGTAAATTTTTTCACATGGTAAATTTATGTTTAACTTTTGATATATATGTGTGTGGATATAACTTTTTTGGATATATATGTATATATGTATGTATATATGCATACATATGTACATGACTTTTTTGGACATATATATGTGTGTATGTATATATGTTATAATTCACTGATTTAAAGAGTACAACTTAATGGATTTTAGGATATTCAGAGTTGTGCAACTATCACCACAATCAATTTCTGAACATTTTTCACTACCCTGAAAAGAAGCGCCATATTCTTGTTGACAATTTTCACAGGATCTCTATAAGTTAGGTATTACATCCCCGGTTTTAAAGATAAAGAAACAGAGGCTCAGCCAAGCCACACACCTGCTAAGTATCAGAGCCTGAATTTGAAGTTAATGTGTAAGACTCCACAGCTTACAGTATTTTCCACATCACCAGGCTGTCACTAATCCTGAGTCCCTCTTCTCTGAGGTCATTCCAGAATGCTGATTTGACTTCCTGTTTACATATCTCCTTAGGTACTCAGCAACTTCCTTATCTTTCTTATACCTCAAAAATGCTACCTTGTCTCTACAACTAAACCATAAGCTTAGGAAGAACAGGAAGTGTGTACTGTATCTTTTGACTTCTCAGTCCCCAAAAAAGTGCCGTGAAAACAGCTCAATATTTTTTATTAATGCAAGGTAATCCTTATTATTAACCTAAACCTCTGTTCTTATTAAAAGTCAATTTTCAGTCTTGTCCTTCAATGTCAACAGAGCACCAGCAGCTGGAGCACCATCATATTTTAGAGCCATGCACCCCAGAACCATGTACCTTTAATTGGACTTGTTCCAGTAACATGTGTACAGTCTGCACTGCATAGTCTTTTAGATGCTTACATTGTGCCTGAACTTGGATTTATTCTCTCTGTGTTAATGTAAATATGTTAGACCTTGTCTTCCCCAGTTGATGAAAAGCTTCTCATGGGCAAATGCCATGTCTTTTGGTTTTGGATCCCCATGTTAAGCAACAGTGGTGAATAAACAGAATGTGTCTACTAAATACTTCTTCCAGAGTTTGAAAACCATCATCATAAAGGAGTCCCTCAAGATGATTTCCTTTTTCTCTGGAGGAGTGGAGTGTGGCACACTTCCATGTGCTGAGCTCACTACTATTGTGCTGGGTGTCTGGGGAAATCACTGCCCAGCCTTGGCCCCCAGCTTTGCCATCGGTGGCATGGGCACTTGTTTGAATGAGAAAAATTTCACCAGTGCTTCCCACTCCTGAATCATCTTCTCAATGTGCTTACTAGAAATTTTCAGCCATATATTCAGTAGTTTCAATAGTGAGCCCTTTTTCCCTTGATATAAATAATGTCCTTACTAAAAACTCTTACCACCTTCCTATACTCATTTATATGAACCCGGGTCAGTTTTGAGTTCTTTGTAGCAAATAAGTATGCATTACCTTTCCTCAACTTGAGATAATTTTGTCATCCCTTTCATACTTTAAAATTTCAAAATTATTTTCTCATGTCTAGAACTCTTCCCTTCGAAGGACAATCTGCTCTCCCACATTCCCTTCTTAGGACCACCGTACATGAGGTTTCCTGCCTCACCAAGTTTGTGTCTGCAGGTTCCTTTACTGCTAGTTCTTTTCTTTAGAAAAATGACAGAAATATGACTCATGAACATCAAATGCTGTCATATTTCAAAGGAAATGAACCGTTTTCTCATTAACTGATGGAAAACCAAGTACGAAATTTGATAAGAAATTAAATAATTGGAAGGAACATGAAGTTTTCATAATTTTCAACTAGGGAAACTATTTAAACGTTGATTTTATTTTTTAAACAGCATTTTACCTTATATATAGTCCTGAATGTACCTAAACCAGCATGTTAATTTCAAAATGTTATTAGATAACATTTCTACAGTTAATAATAGATCTTGTTGCCATGGAACCTTAACTGAATTTTCTAGCTCTGGGAGTTGATTTTTCAGCAATTAAGCCCTTAGCTCTAATGTTTCATTAACAGATTTTTTATATGAATGTAATTATTTGGATGAGGATATTGAAAACATTTCCTAGTTTGCAAATGATACTCAAATTGGAAGAAAAGCAAATGATGAAGGAACTGTAATCAAAACCTTAAAGACACATATTATTCAGGTGGCTGAGTCAATATGAGGCAAAATATATTCTCATACTAATGACTCCTGGTAACAAGAAAGTACATTCATACATAGATCTTCCTATTCTCTGGTCTATCACCATCTCTACTATTTTTTTTTAATCTGCACCTGAGGACATGCTTATTGATTTTTAGAGAGAGAGGGAGAGAAACATTGATGTGAGACAAACATTGATTGGTTGCCTCTCATATGATCCCCGACTTGGGACCAAACTGGCAACTTAGGCATGTCCTCTGACCATGGATCAAAGCCATGACCTTTCGATTTATGGGGCAACACTCCAAGTGAGCCACACCAGCCAAGGCTCACCATCTCTACTTTTACCTTTGACCAATTCTCTTACCCGACACATGCTCCATAAGAATAGTAATAAATAGAAGTGATTAGAAGAGAAAATTCCTTGAAATTACTGGCTCCAGGCAACATGGAACAAGGAGATTTTTAGTGGTTTAATAATCTGCCAATGCCAAGAAGTAATCCTGTTTATGTCCAAGATGCTCATTATCATACATCTGGACTTAAACCAGCAGTATTGATCATTCTTTCTGTTCTGGACCATTGCTTCAGAGTAGTACTTAACTAATTAAAATGTGATAGTGGGCCCAAGTGTTCAAACAGATGGAGAAATACAATGTTTCCATATTTGGATTATTCCCACTGAATGAAAAAATCAGAAATGTATTATCAGCCCTGACTGCTGTAGTTCAGTGGATTGGGTGCTGGCCTGTGAACCAAAGGGTCGCAGGTTCAATTCCCAATCAGGACACATGCCTGGGTTGCGGGCCAGGTCCCCAGTGGTGGGCGCATGGGATACCATACATTGATGTGTCTCTCCCTCCATCCCTCCCTTCCCTTTTGAAAATAAACAAATAAAATATTTACAAAAAAGAAATGTATTATCATAAATTATATGAAAAGGAAGACAAATCCTAGGACCTGATAACAAAGAATGCACTGTTGGGGAATTTGGAGGAAGTGATCAACTCCAGGGTTCTACAGGCAGGAGCAACAGCCTGGCAGGAAAATGGCAGAGGACAAAGTCTTTTAGAAAGAAACTTTAGATACAGACTTAGAGGGTTTTTCTGTACAGACATGAATTCTGGATTCCGAGTTGTCATGTGATTAGTGAGAAGCAGAACTCTTATGTTAACCCAGTTCAGTTATTTTAACTAAACTTATGTTCCAGATATTTGACAGCTCTCAGGGCACTGTGGGGTGGAGGGATCAAGCAAAAAAGAAAGACTCATGGACATGGACAACAGTGTAGTGACTGCTAGAGAGGAGGTGGAAGAGGATAAATGGTAATGGGAAAAAATAAAATTAGTTAATTAATTAATTAATTTTTAAAAATAATTTTATTTTGTACTTCCAGCCAAGATGGAGGCATAGGTACACGCAGTGTGCCTCCGCGCACAACCAAAACTGAAGACAACAAAAATTTAGAAACAAAAAACAACCAGAACAGAGAGAAATGAACTGAATGGAAGTCTGAATACCACACATCCAGACCAGTAAGGAGGGCGGAGTCGGAGGCCTATGGAGAGGGGTCGGGGGTCCTGGCAGGAAAAAGCGGTGGCTGGCAGACTTGGGTGCTCAGGGTGAGGACGGCAGTTGGCGGACCCCAGAAGCGCAGGGACAGCTTACGGACTGGTGGCGGACCCTGGGCATGGGAGGCAACGAGCAGACCCAGTGAGGCTGTCCGCAGTCACACATTCACACGCAGATAAACTAGGTGAAAATGGCAGCGACACAGACCAGCAACCCAGGGACCCACTGCCAGTAAACAAAGCCTAAAGGCACCAATTGAAAACACCCATGGGGGTTGAGGCCAGGAGAATCAGCCTCACAGGAGGCTCCTTGGGGAGACCCACAGAGTCCAAGAAAGTACACAAGCCCACCCGCCCGGGAGCCAGCACCGGAAGTGCCCAATCTGCTTGTGGGAAGCAGCAAAGGGGACTGAAGTCCTAGAGAGAGTGGAGCAGGCACCATTGTTCCCTCTCGAACCCCGCCCCCACATACAACGTCACAACCCAGCAACTGACATGCCCCACCCTGGTGAACACCTAAGGCTCCGCCCCTCATATGTACTGGCACGATCAGACCAAAGGGGGGAGGGAAAATGGCTCAAACAGTATTAAAAGCCCCTTGGCCAGTACTTTTAAGCAAACGAGAGATAGCCAACCTATCAGATGCACAGCTCAAAGCACTGGTGATCAGGATGCTCACACAATTGGTTGATTTTGGTCGCAAATTAGATGAACAAATGCAAGCTATGATAAGAGAAATTGAAGGAAAATGCACAGGGAACCAATAGTGATGGAAAGAAAACTGGCTTTCAAATCAATGGAAAGGACCAGAAGGAAGAAAGGAACAACCAAACAGAAAACAATGAAGAAACAAGAATTCAAAAAAATGAGGAGAGGTTTAGGAACCTCCAGGACATCTTTAAACATTCCAACATCTGAATTATAGGGGTACCAGAAGGGGAAGAGGAAAAACAAGTGGAAAAGTTATTTGAACAAATAATAAAGGAGAACTTCCCCAATCTGGCAAGGGAAATAGACTTCCAGGGAGTCCAGGAAGCTCAGAGAGTCCCAAAGAAGTTGGACTCAAGGAGGAACATGCCAAGGCACCTCATAATTACATTACCCAAGGTAAAAATGAAGGAGAGAATTCTAGAAGCAGCAAGAGATAAGGGGTAAGTTATCTACAAAGGAGTTCCCATCAGAGTGTCAGCTGATTTCTCAAAAGAGACCTTGCAGGCAAGAAGGGACTGGAAAGAAGTATTCCAAGTCATGAAAGGCAAGAACCTACATCCAAGATTGCTCTATTCAGCAAAGTTTTCATTTAGAATGGAAGGGCAGATAAAGTGCTTCCCAGATAAGGTCAAGTTAAAGGAGTTCATCATCACCAAGCCCTTATTATATGAAATGGTAAAGGGACTTATCTAAGAAAAAGAAGATAAAAAATATGAACAGTAAAAGGCATCAAACTCACAGGAACAACCATACCTAAAACAAAAGCAAACTAAGCAAACAACTAGAACAGGAACAGAACCACAGAAATGGAGATCACATGGAGGGTTAGCAACAGGGGAGTGGGAGGAGGAGAGAGGGGGAAAAGATATAGAGAATAAGTAGCATAGACAATAGGTAGAAAATAGACAGGGGGAGGGCAAGAATAGAATGGGAAATGTAGAAGCTAAAGAACTTATGACCCATGGACATGAACTAAAGGGGGGGAATGTGGGTGGGAGGGAGTGTTCAGGGTGGAGGGGAGTGAAGGGGGAAAATGGGACAACTGTAATAGCATAATCAATAAAATATATTTAAAATAATTTTATTTTAATTATTGTTCAAGTATAATTTTCTATCTTTTACTCCCATCCCAGCCCACCCACTCAGCCCTCCCCACCTCCCTCCCATTTCCACCCTCCCCTAGTTTTTGTCCATGTGTCCTTTATACTTGTTCCTGTAAACCCTTCCCCTTTTCCCCTGAAATTCCCTCCCCTCTCCCCTCTGAATACTGTCAGCTTGTTCTCTATTTCAGCGTCTTTGGTTATATTTTGCTTGTTTCTTTGTTTTGTTGATTATGTTCCTGTTAAAGGTAAGATCATACGGTATTTGTCTTTCACCGCTTGGCTTATTAATTAATTAATTTTTTAAAGGGATGATGCAATGAAGTGTTTCAACTAGAGAGTAGTCAGTTGGAATTCCAGTTTAGCGACCCGAGACTTGCTACTAAACCTCTATGAGCTTCAGTTTTCTAATTCATAGAATTATTGTGAAGAGTAAGACACAGTGTCTTACAGTAAAATAGGTACTTGATAAATAGGTTTATTATAATTAGTATTATTAGTGAGAAAATACGTGTTTCCATTTATCCCAGCTCATTACCTACTGCTTATTGATTGGCAGTGTTTCCTTGTTGCAGTTTCCAGTTTTATGTCTATAATGAATCTCTTGGTGGTGCATCTGCAACCCAAATCCATAGTGATAATGGCAAACATGCAGAAATAATAAGCAATGCATTGAAGGAAATAAATAAAAAATAAAAGATACTGTCCCTATACTTAATATGTGTTTGTCATCTGGCTGGGGAGATAAAACATGAACATTGACATGAAATGGTTTACCCTGTAACATCATTAATAAGATTAGTTAAAAATTATTTGAACAAGTTGTTAAATGTTTACAAATACACTGGTAATTGTTTTTGCTGTTCTACATGTGTTAACTCATTACCCACAACAATTCTGTAAATTTAGGACTATTATTATTCCCATTTTGCAGATGAAGACACTGACAGCACAGGCAAGATTCAAATCTAAAGCCCATGCTCTGAAACCCCTTGCTATATTGCCTTTCATATCAATAAGCTATAGGAAAAGTAAATGAAGGGCTATGGATTGAAAACAAAATGCTCTTATGGAGAGACTAAGAAGTACAAATCGGTAGTTACAGAAAAATCATGAGGATGTAAAGTACAGTATAGGAAATATAGTCAATAATATTGTAATAACTTTCTATGGTGTCAAGTGGGTTCTAGATTTATTATTGGGGTGATCACTGTATTAAGCTATATAAATGTCTAATCACTGGGTTGTACACCTGAGAGTAATATAATATTATACATCAATTGTACTTGAAAATAAAAATTATTTTTAAAAAACCTAAATGATTTAAGCACCCAAGAAAGACTGAATAATATACAAAGAAATAAATATCTCTAAACTAATGGAATAAAACTCAATGTCTCATTCATTAAAAGGGTGGAACATGTTGAAAAGGCCAACAAACCAGGAATACTTTCACCATCAATTTCTGTCTTACTTGCTGAAAAGCAAAATATCTGAGGATATTCAGTAGCATCTAAATATACTGTCTAATTCAATCTCCATTTATCAGAGACCATTTTTGAGTAAGGACTATTTCTGCAATAAAAAATGCTGGTCATATTGGAACAATATATTTGAAAGCCACATTTTTTATCACAATAATCATAATGAAAATCTTTCTGTATATTACAAGTATCTCTGATCAACAATATGCAATTCATATTGAATGATTTCTCATCTTGCCCAAATTTCATTTCTAATGGTTGCTTATGTTCTGCCACAAACATTTCTCAGATAAACTTCTTTTAGTTGTGGGAACACTTTCTTGACTACATTATTTCTCCATTGTCCTATCTATTCAAACAGACTACAATAAAATCCCATTATGTGATTTTTCATGGGATTGAGTAAAGAAAACATCATAAAGGGAGAAATAATAAAAGTAAGATATATTGCTCCATGGAGACTTTCCTCAGGAGCTCTCTGTGTAGCAGACAGCTGTGCACTCACATCTGTTTCAGGGCAGCATGGAGGCGGTAAGGGATCATGTGCAGCATTCCTGTTTTTATAACCCTGTTCCCTGCCCTTAAATCATCTCTTTACACTGGCTGTAATGTAAGGAACCACTTGAGGCTGAGATGAGAAACAAGAGTAGTCATGGTTAGCATGTCTCACTTATTTGAGACTCAGATCACTGGCTGCTCCTGCTCCTGCACTTCACTCATGTTTTCCGGTGTTCCCCAGCTCAGTTTCCTAGCTCAGTGCTACTCAAAGGTTGGTGCACACACAGAAGCACCAGCAT
This sequence comes from Phyllostomus hastatus, assembly GCF_019186645.2. Taxonomy (NCBI): domain Eukaryota; kingdom Metazoa; phylum Chordata; class Mammalia; order Chiroptera; family Phyllostomidae; genus Phyllostomus; species Phyllostomus hastatus. The sequence continues at coordinate 8,759,293 of NW_025333984.1, read as the reverse complement.
CAGCATCACCTGGGAGTGTGTTAGAAATTCAGACTCTCCATCTATACCCCAGCCCTACTGCACCTGGATCTGCACTCTAACAAGATCCTCTGGTGACTCACTCCCCTGCACATTTGTGTTTGAGAAGCACTGCTGTAGAGATAAGATGCCCACTTGAAGAAAAATTTTCATTTCTCTCTGAGAGAGCTGAGAGGAAACATAAGAAAAGGTCTTGCCCCATAAACAATGAAAACTGAAAGGGTGAAAATAAGGGGAAAATCACAAAAGCACACATATTTACCAAGCATGGACAACCTTACTTGTGCTAACCCCATTGCTTTCCTCAATTTGCAGGGAGAAAATATCAGCCAGAAGGAGATAGAAACTAGCTAGGCTGTAGAAAATTCTCACTTTATTATCATCAAAATTAGTATTATCATTATAAGCTAACATTCATTGAGCATTTATTATGCATCAAGCATCTTGTTAGATACTTTCCACACATTGTCCCTTTAATCCTCACATCTACCTTATGAGGTCCGTATTTTTCTTTCCTCCTTTACAGATGGGAAAACTGGGCCTCTGGAAGACTACAATGTCTAAGTCACACACCTAAAAGTGGCAAACATAAAGCCATATCTGTCTGACTCTGGAACCTAAGCTCATAACCACTTACTGCCTCTCTGATCTGCTCTCTACTTGTTACTCATGGCAGTCTTTTCTGGCACAATGTGAATGCACTTCCATTCCATACCTACTCTAGATTAGAAAGACATTTTAGCAATAGGTGCAAAAATTTTTCTTCACAGCTTCATTCAGCTCTGCCTGCATGTTCTCTAGAGATATCTAGCCTCACTCTTATAGGTGTCCCTGGCTTTGGTCCTCTCAGGCTTCCCCATCCCCCACACATATACTGAACATTCATTCTCTCTGTCTTCTGGTTTAACTTAATCATATGGACTTAGCAATGGTTAGATTTGTTTTATTCTTTGTAAAGCCCAATGTTTTAATCTAGCTTTCCGGGAGACACCTTTGTCCTGATCATCTTATCAGCTATGTATCTTTTCATTGTAAGCTCTGTAGGGGCAGAATTCTGTTGGGGTAGTAACTTTATCCATCTGCCTCTCCACTATATCCCCAGAGCTTAGAGCAGTGCCTAGCATGACATAAGCACTCAGAAACGCAGTACCCGCCTTACCTGCAGAATATCCATTCCAAGAGCCCCAGTGGATTCCTAAAGCTGCTGATTACGGAACCCTATGCATACACACACACAGTTCCTATATATACATACCTATGATAATTTGTAAAGTAGGCATAGTAAGAGATTAACAACAATAACTTATAAAATAGAACACTTATAACAATATGCTGTAATAAAAGATATGTGAATGGCTTTAAGTAAAGTACGGGTTACTTGAACACAAGCCCTGCCATAAAATTATAGTTGATCTGATAACTGAGACAGCTACTGAGTGACTAATATGCAAGGCACACATACAGCATGGATATGCTGGAGAAATAGATGATGCACACCTCGTTTAGAGTGGAATAGGGTGACACAAGATTTCATCACATTTAAACATAATAACACAAAATTTTTAAACATTTTATTTATTTATTTTTAGACAGGGGGAGGGAGAGAGAAAGAAAGGTAGAAAATCATCAGTGTGTAGCTTCCTCTCACACACCCCCTACTGGGGACCTGGCCCACAACCTAGGCATGTGCCCTGACTGGGAATCAAACCGGCGACCCTTTGGTTTGCAGGCTGGCACTCAGTCTACTAAGTGATACCAGCCAGGTCATGACACACAATTTAAAACCTATGGATTGTTTTCTTCTGGAATTTCCCATTTAATATTTTCAAGCCACAGTTAACTATGGATAACTGAAACTGCAGAAAGTGAAACCATAGAAAGAGAAACCACAGATAAGGGGTTTTCTGTACTTGTTAGGGGTTAACTGAACAAATAAAAGGTGGGGAGAACAACTTCCATGGAATGCATATTTGTTGGACCTCTTCTCTATCCACGCTCATTCACTAGATTATGGCAATTCCCACAGCTTAAAAAGTACGTGTCCACTCCTCAATTTATAACTTCAATCCTGACCATGCCGTGAATTTCATACTCATATATCCAACTGCTTACCACTTGCTAATCATTGCTTAGTTATAGTATGAGCTATCTCAAATTTAGTGTTCAAAACCTGTCCCTTGAATTCCTTTCCAAACCTTCTCCACCCTTATAACACCACCTCTATAAATAGTATCACTATTTACCCAGTTACTCGGATCCAAAACCTTGGCACCCTTCCCTCTTTCCTTCCAATCAATCAATCAACAAGTTATAATAGCAGGTTTACCTTCAAAATATCTTCTGAATCTAGTCATTGCTCACCACCTCTACCACTCCCATTCTTGTCCACATCATCATCAAAAGGCACCCAAACTATGACAATCACCTCTTAACTGGCCTAACTATTTCAATTCTTGCCTCCTTAAACTTTCCTTCTGCCCAGCAACCAAGGTGCTCTTTCAAGAACATCAATCAGATCACCTAACTCTTCCACCCAAAGATTTCCAAAGGCTTTCCATCAAATTGAAAATAAAACTGACTTCCCAACCATGGCCTTCAAAGTCCCACACAAACTGCTCCTATCACTAAGCTCCAACCTTCCTGGCTTGCTTTCAGTTCTTCTCATACTCTAAGCTTAATACCATATACCTCAGGGCATATTCACTTATTAATCAATCTGTTCCAGTGTCACCCCCTCAGAGAGATGGCCCCTGACCATCATAGCTAAAGTAACACTCCAGCTGCACTACAACATTCTTTATCCCCCCCTCATCTTGGTTTATTCTTTCTATAACATGTATCCCTACCTAATACATTATATGTATATTTGTTATTTATTTATTGTTTGTCTTCCCACTAGAATGCAAGTTCAATGATAGCAGGAATTTGGTAGATCTTGTTTACTGTTGTATCCTGGAGCTTAGAATACTATCTTGTACATGGTAAGCACGCCAAAAGTATTTGTTGGCTGAATGAATGGTGGTGGATACCACCTTTGTCCTTGAAATCTTCCTCGTTCTGTTCTCTTTTCAAACCAAATGAGTATGTACATTTTTCCTCTTTCATAAAGCCCAACATCTCTTAAGGCCTTTCCACAAAGATTTAATTTCCCATTGAACAAATGCACCTGCTTCTTGGTTTACTTACAAAGCATAAATAATTATCATACTGTAGTCCCAGTAAAAGCTTAATCCTCTCTTCTAGTCCCATAGTTAGTCCTGAATGCCTGGAATCTAGGTTGTATTTTTCACTCTCATCAGTCAAGTCTGCTTAACTGCACATCTATTGCTTCTCTACAACTTCTGAGGTTGAATGTGCCCTACCTGGGCTTTTGTACTCGTGTCACGACTATCGAAAAATCTAGCAGTACCAAAACCCTCCTTGCAGGATATCCTAAAATAAAGAAATGTGTGCCTTGGCCAGTATGGCTCAGTTGGCTGGAGCATCGTCCCATAATCAAAACATTGCAGGTTCAACTCCCGGTTAGAGCACAACATGTGCTCTAGGTTGTGGGTTTGATCCCTGATCCAGACACAGACAATCTTCAGCTCAGGTGCATAGGGGAGCCAAACAATCCATGCTTCTCTCTCGCATTGATGTTTCCCTCTCTTTAAAATCAATGAAAAATGTTCTTGGGTGAGGATAAAAATAAATAAATAAAATGAAGAAATGTGTCTGTGCGTATGTATGAGATAAAAAACATCATCAAAGCTTTCACAACCAACCCAAATCCTTGTGTTTTAAAACATGCCAAAAACTGTGGCAACCATATGCTTCTAGCTTTTCGGAACAACCCTAATTTCACAGAATTTTATTTCCAATAACAGTAATTTTTAAAATTGTTGTTCAAGTACAGTTTTCTGCCTTTTACTCCAATCCCAGCCCACCCACTCAGCCCTCCCCACCTCTCTCCCATTTCCACCCCCATAGTTTTTGTCCATGTGTCCTTTATACTTGTTCCTGTAAACCCTTCCCCTTTTCCCCTGAAATTCCCTCCCCTCTCCCCTCTGGTCTCCAATAACAGTAATTAATTACAGGAGATATAATGTATGTATCTTGTGAGATTGCCACCATGAATTCATTCACATAATAGGGGAAAGAATCTTTGATCAGACCATGTGTCCCTATTTAAGGCTCAGATAATAGGTCACTATGGTCATGGCCCTATTGGTCTGTTAGCCTAGATTCTGGATCCCCACAGACTACTAGGGAGTAGTCTCTGCCTTGTCATCTCCTCACCAGTTTTCACTAGGAGGGTGGGAATCAAGAAGGGGGTTCACAGGTCCATCATTGAGACCATAGGAGTTTTCTTTTCTTCCAATATTCTCCCAGCTGTTTTTAGTTGAGTGTGAAAACAAAATAGAGGACAGGAGGTTTGTAGCTGAAAACGTGGGGATATATCTTTTCACATCATTCCATCGCCCTCTGTCTCACCTGTCCCTTCTCTTTCCCCATACGTATATCCTCTCTTCTCCAGACACACATACACTAGAATCCTTCACATTACTCTCTGGCTACCCAGGGACTTTGATGTGTAATACCTCAGCCAGCCAGCTAGCCATCTATCTACTCAACAAATCTTGATTGAGTATTATAACCTGCTGGGAATTGTGCTAGGTGCTTGGGATGGAGAAGTGATGAAGCATGATCTTTAAGTGCCACTTAAGGAGAATTTCCTGAGAGCTAATTCCTTCCTTTATATCTTAAATACTTAGACTAACAGCTCAGCTGATACTCTGTCCTGGTAGCATCAATTGTTACTAATAGCAATAAAGTACTTTTTCATAAAAACATCAGTATTTTCTTTACAAATAAATTGGTCTCCTGTAGCCCCTAATGCATAATACGAATAACAATAGAGACCATGTTAATTGCCTACTATATCCCAGGCAATGAACTAAGTGCTTTACATACATTTTATCTCTTAAACCATAACAACTAAGGCTCAGAGAGGTTAAGTAATTTGCCTAAAATCACTCAATGGTAGTAGAGCCGGGGTCTATTTGACCCCAAATCCTAAATTTGTAACATGGCAGGATTGTTTGAGAGACCTACATGGTACCTCCACCATCATACTAGGGAGATGGCAAATGAACAACTGATATATGAGAGAACGACCAGGAAAAAAGGTCATGACCCAGTAGTAAAGAGAAGAGAGTTTTAGGAGAGTGAATGGTCAAATGGTCAACCTTTTCATGTGCCTATCTGTGAAAAAAAGCCCAGTTTGTTACCGGACAAACTTGCGGAGGTCTTTTCAGGGTTAGATCACGTAAGCAATTTGTGAGTGTAATCTGATACCTATAGAAGAGCAAAAAGCTGTTCTGACCCAGGCCAAATGATCCAACCAAAAAGCAGCGAACAGTGACCGTCTAGAGTTTTGGAAATTCTGTTAAGTTTCTTTTTAATATTTTAATCTGATCAGGCTCAGGGATGAAATGTACAGGGGGAAAAAGGAGTCACCTACTCAAATGACAACTGTAATTGTTTATGCAACATGGCTGTAAATGCCTGTACATTGCTCTATCACAATAAGTGTACCATAATTGTTTCCCGTGTTTCCATCTTTTTGGCACCCAGCTTTTTTTCAGTCTTTCATCATTAATAGTAATAAAAAAAAGATTGTCCTTGCATATATTTGTACATATCCTGATAATTTTCTCTTGATTATTTTCTAGATACAAGATTCTTGGGTTAAAGCTTAATAGTTTTTTTTTAAAGCTTAATAGTTTTTTAAGGATCTTTGTACATATTACCATTAGCACTCCAGAAAGATTAAACTAATTTATACTCTTCCAGAAGTCTACAAGAGTGTCTGTCTCACAGCATCTTCACAAGATCTTATTTCTAATCTCTGTAAATGTGACAGACAACAATGAAAACTAAACCTTGCTTTCAATTTGTACTTGTATTTTCCAAATGTTTCTTGTTCATTTACATTCCTTTTCATTTTCTATTCATATCTTTGCCATTTTCCTATAAGAGTGTTCATCCTTTTCTTATTGATTTCTAAGAGATATTTATATATTAAGACATTAAGGCTCTGTTTCACATATATTTTCCATATGTAATATATTTTAAATATGTATTTCCATGTTTATAAATTGCCCTTTCATTCTGTTAATGATTTTAAGAAAAAAAACATTGGTTATTATAGATTTAAATTCATCATCCCTTTCCTGTGATTTTTTTCTTTTCATAAAATCAGTTAAATACTCAATTCTATTTGCTTCTATTTTTAAACTTTGAAAACAATTAACTCCTAAATGTTTCAAAAATTTCTTTAGGCATATGGCATGAAATATAACTGTAATTTGACATATTATGGTAAATTCTCTCACCTTCCAAACAGCCAATTTTCCAACAACTATCAAATGATTCTTTCTTCACTGTTTATGATTTTTTTCTATCATAAAAAGTAATATTTTTCAAGACCATCATCTACTTCATTTTATTCATCTCTCCATTCTTACAACCTTACCATACTAGTAATTAGTATAACTGTGGTATATTTTAATATCTCTTGTTGATGTATCAAAAATATTTTTAACTATTAAAATCTGCTTATCCTTGCAATACGAACTTCAGAACCATTGTCTTAAAAGTGAACAGAGCCCTGGCTGGTGTAGCCCAGTGGATTGAGCAAAGGCCTACAAACCAAAGGGTCACAGGTTTAATTCTCAGTCAGGGCACATGCCTGGGTTGTGGGCCAGGTCCCCAGTAGAGGATGCATGAAAGGCAACCACACATTGATGTTTCTCTCCCTCCCTTTCTCCCTCCCTTCCCCTCTCTAAAAATAAATAAATAAAATATTTTTTTAAAGTGAACAGAAATCTTGTTAAATTTATATAGAACCTAGAAATTAATTTTGAATTTCTATACATAACCTGTATATCAATTAAACTGGAACAACATATGTTTTAAATATTCAGATATTCTAGCCAAAAACATAGTATATCTTTTTATTTACTCAAATTTTACTTTGTTTCTCCAGAAAATTTGGTAGTTTGAAAAAATATTTTTCTTCTTTCTTTCTCTTAGAATTTAACTTTTTTCCTTTTAAATACTGTCAATAAACTCTTTTTTCATATTTATAATTTCTAAGTGGTTATTGCTGGTACATCAACAGAGAAGTATAGCGCAACCTATAGGGACTACATTAATGGATCATTACAAAAAAGAAGAAGGAAGAAGAAGGAGGAGGAAGAGGATAAGAAGAAACACTGCCATTTAGGAAACATTCTCTGTTGGAAGTCGCCCGTTGTAGAATCAAAGAGTTATGACATTACACGCTCCCCATCAAACCCGGAGAATTTAAGGCCATGTTCTCATTCAACAGTCATCATTCTCAGATGAGAGAGAAACCATATATCAAGACACAGGAAGAAAGAAAGTAGCTATCACACAAGTCAAAGCACTGGGAAAAACACAATGATTCTGATTAAATTTTCAAAAGAAATTTTCAGTCTGCAATTGTGTTTGGCAAGTTTAAACCCCAAATGAAATTTTAGAGATGTTATATGCCCTTGAAAAGCTGGTTTATAATGAAAATGCTCACTGACAGGCCTTACGAGAGAAGACTGTAGTATCACAGGTACCTCTAAATGTCAGATATCCTTTACATTTAAAGGACAGCATCTGTATACATAGGCAGTGCATATAATCTAATAAGGTTTTATTCTTAAAATCATTCTAGTTATCATATTTAATGTCCATTGTCACCCATTAAGTGACTACTAGAATATAACTTTTCAATAAACAATAAATCATATTTTCAATATTTTATACAGAAAAACATTCTCTTCTAACTCATTCATTATAAATAATGCCTATGATATCTGGGCACAAACAGATAAGCTCGTCTCATCTTCTTTTAAAAAATTATGCATGCCCTTTATTATTTCTTAAACTAAAAAGAAACAAAAGAAGAGTTTGACCATTTCTCCAACCCCTACCCTGAAGGCCCGCCTCTTGCAACCTCTGATCTTTTCTCTGTATCTGTGACCAGGGGTTTTTGTTTTGGTTTTGGTTTTTTTTAGATTCCACATATAAAAGATATCATATGGTATTTGTCTTTCTTTGTCTAACTTATTTCTCTTAGCATAATGACCTCAAGATCCACCCATATTTTAAGAAATGGCAAGGTTTCATTCTTTTATGGCCAAATAATATTCCATTGTGTACATATACCACAATTTCTTTATCCATTCATCCATCAGTGGGCACTTAGGTTGTTTCCCTGTCTTAGCTAACATAAATAGTGCTGCAGTGAATATGGGGGTGCAGATACCTTTTCACATATATCAGCTACTTTCTTATAAGGATGCAGGTTGATTCAGTGAATCTAAAATACACTGAAGACTTTGTATATCTATGAAAGGCATCATCACTCTGGTTTTCTAATATAGGAAACAGTTAAAATTTGGGGGAAAGCAATATAAAACATAAGAATTCTCGTTATCTACAACCTGAAGTCACAGATGAGAGACTAGTGAAGGCATGAGGTCACCCTAGTTCTCTAAACCACTAAGCATTTTCTGGTCATCTGTGATCTTCCAGCAGCTTCTATGAAGATCGCTGAGATTGAAAGCAAAGAAGTACATATCCAAAATGAAATGGAATGAAAAACAGGAGCATACCATTTTCAAAAAAAGTTAAGGAAACACTTAAAAAAATAAAAATTTACATTGATGTAGGTAGGTCAAACAGGCATAGGAATTAATGACATATTTCATAATGGCCAAAGTTGGAACAATTTGAGCAACAAAATAAGTACTATCAAATTACAATCCAAGTTATAAAGTAAATATCCATAAATACATACTGATAAAAATGAATGACTGAATAAATAAATGAATGGGAGAAGTGGCAAATCTCCTGTGCAATATTCCAAATAATTTATATAAATATTCAGCCTTTAAGGAGATAGATTCATGCTCCTACTCATGAAGGGTAGCTGCACAAACAACTTCCTTCCAAAGACTACATTTTAGAAAGGGGGTGGGGGACAAAGAGTAACTTTACAGTGGGGAAACCTAACAAACATTATCCTCAGTGATCCATGGCCAACATCTACAATGATAAGTCATGTTTATAATACAAGGGGCAACCCCCCAAAAATGGAATTTATTTATAAAAAATTGTGCATTTATTTTTACATATTTAAACTTCAATCACCTTCAAAGTACTCTCTTTTTGATGCAATACACCTTTCAAGACATTTTTCCCTCTGCCCAAAACAGGCTTTGAATTTATTGGTTTTGATGCCTTCTAGTACTTCTGCTGTTCTTTGTTTCACCTGTTCCACATCAGCAAAAAGCTTCCCTTTAAAGATTTTTTCCATCCAGGGAAACAAAAAAGAAGATGCTGGGGGAAAAATCAGGTGAATAAGGAGGGTGGGGCAGGGGAGTCAATGCCCTTTTTGGTCAAAAACTCCTGAACGCTCAGCGTGCTGTGGGTATATGCACTCATAAATCACCCATCATGAAATGGGCAAACATGTTGCAAGAGTCTTCAAAAAAATTCATTGAAGCTGGATTCAGCCTCTCACAACAACACCAGTTAGCACACTGCTACAGATGGGTTCCTAAGAACACTCACCTAGTGGGGGAAGCCTGTGCTACAAGGAGGTGGACATCCATAGGATAACTCCAGTTTTGGGGGGTCCCCCTTGTATGTACCTTCAATATTCTGTGAAGAAAATGGCATATATTCACCTTTGTGTTCTTCCAAAAACCTGTAATCCTAGGATAATCATAAAGAAAATATAAGACACACTCCAATAGGAGGCCATTCTATAAAATACTAGACCTGTACTCATCACAGCTGCCAAAGTCATCAAAAACAGAGTCTGTGAAAAGATCAGAGCCAAGAGGACCCTAGGGAAACATGACAAATGAGTGTAATGTGGTAACCTGGATGGGATCCTGGACAGAGAAAGGTCATAACATAGAAACTAAGGAAATCTGTATAAATTATACACTTTGGTTTATGATAAGGAATCAATATAAGTTCATTAATTTTAACAAATGTACCATAATAATACAAGATGTTAATAACAGAGGAAATTCTAGGCAGGAGGGATATGACTAATCTTTGTGTCATCTACTTAAATTTTCTGTAAACCTAAAATAGTTATAAAAATAAGTAGATGAGTGGATGAAAAAGCTGTAGTACATTTACATAATGGAATACTACACAGCAGTAAGAAAAAAAAACAACTCTTACATTTTGCAACAGCATGGATGGACCTAGAGAACATTATGCTACATGAATGAAGTCAGTCAGAGAAAGACAAATTACCACACGATCTCATTTATACGTGGAATCTAATGAGCACAATAAGCTAACGAACAGAATAGTAACAGAAGCTTAGATATGGGAAAAAGACTGACAGCTGCCATAAAGGAGATGAGGAGTGCAGGTGGGTGAAGGGATTAACAAAAGAACATTTATGTACAGCCCAGGGACATGGAGAACAATATGGGGATTGACTTAGGGAGGGAAGCAGGCAAGGCAGGGTGGAGGTGGGGAAAGGGAAAAATGTGGGAACAACTATGATAGAATAAACAATAAAAGTGAATAATATTTTTAAAAATACAAATCATAATCTATTAATTTTAAGTGTATTTTTAAAAACAGCAAAGAGGTCAGGAAAATAAGGGGATTATAGTGGAAAAAGAAGAAAAATGGACCTCTTAGAGGAAAATAGGTATAAAGCCAACACCAGACAAGCATTTCCTAATATCAAACCCACTTTATCTAAATGTCAATGTCAAAACACAGCTCATTAGAACAGAAAGTGATAAGTCCTGAGTCAAACCATAGCTTCAAAGATACCTGTAGACAGTAAAATCTTAATATAACACAGTTCTTCTCATCACCAGTGATGTAAAGGGGACTCACTGCATTCCAAAATAGCCCCAAGACTGCTTACTTTAGTTCACATTCCTAAATGAGATGTCAAAAAACGGATCAGGAGCTGAAGAGAAGTTTGTCCTAGAATCCGTGATATCAAGCACTGATTCTAATCATAGCTTCTTAGAATTTTTAAGGACCTCAAAAAGATCAACTGATCCAAGTTTATAGTTGTCTATAACATTTTAGTGAGGTGTGCATCCCATATGAAGATCTGCAGAGAAGGTTCATAAATTTTCAAGGTCATCCTCACCATTAAGAATCCCTCCATTATGGTTTTACCAAATTGGCTAGGAAAATCAATTATTTGATAAGACCCTATTTTGTCAAAATTGTCCTGAAGTTACCTGCAATCAGATTATTTTAAGATTGTTGGGTCTAAGATTATTGATTAGTACCACGTAACTTTTCTCATCCTTGTATGTGACCGATAATAAAACTCCAAAAAAGACTACTTGAAATGAAAAAGCAGGGGAACTGCAGCATTTCAATTAGTATACAAAAATATGTTATCCCCTGAGGGCATGATGAACATCTTTCTGAGTACTCTGTGGCTTGGCACACAGTAGGCATTCATAATCAATTGTTGAATTAATGAATAATAAATAAGTGGGACAATCTTTCAACACGTTTGATTTAGAAGCTAGTAATTTAAATTTATCTCATGCCCCTTAGTGGGCAGTGAGATCTACTTCAAGCTTTTAAGACAGAATAATGAAAAATACTTGGCACATTGTATGGGATAAAGCCAAATGGGAGGAGTCTGAAGATGCTAGTAGGTGAGAGAGGAAGGAAGGTGAACCATCTTCTTCCCTTTGGTGTTTCTGTACTAGAAGAGCACAGGGACAGCCATTCAGGGAACATCACAGCCACGTGAACATGGCTCTTTGGGAAGGTACTTCTAGAGAGATACAAAAGATACTGAATTCTTAGAGTCATGTAAAAGGATTAATTATAGAAGATGCTACAGAGCAAATCTAGAGGTGTGTGTGTCAGGTCCATGGGATGGAAAGGGGACTCATTATTGTCAGTCATTCATTCTACCTTGCTACTTTTCTTTCTATCCCTGCCTCCCCTACTCCCCCACTACTATACAAAAGCTTCAGCTAGTGTATGGCTTTAGTGATCTAGTAATTATCTTTGCCACTGTGCATGTCAGGTCACTCTTTGATTTTTGCCAAATTTGTTATAATGCTGTTTATCTTTCCAAATGTCTGGAGTTTCAGGCTTCAAGTTATGCCTGACTATCCAAAATGAAACCTGTGCTACTCACTTGTCATTCTTCCATTTAGTCATTCAACAATATGGAGTATCCATGGCATATCAAGCACTACACTAGAAGCTTAAAAAACAAAGATAATTAAGACAAGATACCATTTGGCCAGGTGACTAAATTGGATGAAGCACCGTTCCATATGCCAAAAGGTCCCTGATTCAATCCCTGGTCAGTGTGCGTATGGGAGGCAACTGATCAATGTTTCTCTCTCACATTAATGTTTCTTTATCTCTCTCCCTTCCTCTCTCTCTAAAATCAGTAAGTATATCCTCAGATGAATATTAAAAAAAAGAGCCCTGGGTGGTGTGATTCAGTGGATTGAGTGCCAGCCTTTGACCCAAAGGGTTGCTGGTTTGGTTCCCAGTCAGGGCACACACCTGGGTTGTGGGCCAGGCCCCCAGTAGAGGGCACGCAAGAGGCAACCACACACTGATATTTCTCTCCCTCTCTTTCTTGCTTCCTTCTCTTCTCTCTGAAAATAAATAAATAAAATCTTTTTGAAAAAGACATGATGCTCACCAGACCATCACACTAGTAAGGACAAAAAGGCATTTAAATGAATACAGATCATTATAAGGAAATACAGAGATACTGTAATAGAAGTATACAAAGAGGGCTGTGGAAAATAAGGGAATGGATGTTGCATAGGGATGGACTGAAAAAGGCTTCACATGGGGGCAATATTTCAACTAGGTCTTGTAGAATAAATAGGAGCTTACCATATCCAGAAGGTGGGTAGGCCATTCTAGGTGAAGGGAACAGAGAGAGCTATATGGGCAAAGCACAAAGATATAAAACTACATGATGTGATCAGGAAACTGTGACTATGTCTGCAGCAAAGGGAATGGTGGAAAGTAGGTTTATCACACACCAGATTAGGAAGGACTTTGTTCACTCAGTTAAGTATTTTAGATTTTAATCTTAAAGCAATGAAGAATTGGAAACAGGGGAGTGACATGATTAGAGTGGTACATAGCTGGGGAGAATGGATTAGCAGGCTGGGAGACAAAACTAGAGACAATGATAGTTAGAAGATGACAGATGGTGACAGCCTGAACTATGGGATTGCACAGAGGAAGTAGAAAGCCAAATGACAGAATAAAAATATTGGTAAACAGGCTTGTTACTCAAAAATGAAGGAAAGAGAAAAAGGCTTGACAATACTTTAAAGGCAGTGATGAAGAAATCTGAGAGTTCATGCTTGATAACCTCCATTTTTTTAGTAAAATTAGGAGCCCTAATCATCTACTCTGAGGAAGACATGGCTGGAGACAGCTATTGAGTGCAACAGAAAAAAAAAGTGTACTATGAAGGGATAAAAAATCGTTTTAGAAATGTTGAGAGCTCAGCAAAGTTCAGAAACTTTAAATTGTAGTATAGTCAACTAACAGGAGACCAGGAAGGCTGAGTGTGTTAAGAAAATGACTGAGGGTATCAGGAAATTTGATCAAGAGGGGAGTATAGGACAGGTAGCCAGAAATCTGCCCCCAGAGAAAAAGAACATGACGAAGGCCTTTCAGAGATCAGGAGGACTAGCTACTGTTCAGTAACATTACAGGTTCACAAGATCCAAATCTATCAGCCAGGGAACCCAGCATCTAAACTGAAGTAGTAAGGAGAGAAAATGTTTCCTTTGCATCTAACGTGAAAGTATATTTTACTTTTTTTAAGATTTTATTTATTTTATTTTAGAGAGGGGAAAGGAGGGAGAAAGACAGGGAGAGAAACATCAATGTGTGGTTGCCTCTCATACACTCCCTCAGGGGACCTGGACCGCAACCCAGGCATGCACCATTAGTGGAAATAGAATTGGCAAACCTTTGGTTCTTTGGCCAGCACTCAAGCCACTGAGCCACACCAGCCAGGGGTTTTTTTCTCCTTTTTTTTAAAACTATATTCTAAACCATGAATAGTATCTTTTAGGGAAGAAATGGACGATTTTGTGGTCATTAGGACAATGCATGTTTAGAACTTTTCTGTGGCTTAGTTTAGACTTAGACCAGTATCTGCTAATGTGAACATTTGAATAGAAAGATACAGGCATGAGAGTCAAAAAAATTTCTTAATATTCCTTACTAACTGTTGAAATCGTGATTCTCCTTATATATAAATTTCTTTAATCAAGGCACATATCTAGAATATGACAACTCAAACAATCTACCAAGCAAACATATTCCCTGCTTAACTAGCTTCTCAATCTAAGGATCCCAACAGGATAGAGCTCTTCAATCAAGAAAAAGAAGGGGAAAGGTCATAATAAACTTGATTAAGTGCATTGTGCATTATGAGATTATTATTTTTGCAGATATTACTTGGCAATTAAAACTTTGTAGACTTTATAGCAGCCAAAAAAGTTGTAGAACTATTGTTAACATTGAAGCAACAATATAAAAAACCCAAGACACATTAAAGTGGTCATATGAAAGGCGATACTCTCCAGGAAAGTAAAATTCAACAGCAGATGTGATTTTGAGGAATCTAAATGCTAGAAAAACCAATTTCTGGATAGAGCTTATTTCTATGGTCTCATATGGAATACAAGCGCTCCACAAAAGTACCAATGCGTAAGCCAGACAAGCCACAAATTAATGTGGGTTCTGACCCAAGTACCACCAGAAAATAACAAGGAACAGACACAAAAAGAATTAAATATGTCAATCACAAATCAAATTATTGATAGAAAACTAGCAAATAATACACAAAACATTCTGATTCAATATTATTTACTAAAAGTATTTCCTTGAAAGAAAGTCATTTTCTGCAGGGTTCCTCATGATATTTCTGGAGCTAGTAAGAATTATAAGAATATTATTACTGAAGTTTGATTTTGTGGTTATGTATTCTTAGGTTACACTACAGGATTCCTACAGAACCACTTCTGCTTGACTAACTGCAAAATTTATATACACTGCCTATTGTAACAATTAAAAGCTACCTAGCCCTGGCTGGTGTGGCTCAGTGGATTGAGCACCAGCCTGCCAACCTAAAGGTTGGTGGTTCAGTTCCCAGTCAGGGCACATGCCTGGGTTGTAGGCCAGGTTCCCAGGTGAGGGCTTGTGGAAGGCAGCCGATCTGTGCTTCTTTCTCAACATTGCTGTTTTTCTCCCTCTCTTTCTCCCTCCCTTTCCCTCTCTCTAAAAATAAAAAGCAAAATCTTAATAAAAGCTACTTAGAACCTCCAGTAAGTTTTCATCATTCCTGTGTAAATAACAACCTTGAAATATTATTGCTCATAAATAAATGTATATGCAATGGGCTCTTCTCCACAGAACTATTTATACTTGAGAAATTAAAGAAAAATAAAACTTAGCAGAATGGGATTCTTATAGGCCACCTATCAATTTCTGAAGTATACTTATAAGGATGGCACAGTGCATAATGCAATGGCTAGTGTCTATGATCTGGTTTGTTGCTCTCAAATTTCAATAAAAATGTAGTGGTGCAGGGCCAGTCCCCTCTGCAGCTCAAATCCCAGTGAGCCACATTACAGCACAGGAGAAACTTCCTTTAAACCCCAGAGGCAGTCATTATACAAAAGGTGGTTCTGGTTCTCTGAATTCTAGAATTCACACAATTGTAATAATTATTATCAGACAACGTGGACCAGAGATGATTTTTACCTAAGATAAATATTGTAAGCACGATGACAGTTTTGCTTTAAAATTGCAAACAGATTCATTTCTTTTTCTCAAAACCATTTATTTCTTTCCACTCATGTATCAAATTTCATTGAAATTTAATAAAATCCACAGTATATATGACCATATAAAATGTTATTGAAATGACGGTGTATTCCACATTTTTCATGAACATAACCAAAATCACAAAGCTAGGAAACGTTGACATTAGGATTACAATCCTTGGCTTTCTAACTACAAACTCTCAGTACTTTCCATTATATCACTAACGTGATCCTTGTATCATTTCTAGAAATATTGTAGAACTCTTTTGATATTCTGTGATTCAATATCCAATGTTGAGGAGGGTCCCCCACACCAAACAGCAATTCTTCAACTCTAGTTGGGTGTCCTATTATACTTCAACTCAATTCTGACATTATGTCCTCCCGAGAGATAGCATCAGACTCCACAGGTTGAAGGCCTAGTATCACAAGATTGGCCTCCCCACTCCAGGCACCAATCACAAGCCCAGGTTATTACCTGTGTTTCTGACTAACTGGCTATTAATAAGACATTCCCATGACCTCCTCCTTGGGTCCAATTAATTTTTTACAGCAGTTCATAGGCCTCAGAGAAACATTTTACTTATTAAATCACTGGTTTATTATTAAAAAAAATATGTAACTCAGGAACAGCCAGACAGAAGAGATACATAGGACAAGGTATGGGGAAACAGTGAGGAGCTTCCACGCCCTTTCCAAGCTCACCACTCTCCCAGCACCTCCATGCGTTCACCAATCTAGAAGCTCTCTAAACCTTATCTTTTAGGGGTTTTATGGAGGTTTCATTACATAGTCATGATTGATTAAATAATTGGCCACTGAGGATTGATTCAACATTTGGAGGGTGGGGAGTAAAGGGATGGAAAGTTCCAACCCTCTAATCTGGTGTTGGACTGGAGACCAGTTCCCCATCCTTAGGGGCTTTCCAAAGGTCAAATAACAAAGACACCTTCACCATTCTTAGCACTTCAGGAAATTCCAAAGGTTTTGGGAGCCCAGAGCTAGGAACCCTGGATGATGAAATATATATGTTTTTATAAATCACAGTAAATACCACAGGAACCAAGATCATCATTCTGAGAGGGGACAGCTTATGGCTCCTTAGCCCCTATGAGAGGACAAGTTCTCTATGAAAGGGTTTTGTCACTTCAAGCTACAGTCAGAAGGGAATAGAACCAAAGGCTGAGTGGTGACTGACTGATGACCAGCTCTGTACTCTTCTTCAAGCACCTTTGTGCAAAATAGAACAAGACACACCTCTGTTTGAAAGAATGACCACAAGATGCCATCTCCATGCAGAACAACTATAAATGACCCACAGTGAATGAAGTGCAGGCTATATTCCAGCCTAAACTCGTATCCTCTCAATAGGGCATCTTTGTGCAGAAAACTAATTGCACAAGAATCCCTGAGACCCTGCTTAGTGCCTGATACCATCTATTGGATTTGTTCTCTGGGGCTGTCACTCCAAAGTGCATGGGCTGCTGGCTGGTCTCCTCACCTGGGACCTTACAGGATTGGTGACCACTGAATTTCATTGTCCTTTCAATATCAAATAGGGGCATGCTCCATCCAAAAACATGTTGTATGCTGAGCCACAGTACAACCTGCTATATTTTTGTAACTTTGGTTGTTCCTAAGAAAAATACCCAGACAAAATTTGAACCAAATTAGGTAGCTTTGATAGGGAAACAAAATATGCAGTACTATGTCCTAAACTCAAATTATCTTCAACAAGCCCATTTCCACTTTGACAAATTCCGAATAGTCATATGCCCCATGGAAAGGAACTGCTGATTTGTTTTGCTTTGTTTTGTTTTTCCAACACACTATTTGGACCATGTCTGGGCCATGCAAGTGCAGTAGACCCTATTATCCTATTGTGTTGGCCAAAAAGTTCGTTCATTTATTTTTTCAGTAAAAAGGAAGACATTTTTCATTTTCACCAATAACTTTATTGATTTGGATAGTTTGAGTATGTCAGCTATCTCCCACGTGGTACAATGTTGATTGTTTTCCTTTAATGTCTCAATTGGATCTCTATCAACTTCAACTGGTCTACCTGATCGTGGAGCATGGTCCAGTGAGAAATCTACAGCAAAGCTTTGCAAGCAACTTTTGACATGTTCAATCAGTCACAGCACCTTCTCTATACACTGCACACATCTTATTTGCATTTCAGTTGCTTTTTTACCTTTCTTGAAATAATAAAGCATAATATGCCAAAAGTGTTATGTATTTTCTTCTATCTTCACTGCTAAAATGGCTACACAAAAATCACCAATTTTGATCAGTTTTTTAAAGACTGCACACTGATATGACAGCTGTCACAGTACAATCTAACAAAATTGTTTCAAATGAAGGTAAAGACAGCTAAGTCTACTACAGCCATAATATGAAAAAAATCAAACTTTCTGGCCAAATACCTCAATTATACATTTGAGTATACTGTGGTGCTCTGATTGAGCTATGTTTGGGGTACTATTGGTGGCTATATGAAATAAACTGTCTGGAATGGTTGTATCACTCTAAGTAAGATGATGTAATCCACAGTCATCATGAAAATTGAAGACTTTTGAGAAACAGAACCATGTTGATTGCCAGAGCCCTGTGCAAACACAAGTTTGACTTATAACATTCCAACTTTTGTGGACATTTTGAGGGTTTTGCTTAATGATGAAACTTAGGAGACTGATAATCACTTATCCAATTCTCAATGTAAGGCGATGTGCTAAGTGCTTTATTTGAAGACTCCTCATGTAATCTTTAAAGCAATCCTATAATGTAGGTATTCATCATCATCCTCATCATCTCCATTTTACAAATAAGGAACTGAGGTTTACACACATTAACCAAATCATTCAAGGTACCTCACCTAGAAAATGACATGGTATCAGTTACAAATTCCTGTCTTTCTAATCTAGTTATTTGCAAACAAAGCAAAAATTCTTCTCCAAGGTTTAATTTAGTAGAAATAAATAATTGGGGCTAACCCTTTGCAAATATATTTGCATAAATATAAATAAAATGTTAAAATTGGATGTTTGGGGCAAGTTTGAGAAATACAATGGATTTAGTTTTTTTTGGGGGGGGGGGCTTTGTGCAGATATTAATTAACAACAGACCCTAAACCTGCAGTTATAAAAAAGTAATTAATAGATATCTTTTAAGTGAAATGTTTAAACAGCAATTATATTTAAATTTTGCATTTGAAAGCCTCACGTCCCACACATTCAAAAGTATCTATTATTTTACAAATTATACTAATTACTATATACAATTTCAAGAGACTACTCCTTCAGATAGAAAACTGCAATATAAATACAGAGAAACCACACACATTAAATTCTTTATACACAAAAAGACAGCATAAGCATTATAAAACATCCAAAAAATACTTTCTACAAAATATAAAGCAGTATTTTGACCAACATTACTTCTTCAAAAGAGGTAGAATAAGTTTTATGAATAGTTAATGAACCACTATATTTAGAAACAAAATTATTACTAGTCTTGCTTTGGAGGAAAAAAGCTGGGAAGCTAAAAAATAGTAAAACATGATTTGCCTTTTGAAGGAAGAGGGTTGCAAACCACAAAAACTAGAGGCATGGACTATTGGAAACTGTCATAAAGTATTTGTTAGTAATTAGGGAGATTAGCAATGGAAACCAAAGGGTGATTGATGGTTTATGGAATGATGCTGTTGAGGAGGGGAGAGAGTTCCTCCTGTCTACGCTTCTTTAGTTCTTCTGGCTAGACTAGTTATAAAATAATAAAATAGACACAAGAGTAGATTAACAGGAGAAAAAACAATTTAGTACATGAACAGGGGAAAATCACAATATGGTGCTCAGATCATAAAATGAGGCTCAAGGAACTGATCAAGTTAGGTACTTTTTAATAGTTTTTTCACAAACAATAAATTTTTGAGCAATTGACAGGACAAAGAAACTGAGTGCTCATTAGAAAGGAATCTAAACAAAGTTTGGGCTTGGGCAGTAAATTAGTAAAGACAGTACCAGGTATGTTTATACATGCTTTTTCAATTCTGGATTTGATAAATCTTGTGATAAGGTTGTCTCATAGTTCTTCAGGAGTGGGGAGAACACCTTTCATGGATATTTATTTCCTGCTTTTGGGAGATGGAAGACACTCAGAGAGCTCTTCATGCTCTTGTTCTACTTCTCAGGTGATTTTGGTTCAAAATAATCAATATGTCATTGTGCAGTATCTTGAGACAGCCTGCCCTGAGCCAAAACACTACTAACCATACCCAGTCCTGTTGATCATTCCTAATCTACCCATTGAACAAAGATGAGTGATGCGCATGACATCAGTGAATCACACAGATCTCACTCAGACTGCTGATGAATGTACACTATGACATAGCTGGGACCCAAATAGGCAAGCTACCGAAGTGGGCTTGATCCAATAAGATAAAATGTGAAAAAGACCAATACTGAGTGCAAACACCCTAGCACAGCAAAACATGAAGTAGATGTGGCTAAACAGTAAGGTGTACTAGAGAATAAGACTCAAGGAGTCAAAGGGCAGCTTGATATGAGGCAAAAAGTCAGTTCCATTTTAAATTGATTTAATAAATATTATTTGAAAAACAACATATACTGAGTCATTTTCTGTGGAATAAAATATTAAAACATAATACATGGGAGAAAGAGGTCCAATCAGTGGAGGGAAATTCCAGGTTAGTTAAAACAAGTCTATTTTCTTTAGAACACTCACAGACTAAATGGTAACTATTGCTTCTCAAACTTATTTGACTGTGGAACACTTCTTTTTGTGAAGTACCTCTTCCTTAAAAGGGAGACACTTTTTAAATATTTTATTTATTTATTTGTAGAGAGAGGGGAAGTGTGGGAGAAAGAGGAGAGAAACATTGATGCAGGAGAGAAATATCAATCAGTTGCCTCTCCCACACACCCTGATAGGGGAACTGAACCTACAATCCAGGCATGTGCCCTGACTGAGAATCAAACCAGCAACACTTTGTTTTGCAGAATGATGCCCAGCCAACTGGAGCTACACTGGTCAGGGTGGAAACACTTCTTAAAAGAAGAAGACTTCCAAAGATCAGATGAATGTTGGCCTAAATGATCGTAAGGTTTCCTCTTACCCTGAGAATCTATGATAGTTGATTAACTAGACCTAATAAAGAACCTTAATTCCCTATGACACCAGGAGCAGAGTATCTAGTGAGGGAAACTTCTCTAGAGATCTACCACCATACCAGAATGATGGGAAAAACACTTCCCTTCAACAAGCACAAGGACTGTCTTTTCAACTACATTTATGGTAAAATTTTGGCAGAAGGATTATTAAATCATTGGAGAAAAGATGTTAGAAATGGCAGTGTGAAAACAAGATCCTGGTAAGACACAAAGAAGCTACTTCCAGCCAAGATGGATGCATAGGTAGATACACATTGCCTCCTCACATAACCAAAAGAAGAACAACAACAAATTTAAAAACAAAAAATAACCAGAACTACCAGAAAACTAAATTGTATGGAAGTACGACAACCAAGGAGTTAAAAAGAAACATTCATTCAGTTTGGTAGGAGAGGCAGAGACAGGCAGCTGCGGCAGAGAGGACCCGTGGGAAGGCAGTGGATAGCAGACTGGGCAATTCCACATTTGCATGTGGGGAGAAACAACTGCGGAGTGAGACAGACCCCACAACCCAGGGTTCCAGCAGGGGGAATAAAGCCTCAAAACGGGTTGTAGAGGCAAGAGAAACTCCCAGCCTCACAGGAGAGTTCCCTGGAGAGACCCACAGGGTCCTAGAATGTACACAAACCCACCCACCCGGAAATCAGCACCAGAAGGGCCCAATTTGATTGTGGGTGGCAGGGGAAGTGACTGAAAGCCAGCCGAGAGCTGAGTAAGCAGCACTGTTCCTTCTCGGACCTCTCTCCCACATACAGTACCACAACACAGTAGTTACCCCACCCTGGTGAACACCTAAGGCTCCACCCCTTACTACATGACAGGTGTGATGAGACAAAAAAAATGGCCCAAATGAAAGAACAGATCAAAGTTCCAAAAATAGAATTAAGCAATGAAGAGATAGCCAACCTATCAGATGCAAAGTTCAAAATACTGGTTATCGGACTACTTCCCCAATCTGGCAAAGGAAATAGACTTCTAGGAAGTCCAGGACGCTCAGAGAGTCCCAAAGAAGTTGGACCCAAGGAAGCACACACCAAGGCATCTCATAATTACATTACACAAGATTAAAGATAAGGAGAGAATCTTAAAAGCAGCAAGAGAAAAGGAGAGAGTTACCAACAAAGGAGTTCCCATAAGACTGTCAGCTGATTTCTCAAGAGACCTTACAAGCAAGAAGGGGCTGGAAAGAAGTATTCCAAGTCATGAAAGGCAAGGACCTACATCCCAGATTACTCTATCCAGCAAAGATATCCTTTAGAATGGAAGGGCAGAGAAAGTGCTTCTCAGATAAAGTCAAGTTAAAGGAGTTCATCATCACCAAGCCATCACTATATGAAATGTTAAAGGGACTTATCTAAGAAAAAGATGATCAAAAATATGAACACTAAAGTGACAATCAACTCACAACTATCAACAGCTGAAACTAAAAAAATAATAAACAAACTAAGCAAACAACTAGAACAGGAACAGAACCACAGAAATGGAGATCACATGGAGGGTTATCAGTGGGGGAGTGGGAGGGGAAGGGGGGAAAGGTACAGAAAATAAGTAGCGTAGATGGTAGGTATAAAATAGACAGGGGAGGGTAAGAATAGTATGGGAAATGGAGAAGCCAAGGAACTTATATGTATGACCCATGGACATGAACTAAGTGAGGGGGAATGCTGCTGGGAGGAGGGGTACAGGGTGGAGGGAAATAAAGGGGAGAAAAAATGGGAAAACTGTAATAGCATAATCAACAAAATATGTTTAAAAATGAAAGACACAGAAAAGCTAGTCAAAGAGTGGCACCCTGTTTTGTGTGCTCAGCCTCCATAAAACAGTGCAGCCCTGTACTCCAGGGGTGTCCAACATCCTTGCTCACCAACTACCACCTCCCTACCCTCCCTCATGTTAGACAGCTGATTACCTATCTGGACCTACCTACTGAAGACTAGATTTCTGCTACTGAGTGGTGGTGATGACCTGATACATGACAGTAAGTTTAGGTAACAGGGTATTTTCTGCTCTTTCTTTACCCTTTTTGGGATAATGTAATGTAGCTCCTACTCCAGAATATTATACTGGCCAATCCCCTCAGCAATCAGGAAAGTATACTTTAATTAGACAAGTGCATTCATTAAGTATGTTGTGTCTACTACTTTTGACTAGATCCAACCTTCTTTTTTAAATTGGGGTTTCAACTGGTGTGTGTGTGTGTGTGTGTGTGTCTGTGTGTGTGTGTGTAGAAACAATTACAAAACCACATTTCTACGAAACTCAAGCAATGCTGTGAAGCAACACTAAGCATTTTTTAAATCTCACCTCAGATGCACAGGGCTGTTACCCAAAATTCAAAATAAACTCACAACACAAAAGCCCTACTGATTTTTAATTCATCCAATTTGATTCACTAAATGTGTTAAAATTGAGGTCTGTGACACAAACATAATGCAGTATTTATTTTGATCTTGAGGTAATGTGCCTTCCAAGGGAAAAAAAAGTTTAGTAATGTGAATCATATGACTGCACAGACTGTTACAGAAAAGTCTGTCAGTGTTTTCTTAAAGGGCTACCAAACAATTTAAATTTCCAAAACAGTCACTCATTCAGGAAATATGTTGTTCTTTATACAATCAGTTACTAAGTATTAAAGTTGTGAAAATGCACTATGCTTACGATAAATATCGTCATCACCAATTTGCCCTCATTCTAGTAAAAATCATGGGAAAATTTTTAATTTTACTAACTTTGAAGTTTAAACTTAATAAATTGCCTATGTTCACACACAAAAAAATGATAGTGTCTATTCAGCATAATACTTTGAACAGTGTAATCACACAAATATTTCCTGAGTGACAGAATACATGAGTGAATGGGTGAGCTTCAATGTTGAAATTTCCTTTTACATAGTAGTGGCAGACAAACTAATGGAGTGATTGCAATTGTACTTGACATTTATGTACAAGGAGAAAATAAGTGAATGTTGGCTTAAACTATAACCAAAAAAAAGCTTTAATTCTTTTCAAGTTCATAGGGCAGGTATTGTCAAATATAAAGAGAACATGAGGGAAATGAAAAACAGCATCAAATCAAAAAGGAGTATCTTATCCTTATATCCTTAAAATAGGGCATGGAAAACTTTTGCTTAGCAAACTGAAGGCAAGGATTTGGTCTGCAGCTTTGTGGATCAGAGACTGTGATTAGACACTATCTTTTGCCCAGGAAAATAAGCTAATGAAATTTACCATCTAACTCATGTACAGAGTAACAGTAATTGCTAATTAGAGACTAAAATCTAATTGCAACTACCTTTTAATTATATTTCAATACAAAACAATAAATTAATTTATCCAAATGAAATATGTACTGGATTGGTTTACAAATGGCTAATTAACACATCCAGAACTTAAAGGAGACCCATGGACTACTATTCCTATTTGATATGTAAAGAAAATAATGTATGAATACCACCAGAAAATTATTTCAAGGACACATTTATTTCAGGCCAGGATGAATATCAAAATAGACCTACCTTCAGCTTCAGTCTTTTCTAAGCTACTGCTCAGCAGCAAAAGCTTTAGTATTTAATAAGTGTCACAAGTATTTCTGAGGCCTTGGCTGGGTAGCTCAGTTGGTTGGAGCATCATCCCAATACACTAAGGTCATGGGTTTGATTCCCAACAGGGGCACATATAAGAATCAACCAATGAATGCATCAATAAATAGCACAACAAATCTCTCCCTCCCTCTCCCTCTCCCTCTCCCTCTCTCTCTCTCTCTCTCTCTCTCTCTCTCTCTCAAATCAGTAAATAAAAGATTTAAAAAAGTACTTCAGATACTTGCTGTATCTTTTGAGCTGCATAAAGACCAAAGGGTTTAGAAAGGAATGGAAGAGGTTTTTGTTTTTATGTGTTTGTTTTTTATTGTCCATCCCATTCAGTCTCTTAAGCACTATTGGGCAGAACCCAGACAGAAGGATTAATCTGCCCTTGGAGTTGCCTTTAGGGAAATGGTTATGAACTCACTTGGGCTATGCACAGATTCCACAGCAATTACCCTTTGTTATATATTGAAACCTTTCTTTAAATAGTGTCATTATTTCTCTTCTATTCTTTATGGCAAGGATACAGATGCACACCTTTCAAAATCAGTTATCAAAGAATAGAGCTTGTAATTTGGGGCTCTTACCGAAGGAACTGGAATGTCATCACAGCAAAGGCAGTTCTGCCTTCTCCAGTACACCCAGTAATACACCTCAGAGACCAAGTGGCCAAAGAAAGCAGATTCCAGTGAGTCTGAATGCTATCAGTTCCATTTTCTCTTTTTTAGGATGCATTCTGTGTGTCTAGAAACCAGAAATGACAATAGTTCCTAACCATATCAGAAACTTTTTAAAGGTTAATGAATTCTGACATAAAATAATGTCAGAGCCATAAACAACTCATAAATACAAAATCTAGGAAAACCACAAAAACACTCATCACACTTCTGAGAATGTTAGAACCCTGGATAATAAACCCACTATGGACTTCTAAATAATTCTTTTAATAAACTTGGTGGAGAATTATACTATATATCAATATTTATGATATCAGCTAATGATAGTTCAGGGATGCAGAATGCAAAATGTAGTCTGCCTCCGTTCAGTTGTGCACTGCCTTGGTAATTACTTCTGGATTGAAAATGGGATTCAGTTCAACTTAGGTAACAAGGAAATCAGTTTCCAATTTGGCATGTTAGACATCTAATTAGCAGTCCTCTTTTGCTTTGTCATAAACCTGTCACCACATTCAGGTCAGTATATGGAATAAATCTAGGGAAAACTGGACTATGTATTATATAGTAGGTTATATATTTATCTGGAGACTTTACAGGTAGAACAATTATATAAAGACTCTCAAAACTGAGGGGGGTATATCTGTATCAAAATTGCTCAAAATTAAGCTTGCAAGGGGCCAAGTACAAATGGGTTTACTTCATATGGTGAATTTGATAAGTTGAGATGACGGAGCCCAAAGAATCAGGTACAATATGATGGGATTGGTGGCATGAGGCAGAGCCACAAGTGGTTTATATAATGCCTGCTTAATGAATGATATTACCTAAGTTGAAAGAAGCTCAGCTTTTGGCTTAAAGACATAGAAGCAAGAAAATTTGCAGTTAAGGATCAAAGAACCAGTATCTAGGCATAATATATTTCTAGTCTTAACATTTTCCAACAGTACCACTGGGTGCATTAGTGCTGTACTACCGAATTTGATCAATCCATGAGCCAGAGGGTCTGACTATCAAAAATACATAGTGCTCACAAATGAAAATGTACATGTGCTGATGAGCATCCAGGGCAGCTACAACTATTATTTTTTTGGTTCATTGTCTCTGTTAAAAATGTAGCACTTAGCATTACATGTTATGAGTGAACATGGTTTCTGAGACTAGCTGTTTGTTGCTCTCTTCCTTCCCCCCCCCTATTTTTGTAAAGCACAAATGATACTTATGTAGCACTGTTTCAAACCAAAATATGGTAATATACATACAACTCCTTCCATTTTCAAACCACATTATTACTTTAGTGTGATTGTTAGATGAGGAAATTTAGACAAAATTGAATTATTTGTCCAAAATGGTACTACATAGCTAATTGGTGGCAGAGTCAACATGAGAACTCACTATATAAGAATCTGTCATTGTATGGCCCGGAGCAAATGCTTTAACAAAGCAGAACTGCCCTGACTGGTGTGGCTCAGTTGTTTGGAGCATCATCCTATCCTGTAAACCAAAAGATCATACAATTGATTCCCAATCATGACACAGGCCTAGGTTGTGGGCGGGTTCACTCCCCAGTTGTGATACCTACAAGAGGCAACTGACTGATGTTCCTCTCCCTTTCTCTCTCCCTTCTTTCTCCTCCTTCTTATAAAAAAACAATAAGCATGTCCTTGGGTGAGAATAAAAATAAGTAAATTAAGCAGAACCTAAGTTGCCCATCATTAACTATAGATAATAATACCTAATTTAGAGCCTTATTGTGCAACTTCCATAAGCTAATGTATACCTGACACACAATATTCACTAAATTCTCTACCTAAGGTGAGATATGTTTGCTCAATGCCAAGTTAAACAAATTAAACAGATCTTTTTTCCTGCAAGGCTCCTTGGAGTCTTTAATATGCTATCTGATGTCCCAGGAGGCAAATAGAGTATGCAACCCTTCTCCAAACTACCAAACAGATGATTTTTTCCAAGAAGCATCTATTTGTATTTCATGGAATACTAATATTCCACAGGACAGACTTGGAGAACCCTGCAGCAGACCATAAAATATTTAAGAAAATGTGTGAAATGGTCCTGGCTGATGTAGCTCAGTGGATTGAGCACGGGCCTGTGAAGCAAAGAGTCGCTGGTTCAATTCCCAGTCAGGGCACATGCCTGGGTTGCAGGCCAGGTCCCCAGTAGGGGACGCATGAGAGGCAACCACACATTGATGTTTCTCTCCCTCTCTTTCTCCCTCCCTTCCATTCTCTCTAAAAATAAATACATAAAATCTTTGTTAAAAAGAAATATGTGAAATGAATGATCTACATGTAATTAATAAATTATCTGAATAGCTAAGTGACATTTTTGAGGTCACCCCAAACATCTAATACGTAAAAAGTAACAATCACTTGGAAATGGTGCCCCAAGCTCACTCAGAAAGACATTTGAGTAGGTCAATTTTATTGTTGGTGTATGTGAAGGCTGGAGACATTACATAATTATTTGTGAATCCAAAGTAAAAATAGAGGTGGTTTTCAAAAGAAGAAAGATTCCTGGTGATTCAGCCTGTTTCCCCCCAATATGCCATATCACCTTTTCTGCGGTTTGCTACTATATGGGTCAAATCCTTAGGACAGTAAAGACAAACAGAAGAGCAGGGGAGGTCTGTCTTTTTTTCTCTATCACTGTTAAGGAACTAAAATCCTTTGCCCTGACCAGTCTGACTCAGTTGGTTAGGCATTGTTCCACAAAACAAAAGGTGGCAGGTTCGATTCCTGGTCGGAGCACATGCCTGGGTTGTGGGTTCAGACCCCAGTCAGGACACATATGAGAGGCAATCAATTGATGTTTCTCTCTCACATTGATGTTTCTCTCCCTTTCTTTCTCTCTTTCCTGTCTCTCTAAAAATATAACATAAAATCTTTAAAAAAAATAAAATTCTTTGAGTCACCATGGATGAACTCTGTTCATTGAATGGGGTAGTGACCATTAAAACTATGCTCCAATGTGTGGGAGCTGTGAGCCACATGTGCGTTATCGGGTCAACAACAGGTATTAAATGTCCAATTTTGTGTTAAGCACTTCAGGTTATAAGAAAATAGATTTCAGCGACAGAATCCTGTAGGAACATTCACAGTGAGCAGCACAGGGAAAGTATAATACCAAACAATACATAATAAAGAGCTAGATCTTGAGGTGCAAAAGATAACTGTCATATGAACCAATAAAAAGGAAAGATCACTGAGCATCATGGACTGCAGTTGGCACTTGAGCTGGATGGACCTTGAAAGCCTGTAAGGGTTTGCCACAGTGCTTGTGTAAGCAAAGCCAGTTCCATCACCCCCTAATGCGCACCAACTGTCAAGGGAGTGTTGGGGCTGCTCTTCCCTCCCTTTCAGGAACGAGAGGGAATGTAGAGATTTTTGCTTCTTTGCCTCTCTTCCTCTCGGCAGTAGATGGATGTATCAGCTAAAGATTCTCAGATCTGTACCCCTTCCCTCTGGGTCACAGTGAGGATTTGACTGCTTGCTAACCTAATAAAGAAATGGAAAAAAACACCAACCATAACAACAATTTAAGGGTTCGAGCTACATAGGAACAATTCAGCAATAAGAGAATCTACATGGGCTTATATGGAAAGACAAGTGCTATTTTCTGCTTGAGTCTGTGACTGGTAGAGAATCACTCAACCCTATGATTGTATTATTTATACAGAACTCACTAGGGCACCATCTGGTGCTAAGCTAACCGCAAAAACAGGAAAATCAAACCCAAAGCCAATTGTCTTCATTGGAGTTTTTGCTAATGACCTGTTCCTCACCAATATTCCAACTGATCACAATCTAGTTTAAAGCAGGAAAAGACATTTAATGCTTTAAAGGGAAGTCTTAAAGGGAATTTAGTTAGACATACCCTTGAAAAGATTCTGTTGCTATCTGGACCTTCTCAGTTGAGAGAGCACTGCCCCTATTTCAGGTCTTATTACATCTTATTAAGTTGTCAGATCAAGTTCATAATGTCCCATCTCAGTACCCAGTCACCAAGAGAAAAGGGTGAGAGGTGATCTTACAAGATTGGGTCCTGGAGATGGAAACTTAAGCCAAAATACTGAGGAAAATTTTGCTCAAGTATAAGAAACAAACTAACAAATACCCATGATGACAATAATTGTAATCTGAAATGATTTTAAAATCTCACATATTGACTCTCAAATTATTCTCATTGAGGTTGCCAACTTAACACTGCCAACATACTTTCCTTTGTAATCAAAAATGTTTACAACTATAACGCAAATGGTAGGTGTGTTTTGGATTTATATACTCTTATTTATTTTAATCCAGTGAAACAGATTTCCTTTTTCAGTTCTTACTGGCTTTTTTTTTAGATTCTCCCAGGTCTAGTAGTTTTTTTGACACAGATATTGTAAAATGGCACCCTAGGTTAATTTGGTTTAAATATTATAAATTCACGATGAAGACTGTAAACACATCTGGTCCCATTTTGTTCTCATTAGGAGCTAACACTATAGGTCTTAATATTAATATATGTAGGTCTCAGTACATAATCAGGTGCCTTACTTCCCATGCTGACTGGTATCTGACGTTCTCTTTGGACCATCGTGTAATTTTTCATATTTCCAGGACTCTGTTTTCAATATAAACCTTTATAGATTTTGACAATCCCCAGAAGAAGCCAATCAAATAGCCAAACACTGTGATATTAAGGGGGATTCTTTGCCTAAACCTGACAACAAAATGAAGTATCACATAAAGTGGTTCCATAAAGCATCTATCCATAATACATTCATGTGATTTCCAGAATGAGGTAGGTGAATCTTCCTTGCTTAATGTAATATGAAGACAACTGGGTTCCAGCCAAAATGGAGGCATAGGTAGAAACCCTTTGCTTCCTCACACAACCAAAAAAGAGAATAGCAACAAAGCTAAAATCAATAAACAGCCAGAAGTGCCAGAAAATCACACTGCATGGAACTCACTAACAACCAAAGAATTAAAGAAAAAAATCAGCCAGAACAACCAAACTGGTAAAGCGGTGGATGGAGAGAAACCATGCAAGCTGTCGGACGATGTGGGCAGGGCTAGCTGCAGCCAGGCAGCAGGTGGTGCTGTGGGGCTGACTTAAGGGGGAACTGAGACTCAGAGATGGCTGTGGACCATGCGGTTGCTGCGGTGGGAGAAACTCCCAGTCTCACATGGGAATTCATTCAAAAGTGTGCTAGAGCTGAGCAGGCAAACTACACTGTTCCCTCTCTGGCCCCTCCCCCACAGAAACGTGGCAGCACAGCAAGGAAGGTTGCCCTTCCCCCTTACAAATTAACAGGGGCCCCGAGCAAAGAAATATGGCCCAAATGAAAGACAGAGCAAAACCTCAGAAAGAGGGCTAAGCAAAGAGGATACAGCCAACCTATCTAATGGAGAGTTCAAAGCCCTGGTAATCAAAATGCTCACAGAACTGATTACGCTTGGTTGAAAAATGAAAAAAAAATACCTAAAATTAAATAAAGCAAAATATTCAGGAACCAACAATGACAGGAAGGAAACCAGGATTCAAATCAACAATTTGGAACAAAAGGAAGAAGTAAATATCCAATGGGAACAAAATGACGAAACAAGAATTCAGAAAAGTGAAGAGAGTCTTACAAACCTCTGGGACAACCTGAGACATTCCAACAACCAAATTATAGGAGTGCCAGAAGGAGAAGAACAATAGCAAGAAATTGAAAACTTATTTGAAAAAATGATGAAGGAAAACTTCCCCAATCTGGTGAAGGAAATAGACTTTCAGGAAGTCCAGGAAGCCCAGAGATTCCCAAAGAAGTTGGACCCAAGGAGGAGCACACCAAGATTAAGTTACCCAAGATTAAATTACCCAAGATTAAAGACAAAGAGAGAATCTTAAAAGCAGCAAGAGGAAAGGAAAGAGTTACCCACAAAGGAGTGCCCATAAGGCTATCAGCTGATTTCTCCAAAGAAACCTTACAAGCAAGAAGGGGCTGGAAAGAAGTATTCCAAGTCATGAAAGGCAAGGACCTCCATCCAAGATGACTCTATCCAGTAAAGCAATCATTTAGAATGGAAGGGCAGATAAAGTGCTTCCCAGATAAGGTCAAGTTAAAGGAGTTCATCATCACCAAGCCCTTATTATATGAAATGTTAAAGGGACTTATCTAAGAAAAAGAAGATCAAAAATATGAACAGTAAAATGACAACAAACTCACAACTATCAACAAACAAACCTAAAAGAAAAGAAAAACAATGACAACAAAAACTAAGCAAACCACTAGAACAGAAAGAGTATCAGAGAAATGGACATCACATGGAGGGTTTTCAGTGGGGAGGGAGAGGGGAGGAGTGGGGAGGAGGTACAGAGGAGAAGAAACATAATTGGTAGGCATTAAATAGACAAGCAGAGGTCAAAATGGTAGAGGAAAGAGAGAAGTCATGGAACTTATATGTACAACCCATGGACGTGAACTAAGTGGAGGAATGCTGGAGGGTTGGCAGGTGCAGGGTGGAGGAGGGATAAAGGGGGAAAAATTGGGAAAACTGTAATAGCATAATCAATAAAATGTACTTTTAAAAGAGACAACTGCAGTCCAAAGTTTGGTTTTGATACACATTTAAAAATAGTTTTAATCAAGGCAGTTCATTCATGTCACCACAAGGGATGCAGTACAAAGAGACATTACACTGTGGAGTCACCTGGGTTTGAATCTTAAATCTACCACTTACCAGCATTGTGCCCTGAGCACGTTATTTAACCTCTTTAAGGATCAGTGGCATATTTTTATCTGTTAAAAGCTACTACTTCCCATTTTTTTGTGGAAGGTTGATGAGATAACATTCAGAAAAACCTTGCAACAGTTCCTGGCACATTGTTGGGAGTCTATGAATCTGAGTTCAATTTCTCTTTCCTAGCTACTTCCAAAACTTTTTCTTAAGACCAACAACTCTGTGAAAGGAAAGTGATATATGCAGCAGATCACTGACTCCAAAAGCCCAGGGAAGCCAAGATGTACCTCTAACTCCATCCTGCCATTAAAGACACTGTCAAATGTTCTTCACAAAAGTCCAGACTTCCTTGGACTCCATCTGTCACTGTATCCCTGCTGTCTACTCTTCATTAGTAAGAGTGTCTTCTCCCATTTCGAAGGTCCAACTCCCTCCATCCCCAGCCACATCTCTTGACCCACTAAAGCAAACATCCAATTTCCTCACATTAAAAAAGGAACATTTACATTATTAGCCCTGGCTGGTGTGGCTCAATGGATTGAGTACCATCCTGGAAACCACAGGTTTGCTGGTTTGATTCCCAGTCAGGGACATGCCTGGGTTGCAGGCCAGGTCCCCAGTAGGGGGAGTGTGAAAGGCAACCACACACTGATATTTCTCTCCCTCTCTTTCTCCTCCCTTTTCCCCTCTTTAAAAATAAATAAATAAAATCTTTTAAAAAAATAAAACCCAGAATTTTACATTAATAAACAGAGTACTTAATGTCAACAAACAGAATATTCACAACTGGATGACTTAATCTAAAACTACTTCATTGATGAAATAACTGAAAAGAAAAAACAAAGAAAAGGAAAAGTCCTTCTAAAAGTTTTTATTTTAGTTGTCAGAATCCCAAACACAACAATGTGTTGGAATAATTAACAGCTGCTTTCTAGCAACAACTATAGACTAATCTTAACTATTTAATAATTCAATTTCCCTGTATGTAGCAATAACAAAAAGCTGTATTATTCATCTTCTGTATCTAATCCATAAGAAAATCCTGTTGGCTCTATTTCCAAGATATGCATCACATATATTCATCTCCCTACATTTTATGTGAAGACTGATATTTTCCTGGGGGCATTTTCGATAGACCTTAGTTTCCAGATTTTTGACATAGAATAAAACCTACCTTGTAGGGTTGGTTTGATGACTAAATGAGGTTGCATATGTGGCAATACTTGTGAGCAAAGTACAAACATAGCACTTTTTTTTTCACAATAAGAAGGCAGTTTGGTGCACAGAGAATCTGAGAAAGGGAAACTAGAGAGTTCTGTAGGCCATATTACCCCCACTCTAGCAGAATTCAAAACATCCACACTGCTCTACAGAGACCACATTTCTACGGGCTCTAAGCCTCCACATAGGCTCTGTCCCTTGAACACATGGAGAAATCCCACATATCTAATTCACCTCTTCAAAACTCCTCATCAGACATGAAAAGCTTCCACCATCCTGACATCTCCTCATGAGGTACATGTTGAAATTAGTGGTACTGTGGGGGCTCTCTCATGAATTCCCTTTACCATGGACACCTTCCTGGGCATATTTCCCCATCTGGCATTCAGGCACACCCCCACCGTATCAGCTGCATTTCCAGGCAGCTGTTATAGGGGAGTTGCTGCAAGAAAGTATACATGCCTCCTCCAGGAAGATTCATGTTGCCTTTCCTTTCAGGGGGAGTCCTTTTCTGACCTGGTCCCCAAATCCTAGGCAAGCCCCTCTGCTGAGAGCAATGAAGAGTTCCTACTCAGAGCCTCGAAGGGAGAGGTGAAATTGGGGAGGGCAGTAACAGCACAGAATGGATGGTTCTAAAGCACCAGAGATCTAATTGGTTCTCTGGGACAGTGAAAACCAGGCACCAATCACTTTGGGAAGAAGTAGGCAGCAAGGAAACAGGGAAACTAAGGCAAATTTTAGAAGCTGGAGTGGTAAACCCAACAGGGAATTCCTACTCTCCTTGGAATCAAATCCAAACTGGGCATTATGACCCATGAGGCCCTGAGTGATCCAGACTCTGCCTGCTTCCCTAATCACATTTCATGTATTCCCCCTCCCCATCACTCCACTCTATCCACACTGATCTTTATAGGCTTTAGACTTGCCAACTCATGCCCAGCTTAGAGTCCTTGCACCTGATGTTCCTTCCGTCTGGGACCCTTTCCTCCCATATCATTGCTTGGCCA
The DNA here is from genome assembly GCF_019186645.2 of Phyllostomus hastatus. Taxonomy (NCBI): domain Eukaryota; kingdom Metazoa; phylum Chordata; class Mammalia; order Chiroptera; family Phyllostomidae; genus Phyllostomus; species Phyllostomus hastatus. Next base: position 8,724,956 of record NW_025333984.1, on the reverse strand, counting down.
AGTCTTTCCTATCACTCAGTGTTCAACTCAAATGTCTCCTCTTCAGGGAAGCCTTCTCTGATGACAATGTTCTGAGCATACACTACCACTGCCACCTAATCACCCTATCTCCATTACCCTGTTTACTATCTACATGGCTATCTACTAATCACTATCAGAAATTACCAAGTTTACACACACCTTTGTTCATATATTATCTGCCTCTCCTATCAGAGTGTACAAAAAGGATCCTTGACAGTTTTGTTCATCACAACATCTCCAGTTCCTAGTGTACTGCTATGCTAGCTGACACGGGGCAATTACTCAATGCATAATTGTTAAATGTTTAATGATTATGAATATTTAGGGTTAAGATAAATGGCAATTTGTAAAACTATTTGGAATGTTAACAGAGGAAACAACCTTTATTGTAATGTAAAGTACCACCAGGCATAGGAAGATTTCATTTGTAAACTGTACTATACAATGGGTGGTCAAGGAAGGATCACAGAAATGCCAATGAGTTCAAAATCTGTTTGCCATAATTCTACAGCTACTTTAGACAGAATGACAATCAGAAAACTAGCTGGAGAATCAGTGTAACTCCACACTTTACAAATGGGCTCTGCATCAGTTAATTCTCTATTTCTAAATGTTACTGTTGTAGGTTGGGTCACAGTCCTACAGTTAGTTAATCTGAGGTTAAAGATTTGCATGGCTGGATATATTAATACAGAGTAATCAAGTATTGATTTTGTCTCTTAGCAACAATGAAGTAACAATACTTAGTTTTTATTTGGTGCCCTATATCTTCTCAAATCCCAGAATAATCAGTGAATAGTTCATTTAAACAGTTGCATTGTGAGGCACAGTTAAAATATTAGTCCTAAATTTTAAAGCAAAGAAAAATTCAGTTGTTATTTACTACAATCAGAAGTTTTCCTCAGAAAGTGAGAACTCAAATTCAAAGACTTCTAAATTCTATCCAGCTCCAAGCCTGAGAATAATTACTGTATTTTTTTAACTGTAAGACATACCTTTACCCCACAAATTTGGGAGGAAAGGGGGGTGTATCTTATGGTCCGAATGTAGCTTATCTGGCTCGCTGGGGGTGGGGTGGCAGCCTATGTTATTTATGTTATTAAATATTTTACCACATTTTTTGCTTCAAAATTTTTTTTCCTATTTTCCTCCTCTAAAACCTAGGTGTGTCTTATGGTCCGGTGCATCTTACAGTCTGAAAAATTTGGTATTTAATAAAAGACAAAATTTACACTTTGTTACATGACTATATTTCTACCTTTAAAGGAGGGTAATAGCCCAACCCTTGGGAAGACTGGAGCAGTAGACATGTTCTCCTTGCCTCCATTGCTCCAAATGCACAGGGGTTACCCTGACTCTTAGCTGACAGTCCAAGCCCTTCATTAATGGTTTCTTGGAGTCCCATCCCTAACACATCCCATTCTCCAGGAAATTCCAATATAATGAATTCACACTATGCCTAAGACTCTCCGCTAAATGTCAGTGAGCTTGTAGAAACTCAGAGGACTGTTTGTCCTCAAGTGGCTGATAACCCCATAAATATTGGAAAAGTTTTAAAAAATAGAAAACTGTATAACACTAGGAAGCTTATTCTATTTAGCAAAGAAAATAATGAAAAAATGGAAAGGAAGGAATATTCCACCTTGGGTGCTCTTCTCTTTTACCTTTACACATTCTCCCTAAGTAATTTTATCTCTGATTAAACCTCCTTTTATTGCCAATATGCTGATGTTTCTAGATCTGTATGTTCACTCCAGACTTCTGAACCTGCATTTAAGAATGGTCTAGTGACTACCTTCAGTCTACTGGAAGATATTGAAGTTTATGAAACATTCAAATCCAAATATATTAATACCCTCCCCACTCTTTTCCCTTCTAAATTCCCCATCTCTGATAATGGACGTACCATATCTCCAAAACCATATCTCCAGAGCTAGAAAACTTAAGAGTGTTCCTCCATGCCTCACTCTACTTTATCCCTCAAAATCAAATCAGTAATGAAGCCACATTAACACTATTTTTCTAGCTCAAAGGATGCCTCATAACCTACTCCCTCTGCTCTATGGCCACACCGCTATAGTCACTACCTTAATTCATGCATATTCATGGACTCTGTGGTCATATACACCTGGGTTTTAGTCTTGGCCCAGTCATTTCCAGTTGGTGACCTTGAGCAATTACATAACATAATATCCACTCATTTTCATATGGTTGATAGAAATCTTTGAAAAAGACCATACATATACAGCACTTTACACAGTGCTTAGCACATAGTAAGTGTTCAATAAATTATAAATGTCATAATATAATCCACAAACTGACCCCAATATACATTCAGAGCCACATTTCTCAGTATTTTCCACTCCATCCCCACTCTCTTCCTATACTGAAGCTTCATTAGACATTGTGTGATTCCCTGAACACAAACCCTTTCACCTCTATCTCTTTGCATCTTCAATTTCCTCTTTCCCAAATGTCTTCCCTTGTCTTATCATTACTCAGTGTTCTCTTTCACTTAAAATTTCACATACCTAGTTCACACTCAGATGTTATCTTCTTAGAGAATGTCCTACATAAATTTGTCACACTTGTCTCTATTTCTATAGAACACACCCATACACACTTATGCCCACACACACGCATGTACACCTAGGAAGGCAGTATCATATCATATTATCAGTTTTAAACTATTTGTATGTTTGCCTTCCTCTACTTCTGATGAACTCACTAAGGAGAAGATCACCAAAGCCTTCATTCCTAGGTTAATATCATACACAGAGTTAGTGCTCAGTGATTGGTCTCAGAAATTCCTGACTAACAGAATCTGGGCATATTACATGGAAGAATATTTTCATGGGGGTGTAATAAAGACAACATTTTTTTCTTGGATCCTGCCCTACCCGATCAGAAATTGTACCAGCACCTTCACTATCACACCACCAGCTATCCCCATAACACCAAACCGCCTTATCCTTAAGAAGCAAGCCCTCCAACCTATTGGAGAAACACTGCTGTCTACTAATTGAGCCTGAGTGAAATGTTCCTGTAGAGTGGTAGGGAGGGAATAGCTGGACTCAGATTATGGGAAGCTTATATATTGGGCTTAGAAGTTTAAATATTATCCAGAAGACAATAGGGTGATATTAGAGACTGTTTAGCAAGGCACAGTGTGATCTAAAAAGTATTTTTAGGAGATTCCTACTATATCTGTAGTTTATAGGATAGTTTCAACTGGGAAAGGGCAGGTTTTGTAGAAGTCTATTGAAGAATAAAGCCCTGGCTGGTGTAGCTCAGTGGATTGAGCTTGGGCTATGAACCAAAGGGTTGCTGGTTCGACTCCCAGTCGGGGCACATGCCTGGGTTATGGGCCAGGTCCCCAGTGGGGGCAATGTGAGAGGCAACCACACATTGATATTTTTTCCCTCTCTTTCTCCCTCCTTTCCCCTCTCTCTAAAAATAAATAAATAAAATTAAAAAATAAAAAAATGTAAAAGAATAAAGCTAATTCTTAGGGGGACAGAAGAAAAAAAGAAAGGGCTTAACATTTATGGGAACCTTCTAAGTGGCAGCCACTGTTGTAAAAGCATTTTACATATATTATCTCATTCAATTCTAGCAATAACCATATCCATAAAGTACTATTATTAACTCTGAATTGAGTAAGCAATGATTTAAAGGGATTAAGTAAATTACAAAAGTAAAAAGGTAGTAGTAAATGGAAGAGTTGGGATTGAAACAGGGGTGTGCTTGATGTCGAAGTCTACATTGGACATTCTTGACTTATCTATGAACCTTGGAGGTACTTAAAAACAGAAACTCAACAAAATGAAAAGGCAACATATGAAATGGGGGGAAAATTGCAAACATCTATCTGATGAGGGGTTAGTATCCCAAATGTATAAGGAACTCATATACTCAATAGCCAGAAAAAAGGTATCCAACTAAAAAGGGGGGAAAGGACCTGAATATGAACATTTCTCAAAAAAAAGATACACAAACAACCAAAAGGTATATAAACAGTGCTCAGCATCACTAATCATCAGAGAAAGACAAATCAAAACCACAATGATATATCATCTCATACCTGTTTTAGAGATAACAAGTATTCGAAAGGATGTGGAGAAAGGAGAACCCTGTGCATTCTTGGAAATGTAAATTGGTATAGCCATTATGGGAAAAAGTATGGAGGTTCCTCAAAATATTAAAAATAGAACAACCTAATGATCCAGCAATTTCATTTCTAGATAAATATTCAAAGGGAAAATACTAGAATCTCAAAAAGATATCTGTGCACTCATGTTCACTGCACCATTGTTCATGCTATTCCAATATATGGAATGTATATTAATGGATGAAAATTAGAGAAAATGTCATATATGTATTTCTGCCTCAAAAAATATCCTGCCATTTACAACAACATGGATGAACCTGGAGGACCTACAGTGAAGTGAAATAAGCCACACACAGAAAGACAAATAATGTATAATCTCACTTGTAAGTAGAATCTGAAATAGTCAAACTCATAGAAATGGAGAGTATAGCGGCAGTCACCAGGGATTGGGGGAAGGAAGTACAAAGGCTCAGTTATGCAAGATGAGTAAATTCTGGAGATCAAATGTATAGTAAAGTCAATACAGTTAACAATACTGAATCTGACCCAAGACAGGTTTTGCTCATCTAAATGTCCAATGTATTTGTGAGGAGTGCCTTGACTTTAAGGTAAGACATTCAGAATGCTTTCCAAGTTTGTTAATTAATAGCATCCCTAGACAAATACCTTCTTACTGCTGTGCCTGATTACTAAATCTCTCTGCTTCAAGGCAACAGATGGCTTAAGTTCTCCCAGAATTAAAAAGGAAATAATCTAGAATTCCTTGTGATTCAAGGGACTAAATTTAATCAGGTTATCCTATTTTATAAGCTGTAAATATCCTAAAAAAGGAAGATAATCAAAATGGCAATGAACCATTGCTATCTTCTAATTGTGTGAGTGGTTTGCAATATCTTTATAGTACCATTGATGACATATTGCTACCATAAAATCAGCATGTACTAAACCCAACCAAAGACACTATCAGTCTTTCTTCACAAAATTTTTCTTATGACAGCACTCTTCCTCTCTAGGTTTAGAAAATAGTATAAATTGCAGGATTCCTTAAACAGTCTTTAAAATAACTCTGATTCAAAAATAAGACTGAGTAATAAAACCCTTTCCTCAAAATTTTATCTTAAAGTTTACTTGGTTCAGAGACCTTTTCTGGATTAACCCAGACTATGTCAGTCCTATGCACTAACAATATTTAAGTATCTGTTTAAGCATTCTTTTAAAAACTGTTCATTTCCCTGGTTTGTGTGGTTCAGTGGACTGAGTGCCAGACTGTGAACCAAAGGGTCACCTGTTCAATTTCCAGTCAGGGCACATGCCTGGGTTGTGGGCCAGGTCACTAGTCAGGGGTGTGTGAGAGGCAACCACACATTGATGTTTCCCTCCCTGTCTTTCTTTCCCTTCCCTTTTGCCCAAAAATAAATAAATAAAATCTTTTAAAAAACTATTGTTTACAACCTGTTGTATGTCAGCATGTTGTATGGTTCCCACATAGACTAAAAGACATGTAAAGGCAGGAATTCAATTGTCTGGCCCTAGCTGGTGTGGCTCAGTGGCTCAGGCATCATCTTGCAAACTGAGGGGTCACCAGTTCGATTCCCAGTCAGGGTACATGCCCAGGTTGCAGGCCAGGTCCATGGTTGGGGGAGGGCTAAAGGCAACAGACTGATGTTTCTCTCAAACATCAATGTTTGTCTCCCTCTCTTTCTCCCTCCCTTCCCCTCTGTAAAAGTAAATAAATAAAACCTTCCAAAAGAATTGTATAGTTATTTCAAAAACTCTGCATCCATTACATTATAAAAAACACATTGCTCATTGATGTTCAACAAGTACATAATTACTAACACTATCTTAACATCTGCCTGTTGAATGGGATAAGCCATGACCAACATGGCCTTATAAAGGAGATCACTAGCTTGTTCCACATTGGTGTTTTCTACTATCATTCTACTAACTTAAATTTTTGTCTATTTCTATATAACTATAGTCAGGCAGGTTGCTTGCAAAAATAAGGCCTCTTTTTTTTTATGCAATTACCCCTCCAAATCTATCACACCTTTCCCATAATAGCATGAGTAAGCTGTACATTTTGCAGATGTTCTAGCCTCTCCCCTACATTTTCCAAGACATTATCTCTAAGTAGGAATTAATTTTTAGTTTGAAAGCCATTTTAATATTCTTTATTATTTAGCAATATCATACAACTTTCACGTGTTTTATAACATAAAAGCAGGGAATCAAAATGGAAAAAAAATAAAATAATGCCCAACCTCGTATACTAGTTGCATACCTCATTCTCCACCCCGCCCATACCCACCAATATACACACATACAAACATAAAACCCTGACCTGCAACACAACTATCTACCACATGATATTTTGGTAGAGAGAAGAGAAATAATATAGAAATAAAAGGAAGAGAGTACCTAGTATTTTGTGACAATGTGACAAGATTTAAATAACAAAAATATTAAATATTCTGGTTACTTTAAATCAAGCAGTATTTGAAGCAATCATCCTTATCCTATCTTCCAGCCTCACCCCATACCTGATCTACATGCCAGGAGAGTATGAGATGTGAAGAAGCTCAGAAATGGGGTGAAGGATGAGGTAGGGATTAGGCACCACCTAGCATTCATACAGTATAAAACTAAGAGCCACACATGCTTATCATACATGGTTTTGTTTTGTTTTTTTTTTTTCACAAAGGGGTATTGGTCATAATTCATTTTGCTTGTTAAATGGTCACCATTTCAAATGATCTAATCTCTTAAAGCTACAATGTTCATACTTGTTTGATCTCTAGTGAAATACACATTTAGCATTGTAATCGTGAAATTCATTCTGTTTTCCAGTAGAAATATTTTTTAAGTGGTTACTTGTTTTGGGTAGCTTTCTTGATTCTGCTAATCCTATAAGACACTGGGGATAAGTTAGGATAGTAAGTCTTCTAACAATTTCCACAGGCGACACATATAAATTATGAGTTAATACTCTTATAACAATGGTTTTGGAGGATAAAAACCACCCCTCACTTGGATGCTAACTCAATTGTATGCATTTTTAAAATAGTTTTGCTTTCATAACTACCAAACAAATATATTTTAATGAAAAAGGAAAACCAAACAATTCAAATATGATAAAGTAGGAAGAAACATAACCATGCAGTCTGGGGGACAGAGACAGAAAAAACTAGGTTCAGAAATGTCTGATATACAATCTTTGGAAGTAAAAAAATAACAGTGATTTTATATTTGATAAAATTATTTGTAGTTATGCCGATATACTTCTATCAAAACAGTCATGTCAAACAGCCACATCAAACTGCTCTGCTTTGAGAAGAAGCTAGTGAAACACAGAAGGTAAGATGTGGCAAAGGAGACATGCTCTTGAGAGATCTATATTGTTTTAATCAATGCTGAGGGAGCTATCAAATGGATCTGATAAACAGGTACATGATAATTGAGATCTCACTTTTTTTTAATCCTCACCCAAAGACATGCTTATAGATTTTAGAGGGAGGGAAAAGGAGGGAGAGAAACATTGGTCAGCTTCCTATTGCAAGCACCATGACAGGGGACTACATCCTCAACCCAAGCATGTGTCCTAACCAGAAAGTGAACCCACAACCGTTTGGTTCATGGGACAACGTTCCAACTAACTGAGCAATACCAACTAGGGAGAGATTTCACTTATTTTTAAAATCAATTTCTGCATCAGATTATAAGGTGTTCTTAAATCATATTTCAAAAATGCTGAATTATATGCACAAATATGAAATTATTCAATAATAATTTGATAGCTACTTATTGCCAGGTGCTGCTCATTATTCTTTTCATACAAGGTATTATATAATTAGCATAGCACCCCAGAGAAGCAGTTACAATTCAATTTTCTAGATAAGAAAGTTATGGGCTGCGAGAGGTTATAGAACTACAAAGTCATATGGACTTAATGGGTTGTCATAGGTGCTTAGCACTGACTCACTGGTGAAGAAATAGAAACTTATTTTTCTGTACTTTCTGAAATAGTTACTATTTCTAATAACTAACACAGTCATTTCTAGGTTTAACTTATTTTTCCTGTAATTCTGCAAAAAAAGTGTCATTTGAATTGAAAGTGAAAAACAATAAAAGGCCTTAAATGTTCATAAATGATTAGCAGAAAAAGTAACAAGAATGCAAGACTTCTACACATGTAGAATGATATAACTGTTTTCCGTAGTAATTGGCCTTTTTCTCCAGCAGAAATGTGTCAATATTAAATCACAATGAAATAATTGATTATATTACAACCTAAAGCCAAAAGTATATTATACAACTGAATATATTTAATTTAAGCCCTCTTTTAAAGAGTAACTTGCACCAGAATATTGTGAGGTCCTCACACTGAGCAACAGATAGTTCAAAACTAAAGCAGTATCATTTTTAGTTGTGCTTGGCTTATTTTATAAACAAGGTTGTAGAAAATAAATTTCACTTTTAAAAACCATAATTTTATGAATATGTGGATGCAAATAACTTTACTTAACCTTATTTTATCCCTGAAAAATGCAGACTATTCCTAGGCATCAATCATTACTATAACTTATAAAACAGCATTAACATAATACACACAATTCTGTACATTCTGATATCACTGTGGCATTTAATTTATCCCAGTGTCTTGGACAAAGCAAGTTAATAAACGAAAGCCTACTTTTACAATGATGATCTCCATTACACACGTTTATTCCAACATATTTCTATTTAGCCATTATTATCAAACAGATTCTTTGCATTTATTTAAAAGCTATGTAATGTAGTAGTTAGAACCAGACAGATGTACATTTGAATATTGGCTCTGCCACTAAGTAGTTGGTGTGACATTGAAGAAGCTACTTAACATTTCTGAGGTTGGGTTTCTTCCTCCATGAAAAGAGGAATAAAAATAATTATGGCACAATGTTGTTGAGAAGTTGCTGTTAAATAAGTTTACATATATGACAGTATTTGGTCCAGGGCGGGCACTCAGCATGTGGAAATATATTTGCTTTCTTAAAATATTAAGATATGAGGATTTAGTGACATGCCTTTTTAATAAAACTTTAAAAATCAGTGTTTTCTGAAATGATTAAGAGTACGCATGTAGTTGAAGGATGACTCCAATAAAATGAATGTTGGGTCATTAGGTTCATCTTGCTTTTCCATTGTTTAAACAGATAGATAAAATAATAATTACACAAATCACTTGGGTGCTGTGATGAGAGAATGAGATTAAGGAAGGAGCTTTATTACTAGTCTATAAATGTGTCATAAAAGTACAAAGTCATTTTATTGCTTTTTCTATTTCAAGCAGCTGTTGTATTAGACATATGTGTTTCCTGCCATCCATGATATACGAGTATGTATTTTTAGTATTTCTAACCTATTAACAGGTCAGGTAAGTAAAAGGCAGAATTTCCCAAGTCTAAACTCAAAGTTTTTAAGAGATTAAGGCAACCTTTTAAAGCCCACTTAAAAAACTAAGTCACTTAAGTCATGCATGTGTCTTTTTGTCTGACCTAGTGAATGATAGACAGCTTTAACTTCTGAGTCTCTTTGGGCAGTCGGTGAATGTTTCTGTCTGTGGTCCACCTATTAACCAGTGTCCTGGCATAAAAGTGTTACTTATTTTAAGGAACTAGGTCAAAATGGTCTTTAAATTTTATTTCAATAGAGCACTTCAGCCCCCTCAGGGTCACTAGCAGTGTTAATGATGGCTTCTACAAATAGAAACAAATTTCTGAATCATTTGATCATATCTCTGAAAAAGCCAGTCATTGTTACAAATAAATGTCACACTGATTATTAAAGTACAGTAAATGATGGTTTAATTGCATTGAGTCATGTGTAGATATTCCTTCTGAGTGAAATCAAAATATGCTCAACCTTAAATAAATGTGTGCCTCTGATCATGCCAAGAAATTAACAAATGACCTTATCAGGTTTGGCTAAGAATAGATTAGTAAAGAAAGAACTCTAAACAAATATCCAATATAGGTCAAATCATTTTATATCTACCAAAAACAACATGATTTTTAAAAATTACTATTTAAAACTTATTCTTAAATGTCTCTTTGGAAATCCAGTCCTAGAATTAAAATTTTAACTTAAAAAATCCCTATAAAAATAATCTCTCTTGCAGCATCTGACCCAGTATATTTCTCTGATATGTCCAGTGTTCAAATTTCAAGAAAACTAGGGAGTAATACCTACAGATTCAAAATGACAGTTTGAGGTTTACCTTTCCAAGGCTTCAGATGCAAGACTGCTTTAACATCACCCAGCTGTTTCAGTTATTTCCACATGTCTTAAATTTCCCCTTCACAGCGACCTTGATGTGTCTGTCTAATGTACAGCTGCACTCTCTTAAGTACGCAGGTTCCTCCCACAGCATACTTAGTAACTTAGTGGTATAGAATCAATACATCATAACAATCATTTGCCTCACTTTGGAAGACGGCAGTTAAACTTGACATCTGTAGTCATGATTCTTTACTTTACAACCAACAGGAAACTTTAAAGCATATCAAAAGATGTCATTCAAACACTATGACCACTGGAAAAATACAATAAAGATTAAATTTAAAAAAGAAACACAAACAAATGCTATGGCTACAATTAAATAAACCCTATCATCAGCATATAGGCCACTCCCAAAAGCATTGCTGTTTTGCCCCATCTTAAACTCTGTGTGTGTGTGTGTGTGTGTGTGTGTGTGTGTGTGTGTGAATGAATGGTTCAACTGGCTACTTCTAAACTTTTACTTCAATGCATACTAAGCCTTCAGCAATATTTATTCATATCAAGCTAATTTATTTGTAATGTGAGACTAGGAGATTATCACACTTATCTTACCATTTATTTGAAAATACTTTATTCCAGGAAGACTCCTTCTGTGTCACATTTAATTGCCTTTGAAGCTCCTGCCATTTGAATCTGTCTTCTGGAACATGCATTTCATCATTATTTTTTAGCCTTGTTACATCAATCACCACAACTGCTATAGAAGATTTCTGGGCTGTGAAGTGATAATTTGTTCCAGTGGTATTAATGAGGCAAGCAGTGGTCTTGAGGGAGGTGACAGCCCATTGCTTTACAGACAGCACCAGAATAAGGTGCTGGACTACATACAAGGCTTTAAGCATATACTCTAGAGCCTTTGGAGCATTTTATAACTTCCCTTATCAAACTTAACGTAGAAGAGCTACTTCCAACACCTTATCTACAATGAGCTAGCATATCTAATCACCAAGGGGAGAGCATTAATAGTGTTGCTTAACTTACCTTGAGTTACAGTCACATAAGAGAAACTTTGTACTGTTCCCAACTTGAAGGCTCCCTGATGCCTTATAAACTCTGAATTGGTCTATTTCTGTTACCGTGCTTGTAAAGGCATATCCCCAGCCACAGAGGAGTCTAATTCCCTGAAGTGCAGCCAATGAAAATTTGTATTTCTGGGAATTAAGTCCCAGAACTAGGAATGCTGATTTTTTGTTGTTGTTATAATACCATGCCCATGAATACCGCTTCTAGAAAACAGTACATCTGGAAACAACAGATGGTACATGTGGAAAGGGGTTGGATGGAGTATTTTAATACCCACACATCTCTAATTCAGTTCTACAAGTCTGATTTCAATGTTTTCTCAGATTATAGAGTGTTTCAGAATTGGTAAGATAGGTCTCATCTATGTTATTGTTACTATCAACAGCACCAGATGAAAGCCTAATGACATAATATCATTGTCTATGAATTCTCAGGTGACCACATATACAGGCACAGGCAACAATCTTGACTTGCTTTTTAATAACAAACGTGTCATTTCAATATACTTCCGTATCCCATTACCAAGAACCTTAGAACACAAATTTATTTTAGGATGAAACCATCCCAGAGTCCTCTTCTCCTTAATATGGGAAGGAAACATTTAAGCTCTTTCACACTCTGTCTAAACAGTTTATCTCCCTCCACGTCCAAAAGCTACTAGATCTATTATAGTATTGGAGGAATTTCACTTAATATGGTAAGAGAACAGCTTTGCTAGTGAAATACTTCCTTCTTGTGCTTTAAGAAGGCTGAATTAAATTGTTTGGGGGATATGTTGGCATTTTAAGAAACATATCATCTGAATGGTAGGAAAATAACTTTTAGAAGCTTAGAATTTCATATTCTGTAGTTTGTTAGTGCAACTTAGCTAGAATTAGGATAGCACTGTACTATCTATCAAAAGAAAATGAATTCTCAACTACAATATAAGAATGTGAAAACAACAGATGTTTGTGGAATACTGCAAACCAACCAATGAATCCTTTAAGGTGGGACAATGGTAAGGAAGCCCAGGCCCAAAAAAGAAGGGACAGTCTAATGTAATTTATGTTCAGCACTGCATTCTCTTAGAGGAAAAGGAATGGGGGTTTCCTCATCCTCCTGTTTCCGATCATTTCAGGAACCCCCCAGCTCAATGGGAAGCAGCCTCCTGGTCCTTCACCTTTTGATTTGTGCTCAATATGAACACATAGATTCAAAATCTGAGAGCAGTTTACATGGTCTCCCTGGACAGTACAATCTCCTTTGTGAAGAGTCAGTTATGAGGGGACAAACAAAGGACTTCACATACTGCCCTGGCTGGTGTGGCTCAGTGGACAGAGAACTGGCCTGTGAACCAAAGGGTCACTGGTATAATTGCCAGTCAGGGCACATGCCTGGGTTGGGGACCAGATCCACAGTAGGGGGCATGTGAGAGGCAACCACACATTGATGTATCTCTCCCTCTCTTTCTTCTTCCCTTCCCCTCTGTCTAAAAATAAATAAAATAAAATAAAATCTTTAAAAAAAGAGTCCATATATTTTGATATCACAATAATATCATAAACACATTCATGGCATCATTATAATTTATGCCAGTGAAGGGAAAATACTCTAGTGGTGAATGAGCTAGTATTAATAAGTACTCATAATATTGATTATAACAAACAGCATACAACACCTCCACAAAAAGCTTGTTACTTTTCGTTCTCCCTCCCTCCTTCTTTCCTTTCCTCCCTTCTTTCCTTTCTTATTTCTTTCCTTCCTTTAGCAACAAAACAGATTAAAACTAAACAAAATATTTGATCCATCATTTACTTAGCTTTGCACAATACTTTGCTAAAACATCTGTGAGGGGTGCTTCAAACATTTGCAACATTCTCCAGAGGTCAGAAAAGATACACAGTGGCTGAAAGCAACCTTCTGAAGAGAGACTGAGTTCAACTCCTAAGCACTAGTTGTGCTACTCTGAGCACTCACCCTTTCTTCATTGATAAAATAGGGACAATGAAGGAAGGTACCCCATTGGATTATTGTGAAGGTTAAACGAGTGTGCTGGAGACTGCTAAAGCCCAACCATCCCTGTATTTCCTTCTTCTATTCCTGGACAAAGAAGTAGCCTGCATTTCTTAGCTGTTAGGTATGGCTATGTGATGAAGTACATAGTGCAAATGAAAAGTAGTCATGTGCCACTTTCATGGAAGGCTCGTAAAAACCTACTGAAATCCTCACTCTCTTTAAACATCTACTGACCAAATGAGAAGAGTTCTGGGACTTAGAGGAGACCAAAGCCACAAGAGGGAAAGAGCCTGGGTCTTAAATAATTATGTGGAAAAGAGCTCCTTGCACTGACCCCCCTGAAATTGTGACGTGAATGCCAAATAATTGTGTATTGTGATAAATCACCGAAGTAGTTAACTAATACAATGAGATAATTCATTTAAAGTACCTCTCACAGTACCTGGTATACCCAAAAGAGTGCTCAATAAGAGTTAGTTATTATAAACATTATCATGGTGATGCTGTTGGGGTTTCTTATGGATTAAATGTTTGTGTCTCCCTGAAATTCTTTTGTTGAATGAAGCCCTAGTCCCCAGTTTGGATGTGTTTGGAAATGGGGCCTCTAAAGAAGTAATTAAGGTACTGAGGTCATAAGGGTGGGGCTCTGATCAGATAGGACTGGTGTCCTTATAAGAAGATCACCAGAAAGCTGGCTCTCACTCCACAGGTACAAATAAGAGGTCAAGTGAGGACACAGTGAGAAGACAGCAACCTACAAGCCAGGAAGACAGTTCTTACCAGAAAGTGAATTGGCCTGAACCTTGATCTTGGATGTGTAGTATATGGAACTGTGAGAAAATAAACTTCTCTTGTTTAAGTCACCCAGACTATGGGATTTTGTCATGGCAGATTGAGCATACCCAAAGTCCTGCATGAGAATATTAGAAAAGTATATGACATATTCTGTATCACTGAAGAGAAATTTAGGTAAGGTCCATCTATAATGAATATTCAACAAGAAACTTGAGATACTCCTCAAAGTTTATTGTTATCATGTCCACTAGCCCTTTGTCATTAGAAAACAAATTTCCATGATCAAGACAGAATGAAACTGACTATTCTCTTCATCCCTGCTGCCTAACTACCCTGGTTCAGCCGTTCTAAAATGTCAATAGATAGGAAAAACACACTAGGCTCACATGCTTACCACATATACTATTGTAGATTATGAAACTATATGGTGCCACCACCTACAAACCAGTATTTCCCCTTAGATTTCTTAGCTTCTTGGCTAATAACTTATTGTTTTCTGTTCTGACTGAGTATCCAGTTTGTTAGGCCTCTAACTGGGGCTCCCCTCTAAGCTTACAGAATCCTTCTCCACACTGCCTTCCAGGTGTTCACAAACACACACAATGGACTTTAAGTAACAGTGACTTGACCTCTCACAAAAAACACCCTTCAGCATGCTGACATAGAAGCCTCTCCCCCCATCTTAATCATCCATTGTCAAGGCTGTAGCAGGCTCACCATCAAGTCCCATATTTCTTACACCATCAAACCACATAACAAAGTGCTCTACATTCCCTTGTCTATTTCCACATTTTCTTTCACCCTCTGAAATTGAATTTCCAGTGCCACAGTAATGAAACCAACGACCTCCTGAAAGGCAAGTCCAATGGCGTTTTAGCTTTCACCTTTCTTTATCTGACCCTGAAGAAGCTGACACTGATGATCACGTTCTTAGCAAAGCATGCTTGGTCTACAAACACCTGCTTTGTCCCCACATTTCTTCTAATACTAACATACTCCTCAACTCAATTGTATTTCATTCTAAAGAAAGAATCACATGACAATATTGCACATTAAAAGAAATACTTCTAACTCTAAAGGCCAAATCATTTGACAATGAAATTATTTACTAGCATCACATAACTCCTTCTAGTTGAATAGAAATTTACATTTCATAGAGAATTTCTGATCTATATCAGTAACTCCATGAATAAAAAGCACAGAAATTATAATCCCAACTTCATATATAAGGAAATTGAAGCTTGAAAGTATTTACTGTTCTGCCAAAGTCGTCTACCTAATAAGTAGCAAAGCCAAGACAAATGTTTCTCACGGCCTTATTAGCCTAGGCCTTTAAATAAACACCCTACCTGTCTTTACAATACCACAAGTAAAACTTTAAAAATATACTTCTCAAAGCAATTTGAATATGTTTTTAAAAATCATAATAGACATATGATTAAAACCGAATAAAAACTGAAATCAAGGAGCAAAATACTTATAAATCGTAGTATTATCAGTGACAAGGTTCATTATCTTAATTAATGATATGAAAACGGTAACAATTTGGCATAATTACTTAAAAATTAATTACCTTAGATACCATCAAGTGTTAACCTAAAGACTAGTGTCCTTAGGTGGTAGTATTTTATAATTATAGAAAAATAAAATTAAAACATGTATACTATAAAAGGTTTGCTTTAATCATAGTTAATGGAAAGTATGTTTCTAAAAAAAAGGAATTTCAAATTCAACTTTTAAGTCAGGGTGAATTTACATTCATTTGTTTATGGTCACTTATCCCTCCATTAGATAAACAAATATTGAGCTCCCATTATGTACCAGTCATTGTTCTGAGTACTGGAAATGCAATAAAACAACATCTTTGCCCTAATGGAGCTCTCATTCTAAAGTAGGCAGGGCAGACACACAATAAATAAATAAGCAAGTAAAATATAAAGTATGTCAGAATGCAAAAGGTGCTGTGGAGAAAAACAAGGCAACACCAGGGGGTTAGGGAATGCTAGCAGAGTGAAGGCCCCACTAATAAAATAACATTTTAGCAGACATCGGCAGAAAGTTACGTTTCAAAACAGCAAAACACATAGGAATAATTATTTTATTAATTCACTCCATTTCAGTTAACTTCCTATTAGAATTTCTACAAAATGGCATTATGTAAAGGAACAATAGTCTTGTTTCACTTTTATTAAATCTTAAACTGCTGTGCTTAACACAAAGGATTTCTTTCCTCATAGGCTGCTTTAATATTTCATGGGCTCACATTTTCATGTACTCTGTACTCTCCTTTCTCTAAGGTGACAGCTTTACTGATGCACTGGTCTAAACATGCATTTATAGATTACCTTCACAATTACATTAAGGAGCTCCTGCCACCTTGTGAAGAAAGAGAATTCTGCTTTGGTTAAGGTATCAGCTGCCCACCAGGTCAAAAGTCCAAATCTCAGAGTGTGGGAAATGGCTACCCAGAACTTTAAAGTCCCACCTGGCCCAAAACAGTTAAATCTTCAACAGGTATTGTCCTATAGTTTTGTATGATGAACTTCAATACTCATGAAAGTAACTCAAGCACGGAAGCAGGGATCTCTCAGATGGAAAGCATCTGGCTGGTTCCCCTTGGAGAATGGGGTAGAGACTGAGAATAAATTAGTACAAACAGTGATCAATTACTAGAGGAACAAGTAAAAAGGATCCTATTTATTCTCATTTGTATATTAGAACGAAGGTCAAACCAACAATCACAGGGAAGATGAATTCATGAGGCTAATTTAGCTCCATCTGGCTTATAAAAAAGTTAGCTTTCCTGTACATCTACAGACTGTAGAGTCATTCCTCTTCCAGGGGCTGCACATAGTCAGGTACTTTGTTGGGTGCTGTTATGTTGAATATCCATGAGAAGTGACATCACAGTTCATGTAAATGATTTAAAATTGAGTTAAATTGACCCAATATAATACTTTCACACAGCTTTTCCACAATTTGAATAATTTTTGGCACACAGAAAATCCATAGCTTTGGAAGGTCAAGAGATTTAATTTTTTTATTAATGAAAAACTTAATGCTCATTGTTTGTATGTCATGGAACAGATTTGATTCAGTCATTGAGACAGATAAACATGTGGGATTGACCATTACTTTCTGTTGCATATGAATGACCTTAGAACTAGTTTATAAACTCCTTTGAGTTAGGGGCCAGACCAATTATATGAATTTTATGCAGTGGTTTTACAAATATAGGTTAATGAAGGTCTGTAAACTAATCTCATTGATTGATTTTGAAGGGGAGCAGAGTCTGCCACCCCAAAATATATCTTTTGAGGATATTGACTATTTTCAAGAAAGAAAAGACTGAAAAAGAACCTTTGACCCTCCTTACGTGCCTACAGGAATGCAGATAGAAAAACCTGCTTGGGGAAGGGAACCTTGTCATGTTCACCTTAGCACATATGAACTAAGTGTGTTAGGCAGGAGGATCCAAGCAACGTCTGTCTGTGAGATTCCCCTCGGGGTCCCATTGTTCTGGGTGGCTCAGCAAGAAACTGTTCACCACAGGTTTGCTCTTTCTCCTCTACCTGTGAATTGCCTGCTTTCCCCTTGAAATCCCAGACTCCAGCCTCGCTCTATTGAGGGATATAATCCTCAACGGCCCAATGTGCCCTTGGGCCTCCTGTTCTTATGGAATCCCTGTATGTACATATGCATCATAAATGTGGCCATTTTATCCTGTTAATCGGTCTCATGTTAGTTTCTTAGTCTAGCCAGAAAAACTTAGAAAGGTAAGATAATTGTTTTTCCCCACCCATAATCACATGGATTTTTTTCTCTATAATCTAAAACTCTTAGAGGTTCAGAAATAAAAAAGTAGTTCTAGGACAGGACAAATGGAATATGGCACCTGAGATAATTGCTAGCCAGTGGCATTCTAGTGACCATACCTCTTAGTATAAAGTTCTAATCCTTTTTAAATTTCTTCTCCTTTTTTTGCCTTTCCCTTACCTCTTCGTCTTCTACGTGTACACAATGACTTTCCCTGTCTCTTCTTACCAACCCTTGGAGGTTTATACTGTTGTGAAAACAGCAAGAGCTTTGGTGTCTGACACATGTGGGCAGTAATGGTGTTAATTACGATGATGATGACTACAAAAAGATACCCTTACTGAGCACTTACTAAGAGTATAGAAGAGTGTTAAGTGACCTATACACATTACGTCATTAAATATCCACAAAACTCCTTTGATTAAAGGTACTATTGGTAGGCCCGTTTTCTACATGGGTAAGCCAAGATGCAGGAAGCTCAAGTATCTATGTCAAGATCATAGTGCCAGAAAGGAGGAGAAGCCGGAATTCGAACTTGGCTCCCTCTGCTTCCAGAGCCTTCATTCTGAAACGTAATACTTAAACAAGTTACTGAATCTCTTTGAGTCTCAGTTTACTCAACTGTAAAACAAGAATAATCATATATACCTACCCGATGTTATTATGAAGATACAATGCATGAGTAGTGGGTAGTGGGTGTCTTTCCAATTTCTCCCTCTTCCTTTCTTAGGAACCTAAGAGACTACTCAATCCTTCAGGTATCACTGAGAACTTATTTTTGTCAATCTCAAGTAAAGCCTTAATTTGTTTGAATTGATTGACCCAGGGTTCTTTAGAACAGTCTCCTCAACCACCTCTCCCCTGGCTCAGTGCTCCAACATCAAGATCATCCTTAATACATAAACAGTGGCATAATGCCAACAAGAGTAATTACCAGCTTGTTAAGTATCCTTTACCTCCTCCCCTCTCACTCAGCCATGGCCTTATGTTTGCCTTTATTCCATAAAGGAATAAAGTACCCCTTTATCAAATCACAGCTGACACTAAGCAGAAACAGTATCATTATCCCAGTTGAAATCACTGTAGTGGCCAATGGGCATCAAACTAAACGATGACTAGAGGTCCAAGAGAAAGTCCTGCAGCTAAAGGGTAAAGGGATGATTACTTTTCCTCAAAAAAAAGTTAAAAATAAAAATTGAAAAAAAAAATTGAAAAACAGATCAAGTTGGTATTTATCACTGAATAGATTCACTGATCACCTGGAATATACCACAATTTAAAATCTCTTTCTAGGATATCTGCCACCTTTAGGGACTAAGTGACTGGGGGGCCGGGGGTGGGGGGGAAGGCTCTATTCAGATGCCAATTGGTTTCTCAGTTGTAAATGTCAAAAGCTGCTTTGATGGACCTCAGCTTATAGTATGTATTTCACTGCCAAGAAAAAGGGAATAATCAGAAAAAGTCCAGATACACTGAAACCCTAAGACACTAGATATCATCTGACCTTCAAAAGAATGTTAGTTCATGTTAATGTGGTCTCAAAAGTAAAATTAGAAGAGGCTACTCCAGGACCCCAATCTATATTGCAATAGCTAGCATCTGTAGCAGCTTGCCTCACCTAAGGAAGCAGCACAAAACCATATTCCTAGTCCAAATACATCAAAAAGGTTGTCTAAAATCAGGGCAGGGGAAGAAATATAGATTCTTACCATGGCTGTGTTATTAAGTGGACATGTCCATCTGTTTTGAATCTGGGCCAAAACGTACCTGTTTCTTCTTGCCTGACATGAATCCTGACCAACTTGCCTGTATGTTAAATTCCACTCCTTGCCTGTACCCTCTTGCTGTGCTTATGGGCACCATTCTCTAATCTACAAAAATTAGCCAGGCTCCTAATTGTGTCTCTACCATGGCTGAACTTCTCATATCTTTTCCAAGCTCCCCTGAAACTCCCGATTGTGACACAGGTCCTCTGGTTTTGTCTGATACCCTGACCCTAAATTTGCATGCCAAGATCATGTATCATCTTGTCCTTCTGCACAGTGACCCACAAAACCTGGCACTTACTCTTAAACTTGAACACTCAGAGGGCAGAAAATGTGTCTCTGTAATTCTCTTGGCATAGCACACATGCAGTTAAGTACTTTTTGATTATGATAACTGAATGTGCTCAAAAGTTCTCATAATGGAAACAAATTAAATCTCTTCACAATGAAATTTATGAAGGCCTAGCAGATTAATACTACTTCAGAGTGGTAGATGAAAATGCCTTTTCACCACTAGTAGAAATGAATCACACTCAACTAACAGGGCAATCTCTTTAAGACCAGGCAGAAGAAGAAAGTGCATGGGAGACAAGAAGCAGGAAAGGCTCATTATAGCAAAAGCCATACAGAAACCTGGAGAATCCAAACAAGAATCTTGCTAACACCCACTGCCATCAATGTTCTTTGTCTACATTCACTTCAGATAGTACAATTTCTTTGGAAAGATCAGAAGAAAATAAGTCCTTGGGTAGGTTTTTTATGAACATGGTTACAAAGTACTTTTTATCATTAAAAAGTTGCTTGGTTTCCTCCTTAATAAAACATTTTTCGAAGCCTAAATTATATAATACTCCGAATAAAAAGATCATTATACATTTGTGATCTGTGTTTCTAGCTCTCTGGGATGTGTCTATTTCTAACACAGGCTTATAATATAAAGTGACTTCTACATAGTTGGCTCTCAAATGTTTTGCAACAATGAAAGAAATTGGCTAGGGCATTTAAAAATTGAAGTTATCCTTAAAATGGTAATTGGTTATATGCAGGATATTAGATTACAATGACATCTATCAAACCCTGGAGCTAATTATTTTTATCCCCCTTCCTAATGTGCATCACTTTTACCGACACCAAAAATTAGATAATGCCTGTTAAGCACTGTGTTGTCGTTCCCCCTGCTCAAAATAAAGTTATTTCTTAACTATACCTGTCTGCTATACTCCTGTAGCAGCCAGGGACACTTGGTCTCATACATATCATTAAAATTAAAAAAAAATTAGATAACACAAGTGTTTCTATAAGCTTAGCTTTGCATTAGTAAGAATGATGCTATCCAACAGAAACCAAAGAAAATTGTGAAATGAAGTTATTGACATTGCAAAAGATACTAATAACCTTTTACCTTGGTACTTTTCAAGGATATGCAAGAGATTGCTGATATAGGTAGGCTTTCACTCAAAGATGTGTGGTAGCACATGTACGTGATCTGTGGGAGAATTCAACTTTATGGAATTCCTATATTCTTTCCCATAAAAGTGTTTCATAAAAATGTCAAACTAAATGCAATTTAATTTTTATGTCTCCATAAATCTTATCTTATAAATCAGATTACAAATCTAAAACAAAATTCTTTCTCAGACCATGCGTCCCAATCTTTGCCTTAAAATATATGAGAATCATAGGGCTAGGTAAATAGGCATGAATTTGGGTATGCCAAGATTTTCATGGTTTGAGATAATAGGACACAGGAGAATTCGATTGGGGCTAGTTTAGATTTTTGTGGTTATTCTTTGGATCTTGGGGTAGGAAGGCAGACTGCTAAAAAATCTAAGTCCGAAAAACAAGATTTTTTAGTAATGACAGCCTCCATTCAATTGGTGAACCTAAACTCTGGGTGGTAGAAAACATTTTCTGGGCCTGACAGGGCAAGAAAGGCTTCTGAAGGAGGCAATCAAGTAAAATATTGAGCAGGGGAAGAGAGACTGCCAAGATTCAGTACGTTTAAAAACCACTCCTAGGATCATTGTTATTAATATTTCTTGAATACTTACTACATACTCTGTTATTTTAACATATGCTTTCATTTGCATCATCTCCTTTAATTCTTATAACAGCTTTATGAGGTTGGCTCTATTGTTTGATCTACTTCATAGGAGAGGAAACTGAAGTTCAGACAGGTTAAACAACTTGTTACAGGTCAGAGAGGCAACAAGTGGAAAAGGCAGGGTTCAGACCCAGGACTATCTAATTCTAAAACTCAAAGTTAGCAATATATCAAAAATCACTAGGAAACAAATCAGTTGAATCTATAAATATATCCAAATCAGAAGTTGTGCTTTTTTCAGAGTCTTATTTTTAATAGCCCAAGATTCTCAAAGTGTTAGGAAAGTATAATACTGTATAGGAAAGAAATGTGGGCCTTGGAGTCAGACAGACCTGAATTCATAATTCAGTGCTTGAAAAAAAGTAGTTATATGACTGAAGACTAGTTATTTGACTTGGCCAAGACACACATCCCTAATTTATAAATGGAGTGATAATGATACCTGCACCTTGCCAGATCATTCAGAGAATTAAATGAGATTATATATGTAAAGTGCCTACCAGTTCCTGGCACCTAATATATACTCAATAAGTAGTCTAAGTGCTATTGATTATTATTGTGCATGGAGCCATAGTAGCCTACAAAGACTTCTCAAGTGGTGCCTGGCATGGTTCAATATGCAGGTCACACAAAACTGTGGGTATTAAAAGTGTCATTTTGGCCACTTTAAAAAGCAATAAAAACATTTTAAAATGAGGTTCAGTAAATAATAGCTCTTTACCCAAGCAATAGCACAATACTTTCTCTTTTTTTAATGTGCAGTGCTAAGAGTGGAAGCAGTATAATAAATGGTGTCTTTTGCCTCCAAGTGGTCTCCAGCATAAAGTCTGAAAATATGAGAGAGAGAACGAGAGTGGCGGGGAGAGACTGAATGAGCCAAAGGAACATCTTATTTCATTCCTTAAGTTTTCAGACATTTTTTAGGCTGTAAGAACCTTGATAACCATCAAATGAAAAATGAAAGGACCTTTCCTTCTAAGATCATGTCATCCAGGCCCCTGGCTCCAGGCACACCTTCTTGAGAATCAGGCTGAACAGATGGCCATCGATTCCCTAGCCTTCTTCAGTAATTTGTAAAAGCTTGGCAAGCTTCTCTGTCAGAGAGTCCTTCTTCGTTACATAGGGCTCTAGAAGAGCTACTCCACACCTTCCATAGATTTTTTTATGCCTTATTTCTTTATTTTTATCCTCACCCCAGGACAGGATATGCTTATTGATTTGCGGGGGGGGGGGCAAGGAAGAGGGAGAGGGAGAAGGAAAGAAACATCCACCAGTTGCCTCCGGCATGAACCCTGACCAGGGATAGGAGCTGCAAACTTTTGGTGTACAGGATGATGCTCCAACCAACTGAGCCACCTGGCCAGGGTGCCACATTTATTTTTGAAAAGAGATTTTTCTAAGAAAAGGTTATTAAGGTGTATTTAATTAAAGCTTTTACCTTTCACTGTCACAAAAACATATAACTCATGATTAATAACTCAAATAGATTTTTTCATATACTGAAGGCCTGTTCTCATCAATTTTGAATTACCTACAATATCTTATTTTTATCTGTCTCTGTGTAAAGTCCAGAAACTTAAACAATTTTTCCATGGGTACCCCACCCATAGGTCTTTCCTAAAGTGATGCCTTGAGATGAAAAGTAAAATGTCCCTAAAGTTTAATAAACACCATGAGGACACATGCCTTAAAAATCAATAATTAAATGCTGCCCTTGATATAAAGAAATGGTACAATTGACACACTTCAGGCAAAGAACATGGACTCAAAAGATCATTTGTTTGTTTGTTTGTTTTGCAGTAGTAAAGAGGGATTTTCAATGGATAAATATTTTTCCAAGGGCATGTATTTGTAAACTACATGTTATGATTTGGGAAGCAAGGCCAGAGGAAGGAGAGAAGGCAAAAGGAATTGAACAGAAGATGGTTCGCTTCAGCACATAAATCTTCAATCTTTACTCTATATGACTAACCTCCTTGTCCCATTACCTTGGCCTCTCACTGTATCTTAGAATTCATTTTCACTTGTTTAAAAACATTAAGCATGAATATGCATCTGTATGGCTGGTGGATGATCTCACAAACATAATCTTGAAAGAGTGCAAAGTATGATTCCATTTATATAAAGTAAAAATGGACAAAACTAATGTACACTATTAGCAGACAAGATGGTACTTAACCTTAATGGGATGGTGACTGAGAGCAAGCATGAGCGGAGCTTCCAGGGTATTGGAAATATTTAGTTTCTTGATCTGCATGTTGACTTCATGGGTATGTTCAGTGTATGAAAAATCATCATCCTGTACACTTTATATATATATATATATATATATATATATATATATATATATATATATATATATATATAAATTACATATATATATGTAATTTTGATAAATATTATTTTTAAAAGCTAGGTATGGGGACTTTCCATGCAGTATGATTTGCCCAGATACCTCATTCCTTTCCCCATGGACAACACTAATCCTAACCAAGTGAACACAGACACAGCCAGTGTGCCAATGGATTTCTCTGTTTTCTAAAGTGAAACAAGGTTTTTATGGCTCCTTTGTAATCATGGATGAGAGTGTGCTTTGGCTTTCTTCATTTATCCATTGATCAAATACTCTTTGAGCACCTTTTATAAGCCGGGTACTGCATGATGCACTGGGAATCACAATAGTGACTGACTTATACAAGGTATATAGTCCTTGCCCTCTCAGAGCTTACAGTCTGATGGGAAAGATGTTCAATAAAGCATAAAACAATTATATATAATAACTGAAGATTGTGATAAAACATAGTAAAAAAAGTATATTGTGAGACAATGGGGGAGGATGAGGAAGTCTATTTTGGTTAGGCTGGTTGGGGAGGGCCTCCCTGAAGCGAGAAGTCATCATCATGAAGTTTTAGGGGGAATCATGATACATGAAGACCCTGGGGTAGAAAAGCCTAACTAAGCAACCGCAGAGTGGTTAGCTCTTCCTATGCTACTAGTAAACCTGCTGACACTGTGGGGAAGGCAAGAGGTGATACCAAAAACCAAACCATTTCCAGGAAAAACTCACAAATATGAAAGAGACTGGCTGCCAAGTTTGAAGACTGATTTATTTTGACCATAAATTTTACTTCTTTAGTTAAGTGTTCAGAAGAAAAAATGGCTGAGGAGTACAAGGATAAACATTTTAGGATTTTTTTAAAAAATTAAAGAGCAACAACTATGGAAAACAGTATGGAATTTTCTCATAAAACTAATAATGGAACTGCCTTTTGACCCAGCAATTCCACTGCTAGGACTGTATCTTAAGAACCCTGAAACCCCAATCCAAAAGAACCTATGCACCCCAATGTTCATAGCAGCACAATTTACAGTAGCCAAGTGTTGGAAGCAACCTAAATGTCCATCAGTAAATGAGAGGATCAAAAAACTATGCTACATTTACACAATGGAATTCTACACAGCAGAAAGAAAGAAAGAGCTCCTACCTTTCACAACAGCATGGATGGAACTGGAGAGCATTATGCTAGGTGAAATAAGCCAGGCAGTGAAAAACAAATACCATATGATCTCACCTTTATCTGGAACCTAATCAACAAAACAAACAAGCAAGCAAAATCTAACCAAAGACATTGAAATTGGGAACAAACTGATAGTAACCACAAGGGAGAGGGGAGGGGATAATGGGGGAAAAGGATGAAGGACTTTCAGAAACCACTTATAAAGGTCACATGGACAAAAACAAGGGAGGGTAGAAACAGGGGAGGGAGGTGGGGATGGCTGGGGTGGTGGGGAGGGATGGGGGGGAAAGCCAAACAACTGTACTTGAACAATAAAAATCCAAAGTATTTTTTAAAAACTAAAAAATAAATAAAAATGGGGAAAAAATTAAAAAGTTGCAAACTCACCAAATGATAAACCAATAATAGACTCATGCTTGCTAGAATTCTCTTAACCAAGTCCTTATATATCATGACTCTTAACATATACTTAAATCATAACTCATAGAGCCAAAGTCTCCTTTAATATCATTAGCCTATAATACCAGCATTAGTGAGCCTCACACTGCAAGTCAGTATCCCCAAAACACACACACACACACACACAAACACACTATAAAAGGGCTGCACTATGACTTCTGGCCAAGATGGAAGCATAGGTAGACATAATTTGCCTCCTTGCACAACCAACAGAAAGAAAACAACAAATTTAAAAACAAAAAATAACCAGAACTGCCAGAAAATTGAACTGTATTGAAGTCCAACAATCAAGGATTAAAACAAGAAACATTCATCCAGACTGGTAGGAGAGGCAGAGATGGGCAGCCAGGGTGGAGAGGACTCATGGCAAGGCAGTGGCTGGTGGACTGGGCAGTCCCACATTTCTGTGCAGATAAACCAAGAAAAACACCTGGGGAGGAGACAGACCCCGCAATCCAGGGTTCCACTGTGGGAAAATAGAGCCTCAAAACCTCTGACTATTAAAATCTACAGGGGTTGCAGAGGCGGCAGAAACTCCCAGCCCTACAGGAGAGTTCTCTGGAGAGACCCACAGGGTCCCAGAACACACACAAACCCATCCACCCAGGAATCAGCACCAGAAGGGCCCAATTTGCTTGTGGGTAGCGGGGAAAGTGACTGAAAGCCTACCTAGGGCCTGAGCAATTGGCATTGTTCCCTCTCGGACCCTTCTCCCACATACAGTGCCACAACACAGTGACATAGGTTGTCCCACCCTGGTGAATACCTAAGGCTCCACACCTTACTACATAATATGTGTACTGAGACAAAAAAATATGGCCCAAATGAAAGAACAGATCAAAGATCCAAAAATAGAACTAAACAATGAAAAGATATCCAACTTATCAGATGCATAGTTCAAAACACTGATAATCAGGATGCTCACAGAAATGGCTGAGTATGATCACAAAATAGAGGAAAAAGTGAAAGCTAAGAAAGGTGAAATAACGGAAAATGCACATGGAACCAACAGTGACGGGACGGGAAGGAAACCGGGATTCAAATCAATGATTTGGGCCAGAACGAAGAAATAAACAGTCAACCAGAACAGAATGAAAAAACAAGAATTTTTAAAAATGAGGAGAGGCTAAGTAGCCTTCAGGACAACTTTAAACATAACAAAATCTGAATAATAGGGGTGCCAGAAGGAGAAGAAGAAGAACAAGAAATTGAAAAACTTATTTGAAAAATAATGAAGAAGAAATTCTTGAATGTGGCAAAGGAAATAGACTTCCAGGAAGTCCAGGAAGCTCAGAGAGTCCCAAAGAAGTTGGACCCAAGGAAGAACACACCAAGGCACATCATAATTACATCACCCAAGATTAAAGAGGAGATAATGTTAAAAGCAGCAAGAGACAAGGAGACAGTTACCTACAAAGGAGTTCCCATAAGACTGTCAGCTGATTTCTCAAAAGAAACCTTGCAGGCAAGAAGGGGCTGGAAAGAAGTGTTCAAAGTCATGAAAGGCAAGGACCTACATCCCAGATTGCTCTATCCAGCAAAGCTATCATTTAGAATGGAAGGGCAGATAAAGTGCTTCCCAGATAAGGTCAAGTTAAAGGAGTTCATCATCACCCAGGCCTTATTATATGAAATGTTAAAGGGACTTATCTAAGAAAAAGAAGGTGACCAAAAATGTCAGGAAACAATAAAATGACAAGAAACTCACAACTATCAACAAACTGAACCTAGTAACAAAAAAAACAAAAACAAAGCAAACAACTAGAACAGGAACAGAGTTACAAAAATGGAGATCGCATGGAGGGTTGTCAGCGGTGAGGGGGAGTGGGAAGAATGAGAGGAAAGGTACAGGGAATAAGAAGTATAAATGGTAGGGACAAAATAGACAGGGGGAGGTGAAGAATAGTATGGGAAATGGAGAAGCCAAAGAACTTATATGTATGACCCATGGACATGAACTAAGTGGGGGAAGGGATGATGGTGGGAGGAGGGGTGCAGGGCACAGGGTAATAAAGGGGAGAAAAAATGGGACAACTGTAATAGCATCATCAATAAAATCTATTAAAAACCTAAATTAAATTACATTTAAAAAGGGGCAGCACTGGTTTCAGGATGTTCTTTCAGGTTATTTTATAATGTATTATCAGGCCTTAAATAGCAGCAGCATCATAAGCACTTCTCTTTTGAGTATGGGTGGATCTATTAGAAATGAAGAACCTTAATTTACAGAAACATGTTCCCTACTATTTTCACAAGTAAGTCAACTTCAGGCAACGTGGACAACTGTCATGTTTCTCACCCATGTCTAAAGCAACTGTGCCACACAGTAAAGGCTTTTCATGTTCATTCTAATTTGAAGAGTTGTTTTATAAGGATTGACTCCATGCGAAAACAAATATCCAAGAATCTTTTTTTCCATTTATTCTCCTGCCGAGGTTTCTGAGCCTTTGCCATACTTTGGGATGTTCAGGTCTGATTGGTTTGATCATGTCTCCCACGATAAATCCTAATATGACCTCCTTTAAAGAAGAAAGTCCTAGACTTCTGGATGGCAGCGTATGCAAACATGGTTTGCCTCATCACACAATCACATCAAAATTAGAACTAAAAGAGAGAACAACTATCACTCAGAACCACCAGAAATCAAGTTTAAAGGAAGTCTGACAACTACGGAATTAAAGAAACCACATCCATCCAGACTGGTAGGAGGGGCACAGACATGGAATGGGCTGGTCTCTCACCCACATGTGGTGGACAAAAATTCAGGATGAATATCTCAGGAGCAAGGACTCCCAACCGTACACCAGGCCTCCCAGCCGAGGGTTCCAGTGCCGGGAAGATAAGTCCCCACAACTTCTGGCTGCAAAAATTGGTGGGGATTGAGTCAGTGGAAGAAACTTCTGGAGCCACAAGTAGTTCCTCTTAAAACCCACACATGGATTCACCTACTCAGACTCACTCCCTCTGAGCTCCAGCACTGGGATAGCAGCTGGAAAGGCCCCAGTGGCATAAAGGAAGAAAACTGAAGTGTCTGGCATCAAGGCAAGCCAAGGCCATTGTCCCTTTTCTAAATCCTCACCCTCCACAGAGCCACAAAGCTGGCAAGCTGGTGCCATATCTGAGATTCCATCAACCTGGATAACACTGTTTGACCAGCCCTGGAGATCCCCAGGGACTCCATCCCACCCTATTTATGAGCCCACCCAAGCTGCTTCTCCATATGAATGACTAGTCTTGGCTCATACTGCACAGCTTCCTAATTCCTCTCAAACAAACAACAGCTGGCCTCACTGAGCCCCAAGTCCCACACCAGCAACAGCAAGCCTAGATTCCCTGCTTGGCTTCCCCTGGGAATCTCAGCCCAGCACAAGTAGCAGCCATCTCAGATTGCTTTATAACTCATGCAGGGTGGCCCCAAGCAAAACACAGGTGAGGGCTGACTTTGTCCTGCATCATCCGGGAAACTCCAGGGCCAGCATGCCCAGTGCATAGCTACAGACCATGTTGGAGCACCACCACCCTGCCCCTGCACAGCTGATCCTCAATGGAGGGCTGTGGGTGGTGGCAAGTGATCACAGTCAGTCTTTGCAGCTGACTGGCCTGGGTAAATCCCTCCCAGTGACCTGCCAACCAAGGCTAAACTACAAGAGGAGGGTGTACTCAGCCCACATGAAGGGTGCACCTCGAATACCCAGCTTGGGTGATGGGGAGGCTGTGCCACTGGACCCTACAGGACACCTACTACATTAGGCCACACTACCAAGACACAGAGTTAAAGCAGCTCTACCTAATGCATAGAAACAAACACAGAGAGGCTGCCCAAACAAGGAGACAAAGAAACATGGCCCAAATGAAAGAACAGGTCAAATCTCCAGAAAAAGGGCTAAATGAAATGGAGATAAGCAATCTGTCGGATGCAGAGTTCAGAACATTGGTTATAAGGAGGCTCAAGGAACTTGGTGAGGACCTCAGCACCATAAAAAAGATCAAGTCAGAAATGAAGGATACACTAATTGAAATAAAGAACCATTTACAGGGAAATAACAGTAGAGTGGATGATCTGAGAATCAAATTAATGATTTGGAGCATAAGGAAGCAAAATACAACCAATTGGAGCAACAGGAAGAAAAAAAGAAACCAAAAAATGAGGATGGTATAAGCAGCCTCTAGGACAACCTCAAGCATTCCAACATTTCCATCATAGGGGTGCCAGAAGGAGAAGAGAAAGAGCAATAAATTGGAAATCTATTTGAAAAAATAATGAAAGAAAACTTCCCTAATTTGGTGAAGAAAATAGACATGCAAGTCCAGGAAGCACAGAGAGTCCCAAACAAGATGGATGCAAAGAGGCTCACTCCAAGACACATCTTAATTAAAATGCCAAAGCTTAAAGATACAGAGAGAATCTTAAAAGCAGCAAGGGAAAAGAAGTTAGTTCTCTACAAGGGAGT
This sequence comes from Phyllostomus hastatus, assembly GCF_019186645.2. Taxonomy (NCBI): domain Eukaryota; kingdom Metazoa; phylum Chordata; class Mammalia; order Chiroptera; family Phyllostomidae; genus Phyllostomus; species Phyllostomus hastatus. Next base: position 8,694,573 of record NW_025333984.1, on the reverse strand, counting down.
TCCCATAAGATTGTCAGCTGATTTTTTCAAAAGAAAGTTTGCAGGCTAGGAGGGATTGGCAAGAGATATTCAAAGTGATGAAAAGCAGGAACCTACAGCCAAGATTGCTCTACCCAGCAAAGCTATCATTTAGAATCCAAGGGCAGATAAAGAGCTTCCCAGACAGAAAGAGCTAAAGGAATTCATCATCATCAAACCATTATTATATGAAATGTGAAAGGAACTTATTTTTTAAAAAGAAGATCAAAACTATGAACAATAAAATGGCAAAAAATACATATCTCTCAACAATTAAATCTAAGAAACAAACTAAGCAAACAAGAGCAGAGACAGAATCGTGGATATGGTGAGCATTGTCATGGCTGCCAGATGGGATGGAGGTGTGGGGATGTAGGTGAAGAGGTGAGAGGATTAAGAAGTACAAATAGGTAGTTACAGAATAGCCATGGGGATGTAAAGTACAGTGTAGGAAATGGAGTAACCAAAGAACTTATACTTATGACCCACAGACATGAACAATGGTGGGGGATTACCTGAGGGAGTGGCGGTTGCTACATGGAGTGGGACAAAGGGGGAAACATCAGGACAACTGTAATAATATAATCAATAAGATATAATAAAAAATACAGGAAAGAAAGAAGAAAGTCCTTCTGGACAAGGCAAAGTGTTCCTTCTCTGTTCTCAATATGTCTCGTTAAAAAAAAGAGAGAATGTCCTGCTAGTGACAGGAGACTCCGTTCCCTCTGAGTCGAGAGTAATTAAGGTATAAGGGAGGGCAATATGCCTGGAAGCAAAGTCCAATATAAAGAAAAGTATACTGGACATGTCTTAGGGTTCAGACCCTAACTGTAGCCTGTACTGAAGAGACCATATTTGAACCTGTGACCTGCCACATCAATACAGCTGACTGCACCAGGGTTGAGCACCTAATGCAAGAATGAGGACTTAGTCATGAGCTGGGATGAGCCAATCATATTCCATCAAGAATTTAAACCTAGAGATCTGAAGAAATAATCCAGGTACTGGATCTGAAAGCTCACACAGAGCTGGAGCCTAGATATCCATATTAAGCAATGTTCAAGATGACTGAGAAGCCATCTTGGAAGCCAATGAAGGAAAGCAGAGGTGCAAGGAGAGACGGGGCAGATGTACAGAGAGAAGCCATGAGAAAGAGCAGATATAACAAAAGCTATGCACTCACAGAGAGGTGCAAAAAGCCACCTAAATTTCTAACATAGTAGTTACATCTTGTCATTGCATTCTGTGAAATATCTCTATATTCTTTCAATAACTTTCCCACTTTAGGATCTTAAGAGACGTTCCTTTTTTTTTTTGTAACCAAAAGGAAACATAAGTGAAAGAGTGGAAAACTCAACTCCCTTAAAATGGGAGGAGAAGATGTAAGGGGAAGCAGAATTTGTCACCCTAAATTATACTTTTTGGGATACTGATTATTTTAAGCTGGTTATTTTTAAGAAACAAAAAACTCAGAAAGAACCTTGATCACCCCCCTTTACATGCACAAAGAAATTAAGATAAAAAAAAGTGTGCTTAAGTCCTGGCTTGTGTGGCTCAATGGATTGAGTGCTGACCTGTGAAGCAAAGGGTCACTGGTTCAATTCCCAGTCAGGGCACATGCCTGGGTTGCAGTCCAGGTCCCCAGTAGGGAGCACACAAGAGGCAACCACACATTGATATTTCTTCCTCTCTTTCTCCCTCCCTCCCCCTCTAAAAATAAATAAATAAAATATTTTTTAAAAGCATTCTTAGGGGGTTGGGATCGAGGGTGGGAAGTAGGTGGAGGGTGTGGGTAGGGTGGGGGTTAGTGGTGGTGGGAAAATGGAGACAACTGTATTCGAACACCAATAAAAAACGAATATTTTGACCATAAAAAAGAGCATAATTAAAGCAAAAGAACTATCACCTTAGCATAACATCGTGTAAGTGTGGCAGACATGTCAGAACCTGCAAGGTCTATTTGTTACACTCCCCATTGTTTTCAGGTGGTCCAGTAACAATTCATTTACTACATCTTTGTTCTTTGTCATCCACCTGTGAATTTACTACCTTCTCTTTTGGTCCATGACCCTTATCTCCCTCTCCTAAGTCTAGAATGGCATGTAAACCTCAGCTGCCCAGTATATCCTCAGCTTTCATGTTCTTATGGAACCCTGTATGTACATATGTAATAAATTTGGTGACTTTCTCCTGTTAATCAGTCTCACATCAATTTGATTATTATACCAGCCAGAACAATTTAGGAGAGTAGAAGTAAACTTACTTTTGTCCCCTGCAGTTGGCAGGAGAGAAGAAAAAGGGGAAAGGAGTAGAGAGTCATGGGAGAAAAGGGGGGTATAGAAAGAAAATTCTAAATATATTGCAAATAAAAAAGACACAAACATAGTAGTAAATGAAAAAGACTGCATTTGTGATCAAAGGCACTTCTGCACAAACTTTTCAGCACTCTCATGTTTACCTTTAATGATATCCTTGCCTGCCCCCTCATTATATTCTTGACAGAAGCCTAACACTGGGGACAGGGTACGGATGGACATTTAAACCACCTAGATTAGCGTCCAGAATCCAGGTTCTGCACTTCTTAGCTGTGTGGCTTTAGGTAAGTTTCTTTATCTCTTGTAGTCAAATTTTCATTACTTGTAAAACAGGAATAACCTCTATCTCCCAGGGTTGTTATGAGATTTAAATTAAAGAATATAATGCCCACAGCAAGGTGCTTGGCAGGTAGTAAATGCTCAAACAATGTTACTCCCCCTTCTGTCAGTAGAGTGGATATGGGAGTGGGGTGTGAAATTTACCTTTCAAATTACATCATTTTTTAATGTTTATTCAATCTTTTATGAAGGTGGCAAAGAAGGACTGGCTTTTAATTCTTCTGGTTGCAGTTTTCACAGTAGAACTATTATTTTTATGTGAATTGATATGAATTTCCTAAATAGCTGACACTCCAATTTTGAAATGTAAAAACTTGAAAAAAAATTTCAAAGTCAATGATCAATGGTTTCTTAAAAATGTATTATTATTACCCCAGTGAATTGCAATCTCTTGTCTCAGAGCTTTAAAACATCAGAGAGGTTGTTTGAGGGTCATGAGGAAGAGGCCAAGCAAAAGGCGAGTAGATGAGAGAATGGGCCTGAGCCCTGTCTCTCATCTGGACAACTCCGTTTTCTTAATAATTTTAGATATTGGGGTTCCACATAAGATTTCCATTATAGAGATGGTTTCCTAGAAGAAAACCATCTTATAGTTTCTTATAGTACTTCTTTAAGAAAAAGCACTACAAAACCCCACTGCTGTACAACAACATGCTGCTTGCCCTTGGCATAGACAGTCGTGCCTAGGCTGCAACTGTATTGTGAGTCCAACTCTTCCACAGTTTTAGTGACCTCACCCTAGCACAGCTATAACCACAAGGCTTCAGGTCATTTTAGCATGGATTGGAACTGTCATCTGGAAATATAACTGATCTTAAGTATATCTTAAATATAGATATATGCACTCATACACAGACATGAATCAACTTATCCAAAAGAAATAGCAGTGGAAGTCTGTAGTCACTAGCCAATGGGATGCAAGAGCCCTTTGGAAATAGCATGTAGGCCTCCAAACTAGCAAACCAAGAAAACATCTGCTAATGATCAGTAATACCTGACAGGGGACACAGCAATGACAATAAACGAAATATATGACTATGAACAATAAAGCATCATCATGGAATGCATACACAAACAAAAGCCTTGTGTATGCATAGAAACATATTAATAATTTCATAAAGAGATGGAATCAAACTGAGGGTTTCTCAGGCAAGAGAAGCTATCTCAGAGGATCCTTATGGAACTGAACAAACTGTTTTTCAGGTTGCCCAGAGTGTGTATGACTATTAATAATATGATTAGTCTCAGAGTCAGAGATAAATGGGTTCCCAACAGAGCAAGAGCATATATCTCCACTATACAGTTTTCCAATGTATTTTTTTTACTCAGCTTCAAACCGAGTCCCTCTAATTTTATTTTAAGGAAAGGTTGTTTTTCTTGAATGTGTAATGATATCAGAACATAAAAGATTTCCTGATATAGACTCAGCTGGGATTTTACTCTAATATTATTAACCTAAATGAAAACTTTCTTGAGCAAAGCTGATCTTATTTCTATGTTGTCAAGACTGACAATAACTTATATGTCTTCTGCCATGGAAACTAATATTAGCTGCTGGGTAAAAGAATTGTAACCATTTTTGTAACTTTCCTTTCAAGTACCTAGCACCAAAATACAAAATACCTATATGCTAACCTAGGAGGTGTTAGAAATTAGAAAGTCCATCAAAAAGACATTAACTATTCTCTACACAAAACAAAGGTGTATAGCCTAGATTGTGAAATAAGAATTTTTCTAATACTGTGATGATTAATCCCATAAAGAAAAAAATTACAAAAAAGCCACAGGCTTTATTGTAAAAGAGACTAATATAGCATTAACTTCTTATCCATTTACATTATCTAAAATATCAATTTCAGAGATTAAGAAAACCAGTCAGTCTACAGGTTAATTTTCCTAGGCCATGAAATTGAACACCTGCATGTTTAAAAAGCATCAGGATAATTTATAGATTTTTATTTTTTATAAATATTTCTGATGTCTCATTGACACAGTAATTTGGGGTTATAATGCAAATCTTTTTATTTAAGAAAGCAAAAAGTAACTAAATCCCTCAAGACAATGGTCCATCCCTATTGAGGTACAGAATGATGTTCTACTAAATCTAAATGTGCACAAGGTCTGATCATCATCCTGATGATAACTGTTGGTCAAATTCTGCTCCTGAGTCATTTGTAAGTATAAGCTAGGAAAACTAACCCCCCAACAAATCCAAAGATGTGACTCAATTTTTATATTATGTCCCTCTCTTACACATTAATATTCACTCTGATAATATATAAAATTTAAACACTGGACCCTGGCTGGCATAGCTCAGTGGATTGAGCGCAGGCTATGAACCAAAGTGTTGCAGGTTCGATTCCCAGTCAGGATACATGCCTGGGTTGCAGGCCATGACCCCAGCAACCGCACATTGATGTTTCTCTCTCTACCTCCCTCCCTTCCCTCTCTAAAAATAAATCAATAAAATCTTTAAAAAAATTTAAACACTGAATAATACAGTTATACTTATAATCAGAATTTACACCATAAATATAAAGAGAAAGAAACTGATCTGGAATAAATGTCACCCCTAAATCCTATATTGTCAATATTGGGCTTATAATTCCTGTCACTTCGCAAACTGATCATGAAAATTTGAAATGGAGTCATGTGCTGCCTATAAAACAAATTGCATTTGCCAGTCCATCATGGAAGTTACAAAAGCAGTCAAGAGGGTGAGCGGTAAGGAGAGAACAAGTAAACTCTTCACATTAATTTTGCTCAGCTACAACTCTTCCTCCCTTCTGTCGACCTCAACATCTTAATGATCTTCAGTAAGTCGGGACTGACCAGAAAGACCCAGGCAAATTCACCAAACAATGAACACTACACCAAAGGAGCAGATGAGCATCATATATGAGAAATAAAGTGATGAGTGCCCACCCATGAGGGCAAAAGCTTAGTCTTACTCATGATCTATCATAGACCTGGCACATAAGTACTCATAAACATTTAATGATTGAATAAATAAGTGAAATAAAGACATGCCCAAGGCCCTCTCCTTTCCCATTTTCCATCCCCCCCTAACTAGTAATTTAATCCCCATCTCCCAAAGAAAATCTGGGCCCTATTTCTTCTTTGACACTATAAGCATTTCACTGCAGCCAGACATGTGCCTCCTCTATGGAGTTCATAGTGACAGGATTGACTTGTAGTAGAGAATGGAGGATTCTGCTTCTCAATTACCAGGTGCTTTTTTTTTGTATTAGTCCTCATTATTGTAGGTATGATGATTGAGAGATCACCACAAATACTGGAAATCATTAAGGCTGTAACTAGGTTTCCTCAAAATATTTCAAATAAATTCAAGTGATTCTCTAATTTTTTAAATTTACCAGCCCATTAAAATGCACCTGAAAATTACAATTTGGCCTTAAGCTGTACAACTGTTATAGATTCTTAGTTTGCAAAATTTGCAAATTGGAACCCTATATTTACTTAGCAAAGCTATATTATGTGCAACATTAATATTAATAAAACAAGCCATCTCATTTATCTTTATTAACATGACTGTCACTTCATAAATTTTCAACTAACACCCAATGACTTTTTATATTTGAATGCAAAAAAAGACAAATTAAAATTCTTCATGCATTTCACTTCAACTGAGGGAAATTAAGCAGAAAAGACAGTGAGAACAAACACTCTCTTGGAGCTGAGAATGCAAGTTTGGTTTGATCAAGGTTGGGTTCACAAGCATAGGAGAAAGTTAAATTTTTACAGCTTGCTTTCAAACTTTCTCAATCATGGAAACCGTATTGATTCAGGCCCATATTGAGAGCAAAACTAACTAAAACTCTGTCCCTTTTCAAAAAGAGCTTTTACACCAGTCTATTACCTTTAGTTTTATTGTTTTTCTTGGGGGGAGTAGTTAGTGTATTACCTTTAAATGGGCAGAAAAGATGAGCAAAATTTACCAGGTAACATATGTAAATTTAATGCAAACATAAGGTCAGTATGTCAACACAGAGGTGTAAAGGTCTATTCAAGAAGATATTTCTGAAATAGAACCAAACATAATTAGAAACCGACTGAATAGTAAATGAGACAAAGAGAATTATGAGTAAATATAGTGAAGGGCAGAGTCACTTGACAGATTTTGTCTTATTAATGAGGTAAACATACTCACACGTTAAGTTAATAGAACACATATTTAGTGAGGCATTTAAAAAATTAAAGTGTTTATGATTAGCAAGCCAAGCCATCCTCACCCATTTTTTGCCTCCCAGGTACCCCATAACATGCCCTAATTGGATTTGATTGATTTCTAACCAGTTATTCAACATATTAAAATCACTTTGAATTCTAAGCCCAGCTACCAAGAATCTAACCATAGGGCCTAATAATTTCCATTAGTTCCTCTCTGTCCAATTTTTCCCTTTTCATTTAAATGTAGACTCATCAAATTTTTTCAAGCTTATCTTGTTTTAAATAGACTAAGAAATATAGATAAAATACATGCTATATATAAATATTAATATGTATGACAATACATATGTGATCAAAGAGAGAAAGCATGCACTTCTTTCCAGCTTCACTTTTTTTCATCTTACCCCTATAATCTTTCACAACTCTAATCACAGGAATATACTTCACAGGAGTTTAAAGATTCTTTTTATGTTTTACTCAACATTACTTTTTAGTTATAAAAATTAGTTGAGCCATAATTGACTCTGTTTAAATCTGCAAGACTATAACCTTATAATTAGACTTTAAAATATACTTCTTCACTCCCACTAAATTTATTCTTCAGCCTCAATGAAACCTCTGATCACATAGTATTCTCTAAGTTCCTGGTCTATCAGCCTCTTCTGACTACCCTTACATGGTTACCTGACCCTCCTCAGTGATTGCTGGCCCCTTATCTTACACCCCTGACCTGCCAATTCACAACCTAAAGATATGCCTCCTTTGTTTTTTTTTCTCTTCCTGCTCATGGGCTGCTGAAAGAGAAAATCCACATTTTCTTGCTGGTTGGTTCCATTGCAGATCTATGATCTTTTTAAACAACAGCTGTCTTTAAAAATTTACCATTAATGCTTTTACTCAACCATACTTCACCGGGGCCAACTCACTGTCTTCATGGATGACTTTTTCTCCTTAAGAAAAATCAAAAGTCATCAGGTCTAAACTTTTGACTTCCCCTACCTATACCTTGAAAATATATTTTCACCTGGTCTTACTCCTTTATCTTCTATAAAGAAGAAAAATGTCCTAATTTTCCAAGAATCTTCCCTCACCTGTGCTTTTAACCCCCATCTATCCTATACAGCATCTTCTGAAAATCTGCTGTATCAGTAACAGTTGACCCTTTAACAACACAGGGGTTAGGAATACTGTACAAAAGCAGTTGAAAATTTGCACATAACTTGACTCCTCAAAAACTTTACTAATAGCCTACTGTTGACCAGAAGCTTTACCTATAACAAAGTTATTTTGTATGTTATATGTATTATATACTCTATTCTTACAATAAAGCTAGAGAAAACACTGAGAAAATCACAAGGAAGGAAAAGTATGTTTACAGTACTGTATATATTTATTGAAGAAAAATCTCTGTTTAAGTGGACCCACACCTGTGTTGTTCTAGGATCAACTGTATACTCCCTCTCAAAATTCTATCTCTAATCCATTCAATATATCTCTCACTCTCCTTTTCAACCTGTTTTTCTCTTGCTCATTCTCTTGCTTCCTCCAACATTGAATCTCTTTCTCAGTCTCTCAAGTGTTTCAATTTCTTTCTTTCTCCCTCCCTTAACTTCTCTCCTATCATTCCTTCTGCCCCTTTTCATTGTCCTCTTTCAGTTCTCAACAGCACTATATCCTGGTTCTCCTCCAGTCTAATTACTACATCCCTGGCCAAACTTCTTGGTGTCATTTTTTGCTTCTCTTTCTCTACCAGCTTCTTAAAATCTGTCTTTTTCCTGACTTATGTCCTCTTCCCTGTTCTCTTTTCATTCCATATGGTCTCACTGAGCAATTTCACTTGGGTCATGGTTTTAACTATCTCCTCTATGCTGATGATTCTCAAATCGATATCTCTAGCTTTGAATTTTCTCTTGAGCTCCATTTCTACAGTTCTGAAAGCCCAGCATTCTATAGATATGTTATAACAAACACATCCAACATTGTCTTCCCAAATCAAAACTGCTCCTCCCCTTCTCCTCCTGTATTCCCTTCGGTAGTAGCTGAAGCCTTGGGATCCTTCTTTATTGCCCTTTATGCCTCACATACAATTAGTTACTATGTTCTGTCCATCATGCCTACAAAATATTTCTTCTTTTTCATTTACACAGCCCATGTCCAAATTCAGACATTCAACATCTCTCACCTGAACCATTGTAGTTAACTCCTAATGGATTACTGTACATCCCATATCTTCCCCCTCAAATTCATCTTCAATACTGCTACTAAATTTCTGTCTATAAAATGGAAACCATATCATATCAGAATGTTAGCATGGGTAGATAGCTAGTGTTAATAAAGGAAGAGATCAAAGGAAATCAGACGTTAAGCATAACCTAGTAGGGAGCTGATTTGGAAAATAATCTTGTTTCACTAAGAAACTGCAGCACCCATAGGCTCCCCAGGGGGCCACTGCATCCTCCAACCATGGGACCTAATCCCTGAATCGGGCAGGAAGGATCATTACCAGTCATTAACCTATTTGAGGTATGCAGGAGAAGCCAAAATGACAACCATAAGGAGGAAGTCTCTAGCCTGGGAAAAGAATCAGATTGGATAAGAGACACAGAACCCCAGAAGGTCCAGAAAATGGGTTGGTTAGGGGGAGGGCCCAGCACAAGCTCTGAAAAATTGGGAAATTGATTGGTTAGTTTGAAAGAGTGCTTGGTCTATCCCAAGCCTGAGATAATATAATCAGAGGTTAACAAAGGCCTCTGGCCTGGTAACACACATTCATTCTCCTGTTGGGTTGCATGTTCTCTTTCTGTATCAGCCATGCAGACTTAGCAACCATGCAGGCCCATATTCTGTTCCTCAGGTATGGGCCCAAAGTATAGGCTCCAAGTCTGGGCCCAACAAACATGCAGGCGCCAAGCAGACTCCAAATGCAAACCTGGTTAGAATACCTCAGTGCAGCTGGAATGCTGCTGGGAACAGAGGCTAAGCTAGCCAGGTGAGGAAAGAAACTGAACTGGACTAAGAGCCAATGGCAGATCCCTGGCTGCTGTGGCTTAGTTGGCTGAAGCTTTGTTCCATAAACCAAAAGGTCATGGGTTCAACTCCCAGTCAGGGCACATACTTGGGTTGCAGGTTTGGTTCCCACTCGGGGTATATTCAAGAGACAACCAATCGACATTTCTCTGTGACATAAATGTTTCTCTCCCTCTCTCCCTTCCTTCCCCTCTCTCTAAAATCAATAAGCATGTCCTCAGGTCAAAATTGAAAAAAAAAAACAATGGCACATAATTTCTGGACCCTGGTCCTACTTCTGGGCTTCATGAAGACAAAACTGGACTTCTTCCACATGGATGGATGGATGGAGATGAGACACTGGGAAGCTGGGGGCAGTCTTTTATTTCTATTCCACTGCACGTTATCCTCCCATGTGTGGGTTTCCAGCAATGCTGCTTAAGAATATCATTTAAAACACTTCGGTGGCTCTCTCTGCCTACAGTATAAAGTCCAAATTCATTAATTGGCATTCAGGTTCTATCTTTCTAGTATTATATACTTTAAGTTGTCCAAATGCAACTTATGCTCCAGCCACACTGGAACATACGGCATACATGTCAGACAAGTCATGCACTTTCATGGCTTAGCTCATGCTGTTCCAGCAGTTTGAAAAGGACCCTATCCCCACTGCCAACATACACTCTTACTTCTTTAACTGATAAGCTCCTATCCACTTTTCAAGACCAGCTCAAATGTCCTCTATAGCCCACTCTGTGTCTCCCTTCACAAAAGTATCTCCCTCTGTTTGCCATAATACACTATACAGATCTATATTATAGCTCTTGTTCCACCAGACCATGGTATTTCTTCTCTTCCACTAGATTGTTAGTTCCTGAGGGCAGAAATGACATCTCATACTTATGCATCCCCAGTGCCTAGCACAGGGCATATATATGGTAAATATTTAGTTCTCAATGATTTTGTAGTAGTAAATGATTGAACTAATACATTTAATTATTAAGGAAAATAATTCCCATGCATTAAAGGATAAATTCTAATACACTTTATTTGTGAGTTGAACCCATTTAAGATATTGTTGCACTGTAACACTTATATATATAAAAGCATTTTCTGTCCCCACCAGGAAAAAGGAAGTGATCTTGATCACTGAAGAAACTAAAAGTAGAAGAATACAGGATCTTTTTACTAAAGATGTTATCATCAAAGACAAATATAAAATTAAGTACCTTCCACATATGAAGCATTGAATTAGGATGGAAGTCTGCAATGAAGGAATATTAAGACACAATCTAAACATAACTTAAAATTTTTACCTTATCTTAGGACCCACCTCCTTCAAGGTTCAACAAAGTCAGGCATCTTATTTTTTAGCCTTATTAAAGTGTTATTTCAGCAATGAACACATTTGCAGCATGTATACTGATAACGATGGCCAGCTAAACATTTCTATCAACAAATGGAAGAAAGGAAGACAGGGATGGAGAGAGATAGGGAGGAAGACAGGAAGGGATTGAGGAAGATAAGGAAAAACCTAAAATGGTGGTCAGCTCTGAAAAGGTACTTTTCACATTTCACATACACTGTGTTTACATGAAACCAGAATGTGTAATCTGAGTTATTGTTTGGTTTTCATTTTTATTGCCCCTTCTCCACTGTCTTAAATATTATAGGTCTATGTGAGTTGTAAAAATTAAGACTAAGTCAAAACTCCTAGACAGCGTATTATAGTTGAAAAATACTAAAATAAACCAAGTAGTTTATATTTTTCTAGAAATTTTTCTATAGTTGTGACTGAACTCTGCCAAGTCTACATTCCTTTCATATGGACTCTGTTGTGAGACAGCTGGCCTGGGTTAGAGGGCACAGACTGGCAAGGAGACAGAGTAAAAATAAGCAGCTAACTTGGGGGAATACTGGCCTATTTACTTCAAAGCAACCAGTTATATCCTGGGTAACATACATGTGGTTATTATACCATATCTCCTAGTGAATCCCTAACCTAAAATAAAGTCATAATCTCATTTTGTCTTTAAATCTATCTATAAATAAAAGTTAAACAAGTTAAAAGGTAGCAACATATGAAAAGCATGCTTTTTATTCATAGAAACAGGGGTAAACAAGCTGCAGAAAGCATTGCAATAGATTTTAACCAGATGTAATTTCTGGAAAAATTTGAGCAAGGATAAAACTTCTGTGTGATGAAAATCTTTCCAAGAAAAATTGCTTCTGTGAGATCGTGATTCAATGTTTGACATTCCCTATTGTTTTCTATTAAAAGGCTTTTAGCAGTTCTCAGCAGAAAGTCAAACCAGTTCATGCACCAATATTTATTACTTAAATGGCACAGTGAGGTTTATACAAAATCAAAGTTATCTTTAAATAGGAAATCTGTCTGTATAAAATTCCCGTGAATATGAAGAGGGAAAAAATTGAAATTCTAGTGGGCTGACAGGTCTTGGAAATGTATGATGCATCTCAAGCTTATAGCAGCAATTACACTGAAAGAGTAAAGTTAACAAATAAATCATCAGAACATGATATCTTAAAAAGCAATGTTGGCTAAAAATCCTTAGTAGAAAAGAAATCACCCAAAATATTAAAATAAAGTATCTTTATATCTTTCCAGCATAGTTACAAAGCAATGAAGGTATTTATCTCAAATAGTTTAGCATCACTCCTTTAAAATTAATGGCAAGTCAGCACAACACATGGATGAGAGACCAATGTAGAAGACAACACAGATGAACTGTTTGTGGCATATTAGAGGTTATTGCTTTGTAAGGGGAAATGCTTGAAAATGAAGCTTGGGTAAGGGTATTATAAATTACTTGGATAATCACATCACAATAAAAAATACAGATGAGGCTATTTTTAACTCTTCAAATACAGGAAGTACATTGAGGCTTATAAGGGTGGTATGAACAAATAGTATAACTGGCAATAATTGAAAATTATATATATGGTTTATATTAAAAAGTGATCACATGTCTTTAATAAAAAGCCAAGTTCCAGATATTTGAACCCAATAGTTCTCAACTGGGGTTAATTTTTATCCCTACCCCACGCTGGGGACATTTGACAATGTCTGGAGACATTTTCCATTGTTGCAGCTGGTAGAGGGCGTGCTAGTGACAGGTAGCAGGCAGAAGCCATGGATGCTGCTGAAGAACAGCAGACTTTGCCACTCCAATAATGCCTCTTGGGGATATTGATTATTTTAAGCTGTTTATTTTTAAGGTCCAAAAGGCTCAAGAAGAATCTTTGACCTTCCCCCTAACAGCCTAAAAAAATGTAAGATAGAAGGTCTATTCAAAGAAGAACTTATCACCATAGATAGCTGTAGTATACTATGAACTAAGTTCATAGAATATTATATAGATATAGCTATAGATAGATATAGATATAGCTATAGATAGCTATAGATATAGATGATATAGATATAGATATAGATATAGATATAGATATAGATATAGATATAGATATAGATAGATATATGGTCTGGCAGAAGAAACACCTGCTTGAGTGTGGTTGGTAGGGTAATAATATGGGTATAATTATTTATAGTTGTAATTTGAACATTTCACCTAAAATCCCATATGGTGTGCTTGAGCATAATATTGTTATGTTACAGAATTACATGCTTATGATTTTGTAATATAAAGGGGTGTTATTTGTGCTGGACTCTGTATTTATATAAAAACCACAGGCTCAAAATGGTGTAACTTATGCTAAAAGCTCAGGATACCAAAACTAGATTTACTACCTGATCTAACTGCAGTTTCTACTTCTAGAAATGTAATCTTAATCAACCAGTCTGCAGTTTTCAGGTGAAGCACAGCTAGGGTAGTCTGTCTTAGTGGGCCTTCCCTCTCCCCCACAGGCAGAAGCAATGTGCATAATTTTAAAAAACCATGCCACTGCGCTCCCCCCAAGATGTCCCGGTCCAAAAATAATCCTTTCTCTTATTAATAGCTCCCTTGTCTCACCCTTCTTACTATAAAAACCTTCCATTTTGTACAACCCCTCCAAGCACCCTTGTAGTTGCTAGACAGGATGCTGCCTGATTCATTCATCACTTATAAAGCCAATTAGATCTTCAAATTTACTCAGCTGAATTTTGTTCTTTAACTGTAAACACCGTTAAACATCCTACAATACACAGGACAACTCCCTCACAACAAAGGATTACCCAACCCAAAATGTCAACAGTGCCTTTGTGGAAAAACCCTGGCCTAAATGAATAAATATACTGAGACATCACAACATCCTTAGCTAACATGAACTAAATTTGTCATAAACAATATAATCTTCACCTCATGTCCAAGTACTGTAGAAAACATATTAAAAGATTTTTTCACCTATAAATCTTGCTTTTTGAATAAAGAATATAACCTTGAATCTCATGTCCATGTACTATAGAAAACATATTTAAAGATATTTTCACCTATAGGCCTTTGCTTTTAATTTATGGGTTTTCCTATAAAGCATTATAATAAAGCTACTTGGTACAGTAATCTGGTAGGGCAGTATACTTCATGGATGGCAGTGAAGAGTAAGAAGTCTCCCTGGCTGGTGTGGCTCGGTGGACTGAGCACCAACTTGCAAACCAAAGGGTCACTGGTTCAACTCCCAGTCTAGGACACACGTCTGGATTGCAGGCTAGGTCCCCAGCAGGGGGAGCTCAAGGGGGAGCTCGAGAGGCAGCCACACATCAATGTTTCCCTCCCTCTCTTTATCCCTCCCTTCCCCTCTCTCTGAAAATAAATAAATAATATATCTTTTTAAAATTATTTTTTTAAAGAGTAAGAAGTCATGTGAATGTGCAGACGATTGTGTGTGTAAATGTGTATGGGTTTAAGAAGATAAGAGATGGCTTGACCAATGTGGTCAAGAGGCTGATACATGCCCTGGCTGGCGTAGCTCAGTGGATTGAGTGCAGGCTGCGAACCAGGCATTGTAGGTTCAATTCCCAGTCAGAGCACATGCCTGGGTTGCAGGCCATGGCCCCCAGCAACTGCACATTGATGTTTCTCTCTCTCTTTCTCTCTCCCTTCCCTCTCTAAAAATAAATAAAATCTTTAAAAAAAAAAAGAGGCTGATACATGGTATTGATGAGGACATGACGAGGCTAATCCAAACCACAGTCACTGAAAGACTTCCTTGAAAAAGGAAGCAAAGAAAATAAGTAGAGAACAATTAAGTGAGAGGTAATGCAAAGACTGGAAGTGTGTCTAAAAATCCCAAAGAAACAATTCTTTCCTAAGCAAAGAGAGTCCCAAATGAAAATGCAATCATAAGGCTATAGTCTCCCAACTTCAATTTCCTCACTAGAGGAAATGTCTTAGTAATTCAGTTACTACTTAGAGCAAGAATCTGTCAGGAGAAAAGCTTGTGGGAAACTCTTTTGTTTCCCTCAAGAAAGAACTAAAATCAAGGAAAGATGGTGCTTAAGTAGGACTGCTACCAAGTGTTCTCTTTTGACGCAGAAAAGGTAAGACAGGGTGGGTTCTCTTTATCAGTTTCAACCGTTAGAATGTACTTAGGGGGAGGGGATTCTATTCAAACGTAATTTCCATAATATCACTTACTACACTACTTAGAGGCCTTTCTACACTAGTTCATCCTTTTAAGAAAAAGGTCTTTTCCTCTTTTAAATGTAAACTGAATTAATACCCTGAGTTCACTCCAACCCTCCAAAAAGGCTAACCTGGCTTAAATTCCTCAGGTGATAGTACTAAAAGAGAACTGAAAGTTATTTCTATCTTTTTTCTTCTTCTTGATGGGTAATTAGAGAAAATTTACTAATCAACAAAACAGAGGGTGTTATAATGCCAAGCATACATATAATAATTCCCTCTAAAATTGTAGAACTTTCATTTTCACAAAGCACCAACTCACCGGAGTCCTCTTATACCAACTGTATCTACATAAAGCTAGAATTTTCAGATGAAGCTGTTTTTTGACCTTTGTTTCTATCCTACTTCGCTACTGTGACTGCAAAAAGTCAAATTGGGTGTTAAATGTAAGGCACAAATTCACAGACAGAAATTCAGCACAAAAGTGCTTCAAAAGAAACACTTGGAAAGGGTTTGCATGTAGTGCCTGGCTGAGTAGAGATGAATAAATAATACACATGCATGTCTCCCAGCAATACCACAGAAATCTTTTACACGAGACATCTGTCTCCACGCTTAATAGATCAGTTGATTGTCATCTTCACTACACGTATGTTGTATCGACTATTGTTGAGAGCTATTTCTTCCATACACTAAAGCCGCATTTTAATCCTCCTGTCATCTCCTTAAATATTAGTATGCTTAAGGCACTGTGTGATAAAACATAATACCATATTCAAAGAACAGCGGGATGTTTTTACTGCTTTGTACATTACTCAATTGCAAACATGGAATTAATGAAAAGAAAATACAATCAATTAGTTAAATGTTACCTGATTCACTACCCAACTAGATTTACTATAGGACAAAGTAATTATCAAGTCCCAGCTTTGCCAGCTTTCTGAGCCAATCTATACTAAAAAGAAAGGACATTGGCATTACATTTCTTAAATTTACATATTTAAATTGGAGTCATAACCCTTGGGTTTAGGATAAGACTCTGAAGTCATGGAACTATGACAAGTTTAAGTGACGAGACTAGTTTGAAAATTTTCATTTTGGAAAAGTTTGAGAAGCAATTAAGAGTAAGCTAGATCTCAAAGCAGGAAGTTACAGCAAGAGTATTGACTGAGACGTTACTGCGCTAACAGACTTGGAAACTATCTTGAAAATTCCACAGAGAGCCCTGGCCAGGTAGCACAGTTAGTTAGAGCATAGTCCAGATACCCAAGATTGCAGGTTGGATCCTCAGTCAGGGCACATACAAGAATCAACCAATGAACGCATGAATAAGTGGAACAACAAAAATCGATGTCCTGTCTTCGCTTCCCCCTTCCTCTCTCTAAAACCAATAAATAAAATTTAAAAATTCCACAGACATATCTTGCTGCTTACTCAACATATTTTTGCCTTCCTCCTCTTCATATTTTTATGTAAGGAAAAAGCAGACCCACCTGATATGAAATTTGCCCACGTTTCTTAGGGGAGTTAAGAGCATGAAGGAAACCATACAGTAAGGGGAACATGGGAAATTAGAGTCTGTAGATTATAAATACATTGAAGTCAGGGGTTAAATGTATTTCTGTTTTTGAAACTTTTGTACTGTAGGCAAGACACAGGCATAACTGACCATTAGTTAAGAAATCCCACCCAATGAGGGTGTTTGTGAGAGCATATTCTTTGTAACCATACTCAGCTCTCTTATTGCAGGCATACCTCAGAGGTCTTGTGGGTTCGGTTCCAGACCACAGGATAAAGCAAGTCTAATCTTTCTGCTGGTGGAGGGTCTTGTCTTCAATTTGTAAAATACACAACACCTGTGAGGCACAATAAAGCAAAGTGCAATAAAACAAGGTACACCTATACTCAAAACATTTAGCAAATGTTGCCATTTGACTGCTTAAAAAACAAATCTAAATGTTCAGCTTTCTACCAACTGCACTGCTACTAACTCTGCATGAAGCAAGTATTTGTGGAATTGTTTGGGGTCAGACACTGGCCTATCCTCACAAGGCATATACAAATCCAGTCATTCTCAATTTCGGTTGCATGTTTGAATCACCTAGAGACAAAAAATACTGATGCCTGGGCCCCACTCCAGACCAATTAAACCAGAATCTGTGAAAATAAAGACTGGGTGTCATTATTATTTCCTTTTTACCTCTCCCTGATGATCCTAACATGCAGGCAGAGTTGAGAGCTGCTGGTGTAGCTAATCTAAATTTTTACTAAACCACTTAGAAAATGGTTCCATAGTCATACATGTAGGACATAGGCTGTCTGCCTTATATTAGAAGCTCTGGGACATATTTCTGCTTCTGTTTAACTAGCTTGTTGTAGCAATCACCCCAATATGCAATACAGCTTGGAAATATAAGTGTCAGCTCCGGGTCACAGTCCAAGTACTCAGCACAAGACTGCATGTAGATAAGACATTTATACATTACATATGCTTTTGCATCCCTCTACTGATACCATGTTTTTGTTGCTATTATAGATTTCGAAGTACTTTGCACCATGCACATGTAATAAAACTTGATGATGATTGGTTTCTCTGGGAGCAATTTTCAAGAATGGCTGACCTCCCAACAAGTCTATTTGGTATGAACAAACTAACATGCCGTGATTTCCAAATAACTTTGCATTATGAATTCAAAACGGATAGCCATGTTTGGAATGCATTTCTAAAGTGAAAGGAGTCCAAAACTGAGGTATAAAAATACTATCATATGTTATTCAGAGTTTAATTATGGTAGAATTCACAGAACAAAACTCAAACATGCCTACCTACTGTATCTGCCCTGGAAACCTTCACTTGAACATGTAACTGAGCAATAATCTTACAAATCAGGGGGAGAGTGTCATGATTTGAACAAACTCACTAGCTAATAAAAGGTAAAAGAATATTCAATATTCTTCAGCATTCCTAAAACCCATCTTTTAAACCGAATGTATGCCTCACACCAATGTGAAGAAATTGAGCTTTCTGAGACACACATCCCTAAACCAAAAATACAGACATCAAATTTATTGAGGGGAAGGAATATTTTTGGATGTGTTCTTGCCTATATCCTGACATAGATAACAAATATATTTTTTAAATCATGAAACACACAAAACTGAATCAATTATGGTTCTCTGCAGTCAAGATAGTCTTTCTGAAGGTATCAAGGTGCATTTTGGAACATGGATGGTCATAGTTGTGTACGTGGTAGCAACTAGAAAAATTTAGGGTTGTACCTGAACATAGCCCTTTATTCCATTAACATCCATGCTTCTCAAAGCAATTTTTGGGAAAGTTAGACTAGCCAGCAGCTCTTAGCACTAGATGCACATTTTAATCACTCCTGGGAGCTCGTAAAGTACCAACTTTGGGTTCTATTCCCAGAGACTCTCATTTAATAGGTTCCCAAGAGAGAATAAGGGCCCAAACGGCATTAACAAGCAAAATCACCCACACTGATGCTCAGACTGGTGTCAAGGAACCAGTGTATATTTGTGGACATAAGTACTAATAGAGGTTAGTGTTTGAAGTGCCAGGCCCAACTGCAGGATGCAGGCTTGAAGGCAGTTCCCACAGTTAGAAAATGAGGATTAAATGACTTCTAAGTTCCATTTCACTTATAAAATATCAAATATGATTATGACTCCAGGATTCTAAGATAGCTGAACAATCTGATATTATGTTAACAACAGGAAGACAAAATGATTGTTGAATAGGAAAAGAGCAGTATATGATCACAAATAAATGTGCTTATTTAAATAAGGAGGCTTAGAGTCAGCTTCCTGGCATCCAAGCTGTGCAGGAGAACAAAGACAGAAACAGTTCATGAACACATGAAGAGGTGAGATTGTGAGACACAAAGAGGTCACAACTAACCAGGAGGAAGCTGAGTTTAGTCAAAAAAAGAAGCTGGGTACAATGTCCCACCAATGATCAGGGAGATCCACACAAAGCTATGGGCATATGGTTGCTACTCATAAGAAGGAAGCTGTAGACTCTCTTTGTTTTCAGCCCCTTAACTTCACACACTAGCCCCCTTAAAACTCTCACACTGAATTTAGCTTGGGCCTGGATTTATAAGACTCACACACCTATCTCCCAAATAAGCCTTCTTATGCCCATGATTGTTTCTTAAAAATTTTTTACTCCTTGCCGTTCTTTACCAAACTCAACTCCCAGTCCTGGGATAAATGGGCTTGGCAGATATTGTGGTCTCCTGAGAACTGATTAACTATTGTATTATGAATATCATCTACTGAGGTAATTAATATATGAGCCCAAATGAATTTGAAGAGATGCATTTTTCATGAAGTATTTGAGTTACAGAATTAATTATACTCAGATATATTTGCTTATTATACTGAATTTTTATTGAATTAGTAACTGAGAAATTCTGAGAATTCAAAAAATATCACATGTAAGTTAACATAAAATAAATAAGGTTATCAAATGATTTTAAATAATAACTTATTTTTAAATCAACAAACAACAAGTGCTGGTGAGGATGTGGAGAAAAGGGAACCCTCGTGCACTGTTGGTGGGAATGCAGACTGGTGCAGCCACTATGGAAAGTAGTATGGCGTTTCCTCAGAAAACTAAGAATGGAACCGCCTTTTGACCCAGCAATTCCACTGCTGGGATTATACCCCAAGAATCCTGAAACACCAATTGAAAAGAACCTATGAACCCCAATGTTCATAGCAGCACAATTTATAGCTGTGTGAAGTCCTGGAAACAGCCTAAGTGCCCATCAGTAAATGAGTGGATCAAAAAACTGTGGCACATTTACATGATGGAACACTATGCAGCAGAAAGAAAGAAGGAACTCCTACCCTTTGCGACAGCATGGATGGAACTGGAAAGCATTATGCTAAGTGAAATAAGCCAGGCAGTAAAAGACAAATACCATGTGATCTCACCTATAAGTGGAACCTAATCAACAAAACAAACAAGTGAGTAAAATAGAACCAGAGACTTGAAAATAAAGGACAAACTGACAGTGACTAGAAGGGAGGGGGGAGGGGTGTAATGGGGAAAGAAGGGAAAGGGACAAGCAAAGGAGCATGAATACAGGACTCATGGGTATGCACGATGTAGGGGGATTGACTGTGGGAGTGGGGGGCAGGGCAGGAGAGAGCAATGGGGAAAAAGGTGGGACAACTGTAACCGTATAACAAGAAAAAGATAAAATGAAACAATTTACTTTTTATTGATTTGTGATCAAAGTCCATTCCTAGCCTATAATAGCCAGTTCCCTCTACATTCTTAATAACATGATCCCAGATTTGTTCAGGTATCATTGCTCTTCCACTTGTCTATATGCATAAAGAAAGACTACAAAATTACTATGAAATGCTACCTCATACCCATGAGGCTAAATACAATTTAAAAAGACAGATAATTGCAAATATTGTAGAGAATGTGGATAAATTATGGCAAATTGTTCAAACATTGTGGAAAAGAGTTTGACAATTCCTCAAAAAGTTCAGCAATGGGTTTTCATATGACCCAGTAAATTCCACTATCAGGGATATACCTAAGACATATGAAAACATATGAGTATATTTCCACAAATACTTGTACACAAATGTTCATAGCAACATTTTCACAATAGCCAAAAGGTAGAAACAACACAATTGCCCATCAGCTGATTAATCAATAAACAAAATGTGGTATTCCCATAAAATTGAATATTTATAAAGCCATAGCAAGGAATGGTGTGCAAATACATGCTACAACGTGGATGAACTTTGAAAACATTATGCTAAGTGAAAGAAAACCAGTCATAAAAGACAACACAATGTATGATTCCATTCATATGAAATGTCCAGAATACACAAATCCAGAAACAGAAAGTATATTAGTGGTTGGTTGCTAGGGGCTGGGGAGAAAGGAAAATAGAGAGTGACCATTTAAAGGGTATGGGATTTTCTTTAGGGGTGGTGAAGGTGTTTAAAATTAACTTCAATAACAGCTGCACAATTCTGTGAAGAGATCAAAAGCCACTGAATTGTACACACTTAATGTGTGAATTTTATGGTATGTGACTTGTATCTCTATAAAGGTGCTAAAAAAATGTCTATCCCAGCCCTAGCCCTAGTCCCAGCTGAAACTACAAGCCTGGATCCTGACCCAGACTTAATCACATAGTGTCAATATCAACTGATGTAAGTGGATTATGTTAATTCAATTCTCTTTGACTAAAGAAGACTTATATGACCCAATTTTGACCAATCCAATGTGTGGTCAAAAGGGAAAGATTTTGACTAGACCTTTCTGAGGGAAAGGTTTCTTGGGGTAAAGGAGTGAGAAAGATTTCTTAGCACATAAAGTTACAAGAAACAAATAATTATCTTTTGTGTCCCTTTCTGCACGGTTGTACGAGAATGATGCCTGAACTGTTGCAGCCATATTTATATTATGAGGAACAAACTCCCCTACACACTGTGGATGAAAGAACAGGAAATAAAATGATGTATTTAAGCACAGAAGGGACCAATCCTACCTTCAGAGTTCTTGTTATGTGAGATAATGAATCTCTGTATTGTTAAAGTCTCTCTGGATTGTGTGTTTTTTTTTCAAATTATAGTCAAGAACATCCAAAATAAAGTTTATTAATTTATACTCCATCTTAAACCAAAATGACTTGAGGTGACTAAATAACTGTTGAAAGATAAGTTACCAAAGTCATCAACCCTATCTGACTGCCCACCTCTGTACCTTATTATCAGAGAGAGAATTATTTAAATCACTAATAGACTTTTTAATTATTTAAACCATTAATAGACTTTCAGAAAATTGACACATAATTTTCTTAGTTTCACTTTCTCCATTACTTTACAGTGTTAAACAGGTCTCCTAGAAAGTTCTTCCTTGTATGTAATCTGATGTAAAAATCTTAATATGATAGAAAAACTTGCAAAAATATTTGTAGTATGAAGCATATACACTAAAAAAGTTTTGAATTTGTAAGTTAACAACTTGTTCTAATCATAATAACCAGGTTAAGTAGATTTGATGTAGATGCTTAAGTCTGGATAATAAACCAATCAGATGCAAGAATGTTAGCAATGTTATATCTGCAAAATCACAACAAATGTTTAATGAAAGCAAACTCTACATCATTCTCAGTTCCAGACAGAAAATCCTTCATTTCACAATAGAGTTCAAGATTGTGTGTGTGTGCGTGTGTGTGTGTGTGTGTTAGCTTACAAGAAGTTTCCGTTAAGATCATTCGCTAATACACATGAAGTCCCTAGTAATGAGAATTGCTTTGAAAAACAAAGAAATCGGGGGCATTTCACCACAAGCCTGGTACCCAACACTGTCACTGAAGAATTAAAATACCAATTTCTTCTCTCTCAAAAGACATGAGGTTTACAGACCCTCACCAGTGGAAAAGCTTTTATTTGGTAGTTTTTCCCTAAGGCAATCCATGTGTTAAGATATTCTCAAGGCATTCAATTCAGTTCAATTAACAGTTGGTGAGTGCCTACTATGTGCTAGGTACTGTGAGATCCAGAAGAACTTGGGAAAGGACTCAGTAAAAGAATGGCTTCTTCACCTCTCTTGCTCCGTCTTTTGGCTGTGAAAACTGTAATGTCTGTTGACAGAATATCACAGTGCTATATACTGGATTAATTTAGGACAGGCATATGGACTGAGGGCACCCTTAATGAAGTATTTGTGTACTGTTACAATTAAATCCATAAATGTAAGGCAATTTTCACACTTCTTTTCCTTTACCACTATAGTTCTTATCCCTGATGATGTGTGACATAGCATATATTTCCTATTTCTACTTCCCCAGTAACTCACTGTAATCTGGTATCTGCTCTTCACACTCAACTGACATTGCTCCTTAAAAAAAAAATCACCAATGTACAAAATCCAAGTGCCTTTCTTTATTCAGTCTCCAGTTTCTTCAACTTTTCCATAACATTTGATGACTCTCACACCTCTTGATTCGGTGTTTTCCTTTAGACTCCAAAACACTAACCTTATCATGGTTCTCATTCTAACTCTCTGACTGTCTCTTCACTAACTCTTTCGTTGGCTACTCTCCCTTTACCAGCACCTCAGGTATTTTCCTCAGTTCACTTTATTTTGTTTCATTGAATCTCCACATTATCTCCATTGGTAATTGTATCCATTACCACAGCTTCAATTAAATAAATTCTGGATACTGAAGACTCTCATATCTACATCTCCTACTCCAACCTCTCACCTAAGTGCCAATATCACAGTATCAACAGTCAATGAACTAGCACTCCCCTGGACACCTCAAAGACAGTAAGTCCACAGTGGAACATCCTTCCCTATTACAAATCTACTCCACTTCCTGAATGTCCCATTACATATATTAGTGTCCACACTCCCAGTGGCCCAAGGTTGGAACTTTGGATTCATTCTGACCTTCCCTCTCTTAACATGTCACCTTTCCAGAGATACCAGAGTTTAAAAATTCACCTGTCATATTTCTCTACCATATGTTCATCTTTTGCTATCCCTGATGCCACAACTTTAATTCAGATCCCCATTGACTCTTTTCCTAGGCTGTGCTGACAGCCTCTTAAATGGTATTTCTACCTCTAATCTCTCTAGATACTGTATTACCGTTATAGCTATAAATTGGAATCTAGAAAGAAATCAGTAGTTGGTAGTAGGTGGTTGTTGGGCAAGAACTGCCAAAGAGAAAAGTGCTTCTTTTCTCAAAGGGACTTTCTTGCCTCATAATGTCCCACTTACCCTTGCGTGGGTTCCATCAGCCAGTGAGTAATGTCTGCCACAGGTTGTCACAACCAGATAACTTGCTCAGCATTGACTACACCATTGTAATAGCTATCTAGAAAGCATCAATAGCTAACATTGAAGAGACACTAATATAACTATTATATTTAGGTTGGCTATGAGAAGTAGAAATAAAGATGTCCCAGAATAGCATTAAAGATAGAGCGGCTGGTGTTCATTCCTTTAGGAAAAATAAGTTTAAAACAACAATCAGACCTGAGAAAATAAGTGTTTAAAAAACCACCCTGGTCAGTGTACCTTAGTTGGTTCAAGATAGTCCTGAAAACTGAAAGGTCGTAGGTTTAATTCCTGGTGAGGGCATATAACTAGGTTGTGGGTTCAGTCCCTGGGGCGGGGCATGTGCAAGGTGCAACCACCTGATGCATGATGTTTCTCTCTCACATTAGTGTTTCTCTCCGTCTCTTTCTCTCTCCCTTCCCCTCCCTCTGGAAACAATTTTTTTTAAAAAAGTGATATTTCTGACCTCTACTAAATGTTTAGTCTGGTACTAACCCTTTGGAATATGGTTTTGACAAATGAACTCTTCTTCAGAAAAGCCTATTTTCTAAAAATAGCATATTCTTCAATATGAACAACTTTAAACATGATATATACAATAAAGTGCCTTTTGGTCGCTTTTGTCTTCCATTCTCTATTCTGTAAATTTTAATTTTAAGTTAGTAAATTCTAAACTACTGAAAATAGTAAGTATAGTATATGGTACTAGACTTATCAGGGTCATCACTTCATATGTCATATAATGTCTGATCACTATGTTGTACACCTGAAACTAATATAATATTGTGCATCAGCTGTAATTAAAGAATAAATATAAATAAAAAATAAAATAAGTATACCATAGGGGTTTTTGTCACTTCTTTCTCAAAGATTTACTTTGCTATGGGTGATAACTTGTCTATTTTTTAACACCTAGTAATTCTAACATACCTTAGTACAACCTGCCAATATCTATGCAACTTTTAAAAGGCTCTAGTGACACAGCACTGAAACTTCAAACTGAAGAGCCAAGCTTTGAGGTAATCTACAAGCTGGTTGCCTGTAAGCCATGAAACACCAAGCCTAAGTGATTTTTCTTCTGCGTGCCATTAACACATAGAGCTTCTCTAACAGTGAGCTGATTTAGAGAGAAACAACTGAATTCAATCAAAATAGTTGTTTTCACAACAGTTCCAAGTCAGTTAATTTCAAAATGACTGGTTCTTTGACTGATTTTTGTCATCTGTGTACACAAAGCCTGAACAGGACATTTATTTAAGTAATTTTATTGCTTACTGTGATACTCTTCCAAATGATATATCCCTACCTTCTCAAGCCACTTTCAGTCCCTCCCATAATAATCCTCACTTACCTAAGGTTTCGCTTTCTATGGTTTCAATTACCCACAGTCAACCTCAGTTTGAACATATTGAGTTTCCCCAGCCATCTATGTCATTGTGGCTTAATGATCCACGATCACTGAAGCAGATGATACCCGTTCTGACAAATGTCAGGTCAATGGTTGTCGAACACTACCTCATAATGCCTACTTCATTCACCTCACTTCATTCAATCATGTAGACATTGTATCATCTCAGATCATCACAAGAAGGATGAGTACAGTACAATAAAAAATTTTAGAGACCACATTAGCATACCTTTTATTATAGTATATTATTATATCTGTTCTATTTTATTAGGAGCTTTGTGGTTAATCTCTTACAGTGACTAATTTATAAAATAAACTTCATAAATAAACTTTATAAAGGTTTGTTTGCCTAATTGACCCCTGAACAATAAGAGTTTGAGTGGGTCCACTTACATGCAGGTTTTTTTCAATAAATACTGCAAGTGTATTTTCTCTTTCTTATGATTCCCTTGATAACGTGCTCTTTTCTCCAGCCTACTTTATTGTAAGAACACAATATATAACATACAAAATACGTATTCATCGAATGCTTGTGCTATCAGTAAGGCTTCCAGTCAACACTAAGATATTAGTAGTTAAGTTTGGGGGGGAGTCAAAAGTTATACGTGGATTTTCAGCTATGCACAGGTCAGTGTCCCTAAACCACCATGTTTTTCAAGGTTCAACTGTGTGGGAAAACACATAGTCTATGTAGGGTTTGGTGCTATCCGTGATTTCAGTCATCCACCAGGGGTCTTGAACATATGCCCCGTGGATAAGGGGGGACTACTATACCACTTTATCATGTCTTAAAATCATCAAATAATTTTTATTGCTTATGAAATAAAGCCTGAGCCTTTGATTATATCATTCTATCCAAATGGAATTGTTCTCTCTCCTCTGCTCACCCTCTCCACATTGCAGTTTCCTCAAGCCCCAGTGTCTTAATCTACAAAAGCATCCAGAAATACTACAGTCTGCTCTGTTTCTCTGCTCTGGATTTGTATTGCACTTAAAATTTAAAGAATATAAAGGTAACACTTGAAATGTCAAAATTATTGCTTTGGATCTGGCAGAGTACCTAACAGAGTACCTAGCACATTGTAGACACTTGCTTCACAGGCTTCTTCCATTGGACTAAGCATGCATCTAAGGTGTGATAGCAACCTTCCAAATTACACTTCATTGAGTAAGTAACAGGGAAAAGCTCCTTTATTGTGTGCCTTTAGTTCTCCACTGAACCACTGTTAATTTGTATAAATATGGTGTGGAGAAGAACTCTACAGATAACCTGGACTGTCAGAAAGATGAATAAGTGGGTCCTAGAACAAATTAACCCTGAAATATAGCTGGAATCAAAAATGGCAAAACTGAAACTGAACTTCAGTCACATCATACAAAGGCAAGTTTCCTTGAAAAATACAATAATCCTGAGGAAAATAGAAAGTAACAAGATTAGAAAGAACAAATATGAGATGGATTGACTCCTTCTCAGCTCCTAAAGACTGAGAAGAGCTGTTAAGGATAGGACGTTGTGAACATCACTCACTCATAGGGTGACCAGGAGTCACAGCGACTCAATGGCACATAACATACACCATAGTTATAGGCATTGTTCTGTCACTGCAGTCGTAACAAAATGGAGCCAACTTGCATGGAGCCTAAGTAAAGGAAGTTTCTCGAGAGTTATGGCTTACTTCCAATATCAACCACCTCCTCCATTCTACTTTTATGAAATTATATTCATGATGGGATATCATATTTATGAGTAGAAAACAAGCTAGATTCAGTAGGAGAAGTGTTGCTAAAAACCTGCATAAAAAGCTATCAGTGGTACAAATGACATTGAGTGTCTGTCACTACACATTAGTTTACAGTGAGAAAGTGATTCTCATTCACATTATCTAGGCCATCAAAAGAAACCTTCTAGGGCATATAAAGTGCTTCCCAGATAAGGTCTAGTTAAAGGAGTTCACCATCACCAAGCCCTTATTATCTGAAATATTAAAGGGACCATCTAAGGAAAAGAAGATGATAAAAATATGAACAGTAAAATGACAACAAACTCACAATTATCAACAACTGAACCTAAAAAAAAAACTAAGCAAACAACTAGAACAGGAACAGAACCACAGAAATAGAGATCACATAGACAGTTATTAACAGGGAATGGGAGAATGGGGAAAAGGTACAGGGAATAAGAAGCATAAATAGTAGGTACAAAATAGGGGGAGGTTGAGAATAGTATAGGAAATAGAGAAGTCAAAGAACTTATAGGTATGACCCATGGACATGAACTAAGGGGGAGGGAATGCTGGTGGGAGGGAGTACAGGGCAGAGGGAGATAAAGGAGAGAAAAAATGGGACAACTGTAATAGCATAATCAATAAAATATGCTTTAAAAAAGAACCCTTCTATATTAATTTGCATAACCTCTAGCTACTGAAATTAAATCGTCTTTTTAAAAAATTTTTTATTGGTTTTTTTAAAGAGAGGGGAAAGGAGGGAGAAAGAGAGAGAAAGAAACATCAATGTGACAGAGATGCAAATTAAAATGCAATGAGATACCACTTCACACTGGTGAGAATGACCATCATAAACAGATAAACAAAGAACAAGTGCTGGCAAGGTTGTGAAGAAAAAGGAAGCCCCGTGCACTGTTGGTGGGAATGCAGACTGGCGCAGCCATTGTGGAAAGTAGTATGGAGTTTCCTCAGAAAACTAAAAATGGAACTGCCTTTTGACCTGGCAATTCCACTGCTGGGGTTATACCCCAAGAATCCTGAAAGAACAATTCAAAAGAACCTGTGCACCCCTATGTTCATAGCAACACCACTTACAATAGCCAAATGCTGGAAGCAACCTCAGCGCCCATCAGTAAATGAGTGGGTCAAAAAACTGTGTATATTTACACAATGGAATACTACGCAGCAGAAAGTAAGAAGCTCCTACCTTTCCTAACAGCATGGATGGAACTGGAGAGCATTATGCTCAGTGAAATAAGCCAGGCAGTGAAAGACAAATGCCATATGATCTCGCCTATAAGTGGAACCTAATCAGCAAAACAAACAAGCAAGCAAAATACAACCAGGGATATTGAAATAAAGAACAAACTGACAATAACTGCAGAGGAGGGGGAAGAGGGATAATGGGGGGAAATAAGGGAAGGGCCACCAAGAAACATGTATAAAGGACATATGGCAAAGCCAAAGGGGGTTGGTTCAGGGTTGGAAGGCAGGGAAGGGTGGGGTGGGGGTGTGGTGGGGTGAAAATGGAGACAACTGTACTTGAACAATAATAAACATATATATATTTTAAAAAAGAAACATCAACATGAGAGAGAAACATCGATCAGTTTCCTCTCATACCCACCCCGACCAGAGGATGAACCCACAACCCAGGCAAGTGCCCTGACCAGGCTGGTGACCTTTAGCTTTACAGGATGATGGCCAGCCAACTAAGCCAAACTGGTCAGGGCTGAAATTATTGTGTATCAAGTCTTAAAACCATTATGAGGATGAAAGATTCACAGGAGAAATAGGCAGGGAAAAACAGGATGGAGAAAGATTGATTTTGTATATTAAACAGAAATGTGGAGGAGGCTGGATTTTTGCCATATTCACTGACTCTATTAATAGACAATACACCCATGGATCAAAACAAAATCATTAGGCACTAACATAGAGAAATGTATATGCAGATCTGAGACATTATTTTATTTATAAGATGTCCTCTCCATGGGAAGCCTAAATTTACTTTATTGCACTGCATGAAATAAGAAAAAATGGAAAGAGAAAAACATACACTCCTGCATCACAGAGCCATCACAATGACAGATAATGTTCCTTGTTGTGGGGAGTCTTCCATGGACACAGGTAGGGGGAAGAGAAGCAGAAATGCTTTCAATGACAGTTGGAAGACAAAAGCACTACTACTGAAAGATCAGCAAGAGCACTACACTAAAACTCCTTAACTTTTCTTTAACAGAGAAATCAGGGAGTGAATATTACATGGACACTTCTTTTGGAAAACACTGTCTTCGCCCTGTTTACCACTTATTTTACCACTAGGATCACCAATACAGGAGTCACATTTTTAAGCCATCAGAGTTTTACTTTTTGGGTGCTTGAAGAGCCACAATTCTTAGCAAAATAATTTTAGTAAAGAATAACTCAAATGATTTGTTGCCAATGACACTCAAGTTTTGCACATGTAATATAAATTGAGATGGAGCATGTTTTTAAAATGCATATGGGTGCATAAGAGCATTGCAAGCCAAACAAATCAATATCTGTTCCTCATTTTGTACCCTACTTGCTAGGGAGTAGAATTTAATAATATATAATGCCTTACTTTAAGAAACATATTATTAGGAATCTTTGAAAAACTTGGCCCTTTTCATTTACACTTGATAAGTGTAAAACATGACAACCTCATTAGAAAACAGCATCAAAGCTGAAGTGAAACAATGCTGATTTAAGAATGTCCATATTCACACTGGGGACTGGACATCATTTACCAAAGTTTTACCATATGATAAATTTAAATGGCAACCCCAACCGAGTTATCAACATTTGCTATTATTATGAATTAGTCTGTCCACTGCAATTCATTTCCTATAAAGTATCTTTGCACACACTAAAGTGGTTTTTCATCACTATGGCCTTGGGAAATAAACTAGAAAACTAAGGCCTAAACAGGTTATATATGACTTTCTCAACATCAAAGAGCAATGAAAACTCAAGGACCAGATTACTAATCTAATGTACTCATAGTGTGAAATAAAAGTCTCATTATGTTTATGCTATAACATATTAAATATTGTGATACTAGAAAATTTTTTATTTAATCTCATAAAGAGATTTTTGAAGAAACGGGCTACCAAAAATGGTTGGATATGAGGGCTGGTATATCTTTAATGTGTCTGTGAAATGAGATACAAATAATTGAAGACAGATAAAATTGCATATTAGGTAGTATCTGAATGACTTACAGAATCTAAATTCCATTTCCCCATAATCAAATCCCCATAACTAGTTTACTTTGAGGCTATTAGCTTCAGCCAGATATGACACTATTGTTTAATCTTCGAGTTTCACCTGCAGAAAACAAACAAACGCTGCAGTAGAATCCTGAGCAGGCCCTTGCAATGAACTTGTGAGGTACCTATATGAATGAATGGCCAGTCTTCTCAGGATTTAGTGCCCAACATGTCCGCCATTGATGGGCTGTAGCAGCTTTAGGTGACCAAGCAGTATGCTATGTAAAGTCTGGATGCAGGCAGTTAAGGCTACAAAATGAAAACCTGACTAAATGTTTGTCCTGATGTAGTTTGAATAATAGTAAGAACAGAAAATACGGGGCAAAACTGGATGAACTGCAAACATCCCAAAGCGGATTTGAACAAGCTGACAGCAGTGTTCTAAAATTTATTAGCATAACTGTCAGTTGTGCAATAGGCTATATGAAATGATTTGGGGATTTCAATTTCATTCCCAATGGGCAGATGTTCACATCATTACAATCACTGTGAAATGGTTTTCTTCTTTGCAATCTCAATAGAGACATCAAGAAACTCAGGGACTCAGAGAACCTAGGACCTATTTGGATGAAGTGGTCCCTCTAGGTGAGCCCAAGGGTACTTTTTAGGGACTAAGACTTTTATTTTCATAAAATCTTAAGTATAAATACTCATTCCAGTCACCACAATTTGGGGCTTAAAAATAAGCAAGGTAATAAAGGACCCAAACACAGAATAAGAGGGGAAAACCTTATATTATCAATAAAAGGTAGAACTGGAGAATCTGGATACTTTTGTTTTCTATACTATTTTTTCCTACATCCTATTTCCTTACTTTGAGTCATAAGTACTATATAGAAAACATTGGATTTGGAGTGAAAAGACCTAGGTTTTAGCCCTTGTATTCTGCTATCCTGCTCATGTAATTCTAGATGAGGAATTCCTCTGTAAAGTGGGAGTGGAACTTTGCTCTGTATATGTAATAGGGCTGTTGTTCAGGTCCACTAAGGTAATAAATAGAAAAAGAATTAAACAAACTAAGTAAGATGCTTTTTAAAAATAATTTACTTCTTTAATTTTAGAGAAGGGCAGGGAGGGAGAAAGTGAGGGAGAGAAACATCAGTGTGTGGTTGCCTCTCACAGGCCCCCCACTGGGGACATGGTCCACCATCCAGGCATGTGCCTTGACTGGGAATCAAACCTGTGACCCTTTAGTTCTCAGGCCGGCACTCAGTTCACTGAGCCACACCAGCCAGGGCAAACTATGTAATATGTTAAACACACTGACTGATCTGAGAAGCTTCCTTGCTCACCATCTATGCATTACCTGAACAGACTCAATATTGAGATCACCAAACCCTGGCCTTGATCATTACAATTGTCCACCTTCCTCACAAAGTAAATAAAGAAGCCAGAATAAAGCAATCACAAATTTGTGTCAGATGATATACTATTTGCAGATTGCTATATTCAGTCAAATTTATATTGCTTGGTTGACGTGTGTGTGTGTGTGTGTGTGTGTGTGTGTGTGTGTGTGTGTGTGTGTGTGTCTTTAGTGTGCCCCTACAGCAAGATATAAGTAACTCATGGCTATAAGGAAACATATTTACTATCATCTATTTCTTTAGTATTTTTTGGACAAATACATATAATAGAGTTTTGTAGTCTTCTGAATGTCTTCCAGAGTACCCTAAGGCTCTTGCCATTCAGCATTTACATCAGCCTTAGACCTTAAGATAGGGCCTGGTAAGTGCATGGTAAACTCTGGGTGAATGAATGAGCTGACCCCAAACGGGCATCACCCTTTTTCTGTGTTCCTTCAGACCATGTGCATACTTTCCACTTAGATTTGTTGTCTGGACTAAAGTGCTTGCGTTGTCATCATTTGTATTTAGTGTTTGTTGTATGTGACAAACACATCCTAGTGTGACACCCAGTAAATTACGGCCTTATGTAATCCCCTCCCCTTGAGTGTGGGCAGAATCTGTCACTTGCTTCTAATCAATAGGATATAGACAAGGCAGAGATTTTTCAGGCATAGTCAGAAGCTCTGATGCATTGACTTTAGCTTAATTAAAACAGAAATTATTCTGGGTAGGCCTGACCTAGTCTGGAGAGTCCTTTAAAAGGGAGTATAGGCAGTATCTGAAGTTCAAGACTTGAACTAGCAGGCACTTTCTCCATGGCTGGTTTTGAGGAAGCAAGCTGCCATGAATTCTACAGTTGCGAAGAAATTAATTCTGCCAGCAATGTAAGGGAATTGGAAGTGGGTTTTTTCCCAGTTTTGTCCCCAGATGAGAATGAGCCCAGCCCACATTTTGTGAGACTAAGCAGAGAAATCTTCTAAGTCATGCCCAGACTTCCAACTTAACAGAAATTGTGAGGTAATAAATTGGTGGTGTTTTAAACCACTCAGTGTGATAATTTGTTACCAGCCATAGAAAACCAATATACTCCACGTGTGTACAGATTGTATATCTCATCCTAGAGGATAAGCATTTTGAGGGAAGAAGACACATCTGCCTTTCTTCTCTCAGTGCCTAGGGCCCAGCCAAGAACACCCAAGACATGCTTGCAGGCTGAAATAAATTATTTCTACATGTGAGCACTAGGCATATTTACCCTCTGCTGAAACTGTTTTCAACTGGGGAAGTAAAACACAATATACTGACTTCTATTTTGCCACATATTTTTCAGCAGAGTGGCAAAAATTATACACACATGAAAAACAGTGGGAGTTGTGTACCTACTTATCAATGCATGAAGCTGAAAAATGATCACATTCCTTTTAAAGATGGCAATAATGTAGGACGAAAAAATAATTCAGAAATCCAATTACAATGAACTGACTAACAAACTGGCTATGGTGGCCACACATGGCTGGTATAAATCAGAATTACTTTCCTCTTTCTTAATTTGCTTCTCAGTCAGGCTATGTGCTCTTAAAGTAACTGAGATATCTATTTTACATCTGGTCCTCAGAGAGTTTTTAACAAATTTAGTTTTATCTCAAAACTAAACACCCTGAGCCTGTGCTGATTTATGTAAAATAACAATACACTTCTTCTAATAGCTAAGTTTCTAATCAACACCTTAACATTCTTCTTGCCAATCAAAAATCAGCTTCTTAAACTCAGCAACATGTAGAAGCCAAAATGAAAATCCCATAGGAAGGAACCTAAGGCCTAAAAAATCATTTTTTTCATTTAGTCTGTTTTGTTACCGCTCTCGTTTTCTCTCTAGCTAAAATGTTAGTTATTTATTACTACAAAGGGTAACAGTAAGTGTGGGAAATAGCATGGAGAATCAAATCCTTCATACTGGCTTTTTAAGTAAAAATCTACCTATATATTCTCATTTCAGTTGCAAGAAAGACCAAACTTTAACTTAATATTCCTGGACAAAATAAAAGGACATGAAGTGTTAGCAGTGACTCATTGCTCATGATGGGATAGTAGCCACCAGGAAATTCTAAGGTCTGTTATTTAAGTTAAGCAAGTCCCTTACCCCCTGGTTAAAATGCAAACAGCACTGGGAGGCCATCCCTCAGAGCCTCACATGGCTTAAGGTTCTAAATGACTAAGTTTTTCAGCTCCTTTTCTGAGAATAGGTTTTATGTTTTCCAGGGAGTATACACAAAGGAGGAGGGTAAATTCCCTTGCTGCCTGGAGGAAGAGGAGACATCCATCACTGAGATGTGAAAACATACACAAGGCAGTGAGATCCACCTTCCAAACCTTTTGAAGAAGTCTTCTGTATTGAAGCCTGAATGCAATGTAGTGTCAGTGATATCTGTTGCTGCCTACTGCAATGAGTTGTAAGATTTCTGTTTCAGATGCATACTTAGAGATGTTTTTCTGCTTTCATTAGTCATAAAATGAATTAAGGCGATCTCATCATCATTCTTAACACACATGCAAGTGAAAAGGTCCCCCCAAATTAGTCTTGGATATATAGGACATTTAAAGTTGATTCTGAAAAATTCATGGCAGAAAGGAATATATTTTCACAAGCTTCCCTTGTATATCATCTCCCTCACCCCACAGCCTTCATTACTTTTAAAAATCCTCAAGGATGTATATCATCTAGAGAATTAAGTGAATTTGGAAGATCTGTGATCAGTTAGAAAGCTGGCCTGCTACTTCAATCCTTTCTTCTGAAATAGTTCCCTAAACACCCTAACGAAGCCATAGCAAATGGTCCCTCCGACATACCACAGAATGTATGTTTTTGAAAGTAATCAAAGTTTTGCCACTCTGAAGCAGCTTTTTTGGGATACTGATTTTAAGCTGTTTATTAAGAAACAAAAGACTGAAAAAGGCCCTTTGATCCTCACCCGTTTCTTGCTCAAGATTCAGACAGAAAATCCTGCTTCAGTAAGGGAATCTTAGGATGTTGCCTCAGCCCAGCTTCACAGAGGGCTTCTTGCAGGGAGGGCCTGCTAGCTAGATGTGTCCCTTTATGTCCCACTGTTTCTGAGTTGCCTAACAAGAATTCTCCTGCCTTATGTGTCCAGCTCTCCCTCAAGCACCTGTAAATCACCCATTCCTACTTCCAAATCTAATACCCAGACCCTCCACTTTCTCCTCTGTCCAAAAATGTCATGGGTACCCAAGGCTACCTCACTGTCTGAAATTTTCATGTTTATGTGAATTCCCCATGTGTGTGTATTAAAATTTTTATTTTCTCCTGTTAATCTCCTCTGTTAATTTGATTGGCCCAAGTAAGGAACTTAGATGGTAAGAATGTATTATTATTTTAGCCTCCACACCTTTATGCTTTTACTTATTTTAACATATCCACCTTAGATGAACTTCCCTACCTTTTTTAACAGTTAGGTTTCTAGTCATTTTCGAAAGCCCAAATAAACCTCGCTTTTCTTTTCTCTAGTATATTCCCAGATATAAAACATGAGATACAGCCAAAAGCTCCCTTGTTCATTATTCCAAACCACTTCATTTATATCTTTGACTGTTCTTATTACATTATAATGAGAGGATTTTTGTTTGTTTTATATCACTTATACCCCAACTTCTATACCAGGAACCCTGTAAGGGCAAAAATTATGTCCTATCAATCCTTACACACACCGATCTTCCTTCTACCTAGCACAGATTCTATCCCAGTACATGCTACAGAGTGTGCGCTCAATTTATGTTGGCTGGATTGGATTAGAAAGTTGATGTTAGAAGTCCAGAAAAGAAAAGTGCTCCGAATAGCTCTCTTCTACCAAATAGGGACTTGTTTCTCACAAATGGAATCCCCAGATCTAAAGACCTAGAAAAAAATCCTTTATGATTTGAATACTACTTCAATTTAAGGGCTCTAGAACAGTAATTTCAGGGGAGGGCACTATACTCTTTTAAGCTACCAAATGAATCAGCCCTCAGTGAAAAGCCTTTGCTTACACTAAAAGTTGAATCCAGGTGATAAGTGATTTGCATCTCATCCAAATCAATAATCTTATGTACTTCACAATGTAACAGATTTAATGAAAGAAACAGGAGTGGTAGAAAATAACTTCTTGTATTCAAGATTCTTGCAATATAGTTGGGAAGATCATTTTAATCCATAAAAAAGAATTAGATAACAAAATATGACTACACAAACATGCAAAATTTTTATTCTGACTATATAAATGCTGTAATAAATAATAAAGTCAAGTTAGAGTCATGCAGCTTGTAATATTTTATGGGCTTTAAAGGATGGAAAGGATTTAATAAACAAAGAGTGTTGAAATAAAGGCTGCCTAAGACTTTAAAGCATCTCAAAGAATTCTGGAGCATGCAAGGAAACTAACTCCTCATTTTACATGAGAACAAATAAACCCAGATCGAGCAAATGACTTACCCAAGGACCCACTGTGGATATGTGCTATGCCAGGAGAAATTCTTCCTTGTTCCTATCACTTCAAATCATCTCCTACAACCTTGCTTAAATTAATCAGAGGCTGTTTGTTTTCTACTGCGGGGGGATAAATTCAGGTGCATACTTTCTCGCTGGAAGTATTTCTACATCAATTTTTTAAAAATTTTATTTATTGATTTTTTGGAGGGAGAGAAAAGGGGAGAGAGAGATAGAGACACATCGATTTGCTATTCCACATCGATTTGCTATCGATGCATTCATTGGTTGATTCTTGTATGTAGCCTGACCAGGGATCAAACATACAAACTTGGTGTATCAGGATGATGCTCTAACCAACTGAGCTACCTGCCAAGGCCTGTCTAAACCAATTTTAGAAGAGAAACCAGAAATGTCGACAGTACAACCATAAAAACTTGAGTAAATCTATTGCACTTAAACAACCGAAAACAATTTCTGGGGAGGGAAAGGTATGAAGCTAGAATAGCATTTCTATCATATTTTAAAGATGTGAGTTATGGCATGAGATAGACAGGGAACAGGATTTCCCAAGAAATAGAATTAAACTTGTTTTATGAATGAATTATACTCTAATCTTTTTTTCTTTTTCAAAATCAGCCAATGATTTAAAAAAATGTCACTGCCCAGCAAACTACCCTAAGATTGACCATCTGAAAGAAACTTTCTTCCTTTTTTACATGTTAATCCTTGACATGCAGAAGCAAGTTTATGTTCTGGCAACATCTGAGCTGCAAGAAAGTGAGGCTACCAACATCTGCCTTGATAAACCACATAGCTGTAAGCAAGCTTATAAATTAAATTAAGTGTCTCCATTTAATTTTCCATCTCTGAGGACAGGATGACAGACTGAAAAGTGTCAAACCCAAAGAAACCAGCCTAAACTCACCTCAAACAGGAGATTTAAAGTAACTCAGTTATATTCCACATTTTACAAAGATACATTAAGACATATTTTATCTCATCAATAAAACTGGTAGTGCCCAAATAAAATCATGCCATGATATACCATAAGAAGCATAATTTATCATTGACATAAATTGTACTTAAAAGTTCAATTATTGCCTAAAATATATAACTATGTAGAAAAATCCCGGACTATTGTTGGGTATAATCCCTTCAGTCTAATATATATTAGAGTGAATGGGGCACATCATCAGGAGACTTTTGTTCTGTTGCTTTGGGACAGCATACTTATCACTACCATTGACATTTATTATTAATTCATCCAACACATATTCATCAATAACTACCAGATGCTAGGTACAGAGCTAGGTAAGGGATCTGGCAATGAAGGAAGTCTATATATAGTCTACAATGTCATGGAACTTATTATCTCCCTCTTACTAGACAAAATGTACTGATTATCCTTCTAAAGCATTAGAACTCATTAATTCAGGATCAGTTTAAGTCTCCTTCCCCCAGTAACTTACTATATATATATATATATATATATATATATATATATATACACACACACACACACACACACACACACACACACACACACACACCCCTTCTGTCCAGAAGGTATCCAGCCATGTACTACAAAAAATAGAGGCATTTATTGAAGAAGATACAACACAGGCAGCAAACACAAGGCCTGTGGGTCGAATCCGGCCCTCCACCTTGTTTTATCTGGTCCAGCACCTTGTTTCTACCCGGCAGCAGCACTGAGCTCTTGCTTAACTGTTAAGGAGTAGTTACATTTACACAGTCCTAAAATTACATTCGGCCCTTTGAAGGCAACCACCAGGCTGATGTGGACCCCAGTGAAAATGAGTTTGACACCACTGAGATACAAGATACAAGAAGCATTGTACACAAGACAATGACTCCTCAGTCCCCTTCAAAGTAAACACCTTGGGACCTCACACAATTGTCCCAGTCACCATCAGCTGCCCCATTGTATTTCCCTGAATCTCATGGACTGTCTGAAATTTCTTCCCTTTCTTTTTTTTAAGATTTTTTTAAATTTATTTTTTTAGAGAGAGTGTAAGGGAGGGAGAAAGAGGGATAGAAGCATCAATATGTGGTTGCCTCTTGCACACTCCCAACCAGGGACCTGTCCTATAACCCAGGCATGGGTCCTGACTGGGAACAAGTGACCCTTAGACTCACAGGCCAGCACTCAACCCACTGAGCCACACCAGCCAGGGCTGTCCCCTTTCAAAGGCATTTTAGTTTTGAGAAAAGCCAAAAGTCACACGGTGCCAAATCTGGGCTGTAGGGGGGCTGAATCACCTGGGTGTTTTGATGTTTCACCAAAAATCTCTGCCTAAGATGTGATTCATGAGTGGACGCATTGTTGTGAGGAAGCTGCCAATCACCACTGCCCATAGCTGTGGCCTTCTGAGTCATCCAAATAGTTTCTGCAGAGGAATGTTCGAGCTTAACACAAAATGTGATGCAGATCCATTGCTCTACTCTGTCATTTTGAATCTGATGGCCACACAGCACACATGTTTGCTCACTAGCATCTACCATCTCCACTGACTAGTACAGTGAAGTCATCATTGTTCACACAGGCACATTCCAGTCCATTCTCTTTGGCTGCCAGGTTACATCAATGTCGTGCAAACTGTTCTCATTATATTAACAGTGGCTGGATTTTTTCCAGACAGACCTTTCATATATACCTGACTACAAAAAGAGATATGCACATATGCAGAAAAAGATAGATTCTAAAAAAAATGTGTTTCCAAAAGTGACTTGTTCATTATTGCTGGAGGTAGGAGGTATAACCTGCGTCTTAATCAATCACAAAACTAAAATACACAGATTCCCTGCTATGGGCAAGGCAGTATACTAAGCTTCAGTAGGGGATCAATGAGCAAAATGGCAAACTGTCTAAGCTACACATAAAGCTCATGGCAGTGGTACCAAAAAGAAGGAAAGTGAAAGACATTATGAAACACTGATGGGACATAATGAATGATTATATATGGAAAGCCAAGTACAAGAAGGGTGCAAAGAAAAGTTTCAAGCTTGTGTAGCTGGAAAAATGATGGTATCACTGACAGAAACTGAGAAGGTAAATGGAGGATCTAACCTTGGAAAGATGATGTGCTCACAATCACATCATCTTTGGAAGCACAAGGAGTTTCAGATATCAACAAGATATTAAAGTGTAAACATGGGACAGGAAGTTGGACACATGGGACCACAGTGTAAGAAACAGGTTTTTAAAAATCATTTATATAAGAAATAGCAATTAGAGTTATAAAGATAGATGAAATCCCCAAGGAAGAAAAGGTAGAGGAAGAAAAACAAATAAGGAATCTTGAGTATATTAACAGTTCGAGTATAGGAAAAAGAAATAATCCAGGAAGAAATCTCTATTTTCTTTACTCGAGGAGGCTTCATGGGAAATGAACAATACTGACATCAGACAAAGAAAAGACAAGCAGATTCTTCTCAGAAAGGTGATATGTGTTAGGTAAAGGATTAGGGGGTACTATAAAATCAGCCTCTTCTGATGCACTTACCATTATCTATCTACCTATCAATTTACTTTGGCTACTGAAAATATTTTAAGATTATATTTCAGAATATACCTATTAGAATCACACTTCAGAGGGGCCACATTAAAGAGCACTGTCTGGGTGGGTGTCTGAAATGAACCTGCCACATCCAACAATCCAGTTCAAGATTCAGATGCCTTAACTTAGAAATCTCTAAACTTAGACACGCAAACAAGAAAAACAAGTCAGATTTTTAAAAACCAGAATTCTCCTGGTCATTGATTTAGTAAGAAACGGAGATGTGGGAAAATAGTAGCTGAAACCCTGTCTGGATACTGGCCATACCACTTACTATTAACCTTAGCCAAACTACTTAACCTCTTCTGGCCTCAGTCTTCTGAACTTTCAGATGGGACATGACAACATAATAGTACAGGCATCAGAGATTATTGTGGGGACTCAATGAGATAACAGGTGTAAAATGAATATAACAGTTCTTGGCTTTTATAAAATAATTGTTCGTAACTTGCTATATCACACACATACACTTGTCAATAAACAATGTAGAGAAGCTGACATAACTTCTTTAAAGTAGGTTGAATACTGAATTTTCTACTGTTATTTAATATACAAGTATGTCAGGCACATAAGATTATCTCCATCCTGACAGAAAAGAGAAAGAACAAGATGAAAAGTCATTTATAAAGACCTACTAAGTATATAAGACAAAAATAAAAACTCAAGAATGAGAAGGTATAAAACAAAGAAAGCATATTCACTTTCTTTTGCTGAATGTCAAGAATGACAAAAAAGGAGTAGATTTTCATGTGGTTTGGTAAGCTGGAAATTTTTAATGGGAAATTATTATTCAAGGAATAGTCTACATGCAGTTCCAAGTCATCTTACTAAAAAGTATTATCATTAAAGAAATGATCTTGAGACATTGTAAGTAATGAACAATGCTATATGGATATCAAAT
This sequence comes from Phyllostomus hastatus, assembly GCF_019186645.2. Lineage (NCBI taxonomy): Eukaryota > Metazoa > Chordata > Mammalia > Chiroptera > Phyllostomidae > Phyllostomus > Phyllostomus hastatus. Next base: position 8,653,541 of record NW_025333984.1, on the reverse strand, counting down.
ATTCTAGGCTAATTTTATTTCCTTCCATGATAAAAATGACAAGTCACAGAGATGAAGGCAAAATGATCATTTATTTTGATCTCTATTAAAAACGGACTTAAACACCATGAAATTCTTTTAAAAAATTAGAAACAAAGGCTTACACTAGAGTTCAGTAACCTCACTATACTGGAGGGAACCAACAAGCCTGTAACAGTGCAAAGAAAGGCCAATGGCAAAACTGAGAAGAGAGTGGTGGAAAAGGTAATGGAAAAGATGTACAGGGGCAGGCAAAAGTAGGCTGACTGTTCCACTGTGACATTCTTTTGTGTTAATAAAGCTATTACAGTAATTATAACCTGCATGTCTTTTTCCATATGAACAACTGTAAACCTCCTTTTTCCCACCCCTGTATAGAGAAAAAATAAAGGGAAAAAGAACAACTGCGGGGGTGGGGGATAGTGCCATGATAAGTGTGCCCAGTTAATATCTGTAAAGTTATTAGAACAGTGCCTGGCACATAAATGCTCTATATGTTTGCTATATAAAGAATTCTGCATAGCAGGTCCTCAGATAATGGTGTTTCATTACAATGTTGATAGGAAAGAAAATCAACTCCCAGCCCGGACAGCTGTCTGTGTGGAGTTTGCATGTTCTCTCCCCATGTCTGCGTGGGTTTTCTCCAGGGACTCTGGTTTCCTTCCACATCGCAAAGATGTGCATGTGAGGTGAACTGGAGTGTCTACACTGTCCCAGTCCCAGTGGGGGTGGGTGTGTGTGACTGCCTCCCCTTGTGTGGACGGGTGTGCTGGCCAGGGTGGGTCCTGCCTTGCAACCTAAGCTGCCAGAACAGACTCCAGCCACCTGCAACCCTGAACTGGAATAAGCAGGATGGAATTCTCTTACTTGTTTTTATTCATCTTTCTTAAATGGATGTAGAGCTCACATTTATTTCAATGTTTAATATTAGGAGTGTTTGGGTCTTTATTTAGGAATTTGATGACGTTTTTGAGACCAGAAATATGCCATAGGAACTTAACTCTTGTTTATATCAATTAACCTACAGCAAAACTGGTTTTATGTAGTTTTGCTTAAAGTGACAGTTTCCAAGAAACTACAGAAGACATTAAATGAGGACTTACTGTACAACATGACTCCCTTATACTTCGTGTAGATGCTCACATGCTTGAAAGCAGAAGCCTAGAGTAAATGATTTCTCATTTTTCAAGGTCCTCTGCAGCTCAGTAAACTCTATGTATCTCCACAGTTTAAGAAACTTCACTAGGGGGGAAAAACTTTATTGTTAATGCATCAGAATTTTATTTCCTATGTCATCACTTTCCATTTTACTTAAAGGTATAATAGAACTATTTTTTAATAGACAGTGCTCACTTGGTAGATTTCTTAGAATTTGTGTGCATGATATACTTCATTTGATAGTAAACACATTAACAACTAGTTTTTTTTTTCTTTAATCCTCACCAGAGGACACACTTATTGATTTTGAGGAGAGATGAAGGGAGAGACAGAGAGAGGGAGAGAAACATCGATCAGTTGCTTCTCATATGCACCCCACCTGGGGACCAAACCTGCAACCTAGGTATGTGCCCTGACCAGGAATTAAACCCATGACCTTCCAGTTTACGGGATGGGTTTATGGGGCAATGCTCCAATCAACTGAGCCACAACAGCCTGGGCAACAACTAGTATACTTTAAATAGCTTATTCATTTATATGGTATCCCTGTCAGTAAGTTCTGCTATAAATCATTTGGTACACTGAACTCTGTGTCTCCATCAGTAATGAAATAGGCATTTTTATTCAAATGTAGCAGGATGTTCAGCTCCCAAGATAATGATTAAGCAAAGATCTTTTTTATTCTGCAGACAAAGCATATACCATACATATAGTTTAGGCTCTCAGGGACAAAAATCTTAATGGAGGCCAAGATTTCCTTAGACTTTATGGAAATAACCCTTTTCAGTTTCCATTTTTTGGTGGTCCTTCTCTATAGCAATTCTGATTCTTTCTCCTGGGGTCAGAATATTATTGACAGGCCTCCCCCTCCCTTGCTATTCTTTAATAGTACAGTGCACTGTGATTTTCCTCACTTCTCTTTCTAATGAATATTTCATCTGTCTGAAGGAATAATCACTGTGTGTTTACCAAATGACAAAATGACTTACAAAAATGTACTTAACTGAAAATCAGCCTTTCTTAGAATTACCAAACATTCTTCTTTGAGCTCCTTACTCTACCTCTTCAAACTATTGTCAACAATAAAATGAGCAATAACTTCAGGTGCTCTCTTATGATTAAAACCAGAAGCTTGATGCAAATTAGCACTCACAGGTAGCACTCACATCATACAGTATATAGATGGAAGCTTAGATGAGGGTGTGCACACAAGAGCATCTTTCATTTTGTGTTCATTCACAGTATACAAAATATTCAAGCATCAATCAGGGCACTTTTGAACAAAGCAGTGTGTGAGATTAAAAAATGAAGAAAGACACTGACAACGTATATTGTTTCTATTAATCTTTTGTTGAAGGTTTACACCATACACTATGAATTATACCCATCCCATTTTTAACCAGGTGAGAATTTTGCAAATAAGAGAACAACATTCAGTTACCTATTAGCCAGAGTGATATGTCCCTTAAATCTGCAGTCCCCAACCTTTTAAGCACCAGAGACCAGTTTCATGGAAGACAATTTTTCCACAGGCTGTGGGGGCGATGATTCTGGGATAATTCAAGTGCATTACATTCAAACTCACCTCCAGCTGAGCAGCCTGGTTCCTAATAGGCCTGGACCGGTACCAGCCGGTGGCCTGAAGGTTGGGGAGCCCTGCCTTAAAGTGTACCTTTTAAAATTAAAGTTTGCAGGTGGTAGTACATGCATCTGAGGCAAAATAAGTAGGTGATATGTTTTCAGAAAACTGCCATTTAAAATCATACAAGTTGAATAGTTTCAAATGACATTTGTCAGACATCTAGTGAAAGTAGGACAATATTTGAAGGTCACCAATTCAACATCTATCCTATAGAAAAGACCCTGCTAGACTACTTTAGATTGCATTGCCCCTTTGCACTTATTTCAGAATCTTTGTCATTAGGTTTTTATTTTTCTTTATCCTTACCAAAAAAGACTATATAGCAATTCTCAATATGCTTTGGAAGTGTGTTAGACTGAAGAAATAGTCATTTCAAATTTATTAAGGTGAGAAGGAGAGCTGGACTTGGCCTTACCCAAAAGACACTTTGCTGCATTCAGCTGTCAGGCTAGCAATATCATGGGGCTGAAATAACTCTCCTAAGGAAGATCATCTGCCCAGAAAGATTTCCAGTAACCACAAGAGCCACTTCTATTAACTTTGATCTCATTTCTTAAACTTCCAATGTTGTCCTTACTGTTGGGAAACATGGATGCATTTCAGATTCTGGCTTATCTATACTTAGCAACATCCAAGGCCTTGTTTTCAGTTTTGTGATTGTTTTATCTCATGTGTGTGTGTGTGTGTGTGTGTGTGTGTGTGTGTGTGTGTTTCTAGAATAGAGTGACGCTTCTATTTTTCTTTAAAAGGTTGGACCTAAATGATATAAGAAAATGAATGGAATCTACAAGTTAAGGTTCATCATGCATCTTGCACATACATGGAAATGTATGAATGGCTGTTCAATCCACAAAATAAAAGTATGTAATTAGTCACTAAGATTAGCAGACTCCAAAAGAGAATGATGGCACTATTCAATGTCTTTTCAAGGAAGCTTATGCCAGTGAATGGGTAAAGTTAACCATCTTACCATATTTCTGCCCCCATATTAAGATAGAGTCTCATGGAGTTACGAGCTGACAAGTAAGTGAATTGAGAATACCTCTCTACCTCTCTCTCTCTCTCTCTCTCTCTCTCTCTCTCTCTCTCTCTCAATACATCATATGCCAAAAAGATCAACTTACCTGTATAAGTGCCCCCTGGCAATGAAATCAAGTGTATCAGTTTAATTCTTCTTACTTAGTATCCAATTCTGCTCTCTAAAGTCTAATAGTCTGTTTTATTCCTTAACATTGCATGTAGGTAGTTTATCCTGTTGTAAGATCCTTTCTTTCCCTACTCTCAACCTTAGAGACAGAGCTTGTAGCACTAGGGGGAAATCTGACCATTAATAAAATAGGCCACACAACACACAAAAAGAAGGAGGAGGAGGGGGAGAGGAGGAGAGGAGGAAGAGGAGGAGGAGGAGGAGGAGGAAGGAAGGAAGGAAGGAAGGGAGGGAGGGAGGGAGGGAGGGAGGGAGGGAGGGAGGAAGGAAAAGGGAAGGGAAGGGAAGGGAAGGGAAGGGAAGGGAAGGGAAGGGAAGGGAAGGGAAGGGAAGGGAAGGGAAGGGAAGGGAAGGGAAGGGAAGGGAAGGGAAGGGAAGGGAAGGGAAGGGAAGGGAAGGGAAGGGAAGAAAAAAAGATAATCTACATGATACTCTCTTACTCTCTCCTTCTTAACAGCCATAGTCTGCCATACTTTGATTTTTCTTTTTGGTGAAGCAGTAAAAATTAGGTCACAGGAACGTTCAAGGGGAATTTAAAGATAAACATGTTTTGGATTCACTAATCTGTACTATAAAAAGGATGATTGTCAGCTATGAGCAAATTTAAAACAGAAATCCTTATAGGATTGACTGCAAATATACAGAAAGTCACCAAATGAAAGCTCAATCTAACTACATCTGGATCTGTATCTTGACTATTCCAGTTTTACATAAAGAGAAAATGATAACCAAACTGAAATATAGTGATAAATTTTTCTTTAATTAAAAACAAACATCTCTGGCTGGATACCTTAGTTGTTTAGAGTGTCATTCTTATATGCCAAGGTTGCAGGTTCAATCCCAGGTCAGGGCACATATAAGAATCAACCAAGGAGTTCCTGCCAAGATGGAGGTGTAGGTAGAAACCCTTTGCTCCATCACACAACCAAAAGGAGGATAACAACCAACTAAAATCAATAAACAACCAGAAGCGCCAGAAAATCAAACTGTATGGAACTCCAACAACCAAGGAGTTAAAGAAAAAATCAATCAGAACAACCAGATCAGTAAGGCTGTGGGCTGCGTGAGCCAGCCAGCAAAGAAAAACTGTGGTAAGTCCACAGACCTTCAAGGTGGGGCTGCAGGCAGCATGGCAACAGGCTGCGTGGAAGGGGCTGACTTAAGGGGAAACTGAGACTCCGAGTTGATACCACAGTTGCTATAATGGGAGAAACTCCCAGTCTCACACAAGAGTCCCTGGGAAAGTACACTAGGGACAATCGGGCAGGCTGCATTATTCTCTCTCTGGCCCCTTCCCCACAGGCCACACAGCAAGAAGGGTTGCCCTGCGAGAGTGAATACCTAAGGCCCCACCCCTTTACAACTTATCAGTTGCACCAAGACAAAGAAATATAGCCCAAATGAAAGAACAGAGCATAACCTCAGAAAGAGAATTAAACGATCAGGATGTAGCCAACCTATCTGATGGAGAATTCAAAGCCCTGGTGATCAAAATGCTCACAGAACTGATTGAGCTTGGTAAAAGAATGAAAAAAAAATGAAAGATACCCAAAATGCAGCAAAATATTCAGGCAACCAACAATGACAGGAAGGAAACCAGGACTCAAAGCAATGATTTGGAACAAAAGGAAAAAAATAAGCATCCAATGGGAATAAAATGAAAAAACAAGAATTCAAAAAAAGTGAAGAGAGTCTTACAAACTTCTGGGACAACCTGAAATGTTCCAATATCCAAATTATAGGGGTGCCAGAAGGAGAAGAACAACAGCAAGAAATTAAAAACATATTTGAACAAATAATGAAGGAGAACTTCCCCAATCTGGCAAAGGAAATAGACTTTCAGGAAGTCCAGATAGCCCAGAGAGTCCCAAAGAAGTTGGACCCAAAGAGGAACACACCAAGGCACATTATCATTAAGTTACCCAAGATTAAAGACAAAGAGAGAATCTTAAAAGCTTCAAGAGGAAAGGAAAGAGTTACCCACAAAGGAGAGCCCATAAGGCTATCAGCTGATTTCTCAAAAGAAACCTTGCAGGCAAAAAGAGGCTGGAAAGAAGTATTTGAAGTCATGAAAGGCAAGGACCTCCATCCAAGATGACTATCCAGCAAAGCTTTCATTTAGAATGGAAGGGCAGATAAAGTGCTTCCTGGATAAGGTCAAGTTAAAGGAGTGTATCATCACCAAGCCCTTATTATATGAAATGTTAAAGGGACTTATCTAAGAAAAAGAAGATCAAAAATATGAACAGTAAAATGACAACAAACTCACAACTATCAATAAATGAACCTAAAAGGAAAGAAAAACAATGAAAACAAAAACTAAGCAAACCATTAGAACAGGAAGAGCATCAGAAAAATGGACATCACATGGAAGGATTTCAGTGGGGAAGGGGAAGGGAGGAATAGGAGGGAAAAGGTACAGGGAAGAAGAAACATAATTGGTAGGCATTAAATAGACAGGGGAAGATAAAAATGGTATAGGAAACATAAAAGTCAAAGAACGTGTATGTATAACCCATGGACATAACTAAGGGGGGGAATGCTGGGGAGCTGGGGGACAGGGTGGAGGGGTGATAAAGGAAGAAAAAATTGGGAAAACTATAATAGCATAATCAATAAAAATACTTAAAAAAGAATCAACCAATAGCAGGAACAACAAACTGATGTTTCTATAAATAAACTAACAAAAACTAAAGCCTAAGGCTTTTTTTTTAGATTATCTTATTTACATGTTCCATAGGCTCCTCAAAGTCAATAGGTATAGCATGGAACTCACTATATACCCCACTCCACCTGTACTTTCACTTCCTGAAAGTGAGTGGCACCAAAGCAGATGAATGGGGTGAGGGTGGGGTTGAGGTATGAGTGGGAGAAACTGGTGCAAGAGTACAGAGCCAAGATATCCAGAAGAGGGCTTAGGATCTGATTACAACTCATGTTTAAAGATTTTTTAGCTGACCTTCCCTTGCTAGGGTCAGGAGAAAGTTTTTTCAATTCAGGTTAAACTTGATCTCAGTAACACTGAATGGTGCCACCATCTATCCAGTTTCCGAAGCCAGAAACCTTTCCTTTACTCCCAAAATTTGATAAGTGGTACATGCCTATCAGTTCAGGATGGTTAGCATATATCAGATTCCGTAGTTTTCAAAGTGCAGTCCTTGGACCAATAGCATCAACATCCCCTGAAAACTCAAAAGAAATGCAAATTATTGGGCCCCACTGAAGACCAACTAAAACAGGAACTCAAGGGCAGGATCTAGCATATTGCAATTTAACAAGCCCTCCAAGTGAGTCTGACATGCACTCAAGTTTAAGAAATGTTGTTGAAATCTGTGCCTTTATGCTTACTCCCATTGTAAATTGTCACCTGTCCCTTATCATCTCTCATCTGGCCTATAGCAATAGTCCCTTAACTAGTTTCCTGACCTTCAGTCTCACTCCCTCCAATCTATTCTCCATGCTGTTACCGGGGTGAATCCTCTGTATCAGCGATTTTCAACCTTTGTCATTTCATGGCGCACACACAGTAATTACTAAAATTCTGTGACACACCAAAATATATAGTTTCTGCCTATCTGACAAAAAATAGGTATATTTTCGATTGAGTTATAAAATAATATAATAATTGTAATTACCTACCCATTTTGTTCCAATGTGACTTTTAAAAAATCAGGTGTCTATACTCATATATAAGGATTTCTGGTACCAAAAATTAACCAATCAGACACAACCTTGTTATGCAACATGATTATTAAGATCCCACTCTATTATCCCTGGCTGGTGTGGCTCAATGGATTGACTGCCAGCCTCTGAACCAAAGAGTCACTTGTATGATTCCCACTCAGGGAACACACCTGGGTTTCGGGCCAGGTCCCCAGTAGGGGGTGCGTAAGAGGCAACCACACACTGACGTTTCTCTCCCCCAGCTCTAAAAATAATAAATAAATAAATTCTTTAAAGAAAATCCAACTCTATTATATGACCTACATATTTGTGATTCAAGACAGGGCATTCATACCAGACAGCTATTGTTGTGTTGGTTGTTGTCATTTTCTTATTTGACAATATAAGGGAAAAGAGGTCAGTGCCCCTGACTAAATAGTCAGATAATGTATGTTTAAAAAAATCTTAAAGCACACTGGTTGAACATTGCTGCTTTTCTCTATAAAAAGTGTAATTAAAATCCTTCCCTAGTTTCTCCATGCCTATAGAAGTGGCTTTTAAACTGTGTTCTTAGGTGAATTTATTTCAAAGGTTGCCCCCTCAGGCAAGACTCAGGCTCAGCAAATAATGCACCAAAATTTGAAGTTCACAAGTAGCTTTAGAAAACCACTGGCCTTCCCTGGCTGGCGTAGCTCAGTGGATTGAGCGTAGGCTGCGAACCAGGCATCGCAGGTTCGATTCCCAGTCAAGGCACATGCCTAGGTTGCAGGCCACGGCCCCCAGCAACCGCACATTGATGTCTCTCTCTCTCTCTCTCTCTCTCTCTCTCTTTCTCTTTCTCTCTCTTCCTTCCTCTCTCCCTCTAAAATCAATAAATTTAAAAACCAATTTTAATCATATGTACTTAACCTCTACAACATAAGATCAGATTCATTTTACGTAAGTCAGGTGAGTAAGGAATAAGTCAATAAGGGTTAGCAGACACTATGGAACTGAAAAGGTACAATCCAGCTGTAAGCATTTTAAAAGGGGAGAGAAGAGGAGGGGAGGGGATAGTGGAGTAGAAGAGACTTGTGTTGCAAACAAAACAAATCTGAGGACTGATCCTAAGGAAAAGGTCAGTAGCCTGAGACTCCTGTTTCACACTGTACTCAATTCCCAAATTTATGTGTGTCATAAAACCCATGTCAGGATAATTTATTAGGACAGTACTGCATATATTTTTCTTGCAGTTCCAGGTATCACATGAAAGAATGATTATTTTCCACTTTTCACTTATCCACAAACCTTGCATCCTAGACATCAAGGCAGAGGGATGAGGGACAAGGGGATAGAAGGAAGGGCCCTGTACAAGCGGTCCATAGAAAAAGAAAAAAAAAGGTATATTTTCCCCGAGACTGGGAGCAACAGGGAACTGTCAGGTATTTCAGGGATGTACTTGTAATGGAGGGACTTGATACGGATATCCAGGAAAAAATGGTCATTAGACAAACATCCCTGTGCACCAAAATCAACGGGTACCATGCCTTGCAGCAATTATAACTGCAGACAGAGCCTTCTCGCCAAATTTTCTGTGCTGAGTAAACCTCAGTGTAACGGTTCCCTACTGTTACTATAATCAACTACCACAGACTTGGTGGAGTAAAACAACAGATTTATCGTCCAGTTCTGGAAGCCTGAAGTCTGAAATGGGTCTTTGTTTTTAAGATTCTTTTTAAAGATTTTATTTATTTATTTTTAGAGAGAGGTGAAAGGAGGGAGAAAGAGATGGAGAGAAACATCAATGTGTGGTTGCCTCTTGCACGCCCCCTACTGAGGACCTGGCCTGCAACTCAGGCATGTGCCCTGACTGGGAATCCAACAGATGACCCTTTGATTCACAGGCCAGCACTCAATCCACTGAGCCACACCAGTCAGGGCTGAAATGGGTCTTGATGGGCTAAAATCAAGGTGTCGGCAGGGCTACACTTCATTCTAGATGTTCCAGAGAATAATCCTTTCCCTTGACCTTTCCAGCTTCTAGAAGCTACTCTCATTCCTTGACTCATGACCACTGGATTCAAAGCCATCAATGTTGGGCCAAGTTTTCATGCTGTCACCTCTCTGGTTCTCTTTTTTGCCTCCCTCTTCCTCTTTTTCAGGACCCTTGTGATTATATTGAGTTCACCCAGCTAATCAGGATGATCTCTGTATCTTAAGGTCAGCTGAATAGCAACCTTAATTCCATCTGCAATCTTTTTAAAAATATTTCATTTATATATTTTTACAGACAGGAGAAGGGAGGGAGAAAGAAAGGGAGAGAAACACTGATCAGTTACCTCTCCTACATGCCCCAATCAGGGTCCGAACCTGCAACCCAGGCATGTGCTCTGGCCCTGACCAGGAATCGAACCTGTGACCTTTGGCTTTGTGGAACTGAGACGTACCCATCAGAGCTCCAGCTGAAATCTTAATTTTCCTTTACTATGTGATGCAACATATTCATAGATCCTAGGGATTAAGACATGGACATCTTTGGCGGGGGGGCGGGGGGAATTCTGCCTGCCATGACCAGTGATTCCTGTGTATTTTCTGAGTGGGAGCTATTTGAGATTACATATCTCATTGCCCTACAGAGAAGGTTCTCATATATGAATCTTTTTTAATTTGAAAAAATAATATGAATGCCATGAGTAAATAAATTCATATGCATTCCATACCCACAATACTTGATTATTTTATTTCTTTGTATATAGATCAGTCCTCACCTCTCTACCATGAGCTTGGGATTAGGAACACTGTCCCTTATTGATTTTTGTTTCCCTAGCACCTAGCATCAAGCCTGGCACACTGTAGAGACTTACTGATGTTTGTCACAATGATAAAGAAATTAAAAATGCTTCCCCTAGGAAAAAGCAGAGAATTGTATTTGTTAGTTCAGAGCCATATATATCTTGAAACTGAATCAACTGCTAAAAAGGTAGGGGGAGCTGAACACATACTGTATTAAAAGCCATTTAAAATAGATATCAGAGGCATTTTTTATTATTTCTAAAATAGATCACTTGTCAGTGGAATAAGGAGCAAAAAAAAAGGGAACTGTTCCCCTAAACCATATGCATTTTTACTTATATTCATTTCAAATCAATAAAGGGAGAGTCACTTTTAAAATATTATGATTCATGAACTTTGTTTACCACTCATTTGGGGGGGGCATTGATCAGAATGGCCATCTTTATACAGTATTAGAATTGTTGACATTTTATTGCATTACCACATCTCATTATTATGTATCAAATGCTATTATTTATGGCCACCACTTAATCTGATGTGAGACAGAAAAATTACTGAAAGCTTGGTGTCTCAAGAATAGGTATTTTATAGGGATGAAGGAATGACTAGGAAGAGTCAATGGTCCTTCAGCTGCCCCTCAGATCATTAACTCCAAGTGGTTACTTGCTCCCAGGAACTGTCCTGTGCCCAGGTTGTTATTGCTGTGATATGTAGATGAAGGAGACTATATTTTAAACTCTTTAATATGAACTTGATGCTCATGAAGGTTGCCAGATTGAAAGCACTGGAGTCTGAAGTCATCGGGTTATGCACTTGGCTGGTTCGAAGTTACAGAGAGATACTTGACCTTGAATGACCACCTTGCAAGAGGCAGAAAACATCGTTTTGCTGAACTTCAAAAGACTGACAGAGTAGCAGCATGGAAGCATCCCAAAGTTAAGCATTTTTATCAAGGAGGAAAATGAGACTGCTAACTAAACTCCTACTGGAATCTATTTAATATAATGCCAATACTGGTGTGCACAGAGAATGGAGGTGGTGGTAGTGGTGGTAAGATACACAAGTGCTTCAAGATAAAAAATAAATAAACACCCTATTGCCACAGAACTAAGCCACTTAAACAAGCAGCAATCTTTTTAACAACAGGTGTATTGCAACTTAATGGTCAATCTTGATTCCAAGTTGCACACTTGAGAAGAATCCTTAATTTTCTAAAAATTATACAGTGTTTAAGTAGGAAAAAAGTTGAAGCTATCCATCCCAAAGTTTTTATAATAGAATAAGTAAACCAAGGCTCAGAATGGAGAAGTTACCCGAGGAGGAACACATCCTTAGCATAAGACTGCGAGTAGAGCCCGGGTTTACTGATTGGCAGTCAAGGGCTTTTCTACTATACAGTATTCTCCAAGGGAGTAAACACAGCTGCCCTATGAATCTTTTAAACATTTAGAGCCAAGTATTTTCATAAGTGTGCATTCTTTTTGGCCTCTTAGGCATTTATCCTCCACTCTGATCTATTCATTCACATTATGTTAGTAAGACAATCATTTTTCACACATTTTACCTTCTAAGTCTGAAAAAAATACCTTTCAAGTTCATATTACATAACTGTCAGACTCACAATTATCAAATTAAGAAAATTATTTTCACAAATGATACAATATGCAAAAATCTCAACTTCCTCAGTAAGTTTTTTTTAATGTCATTTTATTTTCTGATTTTAATTTTTTTTTCCTATAGTGATCTGAACTTTTTGGAAATAGTATTCCCTTAAAGACAGTACCCTAGAAGAATTGCAAAGTTAAAACTGACAAATCAATTTAAATTCTTATTACTGGCTAATCTCAATTAACTGGAACCCAATTATTTTTTTTTTAAATCCTTAATGTATTTGTACCGGTACTGTATTTTTTGAAAGGCAATGCAAATTCCAAGATTTGAAGAATTGCATTTTTTTGCCCTGGCTGGCATAGCTCAATGGATTGAGTGCAGGCTGGGAACCAAAGTGTCCCAGGTTCGATTCCCAGCCAGGGTACATTCCTGGGTTGCAGGCCATAACCCCCAGCAACCGCACATCGATGTTTCTCTCCCTCTCTCTCCCTCTCTCTCTCTCTCTCTCTCTCTCTCTCTCTCAAAATAAATAAATAAAATCTTTAAAAAAAGAAGAATTGCATTTTTTAAAATATAATTTCATTGTTTTCACATACTCAGAGAAATTATCAAGTAATTCTAAAGACTTACCAAAATTTCAGACTATACTTTTGACTTGTTTATAAGTTGGAATGAGAATCTTATTTGAATAATGATGTGTGTAGCACTGCCAGATATACAATGCTTTCTGTTCTGTATTTACCAAGGAATTCTAAGAATGAAGACCAATGAAGGGGGTCCTGTAAGTGACAGGATTTCAATCACAGGTGACCCTTGAACAATGAGTGTTTGAACCACATGGGTCCACTTACCCGTGATTTTTTTTTCAATAAATCCAGTCAGCCCTTCCTATCCCTGGTTTTGGTTTTGCATCTGCAAATTCAACCAACCTCAGATAGGAAAACTATTTTCAAATTCTGAACAGCCGTTTCCCAAGTATGGAGTTCAAGACATTGGGAGAAAACAGTTTTTCCTCTGGATCAGTTGAAAGTGAAGATGAAGGCAGGCTGTAGTTCAGTTAGGGGGAAACAAAATGTATATGCCTACTTTTTTAAGGTCAATTTATGGTTTCCTAAAATGTCAGTTACTTATGTATACGCTTAATAAATTTATTACACTGTACAAAACACCATCCAAAATCCAAGTTGTAAAAATTCCATAATGGAAATAAAACAGCAGGAAAAAATATTCTAATTATCCTACTTTTTGCCTTGTAGGCCACACAGCTTTGGCCAGTAGTGTCCCAGAGGTAACAAAGATTGTTAAAATGAGCCAATTTTTCCATAATCAACCTCAACTAGTTTTGGTTCACGTTCATTGAAATGTAAGCTTGAAGGAAAAAGAAAGAGTATAACTAATAAAACATGGTCACTGCCACAGGGCTCTGACTTAAGTCCTGTATATTGTAAGATTGGTGTATCAAGATTTATATGTGGATCTTTGACTGTGTGCAGGAGGTCGGCGGCCCTAACCCTATGTTTTGTTCGAGAGTCGACTGTAATCTGAAATCTCCCCTCATCTTGCCACAGTATCTCACATATTCCATCTAACAGAGGGCTGAATATAGAAGCAATCACTTTCTCACTATTCCAGGTTAATTCTACCTACACTGGTACATTGATCAAAAGAAAAGGCACTCAGTGACTGCTTAATAAATATTTACTGAGCATATGGGTCAATAGATGAATGCAATACCATGACAATACAGATAATTTATCTTCAGACTTTTCTTAAAAACTTAAGCATTCATTTCAGGAGGCAAATATTTTTTGTCAATAAAATTATCTGAATGGAAATAATTTTGCAACTGATCAGGAGAAATGCCATGTTTATTTTTCAGTCAATGAGAACTATTAACTTTGGTTTCACCAAAATTCTCATTGGCTACTGCTATTCCCTTGTACCTTGCAGATATTTTTATTAGTCAAGGAGTAGCTGTATGTGGAAAAAGTCACAGAAGTATTCAAATTTGTAGCACAACCTCCACAGTTGGTTTTGCAAAGACTAACAATAACAATTATGGAGTACAGACACAAGCTTATGTATAATGCTCAAAAAGGTTTTTTAAAGTTTAAAACAATGCAACTTAATTGACATGGCACTCAATAAATATAACAAAATATGTCACTGGAACATTCCATTTTTTCACATGCTATAGCTATATGTTCAATCCCCAAAGTTAATTTCAGTGTAGAATGTACATACCTTGATAGATCCAGAAGTTGTGGGAATCAAAAGGGAGACAGCTGAATCAAGTTTGTCCTTGTAATTCCTGTAAACAAATTAGGAAAAATTATCCTTCAAATGTATGCATAAGCAAGTTTAAAACAGTCCTTATATAAGAGAAAGGAAGAGACACGTGGGGTGGGAGTAGGGGTGGGGGTTGACTTCATTTTATCATTTACAAGGAATAAAAGGGTCAGTTTCTTAAAAGGCCTCCTTGAAACTGCAAACCATTCTATTAACTATGTTGCTAATAAGAGAATTTCTTAACTATAGGTGAGCATAACTGGAGGCCTGTGGAATGCTTACCCACAAAGACTCTCTCAGCTTAACACTATTCAATTTTCACTCAACATCTCACTCATTTGGAAATGAAATGCCCACGGCTTCAGGAAGTTTTCACCGATGTAAACAATTTATAGTAATTGTAATTCCTTCACTAAAATAGTCCCTTAGACATTTCATTTAATCCTCAAAACAACCCTGTTATAAGATTAGGAGACTGAGGCTTAGAGAGGTTAAATGGCTTACACAAACACACATATGTGGTTACTTGTAAAGCCAGGACTAAAATCCATGTCCCCTCACTTTAGCTCAGTTGTTTCTACTGTCCCACATGACTTCTTTTATTTAACAATTAGAAATTAACTATATGTCTCCATATACCACCCTTGGTACTGGGCAATAAGGCAGGAACTGGGCCCTGTAATGATCCCCACTAATTACTCAGCTTGAGAGATACACTTCTCTGACTTGTACAGTGCCATATATTTTTTAAATTTGTGTGTATATATATATATTTGTGTGTGGTATGTGTATATGGATTAGACATATATTTTGACATAAAATATTAATATATTGATATATGAAAAAAGTAATCACAGTGTAAGTCTTGCTTACAAAAAGGTATAATTACATGTAAAATATATTATTTGTATTTTCTAATTTTTCTACAATGAGCAGGTATTACCCTATTTAAAAAGCTGTATGTTTTAAATTCTTCAAAAACCCATTTTAGAAAAAGCAGTGTGGTAAAGTAAAGCAAAAGAAAAAGGAAAAGGAAAACTTTAACATTCCAATATTTTATGATTGGCACTTAATTAACCTTATGGCCCCAATTTATCAATCAAGTAATCCCAAAACTTATTTTTTTTTTACATTTGAGACAAAATCTCAGTAATAAAGGCAATAATTTAAAATTTCTCCACTGTAAGAGACAAGGTAATATATAAATATGATTTTTTAAAAAATGTAGGTCAATACCATCTTTGTCACCTTTGATAAAGATCACCAAGGTGACCTTGTAATGATGATAGAGTATTATATTATTATTAATGATATCCATATCCAATACACTATATATAAATCATTCATAATAGTCTGAAGTGGTGCTCTTGATTAGTTGCAATCTAATTGCCCGTATACATTTTCATCACTGTTAATGTTTCTCACAAAAGCCATAGTTCTGCTCAAATGTTATGTGGTCCCATAATAGTGCTAAGTTAGAATCTTTCAAGGGAAAACATTTCAGAAAGTACTTAGGTCTAGACTACAAAAAGTATTTCTGGCTCTCCTGCCACACAGACCTGAGTAAGTCTTTCGAAACTGGCTTCATACCCATCAAGATAATTCTGCAAGGAGGTTAGGAAAAATGTTTAAAAAAAATAAACTGCCCTATATGAAGCATTTGGCCTTGGTGAGATACACATAAGAATGGGAAAGAGGACTTTAAAATGATATAACTCTTCTCTGTTCACTTCTCAACTGCCCTCAGACTAAAGCCATTAGGAGTGTATCTCCCACTTATGATTAAAGAAAGCCACTTTATCACACATTGATCTATATATGATCCCCCAGGTTACTTGCCATTACTTACCAGTTCCAAACATGTACCACTTCCCTCACCTTTTATCTCTATTGGACTCAAGAGTTCACTGTCAAAAGAGAAACTGTTGACTGTCTTAACACTGCATGTGGGCTAGCTACCCTTTAAGAAAAACAAAAGTTAGAATGCCTGACAGAATCGTCATCAAACATAATCAAATAATGCATACTAGAGGCAATAGCAGCAGAAGCCACAAATGTTTGAAATGTATCTCACAGAACTGACTATTGGTTTTGGAGGTAAGCTAGGGCCTACAAGCAGAGTCCTAAATCCAAATCTGAACAGCGCATTAAGAGATCATCTAACCTAGACTTTCATTAGTGATACTGCCCCTTGTTTGGTCCTACATAGAGAATAATATTCTACATTCTTCAATTCTCAGCTTCCTCAAATGAAATTAGCATCTGAGCTTGGCTATGGAGATGAAATGCGTAAACTGAAGGTGAGCAGAAGAAAGGTCTGAAAGTTCAGTCCAAAAATACATACATATATGTGAATATGCATATATGTGCATATGGATAAATATCTTTCTCAGATGGATTTATAAAGTATAATCTCTATTTGTTTACAAAGTGAGATGCTTTTAAATGTGTTTTAATCATTACTCAATTATATACTAATTATCACACCTATATTAACACTATTTTTATTTTCAAGGGACTTTGGGCTGCATATAGGTCATGCTTTATTTACTAATGAGTATATCTTTACATTTTGCTACACCTGCTTTCAAATCTCTGATGCTATTTTTCTAATGGGACATTTACTCAAAGACCATGTAGAAAATAATTGCATTAATAACAGAGACAGCTTCCCTATTACAATGATCAGTGCTCTCAGACAATAAATGCTACAACACTCCATATTGTCACATTCTTCCTTAGGGCCTAAAGAACTTCTAGGTTCACCTTATTGGCTGCAGCTTCTTTTTTGTCTGGCAATATGGGCATTTCTAATGATGAGACCTGCCAAAACTTGTCAATGCTATTTTTCTTCTTTTCCATTAGAGGTTACTGTGGCTGAATAGCCAAGTAATCTATAGTCTAACTTCACTTAATTGTTTTCACTACATGACATGAAGAAATATAGTGAGTAATCACTTCTGTTTTACATGATGCAAATTGCTAGTGCATTCCATATGAAGAAGCCTTAACTTACCTAATCTCCCTTGAACATCCTGTTTAAATCCTGCCAGGATAAACTCAGCCTTCTTAGGTTCTCCAGTGAGTGAAAACTAGATTGAGTCAGTGGATCTCAATTATTTTCCCTGTCTGTGTAGACTTACTTCTTTAGCCAGAAAACCAGTTGGCTCCAGTTACACCTGGTAAATTCCTTTTCTTCCAGCACCACCATTCAAGGTCAATAGGTTTATCCTCCTTGTTATTTATTACATAACCCGCACTTCTAAGGTGGTAATCTTTTTGTGGGGGTTTTTGTTTTCTCCTTGTTTGTTTTGCAAATGTATTTTTTCCATAATGAAAGTTATACAGACTTATTGAAAATCTGGAAAACACAGAAGGTATAAAGGGGAAAAAATCACCTATTACCCACTCCACCTCTGAGATAATTATTTTAGCACTTTTGTGCATCTTTTTCCAGTCTTTTTTTCTTTCTTACATACTGGGAATATATAATTTTGTATCCTGCCTCACCACTTGATAGTATAAATAAACATTTTTCTTTTATCACACAATATTTGTAAACATCCTCTTTAATGGCCATAAAATATTACATTGTCTAGATGTACCATAAATCACTTAACAATTCCCCCACTCAACATTCAGTTTCTTTCCTCTTTTCCTCCATTACAAATAATGTTTGATGAAAATCTTTGCAAATAAAGCTATTTCTGCACTTCACATTATTTCTTTAGGACAAAATCCCAGAAGTAGAATTACTGGGTCAAATGGTAAGAGCATTTTAAGGCTTTTGCTGCAAACTGCCAAGTCTATACTAACTGACACTTCATCATGTCGTTACTATTCATTTATTAAACACCTACTATGTACATGCCAGGCACTGCGCTCAGTGATATATATGGCTGAAGTAATAAACAAAACACACACACAGACCATGCTCCCATGGAGCTAATATGCTAGTAGATTTGATAAATTTGATACCAGGTAATGATGAATAATATGAGGAAAAATAAAAGTGGATAAAGGCAGACTGGTACAACCACTATGGAAAACAACATGGAATTTTCTCAGGAAACTAAAAATGGATCTGCCTTTTGACCCAGCAATTCCACTGCTAGGATGATATCCTAAGAACCCTGAAACAGCAATCCAAAAGAACCTATGCACCCCAATGTTCATAGCAGCACAATTTACAATAGCCAAGGGCTGGAAGCAACCTAGGTGCCCATCAGTAAATGAATGGATCAAAAAAACTATGGTACATTTACACAATGGAATTCTATGAAGCAGAAAGAAAGGAACTCCTACCCTTTGCAACAGCATAGATGCAACTGGAAAGCATTATGCTAAGTGAAACAAGCCAGGCGGTGAAAGACAAATACCATATGATGTCACCTTTAACAGGAACCTAAACAACAAAACAAAGAAACAAGCAAAATATAACCAAAGACACTGAAATAGATAACAGGCTGACAGTGTTCAGAGGGGAGAGGGGAGGGAATTTCAGGGGAATTTCAGGGGGAAAGGGGAAGGGTTTACAGGAACAAGGATAAAGGACACATGGACAAAAACTAGGGAAGGGTGGAAATGGGAGGGAGGTGGGGAGGGCTGGGTGGGTGGGCTGGGATGGGAGTAAAAGATAGTAAATTCCCTGGCTGCGTAGCTCAGTGGATTGAGCTCGGGCTGGGAACCAAAGTGTCCCAGGTTCAATTCCCAGCCAGGGTACATGCTTGGGTTGCAGGCCATGACCCCCAGCAACCGCACATTGATGTTTCTCTCTCTCTCTCTCTCTCTCTCTCTCTCTCTCTCTCTCTCTCTCTCTCTCTCTCTCTCTCTCTCCCTCCCTTCCCTCTCTAAAAATAAGTAAATAAAATCTTTAAAAAAGAGATAGAAAATTGTACTCAACAACAATTAAATTTTTTAAAAATTGATAAAGGCACATAAAATGTAGAATCATGATAGGACTCCTTCCATAGGATGGTCAGGGAAGGCCTCTCTGATGAGGGAATATTTGATCAAAGATCTGAATGAAGTGAGACAGAAAGCCTATAGAAATCTTGGAGAAAATTCATTTCAGGCATAGGAAATAGCAAGTGCAAAGGCCCTGACAGAAAACGATGCATAGCATATTTAAAAAACAAAATGGAAAGCATTGTGGCTAGAATGATTATAAGGAAAGTTTCATTGGGAGAACGATAAGATATGAGGCCCAATAAATAGTCAGGGAGCAAATCATGCAGGGCTATGTAACTCATGGTAGACATTTCTTCTGAATTTTAAGATTTTATTTATTTTAGTTATTTTTTTAATTTTAGTTATTTTTAGAGAGGGGAAGGGAGAGAGGGAAACATCAATGTATAGTAGCCTCTTGAGCGCCCACTACTGGGGACCTGGCCTGCATCTTAAAAAATATATTTATTTATTTTTAGAGTGAGGGCAAGAGAGGGAGAAAGAGGGAGAAATATCAATGTGTGAAAGATATACATTGATCTGTTGCCTCTCACACGTTCCCAACTGGGGACCTGGCCCACAACCCAGGCATGTGCTGTGACTGGGAATCAAATTGGCAACCCTTTGGTTCGCAGGCCAGCGCTCAACCCACTGAGCCATACCAGCCAGTTCTAAATTACTTTTTAAATTTTATTTTAAGTGTGATAAGAAGCCAGCCATTGGAGGGCAGAGTGGGAAAATCACAAGATCTTGTTTATATTTTAAAAGGATCACCCTAGTTGCTGTGTAGAAAACTATATGGGAGCAAGAAGGCATATACAGGCAGCAGTAGGAAGCTATTTCAGTAGTATAGGCGACAGATGATGGTGATTCAGTGTAAGGTATTAATGATGAGAGAGGAGAAAATGACTCAGAGAGAGAATGTGGTTTGAAGGTAGAGTTGGTATTTGTTAATTGTTTGGGTAAAAAAAGAAATCAAGAAAGTCTCTAACATTTGAGGCTTGAGCAATTACACTATGATCTTACAAAACAAAAAAAGTCCTTGAATTTATTGGTTCCCATTTGCATTTGTTTTCATCACTGAAAATTTAGTTTTTTTTCACCCTGGCTGGTGTAGCTCAGTGGATTGAGCACGAGGCCTGGGAACCAAAGGGCCACTGGTTAGATTCCCAGTCAGGGCACAGGACTGGGTTGCAAGCCAGGTCCCCAGCAGGGGATGCATGAGAGGCAACCACACATTGATGTTTCTCTCCCTCTCTTTCTCCTTCCCTTCCCCTCTCTCTAAATAAATAAACAAATAAAATATTTTAAAAAAGAAAATTGAGGTTTTTTCCACATTTACTGGCCATTTTTATTTCCTCTTACGTGGCATTTATAACATTTTTCTTCCTTAGCTTCTATTTCATTATTTTCTGATTTTCCTTCTAACTCTCCAATGTTATTATGACTTGCTCTGTTTTGAAGGCTCAGTCTTATTTCACCAACCTCTTAAGTTCAGCATTTCTCAAGATTGCAACTTTGCTTCTCTTACTCTGTATATACTCCCTAGGTGAACTCATGTTCCTATTGCTATGATTTCAACTACTACATTGACTACTGACACACAAATCTCTACCCCCAGACCTGATCTGCAGGTGTGCAATCTCTACCCATCACAAATCCTCTCCCTCTGGATGTCCTGATGGTATCTCACATTAAATAAATCCAAACCTGACCTCATTATCCGTATCCAAACAAATATTTTTCTTCTGTGTTCCTTATATTGCTTAATAGAATTACCTAATTTCCCAAACCAAAAGCCTCAATCATTTCTCCCTCTCCCTCACTCTCTAAATGAAATCAATCTCCAAGCCCCATTGATGTTAACTTATGATTGGATATCAAGTGTTCCTCCTTTCCATCTTTACTGTCACTGCCTTGGTTCATACCCTCAAGACTGCTTACAACTGCAACACAGTCTCTCAATCTCAATGTCTCACTGCTACTACACTTAATCCACTTCAACCCACTCTTCATACAGATGCCATCTTTCCAAAACCCGAAGTCAGTAACACGCCCTCCCCTCCCACTATATAGCACCTCATCTAATTCAGCAGACTGTTACAAAGTAGTACATTGCATAATTCTGGATAAACATTAGAAAAACCACCATTCCCTTGGTATAACTCTATGCAGGCAAAACCAGATTCATTCATTTAACAAATATGTTCTAAGCACCTTCTATATGTCAGACACTCAGAAGTAAATAAAATAAGACATTATCCTTGAGCTCTGTTCACCAGACTTGGATAGGAAATAAAAGGACACTTTATTATCCTGGGTGGGTATTTTCCATTGCTAATTTAGCCTTGTGTCCTTTCATAATCCTTCTGCCACGTGGAATGCAGTTCTCAATATTCTCTAATAAAAAATTCCTAGCTGTTCTTTAAAAGCCAATTCAAGTGACATATCCTTTATAAAAGCATACATACCTTTGCCAGAGTATTCTAATTATTCCTCTTAAGAGCATCTGTTACACAATAGGAATAAGTTTATATGCCTGCCTCCCCCACTAAATTTTTTTTAATGTCTTTGTATCACTGGGTAAGCAGGAGCATTTAAAAAGTGTTGGTAAATAAATGAATGAATGAAGAAATGGAAGAACAGACGAAGAATTTTCTTCATGAAGTTTGTTTTATGATGTATAACCAAAAACCATGCAATACTAAACTCTTTGAGGGGGGAGTCCAGTCCATGAGACCTGAGGTCTTTGTGGAATGGAAAAACACTTGAGACTTGAAGATCCATTGCTCCAAAGCTCTGTGTAAATGTTGATTCTTCTTCTGTGTTTTCAACAGCAAAGCAGCCTGACGGATTTTGCTAGAGGTGTAGGACATTGTTATCTCACTACATCTATTGCTGTTTTACACAGTCTCTTAAACATGTTTTATTCCATGTTTTATAGAAATCTATTGTTAAAATTCACTGTGTTCTGTGTTAAATTACCCTTAAGATACTGCCCTTGCACTGAATTCTAATTGTTTACATTAAAATTACCTTACTTTCACAAGTTGTCCAATGTTTCATCAAAGCAATATCTCAAACAGGGGAAAAGGACAAAACAATGAAAAAAATGTTAGCACCCTTGTGTTAACACTTCATGGATTCACAACCAAACATAAATGGTATTACACCTAAGTGTTGACACTTTATTAGACTAAACATGAAAGATAAATCACAAATGTACTAACAATGTATGGATATGTGCACAGAGTAAACCTGTAATAAACAGTACCAACCCAGGAAATAGGTGTTATTTTAGCTCCTACCCAAGATAACTGAAAGAACATATGAACCAAAAAGAATAGAAAGAATAATATTTCATATTATACTTATAATGATCTAGGATATACATAAAGAATTAGTCAGCCCTGGCTGGTGTAGCTCAGTGGGTTGAGTGTGGGCTGTGAACCAAAGCATCGCAGGTTCAATTCCCAGTCAGGGCACATGTCTGGGTTGCGGGCCAGGTCCCCAGTGGGGGACACATGAGAAGCAACCACACATTGATGTTTCTCTCTCTCTCTTTCTCTGTCCCTTCCTGTCTCTAAAAATACATAAATAAAATATTTTAAAAAAAGAATTAGTCAGATTTAGAAAAAGAACAAAAAGTTTAATCAGTCTCAATATTTCAGTGAATTGGCTGAGAGCTTTCTTTCTCATAAACATATATACTACCTCAACTCCTGGAAATAGTTGAAAGAAAGAGAAAGGAAGAAAGGGAAGGTGGAAGGACTGGAAGGAAAGAGGGAAAGGGGGAGTGAGCAAGGAAGACATGAGAGTGATTTTATTGGTATTTCACGGTACAAGAGTCTTCTTAAGGCTAAGCAATAGGTATCAATTAGTCAGTCAACTGCATAGCCGTTTCCCTTCATGGTCACTAGATCTCATTTGTGAAATTAATACTATCTTTCCAAAAGGAGCTTATTTGACCTGCATAGCAATTCTGTCAATGCTTCCTTAAATTGCTTAAACATATAGCGAGTCACAATCACAAAAACATATTGTTTTCAGGCACAGAGTAAGCAAGTAGGTGATGGACTTGTATGTATTAGTAAATGATGCTTGCAAATCTATGTCCAAAATGTACATTTACTTCTCAGTAAATATTCCTTTAGGAAAAAAATTCCATCTCCACACACATTAACACAAACATATTCTTGGGCTAGTTAACAGAGCAAGAGATCACACACCAATATCACTCAAATGCTTGCAATTAAAGAAAGCAGCTTTAAAAATGAAAATCATTAACACTAAAAGGCAGGTAATGTGCAGAGCACAAATTCAAAATGTTGATCAGAAACATTTTGTTGATGGGAACTGAGTTACTAGGAACATTTGAGGTCTAGAAGGCTTCGAGTCACTGTGTGGTTGTGGTATATTTATACACCTCTATATTTAAACACAGGTGGTAATTAGCAAGATTGAGACACCTTTAATAATGCATCATCATGGGTGCAAAGGATGTGTAGCATAAGATGAGTTCATTATCAATAACTTTCCTGAATTAATCATCTCTTAGGACATTTAATTTTAAATGTACTTGAAAAAACCTGGATTGAGATAGGCCATCTGCATATCTTTTTCTAATTTCTCTGAACAACTGAAGAGTTTTCTTCAAATGTCTACATACAGCTGGGACACAGGGATTGCAATATCTAATAAACAAATTGTCCATCTAATCTGGCACCTTCTCTTTGACAGGTGTCTAAACCAGATAGAGGCATCAGAAGTAATATAAACACTTAAAATTCACCAATTATGCAAAACCATACAACTGGGAAATTTTCTCCTTGACCTTAACTAATGATCAAATTTTCCCTGAAGTATGCAAACTGATAGCAATGTACTTCTTTTTTGGCTGCTTTTAAATCCTTCATTTACACAGGCAGCTAAAAACACTAAACTGTGATTCTAAACATTAAAATGAAATTGATTCCCTTTGATATAACCATATAGGAATTCTACTGAAAGTTACACACAAATACACACACATATCTGCATCAGCATTCTGAATAATTACAATACTTCTCAGCTAATTAGGAAAATAATTCAAAAGTAAATACGTAGTAATTTCCAAAGGGCTATTGAGGCTATAAATCCAGAACATCATTTGGATGAACAGTCAAAATTCACTAATCAGGTATTTGGAACTATCCAGATGATTGACTCATTTTATTTCATTGTGTGTGTGTGTATATATATATATATATCTCCAAATGCCAGGCATCTGCTGAAAGGTTTGAGGAAATCTACATGACACAGAAGGTAAGGCACAGATAGACACTAGGAAATCTACATGTTCAACAATGACTATTGACTGAGTTTTTCATATTTTACTCAGATATTCTGATATCACACAGATACAGCTCAAGAAATAAAAATAAGCTAAATAATTAACAAAACATATGTAATCCAATACCCCAAAACTGGATACTGATATCATCAATATTCCCTAAAATGTAAAAATGAAAATATAATTTTTACCTAAACTTTCAAATCACTACTTCATTCTATCTTTAAAATTCTGTCTGGGATATTTCTATTTTGAAGTTCTAGTCACTTTCAAACAGAAAAATACCTGGTGAGACACGGTGTAGATATATAGATTTAGATCTCCATTCTTTTTTCATTACTAAAATCCCTTTTGGGAATCACTCTTTCTTAGACATAATATAGAAATTTGTTCACAGCTATAAATTTACAGAAAAAAATACTAGTTTCTCAGAGCCAAGTTGATAATACTGCAAAGGGTTTAACATGGACTGCAATTGAGCTCATATTAGAGTTTGTGATTCCAAATTTCCATTTTGTAAGTTTTAATCGGCCACAAAAATGTTAGAACAGAATGAGAAACATTAAAAGGCAATTTCCTCATTGTCGACTATTTATCAACTCAACTCTTTAGTCAATTAAAATTAAAACAATCAGTATGTTTTACGGTGGCAGGTAAAATGAGTGTATTATAGATTTCAAAGAAATGTATTCAAATCCATTGGTCTCTGCAATAAAAAGAAGTGGGGCATATACAGTTTAATAAAATTGTTTTTATATTTGAAAAGGAAAAATAACCAATCCTACCAGAAAATTCAAACATCATTTTTACTTTACTGAGATCACTAACTAGGCTTCTTCAAAGCCTACAAAATCATAATTTGAAAGAACATATTTTCCAAAGAAATAGCTATTATGAAACTATTTTACAGCTGTGAACATCCTCGTAGAACAAAAATGCTCTATAGCGTATATAAACACTAATAGGAATGCACAAATCAAACCTCTATTTCTGTGATTATTTTCAAAGAACTGCTTGAGTAGGGACAAAGAGGGTTGCAGTAAGATTCTCAGGAAAATGACAAAGATGGCACTGATTTTTGTTCTGCTTAATCATTTATTGCTCAAAAATTCAATTCCCCAGCCTTTTACAGTTACTTTCAGGGACCAACAGGCTGGCATGAAATTAAATTAACAAGCAGGTCCCCATCCTGAATTAGTGACTCCCAGCTGTCTGTCCCGTCTAGTTTCCATGGCAGTAAAAGAATCGTAGAAAATGAGGTGCAGGAAATTGTAAAAAGCCAACATATCAAACTCTTCAAGTTGATTTCTTTAAACTGATGAATCAGTACCGGGGGTGGAGGGAGGAGGCAGAATTGAAGTTAAAGTTTTTAATTTCCTGGCTTGTTGAAAAGGCCAGTGTGTTTTTGTTTTTGTACTTGTTGAGGGTTGAAAGCAACATCCTTTGTACATAGCATACAAGGCTGTAGATTCAGGATGGCATTTGGCTCATCAGTTCATTTCACAGCAACCCAAGAATGTTTAAAGTACTCTCCGTGTGTTTTAAACCGTTTCATTTTATTCTTTATTTTTGACAGAGATATTCAAATTTGTCAGCATATTAGATGACTCCAAATCATACAGAAATTAAGTAAAAAATTACCTCAGTCATTGTTTGTTTGCATCAACCCAAACAGCTGGATGGTTGACAGAACTTTTCACTCACATATTTGGGTGTCACCTAGATACAACCATAGAGACTTGTCATAAGCACCCAGAAAAAAATATTAATCTTGGCATATACCTACTATAAACAAAGATATGAAGCCTCCAAGTATAAGCTTCACAGACAGCAAGCTACTGATACAAAGAGGGGTTATTTAACACATTTTCCTGTGTTCATTTCCCAATTAATTTCTCCACGCATACAGTTACAAGAAGGTGGGATGGAGAACCCAATATTTCAGAATCATTACATCACATTGAAAACATCATCCAAGAGGTAGTGGTTAGTTGGCATATATGCATGTTTCACCATATGTTATTGTTTACCTAAAGTGGAGGCTTGGACAGGAAGTAAAATTCAGAATTTTTTTAAAGTTGTAAATCATCCAAGATTATACTTCCAGGTCTAGAAATGAGTCCTGATGTTACATAAGAATTTAACAGGCTTTAACATGTACTGTAAAAATATTTGCTATCTCCAATTAAAACCAGTTTGCTTTGATTATGGAAATGTTAGCAGTGCAAGTGATATAAATATTGTTATACAATAACTTTCAGTTTGTGCCATCATGTTCCAATTTCCTCAGATCTATTTTTCATGGGTTCCAAATGTAAGCAATTTCGTTGGGCTGGTTAAATTATACCATAGTACATCTAGCAAACTACAAAAGCTCTATACATTATATAAATTGTCAGAACAGTACTACATACTGAAGAAACACCTATGGTTGGACCATCACGAGTGTTAGGAATAATCAAAAGCTGCATAAAACATTTTATAGCATTCACCTGCTCAAACTCAGCACAGTTCTAGCTGGTTCTATTTGATATTTACTTTCTCAGATCTAAAATAGTCAATGGAAAACAGAAAGGAGTGGAAATTACATATTAATCCAGATTTCAGGATGTTTTACCTTTTACGGGAAGGAAAAATAATAGTAATCTCCATTTAAAACAGTGATTTAATCTCCACTTGATAGAGATTCTGATTTAACATTCAGAATCTGCAGATGACTTTTAGCAGTTATCATATATGGGAACAGTTCTGAAATTTGATTCCTTACACTTTTATTCTAATCAGCAGCTACACGTCTAGCTATGGATATGTGCTATTGATTAGGATTGCTAAAAACTATCCCTTATGATTTTCTTCATCATTTAATCTACCTGTAGTTGTGCTTGTAATCCAGTTCAAATCTTTCTTCCAAATGGTAAATGATAGGAAATTTCTTTTTTGTTAAGTATGCACAGATTACTACTTTTGAATGTCCACTGAAAGGAATTTAAAGAAACACAGAATTTCAGTGAAATTACCATACATGTTGTCTATCTGATCCATGGCATTCTCATGAAATTGCTTCTAAGTGTGTGCATGTGTCTGTGTGTATGAGAGAGAACAAATATGTGAGTACTAAGAAAATTTGTTTTCATTAAAAGAAATTAATCACCAAGTCAAGTATTCAAAGCATTGGTCTTCTTTTGACCTCAGGTCAGTAGGTAAGTAAATACACAAATAAATAAATCACTTCTTTGGGAAACCTCAGGAAATTTGTTAACCATAATCCATACCAAGAACTTGATAAGTATACTTAAAACTGAAAATGATGGACTTTCAGAAAAAAGCAAGCTTCAAGCAAAAATTACATGGATTCTAATTGCTATCTTTAACATGGAATGGAATAGAAAATTTGTTATATTAATATTGACCCTTCTTACCCCTTCCAAGTTTTAAAGTTCCACACTAAACCTTCTGTTTTCAGAAGCAACATATCAAAAGAATGTTTTGCAGTTTGACAATTTAAAGTAATACTGTACAGAATAAACTTGAATGTTTGAATGTTCTGCTTCAGCCCGAATCTTGGTATTAAAGGCACCAGAAAGGTACAATGACTATAAGGGAAACTATGATCATGTCAGTGTTATTTACACATTTGATGGCTAAACTCTGAGGCCTTTAGGGTATTCAAACTTCCAATTAGGCCTTAGAATGAGATGGTAGTTACATATAATCTGATTTTACTATTTAACACAGTTACATGTTTGAGTATTTGGAATGTCACTTAATCACCCTTGCAGCACAATGATTCTACAAAGCATTCTTCCCTTCAGCCCATTGTATAGTTTGTCAAATGACATGACCGTTTTTAATTCATAACTGGAATCTAGAACTAATGGCAAATAATTTATGTATTAAAATATGTTCATTTTCTACTATGTGCCTGGCCTTGTTCTAAGGACAAAACTCTTAGTTTTATTGTCCAAATGCTAACATTTCTTCTTAGAGTTGTTTTCCTGAACAACTGCTTTTCAAAAATATTTGGGGACAATCTGAAAACTTTTAAATAACACTTAAGAGCATAGATTCATTTTACAAATTACATGAACCCATTTTTAAATGTACATTGTGACTTTTGTTAACACTAAAAGGTTCCAACATTACTTTGGTATACTTGAAAGCTCTTAACTACCGTTAAAAAAAAACTTTGTGATAGTAAATTATTTAACACATCACCAAAACAAAGTCTTATGAACTCGGACAAAAATTGGCAAAACCGGGATTCTGCTTTTCCAGTTATTTATTTTAAGGTTCATACTATGCCTCATGAAAATTCATTTTTCCCCACATTGCAGATATGAAGAGCAAGGGGTGGGGGCTAGCAAACAAGCCACTGCCTGGTAATCATGGAGTACAATGTAAAGCTGTGGATCTCCTTTTAATAATAATAAAAATAATAACTGTTTCCTTCTTAAGACTCTTTCTTGGCAGCATTGGAGTAACCTATGCTCCAAATTGAAAGTCTGTGGACCAAGAAGATGGACCAGGATTATTCAGCCGAAAGATAATAGAGCAGACATTTGCAATGCCTTCCCCAAACATGTTAAGAGTATCGATTCTCAC
This sequence comes from Phyllostomus hastatus, assembly GCF_019186645.2. Classification (NCBI taxonomy): domain Eukaryota; kingdom Metazoa; phylum Chordata; class Mammalia; order Chiroptera; family Phyllostomidae; genus Phyllostomus; species Phyllostomus hastatus. Next base: position 8,624,300 of record NW_025333984.1, on the reverse strand, counting down.
AGTACACTGTACCTGGTTTGTTAATTTTAATCATAGAACAACCACCTAAAATTCAAGGAAGCTATGACCCTTACTTATCACAAATGAGATCAATTAAATGCTAATCTAACAGTACCTTTCAGAGTCCACTGGGGTGTTTCGTTTCTGTTTGGTTTCTAAACCCAAATGGCTACTAATTTCCCATCTACGGCACCAGAAACTTCTTTTTATATTTCCTCGGATCACCTCAAAAACACCTCTGGATTAACATCTCAAGGGGGGGAAATGGGAAAGTTCAGGGCTTCTCCTGACCATTTGCTTCATGATGGACATGTAGTTTTTCTCCACAAATTAGCATATAGTCAGTAGCAGTGATGCAAATCGGCTAAACCCGAAGCTGCTAAGGGCAAGCTCGAACTGCAAACCAGCCCCCGTCCCCGCCCCTACTCTCTCCGTGGAGAAACGAATGTCAAGACGGCATCTACTAGTGGAGTGAGATCTTCTGTCTCCGTAACTGTAAACAACCGGCTGCACTGTGTTCGCTGAAATGTTTAAATACACTCCTGACTGCAAACATATCCACTCACCTAGTAGCGCCAACAGTCTCCCCTTCTCCACCTCTAGGAAAAAGCATCCTAAAACTGAATTGGCAATCCGCCAGTTGTGGCGTGGACGAAAGTGAGGTTACATTTCCCCAGGCATGCCAAGAAGGTACTAGGCGCTGGGCAGATGGGCTGGCTACGGCTAGATTCCCGGGACCAAGTCTCAGGATGAAATGTGAAAACGCACCAACCCGGGTAGCTGAGCGCGTAGTTAGAGCCAAAACCGACGGTTCCCAAGGTACCCACTGCTGCGTAACGACTGTCCCTCTTGACAAAGATTGGGGTGTAGGAAAACGCATCGGGTGGGGCCCCAGATAGCATAGGTTAGGAGGTCCTGAAGTTCCTCCCAGAACCTGAGCTCCCCGAGTGAGATTTAAAGAGATATTCAGAAGCAAACAGGTACTAAAGTGTGTCCTAGCCCCTAGGCATCTTCTTAGAGATGGCAGGAGCTTAATCCGAGCAGCCGAGCCCGGGGCGGACGTTTCAGGTGGGAGGGATACCCAAGAAGAGGCGCCCCCCTAGTCTCTCGTGGGACCCAGGCCCCTCCACCCTTCGTCCGTGTCCACTTGTTAGACTGCCGGGACTCTCCGTGAGAGCCCAGGCGAGGACCCCCTTTCAGAACCTGAGGAGTTGGTCGGCAAAAGTGTCGCCCGAGAAGCCCAGGGTGCCCTCGAAGGGCAGCGCCCCCCAGGGCCCCGCTTGAACCTCGAACGAGGCCGATCTCCTTTCTACCCCGGGTGGTCCGGAGCTCTGAGCCCGGCAGAGACCGAAAGAAGGAGCAAAGGTTCTGCCACCTCGAGCAGGACTCCCCGAGTCCACACAGCTCGACGCTCACGGATGGGAGCCGCCATCCAGCTCCAGCAGCCTCGGGGCGAAGTTCGCCTGGAGTCCTTGGGTTGGGAGGTGGGAGGCGGGGGAGGGCGAACCAGAGGGAGAAATGCACTTACCTGGTCCAGGCGCAAGTTTTGATGTGGTCCCCAGGTGCGGTCCCCCGCCCCCTTGCCAGGTGCTCAGCCCCTCCGGATGTTGCTGGCACCCCGGACTTCAGGCGTCTCAGCCGGTTCCTGCAGGAAACGACTGTAAATCCACATTACTGTTCGAACTGCCGCTCTGGTCCCCGCTTCGCTCTCCTCCGGCTGTGGGCAGCAGTGCTCTCAGCCAGCAGCCGCTGAGGGCAGGGACCGAACCTGGCTACCACCGCGCCCGCGGACGCCCGCCGCCAAGAGGGTGCTTGCACCCAGGGTCGTACGTGTGTGAGAGTGTGTATACGCGTGTGTGTTCGTGAAAGGGAGAGTCTGCGTGCCTGTGTGAGCAAAAGGGTTGAGCTCAGCTCCCGGGGCACTCGGAGGTGAACTCCAAGCAAAGCTGGAGCCTGCAGCGCTCCGGGGTGCGGGGCGTCTTCACAGCTGCGTTGATGTTGCCGTGGCCGCCGCCGCTGCGCTCTAAGGCTGGCCGCGGTGGTGCAAAAAAATGTTTCTCCGCTACTCGAGACCAAAAACCTGCCCTGTCTACTGAGCATGCCCGGTTTGACAGCTCCACAGCCGAGGGGTTTTTTTCCCCCCTTTTCCCCAAGACTCCAGGTTTTAGCCGCAGCTGAGATAGGGGGAGGGAGGAGGAGGGCCGAGGGAGCAGGTATCGGGCAGAGGAAGGGAAGTCGAAGAAAGACAGGGTGTTAGAAGGTGGAGAGAGGGTAGGAGAAAGCTGAGGGTGGGAGCTGAGGAAGGAATGTGGATAAACAAAATTCAATACAATGGGTACCTGGACGGGGACTCTCGTGCCCAGCTTTTATTATTTTTTCCCAAGGGTTAGATGGGATGGGGAGTTCGAAAGAGTATTTGTCATCCCCAAGATCAACCTGGGACAGGGTTCCATAGTCATGACCAACGCAAACGCGCGTGCACACACACTACACACAATGGAGTGCGATCACTGCTCGATGTGTAAAACCTCAACACTGACTTAGAAAGAATGCCCAAGTCTCTTGCCAGTATAACTTTGGCAAAAAAAAAAAAAAGAAGAAGAAGAAGAAGAAAGAAGAAGAAGCGAGGGAGAGAGGAATCGTTGGGGTTCCTCCTTTTCCCCTCTCCCCGCCTTCCAGAAACGCCAAGCCCGTGACTGCAGAGCATAAGTGACCCGCGAGCTCTCATGTAGGTCTGCGTGAGAGCACTGCCGACTGCCTCCCGCTGACAGTGCGACCCCAGCGCGCCAAGGCCGGCCACATGCAGCCTCCTGGCGGCGCGTCAAGTCAGCACTTACAATGTCCGTCTGGAGGGGGGTCCAATGCTCCAGCTCCAGCCCCGCCTGGTTGCCCAGTTCCCTGGGCTCCCCAACCGGCTCCTCCCCTCACCCAGCCGGGCACCGGGGCACGTACCCTGGCGAACCCGGCAGGCTGCCCAAAGCCTCGGATCCCTCCCTTTCCACCCTCTTCAGCTTCCTCGAAAAAGCGGAAAAGCGGAATCTGCATGCCCATAAACTCGCTTCGGGAGCCTTAGGAGTCAAATTGGGCATGCTCAGGACTTGGGGCGCCTGGCGTGGAGGAACTCTCCAGTCGCCCACATCTGAACGTCTGGGCCAGATGTGCATCTGAAGCGTGAGGCGTTGGCGCCGGACTAGAGTTTGACTCCGGTCCCAGGGAGGGCGGCGGCGACGACCACAGTCGCCTTCTCCTTCCCGGCTTCCCAGCGAGAGCCTGACCGTGGGAGATACCAAGTGCAGAGCCAGGGGAGCTGCACCAACTGGAGAAACCCAAGTGTCGAGTTCTCCCAGACCCCCTCCCTGCAACGCCACCCGGGCCGTACACAGGTAGGGGGCGCGCAGAGCAGCAAAGAGTGACTACTAACCTCTAGGTAAAGAAAAGAAAGCGCGAAGACTCGAACCTTCTTAGGGGCAGACGTATACTGTTGGTTTTCTTGAGTGAAGAAAGCAGGGTGCGGGTGCTTATCTATGTGTGTACACGTACGTTTATAATTTTTCTCCGCTAGCGATGGGACAGGGAAGCGAGAGGCTATGGCCGAGCTGAAAGCCCTCTGGGGGTTGCAATAAGGCACATTTAGATCCTTAGCTGGCCCTATTACCGGGAAGAGTCGCTCGCGGCTCGGTGGGCGCGCAGCGAAGCTCCAAGCTGTTCTCCACCCTGGATAGTAGCAGCTGCGAGAGGACGGCTTCCGGGCTGGATGGTCTCTGCACTCCTGAGCTGGGGGGCCGGATTTGGTTTCCGAAAGAGAGGTAGAATAGGGTGACGCCAGGGGGAGATCTCGGAACCTTGTGTTCCTGTCTTCCTGGCTTTTGGTACAGGTATTTGCAAAGAGGGAGCACTGTAAGCCCAGCACACCACCGAGGGTTGGAAATATACCGAGCTGAGCACTCTCGGGGGGGGGGGGGGGGCGGGGAAGAACAGGGAATCGAGCACGTTTATTCCCATCGTCCCCTTTCCAACACCGCCTTCAGCTTCGGGCAGGAATTGTTTGGATCCCTGCCGCACACCATCACCCCACCACCCACCCCCACCCCACCGCAACAAAGAAACAAAAGATGACAACCCGACTCTAGGGGCATAACAACTGCTTTCAGAACCATCTCTCTTTTGGGCTGTTGAAAAAGCAATAGGGAAGGCGATGGTTGTAAAACCTGTGTCTTGCACCGTATGTAAGTGAACCTTACTAAAGCCCACTACCCTTGCCCAAAACAAAACAAAACGTGTGTATAGCTTTTAATCCTAAATAAAAGATTCCTCTTTAAGAACTACCCGCACCCTGAACTGTGGATGGAAAAGACTTTCATACCTCCTCAATTCCCACCTAAGAGTTCTAGAAGGAGGAAAAAGAAACATCTGGCCAGTCACTTTTCCAGTGATTCAAAAACACTGTGAAGTCTAAGGAATTCTGTAACCAATGATTAAAGAAACAGATCCTCATTAATGAAAAGGGATTCAGGCAGAATGGGACATGGACAAGCCACAACAGTCGTGGAAATGCAATATAGGATTTAAAACCATGATCATCTCACTCTCACACTTGCTGTCTCTTTGTTACTCTTTTTGAAGACACAGGGAGGAAGGGACAGTTGATGCCTAGGGATTTCATGAAAGGAGACAGCTTGTTTCTCTCCTGGTAATTCAACAGTTGGTTTAATCATTTTTCAAAAAGAAAATACTTTCTCCTGTACAGCCTCTTCTTTATATTTTCTCACATTCTTCCCTCTGATTTTCCTCAGTCGTCTTCCACAGCTCCCTGGAGCCCTTAATTCATTTGCTCTGCACCTGTCTCCCTTTAGTTCTCTCAAAAACATTGTTTCCCTTTTTAATTCTAAAGTACAAAGGGCTCTGTCACTTTTCTCCTTCACTGAAGGACTGATTTACAGCTTCTGGAGGCCCACAACCTGATGAGGTAGCTAGGTTTCCTAAAGCATTTATTAAACTTTAGAGAGTCCCTAGATCATTTAAACAACAGGAAATTGCAGCATTCTCAAGTCATTTTGCTCATAGGACCAAGATTTCTATTTCAAAGGTGGATATCAGGGAGAAGGCACACTAAATGGCCAGTTTCAGAATGGCCAATGTAAAGGAAAATATAATCAATTGTAATGGAGCATGCAATCTGTATAAGACAGTTGCCTAGTTGCCTAGATTATTAAAAGAATTTGCTTGGAATTTTCAGAGATATGCCTTTTTGTTAACAAAGACCACATACATGAACTTGTACACCCTTGTATGTTTATTCCCAGAACTAATGCAATTACAAAAATTCAACTCAGAAAATGATCTTGAAGCATCTACTATGTTCCAGGAACTGTGCCAGCACTGGGAATATGTAAAGAAATAGAGGCTTTAAGAAGCTAAGAGATTTTCAAAGATATGTGAACATTTCAATAATCAAAGAAGCATATACTGAGTGATTGTTACTATGTACCTAGAACAATAAAGTCCTAGAAAACAGTATGTAAATAATCTGGCCTTGGTATTTTAAACATATTCGTTGAATCCATAGGTTGTATTCTCTACAAAGAATGAGTAAGGAAAATATCACTTATTTCAATCTTGTTTCTAAGTACTGTCATAAGTAAGAGTATAAGTACAATAATGTTAGAAGGCTAAAGTCAATAACAATCACAAAGAAAATCAATGTGAACCATCTGAAATATAGGGGTTTTGTTTTGTTGCTTGTCTAATGGGAAGATGTTTTCAAAGGTACACTTCCCAAATGTACTTGTTGTGGTAAACCATTATTTCCCATTTCAACTGATAACAATGTCATCCAGAGATCAGCTACCAGAGATTACGAATGGTGCTGGCACCTTACCCTTTGGCTACAATGATTGGAAGGAGGAAAGGTAGCTTAATGACTTTTTACCCTAACTGTTTTCATAAACAGATCCGTAAAATTGCAGTCACCAGCTTGCTGCTAGGGAGTGCCCATATCTGGCCAAATGTGGGCCCCTCTGGGGAAAGCAGCCACATTGGAAGAAGCTCATTTGAGCCTGGATGTGAACAGCTGGTGGCCGGGATACTGCATCCATCTGCTCAGAACAGAGTCAGACACATTATTTTTCACATACCCAAGTAAGGCTCAGGAAAGAAAGTGACAAGCCAATTAAAGTCTTCTCTTTACCTATTCCTATTTAGTATCCAAATAGACAAATGGATCCTGTGGATGTACTTTTCTGACTAGAGTTCCAAGGAGAAGCAAAATTCTCTCTTTCTGTTTTTAAACTTTGGGCTTTAGCAAGTCACTTTGTATTCAATACAGCAAGCCTTGCTAATGGAAGTGTACATTCAGACAGAATATCCCTCATTGTAAAGGCCCCATCAATGCTGCTGCACCTTATTCTCAAAATAAATCTCTCTCATACAGATTAATCTTAACCTTCAGAAACAAACGTGTCTCAATAGGATGCAGTGGCACTTCATTCATGTTACTGCTATATGGATTAAAATAATTGCCCAAATTTAAAATTACAGAAAGTTGAAAGAATGGCAACTTGGCCTTTAGTTTAGATGAAATTCACGTATATTTGATATGCATACACCTATAAATATGGCAATAACAATAATTTTACCCTCAAAGATAACATAGTGATTTCCCTTTCAGATCTGAAAGCTGGTATTATGATAGCATTTGTCTTTTTATCGGAAATACTTTTAAGAATACAGTATACTTTTTGGCACCTTTTAGCTATCACAGTTGAAGAGAGAAAATATTGATTTCAAAATGTGCCGTGATTTGTTTGAGAAATGAAATTACACTCCAGAAAAAGAACTCGAAGAGTATAGAACAATTAGGATTGTTCTGTTGGCATTTAAATGCACTTGAACTTCTCTCTAAATACGTGACCTTAACCTTTTAAGTGAATTATTATCACAATTGACTTATAGGTAACTATTAATTTGTATTGAAATAACTAAAGCATTCAGTGCTTCTAAAACGTATGCCTAATAACGTCCATAAGCAGACTTTATAGCTACATACATTAACAATTGCTATTAGATGCTAACAATTATTAGGATAGTGTATTATAAACAGATTTTAAATGTGTTTTATATGAAAATCAGGGACTAGGATGTTATCATTTTCTATGCAATACAATAAACATGAATAATTTCTTCTTAGACTCAGGAAATAGGTCCCCATATGTATCTTCATTCTCTCATTCATACTTTCGTGAAGCAGATTTATAGAAAATCCACTATGTGTCTACTCTAGTGCTAAGTACTGGAAAGAGAGTGATAAACACAACATATCTGCTCCTGCTTTTGTGGAGATTACAATCCACTGGCAGACCAACATAACCAATCCCAGAATGAGGTATATAGTTTTAAACTGGTGAGCACTCTGAAGGAAAACAACATGGCATTGGCAAGAAAACAAGAGAGATTCCATTTAGATTGGGGTTGGAGTGATTAGGTACCTTCCCTAAGGCAGTGGCTACTGATCTGAGTCCAGGAGAATGAGTACTAGTTAGCATCCCAGGCCTGTGAAAAAGAAGCTATGGTACAGTATTTACATGAGAAATAGCTTTACAATGTCAAGAGCATCTGGAATGTAGTGAGCACAAGTTGTATATTTGGGTGGTGGTGACATAAGATGAGACAAGAGAGGCAGAAAGGAGTCAAATCATGTATTTAGAGGACTTGGTAAGGATTTTGGATTTTACCCTGAGGACTATGGGAAAGTGTGATATGATCTAATTTACTGTTCAATGTATCTTTACCTGCATCAATCAAATCCTTATACATGGCCAACTCTCAAATAATAAACTTTTTCTATCCTTATTCTTTCTGATCTCTCTGTGGTACTGAGGGTTCCTTAGAAACTTGTAGGGTATCTGTGTAGTCTAAATTATTTTCATAATACTGATATTATTTGCCTTTCACTCATATTCTCTTATAAATATAATTCAATTAAGGAAATGCAAAAGCAGCTGTGGCCACTGTGGCTCAGCTGATTTGGGCATCTGCCCACAAACCAAAAGGTCGTGGGTTCAATTCCTTGTCGGGGCACATGCCTGAGTTGCAGGTTCTATCCCTGGTCTGGGTGTGTTCAGAAGACAGCCAATCGGTGTTCCTCTTTCACATTTATGTTTTTCTCCCTCTCCTTCTCTCACCCTCCCCCTCTCTCTAAAAAAATAAATGTTTAAAAAATACAAAGGCAGCTATGAGAATTTAGTTATGTTTTATTAAGCCAGGCACAAAAGATAACATTCCAATTCTTCTCAATTTTTGTTTGGGAAAATACAGCAGTTTTTCATGTAAATCTTATTCATGTTAGCATGTGATGAATGAGTTTATTATTGTTACCTTAAGGACATCAATACATAAATATTTAATTCCTGCCTGTTTTAACTTCTGATAAGTAAATATCAATAGAGATAACCTATGAAGACAACAGCCCTTTGAGGTCTTCAAAAAATGTTAGAGTATACAGTGGTCCAGAGACCAATGCCAACCATTGAACAGAAACCACATCCATTCTTAAAACTGGTTGCAGCTTCCATTCTATCAGTGTCTTTTACTGTTCCAAAATGCTCAGTCCTTAGATTCACAGTAAGAAATTGACTGTTACATTGCAATCCAGAATGATTCCTTACAACTACTGTGTAATGCATTTTGAAATTATTCTATTCTATTCCAACTGAATCAATTGCTTTCTTTACCCAGTAACCCACATTTGAAAAAGTGTGGATGATCTCATCCCATTTCCAGGTTCAAATAATTACTTCTAGTTTATATCTTCAAGACCCTATCTCCTGTCCCAACATTATTCCTGGGCTCCATCTCTAACAGCTGCCTGGACATTTCCTCCTTAATATTTTAAAATTACCTCAAACTAAACTTGTTTAAAACGGACCTCACTCCCAATATATTTTTTCAGCTTTTAATTTTTAATGAACTTGTAAACAGAAAAGCTCCCATTTCAAAACAAAAACAAAATCACAGATCATTTGCATGTTTACAGGTATTACACTTATCTAAGCAACATCTATACATGTTTAGTTTTAAGATGTTAACTAAATTTCTGTGACACATATACTTTTTTCCTAAATACAAAGAACATTACAAAGTTAATACTGAGTCCTAAGTATAATCTAGTAGTCACTAAGTTTTTATGAAGTCTTCACTTTAGATGTTATTTCTAGCACAGGTAAGCAGTCAGAATCTTTCTTTGGTAGCTACCATACAAGCTGGCTTGCAAACAAGAAGCCAACCATTTTAAGAATGTTTTAAGTGAAGAACTTACAAACCCCAGAGATGGATAAATCCTAATAATGCACAATTGTGAAAATCTGCAACCATCAAAACTGTGGCTGAAGACTGTTCATGCAGTTCTGAAGTGACATCTCAAAGCAATATAGTTCAAAGTGAAAGATTTTAACAACAACAAAAAAACCCCCAAAGTAATTGCCACAAAGTCTGATCTACATTTGCAAGGTGAAACAGATTATTTAGAGACTAATTTTAAACATTTAGGTAAAAACAATTTCTGAATTGAGAAAATAATTCAGTCAAATAAAATAAAGTAAAAGATTTTAACCAAAAAAAAATAACATATGAACAGTTTATCCACCAATCTGTGCATGTCAACCATTTCCTTAACTTTTCTACTTGAAAAAAATACAATAGTAAACTGGACACCATGTTTCGCTTTCTCAGTTAATATTCACAATTACAGAGGGTACAACTCAGAACACATCACCAATGTTGATCATAGGTAATTTATTTTGAAGTTAAATTCTTTACACCAAGTAAACAGTTGTCCACAACCACTAGCTAGTGTGCATATGAATTCAAAGTTCTAAGTTTCAGGAGAAACAAATGCTGTTCCTAAATCTTTTACTGCTTATGTGCTTGGACACCACTGGTAGTTTGGGCAGGCTGAGCCTGACTACTTAAAAGGGCTGCCTGCTGTGTTGCTCTCTGCTTTAAAACTGTCCAGTCAAATCTGCTGTCACCTTGTTGTTTCAGGGTACGTAAAAGATTGAGAAATAGCTGCCTCAGATATCTGTAATCTGGAGTTTCCTCAAAGCCAAGCCCACGACAATAGTTTAAGTACACAGCAAATTCTTCAGGAAACCCGCTACATAACTGATCAACAGAGATGGACATCTTTCTTTCACTAACCTTTTCATATTTTTGTTTCTTTGTGGCAGCCTTGACTCCTTGCCACGGCAGGGTATTTCTATTAAAGTACATCAAAACATACCCTAATGACTCAAGGTCATCTCTGCGACTCTGTTCAATACCAAGATGTGCATTCAGGCTAGCATAATGGATAGTGCCAGTGAGACTTTTTTCTTCTTTGTATGGTATGTGTTGCCTTGTTTTTTTGTCTCTGTATCTTTTGGCCAAACCAAAATCAATAAGGAATACTGTATTACAATAACGCCCAGTACCCATTACAAAGTTATTGGGCTTAATGTCTCTGTGAATAAAATTCTTTGAGTGGACATATTCAAGTCTACTGATCATCTGGTCAGCTAACATAAGTATAGTTTTCATGGTGAAACTTCTTGAACAAAAATTGAAGAGGTCTTCAAGGCTAGGTCCAAGAAGATCCATGACTAGCACATTGTAATCTTTTTCTTGACCATACCACCATATGCGAGGGATGCCAATGCCACCACGAAGTATCTTATAGAGTTTGCTCTCGTACAGCAACTGGGCATGAGTGGCCCTCTGAGATTCTACCTTTACTGCCACTCCCTCGCCATTGCTTAAGTTAAGCGCCAGATACACATCCCCAAAAGAGCCGGCCCCAATCTTTCGTACCAGTTTATATTTCCCCCCAACGACGACTTCTGGCTTGGGGCTGCTGCTACCACCAGTCGCCATCTTGAGAGATGAGCTAACTCCGGATACCTCTGATGGGATGTAAGTAGGCCTCTGGGCTCCTGGATCCTCAGTCGTCTATCGGAGCCACGCCCTGGGAAGAAAGGGACAGAAAGCTGAAAACCTAAGCTCTTGGTGTCACAGGGTCCAGGTTCCGAGAGGAAATCTTATTACCTCCGCTCAGACGGGCCGCAGTTTGTGAGGGGTTCTCGGGGATACCAGGTGGTCGGTCAGAGTGATGCCCTGAGGAGAAAGGGATAGAAAGCTGAAAGCCTAGGCTCTTGGTATTACAGAGTCCAGGTTCCGAGAGGAAACCTTATTACCTCCGCTCAGACGGGCCGCAGGTTGTGAGGGGTTCTCGCGGATACCAGGTGGTCGGTTGGAGTGACGCCCTGAGGAGAAAGGGACAGACAGTTGAAAGCCTAGGCTCTTGGTGTCACAGGGTCCAGGTTCCGACAGGAAACCTTATTACCTCCGCTCAGACGGGCCGCAGGTTGTGAGGGGTTCTCGCGGATACCAGGTGGTCGGTTGGAGTGACGCCCTGAGGAGAAAGGGACAGACAGTTGAAAGCCTAGGCTCTTGGGTGTTAGAGGGTCCAGGTTCTGACAGGAAACCTTATTACCTCCGCTCAGACGGGCCGCAGGTTGTGAGGGGTTCTCGCGGATACCAGGTGGTCGGTTGGAGTGACGCCCTGAGGAGAAAGGGACAGACAGTTGAAAGCCTAGGCTCTTGGTGTCACAGGGTCCAGGTTCCGACAGGAAACCTTATTACCTCCGCTCAGACGGGCCGCAGTTTGTGAGGGGTTCTCGGGGATACCAGGTGGTCGGTCAGAGTGATGCCCTGAGGAGAAAGGGATAGAAAGCTGAAAGCCTAGGCTCTTGGTATTACAGAGTCCAGGTTCCGAGAGGAAACCTTATTACCTCCGCTCAGACGGGCCGCAGGTTGTGAGGGGTTCTCGCGGATACCAGGCTGGGCCACTAGTCGGTGGGCAACGGCAGCCGCCTCGCTTCCGTCGAGAGGTGGGCAAAGGGAACAATAAGTTATCGTGATGACACTGTTGCCATGGGTACCGCTGGCTCCGGTCCGGAAGTACCCCATGGCTCCACCCACACGGCCATCTTGTTATAATGGTTCCAGCCAACGGAAAATCCCCAATGTATTTTTTAAATATGAGAAATGGAAGGTTACAAAAACAGTATCATGTTCATATGCATTGGCTGAAACTAAAATATTTACAAATAGGTTCATGGAGAACGACTAGGAAAAATCCCAATATTAATAGTGATTAAGGGGATTTTTTTTGTGATTTTAATTTTTAAAATGTTTGTCTATGCCCTGACTGGTGTGACTCAATGGATTGAGTGCCGGCCTGGGAACCAAAGGGTCCTCAGTTCAATTCCCAGTCAGGGCACATGCCTGGGTTGCAAGCCAGGTCCCCAGTTGGGGGCACTGGAGAGGCAACCACACATTGCTGTTTCTGTCCCCCTCTTTCTCCCTCCCTTCTCCTCTCTCTGAAAATAAATACAATTTTTAAAAAGAAACATGAGAAAGAAAATTATAAAAAAATTAAGTATTTGTCTATACTCTCCATAGTATGTATTAATACATAATCAGAAAGCTATTATTTAAAAAGTAAAACACAACTAATCGTTGTTATAAGTCCTATGCCTCTTCTTGCCTTTCATTTTAAAGGTATGATTCTATTCATACCATCATTTGCTTTTAACACATTTTTTTCAGTGATAATTATTTTAATAATGCAGACTGCCCCAGAACCACTTTGTTTTATCACCAAGGGAATCCCAATCACAGAATGGGCATAGGCAGGAGTTACCCCAGCCACAAAGTAGGTTCATCCGTTTGCTAGGACACCTGCTGCCATGTTTGAAGTTCTAAATGCTACATACTACTCCAGCTCTGTTTGTCTGTCTTGAAATTGTATGCAGTACAGGTTATCCCACCTGGTTACAATGGTGGCAGTCTATCCTTTTGTTCAAATATTATTATGAATGAAGCCTAAAATATCTTTAATTTACATCACTTCTGCATCTGCCTGGGAGGCCCTTCTTTCTACATTCTAGCTGTCTTTCCATATTTACCAGACTCATTTCCATTCCTGCCTTTTCTGAGAAGCCCTCCCTAAACTTCCATACTGAAATGTTGTCTATCCTCTGAACTGCCAAAGTATTTTTCCTCTCTTGGCCCTTATCCCAGTCCTTTGTATTATAATTATTTAGTTAGATGCTTATTTCTCCTATTATATTTTTATTCTTTGAAGGTAGGGATGTCTTTCTGTATATTTTGGTTATACATAATAGACCCTACAAAGATAACTGGTGACAAATTATTCATTTAACAACTTTGTTTCTAAAACAAGGGGTTAAAATGGGAAGAACTGAAATACGTATGTTCAGTTTGATCAAATTTAATTCAAATTATCGTTTCATGCTTCATGTAGGAAACTTTCTTTAAAATCTAGTGCCTTGATTTAACATGATCCTTAGGCCATGGCTAAGAGGTAATATTGTATTTAAAAGAGATTTTATGTATTTAGTAAGTTAAGCTTCTTGGATATGATATTAATAATCTCTGGCTGCATAACAAATTACCTCAAAACTTCATAGCTTAAAACAACACTTAGCCATTTCTCACATTTTTGTGGGTGAGATGGGAATTGTTTTTCCTGGTCTTGCCTGGGCTTACTCAAGTAGCTACATTTATGGCAGGTCACCTGGGGCTGGGTTCATCCCACATGACTTTACATATCTGGTATCTACACTGGAGTGGCTGGAAAACTGAGGTGTCTGGACCTCTCTCTCCATGTGGTCTCTGTCCAAGAGATCTCATATTTTCTGTGTCTGTTAACTATTGTTGCATGACAGATGACCCTAAAACTTAGTGGCTTAACCAACAGCAATTATCTCTCACAATTCTCTGGGTTAACTACAGGCTTGCTCTGCTGGATTTTGACACATGTGTGCAGTTACTTTCAGCTGGGGGGCTGGCTGACCTGAAAGGTACAAGGTAACCTCACTCATCTGTTTGGCAACAGGTGTTGAGTGTTGTCCGGATGCCTTAGCTGTCTTTCTACACATGGTCTCTCATTCTGAATAGACAACACCAGCTTCCTTGGTTGCTGGTGTCAGAGCAGCACCCCACAATGGCCAAGGTAGGAGCTACAACGCCTGGAAAGGCCTGGGCTCCAGAACACACACAAGTATTACTTCTGCTTGTTTATTATTCAAAGAAAATCACAGGACCAGAGAAATCACCTCTTGATAAGAGAAACTGCAAAATATTGTGGCCATCCTTTTTTTGTTATTGTTCTTCCATATGTAGACGTTAAGATATGAATTTTTTTTTTACTTTTTTAAGATTTTTTTTTTAGAGAGAGAGAGGAGGGGAGAGAAAAAGAGAAAGTGAAACATCATTGTGCAGTTGCCTCTCACATGCCCCACATTGGGGACCTGACCTGCAACCCAGGCCCATGCCCTGACCAGGAACCAAACCAGTGACCCTTTGATTCACAGGCTGATGCTCAATCCACTGAGCCACACCAGCCAGGGCCAATATATGAATTATAAATTCAATGTTCTACTGCATCGTGGTATAGTTAAAATTCCAAAGTAGGTGATATAATTTTTTTCTTTCTTTTTCTTTTTTATTCAGAAGCACTGTCACATTCTCATTTTAGTTTCCTTTTCCTTTTTGTTACATAGGATATCCATGAATGCATTATTGTAAAATATTTAAGGAATATGATAATAGCAAACTCTTACACTGTAAGCTTATACCATGTTCCAGGCTTCATTTTAAGTCTTTTACATATATTGCTCCATATAACCCTCACAGCAAGTCTTCGAGGTAAGCAATTATATCACCAGCATTTTGTAGATAAAGAAACTGAGGCACAGAGAGGTTAAGAAACTTGCCAAGGTCAAATAGTAAGTAGCAGAGCCACTATGTTCTGTGACCCCACCATGTTCTGTGACCTCAGAGCCTATGCTTTTAACTACTTGCTATAGCTGTTTTTAGTCTTGTCCCTACTTTTACTCTGTCAACAATGTGTTAGGCATTTCTTTAGTCCTACTTCTACACATTTATTATTATTATTATCATTATTATTTCTATACACATATTGTACAGAAATATGTTCATGTGCATTCTCTTACCTAAATTGGATCACATTATATGCAAGATTCTGAAACTTGTTTTCCATTTAAAAATATAGCAAGGTGATATGTCAGTACCTATAGATCTACCTCATTTTTTAAACAGCTGCATAGCATTCCATTTTGTGGAGATACTATAATTTATGTAACTATTCTCTATTCACGGACACTCAGGTAGTTTCCAATTATTTCCTTTTACAAATAATGTTGCAATAAACATTCTTGAGTTCATTTTTCATTATAAATTTTTGTATGCTTGTATGAGAATTTCTTCAGAAGAGACTCCTAGAATACATTTAGTGAATTAAAGACTGAATTGTATACTCTCAAATATCCCTTCAAAAAGGCAGGAGTGTGTGAAAATGTCCATTTTCCCTGTACTCAACAACAGTGTACATCATGAAACAATTTAAATTTAACGGACAAAAATACTTCATTGATGTTTTCATACATATATCCTAGATTGCTAGTAAGGTAGGACTTTTTTCATATGGTTATTGCTTTTAAAAATTTTTGTGTGGAGTACCTTCTGTCATTTTCTCAATTTTCTAACGGATTTTTTTTCATGGATTTGTCAGAATTCTGATATATTTTAGTCATTACTTTTCTGTGGTACACGTTGCCGATATTACTTGATGTTGCTAAATCTATCATTTTTTTCTTTCATAGAGTCTGGGTTTTGTACTTTGCTTAGGATGACTTTGCCACCCACATTTTAAAAAATATCCATTCTTTACCCTGGCCAGATGGCTCAATTGGGTGGAGTGTCATCCTGTACAAAACAAAGTTGTGGGTTCAATTCCTGGTTACGTTGTGGGTTTGATCCCCAGTCAGGGCACGTACAGAAGGCACCCAATAGATATTTCTCTCTCATCTCTCTCTCTCTCTCTTTTCCTCTCTCCCTTTTCCTCTTTCTCTAAAATCAATAAACATATCCTCAGATGAGGATACTAAAATAAAATATCCATTCTTTCTTCTATTATTTTCAATGTGTCTTTAAAAATCATAACTCTAAAGTTTATTTTCATTAATGACTTCTGTTAAGGGCATAGCCTACTTTTTTCTCCTCATTTAGTTGGCCACTTGTCCCAAAAGCTTTTATTACAAGTGCATTCTTTCCTCAGTAATCTGAAGTTTATTATAATTCAAATTAACCTACCTTTATACAGCTTTTTAAAAAATACTCAATCCTGTCCCACTAATTTGATTGACTTTCTTGGAGTAATGGCATACTATATTAACATTATTTTATAGTGTTTTAAAATCTCTCCAGTAAGGTTCTCCTTGCTTCTCTCACTCTTCTTTTGTTTTTAACTTTTTTTGTGGATAAAAGTATATATTTATCATGTTTTTCACCTATAGGAACTTTCAAAAAGATCTTTCTAGTATCCAGAATTTTTTTATATTCATCCCCCCACACCCCTGTCTGTCAGGAATGCTGTGGAAAATTGATCGTGAATTTGGGTTATTGTTACATGACAATATTTAGGAATGCATTTTCCACAGGACAGTTATCTGTAACACGAAGGAGTAACCTTCTAGAAGAGAGTGCATATGAGAAATTCACGGAGAAATTAGGTGGGGAGACCCCCACCGAGGCAGCTGAGGATGACCAAATCCTTATCTTGAATGAAAGGCCCAAGAGCTAGGACACATAAACTAAGCTTCTTGCTCTCATTGTCCTACTCAACCTTACCTAATTCAATAAATACATATTTTGAATAAACAACCTTGAAGTGAAATTATTCACTGGATAACTTTCACTTTGCTCTCAGCAGGGACTGACTTTGGTATTCACTCTTATGCCCAGAAGCCCCAAACTATTTGGAACTGTCCTTCCACCTATAGGAGTCTCCTTCCTTTACCAAATGTCAAGTAAACCAAACAATAAACAGCTCACAGTTTATATACATCCTTCTGGTCACAGCAGAATCTTCTAAAAAGATGGTGGGTAGGAGAAGCTACTAGTTATAACATTATGCAAAGTTGCTGTTTTAAGCATTTACTTTATGCTTTCATTTGTTACACTTGATAGTACTCTATACCATTAACAGGCCATTGGTTAGTGTTTTCAACTCATACTTTAAAACCTCAGAATCTCCTTAAACTCAGGAGTAGCTTAATTATATATAGTCTCTAAAATTGTCCTACAAGCAAAGCAAACATAATCCATGAACTGTTAGTTTTCAACATGCTTGTTTTCTAAGTAATGTAAAGATGTTTCACATTGTTCCTTCACAGGAAGACTGCCAAAATTATTAATATAATTTCTTTGGAGGAAAGGAGGAGAAATTGTTTCCTTGATGTCTTCGTAAAATTTAAATGAAAATGAATTTGATTTGAGTGTTAGTATTCATGGCTGCTAGTTCTTCTCTGTTAATTTACATTTATATTCTTATAGGTTGAGCCTAGGGAAATTTAAAACTCAATTTCATTAATGCTATAACTTCCATAGGAACCTCAATATGCACAGAAGTTCCTAGATTGTGGAGTTATTGGATGAGAATATAGCAGCTAAGCATAATTGCTGAGTGGTTATGATGGTTAAATATGTACTGTCAGTTTTGATTTTTGAAATTCCTCTGGGCCTAAATCCAGTGTCCAAAAAGTTTTAAAAACATGAAGCTAATATACTAATGAATTTTAACATCTTTAAAATGGAAACATTGCATTTCTGAACCATTGCCCATCGCTGATTAATTATGGTTTAAACTAGATCATGTTTCACATTTGCAACTATTACATTGACATACATGATGTTTGTGATTACTGCATAACTTGAGGTTTGCAAGTTAATCTCACTA
This sequence comes from Phyllostomus hastatus, assembly GCF_019186645.2. NCBI lineage: Eukaryota > Metazoa > Chordata > Mammalia > Chiroptera > Phyllostomidae > Phyllostomus > Phyllostomus hastatus. The sequence continues at coordinate 8,606,422 of NW_025333984.1, read as the reverse complement.
GAGTTATGTTTTTTTTTTTCATTTAGCTGCTTTTATTGCAGATATGATCACTACTCCCAGCTGGCAAAGGTACTGTGAAATAGGAATTCATGATCTGAACAATAATGGTTTCCTCTGATTTTCACACAGGTATCCCTTTTTTTTTTCTTTACAACCTATATGTAAATATACTTTTGAAATATATTATTTAAAAATTATGCTTATAAAGTAAGCTTTTTAGAAAAAAAATTCCTGGACATTCCAGAAAGCCTTAACAGAAATAACACTTCCATCTAATTTTTACTAATCCTCACTTCATTTATTTTGATTAGACCACTCACTAGGTCACACTGTATTATGTTTTAGAATTACATCCACCCCAAGGAAGTTCCATAGCTCTAAGACTCCAGACTTTTAAGACTCTTGTAACTCTAGACCATGAGAACTTTGAAAGACTCATTTATCTTACTGCCTTCTCTCATCACATGCAGCTAAAAATTATCTGTATAAGTTTCAATTAACTTGCAAAAGTAGTATGGTAGAAAGAGGGGAAAGAAAAACGAAGAGAGAAGAGGAAAAGCAAGAAAAGAAAATACTATACAAAGACGTCACCTGATGGTCCAGGCCCACCACCTTTTAATTAACTTAAAGCCAACTGATTAGTAACCTAATCACAAGAGTGATATCTCATCATATTTATATGTTTGATCATATTTAAGGAGAGGCTTATGCAAAGCCTGTACACCAGAGGGGGGGACTTTGGGGGGAAGTCCCACTTTTATTACAGAATACTGCCTATGACAAATGTGACTCATAATTAGAATACAATAAGAGAAACAAAAATATAAGGATTGTAGAATGACATTTCATCAAAATGGACACCCATATGAAAATCCAAGAATCTTAGCATAGAAATGTGGTAAGAATATTGTATAAGGTTAAAGGAGAAGAGAGAAATTATATGATTTCTAAAACATACATACACTACCAAAATACAGACTATGGTAGATATCTGTTTTAAAATATCCCAGTTCTTACATAGGCAAGATATCATAGGGGCAAGAACTTAACCTATATACATATTTTAGACCGATTTCTGCTAACAGTAGGAACACTTGTGCATTCTTGTCTTAATGTTGCTAACAATTTAATTCCTCAAAAGGAAAGAAAGAGAAAGCACCAATGGGACACCCTGCTTTGGACTTTGTATTTACTGACAGTGCAGAACTGAGTGAGGAAATGATAGCAATAGAAGCATTAAAAAAATGACCCCTTTTAAACCCATAACAAAGAAAAAAAAACTGTAAACAGTTACAGAATATACCAAGGGCCTCAGGAAAGTAACATTTAAAAATTTAAGACAAAAGAAAGGTAAGAGTTAATGAATACCTATTTTAAAAGTGAAAAAGTATGAGAGATTCTAAGAAGTAGGAGGGAAATGAGTCAAAAAGCTCCTCATAGAGAATTCCTGGGCCAAACCTTAACAAGCCAGACAGAATTAGACAGGTCCAGAATCTGCGTAATGGTAATGGTGGTGAATGGAGTGAGATGAGAAGAAAGAGATTCTCTTTCCAAAAGAAAGGGTATGAAGTAAAAACAGAAGAGCTCCTAGGAGAGAATTTGGAGGAACATTAACATGTAAGGGGTGGTTAGAGGGGTACAAGAGATAGGAGAACCTAGAGAAAAATAGTGTTATGGGAACCGAAGTAAATGCTCTTTTAAGAATGGCCTACAGTCTTTGTTTGACTGGTAGGTCAAATCAATGTGACCACTGGATTTGCCAAGGAGGAGACATTAAGGACCTTGGTGATGACACTTTACTTGCAGTGGTAGGGCAAGGACCTGACTGGACTGTACTGTAGGATAGTTTACCAAAGGGAAGCAATGAGGCAGAAATTAAGGTAATGGATGAATAAACCCTAGATATCACAAGACACAGTAGCAGATGGCAAAAGACTCTGACCTCAGTCTAATACATTTTTGTTCATTTCATCCTAGCTTCTGGATATCCCAGGAAAACCATATATCAGCTGATTGGGCTTCTAAAAACTAAAGAGTAGATAACTGATCAGGAAATCTGTACATTATAGTCATTGAGTAGGCTAGATACTGGTAAAGCCATCTTTGATGACCAGATATTATATTTTAATAGGAGGATGTTAGAAGTAAAGTTTCAGAAGCAGTAATGGAAAAGTAGCCAATACTCCCAGGAACACCCTCAACTGTCTTCTCACCCAAAGCATGTTGACGATTAGCTTCCCTTCCCAGGGAACTTTTTGTAGGGAGCCTCCTTGTCCTTGGAAGAGAGTGAAGGTTTTGCTTCACAAAAAGAAAAGGTAGGTTGTTTGTTGTGAAATACATTGGCATAGTGAAAAGCATTATAAAGGGGGAAGACATTGGAAGATGGAGAGGGGAACCTTATCCCCATTGGAAGAATGGGAGAAGGGGAAGTTCAAGGCAATAGAGGCTTGAGAGTTTGAGAAAACATGTGACAAAGAGTGGAGACAAGTTAAGATTAAATGACCTAAGGTTTCTGAATAGAATGTTGGTTTTAGGTTATTGCAGTGTGCCTGTGTATATGAGAAAGAGGGAAGGAAATAACTAGGCTACCCTTAACATTTGAATACTTGACTTTTTGAGGCTTTCTCCCCACCCTATTTTGACTAAGAAAAACACAATGAAAAAAAAGCCTCACTTTTATTTCACCCTAAGGGCTGTGTCTGATGCCAGTACATGGATAAAACTGACAGGGTAGGCTCAAGCCAACATAATAGTCAAAAGAAAGTGTGCTGGTCTGATAAGTGAGGTGGAAACATTTTTAGGTGAATGGACACATGATCAGGTACAACACATCCAAATGCCTCTGAATCAAGCAATAGTTTTGGCAAAAGACATTCTCTTTCTAATTTCTTAAAAACAGGCATAGTGAAATATAAGAGAAAGATGTTTTCCTCATGAGATTTACTTCAGAAAAACAATAGATAATAACTATAGAATTGAGGGAAAGGCTGAATATATGAAACAGGTGACATCTTTCTCACTTATATGACTAAAAAGTTCACCTTGTGATCTTTTTCCCATAAGAAGTTAGGTACTCAGTCATGGAAAACAGGGTGGGGACTGATTGTGGGAGCAGCAGGGGAAGGGGACTGGGTGGAAGAGGGCAAAGGGGGGAAAATTTGGACAACTGTAATAAAACAACAATAAAATATTTTTTAAAAGAAATTACATAATAAATTAAAAAATACATGTTATTTTTTAAGATTTTATGTCTTTTTAGAGGAGGAAGGGAGGAAGAAAGAGAGAGAGAGAGAGAAAACATGGGACCAACTGACTGGGGACTCTAGGAACCAAACACACAAACCAGACATGTGCCCTGACTTGGAATCCAACTGACAACCCTTTGCTTTGCGGAACACCACCCAACTAACTGAGCCACACCAGCCAGGGCAAGAGTTACATGTTCTGCCCTGGCTGGCATAGCTCAGTGGATTGAGCGTGGGCTGCAAACCAAAGCATCACAGGTTCGATTCCCAGTCAGGGCACATGTCTGGGCTGCAGGCCAGGTCCCCAGTGGGGGCCACATGAGAAGCAACCACACATTGATGTTTCTCTCTCTCTCTTTCTCCCTTCCTCCCTCTCCCCTCTAATAAATAAATAAATAAATAAATAAATAAATAAATAAATAAATACAATCTTAAAAAACAAAGAGTTACATGTTCTATGAAAACATTCAATGTGAAGAATAGTTAACAGAATCTGTGGTGATTAGCCAAAGGAAGAGAAAAGGACACAATTGCTACTTTAAAATATTGTCACGTGGAGAATAGATTAAGTCTAATTCTGTCCTTTTCAAAAAGCCAACAAAGCCTAAGAAATGAAAGTATAGACAGTCTAGTAAGACAACAAAAAATCTGAAAATTATTACTGTACAATATTGGAATGGACTACTTTCCAAGCTGCTCATCATGGCACAGTTAAACAGTGATTCAATGTCTGCCTACCAGGTGTAGTAGGGAAATTCTGCACTGCTCATAAAAGCTCTGGTTGGCAACTCTTAAAAACCCTTCCAACTCCTAGATTCAAAATGATTTGTGAATTTGGGCAATGTGAGGGGGTGAATCACAGAGTCCCTTGTCACTTCCAAATACTTATACATGTATTGTTATTATTATTAGCATTGTTATTTTACTTTGTCTGATATGATATGGTTAGTAACAGAGATACCTCCATCTTCAAAACGGCAATGCACAGCAGGCAGTGCTTTCAGCTAAAGCCTATATCCTTTTTATGTTTTAGCTGTTCTTTTTAAGATTTTATTTTTTTATTTTTTGAGAGACTAGAAAGGAAGGGGAGAGGGAGAGAGGGAAACATCAGTGTGTAGTTGCTTCTCATGCACCCTTCACTGGAGATCTGGCCCGAAACCCAGCCATGTGCCCTGCCTGGGAATCAAACCAGTGACCTTTTGGTTTGTAAGCCTATCCTCAATCCACTGATCAAGCTACGCCAGCCAGGGCCTCCCTTTATGTTTTAATGTTCTTTGAGTATAATGTGGCACTCCAGTCCCCTCCTCAGTGGCACATAGTCTCTTTGACTGGTTTCTTTTTAAGTAGAAATAACAGATTTGTTCTGATTCTTCAGCCCAAATCCTCTTTGTGCCTTCCATATATGTATGAAACTGACTAGGGTTGTTCATTAAGTCTGTTACTTTGTAATGAAGTAAAACTCTCAGCTTTATTCACAGGGGTATCAAAACTTTTGACATTTTTAATCCCATTCTCCAGTTCACTAAGCTGGACACACACTACCCAATGCAAACTCCAGTTAACTTTCTGAGTGTATTGTGCATTTGATTAATGGCATGCATGTGTCTTATTAATTGAATTTGGTTGCTAGTCTGCAATCATAAAATTTTTATGATCTTTGACATTTCCTTCAAAAAAGAACATTAAAGTGTTAGACAAACATACAAAGATAGTCTATGAAAAGACAAGATAATATGGTGGTTAATTGTGTAGGTTCTATAGCCGGACAGACCTAACTTAGCTTTAAATCTGAACTTCATTACTTACTAGCTCTGTGACCTTGGACTAATTATTTAACTCCTCTGTGTCTCAGTGTTCTTACCTATAAAATAGAATAATAAAAGAACTTGTCTCAATATTTTATTATGAGCAATGAATGAGATAATACATGTACAGCCAAAAATTTAACTATCATTTTTACTGTGATTTCATAACTGTGAGACTGAGAATGTTGTATACTATATAATGACATGAAATATTTAATTTACTTTGTAAATAAACACAGGAATAGTCTTTAATAAATATATTTTAAAATAGCCTTGGCTTGTGTGGCTCAGTGGATTCAGTGCCGGCCTGCAAACCAAAGGGTCACTGGTTTGATTCCCCATCAGGGCACATGCCTGGGTTGCCGGCCAGGTCCCAAATGGGGGCACAGTTGGGGATGCATGAGAGGCAACCACACATTGATGTTTCCTTCTCTTTCTCCCTCCATTTCTCTAAAAATAAATAAAATATTTAAATATATATATATTAAAATATATTAATCATTTTCCTATGTAATTACTCATTCTGTACTCCCAAAGAAAGCAATGAATAGGTGCATCAGTAACATGTTTAATTGAGGTGTAGCTTAAACTGCCCTGGAGCAGTTTTGGCTGAGTATGAACCAACTTGAACCAGTATGGCTCAGTAGGCTGGGCGTCGTCCCACAACCCAAGGGGTCACTGGTTCAATTCCCATCCCATATGTGGGTTGCAGTTTCAGTCCCAGGTCAGGGCGTGTGTGAGGGGCAGCCCATCAATGTTCCTCTTTCACATTGATGATTCTCTCCCTCTCTTTCTCTCTATAAATAAATAAATAAATAAATAAATAAATAAATAAATAAAAATTATAAAAATATTTGTTTATTTTTAGAGAGAGGGGAAGGGAGGGAGAAAGAAAGGGAGAGAAACATTGATGTGCAAAAGCTACATCGATCAGTTGCCTCTTCCACACTCGCAACTAGGGACCTGGTTCCCAACCCAGTCATGTGCCCTGACTGGGAATCCACCCGAGACCTTTTGGTTTGCAGGCTGGTGCTCAATCCACTGAACCACACCAGCAGGGCTAAATCTTTTTAAAAATACAATTTTTTAAAAAGCTGTCCTGATGGAAATAAAATGTAACATAAAACATTATCTGTTGTATCATGTAAATCAGAAAAGTTTATTAAAACTAATGAACTGAGTTTGTGAAACAAGGTTTACGTGGTAGAAAATGTATCATTGTTGTTTTCCTAGTTTAAAAGCAGTGCCCAATAATAGCATTTTCTTACTTAAGGATAAAAAATAAACTTTGATTTGCTGTTAGAAACCCAAACCGTGATTTCTTTGATTAAGATAATCTTTCATAACACACTGAAAAAAATCGTTTAATTTCTCACTCTCCTTGTGGCCAACGGAAATGCAGTTCTGCAAACCACAAATGAACTGTGTTAATAATTATGAGCCATTTGACAGTCGGATAATATTATTGTTGAGAAACCTAATTTGGACAAGGCATAAATTGGGCGACATCCAACCAGGTCACATTGAAGCTGTGTGATTTAGTTCAATGTTATTCGTGTTTCTTTTCTCTTACACCTAACCTTTAAAAATTAAAAACAAAATGTACATAATGGGCTGTGTATTGTTACACGCAGAATCTGCAGTGAGACAACATGGAAGAAAACCAGTTTTAGTACATTTTAAAAGATCTTGCCCATTATTTTTCTATCAATGAGGTATGGAAGAAATAGACCTCCTTAAAAACATTTTGTCTTTCCCCTTTAAAACATTACATGATAAAAAAAATGATAGAGCTTCAAAAATGGAACACTTATCTAAACTGGAGCAGAAATCCTGTGAATTTTGAAAACCCAAGTGCAATTAAGAAACCCATGCATATATTAGAATTCTTTCCTGAGCTTGTGTACTTTTAAAATTTTATCAGCTGCTGAGATCCAGAGACCTTATGTATTTTCTATATGCAGGGCTGACTTTTCCATTAGGCATAGTGCCTAGGGCCCATACACTTTTAAGGGTCCACAAAAATGTTTTCATTTAAATTTCTTTTAACATCAGAAGATAAAGTGAATATAATAATATTATATATTAATGATAAACAATGAATATATAAATATTTATGCTTATTTCACCGCAGTTGAAATATAATTTTAAATTTCTTTTGGGGGGAAAGGACCACCAAAAACAAAAGTGCCCACAGAAGTCATAATATGGCCTCGTTTGTACTTTAGGAGGGAGTGGTAGGCTGAATTATGGTCTACAAAAGATATCCATGTCTTAATCCCTGGAACCTGTGAATGTTACCTTATATGGCAGAAAAGGAATTTTGCAGATGCAATTAAGAATCTTGAGGTTAGAAGACTGTCCTGGATTATCTGGGTAAACCTTAAATGTTATCACACCTACCCTTATAAGAGGAGGCAAAGAAAAAACTAATAAACAGAAGAGAAGGCAGTGTGACCATGGAGGGACAGATTGGTGTGAGGAAGCCACATACTAAGGAATATGGGCAGCCACTAAAAGCTGGAAGAAGCAAGGAATGGGTTTTTCCCTAGTGCCTGTAGATAGAGTGAGGATCTGCCAACACCTTAGTTTAGGCCCAGTGAAACTGTTTGCACAGTTCCAGGCTCCCCAAATGTAAGAGAACAAATGTTTGTTGTTTTAAATTACCAAGTATGTAGTAATTTGGTATAGTAGCCAGAAAAAAACTAATAGAGTGTTGAACTTCAATTTAAATTTGTTTCTTAAATAGATTTTTCCATTTGTCCTGAAAAACAAAAATAAATGGTATGAAAGATAATGAACATTAATGAATTATCCATTTATAATATTTAAATAAAGCAAAAATGTCATAATGCTTGAAACTAATATGCATCATGGTTAAAAGAGTAAGCAGTACTTGTATTTTGTTTGTGCTAATTAAACAATGATAAAATTTAATCTAAAATTAATAGAAACTCAGTTCTGGCCAGGTACCTCAGTTGGCTAGAGCATTGTCCTGATACCCCAGACTTGTGGGTTCCCAAGTAAGGGCACATATAAAAAAAAATCAATGAATACATAAATGAGTGGAACAGCAAATCAACGTTTTTTTTTCTTTCTCTCTCCCCCTCCTTCTCTCTAAAGTCAATAAATAAATTTTTTAAATAAAATTAAATTAACAAGAACTCAAAATATGCTTTATATAACATCAATTATACCTGCAACATAGAGCCAAAAATACTAAAAAAAAAAAACTTAACTCGATTAACTGTAGAAGCCACTCATAATTACAAACACTCAATCTTTACCTTATTACCCCTTTCCATGCTTAACAAAAATATATTCTTTTTATCACAAGAGGAATGGAGGGGTACAAATTTTCTGAGCTGCTGAAGCTTGTGATTGAAATTAAGCTTTATGACACTGCTTACATAGATAAGAAGGGCAAATGTCAATGCACTTTCAAAAGCAAATGGCAAAGCATGGATTGTTACATGGGTAGATTTAAGTGGTCTCCCGCAAAGGCATCTACTAAAAGTGATATGTCAGAGAAGTGGTTTTAATGTGTTGCTACATATCTGTTACTGTAGGCTCTGCTTTCAACAATATCTTTGCTTTAACGTTTAATATATTAGAATTTCAATGGCTTTCAGTGAGAATGATCTGTTTAATTAGTGAATGCCTTAGAAAATACCTGTCCTTTTGCTCATCTTTAGAGTTCATTAAGAAGTGGAGCAGTAGTGCCCTTATTTTTCTAACATAATCTAGTCAATTTTCCTTTCCAAATTCACTGAACTCAATAAACCATAGTGATGTGGACACCCAAAAGCTGTTCACTCAAAAAGTAATTCATTACAGAAGGGTGCTTTCTAATTCACCATACTTCCTTGTAGGTTTTTATCATTAATTTCTTCCTCTTCACATGAAAAGTAAGCATGTCTCCAATATGGCTTGAATTATTTTACAACCAGGCTATAAGAATACCTTTGCTTATGATATACATGTGGACAGAAATAGTCATTGCTGTATGTTCTAAGTAATATTTTAGACCTCAAAATTCATCATGTCTAATTATTCTATGACCCTGAGGGTAAAGACTATCATTGTCATGCACCATTGCATTTGCAGAGCCTAGCACACTGTATAAGGCTTTCCTGACTGGGACTAAGTGAATGAATGAAAGAAAGAAAGGAAAGAAGGATGGATGGAGGGAGGAAGGGAGGCAGGGTGGGAGGGAGGTAAGGAGGATGAACTAAATAACCATTACATCATTCCAGTAGCAACGCATGTTGTGAAAAGATGTGGCAGGTTAGCCCTTACCAGTGTGTCTCAGATGGTTAAAACGCCGTCCAGTGCATCAGAGGGTTGGCGGTTCAATTCCTGGTCTGGGCACTTACCTGGGTTGTGAGTTTAGTCTTCAGTCGGGGTGCGTATGGGAAGCAGCCAGCGGATCACTGTTTCTTTCTCTCTCTCCCCGTTCTTCTTTCTCTAAAATCAATAAACGTATCAGAAAAACAATCTTTTTAAAAAGATGTGACAGGTTAAAAACCTGGACATCAGCCTCTACACAGGTAGAGAAATTGCCACCCTAGCCAGCGTAATTTTAAAAGTACAGGGAAAAAACCCTAAAGTGCCTACCTGGTTCAGTTTACTGCTAGCAATCTCACCATTAGAGAATCATTTCCTTGGGATGAATAGTTAAATCCGGAAACCCTGGGGGAAGGTACCAATTTCCTTTACTCCTAACACAATGACAAGAATTTGTTTAAAGACTCAGCATCACTTAGGGTTAAGGATAAGACTTTGAATTTAGATCTGTGTTGGAACCCTGTTCTTCCACTTAGCTGTGGAATATAATCTGAATTAACTTCACTGAGCCTCAACTACTTTATCTGTAAAGTGAGGAAGAAGATATTTTCCCAGGATTGTGAAAATTAAATGGCATATTCTATGCAAATGTCATGCATAGAACTTGATGCTTAGTAAACAAATGCTCAAGAGACCATATCCCTAATTGTTATTATAATAGTCTCCATCAAGTGGTCCCTTTGAAAATGGAGCAAAACAAGGAGTTAAAGTCTGCTCTTAGAGAGAGATCCTGGGTCCTGAGAGGAGCAAAAATGGTGGGTTCTGAAAAGAAGAGCAGGAAGGAATCACAGAAAACTTCTCTGACCTGGCAATGTTACTTGAAGTCAGTCTTGTCCGTTGAAGACCATTAGTCAGTGATATGATTAGTTTAGTTTCCCCATCTGAGGCACTGGTTGTTTTGGAGAGATGTGTTTTGCTTTGTTTATATCCTAACCTGTCTGCACAGGCAGTATCTTTACCCTGTAAAGATTACAATATGGGGAAAAAGAGAATTATATTGCCAAGAGGCCGAGAGGTTTGGAAATTGTTAACGGTATAAGGAGACACCTTCTGACACAGTTGAGGGCCAAGATTCATACTTCTGTCACTGGTATTATGCCTCTACCTTTCCCTTTGTACCATGTACTGTATTCATAAGACCTGGTTTTCTATAATCCGTACTAGAATTTATGGTATTTTCAGATAAGGGCCATGCCTCTATCCTCTATGCCTAGCACAGAGCCTGGCAGATACATAGTGCTTAATAAATATTTGATAAACTGAAGCAAACAAAAAGTAATGCTATTAAACAAAACTTTTAAAAAGTCACACAAAGCAGCTTAAGGTAGCTCTATTTTGATGTCTCTTGATTTCAGAAGGCGGAGGGTGGATGTTATTTCTGAGAATGTGAAAATAACCCCGATCTTCATCACTTGGGCTTCTATAACAAACACCACAGACTGGGGTGGCTTAAACCACAAACATTTATTTCCTCACAGTTTTTTGAGGCTGAGAAGTCCGCCATCAAAGTGCCAGGAGTGTGGGTGTTTGGTGAGAGCTCACTTCCAGCTTGCCCATAGCACCTTGCTGTATCCTCACACAGCAGAGAGAGAGATCTTGTCTTTTAATCCCATTATGGGGATTCCACTTCACGATCGCATCTAAACCCAGTGATCTCCAAAGGCCCCAACTCCAAATACCATCTCATTGCAGATTAGGATTTCAACATATGAATTGGGTGGGGGGGGGCATGTTTCAGTCCATAGTAACCCCATTGTGAGACCATTTCATTTACAGTATGGATCCATGCATGAACACCAAAGACAACATCTTAATAAGGTGCTGGTCTCTGTATGGCCACGTGTGCATGTTTGAATGTGCTCACCCACTGCCTGCATTTTCAAGCAGAACACAACACTCGGTAGAGAGCTTCCTTACTGTGCTTGTTTATGAATCAAGCACTTTGTTCACTTAGTACAATTTAATATTCTTAATGTGCACTTTGATTCTTTATGCCTTTATCTTTGTTCTGAATTTCAGGGGAGTTTTCTTCTTTGGGGAACATTAGCTTTCCAGTGGATACCATTTCTGTTCTGCCTGGGGTATTCTGTTTCATCTTGTTCAAGTGCTGCTTTTGTTCAAATAGCCTTTTTGACTTGGAGATTTTTTTTTTTAATCAAGCGTTCTGCTCACTTTTTTTTAAGCCCATGCAGGGAGTATGGATTAATTTATTTCTTTCCTGGCTCTCTTCTAGTAATTTTGAGTTAATCTTGGTCACATATGCTAAGCTTGTGTCTCACTGGTACTTTTCCAAATCCTCCCTCTTTCATTAGTTTATGGAGTAAAAGTCTTTGATGATGAGAAGGAGGATGAACATTCACGTAGCCTTGTATTTTTGAGGCAGCCCATCTTTTACTCTAGTGCAAACTGAATGGAATGGGAACAGGAAGACAAAATATTTCAGATCATTGAGATGAGTCCAGATAATGCATGCATAGTATCATCAGGCTGGTGTTTATCTCTACTGTTTTTTTTCACACAAACATGTCCACTTCTCCCCGGTAGATCACTGGGACCTGCCACTCCTTCCACAGCAACTCACAATAACCCCTATTACTATTACCTGAAAATCTGAACTCTTTGCACTCAGATATTGGGAAAAAACACTATTTATTAGTTATATTAGCCCTATATAGCCTTGTTTCTATGGTGAATAGCACACATTATATAAAGATAGGTCACAGTGGGAAATAAAAACCTGAATGAATTTGTTTCATGGGCCCAATGTCATTTAAAAATGTATTCAGTGGAATGAAAATTTCAGCAACAGATTTTCTAGGAAACTCCAAGGTGCTCACAGAGTCATAGAATATCAAAGCTGCTTTTACATGTGTGGAGATTAAGGCTCAGAGAAGCAAGGTGATTGGATTTACATCAAGCAGTGAATAAGTTGCTAATATAGCCTATTTTTTACAGGCCATCAGACTTCAGGTCCAGGGTTCCTTGAATCTGGCAGAGCGTGTGACCTGCGTACTGACACAGGGCCCAGTGCCCAAAAGGGACCTACACTTGATGTAATGCTCTGCGATCACTGTCTTGAAATTCTTAATACTTTTTGAGAAAGGAATCCCCACATTTTCATTGGTATTACATCAGAACTCTATTGCTTAATAAAGTGAGACGTGGTGTTTATTGTTATCTTTTAACTGTCATGATTACTAACTACATGTTTCCTGTTTAAGAACATCTAGTCTGTTGCACCTAAAAATCACAGTGGGGCATGCCATTTGGAAATCAGTCAGATCCCTCTGAAATGAATTGGGATCTTCCTTAGGAGGGAAACAGGAAAGAGAGAGAAATTCATGGACATTCTATTCTGTGCCATGCTCTAGGCTAAACACTTTCTGCACGTAATTTCTTTTATTCCCACAGAAACACTGATTATAGTAGCTCTTCAGCCTGTCCTGTTGAGGGGATTTGTCCTTGCACCAGAGCACTTTTATTTTATTTTATTTTATTTTATTTTATTTTATTTTATTTTTCTCACCTGAGAATTTGTTTATTGACCTGAGAGAGAGAGGAAGGGAGGAAGGGAGCAGGGGAGGGAGAGAGAGAGAAACATTGATGTGAGAGAGAAGCATCAGTTCGTTTTCTCCAACCCGGGATTGAAAACACAACCTCGGTATGTAGCCTGACTGGGAATCAAAGGTACAACGTTTTTTGGAACACAGAAGGATGCTCCAACCAATTGAGCCACCAAGCCAGGGCGCTCCAGAGCACTTTTAATGCCTGTTGCCTGTTGCATGTTGCCTTCCAGGTTTCCACTCTCTAGTTTTTTTCTGAGGCAATCTTGCAGGTGTCCCTTTGATGCCTGGCAGCATCCAGGGAGGACAAGGGAGAGCTCTTCCCCATACTGATATTGGGGTCCAGGTTCCTGTCACCGCACAAGAAGGATTGGAGGGTGAGACGGAAAGATTTAGCAAAGCATAGTAGATTTATTAAAGCAAAAGGATACACTCAAGAAGTGAGAGCAGGCAACCTTGGAAAATGAGACACCCTGATAGGGTCTGGGTGGAAAGTTTTTATTAAATGTAGGCATCACTCCTCACCACCTGAGGAGTGGGGGTTTAGGGTGGTCTTTGCTTCTGATGCTAGTGGGGTGACTGCTAAATGGGCTTGTCCTTGTCCCTCCTCTCTAGATAGGGATTTCTATTTTGGTCCTTCCAGAACTATCGTGGAGATTGGGGGGTAGGGAGGCAGTGTGCAGAGTGGTCCTGAAATGGAAATGCAAATTTATTATAAAGATATTACAGCCCCAGCCAGTGTGGTTCAGTTGGTCGACTGTCATCCCTTGAACCAAAAGGCTGCCAGTTCCACTCCCAGTCAGGGCACATGCCTGGGTTGTGGTTCCGTCCCCAGATGGAGGACATATGGAAGGCAACAGATTGATGTTTCTTTCTCGCATTGATGTTTCTCTCCCTCTCTTTCTCCCTCCTTTTCCCTTTCCCTAAAATCAAAAAATTAATAAAAAAGATATTACAATGGCCTTGTGGGTCACTTTTAGGTCAGTATGACTGCTGAATCTACTTGAGATGGTTTTTGTTTCAGCTACAGGAAATTGGGGAGGAGGAAGAGGGAAACAGGTGGTCAATAAAATTCAAGTCCGAGATGTTCCAGCCAGGGCAGAAAAGGGGAGGTGTAGAAATGCAGACTCTCAGACCTTGCTCCAAACTTACAGAATCAGAATCTATACTTCGAAAAGATTCCTGGGTGATTTTTAGGTAAGCTGAAGATTGAGAAGCACTGCCATACTATACTAAGGAGGTTGAATCTTTTCATGTGATGTACATATTATCAGAGTGGTGACAATTCTGACCTTCCTGCCTCACCCTCTGCGGGTGATGCCTCCTCCCACCTCTGCAGATCTCCAGACAAGGAAAACTGGCCCTAATTTTGATGCCATGACAGACCTAATGAGTCTTCATGTGTGTCAGGCTGGTCAGAGATTTTATAATAGCTCCCTCTATTAATTCTGATATGTCTTCCTGGATAAGAACCACAGGTAGACCTTAACTGTTCTCTTTTGTGAATGAGGGAAAGGTCTAACATGAATTCAATGATTTGTATAAGGTCAATCAGCTTGTGAGTAGAAGACTTAGAATGTAAATGTTGATTTACTGACTCCTAATCTCATGCCCTTTTCAAAACATTGTGTTATCTTCTTGGATGTTCTGTTTGTCGCCACTCTGACAATATGTACATCACATGAAAAGATGCAACCTCCTCAATATATTAGGGCAGTGCTTCTCAATCTTCAGCTTACATGAAAATCACCCAGGAATCATTTCAAAGTATAGATTCTGATTCTGTAAGTTTGGAGCAAGGTCTGAGAGTCTGGACTTCTAACAAGCTCCTAAATCATGCCATTTCTGCTGGCCCATAGACTATGTTCTGAATAACTAAAAAATGCATTCTGCAAAGTTTGGGTTAAGCAGGCCAAAGTTGGGATGTGAAACTGCAAACATGTTGCATTGTCAATAATGATAATGATGATAATAATAATAATTGCTTGCATTCATTGAGAAATCTGTTCAATATTCTTTGCACATTATATAAGTTAATCCTCCTAAAAATCGTGTGAGATAGTTACGACATTGACCCTTATTTTGTAGATGAGTACATGGAAGCTCAGAAAGATTTAATTCATTTTCCCAAGATTACACTTAGCACCAGCTATGATGCAAACTGTGCTTTCAGAGTTCAATCTGGTACCCACAAAATAGAAAGGTGAAGGGAAGAAGGAAGAAGGAAGAGGAGACAGAGAAAACAACTAGTTTTTATTAGAATCTGGTGTGCCAGAAACAGTGCTAATTCATTTTCCACATTATCTCATTAACTCTTCCAAACTTCCATGGAAGCTAGGCATTATCATCCTCCTTCTAAGGAGGAGGAAATCAGTAATCAAAGATATTAAGTTATTAGTTCAAGAACACACACTCAGAGTTAGCAAATAGTAGTGCTGAGAACTGAACACAAAATTCATGTTGAATCCATTGAGATTTTGCTTCTGACTGGAATCAGTTGAGTGAAGAGTGAAGGTTGGATCTATACCTTTTAGAAAGTAAATCAAGAGTCTTTAACTAGGGTCCAAAAGATCTTTATGGTGTCTTTCCTTCCTACTTCTTTGAAGAATATTATTGAGGTATTACTTCATTCTAAGAGAGTCTTCAATGATGCAGTAGACATCATTATGAGTCACCAATATCCAATCCTGCTCTCCTCTGAGGAATTGTAAGGCTGTACTTCCCAGCTTCCTCAAGTAGTGGAGTCATGTCCCTCTTTGTGTTCGAACGGCTGAGCAGATATGGTATGTGCTACTACTGGGGTGAAACGCTTATAACATCATAGACAATCTCAGCTCTCACTTCTTTCCTTTGACAACTGTGGAACACTCTCTTAAAATGGTTGAGTCAAATTATTGCAGGAGGCTAGACTAATTATTGTAGGAATCACCATGATATGGAAAAAATCTGTCCTGGAGAGTTGTCCTGACCCACACTGGATTTTGTAGGAATGGGAAATAACATCTTCTGTGATACGTTATTAAGACATGATTATTTGTTATGAGTCTTGCCTGTTCTGATTAATATAGTTGGCATAGCCTGCTAAACAAGCACTATCAGTATATATGATCCTACTTGTTGCCACATTATGACATTTAGAATTATTTCTGCCCTGGCTGGTGTGGCTCAGTGGACTCAGTGCTGGCCTGTGAACCAAAGGGTCGCCAGTTCAATTCCCAGTCAGGGCACATGCCTGGGTTGTGGGCCAGGTCCCCAGGAGGGTGCATGCAAGAGGCAACCACACATTGATGTTTCTCTCCCTCTTTTTCTCCCTCCATTCTCCTCTGTCTAAAAATAAACAAAATTTTTAAAAGATTTAAAAAAGAATTATTTCCCTTGTTAGAAATAAAAGAAAGTGCATCCAGTTATTATACCCATGGATGATTGCTTTTGTGTACAATGAACCTAGTTTAAGTTAGTAAACTTCCAATTAAGAAAGCACAACTTCTAAGTACATATTCATTTCCCTTCATTGCTGAATATGATAGAATACAAAAACTATGACATGTCTACGGTGACACAGTTCTAACTGATGAAAACTGAAGGATACATCTGTACATTTTTAAAAGTATTTTATTTTGTATGGAACTTTTATAGAAAGGATTACTCATCCCCTCAATTTATAGAATCTACTGAATATAACTCTGATTTAGGTAATGAGTCTAGGTCCTCATGATGAACACCCATATTCTGTCATCTCAATTCTATGGTCATGCTCATAGGAGCCATTAAGCTGTATAGCAATTATCATTAACTGTTAACAGGGTAAAAGTGTGCATGTGTGTGCATGCATGTAAATACACACATATGCATATATAAACATGTGTAAAATATCTAAATATACATAACTTCAATGTTTTTCCCATTACTTTAGATATTATGTGAAAAATTATAATCTTAGTAAGTGTGATCAGGTATGAAATACGTATATATGTGTATCTATAGGAGTGCATACTTAGGCATGTATGTCTGTAAATTTTGCCCTTCATTTTGAAAATTGTGTTGAAATATTTTATCTAAATTATATTAGTAACCATGGGTGGAATGAAATTTCATTACCAGGTAATATTGTAGTGCTGTGACTTTTCATATAATTTTATGTTGGTTCAAATTAAAGAAAACTTAGTCCATAAAAAAGCACATATTGTAGTTATCTGCCCAAGCTTAAATTGGAAAATGCAAAACAATTTAATGTATTAAAATACTTAGGATATACTTTGGTTTTACTTTCATTACTGACTGTGATGTGACACAAAGCCATAATGCTTCCTATGCGTTGAAGATTTTGTCAACGGAAACTTGAAGCCAACGATGTAGATTTTTTAAAAGATAAATCAATTTGAAAAGACAAGGAAACAATCAAGACTTGAATTTACCTCAACACAAAAGCTTTCTAGTTTTTTCCAATAAGACTGCTTGTCACATTGCCAGCCAAAGAACGCCATATACTTTGAGAGATTTGGTGCTATGGAAAAGGCTGAACTGGACTGCGACTTAGAGAAAACAAAGAAAATACAGGCAGTGTTTCTGTAAAATCCATTAACTCCATAACTGATTATTTTTTTCTAATATTTTGAAATGGGACATGAAGAAATAGACAGCTGAAATATTTGCCTCCAGCAAGAACTGGAACTGGATAGCACCACTCATCTCTCTCCATGTAGACTGCATCTAGTATTTATGTTCAATGCATACTAATGCCATAAAAGAATTCCTGTTTCATGAGCCCCTTTTAAAAACTCAAATGTTGTTGGAGTCTTAAAAGGAAAGTTACTTGCCAAGCAAAACTTCCATAGGGAAAAAAAAATCTTAGTTATAGTGGACCCTTTATCCACAGGGGATACGTTCAAGAACCCTAGTGATGCCTGAAACCACAGATAGTACTGAACACTGTATATGGTATGTGTTTTCCTATACATACGTATCTATGATAAAGTTTAATTTCTAAATTATAGAGAGTAAGAGATTAACAATAACTAGTGATAAAATAGAATAATTGTAACAATATACTGTAATAAAATTTATGTGGATGTGGTGTCTTTAATAACTGATCTCACAACTGAGACAGCTACTAAGTGACTAATAGGTAAGGAGTACACACAGCGTGGATACACTGGACAAGGAGATAGTTCACATCCCAGGAGGGAAGGAGCAGGATTGCATGAAATTTCAACATGTTACTCAGTACAGCTTGAAATTTAAAACATGGAGTTTTTTTAAAAGATTTATTTATTTATTTATTTTTAGAGAGAGGGAAAGGGAGGGAGAAAGAGAAGGAGAGAAACATCAATGTGTGGTTTCCTCTCACACGCCCCCTATTGGGGACCTGGCCTACAACCCAGGCATGTGCTCTGATTGGGAATCGAGCCAGCGACACTTTGGTTCACAAGCTGGCACTCCATCCACTGAAACTTACCAGCCAGGGCTAAAACATAATTTTTTTATTTCTGGCATATTCCATTTAATATTTTAAGGCTGAGGTTGGCTGCAGGTAACTGAAACTACAGAAAGTGAAACCACGGATAAGAGGGGAGTACTGTAGTCTTTCATACAGTTGGAATATCTGTAGTGCTTGCTCATATATCTGGTATGCCATAGTACCATGGACTGGGTGGTTTATAACCAACAGAATTTTATTTCTCACAATGTTAGAGATTGGGAAGTCCAAGATCAAGGCACTGGCAGATTCTGCTTCTGGTGAGGTTCAGTGTCTGGTGAGAGCTACCATATTCTTGCTGTGCCTTCACATGGCAGAAGGGGCAAGGAAGTTCTTGGAGAGGTATTTATAAGAGCACTAATCTCATTCTTGAGGGCTCTGTTCTCGTGACCTAATAACCTCCCAATGACACCACCTCCAAATACCATCACATCAGAGATTAGATTTCAACATATGAATTTTGGAAAGACACAACCATTCACTCTACAGCAAACCCAATCTCTATATATACTGTTACAATAAAGCTAAATTGGCATCTTTGTGGTACCCTTGTAGATTGGTACCAGAAAACAACCCCTTCGGTCTTTTCTTGCTACACCTATGGTATTATAGAATTCGTCAGCTTCCTGAAAGCCTGAGCCTTGAATCACCTTTTTTTAAAGAGGCTTTTTGAAGAAATGGGAATAGATTTTGAAAGTTTTATCTATACAGAATTTTGCTGGTTTTTGAAAAAACAAGTTCGAAAGTGCTTGATAAAAATATTTGAAGTTAGCCCTGCCTGGTGTGGCTCAGTTGGTAGGAGTATTGTCTCATAAACCAAAGGGTCACAGGTTTAATTCCTGGTCAGGGCATATGCCTAAGCTGAGGGTTCAGTCCTGATCTGGGTGCCTGTGAGAGTAGATGTTTCTCTCCCTTCTCTCCCTTCCTCTCTCTCTGAAATCAGGTGAAGATTAAAAAAGACTTGAAGTTAAACTTATTTATGACTTAAAGAATAATAGTTGGGCTTAACTGATGACTTTCAGCCATGAAGATAAGAGAAATCTTTTCATTCAAGGTCCTACAATCACCATTATTGTTGCCATGGAAAAAATTTCCAGGTTTTATTGTTATTGTTTTTGTTTATGCAAAGCTTTCTATTCTAGGGTAGGGGATTGGCAGGATGCAACTCCACAAACTTCGTAAACTTGGAGAAACTCCTGCTGGGTAGGGCCCAAATGCCAAAACTTGGTCAATTTCTCTACAGGCAGAAATGTGTGCATTACTAAATTACTTTGAAGATCTTGGTCAGACGATGTTGAAAGTGGAGCATGGGTTTATAAATACTTCCTTAGTAAAATGGACAGTATCAACTATGGAAATTCTAACAAAAGATGGATTTATTTGCTTGAGAACAAAGGGCATGTCAAGACATGGTTTCAATTTCCTAGGAGAATCTTGGGGAATTCTGAGGCTCATTGATACAAATTTACTCTCATCTTGCAAAGCTGCATGATTCAAATTGTTATTCTACATAATTTTGTTAGTCAGAGTTGTTTTTATTCATTTTTTATTGTTGTTCAAGTACAGTTATCTCCATTTTCCCCCCACCATTCCCTTCCACCCCACCCATCCCTGCCTCCCACCCTCAATCCTACCCCCTTTGTCTTTGTCCATGGGTCCTTTATACATGTTTCTTGATGACTCCTCCCCTTTTACTCCCCATTATCCCCCTCTCCCCTTCCCTCCAGTTACTGTCAGTTTGTTCTTTATTCAATATCTCTAATTATATTTTGCTTGCTTCTTTGTTTTGTTGACTAGGTTCCACTTGTAAGTGAGATAATATGGTATTTGTCTTTCACCACGTGTCTTATTTCACTTAGCATAATGCTCTCAGAATGGCCATCATAACCAAATCAAGAAACAAGTGCTGGTGAGGTTGTGGAGAAAAGAGAACATTAGGACACTTGTTGGTGGGAATGCAGACTGGTGCAGCCACTGTGGAAAACAGTAAGCAATTTCCTCAAAAAACTAAAAATCGAACTGCCTTTTGACCTGACAATTTCACTGCTGGGATTATACCCCAAGAATCCTAAAACACCAATTCAAAATAACCTGTGCACCCCAATGTTCGTAGCAACACAGTTTACAATAGCCACATGCTGGAAGCAACCGAAGTGCCCATCAGTGAATGAGTGGATCAAAAAACTGTGGTTCATTTACACAGTGGAATACTATGCAGCAGAAAAAAGGGAGCTCCTACCCTCTGTGACAGCATGTTAGTCAGAGTTTTTAACACTTGCCGCCAGCTTTTATTTAAAACAAAGTTATTCTCATTGAAATGCACTTCTAAGAAAAATTAAAACTTGTTTTTTGTCTTATTTTTAAAGCTAAATATTTTCTTAAGTGAGAGAAAGACACTTTTGTAAAAAATATGTTTATGTAAAAAAACAATATAATTATTAGCATTTTCTGAAAGAGGGCAACATTTCTATCAGTTTCTCAGTGATCTCTGCAAACCCAAAGAGGTTGGAAAACCTCAGCATTGTGTTTTCTTGTTTTAAAAATAATTTTTTATTCATTCAATAGTTTTACATCTAGACATTTACCCTGAGGAAATATTGAGAAAATTGTACAGAAATTAAAGTATCAACATGCCTATTATAGTGTTACTTATAATAATGGAAAATTAAGAGCAACTTAAATTCTCAACATTAGGAGAATGTTTACAAATTTATAGAATGTCCTTATGTTAAAATATTACATAGTCATTTACTGTTGTATTTTAAAGCTTGTAAATAACATAATGAGATACTTATGGTATGATCTTAACGTAAAATAACATAAAAATCATATAGTGTATTTCAACTACATAAATTTTATAGAAATATCTGGAAAGATGTTTGTTGAAACGTTAACAGTGATTATCTCAAGATGGTATGTTTATGAAAAGACCATTTTTTTCTTTATACATTTTTACAAAATGTACAAGATGATTACATATGATTTTAAAAATCAATGTGGAGCCCTGGCTGAGGTGGCTCAGGGGATTGAGCACTGGACTGGGAACCAAAGGGTCACCAGTTCATTCCCAGACAGGGCACATGCCTGGACCAGTTCCCCAGTAGGGGGCGCATGAGAGGCAACAACACATTGATGTTTCTCTCCCTCTCTTCCTCCCTCCCTTCCCCTCTCTAAAAATAAATGAATAAACCCTTTTTTTAAAAAAATCAATGTGGAAAACATTAAAAAGAAAAAAGTAATCCACACAAGAAGGGTTTGGCACTGTAATTTTCTTGTAACATGTTATTTTAAAAATCTTTTCAATTCCAGCAATAATATGCTGTAAAGAAACAGTAATTCTGAAGATAAATTTTATTCATCCATTAGCATTAGACAGTCATTTAGAAACTGAAACATCAAGCTCTGTGTTTTTTTTTCAGGATTTTGTGACAGACTCATGAAATTCTGGTTTTTCGGGTGCTGTATATTAGCAAAGAACACATAGAAGTCACAGATTTTTGTTTGCTTGTTTGCAATGCAGGTTTAGAATAATTTGGAATTCAAACTCCTCAAATAACCTGCAGTCAGTTGCCACCGAAATATGGAAAGAAAAGTGTGGCAAGTATCTATTTTTAAATCACTGCAATTCTTCCTGGAGCATTTCCACTGAAAGCACAAAGGATATAGAAATCTAAGTTAAGCACATTTGGGAATACAGAAGAATCTCAAGCAACATAGTCTCTCATCAGCTAGATGTGTTCAGATAGGTCGGTAGAATTTTGCCTATGGCTATATGAGCTGTTTTGCCCAAGAGACATCAATTTCAATTCTCTCTTTGGGATTCACTGGTGTACAAAGTTCTTCAGAGGATTCTTTTTCTCACTAGAAATACTTTCTCTTCTTTACCCACCCCACCACAACCACTTAAAACTCTAAGCCATTTATGTGGAATTTTCATAAAAGTTGATAGTGAAAGAGTCCAAAAACTGTTTTAGAAGAAATGATATCACTAAACCATGAAGACACTTACTTTGTTATATAAGCATTTAGAGTGTGGAGAAGTATCATCTGATATGTATGCCTCAATTTAAAGAAAGTATAATTGATGGGGGGCATAATTATATATTAAAATTTAATAAAAGACATGAAAAAATTAATTAACATAAATCTCATAATAGTGTTGTCAGTGATTAACTTCAGCCCTTCACGTTCAGTTTCAATGTTAAAAATAACTTTCTTTTATCCTTTAAAAATCCTGAACTTGTGATTACGTTTGTATTGGTGACAGAGGATTACTAGAACTAGTGGGATGATCCCATTGTGAGTTATAATAATGTTGAATCACTATATTATATGCCTGCAACTAATATAACCAATATATGATTGTATACCAACTATACTTAAATGAAAATAAATTTTTAAAAAACCCTGATCTTGTAATCTTTATGGGTCACCACTGACTAACAGTGGTACTTTAGTTATTAAAAACAAACCAACAGACTTCCGGCCAAGATGGAGGCATAGGTAGACACACTGTGCCTCCTTGCACAACCAAAAGAAGGATAACAATAGTTTAAAAACAAAAAACAACCAGAACTGACAGCAAATTGAACTGTATGGAAGGAAGTCCAACAACCAAGGAGTTAAAGAAGACACATTCCTCCAGACTGGTCGGAGGGGTGGAGACAGGCAGCTAGGGCAGAGGGGATTCAAGGCAAGGCAGTAGCTGGTGAACCCAGCGAGGGGGCAGCTGGCAGGCGGCTGGCAGACCAAGTGGTCCCACATTCACATGCAGACAGACCTGGAGGAACAATTGGGGAGCGAAACAGACTGAGCAACACAGGGCCACAGGCCGGGGAAATAAAGCCTCAAACCACTGACTGAAAACTATTCTGGTGGCTGATGCGGCAGCAGGAGAAACTCCCAGCCTCACAGGAGAGTTTGTTGGAGAGACCCACAAGGTCCTAGAATGTACACAAACCCACCTGCCTGGGAATCAGCACCAGAAGGGCCCAATTTGCTTGTGGAAAGTGGGGAAGTGACTGAAAGTCGGCAGACAGTACAGCAAGCACCATTGTTCCCTTGCAGACCTTGTCCCCACATATAGCATCACAAAGCAGCAACGTGGGGTTACCTTGCCCAGGTGAACACCTAAGGCTCTGCCCCTCACTACGTAACAGGCATGTCAAGACAAAAATAATGGCCCAAACAAATGAACAGATCAAATCTCCAGAAAAAATACAACTAAGTGATGAAGAGATAGCGAACCTATCATATGCACAGTTCAAAACACTGGTAATCACGATGCTCACAGAATTGGTTGAATTTGGTTGCAAATTCGATGAAAAAAATGAAGGCTACACTAAGTGAAATAAAGGAAAATGTATACGGAACCAATAGTGATGGGAAGGAAACTGGAACTCACCTTCTGGTCCACTTACAATGGTGTGGACCAGAAGGAAGAAAGAAACATCCAACCAGAAAAGAATGAAGAAACAAGAATTCGAAAAAATGAGGAGAGGCTTAGGAACCTCTAGGACATCTTTAAACGTTCCAACACCTGAATTACAAGGGTACCAGAAGGAGAAGAGGAAGAGCAATAATTGGAAAAGTTATTTAAACAAATAATAAAGGAAAACTCCAATCTGGCAAAGGAAATATACTTCCAGGAAGTCTAGGAAGCTCAGAGAGTCCCAAGGAAGTTGGACCCAAGGAAGAAGATACCAAGGCACATCATAATTACATTACCCAATATAAAAATTAAACAGAGGATCCTAGAAGCAGCAAGAGAAAAGAAGACAGTTACCTACAAAGGAGTTCCCATCAGACTGTCAGCTGATTTCTCAAAAGAGACCTTACAGCCCTGGCTGGCGTAGCTCAGTGGATTGAGCGTGGGCTGTGAACCAAAGCATCGCAGGTTTGATTCCCAGTCAGGGCACATGCCTGGGTTGCAGGCCATGGCCCCCAGCAACCGCACATTGATGTTTCTCTCTCTCTATCTTTCTCCCTCTTTTCCCTCTTTAAAAATAAATAAATAAAATCTTTAAAAAAAGAGAGAGAGAGAGACCTTACAGGCAAGAAGGGGCTGAAAAGAAGTGTTCTAAATCATGAAAGGCAAGGACCTACATCCAAGATTGCTCTATCCAGCAAAGCTCTCATTTAGAATGGAAGGGCAGATAAAGTGCTTCTCAGATAAGGTCAAGTTAAAGGAGTTCATCATCACCAAGCCCTTATTATAGGAAATGTTAAAGGGATTTATCGAACAAAAAGAAGATAAAAAATATAAACAGTAGAATGACAGCAAATTCACACTTATTAACAACCACACCTAAAACAAAAACAAAAGCAAACTAAGCAAACAACTAGAACAGGAACAGAACCACAGAAATGGAGATCACAGGATGGTAGGTAGAAAATAGACAGGGGGAGGGTAAGAATAGTATGGGACATATAGAAGCCAAAGAACTTATATGTATGACCCATGGACATGAACTAAAGGGGGGATGTGGGCAGGAGGGGGTATGCAGGGCAGAGGAAAGTGAACGGGGCAAAATGGGACAACCGTAATAATATAATCAATACAATATATTTTAAAAAATAAAAACAAACAAAACTATAAGTTACATGATTTGTTTGATGTTTACATGGAATTCAAAGGAGTGAGGCAGGACAGATCAGGGCCTGATGACTGGAATTTGGTGTT
The DNA here is from genome assembly GCF_019186645.2 of Phyllostomus hastatus. Classification (NCBI taxonomy): domain Eukaryota; kingdom Metazoa; phylum Chordata; class Mammalia; order Chiroptera; family Phyllostomidae; genus Phyllostomus; species Phyllostomus hastatus. Next base: position 8,581,304 of record NW_025333984.1, on the reverse strand, counting down.
ACAGCAACTGATTGTGGGTAAGGCTTACCAATCTCTAAGGGAATTCAACTAGAACATTATTATCAAATGAAAATCATTATATATTTCTTAGAAAAGGCTCTTTTCTTAGCAAAGAGCTGGGGAGACAACTCACTGAATAGTCTAAATACACAGGGAGATTTACAGAAGTGGCACCTGAAACATGGAGGCAAAGACTCAAGAACCAGGAATATAGGGGCAACAGGATAAAAAGTCAACTGCAATTAATGTCACTCAAATGTCATGCCAAAGTAAGTTATACTGTGGAGAGGGGGGATGAAGGTTGAGAACTGAATGTTACAATAGAGATTCAAAGAGTAGAATAGTACTGTTATGCACTGAATTTTGTCTCCCTCAATTTCATATATTAAAACCCTAACTCTCATCCTGACTGTATTTGGAGATAAAACTTTAAGAAAGTAATTAAGTTTAAATGAGGACAAACGGGTGGGGCCCTAATTTGACAGGACTGGTAGCCTTTTAAGAAGAGGAATTAGACACTGAAGATTTCTCTCTTTCTCTCTCTCTCTCCCCACTCCTCTCTGTCTCCATGCAGAAGAAAGGCCACGTGAGGACCTAATGAGAAGGTGGCCATCTACAAGCCAGGAAGAGAACTCTCAGCAGGAATCAATGCTGCTGCAGATTGATCATTGGACTTTCAGCCTCTAGACTGTGAGGAAATATATTTCTGTTCTTTGAGCCACCCTGTCAGTGGTATTTTGTTATGGCAGCCTAAGCAGACAGCTCTGTGAACCTGAGCAGCTGGACAGGAGCCAGAGTGGTCATTTATTCTATGGTGAGTGCATCTGAAGTGCTGAGTTGGGAGCTCTGACCTGTGGCTCTTGTGGTTTATAGGGCCTGAGGTGCCTCAAGACCATGTTAGGTGGGTTCTGATAGAGCCAGGTTCTCAGTGACAGCATTCTTCTAACTCTGAGAACTGAGAACTTTTAAAAAGTTTTTATTTCTTGGATTTAAAGTGATTTCATGATAGACCTAAAGGTAACAACAGATAAAGGGATAGGGACTAAAGCAAAAGTGGATATATTTTTGTGGTACAGAGCACAGACATCAAGGATATGAAAATGGAGAAAAGAAAATGTTGTTTGCGTGTCACACAGACAGAAAGTGGCACGGAGAACTTGCATAATGAGCTCCATAAGGATTAGATACTATAAAGAATGATAGAAATCCTTTCCTAAAGAATAGTTTTAAAATAGTCCTACTAAATGAAATTGGCACTCTGAGGAGAAGGAAATACAATTAGTAAAAGGAAAATTTTCCTTCCTTCCATAGATACAAAGGCACAAAGAACTCTGTTAGAACCGCAATTACAGCAATTCTTCCCAGAACATCAGTTTTATGATTTACCAGAACCCATTCTGACCCTTAGAGAAAAGACTAACACCTTCTGCAATATCAGGGATTGAGAATCGAGGACTAAATGAATACATACTCTTTGTAGAAGACCGGTCGGTGGAAGGAATAAAAATGGTGAGGGTTCTGGCAATCTCAGAGTCATGACCATGGAACAAAGGCAATACATACCGCCTTTTGTATATGAAGCCGGCATTTGTGGCTCATTTATTAGAAGTGTTTCTCTCCTAGACAATGGGGTACCCTGTTCTGAGCCCTCTACATTCCTCTAAGTACATGCATTTGCTCAGTTACTGATAAGATGAGTAGCTTGTGACAAAGGATGAGAGATTTTCTCTCTGATTACCAAACAGCCTATAAAAGGAACAAACTGGCAATTCTGTACTCTGGTTTACATGAGGCAGACTAACTAGTCCAGACTAAAAGAAAGCCCACCAGTAAGACTATGTAGTAATACAATATTAAAATCAAATATTATCATAATATTTTACCATATCAGCTTTTCTTTCACAGTCATGAATTTCTTTAAAGAATGCACAAATGACATATTGAATAATACATTTACTGTATTTTGCTGTGTATAATGTGCACCTTTGCCCAAATTTCTGAGGGAGAAATAAGGATGCGGATTGTACAAGGGTAGTAGTAATTTGTTACCAGTACATAAAATTTCTTGTACTTTGTGTCTGGTTCTTGTTTTTGTTATTATTTGTTACATAAAATTTCTTGTACTGTAATATGTTCAAAAATAAATGTTAAAACCTTTATAATACAAAAAACAAGTATCTAAATATAAATTTAAAATTGAATTTAAAAAGTAAAACGAAAGATTTTTTTCCTGAAAGTTTGGGCCAAGAACTTGGGTATACCTTATACATCGGCATAATATGGGTAACTAAAATTTCATTCATCTGCATAGTTTAATGTATATCACCATCCAGTTTTCTTAGGCTTGTCAACTAATGCTTTTTTCTTGGTGTCATTCACAACTTAAATAAATGTGTACATCTTATTTCCTGTGCTCCTAAAAATAAATTGCTACCTTCTGATTAACTAGAGAGAAGAAATGATATTGCTTTGTTTACCACTTGTACTAGGTACAGTGCAAGCAGGGCATAAAACCCAAACAGGAAAAAAAAATAGACCATAATATACACAGTCTAAGATTGTATCACTATGAAATAATGTTTTATTCTAAGAAAGAAGCAACAAAAATAAATAAATCATCACTTTCACCTCTAGGCTTTTGTCTTGAATAGATAGCAGGATGACAGCTATTGGGGGGAGCTTAGGGGGTGAAGGGATTGAGCAAAAAGGAAAAAGGACTCACGGACATGGACAACAGTGTGGTGATTGCTGGGGGGAGCAGGTGTAAGGAGACTGAATGGTAATGGGAAAAATACAATGAAATAACATTTTTTAAAAAAAGAAATAGATCAGATGTTTCTAGAATTGACCTAAATAAAAAGATCCATAATGAAAATATTGTAATAAGGCTAGTCAAGGATTTAGGACCAGGCAAGCTCCAAACTTGATTTCGTAACATTATCTGAAAATTGCAAGTGGTATGCCAAGCAGGATATTTCTGATACATACCATAGTGCTCTTTTTAAGAGTAGAGCTTTACATGGAAGTTCTTTACTCTGCACCCTGTAAGTATTTTGCTAGTCACTTTGTATAATAGTATATATTGTTTTTGAACTTTACTAATGTTTCACATTTGTTAAATGCAGAATGCAAAATGATATTCTAGGGCAGACATTTTTGTTTTACTGACTGGTGTTTCTCAAGCGCTTAGAACAGAGCCTAGCAAATACATATTTGAAACAATTGAAGTGTTTTTTTCTTGTCTTAACTGAAATATAAGCCCTTTGAGGATAGAACCTTATATGAATGTTTGTAAGATATGCAATGTATGATACTATGTAAGACATTAAAAATATAATCATCATTACTCTATGCCTTCGTACCTCCAAAGTCCAGTACAAGTCACTAGACACATATGGACACTCAATAAATGATTGTTAAGTTTTAGGGGTAACATATTTGTTCAGGAATCTAATCAAAGCTATACAGTTGCCCATCCCCCTTATCCGTGGTTTCCCTTTCCACAGTTTCAGTTATCTGTGGTCAAACACAGTCTGAAAATATTAAATGGAAAACTCCAGAAATAATTCATAAATTTAAAGCTGTGCACTATTCTGAGTATCGTGATGAAATCTCCCGCTGAGCTGCTCAATCCAGCCAGGACACAAATTATCCCTCTGTCCAGTTTATCCAATTTGTATATGCTATTTGCCCATTTGTCACTGAGTGGCCCTCTCAATTATCAGATTGATTGTTGTGGTATCACAGAGCTAGCATTCAAGTCACCCTTATTTTACCTAATAATGCCCCAAAGCACAAGCGTAGTGATGCTGGCAATTCAGATATGCCAAAGAGAAGCCCTTAAAGTGCTTCCTTTAAGGAAAAGGTGTGTATGTATAGAAAAAAAAACATAGTATATATAGGGCTCAGTACTATCCAAGGTTTCAAGTGTCCAGTAGGGGATCTTGATCATCTGGGAAGAAACAAGGCAGAATATTCCCAGAAGGCTAATTGTTTGGATCCTGGGAAGGTGACCATACAGAATCCACATTGCTCCTCCCCCTTTTCTCTTGAACTGTGCCTGTGGTACCCGTAAACTTTGCCAAGTGCCCTGCTCTGCCAAAGGTTTATTTTACCTGTTTTGTGGCGGTCACCTTACCCTAAACAAGATTCTAGTTTCTACATTCTTTGTCATCTGACATATACTTGGAAATTGACTAAGTATATATGTAAAACATGTCAGAGTCTACAAGTACAAATATGACTTGATAAAACTATTGGAAAAGAATACTGTCTTATTGCTGTTGCTCAGTTTTATTCTCAGCAATCTGTCAATCCTGATCTGGCATGTTCTGCCACTTCTGTGTACATTCATCCTTATGGTTCTTTGATAACTACTTTTTCCTGTAAAATTTTATTGTAAAGTCTAGTGCTTTCTCCATCTGCGTGGCTGATGCAATATTTCCAATTCTAGAATGTTAAACAATGGAGCATACTGTTTTAGTTAGAGGGAATAGAAACTCAAGTATGAAAATATAGCCCCATATTTTTAAAGATAATAACTTATTCCGAACTTTCATTTATCAATTTCCAGCATTTATAGATCTCAGTGGTTTACAGTACTGAAAGAGACCGTGTGCAACGAAAATTTAAATATTCAATAAAAGCAATGAATTTTCACCCACCAAATACCATAATCAAAACAAAGGCTGACATCCAGTAATATAAATTAATAGCAACCTTTAAAAACTTTTTGTTGCTCTGTCGCTCATTTCTCCCAACCCTGTTTCAAGCTCTTGTTGTCTTTAAAAGGATCTATGTATCCAGATGGGAGATAATGCATGAGATAAGATCAAAAGATCTTTCTTAATTCCTGTTGAAGCCAATCTGTTATTGTCCTTATTTTATCAGGAAACTTCGAGACAGAATGCATGACTAAATGAAGCCACACTGCGATTCCTCTAACCTAAAGGCATTTTGTCTCAATGAATTGTAAGTAGCTGACATTTCTTTAGCATTGACCCATCTTTCTTTTTGTTCCCTCTACTAATAGACTCTTCTACCTGTACTAGACTGAATTTTCTACTTTTGAAAGTATACAAAGAGAAAGAGATTCTGTTCCATGAAGAAGAAAGGAATCTAGGTATGGAAGGAACCTAAGTTTACCAAGAAAACAGAATTCATACTTCAGTTAACTCTGCCAGTTTTGAAAAAGCCACAGGTAATATTTGTGAGATACCTATGTATCAAGAATTCAGTGCTTGTATTAAAGGGAGAAAATGTACTCTTTAGAATCGTGATGAAGAATATGTCAAAATAAAGAAGTTAGGCCTTCTCTTAAAAAAAGTGCTTCATCTTTTAAAGAAGTTTACAGAAGTATTTGGAAGGAACCAACAAATCCATAAACATGCATCCTATTCCTAGCTGTGTGTGGTGTCATTCTAGATATGTCACTCTGCCTTTCCCTACACTCTTCTGTGGAGGTATTGAGTCAAACTACATGACACTTAAGTTCAGTAAGCCCTAAAACTCCTTGATTTTAAGAACTGGAATTCTAAATAATTCAAGTATTAAACAGAAAGCTTGTGAGGATTTCTAACTTAGATCATTGATATGCTGATTTGGGCAAATTGTCACTCAAATTATATTCATCAAAATATAGCACTGATGATATAATTTAGCACAGTTGAACTTGTGTCTATTAAATGGATTTGGGTGGGGACATTATTATTGCATAATATATTATAAACTCTCTCAGAACATCTCATCTGATCCAAGTCTCAAGTAAAATTGAACTTCTGAACAAATCACCCATTGCTGTAAAATGAACACTATGATAGAATAAATTATGGAACTGATGAGTTTTCCCTCTTTGCCTTGGCTCCTAGAAAACCAGAGCTTACCTGTAATATATGTATTTATGGTATGCATATTTGTATTAACCTCATTCTTATGTTTCATTTTATGTTACTGTCTTTGATTTGCTTTTTTCCTCTTTTCTTCCTACATTTAAAAAAAATTAATTTATCTTAAAGAGACAGAAAAGGACAGACAGAGAGAAAAAAAAACAATGATTTGTTGTTCCACTTATTTATGCATTCTTTGGTTGATTCTCATGTGTAACCTGACCCCAGGGATCAAACTGGCAACCCAGTAACCTTTCCTTATTGGGATAAAGCTCTGACTGAGCTACCCTGCAAGGAATTGCCTACATTTAATTCATGCTGCCTTGTTTTATGGTTTGCATCCTTCTATAATACTTCAGCCTTTTAGGAACAAAGCAGGTTATAAATAAACAGCCTGTAAATGTAACCTGGATTGGTTCTTCACTGCTGTTGCTATAACAAATGGCATGACAGTTTGTTTAATGAGTTAAACAATGTAAATTGGTTATCTTACACTTCTGTGGATCAGAAGTCCACAACAGGTCTCACTGGGATAAACACAAGATATCAGAACAGGTTGCATTCCTTTCTGGACACTTGAGGCAAGAATTCATTCCCTTGCCTTTTCCAATTTCTGGAGGCTACCTGCATTCTTTGGCTCCTGGCTCCTTTTCCTGTTTTATTCATTATTTTAAAAAAGATGTTATTTATTTAATTTTTAGACAGAGGGGAAGGGAGGGAGAAGGAGCGAGAGAGAAACATCAATGAGTGGTTGCCTCTTACGTGTCCCCTACTGGGGACATGCCCACAGGCCAGGCGTGTGCTCTGGCTGGAAATCAAACTGACAACTCTGGTTCTTAGGCCCGCACTCAATCCACTGACTCACACCAGCCATGGCACTTTTCCCATTTTAAAAGTAAGCAACATCACTAAGGACCCTTGTGGTTATACTGTGCCCACTCAGATAATCGAGGATTATCTCTTACTTTAAGGTTCTTACCCTGAATCAAATCTGCAGAGCATCTTGTGCCATGTGAGGTAGCATATATGCAGGTGGCAAGTATTAGGACATGGACATTTTTGGGGGGCCATTATTATGCTTCCTATATCAACCCTGGCTAGTTATTAATAAAAGAGAAGGAAAAGTTAACATGAAACATTAATTTTTTTTGAAACAACTGAATTTTCATTCAGCAGTTAAATACTGAAATCTCACATGACATTTCCTATGAATCAGGAATGTTGCTGTTGGCCCTGACCAGTGTGGCTCTGTTGGTTGGGCATCATCCCACAAAACTAAAGGTCACTGGTTCGATTCTGATCAAGGCACATGCCCTGGTTGCAGGTTCAGTCCCAGGTCAGGGTGCATAGGAGAGTCAACTGACTGATGTTTCTCATATTGATGTTTCTCTTCCTCTCCTCCCTTTCTTCCTCCCTCCCTCCTTCTCTCCAAAAATAAATAAAATCTGTAGAAAAAGAAAAGAATGTTGCCATTGGTGGCAATGTAAATGGGTACAACCACCATGGAAAACGGTATGGAGATTCCTCAAAAAATTAAAAATAGGCCAGCCATGCGATCTGCAATTCCATTTCTGGGTATTTATCTGAAGAATATAAAATCTCTATGTTGAAAAGATAGTGTTTTTCCTCTTTTCTGCCTACATTTAAAAAAAATTAATTGATTTTAAAGAGAGAGTAAAGGAGAGAGAGAAAGAGAAACATTGATTTATTGTTCCATGAAGAGATAGCATGTTTATTGCAGTATTTTTCATAATAACTAAGGGATAGAGACAACAGAAGTGTCTGTGAACAGATGAGTAAATACAATATATGATGTATAAAATATACATTTTTTTTCAGAGAGCAAGGGTGGCTGAGCTGGCTCCAGGTACACTGCAGGTGTGGGTGTAGGCACAGCCAGTGGGGAACTTGTTGGGTGACCTCACAGAGCCTCGGCCTCAGCTTCCTCATCAGAGAGATGGGAAAACAAGCAGATGTGTTCCCATGTCCGCCAGCATCTCAGCTGAGGGCTGGAAGGCCATGAAGCCTGAGGGAGGAGCATCAAGCAATCTTTTTGGAAGTCCAGAAGAAGGTGTTTCTTCAAGCCAACCCAACAGGATGGCATTGAATATTTTTGGACCAACTGGAGAACCTCAGAACATTCCTAAAATAACCAACCCCCCAGGGGGGAAATGAAGTGGTATCTTTGAGTAATCAACACCTGTGCACACTCCACAGCATCTGAACCCACCTGGTGGGAAGACTAGTAACATATTTGGGTCACCAGTGACCGCCTTTACCCTTGCACACTTTACCTTTGCACTTTACCCTTGGCACACCCAAACAAACCCAAGGACCACATACTCTTGTGTGAAGAAGACCCAAAATTAGACCTTAAAGCCACAATAAGCACCTTGCCCAGAGGAAAGCTGGGTGAGAAAGGTGGCCAGAGAGAGGCAGACTATGCTCAGGAGCCCCAGCCCACACCCACAGTTGACAGCCATGAGCTCAGATTGGGCCCATGGCTTCAACCTCACAACAAAGTCCTGAATCCACCTGGAGGCAAATCCAGCATCTCCTTCTACTAGAGAAGCTATTGCTTTCCCTGTAGCCAGACAAGAAACTCAAAAAATAGGATTTCAAATATAGTTCCCTTCAGTCCAAAGGAACTGGGGGTGGGGAGGTGGGTGTCAGTATTGTTGAGAATCTGGAGCCACTGTTCAGGTTCCATTGCCACCATGAGAGCGACAGAGGAGCTCGCCTTCCAGATTGCCGAGAAACATATCTTTGTATGGGGGAAATGTGACTCCATGGTGAACACTCATTTGTCATTTTGGATGTGAGAGGAACTCTCAGATGGGCTGGGTGGGGAGCTGATGCAAGTCCCTGTGAACGTGATGAAGTGGGGTCTTGTCCATGTCCTTGTTGCATCAGCAACCTGCCAACCAATTGGGTATCTAGAAATCACTTCACATAGTAGCAGAGTTTAAAGCCTTAGAAAGAAATCCAGAAACAACGTTGAGCATAAATCAAAAAGTTGTTCTAAGTCTTTGCAGAAAGATTGTTACCCTAATCCTCTGTGATGATCTGACAGGAATCTGCCTTTCACTCACAGGGAACTGGTCTTGGTCTATTCACAGACTGGTTTTGCTGTGAATTGTTTCTTTTTTTCTTTCATCCCTAAATCTTGACCTTTGCTCTTTACCAGCTATGTGGACAGTTCCTTTATCTCCTAGGCCCACTGACTTCTTCAAGACTAAAACTGTTCAGATACATCCAGGTAATTGGGTTATTTAAATCCTTCATGTGTCTTACTTTATTCCTGTTGACATTGGGTAGAAGAGATGCTGGAGAATCTTGGATTCTTATGTTTAAATTCTTTAATAAAACCTAAAGAGCTATTCTTAAACAGAAGCTTTACGTAAGTGACTATTGACTGATCTATTTCTGATACGTTTCTAGGAAAAAATTACTCAGGTTTACCAAAGAAGAAACGTTTGCTTAGGCCGCCCTTTATAAAGCTCTGCAGAACCTCTGGACTATATTCCTTTTCCATAAGGGACTTGGAAACCCTAGGCTAGGAGATCTACTAGTTTGGCAGCAAAGCCTCAGCTGACCAGTGGAGTTGCTTTACTCAGTCAGACAGAAGTTTCTTCCATTCAGCCTCCTAAGGATATAGTCTCCATTCACTCATGCTGAACCAATAGTTAACAGGAGAATGGGTTTGTGGGGTAGTGGCTTTTGTTATGGGTGCCTACGGAGAAAATGCCAGGTGGTAGAAATGTCTTCATCATTATTAAAATTGAGGAGAGAAACAGCTGTGTTTGGTTATAATTACAGTGGCTGAGATACTGAATGCCTGCAGGAGCTCCCTGCCAAACCACACTTCTTACAACCCGGCACATTAAGGAGATCTGCAGGTGGCTTTGTCAACCAAAGAGTTTCCCTCCTTTCAGTTGTTCTGCTGACTTTGGAGGCCAGAAATTCTCATTCCATATTACTTTATCAAGTACTTCCTGTCTCCATGCTTCAAATAGTCATGTTTAAGAAATTTGTGTGGAATTCAGAGCATTTTTTCCACATTAAAAACAGGCAGTAGCCAGAGGGGAGATGGGAGGAGATAATAGGGGGAAGGGAGGAAGAGTTTGCAGGAACAACTTTAAAGGACACTTGGACAAAACAAAGGGTGGGTGGAATCAAAGGAGGGAGATGGGGATGGGTGGGGTTGCAGGGAGAGATGGGGGGGAAAGGCAGAAAACTGTACTTGAACAACAATAAAATTCAAAAGTATTTTAATAAATGTCAGCCCTGGCTGGCATAGCTCAGTGGATTGAGCGTGGGCTGCGAACCAAAGTGTCGCAGGTTCGATTCCCAGTCAGGGTACATGCCTGGGTTGCAGGCCATGACCCCCAGCAACCGCACATTGGTGTTTCTCTCTGTCTCTATCTCTCTTCCTTCCCTCTCTGAAAATAAATAAATAAAATCTTTAAAAAAAATGTCGTGCCCTGGCTGGCGTAGCTCAGTGGATTGAGCGCGGGCTGGGAACCAAAGTGTCCCAGGTTCGATTCCCAGCCAGGGTACATTCCTGGGTTGCAGGCCATAACCCCCAGCTACCGTACATTGATGTTTCTCTCTCTCTCTCTCTCTCTCTCTCTCTCTCTCTCTCTCTCTCTCTCTCTCTCTCTCTCTCCCCCGCTTCCCTCTCTAAAAAAATAAATAAAATATTAAAAAAAAATGTCGTAAGTGGTGGTTAGCTTTTAAAGCCAAATACACTAACTTGTTTAACTTAAAATGAAATGTGCTAATGGTGGAAATGAGCTGCCATATATAACTACATTTGGTTTTCTTTTCATATACAAGAAAATGGTTGTGAATTCCAAATTGGGTTGCTAGGAAGAATCCTGACATTGTACTGCTGGCCCGTGTGGCTTCACCCCCACTGCCAGCCAAATGACAAGAAGAACTCTAGCTCTGTCCACTGGCAGGGATTTCTAGGGTGGAGACAGGGAAACCAAAGATAAGAAGAGAGGCCTGGGGAAGATGAGGAAAACAGGAGCTATAGCAAGAGCCTCTGGGCAGCAGGGACAATTCCAGTCTTTTCTCCTCAACTTTACCCCCTTTTCCTCCCTGGGGCTATAGGAGTTGTTTCGAGTGCCTGCAGAGTCTGGTCACTGGGAAAAGCAGAAGAAGAATTTCTGTTCCTGCAAGAGAGATGGGAATGGTCATCTGTATTTGGAAAATGCTCTAGATATTAGGGCTGTCTGTATTTGGAAAATTCATTAACTATTAGCATCCTGTTCTCAACCTCTAGGCTGCATTGAGAAATTACCAGTCTGTATTTTTATAAACCTTTAAAACTTCATGTGCATTTGGTGCTTTTTTCTAGAGCTGTATCAAAAACAACAAAACTGTACTTACATACATAACAATGCAATTCTGATAAGAACTTTTTGTTTTTTTCACAAGGCAGAATTGGGTACAACAGTTGAATTAAACTTAGTAATCATGTAAAAATAAATAAAATATACATACATATATAAAGAGCGGGGCAAGAGTAACTTTCCAGTAATTCATATGGAAAATAATACAATAATTAAATAATAAAAAAATAAACTCTGATTTACATATTCACAACTGTAAACCTACTTTTGCACCACCCTGTCTATGGTGGGGCAAAATATAAGATTGAATATTATTCAGTCATAAAAAGAAGAAAATCCTGCCATTTGTGATGCCATGGATGGACCTTGAGGGCATTATGCTAAGTGAGATAAGTCAGACAGAGAAGACAAATACTGTATGGTCCTATTTATAAGTACAATCTAAAAATATGGAAGTTATAGAAACAGAGTAAAATGTTTTTTTTTAAGTGCTGAGGGGTGAGAGAAATTGGGAGATGTTGATCGAAGTTTATGAATTTCCAGGAATAAGTAAGTAAGTTCTGGGGATGTAGTGTGCACATGGCGACTCTTGTTAATAACATTGTACTGTATACCTGAGGGTTGCTATGAGGTAAAGCTTTAATGTTTTCAGTACCACCCCCACAACACAATGGTAATTATGTGAGCTAAAGGATGTGTAACTAACCTTATTGTGGCAAACATTTTGATATATAGACATCTATAGATATCTCTTTTTTTAAAAGATTTTATTTATTTATTTTTAGAGAGAGGGGGAAGGGAAGGAGAAAGAGAGAAACATCAATGTGTGGTTGCCTCACACCCGCCTACTGGGGACCTGGCCTGCAACCCAGGCATGTGCCCTGACTGGGAATCGAACTTATGATGCTTTGGTTCGCAGGCTGGCACTCAATCCACTGAGCCACACCAGCCAGGGCAGACATCTATAGGTATCTCAAATCATGACATTGTATACCTTAAACTGACATAATGTCATATGTAAATTTTATCTCAATAAAGCCAGAGGGGGAAGAAATGGATGTAGTGCTTGAATTAGAGGATGAAAACGGACTCTTATAAATCTTAAGTATCAGAATAAGAAAGATGTAGGAAAGGCTGGACTAAATTTTTTTAAAAATGTTCTTCTATAGATTTTTTAATGTGATGTACCAGGAAATCTTAATTTGAGAAATAGACTGATTATCCTAGGAGCTATATTATCCGGGCATATCTGAAGGGTTGTAGGAATAGATTGGTGAGGAAACTATTTTCATGCAGGGTCATGGAGCATCCTGGACTGGGAGTAGGGGTGGATTTCATCAGTAGCAAAGAGAAAACTGTGGCAAATAATATGGGTAGAGTGATTCTGTCACTTTAAAGCTGAGCCAGAATCTACTCTTGGCAATGCTCCCTCACCCACCATGTTCTCACTTGTAAGAAACCAGACCTGAATCCTTTTTCCTTACTTTCACCTAAGTCAACTTGCCCCCTCTGGAATCACAAATAACATATTGATGTTTCCTTGAATTGTTTATACAGGAACCTGAACCCCCTCACAAGATAGAAAACTGTTGACCCTACCTGACCACCAGAGGAACGATGAGCAAAAATCCTAAACTTTCTTTGTAACTCCAGGTCCTAGCAATCCTACCTGATTACACATTGAAGACCCTTACTACCAATCTCACCAGTTAAAACCAACCACCAATGAACAGACTAGCAAAAGCTGCCCATTCTCCATTCTATAGCGCTTTACAATAAATCCTTGTCAGTTTATCTGGCTGTCTGGGCACCAAGTGAGCCGGCTCCATTTTAGTTCAGTTTGATAATAACTTTCATTATCCCATTGTCCAGTCCTCGTGTTCTTCTGCCAGAGTCCTAAATCTACTTCATTAAATCTCTGTAGGACTTAGATAGAAGAAGTAATGTGGTGGACATGTTCTTCATTTGTGGTAACTTTTACAATAAAAAGCACCCTGAGCAACAAACCAAACCAGCATACAAAGTGCACGAAGAAGTCAAAGAGGTCACCATCCATTTGAGCACTTGTAATGGCAAGTGAGAGCTATCAATTAGAGCAGCCAGAGGAAGAAAATGGCAGAACATATCTAAGATATGTATCCTCTAGAGGACCATGATCTGGAGGGCATTTGAAAAAAACATGGTTGACACCATGGGATCATCAAGCAATGCACCATATTCAAATTCATGTGAGATATTCCTCGGAAACTCACCGAATTGGAGCTAGTTGAAGGGAGCAGGTGTTCCAGCAATTCTACATGTGCCAGCAAGGCCAGAGAATTTCTTTGTTATTTTTATTGTGCTGTGATTATGATGCAAGATTAGTATGCCCTGGGAGCAAATGAGCTGTAACCGCTTCATTGGTTTTAAGAATGGGCAAGCATGAAAACTAGGTTCTTACACATGCCAATTACTCTTATTGGGCCTGTTAATTCATTGATAATATGAGGGACTAGTCTTGGAGTCCCCTTAGCTCTAAACTATGATATATAAAACATAAGGTTAATGCATTTAGTAACACAGACTAATTGTTGAGAGTATTGCCAAATACAAGCTCTCTGGAATAGGTTAGAGTGACTCATAACAATTATATAGAGGGTGGGGAAAAAGTACCTTTACAATTGTTTACATGGAAAATAATGCAGTAATTAATAAATAAAAATACCAGGATAAATTCTGTGTTTCCGGTACCCACAACTGTAAAACTCCTTTGGCCCACCCTGCACATAGCATTATTGAGAGGGATTTAAATAGGGGGAGAACACTTAAGAGACATCTTAAAAACATAATGTTGAATGAAAAATACAAGGTTCATATAATACAATTATTTTGTGTAACTACAAAACAGTATCACTGTGGGTATTTATATAAATAGTAAAAGCCTAAAAATCATGAGCAGGAATAATATATTCATAATTTCAGGATAATGAAACCTCTAGAACTTGGCTACTGGGAAGGGGGTTAGACTTCAGAGGCATTTGTAATATTGAGTTCTTTTTGGAGTACAAGTTAAAATAAAATATGGCAAAGTTTAATATTAATATTGTAAATACAGTCAGCCCTCTATATCTGCAAGCTCCTTAGCCATGGGTTCCACATTCACAGATTTAACCTACCACAGATCGAAAATATTCGATAAAAATGTTATGTTGAGATATACTATGCAGTTAGGCCTATGATAGTTGTGTCTGCAATGAATACATGCAGACATTTCTTTCTTGTCATTATTTCCTAAATCATACAGTATAACAACTACTTACATAGCATTTACATTGTATTAAGTATTATAAGTAACCTAGAGATGATTTAAAGTACCGAGGAGGATGAGTATAGGTTATACGCAAATATACAAGGGACTTGAGCATCTGCAGATTTTGGTATCTGAGGGGGTCTTGGGAGCAATCTCCTGTGGATACCAAGGGACAACTTTTATTTTTCACTAAGATATTTTACATAGAAAATAATAATCTTTAAAAGAAAAATGACCGTTGAAGATATATACTAAAAAAGGGTTGACAAAACTACAACCCATGGGCCAAGCCCAGTTCAGGGACTGTTTTTGTATGACCTTTGAGCTATGAATGGTTTTTTACATTTTTAAAAGGGTTGTTCAGGGGATGTGCTCAGAGCAGGGGGCCTAAAGAAATGGCTCCTCAGTTTACCACACACCCAACAGGAACTCATTGTGTGGAGGGGCACAGAACTCATGTGAGCAAACACCCTACATGTGTAAAAAAAAAGGGGGGGGGTGTTCAAAGCAAAACAAAACCAAAAGTATATAAGTAGAGAACTTATGTGGCTCACAAAGACTAAAATATTTATTATCTGTCCTATTACAGAAAAAAATTATCAATCCCTGCTGTTTAAAATATTACTTGTGGGTATCTATGAGTTATGGGATTATGTGAAATTTTATTTTTACTTTTCTGTTTCTACTTTTGTATTTTCCCCAAAGTTTTCCATAGTGCATTTGTAAGGGAAATAACAATTAAAGTGATTTTTTGGGAGCTTGAAAAGTATGCTTGCTTCTAAAACCAAATATTTCTTCTGCTATGTAACTGAAACCCTTAATTACATAGAAAATCTTTTTTCACAATTCTTGCAGGGCAAACCCACAGCCATTTTGATCATCAGAAATTCTGAATTAGGGGTTTCCAGATGAATGAGGTGTTGATGCCTCTGATAAGGATAATAATGCAAAAGTACTATCTCAGATGAATGCAACTTATTTTAAGAGCCCAAGGCTAGGCACGCTAACCTCTTTAGATCTTTTCCCACTCCCTCATTCTGTGTCACTGATTTTTATCTTTATCAGGAGTTTCTAAGGATCTCTTATTTTGTGCTACTGACACACACTGAAATAGTGTTAGAATTTTTGACTATTTATGAACCCAGGGTTATCAATTTCCATTTGTTCTGCTCTGCAAAAGATCTATTAGAATCCTGAGACTTCACCTGACATTTTGGCTTTATTAATGTTTTTATTGAACGTACTGCAACTTGGAACAGTGTTTATATGGAACACGATTAATTTCTTCTATACCATTCATACATTTAATTTTAAAAAGATTCGAACAAATGTGTACTACTCTTTCCCAGAACTTTCCAAAAGTATATGAATTTCTTGTAAACCAATAACTGAAATATGAAAGCAATGAGAAATTCTTTGCCAGTAAAAGCCCTGCAAAATACTAGAGAAGTGAAGCGTATAACTGAAGAAAGTAGAGTGCAGTGCAAGTATTGGCGTAAAACGATGTTTTCAATGTGGGTATCTCAAACAGGATACTTTACAAGCATAATGCATTTTAGATGTTGCAAAATCTCATAGATTAGCATACCCAGATACACAAAGTGCTAGTACATAGCACTTTCCTGGAAAGTGCATGTTACCGTAGGTTGTAATTTTATAGATTCTGGTTCTGAGGTTTGGGGAATATTCACATGGGAAATGGCATGAAAGAATAAAGAGAACTGTAAAATGCTAAATGGCTTACTCTTTCATTGATCTATTTAAGAGTTACTTACCTATATAATTTCTTCATGTGTCAGTGGAGGAATAGGTTCCATAGAATATTTTTTATGTAGTAAATAAAAAATATTAATGCATGTCAGTGCATGCTCAAATTTCTCTTTTTAGGACACAAAGCTTTTAACTGTATTTTTTTTGATTGATCACCAATGTCTTAGTTATTTTTCTACTTTTAATTAAAAATATTGTTATTTCCACTAAAGAGTATTTTTTTCCAAATTCTAGGCAGATACCCTACTACTTTGATGTGTCATGCCTAGCTCTCAAAATCTTTTTTTGTTATTCTCACTGGAGGACATGCTTATTGATTTTAGAGAGAGGGGAAGGGAGGGAGAGAAAGAGGGAAACATCAGTGTGTGAGAGAAACATCCATCCATTGCCTCCAGCACGTGACCCCACCAGGTATCAAACAAGCAACCCACATTTATGTGCCTTGAACAGGATTCAAACCCACAACATTTCGATTTAGAGGACACTCCAACCAACTGAGCCACACCAGCCAGGGCAGTTCTCACAATCCTTTTTACATAGTAAATCATACAGGTAATATTTTGCCATGGATATATTATTAAAAATTCTAAATAATAATGATTTCCTCATGTTAGAGGTTAAAAAAGACTGATTTTTCCTTTCTTCCCTCTTTCCTTTCCTCCCTTCTTTCCTTCCTCCCTTCCTTTGTTCCTTCTTTCCTTTATTTCTTCTTTTTTAATCAAAAGGCTCAATTATTTAAACATATATAATGAAACTCTAATTCAAAGGTTAATCCAGGGTTCACACTGAATTCTGACTCTTGGGAAAGACACTATTATGAGCACCATTATATTTCAGGTAAGATGAGTTTGTCTTAGAAATCACCCATCTATTACTTTTAAAAACCTTTCTTTGATCGTTATGCACACACAAAAAATATTTCTTTCAACACCAGATTAAACACACATTCCAGATTTTAAATAATAGGATGATAAATATACTTTAATATTCACTTAAACACTTATATAAACAGGTCTCCATATATATAAAAGAATAGATGTTTTTGTATGTGAGGAAGGGATAATGTGCAAAATCATCTGATTTACTGAGTTATTCAGTATCAAAACTTGCACTTTTAAAATAAAATATTTCTAGCTATACTGATAAATGAGTGGAAAGACAACTAAATGTTAATGCTGGTTGTTTCTAGGTGGAAGGATTTGGAAAGTTATTTTTCTTTTCCTTGACTTTTTTCTAAATAGGAAAAATGTTGCTATTTCAATAAAAAACTAATAAGAAAACAACAACAAAATTCACTTGAAAAACATCATACTTCCATTAGATGACAATGCTTTAAATATAAAAGAGTATAAGAAAAATAAAATCTAACAAGAATATCAAATACCGATCTGGGATGATGAATGTGTGTGCATGATTATGATATATATCCCCCCCCAAGGGTTTTTGTCCCTTAATCACAGTGTGTGTGTGTGTATACTTTCCAGATCAGTATTTGGTATTCTTGTTATATTTGATCTTTTTCTTATATAAACATATGTCAGGGCAACCAAGAACCATCCTTACTGGGCTATTAAATAGTGGCCCAGTAAGGATGGGCTTCCTGTGTCAGAACATAGGAACACTCACTTATTCCAGGTAGCTGAGCTATTTCTTCCTTGGGAAACATGGCCCACTGCAGTTTCTGGAGCATTATGTTTTCCAGATAGGCTAAAAGTTATGTCATGCTGACTGTCTTCCTTCTATATCTAGAATAATGCTTGCCTTGTACCTTTAGCACTTGATCAAGCTTTTTTATGTAATTTGGAGGTTAATATTCCCAGTAAGTCTCTCCTTAGGAGTAAGTTAGAGGCTTAGGGAGCCCACTAAGGTACTAACCCCTTCTAGCAGTTATGCAATAAGTAGCCTAAAAACATTAATGCACCTCCTTAACCACCGCACTCATTTCCCAGGGAGAGACTAAGGCACAGGAGAGAATATGGCCAAATATATTTTATTTTATTCATTGGGTTTATAGTGCTCATTACCCTCTAGGCACACATAAATACTGTACAAAAATCTGGTTTGGATAAAGTCAGCTTTGATCAAGAAAATGATTGCTGATGAGGTTCAAAAACCACTTTATACTTTTTTGTTAAGGTCTGGCTCCTCTATTTTGAAACCTCTACTGCACAGTCATGAGCTCAGAGATGACAGTTACAGAATGAGATAAAGTGTTTGTTCTTCAGCAACTGCAATGATTTTTTTTTAAGGTCCAGTATAAGTCCTTGGTTTGAATGAATTTCTCTAATTCTTACCAGTGTGCTGTCTCGTTTGCTACCAAAAGGTTTCCCACTGGGCTGGAAGGGTTGATCCTATTTGAGTATTTGGTGTCACTGAAAGCTGTCACAAAGCAGACAGTCTAAAGGGTTCTCTTCCAAAGTAAAAATAATTACCTTCATTTCTACAACACTGTTCTGACATAGGTTCTTTTTCAAAACGCCCCCATTTCTTTGCTGTTTTATTTTTGTCAGTAAGCTAATAATATCTTGATGAGGCCAATGTGACCTAACTTTTCAATTTCTTATTTAATAACATTTTCACAATCTTCTTTTATCCTTACAATTTCCACTTTGACTGCTGATACTTTTCCCCTTGTAATTGTCTGCTCAATACAATGATGGCAGTTTGGTTTCTTTTTTGTTAGCTGCACATTAATGGGAATATCTGGAGCAGTTTTACACAGCATTCTCTGCTTTTATGTTTTATGTTTTTATGAAGTAATGTATTAGGATCTAAAACCCTGTTTATCAATAAAGATTATTGTCTTTTTTCCATAGTATGAATGCACCAGTGTGGAACTGCTGTGCACTTTGATTTGTAGCTTCGGTGACTGATTTATCTGCAAAGGGGTTGGACTAACAAACTCTTCTGAAAATGAGTTGCTCTAAAAAGGCAGCATCCAGCGAGGGCAGAATTCAGAAAATAACTTCACCGAAGACATTTTTTTCCTTTACTTTTCCTTATCCCTACAAGAGAAGAAAATCTATCTACTTAGCTTTCTGCCACCTTGAATGGGTTTTAATAAAGGAAGTAAACCTTGGCTGGTGTAGCTCAGTGGACTGACTGCTGGCCTGGGAACTAAAGGGTGGCCGGTTCGATTCCCAGTCAGAGCACATTCCTGGGTGTGGGCCCATGAGAGGCAACCATACATTGATGTTTCTCTCCCTCTCTTTCTCCCTCCCCTCCCCTCCCCTCTGTCTAAAAATAAATAAATAAAATACTTTAAAAAATAAATAAAGGAAGTAGCACCATGCAGTGGAGGGAAGAACACTAAGAGATAGAAGACTTAGTTTCTGGGCTAGGTTTTATCTATCTATCTATCTATCTATCTATCTATCTATCTATCTATCTATCTATCTATATTTATTTTTAGAGAGAAAGGAAGGGAAGGAGAAAGAGAGAGAGAGAAACATCAGTGTGTGGTTGCCTCTCACACACCCCCTATTGGGGACCTGGCCTGCAACCCAGGCATGTGTACTGGACTGGGAATTGAACCAGCAACCTTTTGGTTTGCAGGACAGCACTCAATCCACTGAGTGACACCAGCCAGGACTAGGCTAGGTTTTATGTTTGTGCTAGCTCTATATAACCTTACACACAAATTATTTAATATGTAGACTTTAACTTGCACATTCAAAAAACAGGACAGCTGATATTACACATTCCTATCTCACACAATTCCTCTGAGGGTCAAATAAAATTTAAACATGCATGTGAAAAAATTTGAAAAGCCTAAGGAACCCCTCAGAGGTTAGGCATATTTATTAAATGTAATTGTTTTTGTATTTCCCTAATTTGAAGGAATTGCCAGTTTTCATAACATTTCATTTATCAATAAAAAGTATCACAGAACTCTTCATTATAATTAAGGTTCATGAGTCTCAATCCCACCTCTCAATTAAGTAGGAAATAAATGTAATCAAAATAATGTTAAGTGTTTAATCCTTTGGTCTTGTGCACATATAAGCTACTCACAGCAGCTCATTCATAATGGCTGCTAAAGTTTAATCAGACCAACGTGCCACAGTTTATTTGTTCAATGCAGTTAGCAGAAACCAATGTCGTTGGAGCTAATGATACATTGCTGCACCCATGATCAAGTTTCTACAAGATGTTATAGTGACCAGCATTTGAATCAATTTCCTAAAAAACAAAATAAATAAAAAAAAAACAATGTTAAACAGGCGTAGATTCAGGGCATACAAAGAGCCACAGAGCTTCTAAGTAGAGAGGAAAAGTAGTTCAGAATGAAATGCTTGGCCTACCCTGTAATCTAGACCAGTGGTTTAAAAACAGAGCTGATCATCAAAATCTCCTAGAAAGTGTGAAAACATTAGATTCCCAGACCCTTTCCCCAGAGAATCCGATTCATTGCATATGGTACGGAGCCTGAGAATTTTTGCTTTTAAAATCTCCCCAGAAAATTCTGAGAATCAACCAGATTTGAGATGCACTAATCTAGGTTACCATGAGAGGCATAATGAGAGGTATTTGTCCTCAACACTGTGCTCTTCAGAAGCAATTGAGTCCTTAATTGCAGTTTTGCAGCACAATTGCATACTCCATTATGTTTCTTTACTGTGACTATAAACAGTTTCTCATTGTCAGAGACTAAATCTTACCACTAGGGCAGTGATGATCCAACTTTATTGTGCTTTAACATCATTTGGGAAGCATGTTGAATGTTCACATAACATGATCCCCACTCCCCAAGATTTTGATTCAGTTAGTTTGTGAGAGGGATGCAAAATTCCACATTTTAAACAAGTACCACAGATGGTTCTTACATAGATGATCTAGGGGATCGCACTTTGAGAAACACTGGCTTAGGCAGCTTTCTATATCAACTTAAATATGTTGCCTTTACTATATATGATTATATTTTCAAATTAATATTTTTAGTGAATATGCACACTCTCTTAAAGATATACTAATTCTTTCACATTTCTTACACAACATTCCTGTTCTTCCTCTCCAATATGGATCAGAATTAAATGGGCCTCTTTGGATTGACATAGGACAAAGTTGAAAAGTGCTGTTGAATTCTATTCTTGGATCCTTAGCATTGGATACTTACTCTAATTTAAGAAGAGTACAAATGGATCAGTAAGGATTACACATATGATCATTTGGAACAAAGGAAAATGCTTGGGTTGTCTCCTATACATTTTACTCTGAACTAAATAAGCAGAGACATTGAAATTAAGAACAAACTGACAGTGACCAGAGGGGAGATGGGAGGGCATAATGGGGATGAAAATAGGTGGAAGAGTTTTCAGGAACAACTATAAAGGACACATGGACAAAACCAAGGGAGGTTGGGAGCAGGGGTGGGAGGTAGGGATGGCTGGAGTGGGAGGGGGAAATGAAGACAACTGTACTTGAATAACAATAAAGAAAGGGAAAAGAAAAAAGGAAAAATATATATAGCTCTCAGATCACCAGAATATAGTCTGAAACTGGATCAACAATTCCTTTAGCTTGGTCCTTCTGCTTGGGAACATTAACAGCTAACACAGAACACATTTTTCTATCAGTCCAGTCCACATCCTTTATGTGATTTTTGTTAATATTTTATTGCCAGCTAAGTTGTTGTTTCTATTTGGGTTCAAATGATGCAGAGTGTATAAAGAAGAAAATGAAAACCACCTGAAATTCCACTATCTAGGGGAAACACTATGAATATTTAGTAAATTTCATCTCTTTCTGTCTAGATAAATATGCACCTATATAAGACAGAGCCATTGTAACATAATATATATGGTTTAAGTGTTAAGCCATATGCATTTTTCCATGTCATTAAATATTTGTTTTAAGCATCTGAGTTTTACTTTAATGGTTACATGGAGCCATGGAATACATAAAAGACTAACCCTAAAAGTAGATGAGGCATATTTATTTGTGTTCGCTATTTAATAGATTCTACCTCATAAAGCTGTTTTGATTATTAAATGAGTTAATATATATTTGGCACAAAGAACCGTCTGGCATATAGCAAGTGCTCAATTAATGTTGGTTATTATTCAAAAGCATTTTTGGTCCCTTTATATTAGCAAAAGTTCCTAATGCCTTAGATAAGCAGAGGACGTTATACTTATCCTGATTTTTCTCATTAAAGCAGCAAACTTGAAAATTAATGAGTATAGAGAATTATGTTTTCATGCATGTTAGCCTGGAAAATATAAATTCATCTCATAAAAAAGTTCAAAGATCAACAAAGGTTTTCACTGTTAATTGGAAACAAAGTGTCACTGGTGTCTTGATTTAAAGAGCACTCAATTGTGATTAGCTAATAAAAGAAAAAATAAAGAAAGAAAAATAATAAAGGTTAAAGTGAAGTTATTATTAGCCCTATTTCACTAAAATCTTTTCTTCATTGCCCATGGCACCAAATAAAATTAAATATAGAAAAGTTTCATAACTCATGATGACATTCTCAGTGTTAAGATATTTTAAAATAAAAAAATGCATTACTGATAGCATACTTCAAAATTATTAGATGTAATATTTTTAGAGCCAAAAGCATTTAAATTTTAAGTATTGAACAACTTGAGGACTGGAGACTATTTATGGATTTAGAAAGATTTAGTTACTTTCATAAGTTAAAATTCTCTCTTTAAGCCACCTGTTCTTTCTCTCTCTTTAGAAATGGTTTTGTTAAAAATACTCTCAAGGTTCTGGCTGTTTTCTGCTCTAAAGAAACCATATCAAGAGCAAAGTAAAATATTTTTCTTAATTATTGGTAAAGACTCCGGACAAGTTCATGGACAGACAGTTCACTAGTTTGTTACAGCCTTTCCAATAGCACTAGAAAACATGGTCTGGAAAATCTCAGAATAGACACTGCCTAAAATAAAACCAAGCAACTGACCTAAGTTCAGTGAAATGCTGAGAATATGTTACCTGAAACTTTAGCTTAGTGGGTTCCTTAATTAGGGGAGACATAATTTAAGGTGCTAAAAAGTCATGTGGTTGAGTATTTGAATTATTGTATGTTTACATCAATTTAACTAGAAGCTATAATTATCAATTGAGGGAAGCCCAAATTAAAATTCTTCTCTGACTTCCACCACAGCTAAAATATTTCTGAGGAAGTAATAATGACATGCTTTCGTTATATGCTTTTGACACATTTATTCACAGACACAGTTTTTCATTTCCATAAATGAGAATGCAAGAAAATGAACAGCACTAGAAAAGAAAATTGTTTAAAAATATAACATTAATTTTTTTTACTGTTTATGCTATTATAGTCCGAATTTTCCCCCTTTGCCCCTCCCCCC
Source organism: Phyllostomus hastatus (assembly GCF_019186645.2). Taxonomy (NCBI): domain Eukaryota; kingdom Metazoa; phylum Chordata; class Mammalia; order Chiroptera; family Phyllostomidae; genus Phyllostomus; species Phyllostomus hastatus. The sequence goes on along the minus strand of NW_025333984.1, from coordinate 8,557,678 downwards.
ATGTCCCCTTCCCACAGGCAATCCCCACACCTTGTTTATGTCCTGGGATGATGCATATATGTTCTTTGACTAATCCCTTCACCTCCTTTCAACCAATCCCAACTTCCTGTGTTACAGCTAACAGTCTGTTGTTCCTTGTTTCTGTGCCTCTGATTCGAATTTGCTCACTAATTTTGTTCTTTCGATTCCAGTTATAAGTGAGATCATAAAAATGTAGTGTTGTTCAACAAACAACAAATAATAGTTTCTGGTTACATATATTCTCTCTTGACATAGTATATTTAATTTTAAATATGTGTAATCTATTTCTAAGTACCACCTTTCATTTAACTCACTATTGTAAGTTACCATAAAAATGAAACTCTGTAAATGATGTTTACAAAGAATTATACAGCAGTTTGAAAATGAAGAAGATATGCATTGTGTGAGGGGGAAAAAGTGGAACGCAGTTGCATATAAAGCATTAGTTTTAAATTTCCCAGTTTTTCCAATTTTCTACATTGAGCATATATTATTTTTACAGTTAGGAAACATATTTATTCAGTGAACCCTAGTCAACTACCTACAATTCAGGTACAACAATTATAACACTCATACTTTGTTTATCTTATGACCCTATGGATGTAAAATTTATTATTTCAGTATTTCACATCATGGAACCCAGCTTAGGAAATACATTTATTATCTACCCTTTTATATTAACAATAATAATCAAGGCAGAGACCCCTTATGAAACACATTGTTAGCCTTTAGCACGGCGGGTTAAACAGAAACAAGATTTTTGCTTGTTACGGTTATTAGCTGAAACCATGAATTGCAATTTGTTGTTGGCTAAATAAGCAAGCAAATGTTAGTACTATACCGGTTTCGTCAAGATCCCCACAAACTTCGATCTTTTTTCGCATATGAAACATTAACCCCTGACGAGAAAGAGACAGGGTTTGTATCGATCCCCTGTCTATCTGCTTAAGCAATCTGCTTTCCATCAACTAAAGTATCTTCATTTCCTCCTACTTTATGATTTTTTAAAAATCCAGTTTTCCAACTTTTTTCTCACATTATAGTACTCAGCTATAAATTTTCCTTACATTGTAATATCTCAGACAAAGTAGGAGTTATATATTTTTTATTCCTCCTTCTGAATGAGACATGCTTGTGTTTTACTCTTCTTTCACTAGGGCCCAGTCTAGCATTTTCCTCAATATGTCTGACAGGTAAAACAAAGGTCCAGTTTCAGAAGAAACAGACTGCCTCGCTCAGTTGTGGTATTTAATTAATTAGTTTATTTGTTTATAAGAAAGTCTATCTGGGACTTGCCTTGAGAAGTCAGAAGTTTGAATATGGACTCCAATATACTAAACTCCACTTTCAAGTCAACATCAGGGAAACAATCAGTAGAATAAATCAGTATGGAAATATAATAATTATGTTTTTCAGTCCTGGATGTTTTCTTTCAATGAATCATGAAACTAAAGCCTATTAAGTTATTAACCAGGAAAGTAATTAAATCAATACTAATTTTTAGGAACAACAAATAGAAATCAAGCCAATTTTAAGAATCCATCAGTAAAAAGGACAAACATTACAGCAATATGTTACAAATGGACAGGATGTGGGATGTTCACAGTTCCTTGTACAATTGAAGCAGGCATTAGTTATCTTTCTAAATTCAATCTGTATTTACACGCACTCACCAGAATTGTGTATATGAAAATGTGAAACTAGGATTCTGCACATATAAAAATACTTTCCAGATTTCAATTTCAAGGAGGTGAAGTGGGTGTAAAACTCTTGGAAAGTATGTTAACAATTTCTTAATTTGGCTAGCTCTTGGCCTCAAACATGAAGGTAATGATTCCTTACAGTCATTTAATCACCTGGAATTCTCTTTTTCATGACATTTATGTGTTCTAGGTATAAATTAGTTTTCTTATTTTCAGTTATTAATAGTTACTTGATACCTGGTACTTTGCATTTTGTATATTGTAATTTCAGCATATGATAGTATTTACCCTGGGATAGAATTACCCTGGCTTTCAACAAATTATTATGTGAAAATCTGTACTTGAAACAATAACTATGGCTTCACAGAGTAGAAGTTAATCTTAGGAAGATGGTAAGTGCCCTCTTTAAAGAACCTTTAGGAACTTGAGGTAAGATCTCATGTGATTATGATGAATAAGTCAATAAAAGTTATTGGTGAGATACCTACTGTATTCCATTCTATTTTGGGACATAAATGGGGCAAGACAAGAGCTAGGATAGATGTTGAATACTCAGGAAACTGAGAGTGTCCTCAAGGCGCTTACTAGAGTGATTAGTGAATGATACACGATAGAATCAAATAAACTGATAAATTGTGAGGTACCCGGAGAGATCGATATATCATAAAGCGAGTGAACCTTAAGCTTCAGGCAGCCATACTAGAATGGGTCCCTTGGAAGGGTCCAAGGGAATTGTGTTAGTTTGCTAGAGCTGCCATAAGTAAGTACCACAGACTGGGGACCTAAACAACATAAACTTATTTTCTCACTATTCTGGAGGCTGAAAGTCAGAGATCAAGGTGTCAGCAGGTGTGGTTTCTTCTGAGGCCTCTCTGCTTGGCTTGAAGATGGCTATATTTTCCCTGTGTTTTCACATAGTACATGTCTGTGCCCTAATCTCCTTTTTATGTAAAAACACAAGTCATATTGGATTAGGGCCCACCTATATAGCCTCATTCTTACTTAATTACCTCCTTAAAGAACTTATCTCCAAATACAGTCACATTCTTAGTTACTAGGGGTTAGGGCTTGAGGGGTACACAATTCAACCCATAATCCTTTGCCTTCTGCCCCACAAATTTATGTCTTTGACACAAGCAAATTACACTCACTCTGACACAACAGCCACAAAAGCCTTAACTCATTCCAACATCAAGTCTAAGTCAGAAGTCTCATCTAAATCAGATTTAAATGGGAGGGAGGTGGGGAGGGATGGGTGGGTAGACTGAAATGGGAGTAAAGGACAGAAAAATGTACTTGCACAATGATTAAAATTAAATAAATAAATAAATAAATCAGATTTGTGTGGGACTCCAGGTTTCATTCATCCTGAGGCAAAATTCCTCTCTAGCTGTGAACCTGTGAACCAGACAAGTTATCTGCTTTCAAAATACAATAGTGGGCCCTGGCTGGTATATCTCACTGGATTGAGCTCGGGCTGCAATCCAGTCAGACCAGTTCGATTACCAGTCAGGGCACATGCCTGGGTTGCGGGCCAGGTCCCTAGCAAGGGGTATGCGAGAGAGAGGTAAGCACACATTGATGTTTCTCTCCCTCTCTTTCTCCTTTCCTGCCCCTCTCTCTAAAATAAATAAAACCTTTTAAAAAATACAATAGTGGGACAGGCAGAAGATCGACAATCCCATTCCAAAAAGAAGAAATTGAAAACAAGAGACAGATCGCAAGTCCCAAGCAATTCCGTTTAGCAGGCAAATGCCATTAAATATTAAGGCTCAAGAATAAACCTCTTGTGCTTGATGTTCTACCCTCCTGATCCATCATAGTGGCAGCCACACTCCCTCAGCTCTGAGAGATGGCCCTGCCTCCTTGGCTCTGGGTGTCTGCCTGATAACCCCTTCAGAACTAAGGAGGAGAAATCTCTGTTCCCTGGGCTGGTGAGCCCTTGGCCTACAGTAATAGTGGCAGCTCTCTGACCTCTGAACTGCCTTCAGGATCATTTTTCCCGTTACTCGAAGGATACAGCATGTTCACAGACAGCTGTATTGGCCCATCCTATAGAATCCCAGCAGTCTGACAGCCTTCTTTCATTTCATCCCATCTCTGTCCCCTTCAGGCAAGGCTGGCAGCATTTTTACCAGTATAACCTCCTCTCTAATTTCTGACTTCTGCTGAGATGGTTGATTGGATCCTTGAGTCATGTGCTATGATCTCTTTAGCAAATGGCTGTCCACCTACATCTTTGATTTCTCTCTCTAACATGTTCTCCTCTCTCTCTCTCTCCCCCGCCCTCTCTGCAATATGGATAGTCTAAGAAGTTTCCAAATCATGAAGTTTGAGTTCTGATAAACCATTCCTTCTTCAATTTGTCTCTCTCCTTTAGTATTTTACTACAAGCAGCAAGGGGAGACGATGCCATTCCCTCAACACTTTGCTTATATTGGGCTGGCAAAAAGTCTGTTTAGTTTTTTTCTGTAATAAAAGACACATTGTTCATTTTCACCAATAACTTCATTGATTTGGATATTTTGAGTATGTCAGCTATTCCCCATGTGGTAGAAAGTTGATTATACTCAATTAATGTCTCAATTTGTCTGCTATTGGCTTCAATGGGTCTACCTGACCGTGGAGCATCGTCCAGTGAAAAATCTCCAGCACGAAGCTCTGCAAACCACTCTTGACATGTTCTATCAGTCACAGCACCTTCTCCATACACTGCACAATTTTTTTTGCATTTCAGTTGCGTTTTTACCTTTCTTAAAATAATAAAGCATAATATGCTGAAAATGTGGTGTATTTTCTTCCATCTTCAATATTAAAATGGCAGCACAAAAATTCACCAATTTTTGTATGGTGACAGATGTCACCATACAATCTAACAAATTTGTTTCACATGAAGTTAAAGACAACTAAGCACTACTAGAACCATCTTACAGAAAAAAAAAACAAATGTACTCTTTGGCCAACCCAATAAATATCCTCAGCTAAATATCCAAGTTCATCATTCCTACTTCCCACAAAATGCTAGAACACAATTTAGTCAAGTTCTTGGCCACTTTATAACAAGGATCACCTTTCCTCCAGTTTCTAGTAATACATTCCTCATGTCTACCTGAGACTAACAGAACTTTTAACATTCATAATTCTACCAACATTCTGTTTGTGATGATATATGTATATCTCTAATATTATAGAGGCTTTCTCTACAGCTCTTCTCTTTTGTTTTTGACTCCTCACCAGAGTTGCCTTTAAAATCCATATTTCCACTAACAGTTTCTTCAATGCAATCTAGGCTTTTTGTAACATTCACCTCAAACTCTTCAAGTCTCTGCTTATTTACCCAGTTTCAACACCACTTCCACATTTCACCTTTTCCTACCCACCCTCTTTGCCTTGTATATACTGGGGTTGGAGGAGTTGTAAACACATTAGGGATCTAGTTAACGGGAAGCTGATTTGGAGACGACTTAGTTTGGCTTTAGGAGGATTTATCTATGTGGCTTACAACCAGTTTTATGTATAGTTACTACTAACTGCCCAGGGTAGGAGTGGCTTCCAGGAATACTTTTAGCACCTTCTAGGCCTATAAGATGAAGATGCAAAGTTGGAGCTATGTTGTGATATGAACATGACCTATACCTCCTGGCACTGGAAATATAAAGGCAATGAAGGATAAACAAGATTTGAAATGTATGAGGCTAGATGCTTGTCTATGCAAAGGTCTTTCAAATGTTACATGTATCATTTTTGATGGAAATTCTATGAAATATAATTTATCAAAAATTCTGTGTGTAGGACATTTATCTATGAGGGGCCAACCCCCCAAAACCCAGAATTTATTTATAAAACTGTGTATTTATTCTTATATGTTAAACTTCAGTCACCTTCAAAGTACTCTCCATTTGATGCAATACACCTATGGAGATGTTTTTTTCCAGTGTTCAAAACAGTTTTTGAACTTTTCAATTTTGATGCCTTTTAGTGCTATTGCTGGTTTGTTTCACCTTTTCCACATTAGTAAAGTATTTCCCTTTGAAGACTTTTTCATCCAGAGAAACAAAACAAAGTCACTGGGGGGTAAGAGTGGGTAAATAGGGAGGGTGCAGCATGGGGGCCATGCAACTTTTGGTCAAAAACTGCTGAACACTCAGTGGGGTGTGGGCAGGTGCGCTCGTAAATCACCCATCATGAAATGGGCAAATGTGTTGAAAGAGTCTTCAAACAAATTCATTGAAGCTGAACATAGCCTCTCACAACAACACCAGTTGATACACTGATACAGATGGGTTCTTAGGAGGCTCACCTAGCAGGGGAAGCCTGTACTACAAGGGGTCCACCCTCCAGAAGATAATTACAGTTTTTTGGGGGGGTCCCGCCTTGTATAGCAGCATTATAAAAAGTGAATATGACTGTATGAAGTCGCATGCCTTATGCATCTTCATAAACAATAATAGAAAAGGAACTAATTTTGATCAACTACGTAAAAGTTTAAACTATCTTTCTATTCCCTCTATATACAATAAAATTCATAAAATAATTGTCATATGAAGAGGTGATTTAGACTATGCATCCAAATATAGATGGCTATGGCAGACAGTTAAGCCATAAAATGTGCTATATTTCTTGACTCTTGTGATACTGGTGGTATTTATCAGTCACTTAAAATGTAATTTCTTTTCTAGTTATAAACAAATGTTCACTTTTGAACCTAACTATATATTCTTTTTCTTAAAGAGGGTTCCACAATTAGCGTATAAATTCAGTACCCACAAAATTTAGATCTGCCCTGGATAGAGGTTATTCATGCTGAAGGAAATAATAGGAAGGAGAGATCAATAAAAGTTGGGATAATCAGGCAAAATGACTGGTCATTTCTATGGAAAGAAGTCAGTTTTGTTCTTTAAACACTTGGGTCATCAATGTAGAGAAGCTTTGTTTTATGTATTTTGCTTTTTTCTTCCACAACATGAAATTTCTTATTTCGTGGGCAGGAAGTTGGTACTATATTCAGAGTTCTTAAGAATTATTAAGCCTTTCTGAGACCAGTCATGTTGTGGTAAATGATTTTTGGCTGCCTGGTTGCAGGCATTTTCCTTTTACTTGCTAGCGCAGACCCCTAATTTCATTCCCAGACCCAAGGAATGAATGATGACTTGATAGAGAGTGATCTGCATTTAGGCACGTTACCCAATTCTGGCAAGTAAAACTAGGAGGCTGATGGGAAGTTCTGGGGAAAGTATTTATCTAGAAACAAGGGCTTTTACTGTGTGCTGGGCACTCTGCTAGGCACCAATGATATGCTGAAGAGAAAAATTAGTGAAAACATTTAACTGTGAAAACTATTGTAGTACACACAAACATACATAGATACACCACATAGGCACATGCATCAGGGAGAAATTTGTCATTTCAAAGCTAGTTTTGTTGATTCATTTATGACTTCACAGAATCTCATTATGGGAGTCTGCATGTCAGTTTCCATTTGGTCATAACAATGATTTAATAATGAGAATAACATTTTTAAATGTTAGATAATTATTGGCCAATACAAGACTAGGAGCACTACAATAATTTGTGAGGTCTCTATGAGGAGTTTGTCTTAAATACAATTTATCTTATTTGAGAATGAAAACTACATACATATGTATATATTTGAGCTTCTGAGCATGTTGGTTTGCAGTATGATTAAGATCTTATAGCAGCATAAATGAAGATATATGAAATGTGTATTACTCTAGACATTACTGTAATGTTATTAAAGTATTAGGAGAAAATGACAATAGGTGACGAAACAGTCTGTGGGCAGATGCACTTAAATTCACAGTTGCTGATTGTGGTGACCAGCCTCCAATAAGACCTCCAATGATATCCATCTCCTGGTATTCCCACCCTTGTGTAGCCCCTGATCATACAGTACCAGAATTGGCCTGTGTGACCAATGAATAATGATTGTAAACTGCTGTGGCTTCCATCTCAGATATGCTCTCTGCTCTCTTTCACTTGCTCTCCTTTTCTTTTCCTTGGGTCACTTACTCTTGGGAAGGCCATGTCAGAGCAAGCTAATGGAGCAGCCCATGTGCTGATGAACTGAAGCCTGTTGCTGAAAGCTACAAAAGTGAGCTTGGAAGTGAATTTTTCAGCTTCCTGTCAACTCTTCAGACACTACAGCCCTCGGCAACATCTTTACTACAACCTCATGAGAGAAACCCTGAGCCCAAACCACCCAAGTAACGTGCTCCTGGATCCCTGACAAAGAGAAATTATGAGATAATAAATGTTTGTTGTTTTCAAGCTCTGTTTCATGGTAATCTGTTATGTAGTGATAAATAACTAACATGAACATTGAGGAAATATTACTGGATGCAAATGAACAATTTCTATAAAGTAAATCTTTGAGAAAAAGTGCAACCTTAAAATTCCTACAGTTCTTTCAGTCTTAAAAAGGTTAAAATTTTCTCCAGCAATGTAGTTAAAACCCATATAAAACAAAATTCCTTATTAGTCAATATTTCTTAAAAAAAGTATATTATAATTCTACTCATAAAGAAATATGAATTGCTCAATAATATGAATTCTATATGAAGTAAATTCTCCCTTGGTCATACAATGCCTACAATCTTAAATTTTCTTTATTACTATTATTTTTAATATCAGTTAACATTTAGATGCTTAGTACTGGTAGACATACTTTATGGTTTCATGTTCTCATACTTATTGCCTGTAATATATTCCCATTTAATTCTCATAATAATCCCACAAGAGAGGCACTATTATCTCCGTTTAAGTTCACACTGCTAGCAAGTGGCAGAACATAACATAGATTTGAATATGTCTTTTGCCAGAGCCCAAGATTATTAGAAAGTGTATTGAAATATTTTATGAATAAATCAGTGACAAAGACTCTTTTTACCAAACTTCAGTCAGGGTCCTGTAAGCTTTTTGTCATGTTATGTTCTCATTTATCCCTGAATAACTTTCCTTGATGTGAATTCTGCTCTGTCTGAAATTAACACAGCTACTCCAGATTTTTTTTATTAGTGTTAGCATGGTATACCTTTTTCCCTTCCATTTACTTTTAACCTACCCATGTCTTTATATTCAAAGTTCATTTCTTGTAGAGAACATATAGTTGAGTCTTGTTTTTGATCCGTTCTGAAAATCTGTCTTTTAGTTGGTGTGTTTAAATCATTGACATTTAAAATGATTATTGATATAGTTGGATTAATATCTACTATATTTGTTACTGTTTTCTTTTTGTTGCCCTTGTTATTTCTTTCTATTTTTGTCTTCCACACTTTTTTCCTTTTGTGGTTTTAATTGAGCACTGTGTATGATTCTGTCTTTTCTCTCTTTTTAGAATATCAATTATACTTCTTCTCTTTCTTTTTTTCACTGCTGTCCTAGGGTTTGCAATATATGTACATTTACAAATAATCCAAGTTCAGTTTCAAATAGCACTAATTCCATCTCATCCTTCGTATTATTGCTATCATTCATTTTACTTATACATAAGCACCTGTAATCAGATATATATATATACACATACAAAATTAAATGCATTATTTTGTTTATTATTTGAACAAAATATTATCTGTTAGAACAATTCACAATAAGAAAAATGAAAGTTTTTATTTTATCTTGTACATTTCCCAGTGTTCTCTCTTTCTGTACCTAGATCCAAGTTTCTGATCTATATCATTTTCCTTCTCTTTCAAGAACTTTTAACATATTTGCAAAGCTGGTTTACCAGCAACAGAGTCTTTCAAATTTTGTTTGTCTGAGTAAGTTTATTTCTCCTTTAATTGTAAAGGATAACTTCCCAGGTACAGAATTCTAGGTTGGTAGTATTTGTCTCTACACTTTAAATATTTTATTCCACTCTTTACTGCTTGCTTGGCTTCTGAAGGGAAGTTGGATATTTGCTCCAAAATTTTCCCCCTTTGGCTTCTCTCAAGACTTTTCTTGTAGTTTTGATTTTCTGAAGTTTAAATATGATATATTTCTATCTCTATTTCTGTCTTTGTTGTTATTGTTGTTATTTATCCTGCTTAGTGTTCTCTGAACTTCCTGGATCTGTGGTTTGTGTGATGTTAATTTGGGGAAATTCTCATGCATTATTGCTTAAACTATTGCTTCTATTCCTTTCTTTCTTTTCCTCCTGGTATTCCTATTACACATATGTTATACCTATTGTAGTTGTCTCACCATTACTCAACTTTCTTTGTCTGTATTTTTCCATTCTTTTATTTCTTTGCTTTTTAATTTTGGAAGTTTATGTTCTCATAAACTTCCTCAGCTCAGAGATTCTTTCCTGAGTTGTGCCCAGTTCACTAATGAGCCAATCAAAGGCATCTTCATTTTTGTTTTGGTATTCTTGATCTCTCACCTTTATTTTTCTTCTTTCTCGGAATTTCTATCTGTATGCTTACATCATCTGCCTGTTCTGGCATGTCATCTACTTTTTGCATTAAAGCCCTCAGCATATTAATCACAATCTTTTTATAATTCTTAGTCAGATAATTCCAATATTTCTGCCATGTCTGACTCTGGTTCTGATGATTGTTCAGTCTCTTCAAACTGTGCTTTTTGCCTTTTAGTATGCTTGTGATTTTTTGTGAAAAGGTGAACATGATATACTGGGTAAAAGGAACTGCAGTAAATAGACCTTTAGTGATAGAATGGTAAGATGTTGGGGGAGGTGAAGCATTCCATAGTCTCTGAATCTTGGTGAGTCTGTGCCCCTGACTGTGATATTCACCAGTGCTTCTCTGCCATACACCCCTACTCCACCCGGTATTCCCCCCTTGTCCCCTGCTTAGTTGTAACAGGGTGACTGGAAGAGCTGGGGTTGTGTATTTCTCTTTCCCTGCCTCCAAGGCAGGAGGGACCTGTTATTGGATACTTCTCCTCCCCCAGCTAGGTTAGGCTCTAGAAAAACAGTTTCTCCTGAGAGCCAGGCTTGTTAAAAGAACAGAATGCTCCAGCATATTTTAAAATGTTTCTTTTTCCACTTACCCTGCCAGGAGTATGAGGCGATTCCTTTCTGATATTCACTCTAAGGACCTGGTGGGGCTCCTGGCAATAAATGCACAGAAATTTGAGGACCCCCTGTGACTGGGTTCTTCTGGACTTTTTATTTCTCAGACTTGTCCACACTGAACTTTCAGCAATTCATCAATTACAGTTGAGGTTTTCCTACCCCCAGTGATTCCAATAGAGGTTTCTGCTCATGGGTTTCTGCTGCTGTAAGTTGTGCTTCTCTGTATCTGCCTGTCTGTCTCTTCAATTTGGGGAACCTCGATTTGACCTGTGACTTTACTTCTCTGATAGATCTAGGAAGAGTTTTCTTTCTTTTCTTTTTCTTTTCTCTTTTCTTTTCTTTTCCTTTCTTTTCTTTTTTCTTTTCTTTTCCTTTCCTTTCTTTTCTTTTCTTTTCTTTCTTTTCTTTCTTCTCTCTCTCTTTTCTTTTCTTTCTTTTCCTCCCTCCCTCCCTCCCTCCCTCCCTCCCTCCCTCCCTCCCTCCCTCCCTCCCTCCCTCCCTCCCTTCCTTCCTTCCTTCCTTCCTTCCTTCCTTCCTTCCTTCCTGTTTAGCTTTTTACTTGTTGTTAAGATGGAGCGAAGGCTTCAGAGCTCCTCACTTGCAGGACTGGAGACCAGAAGTCTTTAAAACATAATTTTCATGTCTGTGTGGCATTTGCTTTTTAGAGGCAATGTGGTATGTCTCCACCAAGACTGTTTGAAATGCTTCTTGTTTCAAATTCTACTCCAATAGTTCACTTCCATCCCAGGTTAAATGTATTTCATGTGTTTCAAGAAAAAAGTATCTGATAAGGAAAACTTGAAAGAGGTTATCTTTGTCACCGTGACTACTCTGGCCTGGATGAGGAGGGGGAAGGGCATATTTGTGAGACTGCAGGGACTAGGCAGCAATGTTGCAGCAGGAACTTGAGATTCCCCCAATAGATTTTAAATTCCATTTTTTTCTAGCCACAAGAGCTTTACTGTATCAAAACTTTCTGTCATTATCTTACATTTTATTTTTGAGACTGTGTAAGAAATGGCCATGTGGAAAATATTTCTGTACCTTAAATCAAATCAAAGTGGAGGAGGATATTGCCTATCATATTCCTCCATATCTATGTCATGTTCCTTAAGTATTCATGTAATAATTTAATACCAGTAACATTTGCCTTTACAAACAAATACTTTTGGTTTGTTTTACAGAAGATAAGAACTATATAACCCCATAATATTTCTCATTTTATCTTTTTACAAAATATTTTATTAATTTATTTTTAGACAGAGGGAAGGAGGGAGAAAGAGAGGGAGAGAAATATCAATGTGTGGTTGCCTCTCAAGTACTACCTACTGGGGACCTGGCCTGCAACCCAGGCATGTGAACTGTCTGGGAATCGAAGCAGTGATCCTTTGGTTCACAGCCCAGTGCTCAATCCACTGAGCCACACCAGCTAGGGTTAATTTTATCTTTTTTTTCAAATTGCAGAAACTTTATCATGTCAAAGAGAAGTTCAGTTTTCACATATAATTAATTTTCCTTTAAAACTTTTTTCTTTTTAATTGAAATATAGTTGACACTACAAATATTATGTTTCAGGTATATAACATAGTGATTGGTATTTAAATTCCTTAAAATGTGATCACCATAGTAAGTCTATAACCATTGTCACTGTACAAAGTTATTGTGAAAATACTATTTTCCCTATGCTATAACTCCATGACTTTCTGTTTTTTTTTTATAACTGGATGTTTATAACTCCTATTCTTCTTTGCCCTTTTCACCCATCCTCATAGCCCCCTCCACCTCTATCAACTATCAGTTTGTTCTCTTTACCTATGAATCTGTTTCTGTTTTCTTTCTTTCTTTTGTTTTTAAGATTGCACATAGAAATGAAATCATACAGTATTTGTCTTTGTCTGACTTACTTCACTTTGCATAATACCTTCTAGATCCATCCATATTCTCACAAATGGCAAAATTTCTTGCTTTCTCTCTCTTTTTTTTTAATTTGGCTGAATACCCATTTTATCTTTGAATTCAGAAAGATTAGCACTAAATTTAGGCCTCAGCTGCAATTAGATCAACCTTAACCTCCCATCAACATTCAATTTTTACTAACAAATGGCATTTGATTGTCACATATAGTTTAGTATTTAAGTCAGTTCACTAATTTTAATGGGTTGTAGTATTTTTAAAAAGATTTTATTTATTTATTTTTTAGAGTGGGAGAGAGAAAGAGAGGGAGAGAAAAATCAATGTGTTGTTGCCTCTCGCATGCCCCCAACCAGGGACCTGGCCCACAACCCAGGCATGTGCCCTGACTGGGAATCAAACCAGCAACCCTTTGGTTCTCAGGCCGGCACTCAACCACTGAGCTATACCAGCCAGAGCTGGATTGTAGTATTGATCAATATTATAAAATCATTGTAAAATAAAATAAAATATAGTATACCCCTTGAAATAATTTTTAGATTTTTTTAATCCTTACCCAAGGATATGTTTATTGATTTTAGAGGGAAAGGAAGGGAGGGAAGGAGGGAGAGAGAGAGAGAAAGAGAGAGAGAGAGAGAGAGAGAGAGAGAGAAACATTCATCGATTGCCTCCCATATGTGCCCTGACCGGTCATCGAACCTGTAACCTAGATATGTGCCCTGACTAGAGATCAAACCCAAAACCCTTTGATGCATAGGATGACACTCCAACCCACTGGGCAATCTGGTCAGGGCATTTTTTTCAGATTTTTTTAGAAAAAGTAATATGAAGATAAGAATGGAGAGAAAATCATTTGAATTTGAAAGAACTAGAAATGGAAATATAAATGTTTCTTTTCAAATTATTTTTCTATATTTAAAAAATTAATTATGAATTTAAAGATCTCCGATTATTGTAGATTTATGCCAGAACAATCGGGAATGTCACGGCTTTAGCACTTTTATCTTTTTACTTGTAGAACAAATGTTTCTAAAGAAGGGCTAAGCTTCTTTGTTGGTGTACAGCTGTAAATAATGAGTTTACAGTGGAAATAAAAATTTTAACTTTTTTGTGCCCTTTCTTGAAAGCTATACAGTCCCCAGTGGTGTTCTCCTCAAGGTTTATGCCATGTAGCTGTTTTATAGGGGAAAGTACTTTGAAACTATTGCCTTCTCACACCTACAGAACTAGTACTCTTGCACTAGTATTTTTCTATGAGTTCTATTTTTCCATTTCATAGAAAACCAGTTTTATATCATGCAGGAAACCAATACAGGGGTATTCTTTTAAGATTTGAGACAATTATCTGTACCATTTAAATGAAAAGGAAACTGTGAGGGTGCTGACAATATTAACTACATTGACAGAGCAATTATGCAACTTTCTGTTTCATTTGCCTTTGTGCACACAGCCACAAGTCAACAGGCTCAGTTAGCTTACTCTGAGGAATTTATTTCCTATGAAAATCTAACTTTTAACATGATATATTTAATAGAGTGGAAATCTTCAGAGCGGGCAAACTTTGAAAGTAAATATAACATGTTTGGTGCTTAGATACTTGAGGGCAATTATGGTTAGGTTCATTTTTGACAATTTCAATAATTCTGGCAAATTCATGTATTCACCAAATGTTCATTGAGACTTCCTATGTGATTTTCCCAGTGCTAGGTATGGGTATACTATTTATTTATTTAAAGTTTAAAATCTCAAGTCTTAACCTTCAACAAATTCACAATCCAGTGGGAAAAGCAGACAAAGAAAATTACATAATACCATAAGTACTGTCAGTGGTATGGTTGTATAAAGTAGTGTTTCAAGAAAATTAATGTAGCACTTTCTAAAGTGTACTTGAGTTAATGATATGAATTTAGTAGTATACAGTAGATACTATTCATATTCCTCTGCTATACACAAGGAAACTTCAGAGGCTCAGAGAGATTCAGTAATAGCCTGGAATCAATCAGCGAATTCATTAATTGTTCATTCATTGACACATTCATTCATTAGAAACTGTTCTAGAAGCCACGCCTAGAGAGGTGATCGGGACAGACTGGACCCTGCCTTAAGGATTTTATAAGAGATCCAGAAGTGCTGTGATCATTCAAAGAAAGAGATAATGCTGCTATATTTTGAAATTCTGGTAGGGGAAGTGGGCATAAATAGTCAATTACACATTAAAGAGCAGAGCTGAGTGTCAAACTGGCTTTATCCCAGTTGTCTTTGAAGGTGGTTCTCCCACATTTTGGCAGCCAGGTTATAGAGAGGGGGGAGGGCTTTCCTGATGTTTATACATATAGACCTTTAAGAGTTATTGAATCATATTGTCTGAGTGGGAATTTACTTTTAAAATACTTCAGGACTGTGTAAGCAGTATATGGGTAAAAGAAAAAAGTTAATTTTAATTAAAATCTTAGGGGTGAGTAATCACCATATGCAGTGTCTTTATATGAAGTAACACTTTGGGGCTAGCTAATTAGCAGATGAAACGTCTTAAATAAAACCATCACCTTAAGGTTGGCCGATTTGCACAAGAAATGTTAAAAATAATTTTGATTGGAAAAACTGGCAGTGTGAACATATGTGATTGGCTAGGAATAGTACAAGCGCACCATCCTCCTTAACATGAATGAGATCTTGGAAATCAGCAAGCCCAAAAGTCTATGTCCTAGGCACAATGCACCAAGTCTGGAGCTTATTGGCCTTGAACCTCTTCTTCACTGAAAATCTTACTACTTGGTATGCTTATAAGGATTCCACATTCTGCCATTTAGGGTGGAAGAACGTAATTGCATTCATTTCAGATTGAGACTTTCATGCAAGGCAGACTTGAGAACAGAAAAAAAGACTTATTTTATTTATAGAAGGTTGCCAAGAAATATTCATACCTTTGGTGGAATTTGTTCTGAGGATTGCTCTCTCCTGGTAGTAAGCTTCAAGGTTGGAAATAGGTAGCCTCCATTTATTTTCTAATCACTGGAGGCTACTGATATTTACCAAAAGAACCTGGCATTCACAGAATTGCCAAAACAGCTTAGGCCTATTTGTGACAGTGGAGAATTCATTGCCAAAGGACAACTAGAATCAACTTTTCCCTGAATATCCAACTATCTATGATCAGAATGTTGGAGGTCAATGGGAGGAAGTGAATTGATGTTGTGGAGGGATGCTCAGTTGGCTTGCTGGTTTCTACAGGTTCTACCCCCTGGGGGTAAGGTAGAACAGAGCAATAATACATTGCCTTTATTCCTGAATGCTTCAAAAAGATAGTGAGGGTTCATCATGTCAGTTCAACTAAGATTCATTCTTCTTTCCTACTTGGGGTATTTGGCCATTAACCTAAGTATTATTCAACTTCAGTAGCATACTGAAATTGAATTCATATGGGCCTGTAACTTCTAACTGGTTGTAGATTTTAATAAGACATTTCACGGCATTGCAAATTTCACGTCCACTTTTAGGGATAGTTTGTCTTGCAATTTTACCTTCTTTCCACTTTGCAATTTTGGAAATTCTACAACCATAAAATTCAAGCTAATGATTACCTGTTACATTGTTTAATCTACATATTTATTCTTTCACCTAGGAAGCTACTATCCTCCTCAGCCTATGGGAGGGGCTTTAGCAATCTCCTTTTAATTCTTATTGTCCTAAACATCTCAGACATGGCGATTATGATCACCTCACCAAGAAATAAGTCATCTCTCATTTCTTGGCTCTGAGACATGATAATATCCTATTTCTCCCACCTTTCTATAGTCTTTTCTAGATCCAGTTTTCCTTCTCACTCTCTATTAATGTTCTCTAAGGCTGTTTCTGGTCTCATGCTATGGGGACTCTGTTCAACTACTTCCTTCTTAGGATAATCTCATCACCTTTTGGAGAGATTCATTGATAAAGTGAATAGGTAGCACACAGTGGGTGATGATTTGAATATTGAGAGCTACCTCCACTCTTTTAGGTTCTTGGCTGAGATCTCCCTGTAATAAAAGACAGATTCACAGGAGAAAAAAAAACCAGAATCTTACTAACATGTATACCTCCTGTGTACACAAGAGACACCCAGGGAAACAATAACTTCCTCAAATGGCACACACCATTCCTTTAAATGCCATCTCCAGTGGTACAAAGACAAAGAAAAAATGTTGGGAAGTCGGGAAGCCAGCTTTGGAAGGTTACCAGGAAAAACAGAGTAAACAAGGGTAAGATTGTTATGTAGATTAAAGTCCAGGGCCTTCTCTGCCAATAAAGAGTTTCTACAGATTGAGTCATCCTTTTCTTCCTCATACAGAGAGGGAAATGCACTTACAAAGGGAGATTTTCCTTATAAATGCAAATGTCTCTCACAAAAGGGCAACTTCCACTCAGTTTTTAGAGCTTCCTTGTGCCTGCTCTTTCTTAAAAATAACCAGCTAAAGATAATCTTATAACAGAGGCATATATTGGGGTGACAAATTCTGTTCTCCTTCAGAGCCATTTTGAAAGAGGAATTAGATATAGTGCTTAGGCTTCAAACCTAGATTTCTAAATCATAAGTAACATCAAAAGAATGGAAACTGGAAATAGCAGGTGTAGTAGGTTGCCAGAGTAAATGAGACTGTGTTTTTTAGATGGTGTGTGAAAGTTTTTAGAATAGGAGTGAGGCCCTGGCTGGTGTTGCTCAGTGGGTTGAACACCAGTCTGTGAACCGAAAGGTCACCAGTTTGAATCCCTATCAGGACACATGCCTGGGTTGCAGGCCAGGTCCCCAGTTGTGGGCGTGCAAGAGGCCGTTTCTCAGTGTATCTCTTGCACATCGATGTTTCTCTCCCTCTTTCTCTCCCTCCCTTCCCCTCTCTTTAAAAATAAATAAATAAATAAATAAATAACATCTTTAAAATACGAGTGATAACAAACTTTCTGCAAGCATATTGCTTAATAGGATCAAGAATGAAGGCTGTAAATGTTAGCATTTTGGAAAAAATTTGCCTAGGAAAATAAAGTAAATAAATTTATTATTTGTTTTAGAAACTTTCTAAAATACTACTTATCTGAATAATAAGTTGGCTCAACTAGCTGCCTTTCTCAAGTCAAGAGGTTTACTCTTCAGGACACAAAACCCATTCTCAAACTGATAGATCATTCAGTAGGCAAACTGTTCATTTATCAAATGATTACTCAATAAGACTCACTTCAAAACTCTTGCCTGGCTATATTCACCAATCTAAAAATCTATATTACAAATTTTGTCTAATTCCAATCAGAACCCTGCACTGAAAGAGGTGCCTTAAGCCAAACCCCCAAACTTTATAAATAACTGCCTTTGATTTTCCCTTTCCAAGATATTACTAAGACCTTGCCAAGGTGGTATTTCTCCTAATTACAACAAGTAATGCATTCAGTTTTTTTTGACCAACAGATTTTCTGTGGGTGATCTTTTTTGCAGTCAGTACTCATAGATAAGGTAGTCGAAGTAATGAGATATGCATAAGTTTTATATGAATACTATCAGGGATAGGGAAAATTGTCCCCTCTCCTCTTAGTTCTTCTGGCTGGTCAAATAGTTAAAATGGCATACAGTGGAGTAACAGGGCAAAATCAAGTTTTGATATATAGGCATGGGGAAGTTGCAAAAACATGAAAATTCCAAAGACAGCGAGGCAAAATGAGGTATAAATGACATTCACAACTGAGGGGAATGTGAGAAGATTCACAGGGAGATGAAAGGGGTTAAGGTTTATAAAACAAATGTATAGTGGGCCATCTTGAAACAATGAGACACAGACATGAATTTGATCAAATGGGCCTTCTAGGTTCTTACCTGTCTACCACAGCTAGTTCATATGAAAATACAGGCTCTTTCCCCACCCCAACAAGTCCTTTGTCTAAATTCTTTTAGGCCATAAAGGGGAAAGACAAAGGTTCTTCCTGAGCCGTTTGTTCCTTGTTTTCAGCTTGAAATAACCTGCACGCCAGAGGGGCAAATCTTTTTTCTTTTTTATAAGAAGATGAGCCTCTTAATTTTTTAAAAGATTTTATTTATTTATTTTTAGACAGAGAAGGGAGGGAGAAAGAGAGAGAGAAACATCAATGTGCAGTTGCTGGGGGCCGTGGCCTGCAACCTAGGCATGTGCTCTGACTGGGAATCGAACCTGCGAAGCTTTGGTTCGCACCCCGCACTCAATCCACTGAGCTACGCCAGCCAGGGCCAGAGGGACAAATCTCGAAGTGACTCATAGAAGATAGCCAAGGGAAACATTCATGACAGTGAGAAGAAGATGAACTAGAGAAGACTACAAAAAGGCAGGATACCTAAGAATTTTATCATATACCAGAGCCAGAAATGGAAGTGAACTTCTTTCTTGGTGGGGTAATCATAACTGTCATGTATGGAGGGTTTAGGATAATAAGGATTACCAGAAGACTGCTAAAATATTTAAGAGAAGTTTAGGAAACCTCAAATATAACAGTTAGGCATGGAATGCATATATGGTTATTATATGTGAACAAGGGGTCTATACTAAATCTAATGGAATTTGAGAAAAGAAAGTGAAAACATCTACTATAGTTGAAAGCAGCTCCAAATAAAATTTGTATTAGTGAAGCTTCCACTGAAGTGGGACAGTTTCAAGATATTAGAGACATGATGCAATGGTTCGAATGATGTAGACCGGAGGTCAGCCAACCTTTTCTATAAAGGACCCTCTTGTCTCTGGCATGACTTTGCCATCATAGGCAAGAAATGATTGGGCATGGGTGGATGTGTTCCAAGGAAACTTGATTTACAAAAGTGGACTGCAGGCTGATTTGGCCCAATGGCTACAGTATGCAGGCACCTGAATTATACTAAGAAAATGTTAGGAAACAAAAGAAGTCTCTAGTAAGTTAAAATATCCACAATAGTTGTCAACATTAAATAAATTCACTAGAACTGAGCAACTCCTCAAAGTATTCCTGGAAAGTGCTTAGAATGGCAGCCTCTGGAGGCAACTCTCTCTTTCTCCCTGAAGAAAAATATTACAGAGCTGAAGCTGGTATCTGATCTATATGCATCTTGATCGCCTTACTGGATCATCCTAGGCTGAAATAAAGAAGTCTTTGTGGGACATATTTTGCATAAAATTTATGCTTCCCAAATTAATAGACTTTGTTAATTCAGAATTTTAGTCAACACATGCTAATTTGCTATTCAGATCTCTTGAAAATTAAAATAAAAAAGTAAAGATAATTATTATAAATTAATAAGATACTTAAATTAATCCATTGAATACATCTAGATTCACGTTCAGACTTAAGTAACATTACACCCCAAAAGAAGTTTGGATAGTGTTACTTTCAAAAGAGAAGTAAATGGGGGACAAAATGGATGCCAATGGGTGTGCCTCAGCTCAACTATAGAATTAACAATTGAGCTTTGTGATGCGTTTTAACTTTGATCATTTATTACCCATTTAAGTTGCACAAACTAAGTCTTACAAACAGATGGTTGTAGTATCAATACTAGTGTCAAAGCAAAAGTATATAAATATATTTGGCAGGAAAGTCATAAAAGTGCTCTCTGTCAGCCTTTCTTATTTATTTGATCATGAAAGTGTATTATCATAACATTGTGCATACCTTCTATTTACTATAGATCATACTCTTTTCATTATTTTATCACCTGCTTGTACTTCTTATACTTTATGTTAACTTAAATTAGGCAAAAAACAAAAGCAAAATTTTAAATGTACTACATTGTAAAATTTAGGCCTAGTGCTTTACATTGCAACAAGGCATTTAGCCCTCACACCGAATCCTGTGAGATAAGTACTATTATCCCCATACTACATATAAAGAAAGTAAAGCACAAAAAGATTACAAAACTTTCTAGTACTAATAGAGCTCATAAGTAGTACAACTATGAGTTGACCAATTCTGTTTGCCTCAAGACCACAATCTTTTAAATACCCTAATAGATCACCTCTGAAGAAGACTATTGAAGGTGGAGGTACAGAGTACAGAAATATAACTACTTTAATCGCCTGCCAGTTTTTGTACTGCATTGCATGTGCAACATTTCCCATGGAGGTGGGTAATTTTTATCTAGGAAATTATTGTATCATTTGAAATAAATTAAAATATAATGAAATATGAGAATTGTTCAGAAGATATCCAGCCATGTAATATCAAAAATAGACATTTATAGAAGAAGATACAAGATACACATAACATTATACATAGGATAAGGACATCTCAGTCCCCATCAAAGTAGGCACCTTGGGACCTCACACAGTTCTCCCAATTGCCATCAGCTACCCTGTCATGTTTTCCTGAATCTCATCGACAGTCTGAAATCTCTTCCCTTTCAAAGGTGATTTTAATTTTGGGAAAAGCCAGAAGTCACAGGGTGCCAAATCTGGGTTGTAGGGGGGGCTGAGTCACCTGGGTGATTTGATGTTTCACCAGAAACTCTGCGCAAGATGTGATGCATGAGGGGACATATTGTTATGATAAAGCTGCCAATTACCATTTTCCCATAGCTGTGGCCTTCTGAGTCATCTGAATAGTTTTCATGGGGGAATGTGCGAGCTTACTGCAAAATTTGATGCAGATGTGTTTCTCTACTTGCTCAGTCATTTTGAATGTGACGACCACACAGTACACACGCTCACTCAATGGTGTCTACCGCCCCCACTGACTAGTATAATGAAGCCATCATTGTTCACACATGGGCATTCTAGTTCATTCTCCTTGGCTGCCAGGTTACATCAATGTTGCACAAACCGTTCTCGTTATATTAACAATGGCTGAACTTTTTCTGGACAGACCTTGTATATAAATAATGCATACTTTGAGACCCTTTTGTAAATATACTTAATATAAACCTACCACCAGGCCAGTCATTTCAACAGGAGGGAATGGGCCTACCAGAATTCAGGAGTATATCTTTGTGAATCATTGCACTAGACTCTGAAGTCTTTGAGAGCAAGAACTAGGATCTTGTTCACCTTTGTGTTTTTAATGTCAAATACAAAGCCTATAATAAATCAGAAAGTACTGGATATCAAAGGGAATCCGTTGTTGACCAGCCATTCACCATGTGTAGAATGTTGGGTCAATCATATGCCTTGAACCTCAGTTTTATTATTTCTAAGATATAGTTGGTTACTGGGTAATTTACAGTTTGAAGAAGATACAGATTTTTCCCTTATGAAGCTAACCATCTGATGTGTGGAAGAAACACCTGTGATAATATTTACCCTACCATGCTCACAGATTTGATGTGAAGGTCAAATGAGCTATAGTATGTATTTTACACATTGTACAATACAAAGATTAGCATTATAATTTTGACCATGTAAAGTTGTTGTCATCTATTAGTCTGGTTTACTTCTACTTCAATTGCAAGAGATAGAAATCCAACTCTAACTAGCTTAAGGGAAAATGAATATATTGGACGTATATAGGTTAACTCTCTGAATCAAGGAAGGAAGAGAGGGAGGAATGGAGAGAGGAAGAAAGAAAAAAGAAAGAAAAAAAAACCGGTCAGGCTAGGGCAGCTCTAGGAATTTCAGGTATGTAAATTAGGGTCTCAGTGTCATGGGTCCCCTTTTTCCCCTTTTCTTTTTTTCCTGCCCCTCTCTCCCATTGGCTTCTTTCGGAATTAGCTTCCTCCTCTCAGGCTTTTCTACTTGGTTGAGAAAATACCCTCTGGTACCCCTAGGGTCATATCTTTATAGTTCTTTGACATAATTTGCAGTTACTTGACTGAGAGAGACACTTTACCACCTCCAGCTGACAAGTCCTGAGGAGAAACTCTGATTGCATGCAAAGATGACATGGTCATCCCTGGGCCAACCACTGCGGTCATATTGTTGGGCTGCTGTGATGGTCTCAGGCTGGGTCACATGCTCACTCATTTTTTTAAATCCTCACCCCATGACATGCTTATTGATTTTAGAGAGAGGGGAAGGGAGGGAGACAAAGAAGGAGAGAAACATCAATGTGAGAGAGAACACCCACTGAATCTGCAACCTAGGCATGTGTCCTGACCAGGAATCGAACCTGTGACCTTTCAGTTTATGGGATGATGCTCCAACCAACCGAGCCACACCAGTCAGGGCTCATTATTGTAAGAGATGAGGATGGAAAAATATGCTGAGTAGACAAAGTCAATAATTACAACAACATCATAGCTTCATTTGCTTAATGCTGTATCTATTAAAGATACTAATTTATTTGTAGAAAGGCTAAGATTCTCTGCTTCTCTTACTCTGGTAATCCTTGCAACAAGAGTGGACTAGATAATTTGAAGGGCCTAGTGCAAAATAAAAATGGGTCCCTTGTTCAAAAAGCAAGGAAAAAAGTATAAAGGTACTAAAACATTAAATTTTTACAAATTTAAAAATTACATTTAATTACTTATAAAACACAATGGGGCAATAGCAACACATGAAAAATGGCATAACCTTACAAATTGCAAAAAAAAACTCTGGTGTAATAATTTTATATAATACAATAAACAATAATACAGATGCTCCTTGACTTATAATGGAATTGTGGATACACCCCTACTAAGTTGAAAATACAGTAAATTGAAAATGCATGTAATATACTTAAAATGCATTTGATATACTGAACCTCACAGCTTAACCTAGCCTACCTTAAACATTCTCAGAACACAATATCCAAAACGCAGGCAACACAGTACACCCTGGGACATGGGTTGTTTACCCTTGTTGGTGACAGGCTGACTGGGAGCTGCAGCTCCCTGGTGCTGCCCACCAGCATAAAAGAATATTGTACTGCATACTGCTTGCTCAAGAAAAGATCAAAATATGAAGTATGATTTTATTGCTTTCCACCATCATAAAGTTTAAAATTTGTAAGTTGAACCATCATAAGTTGGAAAGCGTCTGTATGTTATTAACCTGATATCTTCCCTCATTGAAAGATTTTTCTCTCTCACTTTTCTGTAAATTCATTTATTAGGTCATCAACATATGCAATTTTAGCCACTCTTTAAATTGCTGTGAATAGTTAGTTGCTATTGGTAAATGCAAGATTGCAAATAATTTTTGATAATATTTTAGTTTGAGAAAGAACTTTCTGCTAATGCAACTGTTAAGAGCGTTATAGAGGTCATGACAACATGGAGATAATTTCTGATAAATTAGTTCTAAATACAGGATTTGGTACATCTAAAGCTGATACTTTCTGCAGAGCAATTTTTCTAAAAAGATTTAACTCTTCATACAAATCAGTTTCATATAAGTCTGAATTTAATTTTAAATGTAAATTTATATAATGGCATTTTAATGGTTCCTCTGACATTTTCTGTAAGTTGTTATGGTTATAGAAAAAACTGAAAATGTTTTCATGATTTGCATCTAACTCAAAATGTCTGTTTATGTATTCTATTGCTTTATGTTCAATTACAAGAAAAATTAATTTAAAAATTTTCTTCCCCATTAATAATTAATTCATGTGAAGCTTCAAATAAAAATAGTGTTCTTTAAATTTAATTTATTTTACCAGGCCTGGGGATATTTCCTTAGCAATGTTACAGCAATTTTTAAGTGCAGAAATTCTAAACACTTTAAAGATTTTAATAATTCCTTGATATGCTTTATTGCAATGTCCATGTGTATGCTTTTATTTTGTAATAATTCACGGGCAAAGTTTACTACCTCAGCGTTAGCAGTTCCTGCTGATAGATTTCATATTTGTATAGATGTTGCAGGGATGGGATGCCAGAGTGGACAGGTAAGCTGACCTCCCATTGCAGGTCCCAGAACCCCTCCTTTATCCCCATGCCATAGCCACTGTTACCACCACTGCTACTGCCACCACTACAGCTACTTATCTGGCTCCAGTCACTCCCATAGGGCCCTGCAGAGCTCCAGACTTCCCTAAGCTAAAGAGTGGGTCTCAGGCAGCCAAGTGCGGTGCTCATTGCGCTCCTGAGCCTGAGCTTGTGGCATGCATGCTGCTGCCAAGCACATCTCCTATGCTGATGCCGGTACTCCACTCTGCCTTTCCATCTGATTTACAAAACTCAAGGCAAAAGGCTCAAGTATTAAGAATTTCACAATGGTGACAGCGGACCCTTAAAGCAAGTGTGGGGTCCCTTCTGAGATCGGGGCCTTTTTTCTACACAGGTCTTGAGTATATAAAGCCTGTCTTGCTTGCAAAATGTGCTCGCTTTGGAAAACAACGTCTCGGTTCATTTTCTGAACAGGAAGTTGCTCAAAAGTGCTTAAGAAATGTTGAGAAAAGACATGAAAAAATGGTGTCTTTGGGTTTCACTTATACTCACTTGCATGCATGCATATGCACACATCACATTTCTACAAAAAAGTAACAATAGTGAACCTCACTATATGTGATCCACTCTTTTTCAAAACACTCCACCTGACCCACTAAAGGAATACAATTTCCTTGAACTATGACCAGCTCATCCTGATTTGCATAGGACTTCCCTGGTTTCAGCACTGCAAGTGCTGTGTCCCAGGAACCCCCTCTGCTCCTGGGAAAGCCGGGCAAGTGGCCACCCTGCCTGCATGTCATTATCATATGCCTTGACTTCTTTTGCCTTGCCTTGCCTATCAACACCTCCTTGCCTCGACTTCTTTTCAAGTGATAGTAAGAAGGTGTGGTGTAAGCAGTCCATCTTCTCTGAGAAATTTTTTCTGACCCTTCCAGGCTGAGGTAAGTGCTCCTTCCTCTCTGCTCCAATAGAACACCTGGTATCACTTTCATGGGATTCACCACTTTTCTCCCTTGGTTATCTTTGGCATTAGACAAGAGCTCCTTATGGCAGGGAGTGAGGTTTTTATTCATCTTTGTTTTCTTTGTGCATAACATGGTTCTTGGTATGTAATAAGTAATCAATAAACATTTATTGAAAAGAGGAGTGAAGCACTGGATCTAAAACTGCTCTCTATCCTGAGAATTGGAAAACAACTAAGCACCAATGGTCAATAATCCTTCGCTTTGTTAGAAAATCAGATTGGATAGTCTCAGCTTCCTTCAGAAACACTAAACAAATCGACCCACCCTCTAAATGTTGAGGGTGAGTTCAATTAATTCTTCATTTACTAGATTCCTTATTTCACCCTAATCTTCTTTTACTTAATGGGATGTGTTTTATTTAAACTGGATTTAGGAAATCCATTACAGTCAGCAAACAAAATGGCCCTTTTTTTTTTCTTTTTTTTTTTGATAACCAGTTTCAGTATCATCTCTGGACATTGTGGAACCGAAATGTTTTTGGAAATATAACACTATTACCTGCATGTGATACATTAAGACTTTTTTCTAACCATATTGATGTCACTCTAATTGAGTTTGAAGAATAGAAATAGAAGATTAAAGTTTAGATTTAGACTCTGACAAAAATAAGTTTTGTTTGAAAATTACCTGTCTAATGCTGACATAAGGCCAATGGATATAATCAGTTTATTCAGTGTGATGAAAAATCTTGGTTGAAAGGCTTTGATTTTATTGAAGAAAATGAAATAGTGAATGCCTTGGTTTACACGAAGAAATTCAGCTTTGTGCAATGAAATGTATGATCTCATAGATTATGATTTGGTTTAATGATTTACTCTAAAATTATCATTTTAGAGTTCAACATTGTTATGATTTATGGTGTTGAAAAAATGTAAACATATATGACATTAAGAGCTGTTTGTGTAACCTGAGGCAATATGGAAATTTGCAGTGGTCAACTTCTTTAAAATATTTCTGATGTTACACTCTAAGTCAGCTGTTACTGGACTATTGCAATGACTCCTGATGCTAACTACCTGGAGTTAGGCCAAACTTCACAGATTAAGGGAGCAATTTTCCCCAGACTGGCCTCACTTCAGATATCAGCCACCTGCTTGGGGCTTCCCAGGCCATGCACACTTCTAACCAACTGGCTGTTAATTCAGTATTTCCCACTACTATGTCAGGTGCAATAATTCACTGGAATGACTCAGAAAGCCCAGGAAAGTACTATACTTATAGGCACAGTTGATGATAGCTAAAAGGATACAAATCAAGACCAGCCAAAAAAGGGATGCATATGGCAAGATCTGGGAGGGGCCCATACGAGAAGAGTCTAGTGTCCTTTCCCAGTGGAATCAGGATGTGTCATCCTCCTGCATATCGTATTGTTCACCAGGGAGGCTCACTTGAGCTTCAGTGTCCAAACTTCTTATTGGAATTTCATTATATAAGCACGATTCCCTGAATCACTGCCCATGTGATGGAACTCAATGTCCAGCTACCCTTACCTTCCCAGAGGTCACATGGTTTAAAGTGCCCAACATCTAAACACATAGCTGGTCTTTCTGGAGTTTTCAGCTCCTACCCTAAGTCATCCCAGTAAGCTTAAATTCTATGAGAGCCCACTATGAGTCACCTTATTAGCATAAACTATCAAAGCTTTACAGGAATAAGAAAGAAATTATTCACATTTGGATATTCCAAGAATTTAGAAGTTACCTCCCCAGAATTGAGGAAAATGCCCCACGAAATTCTTTATTATACAATAATTCATTGACACATTGCAAACCATTAAGGTTTTTATGTGCATACAGGTGAGCATTCTTTATCTGTGGAGCATTCACTCTTTATTTTATATGTTACAAACAATACAGCAAAAGGAAAGCATTTTATCCATAAGCTGTTGCAACAACACATTGATTTATTTTCTTGAGCATAGGCAAGGAAATAAGGATATGGGATCTCTAAACGTTTGTTCTTTATTAGTGTCTTTCTTTTCCTGGATAACTTTCAGCACAGCAAAACAGCTTCCTGAATGCTTCATATTGTTCCATCTGTGTAATACCACTCAAGGTCTTGACATACATATGCACTATGCAACTGTTACTGGCGATGTGTTAGACCTTGGTTCTTGAGTTTGGCTAGGAAAGAATTCAGAGCCAATAACTCTAGAAATTCATTTAGAAAGTCACAGAGATAGAAGTGAGCCAACTGAGCTGTGTGGACTCAGGACACAAGTTACAGAGGCAAAAAAAGGGTGCTTGATACTTAGGAGAGAGAAAGCAAAGGTACACACCTGAGAAAGAAGGCACGGGCGTGCAAGAGAGAGGGAGGGGAGACAGAGAGAGAGAGTTGGGCCCCATAGTGTAAGGGGTTTTATCTGTTTCCTAAACAGGGGGATTTGAGGGGCCTTCTCAGGGCAGAATCTGAACAGAATATTCATCAGCTTTCCAGGTGTGCCCTTTTAGGATCCTGATCTCTACTCCATTGGTCACCACTAGGGTCCTTAGCCATTGCAGCTGGTCCTGATTGAAAGGGTCAGGCCAGATCCCCAATCCCCAGACTGCTAATGACCCAGTTAGGCCAGTTTCCAACTTTATGGACTGCCTATGACTCAGTTGTCCCGACTCTCTTGGTAGCCCCAGGCTTGATCGGAGGCTTGATCAAAACTCTCTCACCCTGCACAATAGACACCTGGCGCCAGCCAGAATGGCCGGTGGCCAGACTGACCCTCCTGTGCCTGGGAACAGCCCAGCCCTTCACCTAACCCATTGTCCCAGCTCACATCCTGGAACCCTGAGGCACCCGCCTGGAAGAATAAGAGACTAAACCCTCCGATATGCTCTCACAAACCCTGCGCTTTTTCTTTTGAAAATCCCATTCCTGCCTTCCCCTGATGCTGAAGTCGACCCCGACTCAGCCCACCTCTCATTGCAGCATCAAATAAAGGCGTTTGGAGCAGCTCACCCGGTTCCTCCCACCTGTGTTTCTCACACAATTCTAACACTGATGACAGCCGTGGTCTTGCTTTGTCTGGTTTTGCAGGTCCTCTGGGCTTGGAGCTGAAACACAACTGAGGCCTAGTTGTTTTCTCTAGCTTGATCAAAACTCTGTCTCTCTGGTCAGTAGGCTTGAGGCTTTGTTCCTAAGATTATTTGATGTGCGTCCGACCCTCATTGTCCTGTGGGCTTAATGCTTAAGGAGTCGTCTTGCAAAAGGCTTGTACGGGAGTCTTATGAGGCTATTCTCCAGCCCCTTGTTCCTCCTCTAAGGGCATCTAAACTGCACTGATGGGGACTCAAATGTCGGAAATTTTTTAGTTTTAGGTAATAGCTAATAACCTTAGTAATCAATGTATGTAAAAAGCTATTGTTTCAGGAACTGAAGATATGACCCACCTTGACTCCAGGAGACCATAAGCAGTTCCACCGTTGTGCCTCAGGAGGACAGCAAGCAGTCAAGATGGCATTTGAGTCATTGTGCTCCAGGGAGAGATGCCCACCGCTCAGGACACAGATGAAAGAATGCTGCAGCTTTTCACCAGATTAACTTTTCCTGAATTCCAAACCCCTTACCTACACTTTTCTTCTCCATATAAATAGGGTCAGTTTAAAGTGGAATTTAAGGTGGTCTGTTAGGGTGCAAACCCACCGTCTTCTCAGATCACTGGCCACCTGAATAAAGCGCCCATAAAGATTCAATCCTTGTGTCTGCTTATTGGGTCTGGTAGGTGACGGGCAGCACCAATGCTGGCTTTTCTGGTTTCAGCATGACTAGCAACATATTGAGAAGGAAAGATCACCTCGTGGGTGAGGTCCTAGCCTATAATAGTTGTTTTCTCTAGTTTTTCTCATTGTTAGGCACCTGAGACTTTCTGCCCTGATGACATTCTGTACCTGGCCTGCTGTTCCTGCTCTGCCCCCGCCCCTATAGCTGTGTGCTCTATCATAACCACTGAAATAGGATAGTTGGAGTTTTTTCTTTAGTCTATTTTTTTTTTTGGTCCCATCTTTTCTCTTTGTAGGAGTATTTATTTCTTCAGTTACTTTCATATTCATACTATAGGGAGGAAAAATAACTTTCCTTTTAGGTTCTAGGCTGAGACTCCTCTGTAACAAAACACAGATTAATAGGAGAAAAACGAACAGAAGTTTAATAACAGGAGAAAAGGAGATAAGGAGAAAACTCGAGTCACTCTCTGAAAAGGCCCAAACTGCCACCTTAAATACCATCTCCAGCTAATAGAGGAAAGAAGGTGTGGGGGCAGGGGTGAGACAAGTTTTGGGAGGCTGTCAGGAAAATCACAGCAATCAAGGATATAGTTGTTATGCAGATTTGGGTCATACCTTCTCTATTGATGAGTATATCTAGAGTCATCTGTCCCTACGTGGTGTGGAGAGGGAGACATTCTTACACATGGAGATTTTCTTTTTAAATGTAAATGTCCCTTACAAAGGGAAACTTCTACTAGGTTTTCTGAACATCTCCTGTGTCTGCTGTTTTTAAAAAATAACCAGCCTAACATAACCCTTATGCCTATGGATGAAAAAAGTCATCTCACAGGGTGATCTGATGATAAAATTCCTAACTAGACAGGTCATGGTAAGTAGTCACAACCCAGGCATACAGTTTCTTTATTAAAAGGATTGTTTTTGTCTTAAGCAAGCCCTGTCCAATATTCCTGTGCATCTAGCTTAACATACTTTTGAAATGCCTCTTTTCAGGCCCTTCCTTCTAAAATGTGACCACCCTCAAGATTGCAAATAACATAACATTAACCATCATCTCACCCAGTCCCTGCCTTGGTTTCTCCCACCTTCCTGTAATCTTCTTACTGGCTTCTTTTATTGGCTCCAATAAACTTTTATAAAAATTCTCTACAGGTTTGAACGTTTCTTACAGTGACATGCCAAAGAATCCTGTTCTGAATCTGCAAATTCTGCTCCCTTTCAATACCTTGGTTAATCTCAGAGCCTCTGAAGATAGATTACCTAGGATCGGATACCTGCTCTTTCTTTTCACTCATTAGCTGCATAGCACTGGGGAAGTTACTTGGCCTGTCTTTGGCTCAGTTTTTATATTTATAGAACAGTGATAATAGTAATATTTACCTCATAGGGTTTAAGTGAGAACCAAAATAGATAACATATGTAAAACACACAAAAAGTTGTTGTGTAGCAAGATTCATTTAATGTTAGCAATTATTCTTTAAATCTGAGCACAATGCATATTTTGTATAGTAGCTCAGGACTATTGCTTCTATATAACTAAAGGGTCCCTTGGAGAACAGCTAGTCTAAACTTTATTCTCTCTAAGTCATGAATGTAGACAACAAAACACAAATAAAAGTCCAAGGGAGGCAAAATGACTTGCCTAAGATCATGTAGTAAATAGCATAATTGTGATTGAAATCCTCATTGCATTTTTCCAAGCTGAGTGCTCTATTCACCACACTGTAGTGCATCAAACTGAATGCACTTATAATCATTACAAAGTAGCACCCCCTCAGAAATGTTAGGAAAGAAAGATTGAAAAGGACTGATACACTGAACAGAACTCGACCTACAAGTACCTTCTCTAGAAATATTTAAATGAGCAGGCCTCAATTTCTTCAAATGTGAGTTTATGTTCATGCGTTTCTGAAAATAGTCCTGTTCAGATCTCATGGTGACAGTATATTTATTCATTTTATTTTTGTGCTGTGTTTCTTTAAATTGATTCTTCTTTTCCTTGGAACATTTTTATTTATTTTTTGCTTTGGTTGTTGACAGGTTTATTTTCAATTCAATACAGCTCACTGAATTACAAAGGAAAATAATGCTTGTGAAAGTGTTACAGGACACCCACATAGCCCTTCCACCTGGCTGCTTTATCCTTTCAAACAGGGAGCACCCCAAAGTAAAACCATGTTGCTTAAAAACAGTGATGAGAAAGTGGTAACAGTCTGCTGCAATATCCCAATTCAGCAATTTTCAACCTTTTTCATCTCATGGCACACATAAACTAATTACTAAAATTCTGCGGCACACAAAAAAATATATTATACTTGTTGCTGATTTGACAAAAAAAAACCTAGGTATAAATTTTGATTCATTCATACTAGACAGCTATTGTTGTGCTGGCTCTTGTCATTTTTTTATTTGACAACCTGAGGGAAAAGAGATCAGTGCCCCTGACTAAATAGTCAGGTATTGCATGTTTTAAAAAATTCTTGCAGCACACTAGTTGAAAATCATTGTCCTAAATCAAATGCTGTTTCGAATGCTTTTCATGGGCTATGGTGATAAGGGCTGACACGGTCCTGTGATGAACAAGGAAGCACCTTCAAAGTGAAATGCAAGTCCATCTGAGATACTAATAAGTATTCCATAAAATACGTTTTTTCCCCCTTTTTATGTAAACGTATACTTGAACAAATCTGAGTTGAAGATTTATAAAAACTGTTTCTTGGCTTTCCAATACCTTTCATATGCCATGGAACACATCTTCAAGAACACTTTGGAAAACACTACATCAAGACCTTGATAGTGCTAAGGTTGCTAACTTGGAGTATGAAATTTTAACAGAAATTTTTATTAAGGCAATAGTAGATTCATATGAAGTTGTACAGTACAGAGAAGTCCCATGTAAACTTTATCCAATTTCACCCAATGGCAATATCTTGCAAAACTATAGTACAACATCATAGCCAAGATATTAACATTTATACAGTCAGCTGATTCTATTCAGATTTTCCACATGTTATAATCATATGCCTGTGTTATGAAGTTCTACATAATCTTACCACGTGCAGATTCAAGTATCTGGTGTCCACAAATTTTTTTGAGAAATTATTACTTCTTTATTTCTATTACTCTGTTACGGAAATTTAACACTTCCTTCCATTATCAACATAAGTAAAACCAAAAAAACAAACCCACAGTTGTATTAGCAGTACCCAGAACTTTTTCATTAATAGCAATCACATTTAGTTCTTCCATATGTCTCAAAATGTCAGGCATGTCACTACTTCAAAATTAGTATAGTTATTAAATCTGCCAATAGATCTTCTTACTTAATGCTTTAATAAAATATATTTTACTATGTCACAATTTTATTTTACTTTTTAAAGATTTTATTTATTTATTTTTTAGAAATGGGAAGGAAGGGAAAGAAACATCAGTGTGTGGTTGCCTCCCACGCACCCCCTACTGGGGACCTGGTCCGCAAGCCAGGCACGTGCCCTGAATAGGAATCGAACCAGTGATCCTTTGGTTCACAGGCCCACACTCAATCCACTGAGCCACACCAGCCAGGGCTACTATGTCACAATTTTAAATAATTTGATAGCTATATGTTAATATATTTAGTTTCTTTGTGATCCTATGTATTTCATATATTCATTTAAATGTGCTACTTTGACACAAGTTTCATATGCTTCCCCAGACTATCAAAGGGTGTATGGCACAAAAAAGGGTTAAATACTTCAAGTGTAGTGGGGGGTAATGCCAAACTGAAAAGAAAGCCAGAAACAAGAAAAATGAATTACAGTTTGGTGTCAAAGAATAAAAGGGAGGATTGAATTTCAAATAGAGACTGGTCAATAGAGTCAAATACCACAGAAAGGTCACATTAGAAGAAACTAGGTTTTTTTTGTGCATTTTTGGCATTAAATATTAGAAATTAACTTCATTTTTAAAATACAGTTAAATGTTCACAGCCTACATATCATTCTGATGATTCAACATATGAAATTAGCCTAAATGCTGTAATGTGAATCCTCAGTCTACTCAACATTTTTTAACTATCAGAAAAGGAAACTGACAGGGTCAAGCCAGTTTTCTAACACACTGCACTGCTCATGATTCAGTCATCTCAACTCAATTGATAGCCTGCGGCTTAATCGAAACTCTCTCCCACCCCTTGCAATAGACATCTGGCGCCAGCCACAATGGTTGGTGGGCAGACTGACCTTCCTGTACCTGGGAACAGCCCACCCATCACCTAACCCATTGTCCCGGCTCACATCCTGGACCCCTGAGGCGCCAGCCTGGAACCAGGAACAAGAGACTAACCCCTCCCCTATCCCCTCACAAACCCTGAGCTTTTTCTTAAAAAAAAAAAAAAAACCATTCCTGCCTCCTCCCTGGGCTGCAGTCCATCCCCGACTTAGCCTACCAGTAAGCACAGCATCAGTGAAGGCACTTGGATCAGATCACCCGCTTCCTCCGTATCCACACTGGTGAAATCAGCTAGGGTAAGGAGTATATCCCTCTCCCTCATCTAGGCACTCTCCTTCTCTGTTCTGCTGTTGTCCTGGACAATGCTTCAAACATTCCAGTGCTGGGTCAGAGCCACTGCCTGCTGGGTCCTGGACCCTTGGGAGTAGAAGGAAGGTGGAATGCCTCCCTCCTCCCTTTCTCTGTCATGACACTAAGACACTAAAGGGTGAGATGTCCCATTGTTTATCCTAGGGTAGGGAGACTGGGCTTGCTCCTTTCTCCCCTCTCAATCTTACTCTTCATAGTGGGTGGGGGCCAATCACTGCCTCCCTGCAATGCTCCCTTTGGATGTCTGCTCAAAAGTCTGAAAGATATGGGCTTAGAAATGGACTTAAAACCCAAGAAAATTATTTTCTTCTGTAACATGGCCTGACCTCAATATAAGCTGGTAAATGGGTCCATCTGGCCAGAAAATGGGACACTCAACCCTCAAATCCTCACAGACCTTGACAATTTCTGTCAGCATCTCCACAAGTGGAGTGAGGTCCCATATGTCCAGGCCTTCTTTGAGCTGCGCAGGTGCCCCTCCCTATTGCAGACCTGTTCCACCTACCAAATCCTTCTCTGCTCTCCCCTTTCCCAGCACTGTCCATCTGTTCCCAGCACCCCAACAGAAACGTCTTTTGATCCCTCTGAGGACTCTCTTCTCCTTCCCTATGCATCCTCTCCTCCTCCATCTGACAAGGCCGGGGCCAGAACCACAGACTATGAATTCCCTGCCTCTCCTCTCCACCTAAGACCCTGTACCTCCATCCTCTCACAGGCCTAGGTCCAGCAGACCTCAGCCTGTCCTGGAGGTGGCAGGACCAGAAGGACCCATCTGAGACCACGTCCCCTTCTCCCTTTCAGATCTCTCCCAGATTGAACAATACCAAGAATCCTTTTCCTCTGATCCTACCCATTTTCTCAAATAATTTCAGTATCTGTCTCCTACGATTTCACTTGGCAAGACCTCTATGTCATACTCTCCACCTGTCTTTTCTCTGAGGAGAAGGATGTGTTTGGCTGCAGCCCAGGCTTACACTGATATCCTAACCAGGTAAGACCCCGCCAATGCACCAGTAGGAGCCACCGCTGTCCCTCGTGAAGACCCTAACTGGGACTATCAGGATGGGAAAGAGGGTGGACATTCCCACAATCACATAACTGGCTTCGCAGCAGGACTGCAGGTTGCTGCACACAGGGCAGTCACCTATGACAAACTAAAGGAAATCTCCCAGGGAGCAGACTGAGAATTCTGCTGCCTTTCTTGCTAGACTTCGGGAAGCTTCCAGTGTTTTACTAATCTGAACCCAGACTTCCCAGAGGGCACCCTATTCCTCCATATGCATTTCATCTCCCAATCGGCTCCAGACATACACCTAAAACTCCAAAAACTAGACACAGGCCCTCAAACTAGCTACAAGGAGCTAGTTAATCAAGCCTTTAAAGTTTTCAATAACAAAGGCAAGGAGAGAAGGCCCAGCAGCAAAAACAAATGGAGGAAGCTAAGGTCAAGTCCTGTAACTAGGCCTACCAGCTGCTTGCCTCAGCATTAAAACAGACCCGAGATTTCTTAAGACAAATGGGAAAAAGCCTTCCAGGGACCAGTTTTAAGTGTGGAAAACCTGGGCATTGGGGTAAACAATGCCAAAACTCCGGGCTGTGTCTGCTGTGCAAACTAGAGGGCCATTAGAAGTCCAAATGCTCTGGGGCTTTTCAAGGCAAGGGGGTATCAGTTATCCATTTGGATCAGACTCCTAGTTAGTGGCAGAAGATTGGCGGTGCCTGGGAACTGCACATGGCCCCACCATAATCAACAGGATGGAACCTTGGGTAACTTTATCAGCAGCAGGTAAGCCAATCTCTTTCCTCTTTGATACGGGGGCCAGTTACTCAGCTCTCCCTGAACATGGGCCAAGGATCCATTCCTTAGTCTCTATAGTAGGAGTTGATGGCATAGTCTCACAACCATTACCCACCCCTCTCCTACCCTACTCACTAGAGGACCACTTATTTACTCTTTCATTCTTGGTCCTTCCTTGTTGCCCTACACCAGTTCTTAGAAGACACATTTTCACCAAGCTTAATGCCTAAATACTAATTCTTTCTCCTTGAAACTTGCAGGGCATTTTCTTTCTCTTTCTCCATATCACTCACTCCCTAAAGTTAAATTACTCCTGCTGGCTTTGCCTCTCCACCTGTAGCTGGGGGTATGCCCAGCCCCTACCACCAGGTCAGTGGGGTAATGTCTCTTACAATCTTGACTCAACAACCACCCACGCAAATGCTCTGGGGCCTCACCCATGACTGGCACTCTTATAAGGGCCTCCTATTCTCTCACATCATTAATCACTTACATGCCACCTACCCCTTCTGCATCATAAGTCAAAGGAGTAAATGAACCCCAGTTGGCTCACTTAACCCAAGCCAGTGCCAACAGAGCTTTACAATCCCACAATCCCCTCTCAGAAATGTCTTGAGACTCTCTCTAACCTGGTTACCAAACCTTGGGGTAGGTGGAATCCAAAATCCTGGAGATGAAACGGCTTTCTTATATATTTGCTTCCCAAGACCTGCGACTCCCACTGGCACAATCCCGACATAGACATCTACCTACTGCAATGGCAGGCCAGCCAGAAAAGTTAACCTCCTCAACCTTTTTTCCCAAGAGGACCAGGTCTGTCTCCCCTGGTACCGAGATCACACTGTGGCAGTTTATTATGGGAAAAAGTGGGGCTCTATCTACTCTGAATTTATAGACAAACCATTCCAAAATCCCATCATTGACCCCCTAGTCACAGCATCCCTAGCTGCACATGGACTTGAATACTGGGGCACCAAATACCTCAGGACTAGAGCACTAGTTAGCAGTAGATATGTCTCAATAGAAACCCAGCCCAGTATGATCACAGAATACAAAATTTCTGCAAAAATCCACCACTCTTTGGGGGTATGTTAGATTTGTGGATCAGGGGCCTATTGGGCTTTGCTCCCAAAATGGACAGGGATCTGCTCCCTGGGGGACATTCTTCCTGACATTATCCATCACATGGGAAAATGCTTCATTTCTCTTTCTCCTCAGGGGACAGGGACACTTTTTCAAAAGGGGCAGCCCGTTGTTCCCTGTAATAGCATTGCTAGGAGTTCTCTCTGCAGCTAAGGCTGCAGTGGGTGGCACCTCCCTAAGTATTCATCACCAATTATCTCTACAAACAGCAGAGGCACTGACCAAGATGGGAGAAACCCTAGCTGCACTCCAGGGACAGCTAGACCCCACAGCAGGGGTAGCCCTTCAAAATCAGAGAGCCCTAGACCTACATACAGCATCAGAAGGACAGATATGTCTGTATCTCAAAGAGTGCTGTTTCTACGTTTAACAAATCAGGCCAGGCCCAATAAAATATTCAGGGTATACTAAAGTCTTCATCTAAAATCAAAAGTCTAAGTCCCTCAATAAATCCTAGTTCCTAGCTGTCTGGCATAACCTGGGTACTGCCTTTTCTGGGACCTCTTTATGCTCACACCATGTATCTTTAACCTTCTTGTAAAGTTTATATCTTCCAGGCTGGAGCAGTTCAAAAAACAAATTGGGGCAGTACTTGTCCTGCAATATTAGCAACCAGAGCAAGGACAGGCACAAGCACAGCTCATGGAGATGACTTAGGGACAGCTCTAGGACCTTTCTCAGCCGGAAGTAGTTCCAGAAGACAGACTTTCACTCATTTGCTCCCAGCGTTGGAAAAAAAATAATAAAAAGCAGTGTGGGATAAAAGAGTCAGGCCAGTTTTCCAACCTGTCAGATTGTTCATGACCCAAGCAGGCCAGTTTTCCAACCCATTGGACTGTTCATGACTCAGTTATCTGGACTCACTTGGTAGCCTGTGGCTTAATCGAAACTCTTGCCCACTGTGCACAATAGACATCTGGCACCAGCCTCACCCGACTATACCTGGGAACAGCCCAGCCCTTTACCCAACCCATCGTCCTGGTTCACATCCTGAAACGCTGAGGTACCGGCAAGGAAAAACAAGAAACTAACCCCTCTCCTGTCCCCTCAAATTCCACACTTTTATTAAAAAAAAAAAAAAACAAAACCATTCCTGCCTTCTCCTGAGGCTGCAGTTGATTCCAACTAAGCCTACCTGTAAGCACAGCATCAGTAAAGGCACTTGGATCAGATCATCTGGTTCCTCCAGCTTCTATTTCTCACAGAAACTAAGAAAACAACCCCATTTGCAATTGCATACAAAAATACCTAGGAATAAATTTCAAAGGATGTAAAATACCTGTACTTGGAAAATTATAAGACACTGAAGAGAAGTAGATATAAGTAAATGGAAGCATATACTGTGTTCATGGACTGGAAGAATTAACATCATTAAAATGTCCAAACCACCCAAAGTAATCTATAGATTCAATGCAATTCCTATCAAGATACCAATGGTATATTGCACAGTACTAGAACAAATAATCCAAAATTTTATGTGGAACTACAAAAGACCCTGAATAGCCACAGCAATCTTGAGAGAGAAGAACAAAGTTGGAGGAATCATGTTACCTGATGTAAAACTATACTATAAGGCCATAGTAATCAAAACAGCATGGCACTGGCATAAAAACAGACATATAGATCAATGGAACAGAATAGAGAGCTCAGAAATAAATCCACACTTATATGGTCAATTAATCCATGGCAAAGAAGGCAAGCACATACAATGGGGTAAAGGTAGTCTATTCAAACAATGGTATTGGGAAAATCGGACAGATAAGTATAAGAAATGAAAGTAGACCAACCTCTTATACCGTATACAAGAATAAACTCACACTGGATTAAAGTTGTCAATATAAAACTTGAAACCATAAAACTCCTAAAAGAAAACATAGGCAGTAATATGAGACATTTCTCTTAGTAATAATTTTTTCTGATATAACTCCTTGGGCAAGGGAAACAAAAAAAACAAATAAATGGAACTATATGAAACTAAAAAGGTTTTGCACAGCAAAGAAAACTATCAAGAAAATGAAAAGAATAGTCTGCTGATTTCCGGGTTTCTCTCTCAGGTGACTCAGTGGATAGGGAAGGTCTGATCCCAGGGGCAGGATATACTTGTTAGTTCCCAAAGTGAGAGAGATGATGAGACACAAAAAGATCCTTGTGAAGATTGCTTTACTGCTAATTTGGAGACATGCAATTCAAAAGACAAAGAAAAGACTCTCAAAAGGAAAATCAGGACGGCTGGCATTCCTGTCCAGAAATGGAATAAAGAAATGGTGACCATGCACTTAGAAAACAGAGGACATACAAGGCAAAGTAGAGGGCAAAATAAAAGAGAAGCAAGATCTTTACAATGCTAAAGAATATTGTCAAGAGGATGATGTTTTGCAAAAACCAAACGCACCTATCACTGGAACTCTTTTTGTTATTGATAACAACAAAAACCTTTAAAAGGAGTCATCCTACTTAGCCTCTCTAATCCTGGGATCTTGCAACCCCAGATCTCTGCCTCAACTCTGTCCTCCCTCATAAATTGTCTGACCTCCTCTGACTCACTCTTCCTTTTAGACCAGGTGTGTATGTATGTGGTTAGAAGTCCTCTTCCAGTCCCCTGCGTGCCTGAGTGATCACTTTCAGTGTCTGCAAGAGTTCCACAGTGCCCTCTAGTGGCACGGATATGCTTCAATACGGATGTATCCAGCCTGTTCACCAAATAGGTGGCAGCCTGCCAAGAAAGGTTGGTCCCAGAAGGCCTTGCGGCGCGACGCACAGCCCGCCTCCGTGACGTGTTACGTGGTCGCCTCGCGGGAGTTCGTGCGGTGCGGTAGGCGGCTGTGGTCTTTGTGTGGAAAAAGAGACGTTCGAGGTAGGAAAGAGGCCTAAGAGGAGGCCAGGACTGGGCTAGGACTGAACTAAGGTTGAACAGAGTGCTGAGGGGTGCACGTATTGCTGGCTGCAGCCTTTTGGGTGCAAGCGGCAGGCAGCTCCAAGGAGCGGCAGGCAGCGCGGCAAAGCACGCGGTGGCGGCGGCAGTGGCGGTGGTGGTGGTGAGATACACAGTGGTGGCATCAGTGGCCTCTTTGCCTGTGAGAAGGTTAGTCGGGTAGGCTGCAGCAGCCATGGCAGTGAATTTCGGTGACTTCACCAGTGGGTTCCGCCATAATGAGGTGGTCAGCTTCATCAATAATGAAGTCCTCAGTAATGGCGGCGGCCCGGATTTCTATACTAACTTCCGCTCACAGCCCTGGAATGAGATAGAGGACCAGCTTCGGGCTGTCCTGACTGACCCTCAGGTACCGCATAACCTCAAGAGGGCTTATACCTGGAGTGCGCTGGCTTTGAGTGTGCGTGTGGCTGCGAGGCAGCGCGAGCAGCAAGTGCCCCAGGTCCGATGGCTGCAGCAGCGGGTGCAGGAGCGCGAGGCGACTTCCTGGGTCCTGGCTTCCCAGTTGCAGCAGCTGTGCAAGGACCGTGACCAGGTGGCCTCGAGTCTCCAACGTGCACTGGCCACACTGCAGGAGACAATGGATGAGCGTGATGTGTTGTGCCACCGCCTGCACCAGGTCCAGAGGTCAGCTCAGGCCAACCTACCGCCCCGGGCAATCAAGCCTGTGCGAAGAGAGCAGCAACATGGGGCCACAGCGTGGCCCGTGAGTGCGGAGGAACAGGGCGAGGTGGTAGCTACAGGGTCACACAGCATACCACATTTGGAAACCCAGATGGCATCCCTGGGAACTGATCTTTACATGCCGAGGCCCTCGAGTGCCTGGGCCCAGGCCATGCACCCGCCTATGCCAAGGCCGTCTCTGCCAAGGCTGCCTCTGCCTAGGCTGCCTCTGCCAAGGCCAGTACCACATCCATTCCCAGTCCATGCACCATTTCCAATGGGATTTCCATACTCGACACCTCTACCACCACCACCACCACCACCAGTAGTCATGGAAGCACAAGGAGCAGTGGCGGGAATGGCAGCAGCAGCAGCAGGAGCAGGCGTACCCCAGATACCTCCTTTGGGGATGTATTCACCTGGCCTGAGCGCTGCAGTGGGAACCCAGGAGGTGATGGGCCCCCTGACTGACCAGAGTTCCTATGGTCCCTGCGGATATCCTGAGACTCTCCAGGGGGGAAGGTCTCTGGGGGATAGCACAGATCACAGCCAAGACAAAGATCCTGTGTGTTCCCAGAAGGCATATCCAGTGATGCTCCAGGACAAGTACCCCCTGGGGAGCAGTGAGAGCCACAGCCAAGAAGGTACAGTGATGCCCCAAGGGAAGAACCTCCTGGGAAACATCAAAAGCCATAGCCTAGACAAAGGTCCAGAGATGTCCCAGGAGATGTACCCCTTGGGGGGCAGTGAGATCCACAGCCAAGAAGGTCTAGAAATGCCCCAGGGGAAGAACCTCCTGGGAAACCGTGAGAGCCGCGGCCAAGAAGGTCCAGTGATGCCCCAGAGGAGGAACCCCCTGGGGAACAGCAAAAACCACGGCCAAGAAGGTCCAGTGATGCCCCAGGGGAAATACCCCGTGGGGAACAGCAAAAGCCACAGCCAAGGAGGAGGTCCAGAGATGTCCCAGGAGATGTACCCCCTGGCGGGCAGCAGGAGTGGCGCTGTGAGAAAATGTCCAAAGAAACAACAGCCTCAGGGTCAGAAGGC
The DNA here is from genome assembly GCF_019186645.2 of Phyllostomus hastatus. Taxonomy (NCBI): domain Eukaryota; kingdom Metazoa; phylum Chordata; class Mammalia; order Chiroptera; family Phyllostomidae; genus Phyllostomus; species Phyllostomus hastatus. The sequence continues at coordinate 8,516,343 of NW_025333984.1, read as the reverse complement.
TGGGCAACCAAAAGGGGTAAGAGCCTCAGAATTCATGCACCAGGAGGTGTTTGCCTCATACTACAATCTACAGAACTGGTACTGTCCATGGTGTAGAGCGGCTAATTTCTTATGGCGCAAGTCCTGCTATAAATGCAAGAGAGTCAGTATGGCATTTTCGAGTGGAGGCTCGGACCCACGCCAAACTCATTTCAGGAAGGTAAGTAAGAATATAAACACTCCAAAGGAAAAAAAATTTCCTAAGATCTTCTGATCAAAAAGTAACTAATTTACTTGAAAATTTGAAAACTAAAAGTATAAAATTAAATAATCTATTATGTCAATTACTCAAATTAACCACATTTTATTCTGAATATACAAAAATATATGTGTTTATATTCTTATCCACTTATTTTAACAAAGATGGACTGCTTTTGTGTATTACACTCTTTGAGTAGAGGATTTCTCCTAATTGCATTTAAGTTTACAGGTGGTGGATTCTGGATGCTGATGCTGATTGGTTGCCAACTAGAGACACTGAAGCCATGAAGCCTTTATTCTCCTTTCCACTCCTTTCTGTCTTCTTATTGACCCCCTTTTCCTGAAAATGCCATGTCTTTGGCTGGGAACAGCCATATGTTTTTTAGAGTTATACACTACATTGAATTTTAGGAGGGCTGCTTTTCCTTGAAAATTCTGTTATTTGTAAACTTCTGCAGCATTCATGTTTGCTTCTTGTCTTTTTCAAGTTTTACAGATAAAGGCCTGTTCTTGTGTTTCTGAGTGTCACGGAATTTGATTGTTGTTGAAGAAGCTGAACCCGTTAGAAGATTTCCCAAAAGTCTAAAGAAACCGCACCTTTTTTCCAACTGACCCACACTTCAGTGAGATACCCCACTGGCTGGAGCAGAGAAGAGTGAGAGGAAGTAAGGGAAGAAGAGATGCTTGTTCTTTTTTATAGAAACTTTTAATGTTAAGTAGTTTTATTTTCAATTACAGTTTACTTTTAGTTTTGTTTTATATTGCTTTCAGATGTATAGCATAGTGGTTAGACAGTCATATACTTGACAAAGTGTCCCCCCCCAATATTTCCAGTACCCACCTGGCACCATACATAGTTATTATACCATTATTGGATGTACTTCCTGTGCTGTCTTAAAGAAGGGCAGTGTTTGAGGGAGTGTTAGATATACACTCTAACCCTCAGACTCAGCCACCGCCATCTTAAGTCCCTTTCCAGTGAAGAGTGGATGAAGAGCAAAACCCTGTTTGTGCTTCTCTTGGGAAGAATAATCAGATTAAAAGTAGAACTGGACTGGGACAGGTACTCTTGAGAATGCCCCTTGGGTATTCTAGGCAGGCTCTCCACTTCCTTGAGGCAGCTGCTCAGGGAAGCAAGGAGGGAGCCAGTGTGGAGCCCAGGGGGTGGGAAATTAGGTAAGATTCCAGTGTGAAAAATAGATGTCCTAGAGTTTCCTCCTTGATATCCCAGCTCATCTAGTTCAATGTTTGTCAAGGTTTTTTTCTGATTGTAACTAGTAATAAAGAGTGTGCATTTACCTGCTCTGTCTTCTGTGTAGTATCTATCTTGGCAAGTCTGCTCAAGGGCTGCAGCTTAAATCTGCAGGTTCCTTTGTCCCACTGAGGTAAAGGAAAGGTCAAAGTCATTCGCTGTTGAAGAGCCTGTCCTCTACCAGAGTTACCTAAGAATGGGAGGGAGGGGAGCTTTTATGTGGGCTTCAATCCACTGTGATCATCCCTGGTACTCTCACTGTCCAAGTCCACATGGTCACTTGAAGGTGGGCATGTCTACTTCTCTGGGCCAGTGGGGGTTGGAGGTGTCTGCCAGTGCTGGAAGCCGTGATGCCTAAGGTCGAGTCTACCTACATGTAGTATGCACCCATTCCATTCGGGGGTCCTGCCTTCTCCCTGGGGTCCTGGCAGGGAATAAAGAGTATTTAAGGTATAACAAGCAGTGTTGTAAGTCACTCCTCTCTCCTTTAGCATAATTTGGTCAAGATGATCAGGATTATGGGAAACCAGGCTGGCAGCATAAACTTCCCCTGAGATAAGGGGGCAGGGGTAAAGATGTGGATATCTTCTTGGAGTGGGTATGGACAACAAAAATTATTCTGTCATACCAGAAATCTCTCTCCTCTCAAGAGAGATGACTAACAGTGAGGACCTTAGTTAACTGTGACAGGGATATAGGACAAGAAGAGGGCTATTCGGGAGGGAACAAACAACTATTTTGAGGGAGTAGAGGAGATAATATGATTTATTTTTATAGATGGTAATGTCACCTGTACATTTGGAAAGATGGGCATGTGCAGGTATTTTTCCTGCTGGGTATAAATTTAGTGCTATTGAAATAGAAGAGTAAGAGTGGTGGTGGAGGAAGGGGATAGAATCAGGCCTGGCAGCAGCCACTGCCATTACTAAGATAGGGTGGGCCTGGTGCTGCTGCTTTGTGGGCACCAGGTGGTGGTAACAGAGGAAGGATATGGGTATTTCTCTGAGCAGCAGAGTGCAGGGGAGGTGGGAGGAGGCATTTGAGATCTTTTGGAAGCCTCAGAGCAAGAGCAAAATTATTCTATGTAGAGGATCATAGCAATTTTCTCCACTTTATCTCCTCATTCATTCCTTCACTTTATACCTGCTGCTAGACCCTATGCAGGAGCAGTACCTTCAAATTCCCATTTCCATTTCCACAATGAATATGCCACCTATCATTTAACCCCTTCCACTCCCACTATCAAAAGGAGAGTCAGAAGATGTGGCTTGAATAATAGCACTTCCTGTAAGAGAACTTGCAGCTAGTATATGTGCACCTGTGGGGGATGGAGAAAACTGGTAGGGAAGAGGAGGCTACAGCCTTGGTGGCAGGAGGGACAGAACAAAAAGCATTCCTCAAGATTCCTTAGGGATGAAAGAATTTTGTCTGGTAAAGACCGAAGGACTGGAATGGTGAAAATGGTTAAAAAATGATTATTTGTAGGATAAATCCATGCTTGAAATGAGGGAGATAACTGATCCTGGGCAGGAGCTTTGTCTTCTGATTGGCCAGTCCTCTGATTTCAGATATGTAAGTGAGAAACAAGGAGATATGAAACAGAAGAAATCAATTTTCTGAGGATGCCTCTGATTATACATGCAGCTATAAATGTAGTTTAATTTCATTTTAGAAAAAATACAAAACAGAAAATGATCTAACCATATCCCCACCACTAGAAGCACCACTGTTTATATTTTTTATGATTTTAATTCTATAATCTCCACTCCACCTTCTCACCCATTCCTTCACATTATACCTGCCACTAGATGTTACACAGGAGTAGTGCTTTCATACACAGAGATAGGCATGATAAATTTTTTTAAAAAGCATCCTGGCCCTGGCTGGTGTGACTCCGTGGATTGGGTGGCATCCTGCAAACCAAACTGTCCCCGGTTCAATTTCCAGTCAAGGCATATGCCTAGGGTGCAGCCAGGCCCCAGGTTGGGGGCTTGCAAGAGACAACCAATCCATGTTTGTCTCAGTGTTTCCCTCTCTTTCTCCCTCCCTTTCCCTCTCTCTAAAAATAAATAAATGAAATCTTAAAAAAAAACAAAACACCCTGTACATAATGTTTTATAGCCTTACTTTTTATTGTGGTTAAAAAATATGACATGAAATCTATCCTCAACAAAATTTTAACTGTAAAATTGAACTACATTGTTAACTATAAGCCCAATGTTATATAGCAGGTTTCTAGATCTTTTTCATCTCCACACACATACACTTTTATCTCTCATAATTGAAAGTTTATACCTAAGCTTTATTTTTAATTAATACATTATTTTTTCTTTCATGCTTGGGTACCCTAGGTGCTAGAGGTCCTTCATCCCAGAATCTTCTGTAAGGAGTCTGGCCCACACCACCTATCAAGCAAACCCCAATCGTTGTCAATACCCTATTCCCCACTCCCCTCCCCCCATCAACACCACAGTGCAGGGGTGCCTTTTACCAGGGACCTGTGGCCAAATGTCTGGGACCAGGTTCCCGTCCAGACGCTGTGCAGGGCAGGACTGCCTGGGGTCAGAATGGGGGAGTGAAATACACATGCACAGGTTGCAAAGCCCGTTATCTTCTAGGAGTCCGGAGGCCCAAATGCGCAGGTGTGTGACCCGAGTTTCTAGATTGGAACCCTGGAGCCCCAATCCCATCCCTGCCGAGGTTCTAGGTTGAAGTCATCCAAACTTTCCTTTCTATTGCACATCCCTGCGGCCAGTTCTTACCTTTGTCAGCAGTGTGCTTTCACCCAAGTCTCTCTTACCAGGAAATGTTCTCTTGTTTTGAACCCCTGTGGAATGCCTACAGGCCAGGACGGGGTCCGGTCTGGGTGTGTGGAGCGTGGGGTTTCCTACAAGGGCAAACGGGTGTACTTGGAACACACAGGGTATGTTTGGTGGCTTTTGGTATATGAGGATATAGATGGGGATCAAGACACAGTGCCAGTGGAGGATGGGCTGGGATACACCGACCCTCCACAGTGACTCAGGATGGTGGAATCCGGACTGAGGTGGTTGCCGTCGTTACCACTCGTCTGTACGTCAGGAAGCCAGATCTCGCGGGATCTCGGGAGTTCTACTGGGGCCGACAGGTAAACTGTGGGATGAAAAACACTTTGGTGCCTCCGGAGCCAGAGGCCCCGGGTCCGAGATGTGCCGTTAAGGAGTCTGTCTGCTGCCACCTATCCAGCAAACCCCAGTCCTTTTCAATCCCTGGGCCCCTTTCCCCAGGTGTCGGGGATTGGGCTTCCGCCTACAGGCTGCGCATGGGCAGACCCTTGAAGCCAGAACTGGTGAGTGAACTCCGTCTACAATATATGAATTGATTAATCCACGGACAGCATCTACAAAAAAGTGAGTGATAAGATATTCTCATGGGCCCTAAATATAAGAGCCTGAGGGCAAATCACAGCAGCAAGACCTGGGAGCAGACATACAGAAACAATAGATCTATTACATGACAGATCAGAAAACAGTAAACCCTAAAATACTTTACAAACCAAACCAAAACAAAAAATTCTACAACTATATCTTAGAAAACAGAGTGGACCGATTTAAGGTGAACAAGTAGAACTAGAGTGGGTACAAGTGATAGCGTGGTAAAGTTGAAGGAGTTGAATCATTTAGGCATTATGAACTCTCAAAAACTGCAGCCAAATCTCCCAGGGCAAACCTACGCAGAGACAAGAGCACCATTCTGCTCCTTACTGTCTTTTTCTTTTATAATAACTTTAGATTTTTCTTCAATCATTTTCTGTTACTCAATTTTAAATGAAATTAGTTTTCATGAACTTCTGTAACACCTCAAAGCTCAGTCTATTGTTTTTGTGTGGCTTTCAAAAAGTAGTTTGTTCCCTGGCTGGTGTGGCTCAGTTGGTTGGAGTGTCGTCCCATAAACCAAGAACTTGAGGGTTCGATTCTCAGTCAGGGCACATGTCTGGGATTCGGGTCGTAAGCATGTCCTCCAGTGAGGACTAAAATAAAAAAAAAAGTTTGCTTTCTTGCAGTTCTGGAGGCTAGAAGTCTAAAATCAAGGTGTTAGCAGAGTTGGGATGTGAGGGAAGAATCTGTTCCAGGCCTGTTTCTTTTGCTTGTAGTTGGACATCTTCCACTAGTACCTCTTCAAATTTCTTCCCTCTTCTGTGCATCTCTGTCTCTATGTCCATATTTTCCCTTTTTAAAAGGACACCAATCATGCTGGATTAGGACCCACCCTAAAGGCATTAACTTAACTAGCTACAGGCATACCTGGCTTTATTGCACTTCACAGATGTTGCAGTTTTGTGGGTTTTTTTTTTTTTAACTAATTGAAGGCAAGACCCTTCACCAGCAAAAGTGATTATGACTCGCTTTAATGCGATATTTGCTGTTTTGTGATGGTCTGGAACTGAATCCACAGCACCCCTCAGATATACCTGTACATCTGCAATGACCCTATTTCCAGTAAGTTCACATTCTGAGGTACTGGAGTTTAGGATTTCATCATGTGAATTTTTAGGGGACACAATTCAACTCATAAGACTCCTAAATATAGTTCTTTTCTACTTAGGTATCAGACTTTAAAATAAAACTATCAAGGCTCTTGGAACTGTTTTCTAGTACAGAGGGCAAACTGTATTCAAATCCTAGCACTGGCAATTGTTAGCTGTGTGATGTTAAGCAAGTAGCTTACCCTTTTTGTGCTTCAGTTTCCCCATCTATAAAATGAGAATAATAATACCTGTTGAAGATGGATGTGGTGAGGATTAAATGAAGGAATATATGAAAATACATTACCGGCCTCAGTTTATAAAACAATTTGTATGATTTTTCTCTTTACTCAGAAGTAACAGTGAAACCCAGTGGATTGGCATTAATCTGGCAATCTCTCTGAATAGTTACTAAATAAAATACAAGTATATGAAAATGTACACTTTAAACTTTCTTACTAGTGAGAGACAAAACTTCTGCTGATATTCATAATGGTTTTTTAAAAATGTTGATTTGTCTGATAAGAAGGTAGTGCCAAAAAATAACACAAAGTCTTGAGTTCTATCTCAGGCAATTAGCTTCACTCATTATCTCCATGGTTTAACTAATTGAGTGAATCAGTTACAGATCAATTGATACAGATATTACCCATTAAATATACTAAAAACTTGGAAAGATAAACTTTTTAGTGTTTATAGTAATTTCATCACTTGGTGCTCCTTGTTTTACAAACAGAAAGCATCCTTAATTTCTGAAGGAGAAAAAAATGTAACTAGCAACACATTAATTTGATTCCAGCAGCTAAAATTTCAGTTGAATGCACAATTTATTTATAATTACAAGCAGTATGATGTAGCTGGTCCACCATGCCTTCTTGTGAGTGATAATCTTCCTGTACTGTAATCATATTTCGAGGATCAGTCTGTAGCTAAAAGAAGAGTGATTTGTATTGTTGATGTAATAGAATTATTGTGTGAGTGTAGCAAATTGGAGCTTTTCATTATAAACACTATCATAATTGATCATTTTAGCTATTGGTTAGGGTAACTTAAACGTAACCTGTAATTTCCACAACTTGAAGTCAATGGAGTACATTTATTTTTAATTAAATGGATGCCAAAATAAAATCTAGGGAAATATGAAAATAAAAACAATAATTTAGTTTTAAGTACTGCATTAGTTTGTCTATTGCTGTGTAACAAATTACCCAGAATCTTGCAGTTTAAAGCATTTATTTTCTCACAGTTTCTGTGTGTTAGGAGTCTGGATATGGCTTAGCTTAGCTGGATCCTCTGTTTCAGGATCTCTGACAAGGCTGCAGTTAAGGTGTCTGCCAGGGTTAGAGACTGATAGGAAAGCTCCATCGTGGAAAGATCCAGTTCTAAACTCATTTACGTGGTTATTGGCAAACTAATGTTCCCTAAAGAAGTCTATATCCTAATTTCTGGAACATGTGAATATGCCAGGTTACATGGCAATGGGGAATTAAAGTTGCAAATCAGTGACCTTAAAATAGGGAGATCATCCTGGATTATCTGGGTGAGCCCAATGTAATCACAAAGGGGCATTAAATGTGGAATTGGGGGGCAGAAGAGGAATCAGTGTGAGAATGATGTGATGTGAGAAAGGCTCAGCTAGCCATTGTTGCCTTTGAAGATGGAAAGGGTGGAGTGTGAACCGAGGAACATGAGTAGCCTTTAGAGCACAGGTGGCAAACACAAGGCCAAATCCGGCCCTCCACCTTGTTTTATCCGTCCCGGAACCTTTTTTCTACCTGGCAGCAGCGCTGAGCTCTTGCTTAACTGTTAAGGAGTAGTTACATTTATACAGTCCTAACATTACATTTGGCCCTCTGAAGGCGACCACGAGGCTGATGTGGCCCCCAGTGAAAATGAGTTTGACACTCCTGCTCTAGAAGCGGGAAAAGGCAAGGAAATGGATTTTTCTCTGGAACCTCCAGAAAGAAGTGTAGTACAACTTACCCCTTGATTTTAGCCCCATGAGATTCATTTCAAACTTCTGATTTTCAGAACTGTAAGACAATACATTGTTGTTTTTAAAATGCTAAGTGCGATAATTTGTTATAGCAACAGCAGAAAACAAATGCAGCAGGGTTCAGTTCTTCGAGGGTTTTTGGAGTGAGGGCCTCAGTTCCCTGCTGGTGGTTGGCTGTCTTGTGGACCTCTGTAGTTTGCTCATCAGAGCAAACACTCAAAAGAGTGAGAACCAGAGAGGGGTGCCAGAAGATGAAAGTCACAATGTTTTGTAACCTACTAGAGTATTTACAATAATGACATGTTATCACTTCTGGTGTATTCCATTTGTTAGAAGCAGGTCATGAGGTCAAGCTCACAATGGAAGAGATGGGATTACACAACGTTGTGAATTTTAGGAGACACAGGTCATTGGGGGCCACGTCAGAAGCTGCCTACTGCAAGTACTTTCACAACACTCATAGCATTTTCCTCATGCTTAAAGTCAGGAGAACTTCCTGCTAGCACACTGTTTTCACGTTATGTAGTTTTCTTTCTCATCTGCTGTAATTTCTTTTCAAAGATTTAAAATATGTGGATATATAGGAATATGTAGACAAAGTGAATAAAAACTGAATGTTGTGATTGCTGGTGGAAGGATTTTAAGAGATACTCTTTAAGTGTTGTTATTTTAAAGTTTTACAATGTACATGTTTTACATATATAATCAAAATTAAAATTAATTTATTGAACTATCTGAAAAATCAAAATATAAAACTTTCTAAGTTTATGAATACCACCTACTAATATTTATGTGTGCATTGGGTCCTTACTTTTTGTTGAGTATAAGTCATATTCTGTATTCAGTAAACCAAGCATCCCAACACTGTTTTTCATTGCAGAATAACTTGATCTAGGTTTCATTGGAAAAATAATTCAACAACTTAGAATGAATTAAAAATTTATTATGAAAACACAGAAACCTCTCTTAACCTCTTATGAGATACATAGTGACAGAATTTGGAAATGATAAGCTGATTCTTAAAATCCACATAGACAGAGGTCTTACTGCTTTCTAAGGCCTTCAGCTATTTTTTATGGAGTTTATAATGCCCTTGAATAATTCCATATTTAGACATGTAGAAGCAAGTCTCAACTGAAAAAAAAGAGCCACATGCCCCCTGATTTGTTATGAGTAAGGAGACTGGTTGTGAGAACACCCAAAGAGAAGGATAGCCTCTGAAGTTTCTCTGAAAAAAAAAATGACAACTTAGCAGATTCAAATTGGACATCCTTTTGCCTTTGTAAGAAAAGCAAAGTGAGCATATTGATTTGATTTCTGCATATGAATGAGTTCCATGACCAGCTAAAACACTAGTAGAAAATAATGTACATTTAATCACATTCTATCCCTGGGAAAAAGTTAGTGCTTTATGAAGCTGTTTTGAGCTAAGAAAATGTGAAGAAAATATTGTTATTTGGAAAAAATATATTCACAAAATGACTTTTTGTCATATTCCTCACTTTAAAAATGAAGATACGAGTCCTGGCTGGTGCAGCTCAGTGGATTGAGTGCCAGCCTGTGAACCAAAGGGTTGTGGGTTCAATTCCTAGTCAGGGCACATGCCTGGGTTGCAGGCCAGGACCCCCATAGGGAGTATGCAAGAGGCAACTACACTTTGATGTTTCTCTCTCTCCTTTCCTTCTTCTCTCTCTAAAAATAAATAAATAAAGTCTTTTAAAAAATCAAGATATAGTATACATTACTAGATTGGAGTAAGTAACTCACCTTTTCTTCTGACTGCAATTTGGATTTACACATTGTATGCTCTATGTTTGATTAAAATTATTTATAATTGTGTGTGATCTCTCATGTGTAAAATAGATGAGAGACATTTTTTTTCCTGAAGCTTAAAGTCATAGCTTCTGACCAGAAAAAGTGACCAAGTAAATAAATGACTCTATCTGCTGTGGCATTTTGCAAATGCACATAACATTTATTTTCTCTTAATCCCTGTTGGCACTTGTAGCATTCTGTGAGATGTTATGAGGTCAAAATAAAATTAATGCTGCCCAAAAATAATGATGAGAAAATGTCTGAAAGGATATTTGAAAATATTTTTTCCTCTATAGCATGAGAAACAACATATGATGTTATCAGACTACCTTTTATTTTTACCTTTAAAAAATAAATGCAAACATGCATAACATTACTGACATAAGAGAAATATGTATGCTGGAGTGTTTGTGTTCACTCATTGTTACTATTTTATATTAACTTTAGATGTTTATAGCTGTGCCTTTACACTACACAAAACACATTACTCTGGAAAATCATTATGAATATGTTCATTTATGTAGATAAAATTTATAATTTGAACACCTAATATTTTTAAATAAGATTTTAAAAAAGATTTTATTTATTTACTTTTACAGAAAAGGGAAGGGAGGGAGAAAGAGAGGGAGAGAAACATCAATGTGTGGTTGCCTTTCTCACTCCCCCAACTGGGGACCTGGTCCAAATCCCAGGCATGTGCCCTGACTGGGAATTGAACCAACGACCTCTTTGGTTTGCAGACCAGCGCTCATTTCACTGAGCCACACCAGACAGGGCTGATCACCTAATATTTTAAGTATCTGTGTTTTATGATGATTGCACGGTATGATATGCTTTGTTAGCAAACTATGCTATTAGATATTAAAGGATCCCTTCCTGCTTAGTGGCTATATAGTTGCTTCCCAGAAGCCGTGATAGGCATGGTTAAGAATGTAAAGACAATTAATAACATGGTTAGTGGAACTAGTTATTTTATTTGGGGTGTTTTTTAAAACTCTTGTTTTGAGCCTTGGCTGGTGTGGCTCAGTTGGTTAGACTTTGTCTTACTCAGCAAAAGGTCACTGATTAGATTCCAGGTCAGGGCACATGCCTAGGTTGCAGGTTTGGTTCCCTGTCAGGGTGTGTGTACAAGAAGCAACTAATTGATGTTTCTCTTTTACATTGATGTTTTCGTCCCTCCCTTTATCTCTCCCTTCCTCTTTCTCAAAAAAAAAAAAAAGAGCAAAAAAACCCCACTCTGTTTTGACAAGTGGCCTGTCAAAACAGACAACTGACAATAAAGAACCTGTTCTAGGGAATTTGTAAACCAATGATAAAAAATTCAGTAGTGCTTCAGTAATCCAAGTTTTTGGTGAATTTACATATTGTTTTTGTTGTTTTAATAATTGAGTAATCTACATCCTATTATCTGAATGTTCCTAAGGGTATTTTTCTTTACAATTAAAAAGACCAGTTTGCCAAAATGGGCAGTATTTGAGCTAATTGTGCTCTTTGCCAGCTACCAATCAAATAGTACATCTGGGTGTCTGCAGCCAATTCAGATTTGCTGCCAGCAAATCAGTCTACAATTGGGAATTCAGGTTTTATTTATCAAGAACCAAAATAAAAAGTGGAAAAACAATTTGCCATACCTTTAGCTTTTAAAAAATATATGTGAATGCAACTATACAGGTATTTTGAAAATATCAGGTGAAATTTTGTTTCTTTTAATCTTTTAGGCATCAGAGAGATGCATCAGTTTCATCTGACTACCTGAAGTTTATCATGGGCTTTATTATACTTATTCCTTCAAAATATACATATGTACTACAAGTTTGAAGTTTGCTTTATGCCAAAGAAGTGTCAACTAATTAAGACACACCTCGTTTTAATGTGTTTTGCCTTATTGGGCTTCACAGATGTTGCCTGTTTGGTTTTCTTTTTGTTTTTCTTTTTTTTTTTTAACAAGTTGAAGGCAAAACTCCTCACTAGCAAAAGGATTAAAACTTGCTTCATTGTGAGTTTTGCTTTATTGTGGTGGTCTGGAAATTAAGCCACAGTATCTCCTAGATATTTCCATATGTATCACGTAAAAGGTTTAATGTAAAGATTTGCAATCCTGTGGTGTTTTAATATTCTGTCTTTCATTATTGTTGTTGTTTAGGAGCAGTCCGAAGGCTATACAAAATTAAGTTTAACATATATAGTGTTTATTTTTTAAATTATTTACTTTGGAAATTGGAAAGGACCTTAAAGGTCATTGGACCTCAGAACATTCTTTATTCCTGTTTGCAACATTTCTCAAAGTGATTGCTTGGTTTCCAAGTAGACACATCCTCATTCTGCCCAGGAATTTATAATCTCCAAAGGCAGCAAAGTTTTTCTTTGTACCAAGATGAAATGTGGTAACTTTTACCCAACAGTCCCAGTTTCTTCTTTTAGGAGTTTCCTAAGATAATTTAATATCTTTGGTGGGCTTCTCTTTTTCAGATTAAACATTGCTAGTTCCTTTACCTATTCTTCATATAAAATAGTTTCAAGTCCTCTTATCAGTTTGACTGCTTTCATGTAAATAAATTTTTAAGTTGTGGCTCATGGAACTGAACGTCATACTCAGGTGTGGTCTGAGCAAGATTGTTTGTTCAGATAATAGTATAACTATCTGGTATATAATCAGAGACTTACTCTTATATTACTATATCTAAGATACTTCTTTAATATACTATGCCTGTGTTAACATCACTGACATTGTAATCCTTTTTTTTGAAGGCTGATTCATTTTGTATTCATTTTAAACAGAAATGCCTAAGTTTTTTTCTTTTCTTTCTTTTTTATGTTTTAAAATCTGTATTGTTGCTAGGCCAAGGTTTTCCCATGCTGCACTTGTATGGTTGTCTTTTGAATCCAAATCCAGGACCTTATACTTATCACTATAACAATTCATCTTGTTAGATTTTACCTGTCATTTGCCAAACCTGTGATAATCCCTAGAGATCCTGATGTTTTCACTGAAAGCAGTTTCTCCTTTACCCAGATTTGTGACATCTACAAGTTTGCTAGATATAGGAGTCATATTTTCAGAGAATTCATTGTTTAAGTTATTAAACAGGCCAGAGACCAGAGAGCTTCTTTCTCATGTTGTTGGAGATCTCCGTTTAGGTTAATATTCCATTTTAGATATTCTGTTAAATTACAACCTTTGCTTTAATTATTCAAGTAGTTACATATATTCTTAACTTTAGTGTCATCTGGCTCACATTTCTCTATCCTGTTCAAATTTAGCAAAAATATGATATTAAGAGACACTGTTTTGGGGTATATCCTTCGTCTATCAATTATTGATCTTTACATAAGAGAAAATGAAAGTTAAAATGAAGTTTTCTTTTTCCCAAATTTTGTTGAGCAAGCACAATTTCTTTATTCTGTTGGCTGCTTTAAAACATGGTTCTTAAAGCATCAAGATGGTGTTTCACTTATTATTTCATTGCTTCATGAAATCAAATCAGCTGTTATTTATTGACTGCTTACTCTAGTCACAGTTCTGTGATAGGCAGTAGGAAACCAAAAAATAATTATATGATCCTCTTTACTGAAACACATTGTATTTTCATGGTCACAGATTACACTACTCCAGTGTTAGCTAGTCACCTCATATAATTCTGTGGCCCGATCACAAGGGAGACTTTTTGTGAGAAATAATGAATGGCACATTGTGAACCCATCCTAACTGCCAAAAATGAAATCAAATCCCAAACTCTAATGTAGTCCTTTTAAATTTTCTTTTTAGGCATGAAAGAAATGTATTGTACCTTAATGCTTACACACACACACACACACAAGTATGTACATATATATATATATATATGTATATACTCATATGTGTGTATATAATGCCAAAACAAATATTTCACAATACAGTATTTACCTTCATTGCTGGGTGTTCTAAACTTATTTATTTATTAAACTTGTTTGTGTAAAATTTTCATTTGATGGTCACTAAATTGCTTTTCTGATCCACTAATAATATGTGACTATTCTAAGGTGGAATTTCTGATGATGGTAGTAGGTCTGCCACATCATTCGTATTCTTGAGGTGGGGAAACATTTGTCCAAAGGTAGCAGAGATGTATTCTCAGTCTAAGCACAGTGAGGATTTACAGCCCTCCATATTGTCTAAGCCACCATCTCCTCTGTGTGATCTAGGTTACAGTTCTTTGTAGATTATGGCAGTCCAAGGAGAACATTTGTTTAGTCTCCTTTGGGCAAGGATGCATCTGACCATTTATAAAGTGCCTACCGAGCCTTGTTTAGGGTATTTGACAAATTTTGTTAATTTGGCCTTCAAAAAGAAGTGAGGATCAGAGACTAGAGCAATCTGCCCAAGGTCATTAGATTCTTTTATCTAGGAAACCTGGATTTAGGCCCAGGCTCTCTGATTTCAAAGCCCATGCTGCATTATCTTCCGCTTTAAAATATGATGTGCTTTTAAGCATTTGAAGTGCACCTTTCTTCCCACCCAATTCATAAAACTTCAATTGCCTTTCTAGCAAGACTTTTCCTTTGGAATACAGATCATTTTATTCCAAGTCTCTTCTGTATTCCTTATTTGAGACTCAGATTTGTATAGTGATTCATAGCACAGCAACTCTGGAGTCTCTGGAGCCAGATATCCCGGGCTTGTATGTGGCCCTTCTCCTTTGTCGGCCGTGTAAACTCAGGCAAGTTATGTAGCCTCTCAGTGCCCAAATTTTTTCATCTGTAAAAAGAAGGTAGTAGTAGTTACCTCATAGATTTTGTGTGAGGATTAAAATGAGTGAATAAGGTAAAGCACTTAGATAGTATGCCTTATATAGAGTGCTATACAGTATAAGTGGTAGGTATTATAAATGCCGTATGTGCTTACCGACAGGTTCATTCTGTTTCAGAAGAGCTAGCTGACTCTGTGGTTTGCTTTGTGAGATACTAGAAGGCTCAGCTGGAAGAAAGTTGTCTCTTGTAAAGCAGGTCGTGGTGTTCCTTCCTATTTGGGTCTGAAATTCTAGCTGTTAGAGTCACTAATAGGAAATACAATGTGGAGGAGGGGACACTATCTCCAGAAGAACTAAGAATGGAGCAACTAAGGTTAACAGGAAACTACTCTCTTGTTCTTTGATGTTAAACCATATTTAGATCTATGTGATTAAACTGGGGGCTGGTATAAGGTGGAGAGTCCTAGCAAATGGAGTTTGGCTCCCAGCCTCTGGCCCTGGTTCAACCGCAGGGCTCTTTGCCTCCTACACTTCCGGAGGCAAAATTGGCAATCCTCCTCCCCCTCATCAAAGTTAATGACCAAATAGTCAGTTTGACCCATATAATTGAGAGTTGATTATATTATTCCCATTTTAAATATGAGAAAGCTCAGAAAGTGTAAATCATTTGCCTTATATCAGAGTTTCTCAACATGAGCATTATTGACATAGGCCAGACAGT
Source organism: Phyllostomus hastatus (assembly GCF_019186645.2). Taxonomy (NCBI): domain Eukaryota; kingdom Metazoa; phylum Chordata; class Mammalia; order Chiroptera; family Phyllostomidae; genus Phyllostomus; species Phyllostomus hastatus. The sequence continues at coordinate 8,501,088 of NW_025333984.1, read as the reverse complement.
TCTTAGTTTTAGGGGGCTATCCTGTGCATTATAGGATGTTTAACAGCATCCTTAGTCTCTCCCCTGTGGCTACTTATTGCACTCACCAGCTAAAATAGCCAAAAATGTCTCTAAGACATTGCCAAATGTTGGGGCTTAGGGGTGGGAGGCAGGGTATAAAATTACCTCCTGTTCAGTGCCACTGCCTTAGATCATAAGCTTGTTAAGGTGGGGAGCTGGGGATTCGAACTCAAGTCTACCTGCTTCAGAATCCCATGACTTTCAACATTCTGTGAAACTGTCCCTATAGAATGTGATATAAATAAGCTCTGAATGAGAAGCAGAATAAAAGGGTGAATGCTATGGAAATTCAGGTCTGGATGCCAAACTCCACCTAACTCACGATTACTGCAAAATTCATCATAAATGGCTTCTTAGAACCTCACACTGCTAAGTGAAATATAACAAGTGTGAGGGCTCGAAGTTCTTTCTGAGGTGAGTGAAAAGACCTTTCAGAGTGGGGACACAAATGTGCAGGTGACAGAAAAAGAGGTTTAGGACATTAGGCCCTTTCACATTTGCCCCAACTCCCCAAAGCATTTAAAGTAATTCTGCAGAGTTCTGACATGGACCAAGATACCTGGATACACCCGGTCTACTTTATGTTTCCTCACCAAAGGGACAGTACTGGGGGAACTGAGCAGGCATCTTAAAATTTATTAGAAAATAAGAGGGATCTGAGATTTTCCCATTAATGCGCTTAGTTTCCAGAGATAGTTGTATTCTAACCCCACTTTTGGTCCTTGAGAAATACTAAAACCAGAACAAAAACAAAAAGAAGGCACATTTTGGAGCCTGGAACTCTGCATCTAGGCATCTTCCACATGATTTACTGCTCACAGTGCAGGATACAAATAATGGCCATGCCAGCATGTGAAAGCTTAAAATACATTCTAATGAATATCACATTGTGAGCATTGCCAAGGCAGAATAAAATGCAATCAGGATTTAAATGTGGCTAAAATAATAGCTCCTTGGATTCAAGCACACTGATTAATGCCAGAGACACTTATGAAATGCAGTTGTCTGGTCATCAGTGTTATTTTTCTTGTGGAACGCTTTGTACTAAAAGCAATAAAGGAGGACTAATAAACTAAGAAGAGAACATCTTATTCTATAAAATTAACATGGCTCAGGTGAAGTGCTTTAGTTACATATGATTTATGTTCCAAGATTGACAGGTTATCAGCATAATTTACTTTGAAATATGCATATTCCAAATATTTCTGAAATATTCACATTTCACAGCAGATTCTCTTTTCTCATGTCTGCGTATAAATGTAAATTTTGTGCTTACTGTATACTCAGCTTTTTTTTTTAATTTGAGGAGCCAAAATCAGCTTTAAAGATGTCACTCATATCATTTGAAGAGGAAAATGTGCCTAAACTTAAAAAGAACATCGAAGCATCTTGTAAGCATTTCTGACCTCAATTTCATAACCTAAGATGGTAATTAAATAAACCCATGTCTACAAAGACTGACATACTTAAAAGACACAAGAGTTAGTGATATGAGTGCATGGTAAATGCTCTCTGTTACTATACCTTGTTTGAAACACAGAACAATAGTGAGCACAGCATCAAGCCTGTTATGTGTATCCCTCCTATCTCATATACACACTATCTTTCTTGTGAGGTTAGAGTTGTTAGGGAGCAAGCAGAGACTTGTTTGTACTCATAAAAACAACTAATGGAATGACCACCCATTGCTAAGAAGGAATTGAAATTGATAGAACTGTTCACTGCTGCTCTTTTCAAATAACACTTTCATGTGACTGATGTAGTAAGAAAAATTGCTGGTCATGACAAAATTTCGGTATAGCAATGTGGCATTAACTGTATCTCTACTAACCAACTGTATTCCCATTATTCCCATTGTGTAGCACAGAGAGGAAGAGCTTAGGAATGAACAGGTAGTTGTTAACCCTGGCTTTATATCTGTTTATACTTTTACTCTGCTTCCATCATTGTAATGTAAGATATGATAAAGACAAAAGGAAGAATGTAGCTAAACCAGATAAATGTAATATTGTAGGAACAAAACAATTGGTAGAACCTATTTATAAAATTATTATTTTTTAAAGATGTATTTATTTTTAGAGAGGGGAAAAGAGGGAGAAAAAGAGGGAGAGAAACATCAATGAGTGGCTGCCTCTCATATGCCCCCTACTGGAGACCTGGCCCACAACCTGGGCATGTGCCCTGATTGGGAATCAAACGGCAACACTGGTTTGCAGGCTCACACTCAGTCCATTGAGCTATACTAGCCAGGGCTATTTATAAAATTATTAATGTGACTAATAGGTTTGGCTGGTTATAGTATTGTAGGAAGACTACTAGACCAAGAACCAGCAGACCTAGATTCTAGTCGTGGTTCTGTCACTAATAGCTCTGTGATTGTAAATAGTTCATTTAGTCTCTTTCTGACTCAACTTCTTCATCTTTAAAATGAAGCATCATGCCCTGGCCTGGTGTGACTCAGTGGATTTAGCATCAGCCTGTGAACTGAAAGGTCTATGGTTGGATTCCCAGTCTGGGCACATGCCTGGGTTGGGGGCCAGGTCCCCAGCAGGGGGTGTACAAGAGGCAGCAGACAGATGTATTTCTCACTCATTGATGTTTCCCTCCCTCCCCTCTCATTCTTCATCCATTCCCCTTTCTCTAAAAAGAAATAAACAAAATCTTAAAAAAATTTAAAATGAAGCATTGAATCTAGATGATCTAGGTCCAAGTTTCCTTCCCTCACACATCTTACATTTCATATAGGAAGACCAGGTCTTGGTATTCCAGCTATGTACCGCTCTGTTACCATTCATTGTGAAATTACTACTAGACGTTAAATGAATTTTTAAGAATTAGCCCTGTATATGTGACATATACACTATTTCAGTATGATGTTCATTGGTAAAAAGCAAAGCAGAGCTGTCCTGGCAACATGATACATTGAACTAGTGCACATGCCCTTTTTTCACTTGTTAAATGAGCCAAAGGTGGCCTCTGTATATTGGTCCCTAGGGTGTTTATTCCTACACAGCAAGCTGAGATCCCTTAGCCCAAATGCCCTCTGGCACCGAATTCCATTTTTTATTTATCCAGTTGTTTTAAACATACCCCAAATAAACAGATTTTTAGCCATTTAGAGTCTGCCTACTCTGGATATCCTGTAGAACTGCAAGGCATCTGTTAGCTGTAGATAAGATAAAGCCTGTGGCTATGAAGACTCCCAGTCACTGCTGCCCTTCAGAGCTCTGATCCTGAGACTCCCTTCAGTGCTGCTGAGGTGCATCACGTAGACATAAGAGCCCCAGCTATGATTCCTCCTCCCCCTGAAGTTCCCTTGCCCTCACCCCCTTCTGGGCAGTAGCCAGTGTACCAGTACCAAAACCTTTGGGCAGTATTATGCTACGAGGGACTTCCTGACATGAATGCAAACCTGTCAATATGTCATCCAAATAAAGTTTGCATGTGTACCTGCCATATGTGAGAATTATAAACACCTGATGGATGAAATTTCTGAGTAAATAATGTTCCAAAGAAGAAGCCATTACTGAGATTATAAACCAAAACTTGTAGAATGCAGAAAAGACAATACTAAGAAGGATATTTATGGCCTACAATGAATATATTTGAAAAGAAAGCTTGAAAATTGAGGCAAGCATTACTATTAGGTTGGCCAAAAAGTTTGTTTTTTTTTTCTGTAAGATGGCTCCAGTAGTGTTTAGTTGTCTTTAACTTCATTTGAAATAATTTTGTTAGATTGTATTGCGACAGCTGTCATATCAGCATGCTTTTAAAAAAATACTTACGAAAACGGGTGAATTTTTGTGGAGCCATCTTAATATTGAAGATGGGCGAATATACCCTGTATTTTTGGTGTATTATGCTTTATTATTTCAAGAAAGGTAAAAACAGCCCTGGTTGGTGTGGCTCAGTGGTTTGAGTGCCAGCCTGCAAACCAAAGGGTCACTGGTTAGATTCCCAGTCAGGGCACATGCCTGGGTTGTGGGCCAGATCCTCAGTTGGGGATGTGTGAGAGGCAACCATACATTGATGTTTCTCTCCCTCTCTCTCTATCCCCCCTTCCCTTCTCTCTAAAAATAAATAAATAAAATCTTTAAAGATGGTACATTTAAAAAAAGAAAGGTGAAAACACAACTGAAATGCAGAGAGATTTGTGCAGTGTATGGAGAAGGTGCTCTGACTGATTGAATATCTCAAAAGTGGTTTGCAAAGTTTCTTGGTACTACTGACATTTTGGGCAAATAATTCTTTGCTGTGGGACTGTCTTACACATCAGAAGATGTTTAGCAGCATCCTGGCCTCTACCCACTAGAAGCCAACAGTGGGAGATAGCTGACATCTCAAAATATCCAAATCAGTAAAGTTATTGGTGAAAATGAAAAATGTGTCTTTTATTTTATGGAAAAAACTAAATGGAATTTTTGGCCAATTCAGTAAAAATGAGCACAAAAAGCTCTAACGTATTCACGTGATTCCTAGTTCCAGCTATGTCTGAAGGCAGATGCAGCCCTGGATTTCCTAGTAAATTCTTTTTATTTTTATTTTTATTTTTTTGAAAGGTGATCCCTGACTGGTGTGGCTCAGTTAGTTGGGCATCATCCCTCAAACTGTAAGGTTGCCAGTTCAGTTCCCAGTTTGGGCATGTTCCTGGGTTGCAGGTGTGCTTATGAGAGGCAACTGATGGATGTTTCTCTTTCACATTAATGTTTCTCTCCCACTTTTCCCCTCCCTATACAAGGAACAAAATAAGTGAGTATTTAAACTGACACTTCACATAAGAAGTCATTCAAATAACCAATAAAATATGTGCTCTTCATTAATAATTAAGAAAATGAAAATTAAAGACACCATGAGATTTTACAACAGAAGGACTAAAATGAAAATGATGGAAAACATCCAATATTAGCAAGAATGTGGAACAACTAAGTACTCTGTTTATTGTGCTTGAATTGGTATAAGGTCTTCAGAAAATAGTTTGGCAGTGTACATGAAATTTGTTCATACTTAAGTAACTCAAAATTTTCACTTTTACATAAATACCCTAAGGAAATATGTGTATATTTACATCAAGAACTATATATATAAGAATGTTCATAACAGCATTATTCAGAATATCCATAAACTTGAAAGAATGCTCATCAAAAGTTGAATTGATAAAGATATTGTGCTATATTCACATGATGAATAGTATATAATAATGAAAAAGAATGAATTATAGCTACATGTAGCCAATCACATGGGTGACTCTTAAAAATATATGGGTGAGTGAAACATACCAGGCACAAAAGATAAGCCATATATTGTTAGAGTCAATTTATAAAAAGTACCAAAATATGGAAATCAAACTGTGATGGTTAGAAATTGAGAGTGTTTAAATTCTGAGAAAAATGGAGAGGTAGTGATTGGGAAGGAGTAGGATTTGGAGAGCACTTTGAGATAATGATTTGGACTGGGTAGGAGCTAGATGTTCACTTTGTGAAAATTCATTTGAGTTTTCTCAAAATTAACATTAGTTTTTCTCAAAATTCTATTTTGTGCACTCTTGTATAGGTGCTTTAACGTCACATTAAAAATAAATAAAAATAGAGCAATTCAATGAGCTGTATATCTAAAACAATTGAAAACAGTATCAAAGAGGTATTTGTACACCCATGTTATTCTCTGCAATAGCTAAAAGGTGGAAGAAGTGACCTAAATGACAATTGATGGGATAAAGAATAAACAAAATGTCATCTGTACATACAATGGGATATTATTCAGCTCTAAAAAAGAAAGGAAATTCTGCTGCATGCTACCACATGGATGAACCTTGAGGACACTGTCCTTAGTGAAATAGGCCAGTCACAAATACTTTGTGATTCTACCTAGAGTAGACAAACTAACAGAAAAATAAAAAAAAAAGTTAATTTCCAGGGACTGGGGGAAGAGGGCTGTGGGAGCTGTTGTTTAATGGGTGTTGAGCTTTAGTTTTCCAAGATGAAAAGTTTCTGGAGGTTGGTTGCACAATGTGAATATACTTAACATCTCTAAACTGTGTACATTAATGTGGTTAAGACAGCAAATTTTATATTATGTGTATTTTACTACAATTATAACTTGTAAAAATAAAAAACAGATTTAAAAATGGCATTAATGGTCCTGATGGGTGTGGCTCAGTGAATTGGATATTGTGCTGCAAACCAAAAGGTTGCCTGTTTAATTCCCAGTCAGGACATATGCCTGGGTTACGGGTCGGGTTCCCAGTTGAGGGCATGTAAGAGGCAACCACACATTGATGTTTCTCTCCCTCTCTTTCCCCCTCCCTTCCTCCCTCTCTAAAAAAACAAAGCCTCTTGCACACCCCCTATGGGGGACCTGGCCTGTAACCCAGGCATGTGCCCTGACTGGGAATTGAACAGGCGACCTTTTGGTTTGTAGGCCAACACTCAATCCACTGACCCACACCAGCCAGGGCAGTAATTAAAATCCTTAAAAAAATAAACATACAATGGCATTAATGGAAAAGCTGGTGAAATTCAAAGCATTTAGTTTATCTAATAGCAGTGTACCAAAGTCAATTTTTCATCTTGATAATTTTAGTATGGGTATGTAAGATGTTATCAAGGTGAGTGAAGGCATTAAATATAACTATGTAGTATTTCTGCAACTTTTCTGTAAGTCTAAAATTATTTCAAAATAAAAACTAAGAAATAAATGAAAATATATAGTTGATAAATTTCCATGCTGAATTGTGGAAAAGGCCTGAACTTGCAAAGATAGATTATCTTAGCACTAAAACATTTTCTCTATTTTGGTATATTTTCCTCTGTTTTTTCACACAATGGAGTAATGTTCCAAGCTCCCAAGATCCCCGACAGTAGCAGCCAATCAAAGTATCCCATTCCTACAAATGATCCAGAGGTTTGAGGATATGAAGTGGAATTATTAAACAGACAACTTCATTTCCTCCTGAACCCACATTTCCTTTGGCTATTTCAATATCCTTATCCAAAAAGCAACACAGTGCTTGCTACTCCATTCCCATAAAAAATCAATAGAGAAATTGGTGGTGTAAGGAAATGTTCTAAATTTGATATATGTTTTTTTTTCTTGCCAATATTTTTAGCTTTCCTTCAGCACAAAGAACAGTTAGTGTTTTTCCCTGATATTGGTAGGACTTTGTGACCAAATTTACTGATGAATAGCTAAAATCTTTTGTTGGAAGGAATAATTGAAACCAGATATACTCATGTCTTCAGCTAACTAAAATTCTAAATAGAATCTTAATTTTGTGTCAAATAATTGAATAGGTTTCCATTTATTAATTTTAAGTAAACATATAATGTCTACTGCAGCTATATTAGGTGTTTCAGCAAGAGCAAGCATAAAGAGCATGTGCATCTTTACTCATATATTATGTAATATATACGCATATGTATGTATATATGCATATGCTGTGTAGAGTGTTTGATTTCTTCTTCTAAAATGAGTAAGGGAATACCAGAAGGTATAGAAGGCTTTTTGACAAATCATTACATTTACTTATGATAATTTCAATAAAGGTAATTTAATAGTCATAGCTCTTTCTCCCAGAAGCCTTTTTAGAGTTGACTTTGTAAAATAATGTGATAGTAATTTATTAAATCAATTTTGTTTTGGTTCATTTCAGATTTAAGTTAGTTATACCTGAGATGAATAGACACACTTAGCATTTAAAAATTATTTATTTAAATAAGTTACTAGATTTACTCTAAATATATTCCTATAACAGATTATCTTCATATAAATCTCATTTTGGTTTACTCTAGTTTTGGCCAACCAGAATGTCTCTTAACAGGTGTTCCCAAACTTGGTAATTGGTCATTGAATTATGACCCTGAAACATTGCAAAATATAGGCTTTCTTTCGAATTGTCAAAGAAGAAGTAAACTATGCAGCTTTATTTTTAGCATCAAGTACAGTTTATTGGAGCAAAAATCTTTGACAATTTGTGATCTGTGTATGGCATATATGGCAATATTATATTAGTCAAAATGATTAATATAAATATTCTATTCTTCAGTGATTAAAAGAAAACAGCAGGTAATATTTGTTGTAATCATTTACTTTGTCTGTTTCCCAGCAAAAATATAGAGCAGTGTTATCCATCTTTGGATTCTTGGTCCTCAAGGATAGTTTATGATGCATATTAATAGGGGTAGTAGTTAGTAGTAGCAGCAGCAGTAATGTTAAGAGTTGACATTTATTGAGTACTTACTATATGACAGGCTCTGTTATAAGTGTTATACCATTATTAATCTTGCAGCAGACATAAGGTATGTACCATTAATATTCTCATTTTACAGTTGAGGAAAGGAAGGCACAGAGAAATTAAATAGTTCTTTTATGGATACACAGCTTTTAAATGAGAGTCAGGATTCAAACCCAGGCAGTCTGGTTCTAGAGCTAATGCTTCTTCTATTTTATGTTTTTTGTTAAAGTTTCCTGCAATAATTTTGTAAAGCTCCATTAATTCCTTCTAGTGTTTCTAGAATGTATCATATTACTTTAAAATTATTATTTGCCCTTTAAACTCATTTATTTAACAATTACTGAAGGCCTACTGTGTTGTAGGAATTGTGCCAGGTACAAGTCACAGTTGTCATGAAATTTAAATTCTACTTAGGGAAACAAGCATTAACTATTTCTTTATTTCATATAGTATATAAATATAATTATAACTGGATATGGCTTATTCTTAAAGTTATCCAAATTATAAAATGGCTGTGGATGCCTCAGTAAGTTACCCTCTCTTTCCTCTGTGAGCTCCTCCAATATTCAGTAACACTCAAATGGTAGCTAGTATCCTTTGCCTTATATTGCAGCTGTTTAGACATTTGCTCTTTATCATTTTCTAAAGGTCAAGTTCATTGACAGCTGAGATTTCTGTTTGTGTATCTATGACCAGTAGACATAGTGTACAGAGTAGGTCCTCAATATTTATTGATTGCTTAAATTAAATTAAGAAGAATTAAATCTGCTTGTGTTGTTGGAGGAATGAAAATGATGAGTGGAGTTCATCATCACCAAGCCCTTATTATATGAAATGTTAAAGGGACTTATTTAAGAAAAAGAAGATAAAAAACATGTACAGTAAAATGACAACAAACTTGCAACTGTCAACAACTGAACGTAAAAAAACCAAATCAGTGCCTGGCTGGCATAGCTCAGTGGATTGAGCACAGGCTGTGAACCAAAATGTCACAGGTTCGATTCCCAGTCAGGGCACATGCCTGGGTTGCAGGCCACGGCCCCCAGCAACTGCACATTGATGTTCTCTCTCTCTCTCTCTCTCTCTCTCTCTCTCTCTCTCTCTCTATCTATCTATCTCTATCTCTATCTCTCTATCTCTTTCTCCTTCCCTTCCCTCTCTAAAAATAAATAAAATAAAATCTTAAAAAAAATCAAACTAGGCAAACAACTAGAACAGGAACAGAATCACAGAAATGGAGATTACATGGAAGATTATCAGCAGGGATGGGTAAGAGGAAAAATGGAGGAAAAGGTGCAGGAAATAAGCATAAATAGTAGGTACAAAATAGACAGGGGGAGATTAAGAATAGTATAGGAAATAGAGAATCCAAAGAACTTATATGCATGACCCATGGACATGAACTAAGTGGGGAGAATGCTGGAGGGAATGGGGGTACCGGGCAGAGGGGGATAAAGGGGAGAAAAATGGTACAACTGGAATACCATAATCAAGACAATTTTTGACATGTCAATTACTTAAGTAGGTTCAATAGGCTCATATTGGGATAACCTCTCGTTATTGCTACCTGAATTACCTGAGTAATAAAAGCAGAATAGACACTAAATTAATGGATTGCCACTGATAGCCTTTGTTTTCACCATGAGAAGCATTGCCAAAGTACACAGAATCTTTAACAAAGAAATATTTCTTTTTGAAATAAAAGATTTCCTTGGTCTGTTATTTTGCTTGACAGACTAAAGAAATGGGAAGTTTGGAAGCATTCACCCTTTGTTTAAGCAAAAAAAATATAAGATACTGGAAATTTAAGTTTAAAAGAAAAGAGAACTACTTTATAGCAGCACACAGTTAGAGGTGATGTGGTGTGCCAGTGAAACGACATCAAAGCAGATTTTGTAGTTTAAAACATAAAATGCATGTTTTAAAATTCACCATAAAAATATTTTATTTTGCCCTGGCTGGTGTGGCTCAGTGGATTGAGTGGGAGCCTGCAAACTGAAGGGTCGCTGGTTCAATTCCTGGTCAGGGCACTGTGCCTGGGTTGTGGACTGGGTCCCTGGTTGGGGGTGTGTGAGAGGCAGCCAATCAGTGTATCTCTCACACATAAATGTTTCTCTCCCTTTCTTTCTCCCTTCCTTATCAAAACAGTTCCCAGTCAGGGCACATGCCTGGGTTGTGGGCCCAGTTCCCCAGTTGGGGCACATGGGAGGCAGCTGATCAATATTTGTCTGGCACATTGGTGTTTCTCTCCCTCTCTTTCTCTCTTCCCCCCTCTCTAAAAATAAGTAAATAAAAATCTTAAAAATGTTATATTTTATGTTTTGATAATAAGACATACAGATAAGTATTGTACATCAGAAACAGAGATTGTTAATCATGACCATACACTTTTAAATGGTAGAACACTTATCTTTCATTTGGAACACAAATTCTGTTCTTTTCAATAATGGAGGCAAAATTATTCTATGAGCTAATTACTTATAATAAAAATCAAAAGGAGAAGCTGATTAGCTCTGTTAACAAAGAAGTTGGATATTTATTTATAAATCTGTAATGATGTATAATTTCTGAGAAATATTGAATTCAGGTTTTTTTCCCCATTTGTAGACAGAACACCATAAAATGGATAAAGAAACTTGTCAAATTATTTCTATTACAGTAGCTGCTGAATAACATCTTGTTTGGTTACTGAAATCATCTCTTTTTGAAATAGATACATGACTGAATAAAATGTACTTTATTACTCCTAAAGATATCTTTATTTAAAATGACTGCATTTTGGAAACTTAAAGAAAGGAACATAATACAGTTAACAGGAAGATTTTGGAAGGTTCTTAGATAAAATAATAAAATTGCTGTTATCTAGCAATCCCATTTCTGGATATTCAAAGAAAGCTGAAATTGGGATCTTGAGATATTTGTACTCTCATATTCATTGCATCATTATTCACAATAGGAAAGAATTTGAAACCACCTAAATGTCCATCAATGGATGAAGACATAAAGAAACGTGGTACATACGTACAGTGAAATATTATTCAGTCTTAAAAAGGGAGGAAATCCTGCCATGTCCTACAACATGGATGAAGCTTGAGAATATTACGTTCAGTGAAATAAGCCAGTTGCAGAGGAACAAATGCTGCATGATTCCATTATGTGAGGCATCTTAAGTAGTCAAACTCCTCAAAGCAGAGGGTAAAATGGTGGTTGTCAGCAACTGGGGAGAGGAGGAAATGGGGAGTTTCTTTTAATGGGTATAAAGCATCAGTCATACACAAAAAATTCTAGAGACACACTGTACAACATTGTACTTTCAGTTAATAATGCTATATGGTACACTTAAAACTTGAAGGAGGTAGGTCTCATGTCAGGTTTTTTAACAACACCAACAATAACAATAATTAATAAATGAGACTAAAATGGATTAATTACTGAGATAGAGTATTATCTCTTCTTCCTGACTCCTCAAAAGGAGATTAATGTTTCTGTCATGCAAATGTTCTTGGGACACCAACCAGAAAAGTTTCAAAACAGCACATTTCCTTAAAAAAAAAAAAAAGGATTGATTTCCCCTCTCTCCTGCTATCTCTCTGACTACCAGAATCTTTAATGTCTATAGCTTCAGAGAATAGAGCAAACCTCAGACTTGTCTCTTTTGTAGACAAACAGAAAACTGTATAATTCATACTATTTTAAATATGCTATTTAAAATTCCTACAAATATTTTTTTCAATTTTGAAAATCAAACTCACTTGATTATGGAAATGTCACACGTCACTATTCAGTACTGCACACATGACAAGCTTGACATTTAAAAAATTATTTTGAATCATTTAGCAGTGGGAAAAGTACATAAATAATTTCTGAGCACCTAGAATATATATTTTAAGCTAAATTCACTACAAAGAATGACACATTTCCCCAAAACCTTCTAAAATAAATGAACAGTTAAGCTGAGAACAGCCATGAAAACTTTTACTTTCATAAATCGTTTTGTGAGAAATAAAAGCCTTAAAATTATGGGCTTATAGTCTAGCTGCCTTTTTAGCCTTAATTATAGCATTCATAGTGACACTTTATTTTCTGACATGACACACATTTAAATGTGTTTTTATGTTAATTCCCTTTTATAAACAGGCTCTTGAGTTATTTAAGAAACAACTATGATAACAAATGTCCTGAAACTAAAGATTGACAGCACAATTTAAGGGAAATGAGGGTGGCAAACCAATATTTGCACTGTTAGGTACTGATCTTTACTTGTGCAACTTTTAAGTTATGAGTACATGCTATGTCCACTATATTGTTCAGATGTGATATCTATAATAGTAACATGTGCGTGTTTTTTGTCACTAGGAGAAATCTAGATGTTTCTTCTTGTTTGATCATTCAGTAATACTTTATGATAGGCCTCGTGTGTACCAGACAGAATTAGAGACACAGAAACTGAATACAGACTCAGAGTCCTCAAGACACTCACTGTAGAGGCATCATAGTCCATATATAAGCTAATTGTTCCAAGTGAGAGATTATAATAAAATCGATAAAAGGCTCATGACACAACATCTAAATAAGAACAGATGAAACAGAGGAAACAATTGTATAATTGCCATTGAGAACTGGCAGGCATTTAGTCATCAGGCATTTATGATGCTTAAAGTACTAGACATGATGAGTGAATATGGGACTTGGTCTCTGCCATTAGGGAGCATGTAATGTAGGAGGGTCAGAGAAGAACCGCTTGCATAAAAAACTAAGTATAATGCAAGATGGAATAAAATAAGTTGAAATAAGTTTTATAGTGGTACAAAGAGCTGATATAGAGTACAGGGGAAGGAATGATTAAAACCAAGCTTTGAGGATAGGGTGAAACTTCATTTAAGCCATGAAGAGTGCCTTTTTGCCCTAGCTGGTGGATTGAGTGCCAGCCTGCAAACTGAAGGGTCACCAGTTTGATTCCCAGCCAGGGCACATGCTTAGGTTGCAGGCCAGGTCCCCAGTAGGGGGTGTGTGAGAGGCAACCACACACTGATATTTGTCTCCCTGTCTTTCTCCTTCCCTTCCCCTCTCTCTAAAAAGAAATAAATAAAATCTTAAAAAAGAGTGCCTTTTTAATAAAAAAAAAAGAAGAGAGAAATGGGCATTCCATAACATAATCGTGGAAGGGATGAGGCCGGACAAGACATGGCTAGAACATAGGGTGTGTGTTAGTATGCAGTCATTGATGAACCTAGGAGGTTCATTTAAAGCCAGATGCTGACAAATCCTAACTACCATTGATAGGAATTTTGAATTTCATTCTGTGGACAAAGTGACGATGGGTGGGTGAGATAGAAAGAAAGCAGTGAAAGTTTTTGAGTAGTTTCTAAAAATGCTATTCTAAGTCCTTTTGGTCACTTCAAAGTGATAGTGCTTATGAACTAAGATTTTTTAATGTTCTCCAACAGTTTTATACAACACATGCTTCTGTGATCTCTGCACTTATAGCAACATTACATACCTTTATTTAAAATTTCATTTTATTTTGCCTTCTATTATACTTAGTTTTTTTTTTCCAATGCATGTCTCTTCGATGCTAGATGAAAAGTTCCCTGAAGGCAGAGACCATGTCTATATATTCATTTATCATTTATTTATAGCAGACATTTAATAACAGTAGTTACCTCTGTGGGTTTTTGTAAAGATTAAGCAGAAGAAAATGCATGAGAGTCTAAGGGTATAGTGGTTAAAAAGTTTGAACTCAGAGGCCCAGCCACCTGAGTTTGAATTCCAGTTTTGTCAGTTACCAGCTGTGAAATCCTGAACAAGTTAGTTAATCTTAAAAAAAAAAAACTTTTTTGAAATATTCATACTGTACAACCCAGCCATTTAAAGTTCACAATTCAATTCACAAGTATGTGCCACCATCACTGCAGTCAATTTTAGAACATTTTTTTTGCCACAAAAAGAAACTCCCATGCCCATTAGCTATCATCTCACTACCCTCCACCCACTTTCCCACAGCTTTAAGTAACCATTAATCTACTTTTTTTCTCTGTTGATTTCCCTCTTCTGGATATGTCATATGAATGGCATCATATTATATGTGGTCTTTTGTGATTGGCTTCTTTTATTTTAATACTTTTAAGAGTCATTCATGTTTGAGCACGAATAAGAACTTTATTTTTTATGATAGAATAATATTCCATTGCATAGATGTATCTATAGATTTTATTTATCTGTTTGTTAGTGGATGAGCATTTTGGTGGTTTCCATCTTGTGACTATTGTGAGTAACATTGCTGTAAACACCTGTGCACAAGTTTTTGTGTGGGTGTATGCTTTCATTTCTTTTGGGTACTATATCCAGGAATAGAAGTGCTTGGTCATATAGTAACTCTGTATTTAATTATTTGAGAAACTGCCAGACTGTTTTCCAAAGTGACTGTGCTGTTTTACATGGTACTCCAAAGCTGTCTTGGGGTTTTAATTTTTCTACATCCTTGTCAATACTTGTTTTTTTATCTGACTTTTTGGTTCTAGCCATTCTAGTGGGTGTTAAGTAGTGTTTCACTCTAGTTTTGATTTGCATTTCTGTGGTGAATGTCATTTTTATATTCTCTTTTGAGAAATGTCTATTCAAGACCCTTCCCCATTTTTTAATTGAGTTGTCTTTTATTATTGAATTGTGTTCTTTATATATTCAAGATATAAGTCTTTTATCATATATATGATTTGCAAATAGCTTCTCATATTGTAGGTCATCTTTTTACTTTATTGATGATGTCCTTTGAAGGACAGATTTTTAAAAAATTTTGATGAAGTCAAGTTTAACTGTTTTTTTTGTTCATGTTTTTGTTTTCATAAGTTACTTAATCTTGATGTGTTTCAATATCCTCATCTGTAAAATTATAATTATTATGGTGATAGGGTTGTTGGAATTAAATGAATGCAAGCACTTAGAATAGCTATTTTCAACTTTTTTCATGTCATGGCACATATAAACTAATAACTGAAATTCTGTAGCACACCAAAAAATATACTTATTGCCAATCTGACAAAAAAATAGGTATCTTTTTGATTCATTCACACTGGGTGGCTATTGCTGTGTTGGCTGTTGTCATTTTTTAATTTGACAATTTAAGGGAAAAAGAGGTCAGTCCTCCTGAATAAACAGTCAGGTATTGCATGTTTTAAAAACTCTTGTGACACATCAGTTGAAAATTGCTGACTTAGAATAATACTTGACATATAGTAAGCACTTTTTAAATGTTATCTGACACTATTAATCTACTAATATTATTGTTAGTATTACTATATAAAGCAGGGGTGTGAAACTCATTTTCACTGGGGGCCACATCAACCTTGCAGTTGCCTTCAAAGGGCCAAATGTAATTTTAGGACTGTATACATGTAACTACTCCTTAACTAGGGGCAAGGAGCTTGATGCTGCTGCCAGGTAGAAACAAGGTGCCAGGTGGGTAAAACAAGGTGGAGGGCTGGATTTGGCCCACGGGCCTTTTGTTTGCCACCTGGGATACAAAGCAATTAGAACAGTGCCTGGCACATTATAGGGATTCAGTAATGTTAGTTCTTACTATGTAACAATACTTTTTTTGTATCATAACAAAATAGGTATTGAACAGAAAATAAATGTAAATATTTGGGGAGGAAAGGTTTTTAGGGATATGAAATCTTAAGATATTAAAGGCACATTTCTATAGTCTTTGAGAGTTGCTGTGGTTTCCTCCTTTAGCAGTACTTGGATGGAACCAGCTCTTGTCCTTCATCCCAGCTGGTTGCTCATATTCAGCCCTTTGCCACCTCCTCAGAGCACCCTTGGACCACCCCAAGGCCCCCACCAAGGTCCCAGCATCTCCTTCCTTGACGACTGTGCCTCCTTCACAGGTGCGCTAGAACTACCACCAGGACTCGGAGGCCACCATCAACCGCTAGATCGACCTGGAGCCCTAGATTCCTTTGTCTACCTGTCTATGTCTTGCTACTTTGACTGTGATCATGTGGCTTTGAAGAACTTTGCCAAATATTTATTCACCAATCTCATGAGGAGAGGGAACATGCTGAGAAACTGATGAAACTGCAGAACCAATGAGGGGGCCAAATCTTCCTCCAGGATATCAAGAAACCAGACCATGATAACTGGGAGAATGGGCTGAATGCCATGGAGTGTGCATTACACTTGGAAAAAAAGTGTGAATCAGTCACTACTGGACTTGCACAAACTGGCCACAGAAAAAAATAACCCTCATTCACGTGACTTCATTGAGCTCACTACCTGAATGAGCAGTTGCAACCTATCAAAGAGTTGGGTGACCATGTAATCAACTTGCGCAGATCGGGGACCCCTGGATCTGGCACTGCAGAGTGTCTCTTTGACAAGCACACTCAGGGACATGGTACAGACAGCTCAACCTTAGGCTGCCTTCCCACCGCCACAGGATTGACTTCCCTGGTCACCAAGGCAGTGTGTGCTAGTTGGAGTCACGTTCACCTTTGCTATTACTTGTACCAAATCATCCACTTATGTCTCTCATTTGTACCATTACTTCAAATAAACTAATTTGGTATCTCCCCAATAAAGGTCCATTTTATTTAAAAACAAAAATTACAAGGACATAATTCTCAATATTTTATCAAAAGTTGTTTATATTAAAAAGAACAAACTGGGACAATGATGAATCGTTTTAAATTTTCCTTTAATATGGTGCCTTTTATTCTGTCTTCTGACTCGGGTGATCATCAGGGGTAATTTGGATTTTATGATAATGGAGGAAATTGACAATTCACTTGTGAAATATTATGGCAATAATGGCTTTGTGCTGAAGATAAATCCTTTATCTTCTCCAAAGTAATATGATGTGTCAATAAGTGGAAAGTAAAGATGACATACATATTTGTTTAGCCAACAACCTTTGGAGAAAGTTGCCATGCATCATAATAAAATGGTTTTAATAATTTCCACTGTAGACAAAAGAAGTTTGGAAAATAGATCTAAATTTCTTTCTGTTTTTCTTCAGTTTTAGTCGTAAGCATGTGTGCTATATAAACATTCATTCAAATGAAAATATAATTGTGTCAGTATGAAACAATTTCACAACCAGGAGAAACGTGCATGGAAATTATACTCACAGGAGAGAAAGACAGAAATGGAATATCCATAGCTAAAGAAGATATTGGGGTTCTCATTAAAGAGAGAGCAATTACCTACTCATTAGTTGATTATGTTCATACTTATTTTTCTTTTGTCCACCCCAATTCTTGCTTGCCCACCACAGGCCTCCTTGTTTGCTATATAGCACTAATTGCTGTCAGTGACAGTGTTTCTGAACATTACAACTATGTACAAATTGCACACTTCCTTTCTCAATCTGGGCTCTTCTCATAATCAAAGTCATCAGAATGGCCTTGAGGAGATTTTAATGTGTTAAGGAGTGATTATTTTTTCTCTCTGCAGTACCAAGTAAAGCTGAATCTGTGAGGCAAGAGAGGAGTCTACTTGTTATAGCTTTTGCTATTGCTGACTAGACAGGGAAATGGCCAAGGTTGTCCTTACTCACATGGAAGTTAAATATCTGATTAAAGCTCTGTTGGGAAAAGGACTCTGCTCTTGGCCATTTCACTAGGGAACTTGAAGAGATTATCCATTCTTTCTTGACTCTGTTCTTCAAGCTAGGGCATCATAGGGGGAATCAAGCTTTTTCCACCTCAGCTGATAGGATATTTGTGAGCTTTCTATTTTCTTCAGTTTTTTTTTGTTTGTTTGTTTTAAATAAAGAGAAAGGCCTTTGCTTAGTTCTTAGTATCCCTTCTTACCACTGTGGAATTAATGTTACCATTTAGTTACTTTATCATTTGCTTTATTTTATTTTTTCATTTACAGAAAGGTTTCCAAATCCTTAATTTCCATGCATTTTTTGAATGGGGAACAGGAAGTACCAGCAGAATGGGAAGAGTGCCAAACTAGGCCTCTACACCTTACGCTGTCTTTACAGAGGCACTCTTATAATATTAAAATAGATCTCTGTGCCCACTTTGAAGTGCACACCAAAAAAGCGTCTAGCTCTATGCTTAAGGTTGCATTCCTTGAAACCTTTGTGAAGTTGCAGGCTAAAAGATCCCTATATATTGCATTCCCAAATAATTCAGAACTTCTAGCACATTTTTCTTTTTTATTTGTTTTATAAAAAATTTATTATGTTGCATTTTCAAGGAATAGATGATCTTTACTTCTCAGGGGAGTACAAAGCTTTTTCTGCAGAAAGATAATGGTTTTAACTTTTGTGCCCTTTCTTTGGATTTGAGGGATTAAAAAGCAAAATAACTGCATACAGGCAGGTGATCCCTAGGGCCACAGTGATACTCTAAATCTGCTCTGACATTGTCCTACTACTAGGGTATGTAAAACTGAGGAGTCTCAGAAGCCAATGTTTGACTGGATAATTACTTTTATTTTTTTTTATTTTTTAAAGATTTTATTTATTTATTTTTAGAGAGAGGAGAAGGGAAGGAGAAAGGGAGAGAAACATCAGTGTGTGGTTGCTTCTCATGCACCCCCTACTGGGGACCTGGCCCGCAACTCAGGCATGTGCCCTGACTGGGAATCGAACTGATGACCATTTGGTTTGAAGTTCAGTACTTAATCCACTGAGCCACACTAGCCAGAGCTGGATAATTACTTTTAGTATGAATGGTGTAAAGCTACCAAATGAGAGACAATGACTAGCAGAGTGGCTAAAACAACAAGACCCAAATATATGTTGTTTACAAGAAACCAACTATAAATATAAATACACACATAGATTACAATAGAAGGCAAAACATACCATGCTAACACCAATCAGAAGGAAAAGAGAATGGTGCATTAATTTCAGATAAAGCCAACTTCAGAACAAAGAAAATTATGAAGGTTAAAGAGGGTCATTTTCTTACAGCTTGTCTCTGTCCTATATCAACATCAACAGTCATAATTCATATTGATAGTATGTACCCTCGATATGAAATGATGAAAATGTTACTATAACTATGGGATTGTCCTTCCAAAAACACATAATCTCAATCTAATCATGAGATAAACATCAGACAAATAAAAGGGTAACTCTAAAATATATATGTCCAGTACTTCCCCCAAATTATGAAGAGCATCAAAAGTAAGGAAAAGTTGAGACTCTGTCATTGTTATGAGATGCCTAAGAAGACATGAATATAAAATATAATGTGGTATTTTGGTTGAGGTCCTAGCACAGAAAAAGGGCATTTGGTAAAAGCTAAGGGGATCGACTATAGTTTAATAATAATGATCGAAATTGATTCATTAAGATAACAAATGTGTCATGCTGATGTTAGGTATTAATAATAGAGAGAATTGGGTACAGGAGGTATATGGGAAACACTGTAGTATCTGCTCAATTTTTCTGTAAATCTAAAACTATTTTAAGATACAAATTCTGCTCATAGTTGAAAGTCAATAATAAAACATACATCCTTGAAATGCTTTCATTTGGTTATGTATTAGTCGGGGTGATCCTGACTTGATTGCTCATGTTTCAGTTATCAGGAATATCTGAGAATAAACTCAAGAATTTTATGTAACAAAAAAAAGCATTGAGATCTTCCATTCATTCATCAAGGAAACAAAAACAAGTCATCTTCTCTGCCATCAAGGAGCTTTTTGCTCTAGATATCTGTGTAAATAAACACAGTATATGACTTAGGTGCTATCATAGAAACATATGTAGGTATAGTGGGGCACAAAGAGAGGAGTGCAAAGTATTGTCTTGCTGACGGTACAAAAGGCAGGAAAGGATTTTTAAGAAACATGCTGTCCCCTTTACAGAATACCATTCTGTTATTATCTGTGTGGCAGATTTCCAGTATTGCTCTTATAGCCAACTGAGTTTTTCTCCGTTTTAGGAAAAGTTCCCTGACTCCTCTTCCTCCCTTCTCTGTGTTCCCTGCTTCCCTGTGTATACTTGCATTCAAGTAATTATGGTGTTGTGTTGTAATGCGTACCCCTTCCCCATCAACCTATAAGCTCAGTGAGGGTAAGAATGATGCTTTCAAACCAGGTATCACTAAATACTGACTACTTATAATGGGTAGTCAATAAATATGTATGCAATAGTATGCAATGCTTAAATATCAACATTGCTTCAGTTAAAACACTCATGCTAAATTTGTTAGGTTAAAGATACCTACAATTTATTTGATATTCCTTTTTTATATCTGGGCTGGTTTATGATTGTTTTGACTAACATAATATGATGGCCCAATCATTAAGAGAAGCTTCTGCAATGGTTTCAGAACTCTGAACTGTCATGTAAGAAGTTCAACTATATGACTGGAAAGATCAGTGGGAGAGCCCTTGAAACTACATGGGAAAAGGGAGAGTCCCAGCTATGCCCAGCCTTCTCACCAGTCCTGCAAGGGGCCAGGCATGTGACTAAAAGCATCTTAGCCTCTCCAGATAAGTTCATATGCTAAGTCATCCCAGTAAACAATACGTGAAGTTGAATTGTCAAACCAAGTGCCATCTATATTCCTGACTCCCCAAATCATGAGGTAAAGTGGTTGTTATGGTAAATTACCAGGTTTTGGGATAGTTTAGTAATTATAAATAGATTAATAAAAGACCAAATCTCTTCAACTCTATATTTTTTCAACATTTGATGTGAAAAATTTCAAACATACAGAAAGTAAAAGCAATTGTACAGTGAACATCCATATACCACAATCAATATTTTACAGTAAAATTTTTGTCACATTTACGTTATCGCATGTTTGTTTGACCAATCCTTTATTGATACATCAAATTATAAGATTCAAAATAAGTTGATGTAAGTATACTTTATCCCTAAACGTTTCATTGTGGATATCATTAACTAGAGCTCACTATGTGGATATATATATATATTCTTTCAAGAAAAAAATTGACATACAATGAAATACACAGAACTGAAACAAACATTTGCTGAGTTTTAACCAATGGGCACACTTGTGTAACCTTAACCACGGTGAACATACAGAATATTAACATTGCCTCAGAAATTTGCTTCACATCCCTTCTAAGTGTCTCTTTGCATCTAGCCCCCCAGAAAGCATTTGCCTGATTTTTTCTACCATAAATTTAGTTTGTTCTAGAACTTCATATAAAAGTTCCTGTAGATTTTCTACTGTTTTGTGTGAGGCTTGTTTCATTCACATTAATGCTTTTGAGATTTCATCCATATTGTGTTTATCCAAAGTTTATTCCCTTCTCTTACTGTTACCAAGTACAAAGAGTTACCCGACACTAGTAAGGCAAACATTGAACATTGAGAATTGCGGTGGAGAAATTAAAGTCACTTCATTTGCAGAGCACTAAGCAAGAACAGTAAAGTTATTGTTCAAAAAAATTTTTTGAACTCCCTGATCCAGCGTTTGGGGTGGGTTTTAAGGGCTTATGGGGAACAGGTATGTGGAAGTGCTGGCCGGGCAAGTTTTAATTGAAGGACCTGGAGGTTGGCTATGTACAGGAAGGGGCATAAGCAGGGATCTTCCTGGTTAACAGACCCCTCACTTCTGAAAGGGTTCTGGTGTTGAAATTCCAGTTCTGTCCTGGTCCTTCAATGCCCATGTGCAGGGTGGGGCAGGGGTGGGGTAGGGGTTAGGGGGAGACTGATTCCCTGTGCAGTTGGAGTTCAAAGATTGGGCTGTATGACTTGTGGTCTTGGTCTGTTATCTCTAAAAAGCAATCCAGTATTTTGTTAAACAGGATAGGACCATTTTGAGGTGGCTCTGCAGTTACATTACTGAGTAGGATTTCACTGTATGAATGTATCTCAGTTTGTCTATCCATTTTTTCTGGTCACAGACACCTAGATTGATTTCAGATTTTAATTATTATGAATACGAAACTGCCCAATGCTTTTTCAAAGTAGTTATATCACTTACATTTATAACAATAATGTTTGAGTGTTAGATGTTGTCAGTCTTTTAATTGTAAGTATTCCAGAGGGCATGTAATGGCATGTCGTTTTGGTTTTAACTTGCATTTGCCTAATGATTAATGATGCTGAGCATTTTTTATGTGCTTATTGGCCATTTTTATATCTTTCTTGGTGAAATGTCAGTTTGTCTTTTGCCCATTAAAAATGCTTTTTGTCTTTTTATTATTGAGATATGGGAGTTCTTACATCTTCTGGATGAGTCTTTTATCAGACTACGCTTTGCAAATGTTTTCTGCCAGCCTCTGTTCTGGTCACTTATTTTCTTAATTGTGTCTGTTAGTGAGCAGAGTTTTATATTTAGTATCTGCCATGACGAAGTAACCACTTGAGCTAAAGCTGACCCCAAAGCTTTATATTTAATGAAGTCAAATTAGTCACAGAGATTTTTTCTTAGTGTCACTGCTTTTTGTGTCATGTCTATGAAACCCTTGTCAAACTTCAAGTCAAAAATTTTCCTCTACCTTTTATCCTAGAAATTTTAGTTTTAGTTTTTACTTTGGGGCTAAGGGCCATCTTAAATTGATTTTTATGTGTGATGTGAGGTAGGTTGTTCTAACAACATTTATTGGATTGCTTTGGTGACTTTGTCACAAATATAAGGGCCATGTAATGTACATCTATTTCTGGTCTCTCTAATCTGTTCATGTGATATATTTGTCTATCCTTGTGCCAGTTTTATATTGTCTTGATTCTTATAGTTTTATAGTAAGTACTGAAATCAAGTAGTATATATCCTCCAACTTTATTATTTTTGTAAGATTTTAGATATTCTACATATGAATATTTTACAATCCACATGCATTTTAGAAGCAGCTTTCCAAGGCTATAAAAAGCCTGAGGCAATATTATCCCTGTCTTTCTGTCTGTCTGTCTGTCTGTCTGTCTGTCTATCTATTGTGATTTTCCTTACATTCCCTCCTTAATTCAACATGTATAAAAGAAACTGCAAAACCGCCATTTTTGGGAGCATCTGAGATCTTGCTTCCCGGTGTGTCGGTTTAGCTTAAGTAAACTCAAAAAATCTCTACTGGTTTGGACATTTCTAATGTCAACAATAGGTATAAAATGTTATATTACACATATTAATATATAAAACTCTGGAGAAAATGGCATCTTAAGCATATGTGGTCTCTCCAGTCCATGAGGATAGCACATCTCTCTATTTTTGAAGATCTTTAATTTTTCTAAGCAATGTTTTATAGTTTTTAGCATAGAGGTTTTGCATGTCTTTTGTTAAATTTATTCCCAAAATGTTTCATGACACTTTGTGAGTGAAATTGCATTTTTAAAAACTTTGATTTTCTAAATGCTACTAGTCTCTGAAAGTGAAATTTGATATTTTGTAATTTAGCTGGGTACCCTGCAACCGTGCTAAATTTACTATTTAGTTCTAATAATCTTTTATGCTATGGTTGTCATATGCATTACCTGTGTGTGTTATAAATCCCAGAATATAATAGTACAGTTTTGCTTTAAAAAGTCATATATGTTTTAAAGTAATTAAGAGGAAAAACAGTATTTTACATTTATTCACATATTTCCCTCTCTGATGCTCTTTATTTCATTCTGAAGATTTAAATTTCTGTCTGTTATATGTTCAACCTGCAGAATATTCTTTAAAACAAATTTCTTTTCTTGTTGTTTATCTCAAAATGTCCTCATACTATCTTCTGCCTTCATTGTTTTTCATGAAAAATCAGGAATAATTTGTGTAAATGTTCCTCTCCATATATTTTACCATTTTTCTTGGGTTGTTTTAAGGATTTTTCTCTTTATATCTGTTTTTTTAGCAAAATGACATGATATGCCTGGTATGGTTTTTCTTGTATTAACTTCTATGTCATTTGCTGATGAAAAGGAGTAGAATTTGCCACCCCATAATATGCCTCTTTGGGATATTATTTTAGGCTGGATATTTTTAAGAAACAGCAGATGCAAAGCAAGTGGAAGTAGCCCTTTTTGAAGGATATTTCTATTTTGAATGGAAATCCGCACCTGTGCTGTTTCCCTCCGGGACCTGCCTTCACTATCAATGGAGAAGGCACGGATTGCATCTGCATAACAATATTGCCCTTGTTTACTGTGCTTTTCCTTCCTGGTAACCTCCCTTAAATGTCTGTTTTGGGGCACTTGTTTTGCCAGATAATCCTTCCTCTAAATCAGTCTTCCATTCCGCTTTAAGATTTGGGCTCTAAGAGCAGAAAGCACTTAGCCACCTCTAGGACCACCAGTCCTACAGGTGACACTGGTCCTGAGCCATAACAGGGAGCCAACACAGGTGACTATGCTATCCATTTGGACTTTATTAATGCAGATTAAATTAGCTTTTATTAATGCAGATTCAATCTAAATCTATACTAACCTAATAACAATAGTAATTACTTATAATCAGTAATAGCATCACACAAGAGAATTGGGGGATAGTGAAACTGAGTCCCAGAGTCTCAGTCTACCAGTAGGGGAGACAGCAGGGTAGGCGGGGGAGCCATCAGTGTCTTACAAGGCAGAATTTCCAGAGCTGGGTAGGCAGTGGGGTCCAGCAGGGCAGAGGCTCTGGAAGCACAGCAGGTAGATCAGCATTGTGTGGAGAAGCACCTTGGTGTGTAGAGCTCCCCTGTCTCAACAGTGATCTGAAGTCTACCTCAGTTATACTCTTGAGGAAGGTATACTCCCTCCTTTTGTGTCTCTTAATAAATGTCTTGGGACCCCTGATGGCAAGTGGGGAGTATCCCCAGGAGCCTATCTGTGGGTGGTCCTGTTACGGAACAAAGGGGCCAAGGGGGGTGAGGACGGTATACTACTACCGAAAGGTATATACTGAAAGATATACTACTCCTTTCAGATATACACCCACTTTATAATCACATAAAGGACAATGGACGAAGGTCTCATCTTCTTGTAACTACTTCTGCTTCGACATGGACATCATCCTATTTACCCTTGGGCCAGGGGCGCCCTGAAAGGGGGGGATGTGTGTACAGCACGGAGGGCATCCTTCCTGTAAGGGGAAGGACCTTACAGAATCCTGGTCAGTTGGCTGTCACCAGGAAGCCGCAGGCTCGATGTCCAAAGGCTGACATTACTGGACCATTGGCATCCTGGTCATATTCTGGAGGTGACAGATTTGGAAAGAGTTGGAAGGCACAATTAAATCATAACCACTAAATGACAAAGGCAGGAGCTTAAGTAAAGAATGGCTTATCTGGAGGAAGGTGTACAAGGCATGCTACACCTATCCGAAACTCTTGTGGCCCATTATACTTCACTTGGGCTGAGGGGAATATATTATGATTTCCCTCCTTTCAGGTATCTGAACCCTTCCTGTCCAAGCCATTAAGACAGAAAAGGAAAAACCAGTTCTAAAGTGAAGCCCACAGGCTGCCCGAACCCTTCACCAACCCAACCACTTAGTTCAGTCAAACTGTTGAGTCTCAGGAACGATGATGAAGATGGGCTCCTTAAGTGAGGCCTATATTGCAACCAATCTCTCAGGTAACGAGGTCATAGGCATACGCTCTATGAAAACAGAACACACAGGTTAATTCACACAACAATCCCCAAACCAGTCCCTGTGCCTATGAGACTGCCTTTTGGGAAGACATTCAGTTGCAAGGTCCTTCCTGCAATGACATTTAACAATGGTAATTTGACAGGTCTTTTGCACCTGTCAAAGGTGTCAAGATTGTACATCTTTGGTGATATTAAAAACCCAGTTTCAACTTTCAAATGAAAACAAACTTTCAAGACAGTTAGCTGCACCATTCTGATGTCTAATACTGAGCATTGTGATTTTCCTTGAACCATAATTTTTCTTCCTAAGATCACCCTCATTGTTATTACAGGGACTACTTTGAGTCCCACTTTTAATTTTGACTGTTTTTTTGCATAATAAACACACCAAGAGCAGCCTGGATCACTTATGATCTTTAAGTCCACTTTGCTGGAACTCACACAGGGGACCTTTAGGTTGACTTCTCAGCCTGCTCCTTGGGGCACAGAAGCAGAGCCACACATCTGCCATCTGGCTTCGCCTGTACCAGTTGTTTCACTCAAACCCTTGAGGCTTCCATTATGCCGACAGGTTCCTTTTTAGCCATCTTTCAGGAAAGCAACCTTTGTTCCTTCCCTGGAAAGACTGCCATGAACTGCACAACCAACCAAAGTACCAGGCTTTTCTTGTGGGCTTACACTAGCTTCACAAGTCAATCCCAGTTCCTCAGGGCTTTCTGGTGACGACCAGAACCCATACATGCCTCCTTCAGGCGTGACATTCCAGTCAAAGTCTTGGTTAACAAAACCACTATTAGTGACTGGTCTTATTGGATATATGCAAAGAAACCTTATGTCATCACTCATTCCTTTAGAATGTCAAATTCTGGAGGGATCAGGTAGGGAGAAAAACACAAAGTGTAAAGGAAAATCCTTTTACTTCTGATACCCACCAAGATTGTATCTCCATGCCTTATACCTTCCATTACTAACACTACATAATTCTTTCCCAAAACTTCAACTTTTCCACAGAGTATGAAGTTTCAACTTTCCCTGGAATCCTCAATTTCTTTTTCAGAGCAGATACAGAGCAAAATCCAAAACACAGAGTTCCAGAACAATACACAGGTAGAGGCATTCTCTTGCACCAATGTGTCCATCGGTGCCTTGCAGAGACATGCTCATTCAGGCCCGGTCTCTTGGCAGAGACATGCTGCTTTGCCTCTGGCTGAAGCACTCGTCAGGCCTGAATGAGCCTTCCTAGGTCCCAAGTGGCAAAGGCATTCTCCCCAATTGGTTACATGTGACCTTTCCTAGGTCTTACAGATACAGGTTTCTGATCAGAAACAGAATCAATGGGAGAAATTTGCTCTTTTCCCACGAAACCAGAAAATAAGTAGTTGAGGTTTCCTTTACTCCAGGTTTAAAACTTTTACAACCTTTATACATTTTTTTTACCTATCCACATTAAACCGTTCACTTGTAATCCCTGTTCCTTTCCCACACTGGGAAGGACTACACTTAAACTCAGTACTTAAACTCAGTATTTGGCAGCCAAAAGTCCCTAGCACTGCAGTTACCTTCCACTAAAAGTCTCTAGATTTGCAGGGACATCTTGCAGCTTTCTGAAGCTTAGGCCTTGCAAACACCCTATATATCAGATGCTCACCCTTGGACCTCACTTCATGACCTTCACAACCAGAGCCATTCCTATCAGAACCAGTTACACAGAGAACCTGACTGATGCAGTGCCCACACAGTAGCAGCATACAGCCCATAATCTGAGAACCCTTAGCCCTCCACCTTGTCCAGTTCCAAGATGGCAGCACCCATGTATGCTGTGTCATCTAAGATGGCAGCGCCCATGCATGCTGGGTTGCCCCAAGATGGTGACACCCAAGTATGCCAGGTTGTCCAAGATGGTGACACCCATGCATGACCTGTGCTCCATGGTGGGGCACTCACATGGCTCATCCTCCATTTTACCCAAAATGGCAGTGCCCTAACTCCAGTTTCACCCACCTGTAAAGGTGGTGCCCCGACTCCGTAGCTGCCCACCTGTGTAGGCCCCCTTTTCCAAAGCTAAGCCACTTCAGCCTGTGCATGGAGTTACTCCATCCCTAGTCCAGAACGTGGCTGATTCAGACCACAGGTGGATGGAGTTGATGGAACTCCAACCACAGTCCTGAGAGTCAGGTTTTACTGCTGATCAAGAACAGACTTCACTAGGCTGAGGTCTGGGAATGTTACCAAGCACATTGTGTGTGGGGCAATTATTGGCCCACCCAGGGATGCCAAAAACTGTTATAGAACATACAGATGGGGGCCAAAGGGGGGCATGATATACTACTACCAAAAGGACCCCCTACTACGTTTGTTATGTCCGCCACCTTATAGGAAAGATGTCTCTCAATGCCAGAGACATGTGAAAAGGAAAGGAAATATTTATTTAATGCTATACAGACTTTATTTTTTCCTTTATTATAATATCTCCTAATGTCTTACATTTGCCCCCTTTTCGTTGTGCATTTTGTAGAAAACAAAATTAAGTATTGTTTTTTAACCTGTATCTTACAGTGACCTTGATGTTTTAAAATTTGGTTATGTTTTTGATTATTGGACAGTTTTTTTCTACTAAACAAGGAGGAGTTTAGATACATAAAGAATTGTAATTTTGGCCCTGGCTGGCGTAGCTCAGTGGATTGAGCATGGGCTGCGAACCAAAGCATCACAGGTTCGATTCCCAGTCAGGGCACATGCCTGGGTTGCAGGCCACGGCCCCCAGCAACCACACATTGATGTTTCTCTCTCTCTCTCTTTCTCCCTCCCTTCCCTCTCTAAAAATAAATAAATAAAATCTAAAAAAAATTATAATTTTAAGTGCAAAAATACGTATGACCAAAGATGACATGGTCACTATAAATGACAAATTTAAATAATTAACAAAACTTTTGTTTTTTAAAAATTGAAAGAGCAAATCCAAAGGTTTTACTTGACATTTTAAGTATTGTCAAATCAGTTTTAAGAAACAAAAGTGATATAATTAGTGTGGCATTTTATTACGGTTCACATTTCAATTCTAAATTTATGAAATTGAGAATATGATTCTTAAAATAACCTCAAATGAATGCGCTGTAAATTATAAATTTCTAGTGCACTGTAAACAGGATGTGTTGTTTACAGCTGTTTAGATCTACTAAATATCTGTAGATTTGCTTCCTCAGCTAGAGCAGGAACTTACTGGCTATAACTCCCTGCCTTGTTCAATAACTTCCAGTAATTATCAGGAAGAAAATGCAATAAATTTATGTAATAGACTGCCCCTTTGCCATAATATACAATCAGAGGCGATCAATGCTTCTTACAATAAGGAGAAGAATTACAGCTGTGTTTTATTTTATAGCTTTGGTAATACAGCTCTGCAAACCACCAGAGGGAGTAGAGTTAAACTTCAGTGGTCAAATTCCATTGCGGTAAAACATAGCCTCAGGCTGACATTTTTACAAAGTAGCAACACAACAAGGGGTTGTGTACTTCTTAGCAGACTATTTTATTTGTTCACCCATCCAGCTAGTGGAAGACTTCCTTGTACTGCTGCTCTTTTAGTTCATATGACTGGAATCATGAGAATTTCTGAATATAATAAATAATAATCAAGTTTAACCTTTGGCCACTCCATTTCAAGAAAGGAAAGATAGACATAGTTGATAATGAAGCCTCCAGTGTTCTGGCAACCCACAATGACTTGTTCATTACAAAGTTATATTTGTTATGGTTTTAAAAATATACTTTTATTGTGGTTTAAATCAAAGGGCATTTCTGAGCTCTGCCTTGTTATGCTTAAAGTATAATTACACGCTACATATCTTAGTAAACAAATGAAAGCTTTTTCCTGGTTATTAGTTATAAATTTTACTTTGCCTGTAGCTAAGTGAAGGCCAGTCCTCTAAAGTGTTTCAAGTACAATGCACAGTGAATATAAAACAGTCCATTAATTGGGATAATAGGTCCCAGCATGTAATTGCATTTCTTAGGTACTATGGATAGCAACTGAGTGAAGTGATATTTATTCAAGGTTGTTAGTCACCCGTGGATAACTTTATTTGTCCACTGGTGCTTAAATAAATGCGCCATCAGTAAGAATATTTATAAAGAAATTAATAACAAAAATCATTATTGCATCTCAAATTATGAAAGGAAACAGTATATAAAAGTTACTGGAGAATCCCACAATAAAGTCTTGCCCGTGCTTCAGGTTACTTGCTTTTATGTTGGTGGACAGTAAAATATTATAGAAACTCAAGAATAAATATGAACTAAACTTGATAAATTTGCTTTACGTTGTTTTATCCAACAAATTATCTGTAGTAAATTCTATCAGCAATTTCTAGCCACGGGTACTTGCACCATTTTTCAAGAAAAGAGAATTTGCTAACAGTCTGTCAATATGCCACAGACCTTTGCGATTTCTCAGATTGTGTGTGTGTGAGGCTTTATTTACAGTTGCAAAAATGTTTCCTTTAGTTTTCATTTAATATGTTGTTGGCTATTTCTAAGGTTTTAAAAACACATGTTCTATTTTAATGTGTACAGACTTCCATAACTCATTGAGAAAGTCAAGAGGGTGTCCCAGCGCTCCATTAGCTCAGTAGGAGATTACCTTCTTTCCCAGAAATCATTGACAGTTCTGAGGGGAGGGCTCAGAACTTTGTCTCACTATCCTTCTGGACCCATCCGTGTCTCAACTCCTCCTGCATTATGTGTTCTTAGACTATCTGGATGAATTCCGTGATATCCTCTGCTCTACTTACATTAATTACTGAAAGGAATCTAGGATTCCTGGAATCCTAGATCATCTTAGTCCTGACTGTCTTTCCCATGAGATTCTGGGGCCTGTGAGTCAACCTCTACCTTTCTACCACATCGCTTCCTATTTCTTTGCTTTATCCTTCTCCATACCATCTACCAACTGTTTTTTATTAAATAAGTACTTACCTGTCTATTTTCTTTCATACCAGATGCATTAAAAAGAAAGCATTATGCTAAGTGAAATAAGTCAGTTGGTGAAAGGCAAATACCGTATGGTCTCACCTATAAGAGGAACCTAATCAACAAAACAAACAAGCAAGCAAAATAGAACCAGAGACATTGAAACAAAGAACAAACTGACAGTGATCAGAGGAGGGGAGAGGGATAATGGGGGAAAGAAGAGGAAGGGGCAAGCCAAGGAACATGAACAGAGGACTCATGGGCACAGACAATGGGGGGATTGGCTGTGAGAGTCGGGGGTGACAAGGTAGGGAAGAGCACGGGAAAAAGGCAGGACAACTGTGACTGAACAATTTTAAAAAACCTATTTCTTAAATGGCTGACTAAATGAATCTCTTTTCTTTGGATTCAACATAGGCATTTCTAAAATTAAAACAAAGAATGTTTTATTGAAAGGGGATGATTTTATGAAGCTCCATGGGACAGTGTATAACATCTTGTGTTATTAAATAACCCTTAAGAAAGAGAAATATTTCTCCTATGTATACCAAAAATTTTTTACCCTTTTATGTATGTTACTGATCATTTTATTCTCCTAAATCTGAGAATGGTTTTGCTTATCAACTTGGGAAGCTTTTGTTGCCTCTGGTATTCCCGTTAGACTGTAGTAGTGAATACTGCCTGGATTTTCCTCAACTGTATTTATGTATACTCCTTCATATAGATTTAGATGTGTCTGATGTACCACACATGTAAGGAGAATTTGGTCCAGGAACTTTTAAAGTTTAGATTGATATACTGTAGTAGCTTGTTGATTCAGACCAGAATTTTACATTGTTCCAGTCTTCTCAATTTTATTAAACTGTTAGAATATTGCTATGAGATCATATGGTTATTTGGTGAAGAGCTGAAAATTGAAAAAAAAGTCTGCTAAGGGTTGTGTCAGTTTCACTGGCAAATTCACTATTGCATACAAATTAGCCAATGTTTTAAGAGTCTTGGTTTTTCCTTTCACCTACAAAGAAATATAAGACACAAATCATTACTTTATCCTTAAAATCTTGCAGATGCATTTTGTTTTGAAAGAGACATTTACTTATTCTTCAGGTTTTTCTAGTAGCAAACATTTTTTAATGACAAAGAATGCATAAGTGTTCTTATAAAACATTGGATAGCAGGAAAAATAGAATATTTAAAAAGTGAAGACAAAAATTACTAACCTTGACATCAGAGCTCATAGATAACCTAGCATAATATCATCATTAACTAATACTAATGGGTGTTTAATATATTTAATATTTCTGTACATCTTCCATAACAAGTCAGGAAGGAGAAGCATTATGTTTACATGATATCCATCTAATCTTTTGATTAGCAATATCATATTTCTGGAAAATGTAATGAGATACGGGTTTTTTTAGAATCTTATCAGACATGGTCATTACAATTAGAATAACTCTGTTTTTCAGGGATTCAATCTGGATTATGTGTCCATAATGCCATTTTATGACAAATAATGGGGTACATTGATGTGTCATTTTATAGTTGAAAAGAATAATGTATTAAAACAATAAAAGTAAGATTCTTTACATTTTGATGTGATATACCTATATAAATTTTCAGTGAGAAGACTGCGTCTATTCTGTCCCCAGATCATTTTTGGGAGAAAACCGTCAAGCAAAGATTGTTAAATAATATATAGATATCTCTTATCTTATTATAACTTCTCTGCAGATCTTACTTCCATGATCAAGTTTCTTTGTTTTTCTTTGAAATATAAGTTGACTTAAAATCTACTATCTTAAGAAGTATCAGTGAAGGGCTTTGAAATGAGATTTTCTTTAATAATGTATATCCCTGTTGATATCTATGAATCAATTAAAACTTTATATTATATACCTCTCGTCAGATCTATTTTCATGTGGAACAGTGCCAATTATATTAACATGTACCTAATACAGACTGGAAATTCTACTTATGGTCATCTTAGGGGTGTATCAAAGAAGGAGTAGTTGCCTCAGTTGTCAGCAGCTCTAGATAGTTAGTGACTCAACTGCAGAGAATTGCCCTGACATCATGTCCTTCCAGAGGCAGCCCATGGCCAATAACTGCTTGAGGTGGGTTATAAAGGCCCAATTATTTAGGTCCACTGTGGGACAAGTCCAAAGGGCCATACATGCTATAGAGCTTCTGGAAGAATTGATGAAAAATTTGTAGGTCTGAATCACATTTTGACTTTACCCTGTTCCCAATTTTGTTTCCTCTTTCTTCCTTCCAAATGTTAGAACTTGGTCCCAGAAATCCCCAAACTGCAACATTACTTGCTTACCTCTAAATCCTCATCCATATCTGACTAGACCTCTGATGTCTTCTACATACAGGTTCACTGGCAAAAACACACACTCTCCTCTTAGCCCTTCATCACTAATATTACAGAAATAAAAGATGATTTGGCCTTCAGCTGTCAGGTGAATCACTTCTGACGAACCTGTTTATTTATTTACCATGGTGGGAGTGCTTCATAATTGATATAGTGTACAAGCAAAGGCAAGTCATATCACCTTTGATCTTTATATCTGCTCTCCTTCCTCATCATATCCTATCACCCATTTACTACTTTCATAATATGATCAGAGAATTAAAATGGTGGATGAGGGAGCTTTAAGGGCCAATCCAAATAAACTCAGAAAAATGAGTGAAAACTGTCAAAATTTTGTTTGGTACTCTGCTAAATAAGAAAAGCTTACAGAAAGCAGATAATAACCGAATCAAGAAAAAGGTAACTTAAACATGGATGTAGAGCTTTCTGGTATTTTTAAAAAAGTTTTTATTTATTTATTCTTAGAGGGGAAGGGAGAGAAACATCAAACATTGATGTGAGGGAGAAACATCCGTCGGTTGCTTCTTGCATGTGCCCCAACAGGGAACTGGGCCTGCAACCCAGGCATGTGCCCTGACCAGGAGTCAAACTGGCACCTTTTGCTCTGCAGGATGATGCCCAACCAACTGAGCCACATTGGTTGGGGCAGTGTGGTGCTTTAATGAGCCTTTTCCTACTCTCCTCCCTAGCATAGCTCTTGTTTTAAAGACAGTGCTCACATTCTTGGCGTAGGTACCTGTTTTCAGAGGGAGGAGAGCAGAGGACATCTTATTCCTGAGAACTTGTATGTGTCAACTTTGACCTAACCGAAGGCTCCTTAAGGCTTGACACAAAGTTTTTTTTCCTAATTCAGAACTCTCTCAGGGTGGAAAAGTCCTAAATGTGGGGAGTTTGTAAAAAACAAACAAACAAACAAACAAACCAAAAACTGTAAGGCAAATGAACAAGCTACTGCTGCCTGGGGCAAAGTATTACAGTTGGAGAAAACAATAGACACATTGAAAACCTGAGTAGAAAAGCGGGTATTGGTTTATTTTGAAGAATAACAGATTGAAAAACTCCCACAAGTAATAGCGAATCTGAGTAGCCATGTTTATAGACAGTGTAGGACAAATGCTGTTGGAAGACTTGTGAAAACCTTAAGTGTTCACCTGTGGCTGATCTGTAGGCTCAGCCCAACTAGGAAGTGAAAGCTAAGGAAGTGTTGTTAAGATAGTAGTTAAGTATTGAGGGAGTGTTCAACACAGATTCAATTTGCAAAG
The DNA here is from genome assembly GCF_019186645.2 of Phyllostomus hastatus. Taxonomy (NCBI): domain Eukaryota; kingdom Metazoa; phylum Chordata; class Mammalia; order Chiroptera; family Phyllostomidae; genus Phyllostomus; species Phyllostomus hastatus. The sequence goes on along the minus strand of NW_025333984.1, from coordinate 8,466,694 downwards.
ATCAGGAGAGTTTTTTTTCTTCCTTTCAAACAAATTTTATGTTTCAGTTACAGTTGATATACATTATTATATTAGTTTCAGCTGTATAACTCAGTGCTTTTTAAAAATATTTATTTATTTTTAGAGAGAGGGCAAGGGAGCAAGAAAGAGAGGGAGATAAACATCTATGTGTGGTTGCCTCTTATGTGCCCTATACCCGGGAATTTGGCCGGCAACCCAGACGTGTGCCCTGACTGGGAATTGAAACAGCCACGCTTTGTTTCACAGGCTGGTGCTCAATCCCCTGAGCCACACCAGCCAGGGCTACAACTCAGTGATTTGATGTTTATATAACTTATATAGTGATCACCCTGATAAATCTAGTACCCTGCTGGTACTAGATTATAATATTATTGCCTATATTCCCCATGCTGTACTTTATATCCCCATGACTGTTCTGTAACTACTGATCTGTACTTCTTAATCCCTTCACCTTTTTCAGCTGGTCTTGCAATCCCGTCCTCTCTGGCAACCATCAGTTATCTGTGTCTATGAGTCTGTTTCAGGTTTGTTTAGTTTGTTCTTTAGATTCCACATATAAGTGAAATTATATAGTACTTGTTTTTGTCTGACTGACTTATTTCACTGGGCATGATACCCTCTAGGTCCATTAATGCTGTTACCAATGGTAAAGTTGCATTCTTTTTTATGGCTGAGTAATATTGCATTGTATTTTTGTACCACAGCTTTTTTATCTATTCTTCTATTGATGGACACCTGGCTTGCCTGCCTGTCTTGGCTATTGTAAATAACCCTGCAATGAACACAGGGGTGCATATATTCCTTCAAATTAGTGTTTTTGATTTCTTAAGATATGTATCCAGAAGTGAAATTGATGAGTCATAAGGTAGTTCCATTTTTCTTTTTTTCAGGACCCATCATACTGTTTTCTATATTGCTTGCACCAGTCTGCATTCCCACTAACAGGGCCTGATGATTCCCTTTTCTCCACATCCTCACCGACACTTGTTTATTGATTTATTGATGATAGCCATTCTGAGAGGGGTGAAGTGGTATCACATTGTGATTTGAATTTGTATTTCCATGATGATTAGTGATGTTGTGCATTCTTTCATGTGTGTATTGGCCATCTGTATGTCCTCCTTGGAGAAGTGTCTGTTCAGGTCCTCTGCCCAATTTTTAATGGCATTAGTTTTTTGGTGTGGAGTTGTTTGAATTCTTTATATATTGGTACTGAAGCCATCGTCTGCACCTGCAGAGTAATTTGGGATTAGCCAGGATGAATAGAGCTTGGGCAAGCAGGCCAAGCCTCAGGGTTCAGGCCTGGGATCTGGTAATAGGTGGGTTCAGCCCCTGCGTGGTTGTTGGAATAGGCCGAACAACTGCCCCTGCACAGTCCAGGAGAGGGTGTAGCCAGGGGCTGAGACTGGTCCAGCAGCAGCTGTGGCTGCATGAGCTGCTGGGTTGTTGCCTGGGAGAGAGGTGCACTGGTGGCCCTGCTGCTCTTGCTGGAGCTTCCTGCCTTTCCCTGTCCATGGGCCCTGGTGTTCTCATCTGGGGTGCCTCTCTGGTCTCGGCTGGAGGTTTCACCTGCTACCTTCCCCAGGATGCTTCGGTGGAGACTGGTCACTTCACCCTGCTTGCAGTAGCACTGTGTGCCAGTTGATGAGGCTGGAAGATGGCCTGAGTGTTCAAGGTGGGTGATGTGATCGAGTCCAGCCTGGTGCAGAACTTTGACTCCAGCCTATAGGGCATTGGGCAGGATCTGGGTGCTGTTGCCTACAACATGAATGATATCTTGACACTTGTTTCTTTTCTTTTCTTTTCTTTTTTAGCTTTTTAAAAAATATTTTATTTATTTATTTTTAGAAAGGGAAGGGAGAGAGAAAGAGAGAGAGAAACAACAATGTGCGGTTGCTGGGGGCCGTGGCCTGCAATCTAGGCATGTGCTCTGATTGGGATTCAAACTTCTTTTTAGCTTTTTTTAACAAAGATTTACACATTCATTTTTAGAGAGAAGGGAAGGGGGCATAGAGAGAAGGAGAGAAACATCATGTGAGAGAGAAACATCTAGGTTGACTCCCGTACACCCCCAAGCACACCCCCAACTGGGGACCTGGTCTGGAACTCAGGCATGTGCTCAGACCAGAGTCAAACCTGTGACCTTTTGCTTTGCAGGAGGACACCTAACCAACTGAGCCACACCGGTCAGGGTGGCATTGCCCATTTTCAAGTGGAAAGATTCCAGCCTCCATTGGATGATGAATCTAAAAACCCGCTCTTTCATTATGTAACATGTGCCGTAATGTCTCCAGCAGTGAAACTGCATGATAAAATGCTCACTTACCTGAATCAAGGTTAGCCTTATGAAATTCAAATGCTGGATAATCGGAAAATGGGAGATATGCCTGAGATGGCTAGAAAATTGGTAAAGAGCATCATAAGAGTTGTATTTAATGATAGATGGCTACAGTATACAGAGTATCTGCAACTTCAAGGTTGGAGGATAATTGCCCGGGACACATACTTTTTCATTTAGGTATTCCAGTGTCTGTGGGAATAATTGACAGAAGGACAGATCCAAGTCAGTTAAATGCGGTTGAATTTCTGTGAGAACGCACATCTGTTTTGACTCAGCTACAATGCATCAGCACAGAACTTACTCCATGGAAGCATGGGGGTGAAAAGGGAGTGTCTTTCAGGATCCACATAGACACCTTTTTGCAGAATGAAAGGGAGAATACACAGATCATTTACATTCAGCTACCTACCAAATCAAAAATTTTAAGCCTAAAGGTACAGACCAGGAAAAAAAATGAGCAAGAGAAGATGGAGAAGAGAACTGGTCATGAAAAAGAAAAGTATCAGCCATCCCGTAGTACCGCAGTCCTCACAGAATGTTCTCCGTGGCCTGCTATCCCCACAGCCCATGTGAATGCCAGCCCCTCCAGAGCGACCACTTTCACCTCTCCACAGCAGAGTGCCTGCAGTGTCCTGGACAGCAAATCTTCCTCAAACCATCAGGGAAATGGAATTTCAGATCTTTAGTGAACAACTTTAGCCATGACCCAGCAAACCACAGCGGCTGCTAAAAAACAGATTCTCTTCCTAGACAGGATTTTTTCCAATTTTTCAGGTGCCAACTTATTAAGACTGACAAAGGAAGATTTAGTACAAATTTGTAGTGCGGCCAATGGATGTCAGGTCTATAATTCACTGAAGTCAAGGTTGGTTATGCCCCACGTAATCATCTGTGTCTGCCAGTAGAAGCTGCATGTAGTTGGGCTGAGAATGGTGGTGGGACACCTATGTTTATCATGAGATCTACTTGAAAGAAATGGTAGCCTCAGAAGTTGCTTGAAAACTTGCATAGGTGTTTAATATTCCTTTCCACCAAATTAACCACATTTACAGAAAGGACCCCGCTGGTATTAATATTCTTGTTAGTGATCAAATGGTTCAGAACTTTCAAGATGAGATTTGTTTTTTATTCTCCACAGTAAAAGGTGAAAATAGTGGTGATATCCACATAAGTTTGATGTGATGTCTTACATAGTCTAAATTATAAGTATATTCAGTTCCAAATACAGTCACACTTAAAAGTGTGTCAAGACTGAATCTAAGAAGTCTTGGGATTGGATTTCATTATATGAAGTGTTTCATGTTGAAAACACAAGATGAACTTTCTTTTTTTTTTAAAGATTTTATTTATTTATTTTTAGAGAGATGGGAAGGGAGGGAGAAAGAGAGGGAATGAAACATCAATGTGTGGTTGCCTCTCATGCCCCACTACTGGGGACCTGGCCCACAACTCAGGCATGTTCCCTGACTGGGAATTGAACCAGTGACGCTTTGGTTCACAGGCCCATGCTCAATCCACTGAGCTATACCAGCCAGGGCTAAGATGAACTTTCTGATGAGCTGTATGAGAGGTGACTCCCCTTACCGTCACTGGCATGGCCAAGCATCCTTGCGACAGTGAGCACATTGGAACAGCACAGTTGTTCTGGGGGTGGTGGTGCAGGCAGGGGGCCACCTGCTTCTCTGGTAGAGGCCAGTAGAAAGAGTTCCTAGGAGCAGCCTTTGCTGTCCTTTTATACTGAATGCAGTTTGGAACTGAATGTAAAAAACTTACGGTGGGCATTTACCTTTCTGTGCCAGTTTGGACTTTATTACCTGAACCTTCTGCCGACCTGGGGCTGGGTGACAGAGCTGTTGTGGAGCCAGCATGGAATCTGTCTGCAGAGAGATGCAATGTGCTGACACAGTGATTGTGGTCAGGCAAGAGGCTTGGCACCTTCTCAGAAAAAATCATGTCTACGAGTGTGCATCTCACATAATCATGCCAGATTGGGGAAGAGCCCAGCAGGAAGCAAGCTGCATTAAAAAGAGGACCTTGGTAAGAGGATCAGTGTAATTCCTAATAGGTACAAACACTTTGTGTTTTTGCTGTGTCACAGATGTATTGAAAACCTTTTTGCTCCTGCTTCCATTTTTAGTGTTTTCTTTCTGTTCTTTTAAATATCTTCTATTGATTATGCTATTAGTGTCGTCCCAATTTTTCGCCCTTTGCCCCCTTCAACAGGGTATCCCCCTTCCCTCCAGCAATCCCCTCCTTAGTTCATGTCCATGGGGTCATGCATGTGAGTTTTTTGGCTTCTCCATTTCCTATACTGTTCTTAACCTCCCCCTGTCTGTTCTGTACCTACCAATTTGTACTTCTTAATCCCTGTACCTATCCCCACATTCCCCCCCTTCCCCCTCCCAGCTGGTAACCCTTCAAATGATCTCCTATCTATAATTCTGTTCCTGTTCTAGTCGTTTGCTTAGTTTTTTTTTTTTTTTTAGCTTCAGTTGTTGATAGTTGTGGATTTGTTGCCATTTTAATGTTCATAGTTTTGATCTTTTTCTTAAATAGGTCCCTTTAACATTTCATATAATAAGGGCTTGGTGATAATGAACTCCTTTAGCTTTACCTTGTCTGGGAAGCACTTCATATGCCCTTCCATTCTAAATGATAGCTTTCCTGGATAACCTGATCTACATTGTAGGTTCTTGCTTTTTATGACTTTGAGTACTTCTTGCCAGTCCCTTCTTGCCTGCAAAGTTTCTTTTGAGAAATTAGCTGACAGTTTGATGGGAACTCTTTTGTAGGTAACTCTGCCTTTCTCTCGCAGCTTTTACGATTCTGTCTTTAACTTTGGCATTTTAATTATGATGTGTCTCGGTGTGGTCCTTTTTGGGTCTAACTTGTTTGGGGCACTCTGTGTTTCTTGGACTTGTATGTCTACTTCCTTCACCAAATTAGGGAAGTTATTTTTTCAGGTAAGTTTTCAATTTCTTGCTCTTCCTCTTCTCCTTCTGGCACCTCTATGATTTGGTTATTGGTACATTTGGAGATGTCCCAGAGGATCCTTATACTATCCTCGTTTTTATAATTTTTTTTCTCCTTGCTGTTCTGGTTGAATGCTTATTTCTTCCTTATGTTCTAAATCGGGGATTTGAGTCCTGGCTTTATCCCCTCTCCTGTTGGTTCCCTGTTGATTTTTTTAAATTTCATTTAATGTAACCTCCATTTCTTCCTGGGTCTTTGTTGTTGCTGTACTCAGTGAGTTCTTCGAGCACCCTAATCACTAGTGTTTTGAACTCTGTATCTGATAGGTTGGTTATCTCTGTTTCATTTGCTTCTTTTCCTGGGGTTTTGTTCTGTTCTTTCATTTGGGCCATATTTCTTTGTTTCCTCAATTTGGCAGCCTCCCTGTGTTTGTTTCTATGTATTAGGTAGAGCTGTTGACTCCCTGTCTTAGTAGTGTGGCCTATGTAGGAAAGGCACCTGTAAATTGTGTGGGGTGGAGCCTTAGGTAATCACCAGGGTGGGGCAACCCGCTTCACTGATTTGTGGCTCTGTGTTGAGGGAGAGCTTGGAGAGGGGACAGTGCTGTTGTCTGCCTTCTGGAGGTTTGCCCAGAACTCACCCTGTTTCCAGTCAATTCACTTACTCCCCATAAGGGACTGGTGCCCTTCCAGATGTTGCCCTGTTGCTGATTCCCAGAGTGGGTGGGTCTACGTACATTCTAAGTCAATGTGGACTGTTTAAGAGAAGTCTCTTGAAAATCTGTCAGTTTCTTCTGACACCCCAACCCCCACTGGTTTTTATAGCCAGAAGTTTGGGGGATTTATTTTCCCAGTGCTGAAACCCTGTACTGTGCAGTCTGGCCTACGGCTAGGATCACTCACTCCCAAGGTATCCCTCCTGATTTTTACCCATAATATGTGAATGTGGGACCACTCATTCCGCTGCCACTGCGTCTCCACGCCACACCCTGTCTCGGTGCCTCTTTGCCTGTCTCCATATTTCAGTATCTCCACCCCTCCTACCCATGTAGATGAATGTGGCTTCTTTAAATCCTTGGTTGTTGGATTTCTATACAGTTCAATTTTCTGATGTTTCTGGGTGTTCTTTATGTTTGAGGTCTAGTTGTAATTCTTTCTGTGTTTGCATGAGGAGGTGAAGTGTATTTACCTATGCCTCCATATTGACAGGAAGTACCTGTCTCTGGTTTTCATTTTTGAAGCCTCATTGCCTTTGTTTTCCCATTGTCTTATAAACTTATGTGATTTTTTCTCTTTTTTCTCCACCCTTCTCTCTTCAACTGCCCTTCTTAACTCACCCAGCACCACCCCTTCTTAACCATTTTTTAAAAGGTTTTATTTATTTATTCATAGAGAGGGGGAGGGAGGGAGAAAGAGAGGGAGAGAAACATTGATCTGAGAAAGAAACATCCATAGGTTGCCTCTTATGCACACTGCAACTGGGGACCAAACCTGCAGCCCAGGCATGTGTCCTGACCAGATAGATATTGAACCAGCAAACTTTGTTTTGTGGGGTGATGCACAACCAACTGAGCCACACTTGTCAGGGCCCCTTATTAAATATTTTTTAAAAGATTTTATTTATTCATTTTTAGAGAGGGAAGGGAGGGAGAAAGAGAGAGAGAGAGAAACACCAGTGTGTGGTTGCTGGGGGCCGTGGCCTGCAACCCAGGCATGTGCCCTGACTGGGAATCGAACCTGCGATGCTTTGGTTCATAGCCCACCTTATGAAATATTTTTAATGCCTTACCCCAAATATCACAAATAGGTGACTTAAGCAGTAGAAAAAGTCTGGTTTCTGATTTGATTTTAAGGGGTCATCTTTATCAACAGTTTGAAATTATTCTTGGACCACTAGATATCATAAATCAAACACTAAATTGTACCATGAAAATTCCTTACACTTCTCAAATATTGAGCTTTAATACAATAATGATTAAGCATTCTGGTGATTATTTATAGGCTTCTTATACAGCACATAATAATTTTTTTCTATGAAAATATTGCCTTTTTCACAAAACCAAGTGTTTGTTTGCCACTATACTTTTCAAAGGAAACCCACTGTTTTCATAATTTATCCTATGTCTTGCCTTCACCCAGGGCCTTTCCCAAAATTCATCAGCAAGAATTTTTGAAGCTTGTTATGTAGCACACCCAGTTTGTTTTTAAACTTCAATTCCATTTTAATTAGAGCATCTCTGTCCATTTACCCAGGTCTTGGTTTTGAATGCATTATCTGATCCTTATCTTTGTTCAGGCAGAAATAGGAATGCGTCATTTTGAATTTAAAATCTCTCCCAGAAGATAAACTACTTCAATGGGTAAAAGCTTTGACATTTTATTTTATTCATAAAGGGGGTTGTCTGTTACAAAGAAGCAATGTGTCTAAATATTTTCATCTTCAGTGTAAAAATATCTATACCTCTTATTAGACTATAAAGCAGGAGAGCCTTCCTTTCTGTCATTTTTCCTTTGCTTTTCTATGACCACATATTTCCTATATCAGTCACTTGGGAAAGAACTGAGCTTCAATGAATTATTTTAGTTTTTCTTGTGATTTCTTAGCATTCCTTTTTGACTCCCAAGATTTATGGAACAATAAATGTCATTTAATGCTATGCTATTTTGAATTCCTCATAGGATTTTAGAAGTGGAATAAAAATAATTAAAAGCTCATCAAACTTGAAATTACGCCTGTGGTGTTGGTCATTGTCTACCCCAGTGAAATAAGTTAAATTATGGCACCAACAAACTTGTTACTTTTTTTTTGTAATAGTAGGGTGTATACATTTCAGTATAATGAATGTTTTATGATTGCCTTGCAAGAAAAAAATTTTCTTTTGGATATTTCTTTTAACCTTTTATCAGTTGTATCATTGGGAAATATATTCTCCCATTCAGTGGGTTGGCTTTTCATTTTGTTGATGGTTTCCTTTGTTGTACAAAAACTTTTTAGTTTGATGTAGTCCCATTTGTTTATTTATTCTTTTGTTTCCCTTGCCTGAGGAGATATATCAGATAAAATATTGCTAAGAGAAATGTCCAAGATTTTACTGCCTATGTTTTCTCCTATTGTTTTTATGGTTTCAAGTCTTACATTTATGTCTTTAATCCATCTTTTTAGTTAATTTGTTTATACAGTGTAAGAAGGTGGTCTAGCTTCCTTTTTTGTATGTATGTGTCCAATTTTCGCAACCCCATTTATTGAATAGACTGTCTTTGTCTCATAGTATGTTCTTGCCTCCTATGTCAAATATTAATTGACCATAAAGGTGTGGGTTTAATTCTGGATTATTTTGTTTCATTGTTTTATGTTTTTATACCAGTACCACATTGTTTGATTGCTATGGCCTTGTATAGTATAATATTTTGATCCCCTTAACTTTGTTCTTCTTTCTCAAGATTGCTGTGGCTATTGGGGGGTCTTCTGTGGTTCCATACAAATTTTTGGATTATTTGTTCTAGTTGTGTGAAAAACACCATTGCTATTTTGATAGGAATTCAGTGGAATCTATAGGTTGCTTTTGGTAGTATGGACATTTTAATGATGTTAATTTTTTTTATCCGTGAACATAGTATGTGATTACATTTATTTGTATCTTCTTCAGTTTTTCTTCAGTGTCTGATAATTTCTGAGTACAGATCTTTTATCTCCTTGGTTACACATATTCCTAGGTATTTTATTTTTTGAAGCAATTATAAATGGGATTTTCTTAGTTTCCTTTTCTGATAGTTCATTATTAGTGTATAGGAGTGTAACCAATTTCTGAGTATTTATTTTTTATCATGCTACATTCCTGTTTTGTTCCTGATCTTAAGGGAAATGCTTTTAGTTTTTCCCCTTTTGAGTATGATGCTGGCTGTGGGTTTGTCATATATGGTCTTTATTATGTTTAGGTATGTTTCCTCTATTTTCATTTTGCTGAGAGTTTTTATCATAAATAGGTGCTGAATTTTGTGAAATGCTTTTTCTACAAGTATTCATATGATCATATTTTTTAAATTATTTATTTTGTTTATGTGATGTATCATGTTTATTGATTTGTGGATATTGTACCAACATTGCATCCCAGGAATAAATCCCATCTTATTATGTACATGATACTTCAGTTTGCTAATAGTTTTGCAAAAAATTTTTCATCTGTATTCATTAGCAGTGTTGTCCTATAATTTTATTTCTTTGATGTGACTTTATATGGTTTTGAAATTAGGAAAATGCTGGCCTTGTAAAATGAGCTAAGGAGTTTTTTTTTCTTTCTCTTGGGCTTTTTGGAGTAGTTTGAGAAGGTTACATGTTAGTTCTTCTTTGAATGTTTGGTAAAATTTGCCTGTGAAGCCATCTGGTCCAGAGCTTTTTTTTTTTTTTTTGAGACATTATCTTAAACTTGTTTCTTGCTCTTTGTAAATCTTCTTGTCATGATGTTCTTGAATTTGGAGATGGCCAAGAATGTCAATAATCTAGTAACATACCCTTAATTTGAAAAGCTGGTAACTTGGCAGGCACTTTTGGGCCTTGGATGCAGGTACAATGGCTTAGATTGAAATGATACTGATCAAGTCCTTACTAGAGTCTCTATCACTTACCGTTTCTTACTCTTTCTTATGGAAGAAGAAAAGACACAAATTTGCAGTATCCTAAAATATTCTGGTTACTTTAGCTTTCCAGTAGCATTGACTTAAATGACAATATATGAAATATTCCTATGAGGAAAAGTTAAATATGATTTTTGATAATGGCATACTATAAAATGTAGGAATTTAAAAGTTTTGCATTTGTAACAGAACATTATTATTGTGCTTGATGCCTTTCTCCTAGAACTTGCAAGGCATGTGTTTATTGCAAAAATTATTTTTGTGTTTGTTTCAGACATTTTCAAAATATAAACATATAGAATGAAGAAAATATAAATCAGCCATAATTTGACTTTGTTTTCTTGTGGTCTTTTTCTTTTACAGAATTGTGGTCAAACTCCATATGCAATGTTGTATCTTGTTTTTGTATATGTTCAAGTTTTTAAAAGTAAACATAACCTAGGATTTTGTTAATATTTAGACCATTTTGTCATTAAACTACATGGAATATTGAAAAATGAGGCGTGAGACTCAGCAAGAGCATGGATCAGGAAATATGTCAGCTTGCAATTTAAAATTTATTTGTAGAACTTAGAAAACATTTCTTGACTGTTTTATATTTTATTATCAGTGGGATTCTAGGATTAGAAGAGTACCTAAGTGTTTATCTAGACCAATATGTCTTAACTTCTTAAAAAATGGATGAAGACCCTTGTTCTTTTACTTCCATTCCTCTCTACCACTCCCCTCCCCTCTTCTCTCCTGCCTTCTCCTGTTTTCTCTTCTCTCCAAAGAAAATGATTATAATTTGCTTCTAGGTTATATATGAGTTACAACAAATAACTTCTTAGTTGCTCAAGAGTTTATGATCCACAGGTTTGGAGCCAAATTTCTAGGTTACATCCTTTACCAGCAAGCAGAACTGACCTTCATCCAACCTACGAAAGAAAGGAATACAGGAATGAATTGTCAAGGTCTCAGTTCTCCAGCATTGGGTTTGCATTTGGATGTTTTCTAATTAGATGTGGATCATGCAAAAACACCCACACTTTATGAATAGGAAACAATTTGTAGAGTTACCTGCTTACATATTCAGTAGAAAAACAGCCCTGGCTGGTGCAGCTTGGTGGATTGAGTACTGGCCTGCAAACCAAAGGGTTGCCAGTTTGATTCCCAGTCAGGGCACTGCCTGGGTTGTGGGCCAGGTCCCCAGTAGTGGTTGTGTCAGACGCAAACACACATTGATTTTTCTCTTCCTCTTTTCCTCCTTCCACTCCCTTCTCTCTAAAAATAAATAAAATCTCTAAAAAAAGAAAAATAATCACTGGAAATTTATTGTGCACTTAGAACTGTGCTAGATGCTACTATGTTGGTAGAAAAAAATAACCAAACTAAACATGGTATCCTTCCGTTTTTGATTTTCCAGCTCTGAATTCCTAAATACATCAAAGTTACACCTCCCATTTGTCAATAAGCTATATTAATGCCTTGGGTACACTTGCTTTTTATTTTTGTAAACTTCATGAATTGTACCAGCCCTGGGGTAAAGTGAAAAGCAAAGTAAGTCTATCCAGGTACAGACAATGGACAGTAACATTCAGAGGCAGCAGGGCAGGAGGGGAGCTCCTCGTAATCATAAGGTCACCCAGCTCCATTGTAGTTAGAAATGCTTCCAGGGGGGAAATCACAATGATTTCCATGTATGTTCCTTGCTCTAATGCTGGTTTTAAAAGAGGGATGAAAACCTTGACTTCCAGGGCTGGAAGTATTCACCTGATCTGGAAGTATGATGTTGCTATCTGAAGTTATAGCTAATGCTTGCTGCAAAAGTTGTGTTGTAACTTCGTGAAAATAGTTGTAGAAACTAATCAAATTTTCTAATGTTTGATTTTGCTCTTTCTTATTTTAGGTTGCCAGGTTTCAAACTAAAAGGGGACACTCAGCACTGAATCTAATTTTTATAAGTGCTTAACCGAATCCCAGCTCTCCAAGAGATAATCCATAAAAATATTTATTAAAATGTTAGGCAGAGGTCCTTTCTTATTCAAGGTGGTTAATTACTCTAGGTAAATAAATTAATTGGAATAGAATGGTAGAGAATAATTACCAAACAATCTTGAATTTATACATTGATTGGTAGATTAAATGATTCTTTCTAGCATCTGTTATTGAGCTCTTTTATGTATTTCATGGGTCCATTCCTCATTAGTGTCTGGGAGCACATGAAACAATAACAGCACAAACAAATGGTTCCTGCCCATCTGTGAAAGACTTTCCTTACTTGCTCTCCTTCTTACAAATGCACATTTTCCTCTGTTTAAATAAAACTCCAATTTCTATTTAAGCATGTGTTTGTGCATTATCCACCTGCTATCTTGCTCTTTTAAGTCATTTACCTCCTGTCTCACAGGTTCCTTAGAAACATTTTGGGAAGTGGTATTTAAACTCTCCTACCTGGCTTTCCTTTTACATTAATACCTTTAATTCTCATGACTCACAATTTTAGTATGCAGTGATGAAGATGGTGTAGTCTACATTCCTTTAATGTGACTCATTTTTTACACTATTTTCCCGCATGATCCATAGTTACCTTGACACAGCTTGTGTTTCTTCTCAGTAAAGTCTGTTTCTTGCGCCTGTTTTCCATGCCTGGCAGAGGACAGGCTTTCTTGAAAGCACAACTGCTTGCCATTCATCTGTGCTTATTGGTGACCCAAGGAAAGGGAGTGTTTTAATCACTCACTTACTTCTTTACTGAGGGAGGAATTTCTATGCTATGGTTCTGAGTATGCTAAACACATCCTAATACTGGACAGGTGACATTGACAGTAATTAAATTAGTCACATATAGTCACAGCCCAGACTAGGAGGACACAGCATACCACACATAGCCACACAGGGGTTGTAGTTGAGAACATAGTAAACAGCCATGGGCTTGTGGGAGGCAGGTTTTATAGCATTAAGAGGGTGTGGTGCTCCTTTGGTCTCCACAGGAGGCTGTGCTTGGTTTATTTGAATAATTCCGTGAGCTGGCTGGGAACTGAAATCCACTACTCAGGGTTAAGCAGGAAATGTGCCTGGTCTCCTTGATAAAGAGGGTTGTTTGGCTAAGGGGGACCTTATCTGTGGGAAAATACTAGGGAGGAGAACTTGGAGTTAGACCATTTGAAGCACTCCCAGTGCCTCAGATGTCAAGGCAGCACATAACATTGAGCCTTAATTTTAAGCCTTACACCCCTGGGTGTAAGCAAACAACGTGAGCAGTGGAAAGGGGGAGGGTAAAATAAGGAACTGTGATAGAAAGTTTGTTGACCCAAGATTTGACTTGTTTTCTGTGTAGTTGAAGGCCTGAGTCCAACAATAATCTTGTGCATAGTGGTTGCTCTTGTTTCCTCCCATCCAGGCAGGAATTTGGGCTGCTTGTGGAGTTGGACACAACTATACTTTTTCTCTGGTCCAACTGTGGGAAATTAAATTAGATGAGCTCAGAAATATAATATTCAGTCATGAAATTAAAATAGATAGCCCAGCACCTAGTGTAACAAAAACATCAAATGAACTGGTCTTTGGAGGAATTAAGTTTGGGTACTGGGAACTAGGGTATACTTTCTCTGGAACTTGCTCTTTCTGACAGTCTCCATATTGTATAACCTGAGGCTTGTAGCTGCTAGGATTACCCCCACTTACCCCTTATGAAATATTGCAGTTCCATCTCTTTTCTCCTGTGGGCAGTCTCTCTGGGCCTCCGGAGGTGACTATTAGCTAAATTTAGGAATCAATTTGTGCTGATGTGCTAATAAGAGAAGGCAATGGGTTCTCCTTCCCTTCCCAGGGGGCATATGTGCATTTAAATGGTGCTTTACAGAATACTTTCCCTAACTCTGCTAATCAGATGAAGAATTAGAACTCCTGTATGGTTAAATATCCAGGATATGGTCTCAAGCTACTGGATTCAGACCCGAATCTACAATTGCTGGTATGACCTTGGAAAAGCTGCTTAACACTTTCTGAGTTGCAGTTTCCACACAGGTAAAATGAGAGTGATAACAGCGAAGACTTATCAGTTAGTATGTGCAGATGCTATGTGTGCATAATCTCACTTGATCCTTACAACACTTCTATGAAGTGCAGGCTTTTCCTGTTTTATTGTAATACACACACACGTGCACATATGTGTGTGTGTGTGTGTATATATATATATATACGTGTGTGTGTATATATAAATATATATATATATATTTTTTTACAAATTGAAGGCAAGACCCTCCACCAGAAAAAAAGATTATGACCTTCTTTATTGCATAGTCACTTTATTGTGGTTATCTAGGATTGAACTCACAATATCTCTGCAGAATGTCTGTACGTACCATTGTTACTCCTATTTCTCACACATGAGAAAACTTTTAGTATATCTAATCTTTAAGATCTTTTACTTAGAATAATAACTACCATTTATTGAGTACTTAACTGTATGCTAAGAATTATACTAAATGCTGTATATATGTCTCACTTAATCTTTACAACTGCTAAATATATTTTCTGAAGAATACTGCAAGTCAATTCTCCTAGGTCCAATTTCCTCTTTAACAGAAGAGGGGTAATAATACTCACCTTTTAAGGCTGAGATAGCAGTTTTACAACCTCATAAAGCTGCTCTGCAGATAAAATGACGTAATATGGGTATGGCTTAAGCACATAGTACATGTTCAGTAAGTAGTAGCTATGATTTAAATCTTTGTTTTACTTTCCCTGGGAAGGGGCTGGATGTGGCAATGATTACTTGCACCCACATTTTATACATGACTTTTTATTCTCCCACTTCTCTCTCTGTACAGACAAGCATTCCTCTACTGTGCTTATTAAAGAGAAGCCACAGCTCACAACTTCCATATGAGCCCTTTACTTATATAGTAGCTGGTGTGTTTTCACTAATGCATGCAATCATTATTTAATAGCAAATTTTACACAAAATACTTGAAAATATGCCTTCTGAGTGTTCCAAAGATGGACTGTGGTACTGGTAGAATGTTGCTGCAAGCATTTATTGAGTGTGTACTGTAAAATGTTACTCATGTTCACCATGGAATTATACATGAATAATACTTGAATGCTTTCTATGTGCCAGATGTGATAATAAGTTGTTTGACATAATTAGATGTCTATTTCTTCTGCTCCTCTCAGTCATCATATGAGCTAGGTATTATCACCTTCTACTTCACAGAGGAGAAAACAGAGACTTAACTAGATTAAATAACAATCAATCTTTTAAAGCTTGTAAATGACTAGTAATTCTGTCAGCCTCAAAAGGCCAAACAATGACTTCTCTTCCCTCTGTTCCACTCTTTGCTTGATTCTGATCTGCCTTCCAACATATAGTAAGTACCAGTATGAACTTTCAAAAATAAAATAAAATTATCATCTTTTTTTACAAAAGAAATATAGTAAGAAATTTCCCTCTCCCTGAGAATATTGTCAAAATGTATTTTCAAGCCTATAAATTAAGAATCACAAAAGGGGTAACAGATTTTTGTTGTTCTATGTAATAAGGAGTTAGTTTAGTATGTCTTAAAGTGTATTCTGAATTGAGCATTACATCTTTTGAATAACCTTTGATAAAACTGTTCTATGTCCAAATATGTTTGGAAAATTTGGCATACTTTATTCCCTTATTGGAGCTTCATAATATCCATTAATGTTTTAAAGGATATATGAAGTTTTACAGTAAAGAAATCTGTTTAATTATGGGTGATTTGTGATTTTTTATTGCTCTGTTTCTGCATTTTTTGTTTGTTAAATATTTTCTAGTACACCATTTTAATTCCCTGTACATTGCTTTCACTATGTTTTTGACTTGTTTTCCTAGTGATTGTTATGTAGGTTACAATTAACATGTTAACTTAAAACAATCTATTTCATACTAATACCAACTTAATTTCAATAGTATACAAAAACTTTGCTTCTGTATAGCTTCATTTCCTACTCCTTCATTTGTGATTTTTTTGTTAAACAATTATATTTGTTTGTATTTCCTGCCTGTCAAACAGATTTGCAGTTATTGCTTCATGAAATGTCTTAATTTCTCCTTCATTTAAAAAAGTTTCACTGGATACAGAATTCTTTGTTGACAGTCTTTTTCCTTCAGTACTTTGAATATGTTATCTTACTGCCTTCTGGCCTCTGTGGATTCTGATGAGAATTTAGCTGTTACTCTTATTGAGCCCTTGTACATAATAAATTGCTCCCCTCTTTCTGTTTTCAAGATTTTTTCTATGTCTTTAGACAGCTTTATTTTGATGTCTCTTCGCATATATGTTTTTTAAAAAGATTATCTGATTTGGTGTTTGGTGAGCCTCTTGGATATTAGAGTAATGTTTTCATCAAACTTGGGAAGTTTCATGCCATTGTCTCTTCAAATGCTTTTCTGACTCCCATCTGTCCCTTGTTCTTCTGGGACACTCTTGTCGCATATTTTCATACTTTTGATGATCTCCCACAGGTCACTTAGGCTGTGTTCATTATCCTTCATTTCTTTTACTTCTCCTAGGCCTGGATATATTTAATCAGTCTATATTCAATTCAATGATTCTTTCTTCTTCCTTCTCAAATCTGACATTGAGTCTCTCTAGTGAATTTTGTATTTCAGTTATTGTACTTTATAATTCAAGAATTTTTATTTAATTCATTTAAATATCTCTTTATTTAAATTATATCACATGAAAGATCATTCTCATACTTCCCTTTAGTTCTCTAGACATGTTTTTTTGAATATATTTAAAATACCTGGTTCAGACATACCTGTCTACTATGTCCAACTTCAGGGCTCCCTCAGGGTTGCTTTCTATTGATTGCTTTCTTCCCCTTTTGAGTGGGCTGCATTTTTATATTTCATTGCATGCCTTATGTTTCTTGGTGGAAAGTGGGATATTTAAAATAATATAATGTAGCAAGCTGGATATCAGATTTTCCACACTCCCCAGCTTTGCTATTTTGGCTGTTTGCTTGCTTAGTGACTTTTCTGGACTAATTCTGTAAAGTCTGTTTTCTTTGTTGTACATGGCCACAGAAGTCTATCCTTGGTTAACTCTTGGCATGCACACAGCCCTATACACATGGACTTCTAGATTCTAGGAATACTGTACAACTTTTCAAAGCCCTTATGGACATCCGATTCAAAAGATTTTACTTTTAAGCTTTTGTGGATAATTTTTGTTTGCTCCAACTGGTACATACTATTCCTAGGCAACCATAATTGACTGCAATTGTTTTTTATCAAGTCTCCTAGACAAAAGGCTTTTACGCTGGAAAAGCTCCTAAAACAAAGACATTCTTTTTTTTAAGACTTTATTTATTTATTTTTAAAGAGTGGAGTGGAGGGGAGGGAGAAAGAGGGAGAGAAGCACCAATGTGTGGTTGCCTCTTGAACAACCCCTGCTGGGGACCTGGCCTGCAATCCAAGCATGTGCCCTAGACTGGGAATCAAACCCACCAACCTTTGCTTCTCAGGCTGATGCTCAATCCACTGAACCACACCAAGCAGGGGTAAAACAAAGACATTCTTGTAAGTGGAATCCTTTAGGGAGGAACCAACAGGTCAAATAATGATAGTTCTCTGTGAAAGGAGCTTCAAAGAACCCTCAGTTCCATATTGCTGACTCTGGTTTTCTAGAACTTCTGGTTTTCACCATGATTATGGGCTATTGGTTTTCAAGAGTACTACTGATGCCCTGGCCTGGTAGCTCAGTTGGTTAGAGTGCCATCCAAATATGCTGAAGTTGTGAGTTTGATTCCTGGTCAGGGCACATATAAGAATCAACCAATGAATGCATAAGTAAGTGGAACAACAAATTGATGTCTTTTTTCCTCTCTCTAAACAAACTAATTAATTAATTTAAAAAAGTACTGTTGATCTAGGGGAGGGGCACATGAGAATAGGGTAAGTTTAAAATACTACAAAGCTTGCTGTCATTACTGAGATTTAGCTGTTTTTCTATCTTTTTTTTTTTTAATCCTCACCTAAGGACGTGTTTTGATTGGTTTTTAGAGAGCAGGAGAGGGACAGACAGACATCATTGTGAGAGAGAAACATCAATTGGTTGTCTCCCATAAGTGCTCCAACTGGGGATTCAACATGCATCCTAGGTATGTGCCCACACCTGGAATTGAACTTGCAACCTTTCAGTGCATGGAAGGAGGCTCTGACCAACAGAGCCATGTGACCAGGGCTAGCTATTTTTCTTGAATAAACACTACCCAAATTGCAGTAGGACTGTGTGAAGATGTGTTATGGCCTTTTAAATTTGCCTAGTATTCTTAAGACATGGATATAAAATACAGAATTGTCATTGTGCAATTTCTTAACTGTAGAATAAATAATCTTTTATTTGTTTGAGCTTTGCTAGTGAGAATCAAACATTAAGGAATTTTTATAAATTGAATGAACACAACACAATTTTAATTATCATAACATCTTACCATAAGGCTGGGTTCCCTCAGTTAGGTGTCCATATATGCAGACTTTAGGCTTTTAAGGTTTATGACATGAAATTCTTAGAACTGATTGGAAGAACATTATGCTGTATCTACCTCAAGATGACTTATTTGGAGTTAGTGATGTCCATATATATTTCTAAATATAATCTACATATAGTATCTATATGCTTATATATAGTATTTTATATAGTAATTATAAACAAATCTATTAATCTATATCCATATATAGTATCTAGAACACAATTGATTTGAGGAAATATGTTCTGTATATAATCTGAAAAAGAGAGAGAAGTAATTTTTTTATATTATAATACAAAAGGGCCTTGGCATCTTTCCAGACCTGTAATTTCATTACATATTCAACTGTACTTGTCAAAACCATGAGAAAAAATAAATATGTTAAATTCTATATTTGGGTGACACTATTGGAAAGACTGAATATGAATGTAAGACTACTTTTTGAGATGTTAGTAACTACTTCTGGGGGATTACGTTGATGGTTCTCTCCCATAAAGAGTAAAAAGTATTTTAGATAAACAAAAGTCTACAATTTATTTAGAGTGGAGAACTAGATGACTTCATTTTATATGATGATCACATTACAAAAGGCATGGGTTGTCATGAAACTGATACTTAAGCTATGTACACAGTTTTTTAAGGCTAGAACATTACTATTAACCAAAAGTAATATCATTAAAAATGAATACAACCTTAAAGAGAAGTGGCCATATTTCTTACTAGCTTAAGACTTAAAGAAAAAAGAGCTTACCATCAATATTTTTTTCCTGTTGTAATACCACACACCGAAGTGGTACAAATAGGAGTAAAGTATCCTGTATTGATTGCCTTTCTTTTTTTTTACAAGATGGATATTCAATGAATGATATACAGGTTGCTTTTCTTTCCATTCTGCTCCTGGAATCATATAAAGTGAGTATGTGAGTCATGAAGGTAAATTTGGTAAATAAAAATGGGCAAATACATGATAGCTGTAAAATTATTTGTATCTGAAGATAAGGATTACAAGCATACTTTGTTTTATTGTGCTTCACTATATTGTATTTCACCGATGTTGTGTTTTTTACAAATTGAATACAAGACCCTCCACCAGTAAAAAGATGACGACTTGCTTTATTGCGATGCTTACTTCATTGTGGTGGTCTGGAAATGAACCCACGATACTTTCGATGTATGTCTGTAAAGGGAAAAATTGCCGTCATTTGGGAACTTTGTAGAGAAACATTCACATTTGCTTTAAACAATCCATACCAGGCGGTATTGTGAAGTCAGTAAAGTTTTTCTTCGGTGGGTCAATCTTCTCCATTCTTGATTCTTTCTTTTCATCTTTAATACTGCCCCCAGCCTTCTAGGGCTTTCAAATTGATCCCTTACTCTTCTTAATTGGGAAAAATGGACTAAATATTCCTGACACTAAATTATTGGGAAATTATTTGTTTTCTCTTCCAAAGGCACTTGCATCTTAAGCAAATGAACATTTAACAGTGGGGATTCTGATATCAATGGCCAACAAGCAGAGAAAATACATGGTATCAGGTGGTTCCTTTATAGAACTCGAATTTCAGTGCATAGCTTAGCACCTACTCCCCTAATTCACAAGAATTTAGAGGTTCCAAAAGAAAGGTTTATTTTTACCAAAGATTGGGCCCAAGGAAATCCTGGAATGCATCTTCATCTGGAATGAACAAACTTGTGAGAAATAATTTCTGTAGTTGTTAATTATACAATAAAACATTTGTTCTAGCAGAATGAGCAGAGATTTTTTCTAGATTTTTTGAGAATAGATTTCAAAAACAAATAATTGCTTATGATATTTATCATATAATTACCTGAAATTGTAAAGAGAAAAATAGTATTAAAATTATCACTTGCTTTTAGGACTAGTATTAATTTTTTATAGTTTTAGCCTTGAGGCAAAGGAAAAGAATAATATTTTATGACTCTATAACATATATGATAACCCTAAAACAAAGTAATGAATGTGTGACTACTATTCCTATTCAAACAATTAATATAATATTTTACTCAGAAGTATATTTTGTAAACTATGGTTTATATACTTGAATGTTTCACAAAAAGAGTTTTTTAAAGTTTTATCAGACAGCTAATTAAAAATCTCCAAATTTATACATTTTAAATGGTCATATTTTATTAAAACTAATTTTGGCAAGGTATAATTTACTTACCATGTGGCTCAGTGGATTGAGTGCCAGACTGTGAACCAAAGGGTCACTGGTTCGATTCCCAGTCAGGGCACATGCCTGGGTTGCAGGCCAGGTCCCCAGTGGGGGGGGGTGTGAGAGGCAGCCACATATTGTTTCTTTCCCTCTCTTTCTTCCTCCCTTCCCCTCTCTCTGAAAATAAATAAATAAATAAAATCTTTAAAAAAATAAAAAGTTTCCTTATTAACCTCTGTAGTCAGTCACCTTATCTACCCTAGTCCCTGATCTGATTTCTCTCCCTGCAGTTTTACTTCTCCAAAGTGTCACATGAATGAAATGTGTAGTCTTTGTTTCTGGCTTTACTCACTTAACACAATGCTTTTGAGATTTATCATTGTTCCATGAATGAGTACTTTGATTGATTTTATTAAGGAGTAGTCATCTATTTTATTTATGTACCGTAATTTGTGCATTTATTCAACAACTGAACAACATTTGGGTTATTTCCAGTTTTTAAGTGGCTATATAAATATTAAAGTATAGGTCTTTGTGTATATATGTGCATAAATACTGAGAGTAGGGATTGCTTAATAGTGTGTTTGAGTATGATTATGTTTTACTTTTTAAGAATCTGCCAACTGTTATCCAAAATAGCTTTACCTTTATGCATTTCCACCAACAATATATGAGAATTTCAATTGCTCCATACTTTCTCCAGCACTTGGTATTGTCAATTTTTTGAAAATAGTTTAGCCATTCCATAGGTGTGTCATTACATTTTCTTGTGGTTTCAATTTGTGATTTCCCAATGACCAATGATGTTGAGCACATTTTCATATGCATTTTGTACATCTCTATCTTTTCTTTTGTGAAGTGTCTGTTAGAATCTTTTGTGCATGTTACCATTGGGTTTTCTGTTTTCTTATCATTGAGTTGTATGAATCACTTATATATTTTTAGGATGTTAAGTCCTTTAACAAAATATAGGTTCAAATATTTTTCCTTATGTGTAGCTTGTTCTTTTATTTTTTTTTAAATATCATCTTTAAAGTATCAGAAGTTTAAAATTCAGCATTATTATCGTATGTGCTTTTTGTGAATTTTCTGAGAGGTCTTTTTCTAACCTAAGGTCACAGAGATTTTATTCCTATGTTTTCTCTAGAAGTTTTATAGTTTTAGGCCTCATATTTAGGTTTGTGATCTATTTTGAGTTAAATTTAATAGATGGTTAAAAGATAAAGCTTGAGTGTTTTTAAAAATATTTTATTTATTTGTTTTTAGAGAGGGGAAAGGAGGGAGAAAGAGAGGGAGAGAAACATCAGTGTGTGGTTGTCTCTTGTACACCCCCTACTGGGGACCTGGCCCAAAACCCAGGCATGTGCCCTGACTGGGAATTGAACAGTGACTCTTTTGTCCCCGGGCTGGCACTGAATCTACAGAGTCACATCAGCCAGGGCTTGAGTATTTTTTTTAAATACGGATATTCAGTTATTCTAGCACAATTTATTGAGAAGCCTCTCCATTCTCCATTGAGTACTTTTTAACTTTGTTGAGAAGCAGTTAAGCTTATATGTATGAGTCTGTTTTTGGACTCTCATTGTGTTTCATTGATTTATATGTCCTTATGCCAACTCCATACTATCTTGATTAGTGCATGTTTATGACAAGTTCTAAAATTTGGTGCTGCAAGCCCTCCAACCTTGTTTTTTATCAATTTGGGAACTATCCTAAGTTCTTTGTTTTTTTCTATGTATACTTTAGAGCTAGTTTTTCCATTTCTACTAAAAAAGCCTTCTGGGATATTGTTGGTGATTACACTGGATATATATAGAACATTTGGGGAAGAATTAAAATCCTAAATGTGGTGAATTTTAAGTCTTTAACATGATAGATATTTTCAGATATATGTCTTTCATTCTTTTACCTATGTGTCATAGTATTCAGCATACAATTATTGTAAATGATATTTTTATTTAATAAATTTATATTGCTGATTATCCATTATTTGTATATAGAGATATGATAAATTTTTGTACATTAACCCTGTTTCTTAGTCTGTTTGGGCTGGTGTAAAAAAAGATACCATAAACTGGGTGGCTAAACAACAGCAATTGTTTTCTCACAGTTCTGGAAGCTGGAAGTTCAAGATCAGCACCAGCATGGTCAAGTTCTGGTGAAGGCTCTCTTCTGTAATGGAGACTGATGACTTCTCACTGTGTTCATACCTAGTGGATATGGCCAAGGTGCTCTGTGGTGTCTCTTTTATGAAACCATTAACTGTATTCATGATGGCTTCACCCTAATGACCTAAGTAAGCACCTCTCAAAATCCTGACATCCTAATACCATAACATTCAGCATTAGGTTTTAACATATGAATTTTGGGGCACAGATATTTAGTCTATAGCACCCTGTGTCTTGAGACCTTATGAAACTCACCTATTAGTTTAGTTGCTTTTATGTGGCTTATTTGGGATTTCCTATGTGATCATAAATAAATAGATAAGTAAAGAGAGCTTGTCAATAAAGAAAGTTTTATTTTTCCCCAAATCTGTATGTCTTTTTAGTTTTTGCCTATTGCACTGGCTAGAACACATAATACATGATAGTATGATTCTTACTGAGAAATAGGTATGCTATAATATATTCTATGTGCTATAGATATCATTAAGAAAGAAAATAAAGATTATTTTATAGAGAAATAATCTAACAATACATTAACACCTTAACACCTATTGGAATGGCAAAAATACAGAACACTTACAGGACCAAATACAGGTGAGAATGTGCAGCAACAGGAACTCTCATTCCCTGTTGGTTTAAATGCAAAATGGTACACTCTCACTGGAAGACAGTTTGGCTGTTTCTTACAAAACTAAACATACTCATACCATTCGATCCAGCAATAACATTCCTTGGTATTTATTCAAATGTGTTACAAACCTTTATCCACACAAAACTCACACATAAATACTTACATCAGCTTTATTTACAATGCCCAAAACTTGGAAGCAACCAAAATGGCCTTCATTGGGTGAATGGATAAATTGTACATGAATTTAAATACCAACTTTATTCATAATAGCCCACAACTTAAAATGACTTGCTATCTAGATGTAAACTGTAGTGCATCTGGACAATGGAATATTATTTGGCACTAAAAAGAAATGAGCTGTGAGCCATTGAAAGACATGGAAGAACCTTAAATACATAATATTATATTTGGTCCCAGATGCAAATATGATCTAACTTGTATCATCTTTAGTCCTTTTATTCCTTCTCTCTCGCTCTCTTTTTATAATTCTTGCTATTAGTTGTAAAACCACAAAAAAGACTACATTGGTTATATTTTAAATTGATTTGGTGGTACCCACTCTGGGAATACTATATTTTCCTTGAGGTTATTACCTTTAAAATGATGAATACCCTTTCTTTAATTCTGTACAAATGTTAGAATTTTCAAAAAAAGAAATACCAGAATCTCTTATTGCACATGCCAAAGCTCCCTGTTTTGTACTGGCTGTACACTTTGGATCCAAGTAAAAAAGATCCATTTTTCCCGATGGAGAAAAAAACTGCAATGATGAAAATACTACTGTATTTCTTAATGGATTACAACTATTTTAGAATAGCACTTATCATTGTAATTTTGCAGGAAGGTTTCTACTCGCTTCTGTGTTAATGCTAATATTTTAGGCAATTGTATCAAAGCAGACATTTTGAGTACATTGAAAAATAAAAAAATTATTTAAGATTTCATGAAAATCTAAGGTAAATTTAATAACTGCTGATGATTCTCTGGAATTAATAAATACTACAAAACATGAGCCGACATCCTTACACTTTGAAAAGCACATTCGGAACATCTTTTTAAAACTATATTAAATGCAATACAGCAAAACAAACATTCTGCAAAACTGAAATAAATTGTAATAATTTGTTTTCTAAGAAGACTTTTAAAAATTAAATCCGTATCATGTAAAGCTGGGGGAAAAGGCACCATGACTTGAAAAGGAATACATTTTTTAAAGAAGTACAGTAA
Organism: Phyllostomus hastatus; assembly: GCF_019186645.2. NCBI lineage: Eukaryota > Metazoa > Chordata > Mammalia > Chiroptera > Phyllostomidae > Phyllostomus > Phyllostomus hastatus. The sequence goes on along the minus strand of NW_025333984.1, from coordinate 8,442,038 downwards.
TATTCTGATTTTATCTAATGTTACAACAGTTTTATGGGGAGCAACTGTCAGCCATTTAATTGAAACAGAATGATAAAAGAACTCAAGTAATTCATTTTTGTTCATTTTATTGTGACTTATAGCTCTAGTAAAAGTATAACAGAACAAAACCCATCTGTCAAGTAAATGTAGACAATAGTGGTATACAATTACAGGCATGCTTATGAAAGAAACCAATAAAAATTGCTACAAAGGTAAAATTTATATCAGCACTTGAAAGACCCAAAATGCTATGAAAAAATTTGTAGCAAAAAGCTTATAGGTTAAAAAAAACTGTATTGTTCATCAAAGGACACAATTAAGAAAGTGAAAAGACAACATACAGAATGGGATAAAATATTTTCATATATATGTATATAAAGGTCTGATATCCAGAATGTTTAAAAAACAGTTACAATTCAACAACAAAAAGACAAACAACCCAATTAAAAATGCACAAGAGATTTAATTAGACATTTCTCCAAGAAGATATACACATTACTAACACATGTAAAGAAGTTCATCATTATTAGTCATTAGGGAAATGGGCATTAAACTACTAAATACCACTTCATACCCAATTGGGTGACACGGATGTGGAGAAATTAGAACCCATGTAGAGTATTGTTGGGATTGTGAAATGTTTCAGCCACTGTGGAAAAGTTTGGCAGTTCCTCAGCAAGATAAAAATAGAACTATTATATGAGTCAGAAGTCTCAGGTATATACTCAAAAGCATTGAAAATACATGTGCACACAAAAATTGTACATGAATGTTCCTATCACTATTATTCATAATAGCCCCAAAATGAAAGCAATCCATTTGTCCATCAACTGATGAATGTATAAACAAATGTTGTATATCCATGCAATGGGATATTATTCATTCATGAAAAGGAATAAAATACAGTTTATGGTCCTGGCTGGTGTAGCTCAGTGGATTGAGCACAGGCCGGCAAACCAAAAGGTCGCTGGTTCGATTCCCAGGCAGGGTGCATGCCTGGGTTGCAGGCCCGGTCCTCAGTGGGGTGTGTGCAAGAGGCAACCACACATTGAGTTTCTCTCCCTTTCTTTCTCCTTCCTTTCCCCTCTCTTTAAAAATAAATAAAACCTTTAAAAAATAAAAAAATACAGTTTATGGATGAACATTGAAAGCATCATGCTAAGTGAAGGAAGCCAGACACAAAAGGTCACATTATTGTTTGACTGAATTTATGTGAAACATGCAGACTATGTAGAGATTAGATAAGTGATTACTGACAGCTGAGAGTAGAGAGGAACAGAGAGTGACTGCTTCATGGGTACAGGGTTTCCTTTTGGAATGATGAAACAGTTTTGGAAATGCAGGTGGCAGTTGCACAATATTGAGAATGAAATAAATGTTACTAAATTATACACTTTAAAATGGTTAATTGTTCATTATTTTAAATCTTTTTTAAAAAGTTTTTTTTTATTTTTTTAAAAATATTTTATTTATTTATTTTTATGCCCTGACTGGGAATCACATTGGCAGCCCTTCGACTCACAGGCCACGTCACTCAATCCACTGAACCACAGCATCCAGTGTTGTCAATTTTATGGTATGTGAATTTTACCTCATAAAAACAATGAAAATAAAAGTTTGGAGGAAATCTGTACATCAGGTAGAAACATACTTCGATTGGTATTTTAGATAAAATTCAATAACCCACACTGATTAGAAATGAATAAAATAATGTTCTGGTAGAGCTGGTTGATTAAACCCAGTAAGGTATAAGAAACTTGATCCTGGATCTGTCACTATTGAGCTGTGTGATCTAAGACAAGTCATTTGTTTTCTTTTTGCTTTTATGGTTTTACTTGTTAGCCTGGAAGAATTGAAAGGGACAAATCAACTTCCCTTATATGAATGATTTTTTTTATGTAGAGAAGGGGGCATTGTGGTTATCACTGGAAAGAATGAGTAATGTGAAGAGCTCATAAGATAGTTCAGAAAATCAATCCAAAAGGTAGAAGATATAGAAAGCAGCCCTTTCAAGCATAGGGAAGGAAGAAGAGAGGCAAAAGAACATATTTGAATTTGTGTTTCTTTGTATAGGCATTTGGTGTGCTTGTTATTAGCTGCAATTGGGATTAGAGCCCCCTAACTATTCAGATTATCTAAGAAAATATTTTGAGACCTTGTTGAGGATTCCTTCAAAGATTACTTATCCTTGATCTTCATTTTCACTGCAAATTTGAGTCAAGCATTAGAATACCTTTTCTCCTTTGTCATTTCAATTGCTATTTTTAAAATTTTTCTTAGTATTTTTCACTTTAGCTTGGCTTAGGCAGGAAGGGGAGAATGAAATTACCCCAAAAGGAATTTCTTTATTTACATATTAGCTCAGCTATAAGTGGGTCACTTATTTTCACCCAACTGCTTTCCTCTCTTTTGGGAAATAGTATTTGAAATTTTCTATAAATATTGTTTATATGCCCAGAGGCTATTTATAGCATTGTGTGCATTTATGAATCAAACAATAACTAAACACCTCCTTCCTGCTACTTTAAATATCAGCTATCTCATTTCCTATTCTCATTTGTGAAGTGTATTGTGCTTTCAAATAGCTACTGGGTCCAAACCTAGAGGTGACTACATTTCAGTGAATGGGTGATGTGATTAAAGTATTTATTCAGGAGATGTGATCTTGTAATCATTTCTTTTTTTTACACAGAATTCCCAGTGAAGTTAATAGGAGATGGTGCATGGGCTGATTGTAGATTTTGACTCCATATATTCTTCCTGAACTGGTTTAGGATCCTTTGGGGTGAAAAGTGGTGTATGCATATAATACTCTACAAATGTTTTTTTTTTAAATAGCCTCACATTAATGAACCAACCTACTACTGAAGGAAAAATGTCAAGGAAATAATAATCTAATTCTCAATAAAATGCCAAACTGTCCCCACAGCGGTGGTCTTTTCTGTGACTTCAAGAGGCAGACAACACAAATACAGCATAAATATGAGACACCTCTGATGTGCCCTTCCTTGTAGAACCAGTTTGGTTCTTCTCTAATGTTTCCTCTTGGAGTTGTACCTGATTTTATTACCAGTTTTCATCCGAATCCATTGGGGAATGGGCAATTCTGCTTTTGTTTCTTGGCCAGAAACCTCTTGATCCTGAAAGTCTTGTGAGAAGACATGGTGAAGAAGAACGAATCTCACAGACCACAATGGTGGAGAAAGAGAGAGGAGGAAGCCAAAATTTTTTTTATTATGGTATCCTTCAAACAAATTGCAACATAGAGCATTTTACAAAGATAGGCAATAAAACTTTAAGCTAAAGAATAAAAGTAGGAGAAGATGAAGCAGAATAAGGAGAGAAAGTACAAGAGAAAGGTTTGATCGGCATCATACAAGAGGTGGAGATATACAAGGATGTAAGCATAAATGGTTATTAGCAGTATTAATGATACATTAGTTCTACTAGGTTATGAATTTATTTTGAGACAATTTGTAATGCCAAACATTAATATTATATTTTGGTATACTGTGTGAAAGAAAAAAAATACACAATTTCACTGAAGTTGTGCTCCAAGTTACACAAACTAGTTGAAAAATTTTTTTTCTTTTTCTATATAACATAGAGGGAAAAAGTCTAGTTTTGCTAAGAAACTTTCTAAATCTGCTTCAAATTGAATTGCACTTTCAAAGAAAACTAGATATACAGGGATATTTTCAAAGGATGAGATTAGTTTAGGCAAACTAGAAAACATGACAAATTCTATGCCAGATTTCTTTTGATTCTACAGAAAGGGAATTTGTAATGGAGCAAAGAAACCCTGTGATTGGAGCGGAATGAACAAAGGTACAAAGCAAATGCATAATAATAACTTTTTCAGAGGTAAAAATAAAACAAACTGAAACTTTAAAACAAAACCATATGAAAGGAAAATTATCCTCCAAGATAGTACTTTACAATTTTCAAAAAAAGTTTTTTTCTCTTTCATGTGAACTGTATCCATGTAATTTTCACTGGCTAAGGAAACAATACAAATTATGAAGGCTACTGATAAATGAACATTTAGTTATAAACTGTATATTTTAATTGCATGAATTATTACATAAATAAAAAGGTTATAGTTTACATTTATTATTAACCCAATAGTACTTAAAAATAATTTTAGAAAAATTATTATTAAATGGTGTTAACTTTTCTCATTGCCAGTGATTTTATATTGGTAAAGCAAGGGAATTGTTAGTAATTTATTTAACTGTGGCAATTTTCACTCCTCCTCAAGGCATTGTTTTTTATTCAAATACAAACTCATTCTGACTAAATTTGTTTTGACTATTTACCAGGTTCAGAGAGCTGCTTTCTTTTCCCAAGGCTGTAGACCATTGGAACTTCTATTCAGGGCTTCTTCTTTTCCACATGTGTAAATGGAAGTTGTATTAATATTTGTGAGACTCCTTTTAGCCCCTGAGGTATTCTAAAAGAGTACTTTTTGGATGTATTGATGAGGATTTAGTCTTTTTGAAAATTGCCATAATGTAAAAACTTGTTAGTGATGTGCTATATTATCATTGTTTGTGTGTCGTGTTCTAACCACATGTATTCTATTGCCTTCATCAAACCAAACACAGGGAGAAGAAGAAACTCTAAATTCACTTAGAAATGTGGCAAGCAATGCATGTCTTTCACAATCATCATCAAATGGGTAGAGCAATGAAAATTTCAGACTGCTGAGTTCACTGGACGTCCACACAAGAAGGACAATGTTTACTCTTCATTTTGATACAATAAGTTGTTTCACCTGGTGACATGATACTCAATATACATTGTGTGATAATGTTGAAGAAAGACACATGAGAAATTGCTTTTGCTGATTAATTTGCTTGTGGCAAAATGTAGAGCACACAGGCTGCTTAAGCCCTTTGATGATCTCCATACAATTTGATCAGGGTTTAAAGGTATACTTGTGCTTGGGACAAGAGACAGAAGCTGTTTTCCTATATGGAAGCAGCACAAGAGAAGCAAATTACAATGGGGTGCCACAGAGGTAACACAGTCTGGGTCACAGCTGTCGCTGACATTACCACTCCCTTCTCAGCTTTCCCAGTGCCTAAAATCATGACTTTCTACAGGTAACACATACACCTGGATGTGGGCATGTGTGCCCATGTGCATGTGTGTACATACACCACATACATGTGCTTTGCCCCAAGCCTTTACCCAGCTACTCATACTTTAGAACATTTGCTTTGCAACACAAGCATCTGTCTGTCTGTTGGAACAGGTCTATTTATAATTACAAAGTCCTGGCCTGTGCTAGATGAAATATTCATGTACATTCCACTGCCAAACTGCACTTATGGCATAGTAAACTGCAAACATTGTCATATTAAAAGCAATTTTGCAACATGGTTCATGCCAGCTTAATAAAAATGTCATTTTCAATTTTGTTTAAGAGCACTAATTTAACAACTTTTACAACACTGGACCACCACAATGTATCTATTATCTACAGTATATTTGGAAAAACTAAAATGAAAATGAAAAGAAGTCCTTGGAGTCAATCATGTAGTTCCCAAATAATGGCAAGGCATTAATAAAGGGTCTCCCTTCATTTCTGAGCAATCCTGGAACATGGGGATGATCTGATCCCTTTGAATTGGCTCCTAAACCCTGGGCTGCGTATTACCTGGCATAACCATACACAGTAGTGACTTGCTACCTCATAAACTACACAGAGACAATAATGGACAGTTGGCTTATTTGGTGTGTGTGGGGGGAAGGGAATGTATTTACCAGAGGGTTAATGCCAAGATGAGCTATTCTCCATATATACTCCCTTAGTTTACTTCTGTTTATTGTTTAAAAGAGTCAAATCCAAGTGTGCATGTGTGTTGAAAGTTCAAAAATAGACTATTTAGCCCTGACTGGTGTGGGTCAGTGGGTTGGGTGTCGTCCTGCAGACCAAAATGTCCCCAGTTCAATTCCCAGTCAGGGCAGGTACATGCCTGGTTTGCTGGCCAGGAGTCTGGTTGGAGGGTGTGTGAGAGGCAACTGAGCAATGTTTCTCTCCCTCTCTTTTTCCCTCTCTCCCCCCTTTCTAAAAAAATAAATACAATTTCAAAAATAGACTATTTATAACCCAGAAAAAGGTGTGGAAGTTTGGATTATCTGAGACAATTTTCAGTGGTACTGTACCATTCTTTTCTCAGTACATTATTATCTCTCCCTCCATTCGTCACTTTCTTTCCTTTTACATTCCCCCCTGGGCAGCGTTCAAGGCAATAGAGTGGAGAAATATCTAATGGGCAATAAGAATTTGTAAAGGAACTATAAATTTAAGAGTGCAGCTTGAGTTTTGAATGTGGACAACATATTTCTCATCATGTTTTTTTTTTTTTTCACCAGAACATCTTAAAAGGAATTACTTGTGGTCCAAATATTGTAGTTTGAAAGGTTACCTAGTGGGATTGTTTCATTTATGGAAACTGTGACTAAAGAGTATTTGCTGAGTTATTCACTTCAGAATGCTCTAGAATAAAAATAAAATGACTATCAAACTCATTTTTTGGAAAAAAATACAATTTGTCTTCAAAACCCAAATAAAAATATTATAATATAGATGGTAGGACCAGATGGTCTTTTAATTTATGGGAGATTGGTATAGAGATGTCTTGAGCTAACTGAAAGTATAAGAATTGTTGTGTTTCAGTATTGACTCAAGAATTTAGGAGCTACTTACAGAAACTGCAAAGTGTAATCCATAGAGTAAAATATTCCACTATACAATTTAAATGTTATGCCTTTTAATAATAATCATGTGTAAAAGCAACAGTGGATTGACCTTTACCACTTTGGCACTAATGCAGAAAGACTGTGTGTTGGAAAGAGAGATGTCATCACTTTGTGAATGGAGTACCACACCATTTCTTAAAATAAAAAAGAAAACCCAAGAATATAGTAGGCACCTATAATTCTTACCTGTGCAATTAAACTTTTAGTTGTATTCTGAATAGATAATATTTACTTGAATGTGCTATCATTTCTTTTAAAATAACAGTACAATTATTAGGAGTAAGGATAGAATGGTACAAAGTATTTGGCATCCAAGCTTCCTATTTCCTGCTCTGCCACTAACTAGCTAAATTCCCTGGGTCACTTCACCTCTGTAGGCTTCAAGTTCTTTATCTCCAAAATGATTTGGATTTAAGCATCTCTAAGGTCCCTTTCATTTCTATTACATTTATGATTTCATTCAAATTATCTTAATAATAACTGAGCATCTGAAAATATAGCATTTAATGCTTTATATACACAGTATTCCCAATTACCATGAATTGATACCCGTGGACAGTAGTAAAAACTGAGTTTCTATTTTTCTAAGTACTTTGTACTATTGTTTTGAGGAAAATAAGTATTTATATTATCACTAGTTAGCATTCACATCTCAATTTTAGAAGCCATGTGAAAGTTTCAAGATATTGTGCCAGACCATTTAATTTATTCAGAAAAACCCCAATACATAGGATAAGTCACCTTGGGATACACATTCATGTGATCAAAAGAGAATAGATTAGTATTATATGCTGCAAAACAAATCATCACAATACTAATAGCATAAAAACACACACATTTATTATCTCATCATTCCTGGGGGTAAGAATTTCAGGCACAGCTTATATGAGCCCTTAGCAAGACTATAATCAAGGTGTGGGCCAGGGCTGAGTTTTCATCTGGAGGTGTGAAGATGTGTGTGCTTCCAAGCTCTCCCAGCTGGCAGGCAGATTTCATTTCCTTATGGCTACAGGACTCATGGCAGCTTGCTTCTTCAATGCCAACAAGAACAAGATTCTAGAGCAAGTCTGCTAGCAAGATAGAGTTTTATATAACAAAACAATGATGGCAGTGACATTCTATTACCTTTGACATTTTTTGTTGCTTAGGAGAAAGTCACCAGTCCCACCTACACTGGAAGAGAGAGGATTATACAGAAACACCAGGAGATAAGTATCATGGAAACGACCTAACAGTCTGTTCATCACAGAAGAAATATGAGGGTGTAAATTGTGTTCCACTATAATTTCTTCTCTTCCCTCTTTCTTCTCACCCTCCCCTTTGGCCTCTCCTTCTTTCCTTCTCCTCCTTCTCTCTCAGTTTTTCTTTTAGTAACACTGATCATTGTGACTGACTTGTGCAGATACTCTATGCACATATGAAAGGTCAAAAGCTACATTAGTGATGCTGTGTAGCCTCAAGTACAGGTACATAACCTGAAGACATACAGTTGGCTTTTCTGCTTTACCTGAATTGTAGGTAGTTATGAGTTATGTGATCATTGTCAAATGCTCTTACTCCTGGCTATGTAATTATGTGGAAAAAATGTCTGATGCAAATCAGTCCCTGAACTTTAACCAAGTCAAAGGTTCAAGTGAAGATTGATTTCTCTTGGCAGCTAGAGTAGCATTATTCTCACTAATTTCATGACCCAATTTTAGTATCAAGTATTCAACAACCAATGTTTTAAAATACTTTATCTTTCTAAAGGACAAATGTTTGCAAGAAATTTAGTGAGGAGAGGAAGAAAACATAAACACAAGGTGAAGGAAGAAACCTATCTTGTAGTACCATTCACACTCAAGTGTTCATGGACTCAGGATACAAGCGTTCTTCTGTTTTCTCTCATCTTTTTGGCCCACTGCTGTTGAATATCATCACTGTTTCTACTTCTGGGTGGGCAGAAAGAGGTCACTAAATTCAAACTCAAATCTTTTTTCTTGCCCCTCTTATATAGAAGAAAAATGTCTCTAGTGAAATCCTCTAGGCTCCTCTAGTTAAATCTTGGACTTTTTCCTTCAGAGGAGTTCCTCTTAGTCTTTGTTTTGTTTGCAGACTAGTGGGTCTGTGTGACTGTGATTTAGGGTGGGATATTCTGATTATGTTTGGATTCAGTGTTGAAGATTCTGACCCTCTCCTGTCTTTATGTTCCTTTTCTGATTCAACACTGTTGAAAAACTTAAAAAATACATTAAGGTAGGGCATTTGCTCCTCTCACATGTTGTGACTTCTGTGTGGAAGAATTGTTCCTATACTGACAAAACAATGATGTAAAATGAACAAAGTCCACAATCATATAGAGCAAGGTAAACCATATAGTGCATTGACAGAAATTTCTGTGTGAGATGGAAGTATCACTCAACCAAAGTGAATGCAGACTTTTTTGCTTGGTTGGTGATACATACATATGAAAGATATTATGTACTTCACTTAAATCCAGAGGAAATGAAATGGTTGTTTTATGAAAGTAATAAAGAATATTGTTAATTATTCTAATACATGGAGTCATGTCTGCTAAGGAGGACAGTTCTGCCTAGTTCACAAGGATATTTCAAATGAAAGGAAATACCTTCCTTTCTGTTCCCATATTCTATAAGGAAATAACAAGCCCACTTATAAATATTAATAAATGGAGTAATTAAGAAATTGTAGTTTAATCCAGCAACCACTGGTAGTAGTTTATCAACTCAATAGTAAGTACTATGGAAAAAAGGAATTTTGGGTTAGAATACAACGCATTTATTGAACTGTTAGAAATGAGGCAGGTTTATTCTTTCTATGTGCTTTCTACAGGCCTTTGAACTTCCAAAGGGTGTATAGTACTTCATGTTAATTCAGTGCCCTAAAGAATATTTTTTCCAGCGATATTATGTTAGATTATATGGTGATATCTTGTCATTCATTAAACATCTTTTGATCACCAAACTATGCATAATGATCTGGTAATAAGTATTCACTTTGGGTAGTTGTATTAATGAAATAAAGAGTTTAGTAATTCCTTAAAAGTGGGGTTTTAAATAGCTTACACAATTTTTAAGTGGAATTTAAAAGTTCAGAATTTGGTCAGGTTCTTTTTCTCCTGCCATTCATCTCACTGGAATATTCCTCTAATTTAAAAAATATATAAGCCAGAGGAAACATTATGCTTTTATGAACAGAAATATATAATTTATTTTTTAGAAACTCACCTAGTCTGTTAAAATTCACAAGAACAGTATTGGTAGCCCACAGTACTAGAATAAGGCCAATTATCCATTTCCTTTCCCTTGCAATTTTATTGCCCCCCAGTAGTCATTTCTTGGTAAAATAGCAATGCCTATTCAGGTGTTGAAAGTAGTAAAATATTTTTTTTCAGGTAGTTAAGCAACTGACTAGAAAGACAGGAATAGAGAATTATATTTGGAACCCACAAATGAAGGGCAAGAAGTAGTTCAATGGAAAAACCTCAGCAAAATAGCATCTTTTTATTGTTGCAAGGAATCAGCTTTTAATTGTAGCTTCTTCAGTGTACAGTTTTAAGAAATTGGATAGAGGAAAAGACCTTTCAGTAATATAAAATCTGAACTTTGAATACTTTCTGAGAGAATAACAAAAAGTCTATAATTATCATATCAGAAATTAGGTGGATCTTTTGTGGCTCAGCAGAGGCCTGGAATAGTGACAGAGAGGGAAGTACGATGTAGTCCAGAGACCAGTGAAAAGAGATCGTTTGATATTTGTTTTTCAATGTATACTGTATATGCTTAAATTAGTTCTCAGCAAACTGTATATATTCATTATCTAGTTCTGATTATGTTCTCCTTATATTGTTGTTTTTATGAAGTTTTAAATATAAAGTATTCATTTATGTTTTAAGAAAACATTTAGATTGGATAGACTCAGATGCCATTTGAGTTACAGTCCTGTGATTTTATAACTCCTAACGAGGACTTCTTCCTATTTGGGTGGACTATTTTTATATATGTATAAATTTTATTATTCACCCTAGGACACGTTCATTGATTTTAAAAGAGAGTGCAAGGCGGCGGGAAGAGAGAGAGAGAGAGGGAGAGGGAGGGAGGGAGGGAGAGAAACATCTACATAAGAGAGAGACATCTATGGTTGACACGTGCACACACCCTGACTGAGCATTGAACCCACAAGCTTTTGGTATATAAGACAGTGCTCCAACCAACTGAGCCACACATCCAGGGCAGGATGAACTGATTTTAAAAGGCTCTTTGTCAATGAATGATTTAGGTAACAGCAACTTGAGAAATATGTAAGTAAGCCAGTGTTCTTATGTGGAAAATAGGATAATTAACAGGGCTCATCTCTTTAGGTGCCTAGGAACAAAAACTAATAAAAATTATTATAGTTGATAATATATTAAGCATTGTACAAATGTGTGTTCAACAGGAAGAACAGCAATAGCAATACTTTGCATCCTACCAAATATCCCCTCTTTCAATAAAGGCGGCTCTCTCCTCCAAGCTTCTGTGTAATTTATTGCCAAGTGTAAATTATTTCGATTTACCTATGCTCACTGCTGCTGACATTTAACTCATTATCATGTAAAGTGTCTTGAAAGAGCTTTGAGAAATAAAGGAACTAAATATGAAATCAGGTTCTTTTTTATTATCTATTCCCTACTGCTTTTCTCTCTTACTTTTAATAAACAGGTATTAGTATTTCTGTGAACTCTTCAGAAGTGCTGAGGATAGAGAACAATAAACCTCTTGGACTCTAAAATCCTCTGGCACTTCCTCCTCAATCTCACTTTCTTTCTGATCTTAGATAAAATCATAGCTTTACTTTTAAAAGAAATTATTGCAGCTGAAATTTATTTTGTATGTATAAAGAGTCTTTATCATGACTGATACTGGAATGTGCATTGTTTAGACTTTAGAAAGGAGGCCTCTTAACTAGGGAAAACAGTAGGACAGAGAAGCTAAGTGATTTACAAGAGGATTCAGGGTAATTCAATGTCTGAACTGGAGATTCCCCAGGATTTACACTCTCTTAACCCACATGTCTACTTAAAGATTCTCTTAAGTTGCCTTTCTTGAAAATCTTTAATGTCCTCTATAAATTCAACTTCTTCTATAGAGGAGTTAGGACCAGAGTCACCTTACAAAAAATAGAGTAGGTAAATTCCTGAGACTGTAAAATACTAAGCTTTGGAATAGTGTTCCACATTTTGTTTCTGTGTTTCCTTATCAAGATGATTTTACAATTAGCAAACTTATCTTCAGTTGTTGTCATTGTCTTCTTTTCTGTATACATTTCCATATTTTGTGATAATGATTATGATTATTTTTCTTTTTTTTCCTTTTTCTTCTCTTCATCCTGTGGATTTTATAGTGGTAATGTCTTTTGTAACTTATATCAGTGGATCTCATAATGGATTAGTATTACTACTGTGTCAGTAGCTTTTCTGCCTTTGCAAAATTACTTAGAATTCTCCAGCCTTCCTTCCTCCTGATTCCCACTTGAGTCTTTATTGTCTTGCATAAAATCTGGTCCCTTTCTCCTGATTATATATACTAAAGGGGCTCAGTGATCATCTTGGTAATGTGTTTTAATTAGTGACCCTTCTATAATTAATGTAATGCTCCCTTTCGGAAAAATGCACATATAAAAAGGGGGAGGATAGCAAAGTACTCTTATGAAGCTGCTAGATTATTACTGCCACTATTTTTTTTCTAGTAAAAATGAGAGCGGCAGCAGTATCAGTGGTACTAGTACAATAAGTACCATCCATTGAGTCCATACCACAGATCCATGGTCTATTGTCACAACTTCACATGTTGTATTTCATTTTTAAAAGCTTTACAAATGCAAATTGTTGAAGTGATTTGCAATGTTATTCAAAGTAAATGTGCTTTTAATAGAAAATTAAACTTGAGAACTCATATTGTTGCCCTCATTTTCTTTTTTCAAATATTTTATTTATTTATTTTTAGAGAGAGAGGAAGGGAGGGAGAGAGGGAAAGAAACATCATGTGAGAAGAGAAACATCATCGATTGGTTGCCTCTTATATGTGCCCCAAGTGGAAACCAAACCCACAACCCAGACATGTGCCCTGACTGGGAATTGACCTGGCAAACTTTTGCTTTGTGAGATGACCCCCAATGAGCTGAGCAACACTGGTCAGGGCTCCTATTATTTTCAACTAATGTTCTTAGTACTCATTTTGGCATAATTTTGATGGGGTTAAATAAACATGCTGGCATTTTACTGTAGCTCTCTGTCTTCCTTGAGGCCATCAGAGACCAAACTGACTCTTAATGAGATCTTTGGTATATCATTGTGAATTTGGATGGACATAGGGAAAGTTTCTATAAAGCAAACCTTGTTATGACGATTTAGTGTATTAATCAATGAGAAGAACTGTGAACTTTTCACTGTTATTTTTATCTAATGAAAATAAGATAGAATGTCTTCTTTTACTTTGCATATATGAGAATCAAAGAATAAAAGTGTATGATGCGAGAACACCAGGAATGTTTAAAAGTGAGGTGGGTAAAAGCTGCTGTAGTATTTTATATCATTGCCCTGCTGTCACATTGTCAGTTAAATTTACCTTTTGCAAGCCTGTTCATGGTTCAGTTTGAATAAATACAATAGCTAAAGGGAAGGAAAAAGGTCCAGCTTTCTGGTTTGTCATCTTGAAAAACGATGAGGGCATTCAAAATGGAGGGGTTGCATTTTAAGTAGTATATGTTTGTGAGAGTGATTATCTGCATTTTTTCAGGTTTGTTTGCAGGTAGGTAATGTTATGCCTCTGTGATATTTAAATGCATTTTTCTCTGGTTTCTAAACTCTTAGCAATGGTTATGATTCTAGCAATAATAAAACATGCCAAATGCTTTCAAATTGATTACTAGTCTAGTGGGGATTAGAAGTAATCACAGTCTACAAAGGAAACAAGGAATAGAAGGAAGCACCCTATTTGGTATGAACAATGCTTCTTTCATAAGGGGAATTCTCTTTAGAGTCCCTAGTTAAACCATAATAAAGGATTAAATTTTGAAAACTGGTTTCAAAATATATTAAAAACCTCTCAAACTTGAATAATTTACTTACATAAATGACCTGTATCTATTGAAACACAAAGGTATATTATTTTATTAGATGTTTTCCATTATTCACCACTAATTCAAATGCTTTCTCCCTCTTTTCCATGAATTTGTATACTTGACACATCTAGGATTGTGTCCCTTTGTTTAAGGTATAAATTGCTGCATAACAAGTTAACCTCAGGCTCGGTGGATTAAAACTGTGAACATTATCTCACAGTTTCTTTCAGTCAGCAATTTTGGAGAAGCTTAGTTGGGTGAGTCTAGCTCAGGATCTTCCAGGAGTTATAGCCAAAATGTCAGCCGGACTGCTATCATCTGAAGGACTGACTGAGAGCCAGGAGGATTCATTTCCAAGCTTACTCATGGCTGTTGGTTTGAGTCCTTAAGTTTTTTTACCAGCTAAGGCCTCAGTTCCTTACAACACGTGTCTCTGGATAAGTGAGTGTCTTCATGACAGCATCTGGTGTTCTCCACAATGAGTGATTTGAGAGAGAAAGAGTGTTGAAGTGCTTTTTGTGAACTAATCTCTGAAGTCACACAATATTTTGTTCTATTTGTTAGAACCACATACTAACAAATAGAAGCAATTGCTTCTAACAAATTCACATTCAAGGTGGTCTATTAGGCTCTGCCTCTTGAAGTGAGGAGTATGTAAGAATTTGTGGACATAATATAAAACCATCACATTATGCATCATTTATTCTTGTTAGTCATTCCTCATAGCCACTAAAAAAGCTGCCTGAGTGGATAATCACCCATTATTTCTCTATGGCTTCAGTGGCAGCTTTGGTAGTAGACATCTGTAGATTTTTTCCTACATCTCTTAATAACTTAATATTATTGTATATTTCATTAACGGTGCTTTTAAATAGACATTTTTTTATTTCAGTTGACATAATATTATAGAGCGGTTGGCAAAAGGAGGTTTACAGTTATTCATAGTAAATAATACAATAATTAAAAAATAAATAATAATACAAAATAAACTTTGTGTTTCACGTATGCATAATTGTAAACCTACTTTTTCCCACCCTGTGTAAGTTTCAGGTGTGCAACATGACTGCACACTTATATCACTTACAAAGTGATCACCCCAGTGAGTAAATAGACTTTTGAATAATTTTTCCTGGATGTTCACAGACACATTAAAAACAATTACTTGTATCTATTTTCCAGGAAATATTTTATCTGTTCTGTATTTGACTCCTAACATGGATGTTGAATATGACATTTCCTCCGTCCTAGCAGTGGTTTTTTTGTTTCACTAACATCTTTTATGATATTATTATGGATTAGGTCTTGGTATTGAGCAGGAGACTATATTATATATGGCAAAAAGGGATAAGTAGAGCAATGGACTGTTAGCAATCAGTTCTGTAAAGAAATGTTTAATAATGTTAATGGTAATTATCACTTTATGACAACATACAAACATACTGTGAATAATTGGTTGACTGACATAACCAAGAAAAGCTATAAAATCATAGACATTTTGTCTGAAAGGGAACATGGGAATATGTAGTCCAATCTCTATCTTTAATTTACAGATGTGAAAACGGTGTAACTGATTTTCTGGGATAAAGAGCTCTGTGGATTCTAGCAGAACATTTTGTGCATAGAGAAAGCAATAAATAACTTTAAACTGGCTGATGATAATGCTGAGTTTTTCAATTCTCACTAATATTGGCCACAATGTCTTTTTAGATAGCTATTATTTTCAGTGTGATTGGGGGAGATAATTCTTATTTAACTTATTATTGCACAAATCATCAATTATATTCTGCTTGAAAGGTGATTTTGGTATGGCTGTTTTGCATTTAAGAATTAGTCTGCTACTTAAAGTGTTTTCATGTATATTCTGTGACTTTCTTTTCACAAAGATCTTGAGCAATAAGGGGAAAGTGTAAATATGCACAATTTATATTAGGAAACAGAAGCCAATTAAGTTACCATAGCACTTGTTTTTTCCACTAGTCCATGCTTCCCTCTTTGTTCATAATTTATGTTTAGTTATGTACTGATTTATGCCCAATCTTGTTCCAAAAGCATTTTAAAGGACTTATAAAGTTCAAACAGCACAAAAACATTGAAACAAAAGAAAGGATTAGATCAATCAGAGTAAAATAAAAATAAACATAAAAAAACAAAACAAAAAGCCAGGGTGATAAAAATACACAGAATTAGTGCTGAAATGTCAGTACACCTGCTAGTAGGCCAAACCTTTACCTCTGAGCTTCTTAACATTTCATACAAAAAAAGACATATGGTTCACAGTGAACACGAGGTAAAAATAAGCCAGTTTTATTAAAGAAATACAATTATACCTCATACTGAGATGTAAGAGAAAATTTTCCAATGTATTTTTGTAAAGAAGGTGTTATATAATATGATGAGCAATGTCCTTAATAACTTAATAGTAAATACAATTAAGCATTTTATGAGATTTTTCCTCATAGGCTTCCTCAAGATAAGACACTGCTATCAATAAAACAATTGTATATGAGTCCTGAATAATGTGGTTCAAATATATCACTACCTGCTGGTCTAGTTTAGTCCAAGAAAAAATTCTTGGTAAATAGAGAAATAAATGTTTTGTAGCATGTTTAGGCAATTCTCTAAAAATCCTATTTCACTTAATTTTTAAAATTCATATTGATTTCAAATAGGTCTGAGGTGTATAATATGGAGTGTGTTGATGGCTAAGTATAGACACATAAACTTCTGACATTGACTGGGCATAGAAATGACTTCTTATCAAGTAAAGAAGCTCAATGAGAATGTACATTTCACAACAAAACCCTTTCATCTCTGTAAAGGTGGGCTGAGAGCTAACAAGGTCAGTATGTTTTGCTTTGAGTTCTGCTTTGGTACACAGATAAACAGTCAAATGAAGTTCCCAAGTGTGTTGCCACATGCAGCCATTCTCATATGGAAGGAGGAAAGCTCACTAAGTCACCCATAATACATTTAAAAATCAAGCAACATAAGTCCCCAGTTAACCTTTTAGTATAAGTTGGTTGCAAAATATGTAGAAAGGGATCAAGCTAGGTTAAACAATTAGATAGTTTTAGTAGTTATAAGTCAGTTAAAGGTCAGGGGATATTTACTAAAAATTGTAAGTAATTTTGGAATATTGGGAGGCATGCTTTCTGGCAATCACTAGCCAGCAGCAGCTCTGTCTGTTAAGACCGTGTTTCACAGGTTTCCAGTCTTCTCTTTCCTTTCTGATGTAACAGTTTATCCCTTTTCCTATATAGCCCATTCCATCAATGACACTGTGTTCATATTCTTATTTTTTTTCATTCAGGGTTTCTTATAGTTTACCACCCTGTTAAACACAACTTTGGCTCAATGTACCTATCTCCCATTTTGTAGTCTACAGAGAGATGCTGAATACGATTAACAAAAAACAAAACAAAACATACAACTGTGAAAACTGTTGTCCATTGTACAACACGTTCTTGGGAGGAAGTGGGATCAGGCTGGGGTACATAAGAGCTTCAGAGCTTTAGGAATGCTTTATATCTTGATCTGTAAGCACCAGTGTTTATAATTTTTATTTTTTCATCATACATTTATGTTTAATTCATTTTTCTACATGGGTGATATATTAATTAGGGTTCTCCAGAGAAACAGAAGCAAGAGGATGTGTAATTATGTAGGCACAGGTTTATTTTAAGGAAGTGGCTCATGCAATTGGGAAGGCTTAGTGAGTCTGAAATCTGATGGAGTGGCTGGCAGACTAGAATCTCAAAAAAAAGTTGCAGTTTAAATCCAAAGGCAGTGAGGCTGGAGACCCAGGGAAGATCTGATATTATAGATGAAGTCTGAAGACAGTCTGCTGGAGGATTCTCTTCCTCCAAGGAAAACCAGCCTTTTGTTCTATTCAAGCCTTCTGTTGATTGAATGAGGCCCATCCAGATTATGAAGGACAATTGCTTTATTTAAAGCCCACTGATTTAAATGTAAATCTTATCCAAAACCATCTTCCCAGAAATATCTAGAATGATGTTTGACCACATTATTGGGCAAAGTGGTCCAGCCAGGTTGATACACACAATTAACCACAATGGATGGGATATGAGATCTGTCCAGAAAATATCCATCCATGCAATATGAAAAAAATAGAGACATTTATTGAAGAAGATACAAGAAACATTGCACATAGGACAATGGCACATCAGTCTCTTTCAAATTAGGCACCTTGTGACCTCACAGAGTGCTCTCAATCACCATCAGCTGCCCTGTTGTATTTACTTGAATCTCATTGATGGTCTGAAATATCTTCCCTTTCAAATGTGATTTTCATTTGGGGAAAAGCCACAAGTCACAGGACGCCAAGGTTCTGACTTCTAGTGGGGCAGAGTCACCTGGGCAATTTGATATTTTTCCCAAAAAACTACACAAGACATGATGCATGAGCAGGTGTGTTCTCATGATGAAGATGCCAGTCACCAGTTGTCCATAGCTGCAGTCTTCTGAACCATTTAAATAGTTTCCACAGAGGAATGTTCAAGCTTAATGCAAAATTTGATGCAGATTCATCACTCTACTTGCTCAGTCATTTCCTTAAAAAATATTTATTTTTACAGAGAGTGGGAGGGAAAAAGAGAGGGAGAGAAACATCAATGTGTGGTTGCTTCTCACATGCCCCCCGACTGGGGACCTGGCCTGCAACCCAGGCATGTGCCCTGATTGCAAATCAAACTGGTGACCTTTTGGTTTGCAGGCCAGTGTTCAGCCTGTTGAGCCACACCAACCAGGGCTCGCTCAGTCATTTTGAATGTGATGACCACACAGTACACATGCTCACTCAACAGTGTCTACTGCCCCCACTCACTAGTACAGTTAAGTCATCATTGTTCACACACGCACATTCCAGTCCACTCTCTTTGGCTGCCAGGTTACATTAATGTCTTGCAAACCATTCTTAGTATATTAACAATGGCTGGAATTTTTCTGGACAGACCTCATATTTCACAATAAAATATTTACCTCAATCACCCACTTCCTTATTTAGAGGGGCCCTTAATGCTACCTGACAATACTCCATTTCCTCAGTCAGCTCTCTCTCATTCTCTATGATGGCTATTTCAAAACTTTTTCATTCTCTTTAAACCTTCAACCTTCTACAGTTGATTACCTCTTAACTATTTCAAAGAGAAAATAGATACCATTAAATTATACCCCCTTTGTCTCATTGTTATCAAACCAAAAATCTTACCTGCATCCACACTCGACATTTTCCTCTTTCTTGTCTTCTCCAGGGAAGAGGTGTCCTTTCTCCTTTTCAAGGCTAACCATCACTCATGAGCTGAGTCCCATTCTTTCTTATCTTTGTAGGAATACTAGTGTATGGAGGATTCCCTCTCTTCTGTATTGCCAACCTCTGTGCTTCTGTTCACTCATTCCAAGATTCTACCCTTAGTAATGGATGTCATGGGTAAATAAAATTTTTCCCATGAAGAGGTATTATTCTTGAAGGTTTAAAAAATTGTTGCCATGAGATTTGCTTAGTTGATTTTCCCAATCAACTTCCTGTTTTATGATTCATTTCTTTATTTGCATGTTGCTTCACTGAATATTCAAGAGTGTTTACTGTTGTTAATTTTCTTCCCCTGCAGACCTTGACAAACTAGGTTTTAAGGGCAAGTTTTACCTTTTGGAGGCAGTAGAACCTAGAGGTATCCAAAGATAGACTGCTCAGATTAAAAATGCTAATGCTTCTATTTTTATTTGTGAGTTTGGGCAAGTTACTCCCTTGTTAAGCCTCCACTTTCTTCATCTGAAAATGGCAACACTAAATGTTCTTTTCTCATAAGGTTGCTGTAAGAATTAAAAGAAATAAAAGAAAAATATATACAGTATCTGACACATTAAGCAATGAATACATGCTAATTATTATTTTCCAATGTGGATAAAACCAATCTAAAATGATCAGCAATTTTATGCTAAGAGGTAAGTGGGAGAAAATCCCCATTGTATATTTATTCTTCTTTGGAGAATTAGTGTGGGAGAGGTTGTACTCTAATTCAAATAAACAAATTATCTGCTGCAATCAAATGATAATTCTATTATACTATAAAATGTTTTACTATTGTGCCATTGATTTATTTTGTGACTTTTCACAACTTTTTGGTAAAGATTTTATTTATTTATTTTTTAGAGAGAGGAGAAGGGAAGGAAAAAGAGAGGGAGAGAACCATCAATGTGTGGTTGCCCCTCACGTGCCCCCAACTGGGGACCTGGCTGCAACCCAGGCATGTGCCCCGACTGGGAATTGAACCGCCAACCCTTTGGTTCACAAGCCCGGGCTCAATCCACTGAGCTACACCAACCAGGGCTTTACACAACTTTTATATCTGTTGACCTCACTCTCTTCATTTTCAAAATGATGAAGATGGACTAGATGCTTTCCATGCTTTCCTTTAAAGCCTAATATGCTGTTTTGATAATTCTTTTAAAAATATATTTTAGTGATAAGTGATTATAGCATTTTCCTGATTTTTCTTATATTAGTTTTTTTTTCCTTTCAGCAATTTATTTTTTATGCCTCTTCCCATGTACTGTTTTATCATGTTATATATTTTCCTTCTATGGTGAAATTCTCTCTCCACCTTTGGTATAACCATCATTTTCAATCTATCATTTCGCCTAATGTTTTCAACTGTAACACCAAGACTTACTCCTTCCCAGCTTTTATAGTTTGTCATGATGGCATGCATGTTAACCTGCCTCTCAGGCTGTGGGAGTTCAGTCATTATTTATCTATGTTTTTTTGGATTTGAGCTGATAATCCAGAGGAATATCACACTCACTTGTATGTGTCACAGAAAATAGATTTCAAGCTAAGTTACATACAGTGTTAGTCTAATAGAATCTCTAGCTTCCTATATTCCCTTATGATATTTTGTTCATTTGTAAAATGTAATGGTTGACTTTTCTAGAATTATTACTGAAATAAATAGGAAGATGGGTCTTCACAATTTATGTTATGAGGAATACTTAAACAGCTGTCAACTCTGTATTCTTTTGATTGTTTTAAATCAAAATAACCTGGAGTGACAACTGCAAGAAAGAAATACATTATTTTTACAACAATCTTTTAGATTAATATTTATAAAAATAGATAAACTTCAGATTCTGTCACCAAAGTATATTAATATTAGATAGGATTGATTCCATTTCTGTTCTATAATAACTGAATGTGCATATGTATATTTTATTATGATCAGGGTCACTTTCAGAGATACCCATCCCTCAATTATTTTATACTTTATTTTCTTAGGTCTATGAATTCATTGTTTCAATTATCATTTGGTTAAGTTGCATCTTTCACATATTAATACATCTATTAGGCCAAAATGCAATCAATATGGTAATCAACTAATGTTGCTTTGGAATCACTGCTTTCATGTGAGGCATTGTATTTCTAAATTGTCCATATTAAAATGCAGATGTAGTATCTGGGAGAAATTATACTTTGACAATGATTAGTATGCATTGGTTGTTTAGATTACCTGTCAATGATCACATGGAACACCTGCTGATGAAAGCAGGGCTATATAAGTTCTGGTTGTGGAACTTCACTCAAAAAAGGGAGAGAAGAATGGAAACACTGTAGTAAAGGATGCTGGGAATTGAGGAGCGTTACAGATATACCAAAGTTTCAGACATAGAGAAGATTACTATGTGAGCTACACTCAAAAGTTTTGCCAAAACCTTTTTCTATTTTGAATATACTGTCTAAAACAATCAGAAAAGGACCTGCATAGAAACAGTAATCCTAAGAAAGAGGAACAAAATTGGAGGAATCATGCTACCTAATATCAAACTACACTATGAGGCCATAGTAGTCAAACCACATGTTTATGGCATAAAAACAGAAACATAGATCAATGGAACAGAATAGAGAACCCAGAAATAAACCCACACCTTTATAGTCAATATTCACAGAAAGAAAGCACATACATAGGCTAAAGATAGTTTATTCAATAGTGGTATTGGGAAAATTGGACAGATACATGCAGAAAAATGAAACTAGATCACCTTCTTATACCACACACAAGAGTAAATTCAAAATAGATCAAAGACTTAAATGTTAGATCCTAAACCATAAAAATTGTAGGAAAAAACATAGGCAGCAAAATCTTGGACATAGCTTGTAGCAATATTTTATTGGATCTATCTCCCCACGCAAGAGAAACAATAGGAAAAATTAACAAATGGGACTACATCAAACTAAAAAGGTTTTTCACAGCAAAATAAATCATCAACAAAATAGAAAGGCAACCCACAGAATGACAGAACATATTCACCAATAATATCTGATAAGGGGTTCATATCCAAAATTTATAAAGAACTTAACAAAACTCAACAGCATAAAAACAAGCAACACAATTAAAAAATGGGCAAAGAACCTAAATAGATACTTCTCCAAAGAGGACAGATGGCCAATAGACATATGAAAAGGTGCTCAACATCACTAATCATGAAAGAAATGGAAATTAAAACTACAATGAGATGTCATCTCACACCTGTCAGAATGGCTGTCATTAGTAAATCAAACAAGTACTAGTGAGGATGTGGAGAAAGGGGAATCCTTTTGCATTGTTGGTGGGAATGCAGACAGATGCAGCCACTGTGGAAAGCAGTATGGAGATTCTTCAAAAATTAAAAATGAATCTGCCTTTTGACCCAGAGATTGCACTTCTAGGACTATATGTGAAGAAACCCAAAACACTAATTTGAAAGAACATAAGCACCCGTATGTTCATTGCAGTGTTATTTAGAATCGACAAGATATGGAAGCAGCCCCAGTGTCCATCAGTGGATGAGTGACTAGGACAACTATGGGTCATTTACACAATGGAATACTACTTAGCCATAAAAAAGAAGAAAGTTTTACCCTTTGCCACAGTATGAATGGACCTGGGGAACATTATGCTAAGTAAAATAAGTCAGAGAAATAAAATTTCATATGATTTCACATATGTGTGGAATCTAATGAACAAACTGAACTAACAAGCAAAATAGAGACAGACTTATAGATGGAGAGCAGGCTGACAGCCATTGGGCAGGGAAGTTGGGATGGAGGGATGGGTCAAAAAGAAAAAGGGCTCATGGACATGGACGCAGTGTGGTGATTGTGGGGGTGGGTAGAGGTGAACGAGTAGTAATGGAAAAAGTACAATAAAAATCCTGAAAAATAAAGTTTATGGCATTGTTTAATAACTCTTGACTAAGGTCATTTGAAAATCATGTCTCATCTTCTCATATCACATAATGTAAAATGGAGCCCTAAAAATTTCAAGCTACTCCTGAGATTGTTTCATTTCTTTTAGAACACAAGTCAAATAGCATATAAAACCTCAGCCAAAGACCATGAGAACTTGGACCATCATATTCAAGGTATTTTTATTTGCAGATCAGATAGTTTTCATTTGCAAAATTGAGAGGGGCATTTGGCAGTAAATATTTGCCTTATAAAAAAGTCAGTCACATCGATATTCAAACTATTCCAAATCATCATGCTTCTCACTATGTGGTAACAAAGACTCTGATGAGTGAAATGAGGAAATAATCTGAGGTTTGATATCATTAGTATACTGCTGTCTCTGAGAGGTGAAAATGCTCGAGCAAGTGTGTCACTTAAAATCAAAATCAATGCTAATTATAGGGTCATTATGGATAGTTCTATTTTAATGTTTTTGCCTTTGACATGAGACATGTTATAATAGTTGTCATTAACTCTTTGCTGATTCACTGTCCTCCCTCTCTGAAAATTAAAAATAGACGTGGAAAATTAAATAATCTTATCTCACACCCTAACAAACAATAATATTGTTTCTGTCCACCACTAAAATCATTCTGATACATAAAGGTCAAGTGTCATTATATTAAAGTAGGAAAATAAACTAAGATCACACAATTTTTAGAGCAATGTGTACATTGAAATATTGATTGCTTTAGTGCAAACTTAGTAACCTAATATTGTGGGAAGATAATGAAAGTTGAACACCAAGAGTAACATGAATTTGTCTCACCAGAACTTAGCTCAGTCAGAGTTTCTCTACCCCAGCACCATTGATGTTTTTGGGCCAGATTCTTTGTTGTTGGGGACTATTTTGTGCATTGTAGGGTTTTTAGCAGTATTCATGGTCTTTACCACTGAAATGCTAGTAGCACACTCACAATTGTGATGAACCAAAATGTCTCCAAATGTCAAATATCTCCTGGGGGACAAAATCTTCCCCAGCCGAGAACCACTGACTTAGCTAATCCATTCTGAACCACCATCTTAATCCTTCACTATGTTGTCCTTTGCTTATTATTTCTTCTGAGTATTTAAAATTATGTATTTCTAAAGTCAGATGGTTCACTTGTTATTGACGATTTATAGGCTATTGAAATCTCAACCCAAATCTCTTCAGCCTCACTCTTTCATCTCTCTGTACTTCTTGATTTATTTATCTCCCAGATCTCAAGCTCTCTGAGGGAGATGGCAACTTGAGAAAGCAGGAAAAGAAGTTATCAGTAAATAGTAATTACGATGGAAAGAACACTGAGAGTAAACTCTAACTTTCAAAACTTTTACTCATGTCACTAAAAACCTGACAAAGAAAGAGCCCTGTTACTTTGGCAGTCACTGCTTTTCTTTCTTGTCAATTAAAATTTAATGTTTAATATCTCCTGTAAATATTGGAATTCATTGTAGAGGCAAATTGGGGTATCTGTGAAAATTCTATATAATTAAAATTTTGTGAATCTTTCTATCATAAGAAAAGAAATAAAATTATATGTTTTTATAGCAATGTTTTTAAGTGGTCTCAGGCTGAATCACATGACTGTTTTCTCTCTCTACATGAATTACATTGATATTAGGTACTTAGAAGACATATTTTCTAACCCCTTCATGATACATATTGTAGTGCAGTGTCAAATGGGATTATTAAAAATGTTGATCGACATTGATAATAGCTAGGTTTGGGAAATGTAGTGTTATTTCTCCCTGCTTAGTATTTTACTATTTTGTTTGTTTAATAAATAAGACACTTCCTGAAAATGCAGCTCAGATTGCAGTTCTGTAAAGAACTTTTAGTTTATGTGGTCTTAAAATAGAAATGCACCTTAAATTAACTTCGAAGTCTTCACTGTGAGAAAACCTGTGTCCTATTTGCATAAAAAACATGAATAAATGGCATTTGAGTCAGCCACTAGTCAATTTTCAGTCATTTTCTTCTTATAAAAATAAAATAAAATAAAATAAATCTTTATTGATATATTCTGACCTTATCATGGATTCTTTAGCCATTTTAAAAGCTTTCAGTGCTAAGGGCTTGACTTACCATCTGCAGAGGAGAAAGCTGACAAGTTAATCAAGCAGACTGATGATGTGGTGGCTACAATAAAAAAAGGTCAAAATCATGTATTATTTCTTGAAATGTATCTACTGATTTGATGATAATGTCAAGTTCAAATCTTAAAAGGCCATTTAATAGAGTACAAAAAGAATTTTTCTTGGGGCATAGAAATTTTGACCTCATAAAGTGAAGTCTGTGACCTATTTCAACTCTTGATCAGAAGTCATTTTATTCATTTGTTAATTCATTCACTCTTCCATCCATCCATCCATCCATCCAACATTTATTAGACACTTACTAGCACTAAGCTAGTTACTGGGGAAATTGCATAAAAAATAAATCAAGGTTACTGCTCTTGAGCCACATACTGTCTACATCAGTATTTCCCAATACATGTTCAGAAGAACAATGCCCCTATAAGACACTAGCTATTCACTCCATATTATTATTTTTACTTTTCTTCTGAGTTTTCTAGAATAATTAAAAATATCTCAGTTTTCTAATTGCAAACACTTTTTTTTTTTACATGAGGAGATCTTAATAAAAAGTAGTTTAATATTGACTTGGAAAATGTGAGGGTCCAAAATATCTGGTATAAAAGTATACAGTTACAATGCAAATCTGATGGTACTTTAGCAGTTAAGGTGGATGTCATTCCCCTCATGTAGGGTACAAAATTCACTTAGTGTAAATTAACAAGGAAACCTGACCTTACGGAGACAATCTGGGAAACTGATGTGCAGATGACTATAGGTAACTGGATTTTAAAAGAAAATTAGTTTCAGCCAGCAGACCAGTTCCAAGGAAAACACCTCCAAGCCAGAGCCAGAGGCCAAGGCAAAGGGAGTTGGCAGCACCGGGGTTCGCAGGTGGCGGTACCAGGGTTTGAGTAGGAGTCACTGCTGAGGCCAGGGCCTGTCTCTGATGATCGACGAGGCAGTTCATCAAGGGTGACTTTTTCCTCAAGTGCATTTTCTAGTCTGCTTGGAATCTGGGAAATGAAGATTTTAATTTGGGGCTTAAATGGAGCAGGAAAAAGTACAATTTTGTACAGATTACAGGTTGCAGAAGTCATTACTACCATTCCTACTATTGGATTCAATATTGAAACGGTACCGTATGAGAACCTTACATTCCAAGTCTGGGATTTAGGAGGCGAGACCATTAGCAGGCCATACTGGAGATCTTATTATTCAAACACAGATGCAGTCATTTATGTAGTGGACAGTTGTGAGCAAAATGAATTGGCATTCCCAAATTAGAGTTGTTTGCCAAGTTGGAGGAAAAAGAACCGAGAAAAGCCATTTTGGTGGTGTTTGCAAATGAGCAGGACATGGAAAAAGCCATGACTCCCATAGAGATGGCAGATTCACTTGGGTTACCTGCCTTGAAGGACCAAAAATAGAAAATATCAAAACTTCAGCAACCACAGGCACTGGTCTTGATGAGGCAATGGAATGGTTAGTTGAAACATTAAAGAGCAGAGAGTAATTCAATCACTTCCGCTCCTCTGAAATGAAGACCACATCACTTATTCCTATGGAAACATGTGCTTCACACTACTAAATGTTAGAACTGTGTATGATTGTTGACATATACTGAACTGACTACAATATTTGTAATCAATATAAAAAAATAAGTCTTTGGTTAGAAGGGTAACTCATCGTGAATGTCTGGTGGGTGTAATGTAAAGTAGTCCTTCCTTGCTTTCTTGTGTTGAGGCATATGAAAGTATCCAGTCTTGTAATATGAGAAATAGAGATATTTATTGAAGATATAAGATATGAGACATTGTATATAGGACAATTGCACGTCAGTCCCCTTCAGAGTAGGCATCTTGCAACCTCACGCAGTTCTCCCAGTCACCATCAACTGCCCTGTCGTATTTTCCTGAATCTCATCAACCATCTGATATCTCTTCCCTTTCAAAGGTGATTTTAGTTTGGGTAAAAGCCAGAAGTCACAGGGTGCCAAATCTGGGCTGTAGGGGAGCTGAGTCACCTGGGTGATTTGATGTTTCACCAAAATACTCTGCACGAAACATGATGTATGAGTGATGAAACCTTCTGAATCATCCAAATAGTTCTGTGGGGGAATGTTCAAGCTTAGCACAAAATTTGATGCAGATTTGTTTCTCTACTCACTCAGTCATTTTGAATGGAATGGCCACACAGTACACATGCTCACTCAGTGGCATCCACGGCCCCCACTGACTAGTACAGTGAAGTAATTGTTGTTCACATATGTGCATTCCAGTCCACTCTCCTTTACTTCCATGTTACATAGATGTGAAAACTGATCTTGTTATATTAACAACAGTGGACCACTTTTTTTAAAGCTATTTCATTTAAAAGCTCCTGGTTATAGGCATGAAGTTGAAATAATTATTTTGGTGGTTAACTTTACTGACTCATCTGTAGTTGTCATTTTATAGCACTTTATAGTTGTTGAAAAGATTTTATATATATTGACCCTATCAGTTTGTGCAAGAACCATGTGATGTAGGTAGGACAGGTTGTAATATACTATTTATGGACATGTAGAATCTTGGGTTGATAGATTGGGTTGTCCAACTGCTATTTAGCTGGGAGCAGGGCTCAAAAGGAGACTTCAGGGTCAGAAGCTTGTCCCATGAACTCCACCATAAGTTCCTGAAAATATGAACTGTGCAACACAGATGAATTAACTCCTTAGGAGACTCTGTACATTAAAAATAATGTCTGTAAATTTGTTTGTCCACACTGGTAGAGGCAGTAAAAACAATCCTTAATGGTTATATTTGATGAATTCACAACACATCAAAGAAAAATTTCACTTTGAAGGAAATTAAAAAGCTGTATTTTAAAAAGCATTGTAAAGAAAAGAAATTTAGCTTCTTTCTGAAAAGGAGGGCAAAGTTTGTCATTTGTCATCTCAGTCATATTTCAAAGGTTTAGTTATACTTGAAAAAGTGGGAACATAGGCAAAATTTTAACCAATGACAGTCATAATAATTATACCATTTTATAAAGAAACGATATTGGCATTAAGAAAGTATTAGGAAAGATATTTCTTTGTGTAAAGAACATAATTTTAGTGAGTGTTTATCAACTAGCATAGAGCTGGAGATAAAGTCGTAATTTTGTGACTTCACATTAGTTCAACAGTTTACTTCCATTTGTATGTTTTCTGACTTATAGAAAAGAGGTTAGCAGATTATTTCAGTATAATTTTAAGGATAAATTCATGCTTCACACAGGTATACAAACAAAACCCAAACTTGTTAGTATTGTGAACAGCTAGATTTCAAAAGTTCAGAAATTCTTTTTTGATCAGCAGTTAGATGAGCCTGATATTAAGAGTTTATCTAAATGGTTTCTTATCTGATACTGTTATAAACTCAGAATGTTATTTATCTAAAGTGAGTAAATAAGAAGTGGTCAGTTTCATAGGATTCTACTAATGTTGGGGAAAGCTAGTGTTTGTAAGCATATTAATTGGCAATAGTAAGAGTTAACAGGGAGGGAGGTGGGGAGGGATGAGTGGGTGGGTTGGGATGGGAGTAAAGGACAAAAAACTGTACTTGAACAACGATTAAAATAAAATAAAATAAAATAAGTTAACATAGCATTAGGCCTTTCAGAAATAATACTAAGGAAATTACAGTATTTCTGTGATGTTAGTGCTTATAGTGATAATAAATAAATTTACGTGGCTTACAGTGTTTCCATAATATGTACCTGGTTGAAAAGGGTCGTATGTTTTAATGATGTTCCTAGCTTTCTAATTTGTAAGACTGTTCTGTCCTAGTAGCTCATGCCTCTAAACACTAAATGGTTAATCATCATTTATCTCTAAGAGCTCAGGATAATATAGTAAACAACATGGAATCATGAAGAATCATTCATATTAGAACACTATATTTTTTACTCTTACTGACAAATGACCTTATTAAATAGAATCCAATTAAAACAGGTATTATATTCTTGCCACTCCTCCCCAAATATTAACCTACCATATTATTCATATGAAAACATTTTAGGTATAATATTTTTTCTCTAATATTTCAAATTTATCTTGTATGGTACATTTGTAGCGATGTTTTTGCATCAAAATCTGTACATGTAAGGTAAGTGAAGATAAGACAACTCTGGGACTGTCCTTGGAAATCCAGAGTCTATGTTTATTATAATTACAGTGGGCTACAGTTGCACAAATTGATTGAGGGTTTACTATATGCCAAGCTCTGTGCTTTTATGCGTTAATTTTCCTAATGCTCAAAGGAAATCTGCAAGGCAGATACTATTTTTACCTCCTTTTTACTTGAAGTTGTTAAATATCCTGCCCCAGGTTTCAAAGATAGTAGTAGAGTTGGGTTTAAACCGAAGTTCTTCTTACTTCAGACTTCCTGCTCTTGACTACTAGGCAATAATGCCTGTTTGAGAGTCTTTTTGCTAAGGTAGATTGAAACATGACTTAGAGTCATAAAATTGTTTAGCCTGCAAGTCCAGAAGGACAATTCATTAGATGATGGGTCATTATTGATGGTACTAATGAACATTCTGAATTGAGGATGCATGTTCTTTTGGAAGAGAATCAAACAAGTAAACTGTAGTGGACATACAAATGTTCACCAAGATCTCTGATTCCCTCCTTTTGCTTAAATGTCTCCTTGATGTAGATAAATTCATATGACTTGCTTTATCCAGTAAAGTGGGAGAAGTGGCCTGTTCCATTTCTGTGTAGAAGTATTTAAGGGCTGGTGTGAGATTGTTCATGTTCTCTTTCCTTGCCATAGTAATTGTGAAAGATTGTGTTTATCATATTGGGGTGAGGAAGAAAGACAAAAGAAGCCTGAAATATTGAAGGAAAAAATAGAGGTCAGATGCCCTGGGGGCTCTCACAGACTCAGAGTGAACTTAATGTGAATAAGAAATGAACTTTTGATGTGTTAAGCTCTTGGGAAGCTGGTACACAGCCTAAACTCATCTAATCTAACTGAAACATGTGCAGACCACATGCATTCTATATATACCCCTATGTTTCATGAGCAGCAAGAGCAAGCCATTAACTTCTGAGTCTTAGTGGGTTTTTTGTTTTGTTTTAAAACTATGATTTTCAAAGTATGCCTTCCTTCTGAGATTCTGGGGGTAGATCGCTTGATCACATAAGAGAACATATAGGAAAACTGATGAACAAAATAGAAACAGGGGCATGGATACATGGAACAGACTGACAGTTGTCAGAGGGGAGGGTACTGGATGAAAGAAGGTGAAGGGATTTGCCAAAGAACATATGTACATCATCCACAGACACAGAAAATAGTGTGATGGTTGCCAGAGGGAAGGGGGATGAGGGTGGAGAGGAGGTAAGTAAGGGGATGGGGGATGGGACATCTATAATAGTGTCAACAATAAAAATAAAGAAAAACCCTCTGTAAACTACAAAGCAATATAATATTAGAATTAAAGTAAGAATTATGTTTTTTTCACCTTTATTATTCAGTGAACAGTGTTTAGTGATATGGCTGATTTTTTTGAAAGGCAGGTTTAGAAGACAAAGTGTATTTTTGAGTTGGTGACTGAATGACAAAGTTCAAATGCACATATTGATATACTTCAGGAGAAAAAATTAGTTGTTTAACACAGCATAGAGAATAATAAGATGTGCTCATATGACAAGGATGGGGCAAGGAGTTGGAGTGAAACCTATAAAGAAACAAAACCCATGGATGACAACAATGAGAAATATTTGTTTCAAAGACAACATAATATTTTTAAATAGCTAGAGCTTAATACTTTTAATAACCTACACAATGTGTTCAGCATTTATGAGATTTTTTATTAGTTCCTGTTGCAAGGATGGGAAATCCACACTTCAAGCTGATATTGGAAGCAAAGTGACCAATATCACTAGAAATTGAAGTACAAAGAGACAAGTTAAATTTCAATTTGTGTTTCTCCTATCTTCCACCAGTGTGAGGGACATTAAAGAGTTCCTAGTGAAAAAAAAGGCCTTTTATTACTTACTACCCATATACCCCAGAAGTGTGTGCATTAACATGACATGATGTATAAGCAAAGATGAACCACAAGCTCTGTTCTTTGAATCTCTACAGCTGAGTATCATGTATTTATTCTTTTGATGAAATCTCCTCTATTAAGTAAAAAGGTTATCTTAAACATGTAATTTTCAGAATTCCAAATAATGTATGTGGGTACTTCCACCTCTAGGAGGTGATTACTTTCTTGACCTCTCCTAGTGTGAACCAGACATATTGACTTGTTTCACAGAAATAAAATATGGTAAATTGCAAATACTAACTTTATGATAGAGCAACATGGAGAACACTACCTTAAAAAAGTGATCTATGCTAATATCACTATTGATGTCACATATCATGTACCTCTTCATGTGATGTTATGAAAAGGGGGCTTCACCTCTGTAGTATTCTTCCCCCAAATTAATAATTTTAGCTTGATCTTGAGAAAAGAAAACATCAGAAAACCCATATACGGATGCATTCTATAAAATATATAACCAGTTCTCCTCAAAACTGTCAAAATCTGATAAACTGTCAAAAACCAGAGAAGACTAAGGAGACATGGAAACTACATACAGTGTGGTATCCTGGATGGGACCCTAGAAAAAAGGATCTTGGAACAGGAAAAGTACACAGAGGAAACACTGGTAAGATCTGAATTAGGTCTGTAGTTTAGTTTATCAAACAAACTCTAACAGAATCTGGAGGCTTTTCTAGAAATAAACGGTAGTGATTTATTCAAGGGTCTTAGAGTTTGCAAACTGGAAACACAGCTAGGTAAAAACACACAAGTGTTCCAAAAAAGGAATAAAAGTTAAAAAAATTTTATAGCAAAAATCACATTCTTGAAAATTACTTGTTCTGCATTCTTAGCACTAGGATTGGTCCAGGACAGTTACCAATCAGATGTCAGGCAGTCAGGCTGATGGATGCCAGGTGGTCCAGAAGATGGGTACCAGGAGGCCTGGTCCATCTTGGTGGTCTGGATAATGGATGTCAGGTGGATGGAGACATAGGTCCTTCAGGGGATAATTAGAGGGTTACCTGGATGTCCAGATGTATATCCATGCAGGCATTGACACAGTACTGGAAAATTTAAAAAAAACATTTAAGTTCCCACGCTAGTTAGAACAAGAATAGAGTCTTTTCTCATGCCTCAACTTTCAAAATGTTAATAATTTTAGCAGTCTGGTTAAAATGACTCCATTTTATATATCTCACACTCTTTCCTCAAATTAATACTAATGTAGCATTTTTCTTGTTTTGACAAATGCATCATAATAGTGAAGATAATAACTTTATGGGAAAACTAAAGTAGGTGAAGGATATATGGAAACTATCTTGGTAGTCAGGGTTCTCCAGAGAAACAACCAAAAGAATATATTTACAGATATGCATATGCAAATCTATGTATATATACACCTCATATATAATGTAGTACATAGAAGTAGTATAGTAGTTCCAGACCATGTCCAAAGGTAGGGAAAACAAGCAAAGTCAAGGAAATCAGAAAGGAGGAAATTCCCTCTTACTCATGGGAGGGTCAGCTTTTTTGGCCTATTTAATACTTCAAATGATTTGTGGGGTCAATTCACATAAGGGAAGGCAATATGTTTTATTCAGTCTACCAATTCAAATGTGAATCTCATCCATAAACACCCTCACGGGAACACCCAGAATAATGTTTGACCCAATGTCTGGGTACCCTGTGGTCCAGTCATATTGACAAATCAGCATAAACTCCTTGAAGGCAGGACTGGATGGTATTCATCACTGTATCTCTAGCACCTGGTGCAGCCCTTGACAAATATGTTTTAAATGAACAAACATTACCCCTTTGTAATAAAAAGTTTCAAACTGCATATTCACTATCCATCCTTTATATAATCATGTAATTGCTGTTCCAAGTTGCAAATTCCAATGTTCTTATTTGGATTGATCAAAGCTCATAACCTAGAATCCTGTGAATGTATGATTTTCCACATTGCCACAGGATCTTACCAGAAAGTACATTCTTTAACATTCTCACATTTGAGTTCAGAGGATTATACACATGAAGCATGTGCATTTGTTTTGAGGTTAAAATGTGCAAGAATGTTCAGCTTCATTTTAAAACCAAAAATAAATATTAAAAAATGTCAATAAGAAATACAGAATGCACATGCTTAAAGACAGATTTTAGGGTACACATGGCATGAATTCTTATAATAATATTTCCTCATGATTTTATCTTAATTTGAAGTACTTTCAAATGTCCAAAATTATAGCCTTTAATACAACATACAGTATTTAGAACCCAGTATTTAAAAGTTTAGTCTTAAAGTAGATCTGTATTTAAGTTCTTGAAATAAACTGGGGTTAGAACAAGTAGAAAAAGGAAAGAGGCTGAAAAAAATGTCTGTGAGAAGTATCATCAGGTTGGGAGGAAAGAGGGCAGGACAAAGGCATGTAGGGTTATTTTCAATGGGTTTTGACAAAGGAAATAAATAGAAACTCGTCACTCTTCTGGAAAAAGTCCTTGGTAAAAAGGCAGAAAACTGCAGACAATTCACCAAAGTTGCAAAGAAGGGATATCCTTACAATGTGTCCATTTCATCACATTCTTGAAGAGCCTTTTCTCTAGATCACAGTCATAACAGGGTTTCTTTTAGTCTTTCAAGCACACTTAAAGTGGTAGATAGAAATTCCTGCAGTGACTTGGACATATTCGGCCATGGAAAGAGACTTCCTTCCCACTCCAGTCCTGTTTTAGAGAATTCAGATGACTTCATTACCAAATCTGATGGTTGCTCAGGGTCAACTTTGCTAGGGCCAGTTATGCAATCACTCATTGTTCTAGGTGTTGCTTTGTAGGTGTTTGTTTTCCATATGGTTAACACCTAGTCAATCAGTTGACTTGAAGTAAAGGAGATTGCCTTTGATAATATGGGTGGGCTTCATCCAATCAGTATAACATCTTAAGAACAAAAACTGAGGTTTCCCAGAGAAGAAAAAATTCTACCTCAAGACTACAGAATGAACTCATGCCTGAGCTTCCAGTCTGCTGGCCGGCCTGACAGCTTTCAGACTTGTCAGCTCCCACAATCAAGTGAGCCAGTTCCTTAGAAACCAATTGTGTATTTATGTATATTGTTATTACTTTAGTTTCTCTGGAATATCTTGACTGATATATCATATTTCCTGCATTTTTTTA
Source organism: Phyllostomus hastatus (assembly GCF_019186645.2). Lineage (NCBI taxonomy): Eukaryota > Metazoa > Chordata > Mammalia > Chiroptera > Phyllostomidae > Phyllostomus > Phyllostomus hastatus. The sequence continues at coordinate 8,407,564 of NW_025333984.1, read as the reverse complement.
GCTAAGAAGAGATGATTTATTGTACATATTCAGCCACAAATGATAACAGAACCAGTCCAGAATGTCACAGGTCCAGGGCAAAGGACCAAAAGGGACTATGGTTGTAAGAGCAGTGTGGGTCTCTCAAAAGGTGTTCATGGTGATCAGATGGCAATGTATGTTCTACATCCATCGACAAGTTCTCCATAGCAGGCATGCAGTCGAACAGTTTGTATCAGTGTCCCTGGCCTCTGGCTTCCCTTATTTCTGCTCCTGTGGCTTCCATGGGTACACAGGCTAGCAGTTTACTTGGACCTCTGCCTCATCTTTCTTCTTTTGCACTTCAGCCTGCACATTTGCTTCTTCCTCCACTTGGCTCTCATGGCACAGAAGTTTCTAAGAAGATGGCACTTGGGCCAAGAGCTTTACTCCATTTTTAAGTGGACTTAAAACTAAGTTGAAAATGATAATAATAGTGGGAGCAATCAGTAAAATTATATATAATAATCATCACTTTGCACTTGTTAGCCTTGCCATTAGTTTGGTGAATAGCTGGTCAATGAAATTAGGAAAGGTATTTTCAAAATTGCATGAAGTAGAAAAGTTTGAATTTAATATTTCCTGGCTTTAATTAGAATGATTGATAGAAGTGTTGTATAATCAGATAAAAGTGGTCAGTGTTTAGCAGTGCCTTTATTCTCAGCAAGTCAAATTTTCTACAAATGGGAAAATATAAATACTCTTGAAATCCTAAAATGTTTGCAAGATACATATATTTCTCATATTATTATCTATATTATATATAACAGAAGTGACACCAACATTCTCTGTAATGATGGGTATGTGGCTATTGAGTGCTGGATGGAGAAACTAAATTTCATTTTATTTTATTTTGTTCTTTTTCTATTGTTCAAGTACAGTTATCTCCATTCACCCCACTGTCCCCTGCCCCACCCACCCCAACTCCCACCCTCAATCCTTTTCCCCTTTGTCTTTGCCCATGGGTCCTTTATACATGTTCCTTGATGATCATCTCCCTTCTTTCCCTTGTTACCACCCCCCTCCTTCCCCTCTGGTCACTGTCAGTTTGTTCTTTATTTCCATATCTCTGGTTCTATTTTGCTTGCTTGCTTGTTTTGTTGATTAGGTTCCACTTGTAGGTGAGATCATATGGTATTTGTCTTTTACCAACTGGCTTACTTCGCTTAGCATAATGCTCTCCAGATCCATCTATGCTGTCACAAAATGTAGGGGCTCCTTTCTTTCTTTTGTGTAGCAATAAGTGAATTTGGCAAAAGAGCAGGATACAAAGTCAATATTCAGAAATTGAAGGCATTTTTGTACACCAACAATAAAATATCAGAAACAGAAATAGGAAAAAAATCCCATTTGCTACAGCAAAAAGAAAAATAAAGTGCCTAAGAATAAACCTAGCCAAGGAGGTAAAAGACCTGTACTCAAAAAACTACACAACACTGAAGAAAGAAATTAAGGAAGACACAAATAAATGGAAGCATATACCATGTTCATGGGTTAGAAGAATTATCATCAAAATGTCCATACTACCCAAACCAACTTATAGATTTAATGCAATCTCTATTAAAGTACCAGTGACATATTTCACAGATACAGAACAAATATTTCAAAAATTTATATGGAACCATAAATGATCCCAAATAGCTGTAGCAATTTTGAGAAAGAAGAACAAAGGAGGAAGGATCAAAATACCTGATATCAAACTATATTACAAGGCCACTGTATTCAAACCAGTCTGGTACTGGTATAAGAACAGACACATAGACCCATGGAACAGATTAGAGAGCCCAGAAATAAACCCACGTCTCTATGATCAATTAATATTCAAGAAAGGGGGCAGGACATAAAATGGAGTAAAAATAGCCTCTTCAGCAAATGGTGTTGGGAGGCCTGGACAGGTACATGCATAAAAATGAAACTCAATCACCTACTTACCCCATACACCAAAAGAAATTCAAGATGGGTAAAATAATTAAATATAAGTTGCAATACAATAAAAGTCCTAGAGGAGAACATAGGCAGGAAAATCTCAGATATTCCACGCAGCAATATTTTCACCAATATGTCTCCTAGAGCAAGGGACATAAAGTAAAGAATAAACAAAAATGGGAATTCATAAAAATAAAAAGCTTCTGCATGGCTAAAGAAAACATCAGCAAAATGAAAAAGGAACTAACCATATGAGAAAACATATTTGCAAATGATACCTCGGACAAGGGTTTGATCAACAAAATATATAAAGAACTCATAGGACTCCACTCCAGGAAGATAATCCAATTAAAAAGTGAGCAGAGGACCTGAACAGACACTTCTCCAAGGAGGCCATGCAGAGGGCCCAGAGACATATGAAAGGATGCTCAGCATCACTAGCCATCAGAGAGACGCAAATTAAAACCACAATGAGATACTACTTCACACTGGTGAGAATGGCCATCCTAAATGAATCAACAAACAACAAGTGTTGGAGAGGTTGTGAAGAAAAGGGGACCTTGGTGCACTGTTCAGGAAACTAAATTTTAAATTTTATTCATTGTTGAACAATATAACTTTAAATATAAAAGACATGTGACTAGTGGCTTTCATATTGGACAGTGTACACTTTGTTATATATTTAAATATTGACCTTATGTTTAAGTAAAAAATAAACATTTGTAGGGTCACAGTAAACTGAGTAACATAATTATGGTGCATTCAATCTCTTATGTCACTTTAAATGTAAACTTCTATGATGTTCTCTGAAAATTGTATGAGGTATATATATCAATTTTAAAAACATTTTATCCACAATGTATTTTCTATAGGCTTTTTAAAAGTACTTTTTGTGGTAAGAATTAGACTTTATCACTTAAAAATTTTACATTGCTAGTGTCCCTTGTCATTCCTTTATATGATAGTGTTCTCCCTATAAAGAATTCTTTTGAGGTACATATACAAGGTTACCTTTTTTGTTTGAGTTGACCAAAACTTCTATTTAGAGTAATTTTTTATGATACATCATCCATGTAAAATAAATGAGTATATGTTATAACAACATATCCAGTTTTTACCAATACTGTGCATGCATAGCAATTTTAGAGCTAAATATCATTATCATTAAACAGGTGTTTTGGAATGGTGTAGTACAAAATAGTAAATGTTTGTTTAGACTAGGGATAAGATGGCTTAAGCGTGTTGGGATCATCCAAACTCTAAAGGGTGTTATTCTTTTCTTTTATTTTATTTTATTATTTTATTTTATTTTATTTTTTTGCGTGTTATTCTTTTACTAAGAACAACAAGGTACAGCCTTCAGAGCAACTTCTTACAAGGCATACTTAGGACCTTTGAGTTTATCCATAAACTCTCTCCTTTCATATCTTGTAATTTGGAAGTGAGTCTCCCCAATTAGCCATATGGCCATAGTGGGGATGTCAGACATTTATAAAGAAAAGTTCCCCCCAAAACTTGTCTGTATAAGTCCAACTACAAATTAAGTTATAGAGGAACACTTACACAGAGAATCATTTGAACAAATGACAAAGCCACAACTACAGGTATGCCTTGGGATTTGTGTTCAAGAATAAAGTGCTTATTTTGAGCAAGGTTTCTTTAACAAAAGTTGGGACAAATTTGAGTAAATTTATGGTGATACTGGACTCTTGCAGAAATTCTGAGATGTATAGTGGCTGCAAATATGCTCTTGTAACTTGTCTGTTAGCCCAAACCATGCATTTTGAATAATCAAATATACTTTTTTGAGATTTCATGAAAAATTCCTCAATAAAATTTTAAGAATTTTAGGTCATTTGCAACTTTCTTTTGTATAGGTATAAGTCTTCCTAGAACAATTGAGTTCATTTTCTAACTCATGTAATATCTCTCATTTTCGTTTCATGTAACATTGTATGTTCAGTGGGGGGAAAGAGTATAATTATATGTTGCTAGTAGTTCCCTGTATCTCTGCCCTAACTACCTTTTATGGACTAATAGTTCTTTGAAAACAATGACTAAGTAGATTCATTATTTAATAGGTAACCTGACCCCTCCATATACTGTAGTTTATTTATTGACAAAGGAAGACTTGCAAAGAAATTCATCATTTTACGATAATCAGGTTTTCTTGGCTAGGGGTGGAAGACTTCCTTGGTATCAATTCACCATATGGAATGGGAATTAGGCTTGTTCTTATTTAGATGCAACTCCCATTGAGTTCATATAAGGTTGTCACTGAATAAGAAGTGCAAAACTATCTTTTTGTGATTAATTTCTCTTTGGTAAAAAAAATCACACCATAAAGCATTTTACCGACCTTTCTACCTACCATTCCCTCTTTCCATTTTGGGGGACAGCACAGATTGAATTAATAATACTGTTGGGACTGAAGGAATTGGACATTTAATGCTTTTTACTTTATTTCAAATGACCCTTCAAATGCCTGCTTTGGGAATGAAACTCATCATTCTGTGAGGGTAATACAGGAAATATTTTCTCTCAGTTGCAAACAAAGTCCCTCTGGCACAAGGTTTTTAAAATTTTTGGCATTAAACCTCCTAAAACCAATCTGTGTTTAAAATTATTTTTTTTTTGCTTTGGGGCATATTATATTTATATATTTTCTCTTTATTTCACAATATTTAATCTAGTGAGAAAGTAGCTTCTTAGGCCAAACACAGAGTCCAACTTACAGGAGCACAAGGTAGGGAAATCTCTGCAATGTAATGCCACAACTCAGTATATTATTTATAACCGGAATCATTTTAAAAACACCAAATATACAGTTATTTCCTTGTATTTTGCAAGGTGTTGTTATCTATATAAATTTTATTTAATAACATACATTGAATTAGAATGAAAAATTGATGAAAATATACTATGCTTATAATTATGTATTCAAAACACTTTTCATTCAATAGGCAACTCTATAATCCTTAAGTTGGTCAGAAAAGCAATGTCCATGATTCTGCCTTCTTTCTGTGTTGAATAAAGCTGCACTTGAAGAATGCTTATCTGTTCTTTTTCTTTTGTGGTATTGTCAGAAACCTGTGATTTTTAGCAGAAGGCACTTTTGCCTCTGAGGAGATATTTGTTTTGTCAATTTCTGGAAGGAATTTATAATTGCCATGATTGAGGGAAGGAGGTGCTACTGGAATCTACTGGGCAGAGACCAAGGATGCTGCTAAACAGCCTAAGATACATAGGATATCTGCACAAAGTGGAGAATTATCCCATGCAAAATGTCAACCATCCCAAAGGTGAGGAAAGAAAAAAGAAAGAAAAAGAGAGAGAAAGAAAGGTTCAAGATAGAAAATATCATCCAAAAAGAAACTGAGTTTATGTCATAAAATTATACCACACATTTCTGTGTTCAAATGCTAGGTCTCATATTCACTGATACATCTGATAAGGGTTTCATATTCAAAATGGACAAAGAACTTACAAAACTCAACAGCAAAAAAACAAACAATTTAAATAAAAAATGGACAAAGGACCTGAACAGATACTTCTTGAATGAGGACATACAGATGGCCAATAGATATATGAAAAGATGTTGAACATCACTAATCATCAGAGAAATGGAAATTAAAACCACAATGAGATATCGTCTCACACCTGTCAGAATGGCTATCATCAATAAATCAACAAACAACTAGTGCTGGAGAGGATGTGGAGAAAGGGGAACCCTTTTGCACTGTTGGTGGGAATGCAGACTGGTGCAGCCACTGTGGAATGCAAATGGTGATTCCTCAAAAAATTAAAAGTGGATCTGCCTTTTCACCCAGCAATCTCACTTCTGGGAATATATCTGAAGGAACCCCAAACACTAATTTGAAAGAACATAAGAACCCTTATGGTCATTGTAGTGTTATTTACAATGGACCAGATATGGAAGCAGCCCAAGTGTCCATCAGTAGATGAGTGTATAAAACAACTATGGGACATTCACACAATGGAATACTGCTCAGCTGTAAAAATGAAGGAAACATTACCCTTTGTGACAGTATGGATGGACCCGGAGAACGTTATGCTAAGTGAAGTTAGCCAGTCAGAGAAAGACAAATACCATATGATTTCACTCATATGTGGAATCTAATAAACAAACTCAAAGGAAAGTGGGGACAAACTCATAGATGGAGAGCAGGATAACAGCTAGTGGGGGTAGGTGAGGGGGTGGAGGGATTGAGCAAAAGAGAGAAGGAATTCATGGACATGGACAGCAGTGTGGTGATTTCTGGGGTGAGGGGTTTATAAGGGGACTAAATGGTAATGGAAAAATACAATTAAAAATATCTTAAGTGGAAAAAATAAACTTATACAACAAGACATACCAGACTGGAGCATCCGAGCCCATGCCCAATGATAACAGCAAAACAAAATGAAGCCTGCACAATCACCCTTGAATCTTCTGATTTACAACTAATTGCCATGACCACCCAGCTCCATCCCCCTCCTCTTTACACCCAATAAAAATTTAAAGCCCCTACATTTCAAGGCTGGTGTATCTCTTCACACCAGCCCCTTTCCCTCTTGGAAAGTAAATACAAATTTTGCTCTCTGCACTTTCTTCTCTTTGTGAATTATTTCACAACCCGTATCATGCTAACAATAATAATATAAATAGTTTTGTTAAGATTTAGGTAAATTCATCCATAAGATATTCCTGACAGAATTATTAAAGGAAATAAGAAGTATATAAAATATAATCCAACTTTTTCAGATGGATGTAATAGAGGGCAATTATGAGATTATTTTTTCCTAATACCTTTACTTCTGCAGATATTTTGTAAACAGGAAAACAACGTAAGGCAAAGGACTTTTTCTTGTTGATAATTCTGGTAACTAAATATCCTTAGGAGTTTCAACATGTATCCAAATTCAGATAAATGCTATATTTTGGAGGACTGCATGACAGCAAAGCTCCAAAAATAGTGCATTGAAACTTTTTACTACTTCAGAAGTCTACCATTTGTTGTCACCAACTTGTTTCTCTACTGGTGAGACTGATGGCTGATTTAATTGTCCAACCATATCTTTTTGCAGATAAAAACTATTAGAATTTTTTCCTTCACATTCTACAGTACTTACAGTACCTCATTCACTGCTTGATGAAACTGTTCTACTTTCTCTTGAACAGAGAATCCTTGCATTGTGAGGAGAATACTTACCTTTCTGTTCTTTTTATCACGTGGTAAGCTCATATATAATTTTCTACTCCTATTATATAGTTTTTAGCATTACTGCTTTGCAGTTCTCTTCAGACAGTGTATGATTATATTTAAGCTTCCCTTGAATATGTTTCATTTTTCTTAATCCACACTAAGTTTATATGAATTTGAATGATGTCAACTGACATTACATGAATTGAAGCTTTCCAGAAGTTTGGATTCACTTATGATACAAGAATACTGAATAATGAACTACAGCATGTTGTTTTTCCATGGGACTCAAATACACCAAAAACCTCAAAAGATGCACACAGATTTCAGTAATAAAATAAATACTATAACTAAAGTATATTTGATCTACAATGAAGTTTACTTCTTAGAATTTTAATACATCTATTTAATACATTTAATACATCTTTTATAGGGGACATTTCATTACTTCTGATTTCAGAGAACATATTCTAATTTAGATAAATCATTGTAAATTAAATAAAACTTGCTGTTTTGGAGATTGCTATGGACTGAATGCTTGTGTCCCTTCAAAATTCATATGTTGAAACCCTAGTAATTGGGAAATAATTAGGTCAAGAGAATAGAGCCCTCATGAATGCAATTTGTGCCCTTATAAATGAAGGTCTCGAGTGCTCTCCTGTGAGGACATAAGGAGAATTCAGCAGTCTTCCATCTTGGAAGAGGGCCCCACCAGAACATTGCCAAGCTGTCACCCTGATCTCAGACTTTCAGTCTCCAGAACTGTGGGAAATAAATTTATGGTTTTTGTAAGCCATCTAGTCTATTGTGCTTTGTTACAGCAGCCAAAACTGATCAAGACAGAGATATTTTCAAATTGCAATGATATTAATGAACTAATATTTTAGAAGTCACAAGATGTGAAAAGTTGCTTAAAAGAAAATTCAAAATGTCATATGTAATAAGGATAACCATCACAATAATGTATATTCAATCAGTAATATAGCCCATGTTCATTAACAGTCTCCATTTTAGTTATGGGAAGCAATGGCACTGAATTTGACCACTGCACTGAAAAAGTGAAATACTATAGCTATGGTGAGCTAAGCTACATAATCAGATTAACTTTCAAGTGTGGATTACTGTAGAACCCTTTCAAGAACATTGAATGGGGATATACTTGTTAGACTAAAAATGTGGAATTGATGAAATTAAACTTCTTTGATCTTTAAAGTTTCCAGAATCTCTCAAGCTTCTTGAGCAAGTGTATACATAAAAGGGGAAAAAAGCCTGAGTAACATGCTAGCCTTTATTCAAGAATTCCTTTAAAAATATCATGCTGAAATGTTTCTTGTATTAGTAAAATTCGATTTTTAAATGTTTTTAATGTTTTATGAAATTTGGAAAGTGGATACTATTGGGCCTTCATCAAGTATGTATTGAATAAAAGCATCATACTATTGAAATAGGAAGAGGCCTTTGTACCTACTCTTGCTCTTTTGCTCTCTATTTAGCCAAAAAGTCAAGAGGCACAATTTTCTCTCTTGAGGCTATAATTTCTGGTGGGGATATTTCACCTACATAGTTACCTGTATGTTAACAAGAACTGTGCGTTGTTGAAGTTACAGATGTGCATAATGAGTAGAGCATGACCTATGCAGTCTATTTCTTCTGCTAAATGCCTATGATATTGTATCTGCCATGAATATAATGGAAAAAAATATACAGCTATGTCTGGGTTAAAGCAGGCCTTTAAGTATGTACCATGGGTTTAATTTACCTTGAACTTCCGATTTGCAAAGCTATAAAAGCACTTCTTAGTGACATAGATAGCATTTAGAACAACATGTATTTTTTGCATTATCTGATTGCTAAAAACACACTTGGTTAAACTTAAATACAGTACGAATTTTCACTCCAAATGGAGGAGGGTAGCAAAAGTATTATCTTAGGAAAGAATTTGTTCTCTTTTATCTCTTTAAAAGTCAGAGCAGTTTGATGTCTAGAGAACATTTAACATAACTGGTATTTGATAACAATTACCTCAGACTATTTCTCAGAAAATCAAATGATCTCAATACACTAAAAACTATGGAATTTGGCCTGGCTGGTGTGGCTCAATTGGTTGGAACATTGGCCTATAAACCAGAAGTTCATGGGTTCAACTCTTGGTCTAGGCACATGCTTAAGTTGCAGTTTGGTCTCAGGTCGGAGTGTGGATGATGGGCAACATCGCCTCTTGTTTCTCGCTCACATCAACGTTTATTCCCCTTCCTCTCTCCCTCCTTTCCTCTTTTTCTAAACTCAATAAGCACGATGTCCTTGGGTGAGGATAAAACTTTTATATATATATATACATATATATATGTATGTGTATATATATATATATATAATTTATTTTCATAATGACTTAAATATTTAATTGCCAATTTAAATTTATGTCACAATCTCTAAAACTTTGCAATTCACATTTTTCTTTTACGGTATACAGCTTAGGGAAATATATGGAAGACTAAGTGTTAAATATTCTCATCTGTTGCATATTTTTGTTAAATAGTAATTTACATGATTAATCAAGTTAGCTATAATGTACAGAAATGACATACACATATAATTAATATTTAAATAAAAGACCTTAACCTCAGGCATATCCAGAGGATAGAATATTTTAAAGAGATTCGACTCCATCAGGGAGATGCTATTCAAATTTGGAAACTTTATATCATCTCACAAATCTTTGCATCACAGTCTGGCTTCATCTACCTTTCTAGATCAGTCATGTACATGCTTTCTCTGCTTTTGCCACACTGGTCTTTTCCAGTGTCTGTCTTGCTCCTTCTTTTCAGAGGGCCTAGGACATTATTTTCCCCCTTTTTTACTTGGTTAACTCCTATTCACTCTTTAGATTGTAACTCAGTTATTCTTCCATCATTGAAACCTTCCTTGATCTTCCTGTCCAGGTAAAATCCTCTTATTACCTAATTTTCATAGCGCTTCTTCACTGTTGAAAAATTTCCAAATTTTTTACTATTTTCTTCATGTCCATGTATTTCCTACTGTTCTCTGTATACCATGGCTCAGAGATTGTGGTGGGTTATGTGCATCATTTAATTCCCAGTTCCAAGCATAGTACATTGCACATAGTAGGCACTTAGAATGTATTAAATGAGTGGATTAAACCTGGTGCTGGAAAAGTGAACACTAAGTTAACTTTACTGCCAATTCTCATGGACATTTCTGTATTCTCCAGCAGATTACATGACTCTCCGGGAGCTAAAATTGTATCATATTCAATTTTTTAACTCTCACAGTGCCTAACACAGTGCATTATGCATAGAATCTATTTGATAAATGGTTATTACAAGTCCAGATGGCGTGAATAAGTAAAAATTATACAAAATTTATATATGTAACTTACTTCATACCATTTAGAGATAAAAATGAAGAAAAATAATATTCTTTATACTAATTCTCATCTGTTATATTTATTTTCACTGTCCCCTAGTTTACAACAGAACATATAACTGTCCATGGAATCCTAAGTAAGGGTAAGAGAAAAGAAATTCTCATCATTTCACAATCTCTGTGGTAAGACTGGTCTATGAACATCTATGTATATGTGTGCCTATAGATTACTTTTGAAGTAGACACAATCAGCAGTTGCCTAAGAGAATGTGTGCAAGCAGCCTTCAGAAATGCCTAAGCACATAATGCTCCCTCTCTGGTCTGCCCCAGTATTTAAAATTCTCAGAGTAGTTTATCATTTCATTTCATAGCCAAAGACTTCTGTCAATTCGGTTCTGTGAGGTTACTGCACTAAATAGTGGTCATTTACCCTTGACTTGTGTTAATGTAATGATAAGCCAATGAAGGGATAAGTTTTGATGAAGGTGAAGAGATCAGCTAAAGTGTGACTAATGGAACACTTCTCGGGATGTGGCATGGATTAGAGAACAAGAGGTGGGAATGATAGAGGCAATAAATGGAAGCATTCAGATGGAGGAGAAAAAAATCAAAGGGAGAAGTGCAAGCACAAGATTTGGAACCATGAGCTAAGGCATAAGAAACCTAGTTCTATAATGTCCTATATCTATGACTTTAGGAGAGTTACTTATTATGTCTCTGAAAATCAATTTGTTCAATAGAAAATGCCATATAAAACATCTTAAATTATTTATGCTATGTACAAAAATGCAATAAATGTTTGTGGAACTTGAAAGACAAATTTCATCTATTTTTAAACTTATCAAGTGCACTAGTTATTTCTATAATATCAATTCAAGTTAATGCCAGACACCAACATTTCCTAGCTAATTTTAATCCTAACTAAGATAATAGGACATTATTTCAAATATTGAGAAACCAATCAACAAGTGTTTAATATGTGCATCATACAAGGTACTATGAAAATAATGAGGTAAGATTCCTCCCTATGAAAAACGTAACCTGTGGTCTGGGATGTGGACTTGGTAGGCATGGAGAAATCCTTCACATTTATTTATTCAATAAGGTTTGTTAGTTCTGTCATCATACCAAGCATAGTTTAGGCACTAGGGATACCAGTATGAGAAAAACAGACTGTTTTGAAGTGTATATTTTATGGAAAAGGCATGCAATGGATTAAAAAAAATAAATATATAACAGCCAAGTAGAGATAACTAGTATGAAGAAAAATAGAATAGGGAAAGGGGAATAGAGAGTGACTGGGGACTGATTTTATATAGAGTGATCAAAAATGACCTCCATGTTAAGAAAACATTTTTAGCTGACATCTGAAGTGAGAAAACAAGCCACATGAATGTTTTGGGGAAAAATCAGGCAGAGGGAAAACCAGTACAAATGTCTAAAGTAGGTACATACATGGCATGTTCAAGGAACAGCAGGGAAGTCATTGTGACTTTAATGAAGTAAAACAAGGATGGGTGGTAGTAAATGAGGTCAGAATGGTGGCAGAAGGGCAAGATTGTGTAGAATCTTATGTATATTATTTTATAGTCCTGGGGCCATCAGGTTTCATTAGGTATTGAGCACATGATCTGACATGTATTCTATTCTATTTTAAAAGATTTTGTTTATTTATTTTAAAGAGAGGGGAAGGGAGGGAGAAAGAGAGGGAGAGAAACATTGATGTGAGAAAGAAACATCGATTGGCTACCTCCTGTATGTGCCCCAACTGAGAACTGAACCTGCAATCCAGGCATGTACCAGGAATTAGACTGGTGACCTTTCACTTTGCAGGATGATGGCCAACCAACTGAGCCACACCGGCCAGAACTGACATCTATTTTAAAAGCACCACCCTGGCTTCTACTCAAAGAATAATCCAATGGCTGAGGGAGAGTGGAAGCAGAGAGACCAGTTAAGAAGCAATTTCATTAGTCCAGATAAGAGATGATGGTAGCTTGAACAAGGATCGGTATAAAGTGGTGAGAAGAGTTGGTGTATAAATATCCTAAAATCCAGGGCACACTTAATTAGTTGTTGGTATTCCTGTGGGGTGTGAGAGCAAGTCAAAGATGACTTAAAGGTTTGCAGGGGGATATCAAAATATTTGGATATATATGTACTGTTTGTGATGCTTATTAGGCACTCACAAGATGACATTTGGATGACAAATAAGCTCATGAAAAATTCTCAGCATCATTAGTTATCAGAGAGTTGTAAACTAAAATCATGACATTTGGCTGCATAACCCCTAGAATAGCTAAAATTAAATATAAATTTATAATAAGGATGTAGAGAAACTAAAACACATTGTTTGTAGAAATGTAAAATGGTATACCTACTTTGGAAAATAGTTTTCCAGATTCTTATAAACTTAGCCATATACTTATCTTATGACCCAGCATTACTGCTGTTATGTATTTACACAGGAGCAATGAAAACATATCTCTACAAAAAGACCTATATATGAATAGTCATAACAGTATTATTTATAGCACTTAAAAATGAGAACCACCAAATCTCCATAAAAGGTAAATGCAATATAATACAATTCCATATTAAAGAAAATGAAATGTTATTATATGCAACCACATGGATGAATCTTAAACTATTATGCTGATATATTAAAGAATACATATTGCACAATTCCACTTGTATGAAACTCTAAAACAGGCAACACCAATCTATAAAGATAAAAGAAGATCATGGTTCCCCATGCTCCTTCATCTGGTGCTGAGAGGCTTCCCAGGACACAGGAATTTCTGTGTAAAACCCAGGACTGTCCTGAGAAAGGCGGAATGGGTGGTCAATCTTTCTGTGGTTCGGCTCCAAGGATTGACTGGGAAGGAGCACAAGTAAACCTTTTGGGGATAAAGGAAATATTCTGTATTTTGATTTTGGTAGTAGCAACACGGGTGTATTTATTTGTCAAAGTTGATCCAAATATAGAAACCTAATTATGAACATTTTATTGTATATAAAATATATGTCAATGAAGTTTATTTAAAAATAAAAACAAAAATATTTAATGGTAAGTTATAGAAAGTATAACTTTTTAAACATATGCACTGATATTCTCACTATTTTTTTAATTACAGAAGAAGTGGTCAAATATAACAGAATGGTCCTAAAGTTACTTGGATGCTAGATATTTATAAAATCACAAGATTTCTATTAATTTCAACAGCTAAGTGATTGTTGGGGGTCTCATAAGGACATAGATTGACTGAGGACCACCAATGCATCTTATCACATTGATAGTAAAACCATATCTGATCCATAAAATGCTATGGATTTGTCTGGATAAATTCAACATTGTTTATAGAATATCAAACAAGATAACCAAATTGTGAATTATTTCGGGGATCTGATTATGCTGTATTTCTAAGTATATTTCAAATCAAATGCTGTGGAAAGGTATAGTCAGACCATGGAGGAAAGCTAAATTATCAGGAGCATTTTCCCCTTTGTATTAAAATAATGTAAGTATAACCAGAGATAACCCTGGGTAACTCATAATGAATAATGTAGGCAAAAGTAAATAACAAAATATCCACCAGAGATAGACTTTTTTTTTGCTAAATAACCATAGTAATTCCAATGACTGAAGGAGTTGAAATAAAGTCAGTCATGCTGCATGTCCTCCTTTTATTTACCTTTTAAATGTTAACTCATATATTTCTGATTTTATTTTGAACAAAATGTTAATGCTAGTGTTATGAAAATACAAAGAAACACTGAGATGTGGTGTGAAAAATATCCCTTTAGTAGCTCCCTATTTGTGTATCAAGTGAGGTGCACTTATGAGTTAAAGTTAATTTTATGCCTTTTTGTCATCATTTTGTACCATATTTACTTATTCTGCATAATCTGTATTTACTTTATAGTTAAATTATAACCGTAGGGTTTAAGCCTTTCTATTGCACACTATAAACATATCTCTGCCCAACCCCTTCAAATTGTATGTCTTCTATGTGGAAATGAGATTAATATAATCTAGCATTTAGGGTTGTCATGGGAACTGAACAAATAGAATGCACCTGCTGCATAATTACTTATGAGCTTATTTATCCCTCCTCCCTTTTTGGACATATGTTGTATGCCTCTGTCACATAAAACTGTATCTCTAAGTTTATATACCTGCATATTTGTCTATTTATGAATTATTGTTCTTTTTTAAATACTCACCTGAGGATCTATTTATTGATTTCAGAAATAGAGGAAAGGGAGAGAGAGAGAGAGAGAGAGGAGAGAAACATTGGTCAGTTGCCTCCTGTGTGCACCCTGATTGGGGATCAAACCTGTAACCTAGGTGTGTGCCTGACTGAGGATCAAACCTGCAACCTTTGGGTGCATGGAACAATGCTCTAACCAACCGAGCCATGCAGCCAGAGCAATTATTGTTCTTTAGAATGTGACAGTATAATGTGGTAGGTAAGAACACAGATCCTTGGATCAAACTCAGTTGAAGCTCCACTGTATCCTGCACTAGCAGTGTGACCTTTGGGAAACCTCTTAACTTTTCTGTTCCCTAGTTTCCTCATTTCAAAAATGAATATAATGGTAACACCTACCCCTTAGGATTTTTGTGAACATTAAATGTTATTATATGCAAAGTACTTAGAACAGTACCTGGCCCATCGTAAGCTAAATTATACAAGTGTTGCTCATTGTCAGTAGAATATAAACTTCATGAAGGTCAGATTTTGGTCTCTTTTGTTCTCTGTTATTTCCTTCAATTCCCCAGGAATTCCTCTTCTAGGGATATACTCTATTATTTCCTGATTTCTGCCATGAGTTCCAGGACCATTTCAACTGCCTATTCAATGACTCTTATTGGATATAATAGACATTTCACACTTACCATGGAACATCACTCTTGGTTGCTCCCAACTTATTTCTGCCTTGATATTCCTAGTTGCTCAGGCCCAAAACTGGTAGTTATCCTTGATTTCTTTCTTTCCTTTACACACACATTTATCAGGAAGTTGCATCAGCTTTTACTTTAAAATATTCCACAAATCTAATTCATTCTCACCTTCACTCCTCTCATCCTAGTCTAAGTCACCACAGTCTCTCTTTCTTGGATATAGAAATGTGTCATAACTAATCTTTCTGCTTTCTCTCTCTTCCTGCAGTCAGTGTAATCTTTTCTTTGGAGTTAAAAACTGATCATATCACAGCTTTGCTCAAAATCTCCAATGACTTTTAGTCACATTTAGAATAAAATCTATTCTTATTTTCACATCCTTTATACCTCAACCTGATCTAGCTCCTGGATACCATGTAATTGGGTTGGATCAACCCCATTTCATGCTCTAGGGCTAGGCTGTAATTGGTACAAGTTATATATTCTATTCAACGATAGTGTAAATGGTTGAAGGCTCTGGGCATAACTAATGTCATGCCTATCAGGGCAAATAAGTCTAACTAATGAGATGTATGTTTGAGTTATCTGAGAAGCAGACTCTTTTGCTAATTGGGAAAGAGGTAACATGTTCCTGAACCTTCTGGTGTAAAAGAAATTGGACATATTTAGAGTATACATTTTAAGAAGTTTTGACATATGTATATGAGGGAGGATACAAAAAACACAGAATTATCTTCTGGAGGGTGGGCCCATTTTACTACAAGCTTCCCCCACTAGGTGAGTGCTCTAGGAACCCGTCTGTATCAGTGTACCCACTGGTGTTGTTGTGAGAGGCTGCATTCAGCTTCAGTGAATTTTTTAGTACTCTTTCAGTGCATTTGCCCATTTCATGATGGGTGACTTACGAGTGCATCTGCCTGCAATGCACTGAGCGTTAGCAGTTTTTGACCAAAAACAGCATGACCCCTGTGCCCCACCCTCTCTATTCACCCGATCTCACCCTGAGCCACCTTTTCTGTTTGTTTGTTTCCCTGGATGAAAAATGTCCTCAAAGGGAAATGTTTTGCTGATATGGAAGAGGTGAAAAAAGATGACAGAAACACTAAAAGGCATCAAAATCAATGGGTTGAAAAACTGTTTTGAACAATGGGAAAAACATCTCAAAAGGTGTATTGCATCAAATGGAGATTACTTTGAAGGTGACTGAAGTTTAAACATGTGAGAATAAATACTCAATTTTTAATAAATAAATTCCTTTTGGGGGGCCCCCTTGTATGTGTATATACCCATGAAACCATAACAATAATCAAGAAATATATCCATATAAATATTCATCACCCACAAAAGTTTCTTCATGCCCCTTGGTAATTCCTTCCTTTTGTTCTCCACAGTGCACTGATCTACTTTCTGTCATTGTAGATTACTTTGCATTTTCTGGAATTTTATACAAATGAACTCATACAACATGTACCCTTTCTGTCTGGCTTTTTTCACTCAGCACACTTATTTTGAGATTCATCCATGTGAAATTTTGAGAAGCAATGAAAGTAGATATCCATGTCTTCATCCTGATACTAGAGCAAAAGCATACATCAAACATGAACATTACACACAATTGCGATGGAATACATTACAATTAGTTTTATTAACTGTAAAGTTTTCATAGGCACCCTTTATCAGGATGAAGAAGCTTCCTTCTATTCCTAATTTTCTAAGAATGTATGACAGAAGCATATTTTGTCAAATCTTTTCACAGCATTTATTGAAATGATCATATAGCTTTTCTTGTGTACTCGTATACTCACTTTGTCCCCTCATTAGCTTACAAACTTGGATTTCAGCCTCTGCATTTAAAAATTAAAATTTAACCCTTTTAGTATATACTAATATGGCAGTCCCTCTAGTTCTCATTCTCCCCCATCCCTTGCCCCATCACTGTGGGCATGTTATTCATTACTATAGTATCTTTCTCCAAATGTGGTGCCTGAATCTCAGGTAAGTTTTCATGAGTTACAGATTCTTGTGTTTTGATATAAACTAAAGATAGTCCATATCAAATGCTCTTAGCAATGTTGTAAGTACACACACACACACACACACACACACTATATATATATATATATGTTTATCTTTTGGACTATATCAATTGTTCATTTCTATTTAGTTAATAAATTCATGTACATGTATTTCATCTGTAAAAAAAGCAGTATGACAAGAGCAATGTGCTTATCATAGGAAGATTACAATATAGTATTTTCATGCAACTTTGTTCAAAAGCTTTAAAAACATTAATTTGCTTAATCCATGGGACTAGTGAATAGAGCTGTAGAAAACATTGTCCTGGACTGTATGGTTTAAGTACTTTACTTAGACACAAGGCTGATAGGTTTTTGAAACCTCTAGCTGCTTAAAGCACATCTTCTATGCTGTCATTAATCGATTGGCATTCCTTTGACTGCTCTACAATAACCCAGAGAAAACTTCATTACACATTTCAATGACACTTTAGATAGAGTGAATACTGGAGAGACAGTAGATTGCCTGAACTGGAAGAGAGAAGATAAGTAAATTTATATCCTTTTTTTTCTTGCAACTCTGCAAAAACACAAACAGAATTATATAGCCAATCATTAAAACCTCTTTATTTTATTACATAGGCCCAGATCAAGATAATTCCTTTTTAACACAACAGTGATGATGTCGCAGTGCTTCTCAAAGCAGTTCTCTTTCTAATGTTTCATTAGCTTTTTAAACTTCTTGCTTTGATCCAGAGTATTTTTTCTTTATTTCATTTGCAAAGCAAGTAAATGTAATAAGCTCCCTTTTGGAAAATCAGCCTGGCTTAAATCATGCATTCTTTATACAATGTTAGGAGGAGAATGGTTAACATTTGTAGCCTCATGACTTGCAAATGAAAGAAAATAATAACGCTTAGCAAGACATTAGAAGAACACATTCACCATGAATCATATTGCCCTTGAAGGTGCAGCTTAAAAAAGCAGAGAAATAGATTTGACACCATTTGGACTTGCCGCTCGGACATGCTGCATTAAACTGTTCAAAATTAATTTAATCTGAGCGAGGAGAATAATAGCCTCTCAGTTCAAGGCTTCTGATAGCTGTAATTTGCACTCAAAAGTACTTCCAAAGGGAAAGAATAAATGAAGGGCGACTCTCCAAAACTGAGTGAGCAAATGTATTCACTAAATGAAAGCCTCTTGATCACCCTATAAAAGATCATCCAAAAAATTGACACATTCTATATCATTCTCTTGGGTAAGAATTTTTTCTTGCAACTATTCGGTTGCTCTGCTTTAGGGACAGATTCATCCCTTTTTGAACTGTTGATGGCTCTGGAGGAAGTGTCTGGCTTCAGCTGCTACATTAATTCAGTGGCCCAAAACCAATTTGACAAAAAAATCATGCATTCATGGACTTTGTGCCCAATATTCTCTTTCATACTCTTGGGAAGACATTTCTTGTGAGTAAGAGCAAGAATCATAGCAACTATTTAGGATTTCAGGCAAGTCCATGATACTTTTGTATAGTCACAGAAATATGCTCTACAAATTCCAATGCCAAGGTGCTGAGTACAGGGAAGGACATCTACTCAAGCCAGGATACTCACACTCAAAGCTCTGTCTGACTCACCAAACCAATCTAGTAACGAGCAGGAAAAGACTGGTATGTAGTGTGATTTGAAGAGAGCCAATAGGATCTATTTGTTCAGAATTCTCTCTTCCATGGATTTACCACAGAGTCAACAATTCTGTCCATATGTTACTCCCTCAGGGATAATGACTTCAGAAGTCATTGATACACTGTTTATCACATTAGTAGTCATCTGGCACTTAACAGAACTCTGAGGGATTGGGACAAAACATAGGCATTGGGAAAAATAGCTTCAAGAGTTTTGGATAGGTGAGACCCTTTGCAAGTTAATGGAAGAGGGAACCCTTGATATATGTCTCATTCACAACTAGTTTAAAAAAAGGAATAAATGCAGACAAAATAGTGATGCTAAGTACTTAAATAATTACATGCACGGAAGGACAAAACTAACTTCATTTTAAGCAATTTCTTTTCCTTGAGTTCATCAAGTACTTTTCTACATACACTGCGAGAAATTATTTTTCCCTTAATTTGAGCTCTAATGGTGGTGAGAAAGTACATGCAGGGAAGTAAAAATAATGAGTTTTTTTCCAAATAGCACGAGAATAAGTAATACATCAGTATTCAAGTTTCATATCCAATTCCTTAGTTGCTTTTCTTTTGCAAATTTAAAGAAAGGAAAACCAAAGGTCTTTTTGAGTTCTCTGGTAATACTTAATTTCTTGTGAATAATTTACCTGCCAGTAGTTATTTGTTCTATAATAATTCAAAGAATGCTGGTTATGCCAAAGTTCTTTTTTAAAAAAGAAAAAAGAATATCTTGAAGATATGTTAAAGTTTTAAAATAAATTGAGGACTTCCAGAACATTCAATAAAATACTCAGTTGCTATTGATCACTGTTGCCAATTAAGCTCTCCCTGACCTTCCCCCAACTGAGCAGGAATAAATAGTATTTGAAGGGGTCCAGAACAAGTCTGTCCAGAATGTGCCATTTTGCATGTGGACTATATTGAGCTAAAGACAATCAAGGCCAAAAGGACTCAAGAAGAGCTTATTACCTCCCTTTTAACTGCCTAAAAGGGTTTAGATAGAGGGCCTGAGGCAGGAAGGAAACTATTATCAGAAATAACTACAGAGAATACGGACTGGCAGTCCTAAGCCTGGCGGAGAGTGCAGTACAGCCTGTTTATTCAAAATCCTCTCTGTGTCTCATTGTCTCTACAGACTTGGCAAACATTGTTTACCAAACATTTGCTCTTCCTGTCTTCCTCTGAATTGTCTTCCCTCCCTTTGAAGCCACAGACCCCTATTCCATCTCTTATCTCAGCAAGGCATATAAACTCCAACTGCTTGACTTGTCCTTGGGCCTTAAATAGTGTACTTATGGGGCTCCCATAAGTATATCATTAAATTTGTTTTTCTCCTGTTAATCTGTCTTGTGTTAATTTGACTACAGCTGAAGAACCTAGAAAGGTCTAAGGAAAGTTTATCTTTCCTAACATATTTGAAAACTGCACACAATGTTTTGCATACTTATTTGGTTTTTAATGAAAACTAATGAGACTTCCGGCCAAGATGAAGGCATAGGTAGACACACTGTGCCTCTTCGCACAAACAAAAAAAGGACGACAACAATTAAAATAACAAAACCAACCAGAACTGACAGAAAATCAAACAGTATGGAAGTCCAACAACCAAGGAGTTAAAGAAGACGTATGCATCCAGACTGGTAGGAGGGGTGGAGTCCGGCAGTCAGTGGTGGAGAGCACTTGAGGCAAGGCAGTCAATAGTGGACCCAGTGAGGCTGCAGAGTGTGGAACGGGCACATAAGGCTGCAGCTGGTCGACAAGGCACCAGTGGATTGGGCAGTCCCACATTCACGTACAGATAAACCAGGTGAAACAAAGGCGAGTGGGAACTCCCATCCTCACACGAAAGTTCATTGGAGAGACCTACAGGGTGCTAGAATGTACACAAACCCACCCACAAGGGAATCAGCACCAAAAGGGCCCAGTTTGCTTGGAGAAAGTGGGGGAAGTGACTGAATTGGGGCAGAGAACAGAGCAAGTCCCATTGTTCCCTCTTGACCCCTTCCCCACATACGGTGTCACAACCCAGCTATGTGGGTTGCCCTGCCCTGGTGAACACCTAAGGCTCCGCCCATCACTATGTAACAGGCATGTCAAGACAAAAAAAATGGCCCAAACGACAGAACAGATCAAATCTCCAGAAAAAATATAACTAAGCGATGAAGAGGTAGCCAACCTATTAGATTCACAGTTCAAAACACTGCTGATCACGATGTTCACAGAATTGGCTGAATTTGGTCACAAATTAGATGAAAAAAGGAAGGCTATGCTAAGTGAAATAAAAGAAAATGTACAGGGAACCAATAGTGATGGGAAGGAAACTGGGACTGAAATCAATGGTGTGGACCAGAAGGAAGAAAGAAACATCCAATCAGAAAAGAATGAAGAAACAAGAATTCAAAAAAAATGAGAGGCTTAGGAACCTCCAGGACAGCTTTAAAGGTTCCAACATCCGAATTATAGGGGTACCAGAAGGGGAAGAGGAAAAAAAACAAGTGGAAACGTTGTTTAAACAAATAATAAAGGAAAACTTCCCCAATCTGACAAAGGAAATAGACTTCCAGAACTCCAGGAAGCTCAGAGTCCCAAAGAGGTTGGACCCAAGGAGGAACACACCAAGGCACATCATAATTACATTACCCAAGATTAAAATTAAGGAGAGAATCCTAGAAGCAGCAAGAGATGAGGAGGCAGTTATCTACAAAGGAGTTCCCATCAGAATGTCAGCTGATTTCTCAAAAGAGATCTTACAGGCAAGAAGGGGCTGGAAAAAAGTATTCCAAGTCATGAAAGGCAAGGACCTACATCCAAGATTGCTCTATCCAGCAAAGCTTTCATTTAGAATGGAAGGACAGATAAAGTGCTTCTCAGATAAGGTCAAGTTAAAGGAGTTCATCATCACCAATCCCTTATTATGTTAAATGTTAAAGGGACTTATCTAAGAAAAAGAAGATAAAAAACATGTATAGTAAAGTATCAGCAAACTCCCAATGATTAACAACCATACCTAAAACAAAAACAAAAACAAACAACTAGAGCAGGAACAGAACCACAGAAATGGAAATCATGTGGAGGGTTAGCAACAGGAGAGTGGGAGGGGGAAAGAGGGAGTAAAGGTACAGAGAATAAGTAGCATAGATGGTAGGTAGAAAATAGACAGGGAGAAGATAAGAATACTATGGGAAAAGTAAAAGCCAAAGAACCTATATGCATGACACATGGACATGAAGTAAAGGTGGGGGAATGTGTGTGGGAGGGGGTGTGCATGATGGAGGGGAGTGAAGGGAAAATGGGACAACTATAATAGCATAATCAATAAAATATATATATATATATTTTAAAGATTTATTTATCTATTTTTAGAGAGGGGAAGGGAGGGAGAAAGAGAGAGAAAGAGAGAAACATTAATGTGTAGTGGCCTCTCACATGGCCCGCAACCCAGGCATGTGCCCTGACTGGGAATCGAACCTGCGATGCTTTGGTTTGCAGCCTGAGCTCAATCCACTGACCTACACCAGCCAGGGCTAATAAAATATATTTTAAAAACAAGAAATTTTTTTTAATTTTAATCATTGTTCAAATACAGTTTTCTCCTTTTTACTCCCAATCCAGCCCCCCTCCTACCCTCCCCACTTCCCTCCCATTACCATCCTCCCCTTAGTTTATGACCATGTGTCCTTTAAGTTTGTTCCTGTGAACCCTTCCCACTGTCTCCTTAAATTTCCTCTACTCTCTTCTGTGGGCACTGTCAGCCTGGCCTCTATTTCAGTGTCTTTGGTTATATTTTGCTTGTTTCTTTGTTTTGTTATTTAGGTTCCTGTTAAAGGTCAGATCATATGGTATTTGTCTTTCACTGCCTGGCTTGTTTCGCTTAGCATAATGTTTTTCAGCTCCATCCAAGCTGTTGCAAAGGGTAGGAGCTCCTTCTTTCTGCTGCATAGAATTCCATTGTGTAAATGTACCATAGTTTTTTGATCCATTCATTCAGTGATGGGCATCTTGGTTGCTTCCAGCATCTAGCTATTGTAAATTGTGCTGCTATGAACATTGGGATGCATAGGTTCTTTTGAATTGGTGAAAAACAAGAAATTTTCAGGGAAAAAAATTTCAGGGAAAAAAAACTAATGAAATTTCTTCCCAGATTATACCATTTTTTATGGTTCGATATTATTATGTGGGTGATTTTTAAACTTTTGTGGTTAACAGAATATTTCAAAATAGCCAAAGTTTTGTTCATCTCCTTATATTGGCCAATTTATTATTATCACTTCAGAAGAAACATACACTTCTGCATATTACTTACTATTTTATAGTAAATTAAGTAATGTTTCTCAAAATGGGATTCTTAACCATTTGTATCAGAATCATTTGTGCCATTAAGAAAATATGAGTCAGGCCTCATCCCTGACGTTCCCTGCACAAAGATGCATTCTGAAGTTTTAGAAAAACTGTGTTCTGTATTTTAGACCAACTTCTATACAGTACAGAATCCCACCCTAATATATTCATATAGCCTCTGCTTTAAAACTTCCATTAAAATGGAATACATGATGTCACATATCAGCCATTATTAAACAATGTTTATAGTCAGGAAATTTTACCTTATATTAAAGTCAAATGTATTGTGAAAATTCTATTTGTTAGTTCCAGTTCTCTCCTCTGAAACTATGCAGAATAAATATAATTCCTTGTCTGCATTATAGTCCTTTAAATACATAAAGACCACTATTATATTCCATCTTTTTTTCTGCATTGGGCTACATATCTTTACTTCCCACAACCATTCCTTATCTGACACCATTTCCATATCCTTTACCATTCTTTTCACCATCCCTAGATACACCTCAGTTTGTCATTGTCATTCTCCAAAGGTCATGCCTAGAGCTAAACATAATATAAAAGATGTGGTTTGACCAGTGCTAAGTTTTATGATACTATTTTTTTCTGTCACATATTTAGAACACTCTCTGTTCAGTCTTAATAAAGTACCCTAAATTTGTGTGGCCTTTTATGACTGTGTGCATTTTTTTTTTGCATCCACGTATCACTGTAGAAGCATATTGTGCTTACAGGGAACAAAAAAAGTGTAGGTCTTGAGAAGGTGGTTCAAGATGGTGGCTTAGGATGATCCTGAACACACGTCCCACAGACACAACAAATATACACCTACATATGGAACAAAATCCTCGGAAAAGCACTTCAAACCAATCTGAAAGCCTGTTCCACAAAAAGGATAAAAGGGCCATATGGAGATGGGTAGGAGTGGCAGAGACATGCTCTCACCAAAAATCTGTGCAGGGACTCACAGTTGGGAGGGATCTCAAAAAACAATTGCTAACAGAATTTCTTCCTGAGGACCAAGTAATTTGTACCCCACATCAGGCAGTCCAGCCCTTGGATCCTGCATTGGAAGGACACTTTGAAAACCAATTGGGCTCACATCCAGGAGAAAAATAGGGCTATAGTGAATGAAGATCTCACTTTTATTTTATTTTTTAAAGATTTTATTTATTTATTTTTAAACAGAGGGGAAGGGAGGGAGAAAGGGAGGGAGAGAAACATCAATGTGTGGTTGCCTCTCATGCACCCTCTACTGGGGACCTAGCCCACAACTCAGGCATGTGCACTGATTGGGAATTGAATCAGAGACCCTTCGATTCGCAGGCCAGTGCTCAATCCACAGCCACACGAGCCAGGGCAAAACCTTGCTTTCAAAGAGTTGCATGCAGAACCACTTGCCTAAGGACTCAGTGCAAAAAGTTAACAGGTGGAGAAGAGTCCAGACAATATGTGATGAAGAGTCACTTGCTGATCTTGAGACATCTGCCAGAGAGGCAGAAGTCTTCTGGGACTGTATCTAGGGACAAAACAGTGACAGTCACCATTTTTTATAGGCTCCCTCTAACTTGCTGGTGCTGACATTGGCAGGTGCCATTTTTTCACTCTCACTCATACCTGCTAACAGTGGCAGGTGAGCAGTATTCCCTACCCCAACCCCAGCCACTCATGGTACTGACAAACATGGCAGGTGAGCAGCTACAAACTCATTCCACTTGCAGATCCCCACCAGAACCAATCAGCAAATGCACATCACATAGGGGACAGCCCTTGAGCACCCAGCTCTGGTGGTCAGGATGGATTGCACTTCAGACCCCATGTGACATCTCCTACACAAGATCGTTGCTTCAACACTAGGAGAGATATACAGCTCCAAACTTGCCAAGGTAGCCTTAAGATTCCCAAAAGAATATTTCCACTCCTGCTGCAGCTAACCTGCCAAGGCATCCCCAGCATGGCATGTCCTGGGTCTTCCACTGCGTTAGACCTGCTCCAGCTCAAGCTCCAGCCAACCCCACAAAGAGGCTCCAGTGTGGTACATCCCAGAACTTCCCCCACTCATGTTCTCTACAGTTCCAGCTAGCCTGCCAAAGCCACCAGGGATACATAATCTAAACAAGAGACACTCCTTCACGACCGAGAGAGGTAACTGTTTCACCTGATTCATAGAAGCAAACACATTGTCAAACAAAATGAGGACACAAATATGTTCTAAACGAAAGAACAAGATAAAAAAAAACAGGAAAAAAGAAAGAAACAGAGATTAGTAACTTACCCTATAAAGAGTTCAAAGTGATGGTAATAAAGTTGCTGGCCAAACTCAGAAGAACAATGGAGGAACACAGTGAGAACTTCAACAAAAACCTAGAAAACATATGAAAAAATAGAAATAAAGAATCAAATAAGTATAATGAGGGAGTCAGCAGAACATTAAATGATATATTAGATGACATACTAGCCAATTGGAAGACAAAATAGTAGAAATTACCCAGTCAGAACAGCAAAAATAAAACAATTTAAAAAATTAGGATAGAGTTTGTCTTGCTCCCTGGCTATCTGGGTGGCTGCTCTTGGTTGGGAGTCACTGGAATCAATCAACTCTAGGATCCATCTTGTTATGAAAAGTGGAAAGTAAAAGCCGAGGTATAAGCAGACACTGAAAATAATCAGACAAGACAAAGTGAAACTGGTCATCCTCACCAACAACTGCCCAGCCTTTAGGCAATCTGAAATGGAGTACTATGTGATGTTGACCATGACTGGTGTCCATCACTGCAGTGGCAATAATATTGAATTGGGCACAGTGTGTGGAAAGTACTGCAGAGTGTGCATTCTGGTTGTCATTGATCCAGGTAATTCTGATATCATTAGAGGCATGCCAGAACAGACTGGAGAGAAGAAAATCATGCAAAACTTTTCCTTAATAAAACTGGCCAGAGCTTGTTTTATTTTTATTTAAAAAAAACAAAGACATAGTCCTGGCTGGTGTAGATCAGTGGATTGAGTGCACGCCTGTGAACCAAAAGGTTGCTGGTTCGATTCCCAGTCAGGGCACATGCCTGGGCTGCAGTCCAGGTCCCCAGTAGGGGGCATGCAAGAGGCAACCACACATTGATATTTCTCTCTCTTCCCTCTTTCCCCTCTCTCTAAAAATAAATGAATAGAATCTTTAAAAATGAGGATGATTTAAGGGACCTCTGGGACAATATCAAGCATATTAACATTCACATTATAAGGATTTCAAAAGGAAAAGAGAGAGACAAAGGGAAAGAAAACTGATTTCAAGAAATATTGGCTTTTCCACCAGTTACAGGCAACACCTGACATTGACCTACACCAGAGTCACTCCCAAGAGGCTCCAGAACCAACACATTCAGTGGCTGGCTTCAGATCACAAAAGAACACTACATATTTAGCTCCACAAGTGCCATAGGAAATCGACATGCACTAGACTGTACTAGGGTGAATTCCACTTTGTGGGTCAGCTCCCACACAGCAGCTCATACAATGGAGTTTTAATCAATCCATACTGCCACCCAGCCTAAAGGTCAAGCTCACCCACAAATGTGGTTTTTTAATTAATTAATTTATTTTTACAGAAATGGGAAGGGAGGGAGAAAGAGAGGAGAGAAACATCAATGCGTGGTTGCCTCTCATGCGCTTCCTACTGGGGACCTGGCCCGCAACCCAGACATGTGCTGTGACTGGGAATCAAACTGGCAAGCCTTTGGTTTGTAGGCTGGCACTCAATCCACTGAGCCACACCAGCCAGGGCAATCTCCAAGATTTCTGTACTTTTTTATGTTACTATAAAAGGATGCCTTTCTAATCTGGATGTCTTTTTAAAAAAGTATTTTATTTATTTTTTGAGAGAGAAGAGGGGAAGAGGAGGAGAAAGAGGGAGAGAAACATCAATGTGTGGTTGCCTCTCATGCGTCCCCTACTGGGGACCTGGACTGCAGCCCAGGCATGTGCCCTGACTGGGAATCGAAGCAGCGACTCTTTGGTTCACAGCTCAGCACTCAATCCACTGAGCCATACCAGCCAGGGCTATTAATATGGATGTCTTTAATTTAAATTTATTGCTTAATTGCCCAAGCAAGAACTTGCAGGAAAAATGTTGAGTAGAAGAAGAGAGATTGGTTATCCTTGTCATATTCTTTATCTTAAGGGAAAGTGTTCAGTATTTCACCATTATATATGATTATCTGTGGGTTTTTGCAGATGCTCTTTATCAGATTGAGAAATGCACCTCTATTCATAGTTTGTTGAATGTTTTTATCATGAAAATGTGCTGGATTTTTTTCAAATACTTTTCTTGCATATAAAATGGTCATTGATCATTATTTTTTTAAGTACTCTTTTAAGCGTGCCCACTGTCTCCTCTCTTCTGGGATTCTAATAACATGAATATTAGATGCTTTTTTTTATAGATATAGAGGTTCCTGAGGTTATCTTCATTTGTTTTCCCTCTATTTTTCAGATTGGGCAATTCTATTATTCTCTTTTCAAGTTAACTGATTCTTTCTTCTGCACCCTCCATTCTTCTTTGAGCTCATCAATTCACTTTTTATTCTAGTTTTCCTATTTTTCATTTATGAAATTTCCATTTGGTTATTTTAAAAATTTTCTGTTTCTTTACCCAGACTTTCTATTTCTTTGCTGAAACTTTCTATATTTTTATTTGTTTCAAGCCACCTTGTAATTGCTCCTGGAAGAATATTTATGATGGCTGCTTTAAAACCATTGTCAGGTGATTCATCTTCTGTGTCATCTTGGTTTTGGCACAGACAAATTGTCTTTTATCATTAACCATGTTCTTGATTCTTGGCAAGATGAGTAATTTTTTAAAAGAAACCTAAGTATTTTGGGTGTGATGTTATAAGAATAGGTATCTTATTAAAACCTGTTTTTGCTGACTTTATCTGACACCAGTCTGCTAAAGGAAAGTAGGGTGCTGCCTAGTTACTGCCAAATGGGAGTCAAAGTCCAAGCTCCCCATTAGGTCCTCTTTTGACACTGAGAGTTGCTTGTCATAACGGTGGGTAGAAGTGGTTCTTCACATGTCCTCTCCTGACACCACAGTGGTAGGAGAATGTGTGGCATCATGACTGCAGGATAATAGTGAATTTTTTTCATTTTCCTCCTAGACCTTTTATGATACAACTGCAGTGGAGAGGAAGTGGGGTATTTCATTACTTCTTGGTGGGGTAGAAGTCCATATTCCCAGCAGTATCCAGTAAGATATCATGCAGGAAGTAAAGAGAAGGGTGTGTTTCCTTACTTCCCCTTTCAGATCAGAGTCCTCACTCACTCACTACTTAGCCTTCTCCTTAGTCCACTTCTCTCAGTGGAGAGTTTGGAATACCACATTACAGCCCTAATGAAGGTAAAGTCTAGGCTCGCCACTTACTGTGTTTTCTGGTGTGGGTAGATACTGGGTCGCAGTTTTTCTTTGGTGTTTTGCTGAAGTAGAGCAGTTACTATTTAAAAGTTTTTTTATGTTGATTGTCTGACCCCTTCCTTGTCCTTTAGCCATAAATAATAGATTTAGGGGATGGGCGTCTTTCTTTTGTTGGCTCTTATTCATTTTTTGGTTGTCATCTTTTGCTTTAAGTTTGGTATATATAAGGCAAAAAGAAAATCCAGGGAACTCACCATCATGTTTTTCCTTTATTCCTGAGGTCCTCAGCCAATATTCCTTCTTCTCTCCACCGTTCAGAGTGTTCTTGTTTGTTTTGCATACAATACTTATGAGTTTCAGTTGTCCTTAGCAGGAGGAATATAGAAAAGTACACCTACTCCATCTTTCCAGAAGCAGAAGACAGCTAATCAAAACATTTCAGACTTGTTTAACCAGCTACACATTCATTTGACTTTCTCTTAACCATCCTTTACTGAATCATTTTAATGCATTAATGTGTTCATTCTTTCATTCAACAAATGATTATTGAGTATCTATTATGTTCTTAGAACTAATAAATAAGGCTCCATCTTTGCCCTAAAGGAGTTCAAAACCCAGCGAGAGGACACAAGGGAACATTTGATGAAAATACAGTTTCAAACTTGCAATGGCCTTGCCAAAAAAGAGACACCTATATGGCAGATAAAATAAGAGACTCTATTAATGTCTTGCCAAAATCTAGGTATGTTATACCACCTGTTTTCCCTTAACTACCAGTTTATCAGTCCAGTAACCCTTTTAATAAAGATAATTAAATAACCTTAACAATATTTATTTCTATTAAATGAAGGTATACTTTGTATTTACTATTTTTTTGCTAAATGGTCATAAATGTATTTGTTTATTAATAAAAATATTGGGAAGTGATCAACACAAAGATGCCGGTTGTCTACAATTGGGAGGATTTACATTCTGCACAATTCTCGGGGCGGGGATCAAAACAACATTTTTAAATTAGAGAAATATTTGTGCAGTTCCATTCTTCTGATATTTCTATTCTTGTGATTTCTCAAAGATTAGTGACAAAAGTTTGATAACTACATCTGGAATTTGTTCCATTTCCCTTACATAAAATCTATCTGGCCTGGAAGTTTAAAGCATTGATAGAACATTAATGCTCTCTTACTATTCTTTCCTATGTATTGGGCCTCATTTCACCCCTAACCACATTTATTTAATGGACTCGAATAGGAAGGTATTTTTTCCTTATAAATGTTAGGCACAAAATAGGCTTGAATCAATATATTTCTATCATCTGTTCATATTATGTCTCTAGCAGAGGTCCCCTCTTGTCCTGGTTTTCATTCTTACATTTAATACTGTTACCAAAGCCCTTTTGTCTGTCCTCAGCATTTTTATAGGTCTCAAGCATATTTTGTGCTTGACCTTTCTAACCATATTCTAACAGAAGATTTTAGATTTGTTCTTGCTTATATGTATTTTCTTCTATATTTGCATGTCTCTGAAGAATAATTTGAACTCATGAAGGATTTCCCAATGCAGCCACATAGTTTCCTTTAGCTGCCTCTACAGTTCAAAATGTTTTTTAAAGTATCTTATGCTTCTTGAGTCCTCTGTTTTAGATTCTCTGTCTTCACATCTTGCCTGTGGAAATCTTATTTTTATAGTAAAGACTACCTTTGACTATCCATGTCTTCCTTCCCTTGTCTTTCTTACCTTTTTCAGTACTTCTTTTGGTATGTGCTGGTAAAATACACCAGCACTTTTTTCTAAAGCAGTGCTGCCAAATGCCTACTCAAATAAATAAGCATTTTCCTCCCAACTCATCCCTTTTGGAGGGAAAAAAATTTCACAAGGCAACCTGCGAATGCGTGGATGTGTAGATGTAATCCCTGCACCCGCCATTTATAGGAATATAAAATATCTAAAACAGATGTTTCTGTTCTTATGACAATATATCTTTACATCAAGAACTGATATTTTCTCCTAATGTATTTATGCTGACACAACCCACACTTGGATAAAAAAGGTCCATGTGAGGATAGAACAAAAGTGATTATTGAGCAATTGTAAAATCACTTCATATTTTACCCCTGTACTCTTAACATAAGCTATTATGAAAAAGCTAAAATACAACCTATTGCGCACACACACACACACACACACATCCATGTCTCTAGAAAAAGAAACCTGCATAATGGTATAGTATTGTATGTTTCAAACATTTTTAGTCTGAAATCCTAACTCATACATATAACACAACTCTGCTACCATAAGGCATATAAGAAAAATAAAATCTGGAGTAGCTATTTTTAATATGTATATATATAATTATGAATATTATGATGTCAATTAAAGATTTAGAATGAATGTTCAAAGCACATAGAATACCTCCAATATATTTCTTTTCTTTTTTTGCTTGTGAAAGAAACACGAGTTTTCTCTAATAGTCTTTTTTCAACTTTATTGAGGTGTGCTTGTCAAATTAATTTTGTATATATTTATGTATACAATGTGATTATGTAGGTGAAAGTGATTCACATACCACCGTTACAGTATTAGGATATTGTGAATTTGACTATATATCTACCTTTACCAGTGAGTTTTATACTTTCATATGTTTTTTGTTGTTATTTACTGTCCTTTCATTTTAATTTGAAGACATCCCTTCAACATTTCTTGTAATGCAGGTCTAGTGCTCAAGAACTCCAGCACTTGTTTGAGAATGTCTACCTCCATTTTTGATGGAAATGTTTGCTGAGTAGAGTATTACTGATTGTCAGATTTTTGTTTCAGCACTTCGATTATATTACCCACTCTTCTGGCCTACAAAGTCCCTGCTATAAAATTTGCTGAAGTCCTTATTGTTAATGACCTACTTTTGAGTTTTCTGATTTTTATTTCTGCATGATTGAGTCTGCTTTTAAAGCTCCTTATTGAAGTTTTCAGTTCTATCATTGTATTTTTCAGCTCAAAGATTTCTGTTTGTTTTTTTGCAGTTTCTAGTTCTTTATTAAATTTCTCATTCTCTTTATGCACTGTTTTCCTTATTTTATTTACTTGTCTGTGTTCACTTGCATTTCATTAAGCTTCTTTAATATTAAAAAAGATGACATATTGTGACCAAAGTGAGCTTATCCTAGATTGATTTTCATTCAAAAATCAATTAATGTAATATACCATATTATAAATTATGAGGACTGTCCAGAAAATATCTAGCCATGTAATATGAAAAATAGAGGCATTTATGGAAGAAGATACAAGGTACAAGAAACATTGTACATAAGACAATGATGCCTAAGTCCCCTTCCAAATAGGGACCTTGGAACCTCACACAGTTTTAATCACCATCAGCTGATGTATAGGCCTGGTTGATGTGTAGACTCAGTTGTATTTTCGTGAATCTCCTTGATGGTCTGAAATCTCTTCCCTTTCAAAGGTGAATTTAGTTTTGGGAAAAGCCAGAAGTTGCTGGGTGCCAAATGTGGTCTGTAGGGGGCTGAATCACCTGGGTGATTTGATGCTTCGCCCAAAAACTGCGCAAGATATGATGCATGAGCAGGTGCATTGTTGTGACAAAGCTGCCAATCACCAGTTGCTCATAGCTGCAGCTTTCTTAATCACCTGAATAGTTTCTGTGGAGGAATGTTCAAGCTTAACACAAAATTTGATGCAAATTTGCTGTTCTACTCAGTCATTTTGAATGGGATGGCTACAAAGTACACTTGCTCACTCAATGGCATTTATCACCTCCACTGACTAGTACAGTGAAGTCATCATTGTTCACACAGGCGCATTCCAGTCCCCTCTCCTTGGCTGCCAGGTTACATCAATGTCATGCAACCCATTCTCATTATATTAGTAATGGCTGGAATTTTTCCAGACAGACCCATATTTGTAAGGTGCTTAGAACAGTGTCTAGAATGTAGTAACCACTATGTAAATATTAACTATTATTAATATTATTATAATTATTTAAAAATAAAGTGTGGCTGGATGCAAAATAGTAATCAACCTATGGAATGTAATTACCATACAAAGTGGTAGAAACCAAAAACATTAGTAGCGTCTATAAAGGTTTAGATTAAAAAATGAATACTTCATAATGGATTATTCAAGGTAGGAATGTTTTAGAAGTCCAGGACTTCTGATGTTGATGTCAAGGATAACCAAGTTTTTTGCCAGTATGTATCCAGATTCTCTAGAATATAGTGTAGCTTGGTAGGAGTTTCTTGCAGTATAGTGTAACTGATTACACTAGGAGTCAGGAGACCTAGATTTTTTTTTTTTTACTAATTTTGACATTTGAAAGGTAAAGCTTTTGGAAGCTTGTTCAAGCTTTCATTTCTCAAATTCAGAATGACAGTAACTGTACTTCCTTCTCTCATACTGTATTGTCATGAAGATTCAATCATATAAATAAACACGTGGAAGGGCTATGTAGATGATGAAGTACTTTACAAATATCAGGCATTATTCTCACATTCTGCTATCACAGCATCTCATACAAAATTGGATAATGCTGTGGCTGATCTAACTTCTACCTCTTACCCAATCTACTTGGGTACTTTTTAGTCCTTATCTAACTGTACCTCCTTGCAGTACTTAACCCTGATTGTCATTTATTTCTTGATACTCTCCTGTCTGTTCTTCTTGGATAATATATTTTGCTGCCTCTCTTTTTATATTTCCTTTTTATAAAAGACTTTATTTATTTTTAGACAGAAGGGAATGGAGGGAGAAAGAGAGGGAAAGAAACATCAATGTGTGGGCACCCCCCACTAGGGATCTGGCCCGCAACTCAGGCATGTGCCCTGACTGGGAATAGAACTGGTGACCCTTTGGTTTGCAGGCTAGTACTCAGATCACTGAGCCACACCAACCAGGGCTTCCTTTTTATATTTCTTAATCCCTTCTCAGTCATCACTCTTCTTGCTGCGATCACCCTCTAAATATTTTTACTTTTGGGGGTGTATTTTATACTTTGTTCCTAGGTGATGGCAACTCATTCCTACATATATGTATGTTTTAGTCAGAGTTCTCTAGAGAAACAGAACTAACTAATAGGGTGTGTGTGTTTGTGTGTAAAGAGTTTTATTATAAGAAATTTAGCCCTGGCTGGCATAGCTCAGTGGATTGAGCGCGGGCTGTGAGCCAAAGTGTTGCAGGTTCGATTCCCAGTCAGGGTGCATGCCTGGGTTGCAGGCCATGACCCCCAGCAACCGCACATTGATGTTTCTCTCTCTCTCCCCCCTCCCTTCCCTCTCTAAAAATAAATAAATAAAATCTTTAAAAAAACACGTTGTCTTTAAAAAAAAAGAAATTGGCTCACATGATTATGGAGGTTGTCAAGTCCAAAATCTGTAGGGTAGGTTCGTAGGCTGGACACCCAGGAAAGTAGATAGAGTTCTAGTCTGAAGATCATGTGCTATAGAACTGACATTGCAATAAAGTGTGAAGGCTGGTGTTTTTTTTTCTATTCACACCTTCAACTGATTGCATAAGGTCTATTGGCATTATGGAGGGCCATCTGCTTTACTCAACATCCACTGATTTACATATTTATCTCAGCCAAAACACCTTCACAAATCCATCCAGAATATCTGGGCATCCTGTGGCCCAGCCAAAACAACACATAAAAGCAACCATCACATTATATAATAAGATGACTTTAAAACATTATCTCCAGGGCAGAAGATTTTATCTTTCATCTCATATTTCCATTTCTGTCTGGATATCTCTATCTTCATGTCTTCTAGGAACATTAATTATATACCCTAACCCTGTGCTTTTTCTTATATTCTCCTTCTCAGGTAATAATTTAAAAATCCTAGAGCCATTTGTGACTTTCTCCTTTCCTTAATACACAATTAGTCATTAAATGTTGTAGATTTAATCTTCCAAATCATTCTCAGATCTGTATCTTTCCATCTTTATGGTCAATTTGAGCTGTTCAAAATCTGAATTATTGCAGGTATCTACTAATTTGTCATTGTCTCTAATATTTACCCCCTGTAATCTTTATTATCATGTTTAAATTCAAGCCTGGTTATGCCATCCTTTACTTATAATTCTTCAATTACTCTTAATTATTAATAGTATAAAATATAAAAGGTTTAACCTTCTATACAATATTTTTGTGATCTAAACTAAACCACTATGAGTGCCAGCTACTTCTTAACCAAGTATAGCTTTATCCTTACTCTAGTCTGCCCTGTAGATAAAATGTATTCAGATGCCTAGTAATAGATAGCAGTATAGTAAACCTCTTACTGAGAACTTGTGCAAATCAAAATTTAATTCTAGTTTAAATTTGGTAGGGAAGTATATAATTTGGAATGAATCATTTTATGAAGTGAGCAGTCACTGATTAACAGGTCTGTCTTATAAACCTATATTTCAGTTTAAGTTTGCTTAAAGTGAGGCCATACCTACGTTTGGATTTCCACTTAGCAAATGACTGGCAGAGACCAACTTGAAAACATTGTCAGTTTCTTACATACTTGCTGCAACGATATTACTCATATGGGGAAAATGGGAAGATTTGATGGAAGGGTCATATGTGTCACTTTTCCTTGGACAACAAATCAAATATAATACCAAGTACAAATCAAACACTGGATCTGTCAAAATGAAATTAATATAGTGATTCTCAATACAAGTAATCTTTGTCTTCAAAAAAATAAAATTTACTTCTAAAGTATATTCAAAGAAAGAGTGCTGCATTTTTTATTTTTAAATGTCTAACATTTTTGGTTTATTGTCATGAACTATATTAGACTACAATATCTGTGATACATTTTCTGCTGGTATGTGTTGCAAGTTTTTAGTTTTTAAATTACTGCTAAGATTTGTGTGCCTTATATAAATTGTCACTTATTCTGATTAGATTATTTATATATATATTTGTCCTATTTATTGTGTTTATATATATATACTTAATATACTAGATATGTTTTAAGTAATATATTTCCCAAAATTCTAACCAATAGATATTTATTCTTTTACCCAGAGCCCATGATAGCCAAATTAACTAATTCTGGCCAAGAAATGTGAATTAATAATGCACCTAATCTGTCCTTTGTTTTCTGATTCCAGCAGCCCTTTTGGATAGAAGTATTCCTGTGCTAACAAAAAATAGAACAAGTTTCCACAATTGGAGATCTATCTTAAATACATATATTAGATTTAAAATATAACATATATTTTAAATTGTGGTTAAAAACCACATAACATAAAAGTTCCTTCATAACCATTTTAAATATAGAGTTTGGTAGTCTTCAGTACATTCACTGTGTTTGAAAATTGAATAAATAATGAAAAGCCAAGTGAGGAAATAAGAACCTTAAAAACTAAGACCATAACCTATTTCTTTTCTATGCATATTTAATGTAATTGCATCATTTACTTTAATATTACAAAATGTTTTACTGTAAAAATTATAAACATCCTACCATGCCACTAAATATTTTTAACAGTACACATTTGTTTATTTTTTAAAGGGAGGGTTAGTATACTATTGTATGGATATATTATAATTTATTTAGGAAATATTCCATTGTTAAATATTTAGTTTCAAAATTTTTACTAATATAAATGCCGACATTTTGAATAATCCTATACATAACACATTTCTGAATATTTTCTCACAAAAATATCTAGAAAGAGATTTGAATTTCTAAAAGATAAAAACAGATTGAGGGCCATTTAATTGTCTACAAAAAGGATATATGAAGTTGTGCTCTTAACTAGAGTGTATGGGAATACTCTTTACTCATATTATTATTATTAGGAAAAAAGGATTTTACATGGTCTTTCATTGTTTTAATCTCAATTTTTTGATGATTATATCTTTATAGAGTAATTATATAGCAATTATGTTAATTACTATATAAAGTAATTATAGTAATTACTAAATAATTATAGCTATTATGTGGTAACTATATCAAGCAATGTATAGTTTACTATATATTTTTCATTATATCTTTCTTTGATTACTTTGAATTATATTTATACAATTGACCCTTGTACAACATGGATTGCGACTGTGCAGATCCACTTATACACAGATTTTTTTCAATAAATCTGTTCATAAACTACTGTTTTCCATCCATGGTTGGGAGTTCACAGATGAGGAGTGCTGACTATATGTATTCTTCTATGCCATTTCATACAGCTAACTTCAGCATTTGTGGATTTTGGTATTTGCTGAGGGATCCTATCCCCATGAATACAGAGAGAATACTGTAGTTAAGTTTTGGGGGAGTCAAAGGTTATAGGTGCATCCCCTGTGTTGTTCAAAGGTCAACTGTAGTATATGTTATCTGATATATGGATCTTGGGATTGTGAAATTTCTGATCTACAATTAGCGTGAATGACTAATAAATTTAAATAAGGTTCATTCAACATCAGTTTAATAAATCTCTTACACTTATATATCTTATATAACATGCTTGGCTAGCTGCTATGCTAAATGTTTTATATATATGTTATATGTATTATATATAATACACATATTTGTGTCAAAATAACCATCAAAACAACCCTATGAGGTGGGTGTATTTTTGTTACCCTATTTTGTAGATGAGGCACTTGCAAAAAGAGGCTAAATGACTTGTCAAAGTCACATATGTACATGGCTAGTGAGTGTTGCTTCTGGGGTTGGACTTTGAATCCTGGGGGAGTCTGGCCCTATAGTCTCAACTCATAATTACCATATCTAATACCTCCTGGTAAATTTGTTTAATACCTACTATGAGTTAAACATTTTGCTGTGTCTGGGGTGAAGCACTGAATTAAGTCTAGCACTCCTACTTAAATCTTAAAGTCTGACTTGAGAGATAGTTATGACAAATATAAAATAATTGCATTAATTATTAAATTAAAATTTTAATGTAAGCTATGAAGCTTAAGTTAAGGGTCTATGTGAGCACATAATTGAGATGTGACCTAAAGAGTCAGTGAACCCTTCTTTAAAAAGAAGCTGCAAAATTAATGCCAAATTAATGTCAGATTTTATTTCATTTTTTCAATTGCTGATCATGTCATTATACTACTTTTAATTAGGGAATGTGTCTACTCTTTACTGATTTAAATAACTTTATAAATAATGGCTTTTGGTCATATGTTAAAATATTTTTTCTAAATTTTATGTTATTCATGTTTTTGACATTCAAAATAAGTGTGGTTCTAGATTGTATATGTTGTTCCACAGATGTCACTGTATATTCTTTCTTTGGCTTTTTAAAAATTATGATAGTTTTAAAATAATTATTCTCCCACCCAACTGCTGAGCATAGCCTTTAGTCTTACCCCCTTGGGAAGTAAGAGCACAGACGCCTGGCAGCTGCAGAGCAAACCTTATGGCCTACCTAGGCAGGGAAGCAAATCCACACTTCTACTCCACTGCTGAGCATAGCCTTTGGCCCCCCTGTCCAGGAAGCATGACCACTGACCACCAGTCCATGTAGAGCACATCCTGCGGTCCACCTGAGCAGGGAACCAAGTCAACAGCTCTGCCCAAATTTGAGCATAGACCCTGGCCCCAGAAAACCAGGCAGCCTGAACAGTGACCCTGAGCAGCCTTGGAGCCCAGCCTATGGTATCACCCAGCTGCAAGCTGCAGAGCTCAGCCGACTAACTCAGCCAGCAGCTGAGTCTAGAATGCGGCCTTGCCTGATTGCTGAACACTGCCTGCAGCTTACCCAAGGAGGGGGAACAGCCAAAACCCTGCCCAATTATAGAGCATAGCCTGTGGACCCACCTGGCCAGGGATCCTGGAAAGCAACCCCATCCAATCGCAGAGCAGATCTCCAGCTGCACCCAAAGGTGGAGTACAGGAAGTGGCCCCACAGGACCAGAGGGTGCAACCAGTAACCTTACCCAACAGCAAAGCGCAGTCAGTGGACAACCCAACTGCAAAGCTTGACCTGACACATTAGCCTATTTCTGGGCACAGACTTTGGCCCTGCCTGATTGTGACAGAGTACAGTAGGAGACCCCATCTGACCAGGAAGCCAGGCCTCTAGCCCTACTTGAATATGGAGTTCAGCCAGTGGCACCACGTAGCCAGGGAACACAGCCTGAAGCCACACTTGACTAGGAGTGGTTGTGGAACATGGCCCAAAGCCCTACCAGTTGTGGAATATAACTAGGGGAACTGTCCTGCCAGGGAAAACAGCCTGTGACCCCTGTTGACCAGAAGTGATTGCTGAGCCCAGCTAGTGGGTCCACCTGACTGTGAAACATAACCAGAAGCCCCATGCATCCAGAGAGCCCACCTAGTGACTGCACCCTAAGTGTATGTCAAAGGATGAATGAATTTTTTAAAAAAGCATGCATGTGAGCATGTGCACATGTGTGTATAAGATGGAATATTATTTAGTTATGAGAAAGGGAGAAGTCTTGCCATTTGCAAGAATGTGGATGAGGCTTGAGGGCTTTATGTTCACTGAAATAAATCAGACTGTATAATCTTACATATATGTAGAATAAAAAAACCCAAATTCATTGAAACAAAGTCAATTGGTGGTTTTGAGGGGTGGGGTAGGGTAAGGGTAGGGTGGCCAAAGGTGGCCAAAGGGTACAAACTTCCAGTTACAAGATAAGTGAGTTCTGGGGATGTAATATATAGAATGATGACTATAGTTAACAATATTATTTTGTATACTTAAAGATGCTAAGAGGGTAGATCTTAAAATTTCTCACTGCACACACAAAAATGGTAACTAGGTGATGTTTGTGTTAACTAGTCTTATTATGGTAATCATTTTACAGTATATATGAGTTTGTATATCACATCATCATGTTGTACACCTCAAATTTATATAAGGTTATGTATCAAATGTATCTCTAAAAAGCTGGAGAAAAAACAATATTTTTTATTTTGTAAAAAATAAAACAGTTCTTATCTGATAGTACATATTTATTTTTATTAGTAATATTTTTCATTATATATCTGATTATTTTGGCCTACTCAGCCTTATACATAAATTAAAAAATAATTTATATAGATACACAATAAAGTCTACTAGGATATTGATTAGAATTGTATTAAACATATAAATTAATTTTGGGGAGAGTTTGCATATACACAGTATTGAGATTTTCCATCTAAGAATGTAATACATCTTTTCATGTATTTATATTTATATTTTGTGCCCTTTAATTATACTTGTAGTTTTCTTTATATAGTTTCTGAAAATGTCTTGCTAAGTTTATTCTTAACTATTATGTATTTTTTGATGATTGTTATTGATGAGTTCATTTTTTCTGTTGTATACCCAGGGGTGGTTTTGTGCCATAGGGGTATTGGACATCTCTGGAGACATTTTTGTGTCATAATAGTAGGAGTAGGGTAGTGCTACAGCCTACTACTTGGCAGAAGCCAGGGATGCTGCTAAACATCTTACAATGCACAGGGCAGGCCTCCATGTCAATGAACTGCTTGACCCACAAGCCACTTGTGTTAAGATTGAGAAACCATGGTATAAGATAAAGCTATTGTTTTCTTTTGAATACATTAATTTTATAACTGCAAGTTTATTGAACTTTCTTATTATTTCTATTTTTCACTTTGATTATCTTGGATTCCTCATGTATACCATAATATTTTAATGGTTTGTACCCTCTTCTTTCCAATATTTTAATCTCATTTCATTTCTTATCTGAGTATAATGGCTAGGGTGTCCAGAATGTTAAATGAAGATGATTACTAAAAACGTTTTTGTGTCATTCCTGTTTTGAATGACAATACATCTGGTTCAGCATTTCCCAAATTGTGTTTTTCAGAGCCATGGTCCAACCAGATGCTTCACATTAAATAGTTTCTGTGGAAGTCTTGCATATCACATCCCTCTATGGCAGAGTCACAATTTATATTAGCATATTAAAGGAGCAGTTTGAGAAATGATGCTGGGATGCAGTGGTTCTCAATCGTGGCTGTACATAAAATTGCCCCAGAACTAAAAAATATACTTAACATCTGGATACCACCTCCAGAGATTCTTAGTTGATCTCTGTTGAAACCTGGGAACCAAAACAAAATTTTTCTTAAATCTTTCTATGTCATTCTAATGTACAACCAGGTTCAAAAAGCACTGTTTTTTCCTCATCATTAAACATGAAATTTGTGGTTTGAAGTAAATAATTGTATTATATAATAGATGAAATATTCTGCTTTTAATTAAAAAGGAGTTTTAAAAAACAGGAATGCCAAGTTGAAGTTCATTATCTATTACTTTATTCAGCAGTCTTCTCTGTGCTGTGTTTCCTGATCTCAGTTTAGTTTTTATTCACAACTATTTGCTTTGGTTTTATAAATGCAGGATTTCTGATCTCTGAAAAAATGAAGAAGGCATTTTCTTGTTTCTCATCATAAGACTAGAAGAAACAGCTTTACTCTGATTCCTGAGGTGGTCCTTTTCTTCTGATCTGTAGTATCTCTTCATAAATTCAGACATATTTTAAATTTTCTCACTTTGGAGAAATATACAGGTGGACCAGCTTTTGCTTATTGTGCCCACATATTTTCTTTTCCCCACTACACTCTCTTCTTTAAGGGACTATGACTTCTGAAGTAGGATAGTGTCCACCTTAACTTTATGCATCTTGTGTTTACTTGCTCTCAGGGATTTAGGGTGTATTAGAAGGACTATGTCAAGATCTCCTCCATTTGCTTCCCAAACTTGTTTTTTCACAAGGAAAACACTCTTATTGTGCATCTTCTTATATTTGTTGACAGACCTTTTCAGCATTTCAGCATCATTATATGTTTTTACTTCTTTTCATATGTTGTAATTCATTTTAGTAGGATGGGAGAGGGAGGGTAGTTAACAGTTCTAATTATGTGACCAATTTACCTGGACTGTTTCATCTTGTTATATTTTAACCCATAAAGCTAATATAATGGCCTTTATAAATAAACTTTCTTAAAGAACTCACACAACTCCACTACAGGAAGACAAACAATCCAATTAAAAAATGAGCATAGGACCTGAACAGACATTTCTCCAAGGAGGACATACAGAGGGTCCAGAGACATATGAAAGGATGTTCAACATCACTAGCCAACAGAAAGATGTGAATTAAAACCACAATGAGATACCACTTCACACCAGTCAGAATGACCATCATAACCAAATCAACAAACAACAAGTTCTGGAAAGGTTCTAGAGAAAAGGGAACCCTAGTGCACTATTGGTGAGAATGCAGACTGGTGCAGCCACTGTGGAAAACAGTATGGAATTTCCTCAGAAAACTAAAAGTGGAACTGCCTTTTCACCCAGCAAGTCCACTGCTGGGATTATATACTAAGAACTCTGAAACACCAATCCAAAAGAACCTATGCATCCC
Organism: Phyllostomus hastatus; assembly: GCF_019186645.2. Lineage (NCBI taxonomy): Eukaryota > Metazoa > Chordata > Mammalia > Chiroptera > Phyllostomidae > Phyllostomus > Phyllostomus hastatus. The sequence continues at coordinate 8,365,304 of NW_025333984.1, read as the reverse complement.
AATGTTCATAACAGCACAATTTACAATAGCCAAGTGCTGGAAGCAGCCTAGGTGCCCATCAGTAAATGAATGGATGAAAAAATTGTAGTACATTTACACAATGGAATACTACACAGCAGAAAGAACGAAGGAGCTCCCACCTTTCAGGACAGCATGGATGGAACTGGAGAGCATTATGCCAAGTGAAGTAAGCCAGGCAGTGAAAGAGAAATACCATATGATCTCACCTATAAGTGGAACCTAATCAACAAAACAAACAAGCAAGCAAAATATAACCAGAGACATAGAAATAAATAACAAATTGACAGTAACCAGAGGGGAGGAGGATAACAAGAGAAAGAAGGGAAAGAGTCATCAAGGAACAAGTATAAAAGACCTATGGACAAAGCCAAAGGGGGGAAGGATTGAGGGTGGGAGGTAGGGGTATGTGGGGTGTGGGTACATGGTGGCAGAAAAATGGAGACAAGAGTACTTGAACAATAAAAAATAAAAATTAAGAAATAAATATACGTTCTATTATACTTATTCTTATGAATTACATATGTCATTATATATCTTTGCCAAGGACATTCATTTGATATCTAAGTCCTTCTTCTAATCCTTTAATGATTATTGCTATTGTTTAGTTCCATTTCTGCTTCTTTTTTATGATATGTACACCAATATTAACCATTTGTTCAAAAAAACTACCTTGTGAAAAGCAAATTGAAATTTACTATGGGTAACAGATGGATTTTCCAATAAAACACTTTTTGATGTACATGGCAAAATCCAATATATGCTCTATTTTCCAGTACACATGATTCCTTTCTATTTATAGAATATTAGAGAGGCTAAATATAGGTTCTAACATAATTTATTTCAGTGCATGCAAGAAATCATTTGGGTAATACATATTATTTTTGATGTACCAGTAGCAGAATTTGCTGTATCATATTCTGCACAATAATTTGCCTCATAATTCAATGTAGCAGCATCATCATTCCATGTTGTGTAATTACAAAGTGAACAAATTGTTTTTTGAACTTTATTAAAAACTTTGATTATTTTTTTAGTAATGTTGCAATTATTTAATATATAGTATATGGTATCATGGTATTTGAGTCATTTCAGTATGTTTTGTGTAATTGTCTATATGTGACTCCCTCAAGTGTTTAATTAACTTTTGTTTGGCACATTACCTGTTTATTTGGGCTTCCTGGTAAGACTCAAAGTCTTCTTAGTTATCACTGTCATTTTTGTATGTTAACTTTTTGAGGAAAATTGATGACTTTAAAGACAGAGGTGCTGATTCAGTTGTCTCACTTTACTGTAGAGATGTTGCAAAATTTAAATATAAGGAAAATCCCTATACTTCAATTTTTAAGATTTTATTTTTATTTATTTTCAGAGAGAGGGGAAGGGAGGAAGAAAGAGATGGAAAGAAACATCAATGTGTGGTTGCTTCTCCAGCGCCCCCTACTGGGGACCTGGCCTGAAGGCATGTGCTGTGATTGGGAATCAAATGAGTGACCCTTTGGTTTGTAGACAGGCACTCAATCCACTGAGCCTCACCAGCCAGGGTGGAAAATCCCTATACTTTAAACCATTTGCACACCAACATAAATGACAAAATGTGAGCAATGTTTACATGAAAAGGACTTCAGATATAATAGTGAACATGCTTAAGAATGCATAAAGTCATTCCAAGGAAAACTTGAAAAAAAGTATTTTGGGGAATTTGAAGCATTTTAATGGATTAATGTCATTACTGACATTAGAACAATACAATTAAGCAAAAGCATAAAAATACTATAATGAAATATAGTATTTTTGAAAGGAATGTTATTTTTATATATTGTGATCCATATTCTAAAAATAGTTAAGCATTAAAGACTTTTGGTCAAGATGTAGGTGTAGGTAGACACACTTCACCTCCCTGCACAACCAAAAGAAGAATTACAACTAACCTCAAAACAAAAAACACCCAGAACTGCCAGAAAATTGAATTGTATGGAAGTTTGACAACCAAGGATTTAAAGGAGCCACATTCATCCAGATGGATAGGAGGGCGGAGACATGCAGAGAGGTGGTGTGGCACAGAGAGGTGGAGGAGGCAGCAGTGGCATAATGGGAAGTCCCATATTCACATGTGGTGGATAAAAATAGGGAGTGATACCTTAAGAGTGAACGATCCCAGCCGCAGGCCAGACCGCACAGCCCTGGGTTCCAGCACTGAGAAGATAAAGTCCCATTACCTCTTGCTGTAAAAACCTGTGAGAATTGGGACAGTGAAAGAAACTTCTAGTTTCTCAGGACAGTCCTTTTAAAGGGTCCCTGTGGGCTTGGCACGTATGCCAATCCTCCCACTCTGGGAATCACCACCAAGACAACAGCTAGAAGGGTGCCAGTTGCATTCGGGAAGTGGGTGAAGTGATAAAGAATGGGGAGAGTGCCAGGCAAACCTACAAAAGCCAGGAAGTGTCATTGTCTACTCTTCAACCCCTCCACACACAGAGAGAGAGCCACAGAGCAATGAAACAGGTTGCCCCACTCTGGTGAATACCTAAGGCTCTTCCCTGTACAACTTAACAAGTGTGGTAAGGCAGGGAGTCAAACTAGCTCTACCTAATACACAGAAACAAACACAGGGAAGCTGCCAAATTGAGGAAACAACAAAATATGGCCTAAATAGAAGAACAAAGCAAAACCCCAGAAAAAGAATGAAATGAAATGGAGATAGCCAACCTAGTTGATGCAGAGTTCAAAACATTGGTGATTAGGATGCTCAGACAACTCACTGAGTATGGCAAAAACATAAGGGAATAAATGAAGTTTACACTAAGTGATATTAAGAAAAATCCACAGGGAACCAAGAGTGAAGTGAAGGAAGACAGGATTCAAATCCACAATTTGAAACATAAGGAAGAAATAAACATTCAACTATAACAGAAGAAACAAGAATTCAAAAATATGAAGAAAGTATAAGAAGACTCTGGGACATCTCCAAAAATGTCAACATCTGAATCATAGGGATGCCAGAAGGAGAAGAGGAAGAGCAAGAAATTGAAAACTTATTTGAAAAAATAGTAGAAGAAAATTTCTTTAATTTGGAGAAGGAAATAGACATACAAGTCCAGGAAACACAGAGAGCCTCAAACAAGTTGGACCCAAAGAAGTCCACACCAAGACACATATATTAAAATGCCAAAGATTAAAGATAAAGAGAGAATCTTAAAAGCTGCAAGAGAAGAGCAGAGTTACCTACAAACATGTTCCCATAAGACTGTCAGCTGATTTCTCAAAAGAAATTTTGCAGGCTAGAAGGGACCGGCAAGAAGTATTCGAAGTGATGGAAAGCAAGGACCTATAACCTAGATTGATATATCCAGCAAAGCCATCATTTAGAATTGAAGGGCAGATGAAGTGTTTCCCAGACAAGGTAAAACTAAAGGAGTTCACCATCACCAAGCTATTATTACATGAAATGTTAAAGGTACTTATTTAAGAAAAAGAAGATCAAATCTATGAACATTAAAATGACAACAAACTTACAATTATCAACAACTGAATGTAAAAAGCAAAAACAAACAAAAAATCTAAGCAAACAACCAGAACAGGAATCAAATCACAGACATGGATATCATTTGGAGGGTTATCAGCTGGAAGGGGGAAGACAGAGAATGGGGGGAAAGGTACAGGGATTAAGAAGCATAATTGGTAGGTATAAAATAGACTGGGGGATGTTAAGAATGGTATAGGAAATGGAGAAGCTGAAGAACTTACATCCATGGCCCATGGACATGAACTAAGGGGGGATTGCTGGAGAGAAGAGGGGTACTGGGCAGAGGGAGGCAAAGGGGAAAATTGGGACAACTGTAATAGCATAACCAATAAAATATACTTAAAAATTTAATATTAGGGCAGTAAGACTATTCTATATGATACTGTAATGGTGGATCCATGCCATTATGCATTTGACAAAACCCATAGAATTTTATAACACAAATAGTACATTTTATTGTATTAAATATTTAAAAATCATTTAGAAGGTTGAGGTACCCTGGGAGGGAATACAGTCTGTACTTAAAAATATATATAATTGTACCACAAATATATGAAACAACATCACTGACGAGGGTGGTAGAATATGGTACTGACCTTAGTAACTTTGGAAAGAAGTGGAGTCTGTAAAAGTAAAGTTAAAGGAAATGTACATAAATACTGTATTCAGATTGAGTTGTTTCTTATGGGACTATGGGGTAATAATTCTGAAACCATTACAGTTGACCATTGAATACCTCGGGTGTTAGGGGTGTTTACTCCTCATATAGTAAAAAATCCATGTGTATCTTTTGACTCTCCAAAGAGCTTAACAATTAGTAGCCTAATGTTGACCAGAAGTTTTACTAGTAACATAAACAGTTGATTAAAATATATTTTGTATGTTATATGTAGTATATACTGTATTCTTACAATAAAATAAGCTAGAGAAAGGAAAATGTTATTAAATGATAAGGAAGGGAAATCATATTTACAGTATTTATTGGAGAAATCCATGTATAGGTGGACACACATAGTTCGGCCAATATTGTTCAAGGGTTAACTATATATAGGTATACAAAAACTTAACAATTAAGTTAATTGGTGGTGCATGTTGGGAGCCAGATTTCTTACTGTTGGAGTTGGTGGTTATAGATGAGCAAGGAGAGGAGACTATGATCCATGTGCTAATGAATTAGAGTTGAATACATTATTATGAACATATATTTAGCTTAATATAAATATATTGTATGTATATTTAATGTGTGTGAATATAAATGGTTAGTATACATGTATCTTTGCTGTGTCAGCTCAGTGAGTGTAGAAGCAAAGACATTCTAGTAGTAAAAGTACTCCTCGTACTCAGATCTTGGTTTCTAATACCATTATACAAGAAAAGAAACTAAGTTTCTTTGTAGAAATAACTGATTCTGCCCTGGCTGGTGTAGCTCAGTGGTTTGAGTGCGGGCTGCGAACCAAAGTGTCGCAGGTTCGATTCCCAGTCAGGGCACATGCCTGGGTTGCAGGCCATGACCCCCAGCAACCGCACATTGATGTTTCTCTCTCTCTCTGTCTCCCTCCCTTCCTGCTCTAAAATAAATAAATAAAATCTTAAAAAAAAAAGAAATAACTGATTCTAGGACTGGAGCTGAGGATATATAGGATGAGACTGGAAGATCTTTTATTTATGGAAATTAAGAGCTAAAGATACAAAAGAGATGGAGGTATGTCAAGGAATATGAGGGCCAACTGAAACACCTCCCAGTCGCCAAAGTTAGACTAATTTAAATAACAAAACAATGTAATAATATTAGCCTATAACCCTAAGTATAAAATAGATATTCATAAGCCCATACTTATACAATTAATGGTGTAGTAATAAATAAATGGAAGATAAGAGACAAATCTCCCATTTTGAAGAATTCCAAATAATTTAGGTAGGCATTCCATCATCAAAGTGATGAGGTATAACTCCCCAGGGGAGTTATGGGATACAGATAGTGACTTTCTTCCAAAAAATACAGTGTTAAAAGAGGAAGGAAACCTAAGAAACACTACCTCAACCTGGTGAATGATAAGCCATGTAGCTTTGATGAGACAGAATAATAATAGCAATTTACCTGGATGATCTTCCTACCAAAAACCTCTAAGCCCAATTTAATTATCAGACAAATGAGGAAACATCAGCCAAATCCCCACTGATGAACAGTGTACAAAATACCTAACCAGTTCTCTTAGAAACTGCCAAAGTCATAAAAAACTAAGAAAGTTTTAAAAATTGTCACAGCCTATAAGAAACTAAAGAGACATGGTGAATAAATGTAATGTGATATCCTGGATAGGATCTGAGAATATTAAAAGGACATTAGGTAACAATAAGGAAACTCTAATAATATATTTAATTTAGGTAATAATAATGTATTAATATTTCTTATTATTGTGACAGAAGTACCATTCTAATATAAGATGTTAGTTAATACAAGAAAATGTCTGTGGGATGTGTGGGAACTCTGTACTATCTTTACAATTTTTCTGTATATCTATAATTATTTTAAAAGAATGCAAAAGATAGTTAAATTGTTGCATTGAAGATACAAAAAATACCAGATTGACATTACATCAATAAAAACTGCAATGTCTGAGATGAAACATGTATTGAATGGGGTTAATGGCAGATTAAACATAGCAGAAGATGAATATATTTGAGGACATAGCAATAGAAACTTCCAGAAGGAACTCATAAAAGTTATTTTTAAAAAGTACACAAAATATTGGTCAACTATGGGAAAACGTCAAGTGAGCCAATATATGTGTACTTAGAGTCCTCAAAATGGAGAGAACACAAAAAACCTTTTTAAAATGGATGAAAATTTTCCAAATTTGATTACATTTATAACCACAAATACCCAAAAAGTTCAATGACAGTCAAGCACAGGAAACATGAAGGTAACTACACTAACACATATCAAAATTAATTACTCAAAATCAGCAGTGAAGAGAAAATCTTAGAAGCAACCAGGGGAGGCAAAAGATACTCTATGTATAAAGAATCAAATGAAGAATGACATCAGATTTCTCATCAAACAATGCAAATGAAAAGTCAGTGGAGCAACAACTTTAAAATATTGAAAGAAAAAACCCTCATACATAATCTGAAATAATTTATCACCAGCAAACCTGAACCACGAGAGTATTAAAGAAGTTCTTCAGGCAGAAGAAAAAATCAAATTAACACAGCTAAAGATTGATCTAATGACCTGGACAACTAATTCAGGGGATTTTTCAAAATGATAGTACAAAAGAGTAAAGAAATGAAAAGCATGAGTAAAACATCTGACATGGAATACTTTGTTCCACAGGCAGAGAAAGGAGCAGAGGAAATACTTAAGAAATACAAATATGTAGAAATTTATACATATGCGCACATGTACACACTTATTTGACATATGTGAGTGAATTGTTATGTATATGCAGTTCTGAAAAGTTCCAACTCCAGGAGACATTCAGCATTTCCTTTCTGTGAAATGTTTACACATCCACTTAACAGAATCTTTTCAGAACCACAAAAATTTGTTTCCCCATCTGCTCCCAAATTAGGCCTTTAATAATTCATTTTGTAAATAACAGTCTTAAAATATTTTTATATTTTACCACACAGAATCTTAACTTTTCAACTGAATCACTGCAACAGATTTATCACAATAGGATTTAAGAGCTTGGGTTTATAAAGTTTAAAAAAAAGTATAGTTAAGCCTCTGACACCTGTTATTTATTTGTTTATTTATTTATTTATTTAACTCTCTATTTCTCTATTTATGTAAAGACCAGTATTCCATGGAATGGAGAAGACCAGGTGTTCTTTTGACTAGTGCTTGTAGTATCTTTGAAAGGTAACCATATTAGAGAGTATATGGAAAATATTTAATAATAGGCACTTAAGACTAATCCAGTTATTTCAAGACATAATCTAACCTACCATTTTTCCTCTTGAATGATAAACACAGGACATTAAAGGGCATTGAGAAAAGAAGTGATGGTTCTAATTTGTAAGGCAGATACCTTTTCTAAAGGATACTCAAAAAGTTATCAGATCTCATATTTTAAAATTCTAGATATATACCTGCATTAATGTAGTGAGAAGGGCACAGAGCTGAGAGAAGAATCAAATTCTTGGTTTTGATCTTATCATATACTAGCCGTGTAATCTTGGATATATTATTTATGTGTTCTAAATCTAATTCCTCATTCACAAAATGGGATAGTAATATATACTGTACATCTATGACGGAGTTGCTTAGAGAATCGAATGACAGTATATGTGGAAAAGCACTGAAAAGTATTAGACATTAATTTAAACCTTAAAGTAATCTTAAACTATATACAGTGATTTTCAACCTTTTCATCTCATGTAGACATAAACTAATTACTAACATTCTGCAGCACACCAAAAAATTTTATGTATTTTTTGCTAATCTGACAAAAATAGGTATGATTTTGATTCCTTCACACTGGAGAGCTATAGTTGTGTTGGCTGTTGTCATTTTTTTTTTAATTTGACAACCTGAGGGAAAAGAGGTCAGTGACCCTGACTAAATAGTCAGGTATGGCATGTTTCAAAACTTCTTGTAGCACACCAGTGTAAAAATCGCTGCTATATATTATTATTATTACTTATATATTAATTAGTCCAAACACATTTATTCATACGTATATGGGGGTGGGGAGAGTAGGTTTACAGGTTTTCATATGGAAAACAATACAATAACTAATAATAATACAGGAATAAACAATGCATTTTGTGTACTCACAACTGTAAATGTATCTTTGCTGCATCCTGTATATCTAAGTACATATGCAGTTCTGAAAAATCCTCAAAAACTATTCTACTTCTGCATACATTGTAGTGCAAAGGAACATAAAACAGACAAATACAATATATCAAATAGTGATAAGTGCTACAGAGGAAAATAGTTGGAAAACAACAGAATCTGTGGAGAAGTAGGAAAATTGATATACAATTTTCAGTAAGATAATTAGAAAAGGCCTCATTGAGAAGGCTACAAAGATCTGAAAAGAGCAAGTGAATGAGCTCTATGTATATCTGACAGAAGTGTGTTTCAAAGTGAACAGCAAATGCAATAGCCCTGAAGCAGAACTATGGCTGAGTGCTAGAAGAATGGCAAGGTTGCCCATTTTGGCAAAAGTTGAAACTATAAGATTAGATCAGAAAGATAAAAGCCCCATATCACATAGAGCCCTGTGACTATTTTAAGGACTGTGTCTTTTATTTTAAAGAATTTGAGAAGAGACCTGATCTAGACCGGATTGTATCTAACAGAAAACATGAGAAAGGAACAGAGGTGGAAGCACAACGTTAGCAATGATCCAGAAGGGAGATAATGCTGGCAACAAGGCATTATCAGTGGTGGCGGAGAGAAATGATCTGATTGTGGATGTTTCAAAATACTGACCTCAATACTTTCAACACTGACTCTCTGGGTGTCTCTATAGTGAGGTTTTTCTTATCCTTAATCCTTTATTGCTTCCTTAAAAAAGTCTAACATAAGCACAGAAAATTGTACACTTAATAATCATATATTGGTGAAATTTTAAATTGATCATACCATATAACCAGAACCCAGATTGTAAAACAAAATATTGACAATGTATTAGGAGTCCCTTTCATATGCCCTTCTAATCATTACCACCTCTACTCCAGTAATCATTATAAGGACTTTATGAATTAGCCTTGGCTGGTGTGGCTCGGTGGATTGGGCGTCGGTCTATAAACCAAAGGGTTGCTGGTTCAATTCCCAATGCCTCTCATGCACCCCCCTATGAGAGACCTGACCTGCAACTCAGGCATGTGCCCTGACTGGGAATTGAACTAACCACTCTTTGCTTCACAGGTTGGTGCTCAGTCCACTAAGCCACACAAGCCAGGGCAAGTGGTTTATATATTTTTATTCCTTCATGGTATTTTATTGTATAAATATTCCATAATTTATTTCTCAATTTTTGTCTTTTGGACATTTGAGTCATGTTCTTCTTTGAGTTAGTTGAATAGCACTGCTGTAAACATTCTTGTATATATCTTTTGTAGAATATACATTTGCATATCTGTTGGGTTCATACCTAAGAGTGGCATTGTTGTATCATACAGTACGTGTATGTTTAGTTTTACTGGATTCTATTGGTTTCCAAAATGATTGTACCAGGGCACACTCCTACTATCAATACATGAAAGTTCCAAATGTTTCACATCCCTGAGAGAATTTTATTTTTTATCCTTTTTATTTTAACCATTTTGATGAGTGTATAATGATATGGCATTAGTTTTCATTTCTCTGATGACTTATGAAGGAGAACATCTTTTCATATGTTAATTGGCCTGTTGATATAAGAAACATTCAAACCTGTAAGAATTTTTATGAGTTTATTTGAGCCAAACTGACAACAATTGCTGGGAAGCAAAATATCAACAGATTGAGGAAATTCTCCAGAGAATGTCAGTTTGGCACCCTATTTTATACATTAGAATCAAAGGAGGAGGGATAAATGGGTTACATGAAATCCATTGGTGATAGATTAGAGAGGAGGAAGAAAGCAAAGCAGGGAAATCTCTAGGATTGGATAAAATGTAAAATGAATAGACACACACTTCTTTTACATTGGTGGGTACAGGGTAGTTAACAGTTGACAATTAACATGATAACAATAACAATGAGGGGTTTTGTGGTCTCTACTGTGGTGCCTTGAAGCTTCTGGAAAAAAAGAATTACCCTGACATTTCAAAGGTGTGTTATCTTAGATGCAGAAAGACAACAGACAGGCTCTGTTAAGGTAAAGATTGACCTTTGTCAAGGAAGATGGAGGCTTAGCACATGACTATCCACTGTGACTAGGTTTCATTTAGAGTATTTTTTTTTAATTTTATTTTAATCGTTGTTCAAGTACAGTTTTCTGTCCTTTACTCCCATCCCAGCTCACCCACCCATCCCTCCCCACCTCCCTTCCATTTCCACCCCCCCCCCCAGTTTTTGTCCATGTGTCCTTTATACTTGTTCCTGTATCCTGTATATTTTAATTGCACATCATCTTGTGTGGTTCCTTTTGGTCTCTGAGTTTGTAAGGCCACCATGCAGACCTCCCCTGAGCTTCTCAGGTTTAGTGTGCGGCCCCTTTTTGTCCATAGGCCATTTGGTTATACTCCTTTGTGAAGTGTCTGTTCAAGTGTTAATTTTTCTCTTGGGTTGTTTGCTTTTCCTGTTGATTTGTAGGAGGTATTGACATATCTGGATACAAGTCCTCTCTAGCGCATTTGAACTGCAAAAGTGTTTTCCACTCTGTTGTTTGACTTTGCATTTTTAAAGGTCTCTTCTGATAAACAAAAATTTATTTTTTTTCTTTTTGCTTCACTCTTTTTGTGTCCGTTTGAAGAAATTGTTATCTAACCCTATTTATACATCACAAATAATAAGAAAATCCATATGTAATTGATGTTCATGTATGACTAGTTGAACATAAGATTAATTTTTCTATATTAGTAATCAAATTTATTTGTTAAAATTTGTATCTTCTTCACATTTTACTGCAGGTATCCATGTATATGTGGTTCCAATTCCAGACTTGTTAGGCTATTTCATTGTTCTATATGAAACAATGAAACAGCATACTTTCTTAATTTTTGTAGCATTTTAAAAAATATTTTGGTGTTGTATATTATTATTATTTTTAAAAGATTTTATTTATTTTTAGAGAGGGAAGGGAGGGAGATAGAGAGAGAGAGAAACATCAATGTGCGGTTTCTAGGGGTCATGGCCTGCAACCCAGGCCATGATTCATGTGCCCTGACTGGGAATCGAACCTGCGATGCTTTGGTTCGCAGCCCGCACTCAATCCACTGAGCTACGCCAGCCAGGGCTAATTTTTGTAGCATTATAATACTTTTTATATACAGTAATGTAAGTCCTCTAACTTTGTTTTTCTAATTTGATTACTTTGAATATTCTTGTCTATTTTTATTTCCATGTAGATTTATAATCAAATTGTCCATTTCCACAAAAAATAAAACTAGGATTATTATTGGGATTCATCAACAAGATCAATTTGTGGGAAAAATATCATTACAATATTATATCTTTCTATATATGAACATGATAAATTCTTCTACTTATTTAGGTCTTTGATTTTTCACAAAAAATGTTTTTTAATTTTATCTTTACAGGCCTTAAATGTATTTTATGATATTTCTGGTATTACTAAAAATGGTTTGGTTATTTTAAAGATCATTTTCTATTTGTAGTTGTTATATAAATAAATAGTATTATTTTTTGCATACTACAGCTTACTTTCATTAAACATTTTTTTTATTGATGTTCCAATACAGTTGTCTGCATTTTCCTATGACCACTTTCCCCCATGCTACCCACGTTCACCTCCCACTTTCAATCCCAACCCCCCTTGGCTCTGTCTAATGGTCCCTCATTCATGTTCATTTATGTCAATTTACCTTCTTTCCCACGTTATTTCCCTCTCCTCTCCCCTGTGGTTACTGTCATCGGTGTCAATGTCTCTGGGTATATTTTGTTTGCTTTTTTCTTTTTTGGATTAGGTTCCACTTGTAAGTGAGATCATATGGTATTTGTCTTTCACCACCTGGCTTATTTCACTTAGAATAATACTTTCTAGTTCGATCCATGCTGTTGTGTAGGGTAGGAGTTCTTTCTTTCTCTCTACTGCATAGTATTCCATTGTGTAAATGTACTGCATTTTTTGATCCACTGATTTGCCTATGGTCACCGAGTAAACACAGTTTTAAAAATACCAACCTTGTATTAAGCAACTTTGCTCAATGAACTTATTAATACTAATTATAAATTATGTTGGATTGTTTACATATGCAAATCATGTAAAATTAATTCTTCAAATAAGGAAAGTTTTATTTCTTTTTGTCTTATTCTTATGCATTTTATTTTTTTCTTCTTGCCTAATAGCACTGATTAGTATCTCCAGTACAATGTTTAATAAAAGGGGTAATAATAAGCATCTGTGCAATGCTCCTGTTTTTAGGATAATTGAGTTTAGTTATCACTAAATTTAATGTTTACTGTAGCTTTATTATAGAATTTTTTTTAGATTTAAGTAAGTTCTCTTTAATCCCTATCTTTTTTTTCACAGTAAAATATTTGTGAGGATTTATTGTAAAAGTAAGAAGACATATTTAGAAAGGCAAACTCATTTAGATTTCTCACCAGGAAAGATTTGGGGAAGGGAGAGCACTTTACACACATACATGTATGTGTGTAAGATAATTTAATAAAAAATATGTTGAAAGTTTTTATAAAACTGAAGATAAAGGTCATGAACTTCAACATTTTTGAGCATTAAAAATTGTTCACATTTGCTGTAATATTTTTCTTTTTTTATTGTTGTTCAAGTACAGTTGTCTCCGATTCCCCCTCCACTCTCCCCTGCCCCACACACCCCCACCTTCCACACAAACTCCTTACCCCCTTTGGTTTTGTCCATGGGCCCTTTATACATGTTCCTTGATGACCCTTCCCCATCTTTCTCCTGTAATCCCTCTCCCCCTTCACTCTGGTCACTGTCAGTTTGTTATTTATTTCAGTGTCTCTGGTTACATTTTGCTTGCTTGTTTGTTTTGTTGATTAGGTTCCACTTATAGGTGAGATCATATGGTATTTGTCTTTCACTGCCTGGCTTATTTCACTCAGCATAATGCTCTCCAGTTCCATCCATGCTGTCATGAATGGTAGGAGTTCCTTCTTTCTTCCTGCTGTGCAGTTTTTTGATCCATTCATTTACTGGTGGGCACTTAGGCTTCTTCCAGCACTTGACTATTGTAAATTGTGCTGGTATGAACACTGGGGTGCATAGGTTCTTTTGAATTGGTGTTTAAAGGTTCTTGAGGTGTAGTCCCAGCAGTAGAAGGGCAGGAAAATCTCAGATATTCCACACAGCAATATTTTCATGGATATATCCCCTAGAGCAAGGGGCATAAAGGAAAGAATAAACAAATGAGACTTCATCAAATTGAAAAGCTTTAGCACATCTAAAGAAAACATTGGCAAAATGAAAAGGGAATAAACCACATGGGAAAATATATTTGTCAATGGTACCTCATACAAGGGTTTTATCTCCAAAATATATAAAGAACTCAAAAGTTTCAATGCCAGGAAGACAAACAATCCAATTTTAAAAAGGGCAAAAGACTAGAACAATTATCCAAGGAGGACATACACAGTGCCCAGAAACATATGAAAACATGCTCAGTATCACTAGCCATCAGAGAGACACAAATTAAAACCACAATGAGATACCACTTCACACCAGTCAGAATGGCCATCATAAACAAAGCAACAAACAACAAGTGCTGATGAGCGTGTGGAGAAAAGGAAACCTAGTACACTGTTGGTGGGAATGCAGACTGGTGCGGCCACTGTGGAAAACAGTATGGAATTTCCTAAAAAAACTAAAAATGAAACTACCTCTTGATAATTTTATCAGGAGTAAGGGTCTAAGTTTATCAATTTTATTATGTTTCAATTGAGATTATCATAGTGTATTTTCTCCTTTTTATGTTAAAATAAAAACTTATGATTATTGATTTTTTATTCAATGATTATTAATTTTTGAATTTTAAATGAATCATGTACACCTGGGACAAACCTCCTTGGTTTTGATATATTATGTTTTGCATACATCAAAATTCAATTTGCCGATATTTTGTTTAGAATTTTTGCATTAATGGATAAAAGAATGATTCAAATGTGTGGTCTATAGGAAATACATTTTAAAGACACAAATTATTTGAATGTATAAAGATGTAAAGATATTTACTATGCAAAGGATATGCAAAAAAGAGCTGAAGTAGATATACTAATACAAGATACAATACACTTGAAGGCAAAAAATGCAATTTTATAATGATAAGAACAGTTTTTTTTTCTACAAAATATAACAATTATAAACATAAATTTACCTAACAACCTAAATCCAAAATTTAAGAAGTAGAATCTGAAATAATTTAAGAGAGAAATAGACAATTCAGTAATAACAGTAGGGCACATAAATACCTCCCTTTGCTAAATAGATGACATGGCTTAAAACAAGGAAATATGAGACACGAACAACACTAGAAACAAAGTAGAGCTACCTGACACGTATAAAACACAATTTAATAGCAGCAGAATAAACATTCTTCTGAAATGAAGATGGAATATTCTCTATGATAAATGATATTTTAAGACAAAAAAACCCAATAAATTTAAAATGATTTAAATCATATGATATATATTCTTTGACTGAAATAGAATATTGACTTTACAGAAATAAAAAGGACTGTAAGAGAATATGATACACAATTATATGCCAAAAAATCAGTTAACTAGATAAAACAGACAAATGTGTAGAAGGGCAGAAACTACTGAAAGAAACTCAAAAAGAAAACATTACAGGAAAAGATTAGGAGGATCAGATAATTAGTTCAGGGGTATTGGGAGTAAGTGGTGATGGGTACAGGCTTTGTGTTTGTTTGGGGGTTTTTCTGAAGTTATAAAAATCTCTAATCTTAGATTATGGTGATGGCAGCAAAACTCTGTGAATATACTGACATCCTGAACTGTCCACTTTAAATAGTGAATTTTATGGTATGTGATTTGTATCTCAATAAAGAGTATTTAATAAGAAACCCCAGCAAAAGTAAAAAGTTGGAGTGAAATAAGAAATTCAGTTACAGTATATATGTTTATTCATTTCCTTTATGTTCTTATACTAATTTAAACACTGTTCTTTTATTTTCAACTTTTAGAATAATCTGTAGACAAAGTCTGGAACATTCTATGATTGAAAATTATGTAAATGTTCTTAACATTTACAGTGAAAAAGTATAGGTATACATAACAAATATGAGGTAATGGAAAGGAGTAAGAGAACTCAATTGGAAATACAACTGCTAATGTTCTTATCTGACAAAGTGCAGATTGAAAGACCTGTTCATATTTGATGGAAGAAGACAGAAGGGTATATTATTTATAAAAACAATAAATACAGGTACTAAAATAAAGATGTAATTTTATTTTCATGGTATTTCCTTGGTAGAGTATAAGAAAATTATTTCTAATCTATTTTATCAGGAAGTTGAAAGATTGATCAGTCAAGATTCAGCAGTATAAGCATATTACTTAGAGACAGAAGTGATGACCAGAAGAGGGAGTTAAAATATTAGGAATGGTTCCCTTGGGGGAAGTGTAGAGCCTAGGATTGTTTTCATTATAAGTCCTTCTCTGTTATTTGATTAAAACATACTAGTTGGTTCAACAACATATTTTTAGTATATAAGCTTGAAAATTTCTATTAAAAGAGAAGCCAACAGTGGTTATTGAAATTTTATTATTGTTTTCTGTGGAAGTAGGGTTCTTGCAGTGTCTAAAGGAAAAGAACTTCCTGAGACCTGCATGGGAGGATGGAGCCCTGTGGTATGGTTTATGGATGATGTACAATTAAGGGGGTTCCCCTCCTGACCTTCAAATGTGCCATCTCCATCCATCTCACCATGGAAACTGTCCAATCTTGTCTTCAGTAGGGCCAGGATGAAGACCACTGCCCAGAGTCTATGCTTCAGATTAAAATACAGTCCAGCATCCAGCTAGCTTAGGGTGTATTTCCAGCTGTAGTTCATTGCTGTGCTTCAGTATTCAGGCTCCCTCCTGGAGGCCATGGGCCATGTGGCTGCTAGGGCCACATGACCATGTAAAGAATAGGTACATGCACTGTGCAAGTACAGGCTGAGAGAAAGAGACAGAGAGAAACTTCTCTATTTTCCAGGGGTTATATTAGCTTGGGTGTGGACCAGGTGCTTTCTCAAAATAACCCATCTACTTCCTAAACTTTTGTGGGTTTTGCATAGGGTCCACCACCCAGTTGGACTGGCAAGCTTCTATTGTCCAGCACCACTCCCTGTGTACCCCAAAAATCAGGTACCAGAGGGAAGAAGGGAGGGATATTAATCCCCTTGGTAGAGCATGATGCTGTAATCCCCTGGGGGGTGAAGATGTAGTTTCCTGGTGAAGCAAACAGGCTCATTCTTCCCATGTTATTAAGCTCAGTGCCTAAATCCCTTTTGTTCCCCGTCTCAATATCTAGCTAAACACCAACAGTAACAATTACAAATAAAATCAAATACTGAAAATACTCTCCCTAAAGAAGTTCCAGAAAGTATGTACTGTAGTACTATCCCCATAAATGGTAATAAATGTATTTCATGTTTTTTCCTGCTGAGATAGAAAAATGTGAGTCTTTAGAAGGGAATGAAAATTCTTCTAAGACTGACAAAAAGGACCTTGATTGACACCCCTTAAACTCTGGACAAATTGAGTATCAGTATCCACAGCTGCTCAGAGCCTTGAATTTATTCCTGAAAACCAGGAGACAATTGATGGAACAGAAAGGCAGTTAATTTGAAAAGCATAAAAGGAACTGACTCTTTGCAATGGCTATGGTTGACCTGTGAAATTCTCCGCCATCCCTATGTTACAAAGAAGAGTCATTTGCAGCTGACTTAAAACTGAATACTGAATTTTCAGTCATGCAAACTAAGGAAATAGCAGGAAGGAAAGTAAGCCTTTAAAGGAAATGCACCACCACCTAAGCTTTTTTAAAAATTGCTATTAGAAAGTTATACTAAACGATTTTAATATTAGATATAGAAACCTTTAAATTTTATTCCAAAAACTAATAGATTATAAATGCTCTGTTTTCCCTCCCTCAGATTTAGCCACAATGTGTAGAAAGACAACAAAAAGATACACAGAGAAACTAAATATTTTCCATTCACTAACAACTGTGCCTGGTAAATACAGGAAATATCAGCACATGGGAAGGTTATGTGTACCTTATTAGACTATATGTTAAGGTAGCTCCTATGGACCTATGTCTTTTTACAAGTTCTTAGGTCTTCAAGAATTTACAGCAATGTACACTGAAGACCCTCAAGCTAGATCTGGGAGGGCTGTGGTGCCCTCTGAATATGAAGTGTTGGGGGCACAGGCTCTTCTGTGCTGAAACAGGTCAGTGATTGACTGATTAGGATGTGATCTCTACACTCAAAACCTAGGTGCTCTGGGTGAGAGGGAATCTATTGTCAGGTTCCATAGATACTGTGCCCATCAGAGAAAAAAAAATTCTCCTGAACCACATATCCTCACATTTCTTACAGTAAATTTAACTCCATTATAAACTTCCAGGACTACCATCATAAATGTGTTTTGCAATTGACTGAAACATTGTTATGTGGTGCATGGCTGTATGCAACAGTATCATTTCACTCATAATTATATGAGGTGTGTCCAGAAAAAGCCCAGCCATTGTTAATATAATGAGAATGGTTTGGGTGACATTGATGTAACTCAGCAGCCAAGGGGAGTGGACTGGAATATGCATGTGTGAACAATGACAACTTTGCTGTACTAGTCAGTGGGGGCAATTGAGTGAGCATGTGTACTGTGTGGCTGTCACATTCAAAATGACTGAGCGAGTAGAGCAATGAATCTGCATTCAATTGTGCATTAAACTTGACCGTTCTTCTGCTGAAACTATTGGGATGATTCAGGAGGCTGCAGCTATGGGCAACTGGTGATTGTCAGCTTCATAATGAAGGGAAGAGATTTCAGACCATCAATGAGATTCAGGAAAATACAAGGAGGCAGCTGATGAAGAATGGGAGAACTGGGTAAGGTCCCAAGGTCCCTACTTTGAAGGGGACTGAGGCATCATTGTCCTATGTACAATGTTTCTTATATCTTGCATCTTCTTCAATTAATGTCTATTTTTCACATTACATGGCTGGATACCTTCTGGGCAGACTTCAGTGTTTGCCCAAGATAACATGGGAAACACATGTTAGCTTTGAAGACATGTGCTAACATAAAAATGTATACAAGAATGTTTATAACAGAATTATTCATATTGGTCAAAAAGTGAAAACAACCCAACTATCTATCAATTGATGAATGGATAAATATAATGTGATGTATCCACACAATGGATTATTATTCAGCCATAAAATTAAATAAAGTACCAATGCTATAACATGGCTGAATCTCTAAAATATTATGGAAAGTGGAAGAAACCAGTCAAGAAAGACTACCTATTATATGATTCCTTTGATATGAAATGTACAGAATAGGCAAATCCATAGAGACAGAACGCAGATTAGTATGTACTTGCCAGGAGCTGGGAGCAGAGGGTATGGGGAGTGCCTATAATTGGTATGGGGTTTCTGTATGAGTGATAAAAATGTTCTAAATTTAGGTACTGACAAGGTTACACATCTGTAAATGTACTAAAAACCATTAAATAGTACACTGAAATGGTGAGCTTTGTGTTATATAAATTATATTGCAATAAAGACATTAGAACACAGTAAAGTGAATATTCAATGCATTTTTTCAACATATAGATAAGTAGGCATTAGTAAAAGTAGGGAAGGCGCTATGTATTTTAAGGCTAATATCTAAACAAATTAATAATGTAGTTTCAACCAGACCAAACTCTCAGGGCTAAGATAATTTTATGAATTACTAGTGTGTTACCAAATTATACTAAGAAAGAATTTGTTTATGTTCAGGATATATTCACTGGCAAATAAATGATACAAAGTAGGAATAGCTGTTCGAAAAACAAATTGCAGCATTATTCATTTATAAATACATACCTTCACATACATGTAAACACATTCTACTCCACAATTAGAATTCAACAGATTTTACAATATATCCATTATACCATTCAGGGGATAATTGAGGGATGTAACACATACCATATGATTACTCAGAGCCATCCAAAACATTAATTACAGCTTTAGTAATATGTTTTTGACATGCCAACCTCAAATAAATAGTTATTACAAAGATAATGTAGAAATATACAAGGGGGACCGCACAAAACTGGAATTTATTTATAGAAAAATTGTGATTTGCCATGGCTGGTGTGGCTTAGTGGATTGAGTGCTGGCCTGCAAATCAAAGGGTTACCGGTTTGATTCCCAGTCAGGGCACATGCCTGGGTTGCGGGCCAGGTCCCCAGCTGGGAATGTGTGAGGGGTAACCACACATTGATGTTTCTCTCCCTCTTTTTCCCTTCCCTTCCCCTTGCTCTAAAAATAAATAAATAAAATTTTTTAAAGAGTTGTGCATTTATTCTTACATGTTAAACTTCGGTCACCTTCAAAGTACTCTCCATTTGATGCACTACACCTATTGAGACTTTTTTCTACTGCTCAAAGCAGTTTTTGATCTTGTAGATTTTGATGCTATTTTTTGCTCCTGCTGTTTTTTGTTTCACCTCTTCCACATCAGCAAAACATTTCCGTTTCAGGAATTTTTCATCTGGGAAACAAAAGAAAGTTGCCTCAGGCAAGATTGGGTGAAGAGGGAAGGTGGGGTATGGGGGTCATGCTGTTTGTGGTCAAAAACTGCTGAACACACAGTGTGGTGTGGGCAGGTGTGCTCATAAATCATCCATCATGAGACGAGCAAACACATTGAGTTTTGAAAAAAAATTCATTGAAGCTGAATGCAGCCTCTCACAACACCACCAGCTGGTGCACTGATACAGATGGGTTCCTAGAACACTCACCCAGCTGGGAAAGCCTGTACTATCAGGGCCTGCCATCCAGAAGATAATTCCAGCTTTTGGGGGGTCCCCCTTCCTAGAACTCAGATCAAAAATACTGTTAAAAGATTCAGTGGATCAGATAATCACTGAGGTGGAATTATGTGAAACATTAAGAACATATTGAAAGCTGATTCACAATAAAATGTCATTAGAGAAAAAAAACCCTCAAATGGTAAACAAGTAAAATGTGTTATATATTGTTACTACTTTTAATTCACTGCCTCAGCTCTGAAATCTTCATTTTATTATCAGATTACAGGTCAACATCAAAAGCTCTGTTTACAAAAATGCCAATTTCTGTTATTTGTAAACTATTGATATTCTTCATTGCATTCTGTCTTAGTCATATGTCCATATCTAATCCTGCACTTTCTCTGTTCCAGCCCAGGAATAAACCATTTCAACAAGGAGCCATAGCCTTTTTTTTTATCAGAAATAATATTTTGAAACGAATTTCTTGGGACTAGGTGTGCACATTGTTACTGGTGTCATTGTGTTTAGGCCTTCACTGGAGCAAGCTAGGCAATATACTAATGACAACAACAATAAAGAAAATCATAAGTTCTCAAGGATATGCTCAATTAAAATTAAACTTTAAATCAATTTTTCTTAAATTGTTTTGGTTTAATGTATGTCTTTTCTCTTTGGTTCTTAAGAAAGGTTAGCACATAAACATTATTTTATTTGATTTACCCTACAATATACATACGAGCTTCAAAATTTCAATGCCAATATTGCTGCTAAGAGTAAAATTACTAAGAGGATTTTTAATTTTCCTTGCTTTTTAAATTCTTTAAAATGATTTATTTATTTATTCCTAGAGAGGGGAAGGGAGGGAGAAAGAGAGGGAGAGAAACATCAATGTGTGGCTGCCTCCCATGTGGCCCCCACTGGAGACCTGGCCTGCCACCCAGGCATGTGCTCTGACTACAAATCAAACCAGTGACCCTTTGGTTCACAGGCTCACACTTAATCCACTGAGCCACACCAGCCAGGGCCTTTTTCTTTGCCTCTAAAATATATTCTACTAAAGATGTACAGTCTGAAGCCTATGTTCAAAAGTCACTTAAAGTTATTTTTGTGTGTGGTTATTCTACCAATTTTACATGCAGTTATGTTTGCTTATTTTGGCTTATATTCAATTTTACATTTCACTGTTTCCCTTTACATTTTTTTAAATCCTCACCTGGGGACATTTGTTATTTTTTCATTGCTTTTAGAGAAAGAGAAAGGGAGAGGGAGAGGGAAAAAGAGAGGGACATCAATGTGAGAAACATGAACTGGTTGCCTCCATACATGCCCCAACTAGAGATTGAAACTGCGACCTGGGTATGTTTCCTGACCAGGGATCAAACCTGCAACCTTTTGGTTTATGGGACAATGCTCCAACTAGCTGAGCCACACAAGCCAGGACTGTTTCCCTTTTCATTTAATTATATTTTTGAATATATAACATATGTATATGGTTCAAAAATTAAAAATACATGACTATGTGCATTTATAGTCTTACTTCTATATATACTGTATAAACTCCATTCCTCTATTTGAAGTGTAAGAAGGATCATCTATGAGTGACTAAAAGAGATTCAGGTATAATTTCTAAGTATACTGAATCATCATAGTCAGATAAATAGGAAGCATCAATGAATAAATTAATGTAGAAGGGAAGAATCATATATTTCAAAATAGGCTGGAAGAAATCAGGAGATCATACAAAATTAAGGGGGATCAAGTAGATAAACATGATCCGCTTTTCACTGTACAAAGTCCAATTGATATAAAGATTAACATGGATTTTATGTTCTGTACTAGCTGTTCTAAGTGATTCATTTCTTAATGTTTCATAGTAGAAATGTATAAGCAAACACACATGTGACCTCATGATAGTAAAGAAAAGGCTATTCATGTTCTGTCTGCTGCTTTTGAGTATAAATAGGTCTGGGCCCACAAATGTTGTTTGTTGCTAGAGAAATCTTAGATTCATGTGAAAATTATTCTGTATGAGGCAGAGGAGGGACTATATTTAAATGAATAGTAATTTTCTTTATAATAAGTAGTGTATGTAAATAATAACAAATACTGACAATATGAAATAAGAAAAATGAAAATGTTTTGTGATGTTGAAATATATGATCTAAAGTACAAGACAATGACAACGCAGAGGCGAGAGAGGCAAAAAGGACCATAAATTGTTGAAAAGTGGTGAAAAACTAATATATATTATACTCCAATAACTCAAAAATACATTCTGTTATTTTTAGGGTAAATACCAAAACAATAGTAAAAGAATGTATAAATACAAAGCTAATAAAAATGTTGACACAAAAATAGACAGAAAAAATATTTAAAAAGAGAAATAGTCAAGGTAATGCAAATAGAACATAAAGACTAAGATGATGGTTAAATCTAATTATTCTAGTAAGTACATTAAAAATTGAATAAAGAGTATGGTGACATGGAAATATCAGAAGGAACACTTTGTAAATGATTTGATTGTTTAACAGCTGTGCTGTATACCTGAAGCTAATGTGGAATAATATTGAATGTAAACTGTAATTGAAAAATAAAATTAAAAAATGAGTCAATATTCCAATTATCAAAGAAAAATTGTCTGAGTGAATTTTCAAAAAGAAAGAAAAAACCCTCAGTGCTACTTGTAAGAGACACTCTATAAATATAAATACACAGTAAGAGGGTGCAACATGATATACTATGCAAGCATTAACCAAAAGAAAGATGAGGTTTTATTTTATGAATATCAGACAAACTAGATGTTAAAGTCAGAAACATTTTTAAAATTTCTCAATGACAGTCAACATTCAGTATTATTTTATATATGTGTCAGGTGTACAGCATAGAGATTAAACATTTATATAATTTACTAAGTGATTCCTCCAATATTTCTAGTACCTGCATGGCAATATACATATTTAATACAATGGTATATTTTATAATAATAAAAAAGCCAACCTACCTGGAAGGTATAAAAATATATTTTTATTTACCTAATAGCATATTATCAAAATATATAATTTATGAATGGAGAGAAGTAAAGTGAGAGATAAACAAGTTAGTAATCACAATAGGAGACTTTAACACATATCTCTCTAATTGATAGAAAAATATACAAAGGCAATATAAATGTTGAGGATTTGAATGACATTTTAACAAATTTAACTTAATTGCTATATATATTGAAAGTGGAGATGAACAATAAAAGAATACACATTATATTCCAGGTAAATGAGTATAGGCCATAAAGCATATGCCAACACCTTTAAAAGATGGAAATAATAAATATTGTATATTCTTTGTCCTTAGAGAATTAAACTACAAATGAATAACAAATGATAACTATAAAAGCATCATGTCTGGGGCAATGTCTGCACCAGGGCTCAGGGTCAGGTGGCTGTGCCATCTTGTGCCTGGAGCGGGGGCAGGATCGGGTGGGGGTGCAGGGGACTACTGGAATGGCCTGGAGTCTGAGGAACTGCTGCTGGAGCTCAAGCCAGAGCCCAAGCAGGAGCCTGAGCTTGAAGAGGAGCTGCCTTGGCCCTGCACCCCAGTGGGAACTTTGGGCCCTGGGCCTGGCTCAGGAGTCCCTGGCAGCCAGGAAGTGGAGGAGGAGTTGGGACTGGTCCAGGGTGATCTGGGGGATGGTGCCATTGAAGACCCAGAGCTGGAAGTGATCAAAACTCAACTCAGGGAGATGGAGGAAGAAGCGGAGAAGCTAAAGGAGCCATGGAAAAAAGTAGAGAAGCAGATGAATATGAGTCCACCTCTAGGCAATGCTGGCCCAGAGATCACCTCTATTGAGAAGATGGAGGCTGATGCTCATTCCATCTGTGTTGGCAATGTGGACTATGGTGCAACAGCATAGGAGCTGGAAGCACACTTTCATGGCTGTGGTTCAGTTAACTGTGTTACTACACTCTGTGACAAATTTAGTGGCCATCCCAAAAGGTTTGCATATATAGTTCTCAGACAGAGTCAGGGAGGACTTCCCTGGCCTTAGATGAGTCCCTGTTTAGAGGGAGACAAATCAAGGTGACCTCAAAACAAACCAACAGACCAGGCATCAGCACAACACGCCAAGGTTTCCCACGAGCCGGATACTGTGCACAGACCACTAACTACAGCAGTTCCCGATCTCAATCTACAGTGCTTTTAACAGTAAGCCATAGGTTGCATCTACAGGGGCTGGGCTAGAGAGACTGCATGGTATTCTCCTTAATAAAACAATGTGTATAAAGAGGAGATAGAGGGAAAAATAGGAAAGAAGGAAAAGTAATTACAATAAAACCCCCCAGAAGATGACCTTGATGGAAAAATATTTAAAAAGATATACTGTGGAAGGGGTGAGAATATCATAACTAACTGCTGAGGAAGGACCTGCTTTGGGGAGTAGGAGAAGGCCCAGGGAGTGGGGCAGGGGGCTGGTCATTCACTCTGGAGATTTGCCATGGACACAACTGTGCAAGCTGCTCCCGGTTTCCTTGTCTCACTTCACCCCCTTGGGGGCTGTGCAAGGATAAGTAGGCATGGATGGAAGGAGGATTTTTGTTTTTCTGTACCCAGGGCTCTGGAAGGACACAAGCTGTTCTGCTTGTTACTTTCCCTCCATCTTCTCCTTCACTTTCACAGTGCCCTCCTGCCTGCTCTTGTCCTGCCAGGTCAACCACCCAGTCCACCCCTCTTTTCTGACTCCTTGTTCCTCCAGATTGCCTGCTGATCTATTTTGTATCCTTCTGTGTGTCTTTTTCTGTTTTGAGTGTCTTTCTTTGCAGGTTTCTGTAGCTGGAAGATCTCCATTCTGCTCCCAGCTGCTCCAGTGTAAATTTCCCTACCCCCTGGGGAAATGCACTACCTTGTTTTGGGGGTTTGGGAGCATTTTTTTCTTTTTCAGTTTTTTTCTTTGCAATTTCTCCTCTTTCATGTGGAAGGAATGGGAGGAAGTGTGCAGGGAGATGGGAGGTGGATTGTGTTTATATTTTTAGGTCATTTTCAGCAGGTGGGAGTTTTTAAAAAAATATGTGTCATGAATAAAGTTGTTTTTGAAAATAAAATTGTGGGACTTCCGGCCAAGATGGAAGTGTAGGTAGATGCATTGTGCCTCCTCGCACAACCAAAACTAAGGACAACAAAAATTTAGAAACAAAAAAACAACCAGAACAGAAATAAATGAACTGAACGAAAGTCTGACAACCATTCATCCAGACCTGTAAGGAGGGGCAGAGTCAGTCAGAGGCCTATGGAGAGGGGTCGAGGGGTCCTGGCAGGAAAAAGTGGTGGCTGGCACACGCGGGTGGGCAGGGCGCAGGCAGCAGTTGGAGGACCCCAAAAGCGCAGGGGCAGCTGACAGACTGGGTGGCAGACCCTGGGCGCAGACCCAGTGAGGGGCGCAAGGCAGCTAGCTGTCCACAGTCACACATTCACGCGCAGATAAACTAGGCAAAAACCGGGCGGCGACACAGACCCGCAACCCAGGGACTCAGTGCCGGGAAACGAAGCCTAAAAGCACCCATTGAAACCACCTGTGGGGGTTGAGGCCGGGAGAATCTCTTAGCCTCACAGGAGAGCTCCTTGGGGAGACCCACAGAGTCCTACAAAGTACACAAGCCCATCCGCCTGGGAGCTAGCACCAGAAGGGCCCAATCTGCTTGTGGGAAGTGGCAGAGGGGACTGAAGTCTTAGAGAGAGTGGAGCAGGCACCATTGTTCCCTCTCGGACCCCGCCCTAACTTACAACGTCACAAACCCAGCAACTGAGGTGCCCCGCCCTGGTGAACACCTAAAGGCTCCGTCCTTCATAGGTAACAGGCCTGACCAGACCAAAGAGGGCGGAATGGCTCAAACAGAATTAAAAGCCCCTCAGCCAGTACTTTTAAGCAAATGAGAGATTGCCAACCTATCAGATGCACAGTTCAAAGCACTGGTGATCAGGATGCTCACACAATTGGTTGATTTTGGTCGCAAATTAGATGAACAAATGAAGGCTACAATAAGTGAAATGAAGAAAAATGCACATGGAACCAGTAGTGATGGAAAGAAAACTGGGTTTCAAATCAATGGAATCAACCAGAAGGAAGACAGGAACAACCAAACAGAAAAGAATGAAGAAACAAGAATTCAAAAAAATGAGGAGAGGCTTAGGAACCTCCAGGACATCTATAAACATTCCAACATCCGAATTATAGGGGTACCAGAAAGGGAAGAGGAAAAACAACAAGTGGAAAAGGTATTTGAACAAATAATAAAGGAGAACTTCCCCAATCTGGCAAGGGAAATAGACTTCCAGGAAGTCCAGGAAGCTCAGAGAGTCCCAAAGAGGTTGGACCCAAGGAGGAACACACCAAGGCACATCATAATTACATTAGCCAAGATTAAAATGAAGAAGAGAATTCTAGAAGCATCAAGAGATAAGGGGACAGTCACCTACAAAGGAGTCCCCATCAGAATGTCAGCTGATTTCACAAAAGAGACCTTGCAGGCAAGGAGGGGCTGGAAAGAAGTATTTGAAGTCATGAAAGTCAAGGACCTACATCCAAGATTGCTCTATCCAGCTAAGCTTTCATTTAGAATGGAAGGGCAGATAAAGTGCTTCTCAGAT
Organism: Phyllostomus hastatus; assembly: GCF_019186645.2. Taxonomy (NCBI): domain Eukaryota; kingdom Metazoa; phylum Chordata; class Mammalia; order Chiroptera; family Phyllostomidae; genus Phyllostomus; species Phyllostomus hastatus. Next base: position 8,338,475 of record NW_025333984.1, on the reverse strand, counting down.
AAGGCCAAATTAAAGGAGTTCATCATCACCAATCCCTTATTATATGAAATGTTAAAGGGACTTATCTAAGAAAAATAAGATAAAAAATATGAACAGTAAAAAAAGACATCAAACTCACAGTTAGTAACAACCACACCTAAAACAAAAGCAAACTAAGCATACAACTAGAACAGGAACAGAACCACAGAAATGGAGATCACATGGAGGGTTAGCAACAGGGTAGTGGGAGGAGGAGAGAGGGGGAAAAGGTATAAAGAATAAGTGGCATAGACAATAGGTAGAAAATAGACAGGGGAGGGCAAGAATAGTATGGGAAATGTAGAAGCTAAAGCACTTATGACACATGGACGTGAACTAAAGGGGGGAATGTGGGTGGGAGGCAGTGGGCAGGGTTGAGGAGGGTGAAGGGGGAAAATGGGACAACTGTAATAGCATAATCAATAAAATATATTTAAAAAGAAAATAAAAATTGTTTGGCCTTTAAAAAAAGCCTCATGTCTGTAAATTAGGAAATAAATTTTATTTCTAGATAACTCATAGCCAAAATAATAAATTTTGATGGATATTTGAATATATGTTTTAAAATGATAATATAAAAACATAAAACAGGTGGGCTACACAGCTAAAATCCATGTTTAGATGATCATATATAGACTTAAATAAGAATAGGAGAGAGCATAAAAATCAATGGTCTGTTTCCATCTTCAGAAGGTAGAAAAATAATAAAAAAACCCAGACAAAGTAGAAGGAAAGCAATATAAAAGCAGAAGAAGAGAATGTTACTACAGATGTATTAATTTTAAAAAATTTATTACTGTTCAGTTACAGTTGTCCCACATTTTTCCCCATTGTTCACTCCTACCCTGTCTCCCCCACTCCCACAGTCAATGCCCCTCATTGCCCATGCCCATGAGTCCTCTATTCATGTTCCTTGGCTAGCCCCTTCCCCTTCTTTCCCCTTTATCCCCCTTCCTCCTCCCCTCTGGTTACTGTCAGTTTGTTCTTTATATAATATCAGCTATAAGTGGAACTTAATTAACAAAACAAACAAATGGAAAAAATAGAACCAGAGACTTGCATTAAAATTTTTTAAACAAAACTATGAATAGCTAAAAGTCAGTGTATTTTGATATGTGAATGAATTTCTTCAATAGTACAAAACACAAAAATGAGTCAATGTAAGTGTGAATAGTCCTATACCAATTAAGGAACTCAGTTTGTAATTCCAGAATCATATGGCTTAACCAGTAATTTGTTCTAAAATTTTATGAAGACATAATACCAGTCATATGCAAAACATTCTAGAGAATAGAAAATCATAGGAAAAATCCCAATGTATTTTGTGATGTCTGAATAACACTGATGCCAAAACCTGACAGGGCCATTAGCAAAATAGAAAATTACAGATCAAGCTCTCAAACATAAATGCAAAATTCTTAAACAAAATAATAGCAATACAAATCCTAGAGGATATGAAAAGGATAATTAATTACAATTGATTTGACTTTATTGCAGAAACATGAAATTGTTCAATATTTTAAAAATCAATCAGTTGAATTCACTATCATAACTGAATAATAGAGAAACTAATATGATAATCTCAATAGGTATGAAAAACCGATTTGATAAAATTTATGATATAATTCTTAAAAAACTAAAGATATTAGAGAACTTCTTAATCTAATGAAAACTATAAGAATAAAACAGCTAACATAAAAATAAATGCTGAATGATTGCAAACTCTCCTTAGGCTCAGAAACAATAGAAAAATAGCTTTTATTATCACTTATATTCAAATTATGCTGGACCAGTTCTGGTTACAGGGGAGATGGAGCAAGCACACTTTTTCCTTTCTCTCACTGAACACACCTATAAAACATGTACGGAATGCATGCCACAGTTATTTGAGAAAGTTGAATAGGAGGAAAATTGGGGAAGACTGTCAGAATTTGAAGTACTACCAAATTGGCAGTAAGTTTACTATTGTTTTCCTTCAACCTAAACTCACCACAGCAATAGACCTAAATGTAAGCACTATAACACAGACAGAAATAGCTCCAGATAAGCCCTCTAGCTTTAGATTAAGGGTCGGGAAAGGGAATATCTAATGCTCAGCAGAAATCACACATTTTTTCCCTCTACTCTTTTGTGCACCAGCAATCAGGAAATCTTGTGGTGGCAAAGCCAATAGCCAATAATGAGAGACTGCAGAGGTCAAATTTTGAGGAAGGGTAACCTTCCTTTTCATTTAATGGAGCTGTGGTTCCAACAGGGTGGGTCTCTGTTGTTTCATTTGAACCTAGAAAATACTAGGGAAGTCATTGGAAAGTGATCCCATAAAGTTTATGAAATTATCCTCAAGCTGTACATTTGAGGAACCAATTCAAATTAGAATACCAAAATCATTGGAGAGCTGACCCAACCTTACACTACCAACTAGATTACAGACTGTAAACCAAAGACATATATTTTAATAGAAGACATATTTGAAGAGCACTACAAAGGCTGTGAAAAGTGAACTGACAAGGAAACCATAGGCCATAATCTGGAACTTGCAGCCTGAACCTAACAGGACTGAAAAAAATAAATCAACATTTTCCATAGAATTTAAATAAGACACATAGTTTTATAACCTAATGACCAAATGTTCAGGGGAAAATTCTAAATTATTTGTCATATAAATAAACATGAAGATTTAAATCCCACTGGAAAAGCCAATTAACAGGTATCAAAGGCCAAGAAGATACTGATGTTGGAATTATCTGATAAAGACTCTAAAGTAGCTATTATTATAAAGAAAATATGTGCATTCATAACAGTATAAAATACTTAGGAATAATTTTTTATTTATTTTTTATTTTTTTATTTTTTAAATTTTATTTTTTTTAGAGAGGAATAATTTTTTAAAGATTTTAATTCATTTTTAAAGAGGGGGAGGCAGGGAGAAAGACAAAAACATCAATGTATGGTTGCATTTTGTCCCTACTGGGGAACTGGCCTGCAGCCCAGGCACGTGCCCTAGACTAGGAATCGAACCAGCAACCTTTTGGTTTGTGGGCCAGCAATGAATCCACTGAGCCACACCAGCCAGGGCTACTTAGGAATAAATTTAACTGAGGGGAAACATCTGTACACTGAAAACTATAAGACTCTTGATGAAGGAAACTGAAGAAAATGTAAACAAATGGAAAGATATCCTGTGTTCATGGATCACCAGAATCAATATTTTTAAAGTCTCCATATTACCCAGATATTGCATCTATATATTCAATGTAACACCTATAAAACTTCAATGTCAATTTTCACAAAAAAGAAATAATAATATTAAAATTTGTATGGAACTACAAAAGAGTCCAAATAGTCCAAACAATCCTGAGAAGGAAGAAGGCTGGAGGCATCATGCTTTCTGACTTCAAACCATATTATAAGGTGATAGTAGTCAAAACAGTATGAAACTGCCATAAAAACAGACATAAAGATGAATGGGATAGAATTAAGAACCCAGAAATAAACCTCTGCATATATGGTTAACTAATAATTGACAAAGGAGCCAAGAATATTCAGTTGGGAAAGGATGGTCTTTTCAATAAATGATGCTGAGAAAACTATATAGTCACATTCAAAAGAATGCAACCTGACCTTTATCTTACATCATACAAAAATTAATTCAGAATTCACTAAATACTGGAACCTAAGATCTTAAACTGTTAAACTCCTAGACAAAAAATGGAAAAAGCTCCTTGACATGGATCTTGACAGTGATTGTTTGGGTATGACGCCAGCAAGAAAGACAAAAGTCATTAAGTGGGACTGCGTTAAACTAAAAAGCTTCTGCACAGCAAAAGAAACAATCAACAAAATGAAAAAGCATCCTATAGAATGGGGAAAAACACTTGCAAGCCATCTATATGATAAGGGGCTAATATCCAAAATATATAAAAACTCATACAGCTCAATAATAATAAAACAAACAATCCAATTAAAAACGGGCACAGGAAATGAAGAGACATGTTTCCAAAGAAAATATACAAATGGCCAACAGGTACATAAAGATAAACAACATCACTAATCATGAAGGAAATACAAATCAAAACCAAAATGTGATATCACCTATACCTGTTAGAGTGGCTACCATAAAAAAGAGAAGGGATCACAAGTGTTGGTGAGGGTGTGGAGAAAAGGGAATTCTCGTGCATTGGTGTTGGTGGTAATGTAAATTGTTGTAGTCATTATGGATAACAATATGGAGTTTCCTACAAAAATCAAAAATTGAAGTAGCATGTGATCCATCAATCCTACTTCTGGATATAAACCCAAAGTAAATGAAAATAGAATATTGAAGAGATATCTGCACTCCTGTGGCTATTGTAGCATATTTACTACAGCTAAGATATGGAAACAACCTAAGTGTATGATAACAGATGAATGAATAAATAACATTTTATGTACACATGAGCTTTGATATATGTATACATACAAGTATATAGAATATTCTATATATTATAACATAGTATATATTATATTATATTGCTATATACAATATTTTATGAGACAGAAGGAAATCATGTCATTTGTGACAACATAGCTGGACCTGAAAAGCATTATGCTAAGTGAAATAAGTCAGACAGAGCCCTGGATGCTGTGGCTCAGTGGACTGAGTGCTGGCCTGTAAACCAAAGGATCGCTGGTTCGATTCCCAGTTGGGGCCCATGCCTACATTGTGGGCCAGATTCCCAGTGGGGGGTGTGTGAGAGGCAGCAACACATTAGTGTTCTTCTCTCTCTCTTTCTCCCTCCCTTCGCCTCTCTCTAAAGATAAATAAATAAAATCCTTTAAAAAAGGAAGTCAGAGAAAGACAAAACTGTATGATCTTACTTTTGTGTAGAATCTAAGAAAGCCTAATTCATAGAAACAGAGGTAGAATGGTGATTACCAGGAGCTGAGAGTTGGGGGAAATGGGGAGATGTTGGTTAAGAAATATAAACTTCCAGTTAGAAGATAAGTTCTTCAGATCCAAAGCACAAGATTGTGACTATAGTTAACAATACTGTATTACGTACTTGAATATTTAAAGAATTGATTTTAAATGTTCTCACCACAAAAAATAAATGGTAATTATGTGATGTGATGAAGGTGTTACCTCATGCTACAGTGGTAATCATATTGCAATACATACATGTATCAATCAACACATTGTACACCTTACACTTACACAATGTTCCATGTCAATTATATATCAATAAAGCTGAAACATAATCAAAGTGAAAACAAAAAAATTAAGTAGCTATTACAAAAAAAACTTGAGCAGTAAATTTTGAGCAATCTTATACTAATGTTACATTAGAAAGTCTTAACAAAGAAACAGAAGATATGTAGGAAACATTACAAAACTGAAAGTTGCATTAATTAAAATTTGAAAAAAACCTCACTGGATAGACTCAACAACAGAATAGAGATGACAGAGAAAAGAGTCAGTGAACAAGAAAATAGATCTACAGATATGACCAAGTATGAAAACCAGGGAGAAACATTTTTGAAATTAAAATCAGCAAATTCTCAGGTACTTGTGGAGCAATAATAAAAAGGCTAGGTAGCCCTGGCTGGTGTGGCTCAGTGGAGTGAGCACCAGCGCAAACCAAAGAGTTGCTGGTTCAATTCCCAGTCAGGGCACATGCCTGGGTTGCTGGCCAGGTCCCCAGTAGGGGGTGTGTGAGAGAGGCAACCACACATTTATGATTCTCTCCCTCTTTCTCCATTCCCCTCTGTCTAAAAATAAATAAATAAAATATTTAATAATATTTTTTAAAATTCTAGAATTCATGTTATGAGAGTCTCTGAAGTAGGGGAAAAGGCATGTAATGCTGAAAAATATTTGAAAAAACGATAGGTGAAAATTCTAAATATATAAACCTATGCATCCAAGAAGCTTACAAAATTCCAAATAAGATAAACCAAACAAATCCATGCCTAGGCACATCATATTCAAATTGTTGAAAACTAAAGACAATGAAAAAATCTTGAATGCATACAGAGAACAAAGAAGTGTTACTGATTGTGTAACAGTTCCAATAGTTGCTGATTTCTCATGAGAAAGTATGGAGACTGGAAGGAAGTGGGATGACATACTACAAGTACTGTCAATGTTGAGTTATATATATCTTGAAAATATACACCAGGAATGAATAAAGGTATAAAGACATAAACATGGTGCATAAAAGGACCTATAAAAGTATAAACTTTCTATATTCTAATCCTATTAGTAAAATATTTATCCTAAGTATACTGTGCAAATGTAAGTACATGTTGTTTAATACCTAGAGAAACCAGTATAAAAATATTCAAAGTGATATAGTCAAAATAACAATAGATAAATTAGAATGAAATAATACTAAGGCATTAAAGGGGTAATTATAAAAGCAGCAGCTCCAGACACTTGTGAATTAAGTAACATGTTTCTAAAAAATCTCTGGGTCAAAGAGGAAACAACAGGATAATTAGAAAATATTTTAATTGAATAAAAGTTAAAAATACAAATATCAAAATTTATGTACAGTTAAAGCTGTTGTTGGACAGAAATTTATGGTACTGTATGCTTACATGAAAAAAAGTGAGAAAGATCCAAATCAATAATGAAAGATATCACCTTAAGAAACTAGAAAAATATGGAGAAAAAAATAACACATCCAGAGGAGTTAAGGAAATACTAAAATAACAGCAGAAATTAATGGAATTGAAAACAGAAAAGCTATACAGAAGATCAAAATCTATGAAACCAAAACTGTTTCTTGTTGATAATAAAAATCAATAACCTCTTGCAAAGAAAAAAGAGAGAAAACAATAAAATGAGTATCAGTAAATGGAATGGTGTATAAAAAATGCCATCAATTTCTGAACACTGACTTAGTATCCCACTGCTTTGCTGAATTAATTTATCAGGTGCAGTAGTTTTTTAATGTACCTAGGAATACACTTAACCAATGAAGTAAAAGACCTGTACTGGGAAACCTATAGGATACTGAAGAAAGAAATTGAGGAAGAGACAAGTAAGTGGAAGCATATACTGTCTTCCTGGATAGGAAGAATTAACATCATTGAAATGTTCATATTATCCAAAGCAATCTGTAGATTCAACACAATTCCAATTAAGATACCAATGGCATATTTCATAGATCTAAAACAAATATTCCAAAAATTTATATGGAATAAAAAAAAGAGACCCTGAATAGCCTCAGCAATCTTGAGAAAGAAGAACAAAGTTGGACGGATCATAATACCTGATATCAAATTATACTACAAGGCCACTGTAATCAAAACAGTCTGGTACTGGCATAGGAACAGACACATAAATCACTGGAACAGAATAGAGAGCCCAGAAATATTCCTATGCCTTTATGGTCAATTAATATTTGACAAAGGGGGCAAGAGCATACAGTGGAGTAAAGAGAGTTTCTTCAATAAATGGTGTTGGGAGAACTGTAATGGTACATGCAAAAAACATGAAACTAGACCACCAAATTACACTGTACACCAGACTAAACTCAAAATTGATAAAAGTCTTAAATATAAGTCATGATACCATAAAATTCTAGAGGAAAACACAGGTAGTAAAATTTCAGATATCTCATGTAGCAATATTTTTGCTGATATATCTCCAAGGGCAAGGGAAATAAAGGAAAAAATAAACAAATGGGACTACATTAAATTAAAAATCTTTGATGATGGCTAAAGAAGCCATCATCAAAATGAAAAAGGAACTGAATGTATGGGAGAACATATTTGCCAACAATATATTGGACAAGGGTTTAGTCTCCAAAATATATGCAGAACTTATATGACTCAACACCAGGAAGACAAATAATCCAATTAAAAATGGACACTAGACCTCAATAGACACTTCTCCAAGGAGGACATACCGAGAGCCCAGAGACATATGAGAGGGTGCTGAGCATCACTAGCCATCAGAGATGCAAATTAAAACCACAATGAGATATGACATTATGCCTGCCAAAATGACTATCATTAATAAGTCAACAAACAAGTGCTGGCAAGGATGTGAAGAAAAGGGAACCCTAGTGCACTGTTGGTGGGAATGCAGACTGGTGCAGCCACTGTGGAAAACAGTATGGAATTTCCTGAAAAAGCTAAAAATGGAATTGCCTGTTGACCCAGGGATTCCACTGCTAGGAATATACCCAAAGAAGGCTAAAACACCAATTCAAAAGAATTTATGCACCCACCTGTTCATAGCAGTGCTATTTACAATAGCCAAGATTTGGAAACAGCCTAATGCCCATAAGTAGATGAGTGGATAAAAATACTGTGGTGCATTTACACAGTGGAATACTATGCAACAGAAAAAAGAGGGAATTCCTACCTTTTGCAACAGCATGAATGGAAAAGGAGACAATTATGCTAAGTGAAATAAGCCAGCTGGTAAAAGACAAATACCATATGATCTCTCCTATAAGTGGAACCTAATGAACAAAATACACTAATGAACAAAATAGAACCAGAGGCATACGAATATTGAACAAATTGATGACTATAAGGTGGGGGTGTGTTGGGGACTAACTGAAAGACGATGAAGAGATTAGTCAAAGAACATACATGAAGGACCCATGGACATGGACAACAGTGAAGGGACTGATTATGGAAGTGGGGAGCAGGCCATGTAGAGGGGTGTGAAAGGGGAAAAAGTGGGACAATTGTAGTAGCATAAACAATAAAATGAAAAAATATATAATAAACAATAAAATGAAAAAATAAATAACCTTATTTTAGTTGTAAAAAAATAACCAATACCCAAAATGAAATTGGGGATATAATAACAGATCTGCAGACATTAAAAGGATATTAAGGGAATTCTAGAAACAAATCTATACATGTAAATTCAACAACTTAGATGAAAAGTTCTAAACCTAGAAAACCATTATGGTTGGATTTAAAATGCACCTCCCAAAATATTAGTACATCATAATTGCAGGAACCTGTGAATGTTACCTTATATGGCAAAATGAGATTTTTTAAATGTAAAGTCAATTAAGAATCTTAATATAGGGAGATTATCCTGAGTTATCCAGTTAAGCCAAACGTAATCACAGGGTCTCTTATAAGAGAGAAGGCGATGTCAAGACAGAGGCAGAGAGATCTGAAGTTTTAATTCTGGCCTTGAAGATTGTGGTAGGTGTTCTGAGCTAAGTACTACAAAGCATGCAGCTCAGAAGCAGAAAAAGGCAAGGATATGAATAATCCCCTAGAGCAGCAATTCCCAACTTTTTTGGCACCAGGGACCTGTTTTGTGGAAGAGAATTTTTCCATGGACCATGGGCGGGCAGATGATTTTGGGATGATTCAAGCACATTACATTCAAGCTCACCTCCTGCTCTGTGGCCTGGTTCCCAACAGTAGGTCCCTGGTCTGGAGTTTGGGGACACCTGCCCTGGAGTCTCTTGAAGGAGCACAGCCCTGCCAACACCTTGATTTGAACGCAGTGAGATTCATTTACACATTCTGACCTCCAGAACTGTAAGGAAACAGATTTGTGTTTTTTTAAGTTACTAAGTTTGTGGTATTAGTTACAGAAGTAACAAGAAAACTAATACAACTACAAACAAAAGTCATCTAGTGTGAAGTGGGTAGTCTAAATTGTTTTATTAGAATTAAAGTAATTTAATTAGCAGTTAAAAACCATCAAAAATAGAGATATCTAGGCTCATATAATTTTCTGTGTGAATTCTACTAAACACTTAAAGAAAAACACCACTTCTGTACAAGCTTTTTCCTATACAAGAAAATAGAAGAGGTGAGAATAATTTCCATGTAATTTTGTGATTTCAGCATTAATGTGATAGCAAAAACTAGACTGAAAAAACCCTGCAGACCAACATCACCCATGAAGATAGATGCAAAAATACTCAATGAAATAATAGCAAATCTAATTGAGGATTATGTAAAAATAATTATATATATGTATGACATGATCATATTATAACAAGTGGGTTTTGATCAAGTGGGTTTTATCCAGGAAATGCAAGTTGGCTTCAAAATTCAGAAATAAATCAATGTAATTCAGCATATAATCAGCCTTCAAAATAAAAACATAGAGAGAAAAAAAGTATTTGACAATATACAGTATTCTTTCATTGTAAAGACTCATAGCAACTTAGGAGTAGAAAGGACCTTCCTCAACTTGATAAAGTGTATCTAAAAATACCCTATAGTTAAATTCATAGTTAATAGTGAAATATTGATTTTTTTCTCCTAAGATTGAAATACGACAAAGATGTTCACTCTCACCCCTCCTATTATTCCACATTGTACTAGAACTCTTAGTGCAATAAGGCAAATATATGAATAAAAGGCATCACATATCGGAAAGGAAGAACTAAAACTGTCCTTATTTTCAGACAATGTGATTGTCCATGTAGAATATCCCAAATACTCTATAAAAAACTCCTAGAAATGATTAGAAAGTTTAGCAAGGTAGCAGAATACAAGTTCAACACTAAAAAATCAATGGTGTTTCAATACAGTAGTTACACTTGATTACTTTCACTGAAAGACACACTAGAATGTTCATAGCAACATTATTCCAAACAAGTAAAAAGAAAAAGGAAGAATCACTTTGAGGGCAGTCACAGATGCAGAAGCAGAGGCCAGAGAGGCAGGTGCAAGAGAAGAGGCAGAGGCCAACCAAACCGCCATCCCAGATGCAGAAGCCAACTGAGCTAGCCTGTGGGCCTGGAAGCAAGGGCCAAAAATGGAGCTGCTGCTGGTCCAGAGAGTAGATTCATCACAGGCTTAGAGGTGAAGTCACTGGAGGTTTAGAGGGCAGACACAGAGCCACATAAAATTATTGTCAAACATTGAAACCTCATGTAGTTTACCTTGCTAGGTTTCAAATTTGCCTGTGACAAACGGCCCCTTTATTTTTCCCATTTTCTCTCTTTTGGAATGGGGATATCTATCCTATGCCTGTCTCACCATTGTATTTTGGAAGTAGGTAACTTGTTTTCTAGGTTCACAGCTTCACAGATGGAGAGACATTTTTCTCCAGGATGGACCATATGCACAGTATCTCTCATCCCTGATTTAGATGATTTAGAAGATGAGATTTGGAACTTTCTGAGCTGATGTTATTTAAATGAGAGTTTAGACTTAGAGTTGATGCTGTAATGGGTTGAGACTTTAGGGATGTTGGGATGGAGAGAATATATTTTGCTTGTGGGATGAACATGGATTTGTTGCAGGGGACAGAGGGTAACTTTGGTGGGTTGATTAGTCACCTCTAAAAGATATGTTTAAGTCTTAACCCCCAGTATCTGTGAAAGTGACCTTATCTGGAAATGGGGACTTTGTAGATGTGATTATGAATCTTAAGTTTAGATCATCCTGGATTTAGGGAGGGATCCTACATCCAATGACAGTGTCCCTGTTACAGATAGAAAAGGAAAAAACACTGAGACACAAGGGAGGAAGGCAATGTGAAGATGGACACAGAGATTGAGATCATGCATCTGCAAGCCAAGAACAAAAAGGACTCTCTGCAGACACCAAAGAGTGAAAGACTCAAGGAAAAATGATCTCTTAGAAACTTAAAAGGGGATACAGCCTTTTCAATATATTGATTTTGGACTTCTAGGCTCCTGAAGTTTAAGAGAATAAGTTTTTCTCATGTTAAGCTGCCTAGTTTGTGGTAATTTGTTATGTCAGTCCTAGGAAACTAATACAGTATCTAATTAACAGGGGTTTTTTTTGGTGAGAATTAAAAGAGATAATGTATGTAAAATACCTAAAGAGGGAACACATAATCAATGATAACTGTTATTATTAGTTAGCTATATAATCAGTGCTAACTATTAATAATAGAGGAACCTATTATTAAACCACATTATTTGTTTAAATAGGAAAAACCATATGTAATCATAATAGATGCTAAAAGCACCAGATAAAATTTAACACTTCCTGCCAATAAAAATAAAAATACATTAAGAATGTAAGAAATGTCCTTAATGTGGTAAAGAGGAATTATTTTCAAAGAAGAATAGTGATATACTTAATATTGCTTATTTGCTGTACAAACCCAAGAGACAAGCCCACTGGAAAATATTGCCATTAAAGAAAATACAATGCCACTGCTTAAAATGACCTGAAATGTGTATTTTAGCAAGCCAGGTTATTCTCTATATAAATGACCATTCATAAGGAACATTAATTCAAAAATAACCATTCATAAGAAGTATTCATAAGAAGCATTAATTCAAACATTAATTCAATGATTAATTGAGTTATATTAATGATGGTGTTATTCAGATACTTTATCCTACTGCATCTACCTGTACTGCACAAATATATCCACCAAAAGTTTCAAAAACTTACTGTGATATTTTCAAGTCACTTTTCTCTAGATGGGCATTATTTATTAATGTTTTTTAGAATTCTGACCAATGTAGTGAGACTTGAAAAATTAAACACATGGAAAAGTATTGTAATAGAAGAAACTAATATGTTCTTATTTGTTGAAAGCTTAAATGAATGTTAGAAAAATCTAAAAGGATCATCTATAAAACTTTGTGACTCTGTCTTAAGTTTATTTATGTAGTCATAAAATACCAATAAAATTCCAACAAAATTTGTCCTAAAACACAATAATATTCTTCTTGAAATTAATTTTAAAAATAAGCAAGTGAGATTTAAAAAACAGAAAATACTAGAGCAATGGGGTAATCTACTCTAGAAGATATTGGACTGTGTTAATTATATTAATATTTTTAATAAAATACATGTCATTCTAAAAATTAACCTAATTATATAGGAAGTTTAAATATATAATAAAGTCAAGCTACCAAAACAACATACCAATGAAGTATTATTTAATAATTAGTGTTCGATCCCTGGCTGGCATAGCTCAGTGGATTGAGCATGGGCTGCGAACCAAAGTGTCGCAGGTTCGATTCCCAGTCAGGGCACATATCTGGGTTGCAGGCCATGGCCCCCAGCAACCACACATTGATGTTTCTCTCTCTCTATCTCTGTTTCTCCCTCCCTTCCCTCTCTAAAAACAAATAAATAAAATCTTTAAAAACTAATTAGTGTTAGGATAACTAGATTGTGTCTTTGGAAGAAAGAATTTGATTTAAAATACCTATTAAAAACATAATTTATATAAAATTCAAATAAACTCCAGAAGAATGAAACATTGCATATTATATGATGCCATGAAAAGCTAGCAGAAAATAGAATAAGATCTTTTGATAGATAATAACTTTCCACAATTTAAAGTAATAAAAGCTTAAAAGGTAAGATTGACAGATTCAATTATATAAAATGTGAAACATTTATTCAACAGACCATGAAAAGAAAATAAAGAGAAAGCTATATACTGGTATCAGGTAGGGCAGATTAAGAATTTATAACAATAGTTAACAAAAAGAGGATTCAAATTCATAAGAATAAAATTAAGATGCTAATGAGTAAAGGGAATGAACAGCCAGTAAAATAAAAAGAAAAAAAGAGTGAGAACATAAGGAAAAATGTTCATCCTTACTAGTCAGTAAAGCAATGCAATTTGAGACAGTACTGAGGTGCCATTTTGCACCCATTAAATGAGAAAAAAGTGAGCCTAGTCAAATCAGGCAAGCCTGTGATTAAATCAGTGCACGCTACCTTTGTTAATGACCATGTAAACTAGTATAACATGTAAAGCAATTTGGCAATATAGATCAAGAGCCAGAAAGTTTTGACCAATTATTTTACTTTTGGGAAATGAGCCTAAGACGTTATTTGTTACAGCATTATCTATGATAACGAATAATTGGAATCCAGATACATGTCCAAAAACAGTTGAATGAGTAAATTACAGTATAGAAAGTAGGCATTAAATTGTAATTATAAATATGTAACAACATGGGAAATGAAATATGTAAGATACATGATTAAGTAAAAAGAAGGTTTCATTTACAGAACAATGAATAAATGAAAGTGCAGATGTAGATATAACGGGTATCTTAACACCATGAATTTTATACTTGGGAGTTGTGCTTAATATGAGAATATACATGTTATCACTTCTGATCAAGATATAAAACTTTGAACAACAAACATTTAGTTTTTTTATTTACTGCATTAAACAGAAGGATAACATATTGTCTGACATACCTTTTCTGATATAAGCCAGTATTAGCTGTATGCCTAGCCAATGAACATTAGAAAAATTTCAATGAAAATATATGGTGTATAATCATTTCTAAGCACTAGTGAAAATATTTTTTCATTATCTCAACTTGCTACCTGGACACTTTGCTTACTTTGGCACTATTAATTAAAACATCATTGCTATAATTTGAGTGGAAATGGTTGTATGATCATTATTATTTTAGCAATAGCTTAACAGAGGAGTTGCAACTTACATAGTTTAAAGTTGTGAAATAGTCTTCACTTTTCTCTCTTTGGAATATTGATTTGTAGCTATGTGAAAATGTTGTGAACTTAATATGTGTGAAGAAGTAGAAATCTGGTGGCTTGTGTATGAACACTTGGTCCTAAACCATTTCATTTGTAACATGGTATTATCTATTTAAAAGAAGGCTCCTTTAATCTCTATATGCTCTAAAATAGAATGTTCCATTGACTGACATATTTAACACTTTTAAAGACATTGTTTTCCTTTAGTTTTCAAATAGAACAACAACAAAAGTTGATCAATTCTAGTTCTTGACTTATGACAACCTCTGGTATAGTTCTGTGCCTCCTAATCTCAGTACCCCCATCTTGTGTCCCCAACACTTTCTGCTGTAAGTAAAAATGTTGGTAGACAGGTGCATAAGGTAGTTTCCATGTGAATCTCTTTCAGAGAATAAAGAAAGAAGGAGGGAAGAAAAAGAGAGAACAGCATGATATACTTGATAAAGGTATGTATCCTATAAGAACCAATTTGTACTTCTTAATCCCTTCAAATTCTTCATCCATCCCCCTCAACCTTGCTCACATCTGGCAACTGTCGAAATGTTCTTTGTATCTATGAGTCCATTTCTATTCTGCTTATTCATTTATTTTTTTAGTTCAATTGTTGATAGGTATGTATTTATTGCCATTTTATGGTTCGTATTTTTTATCTTTTTTTCTTCCTCTTACAAAAGATCCTTTAACATTTCGTATAATATGGTTTGGTGGTTTGCAATGTTAATTACTGTGGTGTACACCTGAAACTAATATAATAATATATGTCAAGTATAATTGAAAAATAAATGATTTTAAAATGGAACAAAAATATGGATTCTAAAGCTTCATTGCTGCAGTCCAAATGCTATCTCTTTAATTTAATAGTTACAAAGGGGGACCCCCCAAAGTCCAGAATTATCTTCTGGAGGGCGGACCCCTTATAGTCAGGCTTACCCCACTAGGTGAGTGTTCTAGGAACATATCTGTATTCGTGTGCCAGCTGGTGTTGTTGTGAGAGGCTATATTCGGCTTCAGTGAATTTTTTGAAGACCCTTTCAATGCATGGCCGATTTCATGATGGGCAATTTATGAGTACACCTGCCCACACTGCACTGAGTGTTCAGCATTTTTTGTTCAGCAGTTGTTTCTTCTCTTTAAGGCTAAATTTCTTATCAGTGAGATAGTATCTACTAAACCCCAGGAACATGCTTTCTGTTATTTAAAAAATTAACTGTAGTTAACAATACTGCACTGATTATTTTAAAACTTGCTAAGAAGGTAGATCGTATGTTAAGTGCTCTTACCAAAAAAAAAATTTAAAAAGGAGTGGGAAGAAATTTTTGGAGGTGATGGAATATTTATGGTCTTGATTATGGTGATGGTTTAACATAGGTGGCAAACACAAGGCCCGTGGCCTGAATCCAGCTCTCCACCTTGTTTTATCCAGCTCAGCACCTTGTTTCTACCCAGTGTCAGCCAAGCTCTTGCTTAACTGTTAAGGAGTAGTTACATTTATACAGTCCTAAAATTACATTCAGCCCTTTGAAGGCAACTGTGAGGCTGATGTGGCCCCTGGTGAAAATGTGTTTGGCACCCCTGGTTTAACAGGTCTCCAAATTCATTGAGTTGTATACATTAATTATGTACAGATTTTTATATGTCAATCATATTTAAATAGTTTTTAAAAGTACCAAATTATATATATTCCACATGGTTTCATATGAAGAATTTTTATTATACAATTTTATTTTAAAATTCTTACTATGAATTCTTCTTTGACTAGTAGAAATTTAGCAATTTGTTTTTAAATTTACAAATGTATGGTAAATAGAGTCAGTCTGGCTTCCTCACCCAGGTGTCTGGGCAACTAAGATAAGTAGTGTTTTCATATCCTTGAGACTGGGCCTGATAAGTACTCCCATAACCTTGAGTGGGCTTGCATGCTCAGTCTCACTATGTGATACAACCTGTTTTGGCTTTCAGCCAGCTTTGTTTGTATCTAGTATTTAAGGGGGTAAGGACTCCCTGATGAGTGGCATGCTTGGGGACAGAGACATGCAGTGTGACACACAGCTTGCAGTGTGAGTGGCTCAACTACCTTTGAAAAAGGCATGTCAAGTAATCCCACAGTTCCACACATTTTCTTCCATCTGCCTGAATCTCCTGAACCTATCTGGCCTTGAACAGTGGCAACACAATTGGCATAGTCGCCAGGATTTGTTGCTGTTGGCAGCTTGACCTCCCATCCCAGGACTGGCCCCATGTTAATGGCGCACCTGGACATAGAAAACCTTGTGGGTGGGTGGGGAAGACCCCAGTAAAGCCCAGTGCCCATGTGGAAGCAGGGGACATGGACTTGGTGTTTCTTTCAGCTTTGTGAGCTGTGACAGAGACTGCACTCCCAGATGCAGTGAAGTTCCGAGAGCCCTGAGAGGAAGCGGAAGCCCTGAAAACTGAAGAAAAGATTGCACTTCCCAATGCAGCGAAGTTACACCAACATCAACACGGAAGGAAAGCCTGGAAGGCTCAAATGTGCACCCTGGGGAAAAGTCTCCAAGCAGTGGAGCTGTGGCAATCTGCCTCCCCGATGGTAGTGAGGAATTCAGGGGAAAGTGTGGTGAGAAAAGGAATTGAGTTTCCTGAGGGCAGCAGCCTGTGACACCTGGGGGGAATTTGAATATTGGCAGCCCAGGGTTCTCCTTCCCTCCCCCACCCCACGCAGATGTGGAACACAGCTACTGAGAACTACTGGGACGGAGGACTGTAGCCTGGACCTGGAAAGCTCTGCTCCGAGCACGCTGATGAGAAGAGGTGGAGGTCCTGCGGGAGAATAGCCAGTGCAGCTGTGACTGCCGGTCAAGGCCACGTGTATGGACTCTAGCTTTGCTGCAGCGTTCCAGGAAGTGGGGCCACTGTGGGAATTGTTAGAGCTGGCAGCGCAACCCAGGAAGCTGCGAGAAAGTAGACTGGAGATGGTTCCCAGAAAACAAGCGGATAGGGAGGGCCTGTAACTGCAGAGCAGGCAGTCTGATGGGTGGAGCCCATGGTTGTGGCCTGAGTCACAAAAATGTAGGCGGGCCAGGAAGCCTTTAGTGGTGTGACTTCTCTGCCTTTGGGATTTAGGCGTAGATAATATTATGCACACTATTCCCTGCTGCTCCCCCTAGCGGAGCCTGCGCCTGGTTCATTCTGCATTCTCCTGTGGGGGAATCCCTGCTTTAGAAGAAGGGCCCAGAGAGTTGCAGGCGGTGGCAAGCTCCCAGCTGTGGAGCTATGGGGGCGTGGTGCTGCCACCACAGACGCAGGAGAGCCCAGCACCCATCAGTGAGGTACCAGAAGAAGACAGCAGTGGCGGAGCAGACTGGGGAGGCCAGAACCACAGGCTGAGGCAGTGGCAGATTGGCCCAAGGGAATGAAGCAGCAAAGTGTAGGGACAATGTCTTAAGTTCCCTCTATTTTGCAGTTAAAGAGCTACTCCGTGTGGTTGCAAGCTGAGCAATGGGTCCTGTGGCCCCAGAGAAAGAAGGTCGCTAAAGGTGACAGGAATAAAACTGGGGTTGTGACCCAAAAGGCCTGTCCTGTGCCTCTAGAGGACCATATGACTGTGCCAACCTCCTGAGAAGAGGGAGAAAATATCCTTTGAAAATAAGAAAAGACAGAAAGGCTGAGAACCCTGTCTGCAGGTGATGGGTGGGGACTCGAAGGGCGACTGCCCCCCCGCCCCCCCACGAGTATACTGTTTAGATGTCTCCCATTCCTAAGTGTATCCTGGACCCCATGTGGGGGCCTGTTAGGACTTTTTGTGGGGTTATACTGAGCATTCCCCCATTTAGTTGCCATCCCCATGAAGGGTGGTGGCAGTTAAGCAGACACAGTCTAGTTTAATACTAGAATAGGTCCGAGTAGCCAGTGAGCAGAACTGTGGTTGTTGTGGCTTGTGGCAGCCAATGAAGTACCATCCCTGGTTATTTGCACAGATAGTTGGGCGGTGTACCATGGGCTAACATTGTGAATCTTTAAATGGCATACAGATAAATGGATGGTTATGCATAGACCATTGTGAGGACAGGCTTTGTGGCAAGACTTAGGTGGGATGGCTCCGGGTTGGCTCAAGGCTGGGATTGTGGGGTTGGCTTGGGCCAGCCCCCTCTGTGTTAAAAGCCTTAAGGACAAGCCCAAGTGGACTGAACTCCTGTGGGTCTGTGTCAGAGATATGCTTTTGGTCATTGCTGGGAGGGGCGGAATGGTGTGTAGGGTGCAGTTCCCACAGGGGCCCTCTGGTTGTGTGGCTCACATTGGTGGCAGTACCTGCCTGGAAATTGGACTGGCTGGTGTACCTAGGGGTTGCCTTATTGGTTGCTTGTTGCTGTAGTCTTGGTTTATGAGTGCAGGGCTCTGCCCCCTTCATCAAGGGTCCTTTATGGAAGATATCCTCATGTAGATTGTGTGGTGAGGAACTCAGAAAGGGTGGATTGTAGTGTAAATGAAGGCAGTCTGGCTTCTTTACCCAGATGTCAAGGCAACTAAGATAAGTAGTGTTCTCATAGCCTTGAGACTTGGCCTGGTAAATACTACCATAGCCTTGAGTGGGTTCACGTGAGAAAAATCTCACTGTGTGATACAACCTGTTTTGGCTCTCTGCCAGCTTTGTTTGTATATAGTACTATATACTATAGCATATAGTATAGAAGGTAGGGACTCCCTGCAAAGTGCCACACAAGGGAACAGAATCATGCAGCATGACACACAGCTTGCAACATGGGTGGCTCACCCACCCCTGAATAAAGGCATGACAAGCATCCCTACAGCCCCACACATTTTCTTCTGTCTGCCTGAATCTTGTGAACCTGTCTGGCCTTGAATGGTCACCACACACAGAATGTATAGGTTTTTGACCATTTCATTGTGGTTATAGAACATGGTATGTATATGATAGAACTTCTTAAAATATTTTGCTGTGCGATAATACATGCAATCAATTTTCCAAACACTGTATTTGAAAGCTGTTAGAGGCAGGGTTCTCTCTCTCTCTCTCTCTCTCTCTCTCTCTCTATATATATATATATATATATATATATAAAATTACAAGAGCATTAACTGCATTATTCAAATTTTCTATATCTTCACTATTTTAATTTTATCTTTTGACCTGTCAATATTTGAGAGGGGTATGTTGATATCTCCTGCTATGATAGTAGAATTATCATTTTTCTTTTAACTTTATCAATAATTGCTGTATGCTTTTAAAGCTATATTATTAGGCATTGTAAGTTTAGATATGTTCTATCTTTCTCCCTGGTGAATAAAACATTTTCTAAATATGAGTATTCTTTTGCCCTAATAATGTTATCTTTTAACTTTGTATTTTTGATATTAATACTGCTACCTCAGCTTTCCTTTGGCTAGTATTTCCTGGTGTACCTCTGTTTACTATTATTCCTGTCAGCCCCCGCATTTTAGCTTCTGGCATCAGCATTTTCATCGAGCTCATCCTCAGATTTCATGTTCTGTTCCAGTCACCTCTTAAATTTCAGCTCGCTGCTCTTCTCCTTCTTTCTTTTACAGTTTGTTTTGGTTTTGGTTTTGGCCCATGGAGACTTCATTTAGTACAGCCTCGAAAATACATTTAAATAATGTGTCATGTTTTTTATTTTATTTTTTATTTCTTAACATTTTTTATTGTTGTTCAAGCGCAGTTTTCTGCCTTTTCTCCTCACCCCTCCTCACCACTCCTGTCATGTTTTAATTTATTTAGTATATAAATGTAATGTTTAGAATGTCATGTCTGGCATTTAGCTAGAAGCAGTAGTCCTTGCTAGACTGTTGACTTTAGTAATGTTCTCAATAAGCTTACCTTATTTAAATCATATTTCTATAGCAAGCATTTTTAATGGGTTATGGTACTTGTGTCCCTTATGGTGGAAAGAACTATAAGAATTCTTTTAATAGGAACAATCCATCATCATTTAAAGCCTTTACTTCATTCCTGAGCTAGCCCACAGGTTTCATGTGTGCTCCGCTTCCTCTGGCTCTGTCCCACTCCTTACCTACAGTACCCTATCATTAGAGTAAAATAGAGTCTGAGAATGTTTTTATGGTAATCCTCTGAGTCATTAGTCTGAGTAATGTTTACAGATGTGCTCCTTGCATGCTATGAAATATTAGAATAATTTTTGTAGATCATTAAGTACTCATGTTGTTTATTTAACCCACCATTTAACTGTCATAATCTGATGTTGGGTCTAGGATTGTGCTGGCTACTATAGTAGCCACTAGCCGCATGTGCTTATTGAATACCTGGAATGTAGTTAGTTAGTTGGAAAAAGCCCAGGTGTCCATTGACAGGTGAATGGATAAAGAAAATGTGCTATATACATATAAAGGGAGTTGATACAGCCTCAAAAAGGAAGATGAAGCCCTGGCTGGTGTAACTCAGTGGATTGAGGGTGGGCTGTGAACCAAAGTGTCACAGGTTCAGTTCCCAGTCAGGGTACATGCCTGGGTTGCAGGCCATGACCCCCAGCAACCGCACATTAGCACATTGATGTCTCTCTCTCTCTCTCTCTCTTTCTCCCTCCCTTCCCTCTCTAAAAATAAATAAATTTAAAAAAGGAAGATGATCTTGACATTTGTTACAACATGGATAAAACTATAGTATGTTATGCTAAGTGAAATAAGGACAGGTATTGCATGATTCTACTTATATGAGATATCTAAAATTGTCATACTCATAGATGTTGCAAATGTCTTGCAATATGTTTGTATATATCACTAAATTGAAATTTGGTCCTTTACAAAATCTTGCAATAGGTTTATACACATCACTAAACTGACGTTTGGTCATTTATGAAACCACTGCTTGTCTTTAATATATTTAATATTATTAAGTAATTATTATTAAATAAGTATTAAATGTATTTGACATTATTAATTAATTATTAAATAATTTAATTCAATATTTGAATAAATAAGCACATTGGGTTACTATATAGGTCACATTATATCTCAATTGGTTAGTACTGGGATAGAACATTACAGACAAATTCGACTGGACTCTGGGTTTTTAACTTAAGTTCTATGTATTGACTTTGGGTGATCTGTAACCTCGGTTGAAATTATATGCACAACTGTGTAACATTGTATATATAAGTATTTGTACTTAATTAAATTTACAAAGAATGAAAGAGGGCCACCCTAAAACAGATTAAGAACAACTAGCTTAGAGCAGAAAATAGTGATTTTTGCCACAGACCAGGCTGTACAAATGAAGTTCTATAGTACATTTTGAAATTGGTTATAGGTTTATGCCCTGGCTGGTGTGACTCAGTGGACTGAGCACAGGCCTGCGAACCAAAGGGTCATCAGTTTGATTCCCAGTCAGGGCAGATGCCTGGGTTGTGGGCCTGGTCCCCAGTGGGGAGCACGTGAAAGGCAACCACACAATGATATTTCTCTCCCTCTCTCCCTCTCTTCCCCCCTCTCTAAAAATAAAAAATGAAAATCTTTAAAAAAATGAAAGAAACTGGTTATAGGTTTAGAAATTCATTTATTCATTCAATTAATACTTATTGCATGCCTACTCAGGTAGAAATTATTGTGGTTGCCACTTATTTCCAGTGAGATATGACTTCATGGCACATCTTTTTGTGACAAGAAGATATAGAAGTGAATGGTCAGATCCTTGGTTGTCAGTAATGATATGGATATTTCAAATTCATTGACTCACATAATTCATGTCAGTGTCAGTCAAACTAAAAACTGACATAACGTCTCAAAAAGAGAATTCTGCAGTGCAGTGAGAAGAGAACAAAAGGAAACTTCCTGATATAGAAGTGAAAAGACAGGTTGAAAAAGTAAGAAAATCCATTTTAAATAACACAACCAAGAATTCTCTATGCTTTATTCTTTCTGGAATGCTTTTATATACATTGTCTCATTTGCCCATTTGATTTTTACAACAAGCCTATGCACCTAAGCAAGGCAGATAGTATCACTTCCATTTCATTTATGTAATGTCCAGGCTGACGACTCCTTCTAAAATGCTCAGAGGGAATCTTTTCAGCTCAGAAGTAAAAGTCGCTGCAACCTTAGTTTTCTCCTTTCCTCTAATTTCCTTTCTGTCCTCATGAATTTGAGAAAATGTACTTCCATTTGCCTGACTCAAAGCCAATCACTTCTTTCCTTGGTTTTCTTTTTGCTGCTAGCTCCAGAACCACAGATAGGGAGTTTCACTCACAGACGGGTGTACTTTTCTAGAAACAGAAAAATGGTGGGCACTGAAATGGCTAATAAATTTGACATTAATTGTTTTCTTTAAAATATCTGAAGACAGGGACTAGGATATGTAGTAAATGCTTGATGCACAGCCTAGATGCACACCCTAGAGGGTGATGACAGCCCTCAGCTATCATCTATCTATTATTGCACAGGTGGCAAACACAAGGCCCGCAGGACAAATCTGGCCCTCCACCTTGTTTTATCCGGCCTGGCACCGTGTTTCCACTTGGAGGCAGTGCTGAGCCCCTTGCCCCTAGTTAAGGAGTAGTTACATTTATACAGTCCTAAAGTTACATTCCACCCTTTGAAGGCAACCCGAGGCTGATGTGGCCCCTGGTGAAAAAGAGTTTGACACCCCTCATCTAGGGAACTTCCTCAGCTGAAGATCATGCCCCCTTCCTTAGGTGACCTACGTCCAATGATTGATTGACATCACAGCTTGGCATCCTGCCCCAAATCAAAACAGCTGTGGAGGACAATCTACTCTTCACAACACCCTATAGGGTTGGCTGAGGCTTCCTTTGAGACTGTTTCATAGCTCACTTTTTCCCTTTGGCAAATCCTTATTCATTAATTCACTTTCAGTTTTGACCACTATAGCATTTCCTAATGAGGCTGCTGTATTCTAGTCTTTTGAGCACCTAGTTTCTGGAGAACTAACCTGCTACAACTGAGGTCAGGAATGGTCTTAAAAGGCAGATACAAGGATGGGATTTTAGGTTTGTATCTCTGGCTGCTGGGTGGTAATAAGACCACCATCATAGATAGAGCTCAGGTGACTCCTAGCACAAGGTAGTGGCATAATTGTTACATTTTTATATGTGATAAATTGGGAAGGCATGCTATTGAGAAATTATGTAGTGTGGTGTATCACATCTTTGAGAAATGGGGGAGGAAATAGTAACTGTAAGGGCATTGAAATTTGGTTGTCTTGATAAACTTGATTGACGCTTTGAGAAAAAAGATACAAGAAACAGCTGATTATGATTAATTAGCAATTCGAGGCTAATTGTGAAAGTCCAAAGACCTTCTTGGCAGTATATAAAGAGACTCTCCTTTTCCTTAAACAGAAGGGCAGAGGAAACTGAGGATCAGGCCTAGGACTTGATTGTAAGAATAACAGTTCCAAAGAAATTAAATTTCCAACCTAGGCAGGTCTGTTTTAATAAGGTTGCTCCTGCTGGGAAAGGATGGCACATTGACACATTGGATGGAGATATGTGGATGAATGCTCCTAAAAATCTTGAATCTGCAGATTCCCCTGAACCCTGTGACCATGTAGAAGAGAGCCACACCCTCCCATGAAGGTCTGGTATTCCTGCCTTGTTTGGAGGGTTAGAGCTGATGAGGAATTGTTCTTGTACTCTGTTCCAAATCATGATTACTCTGTGCCCGTGAAATTCCTGGTAATTTATGCAGAAAATTAATGTGGTTATTCATGTGTTATAAATAAACAAAAAAACTGAGAAAGATTAAGCAACTTAACTAGTTAGTGATAAACCAAGTGACTAGTGATCAAAATCAAACAACTAGTAATTGAACACCAATAAAAAAAAGAATTTTAGCCCAAACAAAATTGCTTTTTTAAAACATGTACCTATGGGATCTTGAATATTTTTCACAGAATACTTTGGAATTTTTTAAATGTCTGAAACAATAAAATTTAGTTTGATTTAAAAAAAAACTAGTAAATTGTAAGCTGGGATTTAAACTCAGAGCTGTCTAACTCTAGTCCATCACATTTTCCACTAGCCCACAATTAACTCTGCTCAATTGAACTTTCCTCAATTTTGAAGGGAAATGCTGTTGAATTTGGGTTTGGTGGTCATTAAGCTGTATTCATTGCTTGATTACAAATCCAGTTACTAGAGATCTCAAGGCATGTGCTGGGGAGGTATGTAATATATATGAGGTCCTGGGGTAACATTTCAAATTCATATTCAAAACTGTGCTACAATTTTATCTTTGGATAATGAATAAAAACATTATTTTTATAAATACCATAGCTTGATACAATTTCCTTGGCTACTGGAAATATGCAAGACAGTAATTATTGTAAACATGTATATAAAGGGAATAAATTTCAGAATTTTGAGACATGAAATTTTATGTTTCATGAAAGAATAAAAGGCTTTCAAATATTGAAGAATACTGTTTTATATCATTCTGCCTTCATTTTTAGATAATGTGGCACATCTTCCATGGAAATTTCAGAAGATAAAATTAAGTACTATGTGGATAATTAGTCAATGTTATATCTAACATTAATTACATCTTGTGTAATGTAAACTGCATTTCTCCTTTATATTCTGAATTAATTCATTCATTTGACAAATATGCATTAAGCTATGTGCTGAGCCCTGTATTAAGTGATATGGATGCATGATGTCAACCTGAACTAGTTTAGTGATCCATGAGCTCCTTGTCAGCAAGGCTTCCCTGCACTGTTCAACAGCAATGTGCCTTACACTAAACATCTTTACAACTAAACTCCCTTTCCTCAAGGGCTATGGTTTTGACTTCCATATCCATCATCATGTAATAGAAAATGTTTAATTTTTGGAAGTCTTAGATTTACTCTTCCATGATTTCTCGAAGACAATAAAGCAGGGATAACCAAAATACCAGACGGAAATCTGAAATTCTTTAGTGCCAGCTTGAAGGCCTAAGAAAATAATAAGGTAAAACAGCAATTTTAATGAACACAGGGGAATTGGTTCAGAAACATTTAAATGAATTACTGAGATTAACAGACACAACATGTTAGAAGGTGCTCTCTTTGCTACCAAGTGGACCATGAAATTTTTCTTATATTTTTAAATAAATATAGCTGTGTGTTCTGGCATGTAGGATTTAGGATAAAACAGAGTAATCTAATTCCAAAATCACCTAGTTTTCTCTTTATTCTTGAGTATGCAGAGTGGGAGGATAGAAATAAGATACCCTTTTGCCTTCAGAACATTTGAGGCAAGTATGTTCCTACAATCATGAAGTGATGAAATAGCTGCAGAAAGGAAACTTATCTGACAAGGAATGTGACTAGGCAGATTGGCTTCAGTTGTGAATTTGTAGTAGCTAAAGAAGTTGGTATAGCAGCCCTAAATTCAACCTGCAGATGTTTTGAGAGAAGTGACTATGTCACATCACAAAGGTCTTCTTTGGCTTATGTTGGCCTTTATGGTTCACTCCAGTGATAGCGTTCTAATGTGTTTGCCTTCACAGAATATGCATTTAGAGATTATGAAGATTACAGTTATTCTGTTATTTCTTGGTGAGTTTTCCCAACTTATATTCACTGCCTTTATATGTGTTGACCTTTGGCACAACCCTCACACATATACATAGCTGATGGTCAGATGCAATGCCACCTCAGAAGCAAGATGCCATAGCTCCTTTATACATTGAAACCAAAGCTCTAACTCTGCCTGTCAACATTAGCTAGTTAATTTTAACATTAAAACAAAGTTATATCTAATGGTGAATATGTAAAAACTAAATGCTCAGTAACTTGCTTAGAGAGAAATTGGCACTTTGGAAGAACTTGGGTTATACTGAATTTAATGATATTGTAATTGTTTATTGTGTATATATAGTCCGAAGGTACTCAGCACTTGCTTGTAGATTCTAGTTGTAAATGATTCACACATACAGATTTTTAAAATCTAAAGAGAGAAAGTATAATATACAATAAGATGTCTCATTATTTCCTTTGTCTCTTGGCCTTTCTATTTCCCACTCACCTTAAAATAATCTTAAATCAAATTTGGCATATTTCCAAGAAACCTATTTTAATAACATTTCACCAATTTAAAGGTATGATGTTGAATGTGGTCTTAATTTAGCACAAAGGAAACAGAAATAATTAAAAATTTGAAAAACTATGACATTATATTTTAGGGCATAAATTGAAGAAATGTCAAGTATTTGGTGGCATGTATCATAGGTAGGGCCTTAACTGGGCTTAACTAGTGGCTAAGTATCATAAAACTATTGGAAAATAAAATTAGTTAAGGAGTCAAAAGTTCAGGTTTTCAGGCCCAAACACCAAGGAGTAATTAATTTTCAGGCATTTGGAAGAACCAAAATATGCACAGACCAAAGTATCATACTTTGTTGTTTATGTAATTAATATTTAAATTTATCTCATATAAAACATATAATATGGCAGATACTATTTTAATTGCTTTGAAAATATTAATCCAGTTAGTCTCATAATAATTCTATGATATTGATATTACTATCCATAAGCACAAGTTTGTAAGAAAATGGCCAAATTTCACATACTTAATAAGTAGAGAAGCTTGGATATAAATCTCACTCTAGAATTGGTGCCCTTAACTGCTATGCACTATATTAACTTGAAAGGATTACTATTTATCAATTTCAAATCACCCAGTACAGCTTCTTATTCTTAGCAATAAGATGAGGATAATAAATGAAAGTCTTCCTCCTGTAGTCTCAGATTTTTATCAGAGACCACAAAAGCTGATACCAGTAAAAAGAGAGGCAAGAAGTATCTTCACCCCCCAAAGCAAGGTTGTAGACCATTTTGCAGGGGATGCTAAAATACTACATAAGTAGTTAAGTTTGGGGGAACAGAGATAATAGGAGAAAATGTGAGGAGTGGATTGTGGATGTTTTATGGAAAAAGAGAAAGCACTGTTTACCTTCACTTTAAGCCAATTGAGAGAGGGACCTTTAACAGAACCATTTAGAAAGGTGACCCTGAGCCTCATGCTATCAGGAGGGTGCAGGAGCTGGTGTTGGAATCATGCCTACAAAAGGCCAACATGTCTAGAAGCTGTCAGAAATGATGAAACTAAAAGACATGCATCTGGAGCAAGCTGCACTTTCTCCAACATGGCACTTACTCCAGGTAAAAGGATAATGCATATGCAGGATTGAAAAGCTACCATCGGATAGACTGAAAAGGGGTCATAAGTAGCCAAAGAGAGAGGCTTTGCCTATGTCAGCACTACCTCAGGGGTAGGTACTTAATGGAGAATCTACAAGAAATATGTACAAGTGCCCCATGATGAAGTACAAAGCAGGTGTAAAAATGAATGTGGGATTTCTCTATGTAATGATCTCTAGGAATACTGAAAAACTAAAAAAGGGTAAATACAGAGCAATGTTTTTATTATGCTACATTTTGTGAAGATGGGGATACTGCAATGATAGTAGATATGGATATACATATACAGATGCCCCTTGCCTTCTGATGGGGTCATGTCCAAATAAACCCATCATAAGTTGAAAATATTTTAAGTTGAAAGTGCCTTTAATACACCTAACCTACCAAACATTATAGCTTAGCCTGCTTTACCTTAAACATGCTCAGAACACTTAAGTTAGCCAACAGTTGGGCAAAATCATTTAGTACAAAGCCTGTTTTATAATAAGGTATTGAATATCTCATGTAATATATGTAATTATGACTTGCTGCCTTCATGCTAGGCAATTATCTTGAGTTTCATCTCAAAATTGTCTTCCTCTTCTTCTCACCAGAAGCAGAAGACACAGATGGGCATTTTGTAGACACGATGGTTGTGAAAACACAAAACATATTATTCAAAAAGAAAACAAAAATGCTGGCAACACTATATCCTGTACAGTATGGGTTCTTTACCTTTGTGATTGTGTGGCAGGCTGGGAGCTGTGACTCGCTGCTACTGCCTCATGTCATGAGAGAATATCAAGAGGGTATTGTACCACATATTGCTAGTCCGAGAAAAGATCAAAATTCAAAATTTGGAGTATAGTTTCTACTGAATGCATGTCACTTTCACAGCACCCTAAAGTAGAAAAATTGTTTAGTTGAACCATCTTAAGTCAGGGTCTATCTGTACATACATACAGATATAAATGAGGGATGAAAAGTAGACTTTTTTGAGTTACTTATTTAAAAAAAATTTTTGGCACATGTGATGTTGTGCTATAATAAAAAATGTATATTTGCTCTTCGCCCCCAGTCTCTGGCACAGAGCTTCTAAAACTCTTGAAATTTCCCAAGTGATAGAGCCATCTATCATTTTGGAAATTTTTTGTTATACATAACAAGGCCCTTTTCAACCATACTTGAATTTATATTAATGAGATGACTAGAAGCCCCTAGATAGCTTCCTAATGGGGTGTGGTTTCCATAGTAACCAATCCTGTGATTAGAATGCTAGAACTTTTAGTTCCCTGCCCCACCTCCTACCCCCACTCTGACCTCCAGGGAGGAAGGAGGGGCTTTGGATTGAATTAATCACCAATGATCGGTGATTAAATCAATTGCTTACATAGTGGAACCTTCATTAAAACCTTAAATGAAGGATAATGGAGAACTTTCAAGTTCATGTGCCAGGAGTGTGGTACATGCCAAACTCCATGGAAAGAGAAACTCCTGTGATTGAGATTCTTCTGGACCTTGCCCTGTGTGTATTTCTTCATCTGACTTTCATTTGTATCCTTTATAATGTCCTTTATAATAAACCAGTAATAGTAAGTAAAGTGTTTCCTTAAATTCTTTAAATCACTGTAACAAATTATCAAACATGAGGAGGGGGTTGTGGGAAACTCTGACTTGTAGCCAAATCACACAGAAGTGTGGGTAGTGTTGGGACTCACTACTTGCAGTTGACCTCTGAAATGGAGTGCAGTTTTGTGGGACTGAGCCCTTGTACTTAAACTATGGGATCTGATACTATGTCTGAGTAGACAGTATCAGAATTGATTTAAATTGTAGGACTCCCAGTTGGTCTGTGGTGCTGTGCAAAACCCATACATTTGATGTCAGAAGTGTTTTGAATAGAGAAACAGTTTTCCTATAGGACATATACATGTTTCACATAAATAAAATGACAACCAAAGTATCCTTTGATAGAGGATTGGATAGAGATGTCACACATATATACAATGGAATACTACTCAGCCATAAGAAAAGATGAAATACTGCCATTTGTGACAACATGTATGGACCTTGGGAATATCACACTAAGTGAAATAAGTCATTCAGAAAAAGCTAAGAATCACGTGATATCACTCATATGTGGGATATAAAACTAAAATTCATAGACACAGACAACAATATGGTGGTTACCAGAGGGAAGGGGATGGTTGGGTCATGAAGGGGTAAAGAGGGCCATATATTTAGTGACAAGATGATTTGACTTTGGGTGGTGAACACACAATGCAATATAAAGATCATATATCATACACTTGTACACTTGAAACCTATATGATCCTATTAACCAATGTTACCCCAATAAATTTAATGAAAACTAAAAATTACAAATATTACAAAATAAAAAGTGAAAAATTAGATCAAAATAACAAAAGCGAATAAATCCATTTCTGTCAACTGAAGGAGCCTAAAACTACATCAACAATATAGCCTAGACAGAGGTCTCAAAATATGATTTTCTTGGAAAAATGGTTGACTGCAATGTCAGGGACAGGCAATGTGTAAGATGAGCTTGAGAAATTTTGTCATACTAGACAATGAAGAAGCTACAAAAGACTACTAAGGTCATATTAACAGGATAGAAAGTCCAGTCTAAAAGACTCCCCCTGACCAATGATGGACCAATTTGAGCATTGTTATTGATCATAATTGCAATGCATTGTCCATACCAAATTACATACATAATGAGATCAAACTGATACTTTAAAAATAATGACAACAAAACTTTAGTGGTCACTGTTGTGGGTTCAATTGTGTCTCTCCAAAAGATATGTTGAGGTCATAACCCCAAGTACCTGTAAATATGACCTTACTATGAAATAAGTTCTTTGAAGCCCTGGCTGGCGTAGCTCAGTGGATGGAGTGCGGGCTGGGAACCAAAGTGTCCCAGGTTCGATTCCCAGCCAGGGCACATGCCTGGGTTGCAGGCCATAACCCCCAGCAACCGCACATTGATGTTTCTCTCTCTCTCTCTCTCTCCCTCCCTTCCCTCTCTAAAAATAAATAAATAAAATCTTTAAAAAAAAAAGAAATAAGTTCTTTGCAGATGGAATCAAGTTGAGATGAGGTCATAGCTCATTAGGGTGGGTCATAAGTCCAATGGATTTATGAGTGAGAGAAAGAGAGACAGATAGAGGCACACAGACACACTTAGAAGGAAGACAGTAATATTAAGACATGCAGAAGTTGAAGCAATGCAACTACAAGCCAAGGACCACTAAGGACTGGCAGCAACCAACAGAAGCTAGGAAAGGGCAAAGAAAGATTCTTTTCTACACTCTTCAGAGGGAACGTGTCTCTGACAACACCTTGATTTTGGACTTAGCTTTCAGACTTCTGAGAGAATATATTTGTGTTGTTTTAGGCACCCCAGTTTCTGATAATTTGTTATGGCAGCCCTAGGAAAGTAACAGTCATCTTTGTAGTTTGCTAGGGCAACTCATCATTCTGAAAAATTGGGAAAAAGAGGGAAAGAATAACTATTTCTCTATCTTTACTGTATGAATTATATTTCCAAGTTATTAATAGTTCATGAAGGCAAGTTCCTCCTTATAAAGGAATCCTTGCTAATAATTGCAGGAGTCATAGAATATGATTATGACTTCTTTACACCCTGTATAAAATAATGGATCTAAACAATGGATCATCAATGGAAGCTAAATTCAGTCTGTGAAAAGTTGATAGGTGAACTTCATAATGGATGGAAACAGCTGATAATACCTGAACTCAATGATTAATTTTAAGCTCACTAAAAGTGGGACAACCACACATATTAGGTCTGTCTGGAAAAAGTCCAACCATTGTTAATATAATGAGAATGGTTTGCATGACATTGATGTAACCTGGCAGCCAAGGAAAATGGACTGGAATGCACATGAGTGAATAACAACTTCACCGTACTAGTCAGTGGGTGTGGTAGACACCACTGAGTGAGCATGTATACTGTGTGGCCGTCACATTCAAAATATCTGAGTGAGTCGAGTACCAAATCTGCATCAAATTTTGCATTAAGCTTGAACATTCCTCCAGGGAAACTATTCTGATGATTCAGAAGGCCACAGCTATGGGTAATGGGTGATTGAACAGGTGATCATCATGACTAAATGCCTGCTCATGCATCACATCTCATGCAGAGGTTTTGGTGAAACATCAAATCGCCCAGGTGACTCAGCCTCCCTACAGCCCAGATTTGGTACCCTGTGACTTCTGGCTTTTCCCAAAACTAAAATCACATTTGAAAGGGAAGAGATTTCAGACTGTCAATGAGATTCAGGAAAATACGACGGGGCAGCTGATAGTGATTGGGAGAACTGTGTGAGGTCCCAAGGGATCTACTTCAAAGGGGACTGAGGCATCATTGTCCTGTGTACAATGTTTCTTGTATCTTGTATCTTCTTCAATAAATGTCCCTTGTTCATATTACATGGCTGGATACCTTCCTTCTGGACTGACCTGGTATGTGCTACCTGAAGTGATGCAATAAGGAATGTATAGTAACACCTATCAGGTATTTTTTACTACAAACTGAAACTAAATTTAGTCTATCTTTAGATCTCTTAGTTTACAGGAAAAATGTAGGAGAGAGAAAAATTTTAAAATGCATATTTTCTTCAACCAATTCCAGAAGTTAAAACTTTATTGGACAAAATCACCCTGTTTCTTTGCCAAATAGATGTCATGAAAAAGATTAGGGGTTATTAATAGCCATGGGGATATAAAGTACAGCATAGGGAATACTGTCAATAATATTGTCATAACCATGTATCTTACCAGGTGAGTACTGGGAATACTGGGGGAACAGTTTGTAAAGTATTTGATTGTTCAACCTCTATGCTCTACATCTAAAACCCATCTAAATAATGTTGAATGTAAACTCTAAATGAAAATTTAAATTTAAATAAAAAAAGGACTGGAGGCAATAAAACAATAAAAACATATCAACCAAATGCAAAAATTATTTACCCTATTTTTGAAAAATTAATGAAAAATTTTGAGACAGTTAAGGAACTGTGAATATGACCCATTATTGAATGATGTTGAGAAATTATTATTTAATTTCCTTAGACATTATAATGGTATTACAGTTCGTTTTTAAAATATACTACCTGTTGGCAATAAATACTTAAGTGTTTAGGAGTGAAGTGATAACTTATGGATTGCTTTAAAATATACCAGAAATAAACAAACAAGGAAGCAAGCAAGGAAATAAAACAAACACATAAATAAATAGTACAAGTCAGAGGATGTATATAAAAGTGTATTGGCAAAATGTGGATAATTGTCAAAGTTGGTAGTGTGTATGAGGTTTCATTGTAATATTTGTTTTATCTGTGTTTGAAAACATTAAAAAAATCTCTTAAATGTCATATAAGAAGATTCAGTAATACATTGGCCACACATAAGAATGCTAATGACAGAGAACAAACATTCCAACTAGGTAAGATTATTCCCTTTTTTCAAGTTTATATGTGTATTTATTTAAAGTATAATTGACATATTGTTATATTATTTTTAGGTGTACAATATAGTGATTTGATATATGTATATATTGCAAAATGATTACCACAATAAGTTTTGTTAATATCCATATCACAGGAACAACTTTTTTCTTGTAATGAGAACTTTTAAGATGTCTCTTAGCAACTTGCAAATATACAATATAGTACTGCTAACTATAGTCACTGGGCTGTATACTACATCTCTGGGAATTGTCTTATAGCTGGGAGTTTGTATCCTCTGACCACCTTGACTCATTTCACCTACCCCCCACTGACCCCCTACTCTTCCACCCCCCACCTCTGGTAGCAACTCATTCTTTGTGTCTATTAGGTCTGTTAAGTGTTGTTGTTTTGTATATTCTATATATAAATGAGATCATACAGTATTCATGTTTCTCTGACTTACTTCACTTAGCATAATGCCTTCAAACTTCATCCATGTTGTGTCAAGTGACAGGCTTTTCTATTTTTATTTTTACCATATTTTCTTTATCCATTTATCCATTGATGAATACTTACATTGTTTCCATGTAAGACTATTTCCTTTTATTTTAATTCCACCTTCCATCTGGATGCCCTTTCTGGAGGCCTATGAAAGCACAGGAAAAGGGAGAAGGTAGGACTGAGAAGAGAGAAACCAAACATGACCTTGTCTCCCACAGTGAGCTTCTAAGTATGAAACAGGTTCAAGCTAGGTAAAGGAAAACTTCAAACAAAATTTAAAGTACCCTCCACTAGAACATTTAATTAATAAAATCAGACTCCTTGTTCTGAAAGAGAATGGATGAAAAGGCTGGGGGATTCGCCCATATTTCATTCAGAGGTGTCTCATGTAAACTTATCTGGGAAGCAGATTCTTAAGTAGATATTTGCATACAGGAGAAATATTGGAGAGTGCTCAGATGAACACCTACTAAGGTGAGGAAAAAAGGGGAAGGGTCTAGTCAAAGAACATGTATGAATGACTCACAGATCTGAAAAACTGTGGGGATTGACAATGGGAGTTGGGGGGTGAGCTGGGTGGAGGAGGGCAAAGGGGGGAAATGGGACAACTGTAATAGAATAACAATAAAAATGATAAAAAAGACAGTAGAGAGTAGAGTCCAACAGTGATGCAGTAGCAACAAAAACATTAACAGTTCTGACAGAAAGCTCTAGAACTGGCATGAGCCTTCCAGATGGTTCCAAATAAAGTAAGACAGTTGTGCCTTTGTAACTCAGGCATCAACCAATCATAGGACTCATGGTGCCCCTGAAAGGGGAAACAATGCCTTGTTTGGAACTCAGCTGTGAGGCATCAAGAGCCAACAGTCCTGGCAGCTAAAGAATGAGTTCTTCCATCCAGAAAGGAGAAATAGACAGTACACCACAACATCCCTTAGAAGGGGGCAAGAAAAAAAGAACTATTCAAAAGATAACTCTCCAGAGTTTAGCTTATTCAATATATAGATAGCATAAATGTACCTACATGCTTGCTTACATATATGCATATATTATCTGTACAGTGGGGATAAATAATAACCTAACCTTCCTACCTTTCAGGATGTTGAACAAAAAGTGTATAGCATTATTTGTAAAAGTATTTGTGAACAACAAATTGCCATAGGAAGCATCATGGTATTGTGAAAAGAATAAAAGTCTTGAAAAGGTCAGTTAGCATCATGACTCTGTTCTAACTGGCTATGTGGCAGTCTCAGTTCTCTGTCTAGAACATGAGAAAGGCACACTAGGCTGTGCTTCTCTAACACAGGAATTGTCAAGCTTTAGTGTACATCAGACTTCTTAGGGAAACCTGTTAGCATATAGAGACCTTGAAAGCTTCTCGGGAGATGAGTTCTGCCTGCATTATTAGCTTGTATCTCAGGAGAGTTTTATCCCATGTGGGATCAAACCAACATCCACAGTGCTTTTAAGAGCCTTTCCAGCTTAGAGATTATATTGCCATATTTTTAGTTATTTACTTGGGTCAACATTTTACATTCAGTGTTCTAGAAAACACCAACTTAGTTGGTAGTTAACAGAATATCATAGAATGTACTTTAGGAAATTCTGATCTCAGATTTTTCACAAATTCAGATGAGCTGTCTTTGCAATAATAGTGCACATTAATGATTGCTTCCAATTGACTTTTAAGATTATTTACTACTTCCTGTTCCTTTTACAATATGCATTTAATTATAAGTTTTTTTCCTGCCAGTGTTGAAGATCACAGATTGATAAATATAGCTGCAGGATCTCTTGAACATTCAATACAGAGGAATGAATTTAAATCATTTTCTTTCTTTTTTAAAAAAGATTTTGTTTCTTTATTTTTAGACAGAGGGGAAGGGAGGGAGAAAGAGAAGGAGAGAAACATCAATGCATGGCCACTTCCCACATGCCCCCATCCCTGGGACCTGGCCTGCAACCCAGGCACGTGCCCTGACTGGGAATCAAACCAGCAACCTCTTGCTTCGAAGGTCCACCTTCAATCCACTGAGCCACACCAGCTGGGGCTTAAATCATTTTCTTAAGAACATTTACATATTGAAATAAAAACTCCTGTATGATTCCATAGTAATTGTGTTATTAGAAATAAAGTTTCATGAGTATATATATAACAGAAGTCATATTTCAAATATGAGCAAGTTATACATGATAAAATGAATGCTATCTCCAAAAATAAGAAAAAAAGTGAGAATAACAATAGAACATTTCATGAAACCTTCTGCTATCTATGGAAAAGATTGTGGAGACTTGGAAAAACAGAATAAAAGCATTTACAAATCAAAATAATGTCAAAAACACCAAGCTGATCTGTTAATCTTATTGGAAAAAATGTTACACAGCATCCTAAATATCTCTATTGGAAAATGGGTAGCATATGCTTCCTATCTTAAGTTATGGATGATTGCTCTAAAATAGAAAGTATGCAGCACTGAAAGTAACTTCTTGCATATACAAACTGAAACAATAAGATAAGCTGTGCTATTTATAAACAGTCTGATTTTAAAAATAGTGGCAGCCCAAATGATTTATTTTTCTTTTCTAATATTTATGAATTGTCTCTTTTATTTTTTGATTTAATCTTTATTGTATTTTTTCCATTACCATTGAGTCCCTTTTCATCAAGAATTTTAAACATTCATTGTTTCTCTTTAGACTATTCTGAAGATTCCTCACTGTTTTGGAAGTCTTAACAGCACCAAGAAGGGCACCTTCTTAGTCTAAACTTAGAGAAACTCTATGTTTCTCTTTTCTTGTGCTCACTTTCTCTCCTGTTCTCACTCTCTCTCCCTCTCTCTTACCCTCTCTCTTTGCCCCGCTATTCCAAAGAACTCTATCACTTATGTCCAGTCAGTTGTGCAATTTTCCTACAGCTAAATCTGAAATCAATAAAATTATTCAGTTCCAGTAAACCTGCAAATAATACGTGCATACTGTCTTTATACACACTTATTTTTTATTCAATTGTACAAAGAAGTGCACATAGCATGATGAAACTAATTACTAAAAAGGTAATACATTCATGTAACCACTTTCCTGATGAGGAATTAGTGTATTGCCAGCACACCAGAGTCACTCTCATGTACCTTCCAGTCACTACCTCCACCCTATTCCCTGAAAGCAACCACTATTCTCATTTATAACATAATAGATTAGTTCTTCCTGAACTGTATGTGACTTAATTCATACAGTATGAACTACTGTGGCTTGTTTTTCTCCCTCAACATTATGTTTAAGATATTCATCCATGTTATTGCATATAATCATTATTTATCCTTTTCATGGTTATATTGTAAACCATTTATAAATAAATATATATGTCAATTTATTTGTCTAGCCTTTTGTCTATAAACATTTGGTTTGATCCCATGTGAAATCAAACTAGAAATCAATAACAAAAGGGAATTAGGAAAACTCACAAATGAATGGAAATTAATATTCATAAACAACCATCAAATCAAGGCAGAAATCAAAGGTTGGAATAGAAAATTTCTTGAGATAGAAATAAAAACAGCATAGCAACATTTATGGGATACAGGAAACTCAGCACTTAAAGGGAAGTTTATATTGATAAATGCTTATATGAAATTAGGTGGGAAGATCTCACATAAACAATATAATTTTCATGTCAAGAAAGTAAGAAAAGAAGAGCAAACTAAGTCTAAAATCAGTAGAAGAAAGGGAATAATAAAGATTAGAGCAGAAAAAATAATATAAGAAATAGAAATACTCTTTAAAAATTTGATGAAAGAGTTGCTTTCTTGAAAAGATCAACAAAATTGACAGACTTTTAGTTAGATGAGAAAAGAAGAGAAAACTAAAATATACAAATTTACAAATGAAAAAGAAGATTTTACAAACTGATTCCCAAGAATAAAAATATCAACATGGATCATTATGAACAAATATACACTAACATATTTGACAACTTAGAAGAAATGGATAAATTTGTAGGAACATATGACCCACCAAGACTGCATCAAGAAGAAACAGAAAGTCTGAACGGACCAATAACAAATAAGGGTATTGAATTAGTAAATAAAAAGAACTCCTACAGAGATAATACCAAGAACAGATGGTTTCACAGCTGAATTTTTCAAAAATTTTAAGAAAGAATAAACACTAATTCTTTTTATACTCTTCCAAAATATAGAGGAAGAGATAAATCTTCCAAAAATATTTTATGAGTCCAGCACAACAGAGTTATGACCAAAGCCAGACAAAAACCACAGGGAAATACCCTAATGAACATGGATGCAAAAATCCTCAACAAAATGTTAGAAAACTGAATTCAAATGCACATTAATAAGCATCATGTATCATAATCAAGTGGGATTATCCTTGGGATGCAAGGATGGTTCAACATACACAAATCATTAAATGTGATGTATTGCATTAAGGGAATGAATTACAAATATTGTATGATTATCCCAGACATGCATAAATAGCATCTGAAAAAAATCAACTTCCCTTCATGATATAACTCTCAACAAACTCTCCACAAAGTAAGTACAGAAATAACTTACCTCTATAAAATAATGGTCATATATGAAAAGTCCACAGCTAATATTCACAACAATGAAAAATGGAAAGCTTTCTTCTATGATCTGAAACAGAGCAAGGATGTCTACTCTCATCTGTTTTATTCAACATAGTACTAGAAATACAAACCAAAAAAATTAGGAAAGAAAAATAAGGAATCCAGATTATAAAGGAAGTTTTTAAATAGTCTCTATTTGCAGATAACTCCACCAAGAAAACTCTTAGAACAAATAAACAAATTCAGTTATGTTTCAGGAAACAAAATCAACATATATCAGTTGAATCTCTACTCATTAACAATAAATAACATAAATAGAAAATTAAGGAAACGATTTAATTTACAAAAGCATCAAAAAGAATAAAATATTTAGGAATAAACATAACCAAGGAAATTAAACACTTGGACAAGGGTTTGATCTCCAAGATATATAAAGAATTCATATAACTCTGCACCGGAAAGACAAACAATCCAGTTAAAAATGGGCAAAGGACCTGAACAAACATTTCTCTAAGGAGGACATACAGAGGACCCAAAGTCACATGAAAAAATGCTCAACATCACTAGCCATTAAAGAGATGCAAATTAAAACCATGATGAGATACCATTTCACACTAGTGAGAATGGCCATCATAAACAAATCAACGAACAAGTGCTGATGAGGTTGTGGATAAAAAGAAACCCTAGTACACTGTCGGTGGGAATGCAGACTAGTGCAGCCACTGTGGAAAACAGTATGGAATTTCCTCAAAAAAAGTAAAGATGGAACTGATTTTTGATCCAGTGATACCACTGCTGGGACTATACTCTAAGAATCCTGAAACACCAATTCAAAAAAACATCTCCACTCCAAAGTTCACAACAGTGTTATTTACAATAGACAAGTGTTGGAGACAGTCTAAGTAACCATTAGTAAAAGAGTGGATCAAAAAACTATGGTATGCTTACACAGTGGAATACCACATAGCAGAAAGAAGAACTCCTACCCTTCACAACAGCTTGAATGGAACTGGAGAGCATTATGCTAAGTGAAACAAGCCAGGCAGTGAAAGACAAATACCAAATGATCTCACCTTTAAGTAGAACCTAATCAACAAAACAAGTGAGCAAAATAGAACCAGAGACATAGAGATAAAGAACAAACTGACAGTGACCAGAGGGGATGGGGGAGGGGGATAACTGGGGAAAGAAGGGGAAGGGGCAATTCAAGGAACACGAATAGAGCACTCATGGGCACAGACAATGGGGAGGGGTTGACTGTGGGATTATTGGGGACGGAGTAGGGGGGAGCAATGGGGAAAAAACAGGACAATTGTAACTGAACAATAATTAAAAAATAAACACTTGTAAAATAAAAACTATAGCCCTGGCTGGTGTAGCTCAGTAGATTGAGCTCAAGCCTGCAAACCAAAGGGTTGCTGGTTTGATTCCCAGTCAGGGCACATGCCCGGGTTGTGGGCCAGGTCCCCAGTAGGGGATGTATGAAACACAACCACACATTGATGTTTCTCTCCCACTCTCCATCTCTCTATAAAAATAAAAATAAATAAAATTTAAAAAATATTAAAAAATAACTATAAAGCCTTGCTGAAGAAAATTAAAAAGACATAAATAAACAGAAATACATTCCATGTTTATAGATCGGAAGACTTTTTATTTTTAAGATGTCCACATAACTCACAGCGAATCACAGATTCAATGTAGTATCTCAAATTCCCAATGATATTTTTGTAGTAATATGAAAACCCATAATATAACTTATATAGGATCTTAATGGACATCTCCAAAAACAACCTTGAAAAAGTCGGACAAATCTGGAGGACTCACATTTTCTGATTTCAAAACTTGCCAAAAAGCTCCAGTAGTCAAAGCAGTGTGTTATTGGCATAAAGACAGACCTATAGACCACTGGAATATAATGGACAGCCCAGAAGTAAACCTTTGCATATGTATTCAGGTAACTTTTTAGGAGGGTGTCAGTCTATTCAATGGGAAAAGGAGAGTCTATTCAACAAATGATACTGGGAAACTGGATATCCACAAGCAAAATATGCAGTTGGAGTTTTGCCTAACACCTATACAGAAATTAGCTCAAAATTGATCAATTACCTATATGTAAAAAATAAAGCACAATTTACAATAGCCAAGTGTTGGAAGCCACTTAAGTGTCCATCAGTAAATGAGTGGATCAAAAAACTTTGGTACATGTACACAATATAATACTACACAGCAGAGAGAAAGAAGGAACTCCTACCCTTCATGACAACATGGATGGAACTGGAGAGCATTATGCTCAGTGAAATAATCCAGGTGGTGAAAGACAAATAACATATGATCTTACCTGTAAGTAGAACCTGATCAACAAAAACAAACAAGTGAGCAAAATAGAACTAGAGACATGGAAATAAAGAACAAATGGACAGTGATCAGAGGGGAGGGCAGAGGGTGATAATGGGGGAAAAAGGTGAAGGATCATCAAATAACATGTATAAAGGACCCATGGACAAAGCCAAAGGGGGGTAGGATTCAGAGTGGGAGGTGGGAGTGGGTGGGGTTGGCGGAGAGTGTTGGGGGAACATGGAGACAACTGTACTTGAACACAATAAAAAATTATATAGTCAAATGTAAAAAAATGTTTTGGTAATTGAGTTATATAATTTAATTTGAGGAAATAATTTAATTTGACTATTTTACAAAGATATTTTCATCTTTATAAGAAAATATTATCATAAGAAGGTTCTGGAGATTCTGGAGGGTTGCTTCTGACACATAAAGTTTCTCAATTTCTTTATACATTTGAAAATTGGAATTCATGCAAATAGAAGTAGTCATTTGTGTTGGAATAAATTCATGGTCACATTTTAAAAAAGATATAAAACTCTACAACTCCTACAAGAAAATACAGGATAAAAGCTTCATTAATTGGATTTGGCAATGATTTCTTGAATATAATGCCAAAGCCACAGGCAACAAAATAAAAATTGACAAATTGAATTCATGAAAATTAAAAATATTTTTAGCATCAAAAGACAATATCAATAGAGTAAAAATAAAACACACAGAATGAGATAAATATTTGCAAATCATAAATCTGATAAGGGGTTAATATTCAAAACATATAGAGAAAACCAAAAACTCAACAGCAAAAATACGAACAACCTGATTAAAAAATGGGTGGACTCAAATAGACATTTCTACAATAAAGATATACAAACATCCTATAAGCACATGGAAAGATGTGAGACATAACTAATCATTAGGGAAATACATACGAAAACTACAATGAAATTCCACTTCAGACCCATTAGAATGGTTACTATGAAAAAAACAGAAAATAAGAAGTGTTGACCAGTATGTGGAAAAATTGGAACCTATGTGCAGTGTTGATTGGAGTATAAAATGGTGAATCCAATAAGGAAAACACTATGAAAGTTCCTCAAAAAAGTATGATAAAACTATTATATGATCCAGAAATTCCATATATATATGTATATAAATTCCATTCCATATATATCCAAAGAATAGAAAGCAGTATCTCAAAGAGATATTTGCTCATCCATTTTGATAGCAACATTATTCACAATAGCTTAAATGTAAAAGCCACCTATGTGTCCACTGATGGATAAGGAAAAGGTGGTATATACATACAATAAAATATTATCCACCCTTATAAAGGAGGAAATTCTAATATGTGCAACAACAGGGATGAACCTTGAGGACATTATGCTTAGTGAAATAATCCAGTCACAAAAAGACAAATACTATATGAGTCCATTTTATGTGAGGTACTTAGAGTACTCAAAATCACAGAGATGTACAGTAAAATGGTGTTTGTTAGGGGTTAGGGAGAGAGAAGAATGGAGAGTTATTGTTTAATGAATATAGAGTTCTAGTTTTAAAAGATAAATGGAGTTATGGAGATAAATGATGTTGATGGTTGCACAATATTATGAATGCATTTAATACCACTGAACTGTACACCTGAAAAAATGGTTTAAGTAGTTTTATAAAAGTAAAATAGAAACCTACATGTATGTGAGGTTATATTTGTGATTCATGTAGTTGTATATTTATGATTCATCTACATGAATGGATAATTTTCTCTGATTTCAAAACAAGGATAACAAATGAATTA
This sequence comes from Phyllostomus hastatus, assembly GCF_019186645.2. Classification (NCBI taxonomy): domain Eukaryota; kingdom Metazoa; phylum Chordata; class Mammalia; order Chiroptera; family Phyllostomidae; genus Phyllostomus; species Phyllostomus hastatus. The sequence goes on along the minus strand of NW_025333984.1, from coordinate 8,296,152 downwards.
GTTGTACAATCTGTGTATGATTTATTGCCATTAACAATGAAAAATGAGTTTTCTTTTTCCTGACATCTGAACTGAATATACTCACATTTTAAAATGAAACGCAAAGTATTACAATAAATAACTTGAGCACTTCCATTGCAATACCATTTCTTTTAATTTTTTAAAAATAGTTCTTCTAAAAAAGATTTTATTTATTTATTTTCAGAGATGGGAAAGGAGGGAGAGAGAGAAATATCAATGTGTGGTTGCCTCTGGCACGCCCCCTACTGGGAACCTGGTCTGCAGCCCAGGCATGTGCCCTGACTGGGAATTGAACTGGTGATCCTTTGGTTCACAGTCCAGTGCTCAATACACTGAGCCACACCAGCCAGGGTCCATTTATTTTCATTTAAAAGCACATAATACTACCAGCATGAAAAGATAGCTTTTTCATATATTTATATTAAAAGTTATATCTACTTAATATAAAATGTGCTAGACATTAACCCATTATAGAAACATTTAATGAATTTTTCACTCCTTCCACAGCATTTAGCAAGAGCACATAGCATTGCTGAGCAATATTCCTCTGACTGTTTTAACTTATGAGTGGAGGATTATACTTTGTAAGTAAAAAGAATTAAGAAACTGAGAATCAAGAACAGAATTTACAATAGTAATAAAACTCACAACAATGTAAATTGACACATTTGATGATATGCAGAATTATTAATGTGCTACATGGTAATTATTCAAAATATTGTAGGAAATAATAGTAATTGGCAGTGCTTTTCCCTGACCAAATCACTTATTTGTAAGGTGGAAGATATTGTTGGATAGCTCTAATTATTCGAAGGTGCTTTGTCATATTGAACATTAACATTTCCCTTGTAACTTTCATCTAATAATTCATATCTGCTTTTTGCAATAACACAGACCCTTGAGTCACTTAGCTTCCCACATAGCAGTTATCAAATATTTGAAGATATCTTAATTTTTGCCTTATTTCATCTTCATATTTTCTCTATTCCAGGCTAAGCAACTGAGTTTCTCTCAATTGTTCATCATATTTTTTTTCAAGTTCCTAAGAATCTTGATTGCATTCTTCTATATATTTTGTGGCCTCATTTTTTCTTCTCCATATAGATACAGTATTCTAAATATAGAATGAAAATTAGAAATTTTGATGTGGTTATTTCATTCTTTGATCTATTTAATCTAGTTCTTTACATTCTCAGCCTGAATTATTTACATTTATTTCCAAAAAAAATTAAGGCATAATTTACACATTGTAAAATGTACCCACTTAAGAGTATATTTATGAGTTTAGAAAAATGTATAAACCTATGTAACTTCTATCATAATAAAAATATAGCATATTTTCAACACCCGCAAATGTTTCCTTCTACCTGTTCCTATTGAAGCTCCCCTTCCACTATTAGGTTCAGGCAATTCTTGATCTGATTTGTGTCACTAAACTTATTTCCTTTTTCCATAACTTCATGTAAGTGGAGTGAAACATTACATCTTCTCTTATATATGGATTTTTAAAAATGTTCTATTAGTCTGCTCAGCCTGCCAAAATAAAATGCCACAGACTGGGTACCTTAAACAACAGATATTTATTTTCTCACAGTTCTAGAGAAATCTAAGGTTAAGGTGTTTGCAGGGTTGGTTTCTAGTGAAACCTCTCTTGCTGGCTTTCTGACAGCCACCTTGCTGTATCTTCACATGGCCGTTCCTCTGTACCTGTATGGAGAGGGAGGGAGGGTAGGAGGGAGGGGGAGAGAGAGAGAGAGAGAGAAATCTGGTGTCTCTTGTTATAAGGAAACTAATCCTATTGGGTTAGGGTCCTATCCTTATTATCTTATATAATATTAATTATGTCCTTAGAGTCCATATCTTCAGATACAGCTACATTGGAGGATAGGGCTCCAATGTATGAATTTTAGAGCGACACAAACATTCAGTCCTTAACAAGCATAGTGTTTTATAGATTCATCCATGTTTTTGTGTGTTTCCGTAATATTCCATTATAGAAATACCACAATTCACCTGTTGATGGGTAATTTGAGTTATTTCCAGATTTAAGGCTATTATATGTAAATCTGGTATGAACATTTCTGTACATCTTTGAATGCACTTTAAAAAAATTTCTTTGGGGTTAATAGCTAGCAAGATTGCTGGGTGCTGTAGTAAGTGGAAGTGTATGTTTCACATTACAATAAACTGCCAAAATGGGAGTATCATTTCACACTCCTATCAGAAGTGCAAGAGCTGAAGCTGCTCCACACTCTCATGACTACTTGATTTTGTCAGCCTTATAATTTCAGAAATTGCAGTGAGTGTGTATTTAATTTTCATTTCTCTAATGACTAATGATATTGAACATTTTTCATTTGCATATCTGAGATGTTTATCTTTTATTGTGCGGTGTCTGTTCAGATCGTTTGCTTGGTATCAATGAGAGTTGTCTTTCATCTATTTATTATATTGTATGAGTTATTTAAATATTCTTGATACAAATCCTTTATCTGATATGTGCATTGCTAATACATTTCCAAGTTCTATCCTGCTTTCCCATTTTCCTAATTGTCTTTGTAAACACAGACATTGTAAATTTTGTTGAGATCCAATATACTATTTTTCTTTTATCATTTTTGACATTTCTGCCCAATCTAATCAACCTCTGTCTAACATAAGTTAACAAAAATATTCTCCTCATGTCTTCTAGGTGTGTTATAAATTTACTTATACATTTGGGTTTATGATTCATTTCAAATTTCTTTTTGAGTACATGTGGTAAATGATCAAGCTTTATTTTTTTCCCACATGAATATCTAGTTGTTCTAACACCAGTTTTTTTTTTTTCAGATTCTCACCCGAGGTTAAGCTTACTGATTTGAGAGGGGGGTGAGAGAGAGAGAGAGAGAGAGAGAGAGAGAGAGAGAGAGAGACATTGATGTGAGAGAGAAACATCAATCAGTTGCCTCCCATGTGCCCTCAACCAGGGACTGAACCCACAACCTAGGTATGTGCTCTGACCAGTGATGGAACCTGCGACATTTTGGTGTTCCAGATGATGCTCTGACCTAGCCACTTGGCAAGGGCATTCTAACACCAGTTTTTGAAAAGCTTATGCTTTCCTTATTGATTACCTTGGCATTTTTGTTGACAATCAATTGACCACAAATATGAGTGAGGGTCTATTTCTGGATTCATTCTCTTCAGTTGATCTATATATGCATCTTTGCAGCAATACTTCACTCTTTTGGTTGTTGTAGGAAAGTAGTATGAAGCATATAGAATAATTCCTTCATTTCCCCCTTCATTTTCAAAATTATTTTTGCTATTCTATGCCCTTTGCATTTACAAAAATATTTTAGAAACAACTCATCAACTTCTATTAAAAAAAAGCTGCAGGAATTTTGGTTAGAATTGCCTTGAATCTACAGATCAACTTAAGGGGAATTGATATCTTAAAATTGAGTCTTTCGATCCACAAATATGGTATATCTATATTTATTTAACTTTTCTTTCATTTACCCCAGAAATATCTTATAGTTTACAGTGCACCAATGATCTTGATCTTGCATATCTGTTGTTAAAAGGAAATGATCCTGTGTTTTTTCCTTTAATATGAAGAACCACATTGATTAATTTTCAAATGTTAATCGAAGTTGCATCTCTAGAATACATTCACTTGGTCAAGATGTATTGTTTATTTACTATATTTTCTGTGTTACATTTGCTAATATTTGGTTAATGATTTTCAAGTCTGTGCTCATGAAGAATTTATTCTTTAGTATTGTTTTCTTATAATGTTGTTGTCTGGTTTCAGTACAAAAGTAATATTGAACTCCTAGAAGTGATCTTTCATTTTCCAGTTTCTGTAAAAAATAGTAGGCTTGGCATTATTTCTTCCTTAATTATTTGAAAGAATTCACCTGTGAAGCAACCTGGGCATGGAGTCTTGTTTGTAAGTGTGTTATAAATTACAAATTCAGTTTCTTTGATTAATATAAGGCTATTCATGTTTTCTACTTTTGAGTCAGTTTCAGTGATTTAAATCTTGACAAAGTATGTTAATTTTATCTAAGTTGTCAAATTTATTATCATAATTTTTATAATGGTATGGTATTTTTCTTTAAATTCCATTTTGATGGATAATGATGCTCCCTTTTTTATTTCTGATATTTGTAGTTTGTGTCTTTTCTTGATCAATTAACTAGACATTTATCCATTTATTTATATTTTCTTTTTAAAAAATATTTTATTTTTTTATTTTTAGGGAGGGGAGGGGAGGGGAAGGGAGGGAGAAAAAGAGGGAGAGAGACATTAATGTGTGGTTGCCTCTTGCATGCCCCCTACTGGGGACCTGGCCTGTAACCCAGGCATGTGCCCTGACTGGGAATGGAATCAGCGACCCTTGGTTTCACAGGCTGGCACTCAATTCACTGAGCCTAACCAGCCAGGGCAGTTTATTTATATTTTCAAAGAACCAACTTTTGGTTTCATTGATTTTTCTCTATTGTTTGTCTGTGTTTTTATTTTACTGACCTGCATTCTTAAATTTATTTTCCTCCTTCTTACCTGGGTTTCACTTTCTATTTATTTTTTCTAGCTTCTTGAGATGCCAGTTTAGACTGCTAATTTTAATCTTTTAAAAAATGTAAGTATTTAAAGCTATGAGTTTCTTGCTAGGTGTTGTATTATTTGCATTCTACAAATTTTGGTATGTTGTGTTTTCATTTTCATTCAATTCAAAATTTTAAAAAAATTCCCTTGAGAATTACTCTTAGACCCATGGTTTATTTGAAAGTGTGTTGTTTAATTTATAACTGTTTCAAAATTTTCCAGATGTCCTTTTGGTATTAATGTTTCTGTGGTCCCCAAACGTATCTTGAATAACTTGTATGTAAATTTCTTAGGATTTTATGTGTTAGCATATGGTCTGTTTTGATAAATGTTCCATGTATATTTTAAGGTAATTTTTATTCTACTTTTGTTGGATTCAGTATTTTATTTTATTTTTTTGCTTTATAAGAGTTTATTTGAAATGATAAACATGTTTTGCTACAAAATCTGTCAGATGCATACTATTATTTCCACAGCATAAATAAATATATAAGGCAGAAGTCAATTTTTTAAAAGATTTTATTTTTATTTATTTTTTGAGAGAGGAGAAGGGAGGGGGAAAGAGGGGGAGAGAAACATTGATGCATGAGAGAAACATTGATTGGTTGCCTCTTGCATGTGCCCCAACCTGAGACCTGGCCAGCAACCCAGGCATATGCCCTGACAGGGAATTGAACCAGTGACCTTTCGCTTTAAGGGATGACTCTCAATCAACTGAGCCACGCTGGCCAGGGCCAGAAGTCAATTTTCAGTACACAGTCAGCATCATGATATAGGGATTTTGGCTATAGCATCGTGATTTATTACTTATAGTACTGGAAAATAATGTGGCCATAGCAACAATCTGGCTTGCAATTCCTCTTCTGCACACAGGAACACCTGCACTTCTAAGTTGCCATTTGTTATTCAGGTTGGCACGAAATCAAATAAATAATTTAATAAATACATAAATGGGGATGAAGTGACAAATTTTCCTCACAGAATTCCAAATAACATATACAGAGACCCCCCCCCCCCACACCCTTCATAAAATACTATAGAAGTGATTGACCCCTATCTCTGGGTCAAATTTTACCCAAATTAATGTGTATCCTTTAAATAGTGGTCATTTTAGTATTTACTTCCTCACTTATTTGCATTACCATAAAGTCTTCACTTCTCAAACTTGTTTACAAAGCTAACCTGAAAAACCTAGTCAAATTCCATCAGAAGATATGTACTGTTTCTTTGAGCAACCAGTCAGAAAAAAAAATAACCTAATATGACAGGTTTTTAATGGACCAATGTTGGTGTCTAGGGCTCTCCATTTATTTTTCCTAGTGATTTGAATCCTCATATTGGTAATATAGAATATTCCTGAGATTGATGTCAATCTTTTCAGACATTCTGGGATTTGGGCAGAGTCATTCCTAGTCTTGAAGCATCTTTCCCATTTTTTATAAGTCCTCAATAGTTACTTGAAAAATACTGTTTAATCTCTACAGTTTCTTATACTCTGCCTGTGATGCATTCACTTAGGCCAGGGGAGTTGCATTTATTATGGAGCTCATTTTTAAGAGATTTTAAGTTGAATATATGTCACATTTATGTAAATATTTGAAAATCCTAAGAAAATAGTGGTACAATTAAATGATATGACTTTGTAAGTTGGAAATATATTTAAAGAAGTAGATTTATAATACATTTACTATTAAAGATAGTCTGAACAAAGAAGGCTGAAGGTGGGAGGCATGTTTCTTTATCCTGAGAGAGGTCCCCAATCATCTCAAAATTACCTGCTTGTTTTTTCAATATGTGCTTCTCTTGGAGAGCCTGACATATTCTTCTCCCCTGTTACCGATGGGAACACTGTTCCACTGTGAATGGGCATTTATCTGTCTCTCTGGTGTATTAGAACAGAAAAAAAAAGCTAAAAGTCACTGAACTAAGGTGATCATTTTCAAATGTTCTTTCAAAAGAAACAGATCTGAGCCCTGGCTGGTGTAGCTCAGTAGATTGAGCATGGGCTGCGAACCAAAGCATCATAGGTTCGATCCCCAGTCAGGGCACATGCCTGGGTTGCAGGCCACAGCCCCCAGCAACTGCACGTTGATGTTTCTCTCTCTCTCTCTTTCTCCCTCCCTTCCCTCTCTAAAAATAAATAAATAAAATCTTTAAAAAATATCCTTAAAAAAAAAAGAAACAGATCTGGGTTTAAGTGATAACTGGTGCTCTTAGATGTGGAATGGCAACTAAATTACCTTCTCTGAAATTTGGTTTTCTTTTCTGTGAATGCAGGATAATAATATTTATATACTTTGCAGCATTATTACGATCATTAGGATTTCTTTATATACAATGTTTTGTATATAGTAGGTGCTCCATAATAGCTTGCACCAGCATCTTCACCATCAGCTGAGATTTAATTCCTTCCTATGAATATTTGTTTGACACCCCCAACCCACCCCAAACACACAAGAAGGTACAATTGAAAATAAGATCATGTGGGAATGTGGGTCAAAGTTCTCTCCCTTTCTCTCTCTGTTTGGATTTTTTATGACAGGCTAGATTCATTCACCTTCCCTCCACTCTTTACATACCTGTCACTTCCTCTCCCTTTCTCACCTCAGGTGAGTCTTTTTTTCCAATATGACTGGGAAAATAGAAGTAACCAGAAAAGAATTTCTATAAGCTCTCACCACCACGTCTATCTAACCACCCGTACCATCATCTTTACCCAGATGCCTTTCCATTCTCCAGATGATCCATATTTCTAGAGAAAGCTAAACCCTCTACTTGTCGACCAGATCCTGTCCCCTCTAGCATGTTCAAAGACAAGCTTTCAGCAGTTTTCCTAGTTTTTCCCACATTCCTAATTTCTCCTTTGTATAGTATCATTTGCTTCAAATTACAGATATTCTTTTATCTTGAGGAAAAATCCCAAAACTAAAAACCTCCTTTGGCACCACATCCTTTGACACGCTTTCAGCTGTCATCACATTTTCCTTCTCCTCTTGATAATAAAGCTCTTTAAAAGGGTATTATTTACTTGCTGTCTTTGGTTCCTCACATTTCACTCCAGATCCCAGTTCAGTGAGACATTTGACCTTATCATTCCACTGATATGTATCTTATCAAGGTCACCTATGACCTCCATTTTATTAAATCCATTTTTGATTCGCAGTCCTCTGTCTCAACATATCAGAGGTGTCTGATACAATTGACTATTCCTCTCCCCTTGAAGCACATTCTTCATTTGGTATCTGGAGAAACATACTTTTGGTTTTCCTCCTACTTTAGCAATTGCTCTTTCTATTATCCTTTGCTATTTCCTTCTCTACATTGTGGCCTCTAAACTTTGGAGTGGTCTTGAGCTTAGTCTGTCAAACTGTTCATATTTAAAAAAAATTATTTTTCATTTACAGTTTAACATTCGATATTCTTTTGTATTAGTTTCAGGTGTATTGCACAGTGGTTAGATAATCATAGTCTTTACAAAGTGTTTCTTCCAGGATTCCAGTACCTGCCTGATGCCATACATAGTTATTAATTTTTATTTATAATTTGAAATATTTACTTTTAAAGGTTGTTTAAAGATTTTATTTATTTAGACAGAGGGGAAGGGAGGGAGAAAGAGAGGGAGACAAACATCAGTGTGTGGTTGCCTCTCACACGCCTCCTACCAGGAACCTGGCCCACAACCCAGCATGTGCCCAGACTGGGAATCAAAGCAGTGACCCTTTGGTTCACAGGTTGGCACTCAATCCACTGAGCCACACCAGCCAGAGATACTTTTTATAGTTTTTTATTCTTTTTATTTATTACCTTACTTTTATTGTTGACATCATTACAGATGTGCCCATTTTCCTCCCTTTGCCCATTTTCTACCCAGCCCCCACCCCCCTTCTCTCTGGCCATCACCACACTATTGTCTGTTTATCCTCATTCTCTCGTTGATCTCATCTTATCCTGCAATTTACAAGCTATGTATATTTCTACCCCATACCTTGATCTCCAAATTATATACCCAACTGTCTAGCTGACCTTTTCAATTCGGTATCTTTTAGGCATTGTAATTGTAATATAGTTAAAACCCAACTCTATATACTCCTCACCCCCAAACCTGCTTCTCAGTAAATGGTATCTTCACTTCTGTAATTGGTTAAGTAAAACACCTCATAGTCCCCACTGATTCCTCTTTTTCTTTTTCATCCCACATCCTACAAATATTTGCATGTCTTATTGGTTTTGCTTTCCAAATATATTGCAACTGAACAACACCTCACTCTCTCTACTGTGTCGACTCTGATTGAAATCATTATTATATCTCATCTAGATTATTAAAATAGCATCAGAGTCTTGCTACTTCTACCTTTCCCTCTCATAGTCTTGTCTTATTACAGTAGCCAGATCATGGCATTTCTGTTCTGAAAACACTTTAATGGTTTTCCCATAGCAAAGAAAACAAAACCATGGCCGCTCTGGTTCCCCTTAACTTTCTGACATCATCTCCTGTTCTTCATCTCACTCTAATTCAGGCACACCGGCCAAAGTAGTGTTCCTTGAACAGACCTAGTAAACTCCTGACACAAGGCTTTTGCCCTTGACTTTCTTCTTCCTGCAATACAGAAAAATGTATTTCTGGCTACCTTGTATCCTTCAAGTGTTTGTTCAGATGTACCTTCTCAGTGAAGCTTTCCTTATCTATGTTACTTTACATTTCAGTCCTCCACTTTTAGTTCTATTAATCCTTTGCTTTATCATTTTCTGTAGCACTCATGAGCATATGACTTCCTATATATTTTACATATATAGGTGGTAATGTCTGTCTCCCCCTTCCTATTATGTAAGAGAGGTTCCATAAATCTGGTGATTTTCGTTTTATTTCCGACTGCCTCGTCAGTGTTTAGAATAGTATCTGACTTATAGTTGGAGTTGCATAAATATTTGTTGAGTAACTAAATGTTATCCTAGTGTTGCCATATTTTCCTCTTCTTGTCCCAGAAGAAAGTAATATAAAACAACCTGCAAAGCTTCTCACTTATCATACCAATATTTCCCCCATATCTTCTGAAGAGTATAATACACATACAATAAATTTGCTCTTTTAATTGCGAAGTTCTGACAATGCACGAAAGTGTACAGATCTGTACCCACCACCACAATCAAGATAGAGAGTTGCATCATCTCCTAAGTCCCCATGTCCTTTTGTGGTCTACCATATCCTGGCAAGTAGTAGTTGTTTTCTTTTAAAGATTTTATTTATTTATTTTCAGAGAGGGGAAGGGAGGGAGAAAGAGAAGGAGAGAAACATCAGTGTGTGAGAGAAACAACAATCCTCACACACCCACAACCAGGGACCTGGCCCGCAACCCAGGCATGCGTACTGATCTGTAAACGAACTGGCAGCCTTTCGGTGTGCAGGTCAATGGTCAACCCAGTGACCCACACCGGTCAGGGCTGGGTTTTTTTTTACATATATGTAATTTTTGTCTTACCAACAATGTCATATAGAATCATATAGTATGTATAGTAGATATCCTTTTGACTCTGGCTTCTTTCACTTAGCATAGTGCACTTCAGATTCTTCCAGGTTATTGCATTTATCAGTAAGGAGTTTCTTTTTATTGGGATATTTCATTTCATTGTACAGATGAACCACAATTTATTTATCCACTTTGTAGTTTATAATTTTTGTGTTGTTTCTATATTTTGGTGATTACTAATAAACATTCATGTGCAGATTTTTGTGTAAACATAAGTGTTTATTATATTTGAGTAAACACTTATGAGTTAGGTTTATGGGTTGTGTGGTAAGTGTATATTTAACTGTATATGAAATTTCCACTTGGAAAAATATTTTGAGATCCATCCAATGAATGCAAATTCTAGTTGCTTCCACATTTCGCACTAGGTTTGCCAGGGTTTTTTTTTTAAGCCATTATGATATATTTATAGTAAAATCTCACTGTGGCTTTAATTTATATTTCCCTAATAGCTAATGATATTGAGGCTAATTTTATGCCTTATTTTCCATTTGTATATCTCTTTTGGTACAGTGTTTTGTACAAATACTTTGTTCATTTTTTAATTGAGTTGTTGATTTTTCATTTGTTGAATTGTGAGAGCTCTTTATAAATTCTGGACTAAAGCCCCATTTATCATTTTTTTCTTTTAAGGATGGAGCTTTGGGTGTTATATCTGAAAAAAATATTTGCCTGTGCCAAGGTCACAAATATTTTCTCTTAGAATTCAATTTTAAGTATTTTGAATCAATTGAATTTTTATGAAAACATATATATATATATATATATATATATATATACACACACACATATATATAAGCTGAGTATCACTAGTGGGCTGCATTTTTCAACCTCTATAAGTCTAATATGGAAACCATCAATAAAAAAATAACATTCTATGGCAATTAAATGATGACATGAAAAGCATGTCCTTTTAAAATATACATAAAATATTTCACTATTAAAATGTTATGATATGTACTTTGGTACCACAAATTTATCCATTGAAAAAGAAACATTCACAATCAGTAAATATAAACTAAGCTAATTAAAGATCAGAAAGAAAAATTTATTTCAAATGTAGCCTTCTACTTTATTAATGTTTGTTCAAGTTTGTTTTTATTTTTATATGGGGTATTTCATGGGTAACTTTTGTTTATTCTCCAAAATAATGAAAAATGCAATTATGTGTACCCAATGTATACCTGTAACCATTTTCTCTAATAAAACACGAAGGTTTAAAAATCATTCAGTGGCCCTGGCTGGTGTGGCTCAGTGGATTAAGTGCAGGCCTGTGAACCAAAGAGTCACTGGTTTGATTCTCATTCAGGGCATATGCCTGGGCTGTGGTCCAGGTCTCCCCAGTGGGAGGCACACAAGAGACAGTCATACATTCATATTTGTCTTCCTCTCTTCTACCTCCTTTCCCCTCTATCTAAAAATAAATAAATAAAATCTTTAAAAATAAATAAATAAAAAATCATTCAATGAAGGCATCAGTCACTGCAGAAAGTAGCAGAAATAATACTTTCTGATATTAGTTCTATTGATACATGATAAACAGGGGAGAAAATATTGTAACTACAACTAGACAGTAATTCCATTGTTCACATTCTTGCCTATGGAATTAACAACTAGCTCAGGGGACCATGAAAAGCAGGGAGTGATGACGTTTAATGACCCAAGAAGTCATTAAGTGCCTAAAAACACATACACACAATGTCAGGTATCATTGCCCTTATGAATGTCCACTACTCCAAGAATAACATTTGAAGTTTATTTTTCATGCATTTTCAAGTTAAAATAACTCATTCTGTTGAAAAAAGTCAAAATATTTCTGCAGCTCTGATCTTTCTGTTGGCATTTTTGTTCCTCACTTATAATAAACCAACATGTTTCACTAGGATTAAAGTGTCATCTTTATAATTAAATTTTAGGTGACACAGCAACATCAGTAATGAATCTGAGCTAGTAGAAACTCTACTTTAAAATGTTAAAGGACTAAAATTTAATTTTAAATGTATTTCAGAGATCTGAAAGACATATTTTGTTTGAAGGGAGAAATAATGAGAAGTTTAAGATGGAGACATCTCAAATTAAAGTGTAATGAATCAAACAGAGAGAGCCACCCATTCATAATATATCAGTTCCTTCCCTTGTCCACCCCTAGATTCTTAGATACTCTGTAGAGGAATTAAAGAGACAATTCTGCCTCAGTTTAGACTAGATTTGGAAGTGGATCTGAAAAGATAGTCCAATGTGTTGTGAATGTGACATAATCATAAATATTATAGTTTATTATTCCAAGAATGGGAAGTTGTGATCTAAATTAGAGTTTATAACCTATTTACATTAGATTTCACCATTTGTACATGAATTTTGAAAACAATGGCTAGATAAAGCAATTGATAAATACATTATATAAACTGTATGCTTACATGTCCCCTAAAAATTATATAAACCATTGATGTCATATTAATTGGCATGAAATGGATTCATTTTATATGGTTCTTTACTTCTATCTTATTTCCTTTTATTAGTAAGATCCAGTATGTTTAACAAAAACATCTATAATTTATTAGTATTTATTTGAGAAATACAAGACAGATTTGGAGACAGATGGAGATGGAGCTGTTCAAAGAAAACCATCAGCAAATGAGTGTTAGACTACAAGCCAGGACCATTCATATTTTCAAATCAAGGCAGAAAAAAAAGGATGAAAGTTTTAATTCTTCTTTTATCAAAGTTACCTGTAAATAATTTAGACATATTGGAATAAAATTTTAATATTCAAAGTTATTTTAAAATAGAGATTAAAAAACAGACTGAGATAATTCATTTTATCAAGACATTCCCAATCCAGTAAAATATTTATAGTTGTTATTAACCAAAACATAGTTATCTCAGGGAATAAAATATAAAGCTGTAAAAAGTTAAAATATTTGGATAGAAATATAAAGACAATTGTGGATACACAAAAGATAACTTCAATAATTATTGTGTATTGAGCTCTATTGTACATTGGCACTCTGGTTATTTATATGGACAATTTATAATCCTATAGCTCTCTTTATTCCAGAACTGTTTTTTTTTAATGTGAAAAACAATGAGGTTCAGAAATTGCTCAGGTTCACATGGGCATTTAGATTAAAATTTGGTCCCAAATCTGTGTTGACTTCGCTGTTTCCACTATGCTATATTATCCTCACACAGGTGGCGTGCTAGTGAGATAAAATTTAATTATCCCGGAAGTTTATTATGCAGAATGTTGGAGTATTTTCTGTTGATATTGAGGAAGAAAGCACAAAATGTATCTGAGAAATCAATATGTCCATGCAATAACATACATATTTTTTCTTCATGTGAAAATTTCTTTTGAATAGAATTTTCTTCATAGCCCCTTACCTATTACTTTGAACATTATTAAAAGGTGTCAAGTCATACATTGTCATAGTCTATAGAATGTTAAATGTGATGTATTAAAAATTGCAGTGGGCTGCCCTGGCTGGAGTCACTCAGTGGATTGAGCACCAGCCTGTGAACCAAAGGGTGGCCAGTTCAATTCCCAGTGAGGGCACATGCCTGGGATGTGGGCCAGGTCCCCAGTAGGGGGTGTGTGAGAGGCAACCACACATTGATGTTTCTCTCCCTCTCTTTCTCCTTCCCTTCTCCCTCTCTAAAAATAAATAAATAAAATCTTTACAAATATAAAATAAAAATTGGAGTTAGAATGCAAATGTCACACACAGAGATATTGGTATTAGCAAACATTGTCAGCTAATTGTAGGGAAGAAAAAGAAAAATGATACCTATAAGGATTTTAGAATCCCAGCAATCTGAGGTCATTTAATATAAGGACAGTCAGTCACCCTTATGTATTATGATTGCTTCTAACTGATTTACTTTATTAAAGCACAGAACACAATGGACACATATATTGATGTTTTTGAGTCACTAAGAAAAAGGTGAAGATAATAACAAGTAGCATTTATTGAACACTTACTATGTAGTAAGTACTTTTCTAAGCATTTCTTATTTATTGACTCATTTTGACTTCACAGTACCTTGTATGTGTACTCTTATTATTGCCATTTTACAGATGAGTAAAATTAAACTTAGAACGGTTAAGTAACTTGGGTTCATGTGAATAGTACGTGCAGAAGAAGGACTCAAGTTCAGTTTGGCTGCTGCCACAACACATGCCCTTTATCCAATATGACTAATATGACAAACTGGCTCTTGTGTTCAGTATTTTCTTTTTTAAAAAGGTGGGGATACAATATGTTTTTTAACATATTTTTATTTAAAAATATCTTAATATACATTTTTTCTGGAGTTTAAAGGGATATAAATTTGGTTATTTGGAGAAGCCATCTGATTTTTTTCAAGTGTTTATTCATTTCCTACAGTGTTTCAGACATAGTGCCATATGATATGGGATGAATTGGAGAATAAGTTATTGTCAAACACTTTGGAGTATTCATAAGTTTAGTAGAGGATACAGAGGTATAGAGAAAATTATTGTATCAATTAATAAGCTTATTGATAATTGTAGCACCATCAAGGGCATGCTGAACTTAGACCAGAAGTGAGAGAAGCCTGAGGACCTCCCTGTGATGCAAGAGAAATCAGGGAAGTGTGGACCTCCCTCTCTCTCTGTTTGATTTTGAACCCTCACCACTACCACCCCTGCTAAATTGTCATTTTGGTTACAGGTCAGGGTGAAGGATGGAGGAAAAATGCTAGGGTGGACGGGAACAGAGACAGGGAGGAGAAGCGCACTGGAAGTAGGGTCAAAGGAAGGGAAGGATTGCTGCAGAAGTGTATTCTCATGAAGCAACTGGAGATCGAGATTAAATTAATTAAAAGGAGAATGGGAATGTGTAATACTTGTTTGATTGGTTACTCACTTTGAGATAAAATGTTTTCTGTTTGTTTCTGTTGGTTTGTTTTTAGTATTCAGTGGTATCTGAGGAAGTCACTGTCCTTCAACTAAGAAAGAAGTCTTAGTTCAAATAATTTGTTGCTATATTTATTCACTCACTGCTGGCTGCTCCATCAAATCTCTGGCTGTTTCATAAAGCAGTGACATCCCATGAAGCACGGGGACTAATATTACCCCAGTGTTTGTGGGCACTGGCATTGGACCAGGCCCTGTGCCTATCATGCCATTAAGAGCTCTTTGGGGTTCAGGAACAGAAAACTCAACCTAAAGCAAGTCAAGGCTGGGTAGGGATGGGAAGAGTACCTAAGAAGAGTCCAAGTTAGTCCAGTCACAGAGAACTATCCAAGTTCACCCCAGGGCTGGTGTTCTTCCCATTTCTATCTCTGATTCTTTGAAGGTGTCTCCACTCTCTGAGTTAGCTTCAGTTCTCTTTGTGTCACTGTCTCTGTGTCTCTGTCAGTGTCTCTGTCTCTGTGTGACTCTCTTTTTATCTCTGTCTCTTTTTGTGTCTGTCATTTTCTGTCTATATGGTCACTCTTTCTGTATATTTTTGTGAGAGAATGTGTTTTCTACTCTTCTGTCCTCCCAGGTCTCTATTCTTCTGTATTTTACTCTGTGTGCCCCTCCCTTTGTGTCCTTCTGTTACTTTTCTCTGTGTCTTTCTTCTCTCTCTCTCTCTTTCTACACACACACACACACACACACACACACACACACACACAGAGTTTTTTTTATTCTATGTATCTCTTTATGTCACTCTCTATATATCTATTGTCTCTGAGTGTTTCTGTGTTTCTCTATGTGTTTCTGTTTCTCTGCATGTCCATATTTCTGTGTATCTCTGAATGACCTTTGAGTCTGGTTTTCACCACATATTTCTATGGCTGCTTCTATGAGTATTTCTCTGAACCTCTTTATTTGTGTGGTTACATTTCCTTTTGTCTCTGTCTCTCTGTGTGTGTATACATACACATGCATGTCTTTCTGTGTATCTCTGTCTCTTTCTATGTCTCCCCTTGCTTATTTTTAATATGGCCCCCAAATGACTACTTCTTCAGTCTAACATACTTCCAACTGAGCTATTTTGGCCAGGTTCTATGACTACTTTTTTGCAAGGAGAAATACCAGAAAGTTCAACTTTCTATAGGTGATTGCTTATTTCTGTTTTTAATTTAACTTTCTCAAAAAAGATATTCTGTTAAATTTGTTCATATTCCTGAGGCACTCCTTATCAGGCAAAAAATATTAGTTGAAAATGAAGGACTGGTTATGGGGCATGGCCATACAGCATAGCGACTGCTTAGCAAAAGACATGGGAAAGAGTAGATTCCATGTGAGGGAATCATGGGGTAGGTTCTCCAAAATACATGTAATATCCCATCAAGTGGGAATCATTACCTTTATTTTATTGATGAAGAAACTAATTCCAAAGGAGATTAACACCTTTTCAACAATTGCAAAAACAGCAGAGATGGAGCAGGAATTGAAATCATGTCTGTCTGAATCCAATGGCCAAGTTCTTCCCATTAGCTTATGCTTATAAAAACAAGTCATAAAATAGTCTTAGCTTTAACTTAGAAATACTATTGATTAGAAGTTATGCTTTAAAATAATTCATCTGAAGTGAAGTGTTATTCGTTGGGGCATTATATATTCAATGCAAATGACTCCATGTGCTCTGGGCTTCTCCAGTCTACCTTTTCTTTAATATCCAAGTGAAGGTATTTGCATCCTCACCCCATATTCTCAGGGGAATAAAATTCCTTCTCCAATATCATTGAGAATTTCCCTGCATCATTGTTTCAACTCTGTTTTTATAGTCTAACTGAATACTTCATTAGGATGATGAACCTTCCACTTTGATATATTCTCCATCATAAACTTTATATTAATTTTGATTTAAAAAATGACACTAGAGTATTATTTCTTTTTTGCTATTGAATATTTTCTGTTCCTTCAGATTAATCACCCAGTAGAAGTGCCTCATTCACCTCACTATACCCCCATTCCTGATGACCATTTCGTTTTATCCAGAGAAGCAGCATTAACAAAAAGAAGACTGTAATCAACAGACACTTGATTACAAGATTTGATTACAGCTGACACCTGGCTGTTCTTCATCTACCTATCAATCAATCTACCTATCTATCTGTCCATCATCTATCTAATCTATCTATCATCTATGTACCTATCTATCATCTTCCTAACCTTTAACACATCTGAAGAATCAGAGCCTTAGGGAGAACAAAGGAGTAGGTCTTCTAGAGTTTGACCACTTCAAAGTGAAGAAGAGATGCAGGAGGAAAATATCAGACACATTTCTCCCCTTTTAGGTTCTTGCATGCACACAATACTGGCTAGTAATGGGAGAAAGGAAGATCTGAATTAATTATAAACTGGTCTAAACTGAGCTTTTGATAACCACATATGACTAAGAGTTGTGTAATTTACTCAAGGTGTCATTAAAGGACAGGAAAGTGAGATGCAGCATAGCTCAGGTGCTGGCAGACATTAGAGAAAAAGATACCTGGCTGGCGTAGCTCAGCGGATTGAGCGCGGGCTGGGAACCAAAGTGTCCCAGGTTCGATTCCCAGCCAGGGTACATTCCTGGGTTGCAGGCCCTAACTCCCAGCAACCGCACATTGATGTCTCTCTCTCTCTCTCTCTCTCTCTCCCTCCCTCCCTTCCCTCTCTAAAAATAAATAAATAAAATCTTTAAAAAAAAAGAAAGAAAAAGATATACAAAACCATTTCATGTTGATACCCCACCAAATTGACACTATTGAATCAATTGGTTACATTGGACTATAAAGAATATGTCATTTTATCTTTCTTCAGTAACATAACATAGTATAATACTAAGCGTATAACAAGAGCCACAAAGGCCTGCTACTTTTATGTAACCTGATTCAGAAAGAGGAAATAAAATTTGTAGTCATCAGAAAGATTTTTGCTTTGAATTATGAAATGGCAAGGTAGACAAAGGGGGTGCGCTAAAATAGTCCAGGCATGTTACTCAGATGACCCCAGTCAGGCACAGGACAGAGTGTTGTGAGAAGGGAGCAAGTGAAGAGCAGGCAAACGTACTCTTGACATTTCTTACCTAATAGTAAACTCAACATGAGATTTGGAAGATAGGATCAGACCTAGAAAAAAAAATCTGAAGAGATCATCATATCCAGTCCCCTGCTTTGGGCAGGTAAGAATCTGCAATACTCAGGGCAACATGTAGATTAAAAAAAAAAAAAAAAGGATTTGCTTGAGGATTTTCTACTGCTTAGAATATCTTCTTGGTAAGCAATTCTTCAATATTTTTTGACAGATAACAATTTTAAATCTTGTACTGACAATATCACCAATATTCTGCTTTTAAATTAATGTTACTAAGATTTTTTCTTACATTGTATGAAATTATAATGGTATATTAAAGTGCAAGGACTTTGATTAACAGATCAAAAAGTATAAATAGAAAAAACACTATTAATTATAACTAATACCCTGTAGTAGTTGTGTGGCTCTGTCCTTTTTTCAAAGGCTGGACTAATTGAATCATATCTCACAAATGCCTTATTTTAATGTTATAGTATTTGACAAAGCTACATTAAAGAAAAATATCTAATCTATTCAGATATATAGTACCTTCAAGGAACACTTTCTTTTTTTTTAAGATTTTATTTATTTTATTTATAGAAAGAGGGGAATGGAGGGAGAAAGTGAGGGAGAGAAACATTAATGTGTGGTTGTGTCTCACACACCCCCTACTGGGCACCTGGCTGGCAATCCAGGCATGTGCCCTAGACTGGGAATTGAACTGGTGGCCTTTTGGTTCACAGTCTAGTACTCAATTCACTGAGCTACACCAGCCAGGGCTCCAAGAACATTTTCTATACTGAAAGTCTGAGTAGGGTAGTTAAGAAAATCCATATACTTCAAGTGAAATTCTAACACTAATTTAAAAAATAAAAAATACATTAAGCAATATAAAATCTATTTATATTCTCTCTCTTCCCTACAGTTGTTAGGGAAGATGAATTAATTTTTAAATCTTAGTAAACACATAGTCATTAGTTTGATCTATTTGATATATAGGGCACTATTTTTATGTAATATACATTTTTGTATATGCTATTTTTATTTTTAATTTTTTAATTTTTCAATTACAGTTGTATGTTTCTATAGTTTTCTCTGCAAACAGATTTGACATTAAAATTTTTTCTGAAAACAGATTAAAAGCTTTACTCACCACACACCTTGAGCTCATTTGGAATGCAATTATTTGGAAATTTGCAACCAAAGTAAAGTGAACTGAAGGTATTTCTTATTTTGAAACTGTTCCTTACATCCCTCACTCTTATACTCTATGAGCACATCCATGAGGTTTGGAAGTCTTTATATCATGGTCAGAATAATACTATGACAAAGCTGCTTTTATTTGGAAGAACTGAAAATATTGAAGAATAAATTTGGAAGTATCTAGGTAGTTGGCAAAGCATGGAGAATAAAATTAGCTGGTGTAATTGAGAGTGATTAATTGGGTGCTACCTTAGTCAGGATTTCTTTGAAAAGAGCCTGTTTTTTTTTTTAACTTTATCTGGTTTTCTTCTGAGGAGGCAGGTTTCTTAACTGCCTTATGAGTGGTCAATTTGGGTCAATCACTCCTCTTTGAGTTCCAATCCATATGATTGGAGAGGGCTGATCTCATGCCCTGGTCTCAGGGTTGGGCATGACCCAGATCATTGCTTCTTTTCTGGTTGGAGTAATTGGTTTGAAGAAGGGCCTGGTCTGTGCTAGGCCAATGAAAGATGTGACTAGGAAATAAAATTATCTTTTCTTTGGCATTACTAAGGGTAAAGATAATGCACTATATCTAGGGCTTCTGGCAACTCTCTTTGCTACTACTACATGGCAGGAGCCTGCCTGAGAATAAAGCCAAGAGAGAAAAGCAGAGCCAGGGGATGGAGAAAAGGATTGTGCCCTGCTGACCTCATTTTTTCCATGCATTTTCAGTCATGTATGTCAATAAAATCCTCCGTAAATATTTGCAAGTGCAAATTAGCTCAGAGTAATTTGAATTGGGTGTCACTTGCAACCAGAAGAATCCTGACCAGTACAATTGCTAGACTGTACTAAGTGCATAATGTGTTGTGGATGCCATGCTAAATTGTTTCTATACACTGTCTTGTTTCAGCCTTCCAGTGCCTTAGAAAGGCAGTATACTGTAACTTGTATCCTGAACTCAGTCTGTTTGGATTTAAATATCAACTCTACCTCTTTCTGTGTTGTATAACTTCAAACAATTTAATAAAACTTTCTGTACTTCTGTTTGGGGGCAGGAAAGGGGAGTATTAATAGTTCTTTTCTCAAGGTTTTGTGATTAGTATATGACATATGGGCCAGAGAGTTTATTTTATCCAACAGAACACGTTCCAGTAGCATCAGAGTACTGATTTGAACTGAGGTCTGTATGGTTGGGTACCAAATTTATTTTCCTAACCACTATGTTACAATTTCAATAATAACAAACAATAAACAACAACAACAGTAACATTATTATAATTCTAACTAAATACTTTTTGGTAGGCAGTTTTCATGTCATTTTTAAATCTTCAAAAACTCTGGAAGCTAGTATTATCTCAATTTTTTAGATAAGGAAAGTAAGGCTTATAAGTAACTTGCATAAGGTCAGTATAGCCTGAGCCACTACATAATCTATGCATTGTCCAAGGCCAGTTGTGCAACATGGTTTCCCTGCAACAGGGAAATGTAAATGTCAGAGTTTGGTTTCATAGTAAGCTAGGCTGTGTCCACATTTATGTTCTTTAAGCAGTACTGTCGTTAGCTGTTCCTGGTGTTTCAGTTATCTACATGGCTAAACCATTTCCCCATCTTATAGGCCAATTATTTTTGACCCTAGACATGATAGGGTCAGGGCTCACAGATATATATGAAGTCATCTCACATTAATAGGAAGAATTCATAGTCTGTACAGTACAAAATGAGATCGTAGGAGTCAGGGTAACAAACTATAGCCACCACATTTAATGTTCCAGGCATCTGAAACCCTAGATTATCTCACACATTTTGACAGCTCTTATGACAATATAATATAGTATACCAGGTTTCAAAGTTAAAATTCAAATGTTTTAAGACATATACTAGAGCCCTAGCCAGTGTTGCTCAGTTGGTTGGGCATGATCCCACAAAGCAAAAGGTCGCCTGTTCAATTCCCAGTCAGGGCACATGCCTGTGTTGTGAGTTTGGTCCCAAGTCAGGGTGTGTGTGAGAGGCAACCAATCAATATTTCTCTCACAAATGAATGTTTCTATCTTTCTCCCTCCCTCCCCCTCTCTCTAAAAATAAATAAATACAATGTTAAAAAAGACATACACTAGGGTTCATAAAGCAATCAGTATAATTCTGTCTTAAAATTGAAAAGATTATTTAGCCTTCTAGCAGCTGTGAGATAATTTCAGTTGCACAATAAATATTAGCTAACAAATAATTTGAAGAACATAATGAAAAAAAAAGTCACAGCAGATCTGTAAATCGAAGTAATCAACCATGGGGTATTTATTGAGTACTATAGGAAGTATAATGTCTTTCCAGACTTTCTACAGATTCTCCATTTAAACATTGTCCTGCTTGTTCTCATGATTATACTTTTACTTCTCAGATAATGTGTTCTGATTCTTGGTTCAGAAAATACAACAATAATTATTTCAATAGGTATTTAAGTAGACTATAAAATCTGGTTCTTTCTTTTTTTATATAAATTACTTTATTGTTGTTCAATTACAGTTGTCTGCATTTTCTCCCCTCCACCCCATTCAAACCCATCTCCCTCCCTTTCTTTTACCCTCCCCCTTGGTTTTGTCTGTGTCTTTTACAGTAGTTCCTGAAATTATATCTGGTTCTTTAAGTTTAGAAAAGAGACACACTCTGGAAGACTGGAAGAAAAGTATGTTGCATCAGTCATTTTCAGTTTTGTGTCAGTTCTAATGATCCCACTAGCTTTTTCTTCTAAAGGCTAAGTATTCCTATGTCATCTGATTGTTAGTTATAGTACTGAATTTTTAGCAGATATTTCACCTTCTTCACCAGCTTTCTCTAGGCACTCTATAATTAATCAATTTTGCTCTTAAAATGTGGCACCTGAAGATAAAAGACATATGTTCAGGTGGATAAGGTCAAACTGAGGAAAGTAATGCCATTAAGTTCTGTGATCTAGACACTCTTTCCTATTAGCTTAAATCTTACATTTCGATCAGCATATCTTGTCCAGATCTATGACATAGTTGGTTCTATGGGATTTATCGTCAATCTACAAAGTGGCTTTACCAATTTATACTCTAACCAGCAGTGTTTGAGAATTTTCCCACATCCTCCTCAATACTTGGTTCTGTCAGAATTTACAATTTTTGCCTGTCTGAGGGCAGAAATAGTATCTTATTTTTATTTTAACATTGTTTTCTGAATTCCTAATGATAGTTCAGGGTTTTCTACCTTAAGTTTCCAGTTTCCATTTTCCTATTGGATTTTTTGTTTTCCTCTTGGTTTCTAGGAGTTTTTCATATATTCTGAACACTGAAATTTTTTGTTGAAAATATTTTCTCCCAGTATCTGACTTGTTTTTTAACTTTATACTCTCCTTCTTTTAACTAGCTTTCCTTATCCCGTATGTCAGAGCATCCCATATACAAAGTATATTTGGGTGGGTCAGATTTAGGCAGCAGTTTATTTATGAATAGCCCATGAGCTACATTTGTTTTTCATTTTAAGAGTTAGAAAAATATGTGACATAGACAGTGTGTGGTGTGTAAAACCTCAGTTATTTTACAGAACCCTTTAAAGAAAGTTTGTGAGCCCCTACCACTGATTATAAGCGTGTTCTCCTAACATTCATTCTAAGAGCTTTAATTATTTTTCATATGTAAATCTTTAAAGCTCTTATCATTTATTTTGATATTTGAGAAAGGAATCTTTTTTAAAAAATGGGAACCAATTTCCATAATATAATTCATTGAATGGTTTGTGCTTCCTTTTTGATTTGTATCACTACCTCTCATATGTTCATATACTTTCTCTCATATATCCATAGGTTTGAATCTATTTCCAGTTATAAATTCTGTTGTACTCATTTACTTATCCATCTCTGTACCAAATATCATATTATTAATTACTACAGCTTCATAACTAGTCTTTATATGTGGTAGAACTAGTCTTCCATGTATGTTTTCCTTTTCAGAATTGTTATGGATATTTTGACCTCCATTCTTTCATATGATGCAGTTTAGAATTAGTATAATTAGTTCCATGAAAAACCCTGTTGGGATATTGAATGGAATTGCATTAAACTTACAGCCAATATGGGAAAAATAACATCTTAACAATATAGTCTTTTCAAATTTATTTCTAAGCATATCATAGTTCTGATTTTTTTTGCTATTATAAAATAGTATTTGTATTATTGCATTATCTAATTGGTTATTGCTGATGTATAGTACTGTTGTATACTATGTTGATTTTGTATTTAAGAAATTTGATTAACTCTTCATTAGCTATAAAAATTTGTCTATAGATTCTCTTAGATTTTCAATGTTAAAAAGTTTTCAATTATAAATAACAATTTATTTTTTCTAATTCTTTCAAATCTTTTCTGATATATTAACTAGTGTATCCACTAATACACTGTTTAGTGATAGATGTTAGCAGAAATTTATGTTGTATTCTGATTTCCCTGGGCGTACTCTTAAGTTTCACCATTAGGTATGATGTTAGATGTAGAATTTTGGTATAATGTTTTATCATTTCTTTAAAAATAGATTCATTTAAATATTATCCACATAATTTTTTCTATTTTGTGAAATCTTTTATATTAGCTATTTTATTTTTTAAAATAAATATTTATTTATTTACTTATTTATTTATTTATTTTTAGAGAGAGGGAAAGGGAGGGAGAAAGAGAGGGAGAGAAACATCAAGGAGTTGTTCCCTCTCATGCGCCCCCTACTGGGGACCTGGTCTGCAAGTCAGGCATGTGCCTTGATTAGCATTGAAGCAGAGACCCCTTGCTTCACAGTCCGGTACTCAATCCACAGAGTCACACCAGCCAGGGCCTTATATTAGCTATTTTTAGCTACTTGTTTGCTATTTTTCATGACGCTCTTTTCCTCCCTGCTCTGAAATTTTAGTTTACAAGCTTATGCTGTGGGGGGGCTTTCTTATGTTATTTTTAAATTTTTTTTTCTTTGATGAGTGTGGTTCTCTGCTTGCTCTGATCTGATCTTTTTATGTCTAGGAATTTTACATTTGTTTCCACCAATCCCACTAAACTTTTCAGATCAAAACCGGGTTTCGGAGGAAGATGGCGGCCTTACTGTAGGCAGCGTTTTTCTCGGCTTCTGTGAAGAGGGGGGAAACTCGCGGATCGGTGGAGAGGCAGAGCAAGTGGGCTGGGTTGCCGAATCACTTTTGAAAGCAAGACATCAGGAATTATTGCACTCACTGGAAAACCAGACGGTAAGGAGACTGCTGCAGGACAAAAGGGGCCCAGGGATCAGCACGGGGTCTAGGGGTGTGCAGACCCCAGGCCCGCCCGGTGCTCCGGGCTCTGCCCCAGGGATCCCGGGAGAGGGAAGTTGCTGCTCCCTCCCTCCCCCGAATACGGGGGTGAGCAACTCCAGGGGAGAACGGGTTGCTAGAAGGAACAGATTGGCCAGTTGGACTGAGAAAAAAATCGCCCAGGGAATATAAAATCCCGCCCAGAGGCCGAGAAGTGAGAGCCTCTAGCCAACAGGACCAGGGGCATCTTTAGCCCGGTGGAAGTGCAGAGCGGTAGTGAGCACAAGCCGGCCGCGCTCGGCTGGCGCCCCATAGGGAGGCAGGAATCGCGCGCTGCAATCCCAGGAGGGACGAGCGGCTTGGCGCGTTCCTTCAGTGGTGGCCCAGAGATTTCCAGCCAGCCCGACCGGAGAGCCGGGAAAGGTGCCAACATTCCCTCGGAGAGCCGTTTGGCGGGGAACACGGAGCTGGAAACGGCTGGGCTCCCGCACCTTCATCGGGAAGACACTCTCTCGCACCAGTGTGTCTTGGAGCGCCCCGGGTACCTGACAGACTTGCTGAGTTCTGGTTGTGAGAGAGAGAAGCATTTCAAAGGCCCCTCAGCCAGCTGAAGCTAGCAAGATCAGAAAAACTGGTCTGGCCAGTTAGAAACCAACAAGAGGTTTTTTTGTTTGTTTGTTGTTTGTTGGTTTGTTAGTTTTTTTGGTTTTGTTTGGTTTTTTATTGGTTTCTCTGGCTGTTGTTGGTTGACTGATTTTATCTTGTGTTTTATGTGACTTTTTTTTCAATTCTCATTATTTTTATATCGCAATCCCTTACATTTCTCTTCCATTCAACCTAATATTATTCTTTCCACTCCAAATTTAGCTCTCCTGCACCACATCTTCTGCTTTTCTTTCCTTTTGTTTTAATCTTGCAAGTTTCTGTAAATTTGTATTATCTTTTTCTCACTTTTACGACATTTTTTATTTTAATAATATTTTGGTACTCTTTCTCTTTCTGTATAATCTTCTTTGCTTGGCTGGTTATACTGTCATTTGATAGGTTCCCCCTGGTATCTCAGTCACAAGATATTGATAAGTTACTATCCTTCATCTGCGTTCCATTAATACACTTCTCAAGGTTCTATACTCTTTATTCTTGTTATCTAGACCTCATCGATTCTGCCACAAGACTGTCACTTTACTATTACTGCTAGTAAGACCTAGTCTATACAATTGTAAATGCTTCTCAATACCCCTACCTGATCTCAGCCCACTTTGCAATTTTCTGAACTATACTATTGTGGGAGTTGTCTCTATTCTGTTACTCACTACTCCTATATACTAATCTTTAGTCCAACCCTACCTTAGAAGCTGACCTCCCACAGCCTCACAGCTTTCTAGATCCAACTAACAATCCTCTCGTCCCCAGTAAGAGTCTTACCTTCTTTCCATCCTTTCTAAAACGTGGATAGGGGGGTGGAGGATCACGGCTACACTATAAGGAGCCAAAGGATAACCCATCTCTTCTCTACTGGCTGCTAAAGTAAATATCATAGTATACTATCTTGCTGTTTTAAACCATTTTGCCTTACTCCTCCAACTGATCCCAAAAAAGAGTAGGGGGAAGCTGTGACCACCAGGATACACGAAGGAGATTGCACCACTGAAACACACAAAAAATTCTACCACAGAAGTTCACACCATAAATACAGGGAACCAGAACAGTTCAAATTAACAAACAAAAAGAACAAAGAAGAAACCCATGAACAATGAGAAAACAAAGAAACAACCCCCAACTGAAGGGAAACGAGGAAGCCTCAGGAAAAATGCCAAATGAAATAGAGGCAACCCAACTATCAGATAGTGAGTTCAAAACAATGATTACCAGGAAGTTCAATGAACTCACAATGAGCTTTCAGAAATTAGAGGGAAACTACATCAATCTCACTGCAAACTATATAAACATGAAAAAGGAAATAGAAACTCTCAACAAAGGTCAAGAGGAAATGAAGAATACAATTTCTGAACTGAAGAACACAGTAGAAGGAATGAAAAGCAGGATCGATGAAGCAGAAGATCGGATTAGCGAGCTGGAGGACAAAGTAGAAAACAGCATCCAGAAAGAGCAAGAAAAGGAAAAGAGGCTCAGAAAGAATGAGGAGGGATTAAGAGAAATGCAAGACAATATGAAACGCAATAATATCCGTATAATAGGGATACCAGAAGGTGAAGAAGAAGAGCAAGGGATCGAAAACCTGGTTGAACAAGTAATGAAGGAGAACTTCCCTAATTTGACGAGAGAAAAAGTCACACAAATCCAGGAAACACAGAGAGTCCCAATCAAGAGGAACCCAAAGAGACCCACCCCAAGGCACATCATAATTAAAATGACAAAATTTCAAGACAAAGAGAGAATCTTAAAGGCAGCAAGGGAGAAGAAGGAAATAACATACAAGGGAGCCCCAATAAGGCTAACAGCTGACTTCTCAATGGAAACACTTCAAGCCAGAAGAGAATGGCAAGAAATACTTCAGGTAATGAGAACCAGAGGTCTGCAACCAAGGCTACTATACCCAGCAAGGCTCTCGATCAAGACAGAAGGCCAAATAAGAAGCTTCCCAGACAAAAAAAGTCTAAAAGAATACACCTCGACCAAACCAGCTCTGCAAGAGATTCTAAAAGGACTGCTTTAAGGAGGAGAGAAGAAAGAGAGAGAGAGAGAGAGAGAGAGAGAGAGAGAGAGAGAGAGAGAGAGAGAGAGAGAGGAACACACATACATAAAAGACAATGAATAAGTACCTATCAATAATAACCTTAAACGTAAATGGATTAAATGCTCCAATCAAAAGACATAG
This sequence comes from Phyllostomus hastatus, assembly GCF_019186645.2. Lineage (NCBI taxonomy): Eukaryota > Metazoa > Chordata > Mammalia > Chiroptera > Phyllostomidae > Phyllostomus > Phyllostomus hastatus. Next base: position 8,268,686 of record NW_025333984.1, on the reverse strand, counting down.
AATAGCTGATTGGATAAGAAAAAAATGACCCACATATCTGCTGTCTACAAGAGACCCACCTCAGGATAAAAGACCTACACAGGCTGAAAGTGAAGGGCTGGAAACAAATCTTCCAAGCAAATGGACAAGAAAAAAAAAGCTGGGGTAGCAATACTCATATCAGACAAAATAGACTTCCAAAAAAGGTCCATAAAGAGAGACCCAGAAGGTCACTTCATAATACTCAAGGGAAGAATCCATCAAGAAGACATAAATATTGTAAATATATATGCACCCAACATAGGAGCACCAAAATACATAAAGAAAATCTTAGAGGACTTCAAGAAAGATATGGACAGCAACACAATTATAGTGGGAGATTTTAACACCCCACTATCAAAAATGGACAGATCTTCTAAACAAAATATCAACAAAGATATTGTGGCATTGAACAATACCCTTGATGAAATGGATTTTACTGATATATACCGAGCCCGCCATCCAAAAGAAGCTAAATATACATTCTTTTCAAATGTGCATGGAACATTCTCAAAGATAGACCACATGATAGGACACAAAACAAGCCTCAAGAATTTCAAGAAAATTGAAATCATACCAAGCATTTTCTCAGACCACAAGGGACTGAAGCTAGAAACCAACCCGAAGGAAAAAAAACCCAAAAAACACTCAAAATCATAGAGATTAAATAGCATGCTATTAAACAATGAATGGGTCAAGAATGATATTAGGGAAGAAATCAAAAGGTTTCTGGAAACAAATGAAAACGAACTCACTACAACCCAAAACTTATGGGACACAGCCAAGGCAGTCCTGAGAGGGAAGTTCATAGCAATACAGGCCCACCTAAAAAGGTTAGAAACTTTCCAAACAACCTAACCCTACGTCTACAAGAACTCGAGGAACAACAACAAAGACAGCCCAGAGCAAGCAGAAGGAAGGAAATAACCAAGATCAGAGCAGAATTAAATGATATAGAGACTAAAAGCACAATTCTAAGGATCAATGAATCCAAGAGCTGGTTCTTTGAAAAGATAAACAAAATAGACAAGCTTTTAAGCAGACTCATCAAGAAAAAAAAGAGAGAAGACCCAAATAAACACAATCAGAAATGAAAGAGGAGAGATTACAACAGATACCACAGAAATACAAAGGATTGTAAGAAATTACTACGAAGAACTGTATGCCAAAAAAATTTGAAAACCTAGATGAAATGGACAACTTTCTAGAAAAATATAATCTTCCAAAACTCAATGAAAAAGAAGCAGAAAGTCTGAACAGACCAATAACAACAAAAGAAATTGAAGCAGTAATCAAAAAACTCCCAACACACAAAAGCCCGGGACCAGATGGTTTCACAGGAGAATTCTACAAAGCATTTAAGGAAGAGCTAACCCCTATCCTTCACAGACTATTCCAAAAAAATCCAAAAAGATGGGAGTCTCCCAAACTCTTTTTATGAGGCCAACATCATCCTAATTCCAAAACCAAATAAAGACACAACAAAGAAAGAAAACTTCAGGCCAATATCACTGATGAACATTGACGCTAAAATCCTCAACAAAATACTGGCAAACCGCATCCAACAATACATTAAAAAGATTATACACCATGACCAAGTGGGATTCATTCCAGGGATGCAAGGATGGTTCAATATTCGCAAGTCAGTGAATGTAATACATCACATAAACAAAAGCAAAGACAAAAACCACATGATCATATCAATTGATGCAGAAAAAAGCATTTGATAAGGTACAGCACCCATTCATGATAAAAACACTCGGCAAAGTGGGAATAGAGGGAGCATTCCTCAACATAATAAAGGCCATATATGAGAGACCTTCAGCCAACATCATTCTCAATGGGCAAAAATTAAAACCTTTTCCATTAAGATCAGGAACAAGACAAGGCTGTCCACTTTCACCACTTCTATTCAATATAGTACTGGAAGTTTTAGCCACAGCAATCAGACAAGAAAAAGAAATAAAAGGCATCCAAATCGGAAAGGAGGTAAACAAAACTATCACTGTTTGCAGACGACATGATAGTATACATAGAAAATCCTATTGACTCTACCAAAAAACTGCTTGACCTAATAAATGAATTTGGCAAAACAGCGGGATACAAAGTCAATATCCAGAAATCAAAGGCATTTCTGTACACCAACAATGAAACAGCAGAAGCAGAGATCAAGGAAAAAAATCCCATTTGAAATAGCAAAAAGAAAAAATAAAATATCTAGGAATAAACCTAACCAAAGAGGTAAAAGACCTGTATTCAGAAAACTACACAACACTGAAGAAAGAAATCAAGGAAGACACAAACAAATGGAAACATATACCGTGTTCATGGATTGGAAGAATTAATATCATCAAAATGTCCATACTACCCAAAGCAATTTACACATTCAATGCAATTCCTATTAAAGTACCATTGGCATATTTCACAGACATAGAACAAACACTTCAAAAAATTTATATGGAATTATAAATGACCCCGAATAGCTGCTGCAATATTGAGAAAGAAGAGTAAAGTAGGAGGGATCACAATACCCAACACTAAACTATATTACAAGGCTACTGTAATCAAAACAGCCTGGTACTGGCATAAAAACAGGCACATAGACCAATGGAACAGAACAGAGAGCCCAGAAATAAGCCCAAGTCTCTATGGTCAATTAATATTTGACAAAGGAGGCAGCAATATAAAATGGAATAAAAATAGCCTCTTCAACAAATGGTGTTGGGAGAACTGGACAGCCACATGCAAAAAAAATGAAACTTGAGCACCAACTTACACCATATACAAAAAATTAATTCAAGGTGGATAAAAGACTTAAATATAAAACATGACACCATTAAAGTCCTAGAGGAGAACGTAGGTAAGAAAATCTCAGATATTTCACGAAGAGACTTTTTTAATGACGTGTCCCCTAGAGCAAGGGACATAAAGGAAAGAATAAACAAATGGGACCTCATCAAAATTAAAAGCTTCTGCACAGCTAAAGAAAACAGTATGAAAATTAAAAGAGAACCAACTGTATGGGAAAACATATTTGCCAATGACACTTCAGACAAGGGTCTAATCTCCAAAATATATAGAGAACTTACACGACTGTACTCTAAGAAGACAAGGAATCCAATTAAAAAGTGGGCAAAGGACTTGAATAGACACTTCTCCAAGGAGGACATACAGAGGATCCAAAGACACATGAAACGATGTTCAATATCGCTAGCTGTCAGAGAGATGCAAATTAAAACCACAATGAGATACCACTTCACACCAGACAGAATGGCCATCATAAACAAAGCAACAAACAACAAGTGTTGGAGAGGTTGTGGAGAAAAGGGGACCCTAGTGCACTGTTGGTGGGACTGCAGACTGGTACAACCACTATGGAAAGCAATATGGAACTTCCTCAGAAAACTAAAAATGGATCTGCCTTTTGACCCTGCAATTCCACTGCTGGGACTCTATCCTAAGAATACTAAAACACCAATTCAAAAGAACCTATGCATCCCAATGTTCATAGCAGCACAATTTACAATAGCTAGATGCTGGAAGCAACCTAGATGCCCATCAGTAAATGAATGGATCCAAAAACTATGGTACATTTACACGATGGAATTCTATGCAGCAGAAAGAAAGAAGGAGCTCCTACCCTATGCAACAGCGTGGATGGAGCGGGAAAACATTATGCTAAGCGAAACAAGCCAGGCAGTGAAAGACAAATACCATATGATCTCACCTTTAACAGGAACCTAAATAACAAAACAAAGAAACAAGCAAAATGTAACCAAAGACACTGAAATAGAGGACAGGCTGATGGTGACCGGAGGGGAGAGAAGAGGGAATTTAAGGGGACAGTGGGAAGGGTTCACAGGAACAAACTTAAAGGACACATGGTCATAGACTAAGGGGAGGGTGGTAATGGGAGGGAAGGGGGGTGGGTGGGAGGGGGAACTGGATTGGGAGTAAAAAGGAGAAAACTGTATATGAACAATGATTAATAAAAAGAAAAAAAAAACCGGGTTTCAACTTATTGGTTGGGGATCTCTCATCCTGTATGAAAATTGTAAGAGCTGGTTTTAGAGCAGAAGGTGGCTTTCTCCATCCCATCCCCTCTGGCAACAGATTGACACTGGAAACAGTCACTGGCAGTGACCCCAGAATTTTGTAGCCATATTATGAGGAGGTAGGGGAGGCTGTGCTTCAGATACCCATCTTCCAGGTACCCCAGTCAGTGGAGGGAGGTTTCAATTTCTGTTAATTCAAAAGACTTGAGCTCTGCGCCATCTATTTCTGCTTATAGTTTCAGAGACTAATGGGTCCAGATTTCGAGTTAAGAGATCCAACCACTCCTTATTAATGTGTAAAATCTATTTTCTACCCAGTAACCAGTGTTCCTGGGAAAATGTAATTCAGATCATGTTATTCCCCAAAGTTCTTACATTGGCCTACATGGTTCTATATGATCTTGCCCCCAGGTTATCTCTCTGATCTCATCTCCTACACCACTGTTCCTTTTTTCTTTGACCTCAAACCAAGTAGACCTTGATATCTTTTAAGTACACTAGGCAGGACCTTCTCTTAGGGTTTTAAAATTATAGTTCTCTCTGTTCAGTAATCTTTTCCCCAGATGTGTGTATGGCTCAAACTGTCTTTTCATTCAGATCTCTGCTTAAGAGATCTGTCAATTTCTTAGAGAAACTTTCCTAGATCCCTCTCTACTCTCTCACCTTGCTTTATTCTTCTCCATGGCTCTCCTTGTAATAAAGCTTTATTCATATTTACTTTCTATCCATTTATTTGAATGTCAGCTCCAAGAAAGCCAGGACTTCACTATAGTCACTGCTATATCCTCAGCATGGAATAGTACTTGGCACATAGTAAGGATTCAGTAAGCATTTGTTGAATGAATAAATAAAGTATAAAATTTAATCCTCAATTATTGTATGAGGTCATTGCAACTATTCCCAGGGCTTCAGAATCAATGAAGACATTAATATTCACAGAGGTTAAGTAACTTGCCTAAGGCTACATTGCTAATAACTGACAAAGCTAGCTGACTCTATTAAATGTCTTCCCAGGAAAAAAAGTTACCAAAATTTGATGATAAGAAATGGGTTAAGCAAGGTACCCTTAATCACCCTATTTGTTTTTCTCAAGATATAAATTAGTTATTGTCAACATATTACTTAAAAACCCTTTAATAATTTCCATTGAACTTATGATAAAATCCAAACTTTAAGCATGGCCTTCAAGGCCTTGCATAATCTCCAACTTTAACTAGCACCTCTTTTCCTCTCATAACATTTTGGCCATACAGACTCTCTTTCTATTTCTCTCAGACATGAAGTCACTACCTCCTCCGCCTCCATGTTAGAGTTTTGCATTTGCCGTTTCTCCTCGAGAAAAACCTCCCCAAGTTTTTTCATAACCAGTCTGTATTCACAGCTTAGTTCAGAGGATTTCCCTGATCATCCTGTCTAACCATCACCTTCATCACTTTCTATTAGAATATCCTTCTTTAGTTTCCTGGTGGCATTTAATGCTATTTAGAAATATCTCTTATTTTTATTTATTTATTTTGGTTTTCTCCTCCTGTTTCCACTTCAGTGTAAGCTCCCTAAAGATAGGAACCTTGTCTGTCATTTAATAATATGTACCCAGCACCATGAATAGTGACTGACATAAAGGAGGCACATAGAACTAATTATGGGATGATGATGATGACTTGTTATTACCATATAATATGTATTGTGTTGAGTCCTTTTTATGTATTATTCCTCAAAAATATAATGAGATTGATATAAATTTTAGATCTATTTTATAGGCAGTGAAACTAAGAAACAGAGAGACAATGATTTACCTAAAATGACACAGCTAATAAGTGGATATATAACATAAATCCAGACAATTTAGTTTGAGTGATAGTGCTCTTAACCTCAATCAAAAGTGAAAGTTGAGTGAATATTTTATCTCAGAATGGGACATGAATTTAGTAAAAATGCAAAGAAAGAATAGACATATTGACACTTTTCATCTCTGACATTGTAATTGTCACCACTGGAAGTCATATTTGTGACTTTTTTATATGTTCTTCATTTCTACTTAATATGTTTAAACTTTTAGGTTCTTGAACATATGGAATGCAGTTATAATAAAAGTGTCTTGCTTCTTATAAAAAATAAAGTGAAAGAGTGAATATATAATTTAGTAAAGGGTTTTCCACTCTCAATTGTCTTAGAATCATGATCATGCCTCCATGTCATATTCCAAGTTACAGTGGTAGACTTAACATTGGCTGGAATAATCAATTCTGAGAAGCACAGAGAAAAGTCTAGTGGAAGAATCTGTTGGAATTGAGCTTTATGTAATCTCTGGTTCCTCTTAGATTTGCCCATTCAAATTTCCAAGATTCCACAGTTTCCCAGTTGATATATCAATCTTATCTTGAGAAAGAGGGAAAATCAGAAATTTGGATCTTTTAGTGCAGCAATCTACATGTGAAATATTTTCTTTGATTAAACTTCAGAGACTTCAGTTAGTCATTTTTATCCTCCAGTTTCTAGTTTGACAACCCTAGATCTGACCTTCCTCTTTCTTGTCACTATTTATTAAACACTGCATGGAGTAATCATTTTCCATTGCATATCACACATGGGGTATTAACTGAGCTTATGCTAAGAGGGAAGAGACAATAGTCTGAAAACTGCTTTCCCAGTTCTTCACATGGATAGCTAGCTGCCCATCTAGGGAAGAATGAATCCTTACTAGTCTCTACCTTATCTTTTTAAATTATATTTTATTGATTATGCTATTACAGTTGTCCCAGTTTTCCCCCTTTGCCCCCCTCCACCTAGCACTCCCTACTCCCTCCAGCAATCCTCCCTGATTTGTTCATGTCCATGGGTCATGCATATAATTTCTTTGCTAACTCCATTTCCTATGCTTGCTCTTAATTTTCCCCTCCCTATTCTGTAACTACCAATTTGTACTTCTTAACCCCTTCACCTTTTTTACCATTCCCCCAGACCCCTCTCCCACTGGCCACCCTCCCAATGTTGTCCATATCCATGATATTTTTTTCTGTTCTGCTTGTTTGCTTAGTTTTTTAAAAGATTCAATTGTTCATAGTTATGTATTTATTGCCATTTTAATGTTCATAATTTTGATCTTTTTCTTTTTCTTAAATAAGTCCCTTTAACATTTCATATAATAATGGTTTGGTGATGATGAACTCTTTTAGTTTTACCTTGTCTGGGAAGCACCTTATCTGCCCTTCCATTCTAAATCATAGTTTTGCTGAGTAATCTAGATTGTAGGCCTTTGCTTTTCATCTATTTGGATACTTCTTGCTAGTCTCTTCTATCCTGCAAAGTTTCTTTTGAGAAATCAGCTGGAAGTCTTATGGGAACTCCTTTGTAGGTAATTATCTGCTTTTCCCTTGCTGCTTTTAAGATACTTTCTCTGTCTTTAATTTTTTTTCATTTTAATTATAATGTGTCTTGGTGTGGCCCTCTTTGTGTCTATATAGTTTGGGACTCTCTGTGCTTCCTGGACTTATATGTCTATTTCCTTCACCAAATTAGGGACGTTTTCTTTTTACTGCTTTTTCAAATAGTTTTCTATTTCTTGGCCTTTCTCTTCTCCTTTTGGCACCCCTATGATGTGAATGTTGGACCTCTTGAAGTTGTCCCAGAGGCTGATATTACTATCCTCATTGTTTTGGATTCTTTTTTCTTCTTGTTGTTCTGATTGGTTGTTCTTTTTGCTGCTTTATATTCCATGTCATTAATTTGATTCTTGGCTCCATCCACTCTACTATAGTTTCCCTGTAATTTTTTCTTTATTTCGTTAGTCTATCCTTCATTACTATCTGGATCTTTTTTTTTTACATTTTATTTTATTTTATTTTAATCATTGTTTAAGTACAGTTTTGGATCTTTTTTATGCTGTTGAGGTCCTCACTAAGTTCCTTGAGCATCCTTATAACTAGTGTTTTGAACTCCACTTCTGATAGATTGCTTATCTCCATTTCATTTAGCTCTTTTTATGGAGTTTTGTTCTGTTCTTTCATTTGGGCCATGTTTCTTTGTCTCCTCATTTTGGCAGCCTCCCTGTGTTTATTTCTATGTATTAGGTGGAGCTGCTTTGATTCTGCTTTGTTTTCTTGGTAGTGTGGCCTAATATAGTAGGTGTCCTGTACGGTTCAGTGGCACAGCCTCCTCTATTACCCAAGATGGCACTCAAAGTGTACCCTCTGTGTGGGCTGAGTACACATTCCTCCTGTAGTTGAGCCTTGGTTGCTATTAGAAGGTCAATGGGAAGGATTTACCCAGGCCAGTCAGCTACAAGGACTGGCTGTGACCACTGACTACCAACCTCCACCCTCCATGGAGGATCAGCTGTGCAGGGGCAGGGTGGTGGTGCTCTGACATTGTCTGTAGCTGTCCACTGGATTCTGGTGTTTCCCAGGTGGTACAGACCAAGGTTTGCCACCATCTGTGTTCTGTCTAGAGCTACATGATGTAAAGAGGTCTGTAGATGGCTGCTGCTAGTGCTGGGCCTGGGGCCACTCAGTGAGAGGGTCATGGACTGGGCTGAGCTGTTGCTTGTTTGAGCAAATTTAGGAAGGTCTGAAGCCTGTGCCTAGCCCAGCCCTTCATATGGAAAAGCCACTGTTACAGCCCAGGTGGGCCCATATGTTAGATGAGGCAGAGCCTTAGTTAATTGGCAAGGTGGGGCTTACCATGTGAGCCAGGTTGATGGAGTCTCAGATATGGTGCTGCTGCACTGTGACTCAGAAGAGGAGCAATAGCTGCTGTCTGCTGTTCTTTCTGGGAGGAAGCTCTCCCCCAGTTCTTGTGCTGATGCCAGACACTTCAGTTCCTCCTGGTATGCTACTGATGCCCTTCAAGGTGCTACCCTAGTACTGGAGTTCAGAGGAAGTGAGTCTGAATAAGTCAATGTGCAGTTCCCTCCAAGAGGAGATGCCTGAGAATCCTGCAACTTTTTCTGCCAATACAACCCCCACTGTTTTTTACAGCCAGAAGTTATGGGGACTTATCTTCCTGGTGCTGGAACCCTGGGCTGGGTGGCCTGGTGTTTGTGGCTGAGATCCTTCACTCCCGAGATATCCCTCTGATTTATATGTACCACACATGGGTGTGGGACCAGCAGGATCCATGTCTCTGTGTCTCCACTCTTCCTACCCATTTGGATGAATGTGGTTTCTTTAATTTCTTAGTTGTCAGACTTCCATACAGCTTGGTTTTCCTTATCAAGTCCTGAGTTTAGTTATTCTGTAGTTTAGCTGTAATTTTGTTGTGGTTGTGCAAGGAGGTGAGCTGCATTTACCTATGCCACCATCTTGTCTAATCATCTTAAATGAATCTCTACCATTTCTTGATTCAGCTAATTCCACATCTGGCAATTTCATCCTTATACCTGATAGTGATTACTCCATTAGTTAATACCCTTTGGTTGCAAGTGGCAAAACCAAACCAGACCAGATTAGGCAAAAAAAGGGGGTGAGAATAAGTGTAAGGATAAGGAATTGCCTCATAAAGCTGGAGGGTAGTAATTTACTCAGGTCCCAGAAAAAGGCTACAACCAAAGATTTAAAAGGTTTCAGGAAGTCAACTCTCATCTCTGCTTACATCTGCTTATATGTTTTGTTCTTTATTCTCTTTAGTTGTTTTTTGTTTTTGCTGCTCCTGCCATTAACTATGGCTTCTCTTCAGCTCCTGAAGTACATGTCATTGTTTCAGCTTGAGACTGACTCATGTTAAGTCCTAAATCCAAAATCAAAGGGGAAAGATTTTTATATGACTAACTATAGTCAGACTTCTGCACCTAGTTCAATTAGATATGATTAGCAGTGTGCAATCACAAAGTAATATAAATGGCTTCTGGGAACCCACCACTGTGTTTTAGTAGTGGAAATAGGAGCAAACTTTTCCTAGAGAAAGGTAAATGGCCATGCAGACATATGACAGCCTACTCTTCTCAATCATCTTTGTTTTAGGCTACATGCCTTATTTTGAAAAATAAAATAGGCAGTTTTCCAGATTAAGTACACAGATAAATTAGGCTATGATTAATTACATAAAAGTTTTCTTATAAATTACTATCCCAGTATACTTAAGATACAATATATTTGTGTGTAACTTTTCAGGAATTCATGTATTTCACAAAAAAATTGCATCTTTAGAGAGTTATAGAGGGTGGCATTAATGATCATTTTTCTAAGGAATGAGAAAATATTATTTTATAGTATATTGCAGCTTAGCTTTTCAAATGTGGTTCTACTTTAGTTGAGTGACACGGTATATCAATATGAGTACTTTATTATTGTTTACTTTTTTCAAGTAGAGGCAATATCTAGATTGGTGTATAATTTGGGCAATTGTTACAGGGATCAGAATACACTATCAGGCAAGTTGTTCTTGTTGATTTTATTATGCCTATGTTATGAATCTCATTTTCTCCTCAGTTGTTTGAATAATTTTATGTAAATCAGCATTCTTTATTCATCCTCAAATCCTCATTTCCATGTCAAAGTCTAGATTTTGGAAGAAATACAGCTTTTGGAAACTTTTAGAAGGGAGCTGAGAGACATACATGATTTCAGGAACTGCCTAAATATAGATCATTCTTAGATATACATCTCCAATGCTAACCTCTCTTCTTTTGTCCCACATTGTCACTCATCCACACCACATTTCTCTTTGGACTCTAAATGATATCTTAGATTTAATATACTCCCAAGCATCCTGCCAACACTCAGCCCCATACTAATTTTCCCATTACAACAATTGGCTCCACCAATCTCCCAGCTTCCCAAATTCTGCTATGCTTCATGTTTCACACTATCAAGATCTGTCCATTTCTGCCCCAAAATATTATACATTTTGGCTTCTTTTCTTCCATTCTACATTTGTGCCATGAGTTGGGTTCTTATGATCCAATTTTTAAATTACAGCAATAAGGTCATCTGTAGCATCTCTTCAGTCCATTATATTGCTACGTAATTGTGGAAAGCATCCTTGGCAAATGAAATTTTTATCAGATCATTCCCTGTTTCCATTATTTTGAACATAAACTTTAACAATGGATACTTGCATAATACTTAATGTTGTAGGGCCTCTTTTAAGTGTACTGATTCCTTTAATTTTCAGTAACCAAAGTAGGTTACTACTATCATTCTGGATTCAGAGAAACTGGAGGAACAGAGAGGTTAAGTAACTTGCTAAAATTTCACAGGTAATCAGTAAGTTTTCCTGAACTGATGTATCAAACTTTTCTGACTAGTACTTTTAAACATTTTATTTATTTATTTTTAGAGAGAGGGGTAGGGAGGGAGAAAGAGAGGGGGAAAAACACCAATGTGTGGTTGCCTCTCGCATTTCCCCCTACTGGGGACCTGGCCCGCATCCCAGGCATGTGCCCTAACTGGGAATCGAACCTGTGACCCTTTGCTTCACAGGCTGGCACTCAGTCCATTGAGCCCTACCTACCAGCCAGGACATGTCTAGTACTTTTAAACACTTACTACATTTGTTCCCCATCTACTTCATTGATCCTATTTTTTCAGGAGTGAACACAGATTCCACTGAAAGGCTATTCAAATGGAAGGATCCATCAGTAAAGTCAGGGCCAGTACATGGAAAATCTGAGCCACCCAAATTGTTTAATATACATGCACACCTGCACTTACTCTAAGGGCATCGACATTTATGTCAAGTTTTTAAATCAGTTAGATATGCCAATATGTTTTCAATTTTGGCCATGGCAAATCTATCCCCCATTTAAAGGGAAGGTAAAAGACTAGATTGTCACACAGATTTACTAACAGAAAGCTTTACTTGGCAGATGTTGATGTGGCCTTAATCTCTCCAGGTTTAGCAGTTGGACTCAGATATTGTAATGATTGCTGTGTCACTCTCCAATCTGTGACTAATCCAGACTGCCTCCTGTTTTTGAGGGGAACCAGTCATCTGAAGTGATTGGTCATATCAATTTTATGTTACAAAGTTCTCATTTGCAAAGACCTATGCCTGCTAGCTCACCTAGAGAAAGCTGTCAAAAATCAAACTCCTACTCTAAACCCCCCAGAGTAAGCCCTGCCAAGACAGATGAGTCCTTACTTAGCCTTCTGCATCCCCTTGTGTCTCCTGTCATTTTTAAGAAGTGTTAGATTTCTTACCAAGTAGCAATAGAGGAGACTGGATATTAAATTCTGTGAACTCCTAAAGTGAAGCAATATCTTATAGTAAGGAGAATAAATAAAAAGCAGACATGAACCCTGCAGAAGTAGGTTTGATCTTACGCTCTTCTCTTTACTGCCTCTACTACCAAGAACAAGCTGTATAATTTCTCTCAGCTTTGTAAAATTATCTGTAAAATGAGGATAGGTCCTAACTTATGGACTGCTGTGTAGATTAAATGGCATAACATGTTTATGAACAAAGCACCTCACACAGTACCTGGTATTCAGCAATTGAAGGATAGTATGTACAAAAAGTATATTTAAAATCTATGTGGAATTTCTAGTTTTCATTTGGGATATAAAAACCTGGGAAGGACATCACCCACACACTGACAACACCAACAAAAATTGGGACAAACTGGAAATTACAAATTTTCTTGATCCCATCAGAAAACTGAGGTTACCAGGAAACTAGTCTACCCAAAATTTAAGAAAATTCAGATGTTTTCAACAGTAGATGGGACACAATGACTTTCTTACCTGAAGTAAACATAGACACCAGCAAGGAGATTCCAACTAAAATTGCCAATGAATTGGTAAAAGCCAAGACTGGGTTAACAAAAGAATACAGAATCCTTTAAGGCCACACAGGTAAGTGGAATGTGCCCTCACTTGAAGGCTGTTCTCCACAAACCTGAGTTACAATAGCAAGAGTTCTGAGAAGACATTTCTCATTACAAAGTCCTGGGGCAGGTGTGTGTTTGTGGGAGGAGAAAAACAGTTACTGTTGGAAAGGTAGGAAAACCCACCAAGATCCTTCTTCAGAACAAAATGCTCAAACAGTGAGGAAAATGGCAGCAAACACTACCAACCATAGGACATTCTTTCTCTTTGGAAAATAGGGAAAGTTAATTTGAATTTGAGTATTTTCAAAAGAATATAAGTGTTCGTGCATGTCTGTAATTGGGCTGTTTATTTTTTATTGTTGAGTTTTGAGAGTTCAATACATATTTTAGATAAAAGGTATTTATCAGATATGTGGTTTGCAAATAGTTTATCTCAGTCTGTGACTTTTCTACTCATTTTCTTATCAATGTATTTCATAGAACAAAATTTTAAAATGTTTACAAATCACAATTTATATTTTTTTCAATCATGGACTGTAGTTTAGGTGTCATGTCAAAAAATATTTACCTAAGTTAGACTCAGAAGACTTTCCCCTATGATTTCTTCTGTGAGTTTTATAGTTTTACATTTTTTTAAAAGATTTTATTTATTTATTTTTAGGGAGGGAAGGGAGGGAGATAGAGATAGAGATAGAGATAGAGATAGATAGATAGAGAGAGAGAGAGAGAAAGAGAGAGAGAGAGAGAGAGAGAGAAACATCAATGTGCGGTTGCTGCGGGTTATGGCCTGCAACCCAGGCATGTACCCTGGCTGGGAATTGAACCTGGGACACTTTGGTTCCCAGCCCGCGCTCAATCCACTGAGCTACGCCAGCCAGGGCCATTTTACATTTTTTAGTTAGGTCTGTGATCCACCTGAGTTAATGTTTTGTTTAAGGTATAGGTTTAAAGTTCAGCTCAGTGCTTTTTTCTTTTATTTTGCATGTGGACATCCAATTGCTTGAACATATTTGTTGAAATGACTGTCACTGAATTTTGGCCTATATTTTTTGTGTGTCTACTTCTTGGCTTTCTATTCACTTCCATTGATCTGTGTGTCTGCCTTTTTCCCAATATTACACTGCCTTTGTAATTGTATTTTTTAAGTAAATCTGGAAGTCAGGTTGTACAAGTCCTCCAACTTATTTAGTTATTAAAAATGAACTATTTTGGTTATTCTATTTCTTTTAATTTCTGCATAAATTTTAGAACCCACTTATTAAAATCTACCAAAAATCCTTGAATTGGATTATTACACTGTATCTGCAGATCAAGTTGGGGAGAATTAGTACCTAAATAATACTGCCTTAAAACATAGCAACATGGAATATATCTCCATTCTGTTAGGCCTTTTTTGATTTTTTATTCACCAATTATAATTTTAAGCATGTATATCCTTTTTTGATTTTGTTAGACATATAACAAAGTATTTTATTTTGGGGGCTATTGTAAGTAGTACTTTAAAAAATTTTGAATTCCAAATGTTCAGTGTTAATGTAAAAATAATACAATCAATTTTTGTATACTGACCTTGTGTCCTGTAACCTTCCAGTTCTAGATATTTTTTGGTAGATACTTTGGGATTTTTTTTTTCATGTAGGATATTATGCTATTAGCATACTGTTACATTTCTTTCTAATTTCCGTGCCATTTATTTATTCATTTATTTAGCCTTATTGCATTGGCAAGGATTTCTACTAAAATGTTGAACAGTGGAAGTGAAGGGAAATCTTTGCCATTTTTCCAACTTGATAAGAAAACAATGTCTTTCACAATTAAGTAGGATGTTGGGTGTAGGCTTTTGGCAGTCACCCTTTGTGATATTGTTATTTATAATAGGAAACACATATATGATTTTTTTTCCATTCCTGGAAATTGGGCTTCTGATACCCCTGGAATTTCCTAAGTGATAAGGGATATAAAGGTAGGTGTCTTTTGTTATTCACACCAGAATTTATGCCAATGAGGTGACTTTTGGAAAGCCTGTAAGTATTGCAGCTGGTTGCTAGAGGAACCAATGAAAAGATTAAAGGGTTTGAAATTTCAGCCCCATCCTCCAGCCTCCAGGGAGTGAACAGAGGGATATAGTAGTTGAATTGATCACTGTTGTTCAATGATTTAATCAGTCATGACTAGGTAATGAAGCCCCTATAGAAGCAAAAAAGGAGAGGGTTGGGAGAACTTTCAGGGTAGTGAATAAGAATACTTCCTTCCTGATGCACCCCAAACACCCTGGGGATAAAAGCTCTGTGCTTGGGACCCTTCTAGACCTCATCCTGTATGTCTCTTCATCTGGTTATTCATTCCTAGCCTTTAACATCCAGTAATTTGTTAAGTACTGTATTTTGCTGTGTATGATGTACACCCATGTTTTTGTGCACATTATACATGGGATTATTATACCCAAGGTGTGTAATAATTATACTCATGTATAATGTGCATCCTTATTTTTCTCTAAAAAGTTTGGGCAGAACAGTGTTCATTATACATAGCAAAACACAGTAATCTGTTTTTCTGAGTTCTGTGAGTTGTACTAACACACTAATTAAACCTGATTCATATGGGAATCTCTGATTTATAGCCAGAAACACAGGAGATAATTTGCACTTGTGATTGGTATCTGAAGTGGAGATGGTTTTGTGAGATTGAATCCTTAACTATGAGATATGATGCTATATCCAGGTAAATAGTGTCAGGATTGATTTAAACCGTAAAGAACATGCTGGGTTTGCTGGAGAGTTGGAAAACTGTTTGAGTTGGAAATAATCCCACACATTTGGTGATGGGAAGCACCAGAAATGAAGTGTTAGAATGAGTAGAGTATTGAGTAAAACATGTGTTTTTTTTTCATATTGCCCTTAGTAGTAGATTTTAAAAATTTATGTCTATTTCTAATTGTCTGAGATTTTTATTAAAGAATGGTGGCTGTATGTTATTTATCATTGGCAAGATATGGAAGCAGCACAAGTGATGATCAATAGACAAGTGGATAAAAACCTATAGTACATATATACAATGGAATATTACTCGGCCATAAAAGAGAATGAATTATTACTAGATTTGACAGCATGGATGGACTGAGAAGATATTTGCCAAATGAATAAGTCTGTCAGGGAAAGATGAATACCATATGACTTCACTTATATGTGGAATCTAAAGGACAAATAAATGAACAAAAAAAATTGAAAGAGACTCAACAGACACAGAAAGTGAACTGGTGGTTGCCAGAGGGGAGGGGAGTTGGGGGCTGGGTGAAAAAAGTGAAGGGACTAAGACTCACAAATTGGTAGTTACAGAATAGTCATGGGGATGTAAGCAAAGCATAGAGAATGTAGTCAATATTATTGTGATGACTATGTATGGTATCAGTTGGGGTAGTGGAAATATTGGGGGAACAAAAGTATATGGTTTTCTAACCACTAAGTTGTAAACCTGGAAACAATAAAAAATAGAATTGAAAGTAAACTGTAATTGAAAAAAATGGCTACTGTAGTTTGTTTAATGCTTTTGTTGAATTGAGATGATCATGGGATTTTTATTTCCATTTGTTAAAATGGCAAGTTACATTGATTTTTAATGTTGAAGCAATCTTACATTCTGGAACAAACCCCACCTCATTGTGATGCATTATTTTATTTTATGTTGCTAGATTCACTTTACTTTGTGAAGAATATATGCATCTATGTTAATAAGAGGTGTAGACATGCAATTTTGTGGGCTTTTCCCCCCACCTTAAATACCATTTTCTTGTTTTTGTATTAGGGTAATGCTGACTTCACAGAATAATTTGGGAAGTTCTCCCTCCTATATGCTGAAGAGATAGCTTAGAAGTGGTATTATTTCTTCCTTAAATGGTTGATAGGATTCACTAGAGAAATGACATGGTCCAGGAGTTTTCTTTTCTGGGAAGGTATTTAACTATGAATTTAATTTACTTAATAGATGTAATGATAAGCAGATGATCCATTTTCTCTTTCATGGGTTTGGTAGATATTTTCCCCAAGGAATTAGCCCATTTCATCTGTGTTTTTGAAATCTATTGGCATAGAGTTGCTCATTGTATTCCATTATTTTTCTTTTAATATCTATGGGGTCTGTAGTAATGTAGTACAAATATTTCTGATATTGGTCATCTGTGTCTTTTTTATTTCTTGGTCAGTCTGGCTAGAATCCATCAGTTTTATTTCATTTCCTTTTTTTCAAAAAACATATTTTTGGTTTCATTGATCTTGTTTTTTCTTTTCTAATTCATTGGCTTCAGTTCCTTATTATTTCCTTCCCACTTGCTTTGAGCTTACTTCACTCTTATTTATCTAATTTATTATGGTGGTAAGTTAGAATACTTATTTGAGATCTTTCTTTTGCAATATAAGTATTTAATGCTATACATTGTCCTCTAGGTTCTCCTTTAACTGTATCCAACACAGTTACATATTTTATTTTTATTTAATTAAAACTTTAAAAAAATTGTGCCTTTAATAATTTAGTTTTTTTGACCCACAGGTTATTTAGATTTGTTATTTATTTCCCCAGTATGTGAAGATTTCCAAGATATATTTGTTGTTTATTTCTAGTTTAATTCTCCTATAGTTTGAGAGCAAAATGTTACATCACTTTTATTACTTTAAATTTGTTGAAGTTTATTTTCTTGGCCAAAATAAGTTTGTCATTATTAATTTTCCATGTATATTAGAAAATAATGTGGATTATGCTAATTTTGTTGTTGGCTGAATTTTTGATGTGCATCAGTTAGTTTAGGATGGTAAATAGAATTATTTGGTTCTGTATCCTTATGCATTTTCTGCATACTATTTCTATCAATTACTGAGAAAAGAATGTTGAAGTCTCCAACTGTAATTATAGATTTGTCTATCCCTTACGTTTTATCAGTTTTTGCTTTATGTAGTTTGAAGTTCTATTGTTAGGCACATACATATTTAGTATCATTATATATTTTTGGAGAATTGATCTTTCTATCCTTATGTTATACCTCTTTTTATCCTTTTTATTTTTATTTATTTATTTTCAGATTTTATTTATGTTTAGAGAAAGGGGAAGGGAAGGAGAAAGAGAAGGAGAAAAACATCAATGTGCGGTTGCCTCTTGCATTCCCCCTTCTGGGGACCTGGCCCACAACCCAGGTATGTACCCTGAGTGGAAATTGAACCCGCAACCCTTTGCTTTGCAGGCCTGCTCTCAGTCCACTGAGCCATACCAGCCAGGGCCCTTTATCCTTTTTAATAGACCTTGTTCTGAAACCTAATTTGCATAGTAGAATTATAGCCCCTCTGATTTTCTTTTGGTTAATGCTTTCATGGTAAACTTGGGTATCTAGGTCTTTATACGAAAAGGAGGTTTATGTAGACAATATTTAGTTGGTCTTGTTTATTTATCCCATCTGGCAACCATTGTCTTTTAACTAGTATATTTAGACCATTGACATTTAATGCAATTTCTAACATGATTGAATAAAATATGCCACCGTGGAAGATATTTTCTGTTTATTTCATTGGTCATTATTTTCCCTCCTTTTATGCCCACACTTTATTATATTTAGAATTTCTATAACTCTCTTTTATCTTCTTTATTGACTTATTCTATGTATTTAAAATATAATTTAATGGTACTTTAGAGTTTAAAACATACCTTTAATTAATCTGTGTCTGCCTTTAGGCAACGCGTTTTCATATGTACTTTAAGAGCCTTTCAACATTGTGTTCCTAGTTACTTGCTCCCTTTCTTTGTGCCATTTTCTGTCATATAATTAATTTTAATTGATGCTTTAAATTCAGAATATATTGCTACTACTTTTGCCTTAGACAGTTATATTTTAGAGTAATGAATACAGGACATATTAATTTTATTTTTATCTTCATTTGTTTCTTTTCAGTACTCTATTTTTTTTTTATCTAGGTCCAGTTTTCTACTTAATATCATATCTCTTCTTCCTGAAAAAATTCCTTTAGCCTTCCTTGTAGTTTAGGCCTGTTGGCAACAAATTCTCTCATTTGGTTTTTAGAAATTACTTATCTCTCTTATTTTTTAAAATATTTTATTTATTTATTTTTAGAGAGAGGGGAAGGGAAGGCGAAAGAGAAATATCACTGTGTGTTTACCTCTCACACACACCCCCATTGGGGACCTGGCCTGTAACCCAGGCATGTGCCTTGACTGGGAATCGATATTTCTCTTATTTTTAATAACATCTTTATTGAGATGTAATTCACATATCATAAAATGCGCTGCTTTTAAAGAATACAAGTCAGTGGTTATTAGTATATTACCAAAGTTGTGCAACCATTATCATTACCTAGTTCCAGAACATTTTCATTATCCTAAATAGAAATGCTACACCCATTAGCAGTCACTCTCCATTAGCAGCACTCCCTATTTCCCCTTGCCTCTATTCCTGGGAAACTACTAACCTACTTTCTGTCTCTATGAATTATCCTATTTTGAATATTTTATATGGCTTTTTGTGTCTGGTTTCTATTACTTAGAATAATGCTTTCAAGGTTCATCCAGGTTATAGTGCTGAAGAATGATAATGATAAAGAGAATAACAGGTAACCTATTATTGACACTGCTATTTTTAGGCCAATTCTATTTTATGGTCCCAGT
Organism: Phyllostomus hastatus; assembly: GCF_019186645.2. Taxonomy (NCBI): domain Eukaryota; kingdom Metazoa; phylum Chordata; class Mammalia; order Chiroptera; family Phyllostomidae; genus Phyllostomus; species Phyllostomus hastatus. The sequence goes on along the minus strand of NW_025333984.1, from coordinate 8,249,186 downwards.
ATTGTCCTTAATGGGTTTGTTTCTTGGGAGCTAAGATGCTTAGAGTCTAGTTTTCAGCCTAGTTGACTTTCTTTCCAAACCATTAAAATATGTTACTTAATAGTCAATCTACATAATGTGTTGGTCATGGAGTAGTTACTTCAAAAAAAGTAGGGAAAGGAATGAAATAGAAAAAAACACTATCATTTATTGAATGCATTATTTCTTAGAACTTACATATATAATACTATATTTAGTGCCATAAAATCTCTATGAAAGAGATACTAAGTATATCTCCATCTTTATAAAACCATAACCAAATTCACACAGTAAGTACATGGAGGTTTCAAAGCCCGGGTTTTTGGAATACATGCAATCAATATTCATTGTAACACATTTTACTTAATAAGTTTTTTAAGAAAGAACAATTATATTACCAATAAAAAACCAAAATTAATATAGGTACTGTACTTCTCAATAGACTTACAGTACTCAATTGTTTGTGCATCATAGTTGTAAAATAAAGTTATGTATGTAGACTTATTTTAAATAATCACAATAATGTTGAATTTACCTGATCTTTATGCTCTTGGAAAACTGTGATAAACAAATAAATCTTCTCACACTTTTTGTTTTCCAGGAAAGAATTTACTGCAAAGACCCATACTTTTCAATGTTACATAGATACTTAGATGAGACTTCTGGATAACCCCCTTGTTCACCTAGGACAGGGGTGTCAAACTCATTTTCACCAGGGGACACATCAGTCTTGTGGTTGCCGTCAAAGGGTCAAATGTAATTTTAGGACTGTATAAATGTAACTACTCCTTAACAATTAAGCAAGAGCTTAGTGCTGCCACCAGGTAGAAACAAGGTGCCAGGCTGGATAAAACAAGTGGAGGGCCGGATTGGGTCTGAGGGCCTTGTGTTTGCCACCTGTGCTCTAGGACAAGGTTTGACAGAGATCCTCCAAATTCCCATTTTTTCCCCTTATAAATGATTATCTGAACTGTTTGTATCCTCTGATTAATGGGAACAAAATGCTTGTGAACTTGACCAAAATTTAAATTTCTCTCTTCCTCACTGGACCCTTAACTTTGACCCACTCTCAGCCTGATCAGCCCGAGCCAGCATCATACTCTAGCTCTTTGTATTAGGGTCTTCCTGAAAAAACAGAACCAATAGAAGGTGTGTATGTGTGTGTTGTCACATGGAAAATAATACAAGGATAAACTCTGTTTCACATGCTCACAACTGTAAACCTATTTTTGCCCCACTCTTAGTGAATGGAGAGAAAGAAAGATTTTAAGGAACTGGCCCCTGCAGCATTGGAGGAATTCCTGCTAGGAGAGTTCCCTCTTTCTTGGAGAATGTAGGCCTTTGTTCTAATTAGGCCTTCAATTAATTGAGTGAAGCCCACCCACATTATGGAACATAATCTGCTTTACTTAAGGTCCACCAACTAAAATGTTAATCTAATTTAAACACAGACTCATAGAAACATCAGTATAATGTTTCACCACATTTCTGGGCACTGTGGCCCAGCCAAGTAAACACAAGATTAACCACCATCCTCCTCCCTAAAGACTTTTCCTAAAAATTGACCACAAAGATAGTCCCTGGTTAAGCGTGGATCTCAGTTCTTTGTAGGCTTGTTTTTTCCTCCATGTAAAAGAAAAGTGCTTTCCTGCCTGACCTTTGCAATGTTTACAGATTGTATGATCAGAGCATTCTCCTTACTGCAATATTCCCTTTGCTCCTTTTGCACAAGCAGTGTTTTTGAATAAAATCTCTTTACTTAAGTCTACATATATATATTTTTTATTTGTCAATCTCATGTAGCACAGAAAAACTTGTGAATACCAAATGAATGGCAAAATTATGATTCTGTTTTATTTCGTTGATCCCTCAATATGTTCCCAAAGTAGGTAGCTCCTTTGCTAATTAAGCACAATTGCATAAAAGTAGATGACTGAATGAAAGTCAAGAGTCCTCATGATTATTTGAGCTGGGTTACGAATAACCTCTGACTAGACTTATGTACACTAAAGTTCTTTTTGAAATTCTGCTGATAGGAAATGAATATAAATGAGAGCTAACCAATTTTAAGGCCTCTGCTGAGATTTATTCTTTGGCAGTTGACAAAAATACTCAGAAATTAGCATTTTGGTAAAACTTTTATTTGTGTAAGATGCCTCTTAGCCAAAGAGACTGTCTGTACAAAAGGATTAACCTATTGACAAAGACTTTCTAAATACAAACCCATTGAATAACAAGCATTGAATGTGTTTACCTTCCTAATGCACCACAATTCACTATGAACCTGGCTTTCTTGAAAAGGTCAAAATGCATGAAGAGCAGAATTTCAATAGGGAGGCAAAGAAATTTGAAGATGAATAGAAATGGGTTTGTCAAATGTGAATAGAAAGGGAAATTATAGGAATGTGGGTTATCTAAGTAGATAACCCCCCCAAAAAAAACATTTTATCCACTCTGTGGATAGCACAGAGCTCAAACCATATTTTACTTTTTGGTTAAGGCAGTAGTCCATCATCAAGCATATTACTTATTATTTTAAATAAAACACTTTATATTGTTCCACAGACCTCAATAACTGCAGTGCTAGTCTTATAAACCAAGTCTCAAAAAATTCACTAGGTAAAGAGAGCAATAGCCTCTTTATATATTGAATATTTCCAGATATATTAGGTATTTTCTAATATTCACTACAGAAAAACGCTACTTCTGAACAGATAGACCAAGAAAAGAATATATTGATGAAATTGTAAAATTTGATTTTGGAATTTCCCCAGGCAACTCTTTTCCTGACATGATATGGGTGATTCTACTATAAGTGATTTTCAGTATAGATAATATATATATATATAAATTATATATATACACACACACAATATGACTATTATGGTACATTCCAAATAGATGTTTTTCAAGACTGGTCATTTAGGCTTATAGTGGCCATTTTAAAATTAGGAAAAGTGGGTGATTTTTAATTCCTCTAACTTCTGGTATAGAAGAACTAACACTTCTCAGAAAAAAAAATTCATTTCAAGAACTGTAAACATGTCTTCTGCCTGTTCAGTAAAAGGCCTGGTGGTGCATTTCCAACTTAGTGGTAGGCAATTTAGTGCTTATGTGATAAGATCCAGAGCTCTGTCTTTGAATAATAGTTCCTCAAGAGTTTTACAGAGAAGAAATCAGACTCACTTACCCCTCTTGGTAGACTCAGTTGTGAGAATATATTGTAGTTAATACAATTATTTTTCTCCTTTAAGCTGTTGGATGGCTCAGTGTGGATAGCACAGAGCTCATGTTCCACTATAAAGAAGCCAGTAAAATTAAAGACAGTGAAAGTTGCATGTCACATTTACTAATCATGTAGTCTATACTGTCCATCACATAAAAATTGTATCACAGAACCACCTCATACTAATTCACACACTTTTAAAAAATATTTGATTTCTTTATTTTTAGAGAGAGGGGAAGGGAGGGAGAAAGAGAGGGAGAGAAACACCAATGTGTGGTTGCCTCTCACACACCCCCTACTGGGGACCTGGCCCAGGGCATGTGCCCTGACTGGGAATTGAAAGAGCGACCCTTTGGTTGGCAGGGCAGCACTCAATCCACTGAGCTATACCAGCCAGGGCTAAGTTGCACACTTTGAATTAGTTTCCATGGAAGGAGATATGTGTACACTGATTAGTAACACATGATTTTGAAGAAGTTGGCTTACATGAAGGGTTGAATCTATAATCCTGAGTCATGGATTATTTTTTTTTCCTCTGGTATGTGAGCAAGCTAGCTCACATAGGGAACATGCACAAGTTTGATTTCTTGGCATTGTGTTATAAAGAATTGAGCTAACTCATTCAGATTATTATGATCAGGTGGCCAAAACATCATAATCTGACCTTCTATTAATTGAGCTGTTTATATTTTTAAAAATAAACTTTTTCTAGGTATGCCTTAATATTATTACAGATTCTGTGCATTTTGATATATTAAATGATGTACCATTAATTTTTAAAAGTATAAAATATTTATAAAATTATTAAAATACTTATAAAATTCAATGAGGATTTTAACTGCCTTTTTAAGTATCAAGTTTTTAGACTTCATCCAATTATGAAGCTTTAAAATTATTAATTTGTTCAATGATAAAGCTCATTTGATATATGCACTAGTATACTTAAACACAAAGACACACACTCACAAACAAAAGCCAATATTTCAGGTTTTTACCAGAACGTGGGCAGGTGGTGAACTGAGTAGTAGAATTTCCCCTCAAGTGTTCTAATGTGTCCAACCCCAGCCAAGTGTTCTGTCTGCATTGTGACCTACTCTACCTAAGGGGATAATAAATATGAAATGATTCACTGCCCAATTTTATCCTTCTATAGCTCATATTCCAAAGAAGAATATGTAGCAGCTCTTGCTATGTTGTTGAAGTCAGTAGCAGTTTTGCTGACAAATCATCAGGCAACATCAGCAGCTTATAAGTCTCTGCCAGTATATGAAACATACACAAAATATACTATGTCAGTAATGCTTTTGCAAAAAGCAGAAAAATACTCTTCATTTTAGCAATGAAGAAATAGATTTTTGTTAGGCAAAAACTGCCAAATTTCTTCTGATCTATTTACGATTACGTAAAAGTTGTTTTCATATCTTCATGTATGTATATAAACATACTGTATAGATTTCTTACATGAGATCATGAGTAATATGGAGCCCATTTCTCTTTTTATTTTTGGCATCTACATTTTCTGTTCATTTAGATGTTTTCTTATTATGAAATGTTAACCAGTCTGTCACATTGACCTGGCTTATAACAGATATACATGTGCCATATAAATACAAAAACAATGTGAGAAAGAACACTGAAATGCATGCATTAGAAAAAATTAAAATTATTTTGAAAATGCCAAAACACTAAAGGTAGAATCATGATATCTTGAAAACAATAGGACCTATTGCATCAGAAATAGAAACACAAAATGTACTGAACTCCAGGTGATTAATGTTTGAAAGCAGAATGCTATAGTTACTACCTAGAAGTTTGTAGGAACTATCTTTGTCATCATCCCCACCAACATATTTATTTTAGAGTAAGAAATATCTCTTACTCTTCAAACTTGGAGGAAAAGGACTACATCAGGTAACTCCTTCAAGGTTGGATTCTTCCCACTGAGTTTCTATGTATGTATATATGTATGTATGTATGTATATATGTACATATGTATTTATTATTGAATTTATTGGGGTGACACTGGTTAATAAAATTATAAAGGTTTCAGGTACACAATTCTATAATAACATCTTTATATTGTATTGTGCATTCAAATGGATCATTGTGCACCAAAAATCATTGCTGACTGTAATAACAGGAGATGTCCAAATAATAAATGATTTATGTTGATAGAGACAGTGCAAGCTGGGCTCTCACTGATGGATTCAATAACTAGAATCTTTGCCCACCCTGTATTGCACTTAAGTGCAGAGAGGTTATTGTTGTCATAGGGATGATTATAAGATTTCATGAAGAATTTCTGTGTGATGAATATTTTAAAATGAAGAAGGAACATAGGAGGCTGGTATAAAAAAAAGGATAGTCTACATATGGAAAAATGCCTCAAATGGGGAGACCATTTGTATATATGAGAGAAGGAAAGTAGTTTTGTTTTGAGATGATAATCAAAACAAGTGGATGTTAGAACAAGGTAATATTTACTACTTGCTCTTTAAATACTTGTCTTACTTAAACTACATAAGTCATGCATACTCAATTTAATATTTAAAGCCACACAGCAATATGCAAAGAAAAGCTTACTGGTTTCCTCATACCCCAAGGATCCTCCCACCCCCATTATCCCAAGGTAACCAATGATAAATTTCTTGTATAACCTCTACATTCTGTCCTATCATCATACAACTATATAGTATATACATTCTTTGTTTTTTTTAAATACAATCACACTATTAATATTTTTTTCTGATACTTCATTTGTTTTTACTCAAGATATCTTGATTATCACTCTTGATATATTCATAGGTATATAGTTAAATCTATAAAATGGATTTACTGTGCCTTTTTAAAATTTTATATTTCTTTGAAAATATATTCTTGGGATTATTTGCGGGGATGGTAGAGGTTAATGTAGAATTTGACTGAGATAACTTTGACATTGCAAAATAGGTGATGACCTTGCTACCAGTGTTGACAAATGACTTGATAGCAACTGATGCTTAAGGTGATTTTTGGCCTGTCACTGGCAGTCCTGATGTGGCAATGTAGAAATGCTTATATTTTATGCTTTTCCCTCAAATAATTGCGTGCAAGATACAAGGTGCTATTTTTATTTGAAACTGAAGTTCTAAAGATGATATTTTAAGAGTATGAAGAGTTTCAGTGATGAGAAAATGGAATGGCTTGAGTGAATCTTCAATGTGGAGGCTCTTCTTTTTTTGAAAGAGGGAAATACTGAATAATGGCACGATTTGCTGAAAGAATATCTGAGACTGAACATGAAATTCAAATCGCCAAGAGACTGCAAGTTCATGAACTACAGGAATGTAACTTGGAAAACAGAAAAGAAAGCATTAGAAAATGGCTAATACAATGTGAGTGCTGTATAGTACATGATTGGTCTCTTACGTTATTCTAAAACTGCCACTAAATGGAACACTTTTTAGAAATGAAAGCCGAGACAAAGAATGAAATTGACTACATGATACCGAGTGATATGGTATTCTTATCTATGACTTCCAAATGAATAGCAACTGATTATACCTATAGACTTCACTTTTAAGAATAGTAGTATCACTTTATAATATTTGAATGAACTTCTATTTTAACCATATATGATTAAAGTGAAACTTGAATACTAAAATAATAATAAAAATCACCTACTAGCTTTATAAATACAATAATAAAAAGCAAATAAATTTGCCTTTGAATCCTTGAGATATGCAGTTTTCTTCATTAGTTTTAATAAAATAAGTGTTTTCTGATTTACTATTGACAAACTTATTGAAAAACCTATGATGGAATCAGTGTTTACTATTCTCGTAGCCAGCAATAAAACCCTAAGTATCATGGGATTATAAAGATGCCACAAACTAACAGAATCACACAAAAATTATAAAAACAATTCAAAGTTCATGGTAATCAGAAACCACAACTTCCACAATAAAGAGGAAAACTTTTATTTAAAAAAAGCTAATTTTTGGTGACTGAAGAGATCAAGTAGGGAAAATTATGACTTCATTTATGCATTCACCTACCAAACAAGTAATGAATTAATGTTGGCTATGAAAATTAAAGAAAATGGCCCTGGCTGAAGTGGCTCAGTGGATTGAATGCTGGCCTGTGAACCAAGGGGTTGTTGGTTCAATTCCCAGTAAGGGCACATGTCCGGGTTGTGGGCCAGGTCCCCATTAGGGAGAATGTGAGAGGCAGCCACATATTTTTTCTCTCCCTCTCTTTCTCCCTCCCTTTGCCTTTCTCTAAAAGTAAAATAAATAAAATCTTTTAAAACTGTACTGCCCTAGATTTTAGAAGGTTGCAAATTAATAAGAAAGAAACAATTGCATAAAATATGCAATAAGTATAATGCATTATGGAATGCAAGCACCACCAAGATAGAGGTAAAAATAAACTTATCAGAAAAGGAAAGTATTACTTCCAGATCTTGAAGGCTGGGCTCCCTAGGAAATAGGCTCTGAGACAAAGATGGAGTTTTAGCCAGTTGGAGTTTTATTAGGGTGTTCTTTCAGAATTAGCACTTGCTGGATGAAATGAAGGCAACAAAGGTAATGGTTGTTAAGTAGACTTACTGTGGTGATCATTTTGCAATATATACAAATATCAATTTATTATGGTGTACTCCCAGACCTAATAAAATATTATATGTCAACTATATCTCAATAAACAAAATGGAAAAGTTTGGCTGTAAAACTTGTCTTCAGAAGAAAAGCCTCAACCAATCTTACAGTGCTCTCTGAAACTAGGATGGCCCTTCATAATTGTTCTGAGTTTTGGGGAGAAGGATTGGCATTTATTCCCCTATTGACCAGTCCCTGGATGCAGGGGCATAATCTTGTGTGACTAGAACTCTCTTAAGATGAAAGTAATTCCTTGATTGTACTGTTAGCCAGGAGTGCTTCCAGCAGTTGTAGCAGAAGAGTGGGGTGTGGGGTGTGGGAGTCAGTACAACGTTCACTATGCAGCTGAAGAGATTGAGTATTAGAAATCTAAAGAGCCTTATTAATTACTAATTTTATGAAATTTAATTATTTTTACCAAATAAAACAGAGATTAAATTACTTGTTCAAGGTCATAGAGCTGGAGATAAACTGGAAGCTAGAACTCATTTGATTGTTCTTTCCATTACTCATTCAAATACACCCAAAGCTTTCCTTAGGCAAAGAATTAAAACAAGCGAAATGAAACAAAATAAGAAAAGGCAAAATGAAAACTAAAGCCCAAACATTCAACTCATTGAAAAAGGAGAGGAAATCTGTATATGAACTTAAGTCAATATTTACTTTAGAGGTAAACCCCATGTAAATATATCTGAAGTTTAAACAATATTTTTGATAAATATATATAATGAAATATATTAGTAAAAAAACTGGGAGTTGAAGAGTAGAAAGATAATGCATACAACCACCATTGTTTCCAATCACAGACATTTCCACTGTAGATTTCTTCTCCAGAAGTAGCCCCCTATTTCTGGCTCAAGGAAGAAGGAGAAAACCTAACAAATAGAGTATAATATACTCCTACTTGTGTTATTTCTCTAAATTCTTTTGATGCAACCCCCAGCAATATCATGGTGGTGGCAACAAACACCCAATAGGAGCCAATAAGAGTCAAAAATCAAAACAAATTAAAAAACAAAACAAAACCTAACCAGACTGATAGAAACAAAGAACAAACTGATGGTTGCCAGAAGGGGGGGTGGTAGAGGAATTAGTGAAAAAAAGTGAACCAGAATAAAGTCAATGACAGTGTGATAACTGCATGGTGACAAACGGTTACTAGACTTAGTGTGGTGTTCACATTTTAACATGTAACAGTGAATCATTATGTTGTATACATGAAAGTAAATTGTATGCCAATGATAATATAATAATAATAATAATAATAATAATAATAATAATAATAATAATAATAACAAAACTAAGAGAGGGAAGACATATTCTGAAATATTCTCTTATTATTTAAAATATTTAAAAAAGGTCATTTGTATGAAGAAGCCACTGGAAAGGGCTTTGCTCGGCCTTCAAGTTGGGTGGGGTGTGGCCATGGAGAATCACCAGGGTGGGAAAAACAGTGTGAGCCAGGTTGATGGAGAGTCAGATATAGCACCCACCTGCTGGCTCTGTAAGAGGATGGCTCAGCAAATGAACAAAAGCTGCTGTCAGCACTTCTATCTGGGAGAAATGGGTCCTTCCACCCTTGCTTAATGCTTAATAATTCAGTTTCTTCCATATGTCCCTGGGGCCTTTGGAGCTGCTGTCCTAGTGCTGGAGCTCAGAACCAGTGAGTCCAAGTAACCATGCTGGGCCCTTTAACAGAAACATCTGGGACACCAGCTACCCTCTGTCTCACTCAGCTACAGTACTCACTGGTTTTCACAGCAGAAGTTATGGGAACTTCTCTTCCTGGTACCCAAAACCTGGGCTAGGGTCCTGGTGTGGGTCTGGGACTCCTCACTCCTCATGGGGGACTTCTGCAGATGAGGTATCTCTCCTGATTTTAACAGCCATACCTGGGTGTGGGGCCAGACCATTCCATGTCTCCACCCCTACTACCAGTCTCTCTGTGGCTTCTTCTTTATATCCCTAGTTGTAGGACTTCTATTCGATAAGATTTCAGGCTGTTCTCAATGATGGTTCTTCTGTGGTTTAGTTGTAATTTTGATGTGGTTGTGGGAGGATGTGAGTACTGCATTTACCTATGCTGCCATCTTGAACAGAAGCCTGAAGCTGACAGTTCTTAATTAACTTTCAGCATCTGTATTAGCACTTCACATTTCTATGAAAATTTTCAGTGGTTTTTCAGAAATGGAGGATTATCATCATTTAAACTATTTTTGGCTTCCATTATTTTATTTTATTCTTTTCTCTAATTACTTTCATGCCTGGCACTGAGTTGTCAAATATTTTAAGCACAAAGTATATCACATCAAAGTTCTTTAAAACAGTTACATTTGTCTTGTTTGTGTTACCACTAATGTGTAGAAAGCAGACAGAGTATGGGGTTTTATGATACACTTTACCCACATTTAGTAAATCCAAATATAGTACTTGAATTACTATTTAAGGCAATGTGTTAAAAAGAAATAGCTGGTGCAAGTACAGGGGTGGGCAAAAGGAAGTTTACAGAATTTAATCTTGTATTATGATTTATTAATTATTCTATTATTTTCCATAAGAACAACTATAAGCCTACTTTTTCCTCATGCTGTTATTTCACCTATAGCTTGTCTATTGACCTATCTGTCATCATATATCTATCTTCTAAAATACCTGAGGACTATTGAGATTAGTGTAACCTCAAATTATACTTATGGAAAGAATGTTGCTTTGGTGTAGTTGGAAACAACACTCTGACATGGCTATGGTAGTGGCAATGGAGACTCATTTAGAGAAAGCTTTAATATAGGGAGGTACTGGCTGAAGGGATTTGGAACATAAATGAAAACATATTGCAGGTACTTTTAATGGATAGACTATAACATGAGGAACCCCTCTGAACATATGTAGATATAATTGAGTAATATTGTGGAGGTGAAGGAATTGGCATGAGTACCCAATAAGCACAATGGTATGGTCTAGAGCTATGCTAATAGAAATTTCAGTGACAATGGAAATATACTAGATCTATGCTGTATATTACAATCTAGTAGCCATGGGACACAAGTTGCTATTGAACCATTGAAATGTGCCTAGAGTGATTGAAGAATCAATTTTTAAATTTAACTTGACTTTAATTATTTAAATTTAAATAGCCATATGTAGCTATATGCTACTTATTGGACAGAGCAGTTCTAATATTAAAAATGAATGTGATGTATAATTAAAAGTAATATAAACATGAACATTTCAATTACACATATAAAACTGAGTCAGTCATACATTAAACTGAAAATGCATCTTTATAATATAGTAATTGGTAAAAAAATTAAAAGTATGTCATTCTCTACTGCTTATGAAATAACAGTTTAAAATCTTTAGCTGAATATATAAGGCTTTCCAAAACTCACTCCCAGGTCACTATTTGAACTTGAAGCCCAACAACCTTCTAATACAAAATGTACCACCCCATTGGTGAAGCCAATCTGGACTATCTGCCATTTCCAAAGAAATGAGGAAACCATGGTTTAGAGAGATTAGATTATTTATTCTCTGGTGACACTGATGATAGCTGTTCAAATCTATGTGGTGTGATTCCAGAGCTCTATACCAGCTTCCTGATCTTCAAAATAAACAATAATAGTAACTACTTATATGCCTATGAAGAGCTTGACATTTACCTGGTATGGAATAAGTGCTCAGTGAAAATTAACTATTGCTGTTAATGCTACATTGGCTTGTGGCTTACAATACTTATTAATTTCAGTATTATAATATAACTCAGAATAAAAGAAAATAAACATTTTTGGGTACATTTACTCAATGGAATACTACACAGCAGAATGACAGAAGGAGTTCCTACCCTTTGTGACAGCATAGATGGAACTGGAGAGCATTATGCTAAGTGAAGTAAGCCAGGCAGTGAAAGAGAAATACCATATGATCTCACCTATAAGTGGAACCCAATCAACAAAACAAACAAGCAAGCAAAATAGAACCAGAGACATTGAAATAAAGAACAAACTGACAGTAAGCATAGGGGAGAGGGGAGGGGATAATTGGGGAAAGAAGGGGAAGGGTTATCAAAGAGCATGTGTGAAGGACCCATGGACAAAGATAATAGGGTGGGGGAGGATTGACTGTGGGAGGTGGGGATGGGTAGCACAGGGGAGAGTATTGGGGGTAAAATGGGGACAACTGTAGTTGAACAACAATAAAAAATAGAAAAAAGAGTAATAAACTATTTTTGCTCTTATGTCATCTTGACTAGCATTATGACATTTACAGAAATCTCAAAAAAATTAGCTCATGAATTAGCTTTATACCACTTTGTTCTGTCACCCTAAAGCCACCTGAATTATAAAGAAGTGGAATGACTTAGCAAAGTGCTATGATGATTAAATAATGTCATTTCAAAAGGTACACTTGTACATAAACCCAAACAAAAAGAATAAACAAAAGATAGTCACTGAAAGATGATGGACTATAAAAAGTAATTCTTATCATGGAAAAGACAAAATGCGGAAAGGATACAATGAAATGCATTTTCAGGAAGTTAGACAAGGAATGTTATTCAGCTTGTATCTCTACAGAGACACAATAGCCTAACTATGCTTTTGGGTATACATAATAAAGTTATTATTTGCTTTTAGAAAGTATGTGGCTCTGACCATAATAAACTGCTACGTAAACAAGCTTTACTTTCAAATATAATTTCAGAATGCTGTTATCAGTGTAATACACATCACTAAAATTTCTCCCCCCATAAAAGGGATTTAAGAAAATAATGTAGTTTTTATTGAGATTTTTGTATTCATAGTAAATCTGCAGAAGGGAAAATATTTCTGAAAAAATGAAAATAGAAAACATCAACATCAATAGTTTCAAATATTCATTAATTATTTTTGGATGTTCTATTTATGTTTTAGAAAATTGAGGCAATGCTAATGAGATTGTGCTATATAAATATTGATTGTTTTAAGAGTGTAATATAGAATCTGAAAACAAGTTGTCCAGTAAATATAATCTATAAAATAAACAAATCTATAACATAAATAAATAAAATATAAAACAAGGTGACTCACATCTATGTCATGATTTATTTCCTCAGAGCTTTTGTACATTTTTATCAGTTGGTATAAGGAACTTTATTTTTCCCAGAATAATAGAAAAATAGACCAAATATATCACTAAGGTTTCAGAGCTAGACACAAAATTCAATGAACCCATTTTAATCAATTAAACAAATGAATGAAATTGCTTAAGTTAATGTTAGTTCTGTATTTTTCTTGATATGATAAAATATTATTCTATTTTGTGGATTTGACTGTATTAGATTCTTGAGTAGACAATATTAGAGGAATTATTTGACCCTTACTTTATTTTGCAACCTTTTATTATATAAAGGGTTGGATTAAATCAAGATGATAGTCAATGTTAATGTGCTTTCTTGAAGTTTTATTTGTAATTATTTTAGAATAGAAACACTACTTAAAGTTTGTTTAACAGTACAGGATTGTAAAGCAAAAGGAATGAAAAGAATCCTTCTTTAGGAGAATTTTGATTTTTATATATTATATAAAAGCCTGAAGCTATTTGACTCTTTGTGATGTTATTTCCTTTTTTGCAAAATCTTTCCCCAAGTCTTCCATAAGGCCTCTGAAGATAAATCAAAGCAGAACCTAAAGTTAGTCACTCACTGCTTTTGACTTTTGGACTTCTGTAACTGCAAATATAAGAAATTTGTTACAATGATACATTTAGATCAGGTCAAAAAGGTAACATGGTTGAATGTGCTTATTTTTCTTTGCAGTTGTGATATGGTTGACTGCTTTTTCTTTAAGCTCTCTGTTTCTATCACATATCAGTTGAGAGGATTCAGAATTTTCAGTCCAGAAGGTGGTATACTACTAAGCAATAAAAGTATTTACTTAACTGAACAGGTAAAGGAGAACATATTTAACTTTAGTTCACTCTTTGTGACCTCAATTTAGACCCATATTTTTATGTTACATCCAAATATATTGAATCTAAAATTAAAACAATAAATTGTGTTCTGTTCTGGATTAAAATAGGTTGTGATGGACCTGATTTGTAAAGATTTTATATTTATTTACTTATTTATTTTTTGTATTTTAAAGTAGAATTTATTGGGGTGTCATTGGTTAATAGAATTATATAGGTTTCAGTTGTACAATTATACAATACATCATTTGTATATTGTATTATGTACTTCATATCAACCTACCTTTTGCTAGTAGCTCAGTAAGCTTCTATTTTTCTTTATCAGTGCAACTACTAATAAATACTACTATTATAGGTGTAATACAAGGCAACCTGTCTTTCATGCTTATCATAAAAAGTGTGTAATATGAGCATGCTGTGTACACAATCAACATTTCTATTATAGGGGATAAATGGGAAGAGAGATGATAAGTTGGTTTATCTAAGTCCTTGTGGCACTAAATGACACAAACTAAAGAGATATTATAATTCAGGGCACAATAGTAGCCCAACTATTTGAAATTTTGTATTATATTAAATTTTTAGTTATCTGCTGTTGGTTTGGATATTATCTAAGATTCAGAGTTAGCATTCAGAAAGAAGCACCCAAGCATACAAATCTTAAAAAAAATTAAAATGGCAATAGTACAAGTTGATTTCCCAAGGATGCAAAGAGAATAACTTTTTACAGATGAAGCATACTTTTATGCACACTATAGAATATTAGGCATAGGGTTATATATTCATGATATGTCTTGTAGCTCCTGAAGCACAAAGAGTATATTTGAACTAAAGTGTAAATCATATGCTTGTTTTGGATTGCTTTATCTTATCCTTTATACATATATTAGTCCTATTGTAAAGTAGAGATGTGATTTTCCTTTCACAAGTCTAACTAAATCTTCACATTATGCAAATTTACATCTGTTCAAAAAACAAAGCTAAAGAAACAATCCACATTTACTATAAAACAACAAAGATTTCAAGGATATTGGAGTATAATTTTGTTTTTGCTTTATTTGTTTCAGCTGCATCAAGGTCTAATGGTGATGCATCTTACTATTGTTTCCCAAACAATAAAAAATTTCCTTTATACTGTATTGGCTATAATATAAGCAACATATTGAAAGATAGTTATTTTAAACAAACAATTCTCAAAGACAAACTAATTAACTATATTTTACAAATTAGTAATCTATAAAAAATGGAAAGTTAATATAAGAAACAGAGCTTGAACATACACCTAAACATCAAATGATTTTATCAGTGCCTAATTCAATCAACATTGGGTTCAATTATAAGTGCTGTTCATCAGCAGGATTATTTAAAATGAGAGCCCTGGAATATTCTAATTCAAGCTTGTGTGCTCTAGCAAATATTTAAGTTTTTGTCTCTACACCATCCCCACATTATTACAAGTGTTGATTTAAAAAAATACTTTTATTTTCATTTACAGTTGACATACATATTATATTAGTTTCAGGTGTAAACCTCGGGGATTAGACATTAGATAGCTTAATAAGTGATCATCCTGATAAATCTCTCATCCATCTGACACCATACATAGTTATTACAATATTATTGACTCTATTCCTTATGCTGTACTTTATATCCCATGACTATTTTGTAACTGCCAATCTGTATTTCTCAGTCCATTCACCTTTTTCACCCATCCTCCCAACTCCCCTCTCATCTGGCAACCATCAAAATGTTAAAGGACTTCACTACAACCAAACCAGTATTATATGAAATGTTAGTCTTCTTTAAGAAGAATATAAAAAAATATGAACAATAAAATGGTAATAAATATATATCTATTAACAATTAAAGCTAATAAAAACAAAGAAGCAGAAAAGAAACAGTAAAATACAGAGAATGTTTTGAAATGTTGATTTGTAATTTGGAATTTTTCCTTATCTTTGAGTAATTTTGTGACAGGCACCTTAATTAATCAAAAAATCAACATGTATCTTTTGTGCCTACTATTGTAAGGCATTATATTCAAAGAAGAGAAGGTCTTCTTTTATCAATGAATCCAAACAAGGAAAAGAAGGTAGACAGAGATTGAAATGCACCTGGAAAATGAGTAGAAGGGAGCCTTACAATAAGTAAGCATATTCCCTTTGAGGATATTTGTTAAATGAAGAAATATTGGGTTTTCTTTTTGAAAGGCAACCTCTATATTAAAGGAATTAATTTTGTTGCTGAGATAAGTTAGCTAAGAAGGAAGTTACATAGATCTAATTGTGTTCTCTATCATTCTTTCAGCAAGTATTTATCAAAAATCACATTGTGGTAATTCTTAATTTTAGCTTTCAAATTTTAACACCATTTTTAATGTGGTATGAAGTGCTATTATTGGTATAAAAATATTTGCAGATAAGGCTAATATAAAAACTGGATTCCCTGAAAATGTGTGGGAAATTACTATGCTTTCTAAAAATTTTCAAAAAGGTCAGAAACTTCACTACAAGCAGAATGTTTTCACAGATGCCCAAAGAACAGTTTTAATTGCCAAATTCTATTAAATATTCAAGATCCAACTTTAAGAAGAGACAACACAAAATTTAGGTTTTATTATATTTTAGGGAATAATGGCACATAGTACAAAAAATTATTTAAACATCACAAAATAATGTGCAGAATTCATATGTCTATATGAATGCATATATTGTACTATTATTCTCCCTCTTAATATTAAAACTCTAGCTCTGGCTGGTGTGGCCCAGTGGACTGAGTGCCGGCCTGCAAATCAAAGGTTGCTGGTTCAATTCCCAGTCAGGGCACATGCCTGGATTGCAGGCTAGATCCCCAGTAGGGGGTGCACGAGAGGCAAACACACATTGATCTTTCCTTCTCTTTCTCCCTCCCTTCCACTCTCTCTAAAAATAAATAAATAAAATCTTAAGAAAAAACTCTATGGTAAGCAAGACAAATCAGTTTCTAAACTTAGATGGTACTCAGACCAACTTCCTACACTATGCAAAAAATACCACGTAAATGATCCTGACATGTTCATTTAACTTAAATACTTTTAGCACAACAGAGCATGTTATGTTTTATTTTATATATTTTAGAACTTTTTTCTTGCAAATCTGAAATTTATTTTTTTAAAGATTCTGTTTATTTAGTTTTAGAGAGAGGCATAAGGAGGGAAGAGAGGAAGAAAAAGATCAATGTGTGTTTGCCTCTCACACACTCCCTATTGGGGATCTAGCTGCCTGTTCTGTTTTAGTTTAGTTTCAATTTCATTTCTTTTTTCATTCTTGTGAGCATCACATTATATGTGTTATATAATTTGGCAGTTTTAAGCAAAACAAGAGAATTAGGACCTTGGAGAAACACAAATATTTTTGCACCATTTTTACTAATGATATCTCCAAAGACAGAAATACCTGCTTTCATTTGGAAAGATAACATTCTTATTTTCCACCCATGAGCACTGGCAGGCACACACCCATACCCGCACCCACCAATAAACAAATGTTTGAATAAGGACAGAGAAACAGGGACTTAATGAAATATTAAGTTTCACATGCTTGTGGGTAGGGCTTATTATACCTACAAGTCTGATACTTATAAGCCATGCACGTAGCTATGAGATAAAATTAATCTTCTCTGAAAATTGAGTAATTTTCCATCAAAAGTGACAGTACCCAGGGTTATCCAGTTTCCTTATCCCCAATTGGAACCACTAGGGGCATGTCTGCCCATAAATCTAAAGATCAACAATTGACCTTGCAAGCAAAGTAAGTGAAATTTTAATTTCAATGGGTCAGGAATTTCTATACTGTAACTGATTTAGGAGTTTAGTCTAATTTATTCCGGATGCTTCCTGGATAGAATGTTAAGCCAGGCAGCTTTCTATGCACAGAAAAAAACTTTAGGATAAATGAAAAAAATAATGTTCATTTAAACAGGTTTCTCTTTTGTGGTTGCTCAGAAGAGACATGTTTTATCTAATACGGAAGGGTTTTTGTGGTAGAATATTGCTTTTTCTTTACTGTATCTTGACAAAATATGTGTATATTTTATAGGTACAAAAGACTAACTCTATTTGATTTCCTCTAGAGAGTTTGATTTGGGAAGAATAATGACAAATATATGCAATTAACATTATTTTTGAATTTCTATTTAGAAATAGAATTAGCAAGGTCAAGGTTGGTGCACATACAAAATTCAGCAATAACAACCAACAACAAAAGAACAGCACTGAATAATAATTACACTATCCACTTGTTTGATTTTTTCATTGTTTCCTAATAATTTATAATGAGTACATTTTTACTGATGATTTTCTTAGCCCAATAATTTTGATCTTATTATTTCTGTCCTCATTTTTAAAGGGTGGATATTAAAAAAAACACAGTGATATCAATTATTTGTACTCTAGATGCTTACAGATCTTTGGATCAAAGTTAAAGAGGCCTTAAAAACAATTGGCTTGGAATGTGAAACTGAGAAGGGAATGAATAAGAAATAGTGGGCAAAAATGCAGAAGCTCCATGTTATTCTTTTTTTAATATTTTATTTATTTCTTTTTAGAGAGGGAAAGGAGGGAGAAAGAGAGAGAGAAACATCAATGCGTGGTTGCTGGAGGTCAAGGCCTGCAGCCCAGGCATGTACCCTGACTGGGAATCGAACCTGTGACACTTTGGTTCGCAGCCCGCACTCAATCTACTGAGCTATGCCAGCCAGGGCTTTCTCCATGTTATTCTAATCAATATGTGTATGAAATTGTACTTTTCAATTTGAGATTCTTTTGTCTGTATGTTTGCTACTAACTGTTTATGATCTCAGATTCAGTCACTTTTGTACCAATGACTTGTAAAATGTTAGCAGTGGAGGATGTAATGTGTTGCAGTTGGGATGGGAGAGGGAGAAGAGCTAATGTTTGTTCAACACCAAATATGTTTCAAGGATTTTAAAAATATCTCATTTAGCTTTACGTCAGTCCACAGAATTGGGGAATGATGCTATCTCTAATTTACCAATGTGGAAACTTTAACTGAGAGAGATTGCATCTCTTGTATAGATCACACATTAAGAGGTTAATAATCTGGGATTGCACACCATTCAACCTCACTCCAGATTCCATGCTCTTTCATTTTACCACAAGCTAACTGGCCAATATGGAGATAGAATTTCAAACTTTGACCTTCTTAATACCATATTCCTAATTTATTAAACCCTCATTACTCAAAGTGTGGTCCAAGACCTGCAATTATCAATAGCACCTGGGAGCTTGTTAGAGAAGCAAATTTCGGGGTCTACCCCAGACCTGGTGAAATTGGAAACTTCATTTTGACAATTTCAGCAGGCTGGTGGTGTGCACATTAAAGTTTGAGAAGCTCTGTTTTATACAACTTGATGGGACAAATCAATCCCTGTTTCTTGGAAGTTTGTAAATACAATACTAAGGACTCCTTTTTAAGGCCTTCTTTATTTGTTAATCTTTTATGTGGTATTTAAAATAGACTATGGAGGTACTATGGAGGCAATTGAAATAATTCTAACATGGTGTCTCCATGTAAAAATCAGTTTACCCACCCAAATTTCACACTTTTGGTCTCTATTATATATTTTATTATTGCAGCTGCAAAGTAGAGGAAATATATACAACTTCATAGCTTATTGGGGGTTATTTTATTTCTAGCTTTTTGTGAGTTCTAATGGTACTACATGGAATAATTATATAGAATGAATGGTAAAGAAGCTCAACTATTATTTGCTTTGGAGTTTATTTTCATCTCTAAGTCTACCTGTGATACTAATAGCGATATATTTCTTTTGTACATACCTTGAAAACAAATTAATGAACCCATGTACTAATTAGTTGATGTCATCTACATTCATGCTCATAATGTATTGGTTTCCCTCCTGAGCTTTATATTTTTGAAAAAGGTTAAAGTTTCAAAGCTTACTGTAATCACCACTGTATGTTGACTTCAATTTCTGCTTTCCCTAACATGACTTAAAACTTGCTGATCACCAGCGCTTTATTTTGTCACTTCCTTGATCTACTTTTTATTGATATTATTGTTGGTCCTTTTGTCAAGGTAGCAAACTTTGTCCACTCTATATTTCTAACCATGAAAATATATTTGGCATTTTCCTATTTTAAGTGTTGAGTATATCTCTTTATATAATTTTCTTAGTGGTTTTTGTAAGTATTACCATTCATACATATGACATCACATTGTATTGGATTTAATGTCTTCATTGAATGAAGTATAGAAACATTATCTTACATTTAGATTTTTATAAATTCCCCACATTTAAAATATAATTGTTTTAAGCATTTCCTCTGCATGCATTGAGTACCACAGAAGATGGTGCTATAATTTCTGCTTTAACCATAAAAGATTACTGAAGAAACTCATGTAAAGTATAGCCTATGTTTACTTCGCTTTTTACCCGGTCCATTGTTATTTCTTTGGTGAAAGATCAAATGTTAATCTATTATCATTATCTTCTTGTTTGGTGAGGTTTCTTTAGCCATTCTTTAATGGTAGATCTGATTGCAATAAATTCTTGGTGTTCTTTCATTTAAGAACACCTTTACATTCTGTTCATTCCTTAAGGATATGTTCATATGTTATAGCTAGTTGTTGAAAATTCTTTTCTATCAGAACTTAAAAAGTGTTGTTCCACCTGCTTCTGTTCACCATGATTCCACATGAAAAATCCCTGGTTATTCAAATTGTTTCCTACAAGTTATGCTTGTTTCTCTCTGAGGGCTTTTAATGTTTTTCTTTCACTATTTTACTTAGGTGAAATTAACAAAACTTGAAATTAAGCATTTTAAAGTGAACAATTCAGTGGCATCTAGTATACTCATAATGTTTTGAAACCATCACCTCTAGTTCCAAAATATGTTACCTTAAAAGGAAATTCCATGTCCAGTAAGTAGCTACTGTACTACCCATTCCTGCCTTGCCAAAGACCCCGACAGCCACCAATCTGCTTTCTATTTATATGGATTTATCTATTCTTGATATTTAATATAACTGGAATCATACATGTGTGAGCTTTTTGTGTCTTGCTTTGTCTACTCAAAACAATGTTTTTTCAGGTTTCATCCATGTTTTAGCATGTATCAGTTCCATATATGAGGTATGTCCAGAAAAATTCCAGCCATTGTTAATATAATGAGAATGGTTTGCACAACATCAATGTAACTTGGAAGCCAAGAAGAGTGGATTTGAATGTGCATGTGCGAACAATGACAACTTCACTGTAATAGTCAGTGGGGGCAGTAGATGCCAGTGAGTGAGCATGTGTACTGTGTGGCAGTCTCATTTAAAATGGCTGAGCAAGTTGAATTTGCATCAAATTTTGCATTAAGCTTGAACATTCCTCCGCAGAAAGTATTCAGATGATTCAAAAGGCTACAGCTATAGGCAACTGGTATTGGCAGCTTTGTCACGACAATGCATCTGCTCATGTATCACATCTTGTGCAGAGTTTTTTTTGTGAAATATCAAATCACCTAAGTGACTCAGCACCCCTACAGCCCAGATTTGGCACCCTGTGACTTCTGGCTTTTCCCAAAACTAAAATCACCTTTGAAAGGGGTCTCAGACCACCAATAAGATTCAGGAAAATATGATGGGGAAGCTGATGGCGATTGGGAGAACTGTGTGAGGTCCAAAATTGCCTACTTTGAAGGGAACTGAGGTGTCATTGTCCTATGTACAATTTCTTGTATCTTCTTCATTAAATGTTTCTTTTTAGCCCTGGCTGGCGTAGCTCAGTGGATTGAGCGCGGGCTGGGAACCAAAGTGTCCCAGGTTCGATTCCCAGCTAGGGTACATTCCTGGGTTGCAGGCCATGACCCCCAGCAACCACACATTGATGTTTCTCTCTCTCTCTCTCTCTCTCTCCCTCCCTCCCTCCCTAAAAATAAATAAATAAAATCTTTTAAAAAAAATGTTTCTTTTTCATTTTACATGGATGGATACTTTTTGGACAGACCATTTCATTTATATACACATGCATACACACATATACACATATGACTTACAGATGATGTATTTGGAAATATATATCAAATATGAATAAATAATAAAATATAAATTATTAAATGTATTTAATATGCACACATATTTGCATATTAAATACATAATATATATATTTGTAAAGACTACTTTTTTATTTTTCAATTGCAGTTTCTATTTAATATTATTCTTTATCAGTTTAAGGTATATAGCATAGTGGTTAAATAATCATGTACTTTACAGAGTGGTAACCCCTACATTTCAAGTCTCCACCTGGCACCACACATTGTTATTACAATATTATTGACTATATTCTGTATGCTGTAATTTACATCTCTGTGAGTACTCTGTAACAACCAATTTGTACTTCTTAATCCTTTTACCTTTTTCACCCAGCTCACCAATCCCCCTCCCCTCGGGCAATCACATTAAGACTATTTCTTAGAACACTTTCAGGTTCACTGAAAAATTGACAGTTTTCCCATATACTCCTGCTCCCACATATACATAGCCTCCCACATTATTAATATTGCCCATCAGAGTGGTACATTTGTTACATTTCATAAAGTTACATTAATACAGCATAATCACTCCATAGTTTACATTAGGGTCCACTTTTGATGTTGTGCATTCTATGGGTTTAAATAAATGTATAATGTCATGTATCCTTCATTATGGTATCCTACAAAGTATTTTCACTGCCTTAAAAGTTCTCTGTGGTATGCCTATTTGTGCCTCCACACACCATTGTCAGTTAACTACTGAACTTTTCACTGTCTCCATAGCTTTGACTTTTCCAGAATGTCAGATAATTGGAATCATACAGTATATAGCCTTTTCATATTGGCTTTTTTTTTTCACTTAGTAATATGCACTTAAGGTTCCTTCCTGTCTTTTCATAGCTTAATAGCTCATTTATTTTAAGCACTAAATAATTTCATTGTCTGGATGTACCGAAGTTTGTTTATCAATTCACCTACTGGAAGATATCCTGGTGGCTTCCAAGCTTTGGCAAATATAAATAGAGCTGCTATAACCATCCACAAGCAGGTTGTTGTGTGGACATAAGTTTTCAACTCCTTTGAGTAAATGCCAAGGAGTATGATTGCTGGATCATATAGTAAGTATATGTTTAGTTTTATAAGAAGCCAAGAAACTGTTTTCCAAACTAGCTGTGCCATTCTACATTACCAGTAGCAATAAATGAGGGTCCTTGTTGCTTCAAATAGCCGCCTGTATTTGAGGTTGTCAGTATTCCAGATTTTGGCCATCCTGATAGGTGTGTAGTGGTATCTTGTTTTTATTTGCATTTCCCTGATAACATATGATGTGATGCATATTTCATATGTTTATTTTCTTTCCTTTTTTAAAGATTTTATTTATTTATTTTTAGAGAGAGAAGAGAGGGAGAAAGAGAGAGAGAAACATCAATGTATGGTTGCTGGGGGTCATGGCCTGCAACCCAGGCATGTACCCTGACTGGGAATTGAACCTGCAACACTTTGGTTCACAGCCCGAGCTCAATCCACTGAGCTACGCCAGCCAGGGCTTTCATATGTTTATTTTCTATCAGTGTATTTTTTTAGTAAGGTATTTCTTAATATTTTTGGCTCATTTTTAAATTGGGTTATTTGTTTTCTTAGTTTTAAGAGTTTTTTGTACATTTTTGGTAACAGTTCTTTATCAAACATGTCTTTTGAAAATATTTTATTCAGTCTGTTGCTTATCTTCACATTCTCTTCACATTGTCATTTTCAGAGCAGTTTTTTAATTTGATGAAGTCCACCTCATAAAGTATTTCTTATAGGAATTGTTCATTAGCATATCTAAAAAATTATCATCATACCTGAGGTCATCTAGGTCTTCTCCTACATTATCTTTTAAGAGTTCTATACTTTGCATTGTACATTTAGGTCTGAATCCATTTTGAATTAGTTTTTGTGACAAGTGTATGGCCTGTGTCTGTATTTTTTATATATGTGGATGTCCAATTGTTTCATTATTATCTGTTATAAGGACTATTCATTTCATTGTATTGCCTTTAATCCTTTGTCAATGATCAGTTGACTATATTTTTGTGGGTTTATTTCTGGGCTCTCTATGATGATCCACTGACCTATTTGCTTTTTAATTTTTTATTTTTTGCTAAAACCATACTGTCTTGATTAGTATAGCTTTATAGCAAGTCTTGAAGTCTGGTAGTTTCAGTCCTCTAACTTTGTTCTTTTCTTTCAATATTGTGTTGGCTATCCTAAGTATTTTGTCTTTTCATATAAACTTTAGAATCAGTTTGTCAAAATCCACAAAACAACTTGGGAATTTGATTTGGATTGTATTGAATTGATGGGTCAGGTTAGGAAGAACCAATGTCTTGCCAATATTGAGTCTTCCCATACATAAATATGGAATCTCTACATGTACTTAGTTCATCTTTCATTTCTTTATCAATGTTTTATAATTTTCCTCATACAGATCTCATATATATTTTGCTGGATTTATATCTAAGTATTTAATTTTGGGGGCTCCTAATGTAAATGATATTGCATTTTTAATTTAATATTCCATATTTTCATTGCTGGTATATAGGAAAGTGATTGACTTTTGTATATTATCTGTGTATCCTGCAACCTTGCTATATCCACTTATTATTTCCAGGAGTATTTTTGGTTGATTGTTTTGGATTTTACACAGATGATTATGCCATCTGTGAACAGAGATAACTTTTATTTTTTCCTTTCTAATCAGTATACATTTTATTGCTTCTTCTTGTCCTATTGCATTAACTAGAACTTCTAGTATGATGTTGAAAAGGAATGGTGAGCCTTGAGTAGTGTGACTCAATTAGCTGAACTTTGTCCCATAAAGTGAAAGGTCATGGCTTCAATTCCTGGTCAAGGCATATGCCTGGGTTTTGGATTCGATCCCTGGTCAGACAACCAGTTGACATATCTCTCTTACATGGATCTTTCTCTATCTCTCCTTCTCCCATTTTCACCCTCTCTCTAAAAATAAGTAAATAAAATATTTTAAAAGGTGTGGTGAGAGGGGTCATCCTTGGCTTGTATGTGATCTTAGTAAATTTTCTTTCTCAGCATTTATTATAATGTTAACTGTAGATTTTATTCTTTATCAAGTAGAAAAACTTCCCTCTATTCCTAGTTTATTGAGTTTTTAATCATAATGGATATTGAACTTTGTCAAATGCTTTTTCTACATCTATTGATATAATCAACTTATTTTTTTTAGCTTAATTGATGTGATGGAATTACATTGTTTTCAAATGTTAAACCAGCTTTGTATACCTGGGACGAACTCCACTTAGTCTTGATATTTAACACCTTGTATACATTGTTGTATTTGATTTGTTAATATTGTATTGAGAAGTTTTGCATCTATAGCTGTAAGAGATATTAATCTGTTACAGCTTATAGTACTTTTCTTGAAATATCTTTTTCTGGTTTTGTTATCAGGGTAATGCTGGCCTCATAGAATGAGTTTATAATTATTCCCCTGTTTCTATGTTATGAAAAAGATGACAAAAAATTGGTATAATTCCTTCCTTAAATATTTGGTAGAATTCACCAGTGAACCCATCTGGGCCTGGTGTTTTGTTTGTTTTGGAAGGTTATTAAATTATTGATTTAATTTCATCAATATATAGGTCTCTTCAGATTTTTAATTTCTTACTGTGTGAGTTTTATCACACTGTATTTCAAGGAATTGGTCCATTACATGTAGTTTATCAAATTTGTACACATAAAATTGTTAATAATATTCCTTTAATATCCTTAATGTCCATGGGATCTGTTAATGATGTATCCTCTTTTTTTTCTGATATTTGTAAATTCTGTGTTCTCTTTTGTTTTCTTATTCAACTGTCCTAGGGGCTTATTAATTTTATGGAGCTTTTCAAAGAACCAGCTTTTGAGGGGGAGGAGAGCTGAATGTATTATTGAGGGTAATGGGGTTATTATTGTAAAGAAATGACACAAGGTAAATTCTCAATTTGGAATAGAGGGTTTGAGTGGATATTTAACAAGGGATATTTCTTCACATTTCACTGCTTCTCTGATATAAAATACTATCAATGCATGAATATTAAAAACATACTGTTATGCTTAGCAAAACTCAAGTCTGATATGCTTCCTCTTGGATTTTGCAAAATCTATCTAAGTATTTAACAGGTGGAATTAATAAAATTAGAGCCAAAGTTTAACCATTCATTCCTGAAATAAATGTATTAAATATTTATCATGCTCACAAGCCAAAATGGTGAAGGATAGATGAAAATATCACATGTATATCCACTCATGTATAGGAATGGATTTTCCAAGATATAATTTTACAAAATGCTTCTTCTAGGGCATGTAAGTACTAGGAAATTCTATTTGAAAAAAGTTCTATTATCAAAAACTCTTATGAAGGGTTAAAGAGGTTCTGGTAGCAACTTCAATTGGGAGGTTCCCCATAACAGCAAATAATTCTTGGGGCACTCACTAGCTGGGTGTTCTACAACTCAATCAATTCTGACAACATCCTACTAGGGATAAATTCCCTCAGCTATATTTTTGAAGTCTGGGAATGTATTAATTTCTTTCTCTTTTTTAAGGATTATTTTGCCAGATATAGTATTCTTGATTGATGTCTCTCTTTCAGAAGTTTAAAAAAATCATTCTACTGTCTTCTGTCTTCTGTGGAGTTTTTCTTGAGAAATTCGATATTAATTTTATTAAGGATCCTTTTTTACATGTCAAGTCACTGAATAATTTCAATTCCCATATCTTCAAATTTACTGATTCCTCTGCATGCTCAAATCTGCTATTGAAAGTTTTTAGTGAGATTTCATTTCAGATATTGTACTTTTTACCTCCAGAATTTTTATTTCCTTCCTTTCTGTAATTTATATTTTATTTATATTCTCTACTTGTTTGTGCATTGTTCTTCTGATTTATTTTAGTTCTCTGTGTGTGTGTGTATGTGTGTGTGTGTGTGTGTGTAGGCTATGTGAGCATATTTGAATAAGTAATTTAAAGTCTTTTTCTACTAAGTTCAATGTGTTTTTTTCTCAGGAATAGTTTCTATTAAGTTTTTTTTTTGAATGGGCCATCATTTGTTTTTTTTTCCATGCAAACCAGATATTTTTAATGTTATAATGTAGTAACTGTGAAATAAGATTCCTTCCCTTTCTCATTCTTTGATTTTGTTCCTGTGGCTGTTGGTTTAGTGACTTTTATAATGAAGTTTTGTAATGTCTCTATCATTTGTCATGTGTGGTCTGTGAAGTCTCTGTTCCTTTAGTTTGTGTTCATTTTTGTTATGACAGAGATTTACTTGAATGCCAGTAGCCAAATAAAAGGGAAAATAATCATAATAATAAAAGAAAATATTCTTCTTGTCTTTGCAAATTTTTTCTGTACTGGAGCATTCTTTCAATGCCTAGGTAGGATATTTACAATTCCATCTTAACTCTCATTTTCTGCTAGTACTAAGTGTGAAATCTGAGGACCTTCTCTGGTCTTTTTAATATTTTATTTTAGTTTAATGCTCACCTGAAGATGTGTTTTTATTAATTTTAGAGGGAGGAGAGAGGATAAAGGAGAGAGGGGAGGGAGGGAGGGAGGGAGGGAGGAGAGAGAGAGAGAGAGAGAGAGAGAGAGAGAGAGAGAGAGAGAGAGAGAGAGAGAGAGAGAGAGAAGAAACATCAATTGGTTGCCACTTGTACATGCCCCAACTGGGATCTGAACTCACAGCCTAGGTATGTGACCTGACTAGGATTCAAACCACAAACCTTTGGTGTATGGGATACTCCAACCAACTAATCCACTGGCCAGGGCTTAAAATTTTATTTTTTTAATTATAGTTTTCAATGAATGTTATTTTGTATTGGCATCAGGTGTATAGCATTGAGGTTAGACAGTCATATACTTTACAAAGTGGCCCACCTGATATTTCAATTACCTAGCTGACACTTGAAATACAATACATAGTTATTACAGTATTGTTGACCCTATTACCTATGCTATATTTTATATCCCTGTGGCTATTTTGTGGGTTTTTTTGTATTTTATTTAATCTTTATTGTATTTTTTCCATTACCCTTTAGTCCCCTTATACCTCCCTCCCCCCATCAATCACCATGCTGTTGTCTATATCCATGAGTCCTTTTTCCTTTTTGCTCAATCCCTCCACCACATTTTTGGACTGTTTGTTCTAGTTTTGTGAGACATGCCATTGGTATTTTGATTCAGGTCTTTTCTGAGTATGCATCTTACCCTGGGCATGCACATATCATTCTAAATTCCCTGGTATATTAAGTGTGGAGTAGATGCTGTTCCATGACTGACCACTGCCTGACTGCTGTGGTACCCTCATGCTAGATCCAGCTAGATCCCTGCCAGAACAGAGAATGCTTCCAGGAAACCACATCAGAGACTGATCCCTCACTTGTGCCTCCAGCGTATTGGCATTTGGAACAGGTTCTCACTCTGCTCTGGGCAAGTATCTAAGGCATTTTCTCCTTATCTGGGGTGGACCATGCCTCAGTGCCTTTATCCATTCCGCCCTATTCTATACAACCCCTAGCAGCTACCATATGGTGTGGAGGTTATCCATGTCATCTTGCCACTGCCCAAGACACAGCCTGTGTGTAAATTTCCTTAATAAACTTTTGATGTAATTCTGAATTTGTAACTCTCTTTGGTTTGTCAGGACTAGTAAATTTTGAGTAACATTAAATATTTTTCAGTGCTCTAATTCTCCAAAGAATCTCCATGGCCTTTGTTCCCTGGATTTTCATTTATTTATCTCATAGCCTCAGCTGTAGTATTTTGCCTCAGGTGGCAGCAGGTTTTTCATTTGTCTTTTGCTGTCTTTGAGGGATGCCTTCTGGGTGCCTGCTTTCTGCCCTGAGACAGTTCTATGTTTGGCAAAATAAATCGTCTTTCAGACAGCCATCATTCAGGTTAGAAAAGACAAACTCAATGATTTGCAAATAAAATGTGTTTTTCTTCCTCTGAAACCAGGTACCAGGATCTCCTCATCCTGGAAATTTGGGTAGATGTCTTACAATACTCCTGTGCTGGAGAGGAGGCTTGGTTAGATCAAGTAAAATATCACAAAGCTTTCTTAACATTTTTAGTTGGCTTTTTATTTAGTCGACATTCAGTTGTTTGTTGTAAACCCGTGACTGCTTTCCAAAGTTCTGACAAGGCTGATTGTGACTGTTTTGCCTGATTTCCCAATGTTTCTGTGGAGGAATAAATGCTTAGAGCTACCTATTCTGCTGTGTTTGCTGAAAGTACTCTCAAGATTTTTTCTTCCTTTTTTTCAGAAGTTTGACTATGATGAATCTCTGCAATGGCATTATTTGGGTGTTTTCTATTTGGAGTTTTTTCAACTTCTCATATCTGTAGGTTTATATCTTTTACTGAATTTGGGAAGTTTTCTGCCATTGTTTCTTTAAATACTCTTTCAGTACCATTCTGTTTTGCATCTCATTATGATGAAAGGTTAGCTCTTTTGTCATTTTCCTACTGATCATTGAAGCTTTTCATTTGTTAATCTATTTTTTCTCTATTGTTCAGATTGAATACATTCTATTGATCCATCTTCAAGCTTACTGATTCTATTCCCTGTCATCTCCATTCTACTGTTGAGTAGAGGCTTTTTATTTTTTTATTTTAGGCATTGCATTCTTTAGTTCTATAATTTCTATGTGAATTTTTTACAATTTATTTTTTGCTGAGGTTATCTACTTATTATTGTTTTAAGAGAAATTGTAGTTGACTGTTGAGGCATTTTTATGACTGCTGCTTTAAAATGCTTTTTAGATAATTCTAACATGTGAACCATCTTGCTTTTGTCATGAGTTGATTGTTTTTTCTTATTTGAATGATGGGTTTTTTGGTTCTTGGTGTAATGAGTAGTTTTTAATTATATCCTGGACTTACTGGTTATTATATTAGATTTTGATCCTATTGAAAATTTTTGTTTAAGCAAAGACTTACCTTGTTTAGGTTCAGCATGTAGATGGTGGCCTACTTTTGTGGATTTTAGTTCCAATAACAATATAGATTTCTGAATGCTTAAAATGCTACTCCAGTCTGCTTCATTTACTGAAGTTACTGGGACTACCACTCAATCCCTGATGGTGCTGTCAGTGCAGAAGGTGGTTTGCTGTGCCTCCACTCTGCTATTTTATTCACTATAAGGATAAACATAAACTTAATTTTCTATCTTGACAAAATGGAGACTGTTTGCACCCTCTCCTTTTTCCTTACAGACTTTGTATGAGAAACCTAGTGGTTTTGAATTTCTGTCTAAGCCACCACTTTTCATATGCATGTACATCCTTTTAGGGGTTTAGTAACTCTTGCCACATTTACAGGTTAAGAATGTTAAGTGTCTAGGAATCATCCCCTTGCAATGCAAACATTTACAAAGGTAGTACCTCTAGCTCCCTTTCGCAGTGGGAATTCAGCTAGGCATCTTTCTCTGAGCTGTAACCATCTGCTTGTCATAGAGGTAGGTTTTAATATACCTTTGAAGAAGTGCAATTAACTAAATAAATGGTTATCCTTCATTCCCAAGTAAACTTAGGATGATCTTTATGAAAGAATTGGTAGCAAATGACAGTGTTAAGTCCAGTTACAAGTGATATGATAACATACATAATAATGGTGGTTACTGCTTGCTTGTATAAATAGGGTGACGTTTCTTTGACTTACATATGAGGCATTGTAATGTGGGTATGCTTATTCAATAAATCTTTTTGTCTTTTCTTTCTACAGTTTCAAGAGAAGCTTCTCTGGGTTGGCAGGATTGTTATTTTTCAAAACTGTACACCCATGACCTGGCTATGGTTCTTTGAATATTGAAATAAGACACATTTGCCAGAATTCAGCTAGGGAAAGTGCACTTCATCTCCAGGTGTTTAATTAGTTGGCATTCCAAACCTATTGAATCCTCCTGAGTTATCTCCTCCCTAAACTACACTGTTCCAAATTCTATCTACTGTGTTATCCTGGAGTTCTGCCAGTGTGAAATAAAAATACCCTGCAATAGCAAAATAACAACCCAATGAATAAATGCACATCTGAAAGGAGGAATTGTAAATTAAAAATGCTGTTGGATACAGCAAATATATTTTTTGTACTCTTACACAAGATCAAATTAACAAAATCTGCTGTACTTTTCTAGTTATATTTCATTTGTTCTATATTAAACTTATTTTATTGTACTCTAAGTAGTACTTTGAACTTTTGACTCCTCAGTCATAATTAAATGCAGGAGACAATTGGGAACATGTGACCTCCTGTAAGAACAGAAGTTTAGGTAAATTTTTGCATAGGTTTTGTATTATGCAGGTGGGTGCTTATGCCCTATTTCTATATCAGAATAATCACTTGGAATTTTTTATGTGGAAATTACTATAAAATCAATTTTTCCATAAAATTAAAATTTTCCAATATTACAAAATGTACAGGTTGCTCTAACATTTTACAAAGAAATATCCTTCTTTAGTTTTAGCTATGATTAAAGATAAAATACGCTTACACTCTTTTTTCCTTTATTAATAAACTGTAATGTTAAAATAAAACATTTAAAATTAGTTGAAGATTTTATTAACATCATTCAAATATTCTTTGCCTGTCACTTTTTCAATATGAAATTTGAATTGTAATTAAAGTAGTATTAGAGAAAGTTGCAGTTTATGAAAAAATTTAAACAAATGGATTTTTTACGAGAGTGAGACAAATGTTCAGTACAGAAGTTGCAATGCACTCTAATGGAAAATGCCAATTTCCAGGGTCTCTTAGGTAACTATAAAATCAGTATTCTTTCAAGTTAAACTACTTGTAACTCCCACATGCATAATACAGTCAGAATTTAGGATTACAGTTAGTACTATGAGGCAATGCAAGACTACAAAATGCCTTGTGAATCGCAGAGAGGTTGATATATATTTAGTATAGTTATAGAGTTAAATGTATTTAAATACTTTCTGATTTTATTGATTTTAGTATACTCTTCTGGAAAGGTCGTAGTATATGTATAGGTGTCAAGAATCTCCCGTGGTCTGGAATGGGAGTAAAAGGGAGAAAACTGTACTTGATTTTTTAAAAAAAGAATCTCCAACCTGAGTTCCCTGTAAAATTGATGTGAAAAAATTTCTGTGTATGCAATTGGGTTGAAAAAATTAGACATTTTCTTCCGATCTTGGCAGTAATTGATACAATTTTTCTTGATAGGCTGAGTTTGTTTTCTGGAACCTGCATAGTCACTTCTCCTAGTTCCTAAAGTAACTCAGGTTGCTACCCTGGGCTACTCCATAGTTGATGCTAATATTAGTTCAGTGGTCCTCAAAGCCTATACCCTGAAGCCTACTTTGCCTCAGAATTTTTCAGGCAATGTTGTTGAAACATAACATTTTCTTTTTAAAAAAAGTCTAAAATGAGATTCATATGAAGGATACTTCCACTGGATCATACCCAAATGTGCCCTTGATTTGCTTGGTCTCATACCTCATTTTATGAACAGAAAAAAAGAATGAAGAAAAATGAACAGAGCCTATGAGATACTGGCATATGCATAATGACAGTCCCAAAGGAAAGAAGAGAAATGGGCAGAAAGAATATATGAAACACTTCTTATATTT
Source organism: Phyllostomus hastatus (assembly GCF_019186645.2). Lineage (NCBI taxonomy): Eukaryota > Metazoa > Chordata > Mammalia > Chiroptera > Phyllostomidae > Phyllostomus > Phyllostomus hastatus. Next base: position 8,216,666 of record NW_025333984.1, on the reverse strand, counting down.
GAAAAGAGACATGAATCTACATCTCCAAAACTGAATATAGTTGTACAAAACACTTGATTTCTTGTACTGTATGTTCATATTGAAACATTTAAATAAACATTGTAATATGATAAATGAAATGGAAAAGAGGAAAAAAAGAAGAAAGAAAGGGGAGCTTAATTATGAAGGTTTTCAACCATCTGTTAACCTATAAAACAAGAAAGGAGGTTGGGGGAGGGAAGGAATAGCAAACTTACTGAATTTCTCATTTTCCACAGAAGGAAAACAAAAGTTTTTACTAATCTTTTGAAATGATATATGTAAGGGTTTAAAAGTGTTTTGAAAAACTTTAAGTTTAGCCCTTATAGAATTTTTACCAAGTTGTCTACCTTGAAAATCACAGAGTGAGATAGAAGCAAATAAAATGTAGCCTATATAAAAAAGACATCAAAGTAAAGAGACAACCAGGGCACACAAAAAGCACAAAGCTAACAAGCAAATCATCCAAAAATAAAGATGATAAAAATCCAAACTAGAATGTTGTATTTGGACTTAAAGCTTTAATTTGCATTCTTAACTTTTCTTAGCACAAACTTCTGTACCAATGTTTGTTAGGAACAAATAAGAATGGGGAAAGAAGACTGGGCTTCTTTAAAAGGGTGGTTGTTGTGTCTCCCTCTTTTTCTGCCCTGTAGTCTAATTAGTAAGGAAACTATAAAAGAGATATGGCATAGGAATGGATTTGCCCACCTAACAACCTCTCTCTTTGCTCTAGGCTGGCTTAGTATTGACAGAGGGAAAGCATTCAGCAGAACTGCTTCAGAGAAGTTTCTGGGAAGATTCAATCACCATGGAGTTTTTTTTTTTTAAGCTTAGAGAATTTCAAAGTGGGGGTCTTTGTGAAACTGCTTCTTCTTGAGGCAATTGCTATTCAGTTGTTAATATCTTTTAAAAATATATTTGAAATTGATAATAAAGCATAGTACCCTTTTTTGTTATTATGTTCAATTTATAAAAAATGCATGTGAACTCACCTCCCAACCTCAAAAATAGAATATCATGAGTTACTTTTATCAATTTTTCTCCTACACCAAGGCTTCTTTTTCCACGTGTAACCAGGGGTAATCACATTTCCAATTTTCAGTTTGCCTTTCAATTACTTTTGCTAAAAAATAAATTTATTGCAAATGACAGACTGACCTAAAATATATATTACTTATTTTTCCTGCTTCAGAGCTTTATAAAAATGACATTGTACTCCAGCTATATAACAGCATCTAATTAGTTTGAACATTCATAAACCAATGGCCCATCAATTCCATTATTATTTTGGGGGGTAAAATGATAGAAAAATATTTTTCTTAAATTTCTTTTTTCCTTTCTTTTCAGTTTTCATTGTTGTTGAAGTACAGTTGTCTATATTCCCCCCACACACACTTTCCGACATCCAACCCACTCCCACACTCAATCCTTCCCCCTTTGGCTTTGTCCATGGCTCCTTTACACATATCCTTGACCACCCTTCCCCTTCTTTCCCCCATTACCCCCCTCCCACCTACCTTCTGATTCCTGGCAGTTTGTTCTTTATTTCAATGTCTCTGGTTATATTTTGCTTGCTTGTTTGTTTTGTTGATTTGGTCCCACATATAAGTGAGATCATATGGTATTTCTTTTTCACTGCCTGACTTATTTCACTTAGCATGATGCTTTCCAGTTCCATCCATGTTGTTGCAAACAGTAGCAGTTCCTTCACTCATTCTGCTGCATAGTATTCCATTGTGTAAATGTATCATAGTTTTTGGTCCACTCAATTACTGATGGGCACTTAGGTTGCTTCCAGCACTTGGCTATTGTAAATTGTGCTGCTGTGAGCATTAGAGTGCATAGGTTCTTTTGACCTGGTGTTTCAGGATCCTTAGGGTATAATCCCAGCAGCAGAATTGCCGGGCCAAAAGGCAATTCCATTTTGTTTTCTGAGGAAATTCCATACTGTTTTCCACAATGGCTGTACCAGTCTGCATTCCCACCAACAGTGCACTAGGGTTCTCTTTTCTCCACATCCTTGCCAGCACTTATTGTTTATTGATTTTTTTAAAAGATTTTATTTATTTATTTTTAGAGAGAGGTGAAGGGAAGGAGCAGAAGGGGAGAGAAACATCAATGTGTGGTTGCCTCTCACACACCCCCTACTGGGGACCTGGCCTGCAACCCAGGCATGTGCCCTGACTGGGAATCAAATTGATGACCCTTTGGTTTGCAGGCCAGCACTCAATCCACTGACCCACACCAGCCAGGGCTGTTTGTTGGTTTATTAACGATGGCCATTCTGACCAGTGTGAAGTGGTATCTAATTGTGGTTTTAATTTGTATATTTTTTATAGCTAGTGATGCTGAGCATCCTTTCATATGTCTCTAGGCCCTGCATACATCCTCCTTGGAGAAGTGTCTGTCCAAGTCCTTTGCCCATTTTTTAATTGGATTGTTTGTCTTCCTGGAGTGGAGTCATGTGAGTTCTTTATTTATCTTGGAGATGAAACCTCTGTCTGAGGTATCATTGGCAAATATATTTTCCCATAGGTTGGTTCCCTTTTAATTTTGCTGATGTTTTCTTTAGCCATGCAGAAACTTTTAAATTTCATGAAGTCCCATTTGTTTATTCTTTCCTTTATGTACCTTGCTGTAGGGGACACATCAGCAAAAATACTGTTGCATGGAATATCTGAGATTTTCCCACCTATGTTCTCCTCTAGTTTTATGGTGTTGCAACTTATATTTAAGTCTTTTATCCACCTTGAATTTATTTTTGTGTATGGTGTAAGCTGGTGATTGAGTTTCTTTTTTTTTTGCATGTAGTTGTCCAGACCTCCCAACACCCTTTGTTGAGAGGTTATTTTTATTCCATTGTATGCTCTTGCTGCCTTTGTCAGATATTAATTGACCATAGAGACATGGGTTTATTTCTGGGCTCTCTATTCTGTTCAACTGATCTATGTGTCTGTTCTTATCTCATTACCAGAATGTTTTGGTTACAGTGGCCTTGTAATATAGTTTGATGGCAGGTATTGTGATCCCTTCTACTTTGTCGTTTCTCAGAGTTGCTGCTGTTATTCGTAGTTGTTTATGGTTCTACACAAATTTTTGAAATGTTTGTTCTATATCTGTAAAATATGTCATTGGTATTTTAATAGGGATTATGTTCAGTCTATAAATTGCTTTGGGTAGTATGGACATTTTGATGATGTTAATTCTTCTAATCCATAAACACAGTATATGCTTCCATTTATTTGTGTCTTCCTTAATTTCTTTGTTAAGTGTTGTATTGTTTTCTGAGTACAGGTCATTTACTTCCATGGTTAGTTTTATTCCTAGGTACTTTATTTTTCTTATTGTTTTAGCAAATGGGATATTTTTCCTGATTTCTGATCTGATATTACATTGTTGGTGTACAAAAATTCCTTCAATTTCTGAATATTGACCTTGTATACTGCTGCTTTGCCAAATTCACTTATTAGATTGAATAGTTTTTGGTGGAGCCTTTAAGGTTTTCTATGTACACTCTCATGTCATCTGCAAACAATGGCAGTTTTACTTCCTACTTTCCAACTGGGATGCCTTTTATTTCTTTCTGTCTTCTGACCTCTGTGGCTAGGACTTCCAATACTATATTGACTAGAAGTGGAGAAAATGGACACCCTTGTCTTGTTCCTGATCTTAGTGGGAAAGCTTTTAGTTTTTGTCCATTGAGTGTGATGTTTGCTGTGGGTTTCTCATATATGGCCTTCCTTTATTTTTTATTTTATTTTGTTTTAATTATTGTTCAAGTACAGTTTTCTGCCTTTTACCCCCATCCCAGTCCACCCTGCCAACCCTCCTCACCTCCCTCATGTTTCCACCCCCTTCTTATTTTTGTCCATGTGTTTTTCCCCTGAAATTCTTTCCCCTCTCCTCTCTGGTCACTGTTAGCCTGTTCTCAATTTCAGTGTCATTGGTTATATTTTGCTTGTTTGTTTGTTTTGTTGATTATGTTCCTGTTAAAGGTGAGATCATATGGTATTTGTCTTTCACTGCCTGGCTTATTTCGCTTAGCATAATGCTCTCTAGTTCCATCCATGCTATTGCAAAGGTTAGGCACTCCTTCTTTCCTTCTGCTGCATAGTATTCCATTGTGTAAATGTACCATAGTTTTTTGATCCACTCATTTACTGATGGGCACCTAGGTTGCTTCAGTACTTGGCTATTGTAAATTGTGCTACTATGAACAGTGGGGTGCATAGGTTCTTTTGGGTTGGTGTTTATGGCCTTTATTGTGTTTAGGTATGCTCCTTCTACCACCACTTTTCTGAGTGTTAGGGTGCTGTACCTTATCAAATGCTTTTTCTGCATCTACTGATATGATCATGGGATTTTTGTCTTTCCTTCCATTTATGTGATGCACTACATTTATTGATTTGCAAATATTATGCCATCCTTGCATCCCTGGAATGAATCCCACTCGGTCATGGTGTATGATCTTTTTAATGTATTGCTGGATGCAGTTTGTCAATATTTTGTTGAGGATTTTAGTGACTGTGTTCATCAGTGATATTGGCCTTCAGTTTTCTTTTTTTGTTGTGTCTTTATCTGATTTTGGGATTAGGATGATGCAAGCCACATAAAAAGAGTTGGGAAATCTTCTCTCCTTTTGGATTTTTTTGGCATAGTCTGAGAAAAATAGGTCTTGGCTCTTATTTAAATGTTTTGTAAAATTCTCCTGACAAACCATCTGGTCTAGGGCTTTGGTGTACAGGGAGTTTTTTTGATTACTGCTCCTATTTCACCAGCAGTTATCGTCTGCTCAGGCTTTCACTTCTTGATTCAGTTTTGGAACATTTTATGTTTCTAGAAACTGGTTCATTTCACCTAGATTTTCAAATTTCTTGGCACATAGTTGTTAGCAGTGATTTCTTACAATCCTTTATATTTCTGTGGTATCAGTTGTAATTTCTCCTCTTCCATTTGTGATTATATTTATTTGGGTCCTTTTCCTTTTTTTCATGATGAGTCTGGTTACAGGCTTATTGATTTTATTTGTCTTTTCAAAGTACCAGCTCCTGGATTTATTGATCCTTTGAATTGTTCTTTTAGTCTTCGTGTCAATTAATTCTGCTCTGATCTTGATTATTTCCTTCCTTCTACTTGCTATTGGCTTTTTGTTGTTGTTGTTCTTCCAGTTCTCTTAGATGTAGGGTTAGGTGGTTTATTTGAAATGTTTCTATCTTTTTTAGGTAGGCCAGTATTGCTACGAGCTTCCCTCTCAGGAGTCCCTTTACCATGTCCCATAAGTTTTAGACTGTTGTGAGTTCATTTTCATTTGTTTCCAGAGACTTCCTGATTTTTTCCTTGATTTTATTATTAACCCATTCATTGTTCCATAGCATGCTATTCAGTCTCCATGACTTTGTATGTTTTTGAAGTTTTTCCTTTTGTTGGTTTGTGGTTTCATGCCCTTGTGATCTAAGAAGATGCTTCATATGATTTCAATGACTTTTTTGAGGCTTATTTTATGTCATATTATGTGGTCTATCTTTGAAAATGTTCTATGTGCATTTAAAAAGAATGTGTATTTTTCTTCTTTGGGATGAGAGGTTCTATATATATCAGTTAAGTTTATTTTGTCTAATGAGTCATTCAGTTCTACAATATCCTTGATATTTTGTTTAGAAGATCTATCCATTGTTGACAATGAGGTGTCAAAATCCCCTATGATAATTGTTTTGCTGTCTATATCTTTCTTGAAGTCTTCCAAGATATTCCTTATATGTTTGGGTGTGCCTATGTTGGGTGCATATATGATTAGAATATTTATGTCTTCTGATTGATTCTTCCCTTGAGTGTCCTTCTGCATCTCTTTTTATGACCTTTGTTTTGAAATCAATTTTGTCTGATATAAGCATTGCTACCCTGGTTTTTTTTTTTCCTGCCCATTTACTTGGAATATTTTTTCCAACCTTTCACTTTCAGTCTGTGTAGGTCTTTTGTTCTGAGGTGGGTCTCTTGTAGGCAGCACATGTACAGGTCATGTTTTCTTATCTATTCAGCTACCCTATGTCTGTTCATTGGAGCATTTACATTTACATTTAAGGTTATTATTGTTAGGTACTTATTCATTGCCATTTTACCCCATTTGTACCTGTGTTCCTCTGTCTCTCTCACTCTTTTTCTTCATCTTCTTAAAGCAGACCTGTTAGCATATCTTGCAGTGCTGGTTTGGTGGAGATGTGTTCTTTTAGCCTTGTTTTGTCCAGGAAACTCCTTATTTCCCCCTACATTTTAATTGAGATCCTTGCTGGATAGAGTAGTCTCAGTTGCAGGCCTTTGTTTTTTCTTACTTGGAATATTCCTTGCCATTCCCTTCTGGCTTGTAGTGTTTCCATTGAGAAGTCAGCTGCCAACCTTATTGGGGCTTCCTTATATGTTATTTCCTGTTTCTCCCTTGCTGCTTTTAAGATTCTCTCTGTTTGTCTTTGAATTTTGCCATTTTAATTATGATGTGTCTTGCAGTGGGCCTCTTCAGGTTCCTCTTGATTGTGACCCTCTGTGCTTCCTGAACTTGTGTGACTTTTTCTGTCATCAAATTAGGGAAGTTTTCCATCATTACTTTTTCAAACAGGTTTTCTATCCCCTACTCCTCTTCTTCTCCTTCTGGTATTCCTATTATACTGATATTATTGCATTTCATGTCGTCCTGCAGTTCCCTTTTCCCTTAATCCCTCTTCATTCTTTTTGAGTCTTTTTTCCTTTCAGTGTTCTTTCTGGGAGTTTTTTCCTACTTCATCCTTCAGCTTGCTGATTTGATCCTCTGCTTCATTGAGCTTGCTTTTGATACCTTCTACTGAGTTCTTCAGTTCAGAAATTGTGTCCTTCATTTCCTCTTGGCTCTTGTTGATAGTTTCTGTGTCCTTTTTCATGCTGATATAATTCACAGTAATTTCCTTGTAGTTTCCCTGTAGTTGTTGGTAATTCTCACTGAACTCATTGAGCTTCCTTATAACCCTTGTTTTGAACTAAGTAGCTGATAGTTTACCTGCTTCTATTTCTTTTAGCACTCTTTCTGAGGATTCCTCATTTCTTTTTGATTGGGGATTGATTCTTCATCTTCCCATTGTTTGTGAGACTCTTCTTGTTAACTTATGCTTCTTAAATTGATTTGTTTTCACTCCCTGGCTTTGTGGTATGAACTTCTACAGTAGGAAACCTGTGAGGTTCAGTGATGCAATCTCCTGGATCTCCTGATCTTGATGCTCTCGGGATGCCCTTTATACTGTTTATGTTGGCTTTCTGGATATAACTGGGTTTTGATTGTTGTTGGGTCATTCTTTGGTGGATCCTTCACTCCACCTGGTTGACTGAGGGTCACTCTGCACACCGCATCTTATATGCTGTTGTGCAGGTCTTGTCAGTTTGTGCTGAAGCTGATTCTTCCGTCAGAGGTTATAAGGCTTCTCTCTCACTATTGTTCAGTTGTTTGTTCCAGGCAATATCTTCACAAATTATTTGTAATTCCATATTGGGCCTTGGAGAAGGTTAGTGTGACTTCCATTAACTCCTCAGCCGTCTTGCCCCGTCCTCCACTATTATTACAATTTTAGAAATCTTTATAGGTAAATTAAGGTTCATTGCAGCATTGGTTTTTTTAGCATGAAACTTCATGCAAACCAAATGATTATCAGCAGTGGAATAGATAAAAGTATATTGTTGTATAGTAATGCAATGTATTGTTATATAGTAGTGAAAATGAACTATAGTTATTCAAATATAAATGTATTTTAGAAATACAATAGAATAAGCTATAAAAGCAAGTTTCCTTTTATTGGATAGTTTGGACAGGGGAGTTAATAGTTAGGATCTCAGATAATCAGCTTCTGACATGGGATCTTTCTCCTCAGGTAAGGGTCTTGTCTTTTCTTTCTGTAGCAGACACCATTGATTACTACTCAAAATCTGCACTCACACTTTTTTTTTTTTTTTTTGCTGGGAGGGTCTGATTTGTTCAATGTTCACTCTCATCCACAAGGCTATGCATTTTCACTAAGCCAAATATTGTTAATCCCATTATCCTTATTAGAGATTCTTCTAGGATTTAAATATGCCACACAGTTCTGGTCCAGTAATATGAGAAGTATACTGAGTATATTTTTGAGTGTGAGAACTCCTGGGAAATTTACTTAACATTAAGAAAACCCAAGGGGTAAGATAGTTTTTGTGCTTCAGCCTTGTATTTTATTTATTTATTTTTAAAGATTTTATTTATTTTTAGAGAGAGCAGAAGGGAGAGAGTGGGGAAGAGAAACATCAATGAGTTGCCTTTTGCAAGCCCCCACTGGGGACCTGGCCCACAACCAGTCATGTGCCCTGACAAGGAGTCAAACCTGTGACCCTTCAGCTTGCACAACCCACTAAGCTATACCAGCCAGGGCCAGTCTTATATTTTAGTAACATCCTGAAAATGAGAGGAAAGTTAGCCGATGCACAAAAGCTGATGCACTGAAGATAGTGTAAAAACATGGAAAGACTTGGTACTTAATCACATAATTGAATTATGAGTTAACCTTTCTATATCCACTCTACTTTGGAACTTCATGTTATGTAAGGAAATATGTTTTCTTTTTTCTTTAAATTGTCATGAGTTTTTATCTTTTGTAACATTCAGTTGAATGAATCCTTACTGATAAATCATTTGTCTGTGGATTAGGGACACAGACCATCATCTCTATACTCTAGACCTCCTGATCTGTTTTAAATTAACATTAGACATATTTTTCCCTGTGAACACGATCTAAACTCAAAAGTTGCCCTTCACATTATTATCTATGTCACTATTAATTGATAAAATTATATGACATCATTTTTAACTTTCAGATTATAAACAGTTTCAAAAATGAACAAATTAGGGATTCAACTTTATATTTGAGGATAGTTGCAATGAGAAGAGTAAATTATTTGTAATGAGTTATAAAAAATGTGAATCACACTAAAAAGACTTGAAAAAATACACATACCATGTTTTTGGATGGGAAAAACATTGTAGAGAAAAGATTTCCTGAATTGACATATAATTGTAATGCACTTCCATAAAGATCATACTAGAAACTTTAGGGGAGAGTGGCTTGGCACAATTATTGTAAATTAATCTAGAAGAATAAGCAAGTTAACACTTTAAATTTAGGGAAAACCACATAACATAAAATTAACCATTAGTTATGTTAAAATGTTAAATTCAGTGGCATTTAGTACATTTGAAATGTGAAACTATTATCTCTCTCTAGTTCCAAAACATTTTCATCACCCCAAAGAGAAACTGAATCCATTAAAACTCACTCAAAATTTTCCTCTCCACCCAGACCCTGGCAATGACTGTCTCTATGTTTATGTATTTACTATTCTGGGTAATTCATGAAAATGGAATCATACAGCCTGTAACCTTTTCAGTCTGACTTCTTTCACTTACCATAAGGTTTTTAAGGTTCATCCATGTGGTCTCATTTATCAGTACTTCATTACTTTTAGGGATAAATAGTATTCCATTGTATGTATATATCACAGTTTGTTCATTCACCCTTTGATAGATATATGCCTTGATTCCACCCTTTGGGTATTGTGAACAGTGCTGCTATAAATAGGCATGTAAATGCGTTTGCTTTGAGCACCTGTTTTCAATTCTTTTGAGTGTATACCCAGGAGTGGAATTTCTGGGTCATAAGGTAATTCTTTAACTTTTTGAGGAACTACCAAAGTGTTTTCCACAGTGGCTGCACTATTTTATATTCCCACCAGCAATTTAGGATGGTCTCAGTTTCTTTACACCCTCTATAACATTTGTGTATTTCCCACATGGTCTGGTGTGGACTCTTTTTAATATGTCACTGAATTAGATTTGCTAGTATATTGCTAAGGATTTTTGTACCTGCACTCATAAGAGACATTAGTCTGTAGTTTTCTTTTAAAATCTTTGAACTTTGGTATCAGGGCAATGATGGCTTCACAGAACGAGTTAGGAGATGTTTTCTTCTTTGTATTTCTTGACAGAGATTGATGTCAATTCTTCAAATGTTTGGTAGAATTTGCCAGTGAAGCCATACTTTCCTGGGTTTTTCTTTTTTTGGAGGTTTTTGATTACTAATTTAGTTTTTAATAACCCATGCAGATTTTCCATTCTTTCTTGAATTGGTTTTGGTAGTGTATGTGTTGCTCAAAATTTGTTCATTTTATCTAGGTTAAAAGACTGGCTGGAGTACAATTGTACATAGTGTTCCCTCATAATCCTTTTTATTTCTGTAAAATCAATAGCATTGTATCTACTTTCATTTCTTTTAAAAATAGTTGAACTCTTTCAAATTTATTTTATTTTATTTTTAAAAGTATTTTATTTATTTTATTTTTAATCAGAGGGAAGGGAAGGGAAGGAGAAAAAGAGGGAAACATCACTGTGCAGTTGCCTCTTACGTGCCCCAAACTGGGGACCTGGCCCACAACCCAGGCATGTGCCTTTGACTAGGAATCAAATCAGTCACCCTTTGGTTCATAGGCCCATGCTCAATCCACTGAGCTATACCAGCCAGGGCTAAATTTATTACATAGATCCAATGATTAATTACCACAAAGTTGACAAAACTTACCTGCTATGGAAAATATAACTTACAAATTTAAGTGCACAAACAATTTTTTCTGCCACAAATATTTCAACAAATGTACTTTCCTGTAACAAATATTCAACCTTGGCCTACAAATTAGTCCTTGAGTTATTACAAAAAACTTTCAACTCTATAGGAAATTTCAGAAAATTTTGGAAACAGACATAAACTCAATAAAATAAATGTTGAATTAACATTTGTGTTGTGATAAATACTATGAAAATATTCACTTTTTTGTGGTCAATAGAAACAACATGCAATGTTTAATTGTGGCCTTTAAGTTTTCAGAACTCTAGGGTTCTGAGTTCCTTCAAGATTTCTATTACTGTAGACAGTAACCTCTGATTCCAACTTAATTTTAATTAAATATTGAACCAGTGCAAAGGAATAATTATAAAATATCTGTAAGGCATAAAGAATAACAATAGAAGAACCTACCTATATGCATGAATTCATCATGCAGATTTAGAACTAGAACACTTCCAGTTAACCTCTGAAGTTCTACAATACATAACATCAAACATGTCATCCATTCTGAAAATAAAATAATGTATATAAAAGAATTTAGTGATGATTGTCCTTCAAAAGTTATATTACATAATATTTATGCATTTAGAGAAATATAAAATGATTGAGTCATTTGAAAAACTGTGGAAGAAGGGGTATAAGAGTGGATAGATTAAGAGATCACTTATGACTCTCTGTGAAAGCTAATATGAACAAATGAGAAGAGTAAATCAAAATAAAATTCATAAAACAAAGTAACAAATGCAAATATGCAACAGCTGGTCATTTTAGAAGTATATGAGCTTGAACTCTGAGCCCTAAAATGTGAAATATCTAGATCAAGAATTCAAAACATAAAATAACACAACGAATACTGTTTTGGTGAAAGTGATTTACTTCACCAGTTGTCTGAGATACTGACTCTTTTATGAGAGGTGCTTACCAGAGATATACCTCAAGAATAAAATGACATGGGAGTATGTGTAGGAAAACAACCAAATCAAGAGCTATACATCAGACAGGACATTCACTACCTATATTAGATACAAATAACTATTTTCTGTTTTCTCTTCAGAATTTTATATTCTAAATAAAGAAATAAATGAAATATTTTCATGTTTTATTTAGCATTAAGAACTTATAGAGTAAATTCATGTTAACATTGTGTATGTAGAATTAAAACATACATACTAAATAAAAATAAATATAATTGAATGTTCAAGGACTGGCCAGGCAATATCTTAAAAGCAGTAGAATAAATTGTTATGAAAAATAACTGATAAATTAGACTATTCTTAGGGTCTGTTTTATGTCCTTAAAATCTAATATAAAAATAAAACAATGCATATAACTTGTCACAAATATGAAATTACATTGACATGTTCACATAATATAATTAATATATGTCTCCAATATAAAAGTGACATAAATCAAATAAATTACAAAGTGGGAAATATGACCAAAAAGGCATATGAAAAAAATATTCAACATCACTAATAATCAAATAACTTTGAACAAAGAAACTTACTTCATCTTGACATAGTCACTTCAATATCTAATAAGAATATTAAATTAAATAACATGTTTTAAAAGTATATTCTATTGATTATGCTATTACAGTTGTCCCAGTTTTTTTTCTCCCCCACCCTACACCCCCTCACCATCCATTATTTCCCTCCTCTTTAGTTCATCCCATGGGTTGTACATATAAGAACATATAAGTTCTTTGGCCTTTCTATTTCCTATGCTATTCTTAACCTACCCCATCTATTTTATGCCTACCATTTATCCTTCTTATTCCCTGTACCTTTCCCCCACATTCTCCCCCTCCCTCACCCCATTAATATAACCCTCCATATGATCTTCATTTCTGTGATTCTGTTCCTCTTCTAGTTGTTTGCTTAGTTTGTTTTTGTTTTAGTTTTAGGTGTGGTTGTTAATCATTGTGAGTTTGCTGCCCTTTTACTGTTCATAGTTTTTGATCTTCTTTTTCCTCGATAAATCCCTTTAACATATCATATAATAAGGGTTTGGTGATGATGAACTCCTTTAACTTGACCTTATCTGAGAAGCACTTTATCTGCCCTTCCATTCTAAATGATAGCTTTTTTGGATAGAGTAATCTTGGATGTAGGTCCTTGCCCTTCATGACTTTCAATATTTCTTTCCAGCCCCTTCTTGCCTGCAAGGTCTCTTTTGAGAAATCAGCTGATAGTCTGATGTGCACTTATTTGTAGATACCTGTCTCCTTTTCTTTTGCTGCTTTTAGATTCTCTCCTTATCTTTAATCTTGGGTAACTTAATGATGATGTGCTTCGGTGTGTTCCTCCTTGGGTCCAATTTCTTTGGGACTCTCTGGACTTCCTGGAAGTCTGTTTTGTTCACCAGGTTGGGGAAGTTTTTCTTCATTATCTGTTCAAATAAGTTTTCAATATCTTGCTTTTCCTCTTCTCCTTCTGGTACCCCTATGATTCGGAAGTTGGAGCATTTAAAGTTGTCCCAGAGGTTCCTAAGCCTCTCTTCATTTCTTTGAATTCTTGTTTCTTCATTCTTTCCTGGTTTGATATTGATTTCTTCATTTTGTTCCAAATCTCTGATTTGAGTCCTGGTTTCCTTCCCTTCACTGTTGGTTCCCTGTCTATTTTGCTTTATTTAATTTTGTGTAGGCTTCATTTTATGAATGAGCTCAATCAATTCTGTGAGAATCCTGATTACCAGTGTTTTCAACTCTGCATCAGGTATGTAGTCTGTCTCTTCATCGCTTAACTCTTTTTCTGGAGTTTTAATCTGTTCTTTTATTTGGACCATATTTCTTTGTCTCAGTGCACCTACTAAGTTGTAAGGGGGTAGAGCCTTAGGTATTCCCCAGGGTGGGGCAACCCTCTTGGCAGTTGTGGCACTGTCCATGGGGGAGGGGTCAGAGAGGGAACAATGCTGCTTGTTCATTTGCTCTAGCCCCACTTCCCAATGAGCTCTCTTGTGAGACTGGTAGTTTCTTGTGCTTTTGCAAGTTCACAGGATTTTACCACTACAGGCTTTGAGTCTTTAGTTGCCAGGTAAGCCAACCCTTCCTTTCTCACCTGCATGGTCTTCCATCTTGCTGGGGGTCCTCTCTGACCACCCAGCTGCCCATCTCTGCCCTCTCCTAGTGGTCCAGATGAATGTTTCTCTAACTCCTTGGTTGTCAGATTTCTATGAAGTTTGCTATTCAGGCAGTTCTGGTTATTTATCATTTTTAAATTGGTTGTTATCCTTCTTTTGGTTGTGTGAGGAAGTGAAGCATTTCTAACTATGCCTCCATCTTGGCCAGAACTCACTAAATTACACAACATATTTAAAACAAACCATTTGATTTCCCTGCCTCATAAATCACCCTTACCTTAGACTTTCCAGTTTCATTACATGTCTCCATCAGTCATCCCTTCTGCATGACAAAAATCCAGTGATCCCTCTCTCTATTGTAACTTCATTTGATCCATTAGTAAGTCCTGTAAGATTTAGCTTCAAAATATTAATTCAAACTGACCACTTCTTACTACTGCTACTCTACCACTCTAAGTCAAGTTGTAATCATCTCTCACCTGTAGTCTATTCTCAACAGAGTAGGAAGCATGAACCTTTCAAAATACAAATTTTCATGTTACTCCAGTGGTCAAAATCATGTAATAGGTTCATTATACAATTGAAATTAAATGAAAGTTTCTTACTTTCATCTATAAGGCATGTCTACCTTCCAATTTATCTTATATTATTCTTTCTACATTACCAACTGCCAAACACATTGGCCTCTTTGTTCATTGAACATCTAACTGTCTTCCACTTTAGTACTTTTGCATTTATATGTCCTTCTTCCTGGAACATTCTTTCTCCATTTGACCATATTACTCATTCACTCAGCTCTCTGCTCAAATATTACTTCCTCAGAGTAATCTTCCTTGGTTATCCTACTCAAAATGGTTCCTTGTATCCCCATGCATTTATTTTCTATAGCATTATCTAGCTTTGGATAGAATGTTAATATTATAATATTATAATATTCCATTGTTTTATATTGTATATTGGTCTACTATCTCCCTCACTAGAATGTAAGCACTATTAAAATAGAATCTTAGTCTGTGGCCCATCACAGAAGAGCTCCTGATACACAACTGATGCCCAATAAATATTTGTTTATTGAATAAATATTAACGTTGCCATTTGTTGTATATATGTTTTTAAATTCTACTATATAATTGGTGACTTTGGCAATTTGTTCTGTTCTCATAAAGCAGTTGGTAATTGTGTGTTATTTGGAGATGGCAGTAAATATTTAACAAGCAATCACTGAAAACTGTGTTAGATATTGCTAGGTATATTGCTCATATTTCTCATTAGTTCACTCATTAAGTCACATATATTTCAATACAGTAATCCTACTACTGGAATCTATTAATATATTGATAAAATGTATAAGTACAAAGGCCTTTATTTTATCATTACTTATAATGGTGAACATTGATTATGAATATAGCTTTGGGGGCATACATTTAATGAGATAACATGCCATTAAAGTGATGATTATAGACACGTTAAACATGGAAAAATTCTTAGGTTATCATGCTAAGTAAATAAGCATGATATAACATTATATGTAATATTATATATATATAAATATTTATATATATAAACACATATAATAAACACATATACATATATTCCTCACTGAGGACATGCTTATTGTTTTTAGAAAGATAGAAAAGGAAGGAGAAAAAGAGAGAAACAATGATGTGAAGGGTAAATATTGATTGGTTGCCTCTTGTACATGCCCTGACTGGGAACTGAACTGGCAACCTGGGCATGTGCCCTGACTGGTAATTGAACCAGTGACCTTTCAGTTTACAGGATGATGACCAACCAACTGAGCCACACCAGCCAGGGCTGCATGCATATTTTTAGTATAACAAAAGGAAATATTTAGAAAAAAACAGTGAGAAGTACATGTATCAAAACAGTAGTGACTGGTTGGATTAGGATTGTAGAAATTTATGATGGTTTTCTGTATCAAATTGTGTATAGTATTTTGTTATTTGAACTAATTTTTATTTTTACCAAATATTACATTCAGGTAGTTTAAAAAGGCAAATAATATAAGTGGAACCTAATCAACAAAACAAACAAGCAAACAAAATACCAACAGAGACATTTAAATAAAGAACAAACTGACAGTAACCAGAGGAGAGGTGGGAGGAATAATGGGGGGAAACAGGGGAAGGGCCATCAAGGAACATGTATAAAGGACTCATGGACACAGCCAAAGGGGGTAGGTTCAAAGGTGGGAGGTGGGGATGGGTAGGGCAGTGGGGTGTGGTGGGGTGAAATGGAGACAACTGTACTTGAACAACAATAAAAAAAGACAAGTACTACAGTAAGATTTATAAGAAAACCTGGAACTAGTACTTGCACCTAAGTTATGCCACTTTTACTCTCTTATGGGATTAACTTTTATACTTATAAGTGATACATTTTTACTTATATGTCTAAATTTCTCAACTATAAAAATTACATATCTCTGTACTTAAAATGATGAAGGTTTAGCCATCTTGAGTTATTTCACCACTCTCCTCCCCCAGACCCCTCCCCCCACTTCTCTTCTATCCATCCGTCCAATATATCACCACTTTTTGTTGTCATTGTTAAATATTTACATTGTTATGATTATTTAAATATGATTCATTCACTGCTGAGCCAAATAGTTTATGATGATTTTACCTTCTTTATGAACAACTTTAAAATATCCTTGCCCTGACCAGTGTTGCTCAGTTGATTGGGCATCTTCCTGCAAAGCAAAAGGTGGCTGGCCAGGGCACATGCCTAGATTGTGGGTTCAGTCCCAGGTTGGAGAATGCATGAGAGGTAACAGATTGATATTTCTCTCTCACATCAATGTTTTTATTCCCTCTCCTTCCGCTTTTCTCCTCTCTCTAAAAATAAAAAAAAAATAAAATCTTTAAAAGATATATGTATCTTTGAAAATAAACATTGTCTCATTTTTTTTCATTGGCCAAATTGTCCACATACTTATCAGTTCTATCAAAATGCTTCAACAGAAATTTAAAGTCCTTGCCATTTATAAAGAGTGATCAATCTCATCAGTTAATTGATCAATTCCATTTTTTTCCAGAACACCTGCCTCCTGGAGTCTTCTGTCGTCCTGTTCCAGTCTGGACTGTTGGTTCTCTAGGACTCCTGCATATTTCTTGTCCAGGGATCTCTGATCACTGTTGATCCGAGAGTCATCTTTATCACCCTAGAAAAACAATACAGTTTGTGGCTGCCCGATATCTTTTGGAAAACCCCTTCTCATTTTTGTAGTTTCCTAACATTGCCTTTCATGGGTAGAATTTTATGCAAATTCCATTATCCCCTTTTTTAAAGATTTTATTTTTTTAAATTATTTTTAGAGAAAGATGAAGGGAAGGAGAAGGGGAGTGAGAGAAACATCAATGTGTGGTTGCCTCTCACGCGCCCCCTACTGGGAGCCCGACCTGGCCTACAACCCAAGCTGTGCCCTGACTGGGAATTGAACCACTGACCCTTTGGTTTGCAGGCCGGCACTCAATTTACTGAGCCACACCAGCCAGGGCCATTATCACTCTTTTACCAAAGTGTAGTCATATGAACAGCTTCTACTATGCAAATGTGCCTGAGTGGCATATGGAGTGCAGAATTAAAGGTCTGATGTGTGCTTCTCTCAACAAGCAGGAACATAAGCATATTGCTTAAGTTTGGCAGCATGAGTCAGCCTAGCAGAGATAAATTCTAAGAAACTGTCATTTCCATCCATTATCCACCATGGTCTTTTCCCTGGTAAATAACTAATTCTTTTAGGTATACCTTATTTCTATTATATGATGCTCCAAGTGCATCCTGTCACACTCATATTTACATATTTACTCTCATTCAGACTATATAGGCCACTTCTGTTTCCTTGTTTCCTGTTTTAAATATACATATATATCTTTTTTACAAGTATTTCCAGGTCTCCAAAGGGGGAAAACATTCAGAAGTGCCACCCTTAGTTGGCTGGAAAAGTCGAAGTCCCACACCTTCAACAGGCTGTTTTTATTTCATATATTATACATTCTGCTTAATGCGTGACTTGCTTCAGAAATACTATTTCCATTTACAGAGTTACCCTTCAACTATTTGTACACTGCGTTCTCCATGCTTCACGTTGCCTTTCTCACAAAACACTCAATTTCTTTGCATCGGTTATCCCCAAGGAATTTTTGTCCAACTCAGGAATTTAGGAAAGCTTGTGTTAAACTGCTGTGGACTTTTTGTAGTCATTATTTATTGATTTTGTAAACTATTTATGACATGAGAAGGAAGAAAAAGAATAATCTGTAACAAGTCATTCTGAATAAAATCATTCAAAGAAAGAAGGTCAGGGATAGTTTGTTTAAGAAAGGTACTCAATTCTACCCACTCCATTTCTCAACCATACATTATCTCTTGGTTTGCTAGACCTTAGTTAAAACTAAAACTCATTGCTATTAAAGGCAAAGGTATTATTATCATTAGAGAAATCTTTTGCAGTTATAATTATGAGGGTCTCTGACCCTTCACATTAGAATATACTTTGTATATAAAGTGACAGCCTAATTTGGCTAGAGCAAGTCTCTGTGTAAGCTAATTACATGTGGTAATTTTGCCTGAAAGGAGTCTGACTTGAAAGTGAATCCAATTTAACGGTGAGGAGATTGTTATAAGAAACATTTCATTGTGGACTCAGAAGTCCCTTAAAGTGCTAATTTTTCACTTGAATAACCATATTACCATAGTGAGGATTTTTCAAGTTACTTAATATTTGAGATATTATTTGAACTAAGAAAAATAAAGACAAATAGTGAGAATTTTAAAAAAAATTAGGGGAACAATTTAGGATTTTATCAATTTTCCTCACATATTAAAATTAGCTTCTGTTCCCATCTTCCCAGTTGTTCTTAAGATATGGTGGACCACCTTGGTCCATTAAAGGACAAAACTAATTTCTTCATTACCTATTCCACTCAGAAGGAACGTAGTTTGTCCAGTTTATCAATCTTTCCTAGTTTTGCTGTTTAAAAATATAATCTCTCTTAGACATTTTAATAATCATTTCTCAGAAAATCATTACATGCAGCTAGCAGCTATTGTATGGTGAGTTGAAATATAGCAACTGCAAGCAGAAAGAGCAGAGGGAATGCTTTAAGAGGACCTGGAGCATGGCTTTAAGCACAGTTATCTGGCTGTGGATGGCTAGGCAAAGGAGCTCTTTGGAGCACAGTAATCAAGACCAGGGTCTTTTTTTCCAGCAAAGACTTTTGTAAAACTCCTTGGCAAGTCCAATACAGACCATGCATATGGCAGCCACAGGTTTGGATTATACATTACACAATATTGGGGTGTGTACAAAGTAGAAAGCTGCCAGCGAGACTAGCCACCTTCAAACCTGAACAGGATACTCTGACCTACTTGAGGACCACCAAGTATACCACGTGTTCTAAAATTCCCTGTCCTGTTACATTAACCCAATTCTTAGAATCATCATCATAAAGTATTCCATTGTGTTTAAGCCTAAAGCTTGCAGAAAGCCCCTATAATTTCTCTAGGAAATTGTAGTGCATGCTATGGTGATCTGCCCAGGTCTCCCCTTCAGGAAGAGGCAGTAATGACCCCAGCTGTTTGGAATGGATTGTGACTAATGGCTCTCATCTAAGTCTCTTTCTATGTATTGCTCTCAGCAAAAGCTGTTTCACTGAAGACCTTATGTCCTCTATAAAGTCAACTCACATCCAGTGACTTAAATAATGGAACATGCAGACCTGACCTTCTTGTCTCAAGGGAGAAGAACACTGAAGGGCTGTTCCAGCTCCAGACTTCCCTAGAAGGATCAGCTGAGGCCCCTGTTGCAACTTTCTCACAGTTCTGCTTCACCTTTGCCTATTACTGCTTTCCTCCCCCTTCATAAGCACTGTTACCTAATACACCTCCTGAAAACAACTCTGAGAGTCTCAGAGTCTGTTTCCTGAGGAACCTAATGTTAAAAAGTTGGTATTAGGAAGTTTCCTAGGAACAGAATTTAAAATGTGATGGATAACTGGTACTACATGAATAACTGATAGCCCCTGGCACATGGTTGTTGTATACCATGAACATAGTGGTGAACTGGGATGAAATACTGAGGGAAGAGAAGGCCCTGGAAGGTAGGATATCTCAAGTATTTGAGAGTTTTTGGTGGGGAAGTGATGAAGGAGAATCATTATAAGAGCTTTTCAACCAGATACCTGTGCTAGGGGTCATCTGTGCACTGGAGAAAGAGAATGAAAGGGTGAGGGTGATTAATAAGCAATATAAGATGAAATATGAAAGCCAGAGAATTTACTTGGAAGCATGTGAAGAGATTCCCATCTCCTGAAAGTGGAGGGTAGAAAACAGTGAGAATCAGGCCCAGTACTGAATTATGAGAATATCAGCACTTCAGTGAAGACTTAATTCTCATCCCAGGCAGGTCTAATATCCTGAAGTTAGGGTCCTGAATGAGAAAGTTTGTATTCTGAAGAATTGGGATGGGGACATCTGTGTTGGTGCATTTGAAAATCTTATAACTCATTATCACCTTGAGTCTACAAAAGTAGCTACATTTCCATTTTGAAGGCATCTCACCACTTTGCTTAAAGACAACCAAGAGAACTGTGTCCTCAAAGGCAGCACCAGCCTCTTCAGAATCTACACCATGCCCACTGGCTAACGGGCCAATAATTAGAGTCAAGTTACAATATAAAACAATCAAGGAAGTGCTGAGACTTCTAAAGAAGAAAAGGGTCCTGCCTTAGGTGGTTAGGGCGTCATCCCAATATGCCAAGATTGTGGGCTCAATCCCCAGTCAGGGCACATATAAGAGTCAACCACTGAATGCATAAATAAGTTGATCTCTCTTTCTCTTCTCATCTCTCTATAAAGTCAATAAAAATTTTTTAAATAAAATAAAGAAGAAAAGGGGCTTTATACTGAAATTGCTGCCAGATCTAACCAACATGTACCAGAATGAACTAAGAATATTTTATTATTTGATAAGAAATATTTATTATTATTATTATTATTTATTTCAAATAAAACAAAATACAAAGTTGGAAAAGGAATGTATATCAGGATAGGGTCACTTTTGTAATACAGGATTTAATATCTTTTTTTAGGATTTAATATCTTGATAAGGACAATAGGAAACAATGCTAATATACTGCTAGGTGACATTTTGTGGTCTTGGGAAAAGTAATAGCTCTCACAAAGTGAAGTAGAAATGCCAGGACTTACCTAGAAAACAGTGGAAGAAAGAATCAAAGGCTCAGAGAAGTGGGCATGCTGATGTGGATATACTATTCAAGTTTAGAAAATCTTTCCAGGTTGCCATATTTTGTAAGAAATCCCAGGACACACTTCATTGACAAAAAGTGGTAAAGAATGCACTGGCATTGGGCCATAAGTCTTGTTAAGAAGCTCAGACATGGCTGTCCTTGAAGTCCTAGGAGATATTATTACAGAACTGGCCTTGATATCAATGCATATGATAGAATCCCAAAATAATAGATGCTAAGTAGTGGTGTAGAACCATCAGAAGCAAGGTGGGCATGATGCTGTAATAAGAGGCAAAACTGAAATGGTAGCCTATAGTACCTAACCTGCAGAGTGCTATAAAGATGGCTAATAGAACGCAGTATTCTTAAGGGCAATATAGATGGGCAGTTAAATAGGGTGTGGCCCAATCTATACATCCCAAAATAATCAAGAATGGACAATTATGAGACTGAAGCCGGCTGGTTCAATATAAAGTCATGATGCTAATTTTGAAAAGTGAGCCAGTTCACAGGCAAGACCCATTGACTGATGGGGATTCTGGGTTTCCATGAGGTAGAACTCTGACACAGGAAAAGTGTATGGGGGTATTGACTCTGCAGTTCTTCTCTGAATGGACCTCTGACCATTTGCTTATGTAGTTGTACATTGGGGAATAGGGAATATTCAATATTTCAAGGAATATTGGGCCCAGGATATCAGTTGACAGTGATACCCTAAAATCCAAAGTGTTATCATAGATCTCTGTGTAGAGTGTGGGGGGCATATAGAGGGTAGGTAATAAATAAATCTCCCTCCTACATCTGAATCATTGTCTACTGGGTCTACAGACTTGCCTGGTCATCCTTTTTTTCCATCACTATTTATCCCTTGTATACCCTCTTCTACCTCCACCCACCACCCTGTCCCCCCACAATTACCACACTGCTATGTCCATGAGTTCTTTATCTTTTATTATTTGTTTTTTAATTGTTTTTGCTCAATCCCTTCATGCCCTAAACAACCCCCCCAATCTTTCAGCCAGCTCTGTATCTATGCTTATGTCTCCATTTTGCAGATTCCGTTTGTTCATTAGATTCCACATATGAGTTAAATCATAGGGTGCTTGTCTTTTCTTAATCCACAAATTTACAATTACAATTTACATACTTTGGAGATGGCAGAACTCTCACATAGGTTCCTTGGTCTGTGTGGTATGAGTTAGCATAGTTCTGATATTCTACGCTTCTACTGCACTTAAGTTTCAGAAACATGCAGAAAACTGAAGAATATAGGCAATGTACAATGGCAATGGAAATGGTCAGCATAAAGGCCTAATATTGTGTGTTAGAACAAGTATTTATCCTTCATATATTCAACTGCTAAGCTGAGAGATGTGTCCAATATAACCCTGGCTCACATTGTGTTGGTCAGCCAAGAACACATTTATCCATTCTTTCCTTCACTGAACCAAATATTTGTTGAGAACTCTCAGATAGTATGCTAGATATTAGGTTAAGTTGGGAGCAAAAACACATAAGCCCTTTCTGAATGGTTATAATTTCAAATACTCGGCATAAATTTATGTAAACAACTACTTCAAGCTTCAAAGAAGAAATCGTGCATTTTATACTCAGGGCTTTATTGAGTTAAATGAAGCTCATTATATGCAAAGATCATTTAAATTTTTTTCTTTCTGTAAATGGTATGGAAAAACATTTATTTTTATATTGTAGCAATAATAGTTACACTTAGTGTACATAAAAGTATGCTGCTTTGTATCTGACTATTCTGGAAATAGTGATCTGATGAGGCTGATGAATGGTTAGAAGGGGGAAACAGAAACATTTAATTTTGCCTTTTAGGTGAAAATAATTTCAGAAAATGATGAATTACAAATGAAAAACATTTGCAGAATAAAAACAGAGATGGCTCATTAGGACCAGTAACAATGTGTGCATTTATTTCTGTGTAATCCCTTTTCTGTCATATTCACAGTTAGCAGAATATATGATTTGACTTTTATTATCCAATTTACATGAATTTCTTTTACTAAAGATCTTCCCACATAACAGACTTTGAAAAATTGCAATTAGCAGGGATTACAGTTTTACAATTTGGTTATTAAACATGAAAAATATTTAAGTAACTAATGCTTAGATTACTATAAAATTTCAGTACCCTTTGGTATATAGAATTATTTATTTATATATATAATACATGTTATATATTAAATTATACATGTATTGATTGATATATGAGATTTTTACCATTCTTAGATTAATTTGTTCTCTGTTGAAGTAATAAAACAGAATCATTTCAAGTAATTTCAATCTAATTGAATGAATATTTTCCTATGTGTATTCAGCATTTAATTTCTAACTATGGTTTCCTTGTCTTAGAACCTGAAATGTAAAGGAACATATTTTTCTTTGCTCTCAAATAAACCCAACCTGTGCTAATATACTTAAAGTGACAATGTCATTTTTATGAAATATTGACATAGGAATGACAGAAACACATTTGTTCATACACTTCCAAGCAAAGCTAGCCACTTATGCTTCAGTGCTACCAAATGGTGGACACTCTATGGGCATACTCTTCATGTTCCATCATAGTTTCTGTTTGTTGCTCTCTCTCCCACAGGAATATTAACCTCTCAAGACAAAAATCTCATTTTACTCATCTTTGGTTCATTGATATCCAAGTAGGAAAAATGAAAAATGAATATGCATTCCCCTTTCTTGTTTTGTCTTTAGTATTCCTTTTCTGAATAACCTTCAGTTTAGATTTGAAATCTTTAAATACCACTAAAATTTATTAGTTTCTTAGTATAGCCTACTACTTCTGCTAGAAAAGAACATGCTCAATAAAAATTACTACTATAATTTATATCAACTATAAATTACTCTATAGGGAAAATAACTAACTGTTTCTTAACAGACAGGAATTGAGAGCCTATTATGTTATTATATACCAAATTTTGTTCTATCTTTTGTGAATACAAAGCAGACTTTGATTTAGTCTTTGTCCTTAGTAACTCATGGTCTAGTGTGGAGAAAGATAATTAAGAAGATAATAATGATAGTCTCCAGTTATCCCACTTATAAGAAAAATCTAATGAACAAAATAAACTAATAAGCAAAACAGAACCAGAGACATGGAAACCGGGAACAGACTGACAGCTGCCACAGGAAAGCGGGGAAGGGATAATGGTGGAAAGAAGGTGAAAGGACTAGTCAAAGAACATGTATAAATGACCCATGGACATGGTATGGGGATGGACTGTGAAAGTGGGGTGGGACAGAGGAAGGTAAAGAGGAAAAAACTGGGAGAATTGTAATAAACAAGAATAAAAAAGAGAATAATGAAAGCTATAATAAAAGTATGTTTTGTGTCCTGTGGTACTACAAACATGTTTGTGACTTAACTAGAATTCATGTCATACTTAAAGTGTGAAATCGAAGTGTTGACAAGGGGCTTTATGGCCAACTATGTATCAGGTTTCATGAAGGCAATTATTGCAACATATGCTGGTAGTACCCTGACTGTACTAGTGAATTCCATTGTACAAAACAAGTAAGTTGAGGAATCTTTGGTTTAATATAGAAATGTAGTGGACTCACAAGCATAAGACCTTAGTTCAGTGTAGCTTGACTCTTTAACTGGTTGCATATTACTTTGAGCATATTATAAGCCTAATCTTCTAATATGATAAAAAACATGTTTCCTCCAGGTCTTTGTAGGGGTTAAATAAAATAAATTTGTGGACGTATGTATTATGTGGTTAAATCTTTTTTTTTTTTTTGACAAATACTCATTAGGTGCACTTAGGCTAAGAACTTAGAGAAGATTTACAAAAGAGCTAGAGTCATTTAAAACCTGGTTGGCCCTGATTATGAGTGTCAACAGGTAAGGTTCTGTCTCAGAGCCATCTACATGAAACATAAGTACACTATTTATCTTTCCCCATTGGTTACACTCTGTTGATCATTTCCTGCTTGCTGGATAAATATTGTGATTAGCAGAATTCTGAGAAATTCTGAATGACCCCAAAGATTCATGCCTCCTGAATATATGCCATGTATAATCCCCTCCCCTTGAGCTGGGAAGAATTGGAAATAAGATGGATTTTACTCTTGTGATTAGGATATATTATGTAACAACAGTGAAAGGGTTTTGTAATTGCTGATTTAATTCATGTCCCATATCAAATGACATTTGAGTTCATCAAAAAGAAGATTATTCTCAGTGTGCCTGACTCAATCAAGTGAGTCCAAAAAAGAGACCCTGACTTTCTGGAAACTAGAGATTTGAAGCAAGTGAGAGATTTCCCTGCTGGCTTTGAAAGAAAAAAAAAAGCTTCCATGTTTTAGAGAGCTTCAGGAGGGCAGGCATAGCTGGGCATCTCAAGGAGATGAGATGATTCCTAGCTGAGAGCCAGCAAGAAAATGGGAACTTTAGTTCTACAACTCAAGAACCGAATTCTGCCAAAAGATGCAAGCTTAGAAGAGGACCTCAAGCTTCAGATGAGATTGCAGCCCCTTGTCAACACTTTGATTTCAGCCTGCTGAGACCTTGAGCACAGCTAACTCAGTTAACCCAGGAGCCTGACTTATGGGAACTACAAGATAATAAATTTGTGTTGTTTTAATTCATTTTGTGGTACTGTTATTCAGTAATAGAAAATGAATACATTTACCTAATCTGAGGTGATGCTTTGATTTAGGATGTTGATTGCTGATTAAAGTTTTTTGTTGCTCCTCCCAAGATATATCTGCAGCTGAGAAAAGCTGTGTGGTAGGAATTACAGTTGGTAAAAGCAGGGCAGGAAAAGCAAAGGAGGCAACCTCTTAGTATTTCTCATTATTTGGGAAATTGTGGTGATAGATATTAAAGTCAATCTTTGAAGCTAAAATACTTTTCTTTTGTTTATTTGTTTTATTCAGAAGAGGGATAAAAGGTAGGAAAGAGATTTGACAGTTTACAAAGATGCAGGAAAATGGGAAGAGGTCATGAGTTACTGGACCAAAGAACCAGGAGATGCACATTGGAGCCATGATTCCACCTTTAAGTAGCTGTTTAACCTGAGGACCTTCTCTGAGAAGTTCTATGAGATTAAGCCTCCTTACTGGTAAACTCAAGAGATGAAACTATATGATTTCTATATTTCTTTTTGATAGAAAGTGCCATGGCTCTTATAAATCTACTAAGATGTGATTTAATAACAAGAAAAGTTTTTGCAGACTACAGGAGCTTTAGGAGAGTTTGAGGGGTGTTGCATATTTATAAATTTTAGTGATAAAGTAATATATTTGAGATATGTAATATATTTGTATATGAATATACTTATGTAATACATTATTAATGTATGCATAATATAACAAAATACTAGTTATAATATAATAAAAAAGATATTATATATCACAGAATTTTAGGGCAACTATTACTTTGGACCATCTTCTTGGGTCCCTTGTCTGTGGGGCTCTAATTATCTCAAATATATATACCCTGACATTCTGTGATATATGTCTTCTTTGGCTATAATTCAAGTTTGTCTGATTTGGCAGGAGAAATGTCAGAACAGTGAAAGTCCTATATCTTTTTCAAAATACCCTGTAACCTGCTCCCACCCAAATGAGATGATAGTGTTTCTCCAAGCAGCTGCTATTTTCTAGTCTTCTGTTATTTAAAGGATTGAATTAAATGTCTAGGAACGGTGTTTTCATGAACATAATCTAATCCTTATTAGAACAAAATGAGAAGAAAATGATGTTTTTCACCAAAACTAGGAAAATACAATGAGACCTGTAACTGGGGACAACATTTAGTTTTCCTGAAGAACATCTCATTTCCTAGTCTTAATGACTCTGAATCATAAATAAACTTGACATAATCATACATCAAAACTTTTTATTCCACACTGCTATAATTTTAACAGCCAGTTGGTTATCTTAATTATAATTAACATACTAAAAGTACATTTAAAAGGACATTATAGTAGTAACAAATCAGTGAAAGCAAAGAAATTTTAAAAATGAAGCTAACATTTTATTCTTTACCTCTATTAGTTGAAGCTTAGCTCATGAAAGCATTAGAATTGGAAGTCTCTAATTAGGTCAGAAAGTCTTTTTCCCTAAACAGAAAAAGAACTAAATGGTGGAATGCCATCTGCTATCTCCAGATATAAAAGAAAATAAATGAACTCCTCAATGTTACTTTAAAGTGTGGTATTTTAGTGCATATTCTGGGTTTCAGTTATGGTCCTGCAGACTGAAGAATCATACACAATTCAAAACAGATAATGGCTTGAAAATATTGCCAGTTGTACCCCATGTATAAAATCTGGTCCTAGGAAAAATTATGAAATAAACCAAATTATCTATTTTGCTTATGTTTGCTTCCTTCTCCCTTCCTTCCATCCTCCAGTATTTTATCTGAATGCATCATGGTTTTTTGAACAGCAACTTCAAATATTCATAAATGATTTAATACAATAATTGTCAGTTTTATGAATTTGGGGAACAAAGTATAAATATTTGTGTGTGTGTGTGTGTATGTGTGTGTGTGTGTAAAAAAGAACCTTGCACATCAACTTGGTGGATGGCACTCTTGATTGAACCAGTGTGAATGAATTGGTGTGAAGAATATGCAAATATAGGAAACTGCGTAATTTAGAAAGCCTCATTGTTTCCACAGACTATCTGCAAGGACAGTATGAGGCAGGAACTAACAATCTGTTTCTGGCTAATTAAAACTGACAGTACTTATTTGCATCCTCAGAGCTTGAAGTATGTTAATTATAACTTAAATGAATTCAGTTTGTGCATAAAGTATTTGTATATTTGGTAAAATTTTGAAAAGAGACAAATATATTGAATATAACATTTCTGAATTTACAAATTTTAGAAGTATGTTCATAAGAATCATGTACTGATTTTCATGTAATCATTTCATAGTTTGCTTTTTTGAATCAAAAATGCAGATAAGATTAAATACACTTGAGTCTGGAAATGAAACAAGGTATACAAAAAAATGGGCATTCATTACTGGGTAGAAAGAAAATTGCTTGTATGTGCACAGAATATTGTTTAAGACAACAAAATATTTCACTGAATGAAGTTTTTACATGAAATACATTTTTATTTTTAATTTTTATTTAATTTATTGGGGTAATGGTTAATAAAATTATATAGGTTTCAGGTATACAATTCTATAATATATTATCCATATATTGTACATTTATTCCCCTTTTACTCTCTCCTACTTACCCCCACCTCCCTTCCTTCTTGTACTCACCATACTATTGCCTGTGTCTATGAGGGTTTTTGCTTAATTCATTCAATTTTTTTACCCATCCCCAACCCCCTCCCCTCTGACAATTATCAGTCTGTTCTCTTTCTCTATGAGTCTGTTTCTATTTTGTTTGTTGATTTTGTTTATTACTCTCAACACATCAATTCACTTCAATTTCTAGTGAAATTCTAGAATATTTGTTTTCCTCTGACTCATTTATTTTACTTAGCATAAACTCTCCAGGTCTGCTCATGTTGTTGCAAAAGGTAACATTTACTTCTTTTTATGGCAGAGTAATATTCCATTGTGATGTAAATGTCCCATAGTTGTTTTATCCACTCACTACTATGGGCACTTGGGCTGTTTCCAGATCTTAGCAATTGTAAATAATGCTGCAAAGAACATAAGATTGCAAATATTCTTTAAAATCAGTGTTTTGGTTTTCTTAAAAAAATTCCCAGAGGTGAAATTGCTGTATCATGAGGCAGTTCCATTTGTAAATTTTTGAGGAAACTCTAAACTGTTTTCCACAGTGACTGCACCAGTCTGCATTCCCACTGACAGTGTATGAGGGTTATCTTTATTCCACATTCTTACCAACACTTGTTACTTTGGGATTTACATATTGATGATAGCCATTCTGACCGATGTGAGATGATATTTTAATTTTTGTTTGTCTGATGATTAGTGATGGTGAGCATCTTTTCAAATGTTTATTGCTCATCCGTATGTCCTCTTTGGGGAAGTGTCCAAGTCCTTTGCACATTTTTAAATTGGGTTGTTTATTTTCTTGGAGTCAAGTTATTTAAGTTCTATAAATTTTGGATATTAACCCCTTATCAAATGTATCATTGGTGAATATTCTCTTCCATTAAGTGGATTGTCTTTTCATTTTTGGTGATGGTTTCCTTTGCTGTGCAAAAACTTTTTTGCTTGATGTAGTACTATTTGTTAATTTTTCCTTTGTTTCCCTTGCTCAAGGAGATATATCAGAAATAAATATTGCTACGAGAAATGTCCCACATTTTACTATGTTTCTTTCTAGGATTTTTAAGGTTTCAAGTCTTACATTTAACTCTTTAACCCATTTTGATTTTATGTTTGTGTATGGTGTAAGAAGGTGTTCTGATTTCATTTTTGTGTGTGTGTGTATCTGTCCAGTTTTCCCAACATGATTTATTGAATAGACTATCTTTAGCCCATTGTGTGTTTTTGCCTCCTCTGTCAAATATTAATTGACCATAAAAGCACGGGTTTATTTCTGGGTTCACTATTCTGTTCCATTTATCTATATGTCTGTTTTTATGCCAGTACCATACTGTTTTGATTACTATGGCCTTGTAATATAGTTTGATATCATGTAGCATAATTCTTCCAACTTTGTTCTTTCTCAAGATTGCTGTGATTACTTAGGGTCTTTTGGTGTTCCAGATACATTTTTGGAATATTTGTTATAGTTCTGTGAAATACACCATTGGTATCCTGATAGGAATTCCATTGAATCTATATATTGCTTTGGGTAATATGGACATTTTAATGATGTTAATTCATCCTATCCATGTACATGGTGTATGCATCCACTTATTTGGATATTTTTCAGTTTATTTCTTCAGTGCCTTATAATTTTCTGAGTATAAGTCTTTTAAATCCTTGGCTAAATTTAGTTCTAGGTATTTTATTTTTTTTTGATGCAATAGTAAATGGGATTGTTTTCTTAGCTTCCCTTACTGAGAGTCCATTATTTGTGTATAACAATACAACTGATTTCTGAATATTTATTTTGTACTGTGCTACTTTACTGAGTTCATTTATAAGTTCTAGTTGTTTTTTGGTGGAATCTTTAGGGTCTGCAATATAAAATATCATGTCATCTTTAAATAATGACCAATTTACTCCTGTTGGGAGGGACTCTGGTTCAAGTCCAGTCAGACACTTATGTGAATGGCCTTGGGCAACCTGTTTGTAGACAGAAAGAGATCCACATTTTGTGTCCGAATCTGCTGGGCCTGAGTATATGCATGAAGGACCATGCTGCACATCAAGGCTGGCTTTTACTATCACTGGGCTCAGGGGCATATCAACAAAGTCCCAAGGCACCTCAAGATCCACTTTGGCCTGCCTCTGCCTGTTGGCTTCCTGTTAGACTCAGTCACTAAAGGAGCTTCTGTTGGTACTTGAGTTACATGGGGTAGGATATTAGTGACTCACCAAGCAGAGGAGAGTGGTGTTCACCAGGTTGATACAGGCTTAAATTCAGTGTCAGTGCTGGTTGAGGCCATTCAAGAAATGTCCCAGGGTAAACCAAGAGTCTGGCTGCCACCTGCCAGTTGCCGTAGACTATTCTGGTGGGGCAGGGTCTCAGGGAGTCATCAGGGTGAGGGCAGCAGAGTTTACTAAGCACAAACAGACCAAGATTTGGTCATGCAAAGGGAGGCCTCTGCATCAGTCTTAGAGCCACACAACTATGTCTTTCCAAAATTCTGCCAGGAGTCCATATTCAGCAGGGTGAGGCTACCAGAAATTGGGAGGGTTGGGTTACTGGATCTTCTGTGACAGGGAGGTGCCATTCAGGCTTGAGGGTAGGTGGGAGGAGTGGTTCCAGCCCCAGAACCATTGAAGGGAGCCTGCCATGGGTTCTGCCTAGACCTTGGCAGGGTGGGGCCACCAGAATTCAGGAGGATGAGGCCACTGGGAGCCCAGAGGTTAGGGCTAGTGAATGTCTTATAGGTGGAGGCACCAGTGAGGTTCATGGGAAAGTGGGTGTGGCTTTCCCATGAACCATCGCCCCTGCCCCAAAGCCATACCACTTAGTCACTGACACTTCCTGAGTCTGTTCAGATAACTGCAGCCTAGCCTAGGTAGCTGACTGCTAGCCTGACACAAAAAGCTCCACATGGTGATGTGATAGGGAGTTTATAGGGTATGGAGCTATTGCATTCCCCCAGGCTGATGCCATAAGAAGGGGAGTATTCCATCCAAGAAAAACGACATCTGTAGTGTGGGAGAAGGACTCAGGACAGAGATCCTGGTGACTGTTTCTTCAGCTCTCTTAACAGAGCCACAAACCCCAGTCTCTCCTCATACAACTCTAGTTTGCTCTGCTCTTCCTCTGCCAGAGCCCAGGGTGAGTACCTGGGAATGAGATTTTGTGTGTTGGCCCTTTAAGAGGGGCCTGTGTTTCTAGGAGACTCCAGTCTCCCCCTGGTGGACAAAATCCTGGCTGATTTTTACAGCCAAATGTTATGTGAGCACCTCTTCCTGGCTCTGGTGCTCTGGGTTGGTGGTGCTGGAATGGGGTTGAGACCCCAGATCCTCAGGGGGAAACATTTTAGCTGAGATATCCCACCCCCATCCCCCGGAATCTCAGCTGCCACCTACCTACGGAAGTGAAGCCAGCCCTTTTTGTGTCTCCTAACAGTCTTGATGTGGCTTCTTATGTAAATCCTTGTTTATAACACTTCTGTTCAGCGGGTCTTCACTTGATTATTTAGGTTACTTGCTCTGTATTTTTGTTGTAATTCCAGTTTGGTCCTGGGAGGAGGTGAATGTAACTTCTACATACTCTGCCACCATCTTGGATCCCAAAGAAATATATTTTTAAATGTAATATGATACAAATCTGTGTAAGGTTGGGACACTGTACTCATTACTATTAAATTTTCAAAGTGTTAGTATTTTTTGAAAAAATGGAGCTAACAATTGAATGCCATTATAAATAGACAGTAACTACAAAATGGAAAGGGAACTAGTTGCTGAATAATGTATCAGTAACAAAGGTTTTCAATGCACTGTTCACAGCCCATAAAAGTGCAGACTGACTATAAATAAATAAACTCTTTGGTGCAACTGTTCCCTATGCTTAGTGTCATGAATAGCAATCTCACCCTGACTTACCCTGCTGGCGGAGACTGAAGGCAGTGATTCATACCTTATATTATCAGAAGTTTGTATGGTAAGTACAAGTATTTAGGATGAAGGAGTGTTTTCATTATTTTTAGCATGTTTGGCAATGAGTATTTTTAGAAAAAGGTTAATTAGGAACATGAGTATAATCACATATCTCGATAGAAAATACAAAATTATATGTTGTCTACTCCCAAATTTTATTTATAGTTTGGTAGAGTTTGACATTATAAATTTTAATCCTTTAGGTAAGTTGTTTCACCTCACATATACAGCATTCCTATCTTACTGTTATTAAGATGGTTGCATAAGCATATTTGCAGTTACATGCTCTCTGGAGCATGACCACTACTCTGCAGTTCAAATGAGAGAATTTCCTTCAAAGTTCCCAATGATTACAATCAATATGATAGATGGTGATGGCCTCTAAATTCATTTGGGGGATTTTATTGGGAGCTTTCAGTTTTTATTATTTCATGATCCATATACCTATATTGAGAGATCATGTGACAGTGGTCTGAAATATGAGTTCCTGGAAAGAAAGAAGAAATTGAAATATTAGGTCATTAAGGACTTGGAGGGGGGTTTTATTTTAAAGTCTTTCATTGTATAGTGTAAAATGCTCATTTGAAAGATCAATTTTTCTTTATTTGAAGAAAATCTTAGAATTGTTTGAATATTTCCAACCTAAAACTTTTACTTGGTCCTGGGGTTGTCATGAAAGAAGTTATAAAGCAAGTTTGTCTCTGTCTATTGGTTTGGTAAGACTTCAGACCCCCTGTTCTTCTATGATCAGAATTGTAGTCTGTGGCTACATTTTTTATTCACAACCAGTAGAAGATCTGCTTTCCAAACAGCGTTAGTTTGTAAAAGTAAGCTTTAAGTGCCCTGCAGACATTCAAAGCTACAATCTAAGTTCAGAAAAAATACTAAGACATAAGATACAGCAAAGGTAAAGCTATTTTCTGACTTAGGTACAAGTTGGAAGGAATGTCTGGGAAAAATAATCCCAGAACTATTTTTATTATTGCTTTGTTCAAGAAAAGAAAAATCTGTAAGAGTATATGAGCAAGAGAGCATGAAACTCAATAACCCATTAAGCCAAACATATAGAAGCTGGGAAATAGGATTAATGTCTAAAGACAAAGAGGCATGGTAACCAGTGGCTGAACTGAAGAGTCTGTCATTGTGTTCTAAACCTTATTTAGGTCTTCTGATGGAAGAAGAGTTCTGATATGGGGGTCAAATAAGGGACAGTCCTCTAGAAAATTACATTAAACTGAGATGAGTAGTAACTTTTTCTTTAATGAATCACCTAACCACTGATATAGGGACACACTTTGCTTTTAAAAGTCTTCTAGGTCAGCTGTACCAAATGAAATATAATGATATCTGAAATATACCTTATGGTGACCTTCTTTGTCATACCTCAGTGAATAACCATACTCTAAACACCCAATATAGCTATTGGATTCTCTCTCTATGTACCTTGATTAAAAAATTACCTATTTATCAAAAGACTGTCTCACAAAGAAACAGCCTATCTTTGTGGGAAGAACAATTAGAATATTTTACTATTAACCTTATTTAAAAAGATCCCGTACTTCCAAACAAGATAAGGCAAAATGGCATTAGCATAAAATATAAATTGGTTTAGAAAATACAAGGAATGATTCATTATCGACAATAGGCATCATGTAACTTACAGCCTTACCTTTTCTTTCCTCCCCCAATGCCATACAAACATAACACTTAAGTTTTGACTAAATAATATATAGAATTTATTTAGGATGAAAAAATACTGCCCACAAATTTATGCTTTAAGACAAATGTAATGGCTTTGGACATGCACGCCTCAAGATATTAGGAAGCAATAATGGCAATTTTTTCTTTCAACACTTTATTGTTTTATTTTTATTTTTTTATTGTTGTTCATGTACAGTTGTCTCCATTTTCCCTCTACCACTTCCCCCCACCTTCCACCCTCAATCCTACCCCGCTTTGGCTTTGTCCATAAGTTCTTTATAATAATGGAAATTTTTAATTTGAGAAAAACCTTCACATTCCCAGGAAAAAATCATGTAGAATATGACTTCCAATGTTTTTAACATTATATTATATATTTGGAAGAAATAATCCACAATATTGCCAGCAGTAAAGCTATCAGTAATGTTTATGTTTCATGTGCTTTCCAAATTTACATAATGAACATGCATTATATCTTTACTGGAAAAAATTAAATTTTATTTTTGAAGTATATTTAAAAAACATTTTGTCATGCTTCAAAACGTCATGTTATAAGGAAGAAAGATGAGAAAAGAATAGAGGAAAAGGTCAAAAGAAACTAGAAAAAAAGGCAGAACAGTAAGAAAGGGTAGATACTAGGGAGAAAGAGAAATGAAAGCAAAAACTAATGTAAAGGGTGGAGATTACATATGATAGCAAGTGCTGCCAGGTGTAAAATTAAAGTGGTGTTATATGAAGAAGAATGGTTCTTCCTCTCAAAGGTTTCCTATTTAGTTGGTAATATACAATTTAGATTAGTGAATAATGATTAAATATTGATCAAACCTCTATCATTTTTAGTCCAAAAAAGGTAAAGTATAGAGGATACAGATTAAGAGGATACACAGGAAGGATGTAAGGAAGGATAAAACTAGAGGACTAGAGTACTGGGGCAGATTTTTAAGGGAAGAAGACAGACAGATTGGTAGAGATGAAGAGTGAAGGAAATCCAAGTGGGAATGGAACATACAGAAGCATAAAGTTAACACTAAATAAAATGTGCTGGGGGGATAGTAAAATAACAGTACAGGATGGAGGAACATTCCTACTTTCATATCTGATATTTGAAGTTGCTGTGAGTGCTAAGGGTGAAAAAGTAGGTCTTATCATTTGAATGGTACTGATTTCAAGCAAAGATAATTACATTTATTTATGCCTTAATGCATTTAAAATTTTCATTTTTAGCAACTACTATATGCCTACACTTTTGTGGGCATTGGGGTTGTAGGAAAAATGAACAAGACAGAAAGAGAAATGCCTTCTCTAATATGTTTATGTTCTAATAAATATATAATTAAAATATATTAAATAAATAATTTAAATGCATTAAATATATAGTAATATTTTATATTTTAGTATATATAAAATATATAGTACATCATTATCATAGGTAACAAGCACATAATCATCCCACAGGATTTCATATAATACATTGGTCCTTGTTGGTAGATAACATCAATGGAAAGTGATTTTAATACAGGATGCCACATCTGGGCCTTTCCTTACAATATTGGGACTTAATACTTTGTATTGTGTTTAAACAGGAAACATTCTGTTACCAACATTATTGGCTGCTAATTGGGGTAATGAGCACTACAAATATGATCTACTTCTTCCTGTCAAAACAAAGAAAACAGCCGGATATCAGAGGTGTCAAAACAGCCAGACATTATTTATTCTTATTCTATTCACATCTTTGGCTTGTTAAAATTGAGTTTTTTAAATTGTGCAAGTGAGCTTCTGCATGGCTGAAGTAAACATCAGCAAAATTAAAAGGGAACCAATTGTATGGGAAAGTATATTTGACAATGATACCTTGGACAAGGGTTTGATCTCCAAAATATAAAAAGAACTCACACGACTCCACTCCAGGAAGACAAACAACCCAATTAAAAAATGGGCAAAGGATCTGAACAGACACTTCTCTAAGGAGGACATACAGAGGGCCCATAGACATATGAAAAGATGTTCAGCATCACTAGCCATCAGAGAGATGTAAATTAAAACCACATTGAAGCCTTGGCTGGCGTAGCTCAGTGGATTGAGCGCGGGCTGCAAACCAAAGTATCGCAGGTTTGATTCTCAGTCAGGGTACATGCCTTGGTTGCAGGCCATGGCCCCCAGCAACTGCACATTGATGTTTCTCTCTCTCTCTTTCTCCCTCCCTTCCCTCTCTATAAATAAATAAATAAATAAATAAATAAATAAATAAATATCTTTAAAAACACACACACACACAATGAGCCCTGGCTGGTAATGGAGAAAAGCGGCAAGTGTCATCAAGGAACACATATAAAGGACACATGGACAAAGCCAAAGGATGATAGGATTGAGGGTGAGAGGTGGGGATGGCTGAGGTGGGTGGGAGTGGTGCAGGGAAAATGGAGACAATTGTACTTGAACAACAATAAAAATAAATAAATATATAAATTTAAATAAAAAGAGAAAAACATTACATGTAATAGAATGATAGCATTTCTTTTCTTATATCTGAGTATATATTTAGTGTACAAGAGAGAACTTGGATACTTCTATGACACAGAACATAATAAATAGGCTGAAGTTATATGTGTATCACCATCTTCTTGGCCATGAAGATTAAAAAATGCAGCCTACATGTACATGTGTGCACACACATGCACACACAAACAAAATTCAAATATCTGCTTTTGCATCCTCCAACAAAAATGTTTCATGCTGGCCTCTTTCTATAGCTATCAGACTATTATAATCACATTGCCTCTCTCTGACATTCCTCTCCATTGTTTGAATGGTTCATCCATTTTTATAACTCTATTTTATTCTCTCCACTTAAAATAACTTTCATGCCACTTCAAACCTCATTTTAAACTAGCAAATGTATTTGCTATCCTCACACAAGGACATTTTTATGTTGCTTTTGGAGAGAGAAGAAGGGAGAGACAGACAGAGAGAGAGAGGAGGAGGACGAGGACGAGGAGGAGGAGGAGAGAGGGAGAGGGGGAGAGGGAGAAGGGAGAGAAAGAGAGAGAGAGAGAGAGGGAGGGAGGGAGGGAGAGGGAGAGGGAGAGGGAGGGAGAGGGAGAGGGAGAGGGAGAGGGAGAGGGAGAGGGAGAGGGGGGAAGGGAAGGGAAGGGAAGGGAAGGGAAGGGAAGGGAAGGGAAGGGAAGGGAAGGGAAGGGAAGGGAAGGGAAGAGAAGAGAAGAGAAGAGAAGAGAAGAGAAGAGAAGAGAAGAGAAGGGGATGAATGTGAGAGAGAAACATCAATTGGTTGCAATCTCATATGCTCCCCACCAGAGATCAAACCCATAACCTCAGTATATACCCTGAACTTTGACCAGGAAAAAACCCATGACATTTTGGTCTATGGAATGATGTTCCAACCAACTGAGTCACACTGGCTGGGGTGTTCACTTTTAATGCATAGTTTATATTTGTCCTCTGAATAACCTCCTCAACTCCCATCCACATTTTTTGAGTTTTTTAATTGTATTTTTTCCATCAACATTTAGTCCCCTTACACCCCTCTTTCTTTCAGCAATCACCAGACTGTTGTCCATGTTCATGAGTCCTTTTTCCTTTTGCTCAATCCCTCCACCCCGTAACCTCCCCTCACTGGCTGTCATCCTGCTCTCCATCTATCAGTCTGTCTCTCTTTTGTCAACTCTCATCTGCATTAACAGAATTAATCCACTATATACCATGACTTATTTTGTTGGACAGAGGGAAAGAATAGTGCATCTCTCTATTTTTATCAGTTATCATATTGTTTTTATTTATTTTTGTATCTGTCACCACAATTAGAATGTGAGCATCATGACTGTAGAGATGACTTTGTTCATGTTATATACTCAGTACTTATTAAAGACCCTGGCACAGAATAGTTTCCTAATAAAAGTTCAGTAAATTAATAAATGGGAAATTGAATGCTACTTTGTTCCAGTGAGTAAAATTAATAGTCTCTTAAGAAAATCATGGTTTAGAAGGAAAACTTTAATGAAGAAATAAAGCCATGTCTACTTCAAAGGCATATATAAGTAACCTTGCCATTTCCTCTACTTTTTGTTATTTTGTGCCCTTGTGATTATTAATGCAGCATACAGTATAAGAAGCAGAGAAAGTTTTCTAGGTAACTGTGCTTATAAATAGCTAGTACATGAGTAATTAGTTATTTTGAATATTTTGGATTCAGCAATAATATTGTTCATTTATTTTTGTCAAGTGCATCTTTCTTTCAACAGGTATATATTTCTATGTACACAGTATATCACTCAGTACTACTTAGGCACCTTTAATATATGTTGAAATATACTGGCTAAATTTTTCATTAAGTCATTTGAAATTAGGTTATGACTTACACAGTAGATACTGAAGATATATAGAATGGCCCCTACACTAAAACACTGAAAGAGATTAAAAAATAGGACTTGTTAAAAAGTAGCAATGAGCAGCAATAAGCAGGATCCTAAAAGAGAAGGGCCTTCTTCAAAATTTGGGAGAGGGTTGGCATAACAGAAGATTTCTAAAGGAAAACGTATTGTCTGATGAGCTCAGGAGTAGACAAAAGACTGACTGTGTTGTCCAGCAGGTTCTCGTGCAGCAGCCAAGGGAAGTCATCAGGTGATTCCACACCAGGAAAGTCCTTTGCTTTGGGAACAGTGGATATCTCTCTATTTCCAAAAGCATGTACACAAGAAAAAATGGCATGAATGATTGATATTTAAGAAAAGAATGATTGATTCTAATCTAGAACACAGGAGGAATTCTTTGAAATCAATTTATTCTTTTTAAGGATTAACCCCCAAATGCTACCACTGTCAGGACTGAGCTTGAATAATCCACCTCAGGGATGCTGCAGTGTTTTCATCCACCTTTTTTGAAAAAAAGAAAAAAAATAGTAAGGCACTTTTGTCTGAGCACTTCTCTTTACAGTCATGTTACTGATTTTTTTTCTTCTTGTTCTTTCATATAAATAAATACATAAGTAAAAGATCTTTTCATGTAGCAACTTGTCACTTCTTATTGCACATTAAGTCTCCTGTTAATGAAAATTGATTTTTGTGTAGGTTACATAGGAGAATCATGTACTTCCTATGTATAGAGTAAGTCACTTCTGAGTATAGCTTCGAAGAGAGATTCATCTCTGGATGTGTGCAAAGAATTACATGGAAATGCTAATGGGGAAATTAAAATGCTAGCAGGTGAACCTCACTCAAACTGAGTGAGAATCACTAACACCTTCTTGCATTATCACCTGCTCATTCACACAAAAAAAGAAAACTTTAACTCTTTTCCTGGGCAGAAGGGGTCTAATGATTAATTATATTCATTTGTACAACTTATTTATTTTTATTGTTGTTCAAGTACAGTTGCCTCCATTTTCCCACCACCACTTTCCCCTGCCCCACCCACCCTAAATCCTACCCCATGTTGGCTTTGTCCTTGGGTCCTTTATACATGTTTCTTGATGACCCTTCCCTTTCTTTCCCCTGTTATCCCCTGCCCCCTCCCTTTTGGTTACTGTCAGTTTGTTCTTTATTTCAGTGTCCCTGGATCTATTTTTCTTATTTGTTTGTTTTGTCAATTAGGTTCCACTTATAGGTGAGATCATATAGTATTTGTCTTTCACTGCCTGGCTTATTTCATTTAGCATAATGCTCTCCAGTTCCATCCATGCTGTCACAAAGAGTAGCAGCTCCTTCTTTTCTTTCTGCTGCATAGTATTCCATCATGTCAATGCACCAGTTTTTTGATCCACTCATTTACTGATGGGCACTTAGGCTCATTCCAGCACCTGGCTATTGTAAATTGTGCTACTATGAACATTAGGGAGCATAGGTTCCTTTGGATTGGTGTTTGAGGATTCTTAGGGTATGATCCCAGCAGCGCAACCACTGGGTCAAAAGGCAGTCCCATTTTCAGTTTTCTTAGAAAATTCCACTTGCTTTTTAAGTTAATATAAAAGTTAACCTCGCATGTTGTAGGAATAGACTGATGATGGTTATTTTATGCATAGACTTAGTAGAAAACCATCCATACTAGTTGCCTTTATTCTTAAAAATAAATTAATAGACATAATATTTTGTGAAGTGTTTTGAAAAAGTAAGTGGGATGGCTGGGGTGGGAGGGAGTGGTAGGGGGAAATTGAGACAACTGTACTTAAATAACAATAAAAAATAAATTAATTAATAAAAAAGAAAAAGTAAAAAATAATTCATATTCTTATACAACACTGAGATTTGGGTTAGACATTTACAATTTTACATATCTTTTCTAATGTAAACAATAGGGTGAATATCATTGATAGAAAGAATAATTCTTACCCTCCTATGCCCATCTCTCCCCTAAAATATACATCAGTTCTGTATTGAATGACAATATTTTATATTTCCTAGGCTGGATCCTGAAAATTCAGGCTATAACACTTGTTATGATGTCACTAATATCCCAGATTGATATTCTGGGTTCTTTTCACCCATGATTGTAAGAGATGGGCCTAAATAATGCTTGCTCCTAAGTCAATTATTTGAAAATAGAACCCATAATGTGAGATTTACTATGATACTCTTAACTTTGTAGTGAATTGAAGTGTTTGTAGTGTCTGTAAAATTGACTGATAGTTTCTCATAGCGCCAGCAGTTCTACAGAGAATAAGACTTTTATGTTCAGAAAAGCAGCAAGGTCAAACTATTACAAAAGGTGGACTGGAAATGCTACTTCTGATTTTGTGGAAATACTGAAAGCAGCTTACACAAATGCTTTGCTTCAAGGAAGTGAATGTATGGCGAGAAGAAGAATAAACAGAGAGGGAGGAACATAAGGATAAACAGATTCATGTGCCAGTGATCTGAAAAATAAATATATGCAAGTTGATATAGATAACCTGGTTAATGTCTTTTAATATTTTATTTGGAGAATGAATGCATTGTGTTATATGTTTCATTTTGGCAGGTGCAAAAATATACACCCATATATTAGGAAAGCAAACACCTAAGCTTGTTCTAGTCAAGAGGGGAGAAAATAATACACAAGCTCTGTCCAGAAGGTATCCAGCCATGTACTATGAAAAATAGAGACATTTAATGAAGAAGATAGAAGATACAAGAACCATTGTACATAGGACAATGACTCTTCAGTCCCCTTGGAAGTAGGCACCATTCTCCCAGTCAACTGCACTGTTGTATTTTCTTGAATTTCATTGACTGTCTGAAATCTCTTCCCTTTCAAAGGTGATTTTAGTTTTGGGAAAAGCCAGAAATCAAAGGGCACCAAGTCTGGGCTGTAGTGGGGCTGAATCACCTGGGCAATTTGATGTCTCACCAAAAAAAATCTGCACAAGCATCTTTCTATATGTCTCTGGGCTCTCCATATGTCCTCCTTGGAGAAGTGTCCATTCAAGTCTTTTGCCCATTTTTAAGGGGATTTTTGTCTTCCTGGAGTGGAGTCATGTGAGTTCTTTATACATTTTGGGGATCAAACCCTTGTCCAAGGTATCATTGGCAAATATGTTTTCCCATATAGTTGGTTCTATTTTCATTTTAATGCTGTTTTCTTTAGCCACACAGAAGCCTT
The DNA here is from genome assembly GCF_019186645.2 of Phyllostomus hastatus. NCBI lineage: Eukaryota > Metazoa > Chordata > Mammalia > Chiroptera > Phyllostomidae > Phyllostomus > Phyllostomus hastatus. The sequence goes on along the minus strand of NW_025333984.1, from coordinate 8,175,123 downwards.
TTAATTTGATGAGGTCCCATTTGTTTAGTCTTTCCTTTATGTTCCTTGATCTTACCTTGAACTGGAACATAATCAACAAAAGAAAAAAGCAAAACAAAATATAACCAGAGACATTGAAATTAAGAACAATCTGACAATAGCCAGAGGGGAGTGGGGAGGGGACAGTGGGAAGAAGGGTTTTCAGGAACTACTATAAAGGACACATGGACAAAACCAAGGGGGAGGGTGGAAACAAGGTGGGTTTGGCTGGGATGAAGGGTAGTGGTGAAGAAAATGCAGACAACTGTAATTGAACAACAATAAAGTAATTTAAAAAAAAACTCTGCACGAGAAATGATGTATGAGCAACCTCATTGTCATGAAGAAGCTGTCAATCACTAATTGTCCATAGCTGTGGCTTTTTGAATCATCCAAATAATTTCTATGGAGGAATGTTGAAACTTAACACAAAATTTGATGCAGATTTTTTGCTCTACTCACTCAGTCATTTTGATGCAACAACCACACAGTACATGTGCTCACTTAATGGTGTCTACTGCCCCCACTGACTAGTACAGTGAAGTTATCATTGTTCACACATGTGCATTCCAGACCACTCTCATTGGCTGAGAGGTTACATGGATGTGACACAAACCATTCTTCTTATGTTAACAATGGCTGGACTTTTTCCAGACAGACCTCATAATAGTCTTCAACTCTAGTTAGTCTGTTCCTTTATTCTCTAGAGCTGAGACCAGGTTTTCAAATTTGCATAAGGAAGTCCTTCATATGAGGATCAGAGACTAGGTTTTTTCCTCATCCCACTACATATACTAATTAATTCAATTACAATGATGTGAGTAGTTTTTTCTCCCATATATAACTTTGGTAGAGTACATCTTTCTTTCCTGTGAGAATCAAAGAAATATGCCATTATGGCCTTCTTTATCCCCACCTAAATATATTTCCGATAGCATTAAAGTCCAGTATTAACATATCGAACAACTATTTTATATAATTTTACTACTTGTTCCAAAAAAAGTTGTAATTCTTTCCCCTAAAGCATGTCCTTTTATAAATCATTCCCCACTTTCTCCTTCTAGTTTTCAAGATTTTTCAGGTTAAGTAGTAACTTTTCCTTACTAATATTCCAACTCAATCTTATGGGGCAGTCACTAATTATATGGTATGTCATAATTCCTAACAGAAAGATTTGTCCATTTGCTTGCTTCTGATTCCCATGATATCCCAATAATTGCATTTCACATTAGTAAGTTTCTAGGCAGGCCTGTGGGGCTCCTCTACTGAGAGTCTTAATTAAACTTGTTCTAAATTAAAACAACCTTTGCTGAGACACTTGTCAGACCAGCTTTTCAGGCTTGCCTGGGACACAGGAGGCAATGCCATGATCAGTGGAAGCACGACAGGGATCAGGACCTGAGCAGTAAACTTGATGATTCACAGGGAGGTAATTTATTACACCCACTAGAACCACTAATATGATGGAAGACAAGTAGGGAGGTAGGAGGATTAAGAAAGAATTTAAAATATTGGGACATGCGCTGGCCGGTGTGGCTCAGTGGATTGAGCACTGGACTGCAAACCAAGGGATTGCTGGTTTAATTCCCAGTCAGGGCACATGTCTGTGTTGCAGGACAGGTTCCCAGTGGGGGTGTGTAAAAGGCAAGCACACATTGATGTTTCTCTCCCTCTCTTTCTCCTTTCCTTCCTGTCTCTAAAAAATAAAATCAATAAAATCTTTAAAAAATAAATAAAATATTGGGGCAGAGTGAAAATGCTGTTATTTCATAGTGCTACTGTATGGCTCCCCACCATAAACCACTAAAATAAAATGGAAACCATGGCTTTATTTTATGATGCTAAGAAGCTGGAAGGACAATTAAACATTCAGTCAATCTTTTGGTTTTGATTTATTAAAGTTAGTGCTGAGCCTTGTCTCCCAAGATCCATCCAAATTTTAAAAAATTATCTGTGGACTTCTCACCATTTGATGATACTAGCTCATGATCAAATGCCTCCTGTAATTCAGTGACCTTATGCTCTCCTCATCCTTCACTTGAGTCAGGAAAGCTATTCTCAAGAAAGAAACTAATTAATCCAATAATACTAACATATAAATGAGTGACAAGTTTTAAATTACTTTTTCATGGATATTTATATTTGACAGGAGGAAAAATCTATGAGAGTTTAACCCCAAAATATGAGGCTGTAAATATAAAATTTCACAATGGGTACACTTTGCTGGATCAATGTTTCTTTTTGGAATGTCTAGTTTTGTCTGTAGATCAAAATATTTGATAGAAACATTCTGCACAGGAAGGGATACTATCAACAAAATGAAAAAAGTAACCTACAGAATGGTAGAAAGTATTTGCAATCCATATATCTGATAAAGGGTTAATATAAAAATATATAAAATCACTCATATAACTCAAGCAAAAAACAAACAATTTGATTAAAAACTAGGCAGAGGAATTGAATAGGTATTTTTTCCAAAGAAGACATACAAATAATCAACTGGTACATGAAAAGGTGCTCAACATCAACATTTATCAGTTATATGCAAATCAAAACCACAATTAAATATCACCTTACCCCCCTTAGAATAGATACTGTCCAAAAGACAAGAAATAACAAGTGCTGGCAAGGATGTGGTGAAAAGGGAGCAGTTGTGCACTGTTGGTGGGAATGTAAATTGGTACAGTATGCAGGTTCCTCAAAAAATTAAAAATAAAACAGCCATGCAATTCCACTTCTGGGGATTTATCCAAAGGCAATGAAAACACTAACTTCAAAAGATATCTGCACCGTCATGTTCACTTTAGCATTATTTAAAATAGCCAAGACATTGAAACTACCTAAGTGTTTAATGATGGATGAATGGATAAAGAAAATGTGTGTTTTCCACATACACACGCACGCACACATATATATGGTCTATAAAGTACACATGTATATATGGAAATATCCATATGGAAAATTATTCATCCATAAAAAGGGAAGAATTTCTGACATTTATGACAACATGGATGGGCTTTGAGGAGATTGTGCTAAGTGAAGCAAGTCAAACACAGAAAAGCATATCATATGATCTCACATATACAAAGTGGGGCAAAGAAGGTTCATAATTGTGAATATGTGAAACAGAGTTTATTCTTGTATTATTATTTATTAATTATTGTGTTATTTTCCATATGAACAACTGTAAACCTACTTTTGCCTCACGCTGTATGTGGAATCTAAAAATACCAAACTCAATAGAAACAGAGAACAAATTGGTGGTTTACAGAGCAAGGGGTGAGAGGTGGAGGAAATGATGAATGTGATCAAATGTATAAACTTTGTTATAAGATAAACATGTCCTGGGGATATACTGTATAGCATGGCGACTATAGTTAGCAAGACTGCTTTGTATATTTAAAAGTTGCTAAGGGAGTATATCTTAAAAGTTCTCATCATAGAAATTGGGGGGGTGGAAATGGGAGGGAGGTGGGGAGGGATGGGTGGGTGGGCTGGGATGGGAGTAAAGGACAGAAAATTGTACTTGAACAACGATTAAAAGAAAAGAAAAGAAAAGAAACAACAAAAAAATTTGCCACTGTGTGAGGTGATGAATGTTAACTAAACTTATTGTGGTAATTGTTTTGCAGTATATGCATTATCAAATCACTATGTTGTATACCTGTACTAGCACAGCATAATATGCCAGTTTCATCTCAGTGAAACTGGAAACAAGACTAGCTCAGAGTTTGATAAACATGGGTTAAATTTTGGATCGTCTATTGAATAATTATGTGACTTTGGAAATATTCTAAATTTCACTCTTTAGCTATTAAAATAACAGTAGTTCCTTTCTTATAATATTATTTTGAATATTAATAATATAGTGCATATGACTCCATTAGCTTTGTGCCTGGCCCAGAATAAATACTCAAAAAATGTTACCTATAATTATTAAGCCTCATGTATATACAAGTTGGAAGTGCTTCTAGACAAAACATTTAGTGCACTATATAGCACATAGATTTATTATATATTTTTGTATTCTTTTTTTATTGTTGTTCAAGTACAGTTGTCTCCATTTTCCCCCCATGCCTACCCCTACCCCCCAGCCATCCCCACCTCCTACCCTCGATCATGCACCCTTTTGGCTTTTCCATGGGTCCTTTATACATGTTCCTTGAAAACCTTCCCCCCAATCCCTCCAATATCCCCTCCCACCTCCCCTCAGGTAACTGTCAGTTTGTTCTTAATTTCAATGTCTCTGGTTATATATTTTTTAAAAACTGTGGCAAATAATATTTTTATACTTTCTACCTGGGACCTAATATTTATTTTTTGTTTTATAGTAAATAATGTTTCTTGTGAGATACTGAAATGACATTTTTAAAATGTTGTCATAATACCTCATGCCTCTACATAAGTTTTATTTGGTTTCAATCTACTACATTATCTAAGGGGCACTCATAATTCTTTTCACTGTGTTAAGTTTTTGTATAGGAAAGCAAAATAACAACAATAATCAAATAATTATTTTTTCCCTGTTTAAGTGTGATTAAGGAAGAATAATATATTTCTGTTAGTGCGTAAAATTTTTTGAAATACCTACTAATTTAGGTTTATTTATTGATGAGCCAATCTTGCATACCTTGCCACCAAGTTGTGGTCATGAACTTGGTTAAGAACACAAGATATATAATATTGAGTAGGTACAAAACCTGAAGCTTATTTCTTTCCTTTGACCAAAATACTAGAGAGAACTATTTCATAGACAGAAAGTGGAGTTCCTGTTATCATATTCAAGGGGATCCTGGAGAGAACAAGATAGAGTCATTTGGATAAAGTCAGATGTCAGGTTACTTGTCTACATACCCAACTCCCTTCAGTGTTTGATTCTGAACTTCAAATTATGTATATATGTGTGGGGGATTTCTTTAGAAATATCTAAGTATACATGCAGGAACTAGAGTGTATGAGGCCTAGTGCCCCATTGTCCCAAGTATAGTTTCCTATGCACTAAACTGTGCCCTCATCACATTCATAATGTTGAGACCATAATCCTCAATGTGATGGTATTTGAAGATAGAGTCTTTAGGAAGTAATTAAGGTTAAGTGGATCATAAAAGTGGGCCTTAATCAGATAGGACTTATGGTCTTGTAAGAAGAGGAAGAGCTCTCTCTTTCTCTTTCTCTTCTCTGCATGTGCACAAGGGAGAAAAATCATTAAACCATTTGAGGACAAAATAAGAAGGTGGCCATGTGCAAGCAAGGAAGAGTGTTCTTACCAGAAACCACATCAGCTGGCACCTTGGTCTCAGACTTTCCTGTTTCCAGAACTGTGAGAAAATAAAATTATGTTATCCAGCTTGTATTATTTGGCTATAGCAGCTCAAGGTGATTAATACAAGGGGAGGGTAGCAAGTCCCTAAAAGTAACACACAGCCTTTCCAAGGTGGTAAGAGAAATTTGCAGCATCATTGATGGGTATATATATGTATGTATGTATATGTGTCTGTATAGACACACACACACACCTGAGGCAGTGTTCCTGGTTCCCCGAGTTACACAGGTACAAAGGACTCAGAAGTTCCACTATATCCCTTGTAAATGCTGGGAGTGCAAGTGGGGAACCCAAGGGCTGCAGCCAGGAGACGGCTGTTTTTGATGAGAAAATTGTCTTTGGATAAATGACTGTACCATGAGTTTAGAGGTAAGTTTCAGCACATCAGTCCAAAAGACCAAATGAGGTTCATGTTATCCTAACAGGATAGAAAACAGACCAGTGTCAGTCACTTTTCAAGAATCCAGAGATCAGTCTTCAGCACAATGGAAATGCATGAGCATATCCAGATTCTTAAAATATCCAGATTCCATTTTGTAGGAAGAAGGTGGAGGGACTCTAAAAGACCGGGGACTCTTCTGTGTCCTTTAAGCACAAATGAATCATATAACAGAAATAGTGGAATTATTGAATCAGGCTCAGCCTTAGCTTATCACACTAGAAAATAATTGATTAGTTCGTATTTCTCCATTCATCTCTGACCCTGTCATCCAATGGATGGGACCCTTAAGAAGCATCATATTGCTAATTCCTGGAGAAGTAAAGAAGTTACATTTGCTTTGCATATTTTTACATTGTGTAAACAAATTTTTCATTCACAATGCACTTGTTTTCCTTTGAGATTATCTTTTTTTTACTCTGGGGTGAAAAATAAGTTACCTATCAAGGGCCACCTCCAAGCATTTGGTAGTTGTTGCTTGAAGTATTGGGCTGAAAAGTATTCTAAGGCTTCATCTTGATCTGAGGGAACAACTGCCATGATTAATGATAGGTGCTAGCTTTAGAAATGGGATGAAGTAATAGTAACACATTTGTTAAGCATTTATTGACATTGGCTTATGTTAATAGAATCCCAAGTTCTCTGTGTAGAAAAGACTCCTCAGCCTGACACTTGACATTAGTTTGAGGTGCTGGTTAGGTTTCCTGATATTAAGGAAACACTGTATCCACTTCTGCCTTCTAGGAGAATAGAATATTTTATTTTAAGCGATGTACTCTTTTATTCAGTAAAATGCCTTGATGAGCCTTTATGGTCATCTGGAACTGTTGAAGGACATTATTCTCTCACAGTAGTGTTCAAATCTGGAATTCAGGGTATTTGGAAAAGAGATTCTCCTTCATAGGTACCTCAAACAGCTTCTCTTATATAATTTTTTGCTATATTTTGCTTCTTTCCTGGAAACTCACCCATTCCAGATATCAAGTACCTAATCTGTTTTTTTTTAAAGTCCATGTCAAGAGTTTAAAAGCATCCTCACAAAGAGCAGTTATTTGGCTGAGATATCCTTATGTTGCCTAATCAATTAATGGCTCCTTATAGGAATTTCTCTGAGTGGAGGACAGTGGCTAAGAAGATAGATATTTAGGGCAAACCAGTCATACACAATATATTTGAAAAGAAAGTTGTGCCTGCCTTATTGATTTCTTGAATGATTCTTAGGAAATAATTTTATACTTATATTTTTAATGCCATAATAAGTTGTCACAGGGGGTGACTTGTTCAGAAATAATTCAGAGATCTAATTATAAACAGTACTATTATTCCTGTGATTATTATTTATAAATAGGGCCTAACAAAGGTTGTATAGAATATACTTCTCACTCAATTTGCAATTGTTAGATGCTTAAATCAACAGGGTTTTAAAAACCTTCTCAACATTAGGAAGAAAAATGCACAAGATAGTGTGCAGCAAGGAAGGAAAACATAAACTTGATCACAATAGAAGGATAAAGAAAATGTAGGAAACTCATAAGATTGTCTGGCTTTTTTCTTTTTTCAAAGCAAGGTCACTTTTCATAGGTAAAAGTAAATTAAATGTCCATTTTTTCTTTTTCTTTTTAATTAAATCATCTTTTTATTGTTATTCTATTACAGTTGTACCAATTTTTCCTCCTTTGACCTCCTCCAACCAGCCCACTCCCCGTTCCCACAGTCACTCTGCACACTGTTGTCCATGTCTGTGGGTCCTTCACACATGTTCTTCGTCTATTCCCTTTCCTTTCTTTCCATCACTATCCCCCTTCCCTCTCCCCTCTGGCCACTTTCAATCTGTTCCATATTTCCATGTCTGTGGTTCTATTTTGTTTATTAGTTTGTTCTGTTCATCAGATTCCTTTCATAGGTGAGATCATATGGAATTTGTCTCTTACCACCAAGCTTATTTCACTTAGTATTATATTCTCCAGTTCCATCCATGCAATTGCAAAAGGTAGGAGGAGTTCCCTCTTTCTTTCTGCTGCGTAGTATTCCATTGTGTATATGTACCATTTGATCCCCTCTTTTAGTGATGGGCACTTAGGCTCTTTCCAGCACTTGACTATTATAGATAGCACTACTATGAACATAGAGATACCTAAGTTGTTTTGAACTGGTGTTTCAGGATTCTTAGGGTATATTTCCAGCAGTGGAATTGCTGGGTCAGAAGGCAGTTCCATTTTCAGTTTTCTGAGGAAATTCCATACTGTTTTCCACAGTGGCTGCACCAGTCTGCATTCCCACCAGTGTACTAGGGTTCCCTTTTCTCTCAATCCTTACCAATACTTCTTGTTTGTTGATTTGTTAATGATGGCTATTCTGACTGTGTGAGGTGATATCTCATTGTGGTTTTAATGTGCATCTGTCTGATGGCTAGTGATGTCGAGCTTTTTTTAATATCAGTTCTTTTTAAAAAGATTTTATTTATTTACTTTTAGAGAGGGAATGGAGGGAGAAAAAGAGAGAGAGAGAAACATCAATGTGCAGTTGCTGGGGGTTATGGCCTGCAACCCAGGCATGTAACCTGACTGGGAATTGAACCTGTGACACTTTGGTTCACAGCCTGCGCTCAATCCACTGAGCTACGCCAGCCAGGGCCAAGGTTTTTTTTTGTAAGTCTCTGGGCCCACTCTATGTCTTCCATGGAGAAGTGTTTATCCAGGTCCTTGGTCCATTTTTTAATTGGATTGTTTGTCTTCCTAGTGTTGAGTCTATGAGTTCTTTATACATTTTGAAGATCAACCCCTCATCTGATATATCATTGCCAAATATGTTCTCCCATATAGTCTGTTTCGTTTTTATTTTGATGGTGATTTCTTTAGTCATGTAGAAGCTTTTTAGTTTGATGTAGTCTCATTTGTTTATTTTTTCCCTTTAATTTCCTTGCCCTAGAAGATATATCAGTAAAAATATTGCTGTGTGGCATATTTGAAATTTTTCTGCCTATGTTCTCCTCTATGACTTTTATGGTGTCATGACTTATACTTAAATCTTTTATCCTTTTTGAGTTTATTCTGGTGTACCATGTAAGTTGGTGGTCTAGTTTCATTTTTTTGCATTTACCATTCCAGTTCTCCCAACACCATTTTCTAAAGAAGCTATTTTTACTCCATTTTATGCTCCTGCTCCTTTGAAATATTAATTGACCATAGAGACTTGTGTTTATTTCTGGGCTCTCTATTCTGTTCCATTTATCTATGTGTCTGTTCTTATGCCAGTACCAGACTGTTTTGATTACAGTGGCCTTGTAGTATAGTTTGATATCAGGTGTTGTAATCCCTCCTACTTTGTCCTTCTTTCTCATGATTGTTGAAGCTATTTGGGGCCTTTTTTGGTTCCATGTATGTTTTTGAAATATTTGTTCTAGATCTATTAAATATGCCATTGGTATTTTAATAGGAATGGTGTTGAATCTATAGATTGCTTTGAGTGGTATGAACACTTTTATGATGTTAATTCTTCCTATCCATGAACACTGAATATGTTTCCATTTATTTGTCTCTTCCTTAATTTCTTTCTTCAGTGTTCCAGTTTTCCAAGTACAGTTTTTTTACCTCCTTGGTTAAATTTATTGCTAGATACTTTATTTTTCTTGTTACTATAGTAAATGGGATTTTATTTTTTGATTCATGATAGGGACTCAATTCATTTAAAACATTCCCAGAAAATAATGCATTGTGAATAAAATAATATTCTATTTGCCAATCTGAAACTTTTAAAATTAGTTTTATCATTCAGACAATTAAATAAAAACAATAGCAATATGTACTATATTGACAGATATTTATATATACTCAATTATTATACATATGATAATACAGTGAAATTATTAGTGTATATATCTCTCCACCCTACCAGACCATGACCTTTTTGTGGGTAATAGTCTTGTTTTAATCATCTCTGTGTCACAAAGAGAATTTCTTGTGAAGAGTAGGTACTCAGCAAATGTGTGTTGAATAAATGGTTGGTAATGAGAGTCCTTTTATCTTCTATTTTTATAAAGGTGAGGGTTGAAGTTCCTAAAATCATACATGTTTTTCAATAATAAAAGATGAAAGTAGAACAGCCATCCATTAAAGATCTGGTTACCTACATATCAAGCAATAGCACAATACTTTCATCTCCATCATTAAAGTACACAAAATTAGTTTCCAGGCTGTACATGTCTAATAAGATGATTCACTATTTACAGGGCCTTTAACTCTGCCACAATGTCATGAAAATAGATTCATACATGTTTTTCTAGATCATTTCAGTAACATATTATAAATATAACTCATGCTTCCCTTGTAATTAGAAAACATACCTAAGTGCAGTGCCTTATCAACTTTACTAATATTTCACTGTTTATCATATATGAAACTGGCAAATTTATGTAAAATAAAATCACACAAAAATTTTTAGTCATGTTCCAAGGTGCATACATGTTAGTAAATCAAACTGATATTCTAGCACTGAAATATGAAAATTAATTATTAGACCTAAATTCAAATTACATCATTCTAATGGTTTTATTTCATTTCTAAAATTCTTGTTTCAAATAACCATTTATATTTTTTCACATCTATCACAGTATAGAATTTCACTGCTCCAGTTACATTGATAAAGCAACTACTATGTTTATTTTTTCAGGTATGAATCATTACATTTGTATTCACAATAATTGTAAAACTGTGTACCAGCAGAACCAATAAAAATAAATTAGAACCACTTTAGGAATGGCCTTTGACATAACTGTAGTAGAAAAATGTGGGGGCATGTTATAATAGTGCTCCAATATAATTTATGCAAGTAAACACTGCATATAAAACAGTAATATTTTAAATCTATTTTAATTATTATATTGCTTTCAATGAAACCCTTGTACAACTGTGAACATTATTTCTTAGGAGTCAATGGACAATATTAAAGACACTTAATAATGTCAGCAAATACATAGTTTGGACTGAAAATCAAAATTTACATGTAAACAAAACTATTATTTAAAAGCATAGAAATATATTTCACATTCAAGTTGTTACAATAAAAGCTGGCCAAGATGCTCATTTTCTTCTGAAAATTGAACGAAACTAGTGGAACCATCATCATGAATATTTTGTACAAATATAATGCTTACAAGTAACAAAAATAATGTTCAGACAGAATGCTATATTCTTGGCTTCAAATTAAAACAATATATAATGGTAGGAATGGATAGTTAGGTGGATAAATTAAATAAGTTTACCTATAACTTTCTAAACCAAAAGACCTTTTAATATGTATATATAGTCTTGCAAGTGTGTACACATACAGAAAAAATAAAATGCCAAAAATATGAATTCTTTCATATGGTGAGCATAGACATACTATACTGCATATGATTTTCAGTTGACCTTTATGTAACTGCAGGCCCAAATTATTGCATCATTTATATAACCAAGCCATGTTCATTATTTTCTTAAACTACTTTTCCAGAAAACTTTCTCTGCTAAAAGTCAGTGCACAAAGATTTCCTTTTTGTATATCTTGGCACTTATGCATACTTTGTACTATTTATTCATAACTTGAGATCCTTTTAATTACATGTGCATTTCCACATATAAACTATAAGAGCCCTGTGAGTATGGAATGGCTAGTATGATGTGTCTGTATAAAACAGCGATTCAACAAATGCTTAATAAGGAGCATGTAGTTGCTATAGTTTGCCATTTATGAAAAATAAATACTGGTTCTCAAAGAAATCCACAAGTTGTTAATTTCCATATGAATGAAGTAGAAATCAAGTAAAATTTTTATTCCAAGTATGCTGATGATTTCACTGAAATTGGGTTTTCTATTTTTATTAGGTAAAATATTTAGTTTAGCAAACAATTGTCATACTTAAAGTTAAATAAAATAATGAAATATCAAAGTGTAATATTTCCTTGATTAAAATGGATTATATTGAGAACATTTAAGTGAAATAAATGACATTTAACAATTATATTTTAAAGGAAAATATTACACAATGTGTGTCCTATCATCCTGCACAGTTTATGACATACTTTCCATGGTACATAAATAGCAGAAATACCCAACTTCAGGGTCAAAACTGTGTTGGATGAGCAATATATAATGAAGGACACTGGCTGGTATGTTTAAAGTCTTATTATTAACTTTAGCAGTAAAACCCTCTCCCTATATATAGTGTAAAACTTGTATGGTCAACCAAGTTGCTAATGAAGAGAATTTTGGGGGTTCAATAATCAAATAGGCCAGTTAACTATGTAAAAATATATTTTGTTTCTTGGTCATACACTGTACATTTCCTCCCAGTTATCTTAAAAGTATCCATGAAGGAAGCTAAAGAAACAAAAGTTTGTGAATAACTCACTATGAGCACAGATTATGAGTCAGTAATATCAGCAGAAAATGAAATGCTTGAAGGTGAAGACATCCCTAGAATTGATAAGGTGTCTTTCCTTGAAATAGACATACCATTCTTTTGCTCTTGTAGAAACTCCCAGAGATGTGTGGCTGCTTTTATTTGTTTGTGTCAATTTCACTCTAAGTCATAATTATTTATAGTTCAATTGGACATTTCAGCAAGAATCACAGCATGAACGATGCCCATGTTCTCCATAGGTTGTAACTTTACCCTATCAAGGAACTCGAAATAATTAAAAAGTAATGTTCTTCAAAAGGATTGATTTTTATCAAACTAGTCTCAGTTGGCTTGCAACTTTCTTGACTCCTCAGTTCATCACTATTCCACATACTCTCTGTATTGTCAGATCTTCTCCCTATGATTAATTGATCAAAAACAGTGACAGCCATAAAAGTGTAAACTGCACAAACTCGGTGCCCTTATTATTTTTGGCAAAGCACATTTTCTTGGATAAGTGAACATATGTGAAGTAATAAATCTATGAACATGGTTTATGAGGTATTGCTGCAAAATCAAATTATGTCACAATTTATGCATAAAATGATAAATGCTCACTAAGGTCTTTTTTAGTTTGTTTTCTTTTGGGGTGGTGGTATGGTTTGCCATTTGCTTTGTTTTTAGTTTTGTTTTTTTATTTTGAAAAAGATAAAAGGAGATGTTTCTCAGTTGGAAGTTTGCTTTTGGTACAGAAAATGTTAACAGAATTATTATGGCTAAATGAATGCCCAATAATTGACTATAAAATGGAATATTTTGGAGAGTTTAGTAGGCAACAAAAACTACCAGATAAGTTACAGTTGTGGGGAGTGGGTTAACATCCCAGGGGTGAATGTATAAGCTCTGTATATAGATATGTTTGTTTGTTTATTTATTTATTTACTTATTTATTTGTTTATGTTCAATTACAGCCAATGTTGTCTCCATTTCCTCCCACTGCTCCCCTCAATCCCAATCATCCCTACCTCCCACCCTCAATCCTACTCCCCTTTGGCTTTGTCCATGTGTCCTTTATACATGTTCCTTGATGAGAAAAAAACAAAAAACAAACAAACAAAAAAAAACAACAAAAAAAACCCGTGCAGTTTTATATGATGAGGACTAGACACACATGGTATTGGACACTTGAAATGTGGCTAGTCCAAATGAATATATGCTGTCAGTGAGAACTACACACCCAGTTTCAAAGATTTAGTATGTAAAAGAGAATGTAAAATGTCTCATGATAGGCACAGAGTAGACAGTTTTAGTACTTGGAGAAAATGAAACAAGGGAAGGGAGTTTAGTATGGTGGTTGCTTGTAGTGGGTGGGATACTCTTTTAGATGACATGATCAAGAATGTCTTCCCTGAGAAGGAAACATTTGAGCAGAGACCTGGATGAAGGAGCAAATGATGCAAGTATGTAAAAGGAATGTGTTTCAAAGCAGAAGTGTATATCTCATTAGGCTTTCCCTACTGATTACAAATCAAATCCACATGGAATGATTATTTTTGTAAACATGCAACTTAATTTTTGTAAGTTCCATGAGGCTAAGGGCTATATCCTCAGTTTCTAGAACAGTACAGTACCTGATACAGGGAAGGTACTGAGTATACTTGCCAAATGAATGAAGGAATCATCCTCTAATCAATCAATGTGTATTGAGTTGTTCCATGTTGAGTAACCTGTTAAGCACTGTGGAGTAACTAAAATGTATCAGATAAATTAGTGATCTCAAATTGCTTGTAGTCTGGCAAAGCAGAAAAGACAATGCATACAAAAAGCTAATAATGCCAGGCTGCTTGAGGAAAGGAAACAATAACTGGCTATAGGAACTCAGAGGATGGAAAGACTTGTATGTAGGTTTCACTGAAAAGATGGAAAGTGAAGTGAGTTGGTACTTAAGCTGGCAAAGTGGGAGGTGTGGGCTCTCTAGGGGAAGTGACCTTCATGATCAAATAAGAACCTCAAAGGAAATATTTTCTCATACATGCATATAGCTTTCCAGTTTACAAAACACTTTCACAACTATTTTATCACTTAATCCTCACAATAAAGTTTGAGGTCAACAGAGAAGGGACAAATGTCTAAATATATTTTTGAGGAAACTGAGGCTCAGATACTAATTTTCTTAAAGTCACTTGGCTGAAGTTGAAAGTAAAATCCATGTTTTCTGGTTCTTAAGCTAGGGCTCTGTCTTCAATACTGGGACTCAAAGGGCAGAGCTATTACACAGCTGAGATCTTGTCTCTAAATAGAATTATGAAGTGTTTCTCCTGGATGTGTTTGGATAACTGTGGCTAATTGAGTTTCCACTACCTGTCTTTATTTGTGTTTACCTAATCTCCCTATTAGATTAAGCACCTCCACAAGGGTTGGGTTATGACCCCTATCTCCTTTGTAATTTCCATAGAACATAGTACCATTGAGAGGTGTTGATTTTCCTATCTCTATTATAAAGCAATATCATGAGAAAGGAAAACAAAATAAATTCTAACAAAATATGTTGTAATTAAACTATTTAGAAATTAAGCTACAGAAATGTATATACACAAAACACACAGCCTACATAATTTTATCAAGAGGAGATTATTGCCTACTGCCAGTGATTACTCAGATCTTTAAAGACATCTATGTACATATTATCCCCATCACAGACTGAAGGTGAGAGAACTATAATTTTGGCTACAGGGTTTTATAAACAAAAGGAGAGTACTTTTTTTATTTTATTACTCAGACACTAAATTATTTTGTTAATGGCCTACATACAAAAAAAGAAAATGTGTTTAAAACACAGGAACAGAACATCTTGTCTTCATATAAAATTTTACATATGATAATGCTATACCAAATAACCTGGCCTTAATTTTCACAGTTCACTTGAAAAAAAAAGCAAATGTTTTTGTTTTAATCCATGTCTAGGATGCTTCTTCTATTTCTTCCTTTCTTTTTCTTTTGGCAGATTAGTAACAGAAATTATTCCTATATTTTAGACATTGTAATTAGACTTAGGGTCATATTATATAATATTTTAAAATCATGGATGAAATTAAATTGAAATATGGTTTAGAAGTAATATAAAAGATATAAGCCACAACATGGCTAGAGCTATAACATTAATATTTGACTATACATTTGTCAATGCTGACTCTGAAACTGTTTTCAGACGTTGCATTAGGAACAAAAACATGTCTTTAACTACTGTTAAAGGACAGGAAATTACTTCCGCATTATGTTTTCTTTGTTTATTTTTTCATTTTTTACTGGAACTTTATGTGCAGAGGCTTGAGGTATTCATGGCACAGTGTCATCATCAATCTGTACAAGACAACTCTCTTATTTATTTCCCCTATTCATTCCAGATCTCCACTTCCATTTCCCTACAGGCTCCCACTTTAATATGTTTAACATATTCCCTTTAATATGTTTGCTGTTCTAAGCGCTGCCATGTGTATATATTTAGTATACTAAATGGTGTGTTATAGAATTCATTCAATTTTTTAAATTCAACCACCTTTCTAATTGTAAAAAGTATAAAAATAAAAATCATGCATATTTAAGGTATACAATATGATGATTTGATATACATAGTGAAATGATTACCACAGTCATGATAATCAACAGGTCGTTTCCTCATATAGTTATTACTCTTTTTGTGTGATGAAAACACCTGAAATATGCTCTCTGAAATTTCCAGTACTTGATACAGTATTATTAACTATAATCATTATGTTGTACATTAGCTCTCTAGACTATTCATCCTATGGGACTGCAAGATTGTACCCTTTGACCAACATCACTTCCAGCTCACTGCATCTGGTAACCACCATTTGATTTTTTGCTTCGATGTATTGGGTATTTTTAGATTCCACATGTAAACAAGATTGTGCAATTTGTGTGTGTGTGTGTGTGTGTGTGTGTGTGTGTGTGTGTGTGTGTCTGATTTATTCCACATAGCGTTATGTCCTCTAAGAACAGATGTATGAAAAGGTGCTGAACACAAATCATTTGGTAAATGCAAATCCAAACCACAATGAGAAATCACCTCACATCCACTAAGATGGTGATTATCAAAATACAAGTGATAATAAGTGCTGGTGAGAATGTGGAGAAAAGGGAACCCTCAGCACTGTTGGTGGGAATGAAAATTGATTCAGCCACTGTGGGAAACAGTATGGATGTTTGTCAAAAAACTAAAACTAGAATTATCAAATGATCCAGTAATTTGTCTTCTGGGTACATACCAAAAGGAAATGAAATCACAATCCCAAAGACACATCTACACTTCCATGTTCATTGCAGCATTATTCACAATAGCCAAGACATGGAAACAATCTAAGTGTTGACAAATGAATAGTTAAATAAACTGTGGTATATAGAAACAATGGAATATTATTCAGCTTTTAAAAAGAGGAGATCTTTGGAAGGAGACCTGATTTTTTGTGGTGAACACAAAATGCAATATTCAGATGATATATTATAGAATTGTACACTCGAAACCTCTATAATTTTATTAACCACTGCTACCCCAATAAATTGAATAAAATAAAAAATTAATAAAAATTAAAAAGGAAACTTTATAGAGAAGAGTCTGATGGTTGCCAGAGGAGAGGAAGGTGGGGACTGTGTGAAAAAAGTGAAGGGATTAAGAAGTACAAATAGTTTTTACAGAATAGTCACAGGATATAAAGTACACCACAGGGAATGTGGTCAATAATATTGTGATAACTATGTATGGTGCCAGGTGGGACCTGTAAATAGAGGGCTATTATGAGTAAACTTATAATGAAAAAATCCTTGTATAACTACTTTTGTGGACATATACTTCCATTAGTCTTGAGAAATACTTAGTTGCAGAATTAATGTGTGATAGTGTAGGTGAATGTGTAGAAAAAACTACTAGATTCATTTCCAAAGCATCTATACCATTTTATATTCCCAGCAACATTGGTGATGTCTGTCATTTTAATTGTAGCCATACTTGAGGGTCAGTAGTAGTAGCTTTAATTTGTATCTCTGCAGTGATATATAATTACTGACCATTCATATAACTTATTTTTTGGCATTAAGCTGTTATCTGTATATTTATTATTATTATTATTATTATTATTATTATTATTAATTTAAAATTTCTCCAATTACAGTTTGCATTCAATTTTATTTTGTATTAGTTCAGGTACACAGCATAATGGTTAGACAATCATGGACTTTACAAAGTGATCCTCCTGATATTTTCAGTACTCATCTGACACCATGCATAATTATTATGATATTATTGACTATGTTTCCTATGTTGTACTTTATATCCCATGACTGTTCTGTAACTGCCAGTCTGTACTTCTCAACCCCATCACCTTTTTTACCCAGTCACCCAGACCCCAATAAATTCATTAGGCAAGTATATGTTTGAACATTTTGTCCAAATTTTTACTTGATTTTTAAAAATTATTATTGAGTTGTAGGATTTTTGCAGTATATCAGATTTTGCATCAGTGTATCTGCCCCACCCCATTTTCTGAGTTTATGTAGAAATGATGTTGTTTTTTCTTTAAATGTTTGATGGAATTAAGTACTGAAATCATCTTGATCTGGAGTTCTATTTGAGGAAAAATTTTTGGTAATGAGTTCAATTTTATTAATAGATATAATATTATTAGGATTTTTGGTTTAGTCTGTGGCAGCTTTGACACACTGCATATACGGAATCTGTTCATTTTACCTAAATTATCAAATTCATTGAAATAAAGTTGATAATAATATTCTTTTATTATCCTTTCACTATCTGCAGGAACTTTAGAAATGTTCCTTCTAATATTCCTCATGTTGGTAGTTTGGATTCTCTCTTTGTTCTTTAGTTTTGTAATAGGTTTATCAATTTTCTTGCTATTTTCAAAGAAACAATTCTTGAGTCTGCTCTGGTTAAAATTTCTATTTCCTCCATACTTACTTGCTTCTATTTTTATTTCTTCCTCTGTGTTTAATTAACTTGTTTTTCTATCTATCTATGTTGGAATTTTCGGTCACTGACTTTATAACTTTCTTTTCTTTCTAATATATGTATTTACAGCTCAGGATTTTCTTCTGAAAACTGCTTTAGCTGTAATCCATGAATTTTCTGTAGTGGTATGCTTAGATTTCTTTCTCTTTGTCTTTTGTTTATCTGACATTGGTTTTTGTTTGTGGTTACTATAAGGCTTACATAAAACATCTTATAAGTCTATTTTAAACTGGTAACAATTTGACTTCATATACATACTAAAGCTCTATATTTTTATTCTGCCCTTACATTTTATGGCTTTTAATGTCATAATTTACATCTTTTTACCTGTGTGTTTACTAACAAATTATTGTAGTTATGGTTGCTTTTTAAATTTTATTTATTTATTTATTTATTTTTAGAAAGATGGGAAGGGACGGAGGAAGAGAAGGAGAGAAACATTGATGTTCAAGAGAAGATTGTTTGCCTCTTGAATGCCCCCATCTGAGGACCTGGCCAGGCAACCCAGGCATGTGCCCTGACCAGAACAGAAATGGTGACCTTTTGGTTTGCATTACAATACCCAGCCCACTGAGCCACACCAGGCAGGGCTATTTTTAATACTTTTATCTTTTAATTTTCATAACTAGATTTATCATACTTCTGTTACTACACTAGAACATTCTGAATTAACTCTATATTTACTTGTACCAGTGAGATTTATACTTTTATAAGTTTTCTTGTTATAAATTAGCAGTCTTTCATTTTAGCTTAAAGAAGACCCTTAACATTTCTTGCAAGGCTTATCTAGTGATGATGAACTCCTATACCTTTTGCTTGTTTGGGAAACTCCTTCAAATATGGGCAGATTTTCCAGGTAAGGTATTCTTGGTTGGCAATTTTTTTTTCTTTCAGCACTTTGAACAGATTATGCCATTCCCTCCTTAGGATCCACTAAGGTAGATTTTGGATTTCCTTCAGAGGGAAATGCTCCATGTGTAGCTGTAGATTCAGTGTGTACATGGGAAAAACTGAGTTCAGTACCCACTGATTTTGCCATCTTCTGCAATCTATAAATATTAATGTTATATTTTCCTTATTATTGAGTTCAAAATATTTTTGAATTCTCCATGTGATTTTTACATTAGACTTACAGCTTACTTAGAATATGTTTTCCTGAGGAGACTCTGGATTGTGTTTTATAATGCTGAAGAGTTGTTTTTGTTCTCTCAAGCAATTAACTTGTTTGGATGTACATGGCAAACTCTGGCTCTTGGAGCATGAGCTGAAAAACAAGTTTATTCTTTTATTTTTATCATGGTTACTTTCTGCTATCTGTCTGTTATCTGTTGAAGACATGCATAATTCTGGGACCAGTAAAGATTTGGATAGAGTTTATACTGAGAATGTGGGGTTTTCTTTCTCTGTTTCTCTTGTTTTTTGATTTTCCCCCATCGTTTCCTACTGGTTGTGGTTACCCCAAATTCTGTCTTCTGAGTTTTTAAGGCAGAAAGGCTGTGTCCTTTTTAGACTAATTTTAACCAGTCAGGGTGGAGTTGTAAATATTTAATTACTGGATATCTAAAAAGAATATAAATAAAATTCTGATTTTAGCATTTTCTGGTTTCCATATTATAAAAATACCCACCATAGCCAAACTATGTGTTTCACTGACCATTGAGTTAGGAAGTGGTGCCCACAATTAGATCTCATGAACCAATGTACTCATTGAGTAGATGAGTCATGTACTGTAAATTGACTACAGTACACCATTATAAACACCTCACATGGTGGAGGTTTTAACCTATCCTAAGGATGAAAGCCATAAAAATGAGATAGATCCATTTTATTCTTCTTTCAGATGTCATCTCTCCTTAAAATTTCAGAATCTTCTTGGTTTTGTAACTTTTCAGTGCATTTATCTTGTTAGTTTTTGTTGTCATTGTGGTTTACTAATTTGCCCTTTAATTTAAAAATTGTAAATAATTATATTTTGTTTGCTTCTTTGTTTTGTTGATTAGGTTCCACTTATAGGTGAGATCATGTGGTATTTGTCTTTCACTGCCTGGCTAAAATATAACCAGAGACATTGAAATAAAGAACAAACTGACAGTAACCAAAGGGGAGAAGGAGACAGGGATAACAGGGGAAAGAAGGGGCAGGGTGGTTAAGGAACATGTATAAAGGACACATGGACAAAGCCAAAGGATGGTAGGATTGAGGGTGGGAAGTGGGGATGGGTGGGGGGAATGTTGGGGAGTAAATAGGGACAACTGTACTTGAACAACAATGAAAATGCCATTAAAATTGTTAGTAATTAGTAGATGTTATTTATGGTAAGGTAGGTTCTAGGAAGACCTCATTTAATCTTGCTAGAAGTAGAAATCCAACAATATTTTTGACACCTGCTTTTAAAGATCTAATCGTATTTCTTAACGTATTATTAGGTTTATTACTATAACTACTGTTTGGTAGTCCATGGTATGTATTTAACATATTTAATTATATATTCTTCTTGTGATTACCCAGAACTGCCTCCAAGACCCCAATTCCACAAATAATGCTTCGAACATTTTAAACTTTCTCTAGGGGGTACACTAAAGAGTGGGTTGTGTGATATGCATATTATTAATTTCACTGTCTTACCCAATTTTTCCCTAGAATGGCTGTCTTTTTTATATTTCCACGAGAAGTGCATTAAGTATAACAATTCTCCCCATCTTAGACAATACTTGATTATCTCCAACTGACACATTTGTTTGCTGATCATAAATTGGTATCAATTAATTGCTTTACTTTATGTAATATTTCTCTAATTAGCAATACATAAGTGTAAGCATTTCTATATATATAGTAATCAGTCAGGCTTCTTTTTTCATAAATTGTCTATTCTTGTTCATTCTGTTACTATATTTTCTTTTTCTTATCAATTTACAGAAAAGATCTAGCCCACACTTTGTATCAATTTTTGATGTTGCATGTTTTCTTGCTAACTATATTCATTTTTGAACAAAATTCATGTGTCTTATAGACAAATCCATCAATTTTTATATCTTGTAATTTATACTTTCTGAGACTTGTTAAACATTCTTTTTCAACTCAAAGCCATAAAAGTTTTTGCTACATTTTTTCTTTTAGCTTTATAATATTACCAGTTATTCCCAAACTTGATAAACAAGGTAAATAATAAAATAAAATAAAATAATTAAGGAGTTCAGAAATTCCGGGGCCTCAATCTAGACCTACTTAATCAGAATCTTTGGGGCTGGAGGCCTGAAATTTGCATTTTTATAAGCACCTCTCATACAGCCAATTTCCTGAGGTACTTGAGAAGCTCTCAAACATATGACATGCAAATTTGGAATTCCTGAAGAGACTATCAACATTTAGTTTAAAAAATTAAGTATTTCTAATACATGACACTTTACTATTTTACAAGAACAACTAGCTTTGTTTTCTTATTGAACTCCAGAAGATGCAAAGGTTTAGGGAAATAAATATTCTCTATTCTTCTGAAGTTATTTTGATTCAATCTCATAACAAACATTTATGGCATATCAACTGGGTGTCAAATATCTAGACTATTATGGATGGGTCTTTCCCTTTCATCTCTGTCTGGTAATACACAGATAGGGAAAATACATTTACTAGAACTAGTAACACTGGTCATAAGATATCTTTTCTGTGCCCTTGACAAGTGAAAAAACTGATCATAAGAAACATGTTGCCGCAGAATCTTATAAGCCACCTCACAACCAACCATATCTTTGCATACTTGACTAAAACTTACATGGGGTAAATGCCAAAAGAGCACAATGCTTGCTTTTTAATGTGCACAGGCATTCAAATTAGGCTGGATAATAAAATTACAGAATTAAATAACTTTCTATTACTCTTGGACTTTGTTTTTTAAAGTAATTTACACATTTGTATAATTAAGTGAGATGAATTGTAGAGATTCACCTCAGTCTATTTGAATTTGGCCTCCTGTCAATCATTAACATAGTGAAGAACTAAGAATGGAATACAATCACCATTCCCTCATCAAAAGTTCAACATCTTCTAAAAAGTTTTATGAAGAAAACTAGTGGTTTTGTCCAAACTAAATCAGGTCAAAATGACTCTGAGAAATGTCATCAGGGTAAAGGGATGCCTTGTTTCTCTTTTTCCCTCTCCTCTCTCTTTCTCTCCCCCATCATCATTGTTTGTAAGGAACCTCCCAGTGGAACATACAACTGTCGGTTTTCTGATGTAGATTAAGCCATATAAAACGATCAAGCATTTCTTGTCATAAAATTTCACTTGAACATTTTCTTCCTTCAACTGCTCATTCTCTTAGCTAATTCCAAAAATAAATAATTAATTAATTAAATTAAAAATATGTTTGTTCAGTTCTCTTGTCATAAGCATCACACTTCATAACAGACCTTCACTTTGAAGAGAAAATGTACCCCCTTGGTCATTGGTAATCTGTTGTATTTCAAGAAAGTTTTTTGACTTTTAAAGTTTTACTAAAATTTGGATTTTCATTTTCTCATTTTCTTCTGTGTGATGTAAAATTAAATTAAAATTATAGGCATTTGCCAACATTTAATCCATGGAGCTTCAGTTGTATAGGTTTACTTTTAGATATTAACATTATTTTTAACTCCCATAATAATGCTTGTCTATATGGCATTGTTTGTACATACACAGATAATTATTACAAATAATTTATAAGATTCTAAATGCAACTTTGTCCTTAGCTCTAGTCTGAAAGAAAGGTAGTTCAAGTCTTTCATTACACTCATGTTTCCTACTGAATGTCAGACATGAGAAATGTTTGCCCCTTCTTTCCAAGTCAAACCACATGTTGAGTAAATGACTTCCTTCCATTGATTTAAAGTGAATGAAATGCAACTCTTTCTATTCTTAACATGAATAAATACAGTTTACTTTTAGTAGTGATGATGAAGGCACAAAAGGTTGATGGAAAATGGACTATCAGTTTTCTAATAAGTCTACTTCAGTTATGAAGGTCCACATATACCCTGTCCTAATGACTGCAGTGTATCCCTAATCTGGACCTATTCCACTATCTAAAGTTACCCGATCCTCTGACTAGTTTTCAGTTCTTAGTTGTTAGGTGATATACAATATCCAGAAGTTTGGATATAATTTTGGATATTCAAAAATACAATGTGAGGAATGAGGGAAGAATTTTTATCAAAACTGCCCCTTGGAAGCAATGTAATAGGTAAAGAGCAAAGGCTTTATGAGCCCAAGAGACTAGGGTTTGGGGGCCTGAGTCTACCACTTAATGGCTGCAACCTTAAGCAGGCAAGTCACTTAGCACTTTTGAGCCTCAGTCTCTTTATGAGTAGAATGATAATAGTACTAGTTGGGTCACAAGTATTGTAAGAATAAAATGGAGTGATAGGTGTATTAAATGTATAGTATAGTGTATTGTATATCATAAGCACTTAATAGATTGTTGTCTTACATACTAGGTGAGCTAATAGTAATTTTTCAATGGAATATGAGTTATACACTAGTGTTCAGTTCAGTTCAGTCTATTGAACAAAAAAATGTCCACAGAGCATCAGACCATGTAGTAAAAACAAATAAACAAAAAAAGACACCTCTCTGGTAATACAAAGATAAATAAGACATAATTTGTCCTCAAGGACATTACTGTCTATAATAATACAGACTCATAAACAGGCAATTGTAATACAGAGGGTACATACAATGGTAGAGATACACTCATTTTATGGCAGTAGAACAAGAAGGGTGGTTTGAGAGAGGTAAAAGAAGACTTCTGAGTGGAAGGAAAACACCTGAACTAAATCTTACCTAGCTCTGCAATGTGATGAGGCTAACCTGGGTCTATGGATTAACTCTTCTTGAGGGAATGTAGCCTAGTGAATAAGCATACTGTCTCTGAAGCCAGACTATTTGGATTCAGCTCCATCGCTATTTAGCTGTATGGCTCAGGGCAAGTTACTGAACCTCTCTATCCCTCACTTTCCTATCAATAAAATAGAGATAACAATAGTCTCAAACTCATAAGGTTGTGAGTATTACAAGTGGTTAGAAAACAGCTTGATAAATAGTAAGCATCATATAACTGTTATCTGTTCCTATTAAAATATCTTTAAAGCAAAAATAACAAAAAATCTAATCATTCCCATTTACATATCTGTGGGTTGACAGAAATAAAATTGGTTTAAAAATTGCCTACTGTATTTGCATATAATTGTACCTAATTTACTGGTGATAGGTGATGTCAGCAATCAGGACAAAGTTGCATATGGTACCTGACTCTAAAGAATAGAAAATATTTTAAAACTGAGAAGTACCAGTGTTAAAGAAGTGAGCTAAAAAACCTGTTCTTATATATGGAGCTGAACTACTTATTATAACTTCACCTCATAAAAACTGAACTTCACAGTCTAAGCATATAATCCTAGTTAGACAAGTGCTTTTTTAACCAGTGGCTTTCAAATCGTCTTCAGGTTCTTTGGCAATGCTTAAGGAATTACCACAACAAGAAGTATCTTCTGCCATCTACTGAAGATTTGACTTGTCCATTCATTGCTTTTACCCAAATGATATATAAGGGTTTTACTTTTTAAATCTATATGGGAATTGATTTACAAATTAAAATATTTTCATGGTTTATATGATTTGATAATCACATTTAAACATTTTTAGATATAATTTCTGTTTCCCTTAAACCTTGTTATTGATTGCACCATTGTGATAAACATATCAAGTGACTTATACTGACAGCAAGACAATGTTATTTCTAAGCTGATCTTTACAGAAGAAAAACCATGAGATGAAGACTCATATAAGTCATATCAAGACTTATATGAAATAATTACTACTTTATTGAACATAAATAGTCTTCTCAAAGGACACCTAGTAATAAGAAATTTACTTTTATTCTGAAGATTCAGACTCATAGCAGTCCTTTTTGATAATGTACATTTCAAATATCACATACATCTCCATTCAAAACCCTACATGTGCTATAATGTGTCATGAAATACAGTGCATAAAAAGTGATATGCAGAGTTTTTAGTTATCTATTTCTCTGTAACAGATCACTCCCAATCTAAGGAGTTTAATGAAGTAAATATTTATGATGTTACATAAGTTCTGAGAGTCAGGAATCTGGGAGCAGTTTAGCTGGGTGGTTCTGGCTCAGAGTCTTTCATGAGAATGTTTTCGGGGGTTACAGTCATCTCCAGGCTGGAGAACATACTTCAAGCCCACCACATGGTCACTGACAGGCCTCTGTTCTTTGATAACAATTAGCTAAAGGTATTAATTAGTTAATTCCTCACTCATGGACCTCCCATAATGTGGCTCACAATATAGCAGAGATCCAAAAGAGCATGGGAAGAAGGGTGCAAGAACAGCAGAAGGTGGGGTTATCTTGGAAGCTGATTATCACACCATGCCTCAGAAATTACATAACATATGGACTTCTAGACCTACAAAAAGTTCTCAGCAAACATCTAATATGTCCCCTTGCTTTTAGGTAAATGAATATTTGAGATTCGCAAAACCTAGGATTGTTTATCCTCTCCTTGAATTCCTTGGGATTGTACTATGAAAATCATCCTTAATAATCTATTCCAGCTTTTCACCATCCCCCCCAATGGTCAAGAAAATATTACATTGAATTTCAATTTTATATGCATTAACTAAAGATCATTTTCTATTCTAGAAGAGTTCTTGTTGACCAAGAAAATGTGCTCACCTATAATATCTACTTCAGGTCAAAGATTAAAGTGTTTACTATTATAAATTTTTATGCAATTAGAAAATCATACAAGCAACTGAATGAATCAAAATATAATAAACACTTTATTCAAGAGTACTTCTGATGGCTTCTATTTATGGTTTAGTAGCATAGTTAGAGAAAAGTGAATTTTTTATTATGATTTCACTATCTAGTAGAGCCAGCTCATATTTTCTGTACTGATGTTATCATTAAACATTTATGAGTACAAAAAGCATAGTTAGATAATAAAAAAATCTTGTACATTGTATTCATTGTTCTCTCAGATATAACTCGAAGATACTTCATGGTCTTAGAAAGTTCAGTTCATCAACACAGCTAGAACAGTATAACCTTCAAGTGGCACTGTAGCATTTTTTGATTTAGGCTTATAATTTATAAGCTTTGGACAAGAGCATTGTAGCAGCCAGGTTGGCCCGCTGCTAATAGCATGTAGGCAATTTATGGCAAAGAAATGAAAATCTATGATAAGTTCAAATCACAGCCATTATCTATTAACGTTTTTCTGTTGTAGATGAATATCACTGGGCTTAGCATGGCTCACTTATTTCCAGTACTCCCTGCCCTTTCATCATGGGGTGTGTTTTATAATATTCCATTCTCTTAGTTCTCAAGTTCAGACTGTTCTGAAGTAGGGCCTATGGCAGATAAACACATTATTTACATTTTTCCCTTCATAAAGCAATCAAATGATAAATATAGATTAAAATAGTTATTCTGTGTTGAGGAGTTTCCTTAAGTTTTGTTTTAAAGCATTACATTATACCATATAGTCAGTGTACTGTTTGTGTGCACGTATAACACTGTGTGAGAGTATGTTCCTTTATTACAAAGACATGTCCTTGACAGTAGAAATTATAGTGGGATGTACTCTCTGAAATCAATGAGTGTGATGAGGAAATTGGGGTTTTGAGTGAACATAATTAAAGAGAGGTTAAAAAATTCTTTTGAAAAAAAGGTTAAATATTAGTTTAATTCTGTATGTTTGAAGTCAAACAACCACAGTGATTTGGAATCTTGCAGCAGCTCAGAAGTCATTATTGTTTTTAACAAAAAATGATCTTTATACAAGAAAAGAGGAGCTAGATACATAGAAGTAGAAAAGAGACCAGGTGACTTGTAAATGAGCCAGATTATATATATGCAGCTTCTGGAATAGGTCTGTCAGCAAACACATACATACCCAGAAAAAAAAACCCCACACGCAGACAGAGACTGCTCTTATTTATAAAACTACAAAATAAGTATAAACTTTAAGTCTGTAGGATATACATGTATATATGTATATAATTCTCGCATCTTTTGTTGGCTTGGAGAAAAGTTCCTTGAATAAAAATAAATCAACTTTAAATGTTACATTTTATTGTGGTTTTTAGACTATCCTCTTCATTTTCACATCCAGATAATGTAAAGCCTGACCTGAGTATAGTACATGCTCTAACTTCTTGCTTTAGTTATAAACATTTTGAGTTTTAGAAAAATACAGGAGCATTTCACAAATGAATGGCCAACAGGGAACACTTAGGGACTAATTCATAGCAGCAGAACTCCCTGCAGAATAAATCAAAAGTCTCTTTAAATGTGAATCAACAAGTGAGCATGTAATAACTTAGGTAAATACAAAATTGGATAAGTAAATACATTTGAAAGCATAAGAATGCTACACAAATATCAGCTATAATGGATATCAGAGAAAAGCAAGACACTGGGGAGAATCAGTGTAAATCAGGTAGTACTTTAAGGAGTTAATAGAAAATAGAGATGAGATATTCTGACTTTTCTCCCTGCCTTGAGCCAAAGTTAGCAGATGATTCATGCACCCATAGAAGAAGACAAAATTAAGAAAACTCAAGATACAGATTTGACTATGCAGAATGACATTGAATACCAGATGAACACCTTTTTCATTAATCCCCTCTGCCTCAGAGGAAGCTTTCATATTCTTCAATATGTCCAGAAATTAACTAAGAATTTTTTTATAAACCATGTTTTTTGTAAACATATATTCTTGTACCAATTTTGGCATTATTCATTATTCTTTTCTATATCTTTTGATTTTCGGATTCTACACTATCCACTCCTAAGACTTCAATGAACTTTTATATGATAACAACCCCAAAATCTCCATATCCAGCTTAAATCTCTGTCCTCAATTTTATACATGCACAGTTACTACCTATTGAATATATCCACCTGGACGTCTCAGAGGAACATCAAGCCCATTTCCATCTTCTGGTTTTCCTAGTTTCAGTAAGTGGCAAAACTATCCACTTAGTCACCCAAGCCAAAAACTGGGGATCATCCTAAACAAAATTTTGTCAATGATGTTATTAGACAAAATAACATGTTATGAGATGGCAATAGCATTTTTCCTGAAAAGAAGTTGATTTTAATGATATTCTCCTCCCTATTTATATTAAACATAAAACAAATCAATATATTAAGCACTTGTGTTATTTGATACTGTATCTCTGCACCTAAGAACAAATGATGGCTAAATATAATGATAGTTACTCTACACATAAACACATATATAAGCTTTTTGATAACTTTTGTATTAATGATTTGTCTCTTTGATGGAAATTTATCTATGCTATGTATTTATATTTAAACATTTTAGCATTCATTTGTGCTATACAGTTCAATATTTATTATTTTCTAAACTTTTTCATTACACACACCGTTTCCATATATGTTAGAGAAGTCTTTCTGTGTAGATATTATCTAAGTCAAAAAAGTGAAAAGTTAGAATGTTAAAAATTGGGCATTTTTATTTGAATACAACATGTGGGTCACTGCATTTATATTATTTTTAATATTTTATTTATTTATTTTTACAGATAGGGGAAGGGAAGGAGAAAGAGAAGGAGAGAAACATCAATGTGTGGTTGACTCTCACTACCCAAATGTATGGGTAGTAAATGGAATTTTCATATTATTCTAAAAGAAAAACAAAATATATGAATATATTTGATGTTATACTCATAAGAGAATAGGATTCAAAAACTCAACTCAATAACTGATATATAATAAAAAACATTGTGGATAGGTACAAAATCCTGTCCCTCTACTTCAATTATTGGTATTTTTCATGTCGTGTTTTGTGATAAAATATAAAATAGAGTATTTTAAATGTTAAACTAATATTTTTATTTTTATATACTATAACATTATAGTATCCAATATATTTTAAAGCAATTATTAATCATATCTTCATCATTTCATGCAACAAACTTCTGAGATCATCTTGTTATGTGCTTTAAGCTAAGCAACTATTTCACTTTACTGTCTCTTTGGTATTCTGTCAATGAATTATTATTTAAGAAGTGTTCTGTTCTAAATTAACAGTGAAGTATGGTTCTAGAATAATTTTGTTTTAAAAATAAAAATACCTTTATGCTACAATAAAAATTCTGTAATTGCTCCCAATAACTTATGGGCAAATTCTAAATACCTTATAGTAAGATATATTTTGCTTTGACTACACCTTAAGCCCCATTTTCTGTTAATTCCCCCATTGGTGCCTCAAATGGAGATGTCCAAAAATTAAAACAGTTTCCTGAAGCTGCTACACATTTATTTTAAAGTGCATAATTCAGTTGTTTCTCTTTTATTTGTAATTACAATGTGATTTTTACAATATTTCCAAAGTTGGGTAACCATCACCAGTACCTATTTCCAGGACATTTTCATCATGCCAGAAAGAAACCCTGTACTCCTCAGTAAACATTCCTTGTTCTCTCCTCTTTCCAGATCATGGAAAATACTACATTCTGACTTGTAAATCCGATAGGAAAAAAAAGATTTGCACATAAAACTGCATTTATATTATTTTTAATATTTTATTTATTTATTTTTACAGATAGGGGAAGGGAAGGAGAAAGAGAAGGAGAGAAACATCAATGTGTGGTTGACTCTCACACGTCCCCTCCTGGGGACCTGGCCTGCAACCCAGGCACCTGCTCTGACTGGGAATAGAACCGGCAAAACTTTAGTTTGCAGGCCAGTGCTCAATCCACTGAACCACGCCAGCCAGGTATATTCTTTTCAATTACCTGTGCAGTTAAATTTATGGGTGTTCTTTATTTTTTAATTTAATTTTATTACATTTTCCATTACCATTTATTTTTTAATGTGGAACTGAGTTAATGTCTATTATCTTTCATTTGAAATTGAAGGACTACAATCTATAAGATGGGTCTGCTAGTGTTGACCTCTCTACATTATAAAAAAAAGAGATGTCTTACTTTTTCTTCATTTTGTAAAGATAGAGAATTTTTAGTTGATATTTTCTTCCATTGACTATATCATCCCACTGTTTGTGGACTCTATATTTTCTAATATTTTAGTTGTTGTTTCTCCATTGTTGCTTTCAAGATTCTTCCCTTGTCTCTGTGTTTTGATAGTTGATTATGATATTCCTAGGTGTAGATCTCTGAGTTCTCCTACTTGGAATTCAGCTTACTGGGTATCTAAATTAATGTTTTCCACAAAGTTTGTAAAATTTTCAGCCATTGTTTGGTCAAATATTCTTTCTGCCTTTTTCTCTCTTTTCTGCATTTCTGTGTATATATTTGTGTTCTTAATGATGTTCCATACAGTTCTAAGGTTCTGTTTATTTTAATTTATTCTTTTTTTCCTGTTATTCAAGTACAATAATCTCAATTACTCTATATTCAAGTTCACTGATTCTTTCTTCTGCTTGCTCAAATCTGTCCTTGAATCCATTTAGTGTAGTTTTCATTTTGTTTATTATAATTTTCCATTTCAGAACTTATATTTGACTTTATTTTTTATTAATATTCTCTTTTTGATGAGATATCACTCTTCTACTTTCCTTCAGTTCTTTAGGCAATATTTTGTTTGTTTCTTAAATGTATTTTAAATCGGTAATGTAAAATCTGCCTGGTAAGTCCAATATCCAGGATTCTTCAGTTATAGTTTCCATTGAATGCTCATCTCTCCTTGTAATGGTTATACTTTCTTTTTAATTGTATGCCTCATATTTTTTGTTGTAGAACACCAAGCATTTTATTAAAATATAATGTGACCACTCTAGAAATCAGATTTTCTTTTTGCCCAGTTTGTTGTTGCTGCTGCTTGTAATTATTGTCATTTGATTTTGGGTGACTTTTCTGAATTAATTCTGAAAAGTCCATTTTTTTATTGTTGTTGTATGTGGCCACTGAGGAAAATACTTAGAATTGTGGTCAGCTAATCATTTGATACAGATTTCCTTAGACATTTAGAACCAATAATTCTCCCAGTCTTGGCTGAGGGGCTCTGTGTCCATTTTTGTGAATGCTTTCAAAATCCTAATTTTGCTTCTACTTTATGCTTCCACAGAATCTTAAGATCATCCAGCAGTAAGAGCTTCAGACCTTTTCAGGACTTTTTTGAGTTGGGGGCAACCCTAGCTATTTTCACAACCATGGGCATATGTGCCACCTTCTAGATTCCCAATAATATGTTATAATTTTACAAAGCCCCTATAAAAATCTCTTTCCTCTCCTATTCCGTTAAAGATGTTTGATTAGTCATATTTTTTGCAACAAATGTTAACCACTGCCTTGGGAAATAATGAGGTTGAAATACTTTCTTGTTCTTTTCAATGAACCTCCATTAAGAGGATTTTGGTAGTTGTTGAGTCTAAGTCAGGTCAAATAAGACAAGACTTTCATTTCAGGTCTTCCACATAAATATCAGAAAGGTCAGAAAATAACAATGATCTATGAATGGAACTTTGAAGGTGCTCTAGCCCTATTCTGCCCCCTCACATGCTTGAGTTTTCCATATGACTTCTTAACTATGCTAAGCACTGTGGTAGTGGGGTGTGGGGATCAATCAGAATGTTAGATGTCCCTGTCCTTAAGATGTTTTCAACATAATTCAGGAAAGATAATACACTGATACAAAATAATTGGAAAAGTATGTAAATAAGTCAATAATAATAATAATACTTAACTGTGAATGAACAGTTATTTACATATATTAACTCATGTAATGCTCAATTATCACATGAAGTAGATGCTATTATTATCCTACTTACAAAGGAGAAAAATAAGGCTTAGACAGAGTGCATAACCAATTCATAGTCACACAGCTAGTCAGTGCTATAGATCTGATTTGAACTACTGACATATGACTCCAGATTGCGCAATGGTATGTCCAAACCGCTTTTGTTTTGAATTAAGGCTATAATTATGCATGAATTATGAAGAAAATGGAAGTGTGTTCTGCAA
Source organism: Phyllostomus hastatus (assembly GCF_019186645.2). NCBI lineage: Eukaryota > Metazoa > Chordata > Mammalia > Chiroptera > Phyllostomidae > Phyllostomus > Phyllostomus hastatus. The sequence goes on along the minus strand of NW_025333984.1, from coordinate 8,142,908 downwards.
TGATAATCCACTTAAATGACCTTAGGCAAGTTACTTACTTTTTCTGGGCCTGAGTTGTCTCTTGTGTAAAAGGGAAATAAAAAACTAAGGGAATGGATAAAACCACTAAAAGAACAATGCCCAGATGGAAGAGTAGAAAGCCTAGGGCTTAACTCTTTGGTATTTTCACAATTAGTATAGGAGGAGGAGCCATGAGAGAAGATTGAGAAAAAATGGGAAGTGAAATAAGAGGGAAGAAATTGCCCATTTTGTTTAGCAACTTGGATGTGATTGTCAACTTTGATAGGAGCATTTCAGTAGAAAGATGAGACAGAAGGCAGATAAGAGGGCATAGAGAAATGCATAAAAAGTGGGCATAGAATTTGTAATACTTATTTTGAGAAGTCTGGCTATGAAGCAGAACAGAGAAAATGGGCTTTGGCTAGATATATGGTGAAGGGACAATTTTTTTTTTTATATGTGATTCCAAAACATGTAGAGGTAAAGAAGTTAATGATGCATGAGAGGGGTGATAACTAAAGGAATAACCTTCTTGAGAAGATGAGAGAAGATGTGATCTAGAACTAAAATGAAGAAATTTGTTGTTGATACATAGATGGACATGGACAGAAAGACAGATTTTTGATAGTAACAATACTTCCTTCCTTGTATCAGGACAGAAATAAGAGGTGATATGTGCAAATGTGGGTTGGTGTGGGTACAGATCATTGTGAGAATGTAAAGGATTTCCTGACTAAAGATCCCTGTCTTTATACAAAGTTACCAAGTATAAGGATATACCTGTAGCAATTATCTCAAAGGTGATTGCAAGACAGACTGTATTAATCCACACAAAGCAGTTCAAATTGTGTCTGATACATAATGATTATCATTACTAGGATGTTTTCTATGACTGTCATTGTTTTACAAGTGTTCAGAGAAGAAGTTACTATAGATTTGTTTACCTCCTCATTTTTGGGTAATAGAAAACATGGAATGACATCAAATTTATCCCTAAAGAATAACAGCAGGAAATAAGAGTAGCCATTTTTGCTTTCATGCAAAAACATTTTCTCAACTATCTGTGGAGAGATACTGTAAATAAGTAAATAGGTTTTTTTTTTTACTGTAGTTGAAGTGTCTCCATTATTTTGCTTGATTCAAAGGATACTCAATGCCCTCAATCTAGCTGTCAGATGTTAGGGCCCTGTACACTATCACCCCTACCAAGCTCTGTATCAATGGTACTTATGGGTAGTTAGTGTATCACCCACATCAGAATCACTTCCAGGACTAGTTAAACTACAGATTCTCAGGTCTCCGAGATACTGAAATGAAATATTTCACACTGGGTCCCAGGAATCTGTATGTTTAACAGGATGATCAAGTGATTGTGATGTGACTATTACCTTTGAGGACAATGGTCCATGATATTCCATCCTCCTAAAGGTCCATCCTATTAAATCTCTAGTAAAATGTCTTTTAGACTAATTTGATAATCTAATTTGGATCAAAGAAGACCATGAATTTTTTAAAAAATTTTATTATTGTTCAATCGTAGTTTTCCTCATCCCCTCATTACTCTCCCTTACCCTGCTCACCCCTCCTATCACACATTCAATCCTCCCCCTACCCTTGTCTTTGTCCATGGGTCCTTTATACATATTCTTTGACTCGACCCTTCCCATTCTTTCCATCATTATCCCCCTCTCCCTGTTCCTCTGGTCACTGTCAGTACGTTCTTTATTTCAATGTCTCTGGTTATATTTTGCTTGCTTGTTTGTTCTGTTGATTAGGTCCCACTTATAGGTGAGATCATATGGTATTTCTCTTTCACTGCCTGGCTTATTTCGCTTAGCATAATGCTCTCCAGTTCCCTCCATGCTGTTGCAAAGGGTAGGAGCTCCTTCTTTCTTTGTGCTGTGTAATAGTCCATTATGTAAATATGCTACAGTTTTTTTGATCTACTCATTTACTGATGGGCATCTAGGTTGCTTCCAGCACTTGGCTATTGTAAATTGTGCTGCTATGAACATTGGGGTGCATAGGTTCTTTTGAATTAGTGTGTCAGGGTTCTTAGGGTATAATCCCAGCAGTGGAATTGCTGGGTCAAAAGGCAGTTCCAGTTTCAGTTTTTTTTATGAAATTCCATACATTCCCACCAACAGTGCACTAAAGTTCCCTTTTCTCCACATCCTCTCCAGTACTTGTTGTTTGTTGATTTGGTTATGATGGCCATTCTGACTGATGCTAAAGTGGTATCTCATTGTGGTTTTAATTTGCATCTCTCTGATGGCTAGTGATGTTGAATATCCTTTCATATGTCTCTGGGACCTGTGTATGTCCTCCTTAGAGAAGTGTTTGTTCAGGTGCTTTGCCCATTTTTAATTGGATTATTTGTCTTCTTGGCATTGAATTGTATGAGTTGTTTATATATTTTGGAGATCAAACCCTTGTCTGAGGTATCAGTGACAAATATTATTTTCCCATATGGTTTTTTCCATTTTCATTTTGCTGATGTTTTCTTTAGCCATACAGAAACTTTTTAAATTTGATATAGTCCCATTTGTTTATTCTTTTCTTTATATCCCTTGCCCTAGGGAACATATCAGTAAAAATATCATTGTGTGGGACATCTGAACTTTTCCTGTCTATGTTGTCCTTTAGGACTTCTATGATGTCATGACTTATATTTAAATCTTTTACCCATCTTGAGTTTATTTTTGTATATGGTGTAAATTGGTGGTCAGGTTTCATTTCTTTTTTCTTCTTTCTTTCTTTTATTTCTTTCACATGTAGCTTTCCACATCTCCCAACACCATTTGTTGAAGAGGCTATTTTTACTCCATTTTATGCTCCTGCTCCTTTGTCACATATTAGTTGACCATAGAGACGTGGGGTTATTTCTGGGCTCTCTATTCTGTTCCATTGACCTATGTGTCTGTTCATATGCCAGTACCAGACTGTTTTGATTACAGTGGTCCTGTAATATAGTTTTATATCAGGTATTGTGATTCCTCCTACCTTGTTCTTCTTTCTCAAAATCTCTGCAGTTATTCTGAATCATTTAATATTAGAGTGCATAGGACCTCATTAATTATCTAGGTGGATTGCTCTTATTTTGTTGTATGCTGAAGCTTAGAGAAGGGGAAGTATTATGTATGGAATACTAGTTTTTGTAAATCCTAGTACATTTCCTGATTCTACCCAAGCTTAAGTAGCATTTAGCAAATAACATGACAGATTTTGAACCATAATCTCTACATGTTATTTAAGCAATGCTCTGTAAACAGAAGGCAAATCATCTTTAAGGTTACACAATATGTCATTATAACACTGTCAATGCTCAGCTTCCTAAATTACCCACTGTATGCACAACTCAGAATTTAAAGTTGTAGGAACATCTAGATCCTTTTCACTTTTCCATTAAGTCATTCAGAGTGATTGAAACCTTAGTATTTCTAGCTGAGGCATTTTATTTTAAAGATAAGAAATTTTATATTTTAACAGAAACCTGTGTGTCTCTCTAGCTGAAGGTAGCCTATGAAATTGCTAATTGTACAGCCAACATTTATGTCATTTACCCTTTAATATAATAATGTTACATAAGTAATGTAAGAATCTGTAACAACCAAAAGCAACTCTCAAATATTTCTACATAAATTCAGAGTATAGGCTTCTCTAGTCCTTTTTCATCAGTTCCATTGAAGTACGTCTTAATGTAAATGTTGCTAAACCCATGCCAGAATGTTATCTAGTTGAGGTGAGCCCTAGAATGTACTGAAATGCATAAAATAGTGATTCTGTTGTTAGAAGTGGAAAAAGTGGTGACTTTTTGTTACTTAGCTACAAATCAAGATTAAATTAAGATGACTATGCTTGCAAGTTTTTATATAATACAATGTAGAAGATGGCTTAAATACTTCACTATTTATTTCCCAAATGTTTAAAGAGACACACAAAAATTACACATGCCACAGGATAAAGTCAAACAGTTGGAGAACTCATTATAGCACATCTACGTTCTAGAAATAGGGCAGTGGGTGGCCTTTCTGCAGAAAGTTGAGGCAACAACAGTTCTCAAAGATTGTCACCTATGTAAATGAATCAGTGTAGCTCATGAGAAGACTATGTAAGGTGATATTTTGTGAGGCTGAACAGAAGGTATAATTCAGCATGCTTGAATAATAGTTGAATTACAGTCTTCATAAATAGTCATACCATCTTCAGATGCTACTATTATGTCTCTTCATGCACTTCAACCTTCCTGAGACAGTGTCTTCATCTTCCTTAAAGACACAGAAGGTTGAAAAGACTGGCCTCATTTAGCTTATGTCACCCTAGATGTTTCCCTGAGGAAACTTGTGTGTTTGTGGAAACAGGTTTTTCTTTCTTAGTCCTAACCTGCTAGATTAACTCAGGTGTCTATTAGTGGTCTTCATAAATTAATAGACCTTTCAGCAGAGATGTAGTTACAGTACCTCTTCCCCACAAGTTTCTAAGCCATTTTTCCCCTTTCTCCTGGATAAAGGGTCAGGGGGAGTCAGTACATATTAATAAAGGTATACTAATTGTTTAGCCTGGCAGGTCTTCTGATAGACCAGTACCCAAGCCTGATTTATTGAGGCTTGTGCTATACTACTTGTAAAATATTTTGAATATCACCTTTGTTTTGACCCTGGTAAGAAGTGAGGTTAACCAAACGGGAAAGATTTTAGAAGCAGGCCAGTGGTATATATTACTATGTTCCATAAATATCTGTTTGGCATTCAGCATCATCTGTATCCTTTTAAATGTTAGGTCTGCTTCAAGGAATAAACAAATTACATACCATGTGTCTACAAGCAAGATATTACTCATGTAAAGCCTTGATGGTTTGAGATTTTAAAAACTAGTGATGTTTCATTTGCATTGGTATATGCACAGAGAAGAAAGTAATTGTCCTGGAGAAGATTAACGTGTGGGTCTCTATAGTTGTCTTGTTACATTTTTGATGGGTAATCTTTAAAAGGTTAGGATATTCTTCTGGGAACCAGAGAAATAGTTACCAAGATAGTTTAGAGGAAGGAAAATCTTTCCTGTTAATGATGTTGGCTATCTCCATGAATCTTTTAGCCATTACCCACTTTCTATATTATAAAATTCAATCACAATGAGAATAAATTAATAAAGTAAAATAAAAACAAAAGATTTATTAAAATAAAATAAATAGGTTAATATAAAACAGAATATAGTTGGACATTTAAAAGGTTTAAAGTTTAAATGTAGCATTTTAAAAAAGCACTTTAAGACCCAGTGAAGATAAAAGTTAAAACATTTAAATAATAAAATAATAAAGTTTCAGATAAAAGATATAGGTCAGACACCAACAGGATAAAATTATAAAAGAAAATAAATAAAGAATTGGAATAAAGTGAACAAATTTAAAAAATAAGACTGAAAATCAAGAACGATAACATAGGACTAAAACCTAAGAGTAAGGTTAATTGTAAACAGCACTAAACAAAATGATAAATTTAAATACATTTATTAAATTTAAAACAAGAGCAGAAATCAAACAAGATACCTCTAAAATTTAATCTGATATGGAACAGTTTACAAGCCTTTACAATGAATGACCTTTTAAGAATTATTATTAGTGGATCAAGGCCTCTATAATTCCATTAGCTGGAGAGCTGCAATGTGTAACAAGCAATACATAGCGAAGCTTTTGTAACTTCCTCAAGCAAAAACAAAATCTGAAACAATAAGGCAAGAAATCTTAACAGATATATTTAATTATTTTAAATATGTAGATATTAAAGATGAGATTGCTCTTCACACTTCAATAATAACTGTAAAAAGTTTAGGAAAGTTTATTAGATTCTTTTCCTTTGTTGAATGGTACAGCTTTGCAGAAACAAAAAAAATTAAATATTATAAAAATAGTTCTTTTGTTAGCAGTATGACAGATAGTTTGAAGCACCTGATAGCAACTTGGCATCTAACCGTGTTCTTAATTCTTGCAAATTTAAGATAATTAATACCTTTGAGGTACCATATGTGCCTTTTGAAAAGAATGGTTTTTATTTTCACATTAGAAATTCTAGAAAATAATTGAAGCATGTTCAAAAGGGTAGGTCTTCTTATCTTCTAACCATCCAAAGAAATATTTTATTGAATCATTTTATTTTTACTTTGTGTTTTTTACAGTGCAGGTACGGAATTTATTAATCTCTGGAAATGCTCACTAAAATTTTTTTGGCAGAGTCTAATGTAGGATGACTCAAATGTTAAAGGTAGGAGATAAACTTAAATGATTAATATACAGGACTTAGTAGAAGTAGGTTTATGTTGTATGTGAAACACGGAGTTCTTCTTGTACTATTTACCTTATCAACAACTATAACCTTCCTTTTGACTCACCCAGTACATGTTGATATATTGAGATAGACCTTTATTTGACTCCCCCCAAAATCCATGATTTTGCTTACTTATGACTCCATAGTTCACATTTCTTCCTAGTAACAGGTATTCATTTCAGCACAACTCATGAATATCTTGTGTATATGAGAAGAAAAGTCAAAGTCAATGTTCCTCATGTGCTGCTAGGAATGAATATTGAAATAAATAGACTGTTGTGATCACAGTCTATAGGTTTGCAGAATCAGAGAGGAAGTCAAGACTCTCAGTAGCAAAAGAGGAAAGACAATTTATACTTAAAGGAAGAAACTATTACACTCTTTACCTGAAATGCTGTCCCAGTTTTAAAATTCTATGTGTAACATTTTGTTTGTGAAAGTTATTTGAGAAATATAGTTGTGTTTTATCTTGGCGATTGGGGTGATTGAGGAAAAGAATGAGAGCAATTTGAAGAGTAATTGCCATTTGTTGGAATAATTTAAAGTTGGTAACTAAGATGTCTCTCTTTTACCTTTAATAGAAACTATACAAAACAAAGATGATGATAATAACTATAATTTATTGAGCACATATTATGTGGGCTTCCTTGCTAGATATTTTGAATAGAAAAATTTGCTATGCATTCTCTCCATTTATCAAGGGAAGAAACAGAGGAAATTGGTTAAATAATTTGCTCAGGGCACAAAGGAGACAGAACTCAGTTTAGTTCAGCTTGACTTTAAGCTCCTGCTGTTTCCAGTGGTTCATGCTACCCATCTCAGAATCTCATTTTAAGTGGTTATTAATCCATGCTGATTAATACTGAATTAAATATTCCCAACTGGTGTGGCTCTGTGGGTTGGGTGTTCTCCCACAAACTGCAAAGTTCTCTGGTTTGATTCCTAGTCAGGGCACATGCTTGGGTGGTGGTTTGGTCCCTGGTTGGGGTTGGAAGAAGCAACCAATAGACGTTTCTTTCCCTCGCTTTCTCCCTCCCTTCCCCTCTCTCTTTATTTATTTATTTTTTAAAGATGTTATTTATTTATTTTTAGAGAGGGAAGGGAGGGAGAGGGGGGAGAGAGAGAGAAAGAGAGAGAGAGAGAGAGAGAGAGAGAGAGAGAGAGAGAGAGAGAGAGAGAGAGAGAGAGAGAGAGAGAGAGAGAGAGAGAGAGAGAGAGATCAATGTGTGGTTGCTGGGGGTTATGGCCTGCAACCCAGGAATATACCCTGGCTGGAAATCGAACCTGGGACACTTTGGTTCCCAGCCCGTGCTCAATCCACTGAGCTATGCCAGCCAGGGCTCCCTTCTCTCTTTAAATAAATAAAATCTTACCAAAAAATAATGAAGTAAGTATGCCTTAACAAACTGACTTTTTTTGAAGAAACATTTAGAAAAAATGGTAGAGGATAATTCAAAGTAAATCCCACTACTCACTCAATCTTGTCTTTCTTAGCTCAGGCAAGTATAAGTGGAAGATGCCCTTTGTTATTTAAACTCCTCAAATTATCTGCTACAATACCAATATCACCTTCTCACTAGTGAATATATGGTCATGCACCACCTAACAAAATTTCGCGTCAACAAGGGACTGCATCTGTGATGATGGTCCCATAAGATTACAATGGAGCGAGAAAATCCCTATCACCTAGTGACCTATAGTGGTCCTAAGGTCATAGCACAATGCATTACACATGTGCTTGCAGTGATGCTATTGTAAACAAACACACTGCACTGATGATCCTATAAAACTATGGTACATGTAATATGTACAGTACGTAGTACTCAATAATGATAGTAAATGGCTGATACTGGTTTATAGAGATACTATATTATGTTTTAAATATTATTTTATATTGTACTCTTTGTTCTTCTAAAAAGGTTTGCTGTAAAACTGTGTGCTGTGTTACCCTGGCAGTAGCCTCATGCATCTTGTGTTTACTATGCCACTTGATTGCACGATTTTCTCTTGGGCTTGATTTAATCTCATGTTGTTTTGTTCTTCATGGTCCTCTAAATGTACAAAATCCACCGCTAATGTTAGTAGTAAGAGGCCACATGGAGTGACCAAACTGGAAAGGTAGTTAAACGTGATTAGGGGCTATGATGGTGGAAAATCGGTGACCATTATTGCTCACCAGTCAGGCTAGTTTCATTCCACTGAAGCTACCAACTTCAAACAAAAGAATAAAGTGCCAGAAGCTGTTAAAAGATCTGCTTCATTAAAGATAATGAGAGTACAATTTTTCTTTGAAAAGGGCCTCTGTCAGACTTGGAAAAACTTCTAACAGCCTGCACTGAAGAGCAGACACAGAAGCACGCCCCTCTCGGCACCATCATGTTCACAGCCAAGTAAAAGGTCTGTTTGCGATGTTGAAAGAAAAAGTTGGACTCACTACCATGCTGAATTTACTGCTAGCTCTGGGTAGCTTAAATGATTCAAGAATCATTATTCTATACATAATGTGAAAGTAAATGGTGACCTGTGAGTGCTTATATGAAGGCAACTGAAGAACTTTGGGAAACTCTAGACAAGCTGATTGTGAAGGAAAATTACTTGCCAGAGAAAATATTCAATATGGATGAAAACTCCCTATTCTGGAAATGCCCAAGCCATTGCTCCTACTAAGTAAGACACTGAGAAGACATTGATGCAATTCTGGAAGGATTATAGCATCTATGGCTGCATCAAGGACCATGCTTGGAGCTTGGGGTGATGTTACCAGGAAGTGTATGGATGGCATCTGGAAGAGGACACACAAAACAGGTTCATCCATGACTTTAAAGGAATTTCCAAGGATGAGGTTCCAAAACTCAACACAGCTGTGGGTGAGATGGCAAACAACTTAACCTGGGTGTGGATGAGGATGACATTGAGCAGCTCCTACAGGTGGAGCCTGAGGAACTGACTATAATGAGGAGTTCTTGGAACTGGGACAGGAACCCATAGCTGAAGAAGAGGCAAGAGAAAAAGAAACTGCAGGAGAAAAAAGAACCCCAAGAAAATTCACAGTGCAGAGTTTTGTAGAAGTTTTGGCAGACTCCAACAAGCTCCTGAAAGTTTGAAAACATGGAACCCCCATACTGAAAGGTTTTCATTGATAGAGAGGAATGTTCATGAAGCAGCATCTGCTTACAAGGAAATCTATGATGAAGAAGAGAGAAAAGAACAAACCACCATGGACATATTTCCGAAAAGACTGATAATCTCCTGAAGAAGAGCCTCAGATGGGTCCATCAGGAGGTCGTTCAGAGGCCTAGCAATTATAGGAGGTGACAGCTCCACGTATGTTATTGCCCCTGAAGAACTGCCTGTGGAACAAGATGTGGAGGCAGAAGACAGTGAAAGATAGTGAGTAATATTGATATCCTTAACCCTGTGTAGACTTAGGCTAATGTGTGTATTTGTCTCTTTAAAAAAATGTTGAATTTATTGGGGTGGCATTGGTTAATAGAATTATATATGATTCAGCTGTATGATTCTATAATACATAATCTGCATATTGTGTTGTGTGCTCACCACCCAAAGTCAAGTCTCCTTCCATCACCTATTATCTCCCATTTACCCTTTCACTTCCTCCCACCCCCTTATATTTGGCAATCATCATACTGTTGTCTGTGGCTATTAGGGTTTTTTTATTAATCCCACACTTTTTCCATCCAGCCTCTTAACCCTCCTCTCCTCTGACAGCTGTCATTCTGTTCTCTGTATCTATGAGTATGTTCCTATTTTGTTTGTTAGTTTATTTTGTTCATTAGATTCCACATATAGGTGAAAATATATGGAACTTGCCTTTGTCTGACTGGCTTATTTCACTTATAATAATACTTTCTAGGTCCATGCATTGTGTTACAAAAGGTAAGACTTTCTTTTTTATGGCTGAGTAGTATTCTATTATGTAAATATACCATAGCATTTTAACCACTCATCTGATAGGTAAATGGGCTGCTTCCCAAACTTGGATATTCTTTTGAATCACTGTTTTGGTTTTTTTCAGATATATTCCCAGAAGTAGAATCATTGGGCCATAAGGAAGTTCCATTTTTAATGTTTTTGAGGTAATTCCATATGCTTTCCACAGTGGCTACACCAGTCTGCAATCCCATCAACAGTGCATGAGGGTCCTGGTTTCTCCACATCCTCACCAAGATTTGTTTTTTGGTGGTTTATCTATGATGGGCATTCTGACAGATGTGAGGTGATATCTCATTGTGGTTTTAATTTGCATTCACTGACCATTAATAGCATTTTTTCATATGTCTATTGGCCATCTGTCTGTCCTCTTTGGAGAAGTGCCTATTCAGGTCCTTTGCTCATTTATAAATTGGATTGTTTGTTTTGTTCTGTTTTGTTTTGATGTTAAGTTGTATAAATTCTTTATAAATTTTGTATATTAACCCCTTACCAGATACATCATTCGCAAGTGTGTTCTCTTATTGCAGTGGGATGTCTTCTCATTTTGTTGATGATATCCTTTGCTGTACAAAAATTTTTGGTTTGAAGTAGTCCAATTTGATTATTTTTCTTTTGTTTCCCTTGCCTGATGGAATAGATCTGAAAAAATATTGCTATGAGAAATGTTCAAAATTTTACTTCCTATTTTTCTTCTATGATTTTTTGATGATATAATTCAAGCCTTTTCTTTTTTTACAGTGACAATTTCTTATTTTTGTTTATTTTTCCACATTTTTTAATTGTTGTTCAAAAATGCAGTTGTCTCCATTTTTCCCCCACCACAGCCATCCCCACTTCCCACCCTTGATTCCATCCCCATTTGGTTTTCTCCATGTGTCCTTTATACATGTTCCTTGAAACTCTTCCCCCCTTACCCCCCCATTATCCCCTTGCCCCTCCCCTCTGGTTACTGTCAATTTGCTCTTTATTCCAATGTCTCTGGTTTTAGTTTGCTTGCCTGTTTTTTGTTGCTGTTGTTGTTGTTGTTGATTAGGTTCCACTTATAGGTGAGATCATATGGTATTTGCCTTTCACTGTCTGGCTTATTTCACTTAGCAGAATGCTCTCTGGACCCATCCATGCTATCATGAAGGGTAGGAGCTCCTTTCTTTCTGCTGCATAGTATTCCATTGTGTAAATGTACCACAGTTTTTTGATCTATTCATTTACTGATGGGCATTTAGACTGTTTCTGGCACTTGGCTATTGTAAATTGTGCTGCTATGAACACTATGGGTGCATAGGTTCTTTTGGATTGGTGTTTCAGGATTCTTAGGGTACAATCTCAGCAGTGGAATTTCCGGGTCAAAAGGCCTTTCTTTTTTGGTTTTGGGGGGAAATTCCATACTGTTTTCCACAGTGGCTACAACAGTCTGCATTCCCACCAACAGTGTACTAGGGTTCCTTTTCTCCTCAACATTGCCAAAACTTACTGCTTTTGCTGTGTCCCATAGATTTTGGGGTTTTGTGTGCTCATTTTTATTTATCTCCATGTAATTATTTATTTTTTCTTGATTTCATGGCTAACCTGTTCATCATTTAGGAACATATTATTTAGTTTCTATGCCTTTGTGTGTTTTTCATCTTATTATTTGTGATTGATTTCTAGTTTTATACATTTGTGGTCAGAGAAAATGCTTGATGTGATTTCAATCCTCTTAAATTTATTGAGATTTGTTTTGTTGCCTAACATATGGTCTATCAATGAAACTGTTCCATGTGCACTTGAAAAGAATATATATGCTGCTCCTGTGGGTGAAATGGTCTGATTAAATCTATGTGATCTGGTGCGTCATTTAAAGCCACCATTTCCTTGATTTCCTGTCTGGAAGATCTATCCATTGAAGTCAATGGGGTGTTAAAATTCCTGACTATGACTGTATTTTTGTCAGTCTCTCCCTTTATATCCATCAAGATTGACTTTACATATTTAGGTACTCCTATGTTGGTACAGAAATGTTTACCAGAGTTATATCCTCTTGTTGGATTGATCTCTTTATCATTATATAATATCATTCTATATCTTTTGATTGGAGCATTTAAGCCAATTACATTTAAAGTGATTATATGTAGGTACTTATTTATTGCTGCTTTATTATTTTAACTATGTTACTCTGATTTTCTTCTTCTTGTCCTTCTTCCTTTCTGTTCCTCCTCCTCCTCCTTCTTTTTATTCTTTTTCTTGAAGACCCTTTAACATTCCTTATAATACTATTTTGGTCATTATGATCATCTTTATTTCATTCTTGTTGGGAAGCATTTTATTTCTACTTCAATTTCAAATGATAGCTTTGCTGGGTTAATTTGTCTTGGTTTTAGGTTTTTCATCACTTTGAATATTTAATGCCAATCCCTTCTGGCCTGAAATGTTTCTGTGGAGAAATCAGTTGACAGTCTTATGGGAGCTCCACTGTAGGTAAATAACTGCCTTTCTCTTGCTGCTTTTAAGATTCTTTCTTTGTCCTGGCTGGTGTAGCTCAGTGGATTGAGCACAGGCTGTGAACCAAAGCATCGCAGGTTCGATTCCCAGTCAGGGCACATGCCTGGGTTGCAGGCCATGGCCCGCAGCAACCACACATTGATGTTTCTCTCTCTCTCTCTTTCTCCCTCCCTTCCCTCTCTAAAAATAAATAAATAAAATCTTAAAAACTTTTTTTAAAAAGATTCTTTCTTTGTCTTTTACCTTTGCCATTTTAATTATGATGTGTCTTTGTGTGGGCCTTTTTGGGTTCATATTTTGTGGGACTCTCTTCACTTCCTGGAATTGTGTATATATTTTTCTTTGCCATATTATGGAGTGTTCAGGCACTCTTTCTTTCATTTTTAAAATTTTATTGTTTATTTACTTCCTTCTTTACTTATATATTTAAATTGTATTTTTCCATTACCATCTATCTCCCTTATACCCTTTCCTACCTGCATCCACCCTCCTCCCCTCACAATTACCATACTGTTGTCCATGCCCCTGAGTCCTCTTTCCTTTTTGATCAGTCCCTCTACCACCTAATCCCCACCCCATAGCTGTTATCCTATACTCTATCTATGAGTCTGTCTCTACTTTTCTTGTTAGCTCTGTTTGTTCATTAGATTCCACATATGAGTGAAATCATATGGTATTTGTCTTTCCCTGAAAGGCTTATTTCACTTAGCATAATATTCTCCAAGTCCATCCATGGTGTTATAAACAGTAAAATTTTCTTACTTTAAATAGCCAAGTAGTATTCCATTGTGTAAATGTACCATGGGTGTTTGTATTTGTTTCTAAGTATTAGGTAGATCTGCTATGATTCTCAGTCTTGGTATAGTAACTTTATGTAGTAGGTGTCCTGTGGGACCCAGTGGCACAGTCTCTTTGATCACCTGATCTGGATGTCCCAGAAATGTCACCTTGTTGGGTTTTGTGGGCCCTTCTATTGTAATTGGGCCTTTACTGCTATTTCCCAAGGCCTAAGTGTATAGTAGACTATACTATCTGGGTTTGTGTAAGTGTACTCTATGATGTATGCACAACAGTAAATTCACCTAATGACACATTTTTAGAATGTAACTCAATTTTTTAAGTGATAATTGACTGTGTTTAGAACCATGCCAGCCTTGGCTGGTATGGCTCAGTGGATTGAGTGCTGGCCTGCAAACCTAAAGGTCACTGGCTCAATTCCTAGTTAGAGCACATGTCTGGGTTGTGGGTCAGGTCCCCAGTAGGGGGCGTGTGAGAGGCAACCACACATTGATGTTTCTCTCCATCTCTTTCTCTCTCCCTTCCCCTGTCTCTAAGAATTAATAAATACAATATTTTTTAAAAAATGAACGATGCCAGAAATCTCACCAGATAGTCTTAGTTGTTTTTTTAAACTTGCATCAATTTGAAAACATGATCAGAAAGGTTGTTATTCTTTGCCTGTCTCAGACACAGGTATAGCTATTAAGTCTCTTTATTTTTACTTTGCACTTTAAAAATCAGGGCTGAAGTGGCTGTAGATACCTACCTCTCAAGCAACAGAGATGGATTGGACTGATGATTCCATTTATGGGAACATGACTAAAATATTACCTGTTCTTACTCACCCAAACTACTATTTTTTGTTGCATTTTGTTCTTGATCTTTTATTATAAAGATTATGTTAAAATCTACTTTTTGCTTCATAAATTTTGCAATGGCCTTTTTTTGCCCTTGGTTCCTGTCTTTATTTTTAAATATATTTTATTGATTTTGCTTTTACAGTTGCCCCATTTCCCCCTCTTCATTCCCCTCTACCCTGCACACCCCCTCCCACCCACATTCCCCCTTTTAGTTCATGTCCATGTGTCATACTTATAAGTTTTTTGGCTTCTACATTTCCCATACTGTTCTTGCTTCCCCCTTGTCTATTTTCTACCTACCATCTATGCTACTTATTCTCTGTACCTTTTCCCCTTCTCTCCCCCTCCCACCCCCCTATTGATGACCCTCCATGTGATCTCCATTTCTGTGGTTCTGTTCCTGTTCTAGTTGTTTGCTTAGTTTGTTTTTGGTTTAGGCGTAGTGGTTAATAATTATGAGTTTGCTGTCATTTTACTGTACATGTTTTTTATCTTCTTTTTCTTAGATAAGTCCCTTTAACATTTCATGTAATAAGGGCTTGGTGATGATGAACTCCTTTTCCCTTGACCTTATCTGGGACACACTTTATCTGCCCTTCCATCTGAAATGAAAGCTTTGCTGGATAGAGTCATCTTGGATGTAGACCCTTGCCTTTCATTACTTGGAATACATCTTTCCAGCCCTTTCTTGCCCTACAGGTCCCTTTTGAGAAATCAGCTGACAGTCTTATGGGCACTCCTTTGTAGGTAACTGTCTCCTTTTCTCTTGCTGCTTTTAAGATTCTCTCCTTATCTTTAATCTTAGCTAATGTAATTATGATGTGCCTTGGTGTGTTCCTCCTTGGGTTCAACTTCTTTGGGGCTCTCTGGACTTCCTGGGCTTCCTGGAAGTCTATTTCTTTGCCAGATTGGGGAAGTTCTCCTTTATTATTTGTTCAAATACCTTTTCCATTTGTTGCTCTTCCTCTTCTGTTTCTGGTACCCCTATAACTTGGATGTGAGAATGTTTAAAGATGTCCTGGAGGTTGGTAAACCTTGCCTCATTTTTTTTGAATTCTTGTTTCTTCATTCTTTTTTGATTGGATGTTTCTTTCTTCCTTTTGGTCCACAGCATTGATTTGAGCCCCAGTTTCCTTCCCATCACTATTGGTTCCCTGTACATTTTCCTTTATTTCACTTAGGGTAGCCTTTATTTTTTCACCTAATTTGTGACCAAATTCAGCCAATTCTGTGAGCATCCTGATTACCAGTGTTTTGAACTGTGCATCTGATAAGTTGGCTACGTCTTCTCACTTAGTTGTATTTTTTCTGGAGCTTTGATCTGTTCTTTCATTTGGGCCATTTTTTTTTGTCTTGACGTGCCTGCTATGTAGTGAGGGTTGGAGACTTAGGTGTTCACAGGGTGGGGTAACCCACGTGGCTGTGTTGTGATGCTGTATGTGGGGGAGGGGTCCAAGAGGGAACAATGGGACTTGCTCCATTCTCTGCTGGATTTCAATCACTTCCCCCACTTCCTACAAGCAGATTGAGCCCTTCTTGGGCTGATTCCCAGGTGGGTGGGTCTGTGTATATTCTAGGACCCTATGGGCCTCTCCAACGAACTCTCCTGTGATGCTGAGAGTTTCTCCTGCTTCTGCCTCAACCCCTACAGGTGTTTTCAGTCAGAGGTTTGAGGCTTTATTTCTTGGTGCTGGGATCCCGGGTTGTGCAGTTGGTCCCACTCCCCAGTTTTGCCTGGTTTATCTGTGTGTGAATGTGGGATCACTGGGTCCTCCAGCCACCTTGTGCACCACGCCTTGCTCCACCAGCCGTAGCCTCACTGGGTCCACCAGCTGCCACGTTGCTGCAAGTCCTCTCCACCCAGCTGCCTGTCTCTGACCCTCCTACTGGTCTGTATGAATGTTTCTTCTTTAACTCCTTGGTTGTAGGACTTCCATACAGTTTGAGTTCTGTCAGTTCTGGTTGTTTTTTGTTTTAAAATTGTAGTTGTCCTTATTTTGGTTGTGAGAGGAGGCATAGTGTGTCTACCTATGCCCCCATCTTGGCTGGAAGTCCTCTGCAATGGCCTTTGATAAAAAGCAATAAAATTCTCACCTAAGACATAAGAATTAAGTTCTCTAGTTTCATGAAAAGCAAAGTTCACCAACAATATATTAACACTTTACTGACTCTATTCAATGATTAATGAATTAGGTAGCATGAAATGTAAAAAACCAGAAGAAGTTCCAAAGAGCTATCCAAAATTAAGGTGTTCTATAGACAGAGATACAGAGGAGCAGGTATTTTCTACTGGGAAAATCTGATTTGATTGACTAATGCAAGGTAGTTTTCTTTATTTGGTTCACATGGGAACTTTGGAGCCAGGCTGTATAATTTGAGTTGAGCAGACATGTTATCATTGGTCAATTCTAAATTACAATTCTGGAAGAGTTAAGCATGCACAAGAAAAGGAAACTTTGTTAATGTTTGACTGGTATGTATGGTGGGGGCCATGTCACAGCATGAGCTACTGCATCTCGGGACTAGCATAATTATTTAACACTTAACAGTGTAAGTGTAAATTTTACATGGCTAATGACCCATGCAACACATTTGCTGTGAAGTGTTTTTTTCTCTGTTTACCTGGGAAGAATTATTTACAGACAGTAATATCCCAAATTGTATTGAATTTCCCAAATAGGCCAAATTTTAGATATCAGAATCGGTTTGATAGCTTCCTTGGTAATAGTATTTGTTTGAAATAGATATCAGCCAAATTGTAGCATTTAGTTATTAAAAAATTCTACCCAATCTGCTTTAAATTAGTTCATGTAGGAGTTCTTTTCATATAGAGAAAAAGTTTTAACTTGTTAATCATTCATTAAACAGATGTTAATTATGCATCTACATGTACACGGTATGCAATTAATCAGATAGGAATTCTGTTCCTCAAGGATTTCAGTGTTTTGGACCAAGTAAGATTTGCTTTTGCCTACATTGACCTTTATAGCTATAATTAACTTTTACAATAATAAATGTATATGTGATGTAGTGATTTTTAATTTTACTAAAACAAATACTTTAATCACATGCTACAAATTTAGCTCAATGGAAAAAGTCACTTTAGTGTGTGAATGAACTTAGCTGCTCAGCACTTTGACTGTTTTTCAACCTGACATTGGGCAGTTTGTACTTTTCACAAAGTATTGTCTTGCCGAATAAAATGTCTCTCTAGAGAAAGCTGTAGTAGTAACTGTAGAGTTTCTATATAGGACTGGTTTAATGAGAAGCAGTGTGTCACAAAGAGGAGATATGGGGATTCCTAACTAGAAGCAGAATATCCTAGGTGACTGGTTCTGGGAACACATCTGGCTCCCTCTGGTTAGTTCTGAATTGAAAGTGGAGGGAAAATGAGGAAAGCTGGTGGTCGTTGACCAAATCCTGATCTTTCATGGACACCTGCTACAGAAGTTGGAGACTACAGTGAAGTTTTCTTATATTACCTAGCCATTGTCTATTTATACATCCAATATCTCATTATCAAACATTATTATCATTCATTTGTTCAATACTTTTTTGAGTGCCTACTATGTGCCAGTGTTTTATGTGCCAGCAGCAAAATTTATTTATGTATTTATTTATTTTTCAAGTACAATTGTCTCTACTTTTCCCCACCACTCCTCCCCACCCCACCCATCCCTGCCTCCTACCCTCAATCCTACCCCCTTTGTCTTTGTCCATGTGTCCTTTATACATGTTCCTTGATGACCCTTCTCATGTTATCCCCTATTATCCCTCTCCCCTTCCTCTCTGGTTACTGTCAGTTCTTTATTTCAATGTCTCTGGTTATATTTTGCTTGCTTTTTTGTTTTGTTGGTTAGGTTCCACTTATAGGTGAGACTGTATAGTATTTGTCTTTTGACACTGGGCTTATTTCACTTAGCATAATGCTCTCCAGTTCCATCCATGTTGTTGTGAAGGGTAGGAGCTCCTTCTTTCTTTCTACTGCATAGTATTCCATTTTGTAAATGCACCACAGTTTTTTTATCCACTCATTTACTGATAGACAGACTGTTTTCAGCCCATGGCTATTGTAAATTGTGCTGCTATGAACATTGGGATGCATAGGTTCTCTTGGATTGGTATTTTTTAGTGTTCTTAGGATATAGTCCCAGCAGTGGGATTGCCAGGTCAAAAGGCAGTTCCATTTTTAGTTTTCTGAGGACATTCCATACTGTTTCCCACAGTGGCTGCACCAGTCTGCATTCCCTTCAACAGTGCACTAGGGTTCCCTTTTCTCCACATCCTCTCCAACACTTGTTTGTTGATTTGTTTATGA
Source organism: Phyllostomus hastatus (assembly GCF_019186645.2). NCBI lineage: Eukaryota > Metazoa > Chordata > Mammalia > Chiroptera > Phyllostomidae > Phyllostomus > Phyllostomus hastatus. Next base: position 8,124,198 of record NW_025333984.1, on the reverse strand, counting down.
TGGCTATTCTGACTGGTGTGGAGTGGTATCTTATTGTAGATTTAATTTTCATCTCTCTGATGGCTAGTGATGCTGAGCATCCTTTCATATGTCTCTGGGCTCTCTGTATGTCCTTCTTGGAGAAGTGTCAACAAAATACTGGAAAACCCCATCCAGCAATACATTAAAAAGATCATACACCATGATCACATGGGATTCATTCCAGGGATGCAAGGAGGGTACAATATTCACATTAATAAATGTAATACATCACATAAGCCAAAGGAAATTAAAAAATCATGTAATCGTATCAATAGATGTGAAAAAAACATTTGATAAGGTACAGAATCCATTTATGATAAAAAATACTCAGTAAAGTGGGAGTAGAGGAAGTATACCCCAATATAATAGGACACAGGAGGCCATAGTAACAAATTTAGTTTCAGCTCTAAGAGAAATGGGAAGCCACTGAAGTTTTGAGTAAAAGTATAAGAAAATACATATTAACAGGATTACTCTGCCTTTTTTTTACAGTATAGGCTGCAGATGTGCCAAAATTTCAAGCTTAGGGGAACTTCTAGGAAGCTATTTTGATAATCAACATGTGATGATTGATGGCTTGGACTAGGGTGGCAGCAGCAGTTCTATGTCTTTTGATTGGAAAATTTAATTTGTATACATTTAAAGTGATTATTGGCCCTGGCTGGTGTGGCTCAGTGGAATGACCATGGGACTGTAAACCAAAGGGTTGTGGTTTGATTCCCAGTCAGGGCACATGCCTGGGTTGTGAGCCAGGTCCCCAGTAGGGTGTGTGCGAGAGGCAACCACACATAGATGTTTTTCTCCCTCTGTTTCTCCTTCCCATCCCTTCTCTCTAAAAATAAATAAAATTAAAATTTAAAAAATTAAAGTAATTATTTCTAGGTAAGGGATTACTATTTCCATTTTAGTCATCAATTCTTAATATTTTAAAATAATTTTATTATCCAAGTGTGCATCTTTTTTTTTAAAAGATTTTATTTATTTTTAGAGAGGGAAGGGAGAGAGAAAGAGAGAGAGAAACATCAATGTGCGGTTGCTGGGGGCCATGGCCTTAAACCCAGGCATGTGCCCTGACTGGGAATCGAACCTGCAATTCCTGGTTTGCAGCCCGTGCTCAATCCACTGAGCTACACCAGCCAGGGTCAAGTGTTCATCTTTAAATACTAGAGCCTTTTTTGCCCATTTTAAAATGAATTTGATATATCTTATAAATTGGTTTCACTGTATTAGTTTCTAAGAATTTAATTTTTTTTAAATATTTTTCTGGCCAAGATGGAGACATAGATAGAAATTCTTCACTTCCTCACACAACCAAAAGAAGGATAACAACCAATTTAAAAATAATAAACAACCAGAACTGCCAGAAAATTAAACTGCATGGGAATTTGACAACCAAGGAGTTAAAGAAACATTCATTCAGACTGGTAGGAGGGGTAGAGACGGGAAACCTGGCAGAGAGGACTCACAACAAGTAGGTGGCAGACTGCGTGGGTAAGTCAGAGGCTGGCTGGCTGGAAAACTAGTCTAAAAACCTCTAGCTGTAAAATCCTGTGGGTGCTGTGAAGGTGGGAGATACTCCCAGTCTCAGAGGAGTATTTGTTGGAGAGGCCCATGGGACCCTAGAATATACACAAACCCACCCACCTGGGAATCAGCACTTGAAAGGGCATAATCTGCTCATGGGAAGCAAGGGAAGTGACAGAAAGTGGGGCGAGAGCAGAGTGAGCGAGCAGCATTGTTCCCTCTTTGACCCTTCCTGGACAGACAACACCACAAGATAGCAAAGAGGGTTGCCCCACTCTGGAGAATACCTAAGCCTCCACCCCTTACAATGTAACAGGTGCACCAAGACAAAGAAATATGGCCCACATGAAAGAGCACATCGAAACTCCAGAAAAAGAGCTAAGTGCTGAAGAGATAACCAATCTATCTAATACATAATTCAAAACACTGGTAATCAGGATGCTCACAGAAATGGTTGAGTTTGGTAGCAAAATGGAGGAAAAAATGAAGGCTACACAAAGTGAAATAAAGCAAAATATGTAGAGAACCAACAGTGAAGGGAAGGATCCCAGGACTCAAATAAACAGTTTGGAGCAGAAGGAAGACAAAAGCATTTAACTGGGACAGAATGAAGAAACAAGAATACAAAAAAAATGAGGAGAGGCTTTGGAACCTCTGGGACAACTTGAAGCTCTCCAACTTAATCATAGGGGTGCCAGAAGGAGAAGAATATGACCAAGAAATTGAAAGCTTATTTGAAAAAATAATGAAGAAGAACTTCCCCAATCTGGTGAAGGAAATAGGCTTCCAGGAAGTCCAGGAAGTCTAGAGAGTCCCAAATAAGTTGGGCCCAAGGAGGAACACACCAAAGCACATCATATTTAAGTTACCCAATATTAAATGTAAGGAGAGAATCTTAAAAGCAGCAAGAGAAAAGGAGACAGTTACCTACAAAGGAGTTCTCATGAGGCTATTAGCTAATTTCTCAAAAGAAATCTTGCAGGCAAGAAGGCGCTAGAAAGAAGTATTCCAAGTAATGAAAGGCAAGGACCTACATCCAAGATTGCTCTATCCAGCAAAGCTATTATTTAGAAGGGAAGGGCAGATAAAGTGCATACCAGATAAGATCAAGTGAAAGGAGTTCATCATCACGAAGCCCTTATTATATGAAAGGATAAAGGGACTTATCTAAGAAATTGAAGATCAGAAACTGAACAGTAAAATGAGAAGAAAGTCACAACTATGAACAACTGAACCAAAATAACAAACAAAAAAACCCTGAGCAAACAACTGGAAGAGGAACAGAATCACAAAAATGGACATCACATGGAGCATTGTAAGTGGGGAGGGGGAGGGGATAATGGGGGAAAGGTACAGGGAATAAGAAGCGTAATTGGTAGGCATAAAATAGACAGGGGGAGGTTAAGAATAGTACAGGAAATAAGAAGCCAAACAACTTATATGTATGACCCATGTACATGGACTAAGGGGGTAGTGCTGGAAGGTAGGGTGGTGCAAGGTGGAGTGGGGATAAAGGATGGAAAAAATTGGGACAGCTGTAATAGCTCAACCAATAAAATATATGTTAAAATAAAAAATATTTATTTTAAATCTTTAATTTATTTATTTTTAGAGAAAGGGGAAGGGAGGAAGAAAGAGAGGGAGAGAAACATCAATGTGAGGTTGCCTCTCACCTGCCCACTTAGGAGACTTGGCCTGCATTCTCTACATGTGCCCTGACTTGGAATTGAACCAGAGACCCTTTGATCCATAGTCTGGCACTCAATCCACTGAGCCACACCAGCCAGGGCTAAAAATTTTATTTCTTAAATTTCTCAGGAGTTACTAAAAATTTTACTGTTGCATACTCATGGTCAATACGTTCCTCTGTCCTTTGAGTTTTTTTACAAAATGCTAGTTGGATCCAGAGATTGGTTCAAACTCAGATTTGATCAATTTGGCAATTGAACAGGTAATGTATTGCAAAGGTATAGGAGCCACAAAATGTCTCCTTGTCTCTCTTTTTGTAATGTTAGCAGTCATTGATACTTAATGCCAGTATGTGTTCATTCATAGGGGCTTGACAATTGAAAGTATTCTAGTAATGTAATTCCATTTCAGTATGTGGATACTTTTATCAAGAGATAATTCTTTTTTACTATTTGGAAACCCAGTGGTATAGTACATAAAGGAAATGCTGTATTCTTTCCCTTTAGTTACCAGTTTTCAAGCTAATGAATTTTTCCTGATCATCCTCTGAAACCAACTGATTCTTTTTTTTAAGTGTTACTATAACTCAAGGACTTAAACATATTTCATGGCATTCGATGTGTATTATCCCCCCTTTGGCCAGTGGGAGTATTGTCAAGTTATCCTTTGGTGGTTTACTTATTATCTATCATCACAAAAATTTCCGGGCTGGTCTTGTGTATTTTTTTTTTTACCCTAAACCTGTAATCAATCATTTCTCCAAGAAACCCTGATTTCTGATAGTGGGAAATGGTATTTCAAAACTACCACTTGGCTTGCTCATTGATTCTAAGTTGGGATTGTACTTACATATTTTAGTCAGCTATGCTAGAAGATTCTTTTTTTCCTTTTTTATTATTCTATTATAGTTGTCCCCATTTCCCCACTTAAGCATATATACATCTGTATCCTTGAATGCAATAGGAGTACCAATATGATCCTTAAGGAGATTTCATTTATATATCCCATTCACATTCACATTTATAGAGTTTTAATTAACTTTCTTTCTATAAAATTTATATTTTCTTTCTTCTACTCTAAAAATCCTGCTCCTTAAGCACATGACAAGAAGATGTTTAATTAGAATATGTTGAAATTACTCACTTTTTCAATCTCTAATTCTATACACACTAGTCTAGAAAAACCAATACTCTTACTATCTACAATATGATTATTGAAAACATTAAAATATCTTTACATGTACTCTATTTTCCATGTATTTTTAACATAGTTATAGTATATCTACAATACATATAGTCATAACATAATCTACTTTCTCCTTCTTAGTACTCATTTAGTCTTAGTTCGGCAAGTAACCAAATATTTAATGCTTACATCCTATTCTCATATAAAGGCCTCTCTAGTCATTTTAGCTGTGTGAAGCTTGTTCTCTATTACAGTCCTCAGGATTCATGGGCACAATATTACCTGAGTTCTTATATTTTCATGAAAGCTTATGCGCTTTATAGCTGAAACTTACTTTTGAGGAATATAAAATTCTTGGTACACATTTCTTTCCTTCAGTGTTTAAAAATGTTACTATAGTTTCTTCTGGTTTAAAGCATTGCTGTCAAAATGTCTGATGACAATTTAATTCATGGGCACTTGCTAGTTGACAAAAAAGAAATTTTCTTTAAAATCCTATAGTTTTAATAAAATATATCATGGTGTTTGTAGTTCTGTACAATACTCTTATGTACACAGTGCACTCTCTCAGTATGTAGTTTCCAAATTTTTTAGGGAAGTTTTCTTGAATTAGGCTTTTTAGTTTTTATTTTGTTTCCTTACTTTGATTTTCTTTATCAAGGATATCTAATATCTAATAACTTTTCCATTCTCCCTTGTCTCTTTAATATTTTTCACTTTCTTTAAAGTTTTAATCCTTATTTAAAATTTTTCTTTTTTCTTTTTCTTTTTTTTAAGATTTTATTTATTTTTAGAGAGGGAAGGTAGGGAGAAAGAGAGAGAGAGAGAGAGAAACATCAATGTGCAGTTGCTGAGGGCTGTGGCCTGCAACCCAGGCATGTGCCCTGACTGGGAATCGAACCTGCAATGCTTTGGTTCACAGTCCGCGCTCAATCCACTGAGCTATGCCAGCCAGGGCTCTTTTTTCTTTAAAAATTAACTGTTTTATTTATTTACTTTTGCTTTTCTTCTGAATTTAGTTTCATTTCAAAAACAATTTTTTAAAATTTTTACTTCTAATCTTTGTAAGTTATTTCATCTATTTTCTGAGTTTTTATAATTCTCATTTTTTATTTATTATATTTTAAAGATCTTGTTTATTTTGAAATAGCAGGTTATGGTTTTGATCTGTTTTCTGAGCATGTGTTTCTGAAGTGCAATTATTGTCTGTAGGAAAATTATTCTGGCCATTATTTTTATAACAAATTTGAATAAGCTTTAATCTTGATGATTTTTTCTTTTATTTGAATTTAATTTTCCTAAATTTTTAAAATGGTATTGGATTTAGGAAAGTTCTTGTCAACTTCATAGGTTTTTCTCTCCTGCTGTTTTCTTCTAGTGTTCAAAAATATTACTGATTGTTCTCTCAGATTTCCCAGCTAGCTCTATTCTCCTTCTTAACCTTTATACAGCTTCTCTATTATGTTATCCAGTTTTAATTTTTCTCCCATAAGTTTCTGCCTCATTTAGGGCCTGGTCTAGAAGGGAGCTCAATTGGGGCATTTCTGAATGTTCATAGGAGTCAGACTAACCTGGCTTCGTCAATTCTTACAATGAGCTGCTTACACTTAACTGCTATTGGATAGAAAAAAAAAACCCTGTCCATTTCAGCTGCTGTTATCAAACTGACCCACTGTATTTCCCAGTGAATACTTGTTAGCTATGTCAGAGCTCTCCATTCTCGGGTTCACTGGGCACTGATTTTATTTATTTTAGTTTTTAGAAAGAGGGGAAGGGAGACTTACAGTTGTTGAGAGAAAAAGAGAGGGAGAGAACCATCAATTTGTGGCTGCCTCTTGAGTGCCTCCCGACCTGGGACCTGGCCCACAACCCAGACATGTGCCCTGACTGGGAGTCAAACCAGTGACCCTTTGATTTGCAGGCCAGTACTCAACCACTGAGCCACACCAGCCAGGGCTGCCCTAGTTGTTTTCTTCCTGCACTGGTATGCATTCCGTAAAGGTCTGTATCAATGAATTTGTATCACCAACTTATGTTCTGTTTTAAATGCTGTCTATAAGTCCTTACTTTTGTTATCTACTCTTTCCTTTGTATGTGATGATATGGAGAGACTGAGATATTACATTGCTGCTATTGGTCCTTCTTCCTAGAGGAAAGGTTTAACAAACTCTTGGCAGTAGGGATTTTTCAAATTAAATGTTACAGTGATTCCCAAGGCATAACATAAATATATATAGTTAAAATATAAACATAAATAAGATGTAAGAATACATATAATTATTACAGCAATAATTGTAAATACAGTTGTTGAGAAAAATTAGTCTGTCTTCATGTCTCAGCATCCAACTTATCTCTGTATTTGTTTTGGTGAAAAAAGAGAAGTTCTGATAATTAATGACTTTGAGCATCTTTTCAAATGTCTATGGGCCACCTGTATGTCCTCTTTGGAGAAGTGTCTATTCGTGTTCTCTGCCCATTTTTAATTGGATTGTTTGTTGTTTTGGTGTTGAGTTTTGTAACATTTTTTATATAAATTTTGGATATTAACCTCTTATCAGATATATCATTGGTGAATATGCTCTCCAATTAAGTGGGTAGTCTTTTCATTTTGTTGGTGTTCTCCTTTGCTGTGCAAAAACTTCTTAGTTTGATGTAGTCCCATTTGTTTATTTTTTCTGTCTATTCCCTTTCCAAGGGTGATATATCAGAAAAAATATTGCTACAAGAAATCTCCGAGTTTTTACTGTGTATACTTTCTGGGATTTTTATGGTTTTGAGTCTAACATTTAGGCTCAATGTCACTGATCATCAGAAAAATGCAAATTAAAACCACAATGAGATATCACTTCACATCTATCAGAATGGCCATCATTAGTAAACCAACCAACAACAAGTGCTGGCAATGTTGTACAGAAAAGAGAACCCTCGTGCAATGTTGGGGAGAATGCAGATTGGTGCAGCCATTGTGGAAAACAGTATGGAGATATCTCAAAAAATTAAAAATGGAATTGCCTTTTGACCCAGTGGCTCCACTTCTGAGAATACATCTGATGAAACCCAAAACACTAATTTGAAAGTATATATGCACCCCTATGTTCACTGCAGTGTTATCTACAATAGCTATGATTTGTAGCCCATCAGTAGATGAGTGGGTAAAAAAAGCTATGGTATATTTAAACAGTGGAGTACTCTTCAGCCATAAAAGCAAAGGAAATCTTGCCCTTTGAGACAGCATGGATGGAACTAGAGAGCATTATGCTAAGTGAAATAAGCCAGTCAGGGAAAGACAAATACCATATGATTTCACTCATATGTGGAATCTAACGAACTAACAAGCAAAATAGAGACAGGCCTATGGACAGAGAGCATGTTGACAGCTGTCACTGGGAGGAAGTCTGGGGAGCTAAGTGGGGGGTAGTGGTGGGATTTAGAAAAAAAGAAAAACTCATAGATATGGACAACAGTGTGGGGATTATCGGAGGGAGGCAGAGTGGAGGAGGTGATGGATGGAGATTTCACTGGGGATGGTGAACACACAATGCAGTGTACAGATGATGTGTCATAGAATTGTACAACTGAAACCTGTATAGTTTTGTTAACCAGTGTCACCCCAATCAATTCAATATAACAGAAAAAATACTGGAAGATTCTGATTCACTCATCTAAGTAAATGAAATGGTAACAGTTTTTTTTAAATCGACTTGTAATCTTATATCAGTTTGAAGTGATTTGAATTCTTTTCATAAGTATATAAATTGGATAAGAAAGAAAGAACTTTTTCAATAAATACTAAAATCAATGCAATGTCATACATATTTCCTATTTGACTACATAAATTACTATTGAATCAAACATATGCTGAGCAGATATTTCTGTGCCTTGCTGGACATTTAATTGAGTATGGCTTGGATATACTATAGTCACAGATTGGCTTATACAATTTACTTTTATAATGTGAATCAGGCAATTAAAAAAGCAGTTCAGCATTCTAAACTTCTTAATCCATAGCATGTTTACAAAAATTTTAAGTATGTTCTAGAAATGTCAGGAACTGTTTTATTCTCAGGTCTGCAGAAAATACAGTGATTCGACAGACCAAGTAAATGAGACAAGGGTCTCAACAGAAGTTAAAATTTTGTGTATTACTTAGTAATTGGTAAATTCATTAAGATAAATAAATACAAATAAAATTTAGGTTAAACTTTTCTGGAACCTCTAGGCATTGTCAATTACAGTTTGAAATTACTGAATTAGATATGTATTCATAAAAACTTTTATGTCTCTAATTTGGAATATATAACCCAATAAATTATTTTAACTTAAATATTAACCTTCACCCAATTATATAGGATACCATTTATCTGTAGTAAAAAATAAAAATAAGAATCTCTCAAACAAAGCTTGAACCTTATTATTTAATTTATGTCTTCCCGTTTCCTAAACCAGAGTGTTTTGATCTGTCTGTGAAGACATTCTTTAAAGTGCTGAACCATAGTCTTCTATGGTTCTTTTTTCTTTCTTCTTCTTTTTTTTGCTGAATTATTTTGTTTTGTGTGTGTATTTGTGTAATAGTACAACTAGAAAGTAGCCAGTCTAGCTTTTTGTGGATGTAAAATGTGCACTAAATCATCATCCTCAAATTAAATATGTTTTGCTCATTGGCTATGTCCTTCATTTATGTGAATAGTAAAGAAAGAACAAGTTAAACAAGTTATTTTACTAACATTAGCATTTCATTTTGAATCTAGACACTCAAGTAAGGTTTTCAAAGTACAGCTGAAATAGAATCTCAACAATGTCTATTGAATAACTATTGTAGAAAGGAAATAGGTACTAATTACCTAAATAATGCTAGAAAAAAAAACAAATTAAGACAATAGCAGAAGAAAACAATTAGCTTGAAACCAAAATGGGGAAATTTCAAATCCATTCATACTTGTCAAAGTGTTTCATAGGCTTTGAAACTTTGGAAAATCAGTCATATCTTATAGCAATAGATTGATAGAATGATTCATCCTTGTAGACAATGATTAAAAAGAAATATGTAGCAATGGTGACAACACAATAGTGTGGTATCTATTGTCATTGAAATGGGTGTGCTTTGTACTCTATATTCCTTAGCAGCTTGTTCTTTCATCTTTTAACACTATGACCACAGCACTGGAAATTGCTATGAGTTTGGAGTTTGAAATGGAAACTAATTTATCAGAGATAAGATTTCCAGTCTTATCAATTAGCCTTTTCCCCCCCTCTGAGACCTGTTACAATGCTTAATAAGAAGTGAGATAAGTCAGAGAAAGACAAATGCTATAGGATCTCACTTACATGCAGAATCTAAAAAGTCAAACTCATAAACACAGATTCGAATGATGATTACCAGGGGCTGGTGGGGGGGCAGGAATAGGAGAGCTATTTAAGTACATAAACTTGCAACTAGTAGATAAATAAGTCCTGGAGGCCTAATGCATAGTATAATGATTCCAGACAACAATACTGAATTAAGAACATCAAACTTGCTAAGAAACTAGATTTTAATTATTCTCAGCAAAAAGTGAATGGTAATTACAACAGAGGTGTTAGTTTATGCTACAATAGTAATACTATCACCATATATAAATGTATCAACTCAACATAAGCTTATACAACATTGTATGTCATATTATTTTAATTAAAAAGTGGACAGGTGTAGGCACATACATAGCAAACTTCAAAGAAATAAAAGGTATATGGATGGAGTTTCTGACAATAAAACTGTAATCAATGAGATATTCTGAGGAAATCATCCAATATTGAAAGTATCTCTCCACAGTCACATATGCCCATTAATCATCAGTACTAACAATTTGTTTCTTTTATATTAATTGAGTTGCCATCTTCTCTTTACGTAGTCAAGAACTTGGCCAGCTTGACCTGACCTTCTTGAATCAGATTTTACAATGTCACTTGGCTTCTTTATATGCATAGATAATGTCTTTAGTAGTATGGAATACACACACACACACATATGTATATACATATGTATATACACTGTCCACTGAAAGAACAGAAAGCAACACAAAAAGTCAGTTTTCCTATAACTATCATCTGCTGTAGGATATTCCAGTTCTACTCCTACTACCAATTATGTTACAACTATTTAATAGTTGACAGAATTTTAACAATTGATTTTAAATGAGCCATACCTTTTTCTAGGCCACATGTTGAGGCAATATAGTTTGGTGATTTTAGAACATGGGATCTAAAATCAGTCTGCCTTATTCATAGTCTTACTGTGCCATTTACAGTCCATTTGATCTTGGGAAAGATGAATAACTTTTCTGTGTCTCACATTCTTATTTGTGAAAGAGAATGTTTATAAAATTGTGAGAATTAAACACACAGCTTGACATATATATATATATATATATATATATATACACACACACACTAAACACTATGTATACATAGGTATTAAATATTAATATTGTTTTGCACATATTTTGAATAGAGCACTTGTTATAATAATTGCTTCATTTATAGAGTGAGGCCTATGTGTCAAATATATCTTTGACATGGATTTTTTTTTCTTAAATCAAGGACATATTCCATTTTAGCTGCATGAGTTTGGTGTAATTATTTGTAAGACCCCTTCTTTCCCTCTGTAGTCTGTTTGTTTATTATGTTTATTAGATTTCACATGTACATGAAATCATATGGTATTTGTCTTTCTCTGACTGGCTTATTTCATGTAGCATAACAGTACCAGGACCATCCATGCTGTTACAAAAGGTAAGATTCCTTCTTTTTTTAATATTTTATTTATTTATATTTATTTTTAGAGAGGGAAGGGAGGGAGATAGAGAGAGAGAGAGAGAAACATCAATGTGTGGTTGCTGGGGGTTATGGCCTGCAACCCAGGAATGTACCCTGGCTGGGAATCGAACCTGGGGCACTTTGGTTCCCAGCCCGTGCTCAATCCACTAAGCTACGCCAGCCAGGGCTAGATTCCTTCTTTTAAAAAAAAAATATTTTATTTATTTATTTTCATAAAGAGGGGAAAGGAGGGAGAAAGAGAGAGAAATATTGATTGGTTGCCTCTTACACACCCCCAACTGGGGATCTGGCCTGTAACCCAGGCATGTTCCCTGACTGGGAGTCAAACTGGCGACCTTTTGGTTCACAGGCCAGCACTCAGTCCACTGAGGCACACTAGCCAGGGAAGATTTCATTCTTTTTAATGGCCAAAAGGTATTCCATTGTGTAAATATACTATGGGTTTTTTATCTACTCATCTACTGAT